>NC_092126.1:27001922-29428172 GCF_043159975.1 Macaca nemestrina | reverse complement strand
TCATTCTGATGATAGTTTCTTTTGCTGTGCAGAAGCTCTTTAGTCTAATTAGATTCCATTTGTCAATTTTGGCTTTTGTTGCCATTGCTTTTGGCATTTTAGTCATGAAGTCTTTGCCCATGCCTACATCCTGAATGGTATTGCCTAGGTTTTTTTTCTAGGGTCTTCATGGTTTTAGGTTTTACGTTTAAGTCTTTAATCCATCTTGAGTTAATTTTTGTGTAATGTGTAAGGAAGGGTTCAGTTTCAGTTTTCTGCATATGGCTAGCCAGTTTTCCCAACACCACTTATTAAATAGGGAACCCTTTCCTCATTGCTTGTTTTGTCAGGTTTGTCAAAGATCAGATGGCTGTAGAAGTGTGATGTTATTTCTCAGGCCTGTGTTCTGTTCCATTGGTCTATATATCTGTTTTGATACCAGTACCATGCTGTTTTGGTTACTACAGCCTTGTAGTATAGTTTGAAGTCAGGTAGTGTGATGCTTCCAGCTTTGTTCTTTTTGCTTAGGATTTTCTTGGCTATATGGGCTCTTTTTCAGTTCTATATAAAATTTAAAGTAGTTTTTCTAATTCTGGGAAGAAAGACAATGATAGCTTGATGGGGATAGCATGGAATCAATAAATTACTTTGGACAGTATGTCCATTTTGACAATATTGATTTTTCCTATCCATGAGCATGCAGGGTGATTTTATGTAAAGCACTTATCACAGTGCTGGGCAATAGTAGATGCCCAAAGACTATTACTTTTAACATTCATTTCATGGAATAACAAAGCCTCATCACTGGACTGCTGAGGAACTGTTGTTTGTTAAAAATACTGAATTGGGAATAAGACTTGTAGAAAAATGTCATAAATACAAGTATTTTGCTTCTGATAGGAATGTTAGTTTGAAAAAAATTAAATGGAAGGGTGTCAAAAGTCATATGTCTCCTGTGACAGATGAAGGAGAACTGGACATCTAAAAAGGCATAGTCCCTTTAGTTTTACCCTTTAATGCTTGGGGTATCTCCTCCTCGGTAGCCCCAGCCCAGTATGAAGGGTTGGGCCTAGAGAGGAGGAGATGCCCTTCTCTCACCAAAGGAAAAGTGAACATATTTAGACCTCCCCTCACTCTCACATTTCATTCTTGACCTAGTTAAGAACAGAATATCCTTAGTTCTGCTGGTGATTTACACTGGCTGGCTTCCGTGAGACAGCTGTCCTTTTGGTAGATTTCTAGAAGATCTTCACTGTGTCACTGGAGAAGGCCTCTATTTGCCAGTTCTAACTTCAACCTCTCAAAGCCACCTTTTCAGAAAGGTACTATAGATCAAATAATTTGGTCTTATGGATAACAATGGCTTTTATGTTTTAAAGGAATGATACTAGGAAAGGCTCCATAGAAATAGTGGTCTCTCCTGTTTACTGAGGGCCAGGTCTAAAGATAGAGGTGAAATTGACATTCCAGGCTCTGTTTTGAATACGTTGACATCCATCATGGAATGTTCTCTGCTTCCACAACCCCTAATGCATATTTCTGTCATTCTTTCAGTAAAGGGCAACAAATGGCATCTTTGTAACTTCAGTATTGTAATAAACATTTGGGCCAATGCATGGCTCAAGTGCTAAATACTTTGCAAAGGAAGGGATTTCTGTTTCAAACTCTTTCACAGTTAATGGAGGCAGTAGGGTTTTGAAAGCATGGAATTCGTCTTGACTTGGGCTTAACATTTTGTTTTCTCCACACATAGCTTTCTCTACCTTTTATAATATTTATTACAGTAATCCCACTGCACAGATAACCTTTGTTGACATTTTAAAAATTTATGATAGGAGCACGTGAACATATTTAGAAAATTCAAACAAGGCAGAAAGGTACAAAACAGAGTAAAAGTCTCCCCTACCCCGGTTCCCCCACTCCTTCAGCCAATCCCTCTAACAAAGACAACCACTGGTAATGCTCTCTGGTGTGATCTTAAAAACCCATACATAATACCTGTTAGTACCCTCTTAATAATATACAGAATAAAAACCATGGTAAACACAGCGTTCTGACCCCGCTTTTGTTTTTTTGTCTTACCGATGTCTGAGATTTTTCCACGCCAGCACATACAAAACTTCCTCAGTTTTTATTTTGGCCGCACAGTATTTTACTATGTGGACATTCTATTCTATAATATATTTAATCCTTCCCCAAATAGTAGACATTTAGATTGTTTCCATGTTTCTTTTTGCTATGAAAAACTACGGTTCGTATTTCTTGTATACATGTATTTGCTTTTGCACATGTATCTATCAGGTCAATTTCTAGCTATGTTAATGTGAGGTCAAAGACAATATGTTTTTATTTTAATAGCTGTTGCCTAATGGCCATCTAAGAAATTTAAACTTGTGGATATTCTGATCATCAGTGCTAAGAAAGACTGCTTTTCTGCAGGCTAACTCATATCAGACATCTTCACACTTAAACATTTGCCCATCTATATAGGTGAAAAATAATTTCTTGTTTTGATTTAGATTTCTTTAATTATGAGTAAAATTGCACATCTTTTTGTGTTTTTATTGACCATTGCCATTTGTATTTTCCTCCCCTATAAGCTGCCTATGCAGCTATCCTTTGCTAATCTGGGGACGGTTCATTTTTTTCCTCATTGTTTTGTTCAAGCACTTTCTAAATTGACCAAATTAGCCTTCTATCTCTGTATTCCAAGTGTAACTTTTGTTCAGTTTCTTGTTTGGTTCTGCACTTCAGTTATAGTATCTCTGCTCATCCTCCGCCCCCAATACTGGGATGTTTATTTTATGTAGACAATTCTCAATTACTTCCTTTACTACTTCTGGTCAATTTGAACTTGTGGTCTTCCTAGAGCACAAAGGAATGATTTGTAAATATGTTGCTCCAAAGCAATTATTTATATTGCCTCCCAAGAGTATCCTAGCTTGCATGATAAGTTATATGGTCACCCTCAGTTTCTGTCCTCTCCCACCTCCACTTCAATCACATGAATTTCTCTTTGACTTACACACAATGTTGAGAATTCAGCATAAAATTTAAACAATGCCTTTTGAAGCCCCCCAAAATATGGACGCCCACTGAAACAGGGGCTTCATTTATTTGTTTAGCAGGATTTGTTGAAACATAAGAATTCAAAATCTTGTTTGGGGCAATATGAGCAATTCAAACATAAGTTTATAATCTACTAAGAAAGGCATGAAAACCGCTATAGTAAAGGGAAAGTGTATTTATCTGAAGATTCTCAGTTCAGTCCACTCTTGTGGGTATATAAATGCAAATTTTCCTTTTATTTAAGTACCAACTAACAAAAAGACCTCTTCAATTGTATCACATGAAGTGAAGGACTTGTTTAATGAAATAATTATGGAAGATCATACCTTCAACTTTTTTTCCCCCCCAAGAGGATAACATAAATTATCAATCAGGCTTTTCTGACAGAAAACAAGTAAAAGAATGGGCGAGGCAAAATCAGTTGGTAGCTCTTAAATACGGCCACATATAAAAGATGATTGAGTGATTAAGAATTGGTTGGCTAGGCTGGGTGCAGTGGCTCACGCCTGTAACCCCAGCACTTTGGGAGGCTGAAGTGGGTGGATCACTTGAGGCCAGGAGTTCAAGACCAGCCTGGCCAACATGGTGAAACCCCATCTCTACTAAAAATGCAAATATTAGCCAGGCATGGTGGCAAGTGCTTGTAATCCCAGCTGCTTGGGAGGCTGAGGCTGGAGGATCACTTGAAACTGGGAGGCAGAGGTCGCAGTGGGCTGAGATCACACCACTGCATTCCAGCCTATGCGACAGAGAGAGATCCCTGCCAAAAAATAAAATAAAATAAAATAAAATAGAAACACAATAACGACAACAACAACAACAAAAGAATTGGTCGACTAAGAATAAATACTGAGTCTTTCACGTAACTGCTTTAAAGAGAAGCCTTGTTCAGAATTGTCCTTCATGTTATAAGTCAGAACTCTCACAGCTATCTTCATGCTTTTTGTCTCCTGTTAACCAGGACCAATCATGATCTTTGTAGAAAAACTGGAAAGAAGTACAGAAAAGTATGAATGGGTAAAAACAAATTGGTTTTTTGTTTTTAAAACTTCTTATAATGTCTATAAGAACATTATATGATGTCTACAGAATATTCCTCTTCTTTGGATGCTCCATAATTAAACCAACAACTTTTTGTTAACTATATAGGTATGTCCCTTTATTTTATATTTTGTTTTTCCTTCAATTACATCTAAAGCTAAGATGAACATCTTTGCACATAAATTTTTCATTAGACCGTTAGAAGAGATTCCTAGAAGAGGAATTATGAGGTGAAAGTATACGAACTTTGCTAAGGCTCTTGTATCCAGAAGCCGGTTCTGGGTAAAGAATTGTCAGTGCCTGCTTCTTGACCCATGACGTCTCTTGCTGCAGTCCCATTGTGCAAATATCCTGGCTCCAAGGAGGAGGAAATATAAACCACTTTGGTGGCTTTAACAAAACGAAACAGTACCCCTGTAAGAATGAAGGGAACAGCTCTCCTTTCATTGTTCCAATATTAAGAGTACTTGTTCCAGTGAAGAAGAATTTCATTTTTTTCTTCCATATTGTAAATCTTCATCGTGTAGTACAAACAGAAATTTCCTAACCATGCTTTTTTACCTGTTATTTGTGCATTGCTTGCATAGCACCTGCTTTCCTGATCTAGGTTCTGGGTCAACAAGTATAAAATCATTCAAGTTTATCCTTCCAAGTCTTGCTTGAGAATCCCCATGTACTGCCTCTGTTGTTTGCCCTCAATTTACTTTCTACTTTTCCCCAATCCCTGGGGAAAAATTTGGCCACATTCTTTGCAGTATTCAAAGAAATGAGAAGAATCTCTAACAATTCTAGTCACTTTATATGGTGTGGCATGTAAAGCACAGGTGGCATTTTTAAGGGTGAGCCAGGACTTACAGAGGTAAGTATGATTTGTATTTAAACAGGAATAAATGACTGAGTCACTTGGGATGAAAACCTGTTTGGCAATCCTCAGAAAGGGGCAGATTACTTCTGACAGGTCTAAACAGCCCAGGCAGATAGGATCATTTAACTATATTTAACCAGCACTGACAAAGGAATGCTTGATTAATGTCTCCCACCCAAGTATCCGGGGACTGGCAGGTCACCTTCTCAAACCAATAGGCAGTTGAAGCTACTTCAGAATTTTCTTTCATTATGCATGATTGCAACATGCTTTAAACTGTCTGACGAGGACATGCTTCACCAAGATCTCAGTCGGTTTCCTCAGTTTTCTCAACTGGGGTGAGATGCTCTCTTCCATATTTTGTAGGCATTTTGGGGGGTCCATTTCATAGGACACACAACTATGCTAGACCAGTGTTATATTAATGAGTTAAACACAAAACAAGTTAATACAAATTAAAACAATCTTGCCCTTCAATATTGTTAGGTATTGAAAATTCCAATGAATTTTTTGGCTACAAAATAATTGAATTAATAAATTCTTGCTGGGTGTGGTGGTACATACCTGTAATCCCAGTACTTTGGGAGGCCAAGGTGGGTGGATCATGAGGTCAGGAGTTTGAGACCAGCCTGACCAACATGGTGAAACCCCATCTCTACTAAAAATACAAAAATTAGCCAGGCATGGTGGCATGCACCTGTAGTCTCAGCTGCTCAGGAGGCTGAGGCAGGAGAATCGTTTGAACCCAGGAGGTAGAGGTTGCAGTGAGCCAAGATCATGCCACTGCACTCCAGCCTGGGTGACAGAGCAAGACTCCATCTCAAAAATAAATTCTTGTAGGTGTTTGCACATAACCTTAATAGTGTTTATGCCAAGCTCTTTTGTGTGGTGCCATTTGTTTCTGTTATCTCTTCAACTATCTGTGAGTTTCACACTTTTGAGATTTAGAATAAAACCTGTTGTTAAGTCTTAACACTAGGATTTCAGGAGGAGGCTACTCCAATTGTAAATCCAGAGGCTGATCTTGTGTAAACGTTGGCACTTCCAAGAGCCAGAGTTGTGGCTCGCTGCGGTTCACATTGGTCAAACATTCAGGTAAAAACTGGGAAACAGAAAAGTCAATTGATTCTTCTAGCTGTCAAGACTAAATTACCAGGGCTTGCATTTATTTTTTTTTTCATGGGGTCTCTATTGAACTAAACTTATTTTATCTTGGCACTTTCCAAACTATAGCACTTTCTAAGATTACACCAATTTTTCCATGTGTGGTTCTGCTTTTCAGAAAAATTTATGATCAAATAGTTAATCTTTTGCATAAAGATGAACTTCAGTTATATTTCACCAACAGGAACATTAACTTTTTCTTTTGTTCACTGCTATACCCCCAGCATCTAGAACAGATATTGGCACAGAGTAGGTGCTCAATAAATACTTGTTGAAAGAGTAAAGCATATACTGTGGGAATATGGTGGCAAGTGGTCTCAGTCTCAGAACTATCTAGCCCCATGGACCCTGTCAGGAATATGACCTCCTGGACCAGCTATTTCAGGAAAACCTACAGCAGCCATCAGTGAGGAAGCCATGGACCTTGATGCCAGGCTGTGGGGTATCAAGTGAGGAGGGAGGGATGGGGATTCATGGGCATGGCACTCTGTCTGACTAACTCCAACTCACCTGTTAAGTTTCAGTTAAATTCATCAGAGGCGTTTTCTGTCCCTCTCTTCTTCCTGCTCCACTAAGTTTAGCACTGTGTGAGTTTTCTATGGCTGCCATATTATTAATAAATTATCACAAACTAAGTACCTTAAAATAACAGACAGAAATTTATTATCTTACAGTTCTGCAGGTCAGAAATCAGATGGGGGTTTCACTGGGCTAAAATCAAAGTGTCTGCAGTCTGCTTTCTTTTCTGGAGACTCTAGTGGAACATTTTCTTTCTTTTTTCAGCTTCTAGAAGCCACCTGCATTTCTTGGCTTGTAGCCCTCTCCCTTCATCTTCAAAATCAGCAATGGCAGGTTGAGTCCTCCTTATATCATCCCTCCGACCTCTTCTTCCTAAAGTCAAATATCCTTCTGCCTTCCTCTTCCATTTTTAAGGACTCTTGTAATTATACTGAGTTCACCTAGATATCCAGGCTAATCTTCCCATCTCCAGATCCTTAACCTGATTACACCTGCAAAGTCTCTTTTGCCACGTGAGGTAACACATTCACAGGTTCTGGGGATTAGGACATGGATATTTTGGGGGTGGCTGTTATTCAGTCTGTTATAGGGCGAGTTTATTATATACTCCTCTAGCATTCTGAACTTTGTGTTCTTTATATTATTTGATAAATGTTAATTACTTAGCTCATTCTGTGACTATCCGTCTAATGTCTGTCTACACACAAAAACCTATGAGCACATAGCAGTGTCTGTTTTGTTTACTCTTGTATCCCCAGTGCCTGGCACAGTATTTGGTTTATAGCAAGTGTCTGGCTATTTTTTGTTAAATGAATAAACATTATTTTATTTATGTTTCAATGCCCTTGTGAGACAAGGGTACCATACCATTTTACAGAAAAACATACTGAAGTTCAAAGTGCAAATAACTTTCTAGTTTCTTTCTAGTCAGTGCATGCCCCCTCAACCTGCTTTCATATCTAATTTGTTTAATATCCTGGTATGTTGTAGGTGGTACTGGCTACCACACCCCAAACAGGTCAGAAGACAGAAAGAAAGCTTCCAAGAAGGGCAGCTGAGATATCATCAAGTGCTGATGTCATTGCCAGGGTCTGCTTGACTCTTTTGACTGGAAATGGTTGGCTGTGATTTAGTAAGCGTGAACATTCACTACCAAACAGGATCTCTTGATAGGGCAGGTTTGGTGTCAGCTGCTCTGAGTAGAAGGCAGATTAACTGTGCAGTTAACAGAGTTTTAATCATACCCTGGTACCTTGCTGCTTTTTCTATACATTTAAAAGATTTCAGTGATTTAAAAACATGTTTCTTTTTCAACATCTTCAGAACTCTAGTTTGTTCAAGCCTATATGGGGTTCATTGTCTTTTCTTTAGTTTTTATGTTCAGCCATTAGGTCTATCTGTGGCAAGAATCTGTTTAAAAGCTCCGTACAAGTGGCCGGTCCATAGTAGGTACTAGATAAATATCTGCTGAGCTATTTAAATGACTATTGATGGTAGCTGATTTTCCTTGGTGACTAGTAGGAAGTTCATATTGTGGAAAGATAATGCAAATATCATTTTATTTATGTTGTTGATCTCCACCTTATTCCAGAAAGTAATTGACAGAGCTGTGAGTGTGATGGTAAGTTTGTGAAATCTAAAACCAAGAATGAGTTCTAAACCAGATGCTTTTCGTAACAACACATTAGTGGCTTCAAGAGCTACCAAATCTACCAACTAATTGATGTTGGAAAAAGGCAACACATTGATGGAATGAGGTTAGACTTTGGAACAAAATTTTGGTTTGTATTCCTGCATTTACCACTTACTAGTGATGAAAACTTGGGTGAGTTACTTAATTTATCTGACCCTCAAATTTAGTCTATGAAATGGGTATGTGATTTGAGCTTTGAAGTAAATACTTTATGTGGAAATTATCTAACACAGTGACTGACTTTAAGAATGTTATTTCTCTTTTTTCTCCATCTTTCAAAGGGTTAGAGAAGGTTAATGTTTTTTCCTTTCAAACACTTCTTCAATGAGCAACTGGTAGTCTAGACTGCTCCATGTCAACATAATGAAAAGAAGTAGGAAACTGATAAATGATAATTAAGTGTTATCCTGAGTTATTGACCACATGGACAAGGAAATGACTAAAAACTCCAAATAGCTCTGGTGTCATATGCCTTACAGAGTAGAGCAGTGTGGTCAGTGGGACTTTTCCACCAGTGCAGAGGTGCTACAGTCCAAAAGGGGTTGGAGAGAGAGCGAGAACTGTGTCTTCGGAATCAGGGTCAGGAAAGACACATTCAGTTTTATTTAGTGACTGTCACTTACCCAGCAGGATTTTGATGTGTTTATTGATGTGGTTACTTGTATAAATCAGGATTTGATAAGGTTTTAGGGTCTTTAAATGAGCTCTTTGTCTACATTCTTGAATAGGTGAACACATGCTCGTGGCATCAAATGAGTTCCTGAGGAAGTAATTACTCACATAGTGAGGTGCATGACAATGAGAATGGCTGAATCGCCTCTAAACTTGTGTGAATGAAGAGAAAAAAAAGCCATCAATCCCTCTGAGTTGAACTTCATGTCTACATTGAGGTGCCCTTGAAAATTAAGAAAGAAAAGCAATAGATGAGAGCAAATCTTGGCCTAAAGGGATTGCATGGACTGGAGACTGGGCTTGCAAAACTCGAATGTGGCCTTATTAAATAGACTTAGATTTCCAAAGAAAGACTGTGTTCACAGGAAGGGAAGATAACAACGTAGTAAAAGGAAGATTACAAAGGCAAACCCTAGCAATGCCTATCCACACACTGTGGAGGAACCTGTGGGCTCTGGAATTATGGCTCCATTACAATTCAGTTCAGCCCTTCCCTCTGAATCTGCGGTGATCAAGCAATCTTCTGACTGTGAGTTTGACTATGATTGCCTTTACTGGGGTGAAGTGAGGATGGGATAGTCACGTGGTCACGATGGTCTGATAAATGTGATATACTTTGCATACACATTAATTTCATGATGTTTAATCAATTTTCAGTCCAACCTTGGGTGATCTACTCCCAGGAGTAGACTGAATTGGAAGGTTCTGTCCATAAAGGTAAAGTACCTTCCTAACTAACTACCTAATTACCATCCTGTGAGGCTTCTTATAAGGTTGCTAGCCTAACTTCCCAGGTAAACGAATACTACTTGCATACCTTTTTGCATTTCTACCTGTGTTGAATTACTCTATGAATCAAAAGAGTCGGCAAACTTTTTCTGTGCATGTCCAGATGGTAAATGGTAAATACCTTAGGCTTTGCAGGTCATCAGTCTGTATTGCAGCCACTCAACTCTGCAAATGTAGTGGCAAAGCAGCCATAGATAACACATAAATGAATGGACATGACTGTGTAGCAATAAAACTTTATGCATCCTGATATCGACAGACTAAGAATGAATTTGTTGAACAGCAAAATAGGAGCACCCCCCAAATTTTTTTTGCAAGAATGTGTTATTGCAAGAAAAGCAATAAAGTGATCACCATGGAGAAAAAATCTGGACATGGCTGGATTTCTTTAATTTAAAAATCATTAAGTACTATTTTGTTTAGAATTACATGTGGCGGTGATGAAGGAAGATAGGTACCACCATAAATCTCTTTGGTGATTTAGGGCCTCTAAAGATCTTAACCTGACTCTGAATTCCGGATACCCACCTTCTGTTTGCAAGGCATCATTACATCTTGCGATCCTAGTGCACCTTATTATTACTCCTCTATAGACTCATCGACTACTTCCCTTCTGCACCAATGAGATCTCATAGTTTCTATCTTGTATTACAGTTATTGTTACATTTGTCTTACTTTAAAGGATACATTCTAGGAAGACCAAATTTCTTCAACTTTCTCATACTCTGTTTCTTCATGTGTAAACTGGGACCAGAATGCAGACTTTACAGCCCTCGAGGACATAGCCCATGTACTATCCTTCCCCGAACCACTTCATAATACCAAGCATATAGTCTTGTTTATGGTAACTGGTTAATAAATTCTGAATGAATGAGTAAATGAATGAATGAATTTGAGTTACGGTCTCTGCTCTATTTAGGTTTGAACTTTGGCTTTTCCCTTTCTTCGGATGAATAGCTCTCTGTCTTTTCTCTTTTGGTCTTAGTGATCTCAGTTTCTACACTAGGTCTCTTCTTCCCCAGCATTTGTTCAGTCTCTGCCTATTTGTCTCTGAAACCTAAAGAGAATTTAGGAATTCTGCCAAAGCTCTGGGGTTATTTGAATTTATGGTTACAAAAAGAGCCTGCCTGAGATTCCCCTTTCTTGTAGTTTCGTTTCGAGTAGAGTGTAATGTTAGAAAGATAATTTACAGAAAATGTACTTTAAAAGGAAGAGATGAAGGATGTTTCAAAAGAGGAGTGATTCTTATATTGGCAAAATGTGCAGCTCTAAATAAATCATTTTAACTCCATGTGAGGGTTTGAGCATTATAGTGATAGAACAATATAAATCTATGTTTATAAACTGTGTATATGTATGTAAACAAAATAGACTGCCTTACCAGCCTGAAGGTACACCCAAGGTCATATATTTTGCATTTTTCCAAATAATGATTCACTCACTCACTTTTCCAGATATATATATGTGTGTGTGCCTGTACATATTATAAACGCATGTATATTTATATATGCATATAAATATATGTATATATGCATATATAAAAATATATGTATGTATGTATGTGTCTTCTATATGTCTGTCTATGGGGGTTGGGGGAGAGAGAAAGAATTTATTTTAAGTAATCAGCTCATGCAATAGTGGGGACTGGCAAATCCAAAATCCATAGACTGGCATCCTGGAAACTCAGGCAGGAGTACCATGTTACAGTCTTGAGGCAACATTTTTTCTTCTTCAAACCTTATTTTTTTCTCTAAGGCCTTCAGCCAATTGGAGGAGACCACACACATATTATTGAGGATAATCTCATTTACTTAAAGTCAACTGATTATGCATGTTAATCACAACTACAAAATAACTTTATAGCAACATCTACACTGGTGTTTAACCAAACAACTGGGCACCATAGTCTAGCCATGTTGACACCTAAAATTAACTATCGTATTAGATTAGGAGAAAATTCAGCAATTGTTTGTTCAGGCCAACTGTACCCCCAAATTGTCAAGACCTCCAGGGATTTCCATCCCTGAAATAATTCATCTTGCTTTCCAAGTGCACCTTGGAGGATACTGGAGAGGACTGTTGGACTTATCCAGTCCACTTTTAAGCAGCTGTTCATTCTGTTGCAGCCTTTTGGTCAGCTGGTTGAACACTTCTCACTCACTGGCTCCCCACTGCAGTGCAGACGTCCAGCTGCTGCACAGGTAGCATTATTGTGTTATGCTTGCATACTAGCATTACAGCTCTTTTAGTTCATTCACACTCTTTTACTGGACCATTGCCCGAAGGCATCACTTTTATGCCTAAGGAATCTGCGGCTCTGGACAGATGCTGCAGAAACCCCATGGACCAGCAAATCCCAGTTATTATGTTGGCCCTTAGTCCAGCATCCCATTTCCATTACTGTTCTTTTTGTAAAACTGTTGTTACTAAGCTAACAATTTCCAGAGTTTCTTAGAATAGCTATTCTTCAAAGGAAAGGGATTTCTTTCCTCCAATAAGCTTCTTGCCCTTCAAGTCAGGGTACCAGCTTCCTTTCCAGTTCTGAGCTCAGTATTCCATGTCACATTGAGGAGGAAGCTACAAAAGGATGTTACAACAGGGCAAGGAATGACTCTCAAACTTATATTTGAGTAACAACAAAGACCACTTTTGTGTTTAGGGAAGAGACAAAGATCTGCTTCCAGCTAACTTCTCAATACAAAGCTTGACTGGTAGCTATGCCTGCAGAGGTTTAAATTTCATCTCAACAGGAACTTTACTACATGCAGACATGTATGTATATGTGTGATGAATATTATTGATCTACTTTATATTTTTGCACTTTACAATCTCAAATAGCATAGATCCTTTTCTATCACTGCAGAACAGTCAGCCTGGTAGGGAGAGTTAATGTTTTGATGCCATCTCATTACGAGACATTTTACTACTCCAAGTTCCAATGTGGAACTCTGTATATAAATAATATATACAAGGATTTCATGCTTCTAAATGGCTCCAACAAAATCTCTAAATTTGATTCACCTCGATTAATGAGTCTCTTCCCTATCCAGATTGTTCTTTGTGTGACATTATTTTAAAGTTTGCTAAAATCCTTATGCCTCGTGAAAGAGCCATGACATTTCCAGCTTAGGTGGTTTGTCCTGTTGTCCTTGGCTAAATTTTCTTTGTAGCCTAGTTAAAACCTGGACACCTGGGAGTTTAAATTATCCCTGTAGGATATTAGTATATTAGCTACCTATAAAAATGAAATTTATATGAGGCATCTGTTTACATTGAGCATCCCATAAAACTGTGCCAGAGAATTCAAAGGAAAAGGCTTTCAAATGAAGGTTTCATAGCCAGGAGCAAAGGCTTTTGAGAGTGGCATCTAATGAAATTAGATAACTAATTTTCATTTTATATATTTAAAAGAATTTTTAATAGACATAGGATCTTGTTTTTTCCAAAAATGGTGGTCTAGAATACACAAATGATTTCAAGAATTCTTCTGTGTTCACATTAGCTGTTTCATTACTTGATTCCAAGGAAAATAAGGGAACAGAGTTTTAAGCATTAATCTGTTCTTGTGCCATTGAGGACTTGGTGAGTAGGAGAAGCAGAAATTCCAGCTGTTACCAGATAGTGAGAGATCTTATCAAGTCAGTGTGTAAAAGTAGTAAAGTTGCACACAAGGACAGGTATAAGCCTAGGAAAGGGTGTGTTAAAAATAGGTCATTTTGAAAGTCTTCAGTAACAGTCAGGTTTCCAGACTAGTCCACTCTATTTCTAGCATTCTTTGGTTGCAAGTAGCTGTACCTGACTTTAAAAGGAAAAAAGGAGTGGAAGGAAATTGATTTTTAAGATGTGTGATGACTCACAGATATAAAGGAAGAGCTGAAGAACTGAGCCTTGAAATTGACAGAGACCAGGACAATGTAGATGTTATACACAAAATACTTAACAGCAGGTACAGTGCAGATACTGACCTAATGGAATGGATACCTATGTGAACAATGAGTGAAGGCATAGCAGAGCATATTGACTCAAGATGAGCCCTGCATTTGGGAAATTGGACCCAATAGACTATCTCTTAAGGGATTTTCATGGAAAGGAGACAATGACGACTCTTCTTTCCTGATGCCACTTCCTTCAAGATGAAGAGTTTAATATTTCAGCTTGGATTTTTGCTTACAGCTTGTCAAGGAGAGGACACAGCAACTAGATCTACATTCCACCAAATATGTTGGTGATAATGGAATGATAGTTTTCAAGGGAAAATTCAAGGTGCAACTATCAGAAAACTGAGATTGGACAAAACAAACACCACCAAATCCTATATAAACTTCAATAATTGTAATGGAAGTTACTTGGTCTTACCCATGTAGCTGAATCACTTACAGTCACTTGTATGGAACTCTTCTCCTTACTTAATCACTTTATTTTTCCTCTTGATCTAACCTTTCTTCTACTCTTTCTCTTCTTCTTCTTTCCATAGTGTTCCAACTATACTGTGAATTGAATAGATTGGAAGAGTGCTAGAAGTCTTAAGCTAAGGATATAAGCATCACTATGACATTATATCTCGAGAAAATGTGTTTTGTTTTATAAATAAGAGAATGAGATATTTCAGGAAAATCATGTGTCTCCTGATGCAAAAGTGATGGCTCCAAAATGGTTACAAAAAAACACGGTAACTCTTTTTAGTATTTTTCCTTGAAATAGTGTGACTGTCTTGAACGTAGGATAGAGATTTCCAAATCAGGAAAAGACTTTTATTTCCAGTTGAGTTTTCCCATCCCTTTCAGGTATAGGCCAATCTTGTCACTTATATTCACAGGTCCTTGTATGTTGGAAAGTATGAATACATAAATATTTTTTGATAGCCAGGGTTATTCAGTTTAAGAACCGGTACAGGCTGGGCACGGTGGCTCACACCTGTAATCCCAGCACTTTGGGAGGCCGAGGCGGGTGGATCACAAGGTCAGGAGATCGAGACCATCCTGGCTAACATGGTGAAACCCTTTCTCTACTAAAAAATACAAAAAAAAAATTAGCTGGGCATGGTGGCAGGTGCCTGTAGTCCCAGCTAATTGGGAGGGTGAAGCAGAAGAATGGTGTGAACCCGGGAGGGAGAGCTTGCAGTTAGCTGAGATAGTGCCGCTGCACTCTGGCCTGGGAAACAGAACAAGACTCTGTCTCAAAAAAAAAAAAAAAAAAGAAAAAAAAAAAGAAAAAAAGAACTGGTACGTAGGAAATATAGATAATACTAACCGCCAGGGGACAAGTCTTTTTACAGGGGCTTAACATATATAATATCAACACTGAATCATGCTTTAATTTCATCCACCTCAAAAAGCCTTCCTTTGACTCTACTTTTCACAGCATTTGTCATTCCATTTTTTTTTTTCATTTTCAACAAAACTTCTTGATAAAGGCATCTATTCTCATTTTCTCAAACATTTCTCTTATTGTTATCTTTCAAACTTGGCATAATTAGGCATCCTCCACCCCCATCACCATTCTGCCAAAATTGCTCTTATCAAATTAACAATGATCTTTATGTATCCAAATCAGTTCTCACACCTTTTTTCCTATACAGCCTACTGGGAGCATTTGTAGTCACTGCTCCCTCCTTTCTTTTAGATATGCTTTCTTGATTTGGCTTCCAGGAGGGTTCCCTTGAATTCTTTCCTGCTTCACTGGTTACTTTTCTGTTCTCCTGATCTGTGGTCCTCTTCTGTCTCTAGCTCTACTCACTTGCCTTTGATTTTATCAAGTCCCATGGCTTTAGATATTTCTGAATGCTGATGACTCCTGAGTTGAAATACCCAATTCAGACCTCTTTGTTGAGCCCTAGACTCATAGATCCAATTGTACATTGGACTCTTTTCTTGAGTGTTTAATAGACCTCTGAAACTGGTTATGCCTGACTTAATTCCTAATCTCTCTGCCCTGAAACTTGCTCAACCCATAGTCTTCTTCATCCAAGCTAATGACAATTCTATTCTTCCAGTTGCCCAGCCACAAAATCTAGAGGTCTTCATTCACTTCCCTATGTTTTACATGTAATATTCAATACATCAGGAAATCTTATGAGCTTTACTTTTGACTTAGATCTACATTTTTACAACATCTCATCATTCTACCATTTTTTGCTTGCTTTACTTGTCTTCCATATTCTGCCTCTAAACCGGTTGTTCCACTACTGTCCTGTGTCCTCCCAGTTGAAAAAATTTCAACACAGCAGTCCAAGGATTTTCCAAAAGCATCAATTGGATTACATCACTGTGTTGCTTAAAACCCTACAAAGGGTCTCCATTTCCTTCAGAATCAAAGTCTTCACAATGGCCTTTAAGACCCTGTGTTATCTGGTTCCTATTGCCCTTCTCACCTTTTTCCTACTAGTTTCTTCATTACTTACTTATTTCCAGCCACGCTGGCTTCCTTGCTGTTGCAATTTTTACTTATCTGATCCTGAAGCTTGTAATGCTCTTCCCCTCCTATTCCCACTTGACTGAGTTACTGACCCTCCTCAGGATTTTGCATTAATCTCATGTCTCAGTGGGCCCCACCCTGATCATCACATTTCACACTGAAACATGGTCTTCCTTCCTTTCAACTCACAAAACTTCCTGCCAAACTTTCAAACCCCTTCCTTTTCTTTTTTGTTATAGCATTTACAACCATTTAGTGTGCCATTCAAATTATTTGTTGTATTTATTATCTATCATTTGTCTTCTCCCACCACAACTCAAAACTCCATGGGGCAGAGATTTCTATTTGTTTTGTTCACTAATGTATTCCCATGTGCCTAGAACAGTGCCTGGGACAATCCAAAATATTTTGTTGCATGAATAAAACAAATACATCGAATAAATGATTTCAACTTAAAGAAATCCTAGTGGACATGAAGTACTATCCTCCTGTTACAAAAGAGGATACTTAGATTCAGAGAGATTAAGAATCCAGAAAGTTCACAGAGCTACTAAGTGTGGAGCTGGGATTCTAAACAGGTTTATGTATCTCTAAAGTCCTTGCTTTTATTCAGAAAGATTTTCTTTTACTCACTTCTTGATGCAGTTCTCTCCAAGGATTGTTTAAGAAGAAGCAGACAGAGGTGAAGCTAGCCAACATTTAGTCTAGTATCTTTTCTTAAATTTAATTATTATATCTCAGTTAATCCCCAAAATATCTCTTCAAATTATGAGCTTATTCCTATTTGCAGATAAAAATCTGAAGTTCAAAGAACTTAAAAACTTAAATGACCTGTATATTGCCACTCTATTCATAGCATAGCATTTTGAGTTCAGGATTTTGATTCCAATACTCTACCATGGGTCATTTCCAATTTACGAACCTGTAAAATAAAATTGTGGGACAGGATATCTGAATTGCAAGGAATCAGAAATACTTCAAGGAATGAAAAATGTAAAGCCTTCTCCCTGAAACTTCTATTGAGCCAGAGGGAAAATTGTGAGCCCTGACTGGAGGGTGGACATAAGCTTAATAAAAACCAAAATGAAAAAAGTTATGTTGCGATTTGTTGTTTGAGAGCCAGGCTTCAATGTTGCAGGCAAGGCAGTTTGGAGTTAACTCTTTTTGTTAGAAAACTGAACTGCAGCTATGTTTTCTCCAGAAATTTTGGGGGTTCTAACCCTTTCAACTATTTCTAATGAGGGCATTAAAGGGGACGGGAGAGAAAATATCAGATCTCATTTAGACCTCAAGTGGTAACGTAGTAAAGTGAACTTGCTTCACATTTGCACTGTGGCTTCCTTGCTTTGTCTCTCTCCTTCTTTCTTTGATTCTCAGCTGTAGGTGACATTGTCGTGGCCACACTGAAAATCTTCACCTGCTCTGTCATCTCTGAATTTATGTTACACTTTTTGGTATTATCCCCAGTGATCTTCTCTCTTTCTCTTTCTCTCTCTCTCTCTCTCTTTTTTTTTTTTTTTGCCTTTGCACCTTTTTGCTCATTCACTTCCTGACAACATAATACTAATTTTCATTTTGAAACTGTATTTAGCCCTCTTCACTATTGCCAGTAATTCAAACCCAATAATTCCCCAGACTGCTTAAATTCAAGGAACCACACTAAATTTCCAGGTTGCTATAATGATTTTCTTTGAGAAATCCAAAATAAACCTTCTCACCATGTTTCTGCACATCACGTAGAACGGACACTTTATAACATCTTCCATCTTTATGAACTCTCAGGATCTCCATAGGTCTGTGTATGGCAATCACACTCTTAGTTTATTTTCCTGATAGTGACCTCAATAATAAAAAACTCCTTCCATTGTGGAATCCCAGGAAAACTGCAAGAATAGTCACTTCACTGAATGGAAAAGAATTACATTTTGGACAGACATGAGTGAAAGGTTACATTTGGAAATTTGCCCTGTCTTTAAATTTTGCCATCACAGTTGTAGTACTTCTGGCTGCTTTAAGATTTTAATCTACGAGAATATTTCCATATTGTGTATTTGAACAAACCACCAGTTGTGAACATTTAGTCGTGCTGAATACACTGGAGCTATCAGCATGCTGTCTGAGCCAGTTGGACTACTTCTTCACATTTTATGTTAATGGTGGTTCTGGATTAGCCAAACATGTTTTGAATTTTTAAGAATTTATGTATGCAGAACTGGACAACCATAAATTCAAAAGTACACAGAAATTATAAAATTAATTGTGAATCCCAACTTGAAATATGTGTAGAATTTCATTACTGTGTAGAGTACAAAAACAAGTAGGAGAATAATAATTAGGATAAATATTAGTTGCAGCATGCTCAGCAATTTTTAAATGGTTTCACATAATTATTTTACTTGATTTTTCAATATCCTTAGATAGTAAATTTGACATGTTTTTATCAGTTTCTTCATTTTACCAGTGAGGAAATTAGGAATAAATGAGTAAATAAAAAAAACCTAAAAGGTCACAACACTATAAGTAGAAAAGATATACACAAATATATATGCCCTTGACTCAAATTAAATGTTCTCACTATTATATAATATTAGGACTTCATAAACTAAAACCAAACAACTTTAAATGAATAATAATAAATTACAATAAATATTAATAATCGTTATATTAAATATTATGACTACAAGCCAGAAAATCAAAACATAAACATTAGTCTTTTGAAAAGACTGGCTTCAAAATGAACTTAAACAATTTTCTTTCTATGAATTAAACATTAAAGTGTACAAAACAATATAAAAAATGATCATAGCTGTTTTTTTACAGATTGGAGAAAAGATGCAATCATGTTCCTTTGGCCTTTGGAGGAGGAAGAGAAAAAAATTGCATTTTTCCTATGGCTAGCAAAACTGCTGAAAATGGATGAGTCGTCAATTTTGATAAGATCCATGACTGGTATCATAATTTGCAGTGATTCATCTGTGATTTTTTCCCCTTCCAAAATAAGGTCTGAAACAAAACCAAAGCCTTGGGAAAAAGATAACAACTGGCATTTTTATCTCTTTTGTGTGTTCGTATGTGTATAAAATGGAACTTATGATAGATTTAGAATACATTTGATTCTGGCACAGTAAGCGATCTTAAAGATCATCTGGTCCACCCCCTCACCGCCCTTCCCCCAAATTCTAGGTTAAAGAAAATAAGGCCTCAGGGAAAGTCCTTCCAACGACTTCTTGGTAAACCTAGGAGCAAAATTCAATGCCTCTTCAGCTACATTAATTGTTCCTGGGATATAATATTTCTTCTTCATGGCTTATTTTTAAAAATTAGAAAAAGAACAAATGTTATTCCTCTACCTTCCATCATGTTTAGTCATTCTTCTTTACTCTAACTGGTATGTAATTTGACATTATAGTTTATAGATAAATGTATGTTTCACAAACACTATAAATTGCTTCATATTATGATGCTTTATTCTCTCTCATTTGTGCCTGTGTTTCTTAGTAAAACCAAAACTCACATCCTCATGTGAACCTACAATCCCCAGGCATTCAGCTCTATACTATATAAGTTCACTAGATATATTTTTAAAGTTTCCCCTTTATTAAGTTTGCAACTAAAAATCAGCTCTGAATCCTTGAGTTTTTTCAAAAAGGAAGCCCAAAGATTGGAAGGAGAAAAACAGTAGTACTGTTTTTGTTTTTTTCTCACTAGCTTTTAGGCATTGTTTAGACAATGATCTAGAGGAATCATTCTGACTACTGGTAATTTTTGCTATAGCAAAATTTCTCAAATGAACGTCTCTGTTGAGATTTTTGTTTCTCAGTTCAATTGCATTTCTGAGCAGGATATATTACCTGTTTTCATCATATTTGGAGATACCATTTTAGATGGATGCAAATCTCAATAGATGCTGAAGAATTGTTGACAGTTTGGATTTGTGTGTGCACATGCCACCTCTGTTCTTCATAATAAGAAAGGATAAAAGGAAATGAGAAAACGAACAGTGAAAATAATATTTTTTTTCTTCTGTTTCCCTTCTTACTTGGTCTGTGGCTTTTTAGAATGGTAGTTCTTTGTAATCAGATATCACACCTTTCTAGACGTTTCATTCATCACCAAGAACCCTGTAGATGTCCAAGGCATAACAACAGCAATTATATAATAATGCTAATACTTAATTATGTGTAACTTTATGACAAACCAAATTCCCAGCTCCAAATTTCTATTGGTTAAAGTTTTGAACCCACATTTGGAACTACAGGCATGAACCTCAGAGAAATAGAGGGTTCAGTTCAAGACCACCACGATAAAATGAATATTGAAATGAATCAAATAACATGAATTTTTTTGCTTCCCAGTGCATATAAAATTATATTTAAACTATACTGTAATCCATTATGTTTACCATAGCATTATACCTACAGAAACAATGTATATACCTTAATTAAAAAACACTCAGCAGCTAAAACATGCTAACACACATCTGAGCCTTCAGCAAGTTGTAATCTTTGTGCTGGTGAAGGATCTTGCCTCAATGTTGATGGCTGCTGAATGATGAGGGTGGTAGTAGCTGCAGCTTGGCTTGGCTGTTGCAATTCCTTAAAATAAGACAATAATAAAATGTGTCACATTGATTGACTCTTCCTTTTATGCAAGACTTCTCTGTAGCATGTGGTACTGTTTGATAGGTTTTTACTCACAGTACAACTTCTTTCAAAATTGGAGTCAGTCTTCTCAAACCCTCCTGCTGCTTCATCTGTTAAGTTTTTGTAGCATCCTAACTCCTTTGCTGTCATTTCAACAATGTACACAACATCTTCACCAGGAGTAGATTTCAACTCAAGAAACCACTTTATTTGCTCATCCATAAGAAGTGACTCTTCATCTGTTCAAGTTTTATCATGAGATTGCAGCAATTCAGCCACATCTTCAGGCTCCACTTCAGATACAGTTTGGCTCTGTGTTCCTACCCAAATCTCACGTTGAATTGTAATTCCCAGTGTTGACGGAGGGAACTGGTGGAAGGTGGCTGGATCGTGGGGGCAGATTTCTCCCATGCTGTTCTCTCATGATAGTGAGCTCTCATGAAATGTGATGGTTTTAAGATATGTGGCCCCTTCCCCCATGCTTTTTCTCTGTATCCTGTTCCATCATGGTAAAACATGCCTGCTTCTCCTTTGCTTTCCATTATGATTGTTAGTTTCCTGAGGCCTCCCAGACATGCTTTCTGTATGGCCTGTGGAGAATTAAATCTCTTCTCTTCATGAATTACCCAGTTTCAGGTAGTTCTTCATAGCAGTA
Organism: Macaca nemestrina; assembly: GCF_043159975.1. Taxonomy (NCBI): domain Eukaryota; kingdom Metazoa; phylum Chordata; class Mammalia; order Primates; family Cercopithecidae; genus Macaca; species Macaca nemestrina. The sequence continues at coordinate 29,406,669 of NC_092126.1, read as the reverse complement.
TGAAAATAGGCTAGTGCAGAAAATTGGTACCAGGAAAGTGAGGCACTGCTATAAAGACACCTGAAAATGTGGAAGTGACTTTGAAACTGGGTAACTGGCAGAAGTTGGAACAGTTTGGACCGTTCAAAAGACAGAAATATGTGGGAAAGTTTGGAACTTCCTAGAGATTTGTTGAATGGTTTTGACCAAAATGCTGATAGTGATATGAACAATGTAGTTCAGGTTGAGGTGGTCTCTGATGGGGATGAATAACTTATTGGGAGCTGGAGTAAATGTCACTCTTGTTACACTTTAGCAAAGAGATTGGTGGCATTGTGCCCCTGCCCTAGAAATCTGTGGAACTTTGAACTTGAGAGAGATGATTTAGGGTATCTGATAGAAGAAATTTCTAAGCAGCATGTGACCTGGCTGTTTCTGAAAATATATGCTCATATGTGTGAACAAACAGATTATCTGAAACTGGAATTTACATTTAAAAAAGAAGCAGAGCATAAAACCTTGGAAAATTTGTGGCTCAGCCATGTGGCAGAAAAGATAAACCCATTTTCTGGGGAGAAAGTCAAGCCTGCTGCAGAAATTTGCATAGGTAAAGAGAAGCCAAATGTTAATAGCCAAGACAATGAGAAAACTGTTCCCAGGGCATTTCAGAGACCTTCATAGTAGCCCCTCCCACCACAGTCCCAGAGGCCTAGGAGGGAAAAATGGTTTCATGGGCCAGGCCCAGGGCTCAGCTGCTCTATGAAGCCTCAGGACATGGTGCCTTGCATCCCAGCTGCACCAGCTCCAGCTGTGACTAAAAGAGGCCAAGGTTCGTCTCAGGCCATGACTTCAGAGAGTGCAAGCCCCAAGCCTTGGTAGCTTCCACATGGTGATGGGCCTGCAGGTGTGCAGAAGGCAAGAGTTGAGGTTTGGGAAGTGCTCTGCCTAGATTTCAGAGGATGTATAGAATTGTCTGAATGTCCAGGCAAAAGTCTGCTGCAGGGGCAGAGCCTCATGGAGAACCTCTACTATGGTAGTATGTAGGGGAAAGGTGGGGTTGGAACCCACACACATAGTCCCCACTGAGGCCCCAGCTAGTGGAGCTGTGAGATGAGGGACACCATCCTTCAGGCCCCAGAATGGTAGATTCACAAACAGCTTGCACCATGTGCATAAATAATCTACAGGCACTGAATACTAGCCCATGAAAGCAGCCAAGGGGGCTCTACCCTGCAGAGTCACGGGGGAGAGCTGCCCAAGGCCTAGGGATCCTACTCCTTGCATCAGAATGCCCTGGATATGAGACATGGAGTCCAAGGAGATTGTTTTGGAACTTTAAGATTTAATGACTACCCCGCTGGGTTTCAGACTTGCATGGGACCTTTAGCCCCTTTCTGTTGGCTGATTTCTCCATTTTAGAATGGAAGCATTTATCCAATGCCTGTACCCCCATTGCATCTTAGATGTAACTAACTTATTTTTGATTTTACGGGTAATAGGCAGAAGGGACTTACCTTGTCTCAGATGAGACTTTGGACTTGGACTTTTGAGTTAATGCTGGAATGAGTTAAGACTTTGGGGGACTGTTGGGAAGGTATGATTGAGTTTGAAATGTGAGAAGGACATGAGATTTTTGAGGCACCAGAGGAGCAATGATGTGGTTTGGCTTTGTGTCCCCACCCAAATCTCATGTTGAATTGTAATTCTCAATGTTGGGGGAAGAACTTGGTAGGAAGTGGTTGGATCATATGGGAAGAGTTTCCCTATGCTGTCCTCTCATGACAGTGAGTTCTCATGAGATCTGATGCTTTAAAAGTGTGTGGCACTTCTCCCCATGCTCTCTCTCTTTCTCCTGCTCTGCCATGGTAAGATGTGCCTGCCTCCCCTTCGCCTTCCACCATGATTATCAGTTTCCTGAGGCCTCCCAGCCATGCATTCTGCACAGCCTGTGGAACTGTAAGTCAGTTAAATATATTTTCTACATGAATTACGCAGTCTCAAGTAGTTCTTTACAGCAGAGTGAGAAAGGAATAATACAACTTCTAATTCTAGGTCTCTTGCAATTTCTGCCTCATCTGCACTTAATTTTTCCATCGAAGTCTTGAATGCCTCCAAGCCATCCATGATGGTTGTAATTAACTTTCCAAACTCCTGTTTATGTTGACATTTTCACCTCCTTCAATGAATCACAAGTGTTCTTTATTTTTTTTTATTTTTTATTTTCTTTTTTTAATGAGGTAGAGGCTTGCTCTGTCGTCCAGGCTGGAGTGCAGTGGCGTGATCTCAGCTCACTGCAAGCTCCGCCTCCCTGGTTCATGCCGTTCTCCTGCCTCAGCCTCCCAAGTAGCTGCGCCTACAGCACCCACCACCATGCCTGACTAATTTTTTTTTCTTTTGTATTTTTAGTAGAGACGGGGTTTCACCGTGTTAGCTAGGATGGTCTCAATCTCCTGACATTGCGATCTGCCCGCCTCGGCCTCCCAAAGTGCTGGGATTACAGGCATGAGCCACCACACCCAGCCACAAATGTTCTTAATGGTATCTAGAATGGCGAGTCTTTTCCAAAAGGTTTTTAATTTACTTTGCTTGGATGGATCAGATAAATCACAATCTATGGCAGCTATGACCTTATGAAATGCATTTCTTCGATAATAACATTGAAAGTTGAAATTACTCATTGATCCATGGACTATAGAATAAACATTGTGTTAGTAGGCAGAAAAACAACATTAACATTTTTGTATATTTCCATCAGAGCTCTTGAGTGACTAGGTGCATTGTCAATGAACAGTAATATTTTGAAGGAATCTCTTTTTTGTAGTAGTAGATCTCAACAGTGGACTTAAAATATTAGTAAATCATGCTCTGAGCAGATGTGCTATCATTAAGACTTTAGTGTTCCATTTATAGAGCACAGGCAGAGTTAATGTGGCATAATTCTTAAGGGCTCTAGGATTTTAGGAATTTCAAATGAACACTGGGTTCAACTTAAAGTAACCAGCTGCATTAGACCCTGACAAGAGAGTCAGCCTGTCCTTTGAAACTTTGAAGACAGGCATTGAATTTTCCTTTATAGCTATGAAAGTCCTAAATGGCATCTTCTTTAACTAGAAGGCTGTTTCATCTACATTGAAAATCTGTTGCTTAGTGTAGCCACTTTCATCAATTTTCTTAGCTATATCTTTTGGATAACATGCTGCAGCTTCTCCATCAGCACTTGATGCTTCACCTTGCACTTTTATGTCATGGAGATAGCTTCTTTCCTTAAGCCTCATGAACCAACCTCTGGCAGCTTTAATTTTTCTTCTGCAGTTTATTTACTTCTCTCAGCCTTCATATAATTGAAGAGGATTAGAGCTTTGCTCTGGATTAGGCCTTGGCTTAAGGGAATGTTGTGGTTGGTTTAATCTTCTACCAAGACCACTAAAACATTCTCCAGATTACCAATAAGGCTGTTTTTGCTTCCTTATGATTCATGTGTTCACTAAAGCAGTGATTTTAATTTCCTTCAGGAATGTTTTATTTGCATTCACAAGTTGTCTAACTATTTGGCCATGAGGTCTAGTTATCTCAGTTTTGACAATCTTTCCTCACCAAGTTTAATTTTTTCTAGCTTTTGATATAACATGACAGATGAGTGACCCTTCCTATTACGTGAACACTTAGAGGACAATGTAGGGTTATCAACTGGCCAAATTTCAATATTGTTGTGTTTTAGAAAACAGGAAGGCCTAAGTAGAGGGAGAAAGATGAGAGAATAGCCAGTCAGTGGAGCAGTCAGAACACAAACACAAATTTTCAATTAAGTCCACTGTCTTATATAGGCATGGTTCATGGTGCCCCAAAACAATCACAACAGTAACATCAAAGATCACTGATGACAGATCACCACCGTAGATATAATAATAATACAAATGCTTGAAATATTTCTAGAATTACCAACAAGTGACACAGAGACAGGAAGTGAGTACATGCTATTGGAAAAGTGGTACTATAGACTTACTCAATGCAGCACTGCCACAAACCTTCAATCTGTGAAAAGTGCAGTAACTGCAAGGCACAATAAAGCAAAGTGAAATAAAACGAGGTGTGCCTGTATTAATATTTATCTTAATTCACTCACTAAAGTTTTTAATATCTTTCTCTTCTGGCCTATGTGGGAAGGATTAGGGAACTTCTCTTATCAATGCTTATTCTTAAGTACCATATGTAGTGTTAAGTAATTGTAAGAAATTTAACTGAGTATGGGCAGTGAATATTAATTTGCTGCCTAAAATCTCTTCATTTCTGGATCTCAGTGTTACCTAGACAAACATGTCTTTTCTTTTAGTATGGGGCTGACAAGGTGGTAAAATACAAATGCAGAGAAAATGGGTGTTGATGAGTGGGATGCTTCTTGGCTTCAAACAACATGAGAGAAATCTGCAATCTTAAAATACAGGCTCATAAATGAACCTCAGGAGGCTTATGGTGACCTGTTCACAGTCATAATCTGTAGCCAGTTATGGCTTCAATCAGCACTTCGAGAAGTATATATCCCTACAATAATAACATGAAAAGTAAATAATTTGTACTGTGATGCCCAAGATGGGAGGCAGCATTGTGTAATGGACTATGGCAGTGAATACATTAGACTTCCTTGCCTAATTAGACTTCCTTCCCTTCCTTGCAGGATTGGACCAAAGGCTGAGACCTCAATCTTTGTGTGACAGAAACAGCAGTGTTTCAATCAGGGTCTGGGCAAGAAAGAAATAGCATACTGAAGCATGCTAATTAAGAATCACTTAATAAAATGACTCTTTACTGAAATATGGTCAGGGTTAAAGGCAACCAATAAGGGGTAGAGTATACAAGGGCTAGCAATACCAGGGAGTCATTGCCACCCCTTGATCTAAAGGGACAAATGGAGGAAATGGTTAGTGGAATCCAGAGAGAGCACCTGTAGCTGTGTAAGAAGTCTACATGAGAGAAAATGTGGCTTTTTACAAAGGGATGCAACAAACCTGTGGTGACCCACAAATCAAGAGACTCCAACCTCCTCTTTTGCCCTCCAGTCTCCCAGTGGTGCCTCCTATTGGTCAAACTCAACTTGAAGCCAGGAGACAAGGGAATCAGTTGATGTGATCTATACAGGTCAGCCTCCTGGGATGCAGTGCAGGGTAGAGGGGGCTGGAGAATGAAACTGAGGGGAAAACATAGCATGTCCAGACCAGCTCACAGCTGCCCTGAATGAGATGGTGAATTCAAATGCAGGAAGAGTGTGTTTTTATTGATATAAAATGTTTTCCCTATTTATAGGATACATGTGAGTATTTGCTACATGCATAGAATGTCTAAGGATCAAGTCAGAATATTTGGGGTATCCATCACCTTGAGTATTTATCATTACTATGTGTTGGTATCATTTCAAGTCCTCTCTTCTAGCTACTTGGAAACATACCATATGCTGTTGCCAACTATAGTCACCCTAGTTTGCTATCAAATACTGGGACTAATTTGTTCTATATACCTGTATGCTTGTACCCGCTAACCAACCTCTCTTTATCCCCCACCCTCCCACCAACACCCTTCTTAGCCTGTAATATCTACAATTTTAGTCTATATATCTATGAAATCAATTTTTTTAGCTCTCACATATGAGAGAACATATGGTATGTGTCTTTCTGTGCCTGGCTCATTTCACTTAACAACCTTCAGTTCCATCTATGTTGCTGCAAATCATATGATTTCATTATTTTTATGGCCAAATAGTATTCCATATGACCACATTTTCTTTATCCATTCATCTGTTGATAGACACCAAGCTTGATTCCATATCTTTGCTATTGTGAATCGTGCAGTGATAAATATGCAGGTGCAGGTATTCCTTTGATAGCAGATTTAGTTTCCTTTGGATAAATACCCAATAGTGGGATTGCTGGATCATATGGTAGTTCTATTTTTAGTTTTTTGAGAAATTTTCATACTGTTTTCCATAGTGGTTGTACTAATTGACATTCCCACCAACAGCGTATAAGAGTTCCCTTTCCTCCCTGTCTTCACCAACATCTGTTACTTTTGGTCTTTCTAATAGTAAGCCATTCTAATTGGGGTAAAATGATATCTCACTGTGGTTTTGATTTGCATTTCCCCAACGTTCAGTGATGTTGAGCACTTTTCATATAACTTTTGGCCATTTGTATATCTCCTTTTGAGAAATGTCTATTCACGTCATTAGCCCACTTTTTAATGGGCTTACTTATTTATGTATTTATTTATTTTGTCGAGTTGTTTGAGTTCCTTGTGTATTCTGGATGTTAGTCCCTTGTCAGATAAGGGGCTCAGTGCTTTGACGACTTAGATCATTCAAAGTTATAAGCAATGGCAAGGTGGGTCTCTACTTCTTGTAATTTTAGGGACTGGATCAATTATCTTCATGCCTTTGCTAAATGCTTTTCAGGTAATATTTATTCAGGTGTTGGGTAGGCAGCCACTTTATACAGGAGAGTGATCCCCAAATTTTAGTGTTATATATTCCATTTATTTTTCTGCCACAATTCCTGAATCTCTTGAAGACAAAGAAAAAAAAAGTTCATTTATGCCCTGGACATTTTCATATTCACTAATTTTTCTGCTTTATATTGATCCCTATGGCAAATCTTAAGTTAAAATATACAGCATTGTTGAGAGTCAATTTTACTAGTATATCTTAAAAACACAAGCAAAACTAACAAATTAGTAGTTAAAAATTGTCAGAATGCTGCTGAGTAGTTTACCTCTTTGATATTAAAACTCAAAGATGATATATAAAAGAGAAGTTGCATTATTGATCATATATTGTTATTAATAGACTAAAGTCTAACAAACAATAATTGTATGATACATGAACTATAGTCATGTATAGGACATTAAAAATTGATGTAATGACTGCTCAAGAATCAGAGTTCTCAGTAACATTTGTCATTTATATTTGTCACCATTTTATTTAAATTTTTTATTTTTAATTGACACAGAATAATTGTACACATTTATGGGGAACAGTGTGATGTTTTGATACACGTATATATTGTGTAATTATCAAATCAGGGTATTTAGCAAATCCATTACCTTAAATATTTGTCATTTATTTGTGGCAAGAAGATTCAGAATCCTCTCTTCTAGTTATTTTGAAATATACACTATGATATTATTTACTATAGTCACCCTACTGTGCAATAGAACACCAGAACTTATTTCTCCTATCTAACTCTAATGTTGTACCCATTGACATATTTCTTTTCATCCCTCTCTCTCCCATAGCCTCCTCAGCCTCTGGTCACCACTATTCTGTAGTTCTATGAGATCAGCTTGCTTAGCTTCCACAAATGAGTGGTATTATGTGGTGTTGGTCTTTCTGCACTTGGCTTATTTCACTTAACAAAATGTCCTCTAGACTCATTCATGTTACCATAGAATTTCATTCTTTTTATGGCTGACTAGCTTTCCATTGCATATGTATATCAGTAATATTTTAACAAATCAGATACAATACTCATCCAAATACTAAAAACACTTCTGGTAGATTTATCAAACATTTATAGTAACAACTATTTTTCATTCAAAATAATTAAATGAAATTTAAATTACTAGGTTTACTCCCAGATGCCTGGGGGAATTTGCTGCTGAATGAAAGATGGAAGGCACATATCCCTAAATATGAGTAACTTATATGGTGTTTTATCAACTGAAATACATAGAGGACTCAATTAACAACAGACCCTAATACAGAGATTATTAGGGCAATGTGGTGGTAGTGCCTCAAATGATCTTACATTTAGTAAGAAATTGAATGTTTATGCCTTTTATCTTTCATGTTATATTAAGACAGTTTTCTGAGGAGTTGTTTCAGGTTAAAGGTTGTCATTTGCAAAGAGTACACCACACTTCTCTCTCCGTTTTTAGAAAGACCCTGTATGGTTTAAGGGAAAAAGCAGAGTGAGCAGATGTTTGGGAAACTGCCAGGAGTCTCAACTTTTAAACAAAGATGTCATAGGTCAAATAAGTGAGCCTGTTCAAAGACTGCCAGGGAAATAGTGATGAAGACTGTACTGGTGGAAGATAGGATGTCAATGATACTAGTAGATTGAGGGAATGGTAGAGGAGCAGAAATGGGAAGGATTGTCCCAGGCAAGTGGAGGAAGTGATGCTTCAAAGATGCATGTTGTTGGCAAGAAAGGCAGAGGCTGAGAAAGACAGTGTCTGTGTTTGCTTCCTGCTGGTCTGCTGAAGGCGACAGGTGGATAATTATATGCAGGTATAGGATTTTTAGGTGACCATTGGAATTAGGTAAGAGGAATTCTTCATCACTGTTAAAAGGTGAATGAACAAACCAAACAAAACTGTGTTATATTTTTACTATTTGTCAAAATTAATGCCTTGTTCTTTTCCATTTGCTGGGTATAGATAGAAATTACTCTTTGTCGTCCTCTCATTAACCCCTTCTCCCATTACTTAATGAACTCCTTATCCTCTCTCTCTCCACAAACTACTTTGTATGACTACTTTCCTTGATTCTCTAAGGCTAGAGGCCACATTATAATACATCCTCTTAGTGTCTTACTCTATTTAGCACCCACCAGTTACAATTATTTATTTCTGAGATCATTTATGTGTCTGCCTTCTCAATATACAGTATTGCAGTGAGTACTGGGGCCAACTCTTCTTACTCTCATAAAACTAACACTGTTGGTGGGAATTTAAATTAGTTCAACGACTGTGGAAGACAGTGTGGTGATTCCTCAAAAATTTAGAACCAAAAATACCATTTGACCCAGCAATCCCATTACTGGGGTATATACCCAAAGGAATATAAATCATTCATTATAAGGAAACATGCATGTATATGTTCACTGCAGCACTATTCACAATAGCAAAGACATGGAATCAACCCAAATGCACATCAATGATAGACTGGATAAAGAAAATGTGGTGCATATATACCATGGAATACTATGCAGCCATAAAAAGGAACAAGATCATGTCCTTTGCAGGGACATGGATGAAGCTGGAAGTCATTATCCCCAGGAAAGTAATGCAGGAAGAGAAAACCAAAGGACACATATTCTCACTTTTAAGTGGGAGTTGAACAATGAGAACACATGGATACAGGGAGGGGAACAACACTCACTGGGGTCTGTCAGGGGAGGGCAGGGTGGGTGAGAGCATTAGGAAAAAGAGCTAATTCATGCTGGGCTTAACACCTAGGTGATGGGTTGATAGGTGCAGCAAACCACCATGGCGCATGATTACCTATTTAACAAACCCGCACATCCTGCACATGTCCCCAGAACTTAAAAAAAACAAATAAAATAGGCCCGGCCCAGTGGCTCACGCCTGTAATCCCAGCACTTTGGGAGGCCGAGGCGGGCGGATCACGAGGTCAGGAGATCAAGACCATCCTGGCTAACACTGTGAAACCTGTCTCTACTAAAAATAGAAAAAATTAACTGGGCATGGTGGCGGGCGCCTGTAGTCCCGGCTACTCAGCAGACTGAGGCAGGAAAATCGCTTGAACCTCGGGAGGCAGAGGTTGCAGTGAGCCGAGATTGTGCCCCTGCACTCCAGCCTGGTGACAGAGCGAGACTCCGTCTCAAAAATAAAAATTAAAAAATAAAATAAAATAATTTATAATAAATAAATAAAACTCAGTGCCTTGTGCATAATGGTTACTCCTCTCATACTTATTAGATTATCAGTTAAAGAATTAGCGTGACCAATAATATTTTAATCCTAGAGTCTTTTCTCTTAAACAATTTATCAGTTGCTGTTTGTACACACATTCCCTCAGCACATTTCTGGACCCACTATCTGACATCCAAATTCCAGCAGCTGCAACTATTTGTGTGAGTACTTTCTTTAGTCAAGATCATTCCCCTTGAGTATCAGGTGACCAAGTGTGCTTGGAAATTAATGCCCCTCTAGGCATCCTTCAGCAAAGGTTGGCGGATGACTCTGAGGATATGTCCCACGTTGGCTCCCAGAATTCCCCAGTGGAATTTAGCTCCAATCGACCTAGTGGGAACTTGTTCCATAAACCTCTATTGGCTACCTACCTTTTGTCTCTTTCCCCATTTCCCTTCTGTACTTTCCTGGAATCATTGCCCTAATAAATTACTTGGACTTGAATCCATGTCTCGATATCTTCTGAAGGAAAATCCAAACTAAGAGAGTTTTCTTCATAGAAAGAACCTGAATGAGTCAAGCCAGTGAATGAAAACATGTACACAGATGTGTCCCTGCATAGACATGAAGACTTCAGTATTAGCTTCTGCCTTTTTGGTCTCTTAAATCATTTTTTTATATATTCTAATAGCAGTTTGCTGTCAAAAAGCTGAAGGAGATGCATAAAGCATCTTCAATCCAAGACAAGATCTAGTAATGAGCGTAGTTTCAATTTTAGTACACCTTACCTACCCCCCAACCCTGATTGTACTATACAGTCTACCAGTCTCACCCCATGTCCTGTTTCTGGTCCTAAGACCTTCCCCTTGATCTGTGCTACAGCTGTTATGGCTGAGAGGGTCAGTGGGTACAGCAATTTCAATTTAAATACTTTAGAGGCACAAATAATTGAATTACAGGGGTGTCAAAAGCACAGTTACATTGTTAACTTTGCATGACTGACAGGTGTCTAGTTTCTCTGATTTTGACTGTTTTCTGAAATGCACGACTTAAATTCTTCTTTAAGTCTTTGCTCAAATTTGATCTTGTTAGTGAAACTTTTTCCGAAAACACCTTCAAAATTTTAAATTCCACACCATCGTCAGTCCTCCCTACTCCCCATCTCATTTTCATTCATAGAACTTGTTTGCAGCGGACATTTTCTATGTTGTTCTTTTATTTTGTTACTGTCTGTCTCCCTAATCAAGAAGTAAGCTCTATGAAGACAAGGATTTTTGTCTGTTTTATTCACACCTATGTTTCTAGGGCACATAGGAAGCATTCAGTCTATATTTGTTGAATAAACAAGTGAATAGATTTGGATACTGAATACCATACATATTAAAATAATCATAGCTACACATTCAGAAAATATGAAAGGCTGCATAGTTGGTTGTACTTATAGCCAATTTTTTTATTTGTTAGACCCTGGAAACCCGAATTCTGGCTGGAAACTTATAGTCATTTTAGAGGTTGAGAATCTTTCTAACATCCTAACATGGATATTGAAATTGGGCAGATTAGCAAAGAGGCAGTTTCTGTGGTTTATTAAATGATTGATGATTTTTAAAGATTTTATAAACTTCCTTGTACTTCAATGTTTCCTAGGACATTCAAGAATTCCCAAGTACAGCAAACCAACAAGCAAACAAATACAGATTGAGTATCCCAAACTTGAAATGCACTCCAGAATTTTAAACTTTTTGAGCACTGACATGATGCTCAAAGGAAATGTTCATAGGATCATTTTTAATTTCAGATATTTGGATTGGGGATGCTCGACTAGTAATCCGAAAAGAAATCTGAAATCTGAAACACTTCTTGGTCCCAAGAATTTCATATAAGAGATTCTCAACCTGTAACAGCAAACAACAAGAAAACCTCCTCTGTTAACCTTTTACTCGCAAGATTTCCTCTTTTGTCTTTATTATGTTACTTTTATGGTCTGATTTATGAATTTCCTCCAGCAACCTGTTGAGTGCCTCATAATAAATAACGGTGCAGCAAAGTCAGGCTGCAATGGTGACAGGGAATAAAAGAGAACAGAGAATCCCACACCCTGGTGTTATTCATCACTCATCACTATTTCATCGTGGTACAACTGCTAGTGTCAGAAGCATACATGAGAACCCATTCTTTTTGTGTAAAATCTTGGACAGTGAGAGATTAAGCATTCCATTTGCACACTAATGAATTAATTAAAATTTACTATTTAAGTGATAATTAAGAGTTATCACTTTTCTTTCCTGATCCTTATTTTTTTTCTCTTCTTTTCTTGAATAGCTAGGAACCCAGTAAAATGTCACACAGAAATAATGATAGCTCACTTTTCTTGTTCCAAATCTTAAAGAGATTGCCTATAATGATTCACCATTAAGTGTGATGTTCACTGTACCTTGTTTGTACCACCTGTTATCTGGTTTAAAAAAAAAAAGATTGTTTCTATGCTTAGTTTGCCGGGTTTCTTTTTTTTCATATGAATTAATGTTAATTTTAGAAAAGTTTTTCCAGAATTTATTTTTTAAAAATTGGGTTATTGTATTAATTTATGTGAGCTTATTTTCTAACATTAAAGCACCTTAATAAGCTTGAGATAAACGTAACTTAGTCATCTGTTTTATCCTTTTATGTACTGCTGGATTTAGTTTGCTAATATTTGGTATAGAGTAGTTTCATCTGACATTATGAGAAAATTTGTTATGCAATTTTCCTTCCGTGTTCTGTGCTCGTCATGTTTGGGCATCAAGGTCACGTTAGCTTCATAAAACAAAGCGTGTGTCTTCATTTATTGCTTCTCTAGAAGATTTTGTTTACTGTTGAAATTACTCGTTCCTTGACTTTTTGGTAGAATTCACCAGTAAAATCGTACCACTGCATACCTATCAGAAGAGGAATAACTTTTTCTTTGTTGACAAAATGACATGCTAAGCACTGACAGAAATGTGGAGCAACGGGAACTGCTAGTGGGGGTTCAAATTGATACAGCCACTTGGAGCAACACTTTGGCAATTTCTTACATCGTTAAACTTACACTTCCCACGTAACCCAGAAATCCCACTTGTAAGTATTTACCCAAGAGAAATGTAAACATATGTTCACACAAAGAGCTGTATAAGAATGTTTATTGAAGCTTTATTCATAATTGCCAAAAAACTGGAAACAATCCAATTGTTCATCCGCTGGTGCATAGATAAACAAATTGTGCATCCCTACAGTGGCATATTCAGCATTACAAAGGAATGGACCAGTGATATACAAAACGACATGGAAGAATCTCCAAACCTTTATGCTAAATGACAAAAAGCCAGACTAATGGCTACATTTGTCTGATTCCATTTGTATGAAATTCTGAAAAAGACAAAGTTATAGGTTCAGAAATCAAGTCAGTGGTTACCAGGAGCTGGAGTACGAGAAGGGAGTTACTACAAAGGCATGTAAGGGAACCTTTGGGGGATGATGGAAATATTTGTATTTTGATTGTGGTAATAGTTGCATGACTGCCTGTGCATGACAAAACTTATTGAACTTATACCGAGAAAGTATGGATTTTACTCTACACAAATTATATCTTAACAAATCCAATAAAAAACAACCCCAGGACTGGGGTTACTTTATAGGCATATTTTTAACTACTAATTTAATATTTCTAATTATGGGATTATTCAGGCTTTCAAATTCTTCTAAATTGTTCTAGGAATTTGACCTGTTTTTTAACTTTTTGACGTAAATTACATATCTAATATTTGTGGAATGTGTAGTTATGTGTTCCTTTTCCTTTCTGATAGTGTTTATTTGTGCCTTCTCTTATTAATAAATCCGAAAAGAGATTTTCACATTGTATTATGATTTATATATAACCACTTTTTTGGTTGCTTTGATCCATTCCATTCTAGAATTCACTTGTTTTCTGATTTGTTATTTTCCACCTTATCTTTTTTCTTTTAATTTCTTTGTGTTTGTCAACTTCTTGAAATAAACCTTATCTTGCTAATTTGTAACTTTTCTTATTTTCTGACATAAGCGTTTAAGACAATACAAGTCCCTCTAAATACTGCTTTTGCTGCATCTCACAATTTTTATTAGGTAGTATTTTAAAATTCTTTATTTCTAATAATTTTTAATGTATACTGTAATTTCTTCTTTGATCCTTGGTTTACTTAGAAGTATGTTCCTTAACATTTCAACTTATGGAATTTTCATAGTTATCTTTTGATTACTGATATCTAGATGAATTGCATATTGGTGAGAGAATATATTCTGTTTTATTTCAGTCCTTTGAACTATGTTGATACCTGCTTTATGGTTCAGTATATGATCACATTTTATAAATGTCATATAGGGTAAAAAATGATGTAGTCAGTACATATGCTGGTTGCAGAGCTTAATATATGTTTATTTCATCAAGATTATTATTTTTTTGCCTGTATGGCTTTATATTTACTGAGGGGAGTATAGAAATATCTCTCTATGAGGGTGGATTTACTCTTCTATCGATTTTTTATTTAAGTGATATATTAGATCCTTTCATATTTAACATCCTATGCCTTGGGGAAATGAAACTTTTTAATATTATGATCTGACCCTTTTAAAATCTAGCAGTACTTTTTATTTTGAAGTCTGTTTCATCTGATATTAATGTAATTAATTACTCTATTTCCCACTTATGCCAATGTCTTTTTTTTCCTCCATATTTTTCTCTCTGGTTTGCACTTTTTTCTGCATATTTTTCTCTCTGGTTTGCATTTTGGATACTATATTTTGCCTTATCTTTTAGCTTTTGTCTCTTAACACACCTGCAGGGTCTATTAGTTCTACTATTAAATGTATCCATTAAAAATATAATTTCAATTTTATTTTCAGTTTATTGAAGTTATATTTGGCTCTTTACAAATCTACTTATTATATGTTTTATTATATTATAAGCCTCCTTTTATTTTGAACCTTATTAAATATATTTATTGTATATTTTATGTCTAATGCTATACTTTATAGCTTCTATATTTCTGTAATTGTATAGTTTTTTTATTATTCTCATGCTATGGGCCTGGTTTCCTTGCAGGGTTAGTAAATTTTGACTGAAAGTTGCTCATTTCCCTTGGAACTTTATCTTTGGAAATGTTTTGAGGTCTCGGATGAAAATGGTATCTTATGTAAAGAACTTGTATTTATTTTTGTTAGGTGCTTGATGCTTTTACCAGTCCGGGACCACTTTAAGCTGAATCTTCACTTGAAAATTTTCAGATTACCCAGTTGGTAAGAATTTAGGCTATAAACTTTTAGCAGCTGACTTGTGATTATGAATTCTCAGGAAATATATTTTCCCTTTCTGCTTAGCACCAAGATTCAAGACAGGCAATATTTTAGATGCTTTGAAGTAGATGGGATTATTATTATATTAAGTGTTTAAGTCTCGGTGGAATCAGTATGGGAATCTTTTTGTGGACGACTCCTCCTGGGTAGGCTCTAGGCTTCGTTTTCTGCCCCTGAAGTCATCCTAGCTTGTGAAAAGCCAGTGGTTAAGTGTGTCTGGTTTGGTAAATGATTTCGAGGAGGAAATTGGTTTTGGTGCCTTTCTTACCTCTCTAGGGTCTCCCTTCTGTCAGTTTTAAGCCAGGAATTTTCACACTTTTGCTACATCATGGATGCTTTTCTATTCTTCACTCGTCATACTTTAGTTGCTTTCAGCAGAAGTGCCAGTCCTTTTTCTCAGTTTTCTGTGTACCTGAAAATGGAAATAACAAATCATTTCTTTTCAAATTCTAGACGAGTGATGGCAAATAAGTTTTATCATAAGTACTAACTCCAGTTAATTGGAAGAAGTTGACTATAGTCTTTAGTTGAGAAGGGTTCTGACTTCTTGTTCAGACTCTGAGGAGAAGCATGCTATACTTTTTTGTGATGTATTGGACTGGGCTGATGTGGAAAGTGAGGATTGAAGTGGCATATATGCTGTGTTTTGTTCATCCACAACCCAATTCCTGATTCTTTTGAACCTTTCAGAGAATAGTCATTGGATTGTTCCTATGTTGTTCTTGATTCTGAGTTCCAGACTAGGTGAGTAGCAGAGTCTTCCTGACACATTTTATTTGAAGCTTGCAAGGTTTTAGTAATTGAATAGATTTAATAATTAAAGGGAAAAATTGAGGAGCCTATTAGGGAATGTCAGCGGCTCATCAGATCAAGGGTAAAGCAGCCAAATAATGTTTTAGATGGTACCATGCATTGATAGTACAATCTGGTTCCATTCGTCTTCTATATTTTCTTCTTCTCAGTTCTTAAGATCTGCTATAAAAAATAAATGAGGATTTTGAAGTTATCCATGGACTTTTGGAGGTAATAGCTAGTAAAATTTTTGTATGGTTGCATTTTTGGGAGATGCCATTAACTGTGATTGGGAGAAAGGCTAAGGAAAGACTTACAGGAAAATGATGGTGATGGTAGTGGGCTATCAGAAAAGGAAAAGTTTGAGTGTCATTGACTTAGGTGTTGTCAACTTGATTACTCTACAGTAGAAATCAACCAGCATTTGACCAGGATATGTCTACCTTATCTTTGTCGAAAATTGATTCATCACATTTCAAAATCAAATGGCTTGTCATCTGCAGATCTCAGTACAAATAGAGCTCCTGTTTCTGATGAGACTTTTCTGTTTTTAAATGGGTGTGTTACTAATAACCTTCTCATAATCTAATATTTGTAAGTACCTAACATAGGTCTGGAATTGCTTCAGAATTGTTGCTGATTGCATAGCAAAGAAAATACAGGACTTTTCTTTATTTCAACATTAGCAAAAATATTTTTTTAAAAAATTAAGATTTTCCCATTGTGGTAGGACAGAAACAAAAGTCTTTATAACTAGTGTGAATAGACACTTTTGTTGGCTGAGACTATTCAATACTGATACTGAAATTATTGGTAAATTCAGATTAGGAAACTGAAGATACAATCAAAATTAAAGGAGAAAATATGAGAGAGAGAGAGAAAAAATGTGTGTGAGAGAGAGGTGATCAAACCCTTCCATGGCTACAAACTACTTAAAAAGGAATCGCTTCCCCCAGCTCTGGATTTTACCATCTCTTACCTTGCAAAATAGCCCCTTCTGTTATCGTCTCTCCAGAATCTCCTTTTATCTTTCCTCCCTCCCAGCATGGAAATAAGCTCAAGCCTCTTCCATATTAAAGATATATAAGCAAGCAAGCAAAACTATGTCACTTGACCTTAAATTCTCTTCTATTTCATGCTTGATCATTCCTACAATTTATTTTAAACAAGTCTATCCTTGTTGTCTTACTTCTTATTTGCATGTCTATCCACAGTGATCAGCTTCCCACCTCTACCGCCACATTAAAGTCCTATGCAACCAAGACCACCAAATGGTGTTCGTAAATCCAGCAGACTCATGGCTCTGTCTTGATTTTGCTTCACTCTCCTCTCCTCTAAGTCATGCTGGACATATCCTTTTCAAAGACCTGATGACAACCCCACTGACTGCACTAAACATTTTCAAAGTGGCTTCATTCAAGGGAGCAATTTCTTATGTTCCTGGTTTTCTCAGACTCCATTTCAAGCAGAAAAGAACCTCTTAGTGTAGGTT
The DNA here is from genome assembly GCF_043159975.1 of Macaca nemestrina. Lineage (NCBI taxonomy): Eukaryota > Metazoa > Chordata > Mammalia > Primates > Cercopithecidae > Macaca > Macaca nemestrina. Next base: position 29,389,418 of record NC_092126.1, on the reverse strand, counting down.
CCTCACAGTCAGTGTTGAGAGGTCACTGTAAACTGCAGCTCAAATTTTCTTTGTTACATTTACACATAATTTTTAAAGATAAATGAAACCATAAAGCTCATAACAAAAGCCAACAGTCTTTTATCTCATCTCTACCAATACACCTGCTCTCAAAGGCAACCACTTTCACCCCTTAATAGTTGTTATTTTACATTTAATTCCATATGTTCAGATAACTTGTTTATACATATATTTCCCAATTTTTCAATTTTAGACATTATTTACTGAGTTTATACTGTCATAAAAGAGGATTTATGTCCTGTGCTTCCTTTCTCCATTATTGAGGTATCAAATCAATGTTCATAATTATTACATGTTAGTGTTTTTCTAAATATTCTTCACTGCAAGACCAAAAGGTATCACATAATTCAATTTTCTTACTTGTATCAGTTTTATTTTCTCAATAAAATAATTGTATAATGTGTTCACACTCCTGCTTTGCTTGTACCTATCAGTAATTCTTTTTCAATATGCCAGTGGAAATGTACAACTACTCTCAGTACTTTTTTCCATTAGCTAAATGAATCAGGTGTTTGTATCTATTTTGATTTTTTTAAATTTTCTTATTCTGTTTATATAATATTTATCTCTCTCTGGGAATCTTTCATCATGTTTCTCTAATTCTGATTTGTCTTCTTTAGTACCAACACACTCATCCTGGGACTTCCCTTCACCCTCATCCAATGAAATTTTTTTCTCTCTTGAATGTAATGCTCTGTTTTAGATGTAGCACTATCTTCAAGTGTTCTCTTGGCTTTGATGGAGAAGAAAATAGAGGAAGTATAAAGGAAATATAGAAAGTATATTTTACAACTTTTTCTATTTCTGATGACACGCTTCTACTCTGACACATGATTGATGATTGACAGAGCACAAAATTTATGTTAGGAGTTATTATTCTCCAGGTTTTTAAACATATTGTTCCATTGTCTTTCTGCTTCCAGTATTGTTAATGAGAAGTCCTGAGTCATTATGATTTTCAGTCTTTGATATGTGACTTGTTCTTTCTAGAACCTTATGGTGAGTACCTTGCTTTGGATCACTTTTCATTCATTGGATTGGCTAGTGAGTAGGTGCTTTTACTCTGGTGCCTGGTAGGAGAAGGTTGCTAGTGGACGGATTTTGTGCCTATGGTTTATCTTAATCTCCTTATTTTCATTCTTAAGCTTCACCCCATAGGTTTTTGAATCTGGAGGTTCTCAGTCTCAATTTTTTCACAGATTAAGTTTCTTGTCTTCTGCACAGTGTTCATCTGGTTACATGAGGTGGGGAGAGAGCAACCAGGGATCTCATTGAATGATATTGAGACTTTCGATCAATTCTCTTATTTTCAATTTTGTCCCTCACCTTACTTTCACCTATACCTCCAAATCTGAGTTTCCTTGGATTCTGCAAGGCAAAACTGTTTGCTTCTCTTTGGTATTCTCCTATACCTGAAGGATTCATTTTTCTTTTCTCTGCTAAATTAATAACAACTTGCTGTAGACTGGCTATTTGTATACCCTCAAAATTCATACATGAAGCAAATATTTGAAGACATAGCCTCTAAGAAAGTAATTAAAATTAGAAGAAGTCATAGGGTTAATCCAGTAGGATCAGTGTCCTTGTGAGAGGAAACACTAGAGAGCACACACACTTAGGAAAAACCACGTGAGGATGCAGTGAGAAAACCCCTACCTATAAACTAGGAAGAAAGCCCTTACCAGAAACCAAATCTCCCAGAACCTTAATCTTGGACTTCCAGCCTCCTGAAATGTGAGAAAATAAATTTCTGTTGTTTAAGCCACCCAGTCTGTTTTAGTCCATTGTGCATTGCTAAAAAGGGATACCTGAAACTGGTATCCCTTTATTGATAAATAAAGGAGGTTTATTTGGCTCATGGTTCTGCAGGCTGTACACAAAGCATGGCACTGGCATATTATTCTGGCAGGAGCCTCAGTAAGCTTTCAATCATGGTGGAAAGGGAAGGGGGAGAAGGCATGTCACATGGCGAGAGAGAAAGCAAGAGTGAGGAGGAGGGGTATCACACTCTTAAACAACCAACTCTTTTGTGAATGAATAGAGCAAGAACTCACTCACTACCTCAAGGGAGGACACCAAGCCATTCATGAGGGAATGAGGGATTCACCTCCATGACACAAATTCTTCCCACCAGGAACCACATTCAACATTGGGGATCAAATTTCAACATAAGATTTAGAGGGGACAAATATCCAAACTATATTACAGTGGATAATACTTTGTTACGTTAGCCTGAGCAGACTAATGCACAACTCCTCCATGTACTTTCCATTTGTTGTTTCCAAGTGGTGCCATCTCTATTTTATTGTTGCTTTCTTTTAATACTTTTTGTTACTTGGAGTTTATAGATTTTATTTTTCTCCTTTACTATTGTTTTATGTGGTACTAATTTGCAAGGAGCAGAAATAAATATTATAATGGTTAATTTTGTCAACTTTTCCAGGCCATGGTACCAAGAAACCTTTTCTAGGTTTCTGAGGTTTCTGTGAAGGTATTTTTAGAAGATTAACATTTAAGTCAGCAGGCTTTGAGTTAAGTAGATTACTCTCTGTAAAGTACATGGGCCTCATCCAAGTAGTTAAAGGCCTTAAGAAAAAAGATTGACCTTCCCTCAAGAAGGAATTCTGCCAGTAGACTGCCTTCAGACTCAAACTGCAGCCTTGGTTCATTTGCGAGTCTTCAGCCTGCTGGAGTATCCTCCAGCTTCCACAAGTGTATTAGCCATGCCTTAAGTCTCTCTCTGTTTCTTCTCTGTCTCTTTCAGATGTTTCTTGACTTATGATAGGGTTACATCCCAATAAAACCAAATAACTTACAATATTATCAACTTACGATGGTTTTGTTGGGACGTAACTCCAATACAAGTCGAAGAACATACTGAATGCCTATCACTTTTGCACCATTGTAAAGTCAAAAAATTATAAGTCAAACCATTGTAACTCGGGGACCACCTGAAAATATATGTCTATGTATTTATGTTTTACATCCTTCAATTTAATTGGAAGTCACAACTTACCTTCCTTTTGTATGATAAAGATGTCAGTTCTTCCTTATTATATTTGTTCTATTTGATAAATTCATATAGCACAATTTTTTTTACATCAAAAATGGCATATTTAATTTTTTTAGTCTAAAAATATGTCCTAAAAATCATTCAACATATAGTTATTTTTCTCATTCTTTTTAAAGGCTGCCTAGTACTTTATTGCATAGATGTCTCCTAAAGATGGACATCTGGGTTGTTTACAGTCTTTTGCTACTATAAAATTTTCTGCAAGGAAAGACTTTGTGCATAAATTGGCTTGTTTTTGCCAGCTTACCTTAGGAATAGATTTTTAGAAGTGGAGTTACAAGATCAGAAAGGTAATTTATATGTAATTTTTCTCCCCCCATTGGGCTTTTACCATTTTATATTCCCATCAACAAAATATAAAACTGCTATTTTTGCACAGCTTTCTAAGGGGACTAGGTTGTCAATTATTATTATTATTTTTTTTTGTGAAACTGGTAGGTGAGAAGGAGAACCTTGTACAGTTTTATTTTAACTTCCCTGATTAGGTGAAGTTGAGTATCTTTTCATATGTTTAAGGAGGTGATTTTACTTCTTATTCTGTAAGCTGTCTGTCATGTCTTTCCTCATTTATTAGGTTGCTCATTCCCTTCCTCAGGTTTTAGGAGCCCATGGCATACTAACTTTTCTTTAGTGCTTTTTGTTTTTTATATTTGCTGTCTTTATTTTTTGCCTTTAGAAACATTTTATGTAATAAAATTTACCTATCTTCAGTTATTTATAGATTTGAGTCATAGAATCATAGAAATAATTTCTCCATTCCTAAATCATAAAATTCTCTTCTATTGTTGGTACAGTTTTAAAATTTATGTTTAATACTGTAATCTAAATGTATGCATTATGTGTATTTGAGATAACATCTACTTTATATTTGCTTATTTTCAAAATGACTATTCAGTTAACCTAATATTATTTATAAAAATTTCCATCTTTCTTGCACTGATGTATGTTGATATTTTTAGAAAACACTTAATTCCCACTATTATTTGTATATTTTTCTCTATTTGTCTTTCCATATATTTATGCAACAATATTTACTTGCTGTTTTAAATATAGATGTTTAAAAATTTACTTTTAGGTTTTAATATCTGGCAGAGCTGGTAGTCCTATATAGATTCTTTATTGTGTTAAAGAAATATCCATTGGCTCTTATTTCAGTAAACCTTTATTCAAGATTGACTTAAATTTTGTCAAATTTCCACATATGAATATGATCATATAATTGCTTTCCTCAATTCTGTTACTGTGATACATTATTTTAGAGATTTCCTAATATTTGACAATCCCTGTATTCCTAGAATGAAATTCTCACTTCATCATATGTATTTTAAAAATATATATATATCGGAAAATAGCTTTTTATCGGAAATAACTTCAAAATTACTTTTTGAAGTAACTTTCTTCAAAATTACTTCAAAATTTACTTCCGATAAAAATAACTTTTTATCGGAAAATAACTTCAAAATTACTTTGTATTATTATAAAAATAGTGTGCAAAACATCTTTCTACTTCTAATTAAATTTTTCAATTTGTTATGATTTTACTGCATTCTTGTATCATTCTCTCTGTTTCTGTTTATTTCTGTCCCTCTCTCTTTCCGCACACAACACACACACAGAGTCGTTTACCCACACAAACTAACTCTCTCTCTCTCTTTCTCTCTCTCTCTCACACACACACACACACACACACACACACACACACAGAGTTTTGGGAACCATTTCAGAGTATTATATTATGTCTCTTTACCCTTAAATACTTCAGTATGTATATCCCATGAACAAAAAACATTCTCTTACATAACCTTTTTGCTGTTCAGGAAAAATAACATTAATACTGTTATCAAACTTTTATTCAAAAGTTTGGTATAATTCACTAGTGAAACAATGTGGGCCTGTGCTTTTCTTTGAGGGAATTTTTTATTACTAATTCCACGTCTTTATTTGTTATCAACCTGTTCAGATACTCTATGTCATCTTGAATCACTTTCAGTAGTTGCTGTCTTTTTAGGAATTTTCCTATTTTATCATAACCTATTTTTTCCATACAGTTATTTACAGCATACCTTTATCATCTTTATTATTTATGTAAGGTGAGTAGTGATGTTCCGTCTTTCATTCCTGCTTTTAATAATTTAAATCTTTGATCATTTACTTTCGGACTTTTAGCTAAAGTTTTGTCAATTTTGTTAATTTTTTTCAAACAGCCAATTTTTTGTTTCATTGATTTTCTACTTTTTTCTATTATCTATTTCATTAATTTTCACTCCAGTATTTATTATTTCATCTCATATCCTTGCATTAAATGTACTTTCCTTTTTTTTTTTTTACTAGTGCCTTAAAGTGAGGGGTTAGGTTATGATTTAAAACTTTTCTCTGATTCAATCAGGAATGTGGTGATTCATTAGGGAATAAGGAATATCTTGGCGAGCAAGATGGTGGAATAGAAGTTTCCACTAGTTGTCTCCCCACCACCAGCACACTAATTTAACACCAATCTACACATAAAACATTCCTTCATAGGAATAAAAAAATCAGGTAATCCCTGTGGTACCTCGTTTTAACTCTGCGTCACTGAAAGAGGCACAGAAGAGATAGAAAAAACTGTCTTGAATCATTGATGTCACCCTTCCCCCACACCCAGCAGTGGTGGCTGTATGGTGTGGAAAGCATTGCTTGGCACTGGGTGTGGGAGAGCCTGTCAATTATGAGGCATTAAACTCACTGATGTTCTGTCAGGGCAGAAAGGAAAACCGGACCAAATTCAGCTGATGTAGAATTTAAACCAGCTCTAGCTGGAGGGGAATCTCCAGTCCCAAATTTAAATTCCTGCAGACCTTGTCATTATGAGCTAAAGTTCTCTGAGTCTGTAAGTAAACTTGAAAGGCAATCTAGGCCATAAGGACTGCAACTCATAGGTGAGTCCTAGTGCTGAACTGAGCCCAGAGACAGTGGACTTGGGAAGCATGCAACCTACTGAGACACCAGCTAGGGCAGTTAAAAGTGCTGGCGTCACCTCTCGCTAGGCTGCACAGCTCGTCTCCAAAAGAGACCACTTTCTTCCATTTGAGGAGAGGAGAGGGAAGATTATGGAAGATTTATCTTGCAACTTGGATACCAACTCAGCCACAGCAGGATAGGGCACCAGTGAGAGTCAACAGGCTTCTGTTCCAGGCCCTAGCATCTGAATGACATTTCTATATACACCCTTGGTGAGAAGGAAACCCACTTCCTTGAAGGGAAGGACCTAGTCCTGGCGTCATCCATCAACTGCTACCTGAAGAGCCCTTGAACCCTGAATAACCAGGAGAAATACTCAGGTACTACATCGAGGGCCTTGGGTGAGCCTCTGAGACTTGCCAGCTTTGGGTGAGACTCAGCATATTGCTAGCTGTGGTGGCTGTGGGGCAAAACTTCTACTGTTTGAGAAAAGCAGAGGGAAAAGTGAAGGGGACTTTATCTTGTATCTTAGGTACAGAATGGCCACAGAGGGATAGACTACTAAGTGGGCTCTTGGGGTCCCCAATTTCAGGACTTGACTCTTGAATGACATCTCTAGACCTGCCCTGGACCAGAAGGGAGCCCACTGCCCTGAAGGATAATTCCCAGGCCAGGCAGCATTCACCACAAGATGACCTAAGAGTCCTTGGGCCTTAAGAGAACATCAGCAGTAGTCTGGTGGTACTCCCCATGGCCTGTTGGTAATGCTAGCTATGGGGTGAGGCTCCTCTGCCTTTGGAAAGTGGAGGGAAGAGTGGGAAGGTCTGTGTCTGTGGTTCGAGTGCCAGATCAACTGCGGTACAATAGCATACCACATAGATTCCTAAGGTTTTGGACCTTAGTTCTTGATTCCTGATGGCACCTCTGGACCCACCCAGGGACTGGAGAACCTCACAGCCCTGAAGGGAAGGACACAGGCCTGACTGGCTTTGCCACTTACTGATTGTAGAGCCCCAGGGCATTGAGTGAATGTAGGCAGCAACTAGGGAGTTGTTACAGTAGACCTTGGGTAAGACCCAGTGTTGTGCTCATTTCAGATCTGATCCAATTCAGTCATAGTGGTGGTGGTGGCTACAGTAGTGCATGTGTCACTCCACCCCCAGCTTTGGGTGGCTTAGAACAGATAGAGACTCCATTTGTTTGAGAGAAAGTAAGATAAGAGAACAAGAGGCTCTGCCTGGTAATCCAGAGAATTCTACAAGATCTTGTCCAAGACCATCAAAGTGTCACCTCTGTGAGTCTGCAAGAACCACAGTGTTAGTGAGCTCGGGGTGCTCCCTAAAGCAAATACAGCATAGATGACAACGCCCAAGTCTTTTCAAGTATGTGGAAAGCCTTCTCAAAAATGATGAGTGCAAACAAGCCCAGAGAGTGAAGACCACATTAAATAACTAATTCTTCAATGTCCAGACACCAAGAACATCCAGGAAAATATGACCCCACTAAAGGAACTAAAAAAGGTACCAGAGACCAATTCTGGAGAAACAGATATGTTACCTTTCAGACAAAGAATTTAAAATAGCTGTGTTGAGAAAAATCTATGAAATTCAAGGTAATATAAAGAAATAATTCAGAATTATATCTGAATTATTAAATTAAATGAATTAGTAAATGAAATTATATCAGACTTATTAAATTAAATAAATTAGTAAATTAAATGAAGAGATTGAAATAATTAAAAAGAATCAAGCAGAAATTCTGGAACTGAAAAATGCAACTGTTATATTGAATAATGCACCAGAGTCTTCTAATAGCAGAATTGACCAAGCAGAAGAAAGAATTAGTAAGCTTGAAGACAGGGTATTTGAAAATACACAGTCAGAGGAGGCAAAAGGAAAAATAATTTAAAAATGAAGCACACCTATAGGATCTAAAAAGTAGCCTTAAAAGGGCAAATCTGAGTTATTGGAGTAGGTAGAGGAAGAGATGGGGTAGAAAGTTTATGGAAAGGGATAATAACAGAGAACTTCCCAAACCTATAGAAAGATATTAATGTCCAAGTACAAGAAGGTTATAGAACATAAAGCAGATTTAACACAAAAAGACTACCTCAAGGCATTTAATAATCAAGCTCCCAAAGATCAAGGGTAAAGAAAGGATCCTAAAAGCAGCAAGAAAAAAGAAACAACATACAGTGGCTCTCCAATATGTCTGGCAACAGGCTTTTCAGTTGGAACCTTACAGGCCAGGAGAGGATGGCATGACATATTTAAAGGGCCAAAAGGAAAAAAACTTTTACCTAAGAATCGTACATCTGGTGAAAATATCCTTCAAACATGAAGGAGAAATAAAGACTTTTCCAAACAAACAAAAACTAAGGGATTTCATTACCGCAAGAACTTTCCTATAAGCAATGCTAAAGGGAGTATTTCAGTGAGAAAAAAAGGGACATTAATGACTTATAAGTAATGACCTGAAGGTACAAAACTCACTGGTAATAGTAAATATACAGAAAAACACAGAATATGATAACATTGTAACTGTGATGTGTAAACTAATCTTATCCTAAGTATGAAGGAAAAACAGTGACCAGTGAAAAATAACAACAGCTTTTCAAGCCATAGACAGTACAATAAGATATAAATAGAAAAAACAAAAAGTTGAAAACCAGAGAGACAAAGTTAAGGTGTAGAGTTTTTATTAGTTTTCTTTTTGCTTGTTTGTTTGTTTATGCAAACAATGTTATGTAGCTTTCAGGTTAAAATAATGGGTTACAAAATAGTATTTGCAAGCATTATGGTAACCTCAAACCAAAAAATATACAATGGATACAGAAAAATACAAAGCAAGAAGCTAAGTCATATCACCAGAGAACAATAAAGGAAGACACGAAGGAAAGAAAGAAGGAAGAGAAGACCATAAAACAACAAGAAGACAAATAACAAAATGGCAGGAATAAGTCCTTACTTATCAATAGTAACATTGATCATAAGCTGACTAAACTCTCCATTCCAAAAACATAGAGTGGCTGAATGGATGTAAAAACAAGACCCATTGATCTGTTCCCTACAAGAAACACACTTCACCTATAAAGACACACATTGACTGAAAATAAAAGAATGGAAAAAGGTATCCCATGCTAATGGAAACCAAAGGAGAGCAGTAGAAAGTAGAGACAAAATAGATTTCAAGACAAAAACTTTAAGAAGAGACAAATAAAGTCACTATATAATCATAAAGAGGTCAATTCAACAAGAGGATATAACAATTTTCAATACGCATCTAAACCTGGAGTGCCCAGATATATAAAGCAAATATTATTAGAGCTGAAAGGAGAGATCAACCCTCATATAATAATGCCTGGAAACTTTAACAACTCATTTTCAGCATTGTACAGATCTTCTAGACAGAAAATCAACAAAGAAACATCAGACTTAGTCAACATAATAAAAGCCATATAGGACAGAACCACATCTAGTATCATACTGAATGGGCAAAAACTGAAAACCTTCCCTCTAAGATCTGAAACAAGACAAGGATGTCCATTTTTACCCTGTTATTCAACATAGTACTGCAAGTCCTACCTAGAACAATCAGACAAAAAAATAAAGAAAGAAAGAAATAGAGACCATCTAAATTGGAATGGAAGAAGTAAAATTATCCTCGCTTGTAGATGATATCAAGTTTGGAAAAACCTAAAGACTCCACAAAAATCTATTAGATATACAAATTCAGTAGAGTTTCAGGATACAAAAATCAACATACAAAAATCAGTAGCATTTTCATATGCTGAGAGTGAACAATATGAAAAGGAAATTTAAAAAGTAATCCTATTTACAGTAGACATAAATAAGGTTAAATATCTAAGAATTGACTTAACCAAAGAAGTGAAAGATTTCTATAAGAAAAACTATAAAACACTGAGGAAAGAAATTAAAGAGGACACCAACAAATGCAAAAATATCCCTGTTCATGAACTGGATGAATCAATATTATTAAAATGCCCATACTCCCCCAAACAATCTACAGATTCAATGCAATCCTTATCAAAATTTTAATGAAGTTCTTCACATAAATAGAAAAAACAATCCTAAAATTTGTATGGAACCAAAAAGACCCAAAATAGCCAAAGCTATTCTAAGCAAAAAGAATGACATTACCTGACTTTAAATTATACTACAGAGCTATGGTAATGAAAACAGCATGGTACTGGCATAAGAACAGACACACAGACCAAGGAACAGAATCTAGAACCCAGAAACAAATCCACACACCTACCATGAACTAATTTTCAACAAAGGTGCCAAGAAAACACACTGGGGAAAAGACAGTATCTTCAATAAATGGTACTGGGAAAACTGGATATCCATATGCAGAAGAATGAAACTAGGCCCCATCTCTTGCCACATAGAAAAATCAAATCAAAATGGATGAAAGATTTAACTGTAAGACCTCAAACTATAAAACTACTACAAGAAAACTTTGGGGAAACTCTCCAGGACATTGATTTGGACAAAAATGTCTTGAGCAACACTCCACAAGCATAAGGAACCAAAGCAAGCATAGGCAACCAAAGCAAAAATGGACAAATGGGATCACATTGAGTTAAAAAGCTTTTGCATAGCAAAGGAAACAATCAACAAAGTGAAGACAGAAACCACAAAATGGGGGAAAATATTTGCAAACTATTCATCTGACAATTCATTTGTAACCAGAATACAAGGAGCTCAAACAACTCTATAGGAAAACAATGTAATAATCAGAATAAAATAGGAAAACTATTTGAATAGATACTTCTGAAAAGAAGACATACAAATGGCAAACAGGCATATGAAAAGGTGCTCAACACCACTGATAATCAGAGAAAAGAGCATCACACTGCAATGAGATGTCATCTCACCCCAGCTAAAATGGCTTTTATCCAAAAGACAGGTAATAGCAAATGCTGGCAAGGATCTGGAAAAAAGGAAACCATGGCACCGTGTTGGTGGGAATGTAAATTGGTACAGCCATTGTGGAGAACAGTTTGGACGTTCCTGAAAAATACTAAAAATAGAGCTACCATATGCTGCTGGGTATATACCCAAAAGAAAGGAAATCAGTATATCGAAGAGATACCTGCACTCCCATGTCTGTTGCAGCACTGTTCACAATACCTAAGATTTGGAAGCAACATAAGGGCCTATCATCAGATTAATTGATACCTATAGACAATGGAGTACTATTCAGTCATAAAAAAGAATAAGATTCCATCATTTGCAACAACATGGATGGAACTGAAGATCATTATGTTAAGTGAAATAAGCCAGGGACAGCAGTACAAACATCACATATTCTGACTTACTTTTGGGATCTAAAAATCAAAACAGTTAAAATCATAGAGACAGTGATTAAAAGGATGCTTACCAGAGGCTGAGAAGTGGTAGTGGGGTGCTGGAGGGGAGGGGAGGATGGTTAACAGGTACAAAAAATAGAAAGAATGAATAAGAACTACTATTTGATAACACAACAGGGTGACTATAGTTAATAATAACTTAATTACACATTTTAAAATAACTCAAAGAGTATAATTGGATTGTTTTTAACACAAAGGATAAATGCTTAAGGGAATGGATACCCCATTCTCCATGATGTGGTTATTATACATTGCATGCCTGTATCAAAACATCTCATGAACCCCATAAATTTATATACCTACTATGTACCCCATAAATTTATATGCCTATGTACCCACAAAAATTAAAAATAAAAAGAATAAAAATATAAAATAATTTTTTCCTCTTTTTAAATACAACATTTACAGCTATTAATTTTCCTCTAAGCACTGCCTTAGCTGTATTCCTTAAGTTTTGGTATATTGTATCTTAATTTTTCATTCATCTCAAAGTATTTTCTAATGTCCTTCGTGATTTCTTTCCTGACCCATTTTTTAGTTATATGTTTCGTTTCCACATATTTGTGATTTTCCTATATTATTTATGTTATTAATTTCTATGTTATTACATCGAGATTGGGGGAAATAATTTGTATGATTTCAATTATTTAAAATGTATTGAAGCTTGTTATGTGGCCTGGAATATAGTCTATCCTGAAAAATGTTCCATTGTACTTGAAAAGATGCTAATTCTTTAGACAGAAAAATTATCCAGACAGAAAACATATAGAAGTGTGGGAATTGGTACGGTAAAGTGGAGGAAGACACAGCTTAGTCTTTTTTGTAGTAGGGGATACAGAAAAGAAGGAAGAAGTTCACTATAAGCTCAGATGCATCAATAAGGTGGGTGAGCAGGGGAGCAAGTTGGGGGACTACAAACAGGAGGAAATGGGCTGGGCATGGTGGCTCACACCTGTAACTCCACCACTTTGGGAGGCCAAGGCAGGAGGGTCACTTGAGTTCAGGAATTCGAGACAGCCTGGGCAACATAGTGAGACCTTGTCTGCTAATACCTAACGTCGCCCTAGCTAATACAGCATTTTTTCCTGCCTTCTTATTCATCTTAGCAATGAAAAACTTAAGTCCGGTGGCACCAAAAAAAGTGCAGTGAAAAACGATGGCTTTACTTTGACTATTTGTTCCCTTGTAGATAAGCAATTGGCTGTTCTGTGCACTGCAGGGAAAGTAGTGGAATGTTTCAAAAGACCACAGAATGCTCATTTCCAATAAGCAATAGATAAAAGACAAAAATTGGCCTGGGAAGGTAATGTATGTCTGTGGTTCCTGCTACTTGGGAGGCTGAGGTGGGTAAATCACTTGATCCCTGGAGTGCAAGGCTGCAGTAGGCCATGATTGTACCATTGCATTCTGCACTGCAGCCTGGGCAATAGAGGAGAAAGACCCTGTCTCAAACAAACAAACAAACAAACAACAACAAAAAGGAAGAAAGCAGAAAATTGGATGAAAATCTATTTGGAAGAGTTAACCTCCCTACCTCCCACTAGAGCAAGCAGATCCCAAGTAGCGAGCTGTTTATCTCTAGGTTGGATACTGGAGCTTTTTCCTCTGAAGAAACTCAGTAGTCCCAGATAAAAGATATTTGCATTTGCTTGTCTGTTCTGCGTCTAGCATTTTATGATTCACTACCAGAAATGCAAAAGCTGCTTCAAGAGAGCTCATACTGACTTTCCTGAAACAATAAGGAGCACCAAAAGATAAAACAAAACTCAACCCTCCATGTATGGTCCAACTTGCAAGGAGCTGTTTGATTTGCTTGCCCTGTGCTCTCTGTCTGCACATAAATGTCACTTTCTCAGGGAAATGGTACCTCGAGGCCCCTCACATCCTCCCCTCTCCTCCAGCACCCCACTACCACTTCTCAGCCTCTGGTAAGCATCCTTTTAATCACCGTCTCCATGATTTTAACTGTTTTGATTTTTAGATCCCAAAAGTAAGTCAGAATATGTGATGTTTGTACTGCTGTCCCTGGCTTATTTCACTTCACATAATGATCTTCAGTTCCATCCATGTTGTTGGTACCTCGAGTGACCCAGCACTCCAACACTTGAAAACCAAGTCTCTGAAGTCTACTTGTTCAGGTTCCAATCCTGTCTTCACTGCTTACTATATTGCATTTTTCAGATTCTCTATGGTTAAGTTTGGCCAGTTAATGTGAGTAGAAGCAGTCTGTGCAATTTTAAGACCTCCCATGCATGGCCTTTCCTCCATTAAGCTGGCTGGAAGGGAGTCAGTCACCAAGTTGGACTTGGGAGCTTCAAGATGGAAGGCACTTGAGTCTGTTGGTTAGCACTTGGAAGGATGTTGTCTGCTTCCTAGAAATACCTAGCTTCGCCTTAGCTAATACAACATTTTTTCCTGCCTTCTTATTCATCTTAGCAATGAAAAATGTAAGTCCAGTGGCACCAAAAGAAGTACAGTGAAAAATGATGACTTGACTTTGACTCTTTGTTCCCTGGTAGATAAGCAACTGGCTGTTCTGAGCACTGCAGGGAAAGCAGTGGAATGTTTCAAAAGACCACAGAATGCTCATTTCCAATAAGCAATGGATAATAACAACAATAACAGTAATACCATTAATGGCAATAATAATAAACATTAATCTCTCTTCAGCAGGCCCTAAATGTCGCTCAGTGGCCTATGGGCCATTATGACTACAGTGTGACTAGACCCCGCTGTGGGCCTTTTCTAAGGCAAAGGAGTTGTGGGGTGGGGGGCAAAAACCTCTAAGCTTGGTACACAATAGAACATAACCTCCCTCTCTCCATTGATTTTCATAAGAAGCCAGTGGAGATCTGTCAGGGCAGAAGTTTTCTACAGAACCTCCTAGAATGACAATGCCTGACGCCTAACACTTTTACTGGAGAGCGCCTGGCAGGCATAAGGAAGTCAGTAATTTTTCCTGCTTGCAGCCTTGAATTAGGCCACATGGTAGAGCTTTCTAGGCTGGTGAAAAAAAAGTACCACAGAACTTTAGAAAAATGGTAACGCCTTATTAAATTATTTGAAATCTCTGGAGTTGCATCTCTTTTATGGCTCCAAATTGGTATACCTATTAACTTAGAGTGTTCAAATTTTTCTAAAATATTATTGTATTTAAGACATAGTGCCATTCCCAAACTGCACATGAATTATAGAGCGTCAGGGAAAGAGAGAGAGACTCACCATTTCCAGGCTTAAAAACCTTTACCACAATTAGTAGTTAGTAGCTTTCAGAAACATTTGCTGGATAAGTAACCACAGTCAAATCACATAATTTTGCCTCCACCCCCTCCTCCTCTCTTTTATTTTATTCCAGGGTTTTGAGTGCTGGTCTAAGAGCTATAATTTCATCTTTAGGCATATTTCTGCAGGCATCTTTAATGAGGCATTTGATTTGTCCAGTCCTGCTTCCCTGAATTCAGCCATTTAGGGATTTGGGGTTGGGAGAGTGTGAGAAAAACGGAACATGGAATACTACCACGATGCTGAGAAAATACAATCTAAGGATTCAAAGAGATTGTGAATTATCTTTTTTCCCCTTTGGGCAGGGCTATATCTAATAGCATTCTAGATAGATAATTTTCCATTTTCAAGTATTTATTGCAAGCCTATTGTGTGCCATACATATTCTCAGCATGAGAGATACAAAAATGATTTTATCCTACTTTTTGAAAGCTTTCAGATATGTAAGAATTTCAGTAATTTCTGAACTCAATCTAGGAGTAATTAAATACCCTACTTTTATTATTTAGCAACTTTGGACCTGAAAATAGGAATGAAGGAAAATACACAGTTTATAAAAAACTGAAGTTTTGCCTATCTTGTTCACTTAGTTCCAGACACCTTTAGTATTCCCTTAATAAGTATTTGTCCTGTATTTAAAAACCTTATGGGAAAGACAGACATTTAGATAATTCTGTAATAATTGAAATAAAACAGTTGTGCTGAAATAAATAAAATATTTATAGAAAACCTAATTTTTCCATACTGAAAGTAGGAATTGTTTTCCTTGTCTTATTGTATGTGTACAGAGTTACCAATGGGTTACTTTGCTAAAATTTCTAAGTGGATGTGGAGAAACAGGAACACTTTTACACTGTAAGCTAGTTCAACCACTGTGGAAGACAGTGTGGTGATTCCTCAAGGATCTAGAACTAGAAATACCATTTGACCCAGCCATCCCATTACTGGGGATATACCCAAAGGATTATAAGTCATGCTGCTATAAAGACACATGCACACGTATGTTTATTGCAGCACTATTCACAATAGCAAAGACTTGGAATCAACCTAAATGTCCATCAGTGACAGACTGGATTAAGAAAATGTGGCACATATACACCATGGAATACTATGCAGCCATCAAAAAGGATGAGTTTGTGTCCTTTGTAGGGACATGGATGCAGCTGGAAACCATCATTCTCAGCAAACTATAGCAAGAACAGAAAACCAAATACCACATGTTCTCACTCATAGGTGGGAACTGAACAATGAGATCACTTGGACACAGGAAGGAGAACATCACACACTGAGGCCTGTCATGGGGTGGGGGGAGGGGGAGGGATAGCATTAGGAGATATACCTAATGTAAATGACGAGCTAATGGGTGCAGCACACCAACATGGCACATGTATACATATGTAACAAACCTGCACGTTGTGCACATGTACCCTGGAACTTGAAGTATAATAATAATAATAATAATAATAAATTTCTAAGTGGAACTTGGAGCTCATTGTGTCTGAGAAACAATGTTATTAGTGGTGGTTAGGTCTCTAATCTATTCCACAAAATCCTGTAATACAGCTCTTTAATGTAGTAAGTACTTTTTTTCCCCACAAAATGGATATGTTTTAAGTTAAGTAAAAAACATTGTGTGTGTGTGGTGTTGTTGTTGTTTTTGTTTGTTTTTTTACTTAACTATTACTTGTGAACAGTTACTTGAGAAAAGCGAATTTAATTAGGAAGTATATGAAGGTATAGGTGCATATGAATTCAGCAGAAATTTGGAAGTGGATTTTTCAGCCCTGTTACTGGCTTGAGTAGATTAGAGCATTTGTTTGTTTCATATTCTTTTTGTGAGGGATCAGTGGACACTAGAATTCCTACCTTAAAATGTACTTCGTTTTCCTTTACTTTATTCTGTTGTGTTGGTAGAAATACCCTTTTATTTATCAAGTAATATGTTTGGTTTACCAATGAAATAAAAGGCAGAAAAATAAGAAAAAAGAGAAAGCCTCTCTGAAAAGAATAGGAAATGATTGGAATTAAGAAATCAAGAAGAAAGAAAGAAACTACGAAGGAAGTCAGAGTAGTAAGTGATGAAAATAGTTAAATGTCCAGTGTTTGCCCGCCATCTCCTAAGAGGGCAAAGGAACAGTGGTAGAGAAAAGAACCTACTGAAGTTACTGCTGGGAACACTCCAGGTGAGCTCCATTGGAGAGTGTGGTCAGCAGGGCCATGTGCAAAAGGGAAAGTGCATTCAGTGGGAGAAGATAACCCGTCTGAGAAATGAATGGCATTTTGCCATAAGTGTGGCTTATAAGTTCATTGGGAAAAAAATAAAAGAGATCGTTTTGCATTTTTCTTTGAAGGTTGACAGAGCTTACTGTTCTGAGTGCTGGCTTCCCTTACCCTAGAGGAAATAAGACACCTTTAGTTTGTTAAGCTGGTGACTAAGGACCGCATTGCTCCAAAGCTAGAGGCTGGCAATGTTGAAGGAGCAAAGGGGAGGTCTAACTTTAGGAAGAATTACATTTCCTGGAATTGGGAGGTTGGAGATTGTGTGTACCAAGTTCTGGGACTTCTGATGAGAAGGCACTGTGGATGCTGGGCCTTAACACAAGTGGTGGTGGCACTGGGAGCGGTGACAGGTTCTGGAGGCACATTTGGCATGAGGGAGCAGATGCTGCAAAGATTCAGCCTTTCTGCTCCCAAAGGGTCTTTGTCAATTCAGGCAAAGAGCATTTCAGATGTGACTCCAATGAACTGCAAGCTAGAGGTTCCCTCCAATGTCCCTGGGTTGCCATAGCAGTAGATTTCTTGTAAGATTTCAAGTGAGGGGAAAAGCCACACTCCAAAATGACTGAGGTGTGATTTCTCAGAACCCCTATGTGTGGGTATGACACTACCTTCAATGTAAATTAGAAAAACAAAAACTATATTTTGCTGTTGGCACGTCCTGACATGCTTGTTTTTATAATTTTACTAGATGTGCAGTGGTCCATTAAAAATACATAGAATTGTTTTGAGTATTTTGGAATTTTACATAAATGACATCATACTGTTAAGAGAAATGGGGTGAGGGAGTAGAGTGTGTGTACTGTGTTAGGTATTTAAAAAAAGATCTGAAGTGAATATAATAAAATGTTAACATTTGTTAAATCTGGATGGTGGATATACAGGTGTCTTGCAAGTTTTTATTCCTGTACTTTTCTGTATGTCTGAACATTTGGTTATTTTTTTTAAAATAAAGAAAAAAAAAAAAAACAAAGAGAAAAGCCAACATAGTATTTCTGGACTCCAAGAGTCATGGAATGTTTAATACTAGTTTTACTTGAAATATTTGTAAATTGGTTTGTTACAAGTCTTGTGGTACTTTCACAGCTTGAGTTGAGGCCTTGCCTATTTGATGACATACTAACATTACAAACCGAACATGTCCCAAATAGAACTCTTGAACTTTTACTACCATACTGGTTTCCACTTCTCCATTTCAGTAAAAGTTACAACTATTCACTCAATTACTTAGTCCAGGAATCTAGCAATTGTCCATGATTCCTTTTTTCCCCCAACTTACCAAATTCAAGTCATTGATTCTGCCTCCAAACATATGCATCTGATCCAAACGTTTATCCCGATCTCTGCTGTCACCTTCTTATTTCAGACCATGTTCTCTCCCTGGAATACCACACAGCCTCCCAACTAATATCTCTGATTTGACTCTTTCCATACCAATTCCTTCTCTAGACATTGGCAAAGCAATTTTCTTTAAAAATTGAAATTAGATAATTTTATTCCTTGCTAAAAGCTTACAATGACTTCCTTTTGTGTTTGGGGTAAAATACAAATATCTAACCACAGCCTACAAGACCCAGTATGATCCTGTCCATATTGCCTCACTTATGCTCCAGCTGTTATTAGTTACAGGAACATACCAAGCTCCTTCCCATCCTAGGGACTTTTACTCTGTTCTTTCCTCTACTTGTAACCAGACTTTGCATAGCTAGATCCTTCCCTTTCTTAGGTCACAGCTTATATCCCTTGCTGAACACTGTATTTCAAGTAGACTCCTCTTATTTTATTCTTTATTAATCCCTATTTTTTCACAGAACTTATCATAGCTTCCAATTATTTTATAGTATCGATTGCCACTTGCCATTAGTTTTTGACCATCCAGGATCTAAATTCCCATATATTTAGAGAATTTCCCATATAATGAATCTAAGCTTATCCTCAATATAGAAGTCACAAATGCAAATACTAACTTTCTCAGTCTTCTGCATCTTGGACACATGACCTAGGCTGTACCATTCAGATCATTTTTCCCCAACTTTGACTTAGAAGCTAGTGTTGTTATGAATTTTGGTGAGACAGGTGGCAGCAGCAGCAACAACAGCAGTTAAATCCATTTTTCAGAAACTGCAGAGCCTGTGGTTATGATGAAATTGGTACACTATCCAGTTCTAATGTGGTGAGAAGCTCAAGGCTGGATATGTATGTTCAACAGTGGCGACTGGGATGCAATCACCGGATCTGTGGCATGAATGAGGGCCTGTTCCTCATTGTGTAGGATCCAATCCTGTTTTCTTAGCACTCTTTGTGATTCTATGGGTTATGCAAACAAATGCTTTTTAGTTTCTTTTTTAACAAATACCTTTTCTGTTTAAGTGAACTTTCATTGGTTTATATTTGCTTTCCAAGATGGGGACTAGACTGAAACACACAGGCACAAAATTTGAGAAGGCACTCATTATTTACTATCTTGTTATGAAGTTTCAACCTTGTGCTTGCACATCTCTGAAAGTGAATGCCTCCTTAAATTTTGTGCCCTAGGTGCTTCACTTACTTTATTCCAGATCCAGCTTTGTGCTTGCAATGATATGAAGTTATGAAATTCAACTTTTCTGAATACCTGGAGTTTCTGGTTATAAGTGATGAGTGATCTGTCTCACAAAGCTAAGTAGTGAAATATTTCTGCAGGACTAGCTTTGGGTTCTTTCAGAATGAACACATCACTCTCTTCCAGCCTGCGTAAGAGAAGGCAAGGAATAAACTAGAATTTGGAGAGGTTAGTAGGGAGAATCATTTTTCCATGAAATTGTCAACATGCTACAAGTTTCTTTTTCCCCCAACTAATAGGGAAGAGTCATGCTTCCTTTTCACTTCAAAGTGAGTGGAGCTTAAAGAGAATAATCTGCAGTGCTTCGCCTCGCAGTAAATCTTGATAAACCCACACTAGATCTTGGCTCTTCCTTTTCACTTTGGCCTGTCTTTCTACTCTCTTCCCCCACCCCACACCTATCACTCTTGTCTAACCAAACTGTCCTCCTTACTGTTTTTCAATGAGCCAGGCCACATCCTGCTCTAGAGCTTTTACTTTTATTATTCTCTGGCCTGGAAACTCTTCCTCCATTTATCCACTCCTTTACCTCCATTTCTACTTAACTGTTACCTTCTCTGGACACCCCTACCTAAATAGCACCTCTCTGATATTTTCCATTCGTTTTTCCTACTATGTTCTTTACTCTAGAGCTTATCTCTCTCATATATTTAATTTATCTATCTAGTAGAGTGTAAACTCAGTGAAGATGGAAACCCTTGTCTATTTTGTTTATTGCTATATCCCAAGCATCTAGATCAGTGTCTGGTAAAATAGGTGCTTAATAGCTACTTGTTCAAAGAATGACTCAATAATGAGTGGAAGTGGAAGTTTACCCAGAAAGAGAAAAAGCTGATCATGCCCCCGTCGCTCGTATATGCATACCCCTGGAAGTCTTCCAAATCCAACACAGGACACAACTGGAGTATGTGCTAAGATTTTAAGCTAGGCAGAGTTTGGAGTTCAGTTCTCTGCTTTCTGGGCACAGAGAAGAATTTCACTTCCGCTCCCTCTTTTGGCATAATCATATGGCTTTCTTTGCCAATGAAATGTGGGTGGAAGTGACAAGAGTCATTCCAGACAGAAGCATTAAAAGCTAGTGTGCACAGTTTGCCACATTCTCTTGCGACTGCTATGATGGTTGTGAAAAATTGTGTTGTGATACATGCCTCTGTTAGCTTGGCCTTTGAGTGACTCAGAGGAGGAAAATTCTGCTGCCAACTTATGATGGACATGCAATCGGAGTAAGAAATAAACTTGTGTTGTGATAAATCACTAAGATTTTTTGATTGTTTGAATGGGCTGAATATTTTGGGGACTATGGTAGTTGTTAATGCTGTTCATCAAATATTTTTAGCTTTCTGACTTCCATGCATATGGTAGATTTGAATGTCTTGCCATCTGATATCCATGGTTAAGTTGAGCCCTATGACTAGCTCTGGTCAACGACTTGTGAGCAGAGAGGACATGAATGCCTTACAGACTGGTGCATTCAAGTGTCAGATGAACCTCCAGAGATATAATCCCCTCTGATGAAGTGCCTAGAAGTTAAGTTTTGCAACGAAGGTCCACTGAAATCTAGAGAGCTAACAGAAATCTTTGAAGTTTACTACAATTATTTACAAAGGGTGAGCTTGTAAAACAAAAAGACTAATTCTACTTTTAATTCTAGCTTGCCCTTCCCTTCCCTTCCCTTCCTTTCCTTCCTCTTTCCTTCCTTTTCTCCCTCCTTCTTGCCTTCTCTTTTTGCAGTACTTATTGAGGCTAACCCCTCATAATTCATTCTATTCCACATGATTTGTTTTAGTCAGTTAGGGTAATCCATTTCCCTTGCCATTGGTTGGTTTTATAAATAGCATATGTCCCAATCCTGCCAATGAACCATGACTAAAGTCTTATAGGGACTTTCTGTGAGAGGTTTTCTTTCTTTGAAAAGAAAACACAAGAATAGTTTCCTTCTGCTTAGTGTGATGCCTAGAATTACCACATCCATTTTCTTACTGGCCCAAGACAGAAACAAACACAAAGAAGAACTGAGCAAAGATAATTGCTAATAAGCAGTTATAGAGCTTATCCCAACCTTTGGACTTTTATTATGAGAGTTCATAAATCTCCATATTATTTATATCAGTTTGAGCTACAGCTTGCTCCTGGTTGCAGGCCAAAACATTCTGATACACCTTTATTCCATGATTTCTCCCTTATTTTTTTGCTAAAAAAAACATATTTGCATCCAAATAGAAAGTAAGTTATTAAGGAAATATAGCCAGATGGTTAGCAGACAAATCCAAGAAAGTATCTTGCTAAGGACTCAAGGAGAAGGCCACGAGTTTGGGAGAATGAAGTAAGAGAAGTGGAGCCAAAAGTAACCAATAGATCTGAAAACCAGAGTTTTTCTTTGGTAAGAAACAGAGAATAGAGAAAATGTGTTAGCAGATCCGAGGTAGATGAAGAGAGTGGTGCAGGATTAAATACTGTATGTGAAAGCTATTGTTATGTTTTTTTTACCTAATGCCCCAGATGTCATCAGTCATTAGGGCTTTCAGACTTTAAAGGAAATGACAAAGACCTACGTTATTTTCCAACTTGAGCATACTTTTATAAGTTATCTAATATAAAGAACATAATTTAAGCATTAATGCAGCAAAACTCCTCTTTCAAAAATGTGTCATGTTATAGAAGAAAATAAAACAAATAATCGTATACTTGAAATGTTGTAGTATCCTTTAGTCCTAGTAATTGCTAAAAGTGTTAGAAAGTTAGTTAATATACAAAATATATATTTAGTATTTATGATATTTAATGCATTGAGGTTAATGCTGTAAATATAAGAAGATTAGTATCTACTGCAGTCCTGTAAGGAGCAAGCAGTCAAGTCAGGGAGACGGTTCATAAGTCATTAACTTTAAGTCTCCATCAGAATGGGAAAAAAAAAGTCTGAAAAAAAGAGTTCTTAAAATATGCTTTAGGACCCCTGTGAAATTATCATTTCGTTCCAACCAGGTGAATGAAGACATACTTGAAAGAGAAAGGAATACACCTAGGTCAAATCTTGCATAATAGGTAGGCTTTCAAAACACAGAAAAATATCGACTAGTTAGACCATGCATAGGAGAAGGATATTTCTAGGAATACAAGAGATCTGGTTAGGCTGAAAAGTGTTATATATGAGGGGGTGCACTGGCACCTAACAGCACCTGAACATCATGCAAGGAATACAGTCCTACCCCACAGGCTTTCCAAGAACACCCTTTTCAATCACGAGGATAAATAAGGTCTGTGAAAGGTAAGCTGGGAGTAGCGTAAAGGATTTATCTGCAAGGGTGGGAAGAAAGAAGACATTAGGCAAGAATACCTCTGCAGGAGCTACTTTGGTGGTACAGAGAAAATATTTAAAATATCTGAAAAAGAACAATATCAATGGGGGTGGAAAAGAGGAAAAACTTTCAGTTGCCATTGAGATAGAATCAATAGGTTTGGGATTCCTGATGACTGAATTCTGGCCAATGTAATGTGGATAGAAATGAGATAGACCATGGATAGTCCTGGTCTTTTAAACATGATTGGTAACCTCCAGGTCCTCTTTTCCCTTCTGAAATGACCTTGGAAATTTTACCAGATGGGGTAGCCACACAATGGAAGGAGCCCAGATACTCCGTTGGACTATGACATGAGGTTTTGGTATTATTTGTTACTAAAGCACAGCCTAGCTCATACACTTGTTTTCGGAGAAGTCTATGAATTTGGTTTCCAGTGTGATGAGTGGATGAAGCCACAGTCTGAGGCATTAGCAGTACCTATCAGGCAGTTGGAAAGACATGTTGGAGTTCAAGAATATGTTAAGACCAGACCTGTCAGGCCAGGCACAGTGGCTCACAATGGTAATCCCAGCTTTTTGGGAGGTCAAGGTGGGCAAGTCACTTGAGTCCAGGAGTTCAAGACCAACCTGGGCAACATGGTGAAACCCTGTCTCTACAAAAAGTACGAAAATTAGCTGGGCATGGCGGGGGGGGGGTGCGGGGGGGCATGCCTGTAGTCCCAGTAACTCAAGAGGCTAAGTTGAATTGACCTTTGATTGGGAGGTCGAGGTTGTAGTGAGCTGAGATCATGCCACTGTGTTCCAGCCTGGGCAAAAGAGCAACCTCCTGCCCCGCCCCCCCCCCAAAAAAAATAGGCTAGAGTTGTTGCCAAATTTATGCACATAAGAATTCCATACATAAATAATTAGTATACACAATTCAAAGGGACCAAGGACTTTTTTTTAAACTTTGGATAAAAACTGCATCTGAAATTAGTTCCAAAACTAGAATTCTTTTAAATAATATTCTGAAAAACCTTTACGTTTTACTTTTCTTTTTTTTTCCTCCAGCTTTATTGAGGTATACTTGATAAATAAAAATATTATATATATTTAAGGTATACACCGTGATGGTTTGATGTAAGAAAATATTCTGAAATGATACCACAATCAAGTTAATTAGCATATCCATTATTTCATCATTTATCTAAATAAACTGCCCCACCACTGCACTCAAGACCAAAACTTTAGAAGGAAAATCTACTCCATCCTTACAACTCTGGGACGGTAGGACATAAGATCAGGAGAAATCTATTTGTGTGATGTGGAGGTCACCAAGGAGGGCTAAAAGCTTCTAAAACCTCTCCATCAGAAAATATTAAATTGGCATCTGAACAGAGCTTTATATCATCAGGCAAACCTCCTCCTCTAGTGATAAAAGCCCGTTCAATCAGGTATGTGTTCACCCTTCTGACTAAAAGAAAAGAGCTTCTGAAAAGGAGATTAAAAGGAGAAGCATAGATTCCTGGCGGCATTTATTTGGGTATCACACAAGTCTGATCACTCCGCCCCTGCTCCTAATGGGAAAAACGTTATACAGTCAGGTCATAGGATTAAGGGATTTCTTAGTCTATAACAGTTTTCATATAGTCAAGTCATAGGATCAAGGGATTTCTTGGTTTATGACAAAATACCATAAATGGGGTGCCTTATAAACAACAGAAATTTACTTATCACAGTTCTGGAGGCTGGGATTCCAAGATCGAGGTACAAGCAGATTGCGTATCTGGCGAGGACCCTACTTTCTGGATCATAGATGACACCTCCTCACCATGTCTTCACAGGCTGGAAGAGGCAAGGCTGGGGCCTGTTTTATAAGGGCACTAATCCCATATGTAAGAGCTCCATCTTCATGACCAATCACCTCCCAAAAACTCCTTGTCCATATATTATCACATTGGGGATTAGATCTCAGCATATAAATCTGGACAGGAACACAAAACCCAATAGCAAGGGCTTTCTTAGGGTTCATAATAATGACAATAGCAAACATTTATGAAGAACCTACTATACCCCAAACCTCTGACCTTACATTTCCTCTTTTATTTAATTCTCGCAATAGCTCTCTAAGTTAGATTGTAATAATATTCCTATTTTGCAGCTGAAGGTACTTAATGGTTTTCCAAAGGGCACAGAATATAAGATATCCTGGAATTCAAATTTAGGTAATCTGAGCTAAAAGTTCAAGCTCTTAATTACTATATTCTATTTATTCAATATCTTATTTTTTAACAATTTAATATCTCTGAATTGATGGCATACCACATTTTTATTGGGAGTGTTTTTCTCCCTTTTTGGTACATAAAATAATAGTACATCTTACAATTCATTGCGTCTTAGACTCCATAAATATAATACAATGCTAATCGGCCTCTACTGACTGCTCAAGCATGTGTAATTAGGTGGGAGAGTGGGGAATGACTTAGTAAGAAGCTATATTTAGGGAAGAGGCTTTCCAACTTTTTCACAGAGCAGAATGCATTATGCAAACAAAATCTGACATAGAACTCCAATATGCAAAGCAGAGAAAAGTGGTATTTTATTAGTATAAATGCACTTCACGTTGAAATATATATGTATTTATTAAATGGTTAGTGACACTACTAGTTAGCACATTGGAGACAGCTAATGGATTGAATTGCCACTTGAATTTGCTGGGTTTGTTTTTTTTTTTTAATTTTTATTTTTGAGATGGAGTCTCCCTCTGTCACCCAGGTTGGAGTGCAGTGGCATGGTCTCAGCTCACTGTAACCTCCGCCTCCTGGATTCAAGCGATTCTTCTGCCTCAGCCTCCTGAGGAGTTGGGACTATAGGCACATGCCACCACACCCGGCTAATTTTTGTATTTTTAGTAGAGACGGGGTTTCACCATATTGGGCAGGCTGGTCTCGAACTCCTGACCTTGTGATCTGCCCGCCTTGGCCTCCCAAAGTGCTGGGATTACAGGTGTAAGCCACTGCGCGCCCGGCCTTTTTATTTTTTTTTTTAAATTAATGTTTTAGGAATATTTGGATGCATATGGAAGCCATTATATTCAAATCGAATATGAATGGAATTAGGACACATCTTTGTGAATCCAAGGCTGAAAAACTACTTTTCCAAGGTTTATAAATCACCACATGACAAATATCTTCATAAAATCAAAAGATTACCCCAGTTTCCTTTTTCGTACAGGACATTATGCATTGAAAGTTATTTGAAATGACTTACATTCAAGGAATAGCCCTGAGGAATCATAGAGCTTGAGTGGGCCAAAAGAAATACCTGCTTCAAGTTCTCTGACATCATCAACATCACTGGCATTTTTAGTAGTAAAATAGTACCTCCTGGGACCAGCCTGCCATGTTTGAGTCCCAGCTCCACAACTTCGTAACTACATAAGCCTGGACACTTCGTTTAATCTTTTCAATCTTTGAATTCTTCATCTGTAAGTACGAATCAAAATATCAGTAGCTATTTTATAATATTGGTTTAGGAAACAAATGAGATAATATGAATTGTTTACCTGTAGTAAACAATTAATGGATTTTAGTTTTTATAATTATTACAGAGCCTAATCAAAGGAAAAATTACCATGCTATGTGCTGGGGAGAGAAAGATGCTGAAGTGGTGATTTATGATATCTGGGAGGTCTCATCTCTTTGAAAACATTAAAAATAAACATGAAAAATAAACAGCAATGAAAGTCAACACAAAGTCAGAGCTCAATGAATGATAAAGATGAGGGTATCAAATATCACAGAAACAAAAGCACCTTGTTTTCAAATTATATTTTATATTAAGCAAGTTTCTAGACTTCCCGGTCATATAAAAAAGGATTACAGAAGTTGTAATTTGTAGGGTATGTGGGATATATCTGGGCCACTGATATGCTGATATTAGTCTGTAATATTCAGAAAAGTTTTCAACCAATTTTTAAGTATAAGGATATTTCATATAAAAATTTGGAGTTTGATTTTTTTCCCCCCTTTTTAATCAAGACATCTTACACACCGTATCTCTAACTCTGCATGTCAACAATTACTTGGGACAAGTAGCGACTACCTTTCTTACAAAAGTGAATGGTCTCTCTGATTGACTACAGATCTCATCACTCCCTATTGCTTCATGAATACTGTGGTTAATTACACATCTCTATTAGCACTGCCCTTGTGCTATTGCTTTTCTTATGGTACATAAACGTGTGGTTCGTTTTTGTTTTTTTTTTACCTCTTTTTTTTTGTGGAAGTAAAGAGCATTAGTACATGTTTACCATGTGTCTTAGTCCATTTTCTGTTGCCATGACAAATTACCTGGTGCTGGGTAATTTTTAAAGAAAAATGTATTTAGGTCATGGTACTGGACACTGGGAAGTCCAAGACCAGGTGGCTACGTTAGGTGAGGGCTTGGTGGGGCTTCACAGCAGGAGAGAAAAGCAGAAGTACAAGTGAGCACATGTGAAAGGAAAACAAAGTGGTGTTATGTGCTCTGTAACCCTGCTCTTGTGAGAACTATCCCCACCCTGAGGGAAGTGCATTAATCCCTTCATGAGGCCTAGGCCTGCATAACCCAAAAACCTCCCACCAGGCCCCACCTCCCAACATTGCTGCATTAAGGAATAAAAGTTCCAACACAGAAACTTTTGGGGGGACACATTCAACCCACAGCACCATGCAGACAAATGCCTCTTATTCCTGGTTTGCTTTACTCACTTATCTGATTGTGTCCTGTAGGCTTGTGAGTGTCTGTCCTGAAAAATTTCCAAAGATTTAGATGTGAAATGACACTTAAAGAATGCTTCGTTTTAAAAAATATACAAGGAGGTAAGTGACACAGGAGCGAAAAACAAATGTGACAAAGATCAAAGGAGGGGGTTGAGATGATCACATAATTTTTCATAAGAGAGGTATGTCTGGAAGGACACATAGGTCTTCAGGCTAGGAGGATGGCATTGGACAAGCAAATGTCTAAACTCCACAAAATAGCTGTCTAGAGATCCTCAACACATTTTTTCTCAATCACCAAATGTAATCACAGTGTTTCTTTACTTAAAAACTGTCAGTGGCTTCCTATTGTCTTCAGGATGACAATCCAAGCTCTATAGATTTACTTAGGAAACCTTCTAGACATGGCCTTTGGCTACCTTCCTGTGCTTGTTTTGAAAGGCAGCCCTGAATCTCCCACGTTAGCCCCTGTGAGCTAGCCACACTCAAGGGCTTGCTGCTCCCTCAAAGTACAAACAATTTTACATTTTGAACTTACTGTTTGTTTAAATTTACCCCTGCCCCAACCCACTGTCACCTCTTCTGAGAAACTTTCTGTAACACCATCTTCCTCCAAAGCTGAGTTTGGGACTTCTTCTCTGCGTTCATGAGGCACAATAAACAGGGCTGCATCTTCCATTATGCCTTTTGAGCTGTAAATCTCTTAATTAATTCATCTCCCTCAATGGACTCTCAACTCCTTGACCAGGGGGATCAGAGTCCAGCCCTGTGAGGATGCCATGGTAAGGCTTGTTAGCCCTGAGGAAGGAAGTAAGTATAGGAGCTAGGGAGTCACTTTACTAGCTAGGAGAGCATTATAGGAAAGTTCTTTCTGTTGAAAATAAGCTGTCAACCAGGGCTTCCCTGTCTATCAGGGATTTGTCAGTTCACTGTGAACTTCTCTGGAAATTCAGAGCCCCCATCCATAATTTTCACAAATTCCTGGTAGTTTGCTTCCTCATGCATCTGTCCATCAACATTCCAGCTGTCGTGTTAGTCCTTGTTTTCATCCTACATTGTCCTGGAGGCAACATTGAATCCCTCCACCAGTCCATGAAAGATCCTCTAGAAATTAGCTTTGTGCTGGTTTACTTATTTTATTGAAAATTTGAGGGGTCAAAGAAGATGTCACTGTACAAAGAACATACTCTCCAAACCTAATTCAGCATAATACTCATCTTCTTTAAGACATTGTCAGGGTATATCTGTAAGCAAATGTTCTTCCCTTTTTAGGAGTAAATAGGCTGCCAGCTGTTAATATAATGACATTTCTACATCCTAAACTCATGTTGACCCAGAGTCACTGCCTTAATATCTTTCTCTTCATTTGCCCAAGTTCTACACTGGGGAATAATAAAAAATGAATTTATCTTTTACAAGACAGATTTCAAATCTATCACATCGTTCTAATCTTTTACAGGTCAAGCATCCTTCGTGTCTTTATCTAGAATTGGGGGCTCTGAGAGGCAATTATTTTTTTCAATGAGAAAAAAGTTCACAGACTTTCACAGTAATATTTTTGGGAGTTTTTATGTGCAAACCTTTCCTCAAGTTCACCCTAAATTGATTCTGTGAAATCTCAGCTTTCTGTCGCCTTTAGGTGGATGAAAACTTTTGTAGGCAAGTAAACTAGATTATTACACCTGACTTATTTACACACAGTAAAAAATAGGTTACAGCCTTTTAATTTAAGCTGATCAACTTTATTATTTCTCTCTGGATGAAAGCATGTGCAATGTTTTCTGTGGTTTGGGTGTAATTTCCTGCCAGAGGGGGATGTGGAGGCGGAGGGGAAAGGAGGGGTTGCTGAGTTTTGGCATCAAATTCTTAAGTCCAGCTGCTCTCTTTTCAATGTCAATGACCTTACTCTATAGCATCCAGACTGGTCAAGGTCCCTATAATGAGAAAACCAAATTACAGGTATGTAATTTTCACAGTTTTCTGCCAGAATCTCCAAGTTGGTAACAAATTGATATACTACTGTCTGTACGGAAGACTGCTTTCAGAAAACAGGCCACTCTCAGTTGAAAGACTATGCCTGAAGGATTGCGCAATTTTAAACTTCCGAGATATAAAAAACATCCTTCACCCAAGTCTCTTGTAGAATGTTGAACTATAGAGCATATTGTTTAAGCTTGGAAAGCCCTGCCAGAACAACAAGATGTGAGAAAAATCTTCAGGCACCAGGAACCAGGAGATCATGGAAAAGCAACTAACAATGGGAAGATAACGTATGTCATGGGACTAGAATCTCAAATTGTGAATTTTGTTATACATTCCTCTGCCAAACTTTTAGACATTCACAGTTAGTCAATATGTCCCTTATAGTTATATATTTTTCTAGAAGATAATTTCCTAAGATCATAATAAAAAACAGTAATCATTATAGTAACAGAAATAAGTAACATTTATTGAGATTTCCCTGTGTCAAGTTCAGTTCTAAACACTCCCCATGCATTCACTTATTTGATTCTTACAATCACTGCATGAGGTACAAATTATTATTATTCTCATTTTGCAGGTGAGAACACTGAGGCACAAAGAAAGATGTAATTTGTCTAAAGTTGTACTGTCGCAAAGGGTGGGACCAGGGGTCAACCCAGGCAGCCTGTCTGTGGTGCTCTCATGCTGTTACCAAACTGGATCTCTGGAAGGCACAGTATCATTTTCCATAGGGACAAAGAAATAATTGGGTGGTGTATTCCTGACCAAGAGCTTAGTCATGCTTAAAAGTAAATGATCAAGCTACAGTCACCCCTTGGTATACGTGAGGGATTGGTTCTAAACCCCTATGTATACCACAATCTGCACTTACTCAAGACCCTCGTTCAGCCTTGCAGAACATGCAAATGCTGAAAGTTGGCTGTCCATGCAGACACGTTTTGCATCCCATGAATGCTGTATTTTTCATCTGTATTTATTTGAAAATTATCCACGTGTAACTAGACTCCAGAAGTTCAAACCCATGTTGTTCAAGGTTCAACTGTAATGTCAACATACTAAAAAATTATGACTAAATGGATCTCTTCTCAGTAGAAATGGTGGATAGTCAAGCTGAGATTTTTGTCAGCAGTTCCCAAAGGTGGCAGAAATGGCCCTCATCCTGGAGTTATTGAGTCAGAAGTCAAGAATGAGAATTTACATTTCTAACATTTCTCCCGCGATTCTAATGCAGATCTGTATTAGGATATCTCAGATCTAAGTTTCATTTTTAAACACCTCTTGAGCCTGGATAAACAAGGTTAAAAAAAAAAAAAGACAACTATTGCTGTATAAACAGAGGTGAGAAAAACAGCCATGACTTCAAGGTGTTCAAAAACAACTCAAGGTTTGCATAGGATGAAGGGAAATAGGCAAATAAGCTGCTATGATACAGTTTAACAAAATTTCTTATAGAGCGAAGAGAACAATAGCAGTTCCAAGAAAGGAAAAAGGACAAGGGAAATCAGAAAATGTTTGGTAGAGGAAGTGACATTCAGGTTGAATTATCTGAAGAGATGAGGATGAAGTAGTTACTCAAGAAAGGAAGATTAGAGGAAGAAGGGTAAGGAGGACTTTTCCGGATACAAGGACACGTATTTTTTCAACAATAACTATTTATTTCATATTTGCCATGTGCTAGGTATTGTATTATGTGATGGACACAGAACATGTGCAAATGAACATAGAGGTTAGAGTTTGTGGCTTGTTCAAGGAACTGAGAGTAGTCAATTTTGTTTAGATGTGCCACAAGGTAAAAAGAGGAATGGTCAAAGAGGTCACAGGCTGTGCTTCCCTAGGAAGCAGACTCTAAGGGAGGATTAGCAAGCAGAGTATTTATTAAGGAGTGCCCTCAGGATCAACATCTGTGGAAATGCAGGAGGGGTAAGTAGATTGGGCAGAGGCAGAAGCTGAGCTGTGATGCCGGCCCTACGAATGTCTCACGCTAACCCACAGAGAGCTCTGTATCGTGGGTGGCCAGCAACTTAAAATTCATTGTGTTTAGAACAAAAAAACGAACCCTAAAAATGGTAACCAGTTCATCTTGAAGTGGGAAAAGGGATGGGTAGGTTTCCTATGTGTTGCCATAATCAGAAGAATGGAATAATTTCTATTATTCTATTTCCGACGCTTGCTGTTCTCTGAACAATTTGACCACACCTCTTTAGAATATTCCCTCCCCAACCTGCATACTCCTCACAGCCCCGAGTTAATAACCCAGAATCCTAGGCTGTGAGACAGAAGTGGAACTGCCTTCTCCACAACCCCACCGTGTTACTTATGAGCTGAATGCAGAGTCCCCATGCAGGGTACTCCTCCTCTCCCATGTCAAAAACACAGCATTTGCCCTACAGTCATGAAGTCAGCAAAGAAAGCCATTTCCTACTACAAAAAGTGATACTTAGAATTATGTACAATAATAAATAGAATCACTCCAAGTGAGTTATCTATTTATAACTGGAATATGGATATTACTGCTGATATTAACAACAATTACATAGGATACTGCTTGCAAAAGCACTCTAACCTTGATGAGTTCATTTTGCCCTCAGTGTAGCCTTAGGAGCCAAGTGCAAAAAAAAAAAAATTAGTTCCATTTTGTAGAGGGGCAAATCTTGAGGCAAAACAACATTATATGTGTTACTTGCCCTGGCTTCTTTAGGTTGCCAGTATGATTCTTCCTCTCCTGGACACTTTTGGCTCCTCCTTGCAGTCTTGGATGGCATTCCTTTGTGTGTGTGTGTGTGTGTGTGTGTGTGTGTGTGTGTGTGTGTGTGTTTCTGTACCATTAGATGGTAAATCCTTTAAAAGCACGAATGTGCATGTCACAGTCACCTTTGCGTTCCTCAAAACATTTCTTGCAGTTCTTGTACGCTCCCAGTGTTTATTTGGCTGGCTGACAGGGTGAAGGAAATAAGTGAATTGTGAAAAATACCATTTGAATTCAGCCGGAGAGGTGGGCCTGGAGCCTAGGTTGTTTGCTCATTCATAGATTCTCTGGTGACTCAAAGTATAGTCTGCAGATTAGCAGTAATGCAAAGACATAGGCTTACCCAAGACCTACTAAATCAGAAGCTGCATTTCCATAAGATTCCGATACAGTTCCCATGCACACTAACATTTGACAAGCACGGTTCTAGAGGACACTTTTTCACTTCCACAAGTACTGAGTGGTTTACCACAGATGAGTGTTTGTCCACTGGCCTTGATTCTTCATGCAACCAAATCACATGCATGGTTCCACCATGACCCAAGGGTACTAGAAGACCAGGAGCATATATAGCAGCATCTCAGGAAACTAAGATGAGATAGTTGGTTGTGTAAAATTAACACTTCATTAAACATGTAACAGCAGCAAAAATAATAATAAACATAATACTAAGAGATGTTTATTGAGCAGTTTCTATGAGACAGATACTGTTCTAAATATTTAACATATATTATTTCAGTCATTGTATGCCTAGTAGTTTTCTAAGTATATGTGTATGTGGATATATAGAAGAATTTATTGTAAGTTTTACCTTGGCTCCCATTTATTTTTAAATGAGACTTTCTACATACACACAGCCATATGAGGTAAGTTCTATTGTCCCCATTTCACAGGTGAGGTATGAGGATACTGGTGTTCTAGATCCCATGGCTAGAATGTGGAGAAGCTAGGACTCATAACCAGGCAGTATGGCTTCTGGGCCCCTGCCTTTAAACATTAATTGAAATAGATTTAGAATTACCTTGGTCCACAAGGGTATTTTTTTTCTCTGTTCCTAATGTCTACAACAATGAAATAGCTTTGGCAAGACAGTCTTCACACACAGAAGAACGTAGAAGAAGGGGAGGGGAATACAAGTTGAGAGATGCAATAGGTCCACTCTGCATAGATATTTGACATGAGATCCTTGACTAAATGTGGGCCTGGCTCTCCAGACTCCAGCATCAACCTCCTATGAATTGAGCAACATCCTGTTTCCTTAAATTCCTATTACTAACTGAAAACCTCCATTTGGTCTTACTGTGTTTCTCCTTTCCCCTTGACCCTTCATGCTTATGTATCTATATAAAACTAATAAAAACTTGAACAGGAAATATAAAATCACTATGAAACCAAACCAAACCTGCAGCAGGACCTCAGAGGGCCCTATGCAATCAGAGCTGTGTGAAACTATTTTCGGGGAGCTGTAAACCTAATAGCTTGCTCTATTCAAGGCACAGCTGCAAGGCTCCTGGGACAGATATGCCCCTTGTTGGAAAACAGAAAGGCTTGTAAAATTATTTTCACAAATTTTTTTCCTTAATATTTTCCCAGCTACCTCAGGCACTCCTTCCCCTCTGCCCTACTTAGCTAAATAACTGGAGTCTGAGAGAAGCAATGGCAAAGGAATAGTGATTTTCCCCCATTTATCGTTTATTATTATTGACGGGTAGCAAATCATTTTAATAACACTTTCTACTCAATTTTTAAATAAATCATTTAAAAGCATTCTTTTCAGATTTAGGGATTTTCCTTCATTGTAATTTTATCTGTGCTATGGGTATGTTTTTGGGGTGGGTCATCCTGAGTCTGTGGCCTTCATTATGCCACAGGGATATTCTCCTGGTTCCAGCAACATCGTTTATATCCAGGGCAGTTGAGCTTTGCTTTGTACCAGTGACCTCTCTTCACCTCACACAAATATGGCTCCACCTGGACTCTTTTCTTTGGCCCACACTCAAAAAGTCTATTCTCCGATGAACCAACATTCCTGCGTAATTCTCTGTATTTTTGATACTGGGATTATCTCTTGGTGTGTGTTCTTAAGCCTGTTGTCCTGCTAAAAGAGACTGGATGCTCCATTTCTTTGGCTTGTGCTTTTATCCCTTAGGCTCTGAAGCTTTGGAATCAGCTATAGACAGGCTCAACTCTTGCTTGGTTGATTCCTATGTATATAAAATAGCTTAGAATGAATCATTCAATCTTTCTTATACTCAGTCTCTTCAATTACCATATGTAGTCAGCTGTATGCACCGTTTTGATAAGTATTTACCATATACTCAGTTCCTGTCCATGTATTAACTCATTTTATCCTGATATAACCCTCCAAGAGAGATGTAATCAACATCCTGTTTTATAAATGAAGATAGGAGAGGGCAAAAATTATGCCTAAGGTCACAGACATAGTAAGGGAACACCTGGAATTCACTCATGTATGTGATGACTCAGGAGTCCTTTCTTTTAACTACCTGCGATGATGTCTTTCAGACTATAAGGTTATTGTGAAAAATAAAGAAATGAATTCTGCTATATCTTCAGTAGTTTAGAACGTGGCTCTGAGATAGTGTACAGTCAGTGTGTCATTTTTCTTTGACTTAGACACTCAGGTTTACAATCACTGTTTCATCTACCTCTTGGTTCACTCCAACATTGAGACTTATGGCATTTTGTTTCTTCTGTAGAAAGCTTAGTTGGTTATTCTGTAAGATTATGTTATCCTAAGCCCATAACCTTCAAAGTTCACATTAAATATCATACACAAATATGTGTTTATGTATGAATATATGTAAATCTTGTCTAAGATGAGGTTAAAGCTTGTCACACGTAAGGTATCGTCAAGAATGAAGAAGGAACAGTCATGAAGGGATAGAGTAAGGAGTGTATTTTACTGAATACCTATTAACCTCCATAGGAAAGGCACCAGTTTTCAAGAGACAGAAGAGACCCAGAGTCAGACAAGGAGACACACACAGGGGATAGAATCCAGTGGCAGCAAACCGGACAGGAGAACTGGCTTATCTACAGAAATGGTCCAGTGGCGGCAGGCTTGGCAGGAAAACTGCAACCACTTGCAAAGAGCATGAAGTTTATGTACCATTTTCACTCTTCCCCTTAACGACCTCCACCTGGCAACCTTTATTTAACCCAAAACTCAGGGTCTCAAGCCCCTGTACTGCCTGTGTTCCATGAAACAGGGGCTCAGATGTTTCTTATAGAAGAGGGACAAACCTCCCCGTTGGCCACGCCGGATTCCCCAGCTCCGAACACACATTCAGATCTGTTTGCCATACAAAACAAGGTCATCCTGAGGGTATGCTTAAGTTATTGCAGCCAGGGGCATTTACCCTACAGAGTGAAGACAAGAATTCGAAATCTGTGTTTAGAACTCACTCTAGCACACCTAATCACATCTCCCCCTCCCTTTGTTCCTGACCTTCACAACTGCCTCCAAGCATGATCCAAAGACAGACAGAGGAAATGGGAATAAAAATTAGACTTTAATTGAAATTCTCTGTGGGGCATGGTGGCTCATGCCTGTAATCACAGCACTTTGCCAGGGCTGAGGTGGTTGGATTGGTTGAGCTCAGGTGTTTGAGACCAGTCTGGAAACATTGGGAAACCCTGTCTCTACAAAAAAAAAAAAACCCACAAAACTTAGCTAAGTGTGATGGTATGTGCCTGTAGTCCCAGGTACTCTGGAGGCTGAGGTGGGAGGATCACATGAGTCTGGGAGGCTGAGTTTGAAGTGAGCTGAGATTGTGCTACTGTACTCCAGCCTGGGCAACAGAGTGAGATCCTGTCTGAATAAAAATAATAAAAATTCTCATGCAGTAAAAATTCTCATCCCAGAATGCTTTAGTTCATTAAAAATGTGGCAAAATAAATGTTGTCATTAGAGTAGTGTTCTACCTTATAGTCAGCAACTTATGTCCTGTATGAATAGAGCAGTGGTACTCAAAGTGTGGGCCCTGATTCCAGCAGCATCAGCATCACTTGGGAACTTGTGATAAACGTAAATTCTTGGCCCCATCCCAGACCTACTGAATCAGAAACTCTGGAGGAGGGTGCAGCAATCTGTTTTAACAAGTCCTCCAGTTGATGCTAATTCATGCTCAAGTCTGACAATCATTGTCTGAAGTTGTAGAGGTGGGGGCAGTTCACAAACTACAGCTGCAAGCTAAAAGCAACCCAACATCTGGTTTTTGTTGTTGTTATTGTTGTTTGTTTTTTTTTTGTTTTTGTTTGTTTGTTTTTAAGATGGAATCTTGCTCTGTCACCCAGGCTGGAGTGCAGTGGTGCAATCTTGGCTCACTGCAACCTCCAGCTCCCAGGTTCCAGCAATTCTCCTGCCTTAGCCTCTCCAGTAGCTGGGATTACAGGTGTGCGCCACCACACCTGGCTAATTTTTGTATTTTTAGTGGAGATGGGGTTTCACCACGTTGGCCAGGCTGGTCTCAAACTCCTGACCTCAGCACCACCTATTTTTATAAACAAACTTACGTTGATAAACAGCCACACCCATTCATTTACTTATTGCCTAAGGCAGCGTTTGTGTTATAATAGCAGAGTTGAGCTGTTGCAACAGAGAATGTATGATCCTGCAAAGCTAAAAATATTTACTATCTCTACCTTTTTTGCAGAAAAATTTTCTGAATCCTGGCTTAGAGAACTGTGGGAACAGAGGGTTCCAAGACAAGTACTTAGAAGTGCCTCTGCCACCTATATGCTTTGTGACCTTGAAAAATTTCCTTCTGATCTTGATTTTTTCCCTCAAAATGGAGCAAGAATAACTATATCCACCTTTTAAGCTGTGATGATGAGTTAGCACATGCAAAGCCATGAATAGAATTCCTAGTGCTTAACAATCAGTAAGTGGTACTTACTACTATTGTGACAATACTAGATAAAATTTACTGTAGTTTATATCTGAATCTGAACAAAAGTAGAAAAAAATTACCTGATTTATCAACTAAACTCGTTGGTTTGGTGGAGGCTAAAGAAAATGTTTAGCCCTACAGTCTTTCATTAGAAAACACAGTTTTCAAGGTAGTGAAATGTATTTAGATTTGCACTTCAGTTTTGAAACACATTTGTATGTTTAATGTCTTTAGTCTTGAGTACAGCCAATTAATATACAAAAATGTCCATTCATCTGTCTATACTTTTATTTATTATTATTATTATTATTATTATTATTAGTTTTTGAGATGGAGTCTCGCTCTGTTGCCCAGGCTGGAGTGCAGTGGTGCCATCTCTGCTCACTGCAACCTCTGCCTCCTGAGTTTTAGCGATTCTCATGACTCAGCCTCCCAAGTAGATGGGACTACAGGCACATACCACCACACCCAGCTAATTTTTGTACTTTTTTAGTAGAGATGGGGTTTCACCATGTTGGCAAGGCTGATCTTAGACTTCTGACCTCAATTGATCCATCTGCTTTGGCCTCCCAAAGTGCTGGGATTACAGGCATGAGCCACCACTCTCAGCCTGGGAGAGTTATAAAATTATAAAATTACTTTATAATTTAAGAATTCTTAGTTGATGCTTTTACTTTGACTATAAACATGGAGAAAAATACTTTTGGAATTAAAGTGCAACTTACACTTGACAGTTTTTTTTTCCCCTACTATGGACATTAGAGTTTGGACTTTTGCAAATAAGAAAAAACAAGAAATGACATTCATATCAAATTATTTATATACACTATATTATATGTTGTAGTATATGACACATGAGATACATTCATTTTTTATAAACTGAAATATGAAGTGAAACCTGTATAACTAATGTTTAATTTCTGTCACTTTACCTAGAGATTTGAAACAATGATACTCTATTATTACTCTTCATTCTGTGGGTTGACTAAGTTGAACTGGCAGTTTTCTATCTCATCTGGATTAGCTGAAGTCACTCATTTTATTGCATTCAGCCTGGAGCTTTGCTGGGGGGCTAAGATTTCCAAGACATTCTCCCCTCTTCCAGGGCCTTCCTCCACAACTCTCATCACTCAGTAGTCAAACTGAACTTCTTTTGGTACAGCAATTGGCTTCCAAGATGGAACATTCTAAGAAGATACTCAGTGTGAACACTTATGAAGCTTCTGTTTGTATCAGGTTTGCTAAAAACAGACTTGCTTGGCCAAAGCAAGTCACATGCCCAAGCCTAGTGTCAAGGGTTAAGGAGCATGCATATACAAGGACATGAATACCAGAAGGGTTGCTTATTGGGGGTTGCCAGTGCACCAGTCAACCACAAGCAATATCTTCTGAATAATAAGAATTTGGTGATTCTGGAAGACACACTGATTGACTAGACTGCTTCCAGCTCGGTGGGTATTGGAGAAGGACTATGCACCCTTATTTATTTATTTCAACATGTGCTTGGAATTGATTATAGAAGACAAATTTGTTTCTGAATGTTTGTTTAAGGCCCTAAGTTTTGAATAACTAAAGCGCAGAAGGCAGACCTTCTATTTCCCATTATCTTATATCCTCTTTTAGGGATTTTGAGCACAAAGTGCAGGACAGATGTTTTGGATTAGCTTATACAAGGCAGTCAGAGTTTGGAGTGCAGTTGTATAACACACAATTTATGCCAGATTTTTCTGAGATGAGTCAAAAGCCAGACTTTAGTAATGAGAAACCACGGTGGCATTTGGTTGGTATTACTGATACAGCTAAAAAAAGGCCTCCCACCCAAACCACCTGGCAATAAACAGGATCATAACCACAATCAAATGCTACAGTGACAGCCAATTTTTAATCTATGGGCAAAAACCCCTCATTCCTTATCACTTGTGCTAAGTACTTTAGGAGTTTTACTCTTTATTTCCCCTCAAATGATACTGGATTCTATTAAAATTATATAGTGTTCGAGGTAATAAAAATAATAAGAAAGTAGAAAGATAACTAGGAAAATGACCTAATGTCTTAAAAAGAGCTAATTAATTTGAATGAGTTAGTTATCATCATAATGCCTTCTGGAAAACTGTACCGAAGTAGTGGCTTCAGATGGGATTCTTGAGGAAATCTGCTCAGATATCCATGAGTAAGAAGGGCTCTACTCTTTCAGGAAAGAGCATACTCTTTGAATTAATAGAGAACTTCATGAACGAGTACATACCAGCCTGAATAGCTAAAGAAAGCCGGGTGATCAGTGAAGTGATTGACATTCCAGATCATTCTCACTTCTGTGCATCCTTGATCTACTTTCTATAGAGCATGAATCAGTCCTTAGAATTAATAATACTACATACTTTGCATATAACTTAACAATAAATGCAAGTGGATATTTATAAATTATTTATGGTGGCATGATTGCATTTGTGAAGACAGAGAAGATATAGATATCATGTGATAGATGCAGTTCATTTGCTCGCTCAAGGAGCATTTTGGGGTACCTATTGTGTGCTCATCCTTGGCACTTTGAAAAATTTCCCCTTCTTATAGAATAACAGGGGAGGGGTTTCAGGATTAGGAAGAGAGTTTAGAGTCAGGGGAGAAGAAAATATCTGTGAATACCTACATTGTGTCTCAAATTTGGAAACATTATCATTTGTTCCATAGCTTTCATTAGATTCTCAAAGGAACTCAATGATTCCAAAATGTTAAAAACAATAGAGCATTAGAGATGGAAGTAATCATGACTTTTTTGCCCTATGGCTTATTTTATAGTCAAACCCCCTCATTTCATAACTGAGAAAATCCAAGCCCAGAAACGGACATGAGTGCTTTGTTCAAAAATCACTCATCTGTTTACTGATAGACCTCTGCTTAAATTTCAGTGGGTTTCACTTACCTCTTGGGTGGTTCTACTTGAAATGATAGCCATAGTTTAACCAAATGTCATATTGATGTGAGCATCCTAAAACACAGAATGGAAATGCAGTTCTATAGCAACAAAATGTTGCTATCCTAGCAGAAAATTAACCTTTTCCCATGATTTTCCTATTCTCTACCCCATCATTCCCAGACAAAGAACAGGGGTGGGAGACAGGACTCCTTGCATGGCTAAAGGTCATGGAAACTTGAGAGAATGACTTCAGTGAACTAATATTCTAGGAATCTTGGACATGTGAAGAAACTCTACCCACTGATCTCAATGAAATGGCAGCTGAGAGTGAGACTGGGTCGTCTCATTTAAGTTCCTCTTCCTGGTATACTGCATTGTGTTTTGTTGATTAGATTCACAATACAGTATTAGTATACTCAGTAGACAATGAACATGTTAAGTCAGAGAATTCAGAGGGATTCTGGAGAACTCAGGAGAAACAGACGAGATGTGAGGAAGGAAACTGCAGACTGTATACATTCCTAGAAGCACAAAAAGAGTCCAATGAAGTAGAGGATACAGTGGTGACTGAACTGCCATGACCCATTCCCATTACATAGCTACAGGGCCTCTCCTCATACGAAAGAAGTTGTACAGACAAAAAGCCATACATCAAATAAACCATCGTTATGGATGGAGCAGCATACTAGCTCCACCATGAGTTTGAGTTCAGGAAAGAGTTTGGGAGGGTTCCTTGCAGTTGACAGTGGGAAGATCTACTTGAGTTATCAACGAAAGAACCTGTATTAATTCTGCACATACTGGAAATTCTTGGGGACTGAACATATTTTTCCCTGACTGCTGATATGACGCTGGTGAGTGTAAAAAACCAAATGTGCATCCACCTGACTTCTCCTTTCTGCTTTGGTGGTTACCAAAGGTGAGAAGGTACTCAGATGAGGAAACTGTAGGGCTCCTTTTTCTCATGGGATGACTCTCTTGGACTGACTTCATTAGTTTGTACTAATTGTCTAATTTCTTTTTGTCTCTTGCAGCCATCTAGGATGGAAAACTGTTTCAATACTGTTAGTGAATTAATAGTGAGACCATAAAGACCTATGCATTTGGGATATTTCTCTTGAAACATTCCACTTCTCTAGTCAGAGGTCCCACTCCACCCATTTGAACTCTTCTTCAGCCTAATGGGCAGC
The DNA here is from genome assembly GCF_043159975.1 of Macaca nemestrina. Classification (NCBI taxonomy): domain Eukaryota; kingdom Metazoa; phylum Chordata; class Mammalia; order Primates; family Cercopithecidae; genus Macaca; species Macaca nemestrina. The sequence goes on along the minus strand of NC_092126.1, from coordinate 29,348,003 downwards.
ACAAGAGAAAGAGAGGGGCTCACTTCAAGATTCTGTTCACATAACTGTAAGACTACGGCAAGTTCAATCATTATCTCCAGATTTCTGTGTTTTCACCACATAGGAAGAAGGATTTTAAAACTGCATGCTAATTCATGCTTTGAGAACTCTGGCTATAAAGCTGCTTCATGGGTGTAAAATATTAATGCTGTTGGCACTACTTTCTTTTACCTTCGCCAACACCAAGACTTTTTAGAGCACTAAACTCAGGAGACTTCTTTTTTCTTTCTTTTATTTATTTGTTTATATTTAAAAACTTTTTATTTCCATAGGTTTTTGGGGAACAGGCGATATTTGGTTACATGAGTAAGTTCTTTAGTGGTGATTGGTGAGATTTTGCTGCACCCATCTCCTGAACAGTATACACTGAACCCGATTTGTAGTCTTTTATCCTTCATCCCCTTCCTACCCTTTCCTCATGAGTCCCCACAGTCTATTGTGTCATTCTTATACCTTTGCATCCTCATAGCTTAGCTCCCACTTATGAGTGAGAACATTTGATGTTTGCTTTTCCATTTATACTCAGGAGACTTCTTTTGAGGAACAAGAAGGTTAAGCTGTAACTGCATTTTCTGGACCCTATTGCTTAAAGAAATTTGTCCCAGGAAGATTCCTATAGGGCAGTTTAATTAACCCTAAGGTAGAACAGTAGCAGAAAAATTGGGGCCCAACTGGTACTTTGCTCTATCTTAGGCCATCATTTTTATCTGACAAACTATAAACTCCATGAAAAAAATGGGGCTACCCAATGATAAACTCATGTTTGTGTACTTGTCAACTTCATTTACCTTCCACATAGGTGAGCAAGAAGCAGTCTTTCTTTCTAAAATACTACTCTGATTCTGCTACTCTCTTGCTTAAAACTCTCTGATAAACTTGTGTTGCCTAGAAAAAGGCCCAGTCTTCTTAGAATAAAGTCCAAAGCTTTTCTCTTTCTTACCATAATCTATTTTTCTAACTACCTTTCACCCTCTGCAGTACGTTTTCTCCAGCCGTAACTGAACAATGTCTTTCTGACATTGCACCTCTTTTCACACCTCACACTTGTTTCTTCAACTGGGATGGTTGATGATCTGTTACAATCTCACGAGTGTCTCCTTTCTTTAGAAATTTGCCCTGGCCAGGCTTTCCCAAAGTTAGAATTATTTGCTCTCTTATTTATGCTTCTTCCAGCCCTTTATAAATGTCTTATTGTGCATTTCTCTTACTACTCATGTTTGAGCTTTTCAGGAATGAAGATTAGTTGTGGCTGCATTCCCACAACTGGCACAGTGCCTAGGACAGAGTGAGTGATGAGTTGTGATGAGGAAGTACCTGGATGGCTATGGCCAGACCTTGGCTAGCACTGCCAGGGAGGGTGTTTCACAGATCTCACCCTTTGACTGAGTGGGAGAAATGCAGGTCAAATCTTTTTTTTTTTTTTTTTTTTTTAAATGTAGAAATACAGAGAGAATCTCTTTTACTATAACAACTATAATTTCAGTGTTATTCTTATTCCATAGCATCAACTCCTTTACAGAAAAAAGACCGATGACACCCTTTGCCATTTAAAAATTCTCACCACATATTGAACAACCCCAAAAGAATACTCATTTGCATTGACTCAGAGGGTGCCAAGGACTGATACCGAAGCTTTTTATGTTGAAAGGCAACAGAGAGTAGTGGCTGAGATCACGGATTGAGTTGAAATCTCAGTTTTGCCACCTACTAGTATGTGACCTAGGGGAAGTAGCATAATTTCTTTCTGTCCATAAACCCTGCCCATAATCTGCCCATATATTAAAAAACGAAGATTATGACTGTACTTACCTCACAGGCACCATGAGACGAGGAAAAAATCTGTTAATATTAAAAGCTTAAAACAATATCTGGCACAACAACCTAAAAAGCAATGTAAAGTGCTTGTCAAAAGGCTATGCTGTGGAAGATATATCTAACTCTGAGTTTTTATTTTTCTGTTTACTAGCAGCGTAATCCTAAATTGTAAATATCCATTGTCCTTAAACCTTAGTTTTCCCTCTCTGTAAGTTGAAGCTAATAATTATGCCTCCTTTAACCTTCATCCATTAAGTGAGATACTTCACTCAAAGTATTTAACATAGTAACTGTTCAACAAATTCTACCTACTGCCATTATTTCATGAGATAGGCTGTCAACAAATATTTGGGGCTAAATCTTAATTGATGAAATCTCAATTTCATCATCCTAATGATGAAACTTCTTTTGCCATTAACTTTTTAGTACTGTTTTTAATAACAAGTGAGTAAAATTTCAGTTTCTTTCTCCTTTTCCTTACTGGCATGAGTTAGGAGTTGGAAAAAAAAAAAGAGATCTCTTGTATTAACAAATTGCCTGTAAATCTAGAGTCACAGAATGTTATGTCTATGGAATTTTAGAACAGAAACTTTATCTGTCATAAATTCTATCATAAATTTTAACTGCTTTATTTTAAATCAGTGGTTCTCAATTGAGGGTGACTGTGCCCTCAGCTTCTTCCTTAGAGAACAATTGGCAATATCTGGAAACTATCACAACCGGTGGTAGGTGCTACTGGCTTCTAGTGAGTAGAAGCCAGGGATGCTACTAAATATTCTACAGACCATAGGATGGTCCCCTACAGCAAGAAATAATCCATCCAGGAAAATCAATAGTTATGAGGTTTAAAAAAACCCTCTATTTTAGACTTAAGGAAATTGAAGCTTAGAGACGCTTAAATGACTTGTCTATGGTTGTAGGATTTGATAACATTATTTCTTGCTCCAGTTGATCTACCATGACATCCTAAACAATCCCAGCAGCCAGAAGACAGCTTAGTATTTACACTCCTTTCTCAGCATTCCAAATCCCTCTACTCTGAGTGTATAGAATCTCTATTTTCTCCACAGATCAGCTTTCACCCCACTGTCCCCAGCTCACCAAAACACACATATGTGCACACAATTCCATCATGGAAAAGTAATACAGAGAGAGTTCACTAAAGAAGCAAAGGCAAATTATTTCTCCTGGGCACACCTGTTTCAAACCAACCAATTCTATTACATAGCCCAAACAGAAGCCTGGGTGAAAAGGCAGACCAATGTACAGGCCTTTGTTGCTGTAGGACTAGAACCGGGCCAAGGTTCCCATGGGTAATAATCATGGCTTTGTGCTCAGTGAGGTCTACAGGCAACTGCAGAAATACTGTGACTACAGAATAAAGAATAAGAATAGAAAAAGGGGCACGACTTGATGAGCAAGCCACACAGATTCACAGGAAGTAGACTTCAGCAGTTCTACTATCTGTGGTTTTCTTGAATTCTTTTCAGATCTTATTCTGGGAAAAGAAAGTTATCAGGTCAGTAGCGTTAATGTGCTTTGTTTTGTTTTGTTTTTGCTCTGTTCTACATGGGCAAAACATGAGGAGATAGACATTTTCATGGTAGACTGGGAATAAAGAAGAAAAAGTGATCCTGCGAAGAAACCCCTGATGCAGTTCAGGGAGGGGAATAGATATAGAATGAAGTGAAGAAGATGCATATAACTTTTCAACACTAAAAAAATGACTGAAAATAGTTTGTTCTCCTCTAATATCATTAATGAAACCACATAGTGATGTCACTTCTGATCACGCTGTAATTTGAGTTGCTGATCTTGCGATAACAAGCTTCCTCTTTGCGCATTCACAGCGTGTCTACAGTGGAAAAGACCTTCAGGTTAAAAGTGAGTGGGTGGAACTTGTCAAGAAAAATAACTTTACCACCACAACAACAAATGACGGGAGAGACAGAAACTTCTCTGGGAGAGCAGAAGGAAAAAAGCGAAGTCTAAGTATTATTAAACATGTGAAAGAAGAGTCATTTAATAGGAAGTAACTCATTCACACAAATGTAACTTTGTGGTCCCTCAGAAGTACGTAAATACTACCAATCAGTCCACCACAGATTATCATCAAAATTTCTTGGGAAATGCCTCATTAAAGAGTCTTTATAGAATAATATGAGTGTGCATCAGTCAAATAATTTCAAAAAGACGTTAAGCACTAGCTCCTAGAGATGTAAATTTCCTTTCCTTCCTTGGGTATTACATTTTGCCATTGTGAGTTTTAAATTGAGGTAAATGTGAACCCTTTGAACCATGCTCATCTTCGTAGGAGAGAGCTGTTTCTTGTTTTTAAGAGGAAGGCCTTAAATGGACTGAAGGATAGTGGTTTTGGCATTAAATTGCTCTTCTCAGATGTATTTATTACATGATGAAATTACATGATGTATTATTACTTGCTGAAATAATTCCATAGCCTAGGACTTGATGAAAACTAATTGGTAAAAAAATCTTTCAGAATTCATAATTCTCAGACTTTGAAAAATATTTTTTAAAAATTGATATCCCCAAGCCCACCCACCTCATTACACAATCATTTCTATCACTTTTTATCCCTGGTACTGTAAACCCTGTATCCCCTCCATTAAGAGAGTATTGATATGCTTTGTTTTGTTTTGTTACATAACAGTTTCAATGAAGCATTTAATCAGAAAGATCCATATGTGACATATTTTGAGTTGCGAATTAGTTTATTCTCTACTCTACTGAAGTTTGTCTCCATTGACTGGTGGCCTGTTGAAGATCATAAATGTCTTTGTTTTGATTTTAGGGCACTGTGTTTCTTAAAGTTGGAGTTCCTGGACCAACTGCCTCATAGGCCTCCAGATGTGCTCATTAAGAAATGCATATTTCTGTGCCTAATCCCAAGCTTACTAAATCAGAAACTCTTGGCCAGGGGGAGTCTGAAATCGACATTTTCACCTGTTTCTTGACTGACTCTTGTCTGTGTGAGGCGAATGTTAAAAATTTAAAGGAAAGAGAGACCAATATGCATCTTACAGATAGAGACGGAGAGAAATGACAGTACAGTAGCATTAGGAGATACTTTGGAAAACAGATTTTTTGAGGAGGAAAAAATTATATTGCAAAATTATTTTTACATACACAAGTTATTTGTATATTTTGTCCTTTACCATGCTCTTTATTTAGCTAATGTATCGCTCTTTTATCTGATTTTATTTTTTTCATTTAGTCTGTCTTAACACCTCTGTTAAAAGAAAAGAAGGGAAACAGAGGGAGAATAGGTGAAACTAAGGAGAGTAATATGCTCTTAGAAGCAATTTAACATTCTTTCAATGTATCTATCTTGACTTTTTCAATGTCATCTGACATTATTTAATTTGTTATTTGTATATTATCATATATTGGGAAGTGAAAAATAACTGGAATTATTTTTCAGACCTCAATGTTACTTACTATATTAAATTTATTTATTTGTTTATTTTAAAGAAGAGCACATAAAAGTATAGAACACTTTTTAAACGTATGCAAAGAAACATCTATTGTTAAAGTGTACCTTACGGCTTGACCTTAATCACTCTTCAATGATTTTAGAACACTTACTGTTTTCCATGCCATAATAAGAAACCGTAGGACTTTTTGTAGCCTTTCAATGAATTGAATCCTCTGAAAATTGCTTCCAATAAAATAAAATTTAAAAAAAACTTTCATATCACCAAATTCCAGTCACAATAGCAATCTTGAATCTGTTTGCCACTTAATTTCCAGCATGAGAAAGAAATAATGTTTTGGGGACCATTATGTAGACTATGCCTCTGACTTCTGGGCCCACATTTAATTTCCAGCCTGTGAGGATTAAAACCTGAAATTATGTTGTTATTTTAGTTTAGAATTCTTTGTATTTTCATAATCATCATTAGCAAGATTCAGAGAGTTATTGTTATAATCAGCTGTAATGATAGCTATTATTATTAACAATGCAGGGCAGACAATAAGATTTGGACTGAATCTGAGGCTCAGTGTGTATATCACTGTGGTCATTGTGCCAAACTGCACCTGAAAATGGAATGGACAGCTGGTCTAGCGTGGTTACACTTGCTCAACATCTTGGAAAGACATCAGTAGAGCAGACAGTTTTGGGCCTGATCCTTCAGTGACTTGAGAAGAGAGAACTTCTTGACCATGAATGCATTTTTTCAGTAGAAGATGAAAAATCAAGATAGACTCAGGACATTCCTTGAAATGTTGGTGATGAATAGGTAAAAACTCAGGTAGGGATTAAACAAAATTATAGGGGGGAAAACACAGTCTACAAAGAATGATGAAAATTTCTTTTAGATGATTTTCAATGGAAGTTGTCTCCTGTTATTCTAGTCCTCATTGGCCATCTTTGCAGATGCAAACTTTCTTCTGCCCCTCTGTGTGCTATCTCTTCCAGCCTGAATCACAAAACTCATTAAGAGCAGTTTTACCATAATTTCCAAGTGACCTAAACATATATTAGTTCCCCAGGGGCATGCACAGTGCTGGGAGGAGATGACAGGGGCAGGCTGCAGAGGACATTGTGAGAAGGGAAGCCCAAGTGAGCTGCTTTTACTTTCACCAGGCTGCATTTTGGGAGAGGTTTAGTCAGGGCAAAGCTAAAGACTAACCTCTAGTCTCTCATCTGGAGCCCTGCTAGCCTTTCTCTAAGCACAAAAACTTCAAAATTTGTTTGGGGTTTGTCCTTTGCCTTTAATAAAATTTAGAACAGCATTTCTGTCTTCATAATGATATTTAACCCAAATAACAATAATTCTAAAATTGGCCTTATTTGAAAAATGTAGAAATGTCAACTATCTTTTTAGATATTGAATGAATACACATATACTCTCTCTCCCTCTCTCAATAAACACACACACAGACACACACTCACACTCGCACAGTCATAATATTTATTTTACCTTCTCTCAAGTGAAACTACATTTATTCTACTCCATTTTGAGGTGAAGAGGCAGCAAGAGATTGGGGCTAAAGAATCTGGTTAGCAGAAAATGATAGAGAGTTGGGGCTGTGGGAAGAGCAAGGAAAAAAACCACACGTTGCAACAAACACTCTATGCTGGGTTGATAGACTAGAAGCTTTTTCCCCCCTTTTAAAAAAATCGTAAGAGCCAAGTAACTAATGACAAGTGATATGAATTACCAGTTATCAGGACACTAAGTTCTGGCCCCACTCCACTGTGACCTTTGTTACGGCTTCAGGCAGATCACTTAGCCAATCTGTGCTTTCAGTTTTCTCATCTGTGAAATGTGTTTAATCATATTGACTTGTTTCCCAGGGAAGTAATGTGATATATTAATATTTGTGGAGCACTTTGAGATCTGATCATAAAAGGTGCATTATACTAAGTAGAGTTTGCTTCTCTCCTCGTCACCTTACCCCCAACAGATAATCTATACTCCTATCATATGAATATTTTTGCAAAGTTCATGTAAATGACTCTAGGCTGTTTGATTTTTAAAAAATTAATGCTGTGATATTTCTCCAGAACCTGACAAAATCATAAAAAATAAAAAGAATAGTAGTGACTTACTATGAAGGTTAAAGTCTTGTAAAAATCCATAAGAAAACAGATTTCTGTTCTAGGCTTGTATGGGGTTATTATAAGCAACAGTGAGTAATAATGATTCCAAAAATGAGGAAAAATACATTGACAGTGTCATTTGAAAACAATTGTGTTAAGAGGCTTTTTACACTCATTTTACACCGTGTAGGTATCCAAAATGGGTTTCAGAGGATATTAAAAGGATTGTTTTTCAAGGTATTAAGTGTGTGAAGCAAAATAATGAAAAAGATAGAGAGCTGGCTGATGGAATTCAGCTCAGAAAAATGACCTAGCCACACAGTGTAGAGGGAAGGTGTAACAATTACTTCCTCTCTGGGCTTTTAGCAGTTCAAATATCTTTAAACAATAAGAAATTGCCTTTTACATATATTCAACTTAAAATATTTCATTTGTTTTTCCCCTCTTGCAGTTTTTTCTAGACATTTGCAAACTCTTGATATTGGAAGTGAACTACATTTCATTGTTATTGTTATTTGGCAAAAAGTGTGAGCAACATAGTTCCTCTTTTCCAGTCCCTAATAATATCTTTCTGCTTCTCTCTCATGCCACTTCAAACAAGTTCCTCATCTTCCCTTCCGTATTTTAGTTAATGCAACTATCCTTCTCCCAGTCAGCCAGACTTGAAACCACAGCCTTCTCTGACCTCATCATGATGCTATGTATCATACCTAATGTGCCAACAGAGTCCTTAAATGACCACTTCTCAGAATTTAATGCAGCACATGTGAATGACCTAAGGATCTTGTATGAATGTAGGTTCTGATTCTGGAGGTCTTGGATGGGCCCAACAGTCTGCATTTCTAATAAGCTCCCAGGTTGTGCCCATGTTGCTGGTGCATGAACCATAATATGACTGGCTAGGCATTAATCTTCATTTTCAGGCAAGACTTTGGCTCTCTACTGATATAATTCTCTCTCTTTTTTAGAAAAATTTTCAACCCAGGCATGATAAAACTGATCAGGCTGAGGATATTGCCCTTGGAGTTAATTTTTTGAGAGAAATAAAACAAGAAACATCATAAGACACAAACCCCAAACAACTGGTGAGCAAATGGAGCTTCTCTATCACTCATATTCTCTTCTCTGACAGCTGTTTGCATTCCATTCCCTTACACATTTTTGTATGTTCTGTTTTGTCATAATGTATTCCTTCAACCATTTTTTTGAGAGTACACTATGTGTGAAACACTAAACTACACTCAAGGAATAAAAAAAAAATGGGCCAGGCGCGGTGGCTCATGCCTGTAATCCCAGTACTTTGGGAGGCCGAGACGGGCAGATCACGAGGTCAGGAGATCGAGGCCATCCTGGCTAACACAGTGAAACCCCGTCTCTACTAAAAATACAAAAAATTAGCCGGGCGCGGTGGCGGGCGCCTGTAGTCCCAGCTACACGGGAGACTGAGGCAGGAGAATGGCGTGAACCCACTGAGGCGCAGCTTGCAGTGAGCGGAGATCCAGTCACTGCACTCCAGCCTGGGCGACAGAGCGAGACTCCGTCTCAAAAAAAAAGAAAAAAGAAAAGAAAAAAAGAAATGGTATGATGTCCCACCATCAACAAGCTTATAATCTTACAAAGAAAAGAGCCAAGTAAGCAAAGAAATACAGTGAAGTGTAATATTTCCCTATGCCTAGAATATTCTCTGTTCTGAACTCCTCTCCCATCCTCAAATCCTCATTGCCACACACACACTTTGTACCATAGCAACATTAAACTATGGTATGTAATACTCTAATACAAGTCATAATTTTAATCCCGAGAAATGTTGCATTATCAATGATCGAATTTCTATGCATTGTCAAAAATTGTGATATAATAATTGTTTTTATGAAAGGTATTATGGTTTTGAGGCTGGATTGTTTTCAGGTTTATGAGGACTGAGAATTCCAGCAACAAATATGACCCCAAACATATATTACAAAACTTAAAAATTGCTGAGAAAATGTAGTTAGTAAAACACTATAGTAACAGCCCTGGTCATAAAGAAAATTCAAATGTAGCATCACTGGTGATTGGTTTCCATTCTCATTCCATTCCCTGTTCTCAAATGGAGAGCAGTGGGACATGGATAGAGGTGGAGTGGTGATTCTTGGGTGGGAGGTAAACAGCAACCAGGAAGATCCCTCTTGGGAAGTACTGAGGCAGAATGTAGGCTCCGGAGGATTCTAATTCCTCTTAGCCCATTTTTTCCAGAGTGGGATGCTGAAACTGGCATTTGCTACTCAGAAGATTCCTGGAATCTGTTGCTCTTCCGAACGTTTCAGGTAACCCAGGGATATAAAAATATATCCATTGATATTTAACCTACCACTGATTGGCACTAAATGTAACAACAGTAGGACTAGGACAACTTGGGATCATGTGAACAGGCCAGAAACTACAGACTGCAATAGAAATGTGCAGATTGCCCAGGTGGTTTCTACAACCTGGCCGCAATGAAACCCCATGTCTTATACACTTGGAGTTTCCTCTATTTGATTCTAATGAGCTTCTAACCACTACTGATGGTGTTTCTCTTTCTACCTCATCAGCCCAGGGCTCATTCATTTTATCCTGTTTCACCTATGCTGTAATAGAAAACCCAAGGCCACTCAAACATAAGTAGCTTGATCAATACTAATTCCTGATCAAGTCAACCCAATATCCAGCATCAGTTAGATAATGTAAATTGTATTTCCTCACTAGTTGATTATAAATTATAATAAAATATAAAGCATTGTGTTTATAATATGCCATACATTATCTTAGCTGTTCTGCATGAATTGACTTTTTTTTTGTCCTCATAGCAGCCTCATGAGCCATTTACTACTTTCATTTCCATATTACAAATGAGGGACTTGACGCACAGTGAGGTTAGGCAACTTGCCCAAGGTCACGCAGTAGGTAAGTGTTAAAGCTAGGATTCAAACCCAGACAGTTTGGAGTTCAAACTCTTTATTGTATCTGAGTCATGAAGACTCCCACAGGGCATAGAAGGTTATATTTGAATATCAGATATTTTATGGAGCTACTGAAGGCTTTTCAGAAAGGGGTATGATCAGATCGAATGTCTGAAAAAGATCATAATGGCATAATGGTGGCTGGGGATATTTCCAGATTTCCTGTGCAAGTATTTCTCCTTCAGCCTACCCTGATAACTCTTTGTGGTTAAAAGCTTGGGCCCTTGAGTCAGAAAAGTCTTGGAAAAAAATCCCTGTTAGTTATAATAACAAACACTTTGAACATTACTGAGGTTCTGTGGTAACTTACATGGATCATGGTTTTTAACTTTCATAATAGTCCCTGAGGGAGATACTACTACTGTCCCCCTTTTCAGATGAAAAAACTGAGTTCTCAGATTGGTTGTAAAAATATGTTCAGGATTATATCACTAGGTATGGAGCAGAAGTTAAAAAACAATTTTGTCTAAATTGCAGAATATTAGTTACTGTTGTGTAACCTACTGTAATAAAGATTGCTGGTTCTTACACTTGTTAGTGGTGAGATATTTGGCATTATATTATATTATATTATATTATATTATATTATATTATATTATATGTTTTGAGACAGGGTCTCACTCTGTCACCCAGGCTGGAGTGCAGTGGCACAATCATAGTTTCATAGCAACTATGCCACACATTTAGAAAGTTACAAAACTCAACGAATAAAATATATTCTTAATGTTTTATTTCCTCAATAAAAGAGTTTCCATTTGTTCTTCTGAATGAAAACTGTGACTTCCTTTTTTTTCCTAAATGTGTACTTGAATCTTTTGCAGATATATATTTTGCCTTGTTTGTGGAGATGTTCCTTTATTCAAAATATATAAGAATTGCTTTTTAGATGTTTATCATCAACCTTTGACGTCAGTTTCCTAGTAAGTACAAAAGCCTCCCTTTCCAGTGGCTCCCCAAATAAATTCTGGGAGAGCTATGTTTTAGAAATTTCGGGATTTACTCATATAAGAAAGAATCCCTAAAAGTTAATATATTAAGATATGAGAAGTGTTGGCCTCTGCTTTTGGTTGGTGGGCAGTCTTCCTCATTTCTTCCTCAATTAGGAGTTCATGTAAACCAAAAACAAATCTATGTTTATGAGTTTGCGGTCTTATTTCTACAATTGTAAAGATAATTAAATATAAGAATATCCAAAAACCATATCTATGTGGTAAGTTTTCAGTATTAGTTTGCTAGTGTTAATATTAGAAATAGTGATAGTAGTAGTATTTGTGCTACTGATATTAACCTTGTTATTAATCAGATTGTAGCATGAATGACCAAACTTTTTAAAAAGGGAAAGAATTGAGATTCCAAGGAGTCGAATGAGCTGCTCGTAATTATGAAAGAAGACACTGGCATAACTAGGTTAGAAACTGATGAACAGAAGCCTGCCTGACTCCTGCTTTCTATGTATTAAACAATGAATTCTAATAAAAGAACTCTTAATCACTGCCTGTATAATGACATATTCAACAATACCCTTAATTGCAAAACAACTTCCATGTTTTTGCACATTCCTGTTCATCCAAAGGGCAAGATGTACACCATTTCCTTTAGCTTTAAGTTCCCATCATTTATTACTTCATTCATTCATGGAGTAGATATTTCTGAAGCTTGTGTGCTGTTTTAGGTGCTAAGCTAAGTACTGGAACAATAAATGAGTAAGTCACTGTTCCTCAACACAAGAAAGCAGAAACCTTCAGTATTATTTCACAGGATGTTTCTCAGTTTACATTTTGTCTTATCATCATCTTTTTAAAAGTAGCTCCAAGTGCTTATGGCCACTGACCCACTTCATTCATTTATTTATTCAGTCATTTTTCCAGTAAATATTTGTGTACCCTCATTATATGCTATGGGGATAAAGTGATGAATTAAAAAAATAGTCCTTCCCTCTCATGTACCTTAATTTTTCCGGTAGAATAGACAGATTAAAAACAAAGAAACCAAACAATTACTAACTGTGACAAACACTATAAAAGAAACAAATATGAGAGAGAATAACAGAGGGACCAACTTCAGAAGGGGTGGGTAGTAAAGGCCTTTGGGGAGGTGACATTTACTCTGGAATATGGAAGCTGAGAAGGAACTCGCCATGTGAAGAGTGTAAAATCATTTTAGTACAATAGCAGAGCATAAAGGCCTTGAGGCACAAATGAACTAGGTGTTTTTCTACACAGAAAAGAGATGTGATCTAATTTGATTTTTAAGAATATAGTTTTGGCTGCTGCAATAGAATAGACTGGAGCAGGGCATGAAAAACAGCTGGAACACTATTGCATAATGGGGAGACAGTCCCGATAGCCCAGGTAGGACATGATGGTGGTTAGGTGGTGGCAATGGAAATGAAGAGGAACCAGAAGATGAAAGATAAATTTTGGTGGTAGAATCAGTAGGACTTGTTGATGGACTGAAAATGCCAGAAAGACAAAATTAGCAATCCAGATCAATTTCCAAATTTCTGGTGTGAGAAATTGGATAATCATTGTTGTCACTGACTGACATGGAAAATTCTGGATGTTGGGAGGTAGATTTGGGAGGGAGGGACAACAAAGGATTTGAATACAAAGAAAGAAAAGATCTTAAAAGCATCCCTCATATTAATAATTGAAAAATGCAATCATATATATATTATACACACACACACACACACGGGAACAGCAGGGTCCCTGAAAGAATATTTTGATCTCATTCTACAAGTAAGATGCTTGCGCAAATCAGCAAAGATGTCACTGGTGCTGTGTGACACCATCACCACAGAATATTTCTTCACTGGCATGGTATTGATTCCAATGACTCATTTGATGCTTAAATCTCCTTGGCATATCCCTGTCAAGGTATCGCACAGCCTGTGGTAAAATAGCAATAGTTACAACGGGTAGAAGGTAACAATAATATTTGATTCTTATATGCGTCAGGCACTCTTGGAAGGGCTTAGTTAAAAAAAAAAAAAAAGAATTCTTATCAAACGTTTTTTCTAATACACAGTAGGAATCTGTTTCCAAGTCTACCCATTCATTAATGTAATCTTTGGCACTGCCCCCTGACAGCACGGTGCTAAAAGAGTATATTCACAGGTGGACCTGTGGGGTTAGGAAGATTTCCTTGTTCTCATTCTGGCTCCCTCACACTCTTAGCGTTGTGGGGATTTGTTTGTTTGTTAGTTATTTCTCGTTGGCTCACTGGTCAGTGACAAGGCTGGATGAAATGACCTTTGAATTCTTCTCTAGCTCTAAGCTTCCACAGTTCCAGAATTTGTTACCTTCACTTTTAAATAGACGAAGGATACGTATAAGCTATGACAGAATGAAACTGGTAAAGAACTAAAATGATCCAGTTTTAATGTCCTACGTATGGAATTTTATACTGAAACTTGTAATGATGAATGAAATCCTTACTCATTTTAAAGAACAGAAATGCCATTTGTTTTTGTATTATTTTGGGGGGTTTTTGTTTTTGGTGGCCCAAATCCAAGTTGAATATATTGTCTACTATTAAATAAAATACATATTTTCAGGAATTCATGTGATACTTTCCTGAGTTCTAAGAAAAGTTTATCTCTGCCAGCAAAAAATGTGTATTTTTCATACTAACTGCAAGTGCCATGCCCTACTTGAGTGTTATCCTGGGAGAACTTCTGATGCAGAAAGGAGAGGATAGAAACAAGGCCAGGACATCACAGACTGAAGGTAAAAGAAACAAATCCTCTTCCACTGACCCACTCCTCCACCCCATCACCTGCTTCAGCAAGAACAAAGGAGACGTATGATGAATGGTACCCATAAAGATACCCTGGTGTCAGGAGACCTAACATGGGAACCCCAGACTAATACCATGATTTATGCCACTAATGAGGGATCTGAAAGAGGACATAGTAACTCCACAAGGCCCTTTCTCCCGACATTTGCTGGTGGTGAAGACATACATAATTTATCTTCAAACTCAGTTGTCATTGGCTGAGAGCCAGGGTGAAACTGAACCTGCATGTGGCTCTTTTCATTATGGTCAATGAGGTGGAACTCTAGCAGTAATACAACATGTTTCCCTTTTCCACTTTACTGCTAGGGCACTCAAGGCCCTAATCCTGTAAGCAGGTCACCTTAAGTGCCCAGTGGTACTTATACCTTTAATCTGAATAGTCCTATTCTATTTATGATCATTTTGTAATTGTTACTAATTACGTCTTAATGAGTCTGCTGCATTAATTGATGTTCTAAAAATATATAGAAAGGAATCAAAATTAATACATATGTGCTTAATGAATCTAATATCATTATTTCAATTTGGCCAAATTATCTTGGTAATGAAGTGATGAGATGGGTATATGAGACATATTCACTTACCCTGGGATTTAGAGGAGAACTACCTTCCTATAGTTAATACAAGGTCACACAGCATATGATGATCATGATACAGACTCAGAGCTGTAATTAATTACAAGAATTTCCTGAGATTGTTTTAAGCAGCTTGCTGGAGTAATGCAAAGATCCTGGGCTTAGGAGTTGGTCCGACACAGGTTTCGTGACCTAACTTCACTATTGACCAGCATGTGATCTTGGTCAGGTCACTTAACTTTATTGAGCCTCGGTCTTCTCAGTGGTACAAATGAGACTAATACTTCACTTCGCACAAACTCGTGAAGAGAATTAAGCATAATAACTGTGTACAACTATGTAGCATGGTAGCAGTCTTCAAGCACTCAGTAAGAGAGCCTTCTTCTCTTGTTTTCTGCATCTTCCAAATGCAAAAATGAGCATTTGGGGTTATGGGATACATACTAAACCCTTGTTGCTCTCTCTGTTGTTTCGACAGCAGAGCTTGCATTTGTTTATTCTGCACATGTAAACATTACACTAAAGAAATTCATCAGCTATCAGCCCTTTTGTACCTCACAATATTTAAAATTCCTAACTCTTTGAAATGACATAAAGATATCTCTTGACAGCTGTTGCCTTTGACTCACTCACATAATGTTGCAGACTCTTACTTATCAATCAGTTTAGTCGAGAAATGGGAAAGGTCCTCTGTTCTTCTCTGAGTCTATGTGGATAAATGTGGTAAACTAGCACAAATTTCTTTCAGGGCTTAGACTCAGCCTGAATATCCATAATTACCGGGCAATATTTCAACATCTTGATATTTAAATTTATATAAATCCCACATGCACCCACCACCTTCTTTAAAATGAATTTGGAATTATTGTTTAAATGTAGAAACAATGTTTTAAAAGGCCTGTACCCAGGACTTTATGGGGCGCACTGTGCTTTGGGCTGCTGTGGTTAATCTAGGCCAGTATACTGCTCCAAGTAGTTGACAAATTCCACTGTTGCTTCTTTTTTATTTTTTTCCTTCCATGAAGTTTAAAATAAACAATTAACCTATTTCCAACACAGTGTTTGGTATTGATTTAATTTAGCATGTGTTATTCATCTGCATGCCTCACAACGGTTGCTTAATTGTCTAAATCTTTCCGTGTAGAGTGCTGCCTATGGAATCTCTTTCCACAGAACACTCTTAGCAGAGTGTGGCTTACTATTTCCATAACATCTGTCTTTTCTACTAAAGAGCAGATTAACAATTATGCTTCTTTTAAAGGTGTGTGCGTGTGCGTGTGTGTGTGTGTGTGTGTGTAGGGAGAGTTGGGCAAGATAATTTGCTTCTTGTGCTATTTTCTTTCTGGCACAATAGTTTGCAGTCTTATCACCAGGTCAGGGATTTTGCCTATACCCACAATGCAGCTGGCAGGATTGCCCTTTTCTTTTGCCTTATTATGCCACAGAATGCCACATTATTTCCATTAAATATGATTGTCTTCAAACGAGACCACATATGCAACCCCTCCTCCTGCTCCCACTCCCCATGTCTCTCTCTCTGTCTCACACACGCACACACACCCACATACACATACACACAAATGCATGCACACATGCACACAAAGCTCCTTTCAATTGTGTTAAGCAGTAAAGCAGAAGGATTTTTTTAAATTAGTGTTTTGTTTTGGCAATGGTTGCTGATGTGTTCATGTAATACAGTTTTAATCAAATCCCCAAAGCTGAAGACCTTTCAGCATATCTTAGGCTGCACTGTGCAGGGCTTATTCCACTTGAAGTGGCCACCAGGGAGGTACAATTAGCTGTTCCCATGGAGAAGTTTGTTATAGTAATAAATAATAAGTAGCATAGGTAGCGATGGAATCAATTAAAGATATTTTTGACCATCTAATGGTTTATGGGAATGCTAAATAATTGACAACAAGTTTTTGACTGTTTTCTATCTGCATGTCTCCTTGTAACTAAACATTGACCATGCACATAGGACAGTGTCTGAGGTCACTACTTTTTCTTTTGTAAAGCCATATTGTCAAGGGTATTCTATGAAAGACAGTTTCAGCCCTTACATAACCAAGCTGATTTTGAGAGGGTTAAAACTCTGCTGTAAATATTTGCTGCAGGCAGAAATCTAACATATGAAGCAGGAGAACAAATTGTGTTATCAGTTTCAAAAACAATCTGTTTCGCCATTCATTTACTTATTTTTTTAACCAGTGTAAAGCAGAACAATAGGAGTTGGGTAGCTAAGAGGGCTTTGTGTTTTGTCTCTGGGTTCCTACTGCTTTGAAGTTAAAATGGAAATTTGGCAAGTGGGACATTAGTAAAGTGCTCTAAATGCTTTTGGCATCTTGACAGGAGAAAGAAAATCAAAATGGTCAAGCTACCTTGCTTCAAAATTAGTGAGTGCATGTTCATGAATTCCTTTATAAATAAAATCTCAGAATGGGTGGGTTTATTGTGTATATTTGAGGATGAATTGATATGCCACACATCACCTAAAACAGGTCAGTGATCCACGAGCTTTGCAAGATTTACTTGAAAAGCCACAATTGTTCCTTCGAAGTTATTGGATAAGTGACATATAGTCTTAATGCCAATGTGGGTATCAATGGGAATTAGTCAGACTAAAATTTGGGCTAAATAAAGCTTAAATCACAATTACCATCATTTGATTAGAAAAAGTAGTTCTAGTTGATTCTCTATTTTACAGATGTTTTTCTCTAATTGTAAAAGCCCACTCTGTGGATTTATCTGCAGAATGAGCCCACTGTGTCCTTAGGGTTTCTATGAAGTCAATATAAGCAATGCAGTATATAAGAGCAACAGAAACTGCTGCTATAGACTGCTGGAGTGCAAAATTTGTAAGTGCATGTTCATGATACCTCAAGTCAAATAAATTTAATATAATAGTATCTTGTACTTTAGTAGGGGTTGGTAAACTACAGGACCATGGTCCAAATATGGCCTACTGCCTGTTTTTGTAAATAAAGTTTTATTGAAACACAATGACGTTCATTCATTTATGTATTGTCCATGAATGCTTGTGGGATGATGGCAGAGTTGAGTAGTTGCAACAGAGACTGTATACATGACCCATAAAGCTGAAAATACTTACTATCTAGCCCTTTAAAGAACTAAGCTTGCCCATTCTAGACTTATAGAATTCCTTAAATTGATCATTTAAAATGTACTTGTTACCTTCATTAGATTCCTCTGAGAGGAAGTTTTTCATTTCGTTCCTCCCAGCCCTGTTTTTCTGTTCTGAAGACTGTAATGTAAGGAATTTGAGAATAATCAGAGGATCAAATAGAATACTAAAATGATTCATACGTCTTTCCTAACCATAGCCATTGACCACGAGTGTCAGCAGTTATTGACAGAGTGACATGGCCAAAAGAGAGACACCTCCTGTTGGAAAGATTTGGCCAATTGCCTCCACTCAGTAGGAGTATCACAGGTGACAGTATCCATTGGAAATTTATCAAAATGGTAAGGAACTCCAAAGCATGGAAGTGGAAATCAAACCAAGAGAAAAACTAAAGAATAAAAAACAGGTTGGCTCTAGAATTCAGATGGAGTGAGGAAATGCGCAGGAACTAAGCAAAGGACTCTAAAGGAATTGCTTGAATGTGGAGAGGTGACTGGGGTTTCTTTTCATTGGATGATGTCTCCTTAATAATTACCCTGCAGAGGGTGGACAATTTCTTCATTTTCACGGTAGCTATCTTCTGTAGGAATATGTGGGCTATTTTTTTTCTCTTCTACCACAGTTTGGATGAACTGCAGAGAGCTAGTAAAAAGAGATGAGAACATGAGACATAGAAGGGTGGTCTTCACTCAGAGCCAGGAAGTCTCTCCACTTCCATCTACGTAGTGTGAACAAATGGAAACCACCCGTATTTCCACTGAGTATCTGAGCCTAGCATCTAAAATGGTATATGTCTTAGAATTGTCTCACTTGTCACTTTTATATCTTTTTAACTAGGGAGAAATTAGTAAATGTGACCTGAGGTTAGGGTATCTCCACTGAAAAACAAAAACAATTTTATTGGTACTGTTTTTATTACTAAGAGTTATTTGGTAAATAGAGAAAGAATGAATCAAATGAAGAGAACAGATTGAGTGGCTCAGTTCTTACCTTCTTTAGGTGCAAAAAACTGAAGGTACCTGTTCACCATGCTCCAGCCACTCTGGACTTGTGTTAGTCCTTCGGGGTGACCATGTCTTTTTTCTCCCTGCCCCAGGGTTCTCAACCCTTTTGGTCCAAATGACTTTACTTTTTCTCATGATTTCTTAGCCTGAATTTCCTCTGTTCTTTCACTTCTTTTCTTCATTCCCCTTATTTTTATTGTTTTGTCCCTTTTTCTACTGGCAAACCTGAGACCTGTGCAAAGCATACATAAGCATTCTTTATCTTGACTTTGACCTCAGAAGTTGCTGACCTCTGCTTTATTTACTGGAAATAGTATGTCTACTTACTCTACTTCTTCCCAGTCAAGCCTATGCTTTTTCAACCACCTGAAATGCTTGCAAACTGGTAATTAGGTTTTGTGTAAACATTTAAGAGTTTTATTTTCTTTTTAGAAAGGGCTGTTACGTACGATTTGGTTGGGGATTTTGGCACATCCAATCTTTATTTTTTCAAAAGGCTTATTAAAAAGTAACAACCCACATATGTTTTATGTAACACAAGTAAGAATTCAGTTATCCAAAGTCATCATCTCTCCTCAATGTTCTATAAAATTAGTAGAAGATTAGATAAAATTATTAATCAAAGAAATCAAAATGAGAAAAGCAAAATAGGTGTTCATTCACAGTTGTTTTGCCTTTGTTGTTATCTAAAGAACTCACAGATCTGCTTGTCAAGAAATCCTTTTGAGGGCTTTCTACGAATCAATTAATCTTTAAAATTAAATCTTGAAGAAAGAAAAACTATTGTTGGGTGTCAAGACAAATTTGAAGTTGAAATGATCTTTGAATATGCCATTTAATATTTGAGAACTGTGTTACCGAGTAGTTCGTATCTACAACTCTTCTACTAATAGGTGAAGATGACCTTTCTGAAGGAATGGGATCATAGATTTTTTTATTTCACCTATATTTCCATAGGCTCCTTTATGACACACCTGTGAGCAGGTGTGTCAAGTGTAGAGCCTGAATAAGCATCAAAGTTTGAACAAGCACTTGGTCAAAGAGAGCCCTGTCCTCCTGATTCACTCTGTCATCTATCCCCACACACTGGTCCATGATTCTCCACTACCCTTGTCCTAAAACTGCCCCCTCAGTTTTATCTCATAAACCCCCCTTTCACACTATCTTCCAGCAGCACAAACAAAGGAGAATTACTCAAATACATTATTCCATCTTACGCCTTTTCACATCTCTTTCCATTTTTACTGAAATCCTTCCTTTCTCTCTTATTTATTCTTTAAAGCCGTGCTAAGGTATTAGCCTTTTTTATAAGCCTACCTCAATGCCCTACTTCAGGTGAAGTTAATTTCACCTTATCTAAGCTGTTTCACCATTTCTTTCACATTTCTTGTGTTGCGTGGGTCACACTGTTCAGCAACTGTGTGTTAAATGTCTGTCTATCCAAAGGTCAAGTGCTGGGACCTATCTTTATCCCTACTACCTAACTTTGGGGCTGGCATATAGAAGGGATCCCAGATATCTGTAGAACTGAACTGATGAATAGATAAAAGCAAATTCTATGATTCCTGGGAGATAAAACACAAAGCTTGGACCTTCTAACCAGTGTCAATTAACCTATCATAGACATTTTAAAATTTCAAAACAGTTTGCCAATAAGTCTGTAAGAATTATTTTTGTTAACGCCTATAAAGTTGACTGTTGGGCTAAGATTATTGGAGATAGTGATTAGGAGATAGGGTGAAGTTTAATTCTTTACATGGCTGAACTTCAATCAGATTCACCGAGAAATTTTAGGCCACATTTATTTATTTCAAAAAAGAGATAAAATCTAGTATCTGCAAAACCACCAAATACACACAAGTCCCTCCTTTTAATGAGTCACTTGAATGCAAAATCAACTGTAATTCAAGAAACCAAAAACAATAAAAGAAGTGAGCTTTGTCAGACTAGACCAACTTGTTCTACCTGTTTCAGACAAAGAAAGGTCTGATGAGGTCCAGGAAACGAATTAGTTGTACCTTAAGTTGCAAAGGAGTATTCTGTGTCTCCCCCTACTGGTTGATGGAATAATTAAATGGAACAACCCCCCAGGAGTCTAAATGGCCATGATCTCCTGACAGCTTTGTACCATCTGATCACCTGCCTCTAAAAACTTTCAATAAGGAAGGTTAATCAGGAGTTCACTTCAGGATATTTTCTCTTATCCCCAGTTTTCTAACTCTGGTTAATTAGCATTCTGCACTTCTTAACAATTCTAACTTCACATCCCATTGAAATAAACCATTAAGAAACCTACTCCTCACATATTTTAATTCCAGGCTATCACTATATTCTGATTACATCAAAATTGTCTTAAAAAGATTTTTTTGAAAATAATGCTAAATGTTACCACAAAGGATACCATTTCCTCTAGTCTTCAAAGGGTTGTGTGAGCCCGCCATTAAATATGGGAATATTAAAAACAAGTAACAGCAGTTCTTATAAATAGCAACACCAGATAAGATAAATCTACAGAAAATGTTGGGAAAAAGGAATTACAGAAAATTTATTTGTATTATTCCATTACCTTTATTTGGTGATTACATATCTAACAGATTCAAATTCTAAAATAATTTGAAAAGCCTATTATTGGGTATATGCATGAAAAGAGTTGAGACAAGCCAAGGACCTACAAAAGAAGATATTGTATGATAGATAATTTACAAATCAGAAAATGTCCTCATTCTGTGGTAACAGTTAAATCATCCCCAAGGCTTTTCATTATCAGCTATGAAGTACAGGCTACACAACAAATAATAAGATAAAAAATGAGAAGAACAAATTAAAAATGAGTAGAAGTGAAGATTCTCATATCTAAGATCAGATATGAGAACCAACAACGAAGCACCAAAAAGTCAATACTGAGCAGTACTGAGCAAAGAAAAGCAACACTAGAAAAGAGAAAAGAAAATAAACCACGACAAGGAGAATGGCTTCTGAAAGTACAAAGGGCACAAAGGAGCATACACTGCAAAAGTCTTTGCAGGTCTGGCTACTTAGAAAGACATAAAAGCTAATGGTTAAAATGTATTCATTATATTTTCTTTACTACATAAAGGAACAATGTTATACCTTATATGGAGAGTTAGATTAGAAATAATATAGAATTTTAAATTTATTCATAAATATTTATTGAGTGCCATATTAATTGGGATATGTTAATTCATTAAACAATTCTAAAACTATCAGTAGCTTGAGGCGAGGATTTGTTTCTCACTTGTGCCTCAGCTCACTGCTGATCATTCTGGGGCCATGCTCCTTCTACCATAAGGTGCTACCATCTTTAACAAATGGCCTTCAAGTTTGCTGAGGAGAAGGAGAGAGAGCATCATTCATGAAAGGTTTTTATGCACCAAAGCTGGAGGTAGCTTATTTGTGAATTTTCTACACACTTTCCATTGACCAGAAATCAGACACAATTCCACTCTAAATGCCAGAAGGTTCTGGAAAATGTTGATTTCCTACTTGCTCAAGAAAAGGAACGTGAATATTGATTAGCAAAAACATTCTCTGTGTGAGGGTCTGGAGATTCATCAGTGGTTGGTAGGTGGAGGGAACAGACAAAAAAAAATCCACCTTTAAGGACAGAAAATAGACAACAAATGAAATGGATAAGTTAAATGCACAGTATATTAAATGGTGATGTGTGAAAACTAAAGCACCCAGATAAGGAGGATAGATAGCATGGCAGGAGTCAGTTACTACTATGTTACTCCCTTGGGAAGGAGACAAGGGAGCTAGTCAATATGTAGGGGAAGGAAATTTCAAACAGATGATACTGTAAGTCCAAGATCCCTGATTCAGGGGGATGGCTGGCATATTAGAGAAAGAGCAAAAAGCCCAGTGTGTCTGGAGTGGAATGAGCTGTTGCTGGTGGGCATTAGTAGAAGATGAGAACAGTGAGATAACAGGGAAGGCAGATTTTATGCTGTTTGTAGACCAATGTGAGAACTTTCAACTTTTCTTTAAGTGAGGCTAGAAGCATTGGAGGGTTTTGAGAAGAGGACTGACATGAACAGATTTGCTTTCTATGGTATCACCCTGGTTGCTGAATTGATAATAGAATGCAAAGGACAAGTGTGGACATAGGCAGACTAACTAGGAGACCATTACAGTCATCACAGTGAAAGACAACTGAATCAGACTGGTGGCAGTAGAAATGATAAAAAGTGATTGGATTGTAGATATATTCTGAAAATGGGGTCAACAAGATTTGTTGATTGAGGGTATATATGGTGCAGAGAAGAAAAATCAAGTATAACTCCAAAATATTGTGCTTTAGCAAACAGATGGATAGAAGAGTGTGGGGGGGGGCAGGTATTTTAAGGGAAAATAATGATCTGACCAGGAAGTAAGTTTTTGACATGTTAAAGTTGAGAAGGTTATTAGTTATTCCAGTAGAAATGCTGAGATGACCCTGAAAATAGTGTCTCTGCATTTCAGTGGAGAGGTCTGGCTGGAGAGAGAAATTTGTTAGTTATCAGATTCTAGTCAGATGAGATCATGAAGGCAATGAGAGAAGAGCTCTCCAGAGCTGAACTTTGAGGCACTGAACATTCCAAGATTGGGTACATGAGGAAGACTCACCAAAGGATAGGAAAACTTTGTGGCTAGTGAGGTAGAATGAAAATCATTTAGAAGCTAAAGGAAGAAAATGCTTCAAGAAGAATAGAGAGATCAAATGTAACAAATGTTGCTGATAGATCAAGTGAGAGATAAGACCATTGGATTTAGAACATGGAGGTTATTTATATTCTTGACAAGAGCTTTGTTTCTATCAAATGGTGAGAATGAACTTGGCTAGAGTGTGTTCCAAGAGAATGTGAGAAGATGAATTGGGGATTATGAGTGTAGATAACGTTTGTTTTGCTGTAAAAGGAAGGGGAGAAATGAGGTACTGGCTGGAGAAGAAAGTGGGTTTGAAGAAGGTTTGTATCTATCTATTTATCTAAAGACAGGGGACATAGGATACACAGCAAAATTTAAACTTCAGATAAATATATATATATAATACATATATATATAAAACATATATATAAGAAAGATTCTGTAGACAGGAGTTGTTATAGGAGAAAGATGATAAATTTCTAGAACAATTTTCTTGAGTTGACGAAGGCAGATGGGATCAAGTGCACAAAGAAAGGGAGGCTTTTCCTGGCCAACAGGCCATCACATCAGTAACAGGGAAGAAGGCAGTGACTTGACTTAGATAGAAGTAGGTGGTGGGGGTGGGAGTGGGAGTGGAAACTTGTGAAACTTCTCATCTGATTGCCTTTGTTTTCTTGACAAAATGGAAGGGAGAACAAAGGAGGAACTGTCAGATATTTGAAAGGTACAAAATGGTGACCTAGGAAAGCAGGAGGGGGACTGGGCTGGGGAAATGTAGTGTGATTGTCTGTCCACATGAAGGGCTCTCTTGTGGAGAGTGAACAGGAATTGAAAGGGAGGCAAGTCAGCAGTCCTGTGTTTATTTCCAGCTTCATTAGTTTCACAGGTGCAGGTGAGGAACGGAAGAGAGTTGGATTTAACCAGAGTTGCATTTTTCAAGTGAGTAGGCCAACGAGAGAACAGAGAAGATGAGGGCATCTGCAAAGAAATGATGCAAATGATTGGCTTCAGAACTTCAGAAGGATAAATAGTGGAGTGAGGATGTAGGGTTAAGAGGCAGTTTCAAACATGGGGTCAATGCAACCTAGATGCTAGTACGGAGTCGGCGTACTAGGGGGTATCAGCAGGGCAGATTGAAAGTAGTGAACACAGAGAGGTGAATTTAGAAGATATTACAATTTTTGGTAACAACAAAGTCTGAGGCCTGACTACAAGAAGAGACTACTGAAATAGTGTGGAGAAGAGTTCAAGAAAGTTAGAAAGCAAGGATTTGAAATTGTCATCTTCAGGGACATCGAAATCACTAAGAATTACAATAGGGATCATTTTGTGGAAAATGACACTGTGTCAGGAACTAACATCTTCAAAGAACCAAGAAGGAATGGACCTGAGCCCACAGATGCATAGGGAAAGAAGAGACGATCAGTAACATAATCTTGTGACAGTGGATTCAGGGCTGGATAGCGTCGGGAAGTGGGAGGCAACAAGGATTAAAGAGGATGACTGTTTCACAGCCAGCCGTGGTGGTAACGCAGAGGGTGGGAAAGAAAAGTGCGTAGGGGGAACTGTGTTCTTAGGAGACAGCCTGGTTTCAATTTGAAAAGCAAGATAGGTGAGAAGAGGTTGAAGATGTTGGAGATTTTGATGATGTCCAACAGTGAGTTTCAAAGGGCCCTGTGAAAAGGATTCAGGTGATCAAGGGAAGTCGGAGTTGTGTTCTCACAGAGCTGTATGCAGATTAGAGTAGGGGACATAGGACACAGGGTGAAATTTAAACTTCAGATAAACAGTGGGTACTTCTTTGCATTTGCACCCAAGCCTAGGTCCCCACCACCCCTCCCTCATCCCCATCTCTTTATATCCACTTGTCTTTTCTTCATCTCTATAGTTTTGTCATTTGTGAGAATGTTATATGGATGGAATCATACAATATGTAACCATCTGTGATTGACATTCTTCACCAAACATAAGGCCCTGAAGCCCATCCCAGTTGTTGCATGGATTCATCATCCATTCCTTTTCATTGCTGAACTATATTCCATCGAGGGAAGCCAGAGCTTGCCCAACCATTTGCTCGTCTAAGGACATATGTGTTGTTTTCAGTGTTTTGCTATGGCTAATAAAAGCAGTCATAAACACTTCACGTACAGGATTACTACTGTCTTTATAGTTATCTTTGTTTTAAGCTTCTTTGAAATCATAGGTTTTGTGTTTTTGTTGTGTTCTTTTGTCTAACTCAAAATAAATAAATCCTAATTGTAATTGTAATACAAAAGTCCATCCATGGAAACAACATTGGGACATGGCCTGTAGGATGAAACAAACACAGAAAACAATATGGATGACTCTTGCAAACAGTGCTAAGTGGTAGCAGCCAGTTACAAGCTTGATTCTATTTATATAAAACACATACAGCAAAATTAATTGATGCCGTCAGAAATCTAGATACTGGTTATCCTTGAAGAGAGGTCTTGACTGGCTTCTCCGGTTCTGGTAATGTTCTGTTACTCGATCTGGTTGACAGATTCACTGGTCTGTTAAGTTGGTGAAAATGCACAGAGCTGTGTATGTATGAGAGGTACACTTTTCTGAATATATATATATACACATTTAAGGTTTAAAAAATGAACTTTATCATAAGATTCGAGGGCTTCTCTAATGTGTGTTTTTTGTTTTTTTTGTTTGTTTGTTTTTTGTAGGCTGGGATTCACAGTTCCATTTAAATTTCAATCATCAATAACATTGTATTTTGTAATACTCTCAGAGAAAAGGGGAGAGAAGTGTTTCAAGCTTGGTGGCTTGAACAAACTCTCACTAATTTACTTATAGTGGTAGCATTGATTTCATCTGTACTCCTTTTTTTTCCTTTCCTGTAATCGATCTCACTGTCAAAATCCAACCTGAGAACAATGGAATGGGTAAGTGGAATATTTATTTATTAAAAGGGCAACATCTCAGAAATGAAATTACAATTTAGTTGGGATAAATTGTCTTATAACTTCATTTTTTTACATTAAAGCTATAATTGAGGGGTATTATATGCTGTTTATCACTGCAATGAAAATGTAGTCAGAATGAACTTCTCGAGGCTGTTAAACTGCCTCTTATTAGCATTGAAACTATACTCACAGCCCATTATCTTGGGCTATATTTTTTGGTATAAGGGAATTGCTATCAAAGTGTACTTAATCTGAAAGGAATTGGATTATAATTGGAGTCTTTGTGAAAGGGGAGTTAAAATTATTTGGTATTGTCTTAAGGTAACAATATACTGTTGGAATATTAAGAGTATAGCAGTGGCACTGGAAAGGCACACTGGTTATCATCATTTGATGTCAAATGATTCTCTGCATTTTTACTCCTAATCAATCTGGGTAGTAAAAGATAGAAAATGTTTATAAATTCATTTGACAGTCCTGGTTTTTCAAAGAGGGTTGTCGAGTTTTTATCATGTTCTATTATCCTTCCACAGTTATCACTTGGCATTTCTTCACAAGGAGTATTAGAATCTAAGAGTAATAATTTCTGTATTTGAAACATAGTATTTCCTAAATGTCCATTAAATTAAATCACATTGCCAACAGGCCTGAGTAAAGGAGAACAGAATATTTCTTCTAGTGGATTATTTCAAAGGCAGCAAAATAACAAATGTGGGATGATTTTTATAATTTTTATACTATGATATGCCAGTCTAATTGCTGCCAGGCATGCTTGTCATAAAGAAAAATTTTAAAAATTAAACACTGTCATACAATCTAGGACAGAGGTTGGCAACTTTCTCTGTAAGAAGCCAAATAATAAATATTTTCAGCTTTGCAGACCATACAGTCTTTGTCACAACTCTGCCATTGTAGCGTGAAAGCATCCATAGATGGTACACAAATGCATGGATGTAGTTGTGCTCCACTATAACTACAAAAAGCAGACAGCTGGCTGGATTTAGCCTATGGGCCATAGTTTACACAACTCAATCTAGGTGATTGCCTGGTAACTTTGTGATTATAAACAGGAAAGAAAACCCATGCACTGAAATCTCATGGCTATATTTGGTTGTAAGTTGGCCATCCAGATTCAAAATATGACTTTAATTGTTATAGTGATAATTATCAGACTATAGTATTAAAATACAAGGTAATTGTAATATAATAATTTTAGTTATACAAATAACATGGTTGTCATTAAAAATAAATGGCATTTTATTATTTTATCTTTGGAGACATTGAAATGCATCATCTCCTACTCTTAAGAAGAAGCAGAGCAAGTTGGTATAATCTCTAAACAAAGAAAGAATTCAAAAGTCCATTTTTTAACTTGTACCTTCTGCTTCCTAGATATAACATGCAACCCTTCTGTGTGTGTGTGTGTGAAGCATTGATTGAAATGTATGGCTCCAACTGTGAGTGTTCCTCGACTCTCCATTGCTTTCCCAGCATCTTTAAATAAAACAGTCTGAGAGTGGGTTGGCCCCTCTCCTGATTTATGAGCAATTTGTTGCGCTACTGAAACAGCAATCATGACAGAATCCTGCGTATTCTTTAAAGCATTGAAAGATACAGAAATAACTAGGGAGGACTTCTTCCACCAGGAAGAGACACTCGAGGCCTCTTTGCTGACCCCTGGGCTAGAGTTTAAAATTTACTCAGAAATAAACCATGAGGGGGTGGGCTCGGTGGCTCATTCCTGTAATCCCAGTGTTTTGGGAGTCCAAGGCAGGAGGACTGCTTGAGGCCAGGAGTTTGAGACGAGCCTGGACAACATACTGAGAGCTTGTCTCTACCAAAAAAAAAAAAAAAAAAAAAAAAGCCCCAGAAATTTGCTCGTGTCACCAGTTTGAGAAGGGCGCAAGTCACCTTGTGGACAATAACTTGACATAAGTGCCTCATTTGCAGAACTGAGAGATAATATTCACTGTCCTCCCACCACTACTTTTCAGGGCTGACACAAGCATTAAATGAGATGGAATACATAAAGGTGCTTAGTATCCTCAACCAACAGCCATTTTATTACTCATGTGCTCTCTCAGTTGTTACTGCTTCTTTTGTTTATGACTAGTACTGGAGGAATTGCAGGGACTGATAAACAATCACTGACTTATTTTCCTACCTCCCAATTTGTATTCCTGTTAGAAATCTGACAGACTGACACCAGAATGCCAAACCTGAACTGAAGTGCAGTAACATCTTCATATCCTTTAGCTGCACAAACAATCTAGGGCAGCAGTTGCAGTGCATTTCCCAATACTTATATTTCAAGTATTTTTTTGACATTTAACACCATTAGAACATACAGCAGAATCCAAGTACAGTTTCTTTGAGGTAAAAATGTGAGTGTTTTTTCATATCTCACTGTGTTGAATAACCTTTAGATGCAAAGTTAGCACAGCAAACATTGACACGATGCAGGCAGCTCAGTGCAGAGTGCCTAAAAATAAATATAAGAAGTTCATATGCTACCAAAAAAAAAAGAGTTAAGAATTTAAATGGAAAAACAGCTTTGAGTCTCATGATTCACAAGATCTCACTATTGTCTTTGATTCCATGGATGCAATTGATTGGAAGACACTAAATATAGTTGTACCTATTATATATACATAGCTTAGATAAACCTATCATTTTACTTTTTGGTCTATTGTCTTAAAAGTGTTCTGGCAGTTGTGAAGTGTGATCATTTCAACTGGGGTCTCAGTTTGTGTGTCTCTGCAAGACCCTGTGATTTTGGAGTCAGAAGTTCTAGATTTGAGTCCTAAATGTATCGTTTCAGGTCAACTTGGATGACTTTTCAGTTCCTTGGTTTATTCTTCATGTGACCATTAGGAAATCCTTTAAGGATGTTTTAATTACCTAATATTCCTGCAAGGTGCCACTGCTCTTCCTCTTCACTCTCAGCTTCCAGTGGGTGTGGTTTTTGGATGAAGTACTAGAGACTGCATTCTCTTATCCTTGAAGATGAGGTCTTTTCTCAGGATGCTTCCTGGCCTTTCAAGCACCATTATTTTCTGGCAAACATCTATTCTCTTCCTTTAATGGCAATAACATTTCTAAGGTTTTTGGAAAACCTGCCTCCCTTCTTTTCAGCCTTGTAGTTTAATGAGGTTGACCTTAATTCTGGTTTAACTGGTAAATCCAGATTTGTTTAAGCAAATGAGTATATATTGTATTCTTGATCACAGTGATTGATTAAAAGACACTAAAATGTCCCAGTATCAGGTCTCATTTGGAGAGTTTGAGTCACACGTCCTTTCTCTGAACCATCAGAGTACATGTGAGAACTTGGCTTGAATGTTCAGATAAAGACTTCCTCTTTCCTGCTGAGTAGAAAGGCAGATACAAAAATCCTTGAGAGCTTCTGGCAGTCATTTTCAGAGTTACGTCTAAGTGTAACTGGGCTCTTTGTGGCATTTTAGAGCCATAGGTTCAAGCTTTGCTTGAAGCCAGTGTTACCTGGATAATGTAGTTATATGAGTCAATAAATCCATTTTAGTGCTTAAGTCCTATGAGTTGTACTTTTGTCACTTGCCAAAAGGTCCAAACTGAAGTACATAGGCCCTCCAGATATACCTACACATGTCTGAATCTGAGGGTGAACATGAAATAAACTCAAATAAAAACCTAGTTGAATGTGAAAGCTTAGTATAATGTCAAAAACTGTACTGATATCATTACTCATCTATCCCTCCCTTACATCCAGCTTCCTGGGTATTTTTTTTTTTTTTTTTTTTTTTTTTTGAGACGGAGTCTCGCTCTGTCGCCCAGGCTGGAGTGCAGTGGCCTGATCTCAGCTCACTGCAAGCTCCGCCTCCCGGGTTCACGCCATTCTCCTGCCTCAGCCTCCCGAGTAGCTGGGACCACAGGCGCCCGCCACCTCGCCCGGCTAGTTTTTTGTAGTTTTAGTAGAGACGGGGTTTCACTGTGTTCACCAGGATGGTCTTGATCTCCTGACCTCGTGATCCACCCGTCTCGGCCTCCCAAAGTGCTGGGATTACAGGCTTGAGCCACCGTGCCCGGCCGCTTCCTGGGTATTTTTCCTTCTTTCTTTTAAATTCTAGTACTTTTGGTACTACCCATAAAGACTGCTATTCAATCCCACTGGCTAACCTGTTTTTGATAATAATAAGAATATTCCTTATATAGCACCTACTTTGCTAGATACTGTACTGATTGATTTATAATGATACTTAATCTACAAGAAGTTTGTTAAATAAGATTTATTATTCCCATTTTAAGATGAGAAACCTGATGCTTAGGAAGACTAAGTGACTTGGACAAGGTTACACACTAGTAAGTAGTGCAAACAGGATTCAAGTCCAGGCATTCTGACAGAGTTTGTGCTCTGTCACTATGTTGAGCTGACAATTAGTTTATGGGCATGTCCTCAGGACATGAGATAAGTTGACATGGCCCTCCAGCCTTCCATGTGTCTTCAATCCAACAAATATTTATAGAATGTTTAATAGGTGCCAAATACTTTTCTGGGTGATGAGTAGATAAACTAAACAAGCCAAGCACAAACTCTGCTCTTCTGGAGCTTACAGTCTAGTGGGGTTTGCATGCCAGATAGACTGTATGTGGTAAGAAACACCATAGGGGATGCTGCTAAGCAAGCACACGGCAGTGTCACCCAACCCATCTAAGGGTATCAGGGGAAGCTTCCAGGGTCATGTGCAGCCTGCACCATGACTCAGTAGGAATGGACCAGGTGACAGGTGTTTAAGCAGGGAGAGTGAGAAGTATTTCAGGGAGAGAAAATAATGTGAATAAAAGTCTGAAAAGAGCATGGTGGGCTCAGAGAGCCAAAAGAGTTTTGAATCTTATAGTAGAAATTAGCCATAAAGAGAGGCTGGTAGGTAATCAGAAGCTAAACTACAGAATTCAATCTTCATCTTAAGAATGATAATAGGCCGGGAGCAGTGGCTCACACCTGTGATCCCAACATTTTGGGAGGTCAAGGCAGATGGATCACCTGAGGTCAGGAGTTTGAAACCAGCCTGGCCCACATGACAAAACCCCATCTCCACTAAAAATATAAAAATTAGGTGGGCATGGTGGCACACACCTATAGTTTCAGCTGCTCAGGAGGCTGAAGCAGGCGAATTGCTTGAATCCGGGAGGCAGAGGTTGCAGTGAGCCGAGATCGCGCCACTGCACTTCAGCCTGGGTGACAGAGGGAGACTCTGTCTCAATAAAAAAATAAAAAGAACAATAATGGGGATTAAGCGTTCATGTCTTGATCAGAAATACTGTGTAGGAAAATCACTTTGGTCGTTTGGGAAACAGATTAGAGAACATGGGGACTGGGAGACTATACGGGAGGCTATGCAATAACATGGATGAAAGGCGCAATGGTCTCAACTGGGGGTGGGAATGTGGGGAGAAAGAGAGAGAGGGAGAGAGGTGAGGAGGATGAATATGAGACCACTTTAGAAAATATAATTTGCCTGACTTGGGTGATGTTTGAGGAAGAAGCAACATTAAGAATGATTCTGGGTTATATCTAGGATAACTGGGCAGTTAGTAACCAATTTCACTGAAGCAAGGAATTCAAGAGAAGTGAGGAAATCAAGCAGGGTTCAGAGTGAAGGGGAATTAAATCACCGCCCTTACCAAGTCAGTGGTTTCTGAACTTGTGTTTTAAGGAGACCTCCTGATTTAATTTTTGGTTCTGCTCTCTTTCCCTATGCTGCACACAATACTGCTATACTTGGTTAAAAATATTGTCTGACTTTCTCAGAAAACAAAAATTTGGAAAGCCGCTACATCCAACACATATGAAAGCCACCGCAGTGAGTAGAGTAAAGGTAGGTACTCTAGACCAGAAACCCAACACCCCCAATTATATTATATGAATATTCTATGAGACAGATTTAAAACAACAACAGCAAAACAAACAACTTGTTGGTGCTTGAAGGTTTAAGTGAATATTGGGAGTAAACAATAGATTTCATAGAGGAGTTCCAGTAGTGATGCCATAGGCAAAAAAGGTGTAGGTCAACTGACTCTATGCCAGTCATTTTCTTGGACTTTTAAGCAAATTATCAACACACTTTAATAAGGGGCCTAGGTAGGAGAAATCCTTTGATGAACCCAAATAATTGGAGAAAAGCATGGACTTTTTGAAATCAATTTCAGAGACAGCCTGCAAAAAATTAAGCTCCCCAAAGCACAATACACTCAATGCTCCCAACCCCACCACTGATCTGCTACCTTTATATCCTCCTTGATAGTCTCAGTTCTTAGATTAGGAAAACATAAGCATCTGGTTATAGCAAATACAGCCAGTGGTCTCCAAAACACAGCCTTTGGAAAAACAAACAAACAAACAACCAATAAGAGGCATAGGGTACTAAATCTAGGACAAAGTTACTGATGAGTGGTGTTTCCTAAACTCTGGGATTGATGACAAATATTTGCTTTCTTGATTCCCCTGAGCTGTTTTTAACTCTTTCTCTACAGCTTTCTCTACAGTTTTTCATCATATATCCACAGACTATGACAGGAATGGGAAATTAGGGTGGCCCACTGTCTCAGTCAGTTTAGGCTGCTATAACAAAATACCTTACACTGCGTAGTTTATAAACTGCATACATTTATTGCTCTAAGTTCTGAAGGCTAGGAATCCAAGAAACAGGCCTCAGCAAATTGTGTCTGGTGAGAGTTTGCTGTCTGCTTCAGAGTTGATGCTTTTAAGTTGTGTCTTCACGTGGTTGACGGGGGCGGGGCAGGGGGTGGAACTCTCTCAGGCCTTTTTATAAGGGCGCTAATCCTATTCATGAAAGTGGAACCCCATAACCTAATCACCTCCTAAAGGCCCTCCTCTTGATACCATTGTCTTGGTGGTTAGGTTTCAACATATAAATTTTGGGGGGATAAAACATTCAGGGCATAGCACCCAGTTTTCAATGAGCCCAGTCAAAACCCCAGAATCCTCAGAACAATGTTCCAGGTAGGCACTGACAATTGGTAGAAATTGGCCAATGCAATATATTGAGTCATTAGTGCCAAGTGCTTCCATATATATATATATATCTTTTGTAAAGTAATTTTGTATTTCCTCCCACCTCCCCTTTTCTTGACTTTAGGATTGACCACGTAACTTGTTTGGCTAGTAAAACATTATTAACCTGATGTAAACAGAGGCCTGAAATGTACTTTTGTGATTATACTTCTGTCTCATTTTATTGTCCAAAGCAAATCACAAGGGTCAAGTGGAAAAAGACTAGAAAATTACATAGAAAAGAACATAGATATTGGCAGAGGGTAAAGAATTGGGGTGAATAATCAAATCTACTATTAACCTAATCCCTGCTTTGTTTTCTTGCTAAGAATTAAATAGTGGACTGAGATAGAGTATAATAGAAAGTGTAAGTATTTAGGTTAGGAGCATGTGGCTTTCAATAAGATAGTCAAGGAGGGTTTCTCTGAGAGGTAAGATCTGAAAGTTGGAAAGAAACCACACTTGCTACAGGTTTGGAGGGGTGTGTCAGTCACAGGGGCCTCTGCCAGCCCACACAGAATCTCTGTATAAATTGCAAAAAGACTCCCTCTCGAAAGAGGTGAATTTCAGGAGAGCTACGTGGCTTGGCAAGCAAAGCTAGGGCTATATTTTTATCCCCCTTGGTTGAGATGTCCTGGTTAAGGTCACAGGTGGGGAAGTCTCATGATTGTTGTGAGAACTATCAGAGGGCCATCATGACTTGCAAGCACAATCACTAGGAGTGATTATTTATATCACAGAATCATCCATTATATCATAAAGATTAATCCTAAGGGCACTATGAACATCTAAGTTTGTTATACTAAGTATGTGTCAAAGCCTGAGTAGGAGGCATTTACATTTAAAATATTAAGAATCACTGCCCAATAATCAATCAGCAGTAAAATCAAATAGTCTTTGAATTAAAATAGTACATTCATGAGAAAATACAATTTTTAAAGGTTTACATGTGTTGCTTTAAAACTGTATCTATGAGGTAAGGTGAATCACGACTCAAGTCAAGGCAAGACAGAAAACTATTTTTGTGAATGAGGCACTCAAGAAAGCAAAATGAAATGGGAAGAAAATGAACTCCCTAATAGGGTTCCTAAGATGATGAGAGCCATCTCTGAATTCACCCTGCAGTTGGAAAATGGAATAGGGTAAGTTCACGAGGTTGGGTCACAGCTCATCCATTCTGTGAAGTGTCCAGAATCATCATCGTCCCTAAGCGCTAAGCAGAACCTGATGGTTCTCCTTTGTATTTTAGAAATGTTTGTCGTTGTGTCATACTAGAAGCTTAAGAGAAGGATTAAAGGGAAGGCTAAAATTTTATGCTCTTTGCTGGAAGAGCCCCAAATCTTGGTTCACGAGTTCATGGGGGATTCTGAGATTGTGTTAATGGCTCCTGTTTCATGAAAGAGGCAGAGAGGAGGGAAACCAAGAGAGCAAACATTAAGAGAGATGAGGGAGTTGTAGTCGAGCATTCTGCAGTGACTAAGCAAGCAGCTGGTGTGTGGCTGGACAGCTTGAATTCTCTGCGGGTAGATTGGATATTTGGATGGAAGGGCATGAGTTGCTTGGCTTGGGCTTTCATTGTGAGCAGCAGGTGTTATAATGGGCAGCCTGGATACTTTTTTTTTGAGAGGCTGGAGAGGAAACCAGACTTTTGCCATTGCTACTTTTGTAGCAAAACATTTTTTGCTATTGTTTCTAGTTCATCCATTCTGAATTTCATCTGATGGGGTTGGACCGAACTAAACCATTTAACAAAAATTGGGCAGAATTGGATATTTTAGGAGGGTCACGTTTGCATATTCGAACACTTGGACTCCATTTCATCTTATAGCCAGAGACTTTAAAACAAGCAGCATTGTTTTCAAAGTACTATCATATAAAAATGTCTTCATGGTTTTTGCTTTAAAAGAGGGAGAACCTGTGTTTACCTGTATTGCTACCACTACTATCGGCAGATTTTGCAGTAGAATCTATTACTATTGTGGAAAGTGTTTTTGTTACTGAGGACAGCTATTACTTTATTATATTTACCTGTTTTCTTGCAATCCACACGCACTAACACTAGCTCCAAATTGTATAAACCAAAAAATCCAATAGTTTCAAAGTGAAATTCAAAAAAGGAAAGACGGAAGCCTCTCCCATCACTCCTCTTTCCCCCAGGAGGCTAGTTGTCCACATGGTGACCTCTGCTGAGAAACACATTAAGTACTTCAAAGTCCAGCTGGCTTTCTGTGGGATGCACAAGAAGGTTCTTGCACATCTCACTCTTGTTGTCTGTAAATGACTGTTTTACTGCACTGACATTTCCTCCCAGAATCAGGTGGAAGGGGTTTTCCTATTCTGCCTGCACCCTTTTGAAAAGAATCCCTTTGCAATTATTCGTGCAGTTGCCCATCTACAGTATGAGCCAGGCAAACCAGCAGAGCGTCGCCTGAGCACGCGGACGGAATGTCTCACTGGTTGGGTAATGGTGACAATCTGGGAACAGGCAGTGACTTATGTTGATCAGGATCTCTCCTGCCCAAACCGATGGCTGGGAAGCAGGCCCCTTGGCCCACAGAGAGGACAGCATGTTCTCTCTCTGGCTGGCTGCAGGGTGGGAAGCATTGCGAATCTGAGCAATGTGAGCCCGTTAATCTTGGAATTATCTAAGAAAAGGCAATTGCCTGGCACTTCCTCAGCACACAAAGCAGGAGCTGCTATCACTACTGCCATCAACAAGGTCTAATCGGACAGAGGCTTCAGAACAGCTGAATAATGTACACACAGATATCTGCTGGTCCCAGAGTTGCCCACTCTCGGAGTTCCAGATGAAAGTGGAAATGCACAGAAACACATGAAGGCTTCTGGGCTGATTAAAAGCTCTATGCAAGTTATTTTCATAATTTTTGGAGAGACGGTTAAAAACACACA
Organism: Macaca nemestrina; assembly: GCF_043159975.1. Classification (NCBI taxonomy): domain Eukaryota; kingdom Metazoa; phylum Chordata; class Mammalia; order Primates; family Cercopithecidae; genus Macaca; species Macaca nemestrina. The sequence continues at coordinate 29,311,527 of NC_092126.1, read as the reverse complement.
ATTCCCGGGTGCTTCTATACAAATTTTGAATTAGTAGGGTATGGATCAGGGTCTGAGCCTTTGCCTTTCCAACAGACTCCCGGGAGATGCTGATGCTGCAGGTCCGGGGACCACATGTTGAGTTGCACTGCTCTGTACTCTTAGAAGCTGAAGGCTTAGTTTTCTGGGAAATTTCTGCTGTGCATCTAATGGTTTGGAACCTCTGGAATTTATGACTACTGGTCTTTGAGTTCCGACTGACCTGCAGCTTCACAAATGGCCCCGAATATTATTAGATTCAAAGTCAAATAAATTTGATGAAAACACGTCCATTAGGCACCTCTATTGTTCTTTCATGACAAGACTTGTCCAGCCTAGCAAGAAGAACCATTATTAGGGGTAGAGAAAGAGAAAGAGAGAGAGAAAGGGTAAAAGTGTGTAGCTATATATGTATTTTGTTGTTGTTTTATACCAACAAAGTGGAGTTTTAAAAAGTTCTCTCTCAGCTTCTTGGAGAAGGATTTGGTTTAAACAAAAGTAATGAAAGAACCCTATCCAGACCCCTGAGGTGCTAAAGAGAACCCACTTTGCTGCACACTCTATGAATGTTGGTGATTTTGAGATGATCCCTTGATATTGAAAACAGAGGTGTGCATTGCTTCCTGCTGTGACCAGGCTGCTGGAACATTTGACTGACTCAATAATAATTATCCCTATAGTGTTCTCAGGTAACTGTTGTGGAACTGCTGGCTCCAAACTCAGTTCCCTCTCTCCAAAGTAGTTTTACTCTCAACACTATTTAACTGATTTTTAAACAAATACCTTTGTAACCAAAATAAAATATTAATGACCAATGTTATATATGTAACTACTGTACAATCTAGATAAATAGTTATCTGTAGTCAAGCAGGGTTTCCAAAAGTATGTAATAGGATTGTTAGATGAGTAAATAAGTTTGATTGTGCTTTTAAGCTATGCAAGCAGAGAAAAAAATGTAACAGACTCTTATCTTGTCCGAATATGCATCACTTAACACACTTCTTTGTCTACCTAAATTGTATGTGTGTGTTTTCAAATCTCACAACAAATCAAGAGAAATTTGATTTGATCAAATATTATTGTATTAGTCAGAACAGTTTCAGTAATTTTGCAGCAACAAATGGCCATCAAATCTCTGTGACTCACACTATATGCCCAACATCAGTCAGCTCTGCTTGTTATAAGCCATGCAGGGACCATGGTAATGGACAGTCCATTTTGATGCATGCTGTTTGTCCTGATTGGAAAGGTAGAGAAGGGGCAAAGTGCAGGATCTCACATTAGCAATTAAATGATTGAGCCCAAATGTGATACATGTCACTTCTGACCACAATCAACAAGCCCCCTGACTGTCGAGGAAGTAGTCATAACCTTGTCTGTCTTCAAAGAGATAGTGCAGCACAGTCTCTCGTGAGGGAAACTGGATATTGGTGAACAGCAGGAGGGTCTGCCTTAGGTAGAGTCTGTACAACAGTTTGAATATGGAAGGAAAGAACTTGGGAATTTTTTTTTTTGTCTGCAAACTACAAATGCATGTCAGTTTGTGGCATGAATCCAGGCTTGACTAGAGCCTTCTTACAGAAGGTCAGATCTCCTTTTGAAAAATGGTGTAATTAACATTTATATCAATCACTTTAAGATAAAAGATTTCGACCACCAGGTTAAACTTCCTGTGCTATTAGTCTGTAAGATGTAGTGAAAAGCGCGTGGCCTGGGAATGAGACCAGGATTCTAGCCTTGGATCTACTGCTCTGTAACTTTAGACAAATTGCCTTACCATCTCTGTAGATGAAGTGGTCAGATAGAATGATCTGTTAGCTTCCTTTCAGTTCCAAGATTCTGCAATTGTATGAATTATAATCTTCACTTAGATTTATATAATATTGACCAGAATGTGGTGTGGTGGGTGGAAAAAAGATACCAGAAAGGATTAATAATAGTGCTGGCCTTATAATGGAGCCTACATAAGTCATGTAATGAGTTCCCTTTAATATCATACATATATCCCTTTGGTGCCAGAATTGAGTTATTCTGAAACTATCTAAAATGCCTAGATTACATTCTGGTTGGAAGTCTCTTCTGCCGGCTGGGAGGGAGCAGAGCAGTAATGATTAATTGTAAAGGACAGGGACTCTGACTTTTCACCTGCCTGGTCTCTGTAGCTTTCAGGGTCCTGTCTATTTGGATCGATGGTTTGCTAATTACAAACTGTCTTTGGAAGGCTCCACCATACTCTCTGGTGATTCATGTTTTTGCATTGATTTTCACATAAGCTGAGATGCAGTTGCACCATTTAAGCACTTGGAAATTGGTCATCAATGAACTATTTTGGACTTAATAGATTTGATAACACTCAAAGACTCTTTATGTTTTGATTTTTGGATTATGCTACCTAATATATGTCCTATTTAGCTGCTTTTTAGGAGGACTCTAGTAGGATAGGCTCTGATTTATGGATTGGCCTCTATAGGCAGCCTGAAATGGAATAAAGTCTAAAATTTACTTCAGTATTCCCCAGGCTGCTTATTCAGTGAATGTGTATCTCATTTAGACCTGAAATTTTTCCTGCTAGTGAGGTGATCTTCATTTTAAATGAGGAGTTATTTTTTTCTGCACCGTGGTTGGATCTCAATCACCAAACTTTAGGTTTAGAACCACATCCAGTCCTTTGGATCATAAGTACTAATTCAAGAAAAATTATAGTTATGAGATTGTCTGGCAGATACCTGGAATGAGTTAGCTAAAGCAATGGTTTTATGATTTTTGGAATACTAGAAAACAATATGTACATGATTAAAGTGGTCTGAGACTTAGCTGATGTGAGTTTCCTGTCCTAGCACTCCAAGCTTCACAGCCTTCTTCTGATCTTCCCAGCCTGTCCCTAAGGCAACTCAGTGGCATGCTAAGGCACGAAAGAGCACATTTAGGGACACTTCCAGAAATAATGGGCTTGCAGCTTTGGAACTGTACTTTAGCATATTGGTCAAAAGCATGGACTTTGAAGGCCTTATCTTGAGACCTAGATCCACTTTGAATGCTTCCATTTTTCATTTGCATTGTGCCTACCCTCTTTAATCCTGCTTCCTTATATGCAAAATCAAGATAATTATACCTAACTTAAAGAGCCCTCCTGAGGAGAAAATGAAAGTAAGGAAATTAGTAAGATGCTTTGGCATGTAGTAAGCACACAGCAAATGTTAGCTTTTCCTCCTCCTCTTAATAAGCTACATGCCTTACTTAGGAGTGTAAATTATGATAAATTAATAGAAAAATTGACTCTGCCTTTGATCAGTCACTGATGTGATGATATCTGGTTTTATATCCTAATTTTTAAAAATAATTCATATGCAAAAGAAAATAATCAGAACCAAAAAAATGATATAACGGATGGAAGAACATTATTTCATTCCTTCTGAATGTAACTTAAATGTCACTTACCTGGGAATTTCCAAATCTTCCAGTGTTGTTAGGTCACTCTTTCTTGGATGTTTAAGTAAGAATAAAAATGGTTTGAACTCATCCCATGAGTACTCGAGCCCCCATAGGGATTTTCAGGCTCTGGTCATGTTTCCTAAATAATTCCTATTTTCTGTTTCTACTGAATCTTCCAAAAACTTCGAGTCTCTCTTCCTGTGGTTGTCTCTTCTCTCTATTTAGAATTAACCCAAACTTCTTATCCTGGCTATCTCTAAAGCATTACTGTGAAAAGTGGATGTGCGAAGGGATGAAGATAGTGCAATATAGCAATCAACTTAAAACTATGTTCAATTCATCCTTATTCTTACATGTCATTACTTAGCCCCTATGCTGGTTAGTTTAACATGTCAATTTGGCTAGGCTTCAGTACCCAGCTATGCAGTCAAATACTAGATATTGCTGTGCAAATACTTTGTAGATGTGGTTAACTTCCACAATCAGTTGACTTTAAATAAAGGAGATTTTCCTCCATTACATGGATGGGCCTCATCCACTCAGCAGAAAGGTGTTAATAGCAGAACTGAGGTTTCCCTGAGGAAGAAGATATTCTGCCTCAAGACTGCAACATCAGCTCTTGCCTGAGAGTACAAACTTGCCCACCTGAGCCCTATCACATAATTGTATGAGCCAATTCCTTGAAATAAATCTGTCCATCATCTATCTATCTATTCTACTAGTTTTGTTTCTTAAAGAACCCTGACTCCTGATACAGACCTTTTCCACACTTGGAATTTCTCACCCATCTTATTTTCTCTAATAAAGTAGATTTAAAGGGTGAAAAACTGATAGCAATAATTCATTACACTTATTGTTATAAATAATATTGGCTGATATTTAATCAGCACTAATATGTGTCAGGAAGCCATTCCTATACTCTATTCAACCACCTCTCTGTAGGCTCCTAATACATTGAGCCCAGGTGGATTTTAACCATATCACATAATTTTCAAGGGATCAGGATCCTCTACTCCTGACAAAAAATTCCTAAGTGGACTGTGCCAGCACCAGAAACTCTACACATTCCTTTGGGCTAAAGATTTTGTTATAGAGAATTCTTTGCTTGAAAGAAATGTCCTAGGAGAAAAATGTGATAATAATTTAGCTGATAGGAGATCCAATAAAATATCAGCATTTTCTTGACAGATAAGCAAAAAACAACAATGGTCTAAATTTTTAATAAGTACAGTCTTGAGAATTATCCCCAGGGAGCAGACCTGGATGTGTTTCCTCAGTGAGGGGCCACTGGCACCTGCAGGATGTGGTAGAAAGAAGAGGGAGAAGAAAGGTGGGAGACTGCCAAAGGAAGTCTACTCCTTTACACTTGAATTGGTTCCAATCACACCTGCTCCCTTTAGGGGAAGCCTTTCCATTAAATAATGATTGTGATGACTTGGCAGGCAGACTGAATTTGGATGTAGGTAGATTATCAAAAAGATATTTTTTGCCTAATAACGATACCCTTTTCTGAACTGCAAAATATGTTCTCTACTCTTCCTTTCTTTTCCAGGGTCCCATAGGAAGGAAAGGGTAAATATCTTGCAGTTTACTGTTGGTTTCTCCAATTGTTCCTTTAACTTCATGTTCTCTTGCTTTCTCAAGAACTTTGTTCCATCTGTATTTATTCTCTCTGTCTTTGTCCCAATCCAGAGTCTTTCTGCTCTAGTGTACCCAAGTCTCCTCCAGCTTGGATAAAAATACCAAAACTTTCCCACATCCTGTTACCTCTTCTCTTAGCTCACTATAAACAGTGTCTATATTTCTGTCTTGATTTCTTGACTGTTCTTAACTCCAAGCAATGTGATTTTTATACAACTCATTGTATTAGTACTCTACAGCACTTTCAATCAGTTGTGAAGAGCAAGTCTTTTTTTTAGTTCTTGTCTTCCTGGACCTCTTTTTAGTACTCAGTACTACTGGCCAGAATACATGGCACCATTTCTCATTTTGACTTTCTTAACACTTGCTGATTCTTAAAAACGTCCCCTTTACTGGTTGCATTTTCTCTTCCAATCCCCTAAATGTTGATTTACTCAAAGATTTAGCTCTTACTTTTCTGTAATAGTATTTAGTCAAGATTTTTACCCTCTCACAAGATATTTTTCTATTACTTCTGTATACGTAAGACTCTTACTATTGATCCAAACCATTCTCCTGAATCCATTTCTACAAAAATCTCTGGCTACCTGCTAGTCATTTCCATTTGGAAGCTTTTATATCCTCTCATTTTTTAGAATATTTGCAAACAAAGGACTTATCCACATCCACAAACTAGTGCTTCTCTCTCAAATATCCTCATTTTTCCCCCAGTCACTGGGGTTACAAACTCTGGAGTCCATTTATCTTTACTCACAAAATCTTATTGCATTTTCGTGAAGATGTTTGCAGTAGATTCTTTTAATTCACTTCCCTATTATCATCCTATCTCCAGGCTTCAGCATTCAGATCTGGATTATAATCTTCCCCCCATCCTTCACCTCCATGTTGCAATGCCTGTAATCTTGAATGTTTCATTTTTTAGCTCCTTTGAAATGCTTTCCTCCCATTCTCTTCTCCTACTCTTCCTTTGGCACCCACCTCAAATTTTGACTCCTATTTGTTTCAGTTGCCAGTAAATCCCATCTTTTCTGAAATTCTGAAACATTTTTAATCACAAATATATCTTTATTTAAATATATTTATGTCAACGTCCTGACTTGCTGAACAGACCTTAAACTCTTTGGAAGCCAGGGACTAGTTATTCTAATTCTTATAACCCCAATATTTAAATGACAGTTTGTTATTGTTAATGCTTAGAGTCTTCAATAGTTTTATTTCTACCACAAAAATGAAGCAGCATTCCATAGTATTAATAGTTTAATAGTGGAAGCGTCAGCCTTGGTTTGCACTTCAACTCTGCCAAGTACAAGCTTGTGTGACCTTGGCCACATTGTTTCAACTTGCTAAGCTGTACCTGAAAAATGTAGATAATAATAATATCTGCTTCAAAGGTTTATAAGAATGAATAAGATTATATATATGTAATACATATGTAATACATATGTTATATATATGTAATGTATATACATAAAGTGTTTGGCATACTGCCTGACACATAGTAAGGAGACAGGAAATGTTAGATATTACACAGTGGGTACTCAATATATATCTGATGAAGGATTGAGTTAAAACCATACTGCTGAAATAGAAAATTTTATACTTTTATAATTTTAACATGTTTTTCAAGTCATATTTCTGTATTAGTTTATCAAAACCTGAAAGACTCAAATGAATTAAATGTGTATTACTGAATTGTTTTTTACCAGGCTTGGGCTGGGAAAAGTTAGTAATATTTATTAAGTGACTGTTGAGTTTACAATGCTGTAGGAAGCTGATAATGCCTTTGGGTATAGATTAGACTGACTTCATATTTCAGTAGAAAAGGCAGATTAGAAAAATTTCATTCTTGACTCTATTAATAATTAGCTATCTGATTTAAAATATGTTGGTTTACCTCAGCTAGTTTTTCTTTTAGCCTTCCTAAAATGTAGTAAGAATTAAGTAAAAAATTAATATATTTAAGTATTATATTCTTAAACAAAAATGCTATATAATAAATACCCTTACTTGAATATTTTAAATGATTTCTGTATAATTTTTAATTAGTCAAGTTATTTTTACTTATTTCATTATTTGGAAAATATTTTTTCTTCTGTTTCCTAGAATGCTGGGCTTTCATTTACTTGGAGCTTTTTTTACTGGATAGTGAAATATGAGTGTATTAATTAATTACTATGTGTCAGCAACTATGCAAGACATACACAAATACATATGCACATAGTAATAGCATTTAACAAAGTATTACTAAAGTGCTAAGTGAACACAGAAAAAAGGAGTAATTAATTGTTCCCTTTGAGAGCGATGGCAAAACTATGAATGAAAACTGGACTTTTTTTTTTTTTTTTATCTGAGCCTTGGAGGTAAAGTAGAAGTTTGCCAGTACACATGTGGGTGGGTATTCTTGGCAGTAGTAACAACATAAGCAAAAGCAAACTGGCTTGAGAGTGCTATTGTATTTATAAAATCAAGGATACCCTGTTATGGTTATAACATTGATGTGTGTATGTGTGTCAGAGGCAGTGGTTTGCTAGCGTCAGCTCACTCGTGAGAACCAACCGTGCGTATCTCTTCCTGTCTGCATTCATTGGTATCTTATAGGTAGCTTGAAATGGGCCATTGTGGGAGTATTTATACCCCCACAATTGGCAAACACAACAAATCTGGGTGTTGATGGTGGTGGTGATGGTAGTTGGTTTTTCCCCCCTCCTTCAGAAAGCTGATATCTAAAGATGCATGAACACCCCTCTTGTAAGAAGTAGCAGTTTGACAAGCTTAGTCTGAAAGGATAAATAAGGTGAGACTGTGAATGGCTTGGTAAGATAAGCTAAGGAGTTTGAATGTTAAATAAGTTCCATTTATGACTTATACTGATATGTGACATTTTGTGGGCAAAATCTCCAAAGAAAAATGAAATTTTGCAAAGTGGCAACACAAATATATCTAAACAGAAACCTGATTTTGAGGGCAAATAATTATAAACTGTGTGAGTAGATTAGCATTGGCAGTGCTCAGAGTAAGGAGTAGAAACATTTGGAAAATACTTGGTGGTCTTGTCAGCCAAAGTAAAATGTTCTCTGCAGTTGTAAGGCTTCTAAGAGTCATTTCTACTATGTAAACATTTGTTGGGAATGCTAACATTTCCTCTTCATCTTTCAGGAAATAACAAGGAAATACTAAACCTATACTATTATTTATTTAATACCCTTTCTCTTTGTGCTTCTTTTAGGGAAAAAAATGACCAGTGAAGACTTTAGTGTGTAATAAAGAAGTAGACTAAAGGGTAGAAGTGGCAAATTAGGTAACTTTCTTTAAATAGATGATCGATCACAATTATGTGGGGCTTTGCTGTTTTTGAAATGAAATAGTCAATGAGAGCAAGCTAATTACTCAACTAATCTTGACTCTGTTTCAACTATATGGCACAACCTGAAAGGAGAAATCAAAGAAGTAAGCAGGAGAATCCTAAAATTCCTGTGAAGGAAAGGTTCAAGCCCGTACAAGTTTACATCGATTTTTGTTAATAGATAATATCTTCCAAAGCCTGGGATAGAGTAAATAGTTTGTCAATAAGGACAACTGCACTAATTGAGTGGTTATTATATGCCAGAATTGTTCTACAAGCTTTACATGGGTTCTCCTGTTTGATATTCTCAACGACTCGCTACTGTAGGTTATTTGTAGTATATCTATTTTACCAAGGAAGTAGAAGCACAATGTCAAAAAAAAGTAGTATATGACAGAGATTCACATCCAGGTGGTCTACAGCAGTAGCAGCTACCCTCCTAACTACTACTTATAATACAGTGGTTTTTAAAATGTGGACCTGAGAGCAGTAGCAGCAGCAGCACTACCTAGGAAATTGTTAGAAAAGCAGGTTTCAAGGCCCCTCTCCAGGACTGCTGAGTCAGATAATATGGGATAGGGCCCACAATCTGGGTTTGAATAAGCTTGCCGGGTGATTCTGATACATGCTAAAATTTGAGGACTGCTAACCTATACTACAGGGTCTTTACAGTCAGGTCTAAGAATACCCAATATCCTAATGAAAATGATCTTATAACATGTGGATGCATGTTGCAACAAATACAGTGAGCAGGAAAGCCTTCACGTAAGTTGGAAAAGGAAGAACTGTAAGTTTATTCTGTTTCCAGTATGACTATGCACATCACCTTGCACAGTCAGAAAAAATAAATTGTATTCTGAGGCAAACTAAAACTAACAGGGTCACACCGAGGAGTAAAATCCCCAATATAATAAAACCTTTACATAAACCTGGGATCCCTAAATAAATCATTTGATACCTTACCTGCTTTTAGCTATGTTGATGTCTGAAGATATGTTATAACCTTCCTAAGTATGATAATCATCTGAGAGAGTTGCTGTCTTTTCCACCATGATTAGAATGAAATAAATTTGTTTGCATTGGTATTTTTGTCTGCATGCGTGCTTTTAAAAATCGTTGTTGTGTATGTTATTTGGTGTTCCAGGCCTTCTGAAATCTGATTCTGCTCCACTTATCTACTGCTTTATAATAAACACCCCAAAACTTGGCAGTTTAAACAATGTATTATTGTCTTTTATCACACCATTGGTGGACCAGAATTAACCGAGAGGTTCTCACTGACGGTCTCTCATACAGTTGTACTCAGGTAATGGCTGGAAATGAAGTCGTTGGAAGATGTGACAGGGCTGGAGGACCACAATGGCTCACTTACATGGATGATAGTTGATTGTGGATGTGAACTGAGAGCTCATTGGCAGCTGTTGACCAGAGCTCCTATACGTGGTCATTCTTTGTGGCTTAGATTTCTCACATTATGGTATATGGCTGACAAGAGGGGATGTGTCAAAAGCAAGTTTCTAAGGCATCTCCATGGAAGCTGAAAGCCTTCTAATAACCTACTTTCAGAAGCCTCAGAACATGATTTTTGCTACACTAAGGCCAGCTCAGATTCACAGGGATAGGAACTAAACTCAATCTCTTGATGTGAGGAGCAGCATTCATGTAAAGTAAGAAAAGGAATAAATGAGGCCCTCTTTGGAGACTACCATACGTTCTCTTGAACGCCTCAAAGTGAGCATTTTCTTATGCATCTTTTTCTCAGTTTTCTTTTGACAATATCATAATTTAGTTAAGTCTTAAAGTTAAGAAAGGGTTTGCCTTTATCATGGACTATGTAGAATTTAAGATTTTACCCTTTTGGCAAGCTAACAAGTTATTCTGCCACAGTCACATGGATGATGGTAGAAAATACAAGGTTTCCTGATCAGAGACAAATTATACCCTGTTACTCACAGTGATAGAAGTAACCAGCATATCAGCATATTTTTTGCCAAGATTCCCTGAGCCTCAATTCCCACAGGAAGACAAGAAGAGGGTGAGATGACCCTTGAACACACAGTAGGTTATGTCACAGGAGAGAGATCCTGAGCTTAGGAAACTCAAATCTATTTTATAATGAGCAGTAAGAAAACCTATTATTTGCTCCAAAGGGAGACACTGTCTCTATCTTCCAAGGCTATTTGCTATATATTCACACTGAAGGAATAGCCCAGAACAAAGGCAGACAGTATCTCACTTCTAGGACATGCAGAAATGAAAGAGATCCATGGACAATTGTCCCCAAACAACCATGTGATGGTGGTCATGACAGGTGTGGAAATGAGGGGAAAAAGATGGATCATCTAGATGGAAAATAGAAGCAAGAAAAGTTTTATATGTTGAGAACTGCGAGGAGTTCCACTTAAAAAGGAGTAGAGAAGTAAGTGAGGATACAAGAACCTCAAAGAACTGTCCATAGCATGTTTAAGATTTTGAATTTCTTATGTAAGCAATAACAAACTGCTGAAAGGCTTTTATGAGGGAAAAGACATGATCACAGCTGGAGTATTGTAAGCTTACTCTAATAGGATCTGCAGAGTATTTAAATCCCTGGAGGAAGAGCACTTATTTAGAAGGAAAGTACATGAAGAGAGACTGAGCTGAGAGTGTGGCATTCGGAGCGGAGAATCAGTAGTACCTACATATGACAGATGTTAAAGAGATAGACTCCATAGACATAGACTGGGCCACTGCTCTCACCTCTTAACACAGTCCATTGTCATTATTTGATTATTTGTTTCCCATTAGCCTCATAACTTTTTCAGGGGAAGAACCACATCATATTTTTCTTTATACCCTCTATGTCTGGCTCAATTTTGTCTGGTAGATTGGTTGATGTAGGATAGGGTTTAAACTGTATCAAAAAAAATGTACAAATTAGAGGCAAATAAATGAAGTTCCTAGTCTTTATGGAACTTACATCCTATTGGAAGAGATAAATAATAGATTAATGAGCAAGTAAGCACCTATTCTTATGCCAGGTGGTGATGAATGCTACAAAGAAAAATAAAGCAGGACAGTGGATGGTGGGGGCGGGGGGCCACTATTTTAGACAGGGTGATCAGGAAACGCCTCTTGGAGAAAATACTCTCAGAGCTTCTGTCACCTCTTTGCTAAAACTGTGCATCAGGGGCACATAGGTATTTTGGATATTCAGGGTTAGTCCTGAGTCCAGGCGGAAGTGTTTATTGAGGGTTAATGAAATTGCATAAAAATATCCAGTAGTGTTTTCCTGCAGATTCACCCAGAAGCTGACTCTGAGACAAATTTAACAAATAAATAACTATAAATATACATGTAACAAATTAACAAATTCACTCTTGAGGTGGTCTCAAGAAACACCGGTTGGCAAAGTGAGCAAATGAAACCAGGATATGAATGTAACCAGGAGTGTGGGTAATGAGCTGAATTGCACTAGGGAATTCCGGGAACCAGTACAGAACATGCATCTCAGCAGTATCCAGGGGTGGACTGGTCAACATTTTACTCTCTGGGAATAAAAAGAGTTCTGATTTGTGGTGTTTCCTGATTCCTTTGGTGTAAATACTCCTACTGTGGCCTATTTCAAACTGTCTACCTGATATAACTAAACATGGGGTTTGAAAGCGTGCAGAGTAGCAAACCATTAGTTACATTGTATTTCCTAATAAATGTAGCAAAATCATTAGAAGATGATGCATTTGAGTATTTAGTACTCTTGTTTTTCATATTGTTTGCTTAAATGAAATGTATACAATTAATTTTTAAATGTTTAAATTTTAAACAATGACTTGCCAAATTTCCAAATATTTATTATCAGCCCTTGGGAGCTGGTGTGTACTGGCTGTGGCACATCCCTGGAGTATTTCACCTGAGAAGTGAGGAGCCTGGGGCGCTTCTCCATAATGGATAATGGCTTTTCCTAGAAGATGGGGAAGGGGAAAAACTTGATTCTCCCATTCTTCAGGATTGTGCCTGGTGAGAGCAGAGCACTGACACCCAGAGAAAACTCTCTGAAGGGGACACTGGTAAGACCTGAGGACTGAGTGAAGTATTGATGAGGTGTATAGTTTGGTTATTTGTCCCCACCTAAATCTCATGTTGAAATATAATTCCCATTGTTGAAGGTGGGGCCAGGTGGGAGGTATTTGGATCATAGGAATGGATCCCACATGAATGGCTTGGGCCATCCTGTCAGTGGTAAGTGATTTGTTACTCATTGTTTAAAAGTGTGTGGCCCCTCCCTCTGCACTCCCTCGCTTGCTTCTGCTTTTGCCACATGATGTGCCTGCTCCCCCTTCACCTTCTGCCATGATTGAAAACTCCCGGAGGCTTCACCAGAAGCTGAGCAGATGCCAGCACCATGCTTCCCATAAAACTTGCACAACAATGAGCCAATTAAACCTCTTTTCTTTATAAATTATCCAGTCTTGGGTATTTCTTTATAGCAATGCAAGAACAGCCTAATACACAACATCTTCTGCAAGTGGGTAGAAATGATCCTGGGTCCTGATAAGACGAAAGCAAGTGAGCTTAAGAAATGATACCTTCTGTGTTTGGGCTGGTAGTTTTGAAGAGTTTGGCGTTTGCCTTTATATTGGTCCTGATTTGGTCCACCATGTCTTATCTTTGTAGTAAAAGCCTAATATATACAGCAGCCTTGGTGTGTTTGAGGAAATAAAAGAGATAGTAGGCATTTGTTGGCAGACACCAAGACAGGAAAAGAATAGTAGCTGTAGGAATAAAGATTGAGATGTTAGTACCTAAAAGTGAGGAGCAGCAAAAAATGGAGATGCAAGGGAAGGTGACTCAGAAGCAGCCGTACCAAAATACCCCTTTACCCCAAAGACTCCAGAAAAGGGAAATGCTTGTAAAGCATTTTGGTGAAATCTTGCTGTTCTGTAGATGTAACTAAAGTGGCAACATCCTGTATAATCTATGCATTTTTCAAAGCTGTAGAATTGGTGACCTTAGGCATGTTTAAAAACTCCTTTGAGTTTAAGACTAGACTGGGCAACATAGGGAGACCCTGTCTCTCATAACATAACCAAAAAATGAAAAAATTAGCCAGCCATAGTTTTACACACCTGTAGTTCCTGCTACTGAGGTGGGAGGACCTCTTGAGCCCAGGAGATTGAAGCTGCAGCAAGCTGTGATCGTGTTACCGTACTCCAGCCTGGGTGACAGAGTGAGACCTTGTCTCTTAAAATAAAAAGATAAAAAGAAAGAAAACAAAAGAAAGACAAAAAATGAAACTCCCTTGGTCAACTTTTTTTTCATTTTTACATACTTATACTTTCTAATTATTAGTGATATTTTAAATATATTTATTAAACAGGTATTTATTGAATCTTTCAATATACCACAGAGTAACCTGGAATTGTTGCTGCATCAAGAAAGTCAGTTCAATCGCTGTGCTGATTAAAAATATTGCAACTTAGCCACACTTGAATAACTGCAAGGCTTCATTGTCTCAAAGTCTGTTTCTGTCCTGTTTCCTTGTCATCCCCAGGAGATGCAGTAAAACCCTGCAGAACTGATTGCTCGCCTAAAGATATCAGGATCTGCACTAAGGACCATTTCAGATTTGAAAATGTGTCCCAACCCTAAGCCAAACCAAAGAATATAAGTCATTGTTCTATTTAATGCAAGGCTACCCCAGCATCTCAGGAGCAAGTTCCCTTCTCCTCCTTACATTATAAAAAGAATCAGGAGCACACAGAATTTCAGAGCTGGGTAAATGAAATTTCAAAAACCACTAATTCTAAGCCTTATCTTCAGTTCTACACAAGGCAACCACGTCTTTGATTTCTCTTTACGGGAAAGCTGAGAAACCACCATGGTGGAAAAAGTGTGGGATTTGCATATGAAAACCAAAGTTAATTACAGAAACACTTTTGTTAAATATATATATAGTATAAAAATATAAATTCGTATATATATATACACACACACACACACATATGTATATATATGTATTTTGAGACAGGGTCTTACTATATTGCCCAGACTGGCCTCAAAAAATGTAGTTTTAAAACAATATTTATTGATAATTTATTCTCCCAGGCCATATTCTAAGAAATGAGGCTATAATGGTATCTATGGATAGAAAAATTTCTGGCATCATGGAACTCATGATGCCAGTATTTAATTTTTGATGGGAGATAATATACTACTACTCCCACTACTACTACTACTCCCACTACTACTACTACTAGTACTACTAAGCAAACTGATAAATAACCAGGGTAATTTTAAATAATGACTATGCTACTGTAGCAGAGATGGTTGTCCACTAAAATCTGTTCTCTTTATATATTGCTGGGAAGTGGCTAGACGGAGAAATACTGTAATGTCCTTATAGCTAATTGTGTGGTCATGGGACTCAATCTCCCCAGTGGAAAGTAAGAGAGAACACCGTGTGCCACTTCCAGGCCCAGTTTCTCTTTCTCTTCCCAGAAGTTGAATGGCAGCCTTAGAGAAGAACAGAGGCACTACATGGAAGTACCCTGGGTCTTTGCATTATTCCAAGTAGAAAATTCACCCTTCAGAAAGGAATACCCATCTTGGACTATTATATATGAGAAATATGCTTCTGTTGTCTTTGAGTCATTCCACATTGTGGGGGTGGTGAGGGAATGTGAGTAAACCTTCCCTAGCTATTACAATAATACAACAATGAATAAAATATAACAGAAAGATATGATACAGCACAATAGGAAGTTAAGCTAAAGGCAATCTGAGAGTAGAGTGATAGTGGAAGACCTCTCTGAGATGACATTTGTGCTAAGTCCAGCCATGTTAAGGGGAAAAGCATTTCAGACAGTGGGAACAGCAAGTGCGAAGTCCCTGAGGCAGGCGGGGATTTAACATACTAGTGGAACAGACAGAAGGTTCATGTGACTGGAATAATGTAAGCAAGGGAGAGACAGTTTTGAGAGGAGGTGAGAGAAGTAAGTAGGGATGACAGCATATAGAACCTGCTTGGACATGGT
This sequence comes from Macaca nemestrina, assembly GCF_043159975.1. Classification (NCBI taxonomy): domain Eukaryota; kingdom Metazoa; phylum Chordata; class Mammalia; order Primates; family Cercopithecidae; genus Macaca; species Macaca nemestrina. The sequence goes on along the minus strand of NC_092126.1, from coordinate 29,296,080 downwards.
AAGGAGCTTAGATTTTATCTCAAGTGTGAAGGAAAGCCATTGGTATTTTAAGATGGAATAGGGAGTCAATGATAAAAATAAATAAATAAGTAAATAAATAAATAAATAAAATGCATTTTGAATACTGGGTGGAGAAGGAGTTCTCTTGGGCCAGAACTAGAATGGAATTTGCTCTTGGAAGAGTACAAACTCTTTAACATGTTTGTAAGGTCCCCCATAGTCTGGTTCTTGATTCCGTATTAATTGCTCACCATTATCCCTCATACTTAACTAGTGACAGTCAACTTTTTCAGTTCCTGCTCTGCTTTACTGTTTGCCTAGAGCATCTTTTTCTCACAGCTCTATTTCTTTCCCTACTCCTACATCGGGCTCTAATCAACATTTCCAGTCATATTTTGGGCCCTACTCATTTTGATCTACTTTTAGATCTGGTATTATGCCATAGCTTCTTTTACTCCTGGGCCTTTGCGCATGATATTTCACTTTATCCTGGTCTTGTTAACTCCTATTCATCATTCTAGTCTCAGCTTAGCTGGTAATTCACTTTAGAAAGCCTTCTCTTCTTCTCTAAGCATGAGTAAGATACTCTACTCAGTGCCCTCAGACTCCTGTAGAGCTTTGAGGTTTGCACTGTATTATAACTGCCTGTCCATTGGAGTATAAACTCTGTACATCCACAATCTTTGTTTCTACAATGACTGTCACATAAATCAGGCAAAGGTTGATGAACAAATAAAATCAATACCAAGTCCAAAGGACTTTTTCAAGGCTACAGATGAGAGATGAAGCCTTGACTTAGAAATTGAAATGGTGTAAGATCAGGGATGAATGGAGATTCATGAAAGTGTTCTCATATGATGAGGCACTTCCTTATTGGTTGTTGGTGTGAGGACATACTGGCTTCCTTCAAGGTATAGAGTCAAGCTCATCACTGCCTCAAAGAGATGACAGCTCTTTGTAAATTAGAAAGCATTATATTAACGTTAAATAATATTTTAATAATATACAAATATATTATTATTATTATTATTATTATTATTATTATTATTACAGGAACTTGCGATTGACTCATTTTTCCGTCCAACAGAGAAAAACAGCTTGCAAATTTTCTTAAACATGCAAACGTTCTTGTCTGGAAAATGTTTGGTAATAAAGGTCACTGTGAACTTCTCGAGGAGCTCAGTGGGACAGAAGCAGCTTTTATTTATGTGTATTTATGTGTTATTCACTGATGGCTTTGCTGAGGAAAGCTATATTGTCAAGTGCCCTAATTAAGAAATAATAATGTAATTGATTTTTTATGGATTATCTTCAATTGAGTCCCTTTACAACAGCAAACTCTCATTGACTACTCGGGATAATTGATGGCTTCTCAGCACAATGCCCTTGGCTGATTGCAGAGCGTTGATGCAGTGTCTGACAGTGATCATAAGCCAGCTTGGTTCTCAAAATGGCGACCCTTAGAAAAGCAGCAAGCTGAAGTGCAAAGCTGAGGGACACAGGTCAAGTCACTTTCATTTTTGCAAAATGAGGGGATTGAACTAAATCAACGGCTTGAAAACTAAACATAAAAATTCAGCAGAACCCCTTTATCGCACAAATTTTATGTAGGAGCCACGTCTGTAAAACAGGTCCAAGTGGTGTTAACTTCGGTTGAAGTGAGGTTGGGAAATGCAGAGCTGGATCTAGCTCCTCACTTCCTCCCACCAGAGCAGACGCTAAAGGATTTCAATATGCACAGTTTGAAAACTCCTGGACTAGATGATCTGTAAGCGTGACTCCAGTTCTAACATTCTCGGATTTTGTGATATGACTTCAAGGACTCCAGGATAAACCAAAATAGCCATTAGTCTCGGCTTTGGAGTAGATGCATCACGAAGCCTGTGCATCACAGTCAAGCCAGAATATCAAACTTGGCTCAGAACACCCAGACTGTGCTGCAAGCAGAGTGGAGCAGTTTGTGCCTCTGATTTCAGTGATTTCCTACCGTTGTGTGTGTATATGCCTGTGTGCACGCACACACACACGCACGCACTCACACATTGAGTTAGTCCACGATGTTACAGGAGCTCTGAGTTTTCTTATTTTAGCAGATTTTTGTGGGGTTGTGAGGGGGCTGTAGTTGTTGAGGAGAGGGAAGCAACAGCTGTCGGGGACCAGTGAGTACCGTGCTAGACATTTTATAAAAGGAGATGTATTACTCACTTTCATTCATGAGAAAATTAAAGTTCTGAAATGTCAACCAAGGCTACAGTAAGTCTCTATGACTCCAAAGCTCATACTTTTTACTACCTGTGATTTCTTCTTATATAGAGAGATGCAGTTAGATTGTTGTGGAAGGAGAGTGAGTAATATACGCAATCATTCTGAAAAACTCCTGTCAAACATACATAAAATGTTACACTGTTTACTCTTTGAGGGCTTGAAGGAATGGGATACCTGAATCAGGGCCATTTCCATTAGAGTGTCCTAATATATGTAAAATAGTGTTTCTGGACAGAGGTTGATTTTATCCCCTTTCCCAAAGGTACATTTGGAAATGTGTGGAGACATCTCTGATTGTCACAATTCTGGGGTGGGAGGTGTCTATTACTTGCATCTACTGGGTAGAGGCCAAGAATGCTGTTAAACATCCCACAATCTAGCCCCACAACAAAGAAGTATATGATCCAAAGTGTTAATAGTACCAACATTAAGAAACCCTGATCTAGAGGTACTGATAGCATTAAAGGAGGTGTTACAAAATAAGATGATGAATGGCAAATATGGGAATCCAGATATAATTTCTAACTTATTTGATTCATTTAGAATTTTCTTGAAAGTCCTCTGTAAAGATTCTTAGTGAGACAATGATACCCTGATTAGTAAGTCTCCTGGGAATGAAGATTAAGCCCTATATAAAACACTTACATATACAAGACACATTTTCATAAATCACGTGGAGCAGAAGTTACTATTATTAGGGTTCCAGAAACACTGACCTCCAAACTTATATTTTATCTGTACCATTCATAAGGTCTTCCTCACCTCATATGCCGAGGTGATACTTTTTGGTCATCAGATGCCAAGGCTCTTTCATTCCCTTGAAGATAACCTTCTTTAAAATTTCAAAAATACATGCATTTATTTTAGGTTGATTAAATGACGCTTTTTATATATGGTAGGCAGAATAACGTCCTTTCTGTCCCCCAAAGATGTCTATACTCTAATCTTGAGAACTCGTAGTAAGAGGGACCTTGCAGCTGTGATTTAAGTTAAAGATTTTGAGAAGGGGAGATTATCCTGCATTAAACATGTGGGTCCAATGTAATCACAAGGGCCCTCAAAAGAGGTCAGGCAGCAGCAGAAGTTAGAGTGACATGATGTGAGAAGGACTCAATGTCTTGTTGCTGGCTTTAAAGATGGAGGAAGGGATTGTAAGCCAAGGAATGCAGGTTGCCTTTCAAAGTTGAAAGAGACAAAGAAATGAATCTTACCCAGAGCCTACAGAAAGAAACACAGCTTTGATTTCAGTCTGGTGAGACCTGTGTCAGCCTTCTGACCTCAGAACTGTAAGACAGTAACTTCTTTTTGTTCAAGCTACTAAGTTAGTGGTCATTTATTAGAGCAGCTACAGAAAACTAATATAGTATTGCACTTCCACCAGGTCCGACAGGATGCTCTGCTTAAGCTTTAATGAGTTCTGAAGGTATTAAGAGGTTGGTAAGGGACCCACTCCCAGACATGTGTTTTAATTCCTTGATAAACATGGAGAAATAGATTCCTGCCTGAAGTTGGAGCAGGAGGATGCTAGAACACCAGTATTTGGGACAGTGACAAAAGGAAGAGAAAAAAATTGAAAGCATACGTATTCAACCAGCCACTCCTAGGGTCTAGATCTGATATTCTAAAGTAAGAATGTCCAATGGAATGTTAATGCAAGCCACATGTGTAATTAAAAAGTGTTTAGTAGCCCACAAGAAACAGGTGAAATTAATTTTAATAATTTGTTTACCCCAATGTATCTAACATCATTTCAATAAATAATCAATATAAAAGTTATAGATGGGATATTTTACATAATTTTTCATGCTAAGCCTTTGAAATCTTGTGTGTATTTTACACTTACGATACATCTCAATGTGGACTAGCCACATGTCAAGTGCTCAGTTGCCACACGTGGCAGCTACCATATTTGACAGTGTGTCTCTACAGGGATAAGAGATGCAGGCTACACTTGAAAAGATTATTTTGATGGAAAAACTTGGGATTTTCAAGGCATTTGGAATCCTACCTTAGCAGCCAGGTGACAAAGGTGCCATAAGTGGGATAGAGAGTACCTATCCCCATTTTTGTATAAATCATGGCAGCAGAATCTGGAAGGAATTAGGAAGAGAATGATCTTGAGAAGATCACTGCAGCAGCCACATGATCCAAAGCCCCCTCTCCAACATGAACAAAAGAATCTATTTCACTGGGCCTTCAGAGCGGAATAACCATTCCAGGGCTTTGTTTGGATGCATGCATTTGTTGTCTGTCATTTTAGCTCATAAGTTTTAACTGGAGAAGGTCCCTGCATGAGCTTCTAGAACATTTTTTCTCATGGTAGGTGGTCTACAAGTGTTTCTTCAATGAATGAATCATTAAACAAATGATTTATTTAAGCCGACTAGGAGGATTTAATCATTTTCTTATCATAAAAACTAACAAACAGCCAGTCGAAGGAATGCTTTTGGAATTTTGTATTATACAACCTTATATCATCAATGCCTGGCACGTAGTAGGTGATATTGGTTTTTAGAATGAAATACCTGGCTTCTATTTAGAGATCATCCTAGTGCTAAAACTAGCTAAGCAACTTATTCCATGTTTGGCTAATAGGATATCAACACAGCATATTTTTTTGTTGTTAATGAGAAAGGCAGTGGTTCTGTTATGCCCATGGAAGAACACACCAAAACAAAAATATCTAATACAACGTAACTTTTTAGATTTTGTTCTATTAATAGCCCCAGTGAGTGCCGACAAATGCTTGTAGTTTACCACAATGCCCAAATCAAAACCCTCAAATGGTATGACCACAAAGGCTGTGAACTCTCAAGCCAGTAAGCTAATGGACAAGATGCTAAATATCAACTGACGATCAAGATATATTTTTAATTACAATTGGCATTTTGCTTCTGCTTAATCCATTACATAGGAGCCAAGATCATGCCTTTTCTTCCAATTTCTGACTTCATCCATTGCTGGGGCTCAGCTTTGGTCAGTAACATTAGGTAGGAGGCCAACCACTACGGAGGGGTGAGTGATTGACCTGGATGACACATCTGTACCACAGAAAAAACCAAATGAACCCAAAGAAGCATACAGACAATGTCCTTAGATAATCACTGCTAATGTTTTGCAGCATTTTATGGTTCTTAGGCAAGATGCTGTATTGAATTCCAGATAAGGATAAGGCCTTTATTTTTGCTTTCATTTTTTTTCGTGATAAAGTGAGATAAAAAGCATTGTTATGGCAAGGTCCAGGTCTAGAAGACAAAAAACTTAGAGTCAAATCTTTGCATTAGATGATAATAGATGAGGCACTTCACCTTTCTGAGTTTTAGTTGACTGATTTATAACATGAAGATAGAAAATATCTTTTCTGTTTTCTTCAATTGTATTTTATGAGAGTCAAATGACAAAAATTACTACACTTGAAAAGTATTATTTTTAGTAAAAGGAATATGATCAATACCATTTTCAGTTGATAACATCAGTGGGACTTTGTTTATTTGGTGATTTTCCTTTGTTTTGTTTTTCTGTACCCTCTTGTCAATCTCCCAACACTAGTCCCAGTGAGATTTTTTTTTCCGTCAGATGTTTAGATTAATTCCTCCTGATATTTTCTTTCTGTTTAGTGTTTGCTTAATTAAAACTAGAAACCAAAAGTGTAAATACAAAGTATTCAACTTATGCTCTTGAAAAACCCACTTGTCCCTTCTTCCTAACATCTTTTAAGAAGTAGTATCAGTTAGACCTTACTGTGTAACAGATGTTCACATAATCACAGCAGCATACACCAGAAGTGCACATTTCTCACATGTTTGTGGGTAAGCTGGGATTGATACACCCAGGCTGGGCTCTGGGAGGCGGGTCCTGCAATAGGTCTTGCTAGTTTGGTGCTTTGCTATGAGCTAGTCTTAGACCTTCTCTACATTGTATTTAGTCTACAACTGGAGCTGAAGAGGTGACACCTACCCTGTTGAATTTCTTTCATGAATATAAAAGAAGCATAAGACAGCAAACACAATCAAACAAGGCACCACAGTAGATTTGGCCTCAAAGGATGTTCAGCAAAATACTCTGAAACTAAATCTAACCTAATAATTCTCTCCCCAAGTAAAATGTTTATTTCATCAAAATTTAATCTTGTATTGCCAGATGGAAGTTATGTTTGCTTTCAAAAGTCAATGCTTGTAGTGACCACAATTGCAACTTTTTACATGGTTGAAGACACCATGCTATTAAAACGTTTGTGTTTGTGCACAGGTGAACATTAATTCTTTCAATTACTTGTTGTATCAGGTACATTTTCATCAAATGCTTTATTCTTAATTTTCAAAAGTTTGAAAAGTTAGAACATTAAAATAATGTTTTAAAACACTTAAAATACTGATGCAATAGTATCTGTATATAGGAATAATTTTTCTCTGTATGTGTGTCAATGAGAATGAAAGTTTTGTGAAGGGAGAGTTGTACCTTCCTGAGTCATATTCAGATCGAAGTTTGCAGTGCAGTACTAATGGAATACTATCATCAGTTTGTTTTGATGATTAGCCTTGTAATGAAATTAGCTTATTCTACTGAGAAGCTGTTTTAGCCATTTCATTTTAAAATACTCATTAGCTGAATTGCATGTTTTACTATCGTGGTACTATGTTTTGTACATGGGCCTAACAAAGATCCTAGGATAAAAACATGTTCAATTTTCATGACAGAGGAGTTCAAAATGATTTCTGATAAGATCCACTTAAAAGCTATCTTTTCTCTTTGATGAAATGTTCAGTTAGTACGACAAAACTTACTTAAAAAGTCAGACTCAGTGAAGATAACTGTAATTATCACACACACATGCGTGCATGCCCCTTATAAATGCCTACTTTGTAAATGCGACGTTTTGTTTTGACTATCTCCATATTAAATAAATAGCTGTGAACAGTTGATAAGTTTTAGGTGGTTTATGTGAATCTTCACTAAAAAATGAAAACATTGCTTGTAAAATAAAAGTAAGATTTTTTGAGCATAGATGTTCAGTTTAAACATGTATCTAAGTGAATAGGGTTACTCTTCTTGGCTCTAGGGGGCTTCTTATGTCGCAAGAGTCAAGGGTCCATCAGTGGGCCATATTTGAGATTGAATGCTTTCTCATGGTCACATTTCCATTGGCGAGTCTGTTTGAAGTCTACCTTGGAGCTGGCATCCAGGCTGCTCAAAATATAATCCCTGAAGGCATTTCCAAAACCAAACATTCTCACCCTCTCCCTCCCTTTCCCTTCTTTTCTCCCTCTCTCTCCTTGAGTAAGTATGATCACATGGTATAAAATCTTTGAAGAGGTACATAGTAACAAGTATCTCTCTCATCTGAGTTTCCTATCCACCTTGTGCCATCTCCCAATATACCCATGTTTATTGGTTTTTAAAATAAAAATGCAGTGCAATGTTTCGTTAAATTTTTATTTTGCATCACCTATCTTAAAATTACAAACATATGTGTGCATTACATATACATATGCGTATATATCCAGATAATCTGTGTAGATTATTTGTTGCACAGTACAAACCACTTAAAGACACAGTAGCTTAAGCAAAAACAATATATTATTTTAACTATCCAGTAGGTTAGAAATTTGGCAGGATTCTTCTGGGCAGCACTTCTGCTACATGGTGCAGTTAGGGGCATTCATTTAGCTGCATTCAGCTATTGACAGGACTGAGCCAAAGTTCCTTAGGTCTCATCCTTAGGCCTTAGGCTGAGACCTAAGAAACTTTCACTTATATATTGGGCACCACAGCACTTTCCCAGGTAGCTTCTCTCTTCCTAAGTGTCTTGGGCTTCCTTGCAACATGGTGGATGGTCTAAGGGGCAGCTGGACTTCATATGTGGTGGCTAGCTTCCAAGGAGGAGTGTTCCAAGAGGTAAAGGTGAAAGCCTTAGGGTTCTAAATTCTTTTGAGACGGAGTTTTGCTCTTGTTGCCCAGGCTGGAGTGCAATGATGCGATCTCGGCTCACTGCAACCTCTGCCTCCCGGGTTCAAGCGATTCGCCTGCCTCAGCCTCCTGAGTAGCTGGGATTGCAGGCATATGTCACCACGCCCGGCTAATTTTGTATTTTTTTTTTTAGCAGAGATGGGGTTTCTGTATGTTGGTCAGGCTGGTCTTGAACTCCCTACCTCAGGTAATCCACCCACCTTGGCCTCCCAAAGTGTTGGGATTACAGGCCCAGCCTCTAAATTCTTATGTGATAGTAATCAAATGACCCAGCAAATATCAAATGGCCATATTTGAGATTTAATAATTTCTCATGATTCTCTTTTCATTGATGAGTGTATTTTAAGACGCTTAGGACTAACGTCTGTTTTTTTTTGAGACAGAGTCTTGCTCTGTCCCCCAGGCTGGTGTGCAGTGGCGCGATCTCGGCTCACTGCAAGCTCCGCCTCCCGGGTTCACGCCATTCTCCCGCCTCAGCCTCCCGAGTAGCTGGGATTACAGGCGCCCGCCACAGCGACCGGCTTATTTTTTGTATTTTTAGTAGAGAGGGGGTTTCACCGTGGTCTCGATCTCCTGACCTTGTGATCCGCCCGCCTCGGCCTCCCAAAGGGCCAGGATTACAGGTGTGAACCACCGCGCCCAGCCCAGGACTAACATCTTAAGGTTCAACCAGGAAAATTAATCAGAATCACTCCTAGTACATTTCCTTGGACAGAACAAGTCACAAAGTCATCCAAGAGTCAGAGAGAAGGAGGAAATTCTGCCTCTCAATGGAATGAGTGGCAAATAATTTTCAGCCATATTTAATTCCTGACAATATCTCTTTCATTTTATATGTTTTAAAGCCCACAGACACCAGCCAATCAGTGACTGAAAGATGTTTGCTAATATGCTATGGAAAATTTGATTCTGGTTCTGAAAAAATAATCAAGTTGCGCAAGAAATATTGAAGTAAGAAGTGGTGCTTTTAGAAATAAAAATAATTTTCTTTTTAAAAAACCATAAACTCTTTTTCCGGAACTCAGAGGTTTGCTTTAAAGCCCAAATTTTTGTAACACAATGTGTAGTTAATAAAAAAAAAATACAAAATAATAACTCCCCAGAGTATTTTTGATCACTTGGACAATCTAGATTGCCAATTTGTGGACAGGTTAGTTCTTGATGCATGCTTTGACATATACATTAAACCTTCTCTTACTATTCTCTTGATGAATCTAATTCCCATTAAACCTGTGACATAACCTATAACTATCACCAGCTTCTTTGTAGGAGTTTACGATCTTCATGATATATGCCTTCTGAAATATATGTCTGTAGGCTTATGGTAAAATTAATAAAACCAAAATTAAAACTGACAGCTCTGAAATGATATGCTACTCTTAGCATATGGAATAACTACCGTGAACACTTACGGGGTTTGTTGCAAGAGTATAGACAGTTACCCAATGGGGGATAACTTCTGAACTGTGTTGCTAAATCTCATTTGACAGGTTTTGGATTTGGTATAATTTTTCTATAGCATTTTAGTGTCGGGTGAGCAATATGTTAGCTATGATTCAGATGACATTTTATTTCTAAGCCCTTTAGTCTTTCCCCTCCAAGTCCTCCCTCACTTCCCTGTCACACCCTCCTTTTTCTCTCCTTTCCTTCCCTCTATATATACTGTATCTTATCTAAATATTTTAGCAGCTAGTTCATGACTAGAAGATTCTTTATGACATACAATAATAAAAATTTCTTTTGTCTGGCTGCAAATCTGAATGTGCACATCTGCAAATCTGAGAGTACATGTCAGAGTTTTACCTGTCTATGGATCTATTATGTTTTTATTTCTTATATCCAAACATTTATACTGTTATTTCATCTGACGGTAAAAATGTAAATCGCGAGGATTTAGTCCCCTACATTGTGTTGCATGATCCAGGCTTTTATAAAATCTGTCTTGGCCCCACTTCATGCATGCACATGTGTGCGTGCGCACACATTGCTTTTTTTTTTTTTTTTAATCTTTTTTTTCTGATGAGTGAAGGGCTGCTAGCCAGAAGTTGACTTTATAAAGAACAGCAGTATCCCTATAAAACAAAGACTTTTTCAGTTTGGAGGGAAAATACGTAAGATTAGATTGTTATAATAACAAAGCGATACTCATATATTGTAATTATGCTGAAACTTCAGGATTCCATATGCTGGAAACTATGTAGGATTATTCAAAAGATGAAAATAGTCAGAAAATAGGGCCAGAAGGAATTTGAGGTGCTTTTAGATATATCCTTTTCCTTCCCTTATCCTAGTTTTACCTTGAAAGCATAGAAATTCTACAAACATGCTCCAAACATGATACATAAAAATAAACATATATTAACAAGGGTATAGTGCTTTTGTGTAGGAATACGAGTCTCCAAATCATGGATGTGGGCCTTTCCAAAATTTGTTCTATACAAGATAGACTTTCATTTCTGAGACAGGTTCACTTGTGGCTGTCTTTATCAACTTTTTAATAATTGCCCCTAAATGATTTTTATCCCTGCAGTCGGGATCATTCTTTGCTATGAAACTATTTTGTAAATAAGAAGATGCTATACCACTGCTAGAGACAGTCTTGGTTATCTACTCAAAATTCAATTCACTGTTCTTTCTTGGTAACAAAGATGCAATGAGCCCTATTAAATGTTCATGTTCTAAGCCTTTCTTTTAGCCAAGAATGAACTTGGTTTTAAGCAATGAGTTTTGTGAGCAGAAATTCACAGGTAGTTTCTTGGGGAAAATGTTCTTCTTTACAAATGGGATGATACCACTCTTCTACCAGCTTTCCCTTCTTTCTTTCTTGAATAAGGATGTAATGGCCAGATTTGTAGCAGTCATATTGTGACCACATGGAGGAAGTTAATATATTTCAGAGTTCTTGACCCTGACAATGTACAGCTGCTGAATCTATGCTAGTAACTGTCTTCCTCTCTGACTTACTGTAAACTAAAAAAAAATTTCCTCCCCGTGTCAACTATCAAGTATTTTGCTACTGTTAGCTGATTCTAACTACCTTACATTGTAAATAGATGTAAAAAGCTCATTTGTTTACATTAAATTTATAATTTTAGTGTTTTTTTCTGTTGCTGCTATTGTTGTTGCTATTATTTTGCCTGTATTTTCTTCCTATTACATTCTTTTTTTGTTTGTTTGTTTGTTTGTTTGTTTTTTGAGACGGAGTGTCACTCTGTTACCAGGCTGCAGTGCAGTGGCACAACCTTGGCTCATAGCAACCTCCACCTCCTGGGTTCAAGCGATTCTCCTACCTCAGCCTCCTGAGTAGCTGGGACTACAGGCACGCATCACCATGTCCAGCTAAATTTTGTATTTTTAGTAGAGACGAGGTTTCACCATGTTGGCCAGGATGGTCTCAATCTCTTGACCTTGTGGTCTGCCCACCTCGACCTCCCAAAGTGCTGGGATTACAGACATGAGCCACTGCACCTGGTCTTTTTTATTATGCTTAAAACAGGTCCTGTGCTCTTTGCTTTAATGCCTGTTTGCAATATACCTCTTGGGTTTTTCATCAAAAGCTTATGTTAATTGAGGAGTTTGGAGTTGAAGGAGGTAGTCTCCCTCAGTTAAAAATAAATTCTCTGGATTGAGGGAGTCGAGAGCAGTCTGTGGGTCTAATGAACACTGAGGATCAATTGCTGTGAGGATGTGGCTTTGTAGAATATCAGAAGGCTACATTTGGCCCAGACACTCTGAATTTCACTAAGGTTTTCTGTCTCCGAAGCATAGTGCAGCAGCAGCAGCAGAGACAGGGCCTGTGCTAAGTTGAATCCCTCTAAATCAAGGTTTAAATCATCCTCCTTCCACTGAGCTAAAGTCCCCCATCTGACCTCACCCTGAGGCTTTTCTCCTTGTCCTTACATGTTTTCTTGATGTTCACTGTCTCTTGGAATGACATCCTGCCTCCATCTGGCTCTCCCCCATGACCAGAAGTGTCACAAGAGGCCTCTTCAAAGGGCTGCTCAGGCCTCTCCACCTAGGCAAATGATGCAAATGCCCTTCTTTATGCTTCTGATCTATGAAAGAAAGAAGACATTCTGATGAGACTTGATTTCACTTGGATGGTTAAAGCAGAAATAAGACCCAAGGTCTTTCTACTCTTAGATCTACAAAATTATGATTCTATTGTCCCTCCTCTTTAGAGATAACTCTGCAGTAGAGGAAGGGTTCATAAGTTAAGAGCCTTTGTTAGAAATGTTGGCTCATTTTATATTATAAACCATAATCTTCATCAGTAACATATGGGAATTTGGACAATAAGATCTGTAATATCCACCTCATATCAAATGCAGAATTATTCTATCAAAAGGTTTTTACAATTTTATAATGTATACTTGACTTTTCAGAAGATGCAGTGGGGATTCTGGTGCAAATTTATTCTAAAAAAAAATTGTAACACCAAAATATTTCAGAACTCCTCTACTTCTTAGCAAATGGTACATTCTCCATTAGAATATTTGTTGGAGCATAGCAGGCAGTCAATAAATATTTGCCAAATGAAAGAATGAATGAATGACTATCAACTTGGGATGTTTTATACCCCAAGATCTAAAACATTAAGCACATTTTTAATGATAGCAGTTCTCATTTGACCCTTACCATAAATCCCTGGTCTTTACAAAAACCAAATGCGATCTTTCAAACATGTGAGCTTCTGCATCTGGGTGATTCAGAGTGGAAGGGGTTAATAAGGAATTGGATGCATCCATAGGATTTCTGTGAAGCACAAAAAGTACAGTGCCAACAAAATCCCCTGAAGAGTAAACAAAACTTGGAACCGTTGCAAACAATAAATTGTCAATACCTTATAGAAGAAATGGATAATGAAAACTTATCATGCCTATAGTTAGTATCCTCTTTAAAAGAATTTACAGAGCCTATGAAATTAAATTCTGTGCACAGTTCTCTTAATTTGTCCTTAATTAAACAATACTCCATAAATGGTGCATTCAGTGACCAAATGTTCAGAGACAGCAAAATGGTGGGTCCCAAGCCATTAGGAATGAAATAAAGGCAGTCCCTGGAGAGTCTGCAAGAATCTGGTCTCTCTAAGTGACAACTGATGGTTTAGGAAAGATAATTAACTTTGCAATTACAAACTGCAGCTTTCACGAGTGCTGTTTTTCCCCCAGCATAATCTTTTAAATGTTGGATTATTTCCTATAATATGAAATAGTTTGCTTAGAAAGGGGTAAAGCAAACAAATGCCTCACCTTAGGCTGCTGAGTTCATCAGGAATTAAGTCCTTATTGATTAATTTAATGGGTATTGTTTTTTATTTCTAATGTTAGATCAATATCCATTTAATGTGCAATGGCTATGCTGATTTTCAACACACTAATTTCATCAGGAAATTTATACAAATATCAAAACAATATATTGATTCTATACAAAATCAGAAAAATAGAACTTTTATTTTTTATCAGAAGATAAGTGTAAAATTCCTGTTTAGTAAGTTAAGAGATAAAACTTTTAAAGAATCCTTATACTGCTATAGATTTAGTAACCGTATGCCATTTTTTCCTGCTTAAGTGATTCTCTGAAAATCTCATTACTTTATTTATTATGGATTTTTAAATTACCTTAGTACCGGAATAAGCCAGTTTTCTTTCTCCTCCCTCAAAGAATTCAGTCTACCCTAACTCTACCTGAACAACTTTTCTTAATGTCAACTGACACTATGCATTAGGCAAATGTTAATGACAAATAAGAATTGCTTTTTTTTTCTTTGAAAATCTGATCGCAGGAAGGCCACTTCATTGTGTCTATGCAGACAGAAACTGTGAACTGTATAAATATCCTGAACTAATTTTAGAACCAAAACACCCATCCTCTCCTCAATATTATCCAGTTCATCTGACGGCCATGTCTTTCTCTTCTTTGTCTGATTTTTCTGATTATTTCTATTTCTACCTAGATGTGCCTGTCTGTACTTGTTCAGAGTGGTCCTATCACTCACAGCAAATACACCAGAAAATAGACTTTGAAAGTTGACTCAGCCATGCAAATGCACAAATTGCCTTTTGTTTACACTATATAGTAACGCTGAAGAATTAGGAAGCACCTGAAAGATAAACTGGTTTTTATTTGGTACCTCCAAAAGTCAGAGAAAATTTGTAAGATCATCCCTTTGCCACTAGGCTTTTACATAATGTATTTAGGTTTTATTAGAAACCCTCATGTTGTTAAGTAATCTTTATACGTTCTCTGAACTTGGGCAGGATCACCCTTTCTCTCTCTCTTCCTTCTTTTCTTTCTTCCTTCTTTTATTCGAGCATCAAATACTTATTGAACTCTTATTACATACTAGTACTAAGCCTGAAACTGTGTCTACAGAGATCTACACAACACACTCAAGGAAGTGGCCATTAACTGAAAGTTGAAGTTCTTCTGCTAGCAGATCTCATACAGATACAGCCACTGGGGACTTAGATAAATATAGAGAAGTGGACTGCTTCTCTTCCTGGAGGCTAGCTTCTACACTGGGACAGAAAACCCAGGCAACTTTCCGTGTCTAAGTCCATTTCCATGTCTGCTCAGCAAAATTCCCATCTCTTTCTAAGGAGAAGAGTAATGAATACAAATTATCCACCAGGCTCCTTGACAAAAGCCCATTTTCCTGAAAGATTGTGTTTGTTTCCACCTTAGTCAGCCTCCAAATTATAAGGATGCTCCTCCTTAATGCCTTTAATCTCTGATTCCTGCCATTTGTCCCTTCAAATTAACCTGGCTTTGGTCACTATGTTAAATTGTATCCTAATAGCATCTGTGTATCTCCTGGGCTCCCCAAGACTATCTCCATTTGTCTAACCGGTGACTTCTCATTTCTCTTCTCCTTGTTTCCTTCACCACTTTTTTATTTAGCATCACACCTCATTCTCCGCTTGAGTCTTCTCTTTTAGCCCTCTTGTGTTGTCACCTGGTTTAAATTCGCTCTCCCAGCTCTGACCTTCTGACACACGCCCTCATGTCTCAAGAACTGTTTAGAACTACTCGGGAGGCTGAGGTGGGAGGGTGGCTTGAGCTGGGAAGTCAAGGCTGCAGTGAGATGAAATCACACCACTATACTCCAGCCTGGGTGACAGAGCAGGACTCTCTCTAAAAAAAAAAAAAAAAAAAAAAAAAATGTTTGGAAACTATAGCATCACCCTGCCTCCAGGTTTCATGGAGTTTCTCAGCTGGCCTGGGCCAGATAATGAGTGTGGAAAAGGGATGAAGGAATGCATTATGCATTCAACTGTTAACCCATAATCCAAAGCTTCACTGTCTTATTTTCAGACAAATATAGAAGTTTCATAACTGTTCTCTCTGTATTTATTCCTCCAACACTCACATTTATTATCTGCCATTTCAAGATGAGTATATCTATGGACTTATTTTGGAATACATTGTTTTCCAACTCTAAATCATGCTATAAACCTTGTGCTTTATTCACTATATAAAGTAAGAGGGCTACCTCCCAGATGATCAGGAATGTATCATATTGCTGTATTTCCTTGACAGCTATTATAGGATGTTGGTAGAGTGCTTCTCAAACTTTATCCAACAGATGCTAATTCTGCTTGATATCACTGTGCATTTTGCATGGAAAATTTTCCATCAGCAAATATGGGAATCATGGGCTAAACAAAACTAAATAGGTCCCTTTACTTCAGGACTCTCTGAATCTTAAATATGTTAATGTACTTACAGTACTCCAAGAGGAAGATAAAGGATATGGTACTTGACCATGAATGCTTTTTTTTTTCTAAAGTGTCTTGAATAGCTAGTGTTAGTCCTCTGTGGAGCACGCATTTAGTGAAATACTGTTCCACAAAATGAAATTTTAAGTATTGAGAGAGTAAATAAAAGGCTTTCATAATTTGGTCCTCATTTTCCTTTCTATCTTATCTCATTTAACTTCCATAAATGTCTTGTTAAGAACTTTATATTCTTATTAAAAAAAGGCCATTTATTATTTCAAAAAAAAGGCCATTTATTATTTCAACACAACCTATGCTTTGCTAAACACCTGCTTTGCTCCTCTTTTTTTCCACTCTTCCATCTAGCTTTCTCCAGTTAAAATTATTGCCCCTACAAAATGTCTCCTTATCCACAAAGCCTTGGTTTATTACTTAGCTACAAGTGACTTTCCCGTATTCTCAAATTCTATAGTACCATTTTTTTATGGAATATATCACAATCTGTTGGATATTGTTGCTAATGGTGACCTCATTTCCATTATCAGTTTCCAATTTTTTTAAAAAAATAATACTATTGTATGTTGAGTTATCACCATGAACTAGCCATTCCTTGAAGAATTTTATTCATTTATTAATTTAGTCATTAATTCACGTTAGGATGGGTTCAATCGGCCAAGCTAGATGGCTTCAATTTCAGCCAGCCATCATATTTGATGAGTATCAAGGCATGTTCTAGAGGTAAGAACATGTGTTTTCTGATACTGCTGTAAACATGGTAGATAAAACACCTTCCCCCTATGAATTTTACATTTTAGTGCATGCAGATTATAAACATGTACACAAAGCAATAAATACATGTTTTGGAGAGTGGTGATACATAGAAAATAAAACAGAATAAGAGTATAGAGAACAACAACAGAGATGGGATGATTACATTAAGTTAGAGTGGTCAGGACATTTTATCTGTGTTAGCAAATTGAAGTTCCATATGAGGCAAAGTTCCGTAGATTGACCAAGATCATTTAGATCTTAAATATTAGAGCAGGGCTAATGTATATGATTGCATAGCTCGTGCACTGTAAACTCTAAAGAACAGCATTCTTATCATTGTCTATGTGAGTGATGGCTCTACGTCATTTTTTTTTTTTTTTTGAGTTGGAATCTCACTCTGTCACCCAGGCTGGAGTGCAGTGGCAAGATCTCAGCTCACTGCAACCTCCACCTCCCGGGTTCAAGCGATTCTCCTATAAATCTCAGCCTCCCCAGTAGGTGTGATTACAGGAGCACACCAGCTAATTTTTGTATTTTTAGTAGAGATGGGGTTTTGCCATGTTGGCCAGGCTGATCTCGAATTTCTGACCTCAAGTGATCTGTCCGCCTCAGCCTCCCAAAGTGCTGGGATTACAGGCATGAGCCAACATGTCTGGCCTCAGTCATGTTTTTGTAGAGAAGCAGAACCACTAAGAGTGATGTGGAATAAGGAATTTATGATAGAGATTACGCCTTAAGTACGGAGGAGAGCTTATAAAAAGTTCTATGGAAAGTCATTGCTTCTTTGGGTGTGGGATGGAAGTCACTGTAGGTAATAAGGGACAATGGTGCCTAAGAAAAGATCACATAAAATGGGAGAAAATCAGGACAGATAGGAAGCCAAGAACAAAATGGATCCCATAAAGACAAATTAGAACTCACATCTGTGTCTCACTGCCTCCAACCTGAATGGAGTGAATAGTGTGCTACAAAAAGACCTGGAGCTTTTCACCAGGTGTATGTACAAGCACCTGGGCCAGGTCTTGGAGAAGTTGAAGGAAGAGATTCCATGGGAATCAGAAGAGTTACAAACTGGCTGCTGCGTTTTCCTATGAAGTGAGACACAAGATGAGTGACACGTGAACAAGCTGCAACAGTTGCCCTACAGCAAAATTTGAGCATAATGGCTGCTGCTTCCACATCTTGCACAAATTTCTTCTGTGACTAACTCTAACCAGAATCAATGTCTTAGAGCAGAGGTGGGCTTTAACTTCAACTTTGAGACTTACAGAGTTATATGCTTTTGACAACACAGTATTGCCTCTTTCATGGAGGATATGTCTCATATTAATACATCTCATAATATCTACTGCAGAAAGTAAGTGCTTACTAAATATTTATTGAATAAATAATTCCCTGACCTGAAAGTGACTCTAGAGAATAAAATTCTTAAATTTTCAGAGTGACTAGACTGTATCAAAGCACACAGGCTGGAAAAAATAGTCATTTACCAGAGAAAAATAGAGTGATCTCTTTGTCACTGAAGTACTTTGCTTCAGTGAGCAGGACTAAAGATCTCATTTCCAAACTTAAGCATTTGTTTGGTGGCATTGCTAGATCAACATTACCTGGGGAAAGAAACTTCTGGGAATTTGTTAGAAATGAAAAATTTCCAGGTCTACTAAATCAGAAATTCTGGAGATAGGACCCAGTGATCTGCATTTGAATAACCCTTCAGGTAATTAGATATGCTCAAATTTGAGAATCACTAATCTAGAGATGCTAAATTCCTGGGCAAGTGAATAAAAGGAGAAGTTGAAGTAGGCCTTGTTTGGTGAATCTGCAAGTTTGGTGGGTAAGAGGAATGATAAGAGGAACCACCAAGTTGCAACTTTAGACAATTCAGGAGAGTCAGGCAAAAGTGGAAATGATAGCAAGCAGCCATTTGGAGCAAGTACATCATGAAGTTTCAAATAAGAAACAGTCATTCATTGGTAATGCTGGAGATTTCTCCAGTCGCATATGGCAGCTTCTTTTCCACACATGCTCATGGCAGGTGGGTTGCTGATTGCTTGTTACTTGGGCAATTTCTGGGTAAACCAATGAATTGCATCATGGATTTCTACCCTTTTAATCACGCAATTTGATATAAATGGTGACACAACCACACTGCCCTCTCCAGCTATGTGTGTTCATGTCTCTCCTTAGGAACTTCCCCCCAGATCAATGTATGATGGTAGGATAATATTTTGAAATGCTAATCGCCATAAAGGTTATTTTTTACCCTTTATTTCCTGCTTGCTCCTGTGTCACTATGCTCAAAGTTGAAGTCCTAATTCTCTGTGGCTTTTCTGTTCCATTATACTAAGACTTTAGGGCACCTTAGCAGATATATTAAACAGTTGATAAAGATGACTGAGACATAGACAAGATATCTTAGTAAAAAACGCAAAAAGGAAAGAGATATTCCTGTGACTGAAGGTTGGAGATTTAAAAGGGAAGAAAGAGGGAAGACTGGGATAGAACTTTCATGTAGCTTCGATGGTGAAGAAGAATCCAGAAAGAAATGGTTTGTGGCTATGGTTAGTTCTATAAGTGCAGGGAAAGCCTTGCAGAAGTATTCCAGGCCCCAAACCTGAAATAGAAAGAGCAGAGAGGTCAGGCCGGGTAGCTCATGCCTGTAATCCCAGTACTTTGGGAGGCTAATGTGGGGAATTGCTTCAGCTCAGGAATTCAAGACCAGCCTGGGCAACATAGTGAGATCCTTCTCTACAAAAAATTTAAAAATTAGATGAGTGTGCTGGTGTATGCTTATAGTTTCAGTTACTTGGAAGGCTGAGTGGGAGGATGACTTGGGCCTAGGAATGCGAGGCAATAGTGAATTATGATCACACCACTGCACTCTGGCCAGGATGACAGAGCTAGACTATGTCTCAAAAGAGAGAGAGAGAAAAGAAAGAACAGAGAGCATCTAGAACAGCAGAAGTGTGAGCAGTAACTCTGTAGACAAGTGACCCATAACTAGTTCCATAACACCCCCTTCAATACCTGGCCACTGTGCAAAACTCTACAAGTAGAACTCAGAAAATGACTAAGTTTAATTTTTCCTCTAAGCCTATGAAATGAGTTGATTTATGGCAAAGGCAGTACAATTTCTTTCAGATATAAGTATGTGAACTGAAGCTAATACTTCCTAAGACTGGGACTCTTGTCACTAAGATTATGTCTTCTCCATTACTTTATTTTGATAAACAATGTGCTGTGTAGGGAAGACCCATTATCCCGAAATGAACTTAAAAATTGCTAGATCAGCTGCTTTTAGAGGTGAATTGCCAGAAACAGGGGAAAGAAGAAAGAGGGAAGGCAAATGTAATCAGATTTCAGACTTAGCGATGATAACTGGTATATAAATTCTTATTTGGAAGGACTGGATATCACTGTTACTCAGTGGTGCTCCGGCAGTGGTTTCACTTGATATTTGTCTCCCCTTAACCTAGTAGGAGAGTCAGGCTGTGAATACCATTACATGTACATAGTGCAATACAGTATGTTTGTTTAGATATTAAGTTTAATCCACTGGTAGGATAGAGAAGAAAGTGATTAAATTTGCTGACTGGAGGATGTATGAGTCAGGGTCCCAGTACAAAACAGATGGGTCATTTAAAAGAGTAGCTCTGAAACAAACAAAAAGATGGTTGTAAAGAAACACAGGGCAAAGAACCCACATCCATGGCTCAGTGGAACCTGAGCTATTACACCCAAGATCCAAACAGGAAAGAAAGGGACCAGAGAAAGGAAGGGGTCCAGGGCCTGAAGGGAAAAAGATGTAGAATCAGAGAACTCGAGAGGAACAGTATGCTTCATTTGAGAGACACAGCCAGAGGTGAGTTCACAGGAAGGATGCTGGGTGTACATCCTTAGACCTTACCCACCTACCTATTTCAGTCTTCGCTTAGGAGTCCCCATGTGCTGAACCCAGCCTGAAGCTAAAGGACTTAGGAGCCCAGTTGATGTAGCCCATGAAGTCAACCTTTTCAGGCTGAGGCCAGGCAGGGTTGAAAAAGGTGGATCTGGAGGAACAAACAGAGGTTACATGAGTGAGAAATGGTGTCTCAGAGAAGGTGATGCCTGAACAATTTGAAGGAGCCATAGAAGTCTACCAGGTATAGAATGGAAGGAATTACTTAGGTTTTCTTCCCAAGTTGGTTTTCTGTTGCTACAATTCTGACATTTTCTAAACACATTTTCACTTATTAGAATAGGATGTAAGCGGTATACTGGGTTTTACCCAGCAACATTTAATTTCTTAAGTTAGTTCTTATATCAATATCTTGTCACCTGTTGTTATGGGTTGAATTGTGTCCTCCAAAATGATAGTGAAGTTCTAACCCCTAGTACCTGTCAATTTAACTCTACTTAGACATAGGATCTCTGTAGATGATCAAGTTAAGATGAAGTCAGTAGGGTGGGTCCTAATCCAGTATGACCGGTATCCTCACAAAAAGGGGAAATTTGGGCAGAGACAGAAATGCACCCAGGGAACACTAGATGAAGTTGAAGGCTGAGATTGGGGTGATCTGTCCACAAGCAAAGCCAGAGATTGCCAGTAAACTACCAGAAGCTAAAGCAGGAGGCATCGAACAGATTCTCCCTCACAGTTCCCTCACAGCCTCAGAAGGAACCATCCCTGCTGACCCTTTGATCTTGCCTCCAGGCATCCAGAACTATGAGACAGTACATTTCTTTTGTTTAAACCACCTAGTTTGTGGTACTTTTTTATAACAGCACTAGCAAATTAACTCACCTGTCAGTAACATAGCCTCTTATCCTCTATAATTCTTCTTCTCTGCTACAAAACACATATGTCAATGATGGAAAAACCGCTCCTCTTCATACAAAACAATATAAAGTATCAGAAGATATATTATATTTAACAAGGTTATATTTCCAACAGAGGTCAATTTATTATGAAACCAATAAAACTTAAGCCTTGAGACTCTCAATTATCTCAACCCATTCTGAGGCCCAGGAACTAATTTTTAGATTCTTAATTTAAACTCTTTTTCTAAAAGAGGGTACCCTGGTTATTTGGACTCTACAGAACCCGTGTCTGCCCTTTATCTTAATCTCTGTTGTTGTGACCCCCAATCCCAGCTAGTAATGCAACATAGTTGTTTATGTGTTTGTATCCTAATTCAGTTCTATCATGCTTTCAAATTCATTGTTCTTATAATCAACAACCATTAAAAATAAACTCAAAGGAAGGAATAACAAACAAAAAGAACAAACAACTTTGAGAGTCCTTGAACACAGAGTGTTCTAGGCCCAGTGGGATTCCAAAATGAGGACAAGAATCCTTCTCTAGTCTGCACCAAATGGTGATTTATAGTTTTAATTTTTTTTTTCTTTTCTTTTTTTTCTTTACCTGAGGGTTCTTGTTTCAGGTGAATTACCTCAGGGAGAAAGCCCATTTTTGATACTCCTAATCTCCCACTATTTTTTCTAGGTTGTGAAACCTCAATTGCTTTGGAGAGAAGATGGATTAAAATTATAATTACATTCATTAGCATATCTAAATGGAAGCATCCTGCCTTACTGTATGTACTCATTAAGAGTGAGCATCAACAGCATTTCAGAATTTGCTGCATTAATTAGATGATGGAATCGTGCACATCCTTAGTACTTCTGCACAGGATGGAAGGAGCCTGAGGGTTAGGACCTGACTTGGCCATGGCTCTGGGGGGTTTTCTGTCTCTGTAATTTCTATACCCCTCCACAGTATAGGCTCTGCTCTCATCTGTCTTTAAAATAACCATCTTCAGGTTTCATAAGTATGTACTCAAACTTAAATCCTATTTTAGAAGAAGAAGAACAGATAACTCTCAAATAACTCCACCATGGAGTTGAGCACGTCGGCTGAGGTATTGGTGAGATCATCGCAGAAAAAGAAACCTCATTTATTTTTTTTTCCTTTTGCTCTGGACAGCAACATCCTGGCACTTTTCCAAGCCGTGCTGACTAATGGGAAGTTGTAGAGTTCATGTACACCTTCTAATGTTTGGCTTTGCAAATGTTCTCTGTGACTTCTGCTCAGCATCGTGGTGAACCACTTATTCCTCAGTCCTCATGCTTCCATATGAACAGCACGCTACTTGAGAAACCCTCTAGTCCCCTTTCCACTCCCTTACTCCTTCCAGGTCTGGGGAGGAGAACTCATTTGATTGGTGAACTTGGGAGAAGGAATTAGAAGTCTTGGAGCAGTGCCTTCCTTCCTCTCTGTTTGGAATCCACTCGTCTATAGAGGGTACTTGTTCTGTCTGTTCTCTGCCATGCAATCAGTATCCACGGGTTATAAAGACCTGGTGTTTTCAGCCATATCTATGACTATATGTATAAGTCTGTTTGGGATCATCCCCTAAAATAGGCTGCCAACATATTCCTCCTCTTCCTGCACATGCTTGCCTATTTTTCCATCAAGAATTAAAATCTATTTCCCCACTTCTTAAATCCAGGCTGGACTTCTGATTTATTTACACTAACAAAGTACCATGTTACTGATGCTTTATGAGTTCTAGGTCTAGACCTTAAAGGGCCCGACAGCTTCCATTTTTTCCCCTCGTGGAATCTATTTGCCATGTTGTGTGGAAATCCAGCCTATCTTGCCAAAGACACAAGGAGTGTGAGAAGAAGTTCCACATGAAGGGACCATGTAGAGGACAACCAAAGCATCATGGCCAAATCCAGCCCTAAGGCTCTAGACATGTAAGGCAGCCCTCTTGGGCCACCCAGCCCAGCCTGTCTGCCACCTGAATGCAGACAATATGAATATCTGCATCAACACCACGTGGAGTAGAACAGCCCAGTCAATCTATGGAGTCATCAGAAGTAATGAAACATTAACACTCTAAGCTTTCTAATTTGTTACATAGCAATAGATAACTCATTGTTTTTGCAAATTCATGCAATTTTAGAGGTGATGACTCAGCAAGCCCACTTGGGCACAAACTTAAATCATATTCTGCACATAGCTTTATTAGTAATTAAGATGGTAGTTTAATGTCCATCTTCTACTCCTGGGTCTGCTCATCTATTGAGTCAGAACTCTGGAGAGGAGAACTGACTAAGACTCCTTAACTAGAAAATACTTTTTTTAAAAAAAATTACCTAAAAACCTGTGTATCCTCTAAGAGTCAGCCCAAATGTCACTTAGAAAATAACTTACTTGATGCAGATCCCTCCTCTCTGTATTTTCCCGGAGTGTGACTTCATCATAGCACATGTTTGCACTTTGTGTTTGATATTACTCAACACTCATTGAAGTCAGGGGATAGGTTTTATCTGAGTTTACCTCACCACCCTCACGAACATGCCTAATCCAACGTTACATTTGATAAACACTTATTTTATATAATACCTGAGAAAATTTGTCTGCTTTGCTTCAGTTAAGAGTATGAAGCTGCTTCACTCTCCCAATTCTTGTTTTTCTAAAAGGTTTTTTTTTCGATGTTTTGGTCTTTATACAAAACAATATAAATTACCAGAGTACATATTATACATATTTGGTGTACAGTTTGGTGATGTGGAAAGAGCACTAGCTTTTGGATGAAGTTAAGTTTCAAACTAATTTCTGGTAGTTTTTGCTTATGTGGAATTGAGTGACCACTTTCCATTTCTGAGCTCTAATCTCCTCATTGTAAGACAGGAATAATTAGTGATAGACTTCCAGTAATAGAGTTTTTAAACAGTTTTATTGAGATATAGCTCACATACCATACAATTTACCCATTTGACATGTACAATCACCACAATCTCACAATCTGATTTTGAAATATTCCTGTGACCCCATACCCATTAGTAGCCACTCCCCATTTCCCCATTTCTCTTAACACTGAGCAATCACTAATCTGCTTTCTGTCTCTATAGAATTGTCTATTCTGATAATTTATAAACATTCAATCCTACAATATATGATCTTTTGTGACCATATATATATATATATATTTTTTTTTTTTTTTTGAGACAGAGTGTCACTCTCTCACCAGGCTGGAGTGCAGTGGCACGATCTCAGTTACTGCAACCTCTGCCTCCTGGGTTCAAGGGATTCTCCTGCCTTAGCCTCCCAAGTAGCTGGGACTACAGGCATGTGCCACCAGGCCCAGCTAATTTTAGTATTTTTAGTAGAGATGGAGTTTAACCATGTTGGTCAGGATGGTCTCGATCTCTTGACCTCGTGATTCGCCTGCCTCAGCCTCCCAAAGTGCTGGGATTACAGGCATGAGCCACCACGCCCAACCCTGTGACCATGTTTTTTCACTTAACAGAATGCTTTCAAGGTTCATCATGTTGTAGCATGTATTAGTACTTCATTCAATTTTACTGCTGAATAATACATTGTTGTGTGGTTGTAGGACATTCTTGTTGTCCATTTATCAGTTGATGGACATTTGGGTGGTTTCCACTATTTGACTATTATAAGCTGTGCTTCCATGAACATTTGTGTATAAGATTTTACGTGTACATACATTTCATTTCTTGTAGATATATATGTAGGATTATATACATAGGAGTGGAATTGTAGTATATGAGTGTTCCTGTTTCTCCTCATCAACACTTATTATTGTCTGCATTTTGGCTCTAGTCATTCTAGTGGATGTGAAGTGGTAGGGACATACCATCAAGATAGTGTGGGTTCAGTCCCAGACCACCATGATAAAGTGAATATTGCAATAAACTAAGTCACACAATTTTCTTGGTTTCCTGGTGCATATAACATATATGTTTACACTATTCTGTAGTCCATGAAGTGTATACTAGCATTATAGCTACCCCTTTTACTTGAACACTAAGAGGCCATTGTAGGATTATTAATTGGCCTTATTTCAATATTGTGTCCCAGAGAAAGAGAGAAATGGAGAACGGGTTGTCAGTAGAGCAGTTGGAACACATACAACATTTGTCAATAAAGTTTCCTGTCCTGTATAGGTGGTTCCTAGTGTCCCCAAGCCATTACAATAGTAACATCAAACATGACTGATTACAGATCACCATAACAGATAGAATAATAATTTAAAAGTTCAAAGTATTGCAAGAAATACAAAAACGTGATACAGAGATATAAAGTGAGCTTTTGGAAAAATAGTGTCAATAAACTTGCTGGATGACGGCTTGCCACAACTCTTTGAAGAAACATAAAGCAAAACACAGTAGAATGAGTGAGGTATGCCCTCTGTTTTATTGTGGTTTGATTTGCATTTCCATAATGAATAATTATGTTGAGTATCTTTTCATGTGCTTATTATCATTCACAGATTTTTTTCTGGAGAAACATCTATTTGTATCTGCTGCCTATTTTAAAAATTGGGTTATTTGTTTTTTTATTTTTGAGTTGTAAGATTTCTTAATTTATTCTAGATATAATTCTCCTATTAGATAAACAATTTGCAAACATTTCTTCACACTCCATAAGGTATCTTTGCACTTTCTTGATGGTATCCTTTGAGGCACAAAAGTTTTTAATTATGGCAAATTCTAATTTGTCTATTTTTTCTTTTGTCACTATTGTTTTGGTGTTGCATTTCGCCTAACTCACGTTCATAAAAATTTATTTCTCTGTTTTATTCTAAGAGTTGTATGGTTTTAGCTCTTAGAACCCATTCTGAGGTAATTTTTTGAGGAAAAGGTCCAACTTCATTCTTTTGCGTGTGACTATCCAGTTATCCAACACCATTTGTTGTAAAGATTATCATTTCCTCATTGAATTATCTTAGCACTCTTGTAAAAAAATCAATTGACAGTAAATATGAGGGTTTATTTCTGGACTTTCAATTATGTCCCATTACATGACTCTATTTTAGATTTATACTGACATTGTTCCAGTGAAATTCTCTTTTCTTTTTTGTGCTATGATCATTATACATATTATGTCCATACATCTTTTAAGCACAATACATTGTTATAATTGTGTTTTCTAAATAAATTCCAAAGAGACATGAGAACAAGTATATATATTTTAGGAGATTGTTACATTAATCTTCTTATTTATCTTTTTCATCCCTTCATTTAATCCTGTGGATATTAGTTAAAATCTGGTATTCTTTTCTTACTCCAACATAACTACGCTCCTGCTCCTTACTCCAATATAACTGTGCTGCTATCATCAAGTATATTATATATGCTATAAGCCCAACAATACAATTATATACATATTGTTTTATGCTACATCATTATCTTTACTACCATGCTTTCTTTTTTCATGTCTGAAGAACTTTCTTTAGACTTTCTTGTAAGACAGATTTGCTAGCAACAGATTCTCTCAGTTTTTGTTTATCTTGGAATGCATTTGTTTCACTTTCATTTTTTAAAGATAATTTTGCTAGAGATTCTTGGGGTTGAACATTGTTTAATCGTTAGTGATTTTTTCTTTTCTGTGGAAGTTTTATTTGAGGTTCGGGGTGCATGTGCAGATTTGTTACATAGGTCAACTAATGTCATGGGGGTTTGTTGTACAGATTATTTAATCACCCATGTACTACGACTAGTATCCGATAATTAATTTTTCTGATCCTCTCCCTCCTCCCACCCTTCACCCTTACATAAAACTCAGTGTCTGTGGTTGCCCTCTTTGTGTCCATGAGTTCTCATCATTTAGCTTCCACTTACAAGTAAGAACATGTAGTATCTTGTTTTATGTTCCTATGTTAGTTTCCTAAGGATAATGGCCTCCAGCTCCATCCATGTTCCCATGAAAGACATGATTTCACTCTTTCTTATGGCTGCACGGTATTCCATGGTGTAGACATGCCACATTTTCTTTATCCGATCTGCCGTTGGTGGGCATTTAGGTTGATTTCATATCTTTGAACTTTTAGCATTTTAAATTGCCTTTTGACTTCCATTGTTTCTGATGAGAAGTCAACTATTAATGTTTAGGTATCACTTTTACATGATGATCACTTTTATCTCTTCTTCTTTTCAAAATTTGCTCCATGTTTTTAATCTTTCAACATGTTAACTATGATGTATAGATATAGTTGTGGGTATATAGGTGTGTATTTCTTTACATTTGTCCTACTTAGAGTTTCTTGAACTTCGGGGTATGTGCAGATTAATGTTTTTCATCAAATTTAGGAAGATTGCAGCCTTTCTTACTTCAAATATTTTTATTTGTACTTTCCCTCTCCCCTCTCCTAGTGGTATTCCCATTAAGCTTATGCTAGTGCACTTGAAAATGTCTCATATTTCTCTGGGACTCTGCTCATTTTTATTTATTCTTTTTTTCCTCTGTGTTCTTCAGATTGCATAATCTCCATTGATCTATCTTTAGGCTCTCTAGTTCTCTTTTCTGCCAGCTCCAATCTACTGTCAAGCCCCTCTAGTGATTTACAATTTTGCTTATTTTACTCTCCAACTACACGATTGCCATTTGACTCATTTAAAAAAATAATAATTTTATCTTTTTTTCTATTCTCTTTTTGATAAGACATTATTACCTCATCAAGATATGAAGAGATATACCTTTCTTTTATGCTTTAAGCATAGTTTCCTTTAGTTCTTTAAACGTGTTATAATGGCTACTTTTATGTCTTTTTAAAATCTGACATCTTGTTCCTTTCACGGGCAGCTTCTGTTCCCTGCTTTTTTTCTGTGTATGAGTCACGCTTTCCTATTTATTTGTATGTCTCATAATTTTTTACTGGAAACTAGATATTTTAGTTAATGTATTGTAGATACTTTGGTTATTGACTTTCCTGTTGCAGGAGTTATGACTGTGTTTGCTTGACCCGTTGTTTATTTGTTTAGTAACTTCGATGGACTAAATCTGTGAAGTCTATTTCCACAGTGTGCCGTCTTATTTACACGTTTCTCCTCAGAGGGTGCAGCCTTGGGCATGTGTACAGTCATGATCCTGCCCGCCACACCCCCACCCCTTCAGTGGTGATAGTGATTTTATTCTGGCTTTCAGATTGTCTCTTTGCCTGATTTTCCTGTTAAACTTCTGGCTGGTCTGCCTGTATTGGTATCACACCCAGCTCTTAGTGTCCGTGAATTACTAGCTTATTGCTCCATTGTTTTCAACAATGGCTGGGGCATGAGTTGCTCCGCTGTCCAATCCAATTAAACATGGGTTTGCACAGGTATTCTTTGTGGCCCATCTTTGAGACTTTCTCAGATCACTAGAGTGTTCTTCTTAGTTAACTCTTTTCTTTTAATAAGACCAGCTTCTGGCTGGTCTCCATTTCACTTGTTGCCATCATGCAGCTACTAGACTTCTTTTAATTTCTCATCACTAAAATCTCCACTATTTTCAACAATTACCTAAGGTTTGAACTTCCCTATGCTCTACTCCAAATAAAGCTGGTTACTTTATGGAGAGCTATGGACCTCTCTGCTCTTACAGCCTGCCCTCCCCATGGACAGAACATCAGGATTATTACTCTGGAGTTAAAAAATGGAAAGTGGCCAGCTTCTTTAGGGGTGACATCCTTACTCTATTAGGGGGTCATTGGTTCTAGGAGATATCTCTATTGGTGAACTGACACAAGAGCAAATAGGTCTCAATACTCTTAAGTTGCACATATACTGGACAAAGCTCCACCATACAAGTGGGGACTGGTCAGAAAAAGGGAACCCTAGACCTCCAGACCACACTTGCCTTGAACACAGCTTCAGCCAGCTAAAGCTTGGAGAGAGGAAAAATGCTGGTGTCCTGATGCTCCAGGGAAGAAGTCATGGCCCTAGACTGAAAGATAAGAGGAGGCACAGCCCTGTGATTTTGTTTAACGTCACCAGGAGTAGAGCTGCCACCACACTCAACTGGAGTCAGGTGGGGCTGGGGCAGGGAAGAGATCTGGTCATGGTTCAGTGTCACAGACTTCCTATTTTTATCAAGATTTGGTAATTTTTTCTTGAATAAAATGTTTCTCCATTTTCTGCATGCCCTTAGCATAAAATTTCTAGAGGCTTTAATTTTTTTCTTAAAAAAACTTCGACCAGGTAGGTTGTTCCACTGAGGAGGGCATCTACACAGCTCCTCACATTGCCACTTCAATTTTGTAGTAGATTTATGTTTAGCTTAGTATAAGTTCAATATTTTTCCAAAGTCTTGCTGAGAATGGAAATTTTGTATTCATTTAAATCTTGATGCAAATGTGATGCATTCTTTTTCTTTCTATCTATACATTGTTAGAGTCAAGAATATGAACTCTTCAAAGATCATAAACAGATTGACCAATTAAAAATTGGGGGAATTTAGCCAGGTGTGGTGGTACATGCATGTAGTCCCAACTACTCAGGGGGCTGAGGCAGGAGGATCACTTAAGCCCAAGAGTTTGAGGCTGTAGTGAGCTATGATGTTGCCACTGCATTCCGGTCTGAGCAAGAGAATGAGACCACATCTCTGGAACAAAAAAAAAAAAAAAAAAAAACTGAAAGGAAATATCCAGAGATATATAGAGGAAGAATATCATTATCCTCACAGAAATGATGTAATTTATAATGCTAAAGTAAACTACATAAAACTGAATTAATCTAAGTTCTAGTCTAAAACTGAGATACATTTTAAAAATTAATCCAACATTTAATTTGAAATGCAACTTAAATTGGAAATGTGGAAAGAGGATACCATTTGATATAATCATGTTTTTAAGTTCTTGTACCTTCAGATCTATTTCTTTTATGTAAGTTAGGTTCTCAGGCTCTCTGGGACATTCTCTGAATGTCCTCCTTCTTACCCTTTATTTCCCCCCCTTCCACCCGCCGACACACACACAACCCAATCTGCATTGGCTTTTCTCCTCTCTGGTTTTTTCCTATTTGTATCTGTTAATCTCTCTTCTGCCACTAACCCTCTGTTTTCATTTTTCAGTGACTTACTGTTCTCTCTCTCAATTCCTTTCATGATTCTCCACAAGAACCATTCAGAATCCAAGTTAGCAGACACAGATTTCTTGTTAACAGTGTTGTGGGAAAAAGATATTTTGAATACTTAGATGTTATGTTTTTGTTTTCTATTCACTAGAAGAAAAGATTGCCAATACTAAAATCCTTCTGTATTAGTAAAAACGGCAATCATGGAATAATGAGCTGGTACCCTCACATGAAATACGGCCAACAAACATCTTTGCTTTAACCTTTCTTACTTATTCTGTTCTTAGCCATTTTGGAAAACTAAGACATCTTACCAGACACTTCAATAGTATATATTTCATAAAAATTAAATTAAATAACTAGCATATAAGTCACTTCTTTAGTAGCTGCTCAATAAAGGTTAATTTTCTTTCTATTTTCTGCTTACTACTGGGCAATTGAGCCTGTGCATACAGAATGAGAAAGTGCCACACTCCTTTCTGTAGGCTTCTACTGGTTCATTTTGATTTTCCTGAACATATGAAAATATGCCTAGAATGCTGGCAATGATTTTCTAGGATTAGCAGTTGAGAAAAGAATCTTCTGACAGTGGCTTAGGGTTATTCACTAACATATTTACTGTACAGATGTACTTGGTAGATTTCAAGCAAGAACTGATGCAGTGTTCCACATTTGCATTAATTAACACAACATTGGCAAGTGGCACTGTTCACAATTTTAAAAATATTTTAACTCACTATTGTTTATATCGACCTCTTAAAAATATAAAATGGAAATATTTTCCTTACCAAGATAGTTCTTCCTCTTCATTATGAGCATTCTGTTTTTTTCATTGATGGTTTTCTCCTGTTTTGTCTCATAAAGTTAAAAATTAAATATAGAGAATGATAGATAATAGACAGCTTATAGGTAGATAGACAGATAGACAAACTTATTTTGAAGTTCCGAAACACTATTTCTATATAAAATACTGGTATCTAAAGTCTAGTCTGGGCTGTAGAATTTCAGTTCCCCAAATGTACACAGAATAGTATCTATGAAGAAAGTTGGCCTAGACTCCACAGAGCTACAAAAACAGCCTATTAGATGTAGACCATCACCATCAGTCTATTATATGTAGACTACCATTATCAATGCTACTGCCACTGCCATCACCACTACCACTACCTCGAACCCCTATCTCACACCAAGTAAGTCACTGCATAAAGATGACTCAAGGGAAACCCTCTTGTCAAATGCATAGTCTGTATCTATCTAGCTCAGCTAAAA
The DNA here is from genome assembly GCF_043159975.1 of Macaca nemestrina. Lineage (NCBI taxonomy): Eukaryota > Metazoa > Chordata > Mammalia > Primates > Cercopithecidae > Macaca > Macaca nemestrina. Next base: position 29,264,242 of record NC_092126.1, on the reverse strand, counting down.
TGGAGAAACGCCAGTTATCTGGTTCAACTTGATCAGTGGAGGCAATCAAATATGTATTATATACATGTCTGAAGGATCTTGCTTGGCTTTGATAGTTGACATATGTCTACTTCAATACAATATAATGTGCCATGAAATTTTCCCCTACATTTCTTCCAAAATATTTCAAGAGAATACTGGAGAATTTATGAAAAAAAAATTGGATTAAAATGGTATATTCTATCTATATGTAGCTGGAAGGTGAAGGAGCTATCAGGGAAGAAAATTAGAATCTAGGATAGAAGCAATAAAAAAGGAAGGTGCTGTGAAAATCTTAAAAGACTGAGAAAAGAAAGGATCATAGGAACAGAGTGGAAATTCACAGACGAAAATGATCTGGCAGGTCATAGAAATAATCTCATCCACTGAGTCAAGCAACACCTTCAAATTTGCATTTTACCTTAGAGTAGCAAAGAGGACCTGAAAGTGTGCAAGTGACCATGGAACAAAAATTCTTATTTTGTGACAACTTTGTGGGTTTGCACTGTCTTGTTTCATGTCAACATGCATAGATACCCTATGTTGTAAGGGAACTTTGAAAGAACTGTTTGGCCAAATACTAATTCTGCTGGACATATATAGTTGTTTTACTAAAAGAGTGAAATCATCAAAAAAGTTAGTGAAACCCTTAAACAAGTGTAATTTTACGCAGAAAGTCTCAGGACCTTGTGATTAGTGAATTTTCAGAAAAAAAGTAAGTATGTCAGGTATCTTTGACCAGGAACATTTTTTCCTGAAGCTTCTCATAGGATAAAAGAACATTGTCTAAGTGGCAAAGCCTGAACTGGGAGTGTTTATTGAGGTACAGTATTCTGATATTTTAAATGAGTGGGAGCAGGATAGTACAGTAGGTTGCTCATCAGTAAGCAGGAGAAGAAAAAATATACATCCTAAATACATACATATGTGTGTGTATGTGTATATATATAGGTACATATATATGTGTGTATATATATATATAAGTGGATGATCTAAAACAAAGATACTGTATTACTCAGGGTTCTCTAGAGGGACAGAGCTAATAGGATAGATGTATATGTAAAGGGGAGTTTATTAAGGATATTAACTCACAGGATCACAAGGTCCCACAATAGGCTGTCTGGATGCTGAGGAATAAAGAAGCCAGTCCGAGTCCCAAAGCTGAAAAGCTTGGAGTCTGATGTTCGAGGGCAGGAAGCATTTAGCACAGGAGAGAGATGTAGGCTGGGAGGCTAAGTCAGTCTAGTCTTTTCACGTTCTTCTGCCTGCTTTTATTCTGGTCCTGCTGGCAGCTGATTAGATTGTGCCCACCCAGATTGAGGGTGGGTCTGCCTTTCCCGGTCCACTGATTTAAATGTTAATCTTCTTCGAAGTACCCTCAGAGATACACCCAGGAACAAGATTTTGCATCCTTCAATCCAATCAAGTTGATTCTCAGTATTAAGCATCACAGATGCCTTAAACAGTTTGGCAGTGACACATCATTGCTAAGGGCAATATACATGTGGGACCTTTTCTTTCAAACTTCTTCCTTTGAAGAAATAGCCTTGTCTCACAGCAGGGGTAACTTTAAGAAATGATGGAATGCCTAAGGAATATTCTTTAGTGGACATTTTCCTCAGCCATTGTCACTCAGTCATTCATTCATTCCTTCATTCAAAAATCTGTTAGGCATTTCCTTTGTGCCTGACAGTTAGTATATATATTTTCACAAAGTCAATCTACGAATTTAGAAATGACAGATACTTGTGATGCATGAAGCCACATCTATCTAGACACTTGATTTCAGAGCAGATGGAAAATTACCAGCATCCCATTTACAACCTGAGTTCTAGTGATAGAACCCTGGTTACTTACAGTGGGAACCATCCTATCAATGTACTTTTTTTTGTTTTGTTTTGTTTTGTTTTTGTTTTTGTTTTTGTTTTACGTTCTCCCTTTCCAGTCTAACTTTCTCACCTCCCTCACAGTTGAGTGATCCTAAGATCACCTCTCAAATTAACTACTAGCAAGATGCACTTTTGGGTGAACAGAATTAAGGCACCATGCCATGACTGAAGACTTTTTCAATGACCCTGCTTCTAAATAAGGTCACATTCTGAGGTACTGGGGATTAGGACTTCAACATATATATTTTAGGGGATACACATCAACCCATAACAGTCCACCTTGTGGCCTCTCAAAATTCCTGTTCTTCTCACATGCAAAATACATCCACTCCATCTCATCATCCCACAAATTATTTTCCCATTCTAGGATCAACTCTAAGCCTAAAATCTCATCTAAATAACACCTACATCAGTTATAGATGAGACTTGGGGTATGATTTATCCTGGGGCAAAATTCTCCCCCATCTGTGAACCTGTAAAACCAGGCAATATCTACTTCCAAAATTCAGTGTTGAGATAGACACAGAATTGCCATTTCCATTCTAAAAGGGAAAAATCAGAAGGGAAGAAGAGGTCTTGGATCCCAAGACAAATGAAGCTTAGTAAGGTTCATTCCATTCAATTTTAAGATTTGAGAACAATCCTCTTTGGCTCAATGCTTTGTGATACAGGCCTATCAGAGTGGTGGCCCTGCCTCACTCAGTTCTAGGTGGTGGTCCTGCTTCTCATATTGACCCTGCCCTCTACAACTGAGAGTGACTCAGTCCTCTGAAACAGGAGGATCCAGCCCTTCAGCCACCTTTGGCATCATTATTTCTTCATTTTGTCCCATCTCTGTTTCCATTCCATCCAGGTTTCTGCTGGTATGAAATTCTCAAAAATTTTGTTGGCCTCCTGTGCAATTCATGGGGGTCCAAGCCATCAGAAAAAAAAAAAAAGAATCCTCCACAGATTATTCCTGGATAACTGCACCTCTATTTCTGGCTTCTGCTGAGATGGTTGATTGGATTCATGAGTCACACGCCTAATTTCTTTAGCAAACGGTTGTCTAGCCACATCTTTGGCATTCTCTCCAAAGCAAGCTTTCTCATTTCTGCAATATGGATAGTCTGAGAACTTTCCAAATCTTCAAGTACTGGTTTCTGTTTTCTTAACAATACCCTCTTCAATTTATCTCTGTCCTCTCCCATTTTACTATAAGCAACAAGAAGAAACCAGGCCACACCTTGAACAGTTTGCATAGAAATTTCATCAGTTAATATCCAAGTTTATTATGTATAAGTTCTGCTTTCCACAAACATCAGAACACAATTCAGCCAAGTTCTCTGCAGCTTTATAACAAGGATCTCTTTTCATCCAGTCCCAAATAATAGGTCATTCATTTCCATCTGAGACCTTACAAGAAGTACCTTTAAGGTTCATGTTTGTACCGACAGTCTAGAGCAGTCTATGCTTAGTCTATCATGCATTTTTCTTCCAGCTTCTACTCTTTACTAAATCCCAAAGCCATTTCCACGTCTGTAAGTACTTGTTACAGAAACTCCCATTTCTTAGTACAGAAATCTGTATTAGTTTGTTAGGGCTGCTGTATCAAAGTGCCACAAACTGGGTGGCTTAAACACCAGAAGTGTATTGTCTTATAGTACTGGAGGCTAGATGTCCAAAAGCAAGTTGTTGGCAGGATTGGTTACTTCTGAGGGTTGTGAGAGATGAATCTGTCCCAGGCCTCTCTGCTTGGCCTCTAGATAGCTACCTTCATATTCACTTGGCATTCTCCCAGTATATGTGCTTGTGTCCAAATTTTTCTCTTTTATAAGGGCGGTGACACTACTCATATTGGATTAGAAGTCCATATATTTCTGTGTGACTCCATATTAACTAACTACATGTGCAATGATGGTATTTTCAAATAAGGTCACATTCTGAGGTACTGGTGGTGAGAGCACCAATATAAGAATTTTTCATAAGACACAATTCCACTCATAATAATGTTGATGACTGAAACTGTTGTGAAAATCACCAAATAATTCTAGTTGTCCTTGTTCCTAGATACATGTCAGATTTATAATTCTAGCCCCCTTTTGAATGGATGGGACTGCAGGACTTGCTCCAGCCTGTGACTTTTGAGCAGAAGTGATTTTTGTCACTCTTGGACTGAGCATATAATTGTCAGTACAAAATACTCAAGGACTCTCTTTTCCTTTGGGTAGAGCAGCCTACAATGCTGCAGAGGAAGGTTGTTTGGCTGCTTGGGTTCCTGGGTAACTATTATGACCAGAGGCTTTCTGTTCACATATGATTGATGTAGAGGGGGATTGGAAAATAGACCTTGTTAGTTGTAAACCACTGATATTTCTCAGTTATGTGTTACTGCAATGTAACTTGGTCAATCCTGATTAATGCAAACTCTTTACATTCTATTATGCGCTAGTACAGTGTAGAGTAAGTGCTTACTTAAATCAACAAACTTTTAGTTTGGAGTGTGTATTAGTCAGCGTTCTCTAGAGGGACAGAAATAATAGGGTATATATATATATCCTATCTATTATGTATTATATATTATAATATATATTATATAATACATAATATATGATATGTTATATAATATGCTATATATAATATGTTATATAATATACATTGTATATAATTTTATATAAAATATATAATTATATATAATATGAAATATATAATATAAAATATAAATTTTTATATAATATATAATATTTAATATAAATATATTTATATAATATATAATTCTATATAATACACATATAATATATTTTATATTTTATATCTCTTTTTAAATTATATAAATACATAAATATATAAAATATATTACATATTGTATATTATATTTTTATATATAATATATACTATAAATATATAAATACATATAAATAAATTATATATAGGATTCATATGTATATATATATATGAATTTATTAAGTATTAACTTACAGGATCACAAGGTCCCACAATAGGCTGTCTGCAAGCTGAAAAGCAAAGAGAGCCAGTTCAAGTTTCAAAACTGAAGTACTTGGAGTCCGATGTTTGAGGGCAGGAAACATACAGCACAGGAGAAAGATGTAGGCTGGAAGGGAAGGCCAGTCTCAGTTTTCACATTTTTCTGCCTGTTTATATTCTAGCCATGCTGGCAGCTGATTAGATTGTGCTCACCCAGATTAAGGGTGGATCTGCCTTTCCCAGCCCACTGACTCAAATGTTAATCTCCTTTGGCAACACCCTCACAGACACACCCAAGATCAATTATGTGTATCCTTCAATCCAATCAAGTTGACACTCAGTATTAACCATCACAGAGTGCCTTCTATGGGTAAGGAGCTAATAAGCATTGACGATACAAAGACAAATAAGTACCGTGTTGACCCTCAAAGAACTTACAGAAAAATGAGAAACAGAGCAAAAGTGAGAGCGGGAGAGAAAGAGGACAGGCAAATAGAATATAGAGTAGCTGCTGCTCTGATAAAGGAACGCACAGAGTGTAGCAAGCACAATGACATAAGTCAGAAAATGTCATATATTGGTGGGGAGTGAAAACTTAACACTTCCAATACATCTAATGATAGGTTAGCTAGAGAGGAGGAGGAGGAACACCATGCAAAGTCAAAATAGTGTGAGGGGAGGTAAGTGTCTGATATGAAACGGAGGATATGGTTCCAGAAGGAGAGAGGTGGGAGATAAGGGTAAAGCGAGAGCATGAAGGGCCATGTGCTTGAACTTTATGTTAAAGACAATGGGAAATCACTTAAAGGTTCTAAATTGAAGAGGAATAGAATAAACTTCCAGTTTAGATAGATCACACTGGTCATGTAGCAGTTGTTTTGTGCCTTGTACCATATTCACTCCATCCACATGATTTTAGCGCAGCCAGGATACTAGTTGTGTGCATTTCTCTCAGCATAATACTTCAACTCCACACAAAAGTTTTTCTTCACTTTTCTGCTTCACAACGTTTTCTAAAGCCAAGGAATGCACAGATAGGCAGTACAAAGGAGTTAATACCCTAGGGTAATCTTCCACCTATAGAAGAGGGCAGTTGGCAGGGAAATGTCCCAGCCTCTTATCCTTTGGAGGGATAATCCTGAGGCATGTGTTCTACATGGTTCCTCAAAGGGTATCCCACTGGCATTGAGTACCAGCGTCCACACTGGTAACCAGCTCAGTAACTTACCCTTTATTGATTTTCCCTTCTTGCCTATATTGTTTTCTCCACATCATTATTATGGGTTTCTGGGGACACTTTCCAATAAATACTTGTGATCAAATTTGTGCTTCAGTCTTGAATTTCTGGGGAATATAAATTAAGATAAACTACAATGTCAAAGATAGATATGTTTAAGGCTTTATCGAAAGGTGAAACTATGACTCTCATATAAATATAAGATGAACACATGCCAACTATTTTCTTTAACTTATTAATTAATGAGGAAACCACTAAGATGTTAAAATTTATTGAAAGGATAATTCAAAAATAGATCGGTCAACAGTACTGAAATAAATTTACAAATATACTTGTCCCCCAGATGACTACTTCCCCATGAGAGACTGATGCCAGTACTCCCATGCATACCAAAATCTGTAAATGCTCAAGTCTCTTGTATAAAATGGTTCAGTATTTGCATATAACTTATGTACATCTTCCTGGACACTTCAAAATAATCTCTAAATTGCTTATCATACATAATAATCTCTCTATATGTATATATATAGCAAATGCTTGTTATACTGTATTGTTTAGGGAATAACAACATGAAATAAATCTGTACATGTTCACTACAGATGCAACCATCCATTTTCATTCTGAATATTTTCTATCTGTAATTGGTTGAATCTGGTTGGTTACAGGAACCCACAGATTGGGAAAGTTGACTATAGATGTATAACTTGTTTTTTTGTGGAGAAAGGAGAGGTCAATTGTTCCTTCACCAAGCAGAATTCATTTACATGTGTGTAGACTGTGTCCATTTGTATTGCTACCAGCTAGCTACAATTTAGAGTTATAAATAGGTCAAAAGCAATGGAAGGTGGAAATAACCTGGGTGGCACCAGATAGGACACATAGTAACTTATTTGTTTATTTGTTTGTATGGTGTACTTCAAAGTCCTTCACAACTTTTTCTTATAGATAAAAGTAGAAAAGATCATCAGAGAAACCTCACTAGGAACTAGTACAACACCCACATGACAAATTAGTACCTCAACTAATGGACAGAAGGAATCAACTAAAGTACTTCTGAAAGATAGAAAGAAAAGCACTTGTCAAGTGACTGAATGTGGGAAATGTGAAATGAAGGATTGAAAGATTCAGTTCAATCTGACTCTTATAAACAACCTCATAAACCTGAGGATTGTTAGGCTGGGTGTGATAGCTCACACCTGTAATCCTAGCACTTTGAGAAGCTGAAGCAGAAGAATCACTAGAGGTCAGGAGTTCAAGACCAGCCTGGGCAATACAGCAGGACCCTGTCTTAACAAAAAAATTAAAAAATAGGCCGGGCGCGGTGGCTCAAGCCTGTAATCTCAGCACTTTGGGAGGCCGAGACGGGCGGATCACGAGGTCAGGAGTTTGAGACCATCCTGGCTAACACGGTGAAACCCCGTCTCTACTAAAAAACACAAAAAACTAGCCGGGCGAGGTGGCGGGCGCCTGTAGTCCCGGCTACTCGGGAGGCTGAGGCAGGAGAATGGCGTAAAAACCCGGGAGGCAGAGCTTGCAGTGAGCTGAGATCCGGCCACTGCACTCCAGCCTGGGCGACACAGCGAGACTCCGTCTCAAAAAAAAAAAAAAAAAATTAAAAAATTAACTGAGCATGGTGGCACATGCCTGTAGTCCCAGCTACATGGGAGCCTGAGGTAGGAGATTGTGTGAGTCCAGGAGTTCAAGGCTGTAGTTAGCTATGATCACACTACTCCAGCCTAGCTGACAGAGCAAGATCCTGTCTCTAAAAGAAAAAACAAAAAGCAACATGAGGTTTATGAGGGCAATTGATTGTTCCCATTTATTAAACTAAACTGAATAAATGGAAAATCATGGCAGTTGGAAAAATGTTGAAAGCATTGTAGGGGACACTGGTTGTCAGTTACCAAATTTGGTATTACAAGCATCCTACTGCTTTCAAGCAGGTGAAGAGGTTATGAAGTGGGAGGCAGTGTAACTTGATAGTTCAGAACATGGGCCTTGCAGTCAATCAAACAAGGGTTGAATCATGGTTTACCACTTCCTGGCTATGCAATGTGAAATAGTTTTATTGCCATTTCAAGGTGCAGGGGCATTTTTTGTCAAAGACGATATGAGGATTAACTGACCTAGTGTTTGTAAAGATTTTACATTGCTGCCAAGCACATTTTATCTTTTAGTATATAATAGTCATTATTATTTAATCAGAATTGGAGGAGTGTTTTGGGCTCTGCCTTTACACATCAAAGGTCTGGAAATGTACTACTGCAGGATTAATAATACTAAGCCCTTTACATGAATTTTCTATCTATCGAACTTAGCCACAGTTATAAACTGAACTACGTTTGTCTTTGAATGTGTTTACCTTTCATTCATTAAAAGGGATTTATATGAAGTTAGCATTTACTTGAAAATAGGGAAAGGACCCATCAACAAGATTCCCTAGTTTAATGTGGATTATTCACTGTCACTAGCTCACAAGAAGTCACTAACACTTAAAAATCTAAGCTGAAACTTCAGTGGCCAGCTGACTCGTACCGTCTTCCTGATAATATTTTCCTTCCCTCCATATATCATGCTAGTTTACTGTTTTGTGTTAGAAGAAGATTAGATTTGGTGAAATCACTGTGAAGTATTGCATAAAGGGAAGGGATTTATTGGTATCTAGATATGCATTGGACAAAAATGGATGCCTTTGAGGTTTAGAGTTTTGCATTGTTGGTCAATGTGTCTCTTTATCTTCAAAAAGTGATACTGTTTGACTGTGTCTCCACCCATATCTCATCTTGAATTGCAGCTTCCATAATTCCCATGTGTTCTGGGAAGGACCCAGTAGGAGGTAACTGAATGATGGGGGCAGATCTTTCCCATGCTGTTCTTGTGGTGGTGAATAAGTCTCAAAAGAACTGATGGTTTTAAAAGGGAGAGTTCTCCTGCAGAGGCCCTCTATGCCTGCTGCCATATAATACATGTTTTTGTTCTTCCTTCGCCTTGCACCATGATTGTGAGGCCTCCCCAGCCATGTGGAACTGTGAATCCATTAAACCTCTTTCCTTTATAAAGTACCCAGTCTCAGGTATGTCTTTATTAGGAGTGTGAGAACAGACTAATACATAAGGATAACAAAATCTTCCAAACTATTTTTTTTTTTTTTTTGAGACGGAGTCTCGCTCTGTTGCCCAGGGTGGAATGCAGTGGCGCGATCTCGGCTCACTGCAAGCTCCGCCTCCCGGGTTCACGCCATTCTCCTGCCTCAGCCTCCCGAGTAGCTGGGACTACAGGCGCCCACAACCGCGCCCGGCTAATTTTTTGTATTTTTAGTAGAGACGGGGTTTCACCGTGGTCTCGATCTCCTGACCTTGTGATCCGCCCGCCTCGGCCTCCCAAAGTGCTGGGATTACAGGCGTGAGCCACCGCGCCCGGCCAAAATCTTCCAAACTATTACAAGTCTGACTCATCTTCGTCTTCTTTTGACATTTGCCAAGTGTTGAGACTCTAGAAAAGAAGTTCTTGGTATTGGTAGCACAGGTAGTGATGATGATGATGATGATGGTGATGCTGCTGTGGATGGTGGTGTTATATATGGCAGAAGATTATTATAACATGTATATATATTACACTTTTCACTCACTCATTTCTAGGTGCTATTCTCTTTTTTATCAAGGTATGTGTGTATTCCTTTAGTATTTCATAAGGTCCTGAGTATTCTGAAGTGGATGGTGGGAGAAGCATGGAGTTGAGGGCAAAAGTGAAGGGCAGGAAAAGAGAGAAAATTTCCCCAACCTGGGAAAAAACTACAGAATGACAGGCTTCAACAGAAGGTGTGCCAGCTCATTACTCTGAATGGATATTCTGGTCTCAGGCTAAGTTGCATAGGTTCCAAGCATGGGAGCTCTCATTATCACCTAATGTCTATGATCTGAGTAAGACCCAGAAACAGGAGAGCCTTTGGACCATAAGGTATCCAAGAAGCTGAGACAACCATTAACAATTGGCCAGTAAAGACCTGGCATGGTGGCTCACGCCTGTAATCCCAGCACTTTGGGAGGCCGAGGTGGGTGGATCACCTGAGGTCAGGAGTTCGAGACCATTCTGGCCAATATGATGCAACCCTGTCTCTACTAAAAATATATATTTTAAAAAAGCTATCCAGGAGTGGTGGTGGGTGCCTGTAATCTCAGCTACTTGGAAGGCTGAGGCAGGAGAATTGTTTGAACCCAGGAGACGGAGGTTGCAGTGAGTCAACACGGTGCCACTGCACTCCAGCCTCAGTGACAGAGTGAGACTCCATCTCAAACAAAAACAAAAACAAACAAACAAACAAACAAAAATTGGCCAGTAATGATAGAAGGATTTTCCCGAAGCTTTAGTGCTGGGAAGATGCAAAGTCCTTTAGGTGCAGCTTTGGAAGTGTAGGGGTGTGTGTGTGTGTGTGTGAATGTATGTGTGTGTACAGTGGAACCCCATTGTTTATTTAAATTGAGTTTATCTTATCTTTTTGTTATTATTTTTATTTTTTTCTTTAGAGGCAGAATCTTGCTCTGTGGCTCAGACTAGAGTGCAGTGGCATGATCCTAGCTCACTGCAGCCTTGAACTCCTGGGCTCAAGCAATCCTCCCCCCTCAGCCTTCCAAAGTATTGGGATTACAGGTGTGAGCCACTGCACCTGATCAAATTGAGTTTATTTATATCAAGTGAACAAGTGTGACACTTCCTCCAGAATATATAACTGCCCAATGGGTTCACCTTGCCCACTAGCAAGACAGGGGAATTGCAACAGAGAAAGAGTAATTCACACAGAGCTAGCTATATGGGAGACCAGAGTTTTATTACTACTCAAATTAGACTCCCTAAAAATTTGAGGATCAGAGTTTTTAAGAATAATTTGGTGGGTAAGGGACCCGTGAGTCAGGAGTTCTGATTGGTCAGATGGGAGATGAAGTCATAGGAAGTTAAAGCTGCCATCTTGTGCTGAGTCAGTTCCTGGATAGGGGCCAGAAGACCAGATGAGCCAGTTTATTGATCTGGGTGATGCCAGCTGATCCACCAAGTGCAGGTTCTGCAAAATATCTCAAGCCCTGATATTAGATTTTGCAATAGTGATGTTATCCCCAGGAGCAATTTGGGGAGGTTTAGAATCTTGCAGCCTTCAGCTGCATGACTGGCTAAACCACAGTGGCTAATTTGTTAGTCCTGCAAAGGCAGTGCAGTCCCCAGGTAGGAAGGGGGCTTAGTTGGGGAAAGGGCTGTTATCATCTTTGTTTCAAAGTTAAACTATAAACTAAGTTCCTCCCAAAGTTAGTTCAGCCTACATCCAGGAATGAACAAGGGCAGCTTAGAGGTTAGAAGCAAGATGGAGTTGGTTAGGTCAGATCTCTTTCACTGTAATAATTTTCTCATTTTTTAAATGAGATTTTTTGCAAAGATGGTTTTACCTTCAGGTTTGGACTAAGTCAAATGGCTATACAATGATAATGATGGTGGTAACAAAAAATAAGAGGTGTGACTGATTTCAGTGGCTGTTTATCCCAAGAAAAAGTCACATTCTTCCGGCAATCCCAAGACAGATATTACATAGGAATATCAGAAACTGGAGAAATTAAGTAAGTTGTGCAAGGAAAACAAGCAAAGAAGTTACGCAGCCAGAATTAAGCATGAGCCTATTTGACCCATAAGCTTATCTTCTAATGACTGTAGAAGAGACTTTGACATCTGATATCGAAGTTGGCTTTCTGGGGAAGACAAACCAGACAGCTGGCATTGCAGTGGGCATTTGAGAGCTGAGAAAAGATACTCTTGAAGGAAAGTATTTCCCTCTGAGGCTTATAATTTTGGGTAACAAAGATGTTTCTGAGGAAGGAGGGTGTGAAGTGCTTTCTTCTAATTAGCCACAATTCAATGGAGATGGACACCATTAGGGATAAAGACTAAGTTTCTACATCTAAACAGAAAGATGGGCTGTGAGGATAAAGAGGACTGGGGTGGAGTGAGGCGGGAGTCCAAAACAGGGAGTTGTTCTGAGAAACTTTAGAGGCTGGATAGGTTACTGGAGTGAGGAATCCGAGGAAAAGCAGCGCCCTGCCTACATAGAAAATGGAGATCAAGAATTGTGTGTTTGCTTCATAGTTTTCAAAAAACTGACTCTGTCCTATAACTGCTGTGAAATTTCCTGATGCCTCAGATAGCCTGACAGTCTACCAAACTAAAGTCTGGAAAAGGTGACAACATCCTGACAGAATATGATAGCTGAAAGGAATCTTAGGAGCATTGTGTCTAGTGGTTTGCCAAGTTGTTATAGATGAGAAGCCTTTTCAGCTACAAATCCTATCTGGAAGTCAGGTGTGTAAAAGAGAGAAAAACAGCTCTTTTGGTTGAAGCTGGTTTGGGAAACTAGTCTCATGCTCATTCATTTTCCTCCCTTTCTCTTCTCTTTCTAAAGTGTGGGTCTCTTTTGGTTTACCTATATACTAGTTAGATTTTCTGTACATGTGTCTGTCTCATGAATCTCTCAGAAATGACAAGTGGTCATGTAATGTCTCTTAGGTGCCAAGATATGGGGAGCAATATACCAACATTATTATAACCCCACAACCAAATTAAGGACTAAGTTTTATTCCTACGTTATTGACAGGGAATCTGGAGCATGGATAAATTTACTAGCTGAAGATTACAAAAGAAGTCAGTTCAGGAGCCAGAATTTGAACACAATCTGTCTGACTCCAAAAATTGTTATTCTTCCCACTGTGCCTCACTTAGATTTTCATGGAGAGTATTTCCTTTTGTGTTCCTAGTTTACCTTCCCCAAAGTGTGTCTGAATAAAGAGTACCCTATACCTCTGAAATCCAATTCATGTTTAAAAAAAAAAAATACACGTGCCCACACACACCCCTTCACCCCCAGTGATCATACAGGTCTATACAGTATATATTTAAAAAATCAATTGAACCATTTCAATTTGCTTAATTAAATTCACTAGACAAGCCCGTCAACGTAGTTCTACAGCCCCTTGAAATCACAGCTTCTATACGTGACTGGACGGTGATCAAAATTCTAGTGGGAGGCAAAGGACAAGACAGAGGTAACAGTAGGGAAGACACCGCCTCTGAAAACATTGCAGTTCTGAGCTCAGAGCGTACTCCACAGGGGTGCCAAGCAAGATGAGAAACTGACCCTATATGTTCAGTGGGAAAATCAAAAAGTAGGCCAACTGCACATTAGTTAATATTAAAGTGAGAGTCTCTGGAATTGTTTCTGCAAATCCCTCACTCACTGGTCTAATTAGGGAAAATGGAGGATCCCAATGTATCAGTAATTTCACACCAGTGGAAAGCATTGGAGTTACATAAATGTTTACCTCAATAATCCAGGCATGGGGCTATGGCTGCCTCTGAACAGTTTGTGAAGGAGGAGGGCATATAAGCAATTGTCGGAGGCTAGTGGAATTGACCCCAAAATAAGAAAATAAAATCTAGCCACTGTTCATTGGTCGCTCTCAGCATGGTATAAAAATGTGACTCTTACAAATTCCATTTTCCAGTTGCCACTTAGCAGGCTGCTTCTCTCCCACACAAAACCCATCCTCATATTGGGCAGAGGCATGGATGTAGAGCAGCCATCATCTATCATTTCTGGCTAGGCAGCTCCAAGATGGAAGAACTGAATTGTCCCCTCTGTCTCTTTTTCCTCTTGCTTATACTTAATTGTCTTAACATACTACTGGAAACACATGTGATAAATGAGGACAGGAAACAGCATCACTCATCATCCAAATGTTTTTCATTCTCAGCTTTGTGCAATAATAATACATATTTGCATAGCTCTTTACACAACTCATTCACCAGCATCAATTTTTTACATTCTCATATGAATACTGCTAGAATAACCATGGTTTTTTACTGCTAAATAACCATGGTTTTTTAGATACAGAAACCAGCTCTCAGATAAGTTCGGCAGCTTTCCTGAGATCACACAGCTAATGAGGTGACAAGCCAGAGTTAGAACCTCAGGTCTTTTGACTTTGAATTCCGCCCTGTTTGCCTCCTCATTCTCTCTACTTTCTTTTGTCATGATAACATCAGCGTTGTCTGTCTTCCTATGAAATCGCATCTCTCCTCATTTATCTTTATCTCTTAGCCAATGAGAGTGTAGTGCATTTATTTTCAAACCTTACTGAGAGATTCCCCAATAATTTAAACACACTCATCAGCAAAACATTTCTACAAAGTTATTAAGTCCTTCACAAGCATGTTAGAGGGCCACTTTACCAGCAGCCAAAAAACGCATTAATACATTCTTGTGCGTGAAGTAGGTTAAAAATAATATGCACACCAGAGATAATGGAAACATGTTGACATTATTAAGGTTATAACACATTTGAAGCTACCTTAATTGTAATATTGAGCAAATTAAAGATTATCAAGTACAGTGTCCCTGAACATCCTGGAGCAGCATCTTTCCCCATTTGACTAATTGCTGTGACACTTGAGATCTCAGTGTGATGTTTTCCTCCACACAAGTGCACAAGTGGAGGCCACCACAACTCTTTAAATAAACAGGCAGATGTGCTTAAATAATAAATTAATTTATTGAGTAATGTCAGAGTCACAGCCTTGATTCTTTGGCTCTGCCACAAACATCCTCTAGCAGCTGAACAAAAGGGAGGTAGCTGCAATTTTTGCTCCACTGAGCTCATGTGAAAGACGGAGGGTTTTCTTAATGCTTTATCCGTAAGTGAGCTCTGCAGAGTGTGATACCCCCAGTGCTATTATGACAGAGTACAGGGGTCAGCAAATTTGCCCCCAGAGGCTTTGTGAAATTGGTGATCTCCACTGGGCTGAGCAGATGAGAAAGCAGCCAAAGACAACAGGTAAACAAGTGGGCGTGGCTGTGTTCCCATTAAACTTTATTTTCAAACACCCGCAGTTGCTGGATTTGGCAGATGGAGGTGCTGTGGATTGTCTACTGTGAGGCAGGGGATGGAACACCGGACGGGGTCAGGGGAAAGAGGTTCATTCATCTTTGAAGCAATCATGCTGTGTGGCCTCAGCCCATTCACTTGCAGTCTCTAGGCCTCTTCCTTCCCTAAAGTGATTTCTATTTCTCACAGTCTGAGGCTATGAAATTTACTCTTGAAAAGCAGTTAGCACGCAGAAGGTGGTCTAAATCAGGGGTGACAGATTTCATTGGTTGCAAGTCCTGTCATAGTTTGAGTTCCCCTCAAACAGACCCTCAAGACAAGGGATTGGATGCGAGTAGCTTATTTTGGAGAGAATCCCAGGAAGCCTGAGAAGGAACAGGGAAGTGAGTCAGCAAAGTAGAGACAGTTAATAAAGTGTGTTAATGAGGGGGTTACCACAGTAGGCAACTGGGGCTCAATCCTGCTGAGAAATCTCGGAAAGACTACCTGGAAATACCTCAGAATTGTCTCGCTGAGATGTCAAGGAAGCAGGAGTCTTTATCCAACAACTCTCATTACTCATGGGTTGATGGTTACTAGGGAGGAGAAGGGTGACTCTCTGGCACCTCCAGCCTGGTCCACAGCTATGCCAAGTGCATTCCCGCAGGAAGAGGACAACCTCAGCAGAGCACACAGGAAGCCGTCAGAACCGTCTGAGGATTAAGGGTAGGACTTTGAAAGCATCTACTGTATGTAGGTCCCATTCAGGAAGCACGAATGATTGGAAAAGGCCTGTCAAGGAGGCAACAGGGAGTGGTAAGATTTGTACCAAATTAGAGAGCACAAGTCCTATGCAAAGGGATTGTGGATTTGGAAGACATTGGCAGATGTTTCAACAGCAGTTAGAAATCCAGATTTTTATGTAATGCACTTGTCTTTTTAAATGTTAGCAACTAATTTAAAATTTTAAGCACACAGTGCTGGCTAAAGAAAAAAAAAAATATGTCAGGGCTAGCAGGACTATTACGATGAGAAGATCCATCTTACATCAATAGAAAAACAAAGCACCAAACTTCCAAAGTGAATAAATGAATGAATATAGGTTTGGCTTTTTCATAAATTTATTTTCTCTGTGCTTTGTCTGCAAACCTTCTAGCCCTTACTTATTTGAGTTATTAGCACAGACCCTCACCCACCCACTTACTAAAGCCAGAAGAGAGAGATTCTAGATTTTTTTCCTAAACCTGGTCTCATTGCCAATTACTTTTTTGTTTACAAAACAAAACTTCTGGGTGCCCTTGAATTCTTTTCTAATATTTCTATTTCCAGTGCCTCAGTGACCTTAATTCAAGATCTACTCACTTTTTTTTCTAATTTATGGCCTTATCACTTTTATTACTGGCATAGACTGTGAGCACATCACCCGGCAGCTAGTATTGTTGCCTCTAACCTATGTTTCAAACTGCAAGTAAATTACTTTCTGTAAAAGACTGATCCAATCATATGACTTCCCGATTTAAAACCCATGGGGAAAATCTCCATTTTCTAATTATTAACGAAAGTGTAAATTCTTGGCATGGTTTATAATGTGCATGATTATATCTGGTTCTATTTGCTATTTCTCTGCCATGGCAAAGGATCACACTAAGCTGTTTGCTGTTCTCCAAGACCTTTTGCCCACTGGTCTGCAATCTTTTTGTAGAACCAGGATTCCCTCATCCTCACTCCACCCAAATTCACATACACGCACTGTCTCCATCTCTTCAGGTAGTCCCGAACTACCTAGGGTTTTCTTGAGGCTAGAGAAGAGAAAGACTAGTTTTCCGTATAGAATTTGAAGAAATATGATGTCTACCTTTCCCATAGGTTTAGGGAATAGAATTTTCCAAGCCAAGTTCAAAGGAGTAGTTTCCTAGATGCTTATGTATGCCAGGCCTATTTTCCACATTCTACTGTCTCTGTCTCTGTGTCCCTCCTAACTTAACCCATTCTCATCATTATGACAATCTACTTTTCATAATAAACAAGTAGGACAGAGACACCCTGAATCTTTGTCTTTAGGGATCCCTTGAAGTGGTTATTTCTTGAAGCTTGGAAGATCTTTGTACTTGTAATGTACAACACCTGACAATTAGCTCTGTAACAGTCCCCAGATGCACCCAGGTGCTCAGACACTAAGGCACCAAGAGTATCACTTTAATCTATGCATGTCCTCCCCCATGTCCAGCATCCACACATCAAATTAAGAGGAGCATTACAGTTACATAAATCGGACATAATAAATGTAGACAGAGAGAAAGATCTCTCTATCTACTATATTCTAATCACAAAGGAGACTGACTATTCAAACAAACCAAGGCAAAGGAAATGCAGAATGCTATCAGATATTCAGCTACCAAACTGAAGTCCTCTTCAGCTTATAAGACAACTGTAATGCATTATAAAGGTCCTAACTAGGTGGGGGAGGCAAAGGTTCAAAATGCAATCTAAACAGGCTAGGCAGCTTTACAGCATCTATCACCCCTAAAGAAATATATATATAGCATGTGAGAGAGAATGTAAGTAAAGAAACCTGAAAATAAAGAAACAAGGAGGAAGTCAAAGTGGGCCTGAAGTCCTTTGCTCCTGAAGTTGGGACCCACCAGAGTTCCCCTAGTTCCATTTGAGTATTCCATTTGTTTAGAGAATGCAATGCTATATTGTATACCTAGAATGCCCCTTTCCATTCTCCACGTGAGTTGTTATTAAAGACTTATCTCTGGAATTTTAATAATCTACCTGAGATGACACAGGGGAGCTCTCTCTGATGTTTCCACAGTTTGTTTCTTTTCTCTTTGGTCTTTTTGAGTCTTGTTGGGAACGTTATAATCCTCACCACGCTACTGTTATGTTTACATTTGTCTCTCCACTAGATTTTTGAACCCTTCCAGAGGAAGGACTTGACTTTTATCTATTTATGAGTTTCTAGTCTTGTAAATAACTGACCAACAATAAAAGTCTGTGGAGTAAATGAGAAAACAAGTCAATAGGTGAAAGGCTAGTGTCCCCTCAGGGCTAAATTACCTGGGAGGAAAATAATTGCGTGTTTAGGATACCAGCAAAGCAGAAGCACCAAAAAAATTGGAAAAATATTTTGAAAGATTTTATTGTATGATCTTATTAAAAAGTATCATGAGAGAAATCTCATGTTATTAGATTTCTTTACTCTTGTTTTACAGTTCAGAATTGCTTTTATATTATTTTGAATTACATAGGGAGGCCCATCATCTTTTCAAAGCCTAGGGTCTTAAAATCTAAATTCATCCCTGAGTCTCTCTCTCTTTTTTTTAATCTTTCCACAGTTTAACCCATCCACAAGGTATCAAGCAACTACTGTGTGCCAGGCCTTATGCTAAGTGCTGGAAATTTAAAGAAAAAAAATGCTCACCACTTTCATTTACATCTGCTTCAATATTGTACTTCAGGTTATATTTTTTTCCTATCCAATATTTCTAAGAAGACCCTCAAACTGTTTCATTTGGAGTACCAATCTTTCAAGGGTAGGTTCCAACTCTGAAATTTTGCCTTGTAAAGCAGCCAGCCCCTAACCAAACAGGCATTGCAAGTTTTTTTAATGTATATGATGGTGATCACAACCTTTCCCAAGATATGGGAAACAACTGTCATAAGAAAAGCACTTAGAAACTCAGTTTGGCTCTCTGAAATATTTATAGCAACAAACCTAAACTTGTCCAATTTTTTTTCTGCTTCTAATTTTGCTTCTCAAGAAGCATAACCATTTGCTATTATTGCTGAGGAGAAAAAGACTATGATGCAGAGATACCAACAGAAGGGATTTGTTTCCTTAGGTGCCTGCAGCAATGAAAGGAAGAGCTGAGATAGTAATCTATGACCACAATGCTCTTCAGCAAGCATGTGAAGAATGTTAACACTTTTGTTAACTTCAGTTGATTAATGGACCTACCTCTTTTGGTTGATACAATTTCTTAAAAATGTGCAGGTGTTTCTGTATGGGAAAGTGTTGTGTTTTGGTGCACAAGAGAGGTCCTTCAGAGGAGGTTTCTTTGATCTCTAACAATGTGCCTAAAGGCACATGCAAGAAAAGGGTACCCAGCCCTATTCTTTCTTCACAATAAAGGGACCTGGAGTGTGAAGCTGAAGTATCAGTCATGGTTCCCAAGTTGTTGACCGCAGTCTGAAAGTCTGAGTTTCCTCTGAAGATGTGTCCCTTACCAGTTGAGTTCAATTTCAGTTGGTTCATTTCTAAGTCTTGATGATCAGGGCAGAAAATATGCATGCCCAAGGTATCCACAGTTGAGGACAGTGAGAACTAAATCATAGTTTAATGCCTTTTTAAAATAAAATTCTATTACCAACACTGGATTAATGAAACATGTCCTACTAATATGGAAAAAAAAATGAAGAACAGAATTTTAATTCATTGTACTTATGGTAAAGCTGGTAGTTCCTTTAGAATGGCCATCATTCAGCTCCTATATTCATTAGATTTATTTATCTCAAGATATAGATAAAGACAATAAAACAATAGTCTTATTATCCTATGTGGTCCACTCCTCTAACATCCAGAGGAAGCTATAACTGGGGAAAATGCTAATAGTAGTCATGGGAAAAAAAGAGAAGAAAAGAAACATTTTAAAATGCTTACTATGTGTCAACCCCTGTCCTTCCCATAGTTTCTAAACAACCATACAGTAAAATTAACCCTATTTTATTGATGGGGAATTGATACTGACAATAACTTGACCAAAGGCTGAGAGTAAACTGCCAAATAAGACTTCAGATCCAAGGATACTGTTTTCCCTGCGTCTACACCTCTTCTGAGCCACAAGGGTGATAGTCATGTTTATGATATTTAACTGAAACAAAACAAACAGAAAACTAGCATTCAACTGAGCTCTTACATCTTGAGTTTTTTTTCCTGTTTCTCTTTTCTCTTGACTTTTTATATTTAAAGTATATCATTCCTGTTATAAATGTCAATAATACACCAAAAATCTTGACTCCATTCTCTCATAAAAGACGAAATAACTTCTTCCAGACGCATTAAGTTAGAGGCTTGGCAGTCAGGAAAAGTGACATAAGATTACATAAGCTAAGAAGAATTGCAGTGTATCATTGGTATCTATATTATATTATATTTTTTTGGGGGGAATGGGGCTACCTACCAGCAACTCATTTTTAGAATGATGTTGGCATCCTATCATATCTTCTCCAAAAACTTAAGGTTTCTATTCTGACATGCTTGGCAGGAAGGGCAATTTTGCATGCCAGTAGTAACAATGAGTTATTCAAGGTCACATAGCTTGTATGTGGCAGAGCCAAAGACTCAAATTGAGGTCTGCCTTATTCCAAAGACACGCTCCTAACGTATTTCGCCATGTTGATGATGAATCTGGCATTAACCACTTATAACACATACCACACATACTTATACATATGCACATGCACATGTATTTTTCCCTTTGAAAAACGTCAAGCAGTACACTTTTCTTTCTTCTTTTTTTCCCCTGGGAGTATCTCTAGATCTGGGCTGTCCAATACAGTAGTTATGCACTGCATGTTACTATTTAAATTATTAAAATTTTAAAAATTAAGATATACTTCTTCCGTCACATTAGCTGTATTCCAAGTATTTAGTAGTCCTAAGTGGCTAGTGGCCACTATAATGGACAGCACAGAAATAGAACTTTCTCATTACTGCAGAAACTAATATTGGATAGTGCTGCTCTAATTCTTTAGCCTGATAGTCTATGTAAATAAAACTGGTAGTAAAAGTTTACATAATATATTTGCATTTGATGCCACTATTTAAATACAGCACCTTTCCCTATCAGCATGCACCTGCTTCAGCTGAAAAAACGTTTTAATTCATTCACATACATACGTATTCAAGTAACATTTTTCTTGAGTATCTATTATTTGCTTGGTACTGTGCAGAATCAAGAGAATACAAATGTAATACCTCTTCTGTGAGTAACTCACAGGCAAATGCTGAAAACAGATATAGAAAAAATATAATTTCTGTATAATCTGGAGAGTTTTGGAACAGAAGTGAATGCTGTGGGAGCAGGACTATGGTTAATACCACTGTCACTGAGATTGGTGTCAGTAGGGCTACCCTCCTGTTCTTTGAACAATCCAGCAGGACTCTCCTTCAACAAATAACCCCATGAGAATTGCATAAATCTACCCTGCGAGTCAGTGATTTAGCTGCTGTCCTCTGACTTGACTCTCTTTCTTTTCGCTGTGGCTGAAAATGGTACCAGGAAGCTGCATAAAACACCAGCGAGCTCTATCCCAACAGCAGGTGGGTATTTCTCTATTTCCTATCCCTGCTTTACAACGTAAGATATCTTCTCAAAATCACCCCTGAGACACGGGGAAGCCAAATACAAACAGACTTAGATCAGATGCGCCTCCTGATTGTCCCCAATAAATCATTTGAAATTAAGAGCACTTCCATTTGGAGCCAAGCAACATAGGAATGCTACAGGGCAAATGCCAGGCTACATGGGAGGATGTAAGAGATGGCCTACAGGCAAGGTTGAGGCTCCACACAGCTCTGCATTAAGATGCCACTTTTATTATAAGGGAAAGTAAGCAATCTTTATCCAGAATCTGTGTGTGTTGGTTTGTGGCTTTAAATAAATAATTCCTAGCTCAATGTTTTAGTCTCCCTTGTCTAGTTAGAGTTGCAAAGGGGAAAATTAAATGGCAAAGTTGTATCACTGGATTACTCCAAGGAATGATCTTAATATTTGACTTGCAAACTGTGATTAATACTGCATAGGTAATGCTTTTTATGGAAGGATGGGATAGTGATCCAAATGTTGTTTGGTGAAAGTCAAAGCCAATTACACTTAAAAGAAATCTGAAGAGTTCATCCTTTGAATCAAAGAGTCAGGGGATATCTGAGCATTCTAGAATTCTTCCCCTGAGAAAAAGAAGCCAAGGGCAGCAAGGAGAAGAGAATGATCCCATTGTTTAGGGAGGGTGTTCAGGTGGGAATATTTCCTCAGACCGATCATGGCGTCTGCTTCACATTTTAGTTGCCACCAATTCTGAGGTTCATTTGCATATAAAGCATCTGGAATAAGCAAAACTAATTTGAATCTTCTTTGATAAAATGTTAGCTGGATTAAAGGATCAGGTAGCTGGTTCCTGTACAAGATTCACTGGAGGGAAGTCAGACAGAGAATGAGATAAAATCATTAGGCCAGTACCACACTGGCAACTGTTCCTCTGAAAACTCAGTCTCTGAAAATGGTATATTGATCTGGCAGCTCCCTCTCCTCCCCTCCGGACTTCATAGTGATCTATAGCGCAGAAGTGTTTCACCATAGATACACCTGTGGCATTCTTATCTTCCCCTAAATTTTTAGTTCCTTTGATAGTCAGCTTTACCACAGGGCTGGGAGAACACCCAATAAAGTGTCCTACTTTAAACACCTGGGTAGGTCATTGCTACAGTTTCTATCAGAACCTTTTTAGGTGGCTTCATCCCCATCCCCCACCCTTTTGGCTAAGATAACATCTGGCAAAAACAGCAATGACACCATTCCTGTATCTAAATGAGAAGTCATTTTTAAGTGTATCTTTTAGAATTCATAACAAAACGCAGACTTGTAGCTGGAAGCCATCTTAAGACCTCACAATTAATTCCAATTACTTAAGTTAATAGAAAAGGAAACTGAAACCCAATGAAACAGAAGTTTACAAGATCACATAACTAGTTAATGACTGAGTCAGGCTTAAAATTCCAGACTTCTTATTTCTAGTTTGTAGTCTCTTCCGTCTAATGCCAGTTTATTCAATTTTATTCAACATGTAGTTATCAAGAAACACTTATGAGAAAATGTCTCTCTTGTCTAGGCTCTGGGGAGAAACAAAGATGATGAATATGCAATTATGTTCTCAAGGAGCTTACAGTTGAATAGAAGGACAAAGTTATTGATATAAATAAAGAAAAGTGGCCTAAGAAAGAGAAATAAAAATGCTATTCAAAAGAAGGGGAAAATGGAGTTCTGGAGCTACAGGAAATTTTCTAAATGAGGGTAGGCAATCGATTACGATATTGGGTAACTTTTGTTATTGTTTCAACCCATAAGACTAGGCCTTTCACATTTTGAATTAATCTATTGGCCCACTGTGGTGTGAGTGAGGATGTGCCTTAGGACAAGGCCATGGCCTATATGTCTACATGCTGAGAAGGAGTGATGCAGGCCAGCTTAGTGATGCCTGCCTTTCCTGCATGCCTTTTTTTTTTTTTTTTTTTGTCATGCTTCATGCATCTGGATTTTCATTATCATCTCTCTGGGACCATTCAAGAAAGAAAGTACCTTGAGGAAGATCTCTTCTATTTTGTTTGCTGAGCATTTTTTATCATGAATAGGTGTTGGAGTTTGTTAATTAACTTTTTTTCTGCATCTATTGAGATGATCTGATTAAATGCTTTTTCTGTTTTTAGTTTGTTAATATGGTGAGTTACATTGATCAATTTTTGTTCACAGTTCATTTACAGAAAATGAATATTTTTCTTCCTCCCTCCCTTTCTTTTTCTTCCTCCCTCCCTCCTTCGTTCCCCCTTCTTTCCTTCCTCTCTTTCTTCTTCCCCTTCCTTCTTCTTCTTCTTCCACTTTCCTTCTCTCCTTTCATTCTTCCTTCCCTCCTCTCTTCTTTCCTTCCTCCCTTCTTTTATATTATTTTTGAATATGGAAAGCCGAAACATGCATTTTAAAGTAAGTCCCTATTGTTGGTGCTCAGAAACAGATACTGCAAAATATGGCACTTTGACATGCTGGACTGAAGAGGCACTCAGGGTCTCTCTGACCTTCCCAGCCCTCACTCCTGTCTCTCAGTCCTCTTTCTCTCCTGATGCACAAGATGAAGTTGTCCTCTGAAGTTTTCTTATCTGCCTGAAGTCCAGATTCACCCAGGAAAAAGACAAATCATCTCTGTTCCCTTCCCTGAGTTTTCATTAACTCACATCACAGGAAGAGTGAAGTCGGTCAGCATATGTGGACAGACTTTTGTTACAAACTCCTATCTGCTCTTTGGGCCCAGTAGACTTTGTCCCAGGCCATTGTATGTTCTCCAAGTCCATTTTCTGTCCTCTGAAAATCATTTGCTATCACCCAAATTGCCACCCATTTTTCCCATCTCTGTTCCTTTTGTAGGAACAGGGTTCCTACCGGGTTATTGGGTAGTCATTCCCCTGCACTTCCCCCGAGCCATGCATGTTAAAATAAAATATTGTATGCATTTTCTCCTATTAACCTCCCTTTCGTAAGCTGATTTTTAGCAAACCTTCAGAACGCAAAGAGAAAGTTTTCCCTTCTTCCCTATACTATCCTAGACAAACAATTTAAAATAATATGTGAACGTTGCTAAGTAGAACAGAAGGCCTTGTGTTGAAAATGTAGGTTTTTCTACTTTACACTCTAAGAGGTAAAGTGGTTTTTTTTGTTTTGTTTTGTTTTTTGCATTTTCTGAGTTTGTTCATTTCCCTCATAATATTTAATAATAGCATTCTACTGTTCTTTTTGATTTGTTAAACTTACATAACTATTGACTCTTCTTTCCAAGTGAGCCCCTGAAAAGAGAGTGTTGCTAATGTCAAAGTTTAATGGCATCTTTCCTTAGTCTGGGCTCTCTAGAAGAAAACTCTGAGAAAAAAATTTATATGCAAGAAGTTTACTGGGGAGTGCTCTCAGACTCTGAACTATGAAGAAAAAGGATTGAACAGATAGGTTTACTTTTTTCCTTTCCTTTCCTTTCCTTTCCTTTCCTTCCTTCCTTTCTCTTTCTTTCTTTTTCCTTCCTTCCTTCCTTCTCTTTCTTTCCTTCTTCCCTGCCCTTCCTTCCTTCCTTTCTCCTTCCTTCCTTCGTTCCTTCCTTCCTTTCTTCTCTCTCTCCTTCCTTCCTTCCTTCCTTCCTTCCTTCCTTCCTTCCTTCCTTCCTTCCTTCCTTCCTTCCTTCCTTCCCTCCCTCCCCCCTCCCTCCCTCCCTCCCTCCCTCCCTCCCTCTCTCTCTCTCTCTCTCTCTCTCTCTCTCTCTCTTTCTTTCTTTCTTTCTTTCTTTCTTTCTTTCTTTCTTTCTTTCTTTCTTTCTTTCTTTCTTTCTTTTTTCTTTTCTTTCTTTTCTTGACGGACTGTCGCTCTGTTCCCAGGTTGGAGTGCAGTGGCACAATCTCGGCTCACTGCAACCTCCGCCTCCTGGGTTCAAGCCATTCTCCTGCCTCAGTCTCCAGAGTACTTGGGACTACAGGCGCCCACCACCATGTGCAGCTAATTCTTGCATTTTTAGTAGAGACAGGGTTTCACCATGGTGGCCAGGATGGTCTCCATCTCCTGACCTTGTGATCTGCCTGTCTCGGCCTCCCAAAGTGTTGGGATTAGAGGCGTGAGCCACCGTACCCGGCCACTTTTGTACTTTTCTAAACAAGTGCAAGAGACAAGGGCAAGGTGACTTTTTTTTTCCATTATTAAATGAAATACAAAAGCATTTTTACCAACTCACAGTGGGCATTCAAAAATATTTTTTGGTCATGTGACCATCACATTCACATTTTCTATAAATTATTCCTTTTTTTTTGTATTACTTGTTTCTCTGTATTTTTCTCTTTTAAGTAATGATAAAATATGTCAAATAGATTATGAAAATCACTTTGTAGCTATAGATTATTCTCCCTCTTGGCTTTGGCTACTTTTTCCTAATTTCTAAGAAAATTTGGAGCTTGAACTATAGTGTTTCCACTTGTATCTAAGGGTATGGTCATCAGTAGATTTTAGAGAGAAAACAAATATACTGGATGCCTAAACCAGACCTGGGCATTACCTTCTGGATACGATGGCCTTTCACACTAGTTTATATTTGACATTTCTCTAACTACCACAAGGTGGCAAAACATGTAATTGACTTGGATCATTAAAGTCTCACGAGATTTGGCTATTGATAAACAAGGGCAAGTATTCTCAAGAAAATGAAACTTGACCTGTTTTTTACTTTAAGGTGTATCTTACATGCTTGGATCTCTTCTCTTTTATAGAAAAACAATAGTATGTATAATTAAAATTTATCATTCTTAACTAACCATTGGAGCCACGAAAAATAGCTAATTGTTCACTGTGAGCAATACTGCAGAAATCAGATCTGCTGATTAACAAGTAAACTTACAAACTATTCCTAAAAGGTTTTCTCATAAACCTTCTAAGAATTCATTTAGCCTCAGAAATCCCTCCAGATCTGGAAGTTACTCTGAGGCCTCTAATATAATCCCCTTGAACACACTCTTAAGATCCTTCAGCTTGCGTCGGTACTTATCAAATATATTTAAATATTTGGCAATAAAATTAAAATATGAAAACTAATATAGCAATTTCCCCCAAACACACAGTTTTCCAAGGAGATTTTGATGATTTAGAAAGAAATCTGTGGAGGATTTTTGGTATTTAAATAAAAGGGCTGCATTCTTACAGTGTT
Source organism: Macaca nemestrina (assembly GCF_043159975.1). Lineage (NCBI taxonomy): Eukaryota > Metazoa > Chordata > Mammalia > Primates > Cercopithecidae > Macaca > Macaca nemestrina. The sequence goes on along the minus strand of NC_092126.1, from coordinate 29,237,738 downwards.
TTTTATAAAAATAAATTGGTCCAAGAATATGATAAAAAATAACCTGTATAAACTAGCTAAACTTTCGAAAGACAGGGAATAGGGAGAGCAGAGTTACCTGCAGGACTGTCTTCTAGTAAGTAAAGCTGATGTATAAAATTCATATTTATAAGTCAAGCATTTTATGGAGCATAATTGTACTTTGTTAGCACATTTAAAATATGATTCAATTATTTCAACTTTTTAGGAATGTAGATTTGTAGATATTGTAGGTAATTAAATATGCATCATTATTTTGAACAGTAATTTTTAATCAAACAAGCTGCATTCACATGTATCTAGGTATGCATGTATAGAAATGTGAAAACGACAATATTTGTGTCATCATTTCACCAAATAACCTTTGAGATCTTTAACTACTTTCTGTGAATATAACTAACATGGTTAGTTATGGTTGCAGAACAAATAACCTCTTTTACTTTTTAAAAATTGAAGAAAGTACTTTCAATTGTAAAAGTGCCACTTAACTACATGCTAAATAATTAAATAATACAGATAGAATCATGTCACTCATAGTCATCACTTCTATCCCTATATTTTTCCTAACAACAGTAAGAATTTTTTCTTCACTAAATCAGTTCAGTGTAAGCATTTCCTCTATGCATTTACACACAGTACCCTCAGCAATTTTACCTTGTGTGAGGTTTTTTTTAAATGGTATAATACCATATATATTCTTCTTTAGCTTGCTTTTGCAATTCAACAGCATGTCCTGATAATCTATTTATATCATTTACATAAATTGACCACACTCAGTCCAAATTACACACAGGATGCCATTGTATGAGTATATCTATTTTCCTTCTCATTTGGATGACCACTTTAACTCTTAATTTATTTCCTAACACAACAATGCTGCAGTAGACATCATTGCATGTGACTTTTTGTGTATTTGGATATGTGTGTTTCATTTTTATTACTTTTAATAGCTTTAAGATATATTCTGATTTCCAATTCTTTTCAGTTACAAACAATGAAAAAAATTATCCCAATAAGCACTTATAAATTTTTTAGATTTTGGTGTTTTGTATCATTTGTCTTACTGACATTTTCTTCAAATATAAAACATACGGCATTTTCAATGTATATCTTGTTTAAGAATACCTATCTATTTCAAACATTTTGCCCAAATTCTTTTAAAGTAAATTTAGAGTTTAAATCCACTTGGCATTTTGTTTTATTTAGTAAATAGTAAGTAGGTATCTAAGGTTATTGTTGTTTTCCTAAAATAGCAGCCAATTGTCATAACACCATCCTTTTTTCATCATATGTGTAATATACAACATTTCCATGTATATTTAGATTTGCATCTGAGAGCCCTACCATCTTCTACTACTGATGAATACTTTTTATGTATCAGCATTATTCTCCTTTAATTACAACTTTATAAAATAGTATAATATTTGTAAAAATTGAAACTCTCAATATTTCCTATTTTCTAAGAGATTTTGGTTATATTTATATACATTCTCTTGCATTTAAATTTTTATTCTTAAGAGACATGAAAGATTATAATGACATTTTGGTGGAAATGAGATTACATTTATCATTATATTGAGGATAATTGGCATTTTTCACTGTCGAATCTTCCCACCAACTTGATACATCTCCTCCTTATTGGGGGCAGTGCTTTATTAACTTTTAGATTTATTTTTGTTATGTTTGTGGTTTAGTAATTCAGATTTTCTTCATCTTCTTGAGCAAGTTTACATTTTCCCATTATATTTTCTGTTTTATCTAGGTTTTCAAATTTATTACCATAACATTTACCTCTGGATGTACACCTACGCCCCTAACATTGTTGTCCTGTGCAATCACATTTTCTTTTGAAGCAGACATGGCAAAAATGTGTTTATCAGTCTCTTCAGAGAATAAGTTTTTGTTTTATTGGTTAATACTTACGGGTTTTTTCTTTTTTTTCTGTTTTGATCTTGTTGTTTTTTCTATTTCTCTAATTGCTGCATTTATATTTTATCCTTACTCCTACTTTTCGGAACTTGTTTGTACTTTTCTAGTTTATTTCATTGTTATTTAGCTCATTTATATGAATACTTTTTATATGCCCCTGAAGTTGTAAATTTCTCTTAGTCACTTCTTCAATAACATACCCATTGTCATTTATTTATTATTTTCTTTTATCTGTAACTTTGTTTTTATATAATTTGAAACTTTCACAAAAATTACAAAATAGTACAAATAACTCCATTATGCTTTTTATCCAGATTTGCCAATTGTTAACATTTTGCCCCATTTCCTTTTTATTCACTATCTAGATGTATCCATACGCAAACATGTATATGTCTTTGTGTACACACATATATATGTGTGTGTGTATATGCATATATATTAAATGCATACATTTTTCTGAAAAATTTGAGAGTAAATTACAGACATTTTTGTTCCTGTACTCCCTAAGTATTTCTTATATAATCACAACTGAATTTTCAAATCTCAAAATATAACATTGATACAATTATATTAGCTAATCTAAAATCTATGATAAATTACACTAATTGTCCAAATAGTCTTCTTTTTCATGATACAAAACAAATACCACCTACTTCAGTCAGTTGTTACATCTCTTAAAAATCCTTTAATCTGGAAATTTTTTCTCAGTTTTTCTTTTTCTTTCATGATCTTGATTTTTTGAAAGGTAAGGATCTGTGAACAAATCGTGAACCTTAGTAGATTTGTTTCTCACAGAAACATAGATTAGAAGTTCTGAAATCACTTTTAAGCTTGAGGACCTGAGTAAATATATTGAGGATAAACAGAATTAGATTTCTCACTGACAGAGAAGGGAGTTACACATGTGAAAAAGCAGACTAGAATGAATTCTGTCCTGTGGAAGATGCCTAGAAGCAATGGTACTGCTAGAGTAAGGAGCCTAGCTAAGCTTGCGATGTAAATAGTGTTTCTTGTTAAAAGGAACCAGGACTCCTGAAGAAATAGCTGGCTCCAGAGCTAGAACAGGAAAAGTATAAAATAAGCCAGTAATACCTTAGCTCAGAGAGTAATATTCAAAAAGTGATGGAGTCATGTAAAAAAGACAAAAGAGCTATTTTGAAAGGGCTCTCATTAGCCAAATTTGAAACAATTTTGAGGTCAAAATACACAATGATTATAATAGATTATATTGTATTGAATAAAAGAGTTCATGAGTCCACAGAGCTATTAATAAATTCAATCAATCGATAGATAAGGGGATGGAAAACTCTTCTACTAGAATGTCACTCATAATTATTTATAATTTGAATCTTACTTTTTCTTTAATTCAGGATTACTTAGAAGTTGTGATTTTTAAAGTGAATAAATTTGGATGGTAAGGTGTGTTCATGGTGGTAATGGTGGGGGATTCTTGCTTATTGTAGTTAGTCTCTGTATTCAATTACAATCAATAAATGTGGCCCAATGAATTTTTGCTTTTTTGATTATGTTGAGATAGCCTCTGTGGAAAAATGCATAATCAATTTTTGGGAACATTCTGTCCATGTTAAATATAATTATCTCATTTAAATTGCTGTGCTCTCATTTAATGTATAAAATTATATGCAACTATACATATAATACTCTCTGTACATACAATTATACTTAAAACCAAGAAAGAGAATTACTTTTCTCACAGCATAAGAGATCTAGGGCAAGAAGACACAACTCATGCAGTAGTTTCACAATTTCATAAAAGTCCCAGGCTCCATCTATCAGTCTGCTATTCCATTTTCAGCAGGTAGTTTTCTTCCTAATGGTTACCTCTTGTTCACAATCTAGTCTTTTTACCCCCACTTATCATCTTCTATACAAGAAGAAAAAAGCATGGTGCTTTGACACTTATATCAGAAAGGCTGGGTACACTAAGAAATCCCTAGTAGCCACCTGCATGTATCTCATTAGCCAGCAGCATGGCGAGTGGCCACCCCTACATATTGGTGTGAAGCTTAGGAGTGAGATTGCACATAGAGAACTGCTTGGGCAGTCATCAACATATGGATGTTACTTGCAGCTTTGTGGTGGATGAAATAAGATCTCCCAAGGACAGTGAGCAGAGATCAAATGACTTAGGGCCTAGGATCAACACCAATTAAGCAATGAGCAGAGGAAAAGCCTGCAAAGGAAGTGGAGAAGAGCCAGTCAAGGAGATTGGAAATAAACCAGGCGACTTTGGATCATAACAAAGCAACTTATTTCAAGAAGGTCCAGGAATCAAATGTCAAGAATCAAACATCAAGAGTTACAGAAGGCTGGGCGCGGTGACTCACGCTTGTAATGCCAGCACTTTGGGAGGCTGAGGCGGGCAGATCACGAGGTCAAGAGATTGAGACCATCCTAGCTAACACAATGAAACCCCATCTATACTAAAAATACAAAAAAAATTAGCCGGGCAGGGTAGCAGGCGCCTATAGTCCCAGCTACTCTGGAGGCTGAGGCAGGAGAATTGCTTGAAACAGGGAGGCGGAGATTGCAGTGAGCCGAGATCGCGACACTGCACTCCATCCTGGGCAAAAAAAAGAGCAAGACTCTGTCTCCAAAAAAAAGAAATCGCAGAAAGATAAGGATAGAATTATATATTTTGTCTACAATTGCCTGATTTTTCCCTTTTCTTATTTTTCTTCCTGCTGCAACAAGGCATGGACAAGAAATCACCTTTCCAAACCCCTGCTTACATGCTCCCTAACACACGATAGGTCCTCACTTAGTTATCATTAGCCCTCATTCTTTTCATTTACATAATTTCCTCAAGAAACTTAATGAAAACGTCATAATAGAATTTTTAAAAGAAGATATTTAAACAGTGGCTCCTCAGGGCCAGGCAGAGGGCACCATCCCTTTGCTATATTCTGTTCTCTTCCTATCACACTCAGTTCAACAAAAACAACAGCAAAAAAAAAAAAAAAAAAAAAAAAAAAAAAAAAAAAAAAGAAGAAGAAAAAAAAGAGGGGGAAAAAAAGGGGGAAAAAAAAAGCCCTTATCTGCACAGTTGTGATGAATAGACTTGATTGGGCTCTCACACAGCAGGCAGGTGATGGCCATTGCCTGTCTATTTCAGGACTAAACTTTAGACTGGCCACAGGTGTTTTTCCTTTTTTGGCTCTGCGGCCCTGCCATCATTAAGTTTGCCTGAGGCAGCAGACAGCTTCTGGGAGACCAAAAGATGGGGGGAGGCAGGGTGCAGAGACAATCCAGCTGACATTTTAAGCAGGAAATGCAACCATCTGAATGTAAAGAAGATAAACCCTGTCTCTACACAGACTGTTCACTCAGGGGAAATTGAGGTAAAATATAACAGGATTTAGAGAAGGGAAATTCTAGAGAATGTGCCTTTGAGATAACCCTTGCTCTTGCCATCTGATTCCTAGTAGTCCCGTCCCATTAGCTAGAAAAAAAAAAATGAAAAAGGGGAAAATGAAATTCAGAGTTATGACTGGAAATCTATAATTTGGTGGGAATGCTTTTCCTGTATCAAATTTAATAATTAGTTTAAATTATGTACTCAATCTAACAACACAAATATAAAACAAATATATGTATAAAACGAACTTCGTCGGGTTTCTTCTTAGCTCAGATAGATTGTTACTTTTTATGAAGTATGATTTCTAGGATACTGAAGAAATCTTCTTGCCCCTGCTTCTCAACCCTTACCCCTAGGAATTTTTTATCTACCAACTGCTGGTGCTCTAAATTTCTTTAACAGGGTGCAAATGTTTCAAATTTGAGTTTAGGTTTGACATCCAAGGTCCCTAGAGGAAAATGAATGCTGTCTTAAATTTACCTTAGAATATAAATGAATGATATCATAGCCTGGCATTAGGTTTCCATAAGGAGGCTGTCACTATAGGTAGAAAGGACAAGATGAAATGCAGAAGTGACAATTGTGAAGGCAGTATCCCTAAGACTTTTACATCAGCCTGGATTTTTTTTTTTTTTTTTTTTTACCCTGATGAGTTTATAAACTTTACCCTGGAGTGTATATGAGTAAATATATGCAAAATGCAGATTGCATTTCTGCATATGAAGTCTTTTACACCAGAAAAGGAAAAATTATGTGAAGTAAAATGAACACCATTGCTTACATAATTTCTAAACATAGCTTAAAAGTACAGATTCATAGATTTTTAAAATATAGGGATCATGGGGAAAGTTAAGAGTTTTGTTTGCTTGTTTTTCTTTCTGCCTTTTAAACAGAGTAGATGGATTCTTCCCCAGTTGTTAAAAATCTGATTTCTGGGGAACATGGAAACACATTTCTAAAAGATTATAAAACCTTTTATTTAAGATGATCTTAAAATTTCATGAAAGCCCAATCACTTATTTTGTAATTGAAATGTATTATTAAGAAAATTATAAAAACATTATCCAGACATTTTCCACTGTGACATTCTTGTACTTTTAGGAAGGAAAATGATGCCCTATAACAGAAAACATGCTTTTCAAAGATCAGCCCAGCAAATCGGCAGCATTGCCAAAGTTAGAGCTGTGAGATTTGTCTTCCAGGTCCCTGTTCTAATCTGCTGGATGGTCTTCTCTTTTAGTTATCACGTAAAACCATCCATGTAGCTCCAGAGAAAGGATAATTTTTTCATCAAGTGAGCCAGAGACATTCTGGCAGCCATTTTCTAAATTACTACCAAGACTCTGTTATTGCTAGGTTTCCCACCTCCATCCCATCCCCAGCAGTTAATTGATTTAAAAAACACATTTATTGCTGTTATAAAAGGAGTAGGTGATATTTACATGAATTGTATATTTGCATGTGGTGTTTCTTTTACAGAGGTAATGCTCACAGGGGACCTCATAAATGTAGACTATTTAGTCTACTCACATGCTGCTCAAGGACCTTCACATTTGGAATCTGGGATGAGTTTCCTCAAGCTGGAATAACTTAAGGGTGCTCTAGGGGAAATCTGGCTGCTGATGGGCTGGAGAAGCTGTAGTGAACAATATCTGGACTTACATGTAGATCATTGCTTGGAGGAACTAATGATGATAAACAGTCATTGACTTTGAGCCTCATCCCAGAATATGTGTGCTGGGCTAATGGATAATGGGAAAGAATTAGACAGTTCAAGTATGCATTCCAATGGGCACACAGATAGGCTTAGTTTATCAGGAGACAATGCTCTGTACTTTGTGTTTGTCACTATATTTCCAAGGATACACAAGACAGTCATATTTCTTGGTGTTTTAAATACCCATATGTATTTGTAAACCATAGAGTTGTAAAATCCAGTCCCTTTGGATGGATTGAGTAAAACTGAAGTGAAAGAAGTAATGGTTGTAAGTCAATGTTTTTCTTTGTTGTTGTTAGCATAATAAAAGGGCTGCAGAAGAAATATCTCTTGCAGGTGGGGCCTTGGTAGGTAATTAGGCCATGAGAGTTCTTCATTAATACTTTTGCAAAATTATAATCTTCATTATGGTGAGGTTCTGTAGCGTTAATAGAAGAAAGTCTCACAATTATGGAAAAATAATCATGTTTATTAAACAAGCCTGCTTGCCGCTTATGCCACTCAAGGTACAGCACTAAATTCTAAGGAAGACACAGAGTGAGAGAAGTGATGGCTCTGCCTGCCCTTGAGGAGCTTAGAGTTTATCAGGGAAGATAAGGAACATGAATATAAACAATGATGGCATAGGATAAAGATCAGAAAGTTTTATAGAAAAAGTTCAGGAGAAAACTGTGGGAGTGGTGAGGAAACAGGCTCTACTCAAAGCTATTGGCAATCAGAGAAGGCATCCTTGTGGCAGTGAGATAAGATTAGAGCTTTAAAAGATAGGTGGAATTTGAGTATTTAGAGATGAGAGAGGAAGGAATTCTAGGAAGAAAAACTAATGCAATCAAAAACTTGAGGAGCTATATAGAAAGACAGACGGTCAAGTTCTGAAAACAAGAAAGTTAAGATTGACTGGATTTTTATTAATCAGTTCATAATTAGATTTGCTTAGAGTGCCTAGAAAGATGAATCTAGTTTTAAGAATATTTTTCACCTATTTGACGCACCTTGGTGAGAGAAAGCTAGTGGTTACAGAAAAGACCATATGGAAAGATTGAATTTAGTTAGCTACAGAGACTCATTAAGAAACAGGAGAGTTAGCATTTGCTTGAGTGGAGCATCTCAAGGAAACCCTATTTGGAAGAGAGCAAGTTTGTTAAGTAGGTGGAATATTCCTTTGCCTAGCATTTGTTGGATAAAATTTTTTGGTCCTCAATTTTACTGTTAACATTCATTTCAGGAAGACATGTTGAGTTTTAGTTGGCTTTCTGTCATATCCCATGGGTCATTTTCAGACTAATTTGTGTTTTTCAAGATTCAGCAACCAAAGCTATCTTCGCCTGTCTGCTCCATTTTACATCCATCCTCCACCCAAGAAAGTGTTCTCAAATGACAGTATTAATTGGAAGAGAGACAATGAGAAAAAAGAATAAAGGAATATATTTTAACATTGATGTAGAGTTTGCTATCTTACTGTGAGCCATTTGTGAATATATTAGTTCTATTTCCCTTTTTATGAATAAGTATTGGTGTGACTGGCTAATTCTTCTGAAGGAAATAGATACCTGCAGAGTCCATGTCATCTGCAATCTCACCTACCACTTTGAGCTTTTTTTTTTTTTTTTTTTTTTTTTTACTTTTTGAAATATATATTGTGAATTCTTTCGTCAGAGAGCCATACCCAGATTATAATTTCTTAAAATTATCTGAATATTTTTTTGAGTAGTTTACATTTGCTATACAATTTGAAAATTTTAGTAAAGATTTATATGTGCTGCTATCTGTAGTCTACTTCAGTTGTTTTTGATCTTTGAGTTCTGTCCGTATTTCTGAATATCTTCATGCAGCTGTAGTCTTGCCTTTATACGACTTTCTTTCTTTCCTCAACCACTTAAGTATTCTCCTTTGTCGTATGCTGAGGTATATATTTTAATGGCTAACTATTCTGTCAAAATGGACTACGAACTTAGCCATTAAAATATATACCTCAGCACTTTGAGCTTTCATATCAGTGTACTGAGTGTATGACCCAACCCTAATTCTTCATGCAGCAAGGGCCAAACAAAAGTAACTATCTACTTACAAGACTTGGAATTTTGGTGTGTGTGGAGGGGGAGGGGCGTACTCAGTACCCCGGAAATCCTGATTTCAACAGTAGCATGTTCATTATTTCAGAAACCTTTCTGAGATTACTAAAGACAATTTTGATTTACTCTCTTTCTATAATTCACTTCCTCCTCCTTTCTTTCCTCCCATTTGGTTTTTGTGATTCTTGGTCTGTTCTTGACTTCAATAATGCTGACAATCTACAATTTCCTCCTCTATTTTTTGAGTATCTTTTTTTTTTATAGTAGCCTATAAACTACCTCGTTAATCAGATAGTGTAAAATCCAATTAGAGACATTAGAATCCAGAAATACAAGTGTTAAGGAATGTATTTCTTGATTGACAAGGAAGCCAAATAGACCCATCTATTTAGAATCTTAGCAACAATTAGCTGCCTTAGTTTCATTTATTGTGACATAAAAAATCTGGTTTATTGAGAGCTCTATTGAAGAAGATTTCTATGATATGCACCATGAGAAAATATCTTCAAACTAAAATGATTGTTTTGCTGTAATAAATTGAACCATATGTACACTATGTTATTCAATCTTTTTTCTTCAAGGCATAAATTGATATTAAAGACATTTAAGTCATAACACATGGTTATCCAGGCATGAACGAGGCAATAACCCATATAAGTTGTCAAGGTGAAGCCAAAGCATTTATTAAAGGTTTGTGTTGTTTTTGAAAAGTGCATGGTTGGATAAACATGGATTAGTGCTATTATGCTGCTACGATGACTCAAGTGTGTTTTTACAGTGTCAGTAATTTTTATGTTTAAAAATCACTGGTGCAGTATATTAGCTATAATTTATGTTTATCATCTTGTGTACTCTAATAGGTTTCAACAAACCATTTAACACTTCAGCTTGTGCATATACATTACTTAATAGGTATTTATCTTAAAAAAGAGATACTTAACGGGACTTTCAAAGCTTGCAACTGCATGCTAAGAGAGAATACTGCAGTGTGTCACATTAACTTTCTTTTTCCTGTTTGCAGTTAACTTTGAACATTCTGACCACTTACTTCTTTGTTCAATGTGCCTCAGAATGGCACAAGAAGAATATAGTCTGTTAACGTCCTTGTCAGCAGGAATGACATCAAGTTCTCCCTGCATTGAGTGTCCGTCACACTTGCTAAGTAGGGTGGCTGCAAGATACAGCCAGCACAGCTGAAAATATGACAAAGGCCCAGAAATCAGTTTGCCTTATTGGGGTGCCCTTTCAGAAAGTACTGGTTTACTTCTGACTGTAGTTGTATCTGTGAGGCAATTTTTTATTTATGTGACCTAGCCACTTATTTTAGAAGAGTCTCAGAGAGAACTCTAGGGGCTGACTGTATGGGAGTGGGGGTTGGTGGGGAGTCAGTTGCAACTTCCCAGTCACAGGAGGTTTGTTGCAGCAATACAAGAGGGGCACTTCATTTATCATGACACTATTGATTCTTCCAAATAGTGCTATGCTTATTGTTTTTGCTGCAATGATGACCTATTTCTCTTTTGGTTATTCTCGGTAGATGAATTACCAGAGTTTAGTTTTTTCATAAAGGAGATTGATTCACTTTTAAACTATATCCAGAGTTGGTGATGTGGAATGAGGTGTTTGTCTTAAAAAAAAAATTAGTTTAGTTTAACTACATTTTGACTTACTGAAAGGCATGACAGAGATGGATTTGGAGGGGAAATACTCATGAAACTCTAGTTACCACTCAAATAAATAATGCCACTTTATTTCTGAGATGGCTGGATAAGATTTTGTTAGGGATCCTGAAATTATAAATATACTGATCCACTCAGTAATAAATGTTTAGAAAGAGACTATAAATTCTCTAGGGCCAACCAAGCACATCAGTTGGCTGAGTTAGCAAACAGGGAGGATTTATTACTCATCAGAGACAAGTTGACCAAGATGAACTGTTTGGTATTGTGAACAACCTTTTCTCTTGTAAAACTTGTGATGTCACTTTGACACCATATCAGAGATAGCCATTATATCTTGATCTTTTCAGAATCAGCAATCTCTGGTAACTGTACCAAAATAGTTTCTAACACATTTCATACTTTACTATTTTCATAATACCATTAAAGTTATATGCAAAACATCATGGACAGTTTATATAAAAATGCATGTAGATTGTGTTTTCCATGAAAATAATTGGAGGGAAAAACTCATTAGCATCCAGCATGAATAGTTATAGTTTCCAAAGGAACAATAAGGATAATGATTTAGCCCAAAACTTCCAATAGAACTTTCTAGAATGATGTAGAACTTTTGGAAATGATGCACCTTCCAGAATGCATCATGTCTGAGCTATCTAATACAGTAGCCAAGAGCCGCGTATGGCTATTGAGTACTTGAAATGTGGCTAGTGTAACTGAAGAACTGAAATTTTCATATATTGAATTTTAATTGTAATATAAATAACTACATGTAGTTAGTGGTTACCATGTTGTACAGTGCAAAGAGATCAGTCTATGTAAGAGAAAGCTTGCAGAACTAGTTACCTGTGGGAGTAGCACTGGGTCACAGAAACAGAACTGATGATGGCAGACAGGGAGATATTTCAAGTGCCCTCTTTTAAAAGTCAGTTTAGGGCAAATCAGAAAATACAAGAAAGATGACAGGAGCCATAAGATATCAAAACCTGAACAGCAAGAGAGCTTACTGTAAGAGTGAAACTGTCCACACACGAAGCTTAATATCAGTACAAGTAGACAAATATGGAACTAAATTTTATGAAACATAAAACAGATAAAATATTTTAAAGAGTTTATATTTAGAAAACAAAGCATACTTAGTAATGGAAAATACTTAGGTATCATTATTAATATTCTTATTTACTTTAACAAAGTACTTGAGAGAATATGAACTGGAATACCTATACTAATTTAATAGTTCTCATCTCAGCAAATGATAATGCCATTCCTGAGTAGTTAAGTGAGAATCCTAGGACTTACTCCCAATTGCTGTCTTTCATCTCATCCTCAATTAATAATCTATCACCGATTCTGCCCTTCTTACCTTTTACAGAGAAGGTGTCTTGATTCTCTCCTCTTCATCCTCTCAAGTGCCATTTTTGCTCAGGCCATTTCTCTGTCAGGCTTTTAGATATATATCATAGTTGTCTTCTGGCTTATAGTTTCCTCTGTCCCTCTAGCCACCCCTTCCCACAAGTACCAAGGTCATGTTGGTCACCTACTTAAAACCCTTCAAGGATTCTGTGGACTGAATTCTGGACTAAATGTTTATATCCACACAAATTTATATGTCAAAATGCTAGTCTTCAGTGTACTTGCAGGTGGGGCCTTGGGAGGTAATTATGCCGTGAGAGTAGAGCCCTCATGAATGCGATTAGTGCCCTTATAAGAAGAGATATGAGAAAGCTTGCATCTTCTCTCTTTCTGCTCCCCTTTAGATGAGGGTAGAATGAGAAGATGGCCATCTGCAAACCAGGAAATGAGAAAAAGGGCCCTCACCAGGCACCATATCTACCAGTACCTTGATCTTGAACTTCCCAACCTCTACAACTGTGCCAAATAGATGTCTGTTGTTTAAGTCTCTCAGTCTATGGTATTCTGTTTTGGCAGAGCGAACTGACTAATACAAAGGGCTTCTCATCACCTGCAAGTTATTGCTCAAGACCTTTAGCACACCATACATGTCACTTCTTCTTCTTTCCCTTCCTGTCTTTCAAGCCCTGACCCCTGACACTGACTGACTTACACCTTCTATTCTAACCCTTACTGAGTCACAGCTTCCCCTTTTGCTGGCACTTCATCTTTATACATATTGTCCCTATATTTCCTCCCCCTTTTACTCATCCTTCAAGACTCACCTCAAATACCTCCTCTGTGAATCTTTCTCCTGCATGTCTCCCCCAAAAAAGAATTAGTAATATGGTATTCTTATTCTACATCCCTATTCAGTGTAGTTATGGCGTTGAATTCTGATTCTCTATTTGCCTGTCTTCCTCAATTGACTGGGGGACCTCGGGGCAAGAAAACATACTTTATTCATCATTACATTTCCAATACCTGGTGCCATGACTGACTCCCAGTAGAAACTTCATGGATGTCTGGTGAATGAGTGGACACTTACACGGTCACGTCTCTTACCTAGCAATGTCTGAGGTATGCCTAGCTGCTGAGGCTCTGTTATGACTTGGATATGCCTGACTGAAACTACCAGAGGTGAAGTCTTTACAACTTGGAAAAATTAAATACTTACCTCAATAGATAGATAGATATACAACTTTATTTTTAAATACATTTTAGCATGTTATATTATCAAAGGGGACTCTATTAAGACCACTAATAATCCCAAATAACTAACTTAATGAACAGAGTTGTCAGACAGTTAATCTATACAAATATTGTTACTTTTTCATGTTTTGTGATATTTGTAGTATTTTCGGCATTTAAAAAGATTGTATCATTTGTGATGATTTTCTTACTCCAAAATATATTCATGTATATACCAAATATTGCGTGCATACTTTTGGGTTCTTTTTCTTAAAAAGCACCTCCAAAATTGTATAAGCTTCAGGTCTTTAAAAGGGAGGCCGAAGTATTAACCTTCTCTAAGTATAAAATATAGAATCAGAATTGAATTTTTTTGAAAAAAGACCAAAAAAGTTAAGCATTGGTATGAATTTGGACAAGTCGGTTAACCTCGTTGTATCTCCATATCCTTTCTATAAAATGAAAGAGTGGTAAGAAAGAGGAAAGACCCTGTAGTCTAAATTTTATTATTTCCTTAAGTCTAACAATAATTAAAAATTGTGTGATAAACTGGTTTGTTCATACCTGTGGCATACCTGGTGTTTCTCTGAGAGTCCTATGGTTGTAATATTCAGCAAATATCTAATTTCCACCTTCAAATTACCTAATCATAGTCATAGGAAGGTAAGCAGGCAGGACATTAGATGACTGGTGGTTGGGGATATTGGCAAATTTGGTTGAAAAAAATTAACTTTGGTCAGTATAACAGGTATGTTAGCAAAGCTTAAGTAAACAGTTTATTTTTTTCTTTCCTTCACCAACTACTTATTTATCCCTCTATAACTCAAGAACTATGTTAGTAAATGAGAATACAAAAATTAATAAAATGCAATGCTCTCCCCCAACAACTATACAGGGTAAATGGCTAAGACAGATAAAGAAGCCCAGAATGGCCCATTTGGAAATATTAAGAGAAGGCAATGAATATTAACGAATGTGACTAATTTAGCCAGGCAGAAAAAATTACGTAGAGGCAGGTAGTGGGATTGGGATAGGATAAGATTTGAGGCAAATTTCAGGTGGAGTCTTCAGTATGTACAGTGGTATGAACATGGGAAATAATTTATTGCATATTATGATCTAAGAAGAAATACGACTTCAGAGTTGTAATTTGCAATAGCTACAATCTTCCAGGGAGCTAGAGTAAGTGAGAGTAACACAATAGGGATTGATAGGGGGCTGTTCTCAGCTGGAGGGCACAGACTCTCTGTAAGGGAGAACATCAGTACTCAGCCCCAGTGGACTCCTATCTTGGAGAAGACAGAGCTGCTGTTTCTATAAGACTTTTAGCACATCTGTTGAAAAAGTGATCACTTGGTCATGTGAGAAAGGCTGTAATACATGACAGACATGTTTAAATCATTGCTTAAAGGAAGCAAAACATGGTTTCAAGGCTGTATGTGTTAAAGGCCTTGTGGAATATATTGTTTTATATTAATTACAATCAATATTATTATTGCATTAAATGTAAGAAGTTTTCCTTTCTTATAATCTCAAAATCTCTCAAGAGGAATCAACAGTATTTTAAAAACTTTTTAATTGTAAAAAATTTTAAACATACGCAAAATTAGAGAGAATAACATAATCTAGGTACCTGTTACCCAGCTCCAACAATTGTCAACATTTTACCATTCTTGTTTAATCAATGTATTCACTCTTTAAATCCCAAACATTTCATTCCTTCATCCATAAAAACTACTATTTCTCCAAAAGATAAGAATTTTCAAAACATTATCGCACTGAAAAATATTGCAATAATTCATTATTATTATCTAATACCCAGTTTATGTTCAACCTTTCCTGATTAGTTCATTAAATGTCTCTTTTTCTTTCAGTTTGTTTAAATCAGCATCCAGACAAGGTTTTAAGTCCATTTGCATAGCTCTTCTCAAAAATGATTTTGCAACAGACAAAGCTATTTACTTTAAAGAAACTGTGTTGCCCTTAACAATAAACATATAAAAAGTGGGCCATGATTAATGCTCTTGGTAACTCTTTTACTCTTCCGGGCTCTGTTAATTATTGCTGTGTGACCTTGATTTTAACCTTTTGTTTAAATTCCTTCATCTGTAGAATAGGGATTTAAAAAAAATCTATCTTGTTGAGTCCTTAGTAGGATTAAATTAAATAAACCAGTATTGGGGGATTTAGAGTGGTGCCTAGTACAAGGCAAGCCTTATGTAAGGGTTTGTTAAATAAATTTTTTAAAAGTAATTCCCTTCCTTCCGCTCCCCTCCCCTCCCCTCCCTTTCCCTCCCCTTCCCTCCCCTTCCCTCCCCTCCTCTTCCCTTCCCCATATTGGCCAGGATGGTCTCAAACTCCTGGCTTCAAGAGATCTGCTCACCTTGGCCTCCCAAAGTGCTGGGATTACAGGCCTGAGCCACCATGTCCGGTTATTATGACCCCTCTTATCAGAGATTAAAAAATAATAATAATTAAAAAATATATATATATATATTTCTTTTAGACTGGAAGATCCCTGCCCTTATTTTCAAGTGACTTGTGTGATGTTCTCTATTTTGTGCAGTGAGGTAGTCTGTCATTTAAAAATAAAGCCCTTAATGTTTAAAAAGAAAAATACAAAATAAGATAGTTCTTTTTTCATTGTCAAAAAGGCAAGTGTCAACAATATCACAGGGAAAGTTGTGGAATCTCCCCTGTTTGTGCATTGAATGAATTATAATAACATTGATAACATCTTAAATACCAGAAGGCTTACAATTCTTTTATTTATATATGTGGAAAAACTTGGGAAATTTGGCTACAGTTTTCTTGTTGTTGTATTATAAGAAGAAAGGGGTTTCTTTGTGGCATTACTGCATTTAATATGCAGATAAACTTCTGCCTTGGATGACACATAAAGTGATACTCAAATTCTAAGATCCTTTTTTTATCATCCCAGAGAGAATCAGTTTGTACAAACTTGATAAATAGCCATAGTCCCTATTTTTTGTTTTTTAAAGTCAAAGGAAGCCAGTAAGCTGAAGAAATCATGGGAAGAGTTGAGTCAAGCAATTCCAGACAAAGCATTCCAGACTGCTTCCAACTTCAGAGAAATTTTCTGACCATCGTCTTAGACTTTCCTTATCTATGATGTCATACTAAAAGAACACTTTGACTATGTAACAGCAGATTATAAATACATAGCCTACAATTTGTATTTTTGCCTCTCAATCCAAGATACCAAAAATTATATTTAAAAAAATTAAATGAGTCCTAAACTTCATATTTATAGGATTCAAACAAGTTTAGTAGCTATATCCTCACATTCTTCTTTAGCGTGTTTTTTTTTTGTATAAAGTTTAGAAACACTGCTTAACAAATACAAAAAATGCTACTAGTGTTTTACTATTTTAATTTGAACTTGATATATCTCTTAAACTGTAAGTATCCTTAGCAAATTATTGGCAGTCATAGAAATTATCATCTTTACATTTAATCCCTCCCTCCCTCCCTCTCTCCCTCCCTCCCTCCCTCTCTCCCTCCCTCCCTCCCTCCCTTCCTTCCTTCCTTCCTTCCTTGCTTGCTTCCTCTTTCTTTCTTTCTTTCTTTCTTTCTTTCTTTCTTTCTTTCTTTCTTTCTTTCTTTCTTTCTTTCTTTCTTTCTTTCTTTTTCTTTCTTTCTTTCTTTTTCTTTTCTCCTTCCTTCCTCCCTCCCTCCCTCCCTTCCTTCCTTCCCTTTTTCTTTCTCTTTCTTTCTGTCTGTCTTTCTTTCTCTCCTCTCCTTCTTTCTCTTTTTCCTTCATGCCTTCCTGCCTGCCTGCCATTATCAATCACTTGAAACCCAGCATATATAACACTTGTAAGGTCCTGAGAATGTAAAAGCAGATAAGACATGCTAGCTGCCCTCACGATGCTCGCAGTCTTGTGGGGAAGACAGATTGTGTAAACAATCAGCATTGTCGTGACTTAGAAGTGCCATGATTGAAACTTCATGGTGAGAACATGCAGAGCCATGGAGATATAAATACAAATTTTCCCCTCTTGTCAAAGGTAAGGCCTACATAACAGCTAAGTTACAGAGTGGATCTGAGGTAGGGAATGCTGAGGGGGAACAGGTTTGGATGAGGAAATTTGAAGTGCCTGTAATATATCTAGATGGCAATGCCAGGTAGGTTGTTGAAAATGCAGGTTTGGAGTTTAGAAGAAAACACCAACCTGAACGTTGGTGAGCCAACAGCATTCAGGCAGCAGTTAAAGCCAATGATGTGGGATAGTGTTCTACAGGAGTCCAAAAGACAATCGCCTCAACATCCCCAAGGGAAACTTCATTCTATTAGAGACAGAATGAAAAGGGATCTATGTTTTCTAAATGCATTTTAAATCCTCGCCTGAGAGCCAGTTTTGAAAAAGCATCTTGGCTACAGGGAAGCAAGAGAAAGTATAATGGAGGAGAGAGAAGAGGAGAGGGGGACTAAAACTGGTTTGAATTGTTCATGTTCTCTAAGTAAGAAAGAGAGCAGGTATTCAGACCTAGAATTCAAAGCCCATTCTGTTTCCCCATGAAAGCCATGGGTCAAGGACTCAGGGAGAATTTCTGGATACAGCATATTCTCAGCTGCGAGAGGCAGAATAAGGGGTTTTGTGAATTTAAAGATGGGTTTGAGACTCATCTTGGAGAGTGATTTGTAAATATATAGATTAAGTTTCCCTGTAAAGTTAGGTTGGGACCCAAGGATGAAAGCGTTTACTAAGAATGCTGATGCAAAATGTCTTGGAAAGGAAAAGAGTGTTATTTAAGCACATAACTTAATGCCTCCAGGTTTATCTCCTCGCGTTATTATAGGTAGTTGTTAAAGAAGGTGTGTAACAGGTAATCAAGCATCTTGAGGACAGTAGCTTTGATGAGTCGTCTCTGAGCATGAATCCCCTGATCTCATCTCCTGTGGATCTCTGCTGTCAGCCACTCTTAAACCTTGCAGCAAGGCCCAGTGGACAGGGAGTGTGGGCTAGGATGTAAGCCTCATGAGGAAACCTGTGTGAGTCTCCACATATCTTTCCATGCTGACATACCACCTCTGTTACCTTGGGCCAGTTCTGTAGCATGTCTGAGCTTCAATTCTCAGATCTGTAAAATAAATACAAAAGTCCTTACCTCCTGAAGACTCAACATGATAATCTAAGCATCATCAAAATGGGGGGTTATTCTTGTTCTAGACCAATTCCTACCTCGTAGAATAATAATCATTTCATAAATATTTGTTGAATGAGTAAAGGTACGTGAAGTATGTAAGTGTGTCTAGCATAAAATAGGTGCTTAAGAATTATTTACTTCTTCCAGAAGTTAGTATGGGCACTCACTCTTCCCATCTCCCAAGTTTAGGTAAATACACGTCTGTCTCATCTGCCTATACATATTACAGATGTGCTCAATTTCTTAAGGAAACACCATTGATGTATTTCCTTGGCCTTAGACTTCACCTGAAAATCAACAGAGAAAATATAACAGGATGAAATACAGTTGCAAAGCATTATTTCACAATGTTCCAAGTGATTTCCAAAGACTGTTAATGGGAGCTATGTGGGAGTAAAAACATATCAAATGTCAAATCCAAAAATGTTGAGGAATCACTGCCTTGAACAGGTTTCTTCATTCTTGGACTTTTCAAAGCCTTTATTATTCGAATGCAAATTGTGATTCTCCAAGAGTTGAGTAAAATATACAACTTCCCAACCCTATTTGATCAGAGGACCCTTTTGTCGTAGAGAATATTTCATTTTCCTGAGATAACTCTTTGGGAAATGTGAATCTAATCATTAGCTAGAAGAGTAGACACAAGGCAAAAGAATTTATTTTTATGGGGTAGCAAAACACTTTTTTAGGTCAGGGAAGGCTTGTTTAGGATTGAGATGTGGAGTACTCACAACCCAAGACAGTCATCGAGGAAATTTCCTTCCAATGAAGCAGTTAGGTGAGTGAAAACAAATGAACATAAAATAAGTATATAATAACACCTTGGGAAAATTAAACATCTCTCCATTTAACATCTGTCACATAGATAATTGTAGCAACTAGATTGATTATGAGAGAGGAATCTGGAAGTTCAAAAGGGAAGCAGCTGAGTTTGCTTATATCACCTGCAAAGGGACTACTTTCTTTGGCAGATTGATATTGCACAAAGGCTTGAAGTTTCGTTAAAGACACATGGTTGGATGCCGTACAGTATGTTACAGAATGTGTGTGTAATCAGACAATATGTTGCATTAGACTATCAGAAAATATAATAGTATTATACATGCATCCTGGACTGTGCTATGCTGTACATGACATCTTTATACAAGGAAACTATATAACATCATGTCATATCTGTATAACAATAAAAATATGATCAGTATATTAATTATAAAATGGCAGGTCAAATCCTCTGAATCATGATTTAGTGTCAATTGGGATTTTTTTCCCTTGTGCAATTTCATAATACTTCAGTGTCTATTATAATTTTGAAAGCATAGATGTTTGCATTTTCTGAAAGTCCTGGTTATGTAAAATGGAAGAATTCAAAAATAAAAACAAAACATGAACAAGGACAAATAACACAACAGAATTCTTAAGTTAACCATGTCAATGGAGACATTCACACCTGCAGATAATACTCTATTCTTTACATGTAAACTTCCTGCTGAAAGCAGGTCAGAGTTAACAGCTGAATCAACTTGGAGAGTTTTTTTAAAAAAAATTAGTTTTATGTTCCTTTAAATAATTGCTTCATTATATTTTGTACATCTGTGCAGGGGGCTGATGATGACATTTGGTAAATTTCCAAATAGCTATAAAACCAGGGGAATACCAGTTAAGCAATAGTATCATCCACCTGTAGGTTAGAAAGAGGCTTTATATAATAGCTAAAACAAAAAAATTCCTTAAACAAAAGAATTGATTCTGCTCTGTGATGAAAAAATTCTGTTTCATGTGATGATATCAGATACCATATTTTTTAAAATAAAATTGTCAGTAGTCCAGAAGAGACCAACAAAAATGATAAAAGGTTTGGAAAACAAGACCTGTGAGAAATAGTTAAGAGAATAGCAATATTCATTCAAGTCAAAGGAGGCTGAGGGGAGATATAACTGTCTACCTAAAAGTTAAATGATGTTACAAGCAAAAGAGGCATTAATTATTAGTGGTAGTAGAAGAGGGTAGTTAGAAGAAAAGAGCTGCACCCATTTTATTTAATATTAGGAACAATTTTTGTAGCCAAAAATCATTCATAGGATGGAGTTAATGGCCATTACTATTGCTACAGTAATTTGTTATGATGAGAAAGGAAATGTCCATCAAATCATTCATGGATCCATAAATCAACCTATAATAAGTGAATGAGCATCACAATTCACAAGAAAAATATCCTTAAATATTTAAATCACAAATGGCTGATGCTTTTAGTAAAAAAGCACAATTAGCAAATAGAAAAATTTTGCATTTGTTCTTTGAACTACCTGATAATACATTTTTTATAAAGTTATAATTATCAAAGAATGGAACTATCATATGAACTGACAGAAAGGGTTGAATAAACAGAATGTGAAACCTAGAAATGCATTCTTACTTATTATATAGAGTAATATGCATTCTTACATTATTATATAGAGAATTAATATATGACAAGAAAGTAGGAAAATAAATTACATTTTTAAATTTGTCAAGAAGAAAGGGGAAAAGAAAATTTTATTTTATAGATTAGGCAAAACAATTGATTAATGATGTAGAAAAAATTAAGGTAATAGTCACATGTTACACCAAAAGGAAGTCTTGTTGGATTAAAACAATGATTTTCAACAGTTGGTAATGGGAAATGATGGGGGGTGTCTATGACAATCTTTTCATGGTTTTGTGAGCTACAAATGTGTTCACCACTCAGAGAGTCTGCTATACTTTCTGGGAGTTACAACCCTGTCCTTGGTGAGAAAATTGAAGTTAAAGGGATATAGTGATTTGCCTAGGAATTAATTGAACAAGTATTTATTTAGGATCTGCTATTCACCAGGTATTATGCTAGGCACTAGAAATAGACAGGTGAAAGGGTAAGATCCCTCTTCCAGTGAACTTCGGTGTACACCTGCTGTTTTAGTCCGTTGAGACTGTTATATACTATAGACTGAATGGCTTAAACAACAAACATTTATTTCTCACAATTTTAGAGGCTGAGAAGTCCAAGATCAAGGTGTCACCAGATCCTGTGAGAGCCTGATTCCTGGTTTGCAGATGTCATCTTCTCATTGTATCCTCACACAGTGGAGAGAAAGAGAGCAAGCTCCCCTGTGTCTCTTCCAATCCTGTTCATGAGAACTTCACCCTCATGACCCAACTACCTCCCAAAGCATTCCTCACACCATAGCATTGGGGATTAGGTGAATTTGGGGGTAGATACAAACATTCACTCCATACTACCTGCTGTTCTCATCTGCCAAACATCCACACACTCATCTTCTGATAGCAGCACCCTGATTTTCCTTTGGGAAACCACAGTACTTCCAACCTCAAATGATGGGGTTTAGATAGAGTTTCTTCCACCCCCAACCCCAGGTAGGAATATGGAATTTTGCTTGGCTAATGAGTGTGCATTGCACCCCTGGCCACAGTGATTGGTTCAGGAATAAACATTGAAAGCCTGTCTTGGCTCTAATGTTGGGACTATTGGTTACATGAGAGCTTCCTTGCTTTGGTATTTCTAGGCTAGTAGAAAGTAACCCAGAGTTACTATAGGGCGTTTTGCCACTAAGTAGAAAAATTTGCCTTAGGATGAACTGAAGAAGTAAAGCAGAAAAACAAACGAAGAAACAGCATATTCTTATTGTATTATTTGAATTGCTGGATACAGCCTTGCCTGCAGGTGACTATTCCTGAACTTTTAAATTGTGTAAACTAATAATTTTCTTTTTGCGGTTGTTTTCACATTCGGTTCTTTGTTTGGGGGGGGAGGAAGGGGAAGAGACAGGCAAGCATATTTAAACAGTAAATCATATCAAATGGTGGAAGGTGATAAGGTTATGAAGAGAAGACTGAAATAGAGCAGGGCATGATGTGTATGTATGTGTGGAGGGGAGCACAATTTTAAAAAATGAGTGGCCAAACTAGCACCTTCTGAGAAGGTGACATCTGCACAAAGGCTTGAAAAGTTTGAGGGACATCTGGAGGAAGAGTATTCAGAAAGTCTACATCCTAAAACAGGTGATTAATAAAGAAATCTAACTTCTACAAAAGAATCGCTGCCTTAACTTCCTCTCTGTGATGGAATCCTATTAATTTCTTTTCAACTGCAGTATTTCAATTGATCTTGGACAGTTAAATTTATTAATAAGGAAAACAAATACTACTCAAGAAGTTCTAGATTTTAGAAGCTGAAATCAAGAGAAAACTGTCTAAAATTGGCTGTCTATATATTGTTATATGTATATAATTATATATGTGTATATGTGTATATATAAACTTTTATTTTTTTCAAAATTCTACTTATGGATAAAGTTTTCAAATGTAAGCTATTTACCCTTTGTTTTACTTTTGAAGAATAAATTTAATAAGCTAATATTTAAGCCTGTGTACAATGATTCCACAGTCAGAGTTTAGAATATTTTCTAAACAACCACTTAGAACAAACTATACTAAGTAAGGTACTATCAGCCTTAACAGAAGCAATACTGGCAAACAATTATTTTCATTGCAGCACTGACAATTATGTAAATGTGTCTGGATCAGCAATGGGCACCTAATTATGACATCTAATTATGCAAATTTGTTTATATACCTCCTTGAACAACATTTTATTTATAACTCCCTCACTTATTCAAAGACAAGATAAAGTAAAGAGACATTAACCATAGACAATTGCCTCATCTTTTCAATATGAATACAAGCTAATCTATTGGAATCTCAGTAATCTGGTATATGTCCTCTTCATGTGAGTTTGCTTTTCACTCAATCTCTTTTGAATTTCATAAGGTGAGCAGAAGTGAATGTGCTCTGGATGAAGAATTGATAGCATTCATTTTCCTTCCTAGCAGAGGGAGCTATCCCATTTCACATTACTTGAGCAAAATAATCAACATCGATTACTCCTTCTACTAAGCATGAGAAAATTATTCTATCCTCAACCACAAACAGAATAACTCAAGAAATACATATTATCACCATATCAGCATTATTTCCTCTAATTTAGATATTTTCATTTAGGGTCTTTTTTCTTCTTTCTTTTCTTTCTCTCATTCACTCTCCTTTAAATTCTTTCTTTAAAAAACAATGGAATTTCTTGGAATTTGATAACATCTCTTGACTTCTACAGAGGAGTGTTATAAGCTTTCTCAGATATGTTCTCTAGAAGCAGAGCCTAAGATGAGGATCACTGTGCTAGGTGATGCACTGGCAGATTGCTCTCAGATAAGGGGACTAAATGAAGCACAGTATGGCAGGGCAAGGAACAGGCAAGAAAGTAGGTTCAACTGGAAATTAACCCCAGACTGAGCCTGAGGGGAGCTCTGGAACAAGAGTTGTGCTAGAGAGTTGAGCCCACCTTGAGGCAAGGAGCTGGTTTTCATATCACAGGATGATTTAGTCATTCACCTATTATGGTATATCTGTACCTATAAAAGTCAGAAAATATTTCATTCATTTGCATGTGATTCATGCCAAAGACCTGCCAGAGAGCGTAGATATGTTGTCTCTCAGTTCTAAGCCTTTTGATTCTAAATAACATTTGAAGTACTTTTTGTTTTCTTCTCAGAACAAAATGTACTCACTCTCTTGTTCCAAAACACTACATTTTCCCTCCATATTAGTTCACAGACCCTGATTGGTATAAAGGGATTAACCCAGGGCTGAAGAGTTACATCTAGATGCTTGGTAAAGTGTGGTCTGCAGGCCAGCAACATCACCTGGAAGTTTATTAGAAATGCAAGCCCCAACAACTCCAACCCATAAAATCAAAATCTATTTAACAAAGATCCACTGGACTGGTAGTTAAGAACTGAGCTTATTAAAATCTCCAGACACAACTAGAATTGAACCATTTTCTGACCGGGGAGAAACAATTAAGACAGACTTGAATTGGTCTGCCTAAATCACTCAATTAAAGAAAAAAAACAGAAATAATCCAGCATTTTTTCATCTCAGTGTTCAAATGTGAAAAAATCTGTGTAAATGTTTGTAACCTGTCATATATCTCTTCTGGTTCTGTTCTACCAAGTCATCTGAAGGTACTATAGGAAACTCTTCAGCAGTTTCTACTGAAACCTTAGAAAATCTTACTTTCATGGGTTATAGAAAGCAGGAAACCAAATTAAGTTTTGACTGCCAAGGAGGGAAAGAGTGAATCATTTTCATTTGATGGTTGCCAAATCATCAATCATTGTAAATTAATTCTCATTCCCTCTGACACTTGAGAAATACCAAAATGCACTTGAGAAAATGTCCTGAAGAAAATCTGGGATGTAGGAGCTGTAGTTCTTTGTATTGGTAAGGGCTATCACCTTAAGAATTTAGTATTCCACACCCATGATGGAGCTTAGGATTGCCAATTGAGTTGGAGTTCCTTAGTGTGTAATATTTGGCAAGATTCATTGGAACTCTATAGGCCTGAGGGCACCCATATATTCCACACAATTCTTTTCAAAATATTATCAACTTTTTAAAAGATGCAAATATGTGTGAGAGCTATAAATTCTCCTATTTTAAATATCATGCTGTCCCTTTGCGAGAATCTCATGGGCATAGATAATTACTTCTATATGAGGAATAATGAATCACAACATTTTTTGATTCATATCTACACTCTTCTGGCAGGTCGCTGGCATGAATCACATGCAAATGAATGAAATGTTTTCGGAATTTTACTAGCACAGATATACTATACATCATACTCTAAAATATATGTAAGATAGGATAAAATAGAATATTTCTGTCCCAACCATTCTTCTCTCAAAAGGATGATTAGAATGAACCAATCTCCCATTTCCCCTGAAAAAGCTGTCAAAGAACAGGGCCTTCCACTGTTCAGCAGCCTAGGACAAGATCTCTTGGGGATGGAAGTAGAAAATTAGGATTTTAAAATATTTCTGTAGTCTCTTTGAGGTTTTAGATAAAAGCGTTGGTTTACAATGTAATGTAACATGTGTCTTTTATTCAATAAATAATCATTTATTGTGCCTCTATTAAATGTCTAGCCCTTGACTAACTTTCTGGGGATCCCCCCCAAATAAAAGACCTTGTGTGTGCTCTTAATAACATTACAGTTTAATGCGAGAGACAAACACTCAAACCAATCAGGCAAATCTCTCTAAAATATATGAACAAAGTACTATTGGTAAATAGAGAAGGTATAACCATCTGCCAAGTCACAGCTGGCTACCCAAAAAGAATGATCTTTTTTTTTTTTTTTTTTTTTTTTTTTTTTTTTTTTTTTTAAAGTGGAATCTTTTTCTGTCACCCAGGCTGGAGTGCAGTGTTATGATCTTGGCTCACTGCAACCTCCGCCTCCTGGGTTCAAGCAATTCTCCTGCCTCAGCCTTCCGAGTAGCTGGGACTACAGGCACATGTCACCATGCCTGGCTAATTTTTTGTATTTTTGGTAGAGATGGGGGTTTCACTGTGTTAGCCAGGATGGTCTCGATCTCCTGACCTCGTGATCTGCCTGCCTTGGCCTCCCAAAGTGCTGGGATTATAGGCTTGAGAACCGTGCCTAGCCAGAGTGGTCTTTAAGAATCAAATTTCTCCAGGAGGATGAGGGGAAAAAACTTCCTAGACTAAAAACAATACTTGGCATGTAATCACAACAATAATAACTAGCTAATATTTATTGCAAACTTGCCATGTACCAGAACCTGTTCCAAGCACTTTACATGTATTAGCTTATTTTAATCCTCTCATCCATATAAGGCATTCAAAATCATTAGATGTATTTAATAAATAAGCAAATTGGAATTTTTAGAGATTAATTTCTTAAAAAAAACTGCATTCATAGTGATTGGCATATGAGGAAGTCACATTTTCAAGCACACATCATGTCAAGTATGGTGGAAGCAACTTCAGTGTTATCTTAGTCAGCTCAGGCTGACTGGGTGACTTAAACAACTATCATTTATTTCTCATGGTTCTGGAGACTGTGAAGTCCAAGATCACGGCTCTGGCAGATTTGGTGTCTGGTAAGGAGCTGCTTCTTGATACCCGGATGGCTATCTTCTCGCTGTGTCCTCACATAGCAGAGTGCAGAGAGAGCTTTAGTCTTGTCATCTCTTTATAAGAACACTAATCGCATGTGGGCTCCGTTTTCATGATCTCATTTAAACCTAATTATTTCCAAAAGCCCAACTCCAAATGCTATCACATTGGGCATTAGAGCTCTAGCATTTGAATTTTATGGGGATGCAAGAATTGAGTCCATAACAAGTATGGAGGTGTGTTGGGAGACAAGAATGTAAGAGCTACAGTGAGCAAGATCATGAGGGACCTTGTCCTCATGTTAACTAGTTTGGACTTTATACTGCCAGAAATTGGACGGTCACGATGTTTTGAAGCAGGAAAATGATATGTAAGATTAGTTTTCAGGAAAAAAAAAATGCTAGTAACTGTGTGGAGAATACATTGGGAGAGTGTTAGATTTGCTGCATCTACTAGGGGACAATAGGCATACCTAGACTGGAGAAATAATACAGGTCAGAACTAAATGTAATAAAATTGAGAAGGAGGATGCATTGCTGAAGCAGTATGCAGAAGTCTTGAGGGCTCATTGATTGGAGGGTTCTTTGATATAGACAAAGGGGTTCAAGATTACTTTTACATTCTGAGTCTGGGTCTCTGAGTTAGGCAGATTTCTAGATTGCATAACTATGTTTCCCTAATAGATATGATGCTAGAAAGAAGGCAGTTTTGGGGAGACTATGTATGTTTTTGTAACTTTGTAGTTGTTATAACTGGAATTACTTTGGGATATCCAGTTGAAGATTTCTAGTAGGTAGTTGGCAGTAAATGTGTGGTGTGTACTTGGGTATGCACACACACTTATACAAATAGATTTGGGGGTTGAAAGTTCTACCACTTATTTAGTCAGTTATTCTGTTGCAAAATCTGAATGCTTTACGTATTGAGTACCCTAAAAAAATCAACAAGCATTTGTTGAATGACTGATTCAAAAAGTTCTACACAATTGATGTAGGCTTTAACCTACATCACCACAGTTCTCCTTAATATTTCAAGAAAAAATTATGGTTGCCCTCTTTTCTAAATCTGAAATGCAGCATTGGTAAGTAGTAAAAATTGCTGCTCTTCCCTTCATTCCATTTTATGTTTTGCAGGTTTTGGGCAAGGCAAATAAAAGAAATTTATTTTCATCGACTAGCTTAAAAAAGAGTATTCACAGGATGGAGAAATTAAATCTACATTTGATCTAAGTTTCATATAAACATTTAAACTAATGCCTATGTTAGAAAATCTGTTGTATTGCTTATGATTATTTTAAAATTCCTTGAGCTACCTTTGTTTTATTAGAATAGTCACAGCCATATCCCAGAGCTTCCCATTTCTTCTTGAATCAAGGATGGAATGTGATTATAGATCAAATTTTAACATGCAACAAATATTTGTTTTATAAAAGACCTTACAGAGAAGTATCTCTGCAAATTTTAAGGGCTGATTAGCTCTTTGGATCCTAAAGATGGTGAATATCACGGTAAAAGTTATGACATTTTAAAAAACCCATTCACTTACACTAAATATAGTGTAGCATGGGGATAAGGCTTGTTTATATGATGCATTTCACTATTATCAAATATTAATTGAATATCATGCACATAGAGAAGGCAGAACAGAAATTAAAACCCAATATTTCAATGCAACATTTTCTTCTCCCCTTTTGTTATTCCTCCAACTCAGTGCCTGAGAATAGGTAGTAAATCAAATTACTGAGAGACATAGTTCTCCAGCTTGATTGCTATAAGAGAGTATGAGAGCAAGGCCCAGGAGAAATTGAAAGGAAAAAGAAGAGGAAGAAAATGGGGTAGGGAAGAAACTGATTCAAATCAATGCCAGCGTCAAAAAATAAAAAAAACACAACAACAAAAAGTAAATCAGAGAAAAAAAAAAGCTTCCAGAAAAAAGGAATGTCTATATGCTTAAAACAAGGCAGAGAGACGTCTATTAAACAAATGGCATATTGCAACATTCATATAAATGAATATAAAAGGACAAAGAGGAGAGAGCATGCTTCAGCTGGATATTTAAGGGAATGCTACTCCCTTCTGAAATGGTAAGAAGAAAAAGAATGTACTCTCTTCAGGAAGAAAATTTAGTATTCTTATAAGGGATATGCTTACTGAGTTCTCTGTTGAATCCAGTTTAGCTTTTTTTTTGTCAGACTTCGTTTCTTAGCAGGAACTACATGAAGAAGGATTTGCTTTTTAGATTTTCATCTTAAGGAAAGAACAAAGGTTTTGAATGAGAGTATGTAGGATCAGCATCCGAAGTCTACGACTTGATATGTGTGTAATCTTGGATAAATACCCCTGACTCTTTAAGTCTCAATTTTCTCATCAGACCAGTGAAGAAAGTAAAGCTCATAGGCTTCTTAATGAATCTTAGATGAGAAAATGAAAGGGGCCATGGCCAGGAGAAGGTGCACTTTGTCTCATCGAGTTCAGTTTTGAAAATGTTATCTCAAGAGCCCACTTAGACAACTTTTGAGCTTCAGAATCTGAGAAGCTGCCTAAGGAATTTTTCCAACAAGCAGTTTACAGAAGGGTAGGCTAGGAATACTGTAGGAGTACCTGAAGAGGAAAGAAAGCATGCGGGAGCCTGCTCCTTGTTCCTTCTGTTTCAGATAAACTGCTGAATATGTTAAGCTAGACTAGAAATTGATGAAACAAGAGTTTTTCTTTGGGTCATCTACAACACAGCTTTTCACTCTGAAAGGTAACAAGATAGAATGTGCATGAGAGCACTTGGAAAACGATAGCTCTATTTAAATAAAAGGCATTGTTATTATTTCTAAAGCCTCTGGAGCAAGGTATGCATGTACCGTGTTATGTTGGCTTTGGGCAGTGTGCGTCTCTTAAATGGAGGTCAGGTGCCTGAACCCCTACTTAACTTGAACTACTGAAGCTTCCATTATCCTCTTCATTGATCCGGAGAGGCAAGCACAAATAAAACCCAAATGACTGTCTCCAACAACAAGGAATCTTTAAATGTGCATCATTTGGCAGTGGCATTATCTTAAGATGATTATCCAGTGTATAAATGTTTATTGCCTTGCTTTAAGATGCACAATGTAAGATTAACAATCTTGGTGTTTTTTGTATAAATGCAATATTTCTGCTATTGTGTTTGTGGAATTCAGCTAGATAATAATTGATTCCGTGACAGGGATTGGCTAATTTGCCAACAGTATAGTATAAAACACATTTATACAGTCAATTACACCCAAGTGCATGGCCTATTTGCTTTATAATTTCATAAACTTGCCAGCAATTTAAATAAAAAAGTTCCATTAAATTATCATATCATGTGATGGAATGATATTGCCAAGTATATTAAACCATGTGTGTTCAGCCAGAATTAATTAAATATTATTACTTTTTTCTTATTAACACATTGAACTTACCCTTCCTACTCTCTACTCGAAATAGAAGCCTATTAGTGAACAAAGTAAACTTAAGGGCAAAGTTTAAACATTTTCCTGAGGGCGTTTCATTAAGAACCCTGGTTCTTTTGTTTAAACATTTGCTCTTGGTAAATGTACTTGTATTGTGAAAATATTTTATGTTCTTAGATATGAATACTGGAAAGTTTAAAGAATACTTTTACTTAATTATTTGGGTATTCAAGAAGGAAACATTTATGTCTTCAGCTTAGAGAAAGTCACGATATAAACTATTTCCCTGTTATTCCAATATTATTTGTTTCTGATTATATTATTTGTGGCGCTATGAATATCTAATCTTAGTAAGGGAAAGATGCAAGTCTGGATAATTTAGCAATTCAAAAATGAATAAAATACAATATTTTCTAACACAGAAGATACCTGTTTCATATGAAATAAATTAACCAGGCCTCCCCAAGGGACTCATACTTCAATAATTCTGCAGTGAACAATAAGAATTAAACTCTTAATATTGCCCTTGTTTTATTTTATTAAAAGCAAAATATAGAGGTGGACTTCTCCCTGACATATACTAATTATTCTAATTAGGTGCTCAGGGTAACAAACACACTTGACCTTTATTCTCATTCTTGTTCTTTGTCCATATCATAATTTACCAGGTTGCCCCACACTTTATCAATTTGGAATTACAAGGTATTTTTTGGCTTCTTCCTCTTGCTGTGTGTGTGGGTGTGTGGGTGTGTGGGGGTGTGTGTGTTTTGATTTTTATTTCTAAATACAGTATTTCTTTCATTTCATAAATAGAAACAGTTTCTTTTCTCTTGGTAAAGAAAACCATATATATCAGTTAGAAGGAGACTACGGGCATTAAAAGCCAAAGGGAGATTAATTAGAAGCATAGAATGGACTCATGGACTTGGCAGGTGGCTGAAGGAGAAGGTTTAGCAAAGGACACAAATCAGGAATATTTCAAAAGCTAGGCATGCAGCAGGATCCACAGCAAGACCACTCCATGGGAATGGTTGGATTTCATGCTACCTCTATTCCTACATTGAATCTTACAGCAAATTCCTCCCATACCTTGAGTTCTCTGTTTAGCATCAAAGTCCTGGGGGGGAAAGGATGCCACGAGTGTGCCTTGCAGCTCTAGGTGAAAGGAGAGAAGACCTGGTTTCTTCAACATCTTTTGTGGGAGGTGGGTACTGTCCTCAGCCAAGCTGTACACAGCAGGAACATTCTCAAAGGGAAGAGTAAGGTGAAAGAAAACAAATGAGTGTGATTGTTACAACTCAACCCCCCAAAAATAAATAAATCAAATAGAAAATTGTTGACCAAATAGCAAAGTAAATTAAAGTTCAAAGTGCAAATGCCTTTACAGACTACCATAGATTAACAATATTAATAGCTTAATTAGACCTTTTGAATCTTGTGTATTTACATATGAAAATACATCTTATTATATCATACCATGTATATTATTCTGTAACTCTATGTAAACTTGAAATATTAAATAACTGTTAACCTTTTTTATTTTAATATGTAGAGATTTACCCAATCAAATTTTATGGTTTCCTAGTATTCCATTATATGGATTTTCATAATTTATTTAGCCACATTTCTATTGATAGGTATTAAGACTGTTTTTCATTCTCTCACTATTATGAACATCTTTACAAATTTATCTTTGCCTTCTTCAATTATTTCCTTAAGAACAATTTTCAGAAGTGGAACTTATAGGTCAAAGGTAATCCTCATTTGAAAAATATTGCCAAATTGCCCTCTAGAAAGACAGTGACAATTTACACCCCCACAAACAGTATATGTTATGAAATCATTAACATCATCAACTTCTTCATCATTTTTCCTTCTTAATCACCAGAAAGGTGTGAAAAAACCCTTACGCTTAAACATAAAGATTTATAATTACTAGCACTTACCTTAATAAGACAGTGCTTACAATTGGGTAAGCATAGTTTTCACAACAGTCTACTCAGACTCAGCAGATATTTAATTATTATAGTCAAAAGAATTTACCTTGAATAATGGTGTAGACAGGAGTCTAACAGACTGTATATTTTACTTGCTTCCTGTGTACTTTGTTACACATAGTGTTATTTATTCCGTGTAGGTGACTTCAAATTTATGTAATTGTACACATCAGATCGATGAGTCAAGCAAAATTCTATTTGCAGTGATATAATGAGGATAAAGAGACTTTGCCCAAAGAATTCAGGTTTTGACAGTCATCCTTTTCCCTTTACAATGGTAACTGAAAATCCACCTTATTTTACTAATCACATAGAAAAATTCTCACATTTAGGGAATCTTTGTCCTTGAAGCTTTATTTACACTGATCTTGAAAATATACAGTATTTCCAAAGCACTTCAAAAATCAGGGAAACTATTTTGACAAGAGGAGACTGTGTTAATGCCAAACTTGAAAATGTGAAGATTTTGCTTATTCGAGTGAGTGGTGTTTTTGAATAAGACAAAATCTATAATCTTAGTAAATATTACACACTATTATTAAAGAAGCAGAAAAGAATTGTGCTAGAGTTAATTAAGGCTTTAAGAAATGCCTGCTTTTATTGGCAAAAAAAAATTTGTTGCAACAAGAAAACTAAAAATTAAGAGGATGGTTGGCAGCAATATTGATATGCTAATGGATAAACATGCTAATTTAGAAAAAAACTAATCAGCAAAGACATTACTAATGGAAATGTACAGGAAATGGCTAATGCTGTATGCAAACCTGGTATCTACAAAATTAAGAAGAAACCAGTTTTGTTTTCATAATTGTAACTTGAGAGTCAGAATCTTCTCTAAGCTTTGCTACAGGAAGATAGTGACAAATTTGCTGGGTGCTAGCAGAGTTAATTCATACACACACACACACACATACATGTATATATGTATATATTTACATTACACCCACTTATATACAATAGGACACTAAGGCGTCTATTATCCCAGTCTCATAGGTACTAGGTGGCAACTTCCATATGAGAAAAGCAGACAATGACTTTTCAGGTAAAATAGTCTCTGAATTTGATGGGCATGAAGTGGTAATTTTATTGATAATATTAACCTGGTAAATATAATTCTTCAAATGTACATATATTCTGAGCAGTTCCTTTCCTTTGCTTTGTTTTCTAAACTCAAAGATAGGCACTTAAATACCTACGGGACTCAGGATAGTAATTTAAATGAGTAACCATGTAATACACTACGTGTAATTTACTAGGGAGTAGTAGGGATTGAGGCAGACTGAAGAATTAACTTTACAGGGGCAGATAATACTCAGTCCAGGGGGTGAAATGTCAGCCCAGAATGAGTCCCTGATGTCACCAGATCTAATTTTTCAGGAGAAGCTGGAAACACAAACTTTTAAATAAAATCTCTTCAAACTGTACAATGTTGAATCAGCCAATTTAGGGTTAAATTGGCTTAATAATAAATTTTTCTCCTCCTGCCATCATCATCCTTGATTGACATGCTTTCACCTTATATACCCTTGCTGTTATGTACAGTTGCATTTAGTCCTCGGCATGGTCAGCCTCCACATTGCCATCTGAGAATGAAAATGAGAATAAAGCACCCATTTTTAAAGAGAACCTTCAAACATTTAATTAACTTTGCTTTATTTCTGACTGTTCTTTCTCCTCTGGCTGAAATGTGGAACCATTATTTGGGCCAGTGGCAACAACTTATTCTCACTGAACATAATGTCCTTTTTTATCTAAGGTTGAGGTCAAGGTCTTGGAAACTGATGCTCAAAAGATATAGGCTCTGGCCCTTCAAAAGAACTGTTTTCCTTCAAAACTGTTGTGTGTTTGCCTTGGTATTACATCCATTTAGAAGCTCAGGAGCTGAACATTGCCAATTTCTGTTTTCATTTTTGCAGTAGGAACCATTGTTCAAGGACAATGTGGGTCAATGTTTTGAAACCCATTTTGGGAGAGGATATTAATTGATACATGAAAACATCTCAATTCATTAGCTATCATTATAATGATTTTATTTTACCTTAGAAATTCAAACATCTTATTGGTAATTGATAGATACTTGTGAATCTTATGGAGGAAAGGCAATTTGTTTAAAAAAATATGTATCATTGGAGTTGAGAACAAAAATGTAGACAAGAACCCAATTAGCAAATATAAAAATTGTTCCTGTGTGATTTGTGTATATTAGGTTTCACTCCATTCTATAAACATACCATATCTACAAAATATCTTCCTGTGGAATATGGAATTATTTAAGGATATACCCTAAAACTGCCAATGTAATTAAAAATATCCTCATTCTGATGACATTCTGAGAATTACGCTTAATATATCACCTTCAACTTTCAGAAGAATGAACAATTCTAAACAAAGCAATTATTAACTTTTGTCATTGGTGAATCAATAAAGTTCTTAGGGTCAACAGCCAATAATTGAAAGTATTTTAGTTGCCACATTGGCTGGATGGAGAGAGATTCTTACTGTTCAGGATTAAATATGTTTCTTTTACGTCAGAATTTTTGTCTGGGAGCTCTGTAACAACTAGAGGTAGCTTTTGAGTTTTCAGAATTAAAAGGGATTTACCACTCAGAAACACAGAGGGAAAGGAATGAAGTAATGTAGAGGGAACTGAGGCCCAATTAACAGGCAGAACAAATATGAGGAAGAAATTCAAAGTGGCCATTGCTTAGATAAAGATCAATAATATCCAGCCAAGATGTCAGGTGTTGGGAAGATATTGGAGCCAAAGAAAGTAGTGGACAGTAAGAAGGAGGAGAAAAAGAGAGGACCTAAAGAACTACCTTGAACTCTGTCTTAGTTTGGGTTCTCTTGAAAGCAGAAGCCAAAAGAGTTGGATACAGGTTATTTATTTGGGAATTGATCCCAGGAAGCAGGGAGTAGGGAACAGGGAGGGTAAGATGGGCAACTAGCAAAGGTAATAAACTACACTACTGAGCTGATTATTTTTGTGAGCAATTAGTGCTCAGTCCAGTTGGGGAAATGTGGGGAACTCTGTAGAAAGTGCATCCAAATTGTTTCTCTAAGAACCAGAGGTCTGGGGAAATATCCACCAACACCCATCCCTCATTGGCTGAGGGATTTCTCTGAGAGTGTTAACTCCTCTTACTCACAGGGATCATCTACCTGCCTTCTGAGAGCAATCTTTTGGCTTCATGTAAAACCCTAGGAAAGAAAAGCAGAGTGATGCTGAGCTGGCCGATTGAAGTGTGATAATATCAGCATATACAAAACTGTCCACTACAGCTGCACATAATATGAGCTGGGCTGAGGGGATGTGATGCAGAGCACAAAAACAATTTGATGCAAGCACCACATAGTGCTTGGGTTTTAGCCTTATGGAATGGCAGATTTGTGGAGTGTGGGCAAAGTGGGCTAATTGACAAAGAAATGGATATGAAGAAATCCTCCAAACCCACTGGCATCCTGAGCCAATATCTTTTTATTTCTGTATTTCTTCTTTAAAAAAATGGGATACATGTGCAGAACGTGCAGGTTTGTTACATGGGTATACATGTGCAATGGTGGTTTGTTGCACCTATTGACCTGTCCTCTAATTTCCATCTCCTCAACCCTTACCCCCCAACAGGCCCTGGTGTGTGATGTTCCCCTCTCAGTGTCCATGTGTTCTCAATGTTCAACTCACACTTATGAGTGAGAACATGTAGTGTTTGGTTTTCTGTTCCTGTGTTAGTTTGCTGAGGATGATGGCTCCAGCTTTATCCATGTCCCTGCAAAGGACATGATCTCATTCCTTTTTATGGCTGCATAGTATTCCATGGTGTATATGTACCACATTTCCTTTATCCAGTCTGTCATTGATGGGCATTTGGGTTGCTTCCATGACTTTACTATTGTAAAAAGTGCTGCAATAAACATATCTGTGCATGTATCTTTATAGTAGAATGATTTATATTCATTTGGGTATATATCCAGTGATGAGGTTGATGGGTCAAATGGTATTTCTGCTTCTAGATCCTTGAGGAATCGCCACACTGTCTTCCACAGTGGTTGAACTAATTTACGCTCCCACCGACAGCGTAAAAGCATTCCTATTTCTCTACAGCCTCGCCATCATCTATTGTTTCCTGACTTTTTAATAATCACCATTCTGACTGGCATGAGATGATATCTCATTGTGGTTTTGATTTGCATTTCTCTGATGATCAGTGATGTTGATGATCAGTTTTCATATGGTTGTTGACTGTATAAATGTCTTCTTTTGAGAAGTGTCTGTTCATATCCTTTGCCCACTTTTTGATGGGGTTGTTTTTTTCTTGTAAATATGTTTGAGATCCTTGTAAATTCTGGATATTAGCCTTTTGTCAGATGGGTAGATTGCAAAAATTTCCTCCCATTCTGTAGGTTGCCTGTTCACTCTGATGACAGTGTCTTTCACGGGGTAGAAGTTCTTTAGTTTAATTCAATCCCATTTGTCAATTTTGACTTTTGTTGCAATTGCTTTTGACATTTTATCATGAAGTCTTTGCCCATGCCTATGTGCTGAGTGGTACTGCCTAAGTTTTTTTCTAGGGTTTAGAGCTTTGGGTCTTACATTTAAGCCTTTAATCCGTCTTGAGTTAATTTTTGTATAAGGTGTAAGGAAGGGGCCCAGTTTCAGTTTTCTCCATATGGCTAGCCAGTTTCCTATTTTTAATGCTATGCTTTCAAGTGGCTTCATATTCAGGTGACACAATTGCCTCCCCTCCATTATGACTTTTCCTGTTACTGCATCACACCAGATGATGAAACTCTTCCATGATCCCCTAACTCAAACAAGAATTTAGGATCACTTCTCAAAATCCAGTCAGTCTCCAAACCATGATCTACTAGCCTGCATATATCAAAAAACACTTTGTTTTTTTTTTTCCCACAGCCTTCACACCATGTATGCCTGCACTTATCTATCTACCTTTATCATGTGCCCTTTCTCACCAATCAGGTCTTGGCTGTTTAGTTCACTTCCGCAGCATGGAGCACAGAGCCTGACCCACAGTGGCACCCACTAGATAAATGCCAGAGGTTTTTGTCTCTGCCTCTCGTGTTATCTTGTTTGTCTTTCTCCACGAGATGCTAATTATCTCAATGTGAGCAGTTCCTCTCTCCAGCAAGTTGTGTGTAGCAATAAGTGATCTCCCCCTGTTCTCCCGTATTTTTCATCATGTTTAGTGCAATACCATAACCCTTGAATAACACTATGGGACCCACACACGAAGTACAACTAGTGATACTTGAAGTGCTCCCAAGAAGCAGAGAAAAGTCATGACATTACAAGAAAAAGTTGAATTGCTTGATAAGCACCATAGACTGAGCTCTGCAGTTGCAGTTGCTCATCATTTCAAACAGATGATATGAATTTACAGCACTGATAAATACAGTACAGTACTGTAAATGTATTTTCTTTTCCTTTTGATTTTCTTAATAATATTTTCTTTTCTCTTGCTTACTTTATTATGGATATAATACATAATACATGTAACATACAAAATATGTATTAATCAACAGTTTATGTTATTGATAAAGCTTCTCATCAACAGTAGGTTATTAGCAGTTAAGTTTTGGATGAATTAAAAGTTATACATAGATTTTCAGCTGCATGAGGAGTGGGTGCCGCATCCCCTGTGCTGTTCAGGGTTCAAGTATATATCCACGAAGTGTAAGAAAAGCAAAAGAGGAAACCAGTTCTGAGGGGAAATGAAAGAAATGATTAAACTGGGCATAAAGATCAATACAGTTCTAATGAAGGAGCAAATTTAGCTAAACTGTCTAGCATCTGTGCATAAAGAAAATATGATGCTTGGTCTATCCTCTATATTAGCTGAAAGAAGAAGGCATATTAATTCTACAGGGGAAATATAGGTTTTCCTGGCTAAGTTCTAATAAATATATGGAATGTAACACAGGTCAGAGAGGTACATGATAAATAATGTCCTGACAATCGCTCTATAGGGAAAGCAGACAACTCTTTCTTGTGATTACTTTGGTAGAAGCTGAGGATTTAGCATTAAATTAGTATGAAGAAACATATAATGAATAATCTGATTTCAAATAATTTTCCCTTGGTTTAAGTTCATCTGCATATAGAATTTAGAAAAATGTCAAAAGTGTTGTGTAACACACACTTTTATTTATACTATTTTTAAAGCAAATGGTACACGTTTACTTAAAAAATAAAAATAGTTTCTTTTGCTGTGCAGAAGCTCTTTAGTTTAATGAGATCCCATTTGTCAATTTTGGCTTTTGCTGCCGTTGCTTTTGGTGTTTTAGACATGAAGTCTTTGCCCATGCCTATGTCCTGAATGGTACTACCTAGGTTTTCCTCTAGGGTTTTTATGGTATTAGGTCTAACATTTAAGTCTCTAATCCATCTTGAATTAATTTTCGTATAAGGAGTAAGGAAAGGATCCAGTTTCAGCTTTCTACTTATGGCTAGCCAATTTTCCCAGCACCATTTATTAAATAGAGAATCCTTTCCCCATTTCTTGTTTCTCTCAGGTTTGTCAAAGATCAGATGGCTGTAGATGTGTGGTATTATTTCTGAGGACTCTGTTCTGTTCCATTGGTCTGTATCTCTGTTTTGGTACCAGTACCATGCTGTTTTGGTTACTGTAGCCTTGTAGTATAGTTTGAAGTCAGGCAGCGTGATGCCTCCAGCTTTGTTCTTTTGACTTAGGATTGTCTTGGAGATGCGGGCTCTTTTTTGGTTCCATATGAACTTTAAAGTAGTTTTTTCCAATTCTGTGAAGAAACTCGTTGGTAGCTTGATGGGGATGGCATTGAATCTATAAATAACCTTGGGCAGTATGGCCATTTTCACGATATTGATTCTTCCTATCCATGAGCATGGTATGTTCTTCCATTTGTTTGTGTCCTCTTTTATTTCACTGAGCAGTGGTATGTAGTTCTCCTTGAAGAGGTCCTTTACATCCCTTGTAAGTTGGATTCCTAGGTATTTCATTATCTTTGAAGCAATTGTGAATGGAAGTTCATTCATGATTTGGCTCTCTGTTTGTCTGTTACTGGTGTATACGAATGCTTGTGATTTTTGCACATTAATTTTGTATCCTGAGACTTTGCTGAAGTTTCTTATCAGCTTAAGGAGATTTTGGGCTGAGACAATGGGATTTTCTAAATATACAATCATGTCATCTGCAAAGAGGGACAATTTGACTTCTTCTTTTCCTAACTGAATACCCTTGATTTCTTTCTCTTGCCTGATTGCCCTAGCCAGAACTTCCAACACTATGTTGAATAGGAGTGGTGAGAGAAAAGAAACTACCATCAGAGTGAACAGGCAACCTACAGAATGGGAGAAAATTTTTGCAATCTACTCATCTGACAAAGGGCTAATATCCAGAACCTACAAAGAACTCAAACAAATTTACAA
The DNA here is from genome assembly GCF_043159975.1 of Macaca nemestrina. Lineage (NCBI taxonomy): Eukaryota > Metazoa > Chordata > Mammalia > Primates > Cercopithecidae > Macaca > Macaca nemestrina. Next base: position 29,198,332 of record NC_092126.1, on the reverse strand, counting down.
GAAAAAAACAAACAACCCCATCAAAAAGTGGGCAAAGGATATGAACAGACATTTCTCAAAAGAAGACATTCATACAGCCAACAGACACATGAAAAAATGCTCATCATCACTGGCCATCAGAGAAATGCAAATGAAAACCACAATGAGATACCATCTCACACCAGTTAGAATGGCGATCATTAAAAAGTCAGGAAACAACAGGTGCTGGAGAGGATGTGGAGAAATAGGAACACTTTTACACTGTTGGTGGGATTGTAAACTAGTTCAACCATTATGGAAAACAGTATGGCGATTCCTCAAGGATCTAGAACTAGATGTACCATATGATCCAGCCATCCCATTACTGGGTATATACCCAAAGGATTATAAATCATGCTGCTATAAAGACACATACACACGTATGTTTATTGCAGCACTATTCACAATAGCAAAGACTTGGAATCAACCCAAATGTCCATCAGTGACAGACTGGATTAAGAAAATGTGGCACATATACACTATGGAATACTATGCAGCCATAAAAAAGGATGAGTTTGTGTCCTTTGTAGGGACATGGATGCAGCTGGAAACCATCATTCTTAGCAAACTATCACAAGAACAGAAAACCAAACACCGCATGTTCTCACTCATAGGTGGGAACTGAACAATGAGATCACTTGGACTCGGGAAGGGGAGCATCACACACCGGGGCCTATCATGGGGCGGGGGAGGGGGGAGGGATTGCATTGGGAGTTATACCTGATGTAAATGACGAGTTGATGGGTGCTGACGAGTTGATGGGTGCAGCACCGCAACATGGCACAAGTATACATATGTAACAAACCTGCACGTTATGCACATGTACCCTAGAACTTAAAGTATAATAATAAAAAATACTTAAAAATAAATAAATAAAAATAAAAATAATTAAAATTTAAATTGCATTCCTACTGACATGTCCCCATACCACCATTTAAATTTGTTATGTATCCATTCCTTCAGATTGTCTTCAATGTTTTTCTCAACCCCTTACGCTTGTATGAACATAGAGCTTTATTTTTATAAATATCATACTATACACATATTCTTTAATTTGCATTATTCCCACAATATATTATTTCTCTCTTATATTCTAATTCCCAATGATATTTTTTTTTCTGGCAAAGCTTTTGATAGAATCTAGAGGGGAAAAAGTAAAGATAAACTATTTTGACAAGTGGATAAAAACAGGGGCTTTAGAATCTGACCTGCTGGCAGTTACGGCTTCCATGATCAATAATTGGACAAATAAGGGCTTTAAGACTCAATTTCCTCATCTGTGAAATAGGGGTGATAATAATACATAAGCTCTCTACAGAATATTCAATAAGATTAAATAAAATACATACAAAGTATTAAAAAACAGCACCTGCACATAGAAAGAACCCATTTACAGGCCTTTCAATCCTGACCTTCTAGATTATTGACTGAGGGGAGCATTAACCTTTAGAAACCTAACTAGTTGATGGTAGGTATGATGAGGTATGGTGTTCTTTTGAGAAACATGAGAAGGGCACTCCACCCCTATACAGGTTCCTCAAATAAAGCTCCATTTTATCCTGAAGGGAGACTTGGATTTTCTCCAGAATCTTTATAAAAACTTTACAAAAAGACTCATTGCCCTAAACCACCAAGTATGGTCCCAATAGCTCTGAAGTGAACAATTTTCAGAGATGCTCGGCCCCAGTCTGCTACAAAGTGCAAATGCAGCGGGGGTAGTCCTCTCACTGGCTTCAGAGGACCTCTGGCCCAGCCCGGGTGGCTCAGAAGGGCCAGTGAGCACCAGGCCTGAGAAGCTCCCCACCTGCCCACCCAACGGCAACTCAGCTGGGCTGGGTCTGGGGTCCCTGGGTCACCACATGGCCCCCTCCCACAGGGCCTTAGAGACGACCTCTGCATCTCTGGCAGTTTCTGTTAGGGCAACACGGGTCCCTCCATGGGGGGCTGGATGCGGCCTCCAGTGTATTCCCTTCCCTAAGAGTGGAGCCTCCCCAGGAGCTGACTCTGCACCTCCTCCTTAGCCCTCATGGGGCCCCAAGGCATTTGAGCATGTTGGGTCTAAGTGCGAAATAAAGAAATCCTCCCAGAAAAAAAATATATATCGGCCTCAGAAAAGGAAATCTCAAAATGACCCCATGGGATTACTAGTCACAGTTAGTTAAGATTTTATACAGAGATGATCTCATTTGACCCCTATGAAGTCTCTGTAAGGTGAAAATTATTTTACAACAGAATTTTAGAATCTCCCATGCCCTTTATGTTGAGTTTGACTTATTGAAACTTTTGGACTCTAAGGACATGGAAGTAATAAGACATCCAATGGACTGTCAGGACTCTGAGCTCATTTGAATCCTGCTATGCTCAATCTGGGAAGCTCATACTGGTGTACAATGCAGCGGTTTACAAAGCAATCCCAGTGGGGTTGTGTACTAGCTGCTTGTTTGCAAGTGCAATTCCAGATGTTGATTTTTCATCTAGTCATCCCTTGCTAGTTTGGTGTCGTGTTGCCTTAGAGACAGTTTTCTCTATGTGTTATCCCTTGACAATTGATGTCAACCAGAGTCTTCCTTATCATCATGTGGAGATGGAAGACAGAACCAATAAGGAGTTAGACATTTTCTCAGCTCATCCTGCTTTGAATTTCCTTCTCCAGAAGCTTCCTCAGGCCATGTTTTAACTCATGGTAAAATATGCCTCATGTCGATTTAAAAAAAGAAAGCTCAGACATCCAGAGTAGAAGGGGTATCTGATAACCTTTCCTCCTTACTTTCTTCCTTTTTTCCTTCTCCCTCTCCTCCTCTCTTCTCTTCACTTACCTTCCTCTCTTCAGTCCATTCCATTTCATTCTAGTTTAATCCAGTCTAGTCTAGTCTAGTCTATCCTCCCTCACTCCTCCCTTTCCCATCTCTCCATCTTACACATGTGTAACACCTACACACACACACACACACACACACACACTCTTAACTTTTCCTCAGACATCTCAGAGAAAACTCGTTGGAAATGCTTAAGGCTAAATCAAAAGTGAATAAATGTTTCCTTTACCAGGAACTTTAACTTTTTCTTTGAAGTTTAATTTAGTTCCTGAATGTTAAAGATGATATATTTGATATCTGTAAATCTGTCTGTACTCGTCTGTGCATGTGAATATATATACATGAGCAAAAATGAAAAAAAGAAAATAAAATCCCCCCAACTTCTGCTTTGACTGCAAGATTAGAGGTTCTAACTTCTTGATTATTCCTTAACAAGAACATTTTAGAGAAATCAGTATCTTTTGTCCTCATTCCATATAGATTACTGCAGTTTGCAGACAGCCCTTTTTGCATATTATGTAAATAGAAAGTTACATTAACAACACTGTAGGTAATGTAGGAACATTTTTTTTAATTTCTCTTTTTTTCTTATAGAAAGAGCTTCTGATTAAGAGCTGTGAATGCTGTTCATATTTAATTCCTTGCTGACTCCCCAAGTACTGTCTAGGATGCCTCAAATACTTTTTATAAAACCATTAGTATTTGGCACTACTCATCCCAAAATGATCACAAGTTAGCCCAATAGACAATGTAGAATTTTGAGTATATCCTGCTCTGAGTTATCCAGGCGAGAGTTAAAGTGTGTGTGCTGGCAGGAGGGTTATCAAAATAAATCTAACATCCATAGGTAGCATTTTTACATAAGTGTTGGGAATATGAGAGGTGGTGGGAGGAAGCAGAATCTCAGAGCACTTCAGAGCTGGATAAATAAGCTCTAACTTCAACAGAGAACAGGAGGGAGTGGGAGAGGGAAAGAGAGCCTCGATGCTCTTTACAGGGTGTGTCAAGTTATACAGACGCAAATAGAGTCAGCGTTTTGGTGATGCATGCTATAATTTTGCAAAATATTAGAATAGTGACATGCTGCTCGGTAGCTAATTACAACATATGTTAGGTTCACAAACAGATGCATAAACCTATCCTAAAATTTACCCCAAGGACAATGCAACAATAGTTTTAAAAAATCTTCACTTCAGAGTGACCTTAGTTGTTACTGGAAACAAAATATTCAGCCTGCAAAGTACATTCGTGGCCCTGGCCCCTGACTCAACAGAAATTCTAGAGACAATGTCCTGCCCCACCACTGACTTCCTCAGGTCCCTAAAATCTATGGAAGTGAATAATCTACCAGCTTTCCTACGAATATGACTTCCTCCTTAACGCAGAGAAGAAAATTGCTCTGTTGAATTCAGGAGAAGTATCTGATTATAATTCATAAAGCTACAAAAAATTATATGGTTTCATCAGTTTATGAGACTGTCTCACCTTAAGAAGTCAGTAAAATGTCTCTCCTTGAGCAAATAGAGTTTATAATGTTTCTATACAAGCAGTGTTGAATGGATTCCTCCACGCTCTTTTTGGAAATGTTTGTTGTGATAGTATGTGACACAATTTACTTATTATTGTGGCAGTAGGAGTTTAATGTGATTGAAAGCCATCAAAAGGCATAGCATCTGAATGTCAAACATGACTTGTATCTATAATTCCAGACAACGATTTGGATGCCTGTTGATTCTCTTCCTCATTCACAATGATTTTTCCCCCCTTTCCACTAAGTGGCACTGTGTTATTTGCATTTTTCTGTTCAGGTCAAAATATCCAAACATTTGGAATGCTGGTATGAAAACCAGTTTAAAGCTTTGTTGTAAATTTCTACTAAATAGATTGGGATAGGAAAAAAGCAGCAATTAAATTTTTAAATTTTTATAAGAAAAAATCCTCTATGAAGCTTTCTCTTTTCTGTATTTAACTCTTTCCCACTTTTTCTTTCCAACTTCATTAGCCTCCAAATAAGCACACCATATTATATATGTCGAAGGAAGTTTTATTTAGACTTATAAGGGCTGATCTATTCCCATACTGTTTAAATTAATGTTCAAAAAAGAATTCAAACCACATTCTAACATTTGGACTATGTAAGAAGGAAACAGATTTTTTGGGGAAAAAAAGATGTTGTTTTAGCTAGGCAGAATGGGCTGTAGGAACATAGACACGTGCAGACTGAATTTCTAAATGTGTGTATTATCTGATAAGATCTGGGCTGCTCATGTGTCAATTCAGAAAGTAAATGAGTACATGAGCAGATTTTTTTCTTTCTTCTTCTTTTCTCTCTATCCTTTCCTTTTTTCCTTCCTTCCTTTTTATTTTATTTTATTTTTTCATTTTTTCCCATCTCCTCCTTTCTTTCTTCTAATAGTATAGGATTTACTTTTATCTCAGCCACCTGCAGCCTAAAGCTTGGAAACACTCTGGTTCTTCACTAGCTGGTGACATTTCAGACCAAATTAGCCCCAGAAATGCAAGGTGACTTTAAAAAAATAAACTAGAGCATTGAAAGAGTGGCCTTGATTTGCATCAGGTGTTACATTTTGAGAATTCGGTTCTCATTACCCTCTCCAAATACAACACACCATTGACAGGCAGAGTGCTCTGTCAGGTTGGCATCTATACAATCAGCCTATATTAAAAAAATTATGAACAAACACAAAGTTACTGACTTTGTGTGTGGGTGACCACCTTTAGTTTTCGTTAGAACAGATTTTTCCAGTTTCTGCAGTGCAGCAAAAACACTGCCAGATAAAGAAGCACAGATACAACCTTCAAAAGAACTGTGAGGCCAAAATTCTGTGCATGTATGTGATTGTGTGTGTGTGTGTGTGTGTGTGTGTGTGTGTGTGTGTGTGTGTGTTGGGGAGCATTCTTTTTGAAACAAATATATTACATTCCAATTAGCCAGCTTTTAGCAGTTACTTTCTTTGGTGTTTTGGCTTCTATTTGTAGCATGTATGGTAATATATTTTTTCTCATAAATGAAGTGTATTTTTTAATTAGAAAAATAAAAGAAATTCGTGAGCCAGTAAAACGTCAGTCTACCTTTTTAAAAAATACATTACCTTTTAGAGAATAGTACCACTCTGTCTTCTGTATACAAGATATTATAGCAATTCCTTTAAAACTAGCTAACATTCAAAAGCAGATGAATTTGTAGACTTCCTCAGACAAATGGATTGCAGAGAACCTGGAACAGCATTGAAACCAGCACCATGCCATGAGCTAGTGTTACTGGGGAGGGGGAACTGTCCCAATGTTGTCACGTGAATACAAAGGCTGGTGAAGTGGTGGCAAGTTGGCATGCTTTCCTTAGCATATATTAGTCCTTTGGAATAATCTTTAAACCAAAAGAACTGTATCAGGGACATTTTGGTTTATTTACAATAGACTTGTGAAGAGTCACAGCCATTATTGGATTCAAACCAGCCCAAGTAACCTATTTAGTTTTCTTCAAGTTAGCTTCTCCCAAACTTGTTTGGCCTTGCATCCCTTTTTGTTAACCACATGTATTGCACTCCCAATGGACTAGTTCGACAGTCAAGGTAGACTATATTATACTGAGGTAACGAAGAGCCTCCCAGATGTCAATGGTTTATTTCAATAAAGATTTGTCTGTTTCTTACATCATGATCCACGTTCAGCATGTCCTTAGGGATCAGCAGGAGTGCTGCGTTCATGGACCAAAACTGAAGAAAGAGCCATCATATGAAGCAGGCCAGTTGCTGTGCTAGAGGGAAAACAGAAAGCTCACGAATATTCCACCCAAACACCAACCTCTAGGTGCCCTGAATCCAAGGTGACTCGCAGCACTTCTGATCACAATTAATTGTGGACTAGTCATATGGTTTCATCCAAACACAAGAGGACAGGAAATGTAATCCCAACATATGCCCAAAAGGCAGAGATCCTAAAATAATTTGGGAACAGTACTAATGACTACCATACATAGTATTTTTCAGAATGTATTTTAAGACTTCCTGGACAACTTATTATGTCTCTTACATGCTCCAAATCTCATTGTTGTGCATTTTCCCAAGATCAAGTAGAGTTTACCTAAGAGAAAGAGGAGAGATGGCAATCCAACACACTGAAAATACTCCAATTACATGTGAAAAATACCTTTTTACATTTGAGCTTCATAAAAACCCTATTATATGTGTTGGGCAAAGATTATGATAAGCAATTTTTTTTCATGAGAAATTGAGAGGTGAGTGAAATGACCCTTCTGAGTTGACATAGTATTCAAGTGGTTTTTGTACATCAGAAGGAAACACTGGGAGATGGGAAATGTTAACAGGTTCAAACCCCGAGACAGTTGAGCTAGCAAGAAGTGTCACTGCAGTTTGGTGTTATTCTGAATTCAACCAGATTTATCCAGGACTGGTACCAGGGTTGGAGAGATTATTGAACAAAAATATAGTGAGAAATAAAGCTCACTGACAAAAATGTTAAAAAAACAAAGTTTTGGTGAGGTGCCAAGAGGTGACAACTTGCTTCATAAATATCTTGAGAGCTTCTGGCCACTCAAAGCAATGAGCATTGAATCATTAAAGAAAAAATTCATGAAGTGACATCAAAAAGAAGATTTTAACCTAGAATTTCAGCCTCAAAAAGGACAGTTAAAAGTCAAATAAAAAATAAATTCTGCATTTTTAATGTGCTGTTGGACTCCTATTGAGGAATATAAATTCTGATTTATTGTTGTCTGCCTCAGAAAGAAGATGGAAGCACAGAATGACATTTTATAGCTTTGTTTTGGTTTGTTAGTGTAGGTGGGGGTATCAGGCTGTAGGAGAGGGTATGCCATGACAGCCACTAGCAAGCCACAAGCCACATCTCATTACCCATTTCACGTCCTGCCTCACCTCCATCTCCCCCAACCCCTAAATCTACCATAATTAGTCTTGCGATGCTTACATTGCACCAGCCACACGCCTGAGGCATTATCTCCTATCTGTGGTATTATGTGCTGCAATCCCACAGCTAAATGTGGTAACCCAAATTTCACAGAGACGCTGTAGCAGGCTTGCTGAGATAACCCATCTTCATATGTGGAGTGCCAGGTCACACGGAGCCTGTAGGCTTGGAGTGCTATGGATGCTTTGTGTAGCTTCTTCCTACGCACCCTATAGCTTACCCATCCTTCCAGAGATCACAGGAACCCTAAATAGCAAATATGGCATCCTAACTAGAACACCACCTGTTTTGTGCAAGTGTACATGGGCTTCTGCCACCCGGCTGCTTCTCTCTCCCTCGCTCTCTCTCTCTCTCTTTTGGTGGAGAAGAGGCAAAGTTTAGGGTCCATCTCTGTTGTCTGGCTGACTAAATATACATAAAACTGCTAGATATGGGCTCATTGTCTATCCTCAGGCCAATAGTACCTGTGCCACCTACACAAACACAGTGACCTACATATATCTCTCACATATGTTCCTTTGAACATTTTACATATGCTTGCAGGTGCTGGGATCCTGGGCAATAAAGATCGTTGCTTGACAAGCCTCTTTGTTCCACGTTTCAGAATATCTGTGGCTTTTTGTTGTCAAAAGAGATATATTCTTTTGTCTCTCTCTCTCTCTCTCTCTCTCTCTCTCTCTCTCTCTCTCTCTCTCTCTTTCTCTCTCTCTCCCCCTCTCTCTCTCTCTCTGTGGTGTGGGATTGCTTAGAAGCATGCAGGTTTTGACATATGCTTTTACCCGAAAATGTATCTGCTCCTGCTGCTTTATTGGACCCCCTAATTACTTGTAAAAAAATAATGATAAATTGGGCAGGTGTTTGCTCTTCCGGATGATTAATTGACAATGATTTCACTACAATTGACGGCAGAAAGCTAGGAAGCTGTGAGTTGGGGTTCATCAGCTTGAGAGGACAATTTACAAAAAGCTAAAATTGCCTGAAAACTATATGTTTTTCATTTCAGGCTTGGAAATGTCTTAGTCCCAGTATTGAGCCCTGTCACATATATAATTCTCTGTTTCATATACAGGAAACTCTGGAGCTGATAAAATGAGCTTAGAAATATTTTTTTCCCTAAGTGAAAAAGATCACCCAGATCAGTCACTATTATGTGTTGAAAGAAGTGCATTACAGCAGGAACAGTTAAGTCTGATGTAAACTTGACCATGCTCTTTCACTATGTCGTTGGTGTTTTGCTTTTCAATTTACCAGTATCAGCAGCAGTAGCAGCCAGCCTCAGATGGTCTCTGAGGACCATACTTCCCAGAATATTAGCATAGTGAGGTTGGGGGGATTCCATATTAATTTTTTATAGCTTCAAAGAAAAACACAAGATATTTTCATACTGGTGAGTGAACATAAATGCACTGAAAAATAAAGAGATCTAAATTTCAGAAACAGACCAAATCAAGCACGCTCATATTTGATTGATACTAAAACTTTCCAGGTCTTTCAAGGGTCCTAGTAACATACAGAATACATGAAATATTGAGATTTTATTATTTTAATTAAGACTCCTGGGCACAAAGCTTAATTTCAGATTACCAGGTTTTCAGGACGGGAATAGATTGGCTAACAGAATTTTCCATGAAAAAGAAAGTGGTGAACTATGTAAAATAAGTTAGATTCAAGGTTTGGCTGGAGTTCAGGCCATATTTTTATGTTGATCCTTAGAACTCATTCATTCACTCTATTTTTATTTTACAGCTGAGCTTGTAAGCATGAATAATGTAGATACACAAATAGCATAGAAAGTGACTGTAGCCAGGAGGTAGTGAGAGAGAGAAAAGAGTCCATATTTCCTGAAAACAACTCCAAATAGGAAAGACATTTTCATGCTTTTTAAAAGACAGTAACAAATAAAGAAGGCTTATCAGTAATGCTTATCAACTCAATGCATCCATTGAAATATTTTTTTTCTAAACATAGCTATTAGAAGCCAACTTACAAAAAATTACTTTGACCTTTGCATGGTATTTTTTAACTAATCAAATTTATAAGAGAAAAATAATGATATTCTAGAACTACATTACTGAAAGCACAAAATTGATGACCTCTCCTTATCTTTAAAGAACCCCTCAACATATGATTGCAATTCCAAATATTTTAAAGAAACATTTCAACAAGCCTAGCAGGTTATTTAGTAAAAAATGAATATAAGAACTCTCTCTTAAATGTTTACATAGAGAAATTATATTATCCTTGACTATAATGAAAAGATACAAAGTGGAGATTTTTAAATATTGTGTATTTTCAGCAAATGGCTTTGGGCACTGTATCCATTATTTGAGATAGCTATTCTTGGCTCTAAAACTTCATCATGTTATTTTGATATTCTGATTTGCCAAGTAGGTAAAGGGTCCAATTCTAACTTGTCCTTTCATAAGAAAGAATAAAAAATACACAGAAGTACTTGATTGAAAATTTTTTTTATGGAGAGAGCATGAGTTTCCTTCCCTTGCTCTAGAAAGAAAAAAAAATATCTATCTATCTATCTATCTATCTAGATAGATAGATAGATAGATAGATAGATAGATAGATAGATAGATGCACACATTAACCTTACTGAAGCATTTGCATGGTCAGTTTCTTTTCAACTTTAAAAATTCAGATTGAATATTTATAAACTCTCTCTCTAATAACTTTATAAACCACCTCTCTGCTGTTATAACATTGGTTAAGTAAAGCAGACGTTTGCTGTAAGCCTGAATGATCTGCGGGCGTTAGGCTTCTGTGCACTAGTCCAATGTGTTCGTAAAATTAAGACTTCCCTAAGGAAATAGCAACAATCCCCAAACTCTAGCAGTAAATTATAATACTAACTCTGTACTAATGTATTTTATACAGGTGAATTAATCTGTCTCAAACACACACACACACACACACACACACACACACACACAATGACCACTCGCACAGCTTTCCAAAGGTGGCACAAATCAAATTAACTTTTAAAAAGCATGGATAGGACGGCAATTGAGAACTTCCTAAAGAAAATATAGTCTTCTTTTGTATAAAATTCTCCATTTCCCAAGTTCCACCTAAGCACTTTGATTGCTTTATGTATTAAACTATGTGTACTCAACTCCTGCTCTGGATAGGCTGTGAGTCGGGAAAGACACAAAGCAGACGGGCATATCCCAGCTGTAAAATTGCACACTCTACCATAAGTGAGCAATCTAGACTACCTACTTCATCTCCTTCTACCAAAATATTGCATTTTCTCTTTCATAAAGATGTTTTATAATGGCAATGAGGTGCTGTAACTCATGAAGTTTCTGCTGCTTACTTGCTCTCTGTGTCCTCTAACTCCCACTCTATCATGAGAGCATATGTTGTATCTCTGTCATGAATTATTATTTGACGATTCCATGTTGAAATTTGCACTTGGAAGGCAGTTTCCCCACCCTCACGGCAAAGATTTCTGCTTATTCTTAGAAGGTCCATATTGTCTAATGCCTTCCATGTTGTAAAACAATTCCTCAGGTGCTGCATCCAGGGGCTTGGTCTCCTAAAATTCTCAATTAGCAAAACCATCCTGAACTTATATAGGTACCTAAGGTGCTGTGCCTCTTTGTTTTGAAATAACCATTTGTGTACACTATATTCAAGAATGAGATTTGCTCTTCCATGGGCAAACTCAGTTGCAAAACATTTCAGCTGGCAATGATAAAAATCTCACTGGCATGAAGTGGGGGAAGAGGCATCTATTTTTTCATGCACTGCCTTCTACCTTTCTCCCTAATAATAAATTGAGTGGATGGAGAGTAATAATACGCATTTTGTTTTAGTCTTTGTGATTCTGACTTTCATCAAGAGGATTCCGAACTATTCCCTGGTGGGTAGATTTTTCTTTCAAGTTAACATTTGGTGGTTCTCTCTTAACAGTGGTGTATCAGAGCTGGCTCATACTGGTTCATGAGAACCAAACGGGCACACTACTTCTCCATTGTACTTTTGGTAGACAGCTAGTTAGCTTGAAATAAGCTATTGTGAGAGAATTTACACCACAGAAATCAATAAATGCCATAAATCAGGGCTTTCTTGGGAGACGACTGGGGTTAGTTGCTAAACAGTTACCAGCACACCAACACCGCCTACCTAGTAAATAAGGTATTCTAAAGGTGCCGAAAGTACCATAAATAGCAGACCTAGAATGAAAGTGGCTAACCTCTAGTCGTAAAGGTAACACATAAAATAAGGTAAAAATAGTTTAGGTCATTAGCAGAAAAGAGGTTATGTTGGCAATGTAACTTATTAACTAAGGACTCAGGCTTGATTCAATTTGCATTGGTCCCCTTGCTAGTTGAATACCCATCAGCAGCTCACTCACTTCTCTGAACCTCAGTTTAGTTTGCTGTAAAATGGAAATAAAAGTTAGTTTCCTCATGTGGTGGTTTCGAGGATTAATTGAGATGATGAATGCATGTACTGGTTGCTTGGCACATACTGAGGACTCAATACATTTTGGCCATTATTATTAAAGACAAGTAGTTGAAAAATTGTCAGTTTCATCTTCGTTGCAGTTGCTTATCTACCTAATTCCGATTATACATGCCTTCTTTATTGTAGTCAGATGTACCAAGTTTGTTCTGGCCTCTAAGCCTTTGTATTTGTTGTTCCTTCTGACTGAAAATCTCTCCCGTGGAATTTTGCCTGGTTGGCTCATTCTCATTATTCTGGTATCAATTCAGATGTTAACTATTCAAAGAGGACTTCCTTATTCACTCTTCCCTGGCCATGCATTCTAACTCTCACCCACCTGGTCATCATGTCCCAGATTTTCCTCTTCCATACTTCTATAGAAGTTATCATCATGAGAAGTTTCTGCTTTATTTGGTTGTTTTTAACTATCTCTCTTAATGAATCAAAGACCCACAAAAGCAGCAACCTCATTCGTTTTTTCCTTTGTGTAATCCCAAGCACCAGGAATAATGCCTGGCATATGGTAGGCATGCAATAAATATCAGTGAATGAATGAATAAATAAATGGTGACTTTGGAGACAAAATAGTGAATTCACTACTTAGGTGGGGGGCTGATCTACAATTCTATTTTTAGTCCAATTAAGGGTTGTTTTTGATAACAAAATAGCAATATTTATGGATCCACAGGAGGTAAAAAAGTTCATTAATGCTCTGGATAAATAAAGGAGTGAGCAGTAGAAAATCTATTGACATATTTAATCAGGAAACTGAAAACAACTAGACATAGCTGATTTTGTGAGGCATGGAAAGATTGGATTCAGAGTAACTTGATTGGGTAGATTTTTAAAAATATTATATACACACTGCTAAAAGGTTTTTTCTGTGATCTTAGCATAATGATTGGAAATAAGAAAGTGGTATTTAAATTCCCAATCATTAACCATCCTGATTATTATAGTTTTGAATGGGAGGAAAGATATAATGTGAACTAGCCTTCTTGGTATGCAAGAGTTTCCATAGACTTCTGTGCAGGTGTGTGAGTGAGACTGTTTTCCCCCTCATGATATTTGTCTGAGCATACAAAGAGGGGGTGAGGAGTGTTGAAGAAAGAAAGACAGAATAAACCAGTTAGCATAAATATTTTTAATGCTTACGGTATCAAATAATGAAGTAAGCATTTTTATGAGAAGCGATATTTTTTAAGGATCATGAGAGGTTTGAAGAGCTTTTAAAAATACCATTCTAAAAGTGAAGGACTTTAATTAATAGAAAAAATATTTGCTATATATTACACTTATACAGTAGGATTAGGAAAAGTGTTAAGAAGTAAGAAATAGAATTTTAGCATAGGCATGTATTTCTTGCCTTATTGAGGAAAAGACATTTTATAAGTGGACGCCACACTATAAATGCAAGGTATGTGGATGTAGAGCTCTTTATCTTATATCTGGATTAAATGCTCAAGGTCCAATATTTCTCTTTATTTTTTAGATTAGCTAGGATAGAGCAGGAGGTGACTTGCGTAATGTTGATAGCATTTTCAATTACATTGTGGATATACAGTAAGATTGAACATTTGAAAGAATTACAGAAACTCCCAGGTATCAGTTGCAGGAGATTTAAAAGGCAGTTATTTAATGCTTTTATGTATGTGTTTGTGTGTGTGTATGTGTTTATATACGTATATACACACATAATAGTCATTATCATCATTCTGAGGCAAATAATTCAGATAGGTACATAGCTACACATGATTGTTTGGACCTATTTTATTATATACATGTAGAATTTTAAGAATTAGCTTCAGATTCTTAAAATATAAAAGCTCGGATTTCCTCTGCCAAGTATTTCACAATTGCGCTTACATGGTCTAAAATGCAACAAATTTAGGAGAATGATATTTTATATAAAAATAAACAGGCACATAACTACTACACATGTAATCTATTGTTTATCAAAACGTGCAAGCCCATACCTCATACAAATTCTGGTACCCACACTTGTACAAAGGCTACTTCTTATCGTTGTTAATGTATGACACTATGTAGCCAGAGATTGATCCTAAATTAGAGTACACTATGGAGAAACAGCATCTGGTAACAACTTGCCATATGCTAGAAATTTTTAGGTGCTATGTATATTTTATTTCATTTAATCCTCATAACAATTTATATATATAATATATACGTATATTATATTTTTGTTTTTTCCCTCTCTTATCTCCTTATTGTGTACATAATATATATTGACTTTATTATCATAGTTTTTAAGTTATAGGATGTCAAGTAGAAGAGTAAACATTATTCAAGGACGTTGTATCTTCTTCCGGGGAAAGGATTAGTGCATGTTCGATTGTGGTTGTAAGCAAAATAGTTGCATCATGTTAGGTGGAAGTATGACCTTGCTATTTTCCTTATTTGGTGACTAAGTATGGTTTTAGGACATGTATATGGTTGCCAAGTTCACAAGGGGTAAACTCGTGATGGTTAATTGTATCTGTCAACGTTACTGAGCCATGGTGCCCAGATATGTGGTCAGACATTCTGAATATTCCTGCTAGTGTGTTTTGGGATGAGACTGACATTTAAATAAGTTGACTTTGAGTGAAGCAGATTGCCCTTCATAATGTTGGTGGGCTTCATCCAATCAGTTAGAGGTCTTAATTGAACTTAATACTGACCTCCCCCAAGCAAGAGACAATTCAGTGGCAGACTGCCTTCAGACTTAAACTGCAGCATGGGTTCTTCTGTGGGCCTCCAGCCTGCCAGCCTAACCTGCCTAATTTAGACTTCGAACTCATGTGCCTCCATACTCACACGAGCCAATTTATTAAAATAAATCTCATCACACAAAAGCACAAACACACACATCACACATCTTATTGGTTCTGTTTCTCTGGAGAGACTGGAATAATAAACAATCCAGTCATGAAGCACACAGAGGTTTAATTGTCCAACATCATAAAACCAGCAAACAGTGGAATTAGAGTCCAAAGCCACATCTTCTGATGTGAAAGCCAACATTGTTTTGCATCTTTCCCATGATTCTCAAAAGAGGCTTCTAATAATCAACATTTCAACAACTTATTTGTTATTGAATATGTTACTAATTATGATCATTTATTAATCTATAAACACTGAAAGGACAAGAAATATGCCTTAGACATCTTATTTTTTAAGTTTAGCACTATTTATAACGCAGGAACCACCAGAAAACACACACACACATGCATACAGGCACATACCTCCACCATACACATACACAGGCATATCGCACACCCCCAACATTTATCATATCACACACATGTATACACTTCCTACAGCATAAATTATTTAATTCAAGAGAGTCTACAATTTACATACACTTAGGCAATAGCTTATTCCTTTTCTTCCGTGTTTGATTCCATGAGTACTATTGAACAAGAGAAGATATTTTAATGCCTCTACATTTCCATTTCTTTATTTATTAAACCTAAATTTTGCCTGCAACAGGGTTACCTGACTCAGATTTTAGACATTTGCAAATCACCTTCCTGTTACTTGCCTTATTCACAAACCACTAAAAGTGTAACATGCTGCCAAAAAATGCAGAGATGGAGTGAAGACACTACTTGTGTTAGTTTCAACCTAAGGAGTAACTTGTTTTTTGAATATTTATTAAGATAAATTTTTAAAATTTTTAAAATTTAAATTGTCTGCCTGCAAACTAAAATCACTCAGTATTAGCAATGAAATGAGGACCACATTTGGGAAAATAGGTCTAAATTAGAGCTTAAACTCTTGTTTAGTTCCCTCTCTCTGTTTATAAGTTGGCTACTGAATGAACATTAGATAATTCTAAAACTTATCCCAGATGTAATCTTCCTAATTCTACAAAATCTAAAATAATATAAATGTGATTAAAAAAAAAAAGTGTTCTTGGTCTGTCAGCTGCAGTGGCTCACACCTGTAATCCTAGCCCTTTGGGAGGCTGAGGCAGGCAAATCACCTGAAGCCAGGAGTTCAAGACCAGCCTGACCAACATGGTGAAACCCTGTCTCTACTAAAGATACAAAAATTAGCCAGGTGTGGTGTTGCATGTCTGTAGTCCCAGCTACTCAGGAGGCTGAGGCCTGAGAATCACTTAAACCTGGGAGGCAGAGGTTGCAGTGAGCCGAGATTGTGCCACTGCATACCAGCTTGGGCAATAGAGTGAGACTCTGTCTAAAAAAAAAGAGAGAAAAGAAAAGAAATGTTCTTGGTCATCAATACAGATGCTCTTTAACACACACCAATTTAAATTAACGATTTTCAACTTCATAATGATGTGAAACTTTCACAATCTCAACATAATGTACAGTATTCAATAAATTACATGAGATATTCAACACTTACTATAAAACAGGCTTTGTGTTAGATGATTTTTCCCAACTGTAAAGTAAGGTTAACGCAAGTGTTCTGAGCATGTTTAGGTAGGCTAGGCTAAACTATAATGTTCAGTAGATTAAGTATATTAAATGCATTTTTGACTCATAATATTTTCAACATATGATGGGTTTATTGGGACGTAATTCCATTGTAAGTCGGGGAGCATCTACATTTTTACTTTCTCACTCTCTGCTTATACAATCCTGAAGGAAACAGAGGCCCTGTAAAGTTTTCATAGATACAAGAATATGTACATTTAAAACTTCCAGAGTTCTTGTGTAGGCTTTAAATTTTTCTCTTACTATAACTCACATTATGAAATATGTTTTTACTGTAACCTATTATGGACATGTATATGCAGTATAATTGAAGTAAAATTTTAATGAAAGCTGCTGACACTTCATTCTATTCTGTTCTATTCTGTTCTATTCTATTCTATTCTATTCTATTCATCTGTTCTATTTCATTCTTTAAATTGCAGACCACCAGTTATCAAATTTATTTTGTAACACATTATATTAATTATCTATTCCCGTGTAACAATATTGCAACAACCTTAGAAGCTTAAAACAGCACTCATGTATTTTCTCAGTTTCTGTGGGTCAGAAGTTCATGCTTGGCTTAGCTGTATTCTTTCTCTACAAGGCTAAACTCGAAGCATCAGCCAAGGCTGTGGTTTCATCTGACATTCAACTAAAAACAGACTCATTTCCTTGCTTACTTGGGTTTTGGCAGCATCCAGTTTTTTGTGAGCTGCACTGGATGGACAGCCCAGTTTCTTGCTGGCTGTTAGATGGAGACTGCCCTTAGTATCTTGCTATATGATCCATTTCATAGGGAAGCTCACAACATGGCAACTTGCTTCTTTAACGCCAGCAAGGAGAGACTCTACTTACAAAGCAGGTACTGAAATCTCATGGAATGTGATCAAGTACAATAATCATGTATGCCCTATTACTTTGTCACATTGTAGAATACATCACAAGCCCTATGTACACTCCAGCAGAAGCAATTATGAAAGGAGTGAACATCAGGAGGAGGGGACCTGTCTGCCACAAAAATTAATGTATCAATTTCTGAAATTTGAAAACCACTGGTCTTCTTCTCTAGTTAACTCTCTTCATATGATAATAATTTTGAGTATCTGTTCCCCAACAAGGCAAGAATTATCATTCATACTTTTTCCAACTCATTAATGAAACCACAAGAGCTAAAGGGCTTGCTGAAGATCACATAATTCTTTAGTGGCAGAAGCAAAACTAGATACACTTTTTTTTTTTTTAACTCCAGTCGCAAGATGTTTTCATTATAGCCAGCATATAGCAGAATGTCTAGCAGGTAGTAGTCATTCAATATATGTGTTTTGAATAAATGAATACATAAGTAAATGACTATAAATCATAGTATCTTTCATGAAATTCTTGAAACTAGTCAATTAGAAGTGCTACTAAATATAGAATATTATCTTGGCTTCTTAAGAGATCATTTAAAGGCTTATTGATTTTCTCTCTGGTCTTTGACATTCTATATAATCTTATTATATGATGTATATACTTTTCTTTAAAAAAGTTAACGCCAATCTAGAATACATCTACTTCTCTACATGTTCAAACACAAATGTTCTCACAATCTAGAAAGATGGACTTACAAATTCTAGGCAATGATAGTTAAAGAAAACTTGTAAGTAATTTAAGTACATATTATATTATTCCATTTGCTTATGCATAGGCCAATGATGGCCCAATAATTTTGATTGAATCATAGTTGTGAAATTGTTAAGAATGAAAAATAGCTGTCAATTGAAGTATAATTATTTTGTCATTCTACATTTTCAAGCAATCTTACTATTTAGAACAATGTTTATTATCCATCACTACTGCCCCAAATAGGGCCAGCTCTGAAATGAGAGTTTGAAGAGCTTTTAATTTGTAAATTAAGAATCATAACAAGTAACAGCTTCTCTCTTTGTCTCGCTTTTCCAGATAATGGTCATTTGAACTGTCTTTGAGTCTGGAGGTTGCTATTAACAAACTGAATGGTATTGCTGCTGGGCTAGTTAACATTCATATTAGACTTTCAAAACAGTGTGGAGAAAACAGTCAGCTCTTTGATGGCATTTATGATGGACACACAGCTGGGCTAATGAAGACAATATGTCAAGGCTTGAACAGCAATGATTTTACAGATTTTTGAGACATCTATTTGGGTTTATAGAGCTGATTTCCTCTTTGGAGGCTGCATTCTGAATTCGTGATAACCACCTTTATGGAGAAAAGATTGAATATGAAAGTTTCAAGGAATTTAGGCTACAGATACAATTCTAGGACTAGTCAGACACGGAGAAATACTGTCTGAAATGACTCTGAATTTAAATTAAAAATTGGGTGTGGCATTTGGGGTGAGAGTGGGAAAGGTTAGGAAGGGACAATGAGTCACTAATAAGAAATAAACAAATACCACACACAATGCATCTTTATGAAGATCCTTATTACTCATATGCAATGTGTGTGAGAGCTTCCACTTTGAGAGAAGACAAACTAAGTAACAGCCATTTCTTCAGCCAGTATTTAGTCATTTCTTGTTAAAGATCTTTTAAACTAGCCACTTTTTCCTTAAACTCCAATAAGTCCTGCTCCCCAGAATTTATTTTATTTTAACTTCTAAGTTCTCAAGATCATGCTTATTTATTTTTGTGTCTAAGAAACAACTTTATTTCTGTAAGAATAGTATTCTTAGAGAGAGGGGCGAATTTCTAGAGTGAAATTGATTTGAAAATTACCTAATTTTAAAAATTTTAAAGTCCCACAGAGCTAGGTAGTCACTGCCTGCCTCCCAATAAACTACTTCTGGATTGTGGGTGGACTCTACTTCCCAAGAAGACAAAAGACAATTTATATAGTTATTCAATTTCCTGATCATAATTTTGTAGATCCCTCTGTGGTGGAGCCCTAAAGCTTTGTCAAGTTACTTTACTGGCAAAAGAGTGCCCTGTTTATGATCCCAGCAAAGTCCATGTGGGCACCACTCAGCTGTAGGCTCAAATTGTTAACCAAAACCTACTCAAAATTTGAAAATCATCAAAGCTTGCAGTTAGCTCTCTGGCATTTTCCCTTTGTGAGCTCATTTTTACTATGTGCCTTGTTTCTTTACATTATCTTTTTCACAGTCATAATTACTATAATAGCTAACAGTTATTGAGGATTTACTATAAGCTAGGCACGCTGCTGAATATTTGATGCAGATTGTCTCATTCATACAACAAGCATAGGAGGTAAGTATTATGATCGTTATCTCCAATTCATAGATAAGAAAACCTAGGGTTAGAAAAGCTAAAAAACTTTCCATAAATCACAAAGCTATAAAATCAGAGTCCTAAGATATCAATCAGGCAAAAATTACAGGCAATTTGGTCTGCTCAGAGAACGGTCTTGAAGGCAAGTACTTTCTAGATTTGAGCAAGTACACTTCTTTAGTATTTTTTGAAGACTTCCATAAGAATTCCAATTTGGAAGAAAGACTTAGGACATTAAAGTATTTGTCTACATTTGAAATTACTACACAAAAGAAAAATTCTTTTTTAATTGAGAAAGCTTTGGTGATTATCATTAATAAAAAAATCAAACTTCAAAGATTTGCAGTTATATGAAATTTCAGGTCTCCATATGAGCCACTGAAAATATGGCAATGAAATAAAACTCCAGTTTTGACTAACACTTCTGTGTGTCATCTCTGCAATTAAAGTTCTCCTGCCCTCCTTTGAAAACAATGTTAAAACACTATGTTCTCCTTTAATTTTCTTTATAAATTAAAAATAATTATTGTTCTTCTATTTCTGGCCAAAATAGAGTAACAGGGACAAAATTTACCTGTCTACCTTGTTCACTGTCTTAAAAAACACTGTTTCAAGTATTTTGTCTCATGTTTATTTTTTCAGGTACAACTCTTTTGAAAGATAGTTTGGAATTTTTTTTAATTCAATATACACCTACCACAGAGTTCAGTCATTTCGATCCTATTTATTTACCCAAAAATAATGAAAGCATATATATCCACACAAAGACTAATCAGCTCTGAGCTATTCATACATGCAACAACCTGGATGAATCTAAAAATAATTATGCATAATGAAAGAAACCAGACACAAAGAGTACATACTGTCTAATTCCACTTATATATAAAACTAGAAAATACAAATTCACTTGTAGAGATGGGAAGCAGATAAGTGGTTGTCTGAGATCAGGGTGAGGTGTGAAGACACTATTGGGGATGATGGATATGATATGTTCACTATCTTGCTTTTGGTGATAGTTTCACAGATACAAATCTGTGTATAAAGACAGGTCAAAGTTACTATATTGTACATCTTAAATATTTGTATTTTATTGTTGACTATTTTTCTAACAAAGCTTTTAAACTTTTTGTAAACAATTATTGACTAAAACTTAATCAAAGCCATGGGACAGAGCACTGTGTTCCTTTCCAAGTACTCTTACCTTTAAATTATGATACACAGCCCTCCAGGACCACTCCCTCCCTGCCATCCCATCCAAATCCCTCATAAAACATCAGATTGCACAAGATAGGAAAGGGTAGCATCAGCAGAAGTCTGACTCTCAAGAGACAGTTTTAATTCTCTATGTCATTTAGCTCTTTTAAAAATGATGGAAAGTTGCCGCCTTAAAAACAAAATCCGTTTTCTTTTCCACAGGTAAGTATTTTTAGAGGAAATTTTACTATCAATATCTGATTGAGCATATTTCTATTCCCCCTAGATTTAATGTTTTCCATCTGCAATATAAAAGGAAGATAATGCACAATTATGCAAGTAAGACTCTCTTTTCCAATAATGTTTGCACTTCTCAATACTACATTTAAAAAGGAAATCGTAGCACTTGAAAAGTTAAGTAGGAAGATGAACAAAATTGAACAGAGGAAAAATAACTGTCTGAAGACATGTTGAAAATACATTTAAAGACAGTCTGTCTGAGATAGGAGCTGAGCTGGCCAATCCATCTTTTAAATAACTAAACATCATTCAGGTGTCAAGTATTTGACCTGGAGACTGGAAGGGCAGGAGAGAGACCAAAAAAAAAAAAAAAAAAAAAAAAGTCAAAATATAAAAAAAAAAAAGTAAAAGTAAATGATTTGTCCTAGGAATCAGGCAACCAAGGTCTAAACTTCTACCCTCTGCCTGGGTAAATTGTTGCTGCTTCTTTCTGTGAATCTTAAAAGATGTACAATATACCTCATTTAATGACTTTGATTCATGAAAACTCTATCCCCATGGGAAAAGCTGTTAAATGAAAAAAGATATCTTTTAAGTAGAAAAATTATGAAATGATTCCTTCCAACCCCCCATACCCAAAATATATCAAATAAATTATATATATATCAATTATCAATATACATCAAAATATACCAATTAAAAATATCAGTTGAACAACACATCAATTGAACTATGAAAGCAAGCTTAGTTAAGTAGCAAAGAATAACACGAAGGTTAGTAAGTATAGCTTGTACTTAAAATACAATGAATTGAAAGCTCATGGCACTTAATAGAGTAGGAAGAAGAAACTTAACAGAAAGTGGTAGTTGGGGGAGAAGGATTGCAAGGGAATTATTTGGACAATTCATTTTTTATTTCTGCATCATTTTATTCACAAATTGTTCTTAATCTTTTGTGAATTTGTGGATTTCTTGAACTCAAATCAGACTTAAAAATACAGTTATAGCACAGAAAAAATCTTTAACGGCAAAGTAAAAGCTAAGCAAGAGAGTCTTTCAAAACACATGAAAATAGCACACACATACAAAAAAAAAAAAAGAATAAAGAGATGTACAAGTGACACCTCCTCAACCTTCTCACTTGGTGTACATATGCACAGTAAATTATTTTGGGCTCAGCCAAGCATGGGAGCAATTCAAATAGATCCATATGATATTCTCTGATTAGAAACTCTTGTGGAGTAAGTTGGTGAGTATATCTTTGCCTAAAACAGTCATGTCAAAATATAGCTTCCTATAGCATATTTATTTAGTATCATTTTGGTGAAAAAGTGGTTATACAGAATAGAAAAGAGTTGTTCAAAAATAAGTGGTTGACCTTTCCAGAGCCATTACCTGCAGCATTGATATGTAAGTCTGTTCCATACTCATAAAGGAATACTCAGCTGACCCAACTGATTTTCTCGTGTTTTTTCGGGTTAGTAGAAGTCTATATGTTGTGGTGGAAAACAACTTCAGCCCTATAGTCCAACATTTGCCTCTCAAAACTTGGCCTATGTTTTACAGAACTAGAACCTCACTGGTAAGTCACATCCCTAGAGTTTCCCCCACCCCTAACCCCAGTCATGGAAAATAAATCAAATCATTGTCACTCTTTCTTAACAAAGAGTATACATTTAAAACTTGAGTAAAATTACAGGAGCTGTCTGTGGCCTTCAAGGGGGACCTTGAAGTCTCAACACTGCAGTTGTCTAATCAGAGGATCCAAGATGCATATACTCAAGGACTTTACACTTGGCATCCTCTGGAGACAGTACATATACACCAGCTTGGTTTAACTGGAGATTCATTTGGGTTAGGAGAAATTATGTAGGCAATGTACTTACTCAATGGAGGCCTTATGCCTGAAGAATTACAATAATCTGAATTTGTATGATACTTTTCCTCTAATGGAGTGGAATTCCAAATGAAAAAAATCAAACAGCATGTGCATAAACATTAGATATAATACCCAAATTTACAAAGCCTTTATAGATATGCAAGTGTTATTGTGTCTGTCCCTAGCTTCTGTACAGAATTTAATGGGTAGCTGCTACTATTTTACTGTTGTATAAAAATGAGGAAACTGATAAGTTGTCTAAAGGTGCACAATCAAAACACATCAAAGCCATTGTGAAATACAGGTCCCCGGATTTCAAAAACAGGTCTTCTGCTTATAAATTCAGACTTTTTCATATAGCCATAAACTCCAGAATGGGAAAACAAAGTTACTATCAGAAAAGCTTCTTTTAGCTGGGCGTGGTGGCTCACGCCTGTAATCGCAGCACTTTGGGAGACCGAGACAGGCGGATCACTTGAGGTCGGGAGTTCGAGACCAGCCTGGCCAACATGGTGATCTCTACTAAAAATAAGAAAATTAGCTGGGTGTGGTGGCAGATACCTGTAATTCCAGCTACTTGGGAGGCTGAGGCAGTAGAATCGCTTGAGCTCAGTGATCTGAGATGGCACCACTGCACTCCAGCATGGGTGACAGAGTGAGACTCCATCTCAAAAGAAAAAACAAAGCTTATTTTTCACCTAATCACCATAATATTCACTATTAAGTAATGGAAATAGATATAATTTACTTAGCAAATGCATTCTGGTTCAAATAATTTGTATACAGGCTATGCAAACATAATAAGGAGAGATTCTTTTTAGTCATCTTGCTTTATATCACTAATTACACTTTTATTTAATGATATTTTAAAGAAAAATGTGTTTATTTTCAAGTACAAAAGTCATATATGTCCACCAAGGAAAGCCATAACAAATGTAAACTACATAAAAAAGATAACAGCTAAATTTCTAAAGCATTAAAAAAAAAAGACAAATAGAAGGGTGTCAGATTAGGAAAGTATGTCTTATAAGGTGTAATGGACAGACTGCTTAGCTTAGAGATGTGGATCTCAAAGTGGTTCTCAGACCAACAGCATCAGGGTTACCTGGGAACATGTTAGCAATGCAGATTCTCAGGTACTGTACCACACTTAAAGAATCAGAAGCTCAGAGTAGAGACTAGCAATTTGTTTTAACAAATCCTTCAGGGATTCTGATACAGCTGATGTTTGAGAAATACTAGCTTTGAGTAAACTTAAGAGGGTCATGTTAGTATTTTTAAATCATTGGAAATTGGTTTATTTTGTTTTTTCTTAAGTGGGACTCATTTGTACTTCAATACACAGAATGGATATTTAAAGGAAGTAGTTTTTGACCTAACACAGATGAGCACTTCCAATTGAATAGTGCTTTCTGAGAATGGTGCTGCCCCCTACAAGTGAATAACTGGGTTTCTATAGGCTGGAGCTGCAGACAGGTCACTATGTGTATGGAGGATTGTGTTAATATGATCGTGGCTCTTTAGAGCTCTGCATTACTAATATTCTGTTTTAAAGCCTTCCTCAATACCCAATGTCTCTGTGTTAATGATGGTAAGGACTGGGTAACATCTGTTGTTGACAACAGATGATAAGAGAAAGCCCAGCTTTATACTCTCTATAATCTTACATCAATGCCCCATTCTTCATCTAATTTTTTTTACATATTAACACATGGCCTTGGCATTACTAAATAAGAAATCCCTCACTTAGAACCCAATGCAGTGTGATAAAAATTATTTTGAGAACAATCAGGAGCTCTAGTTTTCAATTCTGCTTCTCTTCTCAAGGAGTTCTGTGCTTTAGTTTCTTCTTTGTAAATTTAAATGGTTGGAATAGAGGACCTGTTAAGTGTGATTTAAGCTGAAATTGTATGTACCCCACACTGAGTTTCTCTCCTATACCCCTAACCCATTCAACAATCACACCACCAGTTTTCAGGACTCACACTAGGATAGCCATCTATCATTTGTTAGTTGGAATGCTCTTTCATCCAAACAAGAAACTTATGCTTTTTGCAGTTTTTTATTCTAGCCAGGTTCTAGGTGCTGGCCTGGAACTATAAAATGAATATTTCACAAAAAATGATGACGATATACAAAGGAAAGACAATTTCTTTGAATATCCGTAATCTCAATACGGAGTCTGGCTGTGGATGGCCAAGAGATAGTTTCCTTAACTGGAAAAAGTTTTTAAATGAGGCTGGGTGGACGATATATCTTTGCATCATTACAAAGGAGAAAAAAGAAGAGAAATCTCACAACTGAAGAAAGTGAAATCCACTTTACTTAATGCGGACCTCTGTCTCTGGTGTGCAGGTCCTCTGTGTCCAAAGATAATTAGCACTTTATAATGCTAATTATTATAATTATGTCTGAGAAAAAAATCATTAGGGGGTAGGTCCGTTCACTGATTTTCAATTGCCCCCTCTATTTAAAAATAAGGTCATTTTTCTATGAAATAGCTTTAGGAGCTCAAAGCAGAAAGAGAGTTATAGAAAATCCTGTGTAGGTATAAGCCTGAGTTTTTAATATTCTTATAATTCTGTGATGTGTCTGGGAACTGAACCTGGAGGAAAACAGTGAACCTATTTAGTCTAGGAGACTAGAAATCAGGACTCAGAAGAGTAAACATTCCTGTAATAGTTAGTCCTCAAATAGTCATTCATTGGCCATGCACTGGGTGCCTGGCAATGTGTTAAACTGTTTCTAGATGCTACCTCATATAGTAACCATCACAGTTGCACAAAGCAAGTACTAGTACTCCATTTTCATAGAAGAAGAAGCAAAATCTTAGAAATTAGCTGCCCAATGTCATGTACGTAGGAAAGGAAAGCTGGATTCTGATTCATATTTGCTTGCTCCAAAGCACTTGTTGTAAACACTTCACTATCCTGTGCTTACATGTAAATGTGCCATTTCTGTTAGGGGTCTTGAAATACTGAATTAAAGAATGGTGTAGGGGATGGGCAGTTTAGAAATACTTGGAAATTTGGTTGTTTGAGGAAGCTCACTCTCAGATGGTAGGAGATCAAGCTAACAGAATAGCTGAGAATATTTTCTGAGAGCCCCAGAAGTATAAAAACGGTCTAAGGGGAAGAATTTAGGACACAGAGTGAAAATAGCCTGCCTCTGAAGATCAGCTTCACTTCTTCCCTTCTGGGTGTTAATGAAAGAGCGCTTTAACTTTGCCAGGCCTCAGTTACTAATTTCTAAAACAACTCTTACTACTATTACTACGGATCTTACTGCTACTATTACCACCACCACCACCACCACATCAGTTACTGAGAACCTAACTAGATGTCAAGCAAAAATGCTAAACACTTCATATACATTATCTTTTAAATACAAAATGTACTATTAATCCAGTTTTACATATAAGAAAACTGAGGTTCAAAGAGGCTAACTAATTTGTATGTGAACATGCTTTACACTATGTAAAACATCTTATTAGTAGATATCACTATTATTAAGAACCTATCAGCCGAAGAGGAAGAATTGGCCTTTTATCTTTCTAAGATGAACAGTTGTCTTTCTGTTTAATGGTTTTTTAAAAATCCCCCTGTGACAAGCTCCAGAGGACAAATAATTTATTTCTTGTGTATGGCTCTCTAAATGAATTAATTGATAGGCATCCCATTGTCAGTCTCAGGGATGTGGAGATAAAACAGGCATGAGATGTTCTTTACCAAACTAATTTGTGCTTTAAACACATAAATTATATATATATACACACACACTACATACACACACGTGTGTATATATATATATACACACGTGTGTGTATCTACATATTTAAAGTAAATATGTATTTACCATCTCTCCTGCTCCACTTTGAATTCAAGAACCCATGTCTTTGTTGTGTCATTGCACTGTCAATTGAGAAGTTTTGTTTTGTTTCTTTGAGTATTAGTAAGTGGAATTAAATAGTAAATATTGCCGGGGGAAAGAAAGGAGAAAAACAGCTCTTCCAATTCATCCCTGTTTCCATTCAATTAAAGGAGAGTAGAAAAAATACTTATGATAATTGTAATAAGTATAATAGAATAGTAGGAGCCACTCTTTTCCTTTCAGTAGGCCATTAGGTCAAAACTATCTTCATAGTAATACTAAGATGATATTTGCCTTTTCACTGTGTTGGCACTTGTACTGATAATGCAAAAGCAGTGGAGTCTTAGCAAAAATTAAGACCATGAAAACAAACTGCACTAGGAGTAATTATATTCTTCATTACTATTTACTTGCAGGGGGAAAAACCGTTTTCGTTTAAGAAAGTCCTTGGTGAAGTAGTAAAAAACTATTAATTTTATTAAATCTCAACCTTGAGTACAAGTCTTAAACATTCTGAGTAATGAAAGGGAAAAATATTTGAAGTGCTTCTGCTGCATACCAAAGTATGGCAATTGTCTCAAGAAAAAGCACTTGTGTGATTGTTTGAGATGCCAGCTGCACTAGTCCCTTTTGTTTGAGAGCCACCATTTTTACCTGAAAGAATGTACAGACAAACTATGGGCATTCAAAGTTGAATATTTTGCAGACATTTTCTTGCAAATAAATAAAGGGGGCCTGTGGCTTCAGGAAAAACAACTGACAGTATTATCAGCCGATTATAAAATTAAATCTTTCAAGAGACCGTGCCTTGACAGCTCCCCAATACTTCCAAGAGATGGAAGGTAGCATTAACAAATACATTTTTGATGTTATATAACAGAATGTTTTAAAGATTATAATATCTGTATAACCATGAAGAAGAGTATTTTTCAAATGACCAACACATGGTGTTACATAATCATGAGTGGGTAAAAATGCAAGATAGAAGAATGGATTTTAATGCAACAGAGTAGAAAACATTCACTTCCCATTTCGTACCGCAACTAACCTTTAAGAAACTACAACTTGTTGAGTTCTGGGTTTTATCAAAGAATGTCTACAATTTACATGAAGAGTCTATTAAAATACTTCTCTATTTTTCAACTCCATGTCTGTATGAGTCAAGACTTTCTTCATGTATGTCAACCAAAAGCACATTGAATTATAGAAGTAGATATGAGAATCCAGTTGTCTTCTGTTTAGCCAGATATGAAGGAGATTTGTAAAATGAAAAACAAAGCTACTTCTTTCAGTACATGTCTTTTGGTGTGGAAAGTATAATTATTTTTCATACTGTGTTATTTTTATTAACATATAGTGTTTATTACTGTTATTTAAAAATCAATATATACACATTTATAATATTCTCAGCTTTAATTTCTAATATGATAAATATCAAAAATATCCATTTCACCAAAACTCTTTGGGGGCTTCAACTATTCTGAGCATACAAGAGTCTGAGACTAGAATGTTTGATAACTGCTGGTATAGGGTAATGAACAATTGTATGAACTGTCCTTGGTTTTGTAAATTGATTGCAGCATTTCCGCAGAGCAACTTGTAAAACTGTCAAAACTATTAAAATTTGGCTAACTTTTGACCAACAATTTCTACCTTTAATAGTTTATCCTTAAAAAATGTGGATTTCTACAGACATTTATTTATCAGAATTTTATAATACTTTCTATAATGTGAAATAGCACTTATAAATATACAGGGGTTTGTTTAAATACATTTTGATGTCCCCTTAAAATAGAATATCACATAACCATTAAAAATATGTTGTAAAAGACTAATTGACGGCACATTTGTTAATAATATATTAAATTTAAATGATATAAAATCATAGCTGCAAGATAGTCTTATTTTGAGAACTAAAATGAAAATGCTTTCTCCTCTCCCTATATATTTAAAAGTTTTATTTCTATATTTATCTATGTATCTGGAAGTTTAAATAAATGATGAGTCATTTATTTTTCAGGGATGATGAATGATGGGTTATTAGTGCTTTTATAAGTCTTTTGTGTTTTTCTAACTTCTACAGAATGTGCATTTTTATTCAGGAAAAACAGTTGACAAAAATGTGGTAGATGAATCACAACTTTCAGAATGACAGTCTTTTATTTCTGAGCTTCAGTAGAAAAGAGTATATTTAATATGTGAATGTAATTAGGAAAAAGCAGAGCAGGGAATTACTGGGGCACTGGGTGAATAGTTGGATAAAGAGCAGTTTAAAACAATTGACTTTTATTGATGACCTATTCTGGCTCATGTATTATGTTGGGGCAGAATTGAAAATATGAAATTGCCATTTTTATAGGTCAAAAATTTTGAAAATCAGCATTTATATGTTATTCAAACTATCTTATTTAATATAATAGATATTATTATTATGCCCATTACACGGTTGAGGAAATGAAGCTCAGAAGTTAAGTAACTTACTTGGGATAACAAGTTGTTTCTAAGCATTTTTCCCTTTCTTCAAAGTTCTGCTCTGGATCAACTTGACGGTAAGATCTTTTAAGTAGACAAATGGGATATCTTCATTAAATTACATACAATTGAACTCTAGAAAACCTATTTCTACATATGTATGATGTCATTAGGTCCCCTACTAAGTATTCTGCCCTTGGATGTACAAGGTTATTAAAACTGTTTGGTATGCCTTTAATATGAATAAATGTGTTATAAATAAAGGACAGATGAGTTATCAAGAGCTCCTCACCTGTCTTCTTCTAAAAATAATTTTGGACCTCTGCTGAGAGAGAAAAGTAGTATGATAATCTCTGAAGCTCACCATCTACTGTCCTCCAAAACAGCTAAAATAAAGCGTAAGTAAAAATGTCTACTGCGGTTGGGTAACAGAACCAAACAGAAGCCCCATTTACATTGAAGTGAAGAAAATACTGAAGGCAGAAAAGAGCTGAAAGCAAATACTAAATAGAAAACAAAAAGGGGGTGGGAGATTAGTTCAAAAACATCTCAGAAAAGGTTGAAGCCTTCCACAAAAGTTCTAAAACACAAAACCAAGAATACACAGTTCCTACTTTAATATGAAAAGTTACAATGCAGAAAATAAAGTTGAAAATAGCAGAAACAGACTCTAAGTGTTAAGTTGAAGAAGGCCCAGAGTAAAGGTGACCTTGAGAAGGAAGAAGTCTAAAGAACTTGGATAAAGCTGCCCCAGTACCACCTGGATAATACATTCTTGGATGTAACTTATCCTAAAAATAACCAGGAGAAGCAAGAGCTGGAAAGAAACCAGTATGGATATAGATGGATGGAAGTGGGGTGAAGGAAGCATACGTATTTGGATCCATCCAAGCATTCGACCGAGATTTGCCCTGTCAATGTGAAATGTCAGAAGAGACACGCTTTGTTTTGGATATGGCAGATTTGACATAATTAAACAATTACACAGGAATTTTTAAAGGAGGAACTCTCAGGGGATTTATTATTCTGGTAGGTTGTGTTGATTCACCATGCTCCTCAGTGGAAGTTTTTTTCTGCTTGAAGAATAGCATCTCATCAAATAAGTATTTTGTGGAACTGATCCTGTCCCCAAACATCATATATATACACATTCTTTCTTAGAGATGGGCTCTCGCTCTGCTGTGCAGACTGGAATGCAGTGGGGGGAATGCAGCTCACTGCAGCCTCCCACTCCTGGGCTCAAGTGGTCCTCTTGTCTCAGCCTCCCAAGTAGCTGGTATTACAGGCTCATACCACTGCACCCAGCTCCCAAACATCATTTTATGTATATGTAAATTCAAATTCAAAGAGTGAAGAGACTTCCCCAAAGAATGTGAACGTTTCCAAATTAAAGATCAACCCAGGTCTCTTGTATGCCACTTCACTGTTTACATGTTTTAATTGAGTGAGATATGAGTAAACCTTTCCTAAACAAGTGCTTTTCTAAACATTTTAATTCTACTTGTCTTAGTGGTATGAGTGAAGAGTGGAGAAAGAAGTACTAGTAGTGAGCATTGGTGTGGACAGCTTGTGTGATTCTATTTGGCGAAGGTGGAAGTTGTATGGGAGTGAGTGATTTATTAGAGGGGATGAGAGAAGACTTGGATAGTCCATAGAAATGCAGACTCCAGGTGGAATGCCAATCAGTAGATAAATATCGTTTAGGACTCTGCTCAGATAGTATCTATGGAAAAATGTAGAATATAACATTGACAACGCTGGGAGTCCCCTTATCCTTTGGACATCAGTTGAACTTAGCTTGAACCTTCAATTTTACAGCTGTGGAATCTACTACCTTCCCCAAGATAGCTGCAAATTTTCAAAATTACTGCCTCATAACTCCCCAGATTTCCTTTTTCCACTGCCATCTTGGAATGATTTCATTCCAACTAGTATAATTACTTTATCCATTCACTCTTTTCCATAAGAAATTCAGTCATACATATGATTTCATTCCATTAGTAACTTTAATGAACACATAAGAGCTTGGGAAGAAATCACATTGGGCACCATACAGCCTCCTACAACTTCCTAGCTCCCCTCCTCACGTTATCTTCTACCTTCCCAAAGCCTGGCCTCCAATCAATAAAGTGAACGAATAATTTATGTTGCCCAAATCTGGACATTCTAAATAGGGTATTATTTTAAAAAATTTTATGGTTGAAATAGGGTGTTATTAATGACTACATTGCAACCACAAGTTTAAATGAGGACTATATGGAAGAAAGCTATATAATATCCTACCAATATATTAATATGACCAGTCCCCACTGTAAGAAACCCTATGGAAATGTAGCTTCATCTCCTCATCTCTGAGGGCTTCTTTGATTGGGACAGTAGACTTTCCTTAGGACCCCAGGGTATTTTGAATAATAAGTTTTTCTCTAATCCATTATAATTGTTTGGTTGTTTAAGTTATCATTAATGGCTTAGCCCTTCTTTTGCGTTGTTTATGCTCCTCATAAAATTTTTTTAAAGCAAAACATAGTTTACCTCAAAATAATCATTTATGTACACACCTATTTTTTCTGCTAAACAGTAAATTCTTTTGGGGCAAAGACCATATCAAGTTCATTATAGCTAAATGTTCTAGTTGTTCCTCACTATGCTGTCTCCTTTTTCTATTGCAAGAGAACATTGTTTTAGCTTTAAAAAAAGGTCACTCAGAATAAAAACACATTTCTCAGCCCCCTTTGCATCTAGGAGGGAACAAGTGATACAGATTTATACAATAGAATAGGAGTACTAGTTATGTATATCCTTTCTGGACATGCCCTCTTTTTGCCAATTCATTATTCCTGCTAGAAGGCGTATGCATATAAATATGTTAGTGTGGCAAAGACATTTTGTCTAGAATAGAAAGATAACCATTTTGGGCCATGCAGTCAATGTTAACACCTTAAAGAGGAAAGAGTCACAGTATCCAAATTTCCTGGGTTCCAGACATTATGGAGATAACATCTGACCTCTGAAATATTTCCTCTTGAGCTTTATGTGAGAAACAAATGCCTATTTTGTTTAAGCCACCACCAATTTGGGTCAACTTCGCAGCAGCCTAATCCATTCTCTATAATAAACCTATCTTTGCATTTCTCAGGGTGTCTTATAAGGTATCTCACCCATCAGAGACGCTCAATTAAACATTTGGTGAATTGAAATAAGATAGATAAGGGGACTCTGTGAGAGGGTAAGGGATGTTTAGTCAAAAGTAAATTCAGTAGAAGCCCAAAGAAGAAGAAAAGCTATTTTAAAAGGTTTGAACTTCTGGACAAACTTTCTTGGCATTTCCTAGCATATCAATTGGGAAATAGAGTCCCAAACCAGAGGCAGCACTGTGTCAGCCTATGGGTCTAATCAAACTCACAGATGGGTTTTGTTTGGCTTGCATTACACTTTTTTAAAAAAATGTGAGTTAGTTGCCAACATTCACAAACAGGAAGAGTTCACATGAAAATCCAGATTTCTGGCTTCTTTTGAAAAATCAAAAGACCTGGCAACTTAGGCCACATATTACCATATGGTGACAAATTGGCTAGGACTATGGCATCCCCCTGTAGTTAGGACATGAGTTAATCAGCCCATGATGACAATGACATTGTCTCTCTGACATTGAAACTGTGTGTCAATTGCCATCTATATCACAGTACTTGCTTTCTCGCTTGTAAAAGCTTGGCCTGCTTCTGTAAGTGACCCGACAAATAATTGAGACTGGAGCCTTACCAAGATGATTATGAGACCCCTGTTTATACATTGTTTTGTGGGGAAAGTCCTAGAGTGCAGGAGTTGAGTAGCAAGAATTAAAGAAATTGAGAGATACCAATAGAGCAGTATGAGCAACAGGGAAATCTCAGGCAACATGGATTTTAATGGCAGAAGGCATTTATTTGAGCAGGCGTGATGACAAGCCAGTGATCTCAATAGGCATATGACCATGATATTCTCTGCTGTTCTTTTATCCCCACCAAAAGATGAAGTGGCCCCCAGGCCCTAGGTCTAATGTAAGAACCATATGCTATTTTGCTCTTTCGAGCTCCTAGATCTTGACAGAATTCTTGACAACTTGAATGGTGATTGGTGCTTCTCCAAAGACTTGAAAGACTGAGAGGCAAATAGATAGTCCATAAGTCTCCTCCCACTTATTGTGGTTTCAATAAGAAATGTGAAGATGGAAGATGAAATACAAGCAGAGACAAAATGAGGTTGTAAATCAAATCCTATTTTGCTTCCCTTGCTCAGAAAAGTGTGTTGAGGGCTTCAGAGAGAAAGATAAAGCTCACGATGTGAGGAGGGAGGAAGGAGACTTGCATTGAGACAAAAGGAAAAGTTGTATTTTTGTGTTTCAGTTAATCTCTTGATGGAGGTGGGTGTAGAGCCCCAGATGTTAGAGCTAATGCAATATGCATTGGTCCATCACATTGGGAAATCTCTAGTCTCTGCAACAAGGAATTAATAAATCTAGTAATTGTGTCATGTCTGTAACACAGGCTAGGAAAAAAATGTGTAAACCATTTGATAAATGTGCATGCCCAGATAGCATGTGTTTCTGAGGCCCTCCACAGGGATTCACCCAAAAGGTTGCCCAGGCATTCTTTCCTTCCACTGTGTCCTCTGTAGGAGGAGCTGGCACGAAACAGAATGGTTGTTTATTTAGTGTGGCATTGGCATCTAATTAATAGCATCCAAAATCGATTCTTTATGCTTTGTTTCTTATCAACACCCCTCCCCAGAACACAAGTTCTCTAAGGCAATTAGAAATAATCATGGGCTTGCCAAAATGCTCTTTTTGATTTTCTAAACATTATAACTAGAATATGCTTCAGTTTTAGCTCTTAAGAGGCTCTTTTTTATTTAAATAAAATGAACAACTAAGCAGTTGTCTGAAGCATCAGGACACTATATATGTATCCAGAATGACATATGCAATATGCTTTGTAAAACATTTCTGAATTTCCCTTTTAATTTTTCTGCAGCATGTTGAAGGGTATGAATTTAAAAATAATTGTGATCACATCATCATCATTGATTCTTGTACCTCTTCAGTGTGCTAAATTCAACACAGAGGTATGGACGTGGGAGAAGTAAAAGGAAACTGAGAAGTAAAAATTTGCACAGGATGTCTCTTGAGGACAGACTCATATTTACCATGATTACATCCATCTCTTTGCTGCTAGAAGATTTCCTTGCCATTTATGATGACAAGGTATATAGGCTTGAGTAAACCAATGAATAATAGGAAGCTATGTTCCCATGTGTACCCAAGGTGATTAATCTCTTAAGCCTGAGGACAAAATAATTTGAAAGTGTCACATGTCACAATGAACACAACTGATTATTGACCACATTTACTTGGACGGACCCTTTGGTACGACTGTCTCATGCCAATCAGAAAACCACTATACTCACATCACTATAGGTATGCCTTGTGCCATCAATATGTTTTGGAAGCAAAATCCACCACCCACAAACTTTTGTAAATAAATTATTAACATTAGCTTCATTTCATCTCTTTCTGGACCCAAAAAGATTGGGTTATGGGTTACCAAGAAGATTATGAACCCAAGAAGGCAAAGATTTTATTTTGTATGTCCACCTTGATAGATCTACTGGTTGCAGCTACTAGGGCACTGTGTTGAGGCTACTTGCAGCTGCAATGCCATGATTGATTAGTCTTATCTTCCACGGGTAAGGAAAACAGTACTGTGACACATTGTCTGAATGTTTGCCAGCCTTGTTCTAAATCTTCATATTTTACTTTCCAGAGAATCTGCAGTTGACTCTTGGCTATTTTTCTCAAGATTCCCTTTGGTGTGCAACATCTCTTTGTAATTCAACAACACGTTCTCTTACAGTAAGGTGGAGCTTAGAATTGTATCAGAAAGACTGACTCTGCTGGGTCAGAATCTTAATATTTCTGGGTAATTATTGTGCTTTATTCAAACAGAAAAAGATCAGCTGCTATAATAATGTGAAATGTTATACTTTCTAAGAAAACTAAAAATGAATGAATGGACACTCTGAGTCTAGAAAATAATTTTATCACTACTGTTTAGGCCTGGTTAGAGCTAGCAAAAAGTGGCAGAAAAGTAGAGAAGCCAAGAAAGTGAGAAGGGAGTTGGCTGGACTTCACATGTGAAGTGACAAGGAAGCCAATAAGAGATTTGATTATAAGAGTGAAGAGAAATCTTCCAATCGCAGCGACATATTAAAGGAATAAACTAGATGCTGGAAAGGGTAGGATAGATATAAT
The DNA here is from genome assembly GCF_043159975.1 of Macaca nemestrina. Lineage (NCBI taxonomy): Eukaryota > Metazoa > Chordata > Mammalia > Primates > Cercopithecidae > Macaca > Macaca nemestrina. The sequence goes on along the minus strand of NC_092126.1, from coordinate 29,162,427 downwards.
ATGAGATGTTAAAGAAATGAAGTGATCAACATCCTAGCATAAGATATACAACTGTGATGGTTTTAAAACATGTCTGCAAATGTTTTGACACTTCCATTAAAAAGCAGAATAATGTTTCACCACTGAATAAAAACTGGTCATAGCTTAGAGACTTGCTTTCAGAGGCTAGCTCTTGAAAGGTGATTTAGCTAATTCTAGCTCTCTCTCTCTCTTTCTTTTTCAGCATGTGCCTTTGGAGTCCTGAGCCACAAAGTAAGAAATCCAGCTACCCTGATGTTGCCACATTGAAGAGACTATCTGGAAAAGCCACAAAAAGATAGAGAAAGATGCTAAAGGGGCCTCAGCTGTTCTTGCCCCCACCTAATTGAGCCATCAGAAAGCATCAACCATCAGATATATGAATGAACAAGCCTTCAGATGATTCCAGTCCCACCCACAATCTGATTCAGCCATATAGAGACTCCAAATGAGAACCGCCTAGCTGAACCCAAACAACTCCAGGACCATGAGAGATAATAATGATAATAATAATAACAAGCATTATTGTTGTTTTAAGCCACTAAATTTTGGGATCATTTGCTACACAGTTAGAGATAACCATAACTATTCCTTCTTCTCTTCGTCAGGGATAGAAGTAGGACCTTTAAATGTTTTTACAATTCTAAAATATAGTAAAGAACCTAAGTTGAAGTTGAGGCTGATGCAGCTGGATAAGATTTGAGATATCTTTTAGAGTTATATTATCCTCACGTTATGCCTCTTTCCCTTCCTCCTCCTGAAAGCACAGATTTCTTTGGCATTGTCTCAGGAGGGGAGGAATACTGCAGGACTAAAACCAGAAGATGTCTTGGCTTTGTTTCCCCAACCTAAGCCTTTAGAAAATCACATGCATTTTGTAGAGGTGGAAGAAAGGAAGCAAGGTAACATGCAAGAAGAAGCAGAGTGGCTTAGAAAAAAAAGTGTAAGACAGGAGCAGGGAAACTCCCAGCCATCTCAACTAGAAGAATATTTTTATGGGCTGAGGTTGGAGTGGGAAGCAAGAACAGAAAGATCTGAGCATCGTGCAAACAGAGAGGGCTGTGTACATCTTCCTGGCAGCAGCCTAAGGAAGCAGTAAGTTTCCAGAGAAGAATGGTATGTCTGGAGAGTGGGATTGAGGGAGCTCTTGAGACAGTGTCCTGTGTCCCAAACACAGCATGACATTGTCGACTGAGATTTTTTTTTCCCTCTCATATGAGTAAAATAACTTTGCTGCAGAAAAAAACTGGGAGTCAGCACCACTGATGGGTCAATGAGGCACAAGCTGCGGTGACAAGAGGAGGTCCTACTTTGTGAGGCTTATGGGGCTATGGACTTCAACAAGAGGGAGAGGCAGAGAAGAAAAACTTGAAGAGGTTTAAGTGTTCATATGAAACTTTCTCAAGGATGTTCAGAAATATTTAGATGAGATTTTTGAGGGACTGGAGTTTTTAAGTAATACACACTGAGAAAGATATCAGGGATGTCTTATATTTACTGTGAAAGTGAACTGTATTATCTTTAGAATGAGAAAGTCTGAGAAAACTCAGGTTCCAAATCAGTTCTTTGGACTCCAGAATAAGCATTCTAAAGTGATTCTGTGATCTAATTGGCAATAACTAAACCTCTGATAGACCACTGTGCAAATCTAATTCTATGATTCTTGGTAATTGTAAAATTAAGTTTACTCAGAAAGCTTCATTTCCTTCTATTTCTTAAACAATAATCTAAATAAATACTGCCTTTTAAGATTAATCTCTTTTTCCCTCGTGTGCCTATAGAAGTGTGATTGTTTCTCTGTAGTAGCAATTATCTTGTTCCAATTTGGGTTATTCTGTTATTTGTAGCTGTCTCCCCATGAGAATGTGAGCTCCTGAAGGACAGTAACTTTGTCCTGTTCATTAAGGGACTCCCACAATTTCTCTTACAAAACTCTACATTTAATATTTCATTTATTGAAAACATATTTATAGATCACCTGTGTTGTGCCCAGGACGGTGTTAAATAAATGGTTCAAGGAAGTGAAAATAAAAAGCTTCTCGTGATGTGGTAACAAAGCTATTAACACAGCTAAGAAATGTCTTCAACAATATATTTGAAAGAAAAAAGTAGTTATAAAAGTCCATCTGCTTTGTAAATATTTTATTTTGGACATTTTCCTCTATATCTGTAAGAGATATGGCCCCACAGTTTTCAGTATTTGTGCCAACTTTGTCTGGTATTTGTATGAAGGTTATAAGAGCTTTGTACATTATATTAAAATCATTGCATATGTTTCTATGGTCTGGAGTAATCCTTATACCATTGGAATCTGTTCTTTTAAGTTTAGTAGAATTTATCTATAAAACTGTCTGGGTTCAACATGTAAGAGTTTGAAAGCCACCACTCCCATCTTTGCAAAAATAAAAATAAAATTGAGCAAACTGAATATCAAGAACTCCTCTTATATCCATCAGAAAATTGAGGTCACAGGACAAATCACTGCCTTAAAAACTGGAGAGAGAGGTAGGTACGTGCCGAAATCACAGTGTACTAGGAGCAGAAGCTGCTGAAGCCAGCAACTGGTAGAAGCACATAAATGGAAACTGACTAATTGTGAGAGAAAAACTCAAACTCCAAATAAATTTCTACACACCAACATAACTTACTGCCACATCAACAAGGCTCCTTTATAATAACAGAAAATTACAGCTGAAAGAACTGCAAGCCTCCAACTCTATTTAAGAAGGAGTCTCTAGAGAAAGCTGAAGACAACATGAGAGATGAAAACAAGAAAACAGAGAAAATTTTAATCTCTGACACCTACAGCAAACAGTAAACAGAACCTAACCTCACACTAAATATCTATTTACCTCAGTTTCTTTTACTTAACACATCATGTTCAGATTTTAGGAAAAAATGAAAAGGCATGATAAAAGGCAAAAAGTACAGTTTAAAGAGACAAAGCAAGATCAGGGTCATACTTTTAGATATGGCAGAGATTCTGGAATTATCAAACTGGAAATTTAAAATAACTGTCACTACTATGCTAAGGGCCCCAGTGGAAAATACTCTCTGGTGGACAACATACAAATCAGATGGGTAATAAACAGAGAGATAAAAACTGTAAAAATTAATTCTCCTTAAGAAAGAAAATGCTAAAAACTTCGTGTCTGTAATCCAGCACTTTGGGAGGCTGAGGCAGGTAGATCATGAAGTCAAGAGATCGAGACAATCCTGGCCACCAATGGAGAAACCACGTCTCTACCAAAAATACAAAAATTAGCTGGGCGTGGTGGCACACACCTGTAATCCCAGCTACTCGGGAGGCTGAGGCAGGAGAATCACTTGAACCCGGGAGGCAGAGGTTGCAGTGAGCCGAGATCACACCATTACACTCCAGCTTGGTGACAGAGTGAGACTACGCCTCAAAAAAAAAAAAAAAAAAAAAGGCTAAAACTTAAAAATACTATAATAAAAATAAAGAATGTCTTTGATAGGCTCATAGGGACACTGGACATGGCTGAGGAAAGAATCAATGAGCTTGAAGGTATGTTAATGGAAATGTCCTAAACTAAAAAACAAAGAGAAAAAAAAAATAAATGAAACAGAATATCCAAGAGCTGTGGGACAATTTAGCCAGTTTTAAGACATATGCAATACAAATATCAGAAGAAAAAGAAAGAAACAAAATTCCTACACGTAGGAATATCATATTCAAACTGCAGACAACCAAAGAAATAGAGAATATTGTGAAAACGCCAGAGGGGAAAACAAGCTTTACATACAGAGAAACAGGAATAAGAATTATATTAGACTTGTTTCCCAGAAACCACATAAGCAGGAAGAGAGTGGAGTGAAATATTTCAAATGTTGAAAGAAAAAACACACCAACATAGAATTCTATATCCAATGAAATTATCCTTTAAAAATAAAGCAAAAGTAAAAGATTTTCTCAAACAAAAATTGAGATAATTTACCATCAATCGACTTTGAAAGAAGTTCTTTGAAGAGATCATAAATGGAGTAAGTCAGAAACTTCTATCTACATTAAGAAACAGAAAACATTACAGAAGGAATAAATAAAATCAAAAAACTTTTCTATATTTTCTTATTCTAAATTAGTTCTACAGACAACTGTTCAAAATAATAATACCCACAATATCTGAATGATTATAGATTTTAAGTAAATGAAATGAATAACAGCAATATTATGAGGGATGGGAGGGAAGAACTGGGAATACTCAGTTTTAAGGTACCTACACTAGTTGTGAAATAGTATAGGGTTATTCAAAGGTGAAATTAGATTAGTTGTAGATGTATATTGCAAAGTCTAGGGCAACCACCAAAATTTTTTAAAGGATGTATAATTGATCTAAGTGAGGAAAAAAATAAAGTCATACAAGATGCTCAATTAAAATAAGAGAAGGCAGAAAAAGATTAAAAGACAAAAAAATGAACAGAGGACAAGGTCAATGAATAAAAACAGTTGCAAATATGGCAGGTATTAATTCAATTGTATGAGTAATCACTTTTAATGTGAATGGTCTAAATACAATAATTAAAAGGCAGAGACTGTCAGATTAAAAAAAAATCCACCTACAGGTTGTCTACAGGAAACCCACTTTAAATATAAAATCATAGATAAATTAAAAGTAAAGGGAAGGGCCTGGCGCCATGGCTCATGCCTGTAATCCCAGCACTTTGGGAGGCCGAGGTGGGTGGATCACCTGAGGTCAGGTGTTTGAAAGTAGCTTGCCAGGAGAATCACTTGAACTCGAGAGGTGGAGGTTGCGGTGAGCTGAGATCGTGACACTGCACTCCAACCTGGGCAAAAGAGTGAGACTCTATCTCAAAAACAAAAACAAAAAACAAGCAAGAAAAGAAAACCAAAGATATAGGTTTTGAAAGTAGCCTGCCAACATGGCGAAATCCAGTCTCTACTAAAAGGACAAAAAAAAACTTAGCTGGGCTTAGTGGCGCACACCTGTAGTCCCAGCTACTCAAGAGGCTGAGGCACGAGAATGTCGTCAGCCCAGGTGGCGGAGACTGCAGTGAGCCAAGATCGCACCACTGCACTCTAGCCTGGGTGACAGAGTGAGACTTTGTCTCAGTAAAAGCAATACAAAACAAACAAACAAACAAAAAGCAGTAAAGGGAGGATGAAAGATAAATTACGCTAATATTAATCAAAGAAAGTTGACTTCGTTATATCAACTTCAGACAAAGCAGACTTCAGAGCAAGGAAAGATTTCAAGAGTAAAGAGAGATATTACGTAGTTATAAAGAAACTAATTATCTTAGAAGATACAACATTTCTTTATGTGTATGCACTTAAAACAGAATGTCAAAATACATGAAGCAAAAACTGATAAAACTGCAAGAAAAAATAGTTGGAGACTACTATAGTTGAAGACTTCAACACCTCTCTATTAGTAATTGACATCAGGTAGAAAATAAGGATATATTAGAACATTACAGGACCATCAATCAACTGAAACTAATTGACATTTATAGAATATTTTATTCAACAACAGCAGAATGTACATTCTTATAATTCTTACATAGAACACTTACCAAGAAGACCATATTCAAAGCCATTAAGGAATCACACAGAAATTTAAAAACGAACATTGCAAGGTATGCTCTCATACTAAAATGGATTAAAGTAGAAATCAGTGACATAAAAATAGCGGAAAAATTCCAAAATACTTGGGATTACACAATATACTTTAAAATAGCATGTGAATCTAAGAAGTCACAAGAAAAATTAAGAAATATTTTGAAATAACTAAAAATGAAAATACTTATTAAAATTTGTGGGGTGCAGTTAAAGCAATGCTTAGAGGAAATTTATATTTTTGAAAACATACAATAAAGAGAAGAAAGATCTAAAATCAATAATCTAAGCTTCTATCTTAGGGAAACTAAAACAAAAAGACTAAATTAGATTCAAAGTACACAAAAGAAAAGAAATAATGAAAATTAGAGCAGAAATTAATAACATTGAAAATGAAAATCAATGTAGAAAATCATCAAAACCAAAATCTTCTTCTTTGAACAGATAAATAAAATTGATAAATGTCTAACCAGACTAACCCAAAACAGAGAGAGATAACACAACATTACTAATATCAGAAATAAAAGGAGGGGCAACTACTACTGATCCCATGAATACTAAAGGATAATAAAAGAACATTATGAACATCTCTATGCCCACAAATTCAATAACTTGGGTGAAATAGGCAAGTTCCTTAAAAGGTACTACTTACCAAAATTCACACAAAGGGAATAGAAAATATGAATAGGCCTATATCTACAAAAGAAATTAAACCAATAATATCTCCAAAATGAAAAGCACAAGGCTCAGGCGGTTTCACTGGTAAATTCTACCAAATATATATACTTTTAAATGACACCAAGACTCTACAAACTCTTTCAGAAAATAGAAGCAGAAGGAATATTTTCCAACACATTTTATGTGGCCAGCATTACGCTAATATCAAAACCCAACAAATACATTACAGAAAAGGAAAACCATAGACCAATATCTCACATAAACATGGAGGTGAAAATATTCAACAGAATATTAACAAATTGAATCCAACAGTGAATGAAAGGTTCAGCATTTGAAAATCAATTAATGGGCTGGGTGTGGTGGCTTATGCCTGTAATCCCAGCACTTTGGGAGACTGAGGTGGATGGATCACCTGAGGTCAAGAGCTCGAGGCCAGCTTAGCCAACATGGTGAAACCCCTTTTCTATTAAAAATAAAACAATTTAGTTGGGTGTGGTGGTGCACGCCTGTAGTCCCGGCTACTCGGGGGACTAAGACAGGAGAATTGCTTGAACCCGGGAGGCGGAGGCTGCTGTGAGCTGAGATCCCACCACTGCACTCCAGCCTGGGCGACAAGAGCGAAACTCTGTCTAAAAAAAAAAAGAAGAAAAAAATGAACTAATGTATCCATTATATTCACAGGCCACAGAAGAAAAGTCATGTGATTATATCAATAGATGCAGAAAAAGCATTTGACACAATCGAACATCCATTCATGACAAAAACTCTCTTTTTTTTTTTTTTTTTTTTTTTTTTTTTTGAGACGGAGTCTCGCTCTGCCGCCCAGGCTGGAGTGCAGTGGCCGGATCTCAGCTCACTGCAGGCTCCGCCTCCCGGGTTCACGCAATTCTCCTGCCTCAGCCTCCCCAGTAGCTGGGACTACAGGCGCCCGCCACCTCGCCCGGCTAGTTTTTTGTATTTTTTTTAGTAGAGACGGGGTTTCACCGTGTCAGCCAGGATGGTCTCGATCTCCTGACCTCGTGATCCGCCCGCCTCGGCCTCCCAAAGTGCTGGGATTACAGGCTTGAGCCAAAAACTCTCAAAAAACTAGGAATAGAAGGGAACTTCATTAACTTGATAAAGTATATCTATAATAAACCTACAGCTAATACCATAATTAATGGCAAGAAACTAACTGCTTTTATCCTAAGATTAGAAACAAGAGAAAGATGGCCCCTCTCACCACTATTATTCAACATTATAGAAATCCTAGCTAATGCTGTAAGACACGAAAAGGAAGTAAAAGGTATATATATATAAAGAAAAAAATTGTTTTTGTTCACAGATGACATGATTATCTTATGTAGAAAACCACAAAGAGTCAACAACAACAATAAACTGGAACTAATAAGTAATTATAGCAAAGGTGCAGGATACAATGGTAATATCCAAAAGTTAACTGTTTTCCACATATCAGCAATAAAAAACTGAAATTTGAAAGTAAAACATAGCACCATTTATATTTTTGCCGAAAGAAATGAATATAACAGGTATAAAGGTAACAAAACATGTGCAAGATTAATTTGAGGAAAACTACAAGCCTCTCATGAAAGAAATCAAAGACAATATAAATAAATGGAGAGACATTCCATATTTATGACTAGACTCAATATTCTTTGGTTTTTGTTTGTTTGGTTTTTGTTGTTTTTCTTTGTTTGTTTGAGACGGAGTCTTGCTCTGTCACCCAGGCTAGAGTGCAGTGGCATGATCTCAGCTCACTGCAAGCTCCGCCTCCTGGGTTCATGCCATTCTCCTGCCTCAGCCTCCCAAGTAGCTGGGAATACAGGCACCTGCCACCATGCCTAGCTAGTTTTTTGTACTGGTAGAGACAAGGTTTCACCGTGCTAGCCAGGATGGTCTCGATCACCTGACCTCTTGATCCACCTGCCTCAGCCTCCCAAAGTGCTGGGATTACAGGCGTGAGCCACCGCGCCCGGCCATTTTTCTTTTTTTATTATTATACTTTAGGTTCTAGGGCACATGTGCACAACATGCAGGTTTGTTACATATGTATACATGTGCCATGTTGGTTTGCTGCACCCATTAACTCATCATTTACATTAGGTATTTCTCCTAATGCTATCCCTCCCCCATTCCCCCACCCCACAACAGACCCCAGTGTGTGATGTTCCCCAGCCTGTGTCCAGCTGTTCTCATTGCTCCATTCCCACCTATGAGTGAGAACATGTAGTGTTTGGTTTTCTGTCCTTGCGATAGTTTGCTCAGAATGATGGTTTCTAACTTCATCTATGTCACTACAAAGGACATGAACTCCTCCTTTTGATGGCTACATAATATTCCATGATGTATATGTGCCACATTTTCTGAATCCAGTCTCTCATTGATGGACATTTGAGTTGGTTCCAAGTCTTTGCTATTGTGAATAGTGCAGCAGTAAACATACGTGTGCATGTGTCTTTATATTAGCATGATTTACAATTCTTTGGGTATATGCCCAGTAATGGGATCACTGGGTCAAATGGTATTGCTAGTTCTAGATTCTTGAGGAATTGCCACACTGTCTTCCACAATGGTTGAACTAGTTTACACTCCCACCAACAGTGTAAAAACTTTCCTCTTTCTCCACATCCTCTCCAGCACCTGTTGTTTCCTGACTTTTTAATGATCACCTTTTTAACTGGTGTGAGATGGTATCTCATTGTGGCTTTGATTTGCATTTCTCTGATGACGAGTGATGATGAGCATTTCTTCATGTGTCTGTTGGCTGCATAAATGTCTTCTTTTGAGAAGTGTCTGTTCATATCCCTTGTCCGCTTTTTGATGGGGTGGTTTGATTTTTTCTAGTAAATTTGTTTAAGTTCTTTGTAGATTCTGGCCCTTTGTCAGATTGGTACATTGCAAAAATTTTCTCCCATTCCGTAGGTTGCCTGTTCACTCTGATGCTAGTTTCTTTTACTGTGCAGAAGCTCTTCAGTTTAGTTAGATCCCATTTGTCTATTTTGGCTTTTGTTGCCATTGCTTTTGGTGTTTTAGTCATGAAGTCCTTGCCCATGCCTATGTCCTGAATGGTATTGCCTAGGTTTCTTTCTAGGGTTTTTATGGTTTTAGGTCTAACATTTAAGTCTTTAATCTATCTTGAATTAATTTTTGTATAAGGTGTAAGGAAGGGATATAGTTTCAGCTTTCTACATATGGCTAGCCAGTATTCACAGCACCATTTATTTCCCCATTTCTTGTTTTTGTCAGGTTTGTCAAAGATCAGATAGTTGTAGATGTGTGGTGTTATTTCTGAGGCCTCTGTTCTGTTCCATTGGTCTATATCTCTGTTTTGGTACCAGTACCATGCTGTTTTGGTTACTGTAGCCTTGTAGTGTAGTTTGAAGTCAGGTAGCATGATGCCTCCAGCTTTGTTCTTTTTGCTTAGGATTGTCTTGGCAATGTGGGCTCCTTTCTGGTTCCATGTGAACTTTAAAGTAGTTTTTTCCAATTCTGTGAAGAAAGTCATTGGTAGCTTAATGGGGATGACATTGAATCTATAAATTACCTTGGGTCGTATGGCCATTTTCACAATAGTGATTCCTCCTATCCATGAGCACAGAATGTTCTTCCATTTTTTGGTGTCGTCTTTTATTTCACTAAGCAGTGGTTTGTAGTTCTCCTTGAGGAGGTCCTTCACATCTCTTGTAAGTTGGTTTCCTATTATCTTTGTAGCAATTATGAATGGGAGTTCACTCATGATTTGGCTTTCTGTTTTTCTGTTATTGGTGTATAAGAATGCTTGTGATTTTTGCACATTGATTTTTGTATCCTGAGACTTTTCTGAAGTTGCTTATCAGCTTAAGGAGATTTTGGGCTGAGATGATGGGGTTTTCTGAATATACCATCATGTCATCTGCAAACAGGGACAATTTGACTTCCTCTTTTCCTAACTGAATACCTTTTATTTCTGTCTCTTACCTGATTGCCCTTGCCAGAACTTCCAACACTATGTTGAATAGGAGTGGTGAGAGAGGGCCTCCCTGTCTTGTGCCAGTTTTCAAAAAGAAAGCTTCCAGTTTTTGCCTATTCTGTATGATATTGGCTGTGGGTTTGTCATAAATAGCTCTTATTATTTTGAGATATGTTCCATCAATACCTAGTTTATTGAGAGTTTTTAGCATGAAAGGCTGTTGAACTTTGTCAAAGGCCTTTTTTGCATCTATTGAGATAATCATGTGGCTTTTGTCTTTGGTTCTATTTATGTGATTATTACATTTATTGATTTGCATATGTTGAACCAGCCTTGCATCCCAGGGATGAAGCCAACTTGATTGTGGTGGATAAGCTTTTTGATATGCTGCTGGATTCAGTTTGCCAGTATTTTGTTGAGGATTTTTGCATCAATGTTCATCAGGGATATGGGTCTAAAATTCTCTTTTTTGTTTGTTGTGTCTCTGCCAGGCTTTGGTATCAGGATGATGTTGGCCTCATAAAATGAGTTAGGGAGGATTCCTTCTTTTTCTATTGATTGGAATAGTTTCAGAAGGAATGGTACCAGCTCCTCCTTGTACCTCTGGTAGAATCCATCTGGTGTTGGGCTTTTTTTGTTTGGTAGGCTATTAATTGTTGCCTCAATTTCAGAGTCTGTTACTGGTCTATTCAGAGATTCAACTTCTTCCTAGGTTTGTCTTGGGAGGTTGTATGTGTCCAGGAATTTATCCATTTCTTCTAGATTCTCTAGTTTACTTGAGTAGAGGTGTTTATAGTATTCTCTGATGTTAGTTTGTATTTTTGTGGGATCGGTGGTGATATCCCCTTTATCATTTTTTATTGTATCTATTTGATTCTTCTCTCTTTTCTTCTTTATTAATATTGCTAGTAGTCTATCAATTTTGTTGATCTTTTCAAAAAACCAGCTCCTGGATTCATTGATTTTTTTAAGGGTTTTTTGGGTCTCTATCTCCTTCAGTTTGGCTCTGATCTTAGTTATTTCTTGTCTTCTGCTAGCTTTTGAATTTGCTTGCTCTTGCTTCTGTAGTTCTTTTAATTGTAATGTTAGGGTGTCAGTTTTAGATCTTTCCTGCTTTCTCCTGTGGGCATTTAGCGCTATAAAGTTCCCTCTACACACTGCTTTAAATATGTCCCAGAGATTCTGGTACGTTGTTAGACTCAATATTCTTAAGGTATCATTTCTTCCCAATATGATCTATATATTGAATGCAATCCTCCCAAAAGTCACAAGTTATTTTGTGTTTATCTATGAACCGATTTGAAAGTTCTTATGGAAAATCAAGTCAGAAGAGACAGTGCATATTAAACAACAATGTCAACAGACTAACACTACATGATTTCAAAACTTACTAAAAAGCTAAAATAATTAGGTCAGTATTAGTATTGGCAGAAAAAAAGAAGACCAATAGATCAATGAAAGTGAATAGAGCCAGATATAGGCGCACACAAATACAGGCAAGTGATCTTTGACAAAGAACAAAAGCAATTCAATGGAGAAAGAATAGTCTTTTCAACAAATGTTATTGGAACAAATAGATATCCGCAACCCTCTCCTCATCCTAAAATAAATCTAGACACAGATTTTACATCTTATACTTTCCCTAAAAATTAAGTGAAAATGAATCATAGACTTAAATATAAAATACAAATCTATGAAACTTCTAATAACAGAAAATAAGAGGAGAAAACCTAGATGACCTTGGTTTTGGCAATGACATTTTAGATACAATACCAAAAGCATGAGCCATGAAAGAAATAAATGCAAAGTTGAACTTCATTAAAAATAGAAACTTCTACTCTGAGAACTACCCTGTTAAGACAGAAAGACAAGCCACAGACTGGGAAAAAATATTTGCAAAACACATATCTGATAAAGAATTTATATCCAAATATACAAAGAACCCTTAAAATTCAACAATAAAAAACAATGACTCCATTAAAAAATGGGAAACAGAACTGAACGGACACCTCACCAAAGAAGATATATAGATGTCAAATAAACATACAAAAGGTTGCTTAACATCATGTCATTAGTGAATTGCAAATTAAAACAACAATGAGATACTACTACACACCTATTAGAATGGTGACAATCTAAAACACTGACATCAAATTCTTGTAAGGATGTGGATTAAAGGAACATTCACGGAAATGCAAGGTAGTACAGTCAGTTTGAAAGACGGTCTGACAGTTTCTTACAAAGCTGAACAGACATTTACAATGTAATTCAGTAATTGCTCTCTTAGGTAATTACCCAAATTATTTGAAAACATGCCCACACAATAGCTGGCATGAAAATATTTTTAGCAGCTTTAATCATAATTGCCAAAAACTAGAAGCAACTAAGATGTCCTTTAATAGGTGAATAGATAAACAAACTGTGATACATTCATATAATGGAATAGTATTCAGCAATAAAAGAAATGAGCTATAAAGGCACAAAAAGACATGAAGAAACCTTAAAAGCATATTGCCAAGTGAAGAAAGCCAGTCTGAAAAGATAACTTACTGTATGATTCCAATTATACAACATTCTGAAAAACGGAAAAGTATAGAGATAGTAAAATAGTCAGTGGCTGTTAGGGCTTCAAGCAGAGGGACAAATGAATAGGTGGAGTTCAGGAGGATTTTAGAGTGGTGCAAATATTCTGTATGACACTGTAACAGTAGATTATTTATTTGTTAAAACCAATAGAACTGTACAACACAAAGTGAGAACCCTAATGTTAATTATGTATATTTTGTCAATAATGATGTATCAGTATTGATTCTTCTATTGTAGCAAATGTACCACAGTAATGCAAGGTGCCATTATGAAAAACTGTGTGCAGGAGAAAGGAAGCATACGGAAGCTCTACTTTCTGCTCAATTTTTCTGTAAGCCTAAAACTGTTATAAAGTATTAATTTTATAAAATCTTACCGGTATTAATGTCTTATAAAGGGTGATAGTTTTAAAAATGGTGATAGTTGACTGTTTTTAAAATGTTATGATTTTTCAGTCTATTCATATCAACATAAGGAACATCAAACTCTATTTCAACCCTGTTAAAGAGAAATTTATAACAGAGTCTTCAAAAGGAAATGTCAAAAAAAGCTGGATGTTTCAAAACAGGTAAAGTGTGTGCCTCTCTATATCATATCATTTGCAAGTAATAATAACTGGTTTCTTTGTAACTAAAGGAGTCTATATCTTAATAGAGAAATTTATCACATTTACATTTATTGTAATGTTGGAATTAATCCTGTCACCATATTAAATATTTTCTATTCATTACACCATCTTTCTTTCTTTTTCATTTGTTGAATGGATTAAAGGTTACCTTTGAGCCATTTTTGCCCTCTTCTTTTTACTTGGAAGCAATAAATTTAAATATTATTATTTTCTGCTTCTATTTATTTTGTATTTGTATTTTTTCAAGTTCACACCTGCACTAGTAACAAATCAAGTAGGTCAAAAGGATTTCTGAGAAAAAAAATAACGTCTTTTATCTGTATTTCTTGATTCATAAATTTCAAATAAACATACACATTAAAAAAGGTGGCATGTGCCTGTAGTCCCAGTTGCTCAGGAGGCTGAGGCAAGAGAATCACTTGAACCCAGGAAGCAGAGGTTGCAGTGAGCCGAGATCATGCCACTGCACTCCACACTGGTGACAGAGTGAGATTCTGTCTCAAAAAAAAAAAAAAAAAAATCACATTGAAACATTCCCTTTATTACTCTACACAGTAAATATTAGGCTTTTGGAAAGGATATGACAAAAGTAATATAAGTTTCTTAGATAGGTATTAAATAACTTAATGTATATTAGTTATAATTTACATTAATTACATTTATAATTTACATTACAATATAATTTTAGTTCACTCACTATCGACTGTTTTATGGACTCATATGTTCCCTTTTCTTAGTTTATTTGACCATTTTAATGAACATTTCTAGTACAGAAATACAGGTCTTTTTCTTATGTCATTCTTCAGCACTAAAAAATTCTTCCCTAGGTGGGACGCGGTGACTCAAGCCTGTAATCCCAGCATTTTGGGAGGCTGAGGTGGGTGGATCACCTGAGGCCAGGAGTTTGAGATCAACCTGGCCACCAGGGCAAAACCCTGTCTCCATTAAAATACAAAAATTAGCCAGGTGTGGTGGTGCACATCTCTAGTCCCAACTACTCGGGAGGTTTAGGCAGGAGAAACGCTTGAACCTGGGAGGCAGAAGTTTCAGTGAGCCGAGATCGCACCACTGCACTCCAGCCTGGGCAACAGAGCAAGACTCCATATCTAAAAAACAAAAAAGAAAAGAAAAAGAAAATTATCCCCTATTATTGCTTCAGTAATTCCTTCCATAATATCTTCTCAGTTCTCTTGTTTTGAGGTTCCTACTATTTGCATGTTAGATCTGTAGAATAGGTTTTCCTGTGTCCTATCTTTTCTCTCAGATTTTCCTTTTTTTCTCCCCCATTCGTTCTTCGAGATTTTTGTCTCTATCATATTGTTCTAGGCTCCTAATCTCTACCACGTTACATGTTAAGATCATCTAGGATTTTAGATTCTAATGGTTATTATATTTCCAGATTCTGCACAAATATTATTTAGAATTAACTAAATGTTTTATGAGTTTCTTTGGATGACAATTTTGCTTTTGTTTTACTTGTTTTTTGTATGTCATGGATTTTGCCATATGCATGTATTTATTTATTTATGAAAGTCATTTTTAACCATTTTTTACAGAAAGTCTATGTATGGTAAATATTTTGAAACTTTTTTAATCTAAAATGTTTTTGTAAGGCCTTTCAAGTTGAATACCACTTTCACTGTTCACTGGGTGTAGACTTTAAGTTCAAAATCACTTCAGAATAGTGAATATTTTCCTCCTGTGTTTTCTAATGTACATTTGAGGAAAAGTGTGATGTCAATTTATTTTCATATCTTTGTAAAAAATCTGCTTTTATTTTTCTGGAAACTTTTAATTTTTTCATTATCTTTAATTTTTAAAATTTTAATCCACAAAGTGCAATTATTGTATACATTCTGCTTGTCACCAAGTATATTTTGAAAGCAAAATAATCATTTCCATATTCAACTTTGGAATTACTCTGTCTTTTTAAAAATATTTTTATCTCCTCCATTTTTCATTTTCTCTTCTACTAAAATTCAAAATTTAGACAGAACTTTTCTTAAAATTTTTAGATCTCTTGTCCATGACTAATATGACTTTTCTGAAGTATTCTACAATTCTTTGTTGAGAAGCGTTTTTGGAGAATTACTCTGGTCAACTATCCTGCTTCATAGGTATCTCTCTAGCAATTCTATGAGGATTGAGTAGAATGTGTTTCTGGTTACAGAGTTTCTGAAATTACCTTTCTGATATTTGAAGATTCCAAGGCCCTCCTGTGGCCATGCTGACTAGCTTTTCTCAATCATTTGCTATTTTAACTTGTTCCAATGAAACAAGTCAGTAGGAAAGAGTTGGGCCACCTAGGCACCCAGGATATATTTCCCCAACTTGTCACCTTCACCATTGTCCTTGTGCTCCCTTTCCCTGTTGAATCCTTTTATTCTTAGCTTTATATTTCTATGGAACAACTGCCAAAATGTCTGTAAAGGTCATGACCTTCCGTTACCGCCATGCATCCAATTCTGTCTGCTTTCCACTTGTTTGGGAATTTTTAAAAATTTTTGCTGCACTAATGATACTTTTAATATAATAACTATTTAATTTTAAAAATCTTCTATCATTTCAGAAATTTTGAGCAGGAGGAAAGATAGCTGCGTGCTCTTAGTCTGCTATCTTAATCCCATTTCTCCAGAACAAATTCAAGAATACTGCCTGTGCCTGTCCATTTTACATTGCCATGCAGGAATACCTTAGACTGGGTAATTTATAAAGAACTAACAGTTCTGAAGACTGTACATGAAGCATGGTGCCAACTTCTGCTCAGCCTCTGGTGAGACCTCAGGGAGATTTCACTCATGGCAGAAGGTAAGGCAGGAACAGGCACATCACATGGTGAGAGAAAAAGCCAGGGAGTGACGTAAGGTGCCACACTTTTGAACAACCAGATCTCGCGTGAACTCAGAGCAAAGATTCACTCATTACCACAGAAATGATACCGAGACATTCATGAGGGATTTGCCCTCATGATTCAAACACTTCCCACTAGGCCCAACCTCCAACATTGGGAATTATATTTCAACATGAGATTTGGAGAGGACGAACATCCAAATTATATTATTACTTTTTAAGAATTATATTCCAGACACCAAATTAGAGTAAATATATTGCATTAGTTTAAAGTCCTGGAGTCTGGCTAAAACACTATAAATGTGATGGTCAAAGAACAGAAATGGCTGACATTGGAAAATAACTTTGTCTGAATCTGGGACAACATGCATGCTTTTGCCCAGAATAATTCAATAATTGGTTTCATAAAGTGAATAGTTAGCTCCTTTAAAACACATTGAGTATTAATTGAAAAGTCAATTAATTTGAAGAGGAGAAACCATTTGAAGGAGAAGTCGTTTAATTGCACACAACTTAGTTGTATCTGCAATTTGCATCTACAAAATATTTTTCTGAATTGCAAACAGATAAAAATCAGAGTCACTTTGAAAACTTTGGGATGTCAACTTCTCCTGATAAATAATAACACTTAAAAAACTGAATTAAACCAATAATAGAAATAAGGAATACTATTTTAAAGCTAATTGGTTTGTTCTTATGATGGTTTCATCTTCCACTATGTCAAAAAAGTCAAGCGGCAGTAAAAAACTCAAAGTGTTATATGACTTTGTCTGGAAGGATAACGGTGCACTGGGGTCAAAGAATAAATTTTCAAAGATGAACATGCTGGGCTAAAGTCTTACGTGAGTTTATTTGCTCAGTAAAGATGGAGGAATCTTTCTTTTCTCCCTTCCCCCTTTACCATTAACTCAGAAGAAAATAGAGACAAAATTCAAATCAGACTCTCTTTTGTCTCCATAAGTGAGACAGAAACTACAGATTTATGACTAGGACTAAGAGGTAGAATTATATGTTAAAGAATATTAATGATGGAACCCACTTTAGAGTTTGAGTATCAGAATACTTGAAGTTAGACAGTGATTCACATATTTCTAAAGAAGAGAGTGGGAATGTGACCAAGTAATAAGTGGATGAAAAGGAGACTCGGATACACATTTAGGAATTATTTATTTCAGAGGCCCCTAACCAGTGGTCCATGGATTTTTAGTGGAAGCACTTCTAAGGTCTGTGACTCCTTTGATTTTGAATGCAAAATTTTACAGATACGTGTGCATATCTAACTTTCATCAGACTCACAAAGTTTTGGTCTTATAAAAAGGGTGAGTCACAAATGTAATTTAATCTTCTCATTTTACAGGTTAAAAAACAGAGGCCCAGACAAAGGAAGTGACTATGCTCAGTCCAAGCAGCATTGAGCGGCAGAGCCATGAGTCATATGGGTACCTAGATCAGGACTCATCTAACTGTCTTTGGCCACTGTCCTTTGCCTCTACATAACCCCTGACAGCACCAATTCCTAAAAGACATGAACTCTATTTTTCTCATCACCAAGGTTTCACTTCATATCATAACAACATGAATAGGGATAGTTTAAGCTATCCCAGTTTAAGCAAAGATAAGGCCTTAATAATCTATATGTTTATTGACATTAATGATCAGTGATATCTATAAGAAATAACATTAAGTTTGTAGAAATCTGACAAATGACTGAGCTGTGATGGTGCTCAAGGAGCCATGGCCAGTTTATATTAAGACCATGTAAGTGCTTTGTGTTTTACTTTAAGCC
The DNA here is from genome assembly GCF_043159975.1 of Macaca nemestrina. Classification (NCBI taxonomy): domain Eukaryota; kingdom Metazoa; phylum Chordata; class Mammalia; order Primates; family Cercopithecidae; genus Macaca; species Macaca nemestrina. The sequence continues at coordinate 29,144,333 of NC_092126.1, read as the reverse complement.
ATTATTTCACCCTAAAGATTTTCTTTACAGATCTATAAACATAAGACAACACAAATTACGCTGTTTTACCCATATTTTAATGAAATATATGATACCCAAACATTAGATTTAAAAAGAAAATGAGTCCCAGAATCAGGGAGAGAATGAACTCTGAAATTGCACTGTCCATTTTCAGTCTATTTTACCTTGAAGGTTTTATATTAACATTACTGTTAATTTTTCTAATGCTGAAGAAATGCACTTGAAAAGTGCACCATCTGTGCTTTGTCTGATTAGCTGGAGAATGGATGTCAAATTCTGAGTCCCTTTATTTTTATGAAAATAAAAAGAGCTTCACTTCTAACTCAGCTTTATGAGTGAATCAATGAGAAGTCATCTACTGCATAATCTTCCCCTAGAAAGTGATAAATATTTACAGTATATAATGAGATTTCATGTCAAAAATTGATGGTATTTATTGTGTTTTAATAAAAGCAGACTTGAAAACATTAGTTTTATTAAACAAAAAACAGAATATTGTTTTAAAAATTGCCATTTTCATATTTGCTTTTCCTGTGGAGACCTTATATGCAAAGGCAGATTTTTAGCTAACTGTATTACTATGGAAATCAGCTCCAACTGAATAGAAATAGTACAAAATAATGAAAACACTAATACATCTTTACACATTGTATTATTCATCTATCAATTACTTTCCCTTTTGTGGGGCTCACTTTTCCAGGTTTGGCTGTTTAACAGTCATATTTTTCCCAATATTTATTCTTAATTTATTTTCTCAAACTTGATCCTAAAAATTTACTAAAAAAAGAATATTAAAAGGTCACACTGTCTTTTCCTGTAAATCAGAAAGATAAGGCTGTTACTAACCCATTTTCTAATTATTTAGGTAAATGTTAGGAGGAGCATTTGTTTCTCATATGAAAAGTTTTCACAAACAGGTCAAATCTATTATAGGTGGCAGAAACACAGATTTTCTTTCATGACCTTGCTAGATCCTCTGACTCCTGAATAAATTAGTTCAAAGGGTCATCTCTTCAGATTTAGACATTTAGAAGCTAGTAACTCTCCTATAGTGGAAAAAACTCTTAGAGAGTGATCTGGAGAATATAATCATTCCTACAGCCCATAATGAAAATGCCATTAAAGATGACTCTACGTTCAAGATTATAACTCAAATGCTTATCAGTCCCTAGTATAAAATAATAGAGATCATTAGTGACCATAGTAAACTAAAAAGTGCAGACCCACATAGATGCTAAGATTCACACTTTAAAATAATAGTATGTTGGCCAGAAAAATCACACATCTGAGTGTTAAATTCAGCCAGTGGTTACCAGATTTTGGTGCTGAAACTACACAGTAATATGTCAATGCTATGGGACTGATTTTATCCTTTCCCCTTTTATGCTCATCCATTAGTCTTCTTCCTGTAGTTTGATGTATTTCTCCTTATCAATACTTTGCTGGTTGTTATGATTAATCCTTTACTGAGGTTTTTTTTCTAAATAGATGAATTGTGGTTCAAAAATGAAGAGAAAATGTAAAATGATCCACAATGAAAAGCCTTACTTCTACCCTTGCCTTGATCTGTCCATTTTTCATTCTGATTCCCATGTTCTGACAAATAACTTCTGTTACTGGTTTATGAGTTTTCAACAATGTTATTCTATTTGTTGAAAGCAAAACAAATATATCCACAAACACACACATATTCTTATGCCTCCCATTATAAACAACACATTCCACACTATATATACTTTTTTTTTTTCTTAAAGTCAATCATTTGAAAACCACTACTGCTATGGTTTGGATTTGTGTCTCCACCCAAATCTCATGTCAAATTGTAATACCCAACTTCAGAGGTGAGGCCTGGTGGGAGGTGATTGAATCATGGGGGCGGATTTCCTCTTTGATGCTGTTGTCATGATAGTGAGGGAGTTACTGGAAGATCTGGTTGTTTACAAGTATATAGAACCTCCCCCTACTCGCTATTCCTCCTGCTCTGGTCACGTAGATCATGCCTGTCTCTTCCCTTCTCTTTCTGCCAGTTCGTAAGTTTTCTGAGGCCTCCCCAGGCATGCAGCCTGTACAACCTGTAGGGCTGTGAGCCAATAAACCTCCCTTCTCCGTAAATTATCTAGTCTCAGGTATTTCTTTATAACAATGTGAGAACAGAATAATGCAACTTCTTACTTAAAAATAAATACATAAATAGGTTTTCTTCTGGGGTTTTTATGGTTTTAGGTCTGACGTTTAAGTCTTTAATCCATCTTGAGTTAATTTTTGTATAAGGTGTAAAGAAGGGATCCAGTTTCAGCTTCCTGCATATGACTAGACAGTTTTCCCAACACCATTTATTAAATAGGGAATCATTTCTCATTTCCCCACTGCTTGTTTTTGTCAGGTTTGTCAAAGATCAGATGGTTGTAGATGTGTGGCATTATTTCTGATGCCTCTGTTCTGTTCCATTGGCCTACATATCTGTTTTGGGACCAGTACCATGCTGTTTTGTTTTTTTGTTTTTTTGTTTTTTGTTTTTACTGTAGCACTGTAGTATAGTTTGAAGTCGGGTATTGTGATGCCTCCAGCTTTGTTCTTTTTGCTTAGGATTGCCTTGGCTATGTGGGCTCTTTTTTGGTTCCATATGATAGTGTGGCAATTCCTCAAAGATCTAGAACTAGAAATACCATTTGATCCAGCCATCCCATTACTTGGTATGTACCCAAAGGATTATAAATCATTCTACTATAAAGACACATGCACACGTATGTTTATTGTGGCACTGTTCACAATAGCAAAGACTTGGAACCAACCCAAATGCCCATCAGTGATAGACTGGATTAAAAAATGTGGCACATATACACCATGGAATACTATGCAGCCATAAAATGTATGAGTTCATGTCCTTTGCAGGGACATGGATGAAGCTGGAAACTATCATTCTCAGCAAACTAACACAAGAACAAAAAAGCAAACACCATATATTCTCACTCAGAGGTGGGAGCTGAACAATGAGAACACATGGACACAGGGAGGGGAACATCACACACCGGAGTCTGTCTGGGGGTGGGGTTAGGGGAGAGATAGTGTTAGGAGAAAAAACTAATGTAGATGACGGGTTGATGGGTGCAGCAAACCACCATGGCACGTGTATACTTATGTAACAAACCTGAACGTTCTGCACATGTACCCCAGAACTTAAAGTATAGATAAATAAAATACATAAATATACAAGATATATAAATACACACACAGTGTATATCTACACTGGTGTCATATATATATACACACACACACACATAGTGTTTACTTATTCCTTTATACGGCAGCATATTTCTTTGTAAGGGTATATAGTGCAATTTATTTGACTCTTCCAATAATGGTTTTCAAGCATTTTCTATTATAAACACCACTGCATGCATTATTTTGCACTGCTACAAGTAAATCCATGAGATAAAATAGCATAAATGAGTTGGCTAGATCAAAGGATAAATTTATTTATAATTTTGAAAAATATTGTCAAATTATCTGTAGAAAGTATATTAGTTTGAATCATTATCCATTCTCACCATCTAGTCCTACTGCTTTGGGAATGAAGGAGCTATGAAACTTATGTTATTTTTGCTAATATTAGCTAAAAAATGATATTGTACTGTAGTTCTAATGCATATTTTTAATGTAATAAGTGAGATTAATCATTACAATGCTTAATACTGAGTGTCAACTTGATTGGATTGAAGGATACAAAGTATTGATCCTGGGTGTATCTGTGAGGGTGTTGCCAAAGGAGATTAACATTTGAGTCAGTGGGCTGGGAAAGGCAGACCCACCCTTAACCTAAGGGTGGGCACAATCTAATCAGCTGCCAGTGTGGCCAGAATATAAACAGGCAGAAAAATGTAAAAAGAGACTGGCCTAGCCTCTCAGTCTACACCTTTCTCCCATGCTGGATGTTTTGTGCCCTCCAACATCTGGACTCCAAGTTCTTCACTTTTGAAACTTGAACTGGCTCTTCTTGCTCTTCAGCCTGCAAACGGCCTATTGCGGGACCTTGTGATAGTGTGAGTTAATACAACGGCCTATTGTGGGACCTTGTGATGGTGTGAGTTAATACTTAATAAATAAATAAATATGAGTTCTGTATATATTAGTTCTGTCCCTCTCTAGAGGGATATATAAATATAAAACTAATATATACAGAACTCATATTTATTATATATATTTATATATCCTATTAGTTCTGTCTCTCTAGAGAACTCTGATTAATACAGATTTTGTTACAAGGAGTGGTTCTAGAGGAACATAATATTAAGGACGATGTTCTTTCATTGGTTTGGGGTTTCTGGAGTTGGCGGCTTAATATGATTAGGCCAAAAAATGCTAAGGACTCTACTTCTAATAGTATGGAGAATACTGATAGTCCTTGGTGTGAACTGTTTATAGAGTTATGCAAAATAAATGCATCTGACAGTCCTGATTCATTGCTCATTAAAGGAAAGGAGTTTAGTGACTCTCTACATAATACCTTTGACCATATGTGGAGAACCAAGGAACATAATGAAGCTGGGTGGTTGCTCCTAAGTTCAGTGGACAAAGTGATGAAAGAAAATAATAAATTAAGGGATTCTATCTCCCAGCTTCAGAAGCAGATACTGAGTCTCAAATCTGCTAAGATTGCCCTAGTGAGAGTTCTATCTCCTGTAAAGAAAAAGCTGAAATTGTGGAAAAACAGGCACAAGCTCTTATCATGTGAGTGGCTGACCTGCAATGAAAGGTGCATGCACAGCCTTGCCAGGTGTCTACTGTTAAAGTGAGGGCATTGATTGGAAAAGAATGGGACCCTGCAACTTAGAATGGGGATGTGTGGGAGGACCCTGATAGCTGGGTATACTGAGATTGTAAACTCTGATGAACCTTTCTTGCCAGAAGAAACAGTCTCCCCATTCTCATTAGTGGCAACATCCCCTCCCCAACCCATGCTGCCATCAGCCTTTCCACCTTCATCTGAGGAGATAAACCCTGCGCTGCCTGAGGCAACAGTGATGGCCTCCCCTGAGGCAGTTGCCAGATGAGATAATGTTGATTCTCCTCAGGAGCCTCCCCCAACACCTCTGTTTGCTTCTAGACCTATAACTAGACTAAAGTCCCAACAGGCCTGTAGATGTAAGATTGAGAGTGTGACTCATGACAATGTGTGCTATGCTCAAGCAGAACTGCTTGAGTTCTCTACTTTATATACACAGAAATCTGGGGAATAGCCATGGGAATGGACATTAAGGGTGTGAATAATGGTAGAAGGAACAGAGGGTTGGATCAGGCTGAATTAAATGACTTCAACCCAGTAAGTAGGATCACAGCTTAGGGAGTTAAAAAAGGTTCTAGTAGTTTATTTTCTTGGTTAGCTGATACATGGATTAAAAGATAGCCCACTGTGAGTGAGCTGGAAATGCCTGATCTCCCTTGGTTTAATGTAGAGGAAGGGATCGAAAGGATTAGGGAGACTGAGATGGTGGAGTGGATTAGTCACTTTCGACATGCTCATCCCAGTTGGGAGGGTCCTGAAGATATACCCTTGACCAATGCCTTTTGAAATAGATTTGTGAGGGCAGTACCTGTGTCTTTGAAGAGCCCGGTAATTGCTCTTCTCTGTATGTCAGATCTAACAGTGGGAACTGCAGTTACTCAACTACAAAATTTAAACACAATGGGAATAATTGGATCCTGAGTGGCAGCACTCAATCATCAAAGAGAAGGTGGGCAAAACTATCATAATGAACAGAAGAGACAAAGCAGCAATCAGAATAGTCTGACTCATGTAGAGCTCTTGCATTGGCTAATTAATCACGGTGTTCCTAGAAGTGAAATTGATAGGAAGCCTACTGCATTCTATTTGTGTGTGTGTGTGTGTGTGTGTGTGTGTGTGGCGAAGTCTCACTGTGTTGCCCAGGCTGGAGTGCAGTGGTGTGATCTCGGCTCACTGCAAGCTCCGCCTCCCAGGTTCACGCCATTCTCCTGCCTCAGCCTCCCAAGTAGCTGGGACTACAGGCACCCACCACCATGCCAGGCTAATTATTTTGTATTTTTAGTAGAGACAAGGTTTCACCGTGTTAGCCAGGATGGTCTCCATCTCCTGACCTCGTGATCCGCCTGCCTCGGCCTCCCAAAGTGCTGGGACTACAGGCATGAGCCACCTCACCCAGCCGGAAGTCTACTGCATCCTTACTTAATTTATATAAGCAGAAAACTTCTAGGTCAAGGGGAAAAGACTAATTTGGATTATAAAAACAGAATCACAGCCCCTCAATCCATTTCCAGACTTGAGCAGTTTACAGACCCAGAACCCTTTGAATGAAGGAGAGAGCAAGTCCCCTTGGGAAAGGACCCCACTATATAATTGACAATTTATGCAGTGACTCTTTCTAGCATCCTTTCCCAAGGAGACCTCCCGCCTTTTACCAGGGTAACTGTGCACTGAGGAAAGGGAAGTGATCAGGTATTTTGGGGACTACTGGACACTGGCTGTGAGCTGATGCTGATTTCAGGGGACCCAAAACATTACTATGGTCCTCCAGTAAAAGTATGGGCTTGTGGAAGTCAGGCAATTAATAGAGTTTTAGTCCAGGTACAACTTACAGTGGGTCCAGAGGGTCCTGAGACTCATCTCGTGGACATTTGCCCAGTGTCGGAATGCATAATTGGCATAGACATACTTAACAGCTAGCAGAACCCCCACATTGGATCCTTGACTGGTAGGGTGAGGGCTATCATGGTGGGAAAGGACAAATGCAAGCCATTAGAGTTGCTGCTACCTAGAAAAATAGTAAGTCAAAAACAGTATCGCATCCCTGGAGGGATTGCAGAGATTAGTGCCACCATGAAAGACACAGGAGTGGTCCCACCACATCCCCATTCAACTCTCCCATTTGGCCTGTGCAGAAGACAGATGGATCTTAGAGAATGACAGTTGATTATCATAAGCTTAACCAAGTGGTGACTCCAATTGCAGCTGCTGTACCAGATGTGGTTTTATTGCTTGAGCAAATTAACACATCTCCTGTTAACCCCGTATGCAGCCATTGACTTGGTAAGTGTATTTATCTCCATTTCTGTCTGTAAGGCCCACCAGAAGCAATTTGCTTTCAGCTGACAAGACCAGCAATATAGTTTTACTGTCGTATCTCAGGGTATATCAACTCTCTGGCTTTGTGTCATAATCTTATTCGGAGAGAACTTGATCAGTTTTTGTTTCCACAAGATATCACACTTGTCCATTACATTGATGACATTACACTGACTGGATTCAGTGAGCAGGAAGTAGCTAGCCAACACACTGGACTTATTGGTGAGACATTTGTATGCCAGAGGATGGGAAATAAATCCGACCAAAATTAAAGAATCTTCTATGTCAGTAAAATTTCTAGAGGTCCAGTAGTAGGGGGTTTGCAGAGATATTTCTTCTAAGATGAAGGATAAGCTGCTGCATTTCCCCCCTCCTACAACCAAGAAAGAGGCACAACACCTAGTGGGGTTATTTGGATTTTGGAGACAATACATTCCTCATTTAGGTGTGTTACTCTGGCTTTTAGGTCATTTATCAAGTGACCCAAAAGACTGGCAATTTTGAATGGAGTCCAGAATAGGAGAAGGCTCTGCAACAGGTTCAGGCTGCTATGCAGGCTGCTCTACCACTTAGGCTATATTACCCAGCAGATCCAATGGTACTTGAGGTGTCAGTTGCAGATAGGGATGCTGTTTGGAGCCTTTGGCGGGCCCCCATAGGTGAATCACAGTGGCGGCCTCTCAGATTTTGGAGAAAGATCCTGCTGTCTTCTGCAGGTAACTACTCTCCTTTTGAGAGGCAGCTCTTGGCCTGTTACTGGGCTTTGGTGGAAACTGAATGTTTGACTATGGATCATCAAGTCACCATGAGACCCGAACTGCCTTTCATGAACTGGATGCTTTCTGATCCATCTAGCCATAAAGTGGGTCATGCTCAGCAACATTCCGTCATCTAATGGAGGTGGTATATACATGATCGGGCTTGAGTAAGTCCTGAAAGCACAAGTAAGTTACATGAGGAAGTGGCTCAATTGCCCATGCTCTCCACTCCTGCCACCCTGCCTTCTCTCCCCCAGCCTGCACCGATGGCCTCATGGAGAGTGCCCTATAATCAGTTGGCAGAGGAAAAGAAGACTAGGGCTTGGTTCACAGATGGTTCTGCACGATATGCAGGCACCACCTGAAAGTAGACAGCTGCAGCACCTACAGCCCCTTTCTAGGACATCCCTGAAAGACAGGCATGAAGGGTGTCTTGTCAGTGGGCAGAACTTGAAGCAGTGCAAATTGTTGTGCACTTTGAATGGAAGGAGGAATGGCCAGATGTGCGATTATATACTGATTGATGGGCTGTAGCCAATGGTTTGGCTGGATGGTCAGGGTTGTGGAAGAAGCATGATTGGAAAATTGGTAACAAAGAATTTTGGGGAAGAAGTATGTAGATGGACTTCTTCGAGTGGTCAAAAACTGTGAAGATATTTGTAACCCATGTAAGTGCTCACCAACGGGCAACCTCAGCCGATGAGGATTCTAATAATCAAGTGGCTAGGATAAACCGTTCTGTGGACACCACTCAGCCTCTTTCTCCAGCTGCCCCATCATTGCTCAATGGGCCCATGAACAAACAAGCCATGGTAGCAGGGATGAAGCTTGTGCATGAGCTCAGCAACATGGACTTCCACTCATCAAGGTTGGCCTGACTATGGCCACTGCTGAGTGCCCAATTTGCCAGTAGCAGAGACCAACACTGAGCCCTCGATATGGCACCATCCTTGGAGTGATCAGCCAGCTAACTGGTGACAGGTTGATTATAACAGACCTGTGCCATCATGGAAAAGGCAGAAGTTTGTCCTCACTGGAATAGACATTTATTCTGGATGTAGGTTTGCTTATCCTGCATGCAATGCTACTGCCAAGACTACCATCTGTGGACTCACGGAGTGCCTTATCTGCTATCATGGTATTCCACACAGCATTGCCTCTGACCAAGGCACTCACTTTATGGCAAAAAAAAAAAAAAAAAAAAAGGCTGCAGTGGGCTCATGCTCGTGGAATTCACTGGTCTTCCTATGTTCACCATCATCCTGAAGCAGCTGGATTTATAGAATGGTGAAATGGCCTTTTGAAGTCACAATTACAATGCCAACTGGGTGAAAATACTTTGCAGGGCTGGGGTAAAGTTATTCAGAAGGCTGTGTATACTCTGAATCAGCATCCAATATATGGTACTGTTTCTCCTATAACCAGGATTCACAGGTCCAGGAATCAAGGGGTGGAAGTGGAAGTGGCACCACTCACCATCACCCCTGGTGATCACCTAGCAAAATGTTTGCTTCCTGTTCCCATGACATTATGTTCTGCTGGCCTAGAGGTCTTAGTTCCAGAGGGAGGAACACTGCCACCAGGAGACAAAATAGCGATACCACTAAACTGGTTAAGATCGCCACCTGGGGCCGGGCGCGGTGGCTCACGCCTGTAATCCCAGCACTTTGGGAGGCCGAGGCGGGCGGATCACGAGGTCAGGAGATGGAGACCACGGTGAAACCCCGTCTCTACTAAAAATACAAAAAATTAGCCGGGCACGGTTGTGGGCGCCTGTAGTCCCAGCTACTCGGGAGGCTGAGGCAGGAGAATGGCGTGAACCCGGGAGGCGGAGCTTGCAGTGAGCCGAGATCGCGCGCCACTGCACTCCAGCCAGCGAGACTCCGTCTCAAAAAAAAAAAAAAAAAAAAAAAAAAAAGATCGCCACCTGGACACTTTGGGCTCCTCCTGCCTTCAAGTCAACAGGGTAAGAAGGAAGTTAGTGTTGGCTGGGGTGATTGACCTGCACTATCAAGATGCAATCAGTCTACTCCTCCACAATGGAGGTAAGGGAGAGTATGCATGGAATACAGGAGATCCATTGGGGCGCCTCTTATTATTACCATTCCCTGTGATTAAGGTCAATGGGAAACTACAACAGCCCTATCCAGGCAGGTCTACACATGACCCAGACCCTTCAGGAATGAAGATTTGGGTAACTCCATGGGGATAAAAACCAGGACCTGCTGAGGTGCTTGGTGAAGGCAAAGGGAATACAGAATGGGTAGTAGAAGGCAGTCGTCAATACCAGCTACGACCACAGGACTAGCTGTAGAAATGAGGACTGTAGTTGTCATGAGTATTTCATCCTTCTTTTGTTAAAAATATGTTTGCACATGTATACACTTGTACTAAGAAAATATCTTCATTTTATTTCCTTTCTCCTTTATCATGTGACATAATATTTGTTGACTTCACATCAGCACTTAAGTATTCACTTTATGTAATAGTATTTGGGTTGGAGATTGGTGCGTTTCTGGTTGTACAAAGGATAGTTATATTATGTTAGGTGTAATTACGACCTTATTATTGTCTTTATTTGAAGATTATGTAAAAATCTCAGGAGACGTGTATGGGTTCAACTTGACAAGGGGTGGACTTGTGATGATTAATACTGAGTGTCAACTTGATTGGATTAAAGGATAAAAGGTATTGATCCTGCGTGTGTCTGTGAAGGTGTTGCCAAAGGAGATTAACATTTGAGTTAGTGGGCTGGGAAAGGCAGACCCACCCTTATCCTGAGTGGGCAGAATCTAATCAGCTGCCAGTGTGGCCAGAATATAAGCAGGCAGAAACATTTGAAAGGAGACTGGCCTAGCTTTCCAGCCCACATCTTTCTCCATACAGGATGCTTCGTGGCCTTGAACATCAGACTCCTAGTTCTTCAGTTTTGGAACTTGGACTGGTTCTCCTTGCTCCTCAGCCTGCAGATGGCCTATTGTGGGACCTTGTGATTGTGTGAGTTAATACTTAATAAACTCATATATATATATATATATATATATATATATATATATATATATATATATATACTCCATTAGTTCTGATCCTCTAGAGAACCCTGACTAATACAATCATCTTCTCATATGTTTCAAAGCCACTTGTATTTTTCTTTTACGTAAAATATCTGTGCATATCATTTGCCCATTTTTATAAAGTTATTAATCTTGTTTTTCAATTTCTAGTTTATTATGAATTAAGGGTGTCTGCTCTTTGTACAATCAGACATCAATATGTCTCACTTTGTTGTTTAATTGTTGCTAAAAGCGGTTTCATTTTTTATGAATACTTTTTTTAATGCAATTGAATTTATCAACATTTTCTTTTATGAGTTCATAGACCTGTTTCACTCTAAGGTTATAAGGAAATTAATGTTTTCTTCTAGCATTTTTATTATTTCATATTTTTACATCTAAACCTTTGATTCTTTTTGAATTTACTATAGTGTACAATGTGACAAATGGATCTAACTTTAAGGAAGAGTTCACCTATGTCTCACAGATTTAATATGCCATCTTTATTATATAATGTACTTGCATATGTGTTGTGGTCTATTTAATGAATTCTGTTCAACTGATTTCTTTTATCTGTTTACTCATAAATATCATAGTGCTTTAATGATGTTTTCATATATGGTAGGGCTTAGTGCACTCCCAGTGCTCTTCCTTGTTAGTTTTCCTTGAATATTTTGGTTTTGTTTCATTTTTTTCATATGAATTTCATGAGATTTTTCTAGCTTTATTTTTACAAAAAATACAAAAACTATGTATATTTGCATTAGGATTATAAAATATGTATTAATTACCATGGGACAAATGAATATATTTATGATGTAAAGTATCCTATCAAAAATGTAATTTCTTTTTCCATTTTTCAAGCTTTTTTGTGTATCCTTCAGGAGCTTTTTAATATGTGCTTCATGTATATTTTGCACAATTCTTGTGAGATTTATTTTTGATTATTACATTTTATGTTAATTAATGTTTCTTTGGTAAGGTGTTTTCTTTTTAAATAAATTCTATCTGGTGTTTTTATAATGCATAAGAAAACAATTTATTTCCCCAGTAAGTAAAATGTGACTTTGGAGCTGATATACATACAGACAGAAATAAGAAATAGATGTACATATACATATGAGATTTTCATTTTCAAGAAACTTATATTTATTCTTATGTTATTTTTTTAATCTAAAATGAATATTGAACTTTGTCAAATGACTTTTCAGGAGCTTAGATATGATTCTATTATTTTTCTCCTTAAATTCATCAACCACATAAATTACATTAATAGATGTCCTAATATGGAACCATCTTTGCATTTCTGGAATTGAATCTGGTTGATTTTTGGTGTATTTTAAAGTTTAATTATTACTGAAATCTATTTGTTAATATTTTATTTAGAATTTTTGCATTGATATACGTAAGCGAGATTGCTCTTTAATATTCTTTTGTGTGCAATCTTTCGATAGATTTTTGCATCTCTATTATATTCATTGCAAAATCTTACTTGGAAATGTTTTTCTTTGCTAATGCACTAGGCACATTTAAATAGCATTAAATTATCTACTCATTAAGGTTTTGTAGAATTCCTTTGTGAATCTACCTGTTCCTGATGTTTTGTGGGAGTTGGCTAATTCTTGTATGGAATCAGCCTGTTTGAATTTTCTATTTCATCTGAGGTAAGTTTCGGAATATTTTGTATTCCTAGAAAATAACATGTCATTCAGGTTTTCAAATTTATTTAGACATTAGAGCAAAATTAGTTTACTGAGTTCTAAATTACCTCTATTTCTGTGAATATTTCCCCATTAATTGGTATTTATTTTTGCTATTAAATGCGCTCTCTCTCTCTCTTTCTCTTGATGAGATTAACAGTATGTTAGTTTTTTAAAGAAATAGAAATGTATAAATCAAACTCAAATAAATTTAAAAAATAAAAACATAAATAAAATTTAACATTATTCTGTTTTCTAGTCCATTAGTTCATATTGTCATAGTACCATGTAGCAAACAACAACAAAATCTCAGTGGCATTGTCTCACCCTTGAACTTCAATATTTGCTGGGGCAGTTTCTCTCCTGACTGGTGGCTGAAGCAGTTCCTTTTTATGCTGAATTGGCTTGTGTGGCTCTCCCCTAGGTGTCTCTCATCCTTCTCCTAGGACCAGCAGGCTAGTTTAGGTATGTTATTCCCAGGGCAATGGCAACAGCACAAGAGGGTTTCCTCAAGTGTTCAAGCACATTGTAAGCTTCTACTTGAATCACATCTGCTGGCATCCCGTTGCCAAAGGAATCCATATGGCTGAGCCCAAATCAAGGGTAGAAGACATGCACAAAAAGAACTGAAAAAGTGGGAAAGGTATTCATATACCAAATTTTCTCTCCTTTCCTTCAGTTTATTTCATTTACCATTTTCTAATTTTTTGAGTTGAATATCTATCATGACAAGGATTTTAAGATTACAAATTTTCTTCTAAACCCTGTTTTATCTAGATCCTATAGATTCAAAAGTGTCTTTATTATATTGCCTCCTATATATGCCGCAATTTTTATTTTCTATTTTCTCTTCAACCTAGATTTTTAAAAAATGTTCTTACAAATTTCAGGGAAAGGAAGCTTTTTCTTTTTTTGAGATGGAGTCTCACTCTGTTACTCAGGCTGGAGTGTATAGGCTCAATCTCGGCTCACTGCAACCTCCACCTCCCGGGCTCAAGCCATCTTCCTGCCTCAGCCTCCCGGGTAGCTGGGATTATAGGTGTCCACCACTATGCCTGGCTAATTTTTGCATTTTTAGTAGAGATGGGGTTTCACCGATTGGTCAGGCTGGTCTCAAACTCCTGACCTCCAGTGATCCATGCACTTCAGCCTCCCAAAGCGCTGGGATTACAGGTGTGAGTCACCACATCCTAGTTTTTGTATAGTTTTATTATTACATGGTCATTAGAGAAGCTTGCAACTGTGATTTACTTATTTTTAATTCAGAATGGATTAAGGATTGTCTGGTGGTTTAATATACGATCAACTTTCCCAAATATTCCAAAGTTTATTCAAAATTAATAAGGTACAAAATTGCCTTATCAATTAACACACTTTATTATTTATGTTTATTTTGATATTCTGTATACTTAATATTAAGTTTTCATCCACTTGATCTGACATGGACCCAGAAAGGTGCAATAACACCTCTCATTAGTGTTTTCATGTCTGTTTCTCCCTCTGTCACCTGCCCTTTATGCTTTATGAATGTTTGGCACATTTATGCTTCATGAATGTAACTGTAATATGTCCATTGTGAACACTTCGGCTATTAACTTTCCTTTTTTCTTTTTTAATGCTGTTTGGCTGTAGACCCTAGTTTATTTTTGTCTTTTCTGGTATATACTTTTACATTCTTTGATTTTCAGTCTTACTGAAGTACTTTGTTTTAGGTAAGTCTATGCCATAGAATATAGAATTGGGTTCACTATAATCCATCCTGAATTTTTTTTTTCTTTTGAAAGCTAAGTTAAGCCTTTTAATAGGTTATTTACTGATACAAAAATTTACTGATACAAAAGCAGTGTTTTGTCTTTCTTACATCGTATTATTTGTATTGTATTTCCTTTGTGGTGTTAAAAATAGTATTTCATTATAAGTTTTGTTTTCTTTGCTTCTTTTGCATTGTTTATCTGCTAATGAAGCTATTTGTATTTTTCTTTATTTATTACCTTTATAATAATAATTTTACATTAGACCTTTATTCATGTACTTCTTTTGAATACATCATCTCTAAATTCCGTTATGAAAAATAGTTAAAAATTGGAAACTTCCTCTTCCTTTTCTCTTTTCCTCATCCCTCTTACCTGACTTTAGTTACTAACGGTGTTTACTTTTAATTAATTAAATTAGATTATGAGTTTATTTAATTTCTGATGCCCTTTCTTCCTTGCCTGTCCTTTTTTTTTTTTCAAGCTGGATTGCAGTGGTGTGATCTCTGCTCACTGCAACCTCTGCCTACAGGGTTCAAGCAATTCTCCTGCCTCAGCCTCCTGGGTAGCTGGGACTACAGGCACCCGCCACCATATCTGATTAATTGGTATATTTTTAGTGGAGACGGGGTTTCACCATGTTGGCAAGGCTGGTTTCAAATTCCTGACCTCAAGTGATCCACGCACCTCAGCCTCCCAAAGTGCTGGGATTACAGGCGTGAGCCACTGCACCTGGCTGCCTGTCTGATTTTTGTTAAATATATTATTTCTGCATTGGCAGGGCATACGAAATTTATTTTCTATTCTGACATGTCAACTTCCATATTTGCTTTCATTTAGGTTGTATACATTCAGTATGTATTTTCAGTCATTCTGCCAGTGTTTGTCTAGTTATTTCTTATTTGGCCCAAATTCATTCTCTAGTGATCCTCTCAATAAGAGCTCAATGGCACAAGATTCTCTGAGCTCTTGCATGGTAAAAGCTGTTTGTTTATAGGTATTATATATTAAATCAAATTTGAGTAGCTATACTAATCTTTGACTCAACGTTATTACTTTGTGTATTTTGCAAGTGTTGTTCTACAGCCTTCTCATATTAAATATTTGTAAGAAGAAATATAAGACTAGTATTTTGTTCTTCTGTTAGGAATTTTTATTTTTATTTTTTTCCTGGTTGCTGCCGTAACTGCAGCTCCTCCTCCCTTCTCCTATTCTCTTCATCCTCCTCCATCACCTCCTTCTTTGCCTTTACCTTTTAAAGGGCAAATATAAGTCTTAGAGTTGACCATACTGGATCACTTTTCCTGGTCTGTTGGGTATCCATTGACAATGTTGAACTTTACTAAAGCCTGGTGATTCTGGAAAACAGTACACGTTAAAGAAATTCCCCACTGTTTTGTGTTCTGGGAAACTGCTTACTGCAAAGCACCACACTTTCACACAAGACTTAGATAATACTCATGGATGTCACCTTGTTTACTTATGACAAGGGATCAACAGACTCTCCAGATTCTCATTCTTTGCCTCATAAATGATTAGCTTAACTGTTTGCCCCCCACCCTCATCAATCAGAGCAAAATACTTGTTAACTAAATTTTGATTAATTTTCTCTCTTTCCCCCAGGAATCTCAACTTTGACCCACCCTCTGCCTAAACCAGCAAACAACCCCTTGTTAACAGCCCCTCCCCAAAATAGGCTGATCTTAGGGCAGAATATTTTCTGATTTATTGTCTGACCCTAGCTATTTCTTCTGCTTCTTCATTGTTTTGGATACATTCTTGCCTCCTTCCTAGGCACTGCTTATGAAAATTTTCATGATTCTTAATGTTTACATTCAAATCCCCAAACTCTCTGGATATTCTTTTATCATCTTGTGAAATTAAACATAGTTGGGAAATAAAGTATGAAGAAGACAGAGTGAAGGGTGCAGGGCTCCTTTGATGGGATCCATTATCTCCAATTTCTTTAGTACCTACTACCTCTTCTTCACCATTCCTCCTGAATCCGACTGATCTCTTATTCTCAATCTTTTTACCTTGAACCTAAAATAAGATTTTTGAAAATCAACTCTGGTTTTTTTGTTTGTTTTTGTTTTTTGTTTGTTTTGTTCTGCTTTGCTGCACCATTTTCCCTTACAGTAATCAATATGGAGTGCAGAGTAAGGAGAAGGAGACAGGAATTACAGAGGAATGAAACAGAATAGTACTCTACATTTATATGAACTATTTTCATTAATATGATAGAAGTGCCCCCGAGTCATTCACAGTCTTTCTAATGCTTCCTCTTACCCCAAGGTCCCAAAATCTGCCAGATAACTGGGTGAATTTGGGAAGGGATGTCTCCATTCCCCAGACAAAGCCAAGCAACATCTTCGGACACCTCAAGTCCAAGTCCCATAGGTAATAAGGTGTTGTGTTAACCTATCCCAGCCTCCTTTGATACCATCTTTTACTAAGAACATCTGACTAGATAATACCCAATTATATTTCTTCTCTTCATCTTTTTATTTTTTGTAATACCCAACATACTAGTTTACTGCCCATTCAACTTCCTATGTTAATATCTCTTTATTTTTCAACCCCGAATTACCTAGTTTTTTTCTTTTTACAATGAAAAATGTTTTTACCTCTCAAAGTCTCTGTTTCTTTATAAAATGGGGATTATTATATCTTTTTTAGAGGAGCCATTTCCATGATGCTATCAAGAGAGTGTGCTGAAATTGGAGATTTGATCCTATTGTGTAGATCAGAAATGACTGTATCAATATTGGTTATAATTAGATGTTTATAATATAAAGTAATTTCCATGATTATAAAAATATTAGCTGGTCAGAAGAAGCCTCTAAAAATCCAAAGAAAAGCACTGGAAATGAAGTCTTCCCATGGCCTTTCAGATGCTGCCCTTCATTTATTAGGACTGTACATACCTTCAGTAACTGCATGTTCCTGGGGTTTTGGCTCAGATAGGTGCTCTTGTAGCCCCAGTTTGCCACTTAACTGTTATTATAATAATATGATCAGGCACATCTGGCTGAAGGAATTGGGGCTACAGTGTTTGTATTAATATCTAGCAAAGCAAAAATATAGAATGACTTTTCACTTAATGAGCAGGACAGCGGTTAGTATCTGTAATATCGACTGTTTTGCCTGGTCTGTTCCTTAAAGTTAACTTGCAATGAGGAATTCCCTACCCTCCTCAGAGGGGGTTCTGCTTCTGACACTTATTTTTGCATATAATCTTCAGAAGGGACAATTGGTGGCAGAGTTGTGTTATGTGGCTCATATGAGTTGATTTTATCAGGTGCTAAGGAGAGGAGAAGGCAGGCTTGGCAGCCAGCATGAGGTTTCTTTCTGATCCTCAGTGAGTGGGCATCCAGATCCCTCCATGGCTTTTGGACATCCACGATTGTGGCAGATCACTGTGACTCATTTGGCCCAACTGGCTGACAGACCCATCTGTCGTTAAGGAACCCAACTCAGATCTGTGTAGTAAGGGAGCAAAACAAACCACATATCTGAATCACAGGACAGAAGGAGAGCTACAGTCATCTGCTATTTTTTTTTTTAAGTTAAATAAGGTTTTCCCTTCAAGCAGGTGGAGGGATGTACCTTACAGGACTTTTGTGATTGGCTCCCAGCCAGTCTTCTGCATTTTTCACAGCTGGCATCATGATAAACTAATTTTTTTTTTACTAAATTGACCCTCTCTTACTTTCATTTTCGTCAGCTCACAACCAATTGATGAGATATAATTTAATACAATGCAATTAATGTTACCGGATTTTTCATAGCAAAGCATCAAAAAAATGAGTTAAAACCTAAGTGCCAACAAGTGGGAGTTGGAGTGTAGGAATAGGAAACTTAGAAGACAACGTAACCCTAAGAGAGAAAGAAGCACTAAGAAATACAAAAATAATTTATGCTGCCAATGCTGAGAAAGAAAGAGATTATGAAAAACAAGCTAGACAACAAATGGTTAATAATTACTTTACTAAGATGCTTCTAATGATTCAAGAAACCTTCCCGAAAGAGGTGACCTGTAAATTGGGCCTTGGACGAATGGGGGAAGGAGGACATCAAGGTGGTGAGGAAAATAAAGGCTATTTCTAGTAGAGGGGAGAATAGGAATGCAAGCAGAGAACTGTGAAAAAGCATTCATGGCCCCACGAGATTTGGCACCTCCCTTCACCTACCTGTCATTTCCCACCAACACCCTAACACCTGAACTATTTACTATTTGTATAAATTCATTATAAAAGCTTTGAAGGTGAAGTTAGGCTTATGGATTTTTATTTTATTCAATGGGTTATAGTCCAGTGTCGACATTATTTATGTTGATGTTAAATTGTACCAGATTCTGGACATTGGTTGTCTCTTCAAAGTGGCTTTTGTGTCCTTTTGACATGTCTCCAACATTCTTTGAATATTTTCTTGCTTTTTTGAACAACTCGTTGTGTATGATTTTAGTTGTAGCTCTGAAATCAACCTTTCCTCTAAGGAGCCCTGATGACTTTTAGTGGAGAATGGATGGTATTTAGGAACCAATATTTGATTACTAGCTGTGCTCATTGCTACTAGCATTTCATTACTTGTAGCTTATCCCAAAGTTCAGAACTAGGAAAAATAACTGAAAATGTACACACACACACACACGTACACATATTTTTCCTGTGTTTACCTGATTATATATTAAAAACAATGAATTTACCTGATAATTACAATTCCAGTCACCTGTGTTTATTCCAACTATACTACCTTCTGTGTTTATAATCCCCTTCTCCAACAGTGACAATTTTGGCATCCATTTTGGCATCAATATATTCACTTATTTGCTCACTCACAGAACACACCGAGCAAGATTTCAGAATTGTTAGTCTGTACCGTAGTGCAAATCAATTCTATTAAGTGGAATTTACTATTTGTCTTTTTTAGAGCAAAACTTATAAACAGTAAAATATACAAATCTTCACAATTCATTGAGTTGTGATAAGTTGTGAGATGTGAAGACATTGTGTGCTTTCATGAAACTCACCCTGGTATTAAGATATAGAAAATGTCATCATTGTATAAAGCTTCCTGTTGCCGCTTCCTGGTAAATTCCCTCATCTAATAGCTTAGAGTTTTCTCTTTTGAATTTTTACGTATATGAAATCATGTAGTGTGAATTCTTTTTGGGTCTGGCTTCATTTGCTCAGACTTTCATTGTCTAAAAGAGTCATCCATATTATTATATGGATAAATAGTTTTTCATTTTTATTGCACAGTATTATTCCATTGCATGTCGATATCAAAATCACTTACCTATTCTTTAGTTGACAGGCATTTGTGTTGTTCCCAATTTTGAACAGTTAATAAAGCTGCCATGAACATTTTCTCTAAAGTCTTTTGTAAAAATGTATTCTCATTTATGTTAGGTAAATTCATAGGAGTAGAATCGATACATCATAGGGAGGATATATGTTCAGTTTTTTAAAACTGACAGGTTTCAAATTGATTGTGTAATTTTTACTCTGTTATCAAAGTATAAGAATTATGGTTGCTCCATATCACTGACAATATTTAGTGTTGGTCTTTTTTTAGTTTAACCATTCTGCTAAATATGGAGTAGTATCTCTTTAGGATTTAATGGCATTTTCCAGCTAACTAATGATGTTGGATCCTTTTTCATTTATTTATTGGCCATATATACTTATTTCTTTGTAAATTCTCTGTTCAGGTCTGTTTTCATTCAATTGTCTTTTTATTACTCAATTATAGGATACAAATTTCTTTGTCTTTTGCCAGATATATCCTAGGTTATAAATATATCTTAGATTTTCTTTTAAAAGGTTTTAAGTTTAGGTTTTAAAAATAGGTCTATGATTCATCTCAAATTAATTTTTGCATATTGAATGAAGGGCAGGTCAAGATTCATTTTTTTCTCTGTGGTTATCCACATAGAAATCCTTCAGTACCATTATCAAAAGTTAATTGACTGTACAATTTTGGGTGTATTTCTGAACTCTATGTTTTATTCAACTATCATTTTATAAATATTGCACTGTTTTTATATTGTAGCTTCATAGTAAGTCTTGAAGTCAGGCACTGTTAGCTCTCTTCCTATGTGTATTATTTTCCTTTTTCAAGATTTCTTTGACTATTCTAGATCACTTGTACTTTAAGATAAATTTTAGAATCCGCTTATCAATTGTTAAAATAAAAAGCATATCGCAATTATGATTGGGCTTATGTTGAATCTGTATATCAACTTGGGAAGAGTTGTCATCTTGATAATATTGAGTCTTCCAATCCATGAACACAGTCTATCACCCCATTTACTTGGGACTTTAAAAGTTTCTCTCATTAATATTTTGTGGATTCTGTACAGAGATTTAGCTTGCATTAATTTATCTTGAATATTTTATGTGTTTGGAAGTAGTGGAAATGGAAGTTTTAAATTTTTATTTTAACGTTGTATATTGAGACCTTGCTAAATTTGCTATGTAGTCTAGTGGATATTTGTATATCCTTTAAGATTTACTACACAATCATGTCATCTGCAAATACTGACAGTTTAATTTATTTATTTTTATTTATTTATTTATTTATTTATTTATTTATTTATTTATTTATTTTTTGAGACCATGTCTCACTCTGTTGCCCAGAATGGAATGCAGTGGTGTGATCTTGGCTCACTGCAACCTCCGCCTCCTGGGTTCAAGTGATTCTCCTGCCTCAGCTTCCCGAGCAGCTGGGACCACAGGTGCACACCACTACGCCCAGCTAATTTTTGTATTTTAGTAGAGATGGAATTTCATCATACTCTCGAATTTTTATGCCTTTATTTTGCATTAGTGTACTTTCTTAAACTTCTCGTTTAATGTAGAGTAGAAATAGTGAGAGAATATCTTTGCCTTCATCATTGTCTTAGAGGGAAAATATAAACTACTGAAGAGAAAATGTGAACCTCTTTATAAAATTTTGTACAATCCTTGTACAGTATTCATGCTAGTCATCTCTGTACTGTTCCAATATTAGTATATGTGCTGCCACAGCAAGTACATATTTTCTCTGAAAATCTGTGACTTTCTTGAAATCAGAATTCATGACTTAGTTTTCTTTCTAGTCTATGCACCTAGCATAATGCCCCAAACATGCAAGAACTGCAATAAGTGTTTTTTAAATAAATAAATAACAATTTCTTAAAAGATTATTTTGTAGAAATAACCTAATAACATCCTATGATCATATTTTTCAGAGTATGTTCTATGTAATACTAATTCTAAGAGATGATATCATGTATTAATATAAATTTTTTATTGACAAATAAATTTGGGAGATTCTGGATCTAAAAAGGAAAAAGATTTACCCACATAACAGAGTAGACAATTCATATTTACACTCATTTGTAAAAATTTTCCTAACATTGCTAGCTATGTACTTAAATTCCTTTATGATCCCCATTTCTACTGATGGTTGGAAAGTAAGGTAAACTTCCCAGTTACAGATAACTCAATATTTTCCAGTTTAAAATGTTCTCATTTAGTAAATGTTCACTCAGTTTAACTTCTCCAGGTGATACTCACCATTTCCTTTTCCAAATGGTGTCTGGAATTGTGCAAATGTCTTCTGGGGCTTACTCTTAGTGAACTCAGATTGACGGGTAGCTTGTCTCACCTTACTCTGGGCAATGGCCTTGTTTCCTACTGTTTCTGCTGTTCAAGTGACTATAACAGATATATCGTAATACTTGCTGTCACAGAAAAATCAAGTCTCAAGGTATATATCCTTATAGCTATGGGTTTAATTATATCCCCTCAAAATTCATATGACAAAGTCCTAATTCCTAGTAACTCAGAATGTGATCTTATTTTGAAATAAGACCATTGCTGATATAAGTAGTTGAGAGGTTATTAAGATGGGTCCCAATCCAATGTGGCTATGTCCTTACAAAAAGGTATAAGTTTGGAGAAAGACATGCAAACAAGGACTACGCCATGTGAGGATAAAGGCAGAATTGGGGGTTGATGCTTCTACAAGCCAAAGAATAGTAAATATTTCCAGCAAACCACCAGGAGCTAGAAGAGAGACATGGAACAGATTCTTCACAGTCTTCAGAAGAAACCAATCCTGGTGGTATTTTGATCTTGGACTTCCAGCCTCCAGGACTGTGAAACAATAAATTTCTGTTACTTAAGCTGCTCAGTTTGCAATGTTTTGTTACAGCAGCTTTAGTAAACTAATATATTCATCCTTTCTTCTGGATGTTATGTTTGTACTTGGTTCTCACTGACGTTCTAAATCTTCTGATTTTCAGCTGTAACTTCTGTTTCTTGCTTAGATTGCCCACTCCACTCTATCTCATATGTGATCACCTTGCAATTTGCTCTGTTGACCCATGGAAGACCAACTGTTTTTACTTCTCAGCTATTTCCAGTTTTTACTTTCAGCTATTTCATGCTCCCAAAATAAATTTTGAATCCCTCCCACATCACAGAGCTGTCAAGGGATATTCCATTGGCAAAATTTCCTGCTGTTTCTCTACCTAAAATATGTCTATAATATTTTCTATTCCACTATAACCATCTCATATTAGCACAAGAAAGAATCTTGGAAGTCAGTCTTAGTTCAGAGTTACAACTGGGAAGGAAAATCCATACACTCTAGGGGTTCAACTTCCCTTCCAATTTGCCTGGAGTTTTCCCCTCCCCTCTCCTGTGCCCCTTGGATTATGGTTAATGGAGGTGAGTTGACTGGATTCCTGAAAAATCCAGGCTATTTTTTTACACCATGCTTAATCCTTCCAAATGCTCTTCTTCCTCTCATGAGCAGTATCATCTTCCTTCCTTTTTCTGATAGGCATTCCCCGTATAACATTGCTTTCTAATTTTCCTCTCAACGTTGTTTTTTGGTAAAACTTAGTGATCTATGATTCCACCAAGCCTGATTTTTTATAAGCAGAAGGTCTTTTGAAGCTAGAGTTTCAATACGTTTGCTAGTGTTGGCATTCATGGTCCTCTTTGGGATGCTGAATGCTGAATACTGACTCTCTCCAAATTCCTGTTATAAATATCCTAATTATCTCTAAGGCATTAGGTGCCTCAGATTAAACAAGGTGAGGATCATCAGTAATGTGGAAAAGAAACACACATTACTGTCTTCATATTATCCAGGACTTCCTAAAGCGCTTCATGCACTAACAGGTGTTATGACTCTACAAACACTGAGGATATGGTATATATAGCACTTTACAACTTATTTGAACACAGATCCTTTATCTTCAGAGAACATCTGGCTAGACTAATATCCCATTGGAAATGAACCGATGAGCAAAATGATGTGTTGCAAAACAGGAAAAACTGGAAGCAGGGAAATGAATTAAGAGGATACAACATTTGTCCAAAAGAAAAGTGATGAAGACCTGAACTGGAGAAATGGCAGTGATCACGAGATTCAATAAGGATTTAGATTTAGTATTTAGTATTTATAAACTATATAACATTGTCAGAACACTTGATTTACCCTAATGAAATTGGATTCTAGATGTTTCTATCTAGCAATGTTCGTAATTTGTTAAATTTCAAGAAGACAACTGGTTGAAATCAGAGGCACATGTATTTTAAATACATGTTTATAAAACAGATGTGGAAGGAAGACATACTTCTCTTGGGCTGGCACTTAAAGAAAATTTTCTTAAGGCATCCAATTACATTTTATTCTGCCTCTCTCTTAGTTCATGAAATGTATTAGAAAGGTTCTCCTTGGTTTCTCAAGATCTTTAAAAACAGACTTACCAATGTGATGAGAAAACTTGAAAATTTTTCCCAAATTGCTAGTCAGTAAAATTTTAGATCCGAAGCAATTTTAATGTTTCAAGCATTCATTTATTTTAAGTTGTATTTTATAGACCGGATCTTGCTCTGTCTCCCAGGCTGGAAAGCAGTGGCAGGATCATGGCTCACTGCAGCCTTGACCTCCCAGGCTCAAGCAATTCTCTCACCTCAGCCTCCTGAGTAGCAGGGATCACAGGCCTGCACCTCTACACTTGGCTAATTTTTTTTTTTTTTTTTTTTTTTTTTTTGTGACAGAGTCTCGCTCTGTTGCCCAGGCTGGAGTGCAGTGGCACGATCTCTGCTCACTGCAAGTTCTGCCTCCAGGGTTCACGCCATTCTCCTGCCTCAGCCTCCTGAGTAGTAGCTGGGACTACAGGCGCCTGCCACCATGCCCAGCTGATTTTTTTTTTTTTTTTTTTTTTTGTATTTTTAGTAGAGACGGGGTTTCACCGTGTTAGCCAGGATGGTCTCGATCTCCTGACCTCGTGATCCGCCCGCCTCGGCCTCCCAAAGTGCAGGGATTACAGGCATGAGCCACCGTGTCTGGCCCAATTTATTTATTTTCTTGTAGAGACAGGGTTTCACTGTGTTGCCCAAGCTGGTCTCGAACTCCTAGGCTCAAGCAATCCTCCCATCTCAGCCTCCCACAATGCTAGGATTACAAGTGACAGTCACTGCACCTGGCCTACCAAATATTTTTAAATAACATATTGGAATATCTTTCATGGGCCTCCACTGATTTATACTTTTCACTAATACTAGAATATTGTGTTTATTGTAATATAATTTAAGCACGAGAGAGAAAAAAAGACAAATTTAGTTATAAAATTAAATTAGTTCATATTAAATATGGCTAGAAGATTATATGTAATAGAACTGAATCATCAAAATAGAACTGGTGATTTTTAACTAAAAACGTAACAGTATTGCAGTTCTTCCTTTTAGCGATAAAGGTAATAATTAGATAGAGATTACTAATAAGATCTGTTTCACAAAAATGGCTTAGTTTTCTATGGTGTTACTACATTAATAAAAATTTTAAGAAAAAAGATAACAAAGGAAGTAATAATTTGGAGAGTGTGGCAGATTGCTGAAAAAAATGAACATAATTATTTTCATCTCTTCCTTTTATTCATGCCCCTTTGCACTGTCACTTGCAGTATCTTGAATCAAAAGGTAGGCTTTGCCTTTCCCCCCCGTATATATGGTCTGAACTTGCAACTTGCTCTGACCAATGAAATGCAGTGGAAGTGACATTGTGGCAGTTGTAAACCTAGGTTTCATGTGCCCTTGGCAATTCTATTCTCTGCAGAAATTCTTTGTAGCCTCCACGTTAAGTCTAAGCTAGTCTGCTGGATGATGAAAAACCACATGGAGACCACATGTGCCATCCCAGTTGAAGCCATCTTAGATCAGCCAGCCCTACTAACTGACTGTCGTTACATGGGTGAGGCCAGCTGAAACCAGAATTGCCTAGCAAAGCCTAGCCCAAAGTACCAACCTGTAGAATTGTGAGATAAATAAATGTTTGTTGTTTTAAGCAACTAAAGCATTCCAAAACTTTTGTTTTGGAATGGTTGGTTATTCAGCAACTAATTTGGTGCTTCAGATTATTTCTGTGCTTAACTATTTTAATCACCTCTCAGTAATCTTCCTCTTTTAAAACTTCTGATTGCCTGCACAGTAAAGTCTCCATAACTTTAATCAGATTTTCAAGGTCTTTCATGATTTCTCTACGAGATAAATCTGAAGTAGAAGTTTCTGCTACTTTTCTCAATTCACCCTTGAATGATTTTGCCAAAATGAATTATCAATAGTACTTAACTATGAAACACTATCGATTGAAAAGTTTATCATTTGTTTAATACACATGTTACTCCACATCCTTACAGATGGTAAGCTTCTTTTGAAATTGATTCTAAGATAAATCATGTTTTTATACACAGTAAAGTCTAGAAAGATAATGCGACTGAGAAGGAAGAAAGCAGAGTCCTTATTGTTTTCTACACCTTAAGTTCTCTGCTGCCTGTCCCTGTCTAGAACCATTCCCTCTGTTTTCTATGCTCCAGGTCTACATATTCACATAATCCTGTGTATCTAAAAATCTATACAAATATCTTCCCACTTAGAAATCATTGAGGACCTTTGTCTTCATTGAGCTAAAAGTAATCACTCCTACATGAATTTTTCTCTCAATTGATTAGAACTACTCACAGGCATTCTACTGTATCTTTGTATTGGCAACTTTTCCTTTGCTATTAGACCGTATGCAGGTTGAGGGCAATACAACATTTATTGAATATTTCACACTCTCTTTTGCCACTCCAACGCAAAGCTCTAAGAACAATGTCTATTCTGCGTTGCTCAATATATATTTGTTCAGCAAATAAATCAATAAAAAGCACACATTTAACAAACCTCAAGGTTTCTGACTGTTCGTATTCATTCTGTCACTAATTAACCATGAGACCTTAGACAATTTGCTTATTCTCTTGGGACTGATGCCGCAAATTACGTAAGAGATGAGATAGTAGATGCGTGAATACTCTGTGTAAACTGGGAGATCAGTTTGATGTGTTAGCAGTGTTTCCTTTTCTGAAAACTGAGGCAGTTGAACTTGATCTAGTTTTTAAAAACCACCTGTAAGTAGCATTCCACAATGATAAGATTGCTAGTTGTTGCTTTTTCTTAAGTGTGTTAGCTCAAAGTGTGAGATGACTTTTAAAAAGAAAGTACAGAACTTGCTTCTCTTGATTCTAGGAAAGAAAGCTTATCTTGGTAGCTGATGCACTAGTGAACATTCCTACTGTGATTATTATTCTAGACAACTTTGCACCATGCGGACAGGTCAAATGAGACCAGATGTATTATGAACCAATGCTAATCAGGACTGTTTCCTGCACTCTGAGACCAAAGGGGCCATTCTCACAAAGAAAGAGGTAGGTATTATTATAGCAATATAAATCCCCAAGAGTTTGGTTCAAAACTTTTTTGATTAACTAAAACTTTTATTAATAAAAGTAGATTAAAGACATACTAAGAGTTCAATATTTTAAAGAATCACCCTTAGGAAATAGGCATATAGTGATTGGTGTTGGATGTAATGATATACCATAATTAATGTCAGCACTACAGAATCTTGAGCCCCACATCTCTGCACTGTGATGAATTTTCCAGTTCAATACTATTCATTTCAGTTAACTTTGACTCAATTTACATTTGTATCAATTCAAGGTAGCATTTGATATTGTAGAAAGAGGGTTGGCTTTTAAAATTAATGAACTTCCATATTAACTACTACTTGTGTGATGTTTAGCAACCCACCTACTCTCTCTAAACCTTAGTTTCCTCATCTGCAAAATGGGAATATTATTAGCCACCTCATATTTGATATAATGTCCCTAGCACAATGATTATATCATTTTCCTCCCACTCCTTCAATTCACGCCAGTTCAATTTGACTTAATTTAACAAATATCAACTATTTTGCAACGATATTGCTGGGACACAACCATGCATATGGTAGAATCATTGCAAATATGGGCTAATGGGAAGCCTCTGTAATTGAGAAGTTTTTCCTTGGGAAAATATGTATTATTTGATTATGTAAGGAATTAATTATTGTCATGTTTTATTTATATCTAATCCATTGAGTTTATTAATGTCTAAATCAATGAGATGATCACAAAGGAAAGTTTGATATTTTCTCCAAAAATTTGGTGTCTACACTCTATTTTTCTATAAAATGAACACATTTTCTTAAATTTTAGGAAGACAGTAGTCTTCTATAAGTCTTCTATAACCTTGTCCATGGACATGGCCTTACTGGAAGGCATAAGTGAAACTAATCATTGCCGTGAATAAGCTGCCTCTGACTCCTCTTGTGCCCCACTTTCTGCTCAGTCCTATTACATTCCCAGCCACTGCTGTAATAACCTGTTCCACATGAGTTTTTTCACTGAAAACTCAAAATACATGCAACCCAGAAATGTGAATGAATTAGGAGGCCAATAGATAAATTACTTCCTTTTCTATCTCCCAGGCAGATAGGTCTAAGATGTATTTCATAAGGCTTTCCAGAAAACGTCATGTGATGAACATCAGTCACATAGTGGGGTCAACTCGATCATGCATCCTTGTCTTAGTTTTTTTTCATTTCCCGTTTCACTCTACCTATCCTTCATTCCTGTTTCCTCATATCACTTTAGGGAGAACTTCAGCTAAGATGAGCATAATGGGGCAATTTTTAAGGCTTAACTCCTCCCCATTCCGTAGCTCTTAGTATGGTAAACTGGTAAGGGTGGCCAAATTTGTATAAAGGACCAATGAGATTCTAGGAAAGAAAAGATTAAAATGTCCTTCTCTTTGGGATTAAAGATTATTAGAATGACTCCGATTTATAAAGATTGTCCCAAGTAAGGCTGATCAGCAGCAGAAGGCACTCAGGGCCCTTAATGTGAAATTTGTCATAGGAGTAAGGGTGGATTTCAGTTGTTGCCGTAGACCAAGGTTGAGCACAGTGTGAGGGTCAGGCTGGAACTGCCATCTAACCCGGGCTTTGTGAATGCACTTGGGGCAGGTTACCTGTGCATATGAGTAAAACACAGGCAGCTGTAAAAATGAGAGTCCAGTTATCAGGCAGTATAAGCCATTACAGATAAGGGTAATCCTGAGGGGAGCTGCTTCTGTTTTCTGCTTTCCCTGTAAGCTGCTATGCTGAGCAGCAATGTCAGAATTAATGCATGTGGTCATCAGCAGATGGGCAGGATTATATAAGGCCTTTACGGTGTGTAAAACAAGATTCTGCAGTTTCTCCCTGCCAGAGACTTTTGAAACCAGGGCTGGGGCCTAAGAACAGAACAACTGTGGCAATGGTAACATCAGGGGCTGCTGCTTGGATGGAAGCATCCTTACCTTGAGGGGAGTGGGCCTGGAATACAGATGAGTCAGCACGGAGCACTGGAACCAGTTGACTGAGGCAGGATTGAATCAGGAAGAAGAGAGATAGGTTTGTAGTAGTCAAGAAAGAAGCCGGACTTGCAAAATGAGTCTTTCAGGCTTTATGTAAGGGTAGCAGACAATTAGGAGGCACTATCCTATGAATATCTCATCACCCAAGTTTCATGGATTCTTCCAAGTCTCATTGAAAAACAAACAAAAATCTTGGCATGCTTCTGATCCTTCTGGTGACTCAAAAGTGGGAAAATGAAGCTATTAAGGCAAGAGATTATGACAGTTACAACTTCTTGACTCTTAGCTGTTGTGGCTCTATGTGTTTTTGTTTTGTTTTGTTTTGTTTGCGACAGAGTCTCGCTCTGTCGCCCAAGCTGGAGTGTGGTGGCTCGATCTCGGCTCACTGCAAGCTCCACCTCCCAGGTTCATGCCATTCTCCTGCCTCAGTCTCCTGAGTAGCTGGGACTACAGGCACCCGCCACCACGCCCGGCTAATTTTTTTGTATTTTTAGTAGAGACAGGGTTTCACCATGTTAGCCAGGATAGTCTTGATCTCCTGACCTTGTGATCCGCCCGCCTCAGCCTCCCAAAGTGCTGGGATTACAGGCGTGAGCCACCACACCCAACCCGGCTCTATGTTTTTTTAAACTTAGCTGAACTGCAATTACAGTTCCCTGAATCTCCTTCCTTTTATGGTTCCAAGCTACCAATTGGTCATAAGAAAATTCTGCATGGGGCTAAAAGGCAGGAATAAAACAATGGTCATGTTTATGCTTGAAGGATTGGTACAGAGTTAGGATTGGTTGTAGCTCATGCACCTTATCACAGGTGTGCTGGCTTACCTGGTTGGTGTGGGGCAGTAGTCAAGCACTATTCTTCTAACTCTGGCGAGGTCTCATCCTTCACCTTCTGTGAACTGTGGGCCAGGATTCTATTTATCTCCATAAGAGGATTGGCATCTCCAGCAGATGACTCTCATTAACCAAGCAGGAAGCATGGACGTGGGTCCCAGATCTCCTCAGAGGTTCCAGCTGGTCCTGCTCTTCCTACTTAACAGCCACCTTTCTTTTTTTGGCACAGCAAGCCCTGCTGACATCAGGCTCAGAACTAGATGCAAACACAATAGCCCCACATCTACAGTTTCACCAGCTCCCACAATGTTAAATGGTAAAATCTCTATGAGAAGCACCATATTTTCTGTCACTCCTGGAACATTCACTTCTCTGATCAATTCCTGCTTGATACCATGGACAAAAACAATGGTTTCGATTTCACAACTTTGGGCAAGAGGCATTTCAGCCCGCTTTGGCCTGATGGTACTTGTGCTACATGGGGGTATAGGTGGGGACAGGTGGGGTTAAGGTAGGAATCGTGATTTGTGAGGAGAAGGTTCTCCAAGGGGTGTCCCTTGTGTGAATACAGCAACATTACTAAAAGAATATAAAAACACACTCTACAGGGAAATGAGGAGTGAGGAAGGTAAAGGGAGCAGACTGGGGACAAATTGGAGAGTCTGCCTCTTTAAGGGGAGGCAGCAAATCTGAAACCTATTATTATTAGGTGAGAAGAATGAGAAGAATGACATCCAGATTGCTGGATCTGATTTCATAAAAGGTTGGAAATTCAAGTTCTTACACAAAATTTCCCATTTTTAATTGATTTTATTTAATTTTTAATTGTTAGGGATACACAGTAGGTGTATATATTTATGGGATACATGTTTTGATAAAGGCATGCAATGTAATACACCATATGGGGTACACCTTTTGATAAAGGCATCCAGTAATAATCACATCAGGGTAAATGAGATATCTTTTACTTCAGGAATTTATCATTTTTTTATGTTGGAAACATTCCAATTCCACTCTTTTAGTTATTTTAAATATAAAATAAATTATTGTTGACTGTAGTCACCCTGTCGTGTTATCGAATATGAGGTCTTATTCATTCTTTCTACTATATATTTGCACCTATTAACCATCTGAAAATCCCCCAAGTCCCCTGTTATCCTTACAAGCCTCTGGTAGCCATCATTCTACTCTCTATCTCCAGGAGTTCAATTGTTTTAATTTTTAGCTCCCACATATAGTGAGAACATGCAAAATTTGTTTTTCTGTCCCTGACTTATTTCACTTAACATAATGTCCTCCAGTTCCATCCATGTTTTTGTGAATGATAGGATTTCGTTCTTTATTATGGTCAAATAATATTATATTGTGCATATGTATCACGTTTTCTTTATTAATTCATCTGTTGATGGACACTTAGGTTGATTTCAAATCTTGCTATTGTGAATAATGCTGCAATAAACATAGGAATGCAGATATTTCTTTGATATAATAATTTTCTTTCTTTGGGATATATACCTAGCAATGAGATTGCCATGTTACATGATAATTTTCTTTTTTTATAATTTTTTGAGGAAACTCAATACTGTTCTCCATAGCAGCTGTATTAATTTATGTTCCCACCAACAGTGTGTGAGAGTTTTCCTTTTTCCATATCCTTACCAGGACTCCTCATTGTCTGTCTTTTTGATAAAAGCCATTTTAACAGGAATGAGATGATAATTCATTTTAGTTTTGATTTGCATTTCTCTGATGATTAATAATGCTAGCATGTTTTTATATACCTGTTAACCATTTGTATGTCTTCTTTTGAGAAATGCCTATTTGGGCCTTTTGCCCATTTTTAATCAGATTATTAGATTTTTTTCCTATTGAGTTATTTAAGCTCCTTGTAGAGTCTGGTTATCAATTTCTTGCCAAATGGTCAGCTTGCAAATATTTTCTTCTATTCTGGGGATAGTCTGTTCACTTTGTTGATTGTTTCCTTTGCTATGCAGAAGCTTTTTAGCTTGATGTGATCCTATTTGTCAATTTTTGCTTTGGTTGCCTGGGCTTGTGAGCTATTACTCATGAAACCTTTGCCCACTCCAATGCCCTGGAGAGTTTTCCCAACGTTTTCTTTTAGTAGTTTCATAGTTTTAGCTCTTAGACTTAAATTTGTAATCCATTTTGATTAGATTTTTATATATAGTGAGAGAGAGGGGTCTGTTCACTCTTCTGCATATGAATATCCAGTTTTCCTCGCACCATTTGTTGAAGACACTGTCCCTTCCCCAGTGTATGTTCTTGGCACCTTTGTCAAAAATGAGTTCACTGTAGGTATGTGTATTTATTTCTGGGTTCTCCATTCTGTTCCCTTGAGCTATGTGTTTTTATGAAAGTACCATGCTGTTTTGGTTACTATAACTCTGTAATATAATTTAAAATCAGGTAATGTGATTCCTCCAGCTTTGTTTTTTTTTTTTTTTTTCCCCTCAGGATAGCATTGGCTATTCTGGGCATTTCGTGGTATCATATAAATTTTAGGATGTTTTTTCTCTTTCTACGAAGAATGTTATTGGTATTCTGACTGGGATTGCATTGAATCTGTAGACTGCCTTGTGTAGAATAGATAGTATAACAACATTGATTTTTCCAATTCATGAACATGGAATATTTTTTCCATTTTTCTGTGTCCTCTTCAATTTCTTGCACCAATATTTTATAGTTTTCATTGTGGAGATCCTTCAT
Source organism: Macaca nemestrina (assembly GCF_043159975.1). Lineage (NCBI taxonomy): Eukaryota > Metazoa > Chordata > Mammalia > Primates > Cercopithecidae > Macaca > Macaca nemestrina. The sequence continues at coordinate 29,111,608 of NC_092126.1, read as the reverse complement.
GTTTTGGTTAAGCTTATTCTTAGATATTTTATTTTATTTATAGCTATTGTTAGTGGGGTTACTTTCTCAGTGTTTTCTTTTCAGATTATTTGCTATTGGCATACAGAAAAGGTGCTGATTTTTATGTGTTCATTTTGTATCCTGCAATTTTACCCAATTCATTTATCAGTTCTAATAGTGTTCTGGCAGAGTCTTTAGGTTTTTCCAAGTATAAGATCATATTATCTGCAAACAAGGATAACTTGACTTCTTTTATTCCAATTTGGTTGCGCTTTATATCTTCTCTTGTCTAACTGATCTAGTTAGGACTTCCAGTACTATGTTGAAAAACAACAGTTAAAATGTGCATCCTTGTCATATTCCAGATCTTAGAGGAAAGACTTTCATGTATTCCACATTTGATACTAGCTTTGGGTCAGTTATGTATGTGTTTTATTGTGTTGGGGTATGTTCCTTCTAGAGCCATCTTTTTGAGGATTTTTATTACGAAGAGATGTTGAATTTTATTGAATGCTTTTTCAGCATTGATTGAAATTATCATATGTTTTTTGTCCTTCATTCTGTTCATATGATGTATCATATTGATTGAGTCACATAGGTTGTAACATTCTTGCAGCCCTGGCATAAATCTTACTTTGTTGTGATGGATGATCCTTTTATTGTGTTGTTTAATTTGGTTTACTAGTATTTTGTTCAGAATGTTTGCATCAATGTTAATCAGAGATATTGGCATGCTGTTTCTTGTTTGTTGTGTCTTTGGTTTTGTTTTCACAGTAATACTGGCCTCATAGAATGAGTTTGGAAGTGTTCCCCTGTCCTCTATTTTTTTGCAATAGTTTGAATAGGGTTGGTTTTGGTTCTTCTTTAAATTCTTGGTAAAATTCAGTAGTGAAACCATTGGGATCCAGAATTTTCTTTGATGTGAGACTTTTTATTATAGCATTCATCTCATTACTTGTTATTGGTCTATTCAGGTATTGAATTTCTTCATGATTCAATCTTAGTAGGTTTTATATATCTAGGGATTTATTTATTTATTCTAGGGTTTTCAATTTGTTGGGATATAGCTGCTCATTGTTGTCACTAATGATCTTTTGAATTTTTGCAGTATCAGTTGTAATGTCTCATTTTTCATCTCTGATTTTATTTGTGCTTCTTTCTTTTGTCCTACATTTGAATAAAACTTGCCTTTCAAAAATTTCACTTTTTATGTTTTTTGTCTTTCATATTTTTGTTACAATTTTAGCTATTTGTGCTCTGATATTTATTATTTCTTGTATCTACTAATGTTCGGTTTGGATTCCTCTTGCTTTCTGGTTCTTTAAGATGCATCATTAGGTTGTTTATTTGAGGTTTTTCTACTTTTTTTTCTTTTTTTTTTAGATAGAGTCTTGCTCTGTCGCCCAGGCTGGAGTGCAGTGGTGCGATCTCAGCTCACTGCAAGCTCCACCTCCCAGGTTCACACCATTCTCCTGCCTCAGCTTCCCCAGTAGCTGGGACCACAGGTGCCCGCCACCATGCCTGGCTAATTTTTTGCATTTTTAGTAGAGACGGGGTTTCACTGTGTTAGTCAGGATGGTCTTGATCTCCTGACCTCATGATCCTCCCACCTCAGCCTCCAAAAGTGCTGGGATTACAGACATGAGCCACTGCACCCGGCTGTTTTTCTACTTTTTTAATGCAGGTACCTACTGCTATAAACTTTCCTCTTAGCAATGCTTTTGCTGTATCCCATGGGTTTTAGTATGCTGTGTTTCCATTTTCATTTGTTTAAAGAAATTTGCTTTATAATCTCTTTATTGACTCACTCCTCATTCAGAAGCATACAGTTTATTTATATATGTTTGTATAGTTTTCAAAGTTCCTCTTGTTATTGATTTATACTTTTATTCCACTGTGGTCAAATTACTTAATATGATTTCAATTTTTTTTTAGTTTTTAAAGACTTGTTCTGTGACTTAACATATAGTCTATTCTCAAGAATAATCCATGTGCTGTGAAGAATTTGTATTTTGCAACTGTTGGATGAAATGTTCTCCAAATATCTATTAGGTCCATGTGGTCTATAGTGCAGATTAAGTTTAATGTTTCTTTGTTAATTTTTTGTATGTCCAATGCTGACAGTGGGGTGTTTAGTTCTCCAGTGATTATTGTATTGAGGTCTAACTCTCTTTAGCTCTAATAAAATTTGCTTTATATATCTGGGGGGTCCAGTGTTGTACATGAATATATTTAAAATTGTTATTTCCTCTTGCTGAAGTGACCCCTTAATCATTATGTAATTACTTTGTCTCTTTTCATAGTTTTTGTATTAAAATATATTTTATTTAATGTAAGTATAGTTACTCCAGCTTTTTATTTTTATTTCTTAGGTTTTAATTTGCATGTTATATCTTTTTAATACCTTTAGTTTTAGTCTGTGTGTCTTCATAGGTGAAGTGAGTTTCTTGTAGGCAGCATATATTTGGGTCATGGTTTTTTTTTGTTTTTTTTGTTTTTTTTTAATCCATTGAGCCATTTCATGTCCCTTCATTAGAGAATTTAGTTCATTTACATTCAATGTTCTTATTGATAGGTAGGAATTTACTACTTTCATTTTGTTCTTTGTTTTCTAGTAGTTTTATGGCCTTCTTTCCTTCCTGCTTGCCTGCCTTCCTTCCTGTCTTCCTTTGTGGAAAAGCGATTTTTCTCAGGTGGTGTGTTTTAATTTCTTGCTTTTCATATTTCATGTATCTACTTTTGTTTATTTATTTACTTAGGGCTACCACAATGCTTGCAAATTACATCTTATACACCATTTGTTTGTTTGTTTGTTTTGAGACTGAGTCTCACTCTGTTGCACAGGCTGGAGTGCAGTGGCATGATCTTGGCTCACTGCAAGCTCCACCTCCTGGGTTCACGCCACTCTCCTGCCTCAGCCTCCCGAGTAGCTGGGATTACAGGTGCCCACCACCATGCCCGGCTAATTTTTTTTTTTTTTTTTTTTTTTTTTGTATATTTAGTAGAGACGGGGTTTCACCGTGTTAGCCAGGATGGTCCTGATCTCCTGACCTCGTGATCTGCCTGCCTTGGCCTCCCAAAGTGCTGGGATTACAGGTGTGAGCTATCACGCCCAGCCCCATAAGCCATTATTTTAAACTGATGACAATGCATGACAATTTAACTCTGATTCTAAGAAAAAAAAAAGCAAGCAAAGAGAAAACTAAAAAAGACTGTGTAATTCAAGTTCATCACCCCACTATTTAACTTCTTGTTGTTTCTATTTATGTCATTTGTACTATTTTTAAATAAGTTTTTGTAGTTATTATTATTTTTTGAGACAGAGTCTCACTCTGTTTCCCAGTCTGGAGTGCAGTGGCGTGATCTCAGCTCACTGCAACCTCTGCCTCACAGGTGCGAGTGATTCTCTTACCTCAGCCTCCTGAGTAGCTGGGATTACAGGTGCACTCCACCATGCCCAGCTAATTTTTGTATTTTAGTAGAGATGGGGTTTCACCATGTTGGCCCACCCGGTCTCAAACTCCTGACCTCAAGCAATCTGCCCACTTTGGCCTCCCAATATGCTGGGATAACAGGCATGAGCCACTGTGCTTGGCCTACTTATTATTCTCAATAGGCTTGTCTTTTAGTCTTCATACTCAAGATATAAGTAATTTACATACCACAATTGCAATGTTAATGTATTCTGTGTTTGTGCACTTACTGTTATCAGTGAGTTTTGTACCCACATATAATTTTTTATTGCTTGATAATACCCATTTCTTTCAGATTGAAGAACTTTCTTTAGCATTTCCTGTGAGACAGGTCTGTGTTGACAAAACCCCTCAGCTTTTGTTTGTCTCAGAAAGTGTTTATTTCTGCTTCCTGTTTGAAGGATATGTTGGATATATTATTGGATATAACGTTCTTTTTTTTTTTTTTTTTTTTGAGATGGAGTCTCGCTCTGTCGCCCAGGCTGGAGCGCAGTGGCTGGATCTCCGCTCACTGCAAGCTCCGCCTCCCGGGTTCACGCCATTCTTTTGCCTCAGCCTCCCGAGTAGCTGGGACTACAGGCGCCCACCACCTCGCCTGGCTAGTTTTTTGTATTTTTTAGTAGAGTGGGGGTTTCACCGTGTTAGCCAGGATGGTCTCGATCTCCTGACTTCTCGACCCACCTATCTCGGCCTCCCAAAGTGCTGGGATTACAGGCTTGAGCCACCGCGCCCGGCCTGGATATAATGTTCTAAGACAAGATTTTTTCCTTCTGCACTTTGAATATGTCATGCCGCTCTCTCCTTGCCAGTAAGGTTGCCACTGAAAAGTTTGCTGGCAGACATTGGAGCTCCTTTGTATGTTATTTGTTTCTTTTCTGTTGATGCTTTAGTATCCTTATCCTTGACCTTTAGAAGTTTGATTATTAATTGTCTTATTTAGGTTACATGTGCTTGATGTTCTATGGCTTTCTTGTACTTAAATATTGATATCTCTCTCTGGATTTGAAAAGTTCTGTGTTATTATTTCTCTGAATAAACTTTCTACCCCAGTCTCTCTTTCTATTTCCTCTTTAAAGCCAGTATCTCTTAGATCTGTCCTTCTGAGGCTATTTTCTAAATATTGTAAGTGTGTTTCATTCTTTTTTCTTTTTTGTCCTCTGACTGTGTATTTTCAAGTATCCTGTCTTCAGCCTCGGTATTTATTCTGCTTGATTAGATCTGCCGTTGAGAGACTCTAATGCATTTTTCAGTTTGTCAACTGAATGTTTAAGTTCCAGAGTTTCTGCTTGACTTTTTAAAAATTTCAATCTCTTTGTTAAATTTCTTTGACAGGATTCTTAATTCCTTCTCTGTATTATTTTGAAGTTTGTTAAGCTTCCTTGAAATAGCTATTTTGAATCCTCTGTTCTGAAATGTTACATATGCCTGTCCTTCTGGGATTGGTCCCTGGTACCTTATTTTAGTTCAGTTGGTGAGGTCATGTTTTCCTGGATGGTCTTGATGCTTGTGGATGTTCACAATGTCTGGACTTTAAAGAGTTTGGTACTTATTTTTATCTTTGCAGTCGGGGCTTATTTGCACCATCCTCCTTGAGAGGGCATTCCAGGTATACAAAGAGAATTGAGTGTTGTGATCTAAGTTTTTGGTCACTACAGTTGTATCTGCACTAGATGGCACCCCAAGCCCAGTAATGTTGCAACTCTTGCGGACTCATGTAAGTATCACCTTGGTGGGCTTGGATAAAGTCTGGAGAAACTTTTTTGATTACCAGGCAGAGTCTCTTATTCTCATCCCTCAGTTTCCACCAAACAAATGAAGTCTTGCCATGTTGAACTGGAGTTGGTGAAGGGTGATGCAAGCAATCCTGTGTCCACCACAGCTGGGACCGTGCCAGGTCATACGGGAAGCCATTATGTTACTGAGCCTTTCCTAAGGCCTGTGGTGACTACTGCCAGGCTACAGATGACATTTATTCTAGGTCTAAGGGCTCTTTAGTCATAAAGTGGTGAATACTACCAAGACTGGATCTTTCTCTTTAGGGCAGTGGATTCCCTTCTGTCCCAGAGTGTGTCTAGAAATTCCAACAAGGAGCCTGGAATCAGAGGCTTCAGGTGCTTGCTGCCTTACTTATTGTGGCTAAGCTTATATCCAAGTTGCAAGACAAAGTCCTCTTTACTCTTTTACTCCTTTTACTCATTACTCTACTATCCTCAGGCAGAAGGAGTCTTTCCCTGAGCTGCACTGCCTGGGGTTGGAGGAGGGGTGATGCAAGAACTCCCTTGGCCACCCCATCTGGTGTCTCACTGGGTCACATTCACTCCAAGTCCACTGGCTCTGAGTCCAGTGCAGCACAAGGACTTGCCAAAGTTCTGCAGTCCCTGTGGACTGCCTTTAATATTTATTCAGGACTCCATGGCACTTTAGTTTCTGGTGGTGGGGCCAGGCAAAACTCAGGCTCTTGCCACTGGAGTGGAGGAGTCCCCTCTGGCTGGGGCTGCTTTAAATGCTTCTTCCATGGTCACTGGACAAATTCTGCCCTATGCTGTGTTCCACTGTCACAGGGCAGGACTGAGTTTCACTGCCAGTTCCTGCAATCATGTCTCTCTCCCTCACCCAAGCATACAGATTCTCTCTTCATGAGCTGCCAAAAGATGAGGAAGGAGTGATGTAGGCAATGCAACACTGTCGTTCCTGCCCACTTCAGTGCCTCTTTCCTTGACATAATGTTAGAACCAGCTACCGTGATTGCTTACCTGACTTTTGTATCTTATGGAGATGCTTTCTTGCGGGGATAGTTGTTAAATTTGGTGTTCCTCCATGGGAAGAATTGCTAGATTGTTCTATTTGGCCATCTTGCTTCCCCCAAATTTCCTAATTTTAAGTGCCTATAACAACAACAGCAAAGTAATAATAAGTTTAGAGAAAAAAATCAATGTCTAAACTTAACAAATTCTGTCTATAGGCCAGATTTGGTCCAGTGTAAGCATGAACTCCAGTCAAATTATCTGGGTTCCAATTTTTGCTTCAGGATGTACTAGATACATAACCTCACAAGTTAGTTCTGTTACCTCAGTCCTTAATATATAAAGTGAAACAAATAGCACCAACCTCCTACAATGTTTATGAGATGAAATGAGTTTCTAATATATTTCCATGTTTCTGAGACACCACTAAAAACAAGATGCATCATTATTTTATGTGCCCCTAAGAAAGAAAAGATGGCTGCTAATTAACCTATGACACAATGCTTTCTTATCACTCGGAATTGTTGTTTTATAATTATTTAAAGAGCTCTTTCAGAGTTATTTTCACAGTAATTTTTATCATATGTCACTTATGGGCGTGTGTGTGTGTGTGTGTGTGTGTGTAAGAAATACTAAGTGAAATAATTTGGTTTGTATTCTTAAAACCTCCCCACATTATTAGTCTGACATGAATTAGTTTTCCATTGTGATTTAAACACAGTATTATTGTTGGTGCTATTAGCAGCACTGGTGATGTAGCAGTTAAAAGAGTGCTCCCCATTGTCTCCTGGAATTTTTTCTAAGTCACTGAAACCATAACGAGAGTTTTCATGTTGGCACTTTCTTGATCTTACTAGAAGATGTCAATGGAGAATTTTCAAACAGGAAGACTTGTGTTCTTTCTTTAAATGGTCCTTAAGTTAAAGATTGTTGGCTAAACATTCAAAGGATTTCAATTGTTCCATCACTCACCTAGAATAACAACAAAAAAGTTTGTGCATATACAAACATCAACAGCTATATAATCACTGCTGTTTTTCTGAGAATTACTGTCAAAATTTTATTAATTATAAGATATTTTTGATTTTCCTAGATGATAAAATGTAAAAAAGCTTATTTGAAAAAGATAAAGAAATATCAAAGCATTTGATAAATAAAAATAAATTTTTATAGAGAAAAAAGCTAGTCTTTTCACTCAAGTCTCGGCTCCATCATTTATTATCTATACAGCCTTCTTTAAGACCTTGACCTTTTTATCTATAAAACAAACATAATTTGACTTGCAATCGTTGCATGTGACTATACATGGGTGAGTGGATGTTCACGTGCAGAGCATCTTGTGTATGTCAATTCAGCTATCTGAGTCTGAGGGCTGAAAGAACCAAAATTGGGGAAAGAAAGAAACATCAAAAGATTCATGAATTAGATATCTTTGGAAAAGGCAGACCAAATTTAAAAATTTCCTCAAAGAAGAAAAAACGGATATGTAATAATGGTTTTGCCCAATAAATGTAACCTGTTGAGAACAGAGGAGAAAAGTTGATGAGGAAAGAGAGGAAATAGCACAAAGAGAGAAGCATATGCCTACACTGGACATTCTGGTTGGGTGATCTCAGAAAGCTTGAGTCAAGGTCCATCTGTCTGACCTGGGATGTGTGTTCACACAAGTCCAGGAACAGTCATTGTTTGTAACGCTGAAGACTCTGGGGCCTCCTTTTTCCATTAAACTGGATTCCAAAGTCCCTCCTGTCAAAAAAATAAAACAAACAAACACACAAAAACAAACCACTGCTTCAGCTTTTTTGGTTATTTACAAACTGGCCTGTTGGCCTCTTCCTTACCCTAAGCCCCTGGAAGTATCTGGACTTAGAAAATGAGGTCAGTGCCAGAGAAAAGTAAGGCAGAGGGAACAGCTACCTCCCTCCTGCCCCACATCCAAGGATCACAAATGATTCGGAGAGCTGAATGAGGCATTGTATATTTCATTTACAATGATTGTACAACAGCTGTATAATCGATGTTGTTGAAGATATGAATGTTGCTCAGAGTGTAGCATAAATGTCCACAGTGAGCTGCAAATGTGAATAAGAATGGCCTTGCCTGCATAGTAATTGGTATTATTACTGGAATGAATGGGAAAGCCACATATGGATGAATGGGTGGAGCTACAAAAGGGTGCAGCCTCAGAGACAAATGGTAGCTTTTATTTTCTCTTATCCATGCCTGTTATTTCAAATAACCATCCACAGTGGGTGGAGGAAAAGGGATAGGAAGTAGGAATATAGTGGAGAAAGAGTGAAGCTGCTCATCTACTACTTTATATCATGCCCCTTCCTGTTTTCCAGTGCCTACACTTATTAATTATAACAGAGTATATCACACATCCCCTCCTGGAAAAACAAAATCTGTCTGTTACAAAGGGTAGAAGGATAGACTCAGGTGAAGGGTGTGGGGGTGGGGGGAGACATAGGGAAGAGAAACACTTCAGGTTAATTGGAGCTGAGAATATAAAATACTCGTCTTAAAGTGTGTGCTTCAGTTATGAGAAGGAAAGTGTCGAGATCATAATGTTTTCTGTGCAAGATTCAACACAGCATGGGTGTTTTAAAACAAGCAGTAATCATTTCTCATGGAGAAATTATAAGCAGCAGCTCCAGGCTCAGGACAAGCGCATGGGAGAGCCGTTCTTTTCATTTCTGTAGAAAGGCACAAGGAGAAACACGGTAGTTAGCAGATGAGTCCCTTGAACCAAATGGCAGAGTTAGTGACATACAGAATTATATAGTTCAATTTACTCATTGCTTTATTCATTCAGAGAGAAATGACACTGAATTCTCCTAGAATTTTGCATATTAGGAGGGAAGAAATTTTGGTTTTAAAAATCAAACTGTGTGGCTTCTGCAAAGGTTGCAAAGCAAATTGGTCAACTTCATAATCAGGAAATAACAGAAAATTGTTAAATGATTTATTTGGCAAAGCTGGCTATGTTATTTCTTTTAGAGAAGAGACTTTTTGAGCCTGATACAAAAACAGCCTCTGCCCCGATAGACACAGTTTTTGTTTGCTTGCTGTCATCCTGGGTGCACCTATGTGGCATCTGAATCACTATTAGGTCTCTGTTTAAAGATTCATTTTTTGCTAGAAATAATTTCTCTAAAGTAATAAACAATGCACTGCATAACACCACTTTAAAAATTCTTAGAAATAACTGCAAGGAAATTAGTTACAATTATTCACATAGTTCCTCAAAATGGTAGCACATGAGAAGAAAGAGGGGTCCCTCTCACCCGTTTTTTGAAGACCATCTTTGTTTACTTCATTCCCAAGTATTAAGAGATTGCATGATCCATTTGCATAGGATAACTAACATATACCACATCATTTGCACGTCTGCAAGTACACGTGAGTAACCGTAATTACACGTGACACCAATTACTCTATTACTTTGTATTAAATTATAATGGAAAATTCCACTAGAGAATTGAAGCCTAATTGCATCTTAATTTGCATAATTTTGCATATTAATTACATCTCAGATGAATAATAAATTTCAGCAGATTTTTAATTTATGCATAGACACAAAAACAAGTGGAGAAATAATTTAGAAAAAAATACCAGCAACTATTACTTAGGGCATTCAACTAATTTTGCTTAGTTTAGCAAAACAAAACTTGGTTTGTTTAATATAGCATCTTTAGACTGATTGCTGTTTATTGCACAATATGTCAGTCTTGAAACATAGGTGCAGGCATGGTTATTCTTAATAAAAAAGTGTTCAATTATAGCATTTTAAGTTTGATTTTTTATATTTTGATAAAACTGTCTCAGAGATAATATTGTTTCATTGGAAATATCTCTGTGATACATTTTGATTGAGACTTAATTTCTGTTGCAGTTATTTTAAATTCAAGGGATTATAAAAATAGAATATAAAAATATCTTTGTGAAGGAGATCACTAATAAAATATATCAAGTGTTTTCTTTCTTGAGTTTACTATGAAGTCACTCAAGATTGTTTTAGTGATTTTTGTATGAATGATTCAGAGTAAGAAATTCCATGTGTTTCGTTTTATAGCATATAACAATTTAGAGGAATGGCTTTCAAAGATTACTACTATTTTCTGACTGTTTTCTTTGTTTCTCACTGCTTGCACGGTAAACAGTAACATTTGTTCTTAATTGCTAGAGACCTGGGTTTTAAATTTAGTCACCTTTACTTTGGATTTATTAAATAAACAAAAGGTATATTTCTCAGAGTTAATTAATGCATTTTAGTTACATAGCTGTATCTAGGTTGACAGTCCTTAAAAAAAAGAAAAAAAAAACCACCGACTTAGTGTTCCTCAAATGAAAATATGTAACTGAAAATTCACTCAGTGTTCCTCAAATGACAATATGTAACTGAAAATTCATTTCATCTACTTCTTGCCTAAACCCAATCTGTATTGCTGTATACCTGCTGCCACTGTTAAAGGATGGGCGGAAACCTTTAGCTCTGCCTCCACTAAGTCTAATACTATGATCATTTGCCAAATTATACAAAAGGAGAGGATGACACGTCCTAATAAATCAGGAAACTGTCAGGATTAATAATCTCAGCCGTCATCTGTTTTCCTATAAAAGCCCTACTGGCATCAAATATTTTCCAGTTTGTTTGGCAGTTCTGTTGGTGCGGAAACTGGACCTGTGCCAGCCTGGTGCCGTGCAACCTCCAAGAAGCCATTCTATATGTCTTTTATAACATTAGTCTAAATTTCACAATTGTGCTGGTTCACAGGGCGGTAAGCAAGAAGTCTTTACAACATATGTTCCCCTTCTCCGGTGACCAATCATTGTTACGATTTGCTATTTGATAGGCAATAGTTTGAGCTTAAAGGCTTAGATTTGTCTTTGTTTCCTAATAGTTCAGTATTTTCTGTTTGTGTCAAAAAAGTTTGCCTTATTCTTAGGCAAGCTAGAAGCAATGGAAAAATAAAAACTCACCAGTGCTTTCTTTATTACATGAATTTCTATTAGGTGCTTGACTCTGGTCTTTGCTTTCTGTTGCCAGGTTACAGTCCTAGGAACACCTTTGATTGTTTGTATGTTTAAAAGCAGAAATAGTTCAGCTATCTAAAATATAACTGAATCGATGACTGCATCTGGTTTTTTTTGTTTGTTTGTTTGTTTTTTTTTACTTTTTTTGTTCAATCCTTTTGACCAGGTTCTTATATTAAAGAGAGGTTTGAGCTGGATGAATGCCTCAAACCAACCCAGTCTTTCCAACATTTAAACAATAGTTCCCTCTTGTGGCTATGCTTCAATAGTGCGATTTAAGAACGGAGGAAAGTAAAAATCTGGTGACTATTAAACAGATTTCGACACAGCATACTGTAGTGATCTACTTGCACCTTGTATTTAGAGGCATTCCCAGAACTCTCAAGTTTTTCTGACTTATTTTCAGTAAGGTATAAGTTTTGGTGTTTGGGGTGAAAGAACAGCCAAGCATCCTGATGCTTATTTCCTGGTGGTATTAGAAAAATACTCTCCTATAGGGGATAGAGTCCACATTTTAGGACATTTTTGAATATGTTAAAGTGTATGTTGGAAAAAAGGCAGTTGAGGCTGTCTCTGTAGCTTTAGAAATAAATTTATAACTTCACTATTAAAAATATTAATCATTTCCTAAAGGAACATCGTAAGTGTACAATTAAATCTAGATTATGCTTGTCCTTTCAGATTTTATCCTCAAAGATCATCTGAGAGGGGGTAAAAATCTTACAATTAACCAGCTCCTCTAAAATGATCTTTCCAAGCACCTTTGATATATGCTTTTAGAGATTTATTTTGAGTCAGATTTCCCCAGGGGCCACCATCTTACACTCTCCAAATTACCGTGATAAAAAGCATTCTTCTGACACCGTAACTGTAAACAGCCCACAAATACTTTCTGTCTGTGTTAAGCTATGTTCAGAACAGCAACAGCCAAGAGCTGTCCCTTAAGTAGATTTTTTTTTTTTTTCCTGAAGACTGTGTTTAATGTAAAAGTAAAGTGTTGTTAGTAACAGAGACAAGAATCTGCACCACGGTCATATGACTGTGTCTACAAAAGATTGCAGCCATCCACGCAAGTCGGATGCGATGTGTTTTAGTACACTTCAACATTCTGAGTAATTACAATGCCGACTTTCAATTCTACTTTAAGGATCCTTTTGAAAGAATGAAAGCATTCGTTCTTGTCAAGGCATTTTCAAGCCACAGTCTTTCTCATTCACCACAGAGTTTAAGTATTTGAAAGTTTAACATGGAAAATGAGGCTCGGGATGGAAACGGACATGATTTCTGTGTGTCGAAGGAGGGTAATAGAAAGAGAGCTGGTCGTCCAGAAGCAAGAGTATGGCGATAATATAATTACCGACAACATATCACTTACTCTTCCGATTCCAAATGAACTCCTTCCTTTCCCTCCCTCAGCTAGAACAGGCTCAGGCACCAAGTTACAAGTCTTTTCACTTCATTGCTGGGGCAGCTCCGCAGGTTTTGCTCATGAGCCTCCATTTTGTTTAGAAGTGCACACCTTTCCCTTGTTAATAAAAACACAGGCATTTAATTGTTAACTATTCACCTGCAAGATGAGTCACATCAAAAGCTCTCATAAGAGAGGAAGCTTATATATTAAGGAAATAGGACTAGCATCAACTTAAGTTTTAGTACAAATTCCAAAATTGAGAAGAATGATTTTCCCCCCCTTAAAATAGTGAACTTAAAAAGCAAAGTTATTTCCCATTTTGGTTTCTGATGCCACTGTCTACCATGACTGGGCTCGGGAGGCACCTTTGCACACGCATTTCCTTTTGTCACGTTCAACCCAGGTCTGGTCTGAAGCTTCCTGTGGAGTTAATGCCCAACCCACTATAATTCTTTCCCTTGACTTTTTTCCCTTTCTTTTTGTTCATTAAAAAGGTATAAGATTAGGCTGGGGGTAGTGGCTCACGCCTGTAATCCCAGCACTTGGAGAGGCCTAGGCAGGCGGATCACCTGAGGTCTGGAGTTCAAGACCAGCTTGGCCAACAAGGTGACACCCTGTCTCTGCTAAAAGGAAAGATACAAAAATTAGCCAGGCGTGGTGATGCTCACAAGCTGAGGCATGAGAATCTCTTGAACCTGGGAGGCAGAGATTGCAGTAAGCCAAGATCATGCCACTGCACCTCAGCTCAGTCTCAAAAAAAAAAAAAAAAAAAAGAAGAGATATGATTAAATGAAACAATGACCAGGAGATGTTCCTCCACAAATGTGTAGTGATTACCTTCTTGTGGGTATTGAAAAATGTCCATCAACTGGTTTTTTATATGAACTGTACCGTCAAACTGTTCATTGCTCCTTGCATTTGCTCACTTTTTGTCTCTGCTTCTGTCTGTCTCCCTCTCTGTTTGTCTGTTTCTCTCTTTCTTGTTGAGATTATCAATGTAATATACTTGCACAGGAAAAATAAAACCTAAAAAGCCAATTGGCTTCTTACCTTCCTCCTTCATTCTCTTAGGAAATCACAGAGCCCCTTGGAAGTTGGCAAAACAAAGAAGGAAATAGGGGAACTGTAACACAGAGGAATCAGAATTTAGATTTAATGATCCAGTAAAATGTCAACCAAATATTCAGGCTTTGAGACTGACACTTATTTGCCAGCTTTTTATTAATATTTTGCCAAAAAATGGTGAAGGAAGTCCTGATCATTACCATATATTCTGATCATTGTTTAATAAAGGAGACTTTAGCAACAAAAGAACAGATAGAACATAATCTCAGAAAGAAAAAAAGACATCCTTTTCCATTAGCTATATTTAGTTTTTAAAAATCATCACATTTATCTCATTTTTCTTCTTTTTATCCTTTATGCTTTTGTCAATTAGATTAGCTAAACTTCAGTATACAGAAGTGCTAGTCTATAGACTAAAATCTGGAACACATAAGCTCACTATTTGTTGTTCTTTAGAGTCCTGCTCAAATTTACCTCTTTCAAGAGATTCTCCTTAATTTCCCATGTGAAAATAAACAGTTGTTTCATCTAAGCTCCTACATATTATTTTATTTTCATCCATTTTATTTTGAATTTGATTGATACTGCACTTACCTCCATCTCCAGATTGTAAACTCCATGAGGTCAGGAATTCTTATTACTTATTCATTTTTTAAGGAGCACTCCATAAATGCCAGACGACCAAATGAACCCAAATCTGACAGAAAAAAGATATGATTTATGCAAGAGCTGATTTTTCCTTCCACGGAGCAGTAATTCCTGGTAGGCACATAGAAGGGGGGTTAGAAATGTTAGGAAGTGAAATCGGTCACCTTCACATCATGCTGGCAATGCCACAGTGCCTAAAAGGAAGATGTAAATTCTCCAAATTGTTCTATTTATATATATGTATTTATATATGTGTGTGTGTGTGTCTGAGGATTTAACTTCCAACCTCCAGATATGTACACACACGTAAATACACACACACACATTACACACATATACATCGAGTTACTGGAACTTTGCTCCAATTAAGAACACAACCTAAAGTTTCAATATGGAGAGGAAAATATGTATTTTTATTGGCCTTGCTCTTGGCTAGCCGCTTTTATTTTTCAGATTCTCTTTGCTAAACCTGATTCCTGGTGTGCTATGGTACAAAGATCTGTGGCTGTCATGGGGTTGCAGATTTTAGAGTTAGAAAGGTGTTAGGAATTGATCTGTCTCCACTTTCCAAATGTATGGAAAAGGAAATGGAGACCGAGGAAGACAAAACATCTAGGTCTTCGGACTTGCCAGCCAGTGCTTTTCCCACTCAAACTATTAAATTGACAGAAGGGAAAATCATGTGGCAATTTGTGCTTTTAAAACAGAGAATTTTTAGAGGCAATCTAATTATTTTTATATTACATTAAGAAAGGAAGAAAGGGAAGAAGAGCGAGGCACCAAAATCAAGAAGGTAAGCTCTTTGGAAAACCTGGTTTTCATCAGCTGGTCATAACCTCTGGAGTGAAGACTGGGCCCAGAGGAATATTCCGGACCGATCTATTCTTGGCAGAAACTGCTTTTTGGGTGAGTAAGCCGCCCACTAGCCTTTTTTTTTCTCCCATCATCTAGATAAAAATGAGTGTTTAAAAACTGTGCTAAAATTTTCAAAAACACCTTAAAAAGATTCCATTACTTAAAGTGATTTGGATAATTGTGTTCAATGGTAGCCATTATTTAAAAATATAATTAGTTGCTGAACTCAGAGAAGGAGGGAAATTTCTGCAGGTGTTTCTCATTATTTGCTATGCATACAAAATATCTGCATAAATTACCATTATTATTCCAATGTATACTAAGAGACAATAAAGCATTAGCAAGCAAAGAAGAACGTTGTTGACCCACAGACTGTGAGAGAGAGGCCTGGATGCACAGTAATAGTGTGTTGGCCTTCAGTGCTGTTGCTGCACATGTGCTACCGCATTCAGGATTAAAAGAAACAATTTTGCACCTGTAACAATGTTACATATGGAATGTAACTCCATCAGAAAGATATTTAAAATAGGAGAAGGGGCAGGGAGAAACAAAACAACTGGAAAAAAATAAGGCTATAATTGTTTCAAAAGGGTGACACACACTTAAACTAGGTATCTCGGATTTCTTTGAGCTTAAAGCCCTAGCAGAACAGACAACTGAATTTTTTTAAGTATGTGGTGCATTTGCCAGTTTTCTTTCATTATTGTTAGGGTTTGATGGCAATGTTATTGTCAGTATGGTCCAACCGAACTCTCTACGATGATGGAAATATTCCATATCTGCATAATCCAGCAGTAGCCATTAGTCACATGTGGCTGTTGAGTCCCTGAAATGTAGCTGGTGCAACTAAGTAATTGATTTTTTACAATTTAATTTTAATTAATTTAAATATAAATAACCACATCTGGTGGCTAATGTAATGGACAGCATAGGGAAGTTAGTTGCACTGAGTGGTCCTTGTCAATAAAAATGGTAACTAATATCTTTTGAGTACTTACTACATACCAGGCACTGGGCTAAATATTATCTCATTTAATTAACACCACAACTCTATGAAGTAGGTACTTTTATGCTTGAGAAGACTGAGGTCCGTAGAAATTAAGGTATTTGTCTTGATGTCACCAGACCAGCATATGAAGGAGTCAAGATATAATCTAGGCAGTCTAACTCCAGATTTCTCCCTATGAACTCTTGTTAAGGTGGCATCAAGAAACAACACACTGCTGAATTTACTCTACTAATCCACAATAAATCAACTTCTGTCAGTCTCTAATATGAAATCAAATGATAAATGAATATGTGTCACATTGGAAGTAAAGATTATCCAGTGATCAATCCAACTCTTAGGATTGACAAGAGGGAGGCCTAAAGCAGATGAGTTCAAACGTGTTAGTGCTTAGTAAGCTTAAAACCAAGGTCATTGTAATATATGCAAATGTAGCGAGTGTCCCAAACTGCACGTAACATAGCAAACACTCATAAAATGGTGTGTGTGCATCCTCCAGGGAAATCTGATACAGCGACCAAGAAGGAAGACTTGGAAGAGATGTTGGGGCCTGATCATTTGGTGATGAAAAGCAAATGAAAAATACTGCCTGGAGGCTGGGTTCGGTGGCTTACACCTGTAATGCCAGCACTTTGGAAGGCCAAGGTAGGTGGATCACCTGAGCTCAGGAGTTCAAGGCTAGCCTGGGCAACATGGTGAAACCCCATCTCTACTGAAAATGCAAAATATTAGCCAGGTGTGGTGGAGTGCACCTGTGGTCCCAGCTACTTGGGGGGCTAAGATGGGAGGATTGCTTGACCCTGGAAGGTGGAGGTTGCAGTGAACAGAGACTGAGATTGTGCCTCCAAACTAGGTCACAGAGTAAGACCCAGTCTCAAAAGAAAAAAAAAGAAAAAGAAAGAGAAAGACTGAAAGAAAAGAAAAATACTCATTGGGAAATGAAAGTAAGCCACTAACAATTTGATACATCATTCTGCTTTTCATTTATAATTCTTGCATGATATGAGTAACACTCTGCTGATATAATATCCCCAGCCACTTATAGTTCAAGAGTTCACAAACCAGTTCATGTTTCAGGCCCATCCAAACAAGAGACTGCTACTAAGGGATCAAAGGAGAAAACAAGGCAGAAAATTGGTACATCTTATTTTTAATAATTCCCATATTATAATGGATATTAACAAAAACCTGTTTTGAATCTTGCTGCCATAGCTTTTAGAATAATCTTAAAATTCATGCAATCTTTGTGGGGGTTCTGTACTTCTACATATATTTTGACTAAAATCGACTAGAATCTTTTGTCCAGATGGTAAAAGAAAACTTTCTTTTTGCCTTAGCTAGGTGCTTTACACATCTTAGGTAGGCAAAATTATTCATATTGGACTTCAGAGAGATTAAGTAATTCACCCAATGACATCCAACCAGTGAGTTAGAAAATCAAGATGTGAACTCAAGTTCTGTGTCTATCAAGTTCCAAAAATTGTGTCTATCAAGTTCCAAAAATTGTCACTCTCTACTGCTCTGACCTGCTCCCCACTGCCATACAGTATTGTCTGTGATCTGGGCTTAAAATTATGAATATAGTTGTATTAGTCCATTTTCATGCTGCTGATAAAGACATACCTGAGACTGGGCAATTTACAAAAGAAAGAGGTTTAATGGGACTTACAGAACCACATGGGTGGGGAAGCCTCACAATCATGGCAGAAGGCAAGGAAGAGCAAGTCACATCTTACATGAATGGCAACAGGCAAAAAAAGCTTGAGCAGGGAAACTCCCTTTTTTTAAAACCATCAGATCTTGTGAGATTCATTCACCACCACAAGAACAGCACAGGAAAGACCTGCCCCCATAGTTCAATCACCTCCCACTGGGTTCCTCCCATAACACATGGGAATTGTGGGAATTACAAGATGAGATTTGGGTGGGGACACGGGGCCAAACCATATCATTCCACCTCTGGCCCCTCCCAAATCTCTTATCTTCACATTTCAAAACCAATCATACCTTTCCACAGTCCCCCAAGTCTCAACTTATTTTGGCATTAACTCAAAAGTCCACAGTCCAAAGTCTCAACCATGACAAGGCAAGTCTCTTCTGCCTATGAGCCTGTAAAATCAAAAGCAAGTTAGTTACTTCCTAGATACAATGGGGGTAGAAGCATTGGGTAAATACAGCCATTTCAAATAGAAGAAATTGGCAAAAACCAAGGGGCTACAGGCCCCATGCAAGTTTGAAATCCAGCGGGGTAGTCAAATCTTAAAACTCCAAAATGATCTCCTTTGACTCCATGTCTCACATCCAGGTCACACTGATGCAAGAGGTGGGTTCCCATGGTCTTGGGTAGCTCCACCTCAGTGGCTTTGCAGGGTATAGACCCCCTCCTGGCTGCTTTCATGGGCTGGCATTAAGTGTTTGTGGCATTAAGGTGCACTGTGCAAGCTGTCGGGGGATCTACCATTCAGGAGTCTGGAGGATGATGGCCCTCTTCTCACAGCTCCACCAGGCAGTGCCCCAGTAGGGACTCTGTGTGTGGGGGCTCCCACCCCACATTTTCCTTCTGCACTGCCCTAGCAGAGGTTCTCCTTGAGGGCCCTGCCCCTGCAGCAAACTTTTGCCAGGGTATCCAGGCATTTCCGTACATCTTCTGAAATCTAGGTAGAGGTTCCCAAACCTCAATTATTGACTTCTGAGCACCTGCAGGCTCAACACCACATAGAAGCTGCCAAGGCTTGGGGCTTCCACCCTCTGAAGCAACAGCCCAAGCTGTTGGTCCCTTTTAGTCAATGGTTGGAGCACCTGGGACACAGGGCACCAAGTCCCTAGACTGCACACAGCAGAGGGATCCTGGGCCTGACCCACTAAAGCATTTTTTCCTCCTAAAACTCTGGGCCTGTGCTGTGAGGAGCTGCCATGAAGACCTCTGACTTGCCCTGGAGACATTTTCCCCATTGTCTTGGGGATTCACATTCAGCTCCTCATTACTCATGCAAATTTCTGCAGCCAACTTGAATTTCTCCTCAGAAAATTGGATTTTCTTTTTATCAAATTGTAAGTCTACAAATGTTTCAAACTTTTATGCTCTGTTTCCCTTTTTAAATTGAAGGCTTTTAACAGCACGCAAGTCACCTCTTGAATGCTTTGCTGCTTAGAAATTTTTTCCACCAGATACCCTAAATCATCGCTCTGAAGTTCAAAGTTCCACAAATCTCTAGGGCAGGGGCAAAATTCTGCCAGTCTCATTGCTAAAACATAACAACAGTCACCTTTACTCCATTTCCCAACAAGTTCCTCGTCTCCATGTGAGACCACCTTAGCCTTGATTTCATTGTCCATATCATTAACAGCACTTTGTTCAAAGCCATTCAACAAGTCTCTAGGAGGTTCCAAACTTTTTCACATTTCCCTGTCTTCTTCTGAGCCCTCCAAACTGTTCCAACCTTTGCTTATTACCCAGTTCCAAAGTCACGTCCACATTTTTGGGTATAGTTTCAGCAGTGCCCCACTCTACTGGTACCAATTTACTGTATTAGTCTGTTTCGTGCTGTATGTCATAAACACACACCCGAGACTGGGCAATTTACAAAAGAGCAAGGTTTAATTAGACTTACGGTTCCACCTGGCTGGGGAAGCCTCACAATCATGGCGTAAGGCAAAGAGGAGCAAGTCACATCTCACGTGCATGGTGGCAGGCAAAGAGAGCTTGCACAGGGAAACTCCCATTTTTTAAAACCATCAGATCTTGTAAGGCTCATTCACCACCACCAGAACAGCACAGGAAAGACCCACCTCCCCCAATAATCCAATCACCTCCCACTGAGTTCCTCCCACAACACGTGGGAATTGTGGAAGTTACAAGATGAGATTTGGGTGGGGACACAGAGCCAAACCATATCAATAATCCAGTCTCATTTTTGGTATTCCACAAAATCAGATCTTCAAAGACACAAACCAATTCATCAGATTTGCATAACAACATGCCTCAAAATCCTGGCTAATTCTGTTCCTTTCAAACTAAATGAAACTTCACACTCTTTTCCTGCCCCCAGCCTGTGCCGTCTCCCACAAAACTTTCCTAATTTCTAATTCTTCACAGGAATTTTACTGCACACCTGCCCCATCTGCTTTTTAGGATCAAAACTAATTACCCCCTTGAGTTCTCACAGTCATTCCTCTGTGTTTGCATCTATTACACTGTATTATGGTTGCTATTTAAGTACCCGTGTTCTCCACTCCACCACTCAAAGTTGCATTTTATCCTCTGCTCCCTTTTTGTGTGTGTGTCTTCAGTAACTGACAAAGTGTCTGCATATAATAAATGCTTAAATATTTGTTGAATTCAAATGAACTAAATAAAAACAAGCAAGTTCACACAAACTTCTCCAAATATGAATTAAACCAGGGTATACATTTTCACACTGATAATAATGCTATCAAATGAGCCAGTTATAACAATGATCTCTTTATGATTGTATTTACATGGTATTTTATAACAGTTTGGTTCTCACTTTGTTTCCCAACAAAACAATGAGCCCTTTAAAGTTATTATTTATATTAGTATAGCACATATGTTAAGAGCACAGACTCAAATTTATAAGTAAATAGTGCTCAGGTCTTAATTTAACACGGTGACTGATAGATGACATGGAGACATCAATGCCACTGAAAGAAAAGTTTAATGTCATTCACACTTTGAGAAACAAGAGGTGTGGCATGCCATGCAGGGCCACAGGAAGAGACAGCAGATTTGGATAGGAGACAGAAATAGGGCTTTGGAGGAAGCCTAGGCCAGAGGTTTTATTGGTGTTTCTGTAGGAAAGGCAAGGTGGGGTAGAATAACATGTTCAGGATTGACTAGTTTGAATAATTCCAATGGGCTTTGGGCTATGGGAGTGGTCTTAGTTGCCTGGTATCTGACCCTGGAATAATTTAGGTAGGAGGAAATATTGGCTTGGTGTATGAGACTACATAAAGCAGGTGGTTGGAGATTAGTTGGTTTGGGTATGAAAGGTATGCTCATGGCCTAGCCCTTTGTTATCTCTAAAGAGTGGCTCACCCTTGGAAGGACAGACTTCACTGACCATCAAGATTTTTAAGATTTCAAAACATAAGATACAGAAAATGAAAAACATGACTAATACAATGACCTTGAACAAGTTGCTCAACCTCTCTCATTTTCCTCATCTGTAAAATGGGGATAATAATTACAACATCATAGGGTTGTGGTGAGGATCAAATGAATTAATATACGTAAGACAGATAGAACAGTATATGACATATACAATATGATGTAAAAATTAGCAATAATATTTGTCACTACATACAACACCTCCCAAAATGCATCCCACAAGATAGGAGGTGCTTGAAAAGTATTGAATGAATGAACGTAGGAATAAATGAAGAAGTCTTCAGGATTACACACCTTAGTGTTGAGCAACCAACATTTCAATTTCTTAGAAACAGAAAAATAATTTATGGGTAAAGCTGGTCCTGGAGTGAAAAAGATGAACTGAATCTAGCGAAGGAATAAGATTCTCACTAACTAAAGCTTTTGTTGCTGTTTTCCTATAGTGCATCTTTTAGTCCATCTATCTCTGTCTCAATATTTAAGGCAGGCATTTGTCTTTCCGGTTTCTTTTGGCATCACTGCAGTCATCAAATGGAACATAATTTCCTTCATCCATAACCCAGTGAAGTTTAGTTGGACTTGATACCACTCCCAATTTTAAAAAGAAAATTTGCATCTTCAGACATCAGCAGCATGAGGCAACCTAAGAAATAAGTGTGCATTAGGCCTCTAAATAGACTTTTCCTTTATTATCTGTATGTAGCATGTACCTAATGGAAAATGAAGCGACAGCATCCATCTCCTTCTACTGGCATTACAATTTAAAGGAATCCAGTGAACTGTCCTTGTTAAAGCATAGGATCTAGTACGATTCTTTACTTCTAATGAACTCAGCATTTCAGATGCACAGATCTTTAGAATTGGAGAACTGGATGTTTTTCCACCCCCTGGATTTCCAAAGAAGAAAACAGATTCCAAGGCCCCATCTGCCATCTCTTGTCAACAGTCCTGGAAAAAGGATTCATTTCTATGTATTTAGGACACCCAGAATAATGTCTTATTTTTTGAAATCAGCATGGTATCCAAATGAAGGCAGCCATTTTACTAGTATTAATACAAAAAACTTACTTCAGTGAACAATGAGGACTTGAAATATCTATCTACTATATCCCCAATGCCAAGAGCATGGAAGAGATAATCTATGTTACAACATGGATAAGTAACTAATTTTCTTATTCATAGGTACAAATAGCTGTGTTGGAAACAGCATCAGTTGGAGACTTTGGGGCCCAAATCTGCCAACCTCTAGATATGTGACTTTATGTAAACTATTTAAATACTCGAGGTCTCTGTTTTCTTATCTGTAAAATGAGGGGATTAAATCAGATGTTCAAGATCTAACATTTCCTGATTTTATGAGAGGATTTATAATCAAACTTTATGGTACTAATTACCTGCAGGTCACTTAAGTAGGTCTGATTATCAACACTAATTCACATGGACTTAATATAGAATTAACCAGACCACATGATAACCTCATAAACATACTCTTTATACACTTTTAATCTTTTGGGGTTATTTCCTATAACAAGAGGTCCAATTTAAAAATGAGTTGAGTTATAGGCCTTTATATAGCATTCATTTCTACACACTTGAAATAGAAAATGTTAGCTATTTAATCAGTCAGGTTTATAATTTAGTTTGTAAACTCAGAGACCATATCTAGGTTTTACATAATATTGATTACATGATCAGGGCTCATTAAAGGATAATAATTTAAAAATCACTTCTAAGTGTTAGCTTTTCCTAGCTAATTTCCTTTTCATGTGAATGCTTCATGTTTTAATATATCACCCTTTTCTCTTATTTATTTATTTATTTGCTCTAGAAAACTGGTGAGAATTAATCTAGAATGATGACAAAATTAATGGGAATTTAAATGGAAGTGTAATCTTATTGGAATTTCATTTCTGATGACATAATAATAGGCTTATATAGCACCTTTCATCTATGGACCTCTAGGCACTTTACAAACATTAGTTAATTCGCACAACAATCCTGTGAGGTTGGCAATTATAATCAGCCCCATTATGTAAATCAGGGAAGT
Source organism: Macaca nemestrina (assembly GCF_043159975.1). NCBI lineage: Eukaryota > Metazoa > Chordata > Mammalia > Primates > Cercopithecidae > Macaca > Macaca nemestrina. The sequence continues at coordinate 29,088,194 of NC_092126.1, read as the reverse complement.
GCAATACAGGGAGGTTAAGTTCCTCAGGCAACAGGGAAACTAGTGGCAGAGCCGGCATCAGACCACAAGCATCCAAATGCTTACAACTGCACACCCAAAGAAGCTTGTGGAAAGCCTACCATTTTAGTTGGTTGCCACGAAAAGACCTCTTTCCAAAAGAAAAAAAATCCCAAAGAAATGTCTAATCTTGCCATTGCTTGCAGTGCTCCACAACGGAGGTGAAAGAACTAGAAGGGTAGGGCAGTATAAAGGAGACTTGCCTCGCAATGTACTCTGCCAAGCTTTTTCTCACCAGGCCAAGACTCCAGCCAAAAGGCTATGTGCGATCCCTTTTTTTGCCAGCAACATTTGAAGGAAAAATAACCCAAATGCTAATATGAACATTGTTTATAATAGCAGAAATGATTTATTGAGCGTTTAATGGTTGATGGGCATTGTATTAAGATGTTTCATATACGTCACCTCATTTAATCTTTATAATAACCTATATATAAGTATATTAACTATTGCTGTGTAACAAAGCACCCTAAAACCCAGGACTTAGAAAAAATATTTATTTTTGTTCTTCTATCTGTGGGTCAATGAGGGGGTTGGTGATGTAGGCTGGACTTGACCTCCAGCTGAAGGTTGGATCCAGGTCTACTCAACAAGCCTTTCCTACTCCTTAGACATCAGGATAGCTGGAGCATTTTTTCTCATGATAAGCATGTTTTAAACTGTTACTGCATCACATCTTCTGATATCCCACTAGCTGTGCAAGTTCAAGGCCAAAGCCAAAATATGAAGTACTTCCTGCCCAGGATGAGGTCCACCCAGTTGCATGACTAAATCCAATGTCAATGAAATAGGAAAGTTTATTCCTGATATAAAGTTGGTAGAAACAGTGAATATTTTTGAATAATTGAACCTATCATTGTAGCTATTCTTTTGTTCCTTCTTTTACTTTTTTTTTTTTTCTTTTTGAGACAAGGTCTCACTCTGTGGCCCAGGATGGAGTGCAGTGACATGATCATGACTCACTGCAGCCTCTCTCTCTACCTCTTCGCCTTAAGCAATCCTCCCACTTCAGCCTCCCAAAGGGCTGAGATTGCAGGCATGAGCCACCACACCCAGTCTTGTAGCTATTCTTGTTCCAATTTTACAGATGACAAAGCAAGCTGGAAGCAGGGAAGCCTTAAGAATTTGAATGTCTGTATGTCTCCCAGCCCTGCTCTGACTGCTGTTTCTCTTTTAACAGCAATTATAGGTTGCCTTCTCATTCCTCAGATTATCTACTCAGAAGTGACATAAACCCACCTTTTCTTCTTCACTGGAGATTAATGATTTAAATTACAGGGCCAAGCACTTCTCTGTCCTGGTTATGGCTTAAGCAGGGGCTAAATAGTCTTTTTCGCTTCTGTGCCTTTAGTTCCACATGAGACCAAGAAGTACTGAGCCCTCCTCAAACCTTCAACACCAGTGCATTTAAGCTATTAAACCGTCCTGTTGCATTTCAAAGAATGGATGCTGACAATTCACAGAAAGCACCCTTTAGCTTTTGGATGTATGAATTAATCATTCCAGTTAACTAGATACAAAGTTCACCTAAGGTCTCTGACCTTCTGAAGATAAATATTCAACATATCCGACTTACTCAGTAGAAGCAATGCAAATTACCAACAGTCCCTGGGTCAAGGATCTGAGAGACAATAAGAAGTTCAAATAAATCAGACCATAAGGGGCAGACAAGAATTTTATTACTGATGTGAATACTGCACATCATCCACATACAGTTCTCTCCTGCCAATATCATCAGGGGCACCAAAAAGTGTGAGATAGGCTGGCTCAATTTTTGTACTTTTGTCAGCTGTTACATCTTCCAACTCTATTTGTAAGATGTAGAATTGTGAACACAAGAAAGGAGAAAGGCCTGCAACTTTATTAGTGTATACCTACCAGTTTAAAAGGAGTTAATAATATTTTAACACCTATAAAACTATGCAATGGATAGAAGTTGTGGCATTACAATGTTTGCTTTTCAAATTCCATTTTGCAGAGTGTAAGAATTCCTTGGCAGGGCTACAGGAGCAGCTGCAGGAAAACAGAGAGGCAGAGGTACAGTGCCTTTGGTCTCCCCTTATTCTACTGGAGCAGCTGCATTTTTATCTGCTTTATCAATTGAATTTCATGTACAATTACACTGGAATAAAAGCATTCTGCTGTTTTAAAAATCGTTTTAAACCACTGGTTTTGATCACGTCTTTTTCTGCTATATTATTCATTTTTCTATACCAAACAACTGTGCTTATCTTGAACATGGCCTTAACATTTATTTATTTAAATTTTGGCTCTTTGCGTATCAGCAAAGAATGGTATTCTCTTTGCCATGTTTTTAGCCTTTTTCCAAAACATGCCCCATTCTGTCTTGATTGCTTTAATCTTTTTGTTCTCTTCTCCTTATGTTCAGCATCAAAATTGCTATTTTACTCCTAGCCTAGGGACAGGCATATTCGATACCATTTCAAATAAATAATCTAACTGGAGATTGGAGAGAAAAACAAGATCTCTGAGGTCTGGGAATGGCTGTGTTACATTTAATTTATGCAAAACCTTCTGTATCACACTCTCTGTAGGATTTTCTTTGAATTCCTGACCACTACCTTTCAGATAGTGGAGTTTCATGGAGCACACAGCAATGATCAGTATAACCCAAAGGGTTCTTTCCAGTCACTTCCACTCTCCATCTCTTTTTGTGAAATGTCACGTATGGATGAGCTGAGAGACCACAGGCACACTTGGGCTGCTCCCTGAAAGCCAGAGCTGCTTCATATCTATTTATATGTGGACATGATGAGGCCTCTTGGACAAACATAGCAACTCTTCACTGAAAATGTCTCAGTTCTATTTTTTAACACAATATTCCAACCCTCCCCTTTCTCTTACCATTAAAGGTATTGCCTCACATTGCACTATCCCTCAGCTTCTTGGTCCTCTGAACTGTGCTATCACTGTAACAGAGAGAGAAGAAAAAATTTAATCTCCAGTGATATCAAGTAACTCCTGTGTCTTTGGCACCATTGCTGGTGGAAATCTCTGGTCTATTTAAATTACTGTGAGTTTAGACTTCAAGAAAAACTCCTCACTGATTTTTCCTAAACATTCTTTTTTAATTTTTTAATTTATTTATTATACTTTAAGTTCTGGGATACATGTGAGGAATGTGCAGGTTTGTTACATAGATATACACGGGCCATGGTGGTTTGCTGCACCCATCAACCGTCATCTACATTAGGTGTTTCTCCTAATGCTATCCCTCCCCTAGTCCCCCACCCCCCAAAAGGCCCCAGTGTGTGGTGTTCCCCTCCCTGTGTCCATGTGTTCTCATTGTTCAATTCCCACTTATGAGTGAGAACATGGTTTCTGTTCCTGTGTTAGTTTGCTGAGAATGATGGTTTCCAGCTTCATCCATATCCCTGCAAAGGACATGACTCATCCTTTTTTATGACTGCATAGTATTCCATGGTGTATATATGCCACATTTTCTTTATTCAGTCTATCAATGATGGGCATTTAAGTTGGTTCCAAGTCTTCGGTATTGTGAACAGTGCTGTAATAAACATAAGTGTGCATGTGTCTTTATAGTAGAATTATTTATAATCCTTTATAAAGTAATGGGATTGCTGGGTTAAATGGTACTTCTGGTTCTAGATCCTTAAGAAATTGCCATGATGTCTTCCACAATGGTTGAACTAATTTACACTCCCACTAACAGTATAAAAGCGTTCCTATTGCCCCACATCCTCTCTAGCATCTGTTGTTTCCTGACTTTTTAATGATAACCATTCTAACTGGTATGAGATGGTATCTCATTGGGGTATTTATTTGCATTTCTTTTGGCCAAGACAATCCTAAGCAAAAAGAACAAAGCTGGAAGCATCACACTAACTGACTTCAAACTATACTACAAGTCTACAGTAACCAAAACAGCGTGGTACTGGTACCAAAACAGATATATAGACCAATGGACCAGAACAGAGGCCTCAGAAATAACACCACACATCTACAACCATCTGATCTTTGATAAACCTCACAAAAACAAGCAATGGGGAAAGGATTTCCTATGTAATAAATGGTGTTGGGAAAACTGGCTAGCCATATGCAGAAAACTAAAATTGGACCATTTTCTTACACCTTAACAAAAATTAACTCAAGATGGATTAAAGACTTAAATGTAAGACCTAAAACCATAAAAATCCTAGAAGAAAAGCTAGGCAATACCATTCAGGGAATAGGCATGGGCAAAGACTTCATGACTAAAACATGAAAAGCAATGGCAACAAAAGCCAAAATTGACAAATGGGATCTAATTCAACTAAAAAGCTTCTGCAGAGCAAAAGAAACTATAATTAGAGTGAACAGGCAACCTACAGAATGGGAGAAACTTTTTGCAACCTATCCATCTGACGAAGGGTTAATGTCCAGAATCTACAAAGAGCTTAAACAAATTTACAAGAAAAAAAACAAACAATCCCATCAAAAAGTGGGCAAAGAGTATAAACAGACACGTCTCAAAAGAAGGCATTTATGTGGGCAACAAACATATGAAAAAAAAGCTCATCATCTCTAAATGTTCTTTATATTGGCAATCACTTTGAAATAAAACCCATGATAATTCTTAGTCACATTTTGGGGTTACTGATGAAAACTAGTTGTAATATTCATTATGAATCAGTACTAGTATTCAAAATGGGAGGGGTATATTGACTTCTATGAAATAAAACATATTTCCCTTCCCTGTAACACAAAGGTAGGCCAGTTGAGGTCCTAACAATCTTTTAATTTCTTCCACCAGCACTGCAGTATGGGTTAGTGTGTAAATTCTGATTTTGTGAAATACCAGTTACTTAAGTCTTGATAGTCAATGTCCCCAGTATGCCACCCATAACTTCTTTGGAATTAACAGTTTTGGGCACCTAGCACTACTAACTGTTGTCCCCTGTCAATCTTTGTCTAAATGTTTCCTCTGGTGACTGGATACATGTTCAAATGTACAATAGGCTGAAAGTACAGATAATTAGCACCCTTTGGGAATAGCACCAGCCTATAACTGCTAGGAGTTATAATTTATTATATTTTATTATAATTTATATATATATATATATATATATATATATATATATATATATATATATATATTGCGTATTCCATTTCTGTAACCCCTCAGTGAGATAACTCTGAGGGTCATGCTTCTACATTAAGCTCTAGAATTCTCCAGTGGTATTAAGCTCCAGTTGTCCACAGTGATAGTTGTCTTGAGATCTCATCATTTTTCTGTTCTCTTCCCTTCCCTGACTCACTTTCCACATTTCCTGCTGGCATCTTCAGCAATCAGCTCGCAAATAAACCACTTGAACTCAGGCCCTTTCTTTAGGATTTGCTTCTTGGGTAACTCAAACTAAAATACTATTCTATGCCTCAAATTCATCACTGGTAAGGGAGTGGGATGATAATAACTCCCCCAAAGGCTTGTAAAGATTAAATAAAACAGTATCTTTATACTCTTACCATTTCTATGGCCACAAAGTAGGCATTTAATAAATAATGTTAATCCATAGTATGTATCCTCCCATCTTACCTGTATACCTCTATCACCTGATACTCTGCCACTGTGTTCCCTACTCATTTCAATGAAGATACAGTGGTCTTCTTGCTCTTCCTCAAACATGCCAAGCACACTTCTCCTTCAGAGTCTCTGCACCCTCAGTGTCCTCTTCCAGATATCTGCATGGCTTTCTCCATTACTTCTTTATAAACCTTGCGCAAATGTGATCTGATCAATAAGAATTTCCCTGATCACCACATACAAAGTAGTATTTCCTATAAGATCTCAGTGCCCTCATTGCCCCACTTTATTTTTCTCCATTATAGTCATCATTGTCCACTAGATCAGAAACACCATAATGGCAGGAGCCATGTTTATTTTGTTTGTTGCTCCATCTCCAGCACCTATAAAAGGACTGGGCACCTAGTAAAAGGAAAAATTATATTTGTTGAATGAAACATCTTCATAAAATCCAAAATTTTAAAAGTCCTTTTAAGTGTAAAAATACTTAAAGATATACTGATTAGGATAATCTTATCAGATTATGCCAGTGGTGTGTGGGAGCTGGCTTATATATGCTCAAAATAGTGAATTAAATATTCAGCAATTTTCTTGACCGGTTCTTGAAGTGTTGCAGCTTGAAATTGGCCATGATGAAAATGTTCACACCATGGAAATTAGTAAATGTTATATATCAAGACTTTATTTGGGAAGGGGGAATCTGTTTGTCACCACACTACTGATGACAGCTAAAATTCTGGAGCAAACAGAATTTTAAAAGAAAAGTACTTTTAGGCTAGAACATAGCTTTGGAGTAAGGATAAAGGATAACATTATTGAACACTGATATCATCCTTTGGGCCTTATGTTGAGCTTTATGTCTGAGAGATAGTGCAGAATTATCCCCCAGGCAGATTTAATAAGATTTGCTTCTATGTTACATTGCACCATGCATACATTTCTACTACTCTTCATATGACATGAATTTTTCATTGTTAATATATAAACAGTTGGCTCTATGAGGACAAGACACTGTTCATCTTTATAATCCCTGGAGACTAACAAAATTTGCCCACACAGCAGGCTGGTGAGTGCTTGAACGACACAGTGATAAAAGTCAGGATTATGATGACTGACACAAAAAGTAAGGCCATATATAACTGACCCCATAATGCTTCCTTTCACAGTATCTTAAAGAATGAAGTTGAGTCTAACCTCACCTTCAATTTGCAATCACTTCTATTAAAATGATGAAAATAATTCAATCAGCTTAGTCCATTTTTCTTTTCTTTTTCTTTTTTTTTTTGAGATGGAGTTTCGCTCTTGTTGCTCAGGCTGGAGTGCAATGGGGCGATGTTGACTCATCACAACCTCCGCCTCCGCAAGATTCAAACAGTTCTCCTGCCTCAGTCTCACAAGTAGCTGGGACTACAGGCATGCGCCACCACACCCAGTTAATTTTGTATTTAGTAGAGACAAGTTTTCTCCATGTTAGTCAGGCTGGTCTTGAACTGGTGGCTTCAGGTTATCCGCCCACCTCCGCCTCCCAAAGTGCTGGGATTACAGGCATGCACCACCGTGCTGGGCCTCCTCAGTCCATTTTTCTTTGCACAAATAAACTCTGCTAAGGATAGGGGTTCTCAAGACATAAATTCTAGTCAACTTGTAAATATATGCTGACTTCTGAAGCCACAGAAATATATCATGAAGAATAAGTTTCAATTTTGACCTTGCATGCCATTCACAAAAGAAGGGTTATTGAAAGTCTGAGTAATATTTTTCTCCTTAGATGAGCATATTAGGTGAGGCAGGAGAGATTATGCTGCAATAACAAATAAACTTAGAAATTGTGGTGCTAGAAATCAATAAAAGTTATTTTTCATTTGCATCTTAGTCTTATGTGAGAGATGTGGCTTTCTCAATAGATCTCCTCCAAGGCACCTCTACACAATTTCCATGGTGGGATCTCAGTCATACCAGCCCCCTGTAATTGGAAGAGATAATGGGAAAGGTAATCTTTCTGTGTATCATGAAAAAAATTATTCTGATGAGCATCTATTCAGTCTCTGCCAAAATGTGTCTAAAAATTATCAGATATTCTATACATAAATTCATTTTACAGGAAATCTCACTACCTCAATTTACTGATAATGGCCCACTTTTCCTGTGAGTACAAGTCTCTGTTTGCTGCCTAACCAATAGCCTTCTATTTCTCTGCTGTTTACGAGAGCCTGCATTTTTCACTTAGAGCCTGGTTTTCCTAGCTTCCTGTCTTTAACTTTATGAATCTGAAAGACAAATCTGGTGGGAAGTTCTGGGAAAGACTTTCTTCCCTAATTGAAAAGAGAACAGAAGTGCATTTCCCTATTTTCCTCCATTGATGTGGCCATGCAGTCTATTGCATTTGAAATTAGGACTGCCATCTCGTGACAATGAGAAGAGGCACAGCAAAGGTACAGAGGATGGTGAGTTTGAAAGATGGAAGTTACATGCCTCCTGAAAACAGCAAAGAGCCATTGAATTAACTCTGGAACCCATATATGTTGGGACTCTTGTTAATTGAGACAACTTTTTTCCATATTAAGATATTTTTCAGTGTATTTTTTATTTAAATGGTTTTAGGATATTTATGGCATTTCAATAGGTGTTTTTAAGTGCCTAATTGATACAAGGTACAGTGTTAGCTGCAGAAAGATGTTTTCCACTCACCTCAGATCTGTTCCACTTTCACCCAAAATGCTGCCAAACATCTCCTTCAAAAAGGCAAGCAAATACTCTCTGCTATTGAGGTTTACCTACATATTTAATTTGGAACCTCTCCATTCCTAGAAGATGGACTACAGTTTTAGAACTGTTAAAGTTTGACAGCCTCAAGAGAGACTGTCAGGGTGGACCACCCTTGTTATTAAAAACAACAACAAAACTTGACAATGAAAACCAAGCCTCAAAGAATGGTCTCTAGTAAAGAGACGGAGACTAGGGGAGTTAAATTATCCTTTATTTCAAAGTAACAGCAATGTTTGTTTTTTTCCCAGGTAGATCAAGAGAAAAGAACTTTGTGGGGAGCTTGGGACTCAGGGAGAAAAGGAGGTGAGAGAAAGTTTTCTGTAGTGAAACATGTCAGCTAACCAAGGCTAAGCATAGAGAGGACAAGGCACCTTGGCTACGCTGATGTCTGATCTTTTCGTTTACATTGTTTTCTCTTTCTGCTTGTATTTCACCATCATTATTCCCAATTCTTCAGCAGTTGTTACACATAATAGAGTTACATATTGCTTTCTTAACGAATAAGGTGAGCACGGTGTTTGAGTTTGCTTAGGACTTTTCCAGTCTTAGCCAAGAAAGTCCCACATTCAAGGCAAACCCAAATGGCTTGTTATCCTACTTAGAAAATGAAGGCAAGAGAGTGAGACCTGTGAGTGGGAGTGGTAATTAAATGGTGAAAGCCGATCAAAATTGAGATGCGAGTAGTATTCTGACCAAGAAGTGAGGGATCCAAGGAGAATGTAAATTTTATTTTCATGGGAATTCTAAATGATATAGGATAGGTGGTTACACTTACCTCAAGGACACAGGAAGTCAAATTGACTATATTAATGGTAAAGAAAAGAGTAACTCCAGAGGGTTGGGGATTTGGAAACATAGGGATCCTGGTATTGCCAGATTAAACTAATTTCTATAATTGTGGCAAATGCTGAGAAATTCAGGGCTCACTAAGAACGTATAACAAAACAATCTCTCTGGAAGCATCTGGAAAGTCCTCCTTGAAGACAAAGTCCTGGCTATGTTGAATTTGAAGTCTTTCAGGCAGATTCATTCTCTAGCATCACTGACATAAAGTAGTGACTTCTAATGAGTACAATTAATGGAGACTTTTTGTGACTGGAAAAAGAACTTGCAAACTAGTGTGAGAATTACTATAATTCTGATTTTAGCTGCTTCAAGCAATCTTTAATAGGCCCTTTCTCCTTCTATGAGGCTATCCCATCCTCAAAATGTGCCAGAGTTTAATCTCTCTACTTCATTTCTACTCAGCTTTGCCTAAAGATAAAATTTTCACAAAGATCAATTCTACTTAATGTATTATCTAGTTAGAGAGTCAATCCTCCCAGATACAGTCACTTCATGTGGAGGAGTGATGATAGTGCTGGATCACTTCAGCCATCAGTGTAAGGTGTTGGGACATACAATTTTGACTCCAGGAAACTCAAGATCTCTCCTGAGTAAAGCCAGTTTCCAGAATGAACAAGAAAAAACTTATCTCTGACTATATGTACCACATTCCTCAGAATCCCCCTGAATTCCTTTACCTAGACAGCTTGTTGTCCATGTGGGAAAATATACCATGCAACTTTTTCAATTATACAGAAGACAACTTTCTCCAGCATTTCAATAAAATTCAGTGTTACTGGCTTCATATTCCCACTAATGTATTGTAATCATATACTTGCTATTTCTGATTAGCAATAATATCATTGCAGCTTATTAGGTCAAAAGACCACTAAGAGAAATTCATTTTAAGAATGAGGTCATTGAAAAAAACAGGTTGCAATGAAGACTGTAAAGCAGACACTTGTTCTTTGGTGAAAACGTTCATACATTCTGAACTGAATAAATCTAACATATTTTAAATATTATATTGTTTCAAAAAATAACAAATTGTCAAGTCCTGCTACTTATCACTGTGTGATCTTAGGCAAGAAACTGGAACCATAAATGAAGTACTTATAAACAGCATATGCAGCAGCATTCCAAAAGGCAGTCTTCTTTCATACTTTGGTTTACAGTGTATATCTTTTTTTTCCCCCAACATAACTGTAACCACCTTGAGGCAGAACCTCTTTACTCCCCCAAGGACAGTCTGCACCAGAATGCACCTAGTAGAAGTGTAATATATATCTGTAAGATATAAAGCTAAATCGTTGATTGTAGGTTACTCATTATGCTGTTTCAATCTTCATTGCACTTTATGATGTGTAAAACAGGAATATATCTTATCAACTATAATCCATTTTTTGAGGCTCAGAATGATTTTTGAGATCAAATAGGGCAGTGGGAAGAATTGCTGAGTTTGAATATGGCCTCTACCACTTACTTGCTGTGAGATTTGGACAGATTCCTTATTTCTCTGCTTCAGTTTCCTCATCTGTAAATAAAGACAAGAGTATCTATGATCAAGTAATTACGAAGAGTAAATGAATTATAAATAAAAAGGGCTTAGAATTGTGTTTGGTGTAATAGCAAGTACTTTATGGTTGTCTTTTATTCAAATAAATTTATAAAATCATATGATTTTACAGAATTGATCTGTAAAAAATCACTATATCTACTTTCTTTCTGCCCAACCTATTACTAAATCCAAAAAAAAAGGAAAGAAATAGAGTTGCTAAAGAAAACCAAAGAAGACACAATGAGAAAAATGACTAAGGAAAATGGAGACAGAGAAGTGAGAGAAAGTGATAAGATGCATGGAAACCAAACTCAAAACCTGGCCCATTGCTGTTCTCTGGTTGCTAGATTTTGAAAATGATACTGATCTTATAATTTTACTTGGATAAGAAAACAAAGTAGCCAATAAGAACTGAACATTATTTCAGTTATAGTTATTTAGTCATCTCCTGACATACAGGGTTGGTTGAAAGGATTTGTTCACTTTTCCCCTTACCTCCTCCTTTCCGATGTTTGTTTTTCACCGGGGTGGTTGGGAAGGAAGCTGTGGCAGCAATGAGGAATGTGAGAAGTTCTGACTGTCTCCTTGCCCTTTGCCTGGAAATATCAGTATCATGATCATAATATTTAAATTGATGAATGGAAAGCCATAAAACTTGGTGGAAAACAATATAGGATGCCTTTTTATTTCATATTGACACGATTCAAGCTTTAGCCTAAGAATACTTACATAAAAATAAGCAACTTTTCTTTTACAAACTATGATGTCTTCACATTTCATTTCAGGGTCACCTTTGAAACAGTTTTCTACCCAGCTTCTTAAATTATGCTTTATAGAAAACTAGTTTCATGAAATATTTGTTGTTGTTTTATATTTTTATGTCTTTTCCCCTCATGACTAATGCCATTTTTTAAAAAAGTTCAGTGGTCAAAAAAGTAAGGAAAACATTGAGTTAACCAAAATTTAACAAGTGTCTTTTTGATAGGAATTTTCAGAATCTTTATTACGCCAACAAGCATCATCCATCTTTTAGAAGATACCATAGGCAGTTTTTGCCAAATGTATTCGATCATGTAACATTTATAGCAATTTTTTCATGGTACATTGCAATGGTTGATGGACATGCTTTAGGAAAAACATTATGAAGGGCTGACTTAATTCAATGATGCAATGCATTTCTTTAACATTCTGTACTTTTCAAAAAAACAAAACCCTTTCACATATATAGTAATAATTCTTCATCACAACAGTCCCCAGGAAGCAACAGAAAAATAATTAATACAGCCATTTTATGGATCTCATAAACAGAAGCCTTAAAGGTTGAATTATTTTCTCAATGTCATACCATATGACATAGAGGACTTAGGTCTCTTGATTCTATGCCTTATCCTATTGAACATCTTATTCAGGATACATTTTTTTTTAAATCATTGTAGTCCTATACCAGCTCTCATCTATCTGCTGCAAACCCAGTGAGGAATTATGACATCTGAGGGCACATAGTACTTTGCGTCTTGGTCCCTGGGTTAAACTGGAAAGAGATATTTCTGAGAAGCCAGTAGCCATTGGAGGCAGCTATGAAGCAACCATAAGAGAATTTGGAGCAGACCTTCTGATACTGATTGACAAGAGACTGGTATAGGGCTGGAACCTGGAGCTCTGATAATCAGGTTATTGCTTAGGAGGTGATGAATAAGAGCCATGTTGGCTAAAACTCTGTCTTATTAGTTGTTGGCCACAAGGCCTGTAAGTAGATCATCATATAATGTCACAATCTGCTAATATGATGCGGAGTGGACCTTCTGCTTATCAGCTCCCAGGTCTGGAAGGTCAAGAAGAGCTGAGTGAGGTCGAAAGAAAGAAATCATGATGCTAACTACTTTGCCTTCCATTTGGAGCTTTAAAGGTAGAAGACATTTTTGGTGATGATACTTGATTTAACCCAGCACATCAAGATAAAACAACAACAACAACAAAAACAGACTTGGAATTCAACACCAAACACCATTATTATAGGCAATCCACTGCTGTGGTTTGGATGTGGTTTGTTCCTGTCAAAATTCATATTGAAGTTTTATTGCCAGTGTAGCAGTATTGAAGGTGGGGCCTAGTCAGAGGTGTTTGAGTCATGGGGGGTGTATCCCTATGAATAGGTTAAGGCCTTCTTGAAAAGTAAGTTCCTGCTGTCACAGATATAGATTAGTTCCCACAATAGCAAGTTGTTATAAAGCAAGTTTCCTTTACCTATTTGGCCCCTTCTTCACATCCACTCCCCTGTTGACTTTCTGTCATGCTATGATGCAGCATGAAAGCCTTTCTAGAAATCAGCACCGTGCTCTTGAACTTCCCGGCATGTAGAACCATGAGTTAAATAAAACTGTTTTATTCATAAATTACCCAGCCTCAGGTATTCTGTTTTAACAATACTAACCAGACTAAAGCATCCACCTTCTCATGATTCAAGTCTCCAAAGATGAAAGGAATGTGCAAAGTTAAGTACAAACCACAGCTTCCCAGGGAAGAGAACTCTATTCAGCCAAAAGTCAGTTAATCTCATAATATGTTTTTGTGTGCTAAGTGGTATTTCACTGTATAAGTTGTCTAAGCAGCACACGCTGAATTGTCACCAGCCTCCAGAGCTGTAGGAAAAGAAAATGATCGCTTATGTATCTTGGTGGCTTATCAGGGAACATGGAAGAATTAATGTATTTATTCTTTCTTCTGAGATTAAATGTAATTGCTTTAAAAAGATAATCATGCTATTGTTTGAATTGTATGCATTTCTTATGAAGCACTAATACATTTTCCTGTAGTCTGACAAAGTGTATGGTCTCTTATCCTCATTTCCCTGTGGATAAATACTTTGTTAATTAATAAAGTATTATACGAGCACTTAGTGTCTGCATTTAACAGTGCAAGGATTTCATTCAGATTATGTTAATAGATTGTTCACATTATTCCTTGCATTAATTACAACTTCTTTCTGTGGTTTCATCATAAGAGCATTGTCATTGTGAATACAGGGGGCTTTTTGGATTATATTCTTGTTTGACTGCTGAAGTAATGCTAGGGAAATATTATTATATCGAGTACTACTCTCTAGGACTTGGCAAAAGCAAAAGCAGATTCAATTATTCTCAAATCTTAGAGGAAACACAATTAGTTACAGTCTGGCCTACTTGAATCAAAATCAAGCAATTTGGGAATTTCTCTATAACCTACAATATCTTACAAAAAAAATTATAAAATTAGTATTTCATATCATGATACCTTAGGCATAATTATCAGAAAAAAAAAATAAAAGGTTTCCTCCCAGTAATTGGTAAACGTGGAATTCAAATGAAGCAAATATGTAGCATGGGTATAAATCTTAGGCCACAGGCGTGCAAGAAATTTCACTTTCTTTTTCCCAAATCAGCTTAATTCTGACTCACCTCACCTTATCTAAGTAAGCTCTAGATATCTGCTGTGCTGGTGGGAAATTTAATTGGGGGCGTGTGGACTACCCCCTTTGCCCAGTGTTATGCAAAGGTTCCCAGGTCTTAGGTAATACCTGGAAATGAGGAAGGCCCTGGGTCATCAGCCATTAGTGTGTTATGGTTACTACTGAGGCACGGCAGGCCTAGTGCTCAGGGTCCCTTCAGGTCTGCCTATGCTCCATTTGTACTTGAGCTGTTTGATGTACTTTGGAAGGCTGAGGATCTCTATGTCTGCCCTGGGGATGAGCCTCCTCAACCATATCTCAAGGAAATCATTCACTCACCAGTCTACAGGCAGAGTACTACCACAAGGAAATATGCCAGTCCTCACCATCCCATTCTCCTCCTCCATCTCTTTTTCTTTCCTGGGAAATATTTTTCTACGTCATGCCTGTTGCTCTGATAGTCACTTACTTCCTCTGTCTCTAGTTGTCCTCAAAAGCAATCTTAGCATTTATCTTTTTAGGCTTTTCCTAGCCAGATGGTAACTGAAGATCTCTGCCAGGCCAAAACATCTCAGAAGTCTATCTGCAAAAGGGTCAGCTATGTGCTTAGAATACAGGTGTGGGGAATAAACATACAGGGCAAACACATATACATTATCTTGAAACAAATCCTGGAACATAAACTATTTTCCAAAGACATGCAATTTTATTAAAAAATAAACTTTACAAAATACAGGTCTGATGTTACTATTTCAGATAAAATGAGAAATGATTTGTAAAAATAAAACCAGTTTGAATTCAGAATTTATAAAAGCCCACATTTGGTGTTTTACATGGGAATGTGATAAAACATTAACATTTGATGTTTTGTCTATTTGTTTATAGAAGTGATTAGGTTATTTTCATTTTATTTCTTAAATATTCTCACGAAGTGTAACTGTAGAAACTAAGAAGCAGGTTTTCTTTCCTCCCTTTTTATGCACACTCCTATAGTCATTCTTGCCTCTAGAGTCTTCCTGTTCCAACTCCTTCCGGGTGTACCCAGCTCCACATGCAGTTTTTCTCACTCATGACCACGTCTTGCCCTTTGTACCAACACTTTTCGCATATCTAGGGCTGCAGATTTAGCAAATAAAAATACAGGACAACAATTAACTTTGAAGTTTACATAAACAATGAAAAAGTTTTTAGAAAAAGTATGTTTCAAATATTGCATGGGACATACTTATAGAAGAAAAAAATCTCATTGTTATGTGAATTTCAAAGTTAACTGCGCATTCTGTATTCTATCTGGCAATTCTACTTATATTCCCAGGTCATTATCTCACTTTTCTCCAACCTTTCCCACCTCTTTTCACAGAATATTGTTCCATGTAACTAATCTATGGGTATGAAGTTTTAGTTAAGCAAAATAAATAAGCTCTAGATATCTGCTGTACTGCATTCAACCTACAGTCAGCAATAATGTATTATACACTTAAAACTTTATTAAGAAGATTGATCTTACCACAATAAAACAAAATTAGACAAAGAAAAAGCATTGTAGTAAATATGAAAGAAATTTCAAAGCAGAGGTACTTTGATTGAACACCCCACAATCTTTGATGAATTTCTCAACCTGTTCTCTTAGACCCTGAACTGTCTTAGAAATAGGAAACTGGCTTCAAAAAGTATAATCTAACAGCCTCAGAATTCCATACTTATGGTGGAAACAGAGTTAAAATAAAGAGTTATAATTTAAGTCAGAGGACTTCGTGTGATGTAAGATAGAAAACTTGAACAGTTTATAATAATCAGGCATCCTGAATTCATAAAATAAAAGGAAAAACATCACACTACAGTTCAGAAAAAAAGGAGACTTTTTTTGTTTTTAACTCGATAGCACTAGAGTTAGAAAAGTAAGCTGATTGAATGGTTCTCTTTAGAAACCATCCATTTGGAATATGAAGACCCTTGTTGTAAAGAGAGGAGTGGCTGGGGAGGCGAAGCCCATTAAAGTTGGCAGTTGTGCTTTGTCAACTATTTAGTGTGGTTGAAGCAAAGGTAAAGTAGCAAGGATTATTCCTGCAGGAAAATATATTTAAGCTTATAGGCCAGGCTTTACAAGTAAGAGTGCCAGGACAAGAAAAGTAGAGGTTTTATTTCAGGGCAAAATAAGAAATGCACAGGATATGGTCCTTCTGGTTCAACAAAGTCTCCAAGATGCTTTCAAGTTGAACATGTTTCTGAGCATTGCAAGGATAGCTCATAAATGGTTATTCTTAAACTGTTGCTTATTAAATCAAATCTGAATCTGGCAAAGTAACAGCAGAAGCCTGGGGAAAGCCAGTAGATGATGCATTAATGCAGCCTTGAAAATAATTTTCAAGTCTTACTCGGCAACAGAATTTGGTTATATCCTGCTTCATATGGAATGATTTCATTCCTTTGGGGTTTTTTTTGTTTATTTGTTTGTTTCTTTTTTACCAATCTGCCTTCCATAATAGCTATTTAAAGTAAGCATTAAATTTATCAAAAGTGTATTCTTTATTGTAATTAATTCTAAAAGATAGAAGAATACCATCTTCTTCTGCAAACAGAATGAGCACCTATGGAATTCAACAATATTTATGAAGAAAGAAATTGTATTTATATAGGAGAAAAAAAAGCAGTAGATTGAGGCAGATCTGTGTTTAAAACACAGCTCATTTACTAGCTGTGTGGCTTTGGATGGATCCATTAACCTCTCCGAATTTCTTTCCTTAATTATAACATGCACTAATAATGTCTTGCATACATGAGAGTTACGAATTAAAAATAATATGTGTAAAGTGTTTCACACACAATAATAGCTACAATCTAATGAGGCCTATTAAGATATCCTGAGGCTCATAAAGGAGAATTGCTGAGACCTCTTGAATAACATTTCTCAAAATGTGTTGGGAAAACATTAGTCCCTACCGATGTGTCTGCTATTATCAAATTTGGGAAATGTGTTTTATAGGCTTCTATTAGAAATTAGTAAAGACTCTGAGAAGCTCTGCAACTAAGAAATCTGCTTCAGTTCAACACTGAGTTTTCAAGGCCTGAGAATTCTGCAACCTTTTATTAGACATCAACAGGAATTCCAGTCTTGGGTGAACTTTGACCCTGACATCAAAAAAGAAAGCCAATTCATTACAGTTTGTTCAGCTGAAGATGTGTTTCTTACTATGTTATTTTGACGTTGTTACCTTTCTTTTTCACTGATTTTTTTAACCTCCAGTTTTAATTCATGAAAAGAAATTTGAAGGAAATGTCATTTACTAAAAGTATAGCATTTGTCAGATGGATAGATTGCAAAAGTTTTCTCCCATTCTGTAGGTTGCCTGTTCACTCTGATGATAGTTTCTTTTGCTGTGCAGAAGTGCTTTAGTTTAATTAGACCCCCATTTGTCAATTTTGGCTTTTGCTGCTATTGCTTTTCGTGTTTTAGTCATGAAGTCTTTGCCCATTCCTATGTCCTGAATGATATTGCCTAAGTTTTCTTCTAGGGTTTTTATGGTTTTAGGTTTTACGTTCAAGTCTTTAATCCATCTTGAGTTAATTTTTGTATAAGGTGTAACAAAGGGCTCCAGTTTCAGTTTTCTGCATATGGCTAGCCGGTTTTCCCAACACTGCTTATTAAATAGGGAATATTTTCCCCATTACTTGTTTTTGTCAGGTTTGTCAAAGATCAGATGGTTGTAGATGAGTGGTGTTATTTCTGAGGTCTCTGTTCTGTTCCATTGGTCTGTACATCTGTTTTTGTACCAGTACCATGCTGTTTTGGTTACAATAGCCTTGTAGTATAGTTTGAAGTCAGGAAGCGTGATGCCTCCAGGTTTGCTCTTTTTGCTTATGATTGTCTTGGCTATATGGGCTCTTTTTTGGTTCCATATGAAATTTAAAGTAGTTTTTTCTAATTCTGTGAAGAAAGTCAGTGGTAGCTTGATGGGGATAGCATTGCATCTATAAATTACTCTGGGGATTATAAATAATTCTACTATAAACACACATGCACACGTATGTTTATTGCAGCACTATTCCCAACAGCAAAGACTTGGAAACAACTCAAATGCCCATCAATGATAGACTGGATAAAGGATATGTGGCACATATACACCATGGAATACTATGCAGCCATAAAAATAGATGAGTTCATGTCTTTTACAGGGACATGGATGTAGCTGGAAACCATCATTCTCAGCAAACTAAAACAGGAACAGAAACATGCACAGGAGCAGTGCATGTTCTCAATCATAAGTGGGAGTTGAACAATGAGAACACACGGACACAGGGAGGGGAACATCACACACTGGAGCCTGTCAGAGGGTGGAGGACTAGGGGAGGGAGAGCATTAGCACAAATACCTAATGTAGATGACAGGTCGATGGGTGCAGCAAACCACCATGGGACGTGTATACCTATGTAACAAACCCACACATTCTCCACATGTATCCCACAACTTAAAGTATAATAATTTTTTTTTTAAAAAGATATACCAATCTATTTTCTTACTATGGGACTTTTCCTATGCAACTTTCAAGTTTAAGGTTTTGTCATCTGACCTAATTCATTTATTTAAGGAACTATTATATTTACAACAAAGAAAATGCACTGATCCTTTGTCTTATGAAAGACATATGAATGCTACTTTCCCAGCTTCTGTAGATACAGATGCTGAATTGCCTCAGCTCACATACTAAGCCTTTCGCCTCACCTCATTCTATCAAATTCCACTGGTTTTCGCCCTCACTGTTCTTTCCATCTAAGGCAATACTTACCATCACAACATAAATATAATCTCCACTCTTTCACTTGTTTTGCTCACAAACTTCATCTCTTCCCCAACTAGGCCTCTTATTCCCATGAAAAAATTAGGAAATAGCATTTCTACAACAGCTGTACAGAATGTACATGAATCAGGTCATTTACCCCCACCCTGGGCTTGCAATTCCGTGATCCATCCCTCATCAACTTGACTCCCCTGCTTCCTGGACCCTCAACAGAAAGAGTCTCACCTAATAAATCCCAACTTCAACAGTTAGATTTAGACATTTTTAGTAACTCAGAAGCAAATTGTTGGTAACTAGAGAATCAAGTATTTTTGGCAATAGATATATAAAATAGCAGCAATTATTATACGGCTGGGAAAGTACATATGATTATCTTGCAAGATAAGACTTATCTATAAGCAGACTAATAACACAGTCTTACTTAGGTACTGTTTTTGGTCTTTGGATGAAGTAGTCTATTAGTAATACACTGTAATCCAGAAGTTGCCAAAGTTGCTCCCATCTGTCCTTTTTGAGCATTTCATATGTGGCCATCATGCAATGAGCCCAGAGACCAACAGCTCCAATCCTACAGGACTTGTAAAAAGCACTAGTTGTGAAATGCAGCCAGAGAACTCATCGCATGATCTCAATTCCTAAAACATTGCACCATCAAACAGACATGCTGGATTGGCAGTGGCTGGCTGAGTGATGTCCAAGACCACAGTCACGGCAGTGAAAGGACTGAGGTGTTTTGGCACCAAATGTGGTGAATGGTTCCTCCATGGTATGCTTGCTTCCAGGTGCTATGATAAAAACCTTGGCTTTTTGATGATTCCTAAAATTATTCCTCTACCCAACATAAGACTATAAACAAAACGGAATATGGATGAACTCCCTGGATGGTGAAATATACGATTACTATTATGGCAGAATGTTATACACCCACTCATAATCCAACTTTAGTTTTATTTTTAATATTGTTATTTTGACACATATGAACACTCACTGTAATAAAATTCCAGTGTAAGTTTTTTTTTCATCAAGTTTCACCTTCCCAGAGCAGGAGGCTTTTGAATTAAAAAATCTAATAACAATATCCAGCACACAGAGCAATTTTCCCAATACAAACACTACTCTTAAATACTTCACATGTATTGACTATCTTAATCCTCACAGCAATACTATGAAGTAGATACTATTATTATTCACATTTTAGAGATGACAAGTGAGGTCAAATCATTCGAGTTGTGTAGACTGAAGCACTGTGATTGATTGTGAGCAGTTACAGACCTGACAGCCCTGTTGGAGTTAGGCAGCAGAAGAAAAGGACTTGAGGTTGACATCGTCCTTGCCTAAATGATAACTATAGGAATCATTCTCATCACAGCTGCCCCAGTTTTCTAACCTGTAAGATAAATATATACTTATCTCTCCTCCCAGAATATCTGAAAATGTACTTACAAACCTCATAAAAACCCATGCCAACCACTATGAATAACATTGGAACCGTTATTAATAACTAACTTAAGACTATGGAAATGGAAGAACCACAATTTGAGCCACAATTGTCCAAATCCTTGTGCAATACTATGTATCCTACAAGGAGAATTATGAAATAAAGAATGTGTTATCTGGAACCATTCAGAGGTCAGGATTCTGGGGCAAATTCTTAGGGAAGAGAGGCAGTTATAGTTAATTCAAGTTATTTTTCTAGTTAGGGCCACATATTAGGATGAGTCAAATCACATTATATGTAACCACTTTTGACTTAGAAAAATGACAATTTCATGTGGGTCAAAATAACACAATGTCTTACTTTATAGGGGATCTTAGGAAAAAGGATGTCGATTAGAAGGAAATCTGTAACAAGAATAAGCTGAAATATCTAGCTGAAAACAACTCATCTATATCAAACTTGTAGCAACTTTGAATACATGATGGAGTAGTGGGTATGCAAACTATACTTATTCCCATGCAAATTTGAGTCAGCCTATGAGATTATAATTAGCCCAGGTGATACACCTGGAAATCTATACTTTTTGTCCTCATATCTGGTATTCCAGAAAACCTGGTGTAACTATACTCCACCTTTCCTGGCAGGAAATTGTAAATGCAAATTTTCTAGAAGTTCTCTTGCAAAACAACAAAGTAAAATAATAAAAACTCCTCTTCTTATGTTTTTTTTTTTAAACAGTGAGGTAATGTAATGGAATTCTGAAATATATTCTGTAACTGCCATTGTGTTCTATGAGATATCCCTACAGAAACAGATTTGGAGTCACTCCAGTTCATGCTGTCAGTTTGGACTAAGACAGGCAGTACGAATGGGCAGACAATTTTTTCGATAATGAAATCTAGAAATTTGTTTGGAAGACCCTGAACAATTTCACTGGTACTCTTTGATGCTGCAATGCCATCAGCATGAAATGGAATAGTTCTGCTTTAAAGTGCCTGGCAAAAAGAGGCGCATGTCTCTGCATCTCAGAAGCACAAGGCGTAAACATCATGTTACTGTAAATCCCATTTTTTACAGCAGAGATTAGTAATGTATGAGCATGCATTTCTTATTGCCATTCCAATGAATTTCCTGAAGACTTTTAATTCTAAATAAAAGAAGGCACATTTATATTTTCTGCATTGTCATGTGTGTGCAATACATGTAGTAAGAGCTACAGACACTCAAGTAAAAGGAAAATTATGAATCTTAGAAGAAACATCTTTCTATCCATAGGCAGTTTTTGGTGTGTCTGGAGAGATCAAAAGACTCTGTACATATTTTGAAAAGTAAGAAAAGAACAGAAGCATAATGGTGTTGTATCTTCCTGGGGATTTCATTATTTACAACAAGTGAATTTTGCAGGTGAGTACAAGGGAATGATTTCTCAGAATTCCCTCTAAATCCCTTAGAAATTGAAAATTAGTATGAGGATTGACTCTGGAATACTCTGACTTTATAAAAAGTCATGTATGTGAGGGTGCATACACGCATACACATGCACACCCAAACACAATATGTGCACAAATAGAACATGATGGCTGAAACAGTTTTACTGAAGTTGAGATATAAGATGTTAAACTGAGGACTTCAATTTTCAGTCTATAAAGTCATTCAACCTTATACTTAGACTACAGAAGAGAAATTACGCTCAGAAGGCCCACCTGAAAGTTTTTCTGCTTTCTGTGATTAAGCCTAATCAGCTATGCATTTGGGTAAAAAGTGCGGTCCTATTGTTTGGATTGTTGCATGAGCTCTATACCTTCTTCTTGTCTCTGTGTTTCTGGCTCCTTCTCTGTTATGTTAACATGGTTTTTTAATTGATCTCATTTTTATATTAGTTACTTATTGGCATGCTGTTAGATAATACCTACCTGTCTCTCCAATACACACACACACACACACACACACGCATCCACCATGTAGGTAGCCTTCTAATTGCATGAAAACACTGGAATAGTCACGCACTCATCCCTAGGGTCCAGTCCTCAGGAATTGATTTTACAAAATGACCTTAGACAGATGTGCAAACCCTAATGTGAAATAATTTGGGTTTTACTTGTGTTCACTTCGTGTGGCGGAAAGTAATTGTTGACCTACTATTAATTCCTAAATCCCTTCTTCCTTATCCAGGGTGGTAATGTACCCCACTAAAAATAGTCTATTGCATCTATAGATGACCATGAGACATAATTCTAGCTGGTAGAAATACCTGAGGGCTTCTGGGAAAGTTTAGATTTCCCAGTATAACTACGATGCCTTCCTGTTTGACCTTCTTTCTGCCTGCAATAGAAGTGAGATGAGGGTGTGTCCGCTATATTACAAACCCTAGATGGCAAGCATAAGTACAAAAGATGCTGAAACACAAAAGTAGACAATGTCTGGGTTCTTGACGTTATTGCTAAGCAGTTGGAAGAGACCTGCATTCACTGCCTCATATTTTATGATTTGATGAAAGCAAATCTTATACACTCAAGTGACTGCAGTCAGTTTATTTGCAGCTGACCCCTTCCCCAACTGACATAGCTTATATTGTAGTAACAGTTTCAGGCAACCAGATGTGTTCTCTGTGGTTATTTTGGAGTTTGGGTAAGTGTCTGATGGAGTGAAATGGTCAGAGCCTAGCTCTTCTTTCATATTCCTCCTTTCTGAGCAGGTGAACGCACAATGCCACTAGAGAACACTCTTTTCTTGGAGTGAAGAACATCTCCATTTTCCCTTCCATTCTTCCAGCTATTTTGTCTTATTTTTTTTTCCTCTTTTTCTCAATGTTTGTATCTCATTTCAAAAGAGGAAACACGAAATCAGAGATTTGATTCAGAAGTAAAAATATTTTTGTTTGGGTTTCCCCAAAGCAGACATTGGGTCAATGATACAATACAAATAGTTTATTTGGAAGATGATTCCAGAAAGCACCTGTAGGAAAATGGGGAAGTGAGTCAAGGAGAAGGAAGCAAATAAAGGGTGTGTTATTGTGCAGATAACCATCAGTGGGCAATTGAGGCTTAGGGACATACAAAACATGCCTCAGAGTTAGCCCATCATGCCTAACTACTGACCCCAGGAAAGTACCAGGAGCATTTTGTGCACCAATTCCTGTCAGTCATTGGTTAAGGCTGTTGAGGAGGTGGGCTACTACCTGATATCTCTAGCCTGTGGAATGAATGGCTCTAGATAAAGAGCTGCAAGGGTTTGTAGCTGAAGTTATTGGGTTGGTGTGCTCATGAATAAGTGCTGGAGGGATACTGACGGCATCATCAATATCAGCTATACTTAAACCCTTGCACCATTCAGATCCACTTGTGCCCCACCTTAAGTTCACTGTTTTGAGTTAAGGCTTCAAGATGGTGTCTAGTTTTAATTTTTTTAAAAGGGAAAATTTTACACAGTAGGTTTAGTAGAACAAGTTACTATCCTTGTTGTTTCAGTTTATCTAAATATTAATGTCTCCCATCTTCCTCCTCTATCAACCATTCCAGATCCTTTATCTAGCATGTTGCTTGCATTATGGGGTAACTGAGGCCTTTATTCCTATGTCATATAAGCCTCTAGTTACATTCATTTGTAAAGTTATGCTTGCTGAAGTTGCCCGATCATAATTATTCCTGGGCAAGAAAACACCAGGAGATATCCCAATGGACCCCCTGAGTTCAAGACATTCTTCTTTTTGCCTTCTTTATGTAGCACAATTTTTTCTGTCCTCAGGACAATCAGGGACAATAATCCCTGCCAGCATAGTAATTTTGTTCTTTTCTTGTTTCTGCACTCTCATGAGGGACTTCATTACCAGATGACAGCTATGGCTTTAGGTTTATTAGACTCTTATTGTGTCTTCTGATAGAAGGATCCCTACCCAACCCAATTCTAAAAAACTAGGACCTCTAGTTCCTCAGAGGCTAAAGTTTTGGAGAAAGAAAATACACACACTACAAATGGATCATGGGGGATTGGTGGTAAAATGGGTCACTCTAAGTTCTATTTCTTAGTTTCTATATCTGCATTTTCTAGTAGTTCAGAACAGAGCTCCACACAATGGCTATTGGTTCAAAGTATATACCATGCTTTCAATAATAGTGCTTCGATAATGAGAGATGTCATCCCCATGCTGGAACCTTAGCTGTGCCTACAAGATGCCATTCCTTTGTTCTGTCAGATCGTCAGCTTCTGGGTGATGAAGATCTCATGGTCATGTGCACGCCACTTGGTCCAAGGAGATCTCATCATGGTAAGCCATAACCACCTTGGATGGTGGTGCTGAGCCACTGTGGGCAGAAAAGACTAATCCATACCCTAAATACACATTAATTTAAATATTAACAAATTACTGTTCTTTCTGGGATAGAAGAGGTATAATGTATTAACTTTCAAAATTTGGCTGGCTTGTCTCCTTGAGGGATGCTGCCATACAGAGGTAGAGGGCTTAGCATCTGACTAATGCTAGCAGGTAAGTCGTTTAGGGTAAGCAGTAGCTAGTTCAACTTTGGTAAAAGGAAACCCCTGTTTGAGGACACTTCTCTGCCTTCTTCTCTGTCAACATGGCTATTATGGACACTAAATGCCATCTAAAGAGTTATCCTATTCATCTTTTGTTCAATGCCTGCTCTGCTGTACACTAGTGATAATGACATGGGAACACCAAAATTTGCAAGACTTTTAGGTTAGAATCACATAAAATTGATACCACCCATTCTCGTAGGTCTACTCACATCTTTCTTTCCAGACCTCTTTATTTCTAAACTGCCAATCTTGTTTCTTGTAGCCGCTAAGAAAGCAACCAAATCATTTGCCTCTCCTCAGGGGTCCATTCATATTCTTACCTAAGACCACTTTTATTTACAGACCACGTTTAGGTACAAGAGTAACTTAATAGTATACTTTCTGCTCACTGGGAAGTTTCCCCATCACCATTTTTTTTTTTTCTAGGAAAACTTCCTCCTGAATGGGGCTGTAGTAAAGCAGCATTTCAATTTAAACCCACATCAATTGTAGTCAAGTTGTGATGGTTAATTTTATGTGCCAAGTTTATGGGATGAAACTAACCTTTAAATCAATGAACTTTGGGTACTGCAGATTGTCCTCTATAATGTGGATAGGCCTCATCCAATCAGTTGAAAGCCCAAACAGAACAAAAAGACTGGACTCATTAAGCAAGAGAGAATTATCCAGTAGGTTGCCTTTAAACTTCACCTGCACCATTGGTTCTCCCGGGTTTCTAGTCAGGCAGCCTTCAGACAAGAATTTTACCACTGGCTCTCCTGGGCCTTGGGCCTGCCAGTCTACATGGCAGATATAAACTTGCTACCCTCTAGAATCATGTGAGCCAATTTCTTATGATAAACTGTGTTTTACATATACATACATACACACACAAATATATATATGTTTATATATAATATATAATATAATAAATATATAAATATATAATATATATAAATTTTTTTGTTTGCCTGGAGAAACCTAATACATAAGCCAAACTAGTTTGTGACTCAGACCCAGATGTTTTCCTTTTCCTATCATTTGGTATATTCATCCCAATAATGCACTTACAGAGTTTTAAAAAAATCACAGCGTGTGTCTATGAACACACAAGAACCTCTCTGAGACAGACTGGTACCAGGACTCTATTTATCACCTTTGCAAGTTTCTATACTATCAAAGGGGCCATGTTGCCATTTTTGAGTCATCTGATTATAGTGTCACCTGAAATTATGTAACTAATAGCCATTGAAAGATCTCAGTGCTCCACTTTCCAGAGTTAATTTGGAAATTAGCCATAAGACCCTTCAGGGAAAGACTGGGGAAATTGCTACTACATATCCTTGCTGTGGAATTGCAAGGTTCTTCCTCAAGGGGACTTGAAATGTCCTTTCATTAAAGGGAAAAGCTGTCTCATGTCTTGGTCAAAGAACTGGCTCTTGTCTGGAAGCGAGGTGAAAAATTGTGATTTTCTTTTATTTTATTTTGAAGGCTGTCATCAGTCTTCTTGGTCACTTACTCTTGATCTTTTGTGGATTTATTAGACAAAAAACATCATCGTTGACTACCCATCCATCTCACCCCTAGACTCACCAAGCTTTATATACCTTTGTCACAGATTGCTGCAAGTCAAGGGCTCTTGGTCATACTGGCCTTAATGCCAACCAGGTAATTACACCTTTCTTGCCTTTGATGTCTTGGTGCTGCTGTCAGTTTTCTCTCTCCTGGTTCTTTATTATGCCCATTGACAGAAGCAAGCCCACTGCTATAAGTATCAGGAAACTGCCACCACTGAGCTTCTCAATGATGCCAGTGTTTCTCTCCCTAGTGAATGCCTTACCACTTACATGATGGAAGTGTTCCGTAGACTCTCTGGAAATACAGTTAGCTAGTGGTTTCACTTATCTTATAAATAATTTTACTTAATAAATTCATTTTACACACTCTTCTATACTTTTAAATCCTTAGTCAAGTCTACGTCACAGTATTCTGATGTCTCTACATTTACTGGCACTTTTTCTAGCCCCAAGGAACTGTCTCAGCTCAAGAATCAGAAAAACCAAGGGGTCATTTACAGGGCACCAATAACAGGTGTTCCAAAAACAAAAAGAGAAATCCTTTCTTACTTTTTGTTGTCTAATATATGGCCCTAAATGCTGTACTGCCCAATACAGTAGCCACTTGCCACATGTGACTATTTAAATTTAAATAATTTAAAATTAAATCAAATTTAAATGTCAATTTCTCACTTACACTAGCCAAATTTCAATTGCTCAACATCCACTTGTGACTAATGACTACTTTCTTGGACGGGGCAGACAGAGAATATTCTTCCTCACAGAAAGTTCGATTGGAGAATACTGCTTTAAAGTACCTCATATTTCTTCTACCTAATAATATTATTAGGTATCATTTTCATGTATACACTACACTATTGCCACCGCTTTACAATTATTTCTTACAGCAACTCTCTGAGACAGCTTCTATTTCTACCCTCACCACCAATATCACAGATGACAATCTCTAATATGTTAAGATACGAGTTTCCCTAAATTTATGTAGCCAAAAAGTGGTGGGTCCAGGAAATAAATTCAGATCACCTGTCTCCAAACCCACTTCATAATGGTGCTTCCAGAGATCCTATTTTTCTGCTGACTTATATTTACACTATTATTTGATGTTAATATTTACATTGAGGAGGGGTCATGGGTCCTGGTACTGTGTGCTGTGAGAAGATGATAAATTTAATGTTTATGTGTGTTTGTGAAAGTAGAAAAAAAAAGGTGACACCAAGCAGTAGTAACTAATAGAAAGTAGAAAAATGAATACAACCTTACAGAAATGTGAGACAACTTTAAGTACACCAATAAATATGTAATGGGAAAATCAGAAAGAATGGAGAAAAAGAAAGAAATACAAAAATATTTGCAGAGATAATGACTAAAAGCTTTTCAAATTTGCAAAAAAAAAGACATTAATCCACACATTCAAGAAGCTCAACAAACTCCAAGTAGGATAAATTCAAAGAAATCTACACCCAAACAACACCTCATAAAAAATCTTGAAAGACAAACAGAAAATCTTGAAAGCAACAAGAGAAACGTGACCCATCACATCCAGGAGAGCCTCAATACGTTTAGCAGAGGACGTCACATCAGAAACAATGAAGCCCAGAAGGCAATAGGATGTGCAAAGTGCTGAAAGAAAAACACCAGTGCATATTTGTCACTCAAGAATCTTATTTCTAGCAAAACTATTTTTCAAATAATGAAGGTAAAATAAAGACATTCCGAAAATGAAAAAGCTGAGAGATTTATTGCTAGGAGATGCACCTTACAAAAAAAAAAAAAATACTAAAGAAAGCTTTTCAGACCAAAAGCCTGTCAACATGGAAATTCAAATCCACATGAGCAAAGAAAGAGCACCAATAAATTTAATAATGTAACTATAAAAGGCAATAAAAAGGCTTTTTAAATTCTCTTTAATAATTTTAAAAGTGATTATATAAAACAATATGCAGATAATTATATTGTGGCACTTATAACATATAGAAATATAATATATTTGACACAAACAGAAAAAGGAGATGGGTAGAAGCAGAGTTGTACTGAATAAGAAAACGAAACCAGATGTTAAATCCACAAGAACAAACAAAGAGAAGCAAAAATGGGAAAAATGGAGGTAAATGTAACAAGTTCTAAAAGTATGCACTTACTCTTTATTTCTCAGTGTTTTTAATAGACATAAAATTACATAAAGTAATAAGTTTGACAAGGTATTATTGGGTTTGTGACACAGATAGGTGTAATATATATAACAGCAATACCACAGAAAGAGGGAAGAGGGAATAGAGCTATATAGAAGTAAAGTTTTTATATTACATTGAAATTAAGATAGTATAAACCTGACAGTAGATCCTAGTAGTTAAGATGTATATGGTAAGCTTGAAAGCAACTACTAAGAATATAGCTAAAAATTTTAGTAAAAAACTATTACAGGCATTAAAATGTTACAATAGAAAATGTTCACTTAATGCAAATGAAAGCTGGAATGGCTATAGTAATGTCAGATAAAGTTCGACCTTACAACAAAAAAGAGATAAAGAGGGGCATTTTATTACAATGAGTGACACTGGAAATGAATTACAGAAATACATTTGGGAATTTCACAGACATGTGAAAATTGAAAAACATACTGCTAAATAACCAATGAGTCAAAGAAGAAACCACTAGGTAAAGTAGAAAACACTTAAGATGAATAATGAAGACATACGTATTAAAACTTACAGAATGCAGTTAAAGCCCTGCTAAGAGGTAAATTTATGGTTGCAAATACCTACATTAAAAGACTGACCTCAAATCAACAACTAAGTATCCCTGTTAAGACAACAGAAAAAGAACAAACTAAATCCACAGCAAGCAGAAGGAAAATAATCATATGTATTAGAATGAAAATTAATACAATAGATGATTGAGTAACAATAGACAAAATCACCAAAACAAGGAAGCAAGATGGTCGAACAGAACCCTCCAGTGATTGTACCCCTCCAGGAACACCACATGGATAAACTATTCACACAAGAAAACAGCTTCATAAGAAGCAAAAACTAGGTGAGTGACCAGAGTGCCTGCTTTTCACATCACATCAAGGAAAGAGGCACTGAACAGGGGAGAAAAGACAGTCTTGTGCAGCCAACATGCCATCTCCCGCTTCCCCTGGCAGTGCTCCGTGGCTTAGGGAGAAACAGTCTGTGTGCTTCGGAGAGGGAGAGCAAAGTATTGTGGGAAGTTGCATTGAAACTCAGAGCTCCCTTGTCAGAGCAGAGAGCAAAACAGGGCAGAATTCAGAATGCACACATGGAGGGAGCATTTAGATTAGCCCTAGCCAGAGGGGAATTGTCCATCCCAGCTGTTGAAACCTTAGTTTTGACTGGTCCCACCACCATGGGCTAATAAACTCTGGGTCCTTAAATAAACTTGAAAGATGGCATAGGACACAAAGACTGTAATTGCTGGGAAGTCCTGGTGCTGTGCTGGGTCCAGAACCAGTGGACTTGCGGTGCATAAAATTCAGTGAGACACACCAACTGAGATGGCCAAGTGTGTGCTTGGGCCACCGCTCTCCCAATTCCAAGCAACATAGCTCCCAGCTTCAGGAGATGCTCCTTCTGCTTGAGGAAAGGAGAAGGAAAAATAAAGGGGACCCTGTCTTGCAACTTGGATATCAGCTTGGTCACAGTAAAATTAAGCCCAAGCAGAGTCAGGGAGCCCCCATCCCAGCTATAGCTCCTGGACAACATTTCTAGACCCACTCTGGGCCAGAAGGGAACCCAGTTTCCTGAAATAACATCCATAAAAAAATGTTGAAAAACAAAGAGAAAATCTTAAAAGCAACAAGAGAAAAATGACCCATCACATCCAGGAGAGCCTCAATAAGATTAGCAGAGGCTCGACCAGGCGTGGTGGCTCAAGCCTGTAATCCCAGCACTTTGGGAGCCCGAGACGGGCGGATCACAGGCGGATCACGAGATCAGGAGATCGAGACCATCCTGGCTAACACGGTGAAACCCCCTCTCTACTAAAAAAAAAATACAAAACACTAGCCGGGCGAGGTGGCGGGCGCCTGTAGTCCCAGCTACTCGGGAGGCTGAGGCAGGAGAATGGCGTAAACCTGGGAGGCGGAGCTTGCAGTGAGCTGAGATCCGGCCACTGCACTCCAGCCTGGGCGACAGAGCGAGACCCCGTCTCAAAAAAAAAAAAAAGATTAGCAGAGGACATCACATCAGAAACATTGAAGCCCAGAAGGCAACAGGATATTCAAAATGCTGAAAGAAAAAAAACAGTGCATATTTGTCACCGAAGAATCTTATTTCTAGCAAAACTATTTTTCAAATAATGAAGGCAGAAGCAGAAAGCAAAGGCCTAGTCCTGGCCTGTTTTATTACCTGCTGACTAAAAAGTCCTTCGGCTGTGAATAAACATCAGTGTTAGTCACACAGTAGTTGCCACAGGCCTTGGGTGAGCCTCAATACCGTGCTGGCTTCAGATGTGACCTAGTGGATTCCCAGCTGTGGAGACCTTGGGGAGATACTCCTTCTGCTTGAGGAAAAGAGAACAAAGTGAAGAGGACTTTGTCTAGCAAAGTGGGTACAGTTTAGCCACAGTAAAATAAAGTACCAAGCAGATTCCTAAAGTCCCCTATTTCAAGCCACAGCTCTGGGACCACATTTCTAGACCCTTCCTGAACCAGAAGGGAGCCTAATTCTCTGAAGGGAGAGACCCAGGCCTGGCAGGATTTACCACCTGCTGACTAAAGAGGCCTTGGGCACAGGCTGTGGGCAAGACCCAGTACTGTGCTGGCTTCAAGTGTGACCCAGCATCATCCCAGCAGTGGTGGCTGTGGGAGGACTTGTGTCATTCCTCCCCCAACTCCAAGCAGCTCACTATAGAGAGACAGAGACTCTGTTTAGGGGAAAGTTAGGGAAAGGACCAAAAGACTTTGCCAGGTAATTATCCTGGATCTTACTGAAGATCATCAAGGTGGTACCTTTATAATTCTGCAAGTGTCACAGCATTACTAGGCTTGGGGTGCCCCCTAATGCACATAAAGCTGCAGTGACCAAAGATTTAAACCACAATACTCAATTTGCTTTGAATACTTGAAAAGCCTTCTCCAGAAGGATGGGTACCCAGACTCTGAAAGTTAGAATATATACTTAACTCTTCAATGACCGGACATTGACTAACATCCAGAAGCGTCAAGACCATCCAGGAAAACGTGACTCACCAAATGAACTGAATAAGGAACCAATGACAAATTCCAGAGTGACTGTATTGGGGAAGCTCAAGGAAATTCAAAATAACACAGAGAAGGTATTAAGAATCCTATCAGATGTATGTAGCAAAGAGATTGAAATAATTTTTCAATCAAGCAGAAATTCTCAAGTTGAAAAATTCAATTGAACAGCTGAAGAATGCATCAGAGCCTCTCAATTGATCAAGCAGAAGAAAGAATTAGTGAGCTTAAGAGAAACTGTATGAAAATACACCGAGGAGAAAACAAGAAAAAAGAATAACAGAATAAAGCATGCCTAAAATATACGGAAATAGTCTCAAAAAGTCAAATGTAAGAGTTATTGGACTTAAAGAGAAGAAAGAGTGAGAGAATGGAGTAGAAAGTACATTCAAAGAGATAATAACAGAGAACTTTCCAAACCTACATAAAGATATCAACATTCGAGTACAAGAAAGTTATGGAACACCAAGCAGATTTAATTCAAATAAAACTACCTCAAGACATTTAAGAATTGAGCTACCAAAAGCCAAGCATAAATAAAGGATCCTAAAAGCAGCAAGGCAAAAGAAACAAATAATATACAAAGGACCTCCAATAGGTTTCAACCTTCCCAGCAGAAATCTTACAAGCCAGGAGAGAGTTGCATGATATATTCAAAGTGCTGAACGAAAAAACCTTTTATCTTAGAATATCCAATGAAAATATTATCCAAATAAAGGAGAAATAAGAATATTCCCAGACAAACAAAAGCTTAGGGATTTTGCCAATATGAGAACTGTCCTACAATAAATGCTAAAAACAGTTCTTCAGTGTGAAATAAAGGGCATTATCAAGCAATAAGAAATCATCTGAAGGTACAAAATTCATTGGTAGTTGTAAGTACATAGACAAATTGTAAGTACATAGACAAATACAGTATATTATAACCTTGTAATAACCAACTCATATCTTATAGGAAGACTAAAAGGAATCTATGAAAATAAATAACTATAACAATGTTTTAAGAGACAGACAATGTAATAAGATGTAAATGGAAACAAAAACTTTAAAAGTAGGGGAAAATAAAGTTAAAGTGTAACATTTTTATTAGTTTTGTCTTTGATTATTTGTTTTTTTTTTTTGGGGGGGGCAATCAGAGTTAAATTGTCATCAGATTTAAATAATGAGTTATAAGATGTTATTTGAAAGCCCCATGGTAGCCTCACATCAAAGAACCTACAACAGATACAAATACACACACACATACAAAAACAAAAAAAAAGAATTTAAATTGACTACCAAAGAAAAATCATATTCACGAAAAGGTAGA
Organism: Macaca nemestrina; assembly: GCF_043159975.1. Taxonomy (NCBI): domain Eukaryota; kingdom Metazoa; phylum Chordata; class Mammalia; order Primates; family Cercopithecidae; genus Macaca; species Macaca nemestrina. The sequence continues at coordinate 29,055,166 of NC_092126.1, read as the reverse complement.
CAGGAAGGAAGGAAGGGAAGACCACAAAACAAACAGAAAATAAGTAACAAAATGGCAGCACTAAGGCCTTATTTATCAATAATAACATTGAACGAAACTGGACTAAACTCTCCAGTCAAAAGACATGGAGTGGCTAAATAATAATAAAAGACCCAACTGTCTGTCACCCACAAGAAATTCACTTTACCTGTAAAGACAGACATAGAGTGAAAATAAAGGGGTGGAAAAAGAGATTCCACACAAATGGAAATCAAAAAGGTACAAGAATAACTATACTTAGATAAGACAGATTTCAAGTCAAAAACTGTAAAAGAAACAAAGAAGGTAATTATACAATGGTTAAGAGGTCAATTCAGTAAGAGGTTATAAAAATTATAAATATATATGTACATAGTACCGGGGGAGCATACAGATTTATAAAGCGAAATTTATTACAGCTAAAGAGTTAGATCACAATGCAATAATAGCTGGAGACCTAAACATCCCATTTTAGCACCGGACACATCATCCAGATAGAAAAACAACAAAGAAACACCAGACTTAATCAGCAGTACAGACCACATGGACCTAATAGATATTTACAGATCATTTCCCTCAATGGCCGCATAATTCTCCTCAGCACATGGATCATTCTCAAGAATAAACCGTATGTTAGGCCACAAAACAAGTTTTTAAAAAATTCAAAAAATGTAATTATATCAAGTAACTTCCCTGACCACAATGAAATAAAACTAGAAATCAGTAACAAGAGAAACTTAGGAATCTATACAAACACTTGGAAATTAAATTATATGCTCCTGAGTGACCAGTGGGTCAATGAAGAAATTAAGAAAGAAATTTTAAATATGTCACAAAACAAATGAAAATGAAACACAACATACCAAAACCTATGGGATACAGCAAAAGCAGTACTAAAAGGAAAGTTTATAGCAATAAGTACCTATGTCAAAAAAGTAGAAAAACTTTAAATAGACAATCTAATGATACATTTAACAGAATTAGAAAACCAAGAGCAAACCAAACCCAAAATTTGTAGAAGAAAAGAAATCATAAATATCAGAGTAGAAATAAATGAAATTGTACCAAAGGAAAATATAAAAGATCAAAAAATGCCCATATTATGCAAAGTGATCTTCAGATTCAATGCAATTCCTATCAAAATGCCTATAAAATAATTCATAGAAATAGAGGAAAAAAATCCTAAAATTCCTAGAGAACCACAAAAGACCCAGAATAGCCAATGTCATCCTGAGCAAAAAGGATAAAACTGGAGGAATCACATTACCAGACTTCAAATTATATTGCAGGGCTATAGTAACCAAAACAGCATGCTACTGGCATAAAAACAGATACCTAGACCAATGAAATGGAATTGAGAATCCAGAAATAAATACGAACACCTACAGTGAACTCATTTTTTTAACAAGGGTGCCAAGAACATACATTGAGGAAAGGACAGTCTCTTCAATAAATGGTACTGGGAAAAATGGATATGTATATGCAGAAGAATGCAACTAGTTTCCTATCTCTCACTATATTCAAAAATAAAATAAAAATGGATTAAAAACTTAAATCTAAGACCCCAAACTATAAAACTACTAAAAGAAAACTTTGAGGAAACTATGCCGGACATTGTAGTAGGCAAAGATTTCTTTAGTAATACCCCAAAAGCATAGGCAACCAAAGCAAAAATGGGCAATTGGGATCACATTAAGTCAAAAAGCTTCTGCACAGCAAAAGAAACAATCAACAAAATGAAAAGAAAACCCACAGAATGCAAAAACTATTGGCAAACTATTCATCTAACAAGGGATTAATAACCAGACTGTGTGAGAAAGTACAGCTCAGTAATGCAAAATCTGATAATCTAATTAAAAAATGGACAAAATATCTGAATAGACATTTTCTTAAAAAAAAACAACAACAACAACAAAGACAAACAGGTATATAAAAAGGTACTCAACATCATTGACCATCAGAGAAATGCTAATCTAAGCTGCAATGAGATGTTAATCTTATCCAGTTAAAATGGTTTTACCCAAAAGGCAGGCAATAGTGAATGCTGGTGAGGATGTGGATAAAAAGAAAGCCTCATACACTGTTGATGGGAATGTAACTAGAACAGCCACTTTGAAGAACTGTAGGGAGGTTCCTCAAAAAACTAAAATAGAATACCATATGATCCAGCAATCCTACTGCCAGGTATATGCCCAAAAGAAAGGAAATCCATCTATCAAAGAAATATCTGCACTCCCATGTTTATTGCAGCATTACTCACAACAGTCCAGATTTGGAATCAACCTGTGTCCATTGAAGGAGGAATGGATTAAGAAAATGTTGTACATAACACAATGGTGTGCTATTTGTCCATAAAAATGAAGGAGATCCTGTCATTTGTAACAACATGGATGGAACTAGAGGATGTTATAGTAAGTGAAATAAGCCTAGCACCTAGCACAGAATGACAGATTTTGCATTTCCTCACTTATTTGTGGGAGCTAAAAATTAATACAATTGAATTCATAAACAGAGAGTATAGTATGATAGTTACTAGAGTCTGGGAAGGATAATAGCAGGGCGGAGTAGACATTGTTAATGGGTACAGAAATATAGTTAGAATAAATGAGATCTAATATTTGATAGCACAATAGGCTGACTTGGTCAAAAATAATTTATTGTACCATTTAAAATAACTAAAAGACTATAAGCTTAATGTTTATGACACAAAGAAACAATAAATGCTTGAGATAACAGACATCCTCTTTACTCTGATATCATTATTACACATTGTATTTCTATACCAAAATATCTCATGTAACCATAAATATATACACTTACTATGTACCTATAAAAATTAAAAACACTTAAAAAATAATAAAAATAGGGGCGGAGCAAGATGGCCAAATAGAAACAGCTCCAGTCTCCAACTCCCAGCGCGAGCAACACAGAAGACCGGTGATTTCTGCATTTTCAACTGAGGTACTGGGTTCATCTCACTGGGGAGTGCCGGACGATCGGTGCTGGTCAGCTGCTGCAGCCTGACCAGCGAGAGCTGAAGCAGGGCGAGGCATTGCCTCACCTGGGAAGCACAAGGGGGAAGGGAATCCCTTTTCCTAGCCAGGGGAACTGAGACACACCACCTGGAAAATCGGGTAACTCCCACCCCAATACTGCGCTTTAAGCAAACAGGCACACCAGGAGATCATATCCCACACCTGGCCAGGAGGGTCCCACACCCACGGAGCCTCCCTCATTGCTAGCACAGCAGTCTGTGATCTACCCACAAGGCAGCAGCCAGGCTGGGGGAGGGGCACCCGCCATTGCTGAGGCTTAAGTAGGTAAATAAAGCTGCTGGGAAGCTCGAACTGGGTGGAGCTCACAGCAGCTCAAGGAAACCTGCCTGTCTCTGTAGATTCCACCTCTGGGGACAGGGCAATAACAAACGCAGCCGAAACCTCTGCAGACGCAAACGACTCTGTCTGACAGCTTTGAAGAGAGCAGTGGATCTCCCAACACGGAGGTTGAGATCTGAGAAGGGACAGACTCCCTGCTCAAGTGGGTCCCTGACCCCTGAGTAGCCTAACTGGGAGACATCCCCCACTAGGGGCAGTCTGACACCCCACACCTCACAGGGTGGAGTACACCCCTGAGAGGAAGCTTCCAAAGCAAGAATCAGACAGGTACACTTGCTGTTCAGAAATATTCTATCTTCTGCAGCCTCTGCTGCTGATACCCAGGCAAACAGGGTCTGGGGTGGACCTCAAGCAATCTCCAACAGACCTACAGCTGAGGGTCCTGACTGTTAGAAGGAAAACTATCAAACAGGAAGGACACCTACACCAAAACCCCATCAGTACATCACCATCATCAAAGACCAGAGGCAGATAAAACCACAAAGATGGGGAAAAAGCAGGGCAGAAAAGCTGGATATTCAAAAAATAAGAGCGCATCTCCCTCGGCAAAGAAGCACAGCTCATCGCCAGCAACGGATCAAAGCTGGACGGAGAATGACTTTGATGAGATGAGAGAAGAAGGCTTCAGTCCATCAAATTTCTCAGAGCTAAAGGAGGAATTACGTACCCAGTGCAAAGAAACTAAAAATCTTGAAAAAAAAGTGGAAGAATTGATGGCTAGAGTAATTAATGCAGAGAAGGTCATAAACGAAATGAAAGAGATGAAAACCATGACACGAGAAATACGTGACAAATGCACAAGCTTCAGTAACCGACTCGATCAACTGGAAGAAAGAGTATCAGCGATTGAGGATCAAATGAATGAAATGAAGCGAGAAGAGAAACCAAAAGAAAAAAGAAGAAAAAGAAATGAACAAAGCCTGCAAGAAGTATGGGATTATGTAAAAAGACCAAATCTACGTCTGATTGGGGTGCCTGAAAGTGAGGGAGAAAATGGAACCAAGTTGGAAAACACTCTTCAGGATATCATCCAGGAGAACTTCCCTAACCTAGTAGGGCAGGCCAACATTCAAATCCAGGAAATACAGAGAACGCCACAAAGATACTCCTCGAGAAGAGCAACTCCAAGACACATAATTGCCAGATTCACCAAAGTTGAAATGAAGGAAAAAATCTTAAGGGCAGCCAGAGAGAAAGGTCGGGTTACCCACAAAGGGAAGCCCATCAGACTAACAGCAGATCTCTCGGCAGAAACTCTCCAAGCCAGAAGAGAGTGGGGGCCAATATTCAACATATTAAAGAAAAGAATTTTCAACCCAGAATTTCATATGCAGCCAAAGTTTCATAAGTGAAGGAGAAATAAAATCCTTTACAGATAAGCAAATGCTTAGAGATTTTGTCACCACTAGGCCTGCCTTACAAGAGACCCTGAAGGAAGCACTAAACATGGAAAGGAACAACCGGTACCAGCCATTGCAAAAACATGCCAAAATGTAAAGACCATCGAGGCTAGGAAGAAACTGCATCAACTAACGAGCAAAATAACCAGTTAATATCATAATGACAGGATCAAGTTCACACATAACAATCTTAACCTTAAATGTAAATGGACTAAATGCTCCAATTAAAAGACACAGACTGGCAAACTGGATAAAGAGTCAAGACCCATCAGTCTGCTGTATTCAGGAGACCCATCTCACACGCAGAGACATACATAGGCTCAAAATAAAGGGATGGAGGAAGATTTACCAAGCAAATGGAGAACAAAAAAAAGCGGGGGTTGCAATACTAGTCTCTGATAAAACAGACTTTAAACCATCAAAGATCAAGAGAGACAAAGAAGGCCATTACATAATGGTAAAGGGATCAATTCAACAGGAAGAGCTAACTATCCTAAATATATATGCACCCAATACAGGAGCACCCAGATTCATAAAGCAAGTCCTTAGAGACTTACAAAGACACTTAGACTCCCATACAATAATAATGGGAGACTTCAACACTCCACTGTCAACATTAGACAGATCAACGAGACAGAAAGTTAACAAGGATTACCAGGAATTGAACTCATCTCTGCAGCAAGCAGACCTAATAGACATCTATAGAACTCTCCACCCCAAATCGACAGAATATACATTCTTCTCAGCACCACATCGTACTTACTCCAAAATCGACCACGTAATTGGAAGTAAAGCACTCCTCAGCAAATGTACAAGAACAGAAATTATAACAAACTGTCTCTCAGACCACAGCACAATCAAACTAGAACTCAGGACTAAGAAACTCAATCAAAACCGCTCAATTACATGGAAACTGAATAACCTGCTCCTGAATGACTACTGGGTACATAACGAAATGAAGGCAGAAATAAAGATGTTCTTTGAAACCAATGAGAACAAAGATACAACATACCAGAATCTCTGGGACACATTTAAAGCAGTGTGTAGAGGGAAATTTATAGCACTAAATGCCCACAAGAGAAAGCTGGAAAGATCTAAAATTGACACTCTAACATCACAATTAAAAGAACTAGAGAAGCAAGAGCAAACACATTCGAAAGCTAGCAGAAGGCAAGAAATAACTAAGATAAGAGCAGAACTGAAGGAGATAGAGACACAAAAAACTCTCCAAAAAATCAATGAATCCAGGAGTTGGTTTTTTGAAAAGATCAACAAAATTGACAGACCACTAGCAAGACTAATAAAGAAGAAAAGAGAGAGGAATCAAATCGACGCAATTAAAAATGATAAAGGGGATATCACCACCGACCCCACAGAAATACAAACTACCATCAGAGAATACTATAAACACCTCTACGCAAATAAACTGGAAAATCTAGAAGAAATGGATAATTTCCTGGACACTTACACTCTTCCAAGACTAAACCAGGAAGAAGTTGAATCCCTGAATAGACCAATAGCAGGCTCTGAAATTGAGGCAATAATTAATAGCCTACCAACCAAAAAAAGTCCAGGACCAGATGGATTCACAGCTGAATTCTACCAGAGGTACAAGGAGGAGTTGGTACCATTCCTTCTGAAACTATTCCAATCCATAGAAAAAGAGGGAATCCTCCCTAACTCATTTTATGAGGCCAACATCATCCTGATACCAAAGCCTGGCAGAGACACAACAAAAAAAGAGAATTTTAGACCAATATCCCTGATGAACATCGATGCAAAAATCCTCAATAAAATACTGGCAAACCGGATTCAGCAACACATCAAAAAGCTTATCCACCATGATCAAGTGGGCTTCATCCCTGGGATGCAAGGCTGGTTCAACATTCGCAAATCAATAAACATAATCCAGCATATAAACAGAACCAAAGACAAGAACCACATGATTATCTCAATAGATGCAGAAAAGGCTTTTGACAAAATTCAACAGCCCTTCATGCTAAAAACGCTCAATAAATTCGGTATTGATGGAACGTACCTCAAAATAATAAGAGCTATTTATGACAAACCCACAGCCAATATCATACTGAATGGGCAAAAACTGGAAAAATTCCCTTTGAAAACTGGCACGAGACAGGGATGCCCTCTCTCACCACTCCTATTCAACATAGTGTTGGAAGTTCTGGCTAGGGCAATTAGGCAAGAGAAAGAAATCAAGGGTATTCAGTTAGGAAAAGAAGAAGTCAAATTGTCCCTGTTTGCGGATGACATGATTGTATATTTAGAAAACCCCATTGTCTCAGCCCAAATTCTCCTTAAGCTGATAAGCAACTTCAGCAAAGTCTCAGGATACAAAATTGATGTGCAAAAATCACAAGCATTCTTATACACCAGTAACAGACAAACAGAGAGCCAAATCAGGAATGAACTTCCATTCACAATTGCTTCAAAGAGAATAAAATACCTAGGAATCCAACTGACAAGGGATGTAAAGGACCTCTTCAAGGAGAACTACAAACCACTGCTCAGTGAAATCAAAGAGGACACAAACAAATGGAAGAACATACCATGCTCATGGATAGGAAGAATCAATATCGTGAAAATGGCCATACTGCCCAAGGTAATTTATAGATTCAATGCCATCCCCATCAAGCTACCAATGAGTTTCTTCACAGAATTGGAAAAAACTGCTTTAAAGTTCATATGGAACCAAAAAAGAGCCCGCATCTCCAAGACAATCCTAAGTCAAAAGAACAAAGCTGGAGGCATCACGCTACCTGACTTCAAACTATACTACAAGGCTACAGTAACCAAAACAGCATGGTACTGGTACCAAAACAGAGATATAGACCAATGGAACAGAACAGAGTCCTCAGAAATAATACCACACATCTACAGCCATCTGATCTTTGACAAACCTGAGAGAAACAAGAAATGGGGAAAGGATTCCCTATTTAATAAATGGTGCTGGGAAAATTGGCTAGCCATAAGTAGAAAGCTGAAACTGGATCCTTCCCTTACTCCTTATACGAAAATTAATTCAAGATGGATTAGAGACTTAAATGTTGGACCTAATACCATAAAAACCCTAGAGGAAAACCTAGGTAGTACCATTCAGGACATAGGCATGGGCAAAGACTTCATGTCTAAAACACCAAAAGCAACGGCAGCAAAAGCCAAAATTGACAAATGGGATCTCATTAAACTAAAGAGCTTCTGCACAGCAAAAGAAACTACCATCAGAGTGAACAGGCAGCCTACAGAATGGGAGAAAATTTTTGCAATCTACTCATCTGACAAAGGGCTAATATCCAGAACCTACAAAAAACTCAAACAAATTTACAAGAAAAAAACAAACAACCCCATCAAAAAGTGGGCAAAGGATATGAACAGACATTTCTCAAAAGAAGACATTCATACAGCCAACAGACACATGAAAAAATGCTCATCATCACTGGCCATCAGAGAAATGCAAATCAAAACCACAATGAGATACCATCTCACACCAGTTAGAATGGCGATCATTAAAAAGTCAGGAAACAACAGGTGCTGGAGAGGATGTGGAGAAATAGGAACACTTTTACACTGTTGGTGGGATTGTAAACTAGTTCAACCATTATGGAAAACAGTATGGCGATTCCTCAAGGATCTAGAACTAGATGTACCATATGACCCAGCCATCCCATTACTGGGTATATACCCAAAGGATTATAAATTATGCTGCTATAAAGACACATGCACACGTATGTTTATTGCAGCACTATTCACAATAGCAAAGTCTTGGAATCAACCCAAATGTCCATCAGTGACAGACTGGATTAAGAAAATGTGGCACATATACACCATGGAATACTATGCAGCCATCAAAAAGGATGAGTTTGTGTCCTTTGTAGGGACATGGATGCAGCTGGAAACCATCATTCTTAGCAAACTATCAGAAGAACAGAAAACCAAACACCGCATGTTCTCACTCATAGGTGGGAACTGAACAATGAGATCACCTGGACTCAGGAAGGGGAACATCACACACCGGGGCCTATCATGGGGAGGGGGGAGGGGGGAGGGATTGCACTGGGAGTTATACCTGATGTAAATGACGAGTTGATGGGTGCAGCACACCAACATGGCACAAGTATACATATGTAACAAACCTGCACGTTATGCACATGTACCCTACAACTTAAAGTATAATAATAATAAATTAATTAAAAAATAATAATAATAATAAAAATAAATGCCATTACTTGAAAAGTTAATACTATTTTAGAAACATTTCTATCTAATTGGCTGGTGAATAGAAAAGCAGTTAACTTCTTAATATTAGCTTAGTACCCAGAAAGAGTGCTACATTCTTCTTGTTTTCTGTGTATAGAATTCTACCATTTCTGAATAATGACAGATTTGTTTTTTTACAATTTCAATAATGTTAGTAAATATTAACTAAAAATGTTCATAGTAGAAAAGAAAATTAACAAACCAAAGTTGGTTATTTGAGGAACTAAACTTATAGGAATACAAAGCATTATAAATGAAAAATATGAACAATTATAAGACAAGAAATTAGATATATTTAATAAAAAGAACAAACCTCTAGAAAGACAAACAATGGCTACTTTCTTTAGAATAACAAAAAACTCTGAATACAATCATAACAAGTAAAGAGATTAAATTTATAATTAAAAAAAAACTTCCTACACAAGAATTCCAGACCAGATGGCCTCACTGTGAATTATATCAAACACTTAAAAAATAATTTACAAGGTCTGGGCCCAGTGGTTCACACTTGTAATGCTAGCACTTTGGGAGGTTGGGGCAGGAGGTGCACTTGAGTTTAAGAATTCAAGACCAGCCTGGGCAACATAGCAAGATCCTGTCTCTAAAAAAAAAAAAAAGAAAAGAAAAGAAAAGAAAAAGAAAGAAAAAAAAAGAAGAAATAAGTAAAAATGTTTTTAAAAAATACATAACCTTCACAAACTCTTCCAACAACTACAAGAGGAGAGAACATTCCTAACTTATCTTATGAGGCAAGTATGACCCTGATACCAAAACCAAACAAAAACATCACCAAAAAAGAAAGCTAAAGACCAATATCTCATACATATACACACAAAAATTAAAAAATACTGAGTCAAATTAAGGAATACATAAAATACTAAATGCCATGACAGAATGGGATTTATTCCACCAATACAAGATGGGTTTGACAATGGACATCAACTAATATAAAATACTACATCAACAGACTAAAAAACAAAATTACATTTTCATGTCAATAGATGCAGTATTTGATAAAATTTAGCACCCTTTATGATAAAACCACTCAACCAGCTACGATTGGAAGGAAATTTTCTCCTGATAAAGGGCATCTATGAAGCATCCACAGCTAACATAATACTAAAGGGTGACAAACTGAGGACTTTTAACCTCTGGTCTGGAATCAGACACAGTTGTCTGTTCTGCCTGCTTCTATTCAATATTACAATACAGTTCTAGCTAGAGTGAGTAGGTAAGTACACGAAATAAAAGGCATCTAGATTGGAAAGGAAGAAGTAATACTATCTCTATTTGCATAATGCATGTTCTTGTATCTAGAAAATCCTAAGGAATTAAATTAAAGCATTTAGGACTAACGAATGAGTTCTGCAAGGTAAGATACAAGATCAATATACAAAAATAAATGGAATTTTTAAAAAAATTATACTTTAACTTCTGGGATACATATGCAGAATATACAGGTTTGTTACAAAGGTATACACATACCATGGTGGTTTACTGCACCCATCAACCTGTCATCTACATTAGGTATTTCTCCTAAAGTTATCCCTCCCCTACAACCCCACCTCCCAACAGGCCCCCGTGTGTGATGTTCCTCTCCCTGTGTCCATGTGTTCTCATTGTTCAATTCCCACTTATGAGTGAGAACATGTATTGCTCCTGTGCATGTTTCTGTTCCTGTGTTAGTTTGCTGAGAATGATGGTTTCCAGATTCATCCATGTTCCAGCAAAGGACATGATCTCATCCTTTGTTTATGGCTGCATAGTATTCCATGGTGTATATGTGCCACATTTTCTTTATCCAGTGTATCATCGATGGGCATTTGGGTTGGTTCCAAGTCTTCGCTATTGTGAATAGTGCTGCAATAAACATATGTGTGCATGTGTCTTTATAGCAGAATGATTTATAATACTTTGGGTATATATATCCAGTAATGGAATCGCTGGGTCAAATGGTATTTCTGGTTCTAGGTCCTTGAGGAATTGCCACACTGTCTTCCACAATGGTTGAACTAATTTATACTCCCACCAATGGTGTAAAAACATTCCTATTTCTCCACATCGTCTCTAGCATCTGTTGTTACCTGACTTTTTAATGATCGCCATTTTAACTGGCATGAGATGGTATCTCACTGTGGTTTTGATGTGCATTTCTCTAATGACCAGTAACGACGAGCTTTTTTTCATATGTTTGTTGGCCACATAAATGTCTTCCTTTGAGAAGTGTCTGTTCATATCTTTTGCCCACATTTTGATGGGGTTGTTTGTTTTTTTCTTGTAAATTTGTTTAATTTCCTTGTAGATTCTGGATATTAGACCTTTGTCAGATGGAGAGATTGCAAAATTTTTCTCCCATTCTGTAGGTTACCTGTATACTCTGATGATAGTTTCTTTTGTTGTGCAGAAGCTCATTAGTTTGATTAGAACCCATTTGTCAATTTTGGCTTTTGTTGCCATTGCTTTATGTATGTTAGTCATGAAGTCTTTTGCCCATGCTTATGTTCTGAATGGTATTGCCTAGGTTTTCTTCTAGGGTTTTTATGGTTTGGGGTTTTACATTTAAGTCTTTAATCCATCTTGAGTTAATTTTTGTATAAGGTGTAAGGAAGGGGTCCAGTTTCAGTTTTCTACATATGAGTAGCCAGTTTTCCCAACACCATTTATTAAATAGGGAATCCTTTCCCTATTGCTTGTTTTTGTCAGGTTTGTCAAAGGTCAGGTGGTTGTAGAGGTGGTGTTATTTCTGAGGCCTCTGTTCTGTTCCATTGGTCTATATATCTGTTTTGTTATCAGTACCATGCTGTTTTGATTACTGTAGCCTTGCAGTATAGTTTGAAGTCAGGTAGCATGATGCCTCCAGCTTTGTTCTTTTTGCTTAGGATTGTCTTGGCTATACAGGCTCTTTTTTGGTTCCATATGAAACTTAAAATAGTTTTTTTCTAATTCAGTGAAGAAAGCCAGTGGTAGATTGATGTGGATAGCACTGAATCTATAAATTACTTTGGGCAGTATGGCCATTTTCACGATATTGATTCTTCTTATCCATCAGCATGGAATATTTTTCCATTTGTTTGTGTCCTCTCTTATTTCCTTGAGCAGTGGTTTGTAGTTCTCCTTGAAGATATCCTTCACATCCCTTGTGAGTTGTATTCCCTAGATATTTTATTCTCTTTGTAGCAATTGTGAATGGGAGTTCACTCATGATTTGGCTCTCTGTCTGTTGTTGGTGTATAGGAATGTGATTTTTGTATCCTGAGACTTTGCTGAAGTTGCTTATCAGCTTAAGGAGATTTGGGGCTGAGACGGTGGGTTTTCTAAATATACAATCATGTCATCTGCAAACAGAGACAATTTGACTCCCTCTCTTCCTATTTGAACACCCTTTATTTCTTTCTCTTGCCTGATTGCCCTGGCTAGAACTTCCAATACTATGTTGAATATGAATAGTGAGAGAGGGCATCCTTGTCTTCTCTCAGTTTTCAAAGGAATGCTTCCAGTTTTTGCCCATTCAGTATAATATTACCTGTGGGTTTGTCATAAATAGCTCTTATTAATTTGAGATACATTCTATTAATACCTAGTTTATTGAGAGTTTTAGCATGAAGGGCTGTTGAACTTTATCGCAGGCCTTTTCTGCATCTATTGAGATAATCATTTGGTTTTTGTCATTGGTTCTGTTTATGTGATGAATTACATTTATTTATTTGCGTATGTTGAACCAGCCTTGCATCCCAGGGATGAAGCTGACTTGATCGTGGTAGATAAGCTTTTTCATGTGCTGCTGGATTCAGTTTGCCAGTATTTTATTGAGGATTTTCACATCAATGTTCTTCAGAGATGTTGGCCTGAAGTTTCTTTTTGTTGTTGTTGTGCTCTGCCAGGTTTTGGTATCAGGATGATGCTGCACTCAGAAAATGAGTTAGGGAGGATTCCCTCTTTTTCTATTGTTTGGAATAGTCTCAGAAGGAATGCTACCAGCTCTTCTTTGTACCTGTGGTAGAATTCAGCTGTGAATCCATCTGGTCCTGGGGTTTTTTTTGACTGGTAGACTATTAATTACTGCCTCAATTTCAGAATTTATTGGTCTATTCAGGGATTTGACTTCTTCCTGGTTTAGTCGTGGGAGGGTGTGTATGTCCAGGAATTTATCTATTTCTTCTAGATTTTCTAGTTTATTTGCGTAGAGGTGTTTATAGTATTCTCTGATGGTAGTTTGTGTTTCTGTAGGATCAGTGGTGATATCTCCTTTATCATTTTTTATTGTGTCTATTTGATTCTTCTCTCTTTTCTTCTTTGTTAGTCTGGGTAGCAATCTATCTATTTTGTTAATATTTTCAAAAAATCAGCTCCCAGATTCATTGATTTTTTGATGGGTTTGTCGTGTCTCTGTCTCCTTCAGTTCTGCTCATACTTAGTTATTTCTTGTCTTCTGCTAGCTTTTGAATGTGTTTGCTCTTGCTTCTCTAGTTCTTTTAATTTTGGTGTTAAGGCGTTGATTTTAGATCTTTCCTGCTTTCTCCTGTGGGCATTTAGTGCTATAAATTTCCCTCTGAACACTGCTTTCCAGAGATTCTAGTATGCTGTGTCTTTGAGAAAGAAAAACATAAAATTAAGAAAACAATTCAATTCATAATAGCATGAGAAAGTGCTCAGGAAAAATTTTTTTTAAAAAGAAGTGCAAGACTTACACTCTAAAAACTTTAAAATAATGTTGAAATTAAAGATGACCTAAGTACGTGGAAAGATATTATATGATCAATAATCAGAAGATGATATTGTTAAGATGGCAGTACTCCCCAAATTGATTTACAGATTCAACAAAATCTCTAGCAAAATCCCAGCTGTCTTCTTCGCAGAATAAATTGGAAAGCTGTTGCTATAATTCCTACATAAATTCAAGGAACCTAGAATAGTCAAAATAATCCTGAAAAAGAAAAAAGTTTGAGAATTCACATTTTCTGAAAAAACTTACTGTAAAGAGACAGTAATCAAGACTGTGTGGTATGGCTACTGTGTGTGTGTGTGTGTGTGTGTGTGTGTGTGTGTGTGTGTGTGTGTGTGTGTGTCTGTGTGTGTGAAATAGAATTGGGAGTTTAGAATTAAACCCTCACGTTTATAATCAGTTGATCCTCAACAAGGGTGGCAAGAGAATTCAATGGGGCAATAATAGTCTTTTCAAAAAATGATGCTGGGAAAACTGAATATCCACATGTGTATTGGATCCTGAAGTTGGATCCTACCTCACACCACATAAAAATTAACTAAAACTAAATCAGAGACCTAAAAGTAAGATCTAAAACTATAAAACTCTTAGAAGAAAATTTATGTATAAATATGTATGACATTGCATTAAGCAATGTTTTCTTAGCTATAATACCAAAAACACAAGCAAAAAAAGTTAAGATATACATTATCTACATCATCAAAATTAAAAATTTTGTGCTTCAAAAGTATACCATCAAAAACATAAAAGGGCTACCTGCAAAATGGAAGAAATCTTTTACAAATCATATGTCTAATAATAGCAATGTGATACTACTTCACACCCACTACAATGGCTATAATATAAGAAATAACAAGTGTTAGCAAAGGTTTGGAAAAATCAGAACCCTCAAGCATTGTAATGTAGGAGTATAAAATAAAGTAGCCATTTTGAAAATCAGTCTGACAGTACTTCAAATATGATACAGCAATTCCACTTTTAGGTATATACCCAAGAAAAATAAAAGCGTAGGTCCACACAATGTGCACACACATTTATAACATTTATAGCAATGTTATTCACAATAGTTAAAAGGTTAAAACAAGTCAAACATCCATCATATGACAAATACATCAGCAAACTGTGATATATCCACACAATAAGATATTATCTGGCAATAAAATGAAAATACTGACATGGGAGAATCTTAGAAACATAATTCTAAGTGAGGAGATCGGTCAAAAAGGATCACATATTGTATGACTCCATTTATATGTAATATTCTAGTATAAGCAAATCTACAGAGACAGAAAGTAGATTAGTGATTGCCTAGGGCTGGTGGGTTAGATTTGGGGAGTATTGAGGAATATAGATGACAATTAAAGTGTGTAGGATTGTTTTGGGGGATGATGAAAATATTCTAAAGCTGATTATGGTGATAAATGCACAACACTGAATGTGCTAAAAGTCCTTGAATTGTACACTTTAAATGAGTGAATTGTAATAATATTTTTTATGATATAGACAATGACATGTGGCATGCTATGGTACCAATAAAGCAGTTTAAAACAGAATAACAGATAAATGGCAGGTTCTCTGTAAAATGAGAAAACTAAGAGCAAATATAGGAATATATAAATCACATAGATTTTCTCTGTCCAGTACAGTAGCCACTAGCCACGTGTGCCTATCGACATTTAAATTTCATTAATTAAAATTTAGTACAATTAAAAATTAAATTATTTACCCACAGTTACCACATTTCAAGCATTCAGTAAGCACATGTGGCTAATGGCTTCATTTTGAAAAGTGTATATATAGCACAAACCCATCATCTCAGAAGCTTCTATTATACAATATTGATATCTACAATCTAAATATCATAGACTTATTTTTACTTTTGCTAAGTATATTATCTACTTAAGAACTATTTTTTATTTTCAGACTTTCGTCCTTTCTGATTTAAGATAAATTTTCTTAAATATAGATATAATTTTTAAAAAATGTTTTTACCTTGAAGAAAACATGTTAACCTATATTAGCTCCCTGTTGCCATCTCCATCTCTCACAAAAACCAGTCTGGATCACTGAAGTATAATGTTTTTAATAGCACTCAGTTTGAATGTTTACACAGAAAAAAAGTAGTTTATAAGACTGAAGGTAGAGAAAGATGAGTCTGGCGTGTTATGATGAATCTTATTGGTATGTAAATATTGGGTATTAATTTAGAAACAAAGGTGGTTATGACAGTGAAGCACTAATATTTCAACCTCATTTGAGGAGGAAATATGCATTTGATTGAATCAAAGGTGTTCAAAAGGAGAGTTATTTTAATTGCTATGTCACTGAAGAATAAGAAAAAGGTAAAAGAAAATACTCTATTGATATGTGTTGTCATCTGGATTTGCTTTTCTGTAGTCATCTGTGTGTGCATTTGATTGTATTTTATGTCACCCTGGTGAACAATACCACAATATGTCAAGACCATTTAGAATTCAACTACAAAGGAGCTAAGAAAAGGGTTATGGTTTTCATGTCGATCAGCATCTTCTGCTTAGATTGGGAGACCTTAAAATTAGCTCTAGCAGTATAAAAAAATACCAGACACAATGCATAACAGGCAGTCTCACAAAAGACTTCCTTTATGGCTCATCAGAGTAAATTTCCTGTCAAAATACTCCTTGCGCTAAGTAAAGGTTATCTATTCATATGAACACCTGACTTATAAAATCAATCAGGGCACAATAAGAAAGATGCCTGCTTTTTGCATGCATTCAAGTTGTTGTTCCCATTAACTTAACTTCCTAAAAATATATTTCATTTTTTCCGTCTGCTCTGCATAACTCATTAACATCATAATCGCCAGCAATAATTGCCTAAAGTAAGTAAAGAAAATCGCTAAAGATGAAGAGTTGAATTACCACTTAATGAAAGAAGAAAAAAAAGAAGACAATTTAAATCAACAGTCTAAGATGCTGCAACCACTCCCTTCCTTCAGAAAATGTATAGTAATTGTGTTTTTTTGGAGCCTGTTGTGTTTGTAAATGAGGATTCTCAGACAGTGAATTCTCAAAATTATTCTATGAGTTTAATTGATGATATGAATCAGATGAACTGAAAAATATTTTCTCAGCAATCTAAAGCTGCATTTTTATAACAAGTTGCAAATAAAACTATTTAAGATATTTTTGAAATCTTCTCTATGCTAATTAGAAGGCCTGACCGAAATGAAATGTTTCTTCTAGACCTCAAAAGGTGTGGATTCTCTCAAAGAAATGTTTAATCTATTTGGCGATTTATTGGTTATCCCTTTTAACCAGTATTCTTCAATTGTAGTTGATTTCTACTCTCAGAGAACATTTGACAATGTGTGAAAAACACGTTGTTATTCACAACTTAGTGATTGCTACTGATATTCAGGACAGCTCCTTGTAATGAAGAATCACCTGGCTCAAAATATCAACAGCAGCAAGGTGGAGAAGTCCTAATTTACACCAACAAAAGGACCTAAGAGAGTCTTATAAAAGGCAGTGAATAAAATGAAAAGATAATGTCTCTAAATGACAAAAAATAATCTGTTCAAAGTCAAAATATTAATGCAATGTTTTAAAAAGTGATAATTTATTTTACAATTTAGAGAGCAAGCTGGACATAGGGAGATAGGAGAAGGGGAATGAGGATACATTCCTCCAGCTGCCGTTATTGGCCAAAACTTCAACTCATGTCAAAAAATCAGGCACTAACTGTAGTAAAGGGTAATTATGATTTATCGTTTCTATAGTTATTTATTGACTCTGTAAGCATATGAGTTATTATGACAAACAGATTAAGTGGGTTGACAGCATCAGTCAAGTACACATGTAAAAGGATAGTAAAGTGGAATTTTGGCAGATGATTTAATACAATGGTTCTCAAACATTACCATGCATCAGAATTAACTGAAGGATGTGTTAAACACACAGATTAATGGCGGTCCCATCTCTATAATTTCTGACCCAGTAGGTCTGGGGTGGGTTTTAAGAATTTGCAGCACTTTTAATAAGTTCTTCAGTGATGGTGATAGTGCTGGTCTGTGGCCACTTTGAGAACCACTTCCCTAATTCAGTAGATACTGCATCCTAAAACGAAGTGCAGTACAACTATGGTGCAAACTTCACTTACAATAATAATATAAACAGTTGCGTATTAGGAGATGAGGAAACTGGAAGTTATTTTAGAGAGAACTCTAAAATGTGCACTGTTGAGTCCTGTCCCCTCACAAGTGGTAGAGGTGGGGCTGGAGGGTCCCGGCAGCTTCCATCAAGACTAGGGAAAGACGCTTCAATCCAACCACTTGAAGAGATATGTTTCTCATAGTTTGCAACATAGAGGGGAATCCTGTCTCTCTCTCACTTAAGATATCTAAAGAACAAGAGAGACTGGTTGGCTAGCTGATCAAAGGCAGGGAAAATGTTAAGTTTCTAATATGGTGGAATTAACCTGCATAGTTGGAATTTGTCAGGGAAAAAGACGAATGAGTGTTTCTCATCTGGAGATTGTGCATGGCCTGTGTGCAAGGGACACGGTGTTGGGGTAATCTTTTTTTTTTTTTTTTTTTTTTTAGATAGAGTCTTGCTCTGTCGCCAGGCTGGAGTACAGTGGCACTATCTCGGCTCACTGCAACCTCTGTCTCCTGGATTCAAGTGATTCCCCTGCCTCAGTCTCCCAAGTAGCTTGGACTACAGGCACACACCACCATGCCTGGCTAATTTTTTTTGTATTTTAGTAGAGATGGGGTTTCACCACGTTGGCCAGGATGGTCTCGATCTCCTGACCTCATGATCCACCTACCTCGGCCTCCCAAAGTGCTGGGATTACAGGGGTGAGCCACTGCACTTGGCTGGGGTAATCTTAAATTTTGTCCAAAAGGGAAGACTACAGGGAGTTAAGGGAGCTTAATAGAAAAGGCTGGAGATATTGCTGGATTGGTAGGGGCTGGGAGGAAGTAAGACTATCAGCCATGGATGCCTTTTGTTTTTTAATCAAGGTCATGACAGGTAGATGATTTCTCCAAGAGTGAGGTAGGTGGGATATCTTCAACAATCCAGTTAAGTGACTCCACAAAGTCTATTTTTACATGTCTGCCATGCAGAGCACTGAAACCAGATAGCTGTAAGACTATCTGTTAAGTGAGGACTTTCCCCTTTAGTGCGTCTCCTTCCCTCATTCCAACACTGGAAATAGCAGAAGCAGTGTTAAAAGAAAAACTTCAGGCAAATTTAACAAAATTTATTTGATCAAAGAATGATTCATGAATCAGGCATCACTCAGAACCAGATGAGGTTTAGACAACTTAGACCAGCAGTTTGAGCAGTGAGTTTTTATAAACTGAACATAGAAGCAAAGTAAAGAAATTATCTGACTGACTACAGCTAGGCATTGGCCTCATTTGTGCTTGGTATAATGAGGATTTGCCTTATTTGAGCACAGTCTGATCAGTTGGCTGTCTATGATTGGTAGAAGCTCAGCTGTTTATCATTGGCTAAAACTCAGCTATTTGTTATAAAAAATATATTCAAGTTGGGTGTTGTTTAATTTATATACTGTTAGGTTACAATTTGTTATGTAGGATTGAAAGTACAGAGACAGTCTCAAGTTGATGGCCTTGTGCTTATTAAATTTAACAATTTCCCCCTTTTGGTCAGCCTATCAATCTTGAAAGATTGGCCAAAACCTTGGACAATGTTGTGATTCTCTGTGGCTATCATAATGGACTTGTTTGGTCTCAATGTGGAATTCACAAATCACAGCATGGGCTCAGTTGAATGATTCTTTATAGTCTCTTCATGTTTTGTTGCTTTAACCAATGTGAGACCATGTAACACACAGTAGATGGCTGTATACATGCATTTAAGATGCTTGAGAGAACACAGTGCACCAGGGAGACTATTATGACCATCAGGAGGATAATACCAAAAGACTAAAATATGTTCCTTAATCAAATAAATTAAAATCATATAAACCCAAGAATGATCCATAAAAGGAATCTACTTGTCTCAACCAAGTAGGCAGTTTGTTGTTTTCTTGTCACTGAGTTTCTCTCATACCAGACGTGTTTCCCCAAGTACAACAAGGGGTGTTAGCTATCATACACACTTTCCCCCGTTCAGTCAGCACATAGTAAAGGCAAGCTTGTTCTCTAAAACAACTTTAGCAAAGAAGAGTAGAGAAGTTTCTGGGTAACTGCAGCCTTTGCAATAGAGTCAACCATAGTAGCCATTGTTTGGGTAGATATTTAATCATAACCTCATTTATATTTATGCCATGCCAAAGAAGAAATATTCTATCAAAGCTGCCCACTTAGAGATTGTATTAGTCAGGGTTCTCTAGAAGGAAGAGTCACTAGAGTCTCAAAACTGAAGAACCTGGAGTCCGATTTTCCAGGGCAGGAATCATCCACCACAGGAGAAAGACGTAGGTAGGCTGGGAGGTTAGGCCAGTCTCGCCTTTCACGTTTTTCTTCCTGCTTTATATTCGCTGGCAGCTGATTTGATTGTGGTCACCAGATTAAGGGTGGATCTGCCTTCCCCAGCCCACTGACTCAAATGTTAACCTCCTTTGGCGACACCTTCACAGACACACCCAGGATCAATACTTTGTATCCTTCAATCCAGTCAAGCTGATACTCAGTATAAACCATCACAGAAATATTTATGCCTCCTGGCAAATTCTTTCTTATGTTAGAGTACAAATTACAAGGTATAGACCAATGTTCAGTATCAAATTCATTATAAAGTGGCAGTGGTACCATTGTAATCCATAACATGCATTGAGTGCTTGTTTCCCACTTATTGAAACATGGATTGCTCATATATGTGACTGATCAATAAATCCTCCACAGATAAAAATATATCCTGGAGAAGCACAAAGGGCAACTTCTTGTAGGATACCTTTCGCATTACGGCTCATCAGTAAGAAAGCACTAGTAGTATTTATTCAAAGCTCTACTACTGAATTATTGCATGGCTGGAAACTACTAATAATTAGAGAATTTGGGTTATAGACTTGTCTACAAACTGTTGAATTATATTTTCTTTTGGTTTTCTGGCAATTTAGTGTCTAAAATAACATTGGTCCTTTCAATCTTTCCAGAAGATTGAAGATGATAGGGACAATGGTAATGCCATTGTGATTGTAATACTTTATGTAATTGTTTTATAATATGTATAGTAAAGTGAGTACCTCTATCATCGGAGACTTATCTGAGAATATCCTGTAAAGAAAACGTATTTACTCATGATATTTTAGTTACTGGTATAACATCAGCCTTCCTATGTAGGAAAGCTTCTATTCAACCAAATAACATACAGACAATTACAGGAACATTTTGATAATCCATAGAGGGTGGAAATTGAATGAAATCCATCTTAAAGTGTTCAAATAATCCAGTAGGTGGCAGAAATGTAACACTTGAAGTTTTTATCTTACTAGGATTGAGTTTTCAATCCAATCATTGGTTATAGACCATTTTAGAAATTCTTAGAATAGTTTCTATACCAATATTGTTTGTATCATTTTGACTACTCCGTGATAGTCGTAGGGTGCAGAGCTCTTAATAATGGAAACTTTAACGACTCAGGAAAGAACAGGCAACCATCAGGGCCCTCTATGAGTCCACACTTAATTTTGAATATACATTCTTCTAAATGCCAATTTTGTTTCTCTAATTCTGGTACACAGCACTGTTTATTAAATAGGTTATTTTAGGTAATTTGACTTGGATCAATCCTACGGAGTTTATTCAAATTGCATATTTTAACAGTTTCAGTACTAGCTGGTTTAGCATGAAAATCTGCCAAAGTATTTATTTGGTACTTAATTAATTCTTGACCTTCTTGATGTTAGGTTAGCAGTTTCATGAACCAATCAGTTTCTTCATTAGAGTTATGGCAATTATCATCCAGTTTAATAGTATGATCTTAAAGTTATCAGAAATGTATACTTATCAAAGTCTGTCCCATGAATTTCCTTAAAGACAGAACACTTTACATTTATAGTTGCTTCGACAGTGCTCAAGAAAGTACCAGGGTAAAATGATTAACTGTAGTAGAAGACAATACTTAAAGTGGCCATGCAAAATATCTGATGAGAAATTATTATAAAGCAATTTTCAGGGAAATTACATTATTTCTGTGATATACAGTATTGTAGGATACTAACTAGAATTATGACTGACAGCATTATTGTAGGACCATCAGATTTATAGGAGTTTTGTATAATTTCTGGGACATATATTAACAACATTTCCATAGCATGGTTTGAAGAAGGTTCAGCGTCACATTATTTGACCATGCTTCCCATGCAATTTAACATATCATGTAAGAAAATTAGTTTAACATATTTCCTTTTATAAGACAAAAATTATTGGGAGAGGTGGGGGTGGTTAATGGGTACAAAAAAGAAAGAAAGAATGAATAAGACTTATTGTGATAGCACAGTAGGATGACTATAGTCAATAATAACTTAATTGTGTATTTTGAAATAACCTAAAGAATGTACTTGAGTTGTTTGCAACTCAAAGAAGAAATGCTGAGGGTATGGATACCTCATTCTCCATAATGTACTTATTTCACATTAAATTCCTGTATCAAAACATCTCATGTATGACATAAGTATATACATCTATTTTGTACCCACAAAAATTTAAAAAATAAAAAAAAATATTTTAAAAATTATTTTGAGATATTCCAGGGGTCCATCTGAAAACTCCCAAAGTTAGTTTGAGATCAAAAGATCTTAGTTTATAATTTGATTTTGGGAAGTTGTCAAAAATGTTAAAAGATTGGAAACACTTGATTAAAATAGAATCACAGATCACTGTGAAACAGTATATATTCATTTAACTGTAGAGATTATTAAATGACTTCAATGGCAAATACAGAAAATCACATACTTCTAGGAAAAGCCTTAGCTTTCATTAAAGAGGACTCAGTTAAGTAATCAAACGCCTAGTAAAGCCAACAAGAACTACAGGAAATTATCTGGATAAAACACAGAATCTTTCCCAGTCCAATTACTTAAAAGCTAAAGAAAAACCTTTCACAATGTATTATTGAGAGCAGATCAATACTAAAAACAAAACAAACACAAACAAAACTTGTTGTTTTAAGAGATTAAACTAAAATCTAATTTTGTATTAGTATACTTTTGACATTAATGCTACATTTTCAAAACTTACAAATCATTTCCTTTCAAATCTTAGCCGTCTTGAACACACATAAAATTTCTTTCCCAAACTTCCTTTTCCAGAAACCTATAACTTTCTCATATCTATTCAATTTTTGTCTTTATATTTTTCCTCTTTCTCGCCGTGTAACAGCCAGTCTTTCTATTTTTGGGACAAAAATCACTATTTTTCTCTTAACTAATCAAAACACACTCTCATACGTTATAGGTTTTCTAACAAAATACACACCTTACTTTCTTCGTATACATGGACATAGAGTTGTTTCCTTTATTATGTAAAATAATTTTAGTTATTCGTGGTTGATCTTTGAATGGCACGAGTTTGAACTGCACAGACCCACTTCTACATGGATTTTCTTCTGCCTCTGCCACCCTGAGACGAGAGAAATCAACTTTTCCTCTTCTTCCAGCTCCTCAACCTACTCAGTGTGATGACATTGAGGATGAAGACATTTATTAACATGTATTTTCTCTTCCTTGTGATTTTCTTAACATGTCTCATTTTCTCTAGCTTACTTCATTGTAAACATATAGTACATATAGCATATTAAACATGTGGCAATTGTTTATGTTATTGATAAGGCTTCTGGTCAACAGTGGGCTATTAGTATTGTAGTTACGTTTGGGAGAATCAAAACTTATATGCAAATATTGTGCATGAGGAAAGGTACCAGTAACTCCTGTATTATTCAAGGATCAACTGTATATCAGTTTGAATTTTTAACCCTTAGAAACTTCAATTTCTGGTGAAAACTAAGAAGTATGCAATCGTGAACTGCGTGTCACACCAACATTCTATAGATTAGCAAACCTATGATTCATAATTTTTTGAAGCATGTGCTTTCTCATAGTATAATTTTTCATTTTGGCACAAAACGTATTTACTAACAAACCCAACTATCTTTAGTCTCTCTGCAATAAGAAATTGTAGAGAAGACAACAATTTTTTAATCTCTGTCTTCTGTCTTCCTAGGTTTTTTTTTTTTTTTTTTTTTTTTTCTTTTTTGAGACAGAGTCTTGCTCTTTAGCCCAGGCTGGAGTGCTGTGGTGAGATCTCGGCTCACAGAAAGCTCCGCCTCCCGGGTTCACACCATTCTCCTGCGTCAGTGTCCCGAGTAGCTGGGACTACATGCGCCCACCACCAAGCCCGGCTAATTTTTTGTATTTTTAGTAGAGACGGGGTTTCACCGTGTTTGCCAGGATGGTCTCGATCTCCTGACCTCGTGATCCGCCCGCCTCGGCCTCCCAAAGTGCTGGGATTACAGGCGTGAGCCACCGTGCCCGGCTTTTTTAGGGGTTTTTTTTTTTAACCTTTACCTCAAAATAGACAATATGTCAGAGCAATGTATTTGAGGGGGTATCTTATGAACTTCTTCAAAGCAAAAAGTAAACAAATTTAAAATTATGTCAAGAAATGGCGCCGGGTGCGGTGGCTCACGCCTGTAATCCCGGCACTTTTGGAGGCTGAGGCAGGCGGAATACCTGGGGTCGGGAGTTGGAGACCAGCCTGGCCAACATGCTGAAACCCTGTCTCTGTAGAAATGCAAGAATAGCTGGGCATGGTGGCGCGTGCCTGTGGTGCCAGCTACTCGGGCCACTGAGGCAGGAGAGTCGCTTGAACCTGGGGGGCGGAGGTTGCAGTGGGCCAGGATGGTGCCACCACACTCCAACCTGGGTGATAGAATGAGACTCCTTCTCAAAAACAAAACAAAACTAAAATTAGAGAAATGCTACATTAATGTTTGGGTGGTCACATGCTACTTTGAAGTCTGAAGTTAGCAGATAAGCCTTTAGATTTTTGGAGTTTACCACTTTCCTATTCTGTATCATTAATGTAATTTTTTTTGCTGCTGTTGTTGGAGACAGAGTCTTGCTCTGTCACCCAGGCTGGAGTGCGGTGGCGCCATCTCGGCTCACTGCAGGCTCTGCCTCCCGGGTTCACGCCATCCTCCTGCCTTGGCCTCCCGAGTGACTGGGACTGCAGGCGTCCACCACCGGCTAATTTTTTTGTGTTTTTAGTGGAGACGGGGCTTCACCGTATTGGCCGGGATGGTCTCGATCTCCTGACCTCGTGATTCGCCCACCTCGCCCACCTCGCAATCCCTGCTGGGATTGCAGGCGTAAGCCACTGCGCCCGGCCATCATTAATGTAATATTTTAAATTACTATATATTTTACTATTTTTCTGGATTTAGTAAGAAATTTGCATTTTTGGTTTGATGTAAGAAGGGTTTTAATGTAATTTATGTTAGATTTTGCATTTTTTTTCAGTACTGTTATACTTTAACCTTACTGAATGACTGATCTAATTGTATTAGTATTGTGAATATCATGTGGAGTGTTTTGAGACAGAGTATTATATTTGTGAATATAATTTTATGGCTTTTTTTCACTTAGCAAGAACCTTTCTGTGCGGAAAACTAAGAAAATTGCTTTCTGCTGTATAATCTGGCATTCATTGTAGATTAAAGCTTATTTTTCTGTGAATAAAACTTACTCAATAAAATATTATTCTTTAAATTGAAAAAAATTATGTCAAGAAATAAATGTTTTGGTACATTATCTTATTTGCAAATGATTGAAATATTCAATGAATATCCATTATTTAATTTAACTTCGTATAACTTCAGATGTGTAAGTTACCAAAGAGATTTGGGAAATCTTTTTTTTTAAGTAGGCATTATAGAAACATAATTATTGTGAAGAGTTTATTTATAAACTATTATCCTACATATATTTAATTCTTTTTTTAAACAATATTGACTGGATTGCTCATAAAAATGAGACATCAAACAACTAGTTATCATCTTTAGTTTTCTTGCTAATAATTTTATAATGTAAGAGACAACATCAGTTTATTTTACTTGTAAACTTAAGTAGGAAAAATTGTGTGTCATATTATATTTAATGCTGACAACTCTAAAGATATGCCTATATTCATCAAACTAACAAACTTGAACTAGCGTTTATTTACTGAAGATTATCCTAGATTACATGAACTTGAAAAACATCTTAGGTTAATTTCTTTTTTTTTTTTTGAGGCGGAGTCTTGCTCTGTCGCCGGGGCTGGAATGCAGTGGCCGGATCTCAGCTCACTGCAAGCTCCGTCTCCCGGGTTTACGCCATTCTCCTGCCTCAGGCTACCGAGTAGCGCCGGCCACCTCGCTCGGCTAGTTTTTTGTATTTTTTAGTAGAGACGGGGTTTCACCGTGTTAGCCAGGATGGAGGTTAATTTCTATCTTTCTAAGAGTTTAAGGAATGCTTAATATTTATCAATACTTATTTTTCTTTAAGCCAACTAAATAGAGCTCTTTTACGATTTAGTTTTGGTGATAACATCCAGAGGTGGAAAATGTATCATGTATACATACATAAACATGCAGATAGAAGCAGAGCTTACAGCTTTCATTCTAAAATTTTAGCCATGTGCCATGTGTAATAATAAAAGCTCATTGTTTTATTAAAGAATATCTGGGATTGATTTTTTTCTGGCCAGTGAGGTAAGATCACCTGCACATATAGCTAAAGCTTTTTATTAATATTGGAAAGAAACTTATAAGCTTTCGCATTTACCTTTCAAAAGAGGTCATTTAGAGGGGCAGCTTTTGATTCATTTAGTCTTTTGGAAGCCTCTACATTTCAATAAAATATGCATCGTATTGTTTTTGAGGCATTTTAGATTCTTGTTTTTCTAATAAGGCTCAAGAATTAAAACTTTTTCGTTGTGGCCATTGTATTCCTCAGTTGTTCTTAGTAAAGTCAAACCATTTTTGTAAAACTACACAGGCTTTGGGAGTGTAATTTTTGAAGATAAGATTAGCTGGCATTTCAGAAATCGAAGTACTAGAATCCTGGAGTCCTTAAATTCAGAGGAACTTATTTTCAGAAGGTACCTACCCGAGGCCAAGTTAGTTATCAAATCCAATCTGATTCTGAACCCAATCCAGTTTTTTTTTGGGGGGGTTTTTTTTTTTTTTTGGTTTTTTTTTTTTTCTTAAATTCTTAATAAAGTCAGAGAGCTCAAAAGGCAAATTTGCAGACTCAAATCTGGCAGGTTACTCACCCACAACCTCCATTTGCAGTGAGAGAACAAGGGGTACAATGGGCTAGCATGTACCTTCATTTGGTTACTGGGTGTTTCTAGGGGTCACTGAAGGTCTCCTTTGGATCCCACTTCTAATGACAAAGATTGTTAAAGACAAACTTTAGGCAAATTAAATTTAAAAGAGTTTATTTGAGCAAAGAGCAATGCATGAATCAGAACCAGAACCAGAAGAGGCGCAGAGAGCTGTGAGCAGTGACCTTTCACAGGCTGAACACAGAAGCAAAGTAGATAAATTATTTGATTGGCTATAGCTAAGCATTTGACACATTTGGACATGGTTAAATCAGTTAGCTGCTTATGGGTGGCTAAAGCTTTATTGTTTGTGATTGGCCAAAACCTGGCTGTTACAAACATTATACCTCTAAATTAGGTTACAATTTATTACGTAGGAACCGAAGGTATGGGAACAGCCCAAAGCTAATGGCCTCCTACTTATTTAATTTAACACAAAGTTTGTCAGCAGATGGAGAGCAAGTAAATTGTGGAAAAGATGCCAACTATACCCTCATTCCTGACAAGAGTATGTCCTGTCTACAGGACAACTAACCAACAGGAGAACTAGATATTTTTAATTACACATGAGACTGGACTTTTAAATTACTAAACTGAGGATATGTTTGTAATTTTGATTGGCTATTGTTAATTTTACTGGAAAGGAATCAGAAAAGCCAAGGGACTACCTGCAATTTGATGCAAAGGCAGGGGAAGAATTGCCACACAATTCTTAGACTGGTAAGATTTAAAATGAAAATCAAAAGCTAAAATTAAAGTTGTGTTGCTTTGTCATTGCCCCCATGAGTGAGGCATCTTTAGTAATAGCTATACACACAGAGTCTATTATGCCTTCCTAAGATCTTTGAATGAGATTTTTGCTACAGAAATTCATGTCTAACTCACTGTTCCACATTTGTAGTCAGTTTCTTTCTTTGATAGAAGAATCGAGGACTATTGTATAAAGTGTGGCTAATTGTAAACCAAAAAGAATCTGAAAAGTGGTTGTTTGAATAAAGAAACACCATGCTACTTTCCAGGATAGATAAATAGCCCAAAGAATTTACCTGAGATGTATTTGATAGGAATTCAAAATCTTCTGATAATCCTAATGCTTGAACCATCAGTTGGGCAGACCATTTCTAAACTCAGTTTTAATTTATATAGACAATTACAGACAAGAAGTAAAGAATATGTGAGAATTCTAATAGATACACGTTGTCAATTAGATATGAGTTGAGTATTTGGGAGTTCATTGTTGTGATCTGTGACAGTGAACTCCTCACCAGGTTCCCTGATTTCTTAATCCACCTTTGTTGTAAAACCTACTTGCTGTCACCATATAAGTGTTATGGATGGAAATATCATTCTGATGGTATTTCTTGGTTAAAATATCCCATTAAAAATGGTCAATGGATCCTCATTTCCAAGGAATAATATTACTCAACATTAGTATTGTGCTGAGTTAGAATGTGCTGAGTAAGACATTGTTATAAACTATTGATATAATAATTCTGGAAAGAAATTGGCTACTGTATCAGCCAGGGTTTCACTACAGAAACAGAACCACTATTATATATGTAGTATATATGACATATGTTTACACATGTATGTGATGGGTGTGCTACACATATATGTATGTGCTAACATATATGTATCTATTTTATATGCATATGTATGTAGACATATATACACAGAGAGAGAGCAAGAGACAGAGAGAGAGAGAAAGCAAAGCATTGACTAGCTAGACAAAGCTGAAATCCGTAAGAGAGAAGACCATCAGAAAAGGGGAGGCTGAACAATCTAGGGCAGGAGCTGAAGCAGCAGTCCACAGATGGATTTTCTTCTTCAGGAAAGCCTCAGTTCTGTTCTTAAGGCCTTTCAACTGATTGGATCATACCCACCCAGATTACTGAGGATAATCTCCTTTACTTAATGTCAACTGATTAGACATGTTAGTCACATCTACAAAATACCTTTGTAACAACACCTAACTTAGGGTTTGAATAACTAGAGACTATAGCCTAGCCATGTTGACAAACAAAACTGACCATCACAGCAACATTATCACAAGGCTTAATAGATTCATACCACTTGATGATGGATTCTAATTCCCGAAATCTTTCCTAAAGGAAGTATGAAGAATTGTGCACATTTTCTATGTGTTAGTAGTCACTCCAATTACTATAACGAAGCAAAGCTCTGTTCCAGCAGCCATAGGCACAGAGAGTTTACCCAAGAAAGAATGCTAATTTGGCAAGTTAAAGCCAAAGTCATGATTGAGTCACTGAATAGTAAATTGAGATTTTGATTGAAATAGAAAAGAGTTTAAACGATGGTAAGTCTGTATACTGTTATTTACCTCTTTACACTATAACGTTTTCCAAATATTCTATAGTAAGCATGTACATTTTACACTCTGAAAAACAAACTTTTTTATATTTGTTTTAAATAACTGTGAGATATTTTAAAGCATGAATAAAAGCAAAAACAACTTTGTAATTAAACTAACTACAGCACTCAAAATATGACAACATAATTTCTATTTATCACAATGTTATGATTTTAGTTTAGTGCCTAACATACCACACAGTGTCTAATATTAGGGAATCCAAAGTGGATATTATAAAATTGAGCTCAAACACCTGAGATCCACTGTGGGATGAGCCAGTGATAATTAAAACAGATAGTACAATGAAAACAACCTTTCAGTAATTATTGAAACTTAGAGTCTACTGCTCCTTGACGTGGTATCCACCAGGCCAAGAACAAAGAAAACCTAAGTACCAGCCTAAGCAGCTGCTACAAGTCACCTGATCTGTTCTTTGCCATTCAAAGGTATGTCTACTGTACTTAAGGCACCTCCCAAAAGAAAATAGGCCACATTTTTAAAGCATCTCTGGGCCCTCCCCACTAATCCAGAGAAAAAAATCTGCCCATCATCTTACTACAGGCCTTCCTAACTTCTCCCACTACAAGAAGAGGTCACGATTGGCCATAACTCAGGATATTCATTGAATCAGGTCGTGTATAATAATGAAAATGGCTTCCATACCTTAATTTTATGAGCTCAGTTTCCATCCTTTATTCTGACTTTCTGAACTCACCCTTAGGGTAAGACAAATCATTTAGTCTTTTGAACTTCTTTTTATATTCCATGTGTCTGGTTGAGTGGACTCAGAGTCTTTCTTGGTTCTTTCTCTCTCTCTCTCTCTCTCTCTCTCTCTCTTTTCAAAGTTATTTGGCCACATTGATTCCAATTATGTAATTTGAAGCTGGGAGTGGAGAAGAAATGTCAGAGGTTAGAAGCTTCCGCATAGACCTAAAGCTTTAGTACTTGTTTTCCCATTCAGCATTTATGAGATTGTCTACAATGTAGTATTGAATATTATCCTAAATATCAGTGAAGAGCTACTTTAATTCTACATTTTGCTATTGTGTCTTTTAAACATAGTTCTCTTAGGAAATCGAAAGGATTTAAAGTGATTGGCAAGGCAGGATTCAGATATCCCCAAATTCCTTACTCTTATTCAGCCATATTTTATTTATTGGAATGAAAATATCACTCTTTACCCCTAACAGGGCTTAAAATTTGGCCCTTGTTTTTATTTTTTGTATCGCATGTACATGATACTCTGTTAAGTACACATCATTCTTGTTCTAATACTGGATAGAAAAACAGACCCTATTCCTCTGTAAATTACAGCAATTCCTATTAACGTTAATGCTTTGCTTTGTTCTAAATTTCAAACCTGAAGCTTTTCTGTGCATAATTTTGAACTTTCTGAATTACTCTTTCAGTCCCTTCTCTGTTCAAATCAAGCCCTGTTATTCAATAATAAGTCTCTTCCTGGTAGATTTTGGTGTTTACCTTCTTTATTCGTCCTTGGCTTTAGTGATTTACTCAGCCAGCTCATACTGAGACCTGTGGTAGGCAGAATTATGGGACAGCCCCGGAGATTACCACTGATTCCTGATGTATACACTCTGTATAATCCCCTCCCACTGAGTGCAGATGGGGGTAAGGGAATATGATGGACATAACGCCATGGTTATTTTGTGTCACAAGGCAAAAAAGGGATTTTGCAGTGTAATTAAGGTCCCAAGTTCATTGATTTTGAGAAAATCAAAAGTAAGATTATTCTGAGTGAGTTGG
The DNA here is from genome assembly GCF_043159975.1 of Macaca nemestrina. Taxonomy (NCBI): domain Eukaryota; kingdom Metazoa; phylum Chordata; class Mammalia; order Primates; family Cercopithecidae; genus Macaca; species Macaca nemestrina. The sequence continues at coordinate 29,023,899 of NC_092126.1, read as the reverse complement.
CCTAATATAGATCAATTAAAACAGGGTCTAGAGGTAAGAAAAAAACACATATACACCATGGAATACTATGCAGCCATAAAAAGGGATGAGTTCATGTCCTTTGCAGGGACATGGATGAAGCTGGAAACCATCATTCTCAGGAAGGTAACACAAGAAATGAAAAACAAACACTGCATGCTCTCACGCATAAGTGAGAGTTGAACAATGAGAACACATGGACACAGGGAGGGGAACATCACACACTGGGGCCTATCGGGGGTGGGGTTCAGGGGAGGGATAGCATTAGGAGAAATGCCTAATGTAAATGACGAGTTGATGGGTGCAGCAAACCAACATGGCGCATGTATACCTATGTAACAAACCTGCACATTGTGCACGTGTACCCCAGAACTTAAAGTACAATAAAAAATGTTTAAAAAGCATCAGAGATGCTCCCATTCACCATGGAGAAAGAGATTGCCTTGTTAAAGACAGAGCTATGTGGCAGATAATGCTGGCTGACCTCTAGGAAATGGAGATCTCAGTCCTACCACAAGGAATTAAGTTCACCCAGTAATTACATGACCTCTGAAGAAGAACTCAAGCTCTAGAAAGGCATGCAGCTGAGTTAGCATCCTGATTGCAGCTTTATGAGATCCTGAGCAGAGAATCCATTTAAGTGCCTAGACTCCTGACTCATAGAAACCATGGGATAATGCATGCACATTGTTTAATGTCACTGTTTGTAATATGTTTTTACATAACAATGGAAAACAAATGTAAGTTCTCAGACTGTTGCTTTCACTAGAAACATAAGTGAAGAATGTGATACTTAAAAAAATGTAATTCCAGGATCAGCAAGGAATTATCTTGGCAACCTCAACTGCCAACAAAAGAAGAATCACCCCGCCCACACACATATACACAAACATACTCCTCCCTCTTGAAACTGCCAGTATTTCTTCTCCTCTAGGAGAGGATGGGTCTAATTTTAGACTCAGGTTCCTCCCACCCTACATTTGAGTGATACCTGCAGACTACGCATCATGACTTTTCTCTGAATCCCTGAGCTAAAACAACATTGCCCTTGGGGACTCACAGGCTCAGCTGGGGAAGTTGTTTCCATTAATTACAGTAAAAAAGAAACCTCCTGAATATGGTATTGTGAAGTTTGTTTTGAAAATCATATTCCTTTTAAAAATCATCAGTCATTATGCTTCATAGAAAAATCATTTTACTTAGGAGCAAAAACATGATTTTCTACCAGCTGAAGGGTCTCTCTACAATGAAGCTAGAAAATCATTACTTGAGCAAGACTGTTTCTACTAAAGCTAAGCTATTCTTGTATATGAGAGGGAAAATGAACAAATCACATAAATAAAGAAATAAGTCTTTGAAAGCAAGAGAGACCTTCCTTTCAGTTCATTTCTATGTGTATCCTTTTCTTGTTTTGCTTATGAAATGAGAAACAATATAACTATTTGGGGGGTGTGTGTGTGTATGTGTGTGTGTGTGTAACTAATTTATCACTTCAGAATTCTAATCCTTCTCTCTGATCTGTAATTCTTCACGGTCTCTATAATAGAATCAATCAACTCAGTATGTCTTAACTATGCCATACTTTGTGATTGTCCCATTTAAAATCATTTTCGTCTCCTTGATGCTCTAGTTTCTTGATATGTGCAATGCCATATTTAAAGTTATGAAACGTATTTACTGGATAAACTCCAGTGATTTGTATAGTGATTTGTAACATGTGTTCCTGAAAGAAACGATACAGAAATAAATAGCATTATAAAAACCATATTTGATGGTCCTATTCCTTATAATTGTGAAAATTCCACCACACATAGGTCAGAGATACAGATTTGCATGCATCAGTATTTCCGTCCTCAAGGATTAGGAATTTCTGATTTTTTATTATATCCTGGTCCCAACTGAATACCAATAATAAAACAAAATTTATGGTAAAATAGCTTATCTGATTACAAATAAATAAAACTAGTCTTTTGACCAGGACCCTTGCACGGGTACATAAGCCCCGAGTAAGCAACTTATTGAGGAGAGTGAGAGCTTATCATAGAGTCAAAAGAAACGGCAAAATTCCTTTCTCTTCTTTGCTGTTGTTTCATCAAGGAATAAAAACAAGGGCATAGTAATCCCCCATGTTAGTCACTGACCAATGAATACGTAAATAAATAAAAAACAAACATGTCCTAAAATATCATGACTCTCTTTTGCAACACCAATCATTGCTTTCAATATTTCAGAATCTCACTAGGTGTTTTAAGCCATATCTAGGGAAAAAACGTCTTAAATATGGCCAACAAAACCAAGTTTTTTAAAAAGAAAAAACACATATTACCCCTCTTCTTGTTTGCCTCAGTCCCTGAATATGGATTCCTATGATTTTTCTCCCTTCTTTTATCACACCTTGGAAGTTGCAATTTCCCAGGAAGTAAAATTGTTGACTTTCTTATTCATGTTATTTTTCCACAGTTCAGCAAAGAGTCTGATGCATAGTAGGGCCTTTATGAAAATAAATTTAGAAATGTGGGACTCTAAAATTAGAAAATTAATTGGATAAATCATATTAAGAGAGAATTTTTATATATTTAACTAATCACTAAACTCTGCTGACCCACGTGAAGAAAGTCTTAAAAATAAAGGCAAGAATTAAGATTTTTTTTTAAAAAGGCAGAGACATCAGTAGTCACAGCCTGCAGGGGATTTAAACTCTATAGAATTAGTTTAGGAAAATCACTAAACAAATACACAAGTTAAAAACAACAATAACATTCACGACCCCTGAGAGAGGTGGAAATCAAAATCTAGAGTATATAATATATTATCTAAAATATTCCATTTTCAACCAAAATATTATAAGGCATGACAAAAAATAAGACTATGTGACCAATATACAGAAAGAAACTGTTTCTGTTTCAACAGAAACTCTCTGAGGGAACACAGATGTTGGATTGAGTAGACAAAGAAAACCAGCTATGTTCAAAAGCAAAAAGAAGCCATGCTCAAAACTAGAATCCATATATATATACACACACACATATACATACATACATATGTCCTTGCTATTTTCTTAACTGATTAAAAAGACAATTGCATAAAACAGTTATTATAAGATTGTATTATCAGGCTTATTACATAAATATGTATCTATATGGCAAGAATAAAGTTATTGGAAAAAGTTTCTATATGTTATTCCAATAGCTAGGAATGGTCATTTGTGGGCTGAATAGGGCAGTAGCAGTAGACTGAAGAAAATTTGAATAGGATAGAGATATAATTAGCATAATTTTAAAATGACGTTTGAAACAATGATGCATGCATAGGTTAAAGAAAATTTCAATCAGGCTGAAAATGAGGAAGGAATATCCATTGACATAATTGGACATAGTGATATTTTATTACAGATTTATTTAGATTATTTTTCAGCCTGAGAACTAACCAAAAACCAGGTCCTTGAGGAATGAGAGATAAGTAGATAAATTTCAATAAGCAGTTATCAATAAGAGTTATCTCCATCTCTCCCCATACTAGTCATTGTTATGGGAAAACACATTCAATATGCCACGCGGGTGATGAGTTGCGTACGAAGAGGAAATAAACATAAAGTATGCCAAGCTAGAGCACTAAATCAAAGTTACTCATATTTTCTTAGTACTATCTGGCATTGCTGCTGTCGATGACAATAATTCTATTTCAAATCAGTCTCAGTAAGTTTTATCTTTAATAACAGTGTAATAGCTTGATGATCAATATGAAGTAAACCTCTAAGATTTCAGATTTGGAAGAGGTTGGGAGAGTAAATGAGGAGAAAGGACAGAAAAGCAACTCAATTGACAGGTTGAGGGAAGGATTGGGGCTTCCATCTGAATACTCATCTAACCTTCACCTTTGACTTTGTTCTATTCCGTTACTCTCTACAGGTTGAATGATGACCTCATTTTTCCTCTTTTCTTCCTGGTATGAATCATTATTTGAATATCTTCTTGAACTTATGAGAACATTAAAAAATTTCAGAGCACATTTTTATTGAACCAAAAGGTAATTTTTTTCTATATTCCATACCCCATTAAGATGACCCTGGACATTTTGATTGGATGTCTGGATTTCTGGAACACACAAATCTATGTAGATAAGCCACTGGAACATAGAAGTCCTGAATCTTCTTTTGGTTTATAACTCCTCACTGCAACACAGATAGGATTTGTGTAAATTATACTATGCTATTTTTTTTTAAGTTAGAGAGATTCTGGGAAGGAGATAATTGTTATAGAACCTGGAGTTTAGACAAGTAAGAAGTAGATAATGCTAGGATTAATAAAAATGGCAAGCAGTATCTCCAAGGAACCAATAATTCAAGACAACTACCTTATATTTGTGTCCTCTTGCCTCATATTAAAACTCTTTCTATTCATTTGCCATTGTTTGCTTATATGGAGAAATATTGCCATTTTGAAAGTTACTTTGGTTATCAGAAGTAGCAGAAGGTACTATGAAGACCTGGCCAAGCATCTTTGAAGTAAATGGTCTCTCTTGTTAAAATGTAGTAGCCCCTAAAAGAAAATCTTGGCTGAGAGAGAAAATTTCAACATGAATTGTAGCCATCAACATGATGAAAATCCTCAAACACTAATCAGAGATGTTTTTGACTCACTCCTTGGGAGAAACTCAACTTTCCCAACAAATTGATACCCAATAAGTATTTTGCAGCAAATACTGAAGGCCCACAGGAGAATCTGACTTTATTATAACCATAGATTTTGTTGTTGTTGTATAAGTTTAAGGTGTACAATATGATGTTTTGATAGCTGTAGTCTTCATGTTATAATAATTTGTAATCTTACCCTGCTGAAAAAGTATGAATGGTTCAGTTTGTTGAAGATGAGAGAAGTAAGCTAACTTGTGTTGCATAGCTATTCTGGACCAAGGACGTTATATTTTTATTTAATTCAATTCTCTCAATCATTCTCTCTACATTCTATGGCTAAGGTAACCAAGGCTCACAAGATTTAAGTGGCTTTTTCAGTATCATACAATAGGCCCAGAACAGATTAAGGAGTGGGATACATGGATATTTTCTATGTTTCTGTAACTGACATTAAAACATTTGGAAAATTTCTTGACAGTTAATCTAGGAATTCACATTAGATTCCTAACCATCATTTGAGATATGTCATTAGTCCTCTAGGGCGGAAGGAGAGAAAAACAAAAGCAAGAATATAACATTCCTCATTGGTGTTGATCCTATCCCGAAGGGGTAAATGCTGATCAAACATTAAAAGAATGTTTTTGTTTTTAAATTAGGACTGGATTTTTAGTTTTACAAAAAAAAAAAAAAAAAAAAAAAAACTCCCCTATGTCAATCAGGCACAGTTATATAGTGTCGTTGGTTGTTTCCCAGGAGAAGGACACTGCAATGAAGTTAAAGGGCAGATAATTTATTAGAGCATATTCTCAGGACCAACTCCTATAGACAAAAAGGAAGAAAGCAGAATTGTGCCAAGGGAGAGAGTAGGCTGTGGTAAAGATTCAGCAAGGGTTTTAACCAACCCCAAGTGAAACCTTGGATCTGGGCCATTCAGAGTTGTTTTGACTTGAGCTGCGATGGCCAGGTCTTTATTCAAGCAAGTAAACCAGCCATTGAATGATGTGGGTCAGCTGCCTTAGGATGGTGTGTGACCATGTTCAAAGGAGTACTGAGGGATCACCGAGAGTAATTTCTGGAGATAGCTGACAGCTTAAGGCCACTAGCTGACAGACTCCCAGCCATTGGGAGAAAATGTTCCTCATCCCTAAATGAAGTTCTAAGTGGATCATCAAATACATTTAATGATTAAGCTAGTCTTTAAAATCAGACCGATCTCGTTCTAAGCACATGCTTTGTCTCATATTATTGTGCCTGTGTGAATGCACAGGGAACACTGTTTATGACTACTACCAAAGTTTTAACCTCTCTAATCAGACTTCAGAGTATATTAAAGAACAAAACATATGGGCCTGGTTGCTCTAGTATATGTTTGGTTTGGCTGCAACAATTGTGAACTAGACGTGTGAAGGGGCAGGCTATAGCATAATTTTTCCCCCCTACTCTCCAGATATAGCAAAGTGATTCAGAGAAAGCACTCTGAGAAGAGTCACATGGAGATGTACACCAAGGCTGTGTTGCAGGCCCTGGAACCTGCCCTAATCCCTGGGAAGTACTCTACAGGAAAATAACTTGGTTCATAGTAAACTCCCTCTAGCTCTTGTTTCCCATCTTGAAAGAGGTATTTGCAGCTTTGCAATAAAATATAGTAAATGCTGATGGATGTTCGCATTTATTTCCCTCCAAGACATGTCAGACAGCCAAAGATTCATTATAGGTAAGCCAGGTAAGTTAATAGTGATCCTTGAATGTTTCATCTGACCAATGAAGAGTAACTCAAAGCAGGGAGCCAAAAATTATCCAAACTATAATATTGGAGTCTTTACAAGCCCAACTTGAGACAAGGACTCAGATGCAGGTCGATTTTTTTGGAGAGGTAATTCCAGGAATCAGGAAGGAAAGAGAAAGGAGAATGAGACAGGGAAAGAGCTTTTAAAACTGTCTGTTATTTGAACTGGTTATTGCAGTAGCCAACTGGGGTGCAATCCCACTAAGGACTTTTGAGAAAACTTGCAGAATGCACTTCAAAATTACCTTATGAAAAGGTGGGTGGTTGAAACATTTTTCTAGTGACTCCAATCTCCCATTGTATAATGGTCTCCCCTGGGAAGATTAATTCTCCCACATTTTATGAGTAAGCTCCCTTGGTTTTTGAGAAAGTGTTGAGTAATAACATTGGAGAGTCCAGGTGGGAAACTGTCAGTCTGAATAAGAGCTGTCCACCACACCTGCTGCTGAAATACTCTTGTGCTGTGGGATTGTGGCATAAGACACCAAAGGTGTCTGCTATGGTTGTCCAGGTAGTTATCGAGATGGCTTTTGAGGAATTAGCTCTCACAAGAGCAAGAGTGGAGAGGTGATCACCTTGATTGTCAAGCTCTTCAACATTTCTGCTCTCTGGTGTTCATAGAAACTTTTTCTCCTGATACTGAAAAATATTTGCACCCTTAGGAATTGTTTTTCTAGTACATTTCTAGGTTTCTTACATTTACTCCTGGCTCAATTCTCCAAGATACAGGAGCAATTTACCCTTACTGGGCCTCCCTTCTTGCCCTGAGTAAATATCTGTGCCAATGCCTGCTGAGAGGAACATAGGTAAGGAGATGTGTGAGTAAACAGTATTTGCAAAGCTGGAGTAATTTCTCCTAATTATATATGTTTTAATTAATTGACCTGATCAGTGTTTACTAAAAGAACTAGTTATCAATAAAAATGTCATTTTAGTGACCTTTATTTTGTCTGCTGAAGTCTGTTTTGAGTATTGAGAAGCACCTCTTGAGTTAGCCTTCAGCACTAACTAACTTTGTTACATTTTTGTGTTTCTGTATGTCTTTGCTGTAAATTATATGATTTCATTATACGAGGAAATGGGCTTCTGTTTCATTTTTTTTTTCAATTACTCAGGTAGTTGAGATATGACATTTCACTTCATTTTGATTCATTGAATATAATTCAATAAAGGGTGGAGAGAGAGTGAGCTAAACTCTACAAGCAGACGCTTTTCATTGCAAACCAGTTGGCTTTTCTCCTACTTTTTGAAAAATTCTGATAACATTCATGCTTCCAGATTCCTCTCCCTCCCCTCTCTTTTTTTTGGCTATTTCCTCGCATTGAACCTTGAAATGCAATTTTTCAGCACAGAAAACAAGGCCGCCTTCTTTGGCTGATGTCTAAGAAGAAAAATAAACATAAAAGTGGATTTTAGGCTTCATTCTTTATTAACTACCAATGGTTTGACTTTAAATAAAGTGGTGCAGTCTCTAAAACTCAAATTCTGGCTATCCTTGGTTATTCAATAAAGGGTACAATATTTAATTTTTAAAAGAAGTGTACTAGATTTCTTTGTATATCATAACTCTCTTAATTTTCACAGCATCCTTGTGACTAACTGCTATACTAGTCCCATCTACAGATGGTGAAACTGAAGGATGCAGGCATTAGGTAACACTCTCGCAGTCTACACAGCTATTAAGTAAGGAAGCCAGCATCAAAACCCAGACAGTCTGGCTTTCAATACCCATGCTCTTTGCCACCATTCTATACTGCCTCTTCACTAAACTTCTCTCTATAAAAGTCTTTGGTGTGAGTTCACCAATACCTTGTCAAGTCATAATGGAGTTCAGGACACCAACGTTATTTATATAGACTGTTTAAATTTGTTTGAAAATTGGCAGTGAAGCAAGAAAATTTTTGCTGATTCTAATCTTTGTATGCACAATATAATTTCAGCAGTCCTGATTTCTCTCACAAATCAGACTTTAAAGATGTGCATACATATTTTTCTCTGATTCGGCAAAGTACTCCAAATGTGAGGGCTACAGTTGGGAGATATTTTTTAATTATAGTACGTAAAATGTGATGGAAAATAGTAATTCTGTTAGTGAGTTTTGACTGGCCTGCATCTTAAAATCACCAGAAAAACTCGCTAGCTAATCATAGTGGTGCAATTCTGTTATGACATGTTTTTTCTAGTTTCAAGATGTAATGAAGTCTATAACACACTAGATGGTAGCCTTGTCACATGAGCCCCCAATCACAGCACACAAGCTGAGAACTAATGTAAGAACAATTCTTTTTTCAAATTAGAACATTTAAAATGATAGATGTGAATGCAGGGCCAATAATGGGTCTACTTTTTGATTGCAGGGTTAGAGGCCAAGGCTTGTGGAGGTGAGAGGATTGTTTCTGCTCAATAGCTCAGTAGTGTCAACGGTAGTTGACTCAGAGAGTTTTTTCCTGCATGGTTAGGAAAGGTCACTCTCTGCTTCTTGTGGAGTTGGAATTATTGTAAAAAGCTTTTTAGGGAGTTCATCAGAAAAGCACAAATAAATAGTTCATTTGCAATTATACACTAAAGTAACTGATTCCTTACAGCTCTTAAGTTTTATCATTAATTTATGACTATATATATAACTATATGACTACAGGTAAAATATATGCTAGACATTGTGTGTGTATTTTTTCCCTCCAATATATAAGAAATTAGGGGAATGAATAAAAGGTTAATAGTCTCAATATTATTATATACAGTCCATTAGGATCTTTGAACATCCTTATCTTTTTCCTCATCCCATAAATGTTTCCTCTAATCTTTACCCCTGTTAAACTCAGTTCAAGAGCAAATGTTCCATACTCAGATCCTCCAGTTAGCATGTCCTCCTCTCTGCTGGTGGGAATTGAAGTGGTTAGAAACAAGAAAGGAATTTCCTATCTCACAGAATCTGGAAAGATAGACACAGTTCTAGCATCCCATGTGGAAACCCTGATCACCTTGCCCCGTAAACACAAAGACTTCTTCAGTTGTACTAGCCATTAAACAGGCTTTGGTGGGTTGGCTTTTGAACCAACTATCACATATATACAATAATGTGCTTGTGAAACATAGATTTGTTGAACAGTACAAATTATTCAAATGATTGGGCTGCAACCAACTTCTCTATTAGGGACTAAAAATAATGTTTATCTGTTTCATTTTCCTTTGGGCTCCTATAGTTTTAATCAGATATCCCAGGTTAGATGGCTGCTGATGTTCTCATTTATCTTGCTGCAACTATTTATTAACAAAACAATAATTATGACATGACATAGGCTCAGCAGGATAATCCTGCATTATGATTATTTTTTTGGTGATAATGACATAAAGCTTTCTGTACAACAGCATTTTTCCGGACAAAATTTAGATGAGTGTTTTATATAATGCTGAATAGAGACAACTGATTCTGAAATACCATCATCAAACTCTGCTTTAAAGAGACATAGCAAATCCTTAAACCACGTAACAACATAGTTTCAACTTGTTCTGCTGGCCTTTAAACAGGTTTCTGATTGTATAATTTTTGGTCATTTCATGGTTACATCTGCCTTCTTCTTTCCTTCTCTTCTTCTTTTAGCAAAAATATAATGAGTACTTGTGTGTCAGTTACTGTGTAAGAGCCAAAATAAAGACACATGTCATAAAGGCAAGGAACTCTTTGCCTATTACCTAGTAGATAGCTTGAAACTACAGAAAAGCATTAAAGATAGATTGAAGTGACATTTGAAGATTCACATTTCCAGCTCCTTGCTGTATGCTATCATATATGATATAACATTCAACACTCAGAACAATCTTTGAGTGGGAAACTGAAATACAAAGATGTTGAGAGTCTTGATTCAAGGATGTGGTGAATTCTAGAGAGTTCACCACATGTGAAACTGTGAATCAATTAAATTCGATAGAATTTACCACCTGTGGAACTGTGAGTCAATTAAACTTCTTTTCTTTATAAACTACTCAGTCTCAGGTAGTTCTTTGTAATTGTTTCTCATGTATATCCAGTGTACTCTTATTGATTGCAATCACAAACAAATGCCTAGACATGTTCTCAGTTTTAAAACAAAGCCTCACTTAACCACTCTCTAACTGCCTAAACCAGAAGACTTGGTGAATTGTAATAAAACCTGTTGTGTTCAGCAGAATCAGCTTCCTCTAACTGTGGCTCTATCAGCTATATGTTTAATTTATGCAAAGTTTCCCTAATGGTCTAAAAGGAAAATTCAAAATCAAAAGATTAAGTGTATTGCCTACATCATTGCAAATAAAGGAATAAGATATTCTATAGAATTGTTTATATTTATCCCTCATTGTACAAAAAATTCATCAGAACAAAATTGTTAACTGGAGGTGGCCCAAATATGTTCTACTTACTTTAATTTTTTTTTGAATTCCTTGACCCTCAAAGCTGGATGTACAAATCAACTAAGCTATGGCCAAAGCCAGCTGTAGTTCCCAAGCCAGAGGCAAGACAGTGTTAGCTGCCTCCGTCCTGTTATGTACAGGGATTTGGAAGCAAATCCTACTCCCCAGGACCTAAATCAAAATGTTACCATAATCTAAGAAGAATTGAGTCCAGTTCTATGAAAACTTTAACATGAATGTGTTTGAAGGTCAAGTTTTGTCTATAATTTTGAAAGATGAAAGATTTAACAAAGTAAGGATTTCTATTCTGGAGATGAAGATGAGATAGGAGTCTCCAGGTACAATAATCAAGAGCAGAGGTGGTCCAGGTGTGGTGGCTTACACCTGTAACCCCACAACTTTGGAAGGCTAAGGTGGGAGGACATGCGGTGAATTCTAGAGAAAGTATTTGAATTCAGTTGTCTTCCATTGATGTCCAGTATACTCTTATTGGCTGCAATTACAAAGGAATGCCTGTACATTTTCTCAGTTTTAAAATTAAGCCTGCTTTTAGTCCAGGAGTTTGAATCCACATGTCTGGGGAGGGACCAGGTGGGAGGTGATTGGATCATGGGAGCAACTTCCCCCATGCTGTTCTCATGATAGTGAGTGAGTTCTCATGATCCACTCCAGCTCCAATCATGGCTAAAAAGGGGCCACGGTACAGTACAGGCCAGGGCTTCAGAGGGTGCAAGCCCCAAGCCTTGGCAGCTTCCACAGAGTGTTGGACCTGCCACTGCACAGAAGGCAAGAATTTGGGAGCCTCCACCTAGATTTCAGAGGATGTATGAAAACACCTGGATGTCCAGGAAGATGTCTGCTGCAGGGGAGGAGACCTCATGGAGGACCTCTACTAGGTCAGTGCAGATAGGAAACGTGGAGTTGGAGCCACACACAGAGTCCCTGCTGAGGCACTGCCTAGTGGAGCTGTGAGAAGAGGGCCACCATCCTACAGACCCCAGAATCCACTAACAGCTTGCACCATGTGCCTGGAAAAGCAACAGATACCCACTGCCAGACTTACTTGAGTAATACAACATCTAACAGAGTCCAGAAAGACAGATATATTCCTGGCATCCCATGGGCAGTGGGGTTGGAAATTCTGAAAAAAACATGAGGCACAATTTGTCTCTGCTCCATCATGTCTGGAGCATACTTCAGGAAGGTTTTGAGGGGCATCTCAATGTTTGAGGCTAAAATCATCTCCTCATCCTAATGCCAGGCAGTGATTTTGGCTGTTGACTGAGACCTAAGCTGGGGCTGTCAAATAAAACACCTGCACATGCATTGTCTCCATGTGATCTCTGCTTCTGCATAGCATGGTGGCTGGATGCCAAGAGAAAATGCCCTAAAAGACAGCCAGTTGGAAGCTGTCAACTTTCATAAATTTGCCTCAGATTTCACATCGTATCACATCCACTCTAGTCACAAATTTGCCCAGATTCAAGGGGGAGAGAATATAAATCTCCCTTCTAATATTGGAGGAATATTAGAGTCACATTGTATGAAGACCATGTGCTTTGGGAGAGAATGTGGTGATCATTGGAAAATGCAATCTGCCACATCCGGTCAACAGAATTCCCTTTCTCACACTTAGTATTATTTACATGCTTTGTAAAGTAAACTTGGAATTAATATAATACAAATATAATTTGATTGATTGTACTTTGGGCACATTATTTATTTGCTTGTGTTCTATGTAAACAAGCAATATACTGGGATAAGGAGCAAAGTCCTTTTTTGAAAGTGGTTATGATATTTATGAACTGAACCATATAATGTGATTACAAATCCTGATGTGCTTTCAATAATTTTGTTGTATTGAATATATCTAGAATAACCTTATATGTCTATTCAGACATTTAAAATATTGTATTATACTCCATAATTCATTTTATAATGTAAAGAGACATATTTTTAAAATTCTGTTAAATTGGTTTTTTTTTTTTCCTAAATGGTTGTGGTAGGGGAATAACATTTTGTATTTTCCCTAAAGACCAGTATGGAACACATAATTATGAAGTGGTAAAATATAATTCAATTAAAGGGAATTTGAGTTATAAACTGGATGTATTCCATATCTCTGAGTGATTCATTACTTGCTCCATGCACAGTTCCCTAATTAAGGAAAATAATTTCCTCTTGGGATTGGATTAAGTCCTGTTAAAGGTATGACTCAAAAATCAAAATACAGGTAGACTTAATACTTTATATTGCCTTATTTGACATCAGTAAATGACAATTCTCCTCTTTGAAGAAATAAACTAATGATCATGGTTAAAAGACAAGACAAGTCTGAAGAAAACTTTTAAACAAAGAAATTTAGGTCAGTAGTGTAGAATGATAGTAAGCTGGTAAAGCAAGGGACATAAAAAGTTTAATCGACAATTCAGTTCTGTATTTAAGGAAATATAAAGGCTTCCATGAAAATACCTTGATATGTATTTATTGTATTTGTTCTTAATGCATAGTTCTCAAATACTACCATAAAAATAAAAAAGAATATAAACAATCTAGCTAGGCCTATATCTATCAAAGAAATTGAATTCATAATTAATAACTTTCCAAAACAGAAAGCACCAAACCCAGATGGGTTCACTAATGTATTATACCAAACATTTAAGGTATACGTTATATTAATTCTCTACAATCTCTTTCAGAAGATAGAGGTTGAGTGAATATTAACCTCATCGTATGAGGCCAGCATTACCCTTTTACCAAAACCAGACAAAGATACTACAAGTAAAGAAAATTGCAGATCAGTATATCTCATAAACATACATGAAAAATCCTTGACAAAAAATTTAAAAATTGAATCCAACAATGTATAAAAATAATTATACCTCATTACCAAATGGCATTTATTCCAGGTATGCAAGGCTGGTTCTACATTTTAAAATCAATTAATATAATTCATCACATCAACACCCTATAAAAGAAAAATCACATAACTATCAAAAGATGCAGAAAAGTCATTTGGCAAAATTCAACACCCATTCATAATTTTAAAAAAACTCAGCATGCTTACCTAATTTGATTACTATACATTGTGTCAAAACATCACTATGTATACAATAAATGTGTACAATTACAATGTGTTAATTAAAAATATAACACTGTGTTTAGGGGAGGAAAAGGCCAGTTTGGGCTAAGGTGATCAAGAAAGGCTTCAGGGAAAGGAAATACCTGAACTGGAGCCTATAAAATGTTTAAGATGAGAGGAGACCAATCAGAGAGCTAGTACATTCCAAGCAAGTTCAGAAACATAGATTTGAGCTCAAACTGTGAGTAGATTCATTTTTTTCCATTTAGAACACTTAATTAATTAAAATATTTTATAACATTAAAAAAATCAGCAAACAATAAGTAGAGCAGAACTCCCTCACCTTGAAAAATAACATCTACACTAAACCTACTGGTTACATTATACCTACTATTAAGAAATTAGAAAACGTCTTCTCTTGCTACTTATTTTACCATTGTGCTAGAAGTCCTAGCTGATGCAATCAGACAAGCAAATAAAATTAAAAGTATACAGATTGGGAAGGAAAAGATATAACTCTGTTCGATGACATGATTGTCTATGTATAAAATTTGAAAGAATGGACAAAAAGTTCCTGGAAGTGATAAGCAATTACAGCACAGTTGCAGGATACAAAGTTAATGTACAAAAGTCAATGACTTTCCTATATGCTAGCAATGAACAAGTGAAATTTTAAATGGAAAACACAGTATCATTTACATTAACACCAAAGAAATTAAATTCTTAGGCATAAGCTTAACAAAATATGTACAAGACCTATATAAGAAAAACTATTGATTAAAAAAAAAAAAAGAAAAGAAAAACTAAATAAATGGAGAGCGATTCCATGGTCATGGATACAAAGACTCAATATTGTGAAGATGTCATCAGCTCTTCCCAACTTGATCTGTACATTCACTACAATCTGAATTGAAATCCCAGAAATTTATTTTGTGGATATCCACATTCTAAAGTTTATATGGAGAGGCAAAAGATGCAGAGGAGCCAGCATAAAGAACAAAGTCAGAGGACTAATACAATCTGACCTCAAGTAATACTGTAAAGCTACGGTATCCAGGACACTCCAGTACTGGCAAGGGTATACATAGATCAACCAATAGAACTGAATAATTCATCAATAGACAAACATAAATATAGTTAAGTGATGTTTGACAAAGTAGCAAAGGCAGTACAATGAAAAAAAAATAGTCTTTCAACAAATGGTCTTTCAACAACTAGACATCTATATGCAAAATAATGAATGTAGATGCAGACCTTACAGCCTTCACAAAAATTTACAAAGTAAATAATTATCCTAAATGTAGAACACAAAATTATACAACTCTTAGAAGATAACATCTGAGAAAATTTACGTGTCCTTGAGTATAAAGCTAATATGTTACTGCCAATGCTAAAAGCACGACCTGGGAAAGAAAGAATTGATAAATGAAACTTCATTTAAATTAAAAACTTCTATTGTGTAAAAAACACTATCAAAACAATGAGAAGACAAGCAACAGACTGGGAGAAAGTATTTGCAAAAGACATATTTGATAAATGACTGTTATTGAAAATATACGAAGTACAATTAAAACTCAATAAGAAAATGAACAACGCAATTAAAAATGGACAAAAGACATGAAACAGACTTCTTACCAATGAAGATAAACTGATGACAAATCAGTACATAAAAATATGCTTAACATCATATGTCATTAGGAACTTGCAAATTAAAACAATGAGATACCACCGCACGCCTGTTAGAATGACCAAAATCACAACATAGATAACATGAAATGCTGCTGAGGATTTGGAGTACCAAAAACTCTCATTCATTGCTGGTGAAAATGAAAAATAGCACAACCATTTTGAAAATGAAAACTGGTACAACCACTTTGAAAGGCAGTTTGGCAGTTTTTGCAAAACTGAACATATTCTTAACATGTAGTTCAACAATTGTGTTCCTTGGTATTTACTCAATGATTTGAAGATTTGTGTTCATATGAAAACCTGTGCATAAGTGTTTATAGCAGCTTTATTCATAATAGCCACAACACAAAAGCAACCAAAATGTCCTTCAGTAGGCAAATGGATTAATAAACTGTGGTATATGCAACAATGGAATTATTCAGTGCTAAAAAAGAAATGAGTTATTGATATGGTTTGGATGTTTGTCCCCTATAAATTGCGTATTTAAATGTAATCTCCAGTATTAGAGGTGGGGCCTGGGGTGGGTGTTTGAATTGTAGGGCAGATCTCTTTTGAATGGCTTAGCACTACTACCCCCTTGGTAATGAGTGAGTTCTTGCTCTATGTTCATGTGAGATCTGGTTATTTAAAAGTATGTGACACATACTCTTCTCTCTCTTGCTCCCTCTCTCTTGTTTAGCTCTCACCATGTAATAGTTTGACTATTTAACCCTGCCCAAGTCTCATATTGAAATGCAATTCCCAGTGTTGGGGGTGGGGCCTGGTGGGAGGTGACTGGATCATGAGGGCAGATTTCCAATGAATGAAGTAAGTTCTCATGAGATCTAGTCATTTTAATGTGTGTGGCAACTCCCCTCCCCTCACTCTCTCTCTTGCTCCTGCTTTTGCCATGTGATATGCCAGTGTCCCCTTTGCCTTCTGCCATGAGTGTAAGCTTCCTGAGTCCTTATAAGCACTCAGGAGTCATGATTCCTGTACAGCCTGCAAAATTGTGAATCAATTAAATCACTTTTCTTTATAAATTATGCAGTCTCCAATGTAGCAATGCAAGAATGGTCTAACACACCATGTGATGTGTCTGCTTCCCTTTCACCTTCCTGCAATGACTGTAAGCTTCTATGACGGTAAATTTCCTCATCAGAAACAGATACTGGCACCATGCTTCTTGTACAGCCTGCAGAACCATGAGCCAATTAATCTTTTCTTCATAAGTTGCCTAACCTCAAGAATTCCTTTATAGTAATGCAAAAATGGTCTAGTACAGAATATTGGTCCTGAGGAGTGGGACATTGCTCTAAAGAGAACTGAAAATGTGGAAGCAGGCTTGGAACTGGGTAATAGGCAGAGGCTGAAAAATTTGGAGGGCTCAGAAGAGGACAGGAAAATGAGCGAAAATTGGGAACTTCTTAGAGACTGGTTGAATGGTTGTGATCAAAATGCTATAGAAATATGGACAGTGAAGTCCAGGCTGACCAGGTCTTAGATGGAAATGAAGAAGTTATTGGAAAGTGGAGTAAAAGTCACCCATGTTATGCCTTAGCAAAAAGCTTAGATGCATTGTGCACATGTTCTAGGGATCTGCGGATATTTGACCATAAGAGTGATGACTTAGGGTACCTGCCAGAAGAAATTTCTAAGCAGCAAAGCATTTCAGAGGTGGTCTGGCTACTTTTAACAACCTATGATCAGACATGGAAGCAAAGAAATGACCTAAAGTTGGTACTTATATTTAAAAGGGAAGTATAGTGTAAAAGTTTGGGAAATTTCTAGCCTTGCCATATGGCAGGAAAAAAATCCAGGCAGGCTGTAGAGTAACCACTTACTAGAGAGATTATCATGACTGAAAGGGAGCCAAGTGCTAATATCCAAGACAATGGGGAAAAGACCTCGAAGGCATTTCAGAAATCTTAGAGACAGACCCTCTCATCACAAGTCCAAACTGCAGAGGAGGAAAGAATAATTGCAGGGGCCAGGCCCAGGGCCTCATTGCCCCTGGTCAGCCTCCAGACACTGCTCCCAAGATCCTGGCTGCTCCAGATCCAGCAGTGGCTCAAAGGGCTACAAGTACAGCTCAGGTTGCCACTCTGGTACCTTCCACTTGGTGTTAAATCTGCAGGCATACAGGATGCAAGTGTGAAGGCTTTGCAGCTTCCTCCTAGATTCTAGAGGTTGTTTGAGACCTGGGTGCCCAGGAAGAAGCCTGCCACAGAGGCAGAGGCTTTACAAAGAATCTCTAATAGGGCAGTGCAGAGGGTAAATGTTGGGTTGGAGCCCCAACACAGAGTCCCCACAAGGACGTTTCCTCACGGAGGTGTTGAAGGGAGCCACCACCCTTCAGCCCCCAGAATGGCAGAGCCACAGGAAGCTTGCATCCTGAGCCTAGAAAAGCTATAGGAACTCAACTCCAACTCATGAAAGCACCCGTGAGTGCTGCACCTTGCAAAGTCAGAGCTGCAGAGCTGTCCAAGACCTAGGGAGCCCACTCCTTGCGCCACTCCATGTCCTGGAGGTGGGACATGAAGTCAAAAAAGACTATTTTGAAATTTTAAGATTTAGTGGCTGCCCTGCTGGGTTCTAGTCTTGTATGAAGCCTATAGTCCCCTTCTTTTGACCAATTTCTTTCTTTTGGAATAGATATGTCTACTCAATGCCTGCACTGCCATTGTATCTTGGAAATAAATAACTTGGTTCTGATTTCATAGGCTCATAGTTGGAAGGAACTCCATCGCTAGATGAGACTTTGGACTTTGGACCTTGCCATCTTTGAGTCAGGACTGGAACAATTTGAGACTTCTGGGGACTGTTGGGAAGGCACTATTGTATTTTGCAATATGAAAAGTACATGCGATTTGGCAGGAGGGGAGGGGCTAAGTAATATAGTTTGGATGTTTGTTGCCTCCAAAATTCATGTTAAAATGTAATACCCAGCATTGGAAGTGGGACCTGGTAGAAAGTGTTTTGGTCATGGGAGTAGATCCCTCATGAAAGGCTTAGTGTCATGCCCTTGGTGCATGAGTGAGTTCTTGCTCTGTCTTCACATGAGGGAGATCTGGTCATTTTAAAGTGTGTGGAACCTTCCCACTCTCACTTTTGCTCCCTCTTTCTTGCTCCAGCTCTTGCCATATTACATGCCTGCTCTCCATCTGCCTTCCAACATGATTGGAAGCTTTCCGATGCCCTCATCAGAAGCAAATGCTGGTGCCATGCTTTCTGTACTGCCTGCAGAACTGTGAGCCAATTAAACCTCTTTTCTTTATAAATTACTCAGTCTCAGGTATTTCTTTATAGATATGCAAAAATGGCCTAATACAGCTATCAACCGCAGAAAGAGAGTAACCTTAAATGCATACTACTAAGTGAAAGAAGACAATGCGAATAGGCTACATACTGTATGATTCCAACTACTTGACATTGTGGAAAAGGCAAAACTATAGAGACTGTGAAAAAAAGATCAGTGGTTTCCAGGGCTTGAGGGAAGAGAGAAATGAATAGAAAAAGCACAGAGGATTTTTTAGGACATGGAAACTAATGTGTGTGATACTACAATGGTAAATACATGTATTATACATCTGTCTAAACTCATCGAATATAGAGCACCAAGAGTGAACTCTAGTATAAACTATGGAATTTAGGTGGTAGTGATATATCAATGTACATTCATCAGGTGTCACAAATGTACCTTTCTGATAAGGGATGTTGATAGTGGAGGAGGCTGTGGGTGTGTCGGGGGCAAGGAATATATGGAAACTGTGCCTTTTGCTTAATTTTGCTGTAAACCTAAAATGGCTTTTAAAATAAAGTATATTAAAAGTGAAAAAGAAAAAACAAAAACAAAAAACAAACAAACACACAGACTACAGCAGTATAGATAGTAACATAATCTTACTAGTATATTTATTCTGTTTTGTGTTAAAGGGAAATTGTTGTACTCCCGTGAATGGGCTCACTGTAGTCAACCCATTGGTGGTAAACCTAGAAATTAATTTGAAGTATTCTAACCTCATGTTCTGGTAGCAGTAGGGTATCTTAAATCTAGTGTTTAAAGCCAGGGAGCTTTCTATACTGATTTTTGACTCAGAGCTGGATGTGGGGTAGATTCAAGGTTTGGGCAATGCTGGCTCCTCTTCAACTTCATTCTCTAAGTCATAATTTCCAAGTATGCCAAGAGACCCCATTCATGGCAGCCTTTCTGTAGTAAGGTTGGCTTGGTAAATGATACAGAACCAGGTATGCTTATCTCATGGAAAAGATCTCTACCACAACAATCTCCCTGTCATATGATGTTTTTTCCTTGAACCTGCAAGGAACATGCATAATTTGATTAGTACACACAGTAAATGTAGCTTAATATTGGGCATTTGAAACCTAATATGCCATTTCTTTGAAAAAAGTGTCTTCTGTATGCCTGTGGTACCTTAAAGGAAGAAAGAGCTTTGAAATGAAAAGGGCTAGCAATTCTTACAAAGAGCATTTTCACTGTATAAAAACAAATGGCTTTATATTTATGTTTACATTATTACTTATGACTTTGAAAATATCACTTGAGAGCAAAGACATTTCATATGTAGATATTATATTTTAAATATTTCTATAAAATCCAATGGCACATATAAATAACCCATAAGCAATATATAGAAATAGACAGCATCACCAATTTGACTGATGCTAAGGAAGAATACTGATTTGGAATTTGGCTGGGTGAGCCACACATTATTCTCATTTCCAACTGGGACATTTAATAGCCCTTATTGTCACTAGAAAATTGCATCCTTTTTGAATGACTAGAGAATGAGCTTGAGTCTTTTCAATCAGGATTCAGGAAGATGCTAATGTATTCTCTTGAGGACAGAAAGAATATATTTTGCTGGGGTCCAAACAGTCAGGCTTCCCTTTTGCCAGCTGTAATTTTATGAAGGTATTTTACTCAAACTAACTTTTCGACTGTGGCTTTATGATCTTGGGGGTAACTCAAGTTATCTTTCATCTTTATTGTACTACAAAGAAAGAGGCAGTCTAATGTGAGTCAAAGAAATACAATTATTTGTAAAAGGGAGACGAAAAACCATTGTTCTCTTTTCCCAAGTGGAATCCGCGCCTTGGCACAATTCTGGGATTGCTTCCCACCTCCCTGGCCACTGCCCCTGTGGGTTGTTCTGACTGGTCTAGTTTCGTCTGCTCATGAAAGCAGCCCTAAGCTTTGAGAATAGCTTTATGGCTATTTTATCTTTTTTTAATTAAAAAAATCATTCAGTTTCAAAAAAAAATCTGATTAATCCCCTTCTGACAAAATTTTCTGAAGCCTATATTAGTAGACTTAAATAAAATGACACAAGTATATATCATATAGTTTATGAAGCACCCTCACATATTGTCTCCTTGCCAATGGCCCGTTATCTCCATTTATCTTTTGCAGAGGAGGGCTCAAGTTCTAAGAGGTCTAACTCAAGTCCACAGGGAAACAAACTGCAGAGCTAGCACAGGAGACTTGGTTCTCCAGCTTCTTGTAACTGGTTCTCAAACTTAATCATGCATTAGAATCACCTGGGGGACCTGTTATTAAAACACAGATTTCTAAGCCCCACGAGCAGAGTTCTTGATTCAATAGTTCTTTGATGGAACCAAGCATTGAATTTCAAACAAATTCTCAGGTGATGCTGTTGCTGCTGGTCTGGAAACTACACTTTGAGATCCACTGGTCTAGAACACACTGTAAGTGTTAGTCTCATGTTCCTTACACCAGACCAAGAACAATTTCACGAAATAAAAACAAGTATGTAATACAAAGGACAAGATAATATTATAAAAATATCTTCAGACTTATGGCCTCCCTTCTTCTGACCCCTTACCAAAGAAGTTCAGAGTTTATCATCATTGCTGTCTTACTGTAATGCCCTGAGATTGAAGTGGTAATAGCCTGATGGTATGGAGAGAGGAGACTCTGTGGTCTTTGTGTTCACAAAATGTGTTTCCAGAGTATGATCATTTTCATCTTTTCTGGTGATTCATCACATGCTGCTCTCTCAGCAGGCTTTCGGCATTTGGCCTCCACAGGAAACTCCAGCTTGACTTAAGGAGTGAGGTAAGTCTTATTTTTAGCAAGGAAATATTCACCATTGCTAAATTAGTTTGGATTTGCTTTAGATTTAAACATGAGTTTATTTTAAAAGACACTGAGGCCAAAGGAAAAACAAATAGCCCTGCATGTGTTGGAGAAGCACTGTCTTATTGACAGACAAGTTGGCTAGCTGAAATCAAATGTTTTTCAGAACGAAGATATTATGGTCTTAAGATTTCACTTGAATTTAAATTCTAGAATATTCTAACAATAATGAGCATTTAATAAGTGCTAGATTTTTTTAAAAATTTTACTTTAAATTCTGGGATACATGTGCAAAACATGCAGGTTTGTTACATAGGTATACATGTGCCATTTCTGTGACATTCTTAGCAAATCTAAGAAGGAGGTATTTTAAATATCTCCATTTTATTTATGAGAAAACTGTGGCCAAAAGAGATGAGGTCATCTACCTAAGATCACATAGACGATTAAGAGAAGGGATTTGAACCCAAACTTAGTCTGGATTCTGTACTTGGGCTTACAACCATTATTCACTAAATGACCCATGATATCTGAAAAGAATCCACAGGGAAAGAAGCAGCAAGAATGAGACTGAGCCCAAGTGTAACGCTATCCCAGGACTGAGCCAGCAAAATGTAATAATTTCCCATCTTAATTCCTTTGACTTACATCTGGGAACCAGTATGCTGGGTCCAAGACAGACAACCTCAAATCTTGGATGACTCATGGATACTTTTAGCTCGTCTAGGTAAATTGCCCTAACAACAACAACAAGCAACAACAATAATAATAAATTAGTGAGTAGCAATGGGAAAGAAAACGAAATGAAATAATTTGATTCAGATACATAGAAAATTAAGGAAGAAAACAATTTTGTTTCACCTGATGTATCTTAATTTAATTTAGTATCAAGGTCTGGTATCAATCATTTCTCTTTCAAAAGAAAAAATAATAAGACTTTTTTTGTTACATGAGTCATTTTGTGAAACTAATTGACTTCCTGTGGAACACAATGCTCTCCCATTATTTTTTGACTGAACTATCAGGTGGTTAACTCCTTTATTTATTTCTTCTTTTTAAAATATTGTCTACCAACCTAAAGTTGAGAAAGAGGAGAGGGAGGGTCAGAGGGTGTCACCATTGATTGTTTCCCTTCTCAACATTCATATTATTACTTGGTTACCAAAGACCTTAGCTTGAAATGAAGGAGTATGAGCTCAAGTTATGGACTCTTTGCTGCTTTCAAATTGTTTTTAACTATACAATTGTCAAGCTTTCTTAGGAGTTTCTGGAGTTCTTCATTTAGTGTTGAGAAAATAAACAACTTTAATTGATATATCAATTTAAATTTATGAGAAATTTCATACATATTACTCAGTTTGATTCTTGTAACAATTCAAGACCTAACTCATGTGGGTACTATACTTCTTATTTTTCAAATGCAGAACCTAATACCCAGGGAAACTCATGTGGAAAAACTCTTATTTAGTAAATGACAAAATTCAGATTGGAATCCCAGCTTTAAAACAATAAAATTTTAGTTCTTTTTAGTTTTTGTACTATAAAGTAATACCAGATTATATAAAATAACCTTATTATAGTTTTTCTTGTAATCACCATTGAAAACAGGTTTTGTGTATATTTTAAAGGAAAACACAATCCATTTTTTCCCAAGCAAGTTATTAATATTTGAGGAATGTGGAAACTCAAATAAAAGTTCTGTTTTAAATTTTGGAAAGTAATTTCAATACAAAGTCTTTAAATTGCAAAAAAAAAAAAAAAAAAAAAAAAAAAAACTTCTTTGAAAGTCACTGATAAACTATTTTGAAATTGTTGTATTTGTCTTAATTTATTGACAAGTGCTAATTTTCCATTTCAAAGATGTGATTAAAAACAAAATGAAGTTCAGTTTCCAGTTCTGCATGCTTGGAAGTTGCCACTCTGTCCAAACAATAGGTAAAAATATGTAAAAAGCTAAACAAACTAAAAAATAAATAAATAAAAACAACTTAGATACTTCACAGAAGTAAAGTCACAGGGTAAATCTGCTATCTCCCAAACTGGAAATACAGGCAGATAGAGAGAATCTCCACATACCAGAGAACAAATCTACCCAGGAATCAGTGCTGAAGTAGAAAAACCTGAGCTGTAATTGACAAATTGCTGCAGGCTAACTGGACAAGTCTGAGAGTTAAAAACTTCAGGGGGACCTAGTCATAGGAGGGTACTGACACGTTTGTGAGTTTTATCACCAGGAACTTGACCAGGTTCTCACAGAAAACATCAGCAATAAATACTTCCATGCTTCCAGCAAAGGAGAAGGGAAAGGATCCATTCTGAAGTAACAGCACCCTGTTCTTAATAAGGTCTGTCCTCAAAAGAAACCAGTTAACCAGAGCCTAATTTCCTAGGGAAAGCCCAACTGACTTGGGAGAAGAAAAATACCCAACTCAAGCCTATTTTAGCCATTTTGTTCCACTTAAGGTTTGGGGAAAGGATGGAGAAGCATGTGTAAAGTTCACAGTCCAGAGAGACAAACTCACTAAAAGACTGAAATCTACTTGTAGAACTATACAATCCTTCCCTTTCCACACACCTCACCATCACATTACTAAAGACCTATTTATAGCAGTTCCTTTGATCCGATACATCAGGTTTGACTATCAAGAAAAATTTCAAGGCAAACTAAAAGGCAAAAAAACAGTATGAAAAGACAGTGAAAGCATCAGAACCAGACATAGCAGGGAATTTAAAATTATCAGGAAATTTTAAAACATTATTAATATGGTAAGAACACTAATGGATAAGGGAGATAGCACGCAAGAACAGATGGGCAATGCAAGCAGAGAAACTGAAATTCTAAGAAAGTACCAAAAGAAAATGCTGGACATAAGAAAACACTAAGAAAAATAAAGAATGCCTTTGATGTGTTTTTAGTAGACTAGGATGGCAGATAAAAAGGTCTCCAAACTTGAGAATATATCAATAGAAACTTTCGAATCTGGAAAGCAAAGAGGAGAAAGATTGGGCGGGGTAGAGAGGTGGGGACAGAGGGAGAACAAAATATCCACAAACTGTGGACAACTACCAAAAGTATAACTTACATGTAGTGGGAATACTGGAAGAAAAAAGAAAAAACAGAATATTTGAGACAATAATAATTGAGAATTTTTCCAAATCAATATCAGACACCAAACCACAGATTCAGGATGCACAGAGAACACCAAGGAAGATAAATGACAAAAAACAAACAAACAACAACAAATAACTACACTTAAGCATGCCATTTTCAAACTATAGAAAATCAAAGGTTTTTTTTTCTAAATCCTGAAAGAAGCCACAGGGTGATAAAACAGCTAACTTTATTGCTTTTAGTTTTTTTTTCTTTTTTGTAGATATATAGTAGGTGTATATATTTATGGGGTACATGAAATATCTTGATACAGGCATACAATGTGCAATAATCACATCAGGGTAAATGGGGTACCCATTATCTGAAGCATTTATCCCTTCTTTGTGTTACAAACAATCCATTATACTCTTTTAGTTATTTTTAAATGTAAAATAAATTATCATTGACTGGAGTCACTCTGTTGTGCTATAAAATACTAGATGTTATTCATTTTATCTACCTGTATTTTTGTACACATTCAACCATTGTCTCTTCCCTTAGTCATTACACTTTCTAGCATCTGGTAACCATTGTTCTACTCTCTACCTCCATGAGTTCAATCGTTTTAATTTTATTTCTCACAAATAAGTGAGAACATGAAAAGTTTGTCTTTCTGTGCCTGGTTTATTTTGTTTAATGTAATGGCCTCCAGTTCCATCCATGTTGCAAATGACACGATCTCATTCGTTATTATGGCTGAATAGTACTCAATTGTGTATATGCTCCACATTTTATTTATCTGTGTGTCTGCTGATGGACATATACATTGCTTCCAAAGCTTAGCTATTGTGAATAATGCTGCAATAAACATGAGTGTGCAGATATCTGTTTGATACACTGATTTCCTTTCTTTGGGGTATAGACTTAGCAGCAGGATTGCTGGATCATATAACTCCATTTTTAGTATTTTTTTAAGGAAATTCCAAACTAAAAACAGCTAACTTTATAGAGAAACAAAAAAGAAATACATCTGATTTCTCTTTGGAGACCAAACAAGCAATAAGAAAGTAGAGTGAAATATTTAAATTATTGGGGAAAGAAAAAACCCACCAACCTAGAATTCTGTACTGTGTGAAATTATCCTTCAAAAACAAAGGAGAAATAGACTTTGGCAGACAAACAAATATTGATGAACTTGCATTGCAAGAAATGTTAAACAAAAAAAAGATTTTTATAGAGAAAGAAAATGATATAGGTCATAAACTCATATCTCCATAAAGTAAGAAAGAGCATCAAAAAAGGAATAAATGCAAGTAAAATAGAAACTTTAGAAACTTTTTTTTGTTATTCTTAATTGACCTAACAGATAATAGTTTGTTCAAAATAAAAACAGCAACAATATATTAGTTATGTATGTGTATAATACAGACAAGAGGCAGGGAAATCCTGGGTAGAAGAGGGCAGGGTCTCTGGTGAGGGCTCCACCCTCAAGTCTAGACCCACGGCCCTAAGTGAGAACTTCACATCCTTGTTTTCCCACCTGAATGATGCCTTTTCACCCACCATGCCCCCTATCCTGTACGCATAAGAACCCCAAACCACAGACTCAGCTCACACACACACAGGAGAGAGAAGCATTTGAATGTCGAGAGAAGAAGTAGCTGGACATTGGAGACTACAGTCAGAGAGGAGTTTGCTAGGGATGGTTAGTGACTGCTGGGGAAAGCTCAACTCCAGGACAAGACTGCCTTCCCACTCAATCCCCTTTCCAGCTCCCCATCCCTCTGAGAGCCAGTTCCACCACTCAATAAAATCTCTACTCTCACCATCCTTCAAGTCTGTGTGACCTCATTCTTCTTGGGCACCAGACAAAACCTTGGGATACACTGGGTATGGGAACCCATAAAAGGCTGCCACATTGGCCCTTTGCCCTTGCTGGCAGTAGGCAGCTGCTCCATACAAAGAGGCAAAAGCCTCACTGAGTTGGTAACGTGTCCTCTGGGGCTCTGGGGCTCACAGGCACCCCCTCCCAGATGACAGTGCTAAAAGAGCATCGTAACATGCTAGGATGCTGCCAAGGGGCCCACACAGAGACTCCTCCGACCAGACAGGAGCCATCAGCTGGTTCCAGCATTTGTTAGCTTTGTCTCTTGCATGCTCACCTGCGTGCTGCCCTTTCATGAAGGGTTCAGAGCTGTGGGCTGAGTAAATGAGCCACCCCTTCACAAGTCCCACTCTTGAAGGGGCCAAGGGAACTATCCCATTTTGAATACATATATATGTGTGTTATACACACTTATATATGAGTGAAATAAATGATAGCAATGAGATAATGGATGAGAAGCAGCAATGAGGATTATTTTGTTATAAGGTAGTCACACTGCCTTTGAAGCGGTACAGTGTTACTTGAAAGTGGGTTTGAATTAGTTGTAAATGTATTTGCAAACTCTAGGGCAACCACTAAAATAAGTTTCTAAATGAATGTAACTGATATGATATTGATACATTATAATACTGTCTGATATTGATACATGATAATGATATTCATACATTATAAATGAATGTAACTGATATGCTAAGAATGGAGAAAAAATAGAATCATATAAAATTCTCAATTAAAATCACAAAAAGCAGAAAAAGAGTAGAAGACAAAAGTAAGAACAAAGAAAAAGGGAACAGGCCAGGCGCGGTGGCTCAAGCCTGTAATCCCAGCACTTTGGGAAGCCGAGACGGGCGGATCACGAGGTCAGGAGATCGAGACCATCCTGGCTAACACGGTGAAACCCCGTCTCTACTACAAAATACAAAAAAACTAGCCGGGCGAGGTGGTGGGCGCCTGTAGTCCCAGCTACTCGGGAGGCTGAGGCAGGAGAATGGCATAAACCTGGGAGACAGAGCTTGCAGTGAGCTGAGATCCGGCCACTGTACTCCAGCCTGGGTGACAGAGCGAGACTCCGTCTCAAAAAAAAAAAAAAAAAAAAAAAAAAGAAAAAGGGAACAAACAAAGCAGCAATAAATGTGGCAAATATTAATCCAATTATATCAGTAATCATTTTGAATGTCCATGGTCTAAATGCAACACTTAAAAGACAGAGATTGTCAGAGTAGATTAAAAAATAAGTCCCAACTATAAGTACCCACAAGAAAAGTACTTTAAATATACAGGCACATTTAAATTAAAAGTAAATGAATGGGTTGGGCACCGTAGCTCACTCCTGTAATCCCAGCACTTTAGGATACCAAGGTGGGTGGATCACATGAGGATGGAAGTTCAAGACCAGCCTGGCCAACATAGTGAAACCCTATCTCAACTAAAAATACAAAAATTAGCTGGGTGTGGTGGCACACGCCTGTAATGCAAGCTACTTGGAAGAGTGAGGCAAGAGAACCAACTGAAGCCAGGAGATGGAGGTTGCAGTGAGCTGAGATCATGCCACTGCACTCCAGTATGGGTGACAGAGATAGACTCTGTCTCAAAAGAAAAAAAATTAAAAATAAAAAGTAAATGGAAGGGAAAAGTGATACCATGCTAATACTAACTAAAAGAAAGCAGGAGTAGTTATGTTAATTTCAGACAGAGGAGGTTTTAAAGTTATTAGAGATAAAGAGGGGCATTACATAATGATAAACTCATTATCAGTTTTGTCAGTTCTCCAAGAACACATAACAATCCTTAATATGTATGCACCTACAACAGAGCATCAAAATACATGAGGCAAAAACTGATAGAATTGCAAGAAGAAATGGATAAATCTATTATTATAGTTGTTGGAGACAACAACATCTTTCTATCAAAAACGGGCAGATCTAGCAGGCGGAACATCAGTAAGATGCAGTTGAACTCAACAGTACCATTATTCAACTGGATATAATTGACATCGATGGAGTACCTCATCAAACAAAAGCAAAATGCATATTTTTCTCAAGTTCACAGAGAACATTCTTGAAGATAAACTATATGGTGAGCGACAAGTTATGCCTTAACATATAAGTACCCACAAGAAACCTACTTTAAATTTAAAGGCACATTTAAATTAAAAGTAAATGAATGTGTTGGACATCAAGTAAATGGAAAGAAAAAGTGAATAGAATAGAAATCATACAATATCGGCTATCATATCACAATGGAATCCAATTAGAAATCAGCAACAAAAAAATTTAAAAATCACATATACATAGAGAATAAACAATATCTTTGTAAATAATAAGTGGGTCAAAAAAGAAATCTCAAGATAAATTTAAAAATACTTTGAACTAAGTGAAAATGAAAATACAACTTATCAAAATTTATGGGATGCTATGAAATCTGTACTTAGAAAGAAATGTACAGCACTGAATGCATATATTGTAAAAAAGAAAAACATAAAACCAATCACCTAAACTTCTGCTTTAGGAAACTAGAAAAGAAGAACAAGTTAAATCCAATGTAAGCAGAAGAAAAGAAATAAAAATTAGAGTAGAAATCAATGAAACTGAAAACAGGAAATCAATAAAGAAAATAAATGAAACCCAAACTTGCGTCTCTGAAAAGATCAATAAAATCAATAAGCTTTAAACCAGTGTATCTAAGACAAAAGAGAAAGAACAGAAATTATTAAAATTAGAAATGAAAGGAGGAACATCACTACAGATTCTATGAACATTAAAAGAATAGTAAAGCAAGAATATGAATGACTCAGTGCCCCAAAATTTGATCACCAAGAAGAAATGGACCAATTCCTTGAAAGACAAAATCTGCCAAAACTCACACAATAAAAAAGACAATCTGAATAGGCCTACATATGTTAAAGAAATTGAATCACTAAACAACATACTTTCAAAACAGAAAGCATCAGGCCCACATGGATTAACTAGTAAATTCTACCAAACAGCTAAGGAAGAAATTACATCAATTCTCTATAATCTTCTCCAAAAGATAGAAGCAAAGGAAATACTTCCTAACTCATTCTATGTATTGCCCTAAAGCAAAAACCATACAGAAGTATCACAAGAAAACTACAGACCAATTTCTGTCATGAACAAAAACTTGCAAGGTTAATGTACAAAAGCCAATCACTTTTCTATATAACAGCAATAAACAAATGGAATTTTAAATTAAAACCATAATATTATTTACATTAGCACTCCCCAAAAGGAAATATTCAGGTATAATTCTAACAAAATATGTACAAGATCCATATGAGGAAAACTACAAAACTCTGACAAAACAATTGAAAAAACTAAATAAACAGGGGAAAGATTCCATATTCATAAATAGAAAGACTCAAAATTCTCAAAATGTCAATTCTTTCCAACTTGATCTATAGATCCAATGCAGTCTCCATCAAACTCCTAGCAAGATGTTTTGTGAATACCAAAAATTGATTCTAAAGTGGAGAGGCAAAAATCCAAGAGTAACCAAAACAATATTGAAAGAGAAGAACAAAGTTGACATTAGCCAAATGCAAGCCATAAAACTACAGTAATCAAGACACTGTAGTACTGGTAAAAGTATACAAAGATAGATCAATGGAACAGGATAGAAAACTCAGAAACAGACCTACGTCAATATAGTCAAGTGATCTTTGACAAGGGAGCAAAGTCAATACCATGAAGAAAAGAAAGCCTTTCAACAAACGATTCTTAAACTACTGGGTGTCAATATGCAAAAAAAAAAAAAAAAAAAAAAAGCATCTAAACACAAACCCTACACCCTTCAGAAAAAGTAACTCAAAATAAATCCCAGGCCTACATGTAAAACACAAAGCTATAAAACTGTTGAAAGATAATATAGGAGAAAATCTAGATAGCCTTGTGTGTGGCAGTGACTTTTTAGATATGACCTCAAAGTCATGGTCCATGAAAAAAGCAGTTGATAAGCTGGGCCTCATTAAAATTTAAAACTTCTGATTTGCAAAAAACACTCCCAAGAGAATGAGAAGATTATCCCCAAACTGGAAGAAAATACGTTCAGAAAACATATCTTATTCTTATTCAAAACATACAGAGAACTCTTATAACTCAACAATAGAAAAATTAAATAAATAAATAAAATGAGCCAAAGACTTGAACAGACATCTGACCTAAGAATTTATGCAGATGATAAATCAGCATACAAAAAGTTGTTTAACATCATGTGTCATTAGGGAATTGCAAACTAAAACAACCATGAGATACTACTACATACCTATTTGACTCGCCAACATCCAAAACAGACAGCACCATATCCTGGTGAGTATATGGAGCAACAGGAACTCTCATTCATTGCTAGTAGGAATGCAAAATGATACAACCACTTTGGAAGATACTTTGACAGTTTCATATAAAACTAAACATATTATTAACATATATTCCAACAATTGCATCCCTTGGTACTTACACAGAGGAGTTCATATATTTTGTCTTTGAAAACTGCACATGGATGTTTATACCAGCTTTATTCATACTTGCCAAAACCTGGAAGCAGACAAGATGTCCTTCAGTAGATGAATGGATAGATACACTGTGGTACATCCAGATAATGGAATATTATTCCATGCTAAAAAGCAACAGGCTATCAAACCATGAAAAGATAGGGAGAAAACTTAAGTGCACATTATAAAGTCAAATAAGACAATCTGAAAAGGGTACATACTGTATGATTCCAACTATACAGCATTCTGGATAAGAAAAAAATACAGAGACAGTAAGAAGATCAGATGTATAGAAGAAACACAGGGAATTTTTAGGGCAGTGAAATCATCTTGTAAAACTCTATATGGAGAATACGTGTCATTTACATTTGTCCAAACTCATAGAATGTATGCCACCAAGAGTGAACCTCAAAGTAAGCTATGGAGTTTGAATGATAATGATATGTCACTGTAGGTTCATCAGTTGTAACAAATGTACCACTCTGCTGAGAGATACTGACAGTGGAAGAAGCAATGTATGTGTGGGCACAGAGGGTATGTGGTATATCTGTTTCTTCTTGTCAATTTGGCTGTGAACCTAAAAATGCTCTGAAAAAAAGATTTTTTAAGAAAAGCAATAAAAATGGATACATACTACAATATAGTTAACCTTGAAAACATTATGCTAAATGAAATAACCTAGTCACAAAATACCACATGTTGTATGACACCATTGATTTGAAATGTCCAGAATAGGCTTGTGTAGAGAAACAGAAAGTAAATCATTTGTTGCCTAGGGCTGGGGTGTTAGAGGAAAAATGCGAAGTGATTGATAACAGGTATGTATTTTCTTTTGTGGGTGAAGAAAATGTTGTAAAGTTAATTGGATTGGTGGTTACACAACTGAATACACTAAAAACTGATGAATTATATAATTCAATTGGATAGATTTAAAGGTATGGTATATGAATCATGTCTCAGTAACATTATGATGTCTTAAAACTAAATAAATTGGAAATATAGAATAATAGACAAAGAAGAAAAAGAAAATCTTGCAAATGGCTGCTGAACTTTATCAACTAAACATATAGAAAAGGCTAAAGAATCAGTGTCAATAACACAGTGGTGGCTGTGGCCAATATCTTAGAAAAGAGAAATGTGTCTCCCTAAAATACATAATGATATGAACAAAAAGAAATAAAAACAGGAAGTTGATTTAACAATGGCAACTAAATAAGAATATTAATTTCATCCATTACAAAAAGTAGTGACCTAAAAATTAAATGGAAATGTCTAGCTTGATTGTATATTTCCTAAGCCTTCTCCGGTTTTCAGAACCAATAATGTGGAAAGAGCATGAGTGAAATAAATCCCAAGAATTATTTCTACCAATTAGGAGAGAAAGCAACTGAGAGTGAGAGCAGGCAGTTTAGAGAAGAGAAATGAAAAGTCACTGAAGTCTGGAAGCACCTGCCTTCCACTATGGACTCTCAATGCTGGCAACATAAATTGCCAGAAATCAATATTTTTCAGATTTTCATGATGAATAGAAAAAATGATCCAAAACCCAAAGCCATATCCCCAAGGAAACAGGAAATAGGAGTGGACCCAAATACAAGACTTTGAACACAATGCAAAAGACCTAGGACCATCAACAAAGACTATGGTTAGCTCTTCTTCTAAGACCATCCCAAGCTATGGAAAATTGGGTACAGAATAATTCCCATGCTTCAATATTTACTCAAAGGCGAAGACAAAAAAATTATATAAAGTGTGCAGAATATTGATGGTAAACTACTCACATTATAGTAAATGAAATAGAATACCTAGACAAATAGTACGACAATACTCATGAGAAAGGTGAGAAAAGGAAGGGATGGAAGGAAGGAACAGGGAAGGAAAGAAGGAAAAAGGAAGAAAGGAGAGAAAAAATAAATGAAGGGTAAATAGATTTTTTGTATTTTAAAAGACTTTTTGTATTGCATCAGGAACTAGAAGATACATGAAGAGGAGGCCTAAACACTTGATTGGAAAATGTATCAAAGATGAGTGTCAGTCAAATCTGTTAACATTGGCTAAATTAGTGAGTCAGGGCTACATAACAATAAACAGTACTCTCAGTGATACGCAACTATCTCAAACTTTGGGTTGATGAGGCATCTCTATTGTGCTCAATTGCCTCACTCAGGTGAGTAGGTCAGCTGAGCCAGGCTGGGTTAGATTGGCTTAATTCCGCTTCATGTTTCTCATTCTAGGACTCAGCCTGAGGAGCAACAGCCGCACAGGGAGAGCTCTTTTCTCAGGAATGGCAGAGGCACAAGAGTGCTTGACAATAAATGCCCTTTACAAACCTCTGCTTACATCACATCTGCTAATTTTCAGTCAGCCAAAACAAGTTACACGGCTGAGTCCACAGTCAAGGATTAGAGAAAAATATTCTACCCATGGTGGTAGGAAAAACGGCAAAAGTATATGGCAACAAGCTTGTTTGTGAGAAGGAAGATGTGTTGGGGCCAACAATTCAATCTCCCACTTGTTATTTTAAGCAAGAAACATATACTGTTTTCTCCTCAGAAAACTGGCAATAATAGCAGCAACTTCACAGTGTTAAGAGAAATGAATACATTGCTGTATAGTCAGTAACTAGAAACCAAACATGTAAATGAGAAAAAATGAGTATCTATCATTTGTTTAATATTTGTTTCAGCCACTGTGTGATAAGTCCTAGAAATGTTATGGAGAACCACTGGTTAGCTCACAGTATAATGGGAGCAATCAAGATACAAAAATATAAAATGCAATGTCTTTGAAAATTTATAAATCTGTGTACTTTTGATGTATACATTTGTGATATATATTGTATTACAGTAGAAAGTTTTTAAAATAGTAAGTGTAATAAATGAAGTGGAGGGAATAAGTAATAGATACAGAAATGACATGAAATACAGACAGTACAACTCTGTTTACATTCTGGAAACTTTCCCAGGAGAAGTGATAAATGAATTGAGGTTTTGAAAGAAAGAATATAAAAGGGTAGTGGTCCAGGTGGTTGGGATGAAAAA
Organism: Macaca nemestrina; assembly: GCF_043159975.1. NCBI lineage: Eukaryota > Metazoa > Chordata > Mammalia > Primates > Cercopithecidae > Macaca > Macaca nemestrina. The sequence continues at coordinate 28,989,678 of NC_092126.1, read as the reverse complement.
GATATATACAGAGACTATATTCTAGGAAAACATCATTACAAAGTAGATGTGAGCTCACTGCTTGACTCCAGTCGTGGGAATCAAGTATAGAGGCTAGAGCAGAAGGCAATACTCGAGCTAGGTCACACATGAGGGAATAGGCAGTCTTCAGTTCATTGAGCTCATGAATCCAGATACTCTAGACATGAGGCTTAGGGAGAGACTATGTCAAGTTCTGTCTGCCAGCTTATTAAACACTTTCAGTCCCTGTTCTCCTTGTTCCTAGGATTACTTACTGATTTTTTTCTCTAGGAAAAAAAGATTAACTACCACAATGGATGGGTTGTGAAATACACACATTTCTTGATCCTTGTAAGCAAATCACATAACTGTTTAGAAAAATAAAATGATCTGAGAAGAGTTCTTATGTTAAAATTAAAAAGACAGAAAGAAGAAATTTTGATAATTTCAGAAAACTGAAAATACAAATCTTCTTACAAAAGAAATCACAGGACAAAACTGGTTTTACTAGAAAATTCTACCAAAGCTTCAAGGTAGAGATAGCTTGAATCTTACGCAAGAGGTAACTCCCTCTAATTAATTTTATGAAATAGTATAAACTTGATACCCAAAAGCAGCAAGGGAAAAATGAAAAAGGAAACCTGCAAATTGATCTCATTCATTAGTATGTGTAAAAGAAATCATAAATAAAATATTAGCAAGTCAATTCCAATAACATACAGCAAGGATATATCACGATCAAAATGAGTTTATGCTGGGTATACAAAGTACATCTAAATTAGAAAATCAATGTATGTGATTTATAAAATTAAAAGATTAAAGAAAAATATGATAATCTGAACAGATGCAGCAAAGCATTTAATAAAGTTAATGTATATTCATGATTTTAAAAAAACTATTAGCTAACCAGGGATTGATTGGAACTTCCTTAACCTGATAAAGGCAGAGACTGCTATTTGCCTATTTACTTTCCAATATTCCCTTCGATTTTAGTTAAATAATCTCAATTTTGATGAGATATCTGTGTAAAATATAAGAAGATCCCACATTTTTTAACTTCACTTGTAGCTGATTACTCATGAAACATGAGTGTTTTGCAAGCTCTTTGAGAAGGCCTCTTGATAGAAACGGATTCTCCTCCATATCCCTACCCCCAACTTCCTCCTTCTTGTTCCCTAAACAGTTGCTGTGAAGACTAGAAATGCATGAGCCATTCCACATCATGAAATGACCTTAAAAGGACAATTCACATGAAGAATGGTGGAGGAGAAAGATTCAAGAGATACATTTTTGGTGATTTTATGTAGCTATTATATCTTCCTTGGACTGCTTATCTTTTACAGTATTTTGAATAATAGAATAGACCCTCATGTAGATGCACTACTTTTGTTTTGCACTTTCTAGGGAAAAAAAAAAGTGACAAATTTTATCTGGATACAATTCTGATATAGAATTTGTCAAAAAAGAAAAAAACCCTGGAGTAAGCATCCTAATAACAGTTAAATTTTAAAAGTACTAATTTTAAATGTTTAAAATCAGAATCAAACAAGACTGTTTATGATTAGGACTTCTAATTAACATTGTACCGTCAATTCTAGCCAGTTGGTAAGAAAATAGAAAGAAAAATATACATATGACTTTCAAAAAAAGGAAAAAGAAACTTTGTTATTTGCAAATGAGATGATATTCTATATACAAAACCAAACAGTCTTTAAATAAATTGTAGAACTAAAAGGAACTTAGCAGTATTGCTGGATTCAAGCTCAATAAAGAAAAGTCCATTAAACTCCTGTATATAAGGTCAAAGCTAGAAAACAACAGAAAATAGTATAAAATATAAGGAACCTAGGAATAAATCTAACAAAACACCAGACCAAAGTTAGAAAACTTAATAGAAAATAATATAAAATATAAGGTATCAAGGAATAAATCTAACAAAACATGTAAAAGCCTTCTGAGAAAAATGAGAAAATCTTATTTAAAGACATTATAGAAATTCTAAATAATAAAGCATCATATCTTGTTTATGTATAGCAAGGCACAATATTACAAAGATGATCCTTTTTCTCAAATTAATCTATGGTCCAGTATAATTCTAATAAAATTTCCAACAATAATTTATTGATCTTAACAAACAAATTTTACATATACATGGGAAAACAAAATACTAACAAGAAATGAGATACTGTTAAAAAAGAAGAACAGAGAAACTTGCATCATCAGATATTATTTATTATAAAGCCATAGTGGTTAACACAACATAGTAGTCTTGGAGCTATAAATAAACAGGACAATGGAAGATAATTCAAGAAACAAAATAATATAAAAAGAGAAACTTTTATAATAGAGTTGGGATTTCACATGAGCTAGAACAATTGAAAATTTCTCTGGAACAATTGTTTATATTGTAAGAAATAAAATAAAATAAATTCAAAGTACATTAAAGGCTTAAACGCCAAACTGAAAACTTTAAGTGCTTCAACGGAAAAAATATATGATCTCAAGATAAAGGAACAATTCTTTTAAAAATACAAACAATGCAAACAGAAAGGACATTATACAATTTTCTTTAATTTTGACTTTTATTCTAGATATAGGGGCTACATGAGCAGGTTTCTTATATGGGAATTTTGCATGCTGCTGAGGTTTGGGGTATGGATCCCATCACCCAGGTAGTGAGCATAGTACCTGATAGGTGGATTTTTTTCAACTCATGCTGTTCTCCCTACCTCCCACTTCTAGTAGCTTGCAGTGTCTATTGTTCCCATATTTATGTCCATGTGTGCTCAACGTTTAACTCCTACTTACAAGTGAGAACATGTGGTATTTAGCTTTGTGTTTCTTTGTTAATTTATTTAGGATGATGGCCCCAAACTGCATCCATGTTGGTGCAAAAGACATTATTCCATTCTTTTTATGACCACATAGTTGTTCATGGTGTATATGTATGTGGTATGAATACACTATAGAACTTTGTTATTAAAATAAACACTTTTCCTTCAAAAGACCTTACAAAGGAAATAAAAAGACAAGTCGTAAGCAGAGATATTTGCAACACTTAGAACTGACAAAGGATTTAGTACCCAGATTATGTAAGTAAATCCTAAAAATACAATAGAAAAAAAGACAAATGACTCAACAGAAAATTAGAAAATATTATTTAACTGGTTTTCATAGAAGAGTTAATATGAATAGCATCAAATCTATGAAATGATTGTAATTAACTAATCAGAAAAATGCAAATTAAAACTATAATGAAATATAACTTTGCTTGACATGATTGGCAGAAAGGTTTAAATCTGACAATACCAAGTATTTTAAGACTGTAGTAAAAGTTTTACTATTTTTGAGATTGTATATTTTCACTACATCTGTGTAATTAGGCATTATCTATTACATTTTAAGATGTACACAATTGATTACCCAGATATTTTCTCTCACAAGAAAAACCCAAAATGTTTACAGTATGCAAATACTCATAGCAGTTTTTTTTTTTAATAAAATACTATAAATACCTCAAATGCTATACTATAAATGGCCATCAACAGAAGAATGGGTAAATAAGTTGTGGTATGCGATATGGATTGGCTGTGTTCCCACCCAGATACCTTGAATTATAATAATCCCCATGTATCAAGGGTCGGGGGGTGGGGCGGGTGGATATAGTTGAATCATGGGGGCAGTTTCCCCCATACTGTTCTCGTGGTAGTGAATAAGTGCCATGAGAGCTGATGGTTTTATAAATGGGAGTTCCCCTGCACAAGCTCTCTTTCCTGCCACCATGTAAGACATTATTTTTGCTTCTCCTTTGTCTTCCACCATGATCGTGAGGGCTCACCAGACATGTGGAGCTGTGAGTCCATTAAACCTCTTTCCTTTATAAATTACCCAGTGTCGGGTATGTCTTTATTAGAAGAGTGAGAACAGACTAACACATTATATTTATATGAAATAATAATGTACAGCAGTGAAATGAGTGAACTAAAATGACACAGATTAACATGGAAAAAACAATAATAAAATTTTAACCAAAAGAAAAAGTGTCAGAATATGACATAAATATGATTCTATCAAAGTTCAAAAATGTGCAAAGCAAATTAAATTTTAATTATACATACTTATGTGGTAAACAATAAAGAAATGCATGGAAAAGACATGAACAATGATCTGAATAGTTTTCATTTCTGTGTATGGGATAAGGAGTGGCTAAGATCACACAGAATCTGGAAACTGGTAATGGTCCTTGCCTTAACCTAGGCTGTGGACACCAAGGTTTTATTAACTATTATTATTTACATTTTGAATTTTTATTCTCCTATATGTGTGAAATATTTCATATTAAAAAGCAAAAACAAGCTACAACAAAAAAAGTAAGAATTGCTCAGAACAGAATATCTGCGTTCTATGGACATGATTACTTTTAAGGGAACCAGTATTGTGAAACTCTTATAACCTCTTCTGGGTAAAAATGATGGCTTTTGATACCATTCAATGCAACCTTACTTTTCTCGTTAAGTACAATGAGGATCAGGGTTGTATTTCCAACCCTCTTCCCTATCAGATTTCTAACAGAAACATTAAGATAATAAGTCAGTGTAATCTCTAGACAGGCTAATTTCTCGCAGAAATTTTCAAAGCATGGTGTGTGATATGGCTTGGCTGTGTCTCCACCCAAATCTCATCTTGAATTGTAGCTCCTATAATTCCCATATGTTGTGGGAGGAACCCACTGGAAGATAATTGAATCATAGGGGGCTTCCCCCATACTGTTATCATGATAGTGAATAAGTCTCATAAGATCTGATGATTTTCTATTGGGTTTCCCCTTAGACTTTATTCTCATTCTTTCTTTCTTTTATGAAAATTATACTTTAAGTTCTGGGAGACATGTGCAGAACGTGCAGGTTTGTTACATAGGTATATATGTGCCACAGTGGTTTGCTTCACCCATCAACCCGTCATCTACATTAGGTATTTCTCCTAATGCTATCCCTCCCCTTGCCCCCACTCCCTGACAGGCCCCAGTGTGTGATGTTTCCCTCCCTGTGCCCATATGTTCTCATTGTTCGACTCCCACTTATGAGTGAAAACTCATAAGTGTTTGGTTTTCTGTTCAACAAGAACTAATAAAGTAGTTATTAAGAAAACAAAGAACTTGATGAGCCAGAGAAGATTAAAAAGCAGATTAGTGGTCAGTATGAAGGCTGAGCAGTTGCCTTCTTGCTGAGTTTAGACTACTTTGCCATTTTTAATTAAGCAATCTTTTTACTCTTGCCATTCAGAAGGCTTCAGACAACAGTGTTTCTCATATATTGGGTTACTTATCTTCACCTCTTGAAGGAATCATGTTAGATGCTTATAAACCAGATGTTTGAGGTGTTTGAGATATACCTGCAAACAGATTTACTTTGTCCTGGTGGAAATGACTCTTTGATTACAAGTTAGATACTTTGGGGTACTGCAGAATTCACTTCCATCTGAGTATAATTAGAACATCAGTGCTCTAGTGAACGAAACACAATTTTAAAAAGTAAATGCTAAGAATGTAAATTCTTGGAGAATCCCCTTCACTTTCCATTCTCTGTGTTGGTAAACTTTAGTTGGATATTTGGAGCCATATCAGAGATCTGTGCAAATCAACAAAGTAATTCCTATTTTTGTGTTGTATTGGGATCAGATCCATAAAATGCTTTACATGTGCTCAGTCTTTTGTGTGGTAGCCAAGCAGACAGATTTTCCTTGCAAACAGTGTTTTTGAAAAATTGAGCAAATGCTTTTTCTGGCTTTTTTCCTCTTATGTTCAAGAAAATGTGATGTCTTCTATGATTGAAACCTATTACTTTGAAGTTTATTGACAATGGAAGAGAGCAAGAAGTCCTCATTGATAACGGACCAGGAAGCAAAGGAACTATATGTATCCCTAAAATATTTATCATTTGCCACATAATTTAGTTTTGCTATTATACGCTCCAAACAATAGAAATATTTGTAATTGCCTCTGTTCATTTTTTTATATAGTTTTATTATATTGTAACTAGATATTAAAAAGACATATTCCCATTATGCTATTTTAAAATTAATAATAAAAATAATATGTGCATATTTTGGATAGTTAGAAAATACATATAATAAAAATCCACAGTCACACATACTACTGTTATTAAGAGAAAATTTATTATTAATATTTTTGTGAAGAGCATTCCTGTTATTTTATCTATATGTGTTTAATTTGTTTTTCAAACTTGGGAGCATGATGTACTATGATGTTTTAATGATATTTTAGTTAAAGTATCTTGAGCATTTATTTATATTATTATCTTTTAAAAGTTTATATAACAACTTTATTGTTTTCCCGGTTTTTAAAGTTTCTTTTACGCTAAAATTGAGTAACGTTAAAGTCATGCAAAAATGATTTAATTACAAAAAATTATCTGCCTGGCACGGTGGCTCATGCCTGTAATCGCAGCACTTTGGGAGACCGAGGTGGGCGGATCACGAGGTCAGGAGATCGAGACCATCCTGGCTAACAGGGTGAAACCCCGTCTCTACTAAAAATACGAAAAATTAGACGGGCGTGGTGGCGGGCGCCTATAGTCCCAGCTACTCGGGAGGCTGAGGCAGGAGAATGACGTGAACCCGGGAGGCGGAGCTTTCAGTGAGCCGAGATGGTCCACTGCACTCCAGCCTGGGCGACAGAGCAAGACTCCGTCTCAAAAAAAAACAAAAACAAAAAACAAAAAACAAAACAAAACAAAAAAAACTATCACATACAGGTGTATGATTTCTTTTACATGGCCCCTCTTCTGTAATTTTTTTTCATATCAAATTATCTCATAAGATTCAAAGAGAAGATTCACGTAAAAATTTCCAATGATCTGAAGGTGAATAATTCTTAAAGACTCCAGCCCTACCTCCTCCCTGCCACTGCCACTCTCATCTCCATCCCCAGCAGTCCAGAGTTCTAGGACTTGGGTACTGAACTGCCTGCTTCAGCCACTTTGTGCCCTTGTTCTAAAGCAAGTCCTGGATCTCCATGCCTCATGATTTTTTTGAGGTCATGCTTCTAGGCTCTTTAATTTTTATCATTACATTCACTGATGTCCTTATTACATTGGGTAATTCTACAGACTGTCGTCTTAGGCAGCAGTGTTCAAACTGGGGTCTGGGGATCACTGAGTTTCCAACTTTTAAAGATAAAATGCTATGGACGACATGGAATGGAAATTTGAGATCAAGGAAGAAAAAAGAAATACGAAAAGATTTCCAGCTGTTAAAAAAAACTTTTTATGTGTGCTTTAAGGACAATAGTAGGGATCAAATACCTTTTATAGTTATACTGGATTTGTTACATATAAAAGACTTTGAAATTTTATTATTTTAGAAACCACATTCTTTGTATTTATTTAAATATATATATAATTTCTTTATACATAAAGTTAAAATGTGCAATGTGACAGTTTTTTAAAAAAACTAGACAGTATGCAAAAAAAGCTTTGAAGACCTCTTAAAATTAGCCCAGTTCATTTACATCTGGCCCAGAAAAGAATCTTTATGGCAAGACTCTTAAACTTTCTGCATTTCTACAATATGGAATAATAATATTATTTACCTCACAGTGTTGTAAGGTTAAAATGAGATAACTTATATAAAAGCATTTTGTAAATTATGATATATTGGAGAGATGTTTGTTATTCATAATTTCTTTTCTTCCACGAATTCCTTACTTTTTTTTTTTTTTGGAAATGGAATCTCTCTCTGTTGCCCAGGCTGGTATGCAATGGCACAATCTTGGCTTACTGTAACCTCTGCCTCCCGGACTCAAGCGATTCTCCTGCCTCAGCCTCCTGAGTAGCTGGGATTACAGGTACGCACCACCATGCCCAGTTAATTTTTGTATTTTTGGTAGAGACGGGGTTTCACCATGTTGCCCAGGCTGATCTTGAACTCCTGACCTCAGGTGATCCACCTGCCTCAGCCTCCCAAAGTGCTGGGATTACAGGCATGAGCCACCTTGCCCAGTCCCATGAATTCCTTTAATAAAAATATTTCTTGAACATCTACTTTGTGACAGAGACTTTTTTAGGGTTTGTAGATACAGTGTTGAAATAAAAAGGGGAAGTCCATGTTTTCATAAATCTTACATTTTAGTAGGACTGGCAATTACACAAGTAAACAAATGAACAAAGCAAGATACTTGCAGTTGATGATAGATGTTAGGAAGAAAATAATACCAGGTATTTCAACTCTTACTAAATTTCCAATTTATAGTTTTTGAAAGAAAATAGCACTGCCTTCATTACACAGAACATCTCTTTAACAATGTTCTAGGACAGCCAAGGCCTACAATATTCTACAGGTCCCCACATTCTGACATTATCTCTTCGTGTGCTCCTCTGTGTCCACTGTGTTCCAGCCACTGTGACCTCTTTCCTGAGGCTTGAACACTCCAAGTATGCTTCCTCCTTAAGATGTTTGTACTGTCTGTGTCCTTTCTCGGGATTGTTTTATTAATATGTGCAGGGATAGCTCCTTCATCCCCTTACCTTCTTTTTCTCACATTTAATCTTCTTAATAAAGACTACCTTGGTTATCCTATTTAAAATTGAAAACTGTCTCCTTTTTCCTCCAACTCCATATTACCAATCTACTTTGCTCTATCATTTTTTCCTATTTCCCCCATAGTATTTACCACATTTTAACAAACTGTATCATTTACTTATTATTTCTGTCTGCTCCTTCAAGAATGTAAGTGCCACAAAATGAGAGGTCCCTAGAACTCTAACTCACTGATGCTGTGCAGTCACTGGCAACATTTGAATTAAATTGGTATATTCCACCTTAGGGTACTAATTGTTTAACTATTGCTATCTCATTTAATCCTAACAACCACATGAGGTATATTCTATTTTTGATGCAATTATTTATTGTTGCATGAAAAACCACCCCAGAAATGAGTGGATTAATAAGCCACAACTTATCGTTTCTCACTATTCTGTGGGTCAGGAATTTAGGCATGTCTCAGCTAGATGATTCTCCTTATACACAGATAATCACTCACTTACCTGGCTTCAGCCAGTGTCTGGGCATGGCTGGAGAGCTCAAGAAGACCCTACTCAGATGTCTGGTACCTCAGTGTTCCTCCCTGTCACTACATGATCGTTCCCCCATCTAACAGTTTCATCTGAACTTCTTAACAGCACAGCAGCTGGCTTTGCTGAGTGGGAGCTACCAGACTTCTTAAGGTTTATTACTGGACCTGGCACAGTCATTTCTTCTACAATCTATTGCTAAAAGGATTTTACAAGGCTGGCCTACATTCAAGAAGATGGAAGATAGACTCTACCTCTCAAGGGGTGGAGTAGCAGGACGTACAGAGAAAAGAAAATGATGCCAGCCCACTTTAGAGACTATCAATTGCAATTATTCTCATTTTCTGGACAAGGAAATTGGGGCTCAGGGATATCAGGTTGACAAATCAAGCCCGGGCTTCATTGATTCCAGAGCCTGCACCTTTAAATATTCTGGTTTATGGCCTTTATTTGAGTGGTTCTCACCCTGGCAGAAAGGAAGTCTAGGACTGATGAGACAGACTGTTAAGAGTGTTGAAAAACAGCCATGTCATTAGGGAGGCATGCAGTAAGGGTTTCAGAATCCTATCCTTGCTTCAAGCAGAAGAACTCAACTTCAAATTATTTTACCCATTGATCTTGCACATAAAGTACGATTTGAAGAAGAGATTCCACAGATTTAAACATAGTCAAAAGATACACAACAAGTTAGATAAAAACTAGTTTATATCTCTATGAATTTAAATCTGACATATTCTACTTCACAAATTTGTGTTTGTTTTTATAATTGTTGTTATTCTTATTTTGTTTACAAAGATAAATCCTAAAAAGATAATAGTTTACGATTTCAAATAGGTATTTTATGCATAAGTCAAGGCTAGTTTTATACAGTGATTTTCAAAATACTAGGTTTTTTTGGAAGCTTCCCCTCGAGCTCTTTTGTAATGTTATAATGCACAATATATCCAATTTCAATCTGATAGGAAAACCGTATATTTCCACTGTATTCTTTGCAGGAATACAATTTAGGGAACAATTTTTCTTGTAACTTTTGGGCAGGTTACATTACAATTTTTTGCAAACTTGGCACAATGTGATTGTAAATTATAATAGCTGTTTGTTCATAATACAACAAATGCTGGAGAAGCGGAAAATTGTGAGTAGTCATATTTCCATGCTTTAGCCAGAGAAGTGTTCCTTTTCTTATTTTATATGCTACATTTGTGTGCAAGATTTTGTTTGAAGAAAGGTGTCCACTGCAAAAAAAAAAAAAAGTATAATTTTAAAACAGTTTTACTAAACAATCTTTAAGCCATAACAATCAACTACAAAGTCTACAGTTTTCTGGCCATAAGGTAATTCCTTTGTCAAGATCTGTAACCAATATGTTCCTGGAGTGTTTAAGGAATTTGACAAAGTTTTTAGCAGTGATTATAGTAATTGGAAATAGACAATATAAAAAAGAATTAAAAACTTCCCTTCAATGCTGCTGGTGAGCTGGTATAAGTATTTTGTTTTGGTATAATTATTTTATTTAAGACGCATGAAGGTAGTTGGGATCCCCACATTTTCTCTAGAGATATTCTTGACTTTCTAGGACACTGCTTTAGATGACAAGTGCATAGAATCTTCCATCTAAGGAACCAGTGGAGTCCATAACAACTGGCTTATCTGTAACTAAGAACCAGAGAAAATAGAAACTATCCTAACTTTCCAGTAGCTACAAGCTAAAACGTAGTTCAAAATTCATTCCACTGTCTTATTTTTTTGTTTGTTTGTTTGTTTCTTTGCATCTAAACCCTATTTTCAATATGTACCTTTAACAAGCGTAATTTTCTTATAATAATTCAATTTTGTTCCTAAAGTAGCAACCTGAGAAGCCCGGGATCACTCTAATTCCACATGGACTGAAAAAGAGCCCAACACTTCTTCATCCCACATCAGTGCTAGAAATCAACAGGCATAGTCAACTCATTAGGGAAAATATTAAGTTCCTCTGGATCTCATTTGACACTGGCAATTGATGGACACTGGATCTAGAAAACACAGCACTTTATATAATCAAGATAGAACATTTTCTATAGTCCAGGCATAGACTCTTGCACTATTAGAACAAACTGGTCCCAGTGTTCTAGCAGAGAGATAGCTTTGTTCTCAAGGAAAATCAGATACAGAACTGGTTACAAGAAATATCATTAGAAATCATGGATGTTCTGGGTTTGTAAACTAGGAAATGATTGTGAAAATTAACAATACATGTGGCCAATGATAAAAGCAAGAAAGTCACTTAGCATGACATTACTACAACCCCAATAAAAATATAAAAGAGCTGAAATAAGCTAGTCGTCAATGAGATAGAGAGGAAAAAAGGTATAAACTATAATAAAGAGTTAAGCTGATGTAGCCAACCAACCATTCTGGTTTGTGTAGTACTGAGAGGTTTCCTGGGATGCAGGACTTTTAGTTTTAAAACATGTACAGTCCTGAGATAAATTTTTTGCCCAGTTCTACCTTCCTTCATTTTCTTATAATGACCAAGCTTTTTCTTGCCTCAGAGTCATTGCAGAAGCTTTTACCTCTGCTGAGGACATTGAACGTATCTCTCTAGGACACTCAATTACATCTGGCAAGCTTCAGCTAATTCCAATCGAAATGTTGCTAGAACATCTCAAGGTGAACCAGAGAGGAAAAATCATGTTATATGGATGAACAATGATATGAATTACCACTGATTTCTATTAAAATCACTGCAAGTCAGAAGACGATGATCTGATATCTTTAGAAAGAAAGCCTACAATTCTATAACTAGCAAAAGTGTCCTTCAAAACTGAAGACAAATGCATTTTCAAATAAACAAAAACTGAAGGAATGTGTCACCAGAAGATTTACATTATGAAGAATGTTAATGAAATTTCCTCAGCCTGATGGAAAATGATATAACATTAAAAAATTCAGAGGTACCAAAGAAATCAAGAGCACAAAAAATTGTAAACATATAGGTAAATACAAATTACTATTTTGTCTTTGTTTCTTAACTTATCTTAAAGACACATTACAACTGAAAACAAAAATAATTTTAAAAAATCATGATCAGCTTGTAGCTATTGCTCAACATGGAGAAAACTGGAAAGAGTTCAGCTTCCAACCTTACAAAAAAAATTTGGACATCAGATAATCTGAAAATTCTCTATTTTTCTCAAACCTAGCAGATAGCTGAGGTTTCAAGGCAACAAATACCTGAGGCTTTAAAGCAAACAACTAACCTGAAGTCTTAGGAAAAACACGTGCTCTTAGGAGAAAGGAGAGAAGATAAATTGCTTACCTGGATCAGGGCCCTATACAAGACAATAAGAAGAGTTGAAGTATTTATCAAATTACTAAAGCACATGTGTGAGGCAGGAGGAAATTATAAAGCTTCTGAGAACAGTAGACTCCAAAGTATTAATACTTATTTTTAGGTTCTTATCAATGAATCTTCCCAGGATTCACTAGTGAGGGGCAATGAGGAAGACTAAGAAAGTCCCACTTGTCCAAGATGGCCGACTAAAAGGCTCCCATTGAAAAGAACCGTAACAGCATGGGAATCTTGCACTGGCAACCGAGGTATCCAGGTTCCCTCATCCAAACTGACTAGGTGGTTGGTGTGACCCACAGAGAGGAAGCAAGAGCAGTGTAGTGTGGCGGCCCATCTGAGAGTCACATGGGACAGGGGAGCTCCCACCTTCATACTCCCCAGCCAAGGGAGGAAGTGAGTGAGCATGCTACCCAGCTTGGGAAAACATGCTTTTTCTACAGAACTGTGCAACCTAGGGATTGGAAGAAGATCCCACTCATGGGCCCATGCCACCAAGACCTAGGGTTCCAACCATGGAGCCATGCAGATTCTCAATAGCCGCTAAGCTAGTATCTGCTTAAGCCTGCAGAGCTCCCAGGAAGAGGGGCAACCATCACAACTGTGGCTGCCTGCTCTCTAAGCAGTTTGAGCTCCTTGGGGGAGGGGCAACAGCCAATACTGGGGCTCCCAGGATGGGGGAAGGGTGGCAGCCATCTCTATAGCTCCAGACCATGCTTTTCCCCTGCTGGAGTCAGGGAGGCTGACTGGTTTGGTCACAAGAGGTATACCCTACAACCCAACACACTGGCTGTGAAAGACTGTGGACAGAGTGCCTCTTCAGGCCTGACCCTGATCCATCCCTCCTCACTGGGTGGGGCCTCCCTGCAGAAACTCTGACAACTCCAGCCAGGGGTTCAGGGACAGAACTCTGATCTCCCTGGACCTGAGCCCCTAGGGGAAGAGGTGGCTGCAGTCTCCATGGACCAACAGAATTAGCCTTTCCTCTTGCTAGTTCTGAGGAATCTGGGCTGCTCAGATGAGTGGGTTGCCCCCACAAAGCACACCCTCTCCACCAAGGGACAGTCAAAGTGCTTCATTAAACAGGTCCTGCTCCCCGTGCCACCCAACTGGATAAGATCCCACAACAGGGGTTGTCAGATACCCTATACAGGAGCATTCCTACTGGCATCAGGTCAGTGCCGCTCTAGGTCAGAGATCCCAGAGGAAAGAGCAGGCACCCATCTTTGCTTTTCACCAGCCTCCTCCAGGCACAGGAATGAACCAGATGAATAGGGCCTGAAGTGAATCCCCAGCAAACCACAGCAGCCCTGTAGAATAGGGAGCTGACCATTGCAAGAAAAACAAACAAACAGAAAGCAACAACAACAGCATCAACAACAACAAAAAGTCCCCACAAAAACTCCATCCAATGGTCAACAGCCTCAAAGATCAATACCAAACAAACTCGTGAAGATGAGAAAGAAATAAAGAATAAACAACAACAACAAACAGTGAAAGCCCAAAGGTCAGAGTGCCTCTTCTCCACCAAATGATGGCAATGCTTCCCCAGCAAGGATGCTGAACTGGACAGAGGATGAGATGTACGAATTGACAGAAGTAGGCTTCAGAAGGTGGCTAGTAACAAACTCCATGGAGCTAAAGGAGCATGTTATGGTCCAGTGCAAAGAAGCTAGGAACCTTGATAAAAGGTTACAGGAGCTGCTAGCTAGAATAATCAGTTTAGAGAGAAACATAAATGACCTGATGGAGTTGAACAACACAGCACGAGAACTTCATGAAGAATACACAAGCATCAATAGCCAAATCAACCAAGTGGAAGAAAGGATATCAGAGTTTGAAGACCATCTTGCTGAAATAAGGTATGCAGATAAGATTACAGATAAGAGAATGAAAAGGAATGAACAAAAACCTCTGAGAAATATGGGACTATGTAAAGAGACTGAACCTACAATTGACTGGAGTACCTGAAAGAGATGGGGAGAATAGAACCAAGTTTAAAAAAACACACTTCAGGATATTATCCAGGAGAACTTCCCCAATCTAACAAGACTGGCCAGCATTCAAATTCAGGAACTACAGAGAACATCACTAAGATATTCCATGAGATTTTCAACCCAAGATACATAATCATCAGATTCTCCAAGGTTGAAATGAAGGAAAAAAATGTTAAGGGCAGCCAGAGAGAAAGGTCAGGTTACCTACAAAGGGAAGCCCATCAGACTAACAGCAAACCTCTCAGCAGAAAGCTTACAAGCCAGAAGAGAGTGGAGGCCAATATTCAACGTTTTTAAAGAAAACAAGTTTCAACCCAGAATTTTATATCCATCCCATCTAAACTTCATAAGTGAAGAAGAAATAAAATACTTTCCAGACAATTCCAAATGTTGTGGAATTTTGTCACTACTGGGCCTGCCTTGCAAGAATTCTTGAAGGAAGCACTAAATATAGAAAGAAAAAGCCAGTACCAGCCACTGCAAATGCACCAAAATATAAAGACCAATGACAGTATAAAGAAACTGCATCAACTAGTGTGCAAAATAACTAGATAGCATGATGATGACAGGACCAAACTCACACAAAACAATATTAACCTTAAGTGTAAATGGGCTAAATGCCCCAATTAAAAGACACAGACTTCAGGAGACCCATCTCACATGCAAAGACACACATAGGCTCAAAATAAAGGGATGGAGGAAAATTTACCAAGCAAATGAAAAGCAAAAAGAAAGCAGAGGTTGCAATTGTAGTCTCTGACAAAACAGACTTTAGACCAGCAAAGATCAAAAAAGACTAAGAAAACATAACATAATGGTAAAGGGATCAATGCTACAAGAAGAGCTAACTATCCTAAATGTATATGCACTCAATACAGGAGCACCCAGATTCACAAAACGTTGTTAGAGACCTAGAAAGAGACTTAGACTACCACACAATAATAGTAGGAGACTTTCACATCCCACTGTCAATATCAGACAGATCAACGAGACAGAAAATTAACAAGGATATTCAGGACTTAGACTCAGTCCTGGATCAAGTGGACCTAATAGATATCTGCAGAACTCTCCATCCCAAATCAACAGAATATAAATTCTTCTCAGTGCCACATGGCACTTATTCTAAAATCAACCACATAATTGGAAGCAAAACACTCCTCAGCAAATACAAAATAACTGATGTCATTTTAAAAAAGTCTCTCAGACCACAGTGCAATCAAATTAGAACTCAGGATTAAGAAATTCACTCAAAACCACACAACTACAATTATATGGAAACTGAACAACCAGCTCATGAATGACTCCTGGGTAAATAATAAAACTAAGGCAGAAATCAGGAAGTTCTTTGAAACTAATGAGAATAAAGAGACAATGTACCAGAATCTCTGGGGCACAGCTAACACAATGTTATAGCACTAAATGCCCACGTCAGAAGCTAGAAAGATCTCAAATTCACACCCTAACATCACAATTAAAAGAACTAGAGAAGCAAGAGCAAACAATTGCAAAAGCTATAAGAAGACAAGAATTAACTAAGATCAGAGCAGAACTGAAGAAGATAGAAAAAAAACACCCTCCAAAAAATCAATGAATCCAGGACTGTTTTTTTTTAAACAACAAAATAGACGGCTGGCTGAACTAATAAAGAAGAAAAGACAATGATAAGGGGAATATTACCAATGGCCCCACAGAAATACAAACTACAATCAGAGAATACTGTAAATACCTCTACACAAATAAACTAGAAAATCTAGAAGAAATCGATAAATTCCTGGATGTATACATCCTCCCAAGACTAAACCAGGAAGAAGTCAAATCCCTGAATAGACCAATAACAGGTTCTAAAGTTGGGGCAGTAATTAATAGCCTACCATCCAAGAAAAGCCCAAGACCAAAAGAATTCACAGCTGAATTCTACCAGAGATACAAAGAGCAGCTGGTACCATTCCTTCTGAAACTACTCTAAGCAATTAAAATGGAGGGACTTCCCCCTAACTCATTTTGTGAGGGCAGAATCTTCCTAATACCGAAACCTGGCAGAGACATAACAAAAAGAGAAAATTTCAGGCCAATATCCCTAATGAACATTGATGCAAAAATCCTCAATACAATATGAACAAATTCAATCCAGCAGCACATCAAAAAGCTTATTGACCATGATCAAATCAGCTTCATCCCTGGGATGCAAGGCTGGTTCAACATATACAAAACAATAAACATAACACGTCACATAAACAGAACCAATGACGAAACCACATGATCATCTCAATAGATGCAGAAAAGGCCTTCCATATAATATAAAAATTCCTTTATGTTAAAACCTCTCAATAAACTAGGTATTGATGGAAATTATCTCAAAATAAGAAGAACTATTTATGACAAACCCACAGCTAATACCATACTGAATGGGCAAACGCTGGAAGCACTCCCTTTGAAAACTTTCACAAGAAAACGATGCCCTCTGTTACTACTCCTATTCAACGTAGTATTGAAAGTTCTCACCAGGGCAATCAGGCAAGAGAAACAAATAAAGGGTATTTGAACAGGAAAAGAGGAAGTCAAATTGTCTCTGCTTATAGGCGACATGATTGTACATACAGAACACCCCATTGTCTCAGCCTAAAAACTCCTTAAGCTGATAAGCAACTTCAGCAAAGTCTCAGGATACAAAATAAATGTGCAAAAATCACAATCATTGCTATACACCAACAATAGACAAGCAGAAAGCCAAGTCATGAATGAACTCTCATTCACAATTGCTACAAAGATAATAAAATACCTAGGAATACAGATAACAAGGGAAATTAACGACCTCTTCAAGGAGAACTACAAACCACTCTTTAAGGAAATAAGAGACGACACAAACAAATGGAAAAACATTTATCCTCATAGATGAGAAGAGTAAATATTGTGAAAATGGTCATAGCACCCAAAGTAATTTATAAATTCAATGCTATTTCCATAAACTACCATTGGCATTCTTCATAAAATTAGAAAAAAATACTTTAAATTTCATGTAGAACCCAAAAAGAGTTTGTATAGCTAAGATAATCCTAAGCAAAAAGAATATAGCTGGTGGCATCACTTTATCTGACTTCAAACTATGCTACAAGGCTACAGTAACCAACAAGCATGGTATTGGTACCAAAACAGACATATAGAGCAATGGAAGAGAACAGAGGCTTCAGAAATAATGCCACACATCTACAACCATATGATCTTTGACAAAGCAGACAAAAACAAGTAATGGAGAAAGGATTACCTATTTAATATTAATAAATGGCACTGGGAAAACTAGCTAGCCATATGCAGAAAACTGATTGGACCCTTTCCTTCCACCTTATACAAAAATTAACTCAAGATGAATCAAAGACTTAAATGTAAAACCTAAAATCATAAAAACTCTAGAAGAAAACCTAGGCAATACTATTCAGGACGTAGGCATGAGTAAAGACTTCATGATGTGAATACCAAAAGCAATTGCAAACAAAAGCCAAAATTGACAAATGGGATCTAATTAAACTAAAAAGCTTCTGCACAGCGAACAAAACTATCATCACAGTAAACAGGCAACCTACAGAATGGAAGAAAAAATTTGCAAAATACACATCTGACAAAAGGCTAATATCTAGAATCTATAAGGAACTTAAACAAATTTACAAGAAAAAAACAAACAACCCCATCAAAAAGTGAGCAAAAATATGAATGGACACTTCTCAAAAGAAGACATTTATGCAGCCAACAAACATATGAAAAAAGTTGAACATCACTGATCATTAGAGAAATGCAAATCAAAATCACAATGAGAGACCACCTCACACCAGTCAGAATGGCAATTATTAAAAAGTCAAGAAACAATAGATGCTTGTGAGGCTGTGGAGAAATGGAAATGCTCTTACCTGTAAGAGCATGGGAATGTAAATTAGTTCAATCATTGTGGAAGACTGTGGTGATTTCTTAAGGATCTAGAACCAGAAATACCATTTAACCCAGCAATCCTATTACTGGGTATATACCCAAAAGAATATAAATCATTCTACTATAAAGACACACACATACATATGTTTATTGCAGCACTATTTACAATAGCAAAGACTTGGAACCAACAGAAATGCCCATCAATGATTGACTGAATAAAGAAAATTGTGGCACATATACACCATGGAATACTCTGCAATTGTAAAAAGGAATGAGATCATGTTCTTTGCAGGGACACAGATGAAGCTGGAAGCCATCATCCTCTAGCAAACTAACACAGGAACATAAAACCAAACACTGCATGTTCTCACTCATAAGTGAAAGTTGAACAATGAGAACACATGGACACAGGAAGGGGAACATCACACACCAGCACCAGTTGAGGGGTGGTGGGTGAGGGGAGGGAGAGCATTATAACAAATAGCTAATGTATACTGGGCTGAAAACCTAGATAATGCGTTGATAGTTGCAGCAAACCACCATGGCACATGTATACCAATGTAACAAAAGTACACATTCTGCACTTGTATTCCAGAACTTAAAGTAAAAAGAAAAAAAAAATAGAAAGCCCCACTTGTGGTGCATCTGAAGAGAGAGCAAGGCAGCCACTGTGAGGAAGCCAGAATAACTTGTCTTCATGTTTCCCCACTATCTCCCATGCTGAACAAAATCTTTAAGATCCTGAAGAGGGGCACTAGATTCTGTTGCCCTTAGATCATAGGCGAAAACTCATTGTAGTTAGGAGAAGAGAACAGTAACAACAAAAAAAAACTTTCTACTCTGGGAGAATGGCAAGAAGACCTGACGTTAGAGATTCCTTGTCACTAGAAGTGGTACCAGATCACAGAGAAGCCTTAATCCCTGAGATCCAGTGTTTTAGCAGCTGCCTAACACTGAGACTAAATCCAAACAACAGAGGACACACTCCCTGCCTCTTACCACAAAGCCAGCAAGAGTTGAGTAGTCAGCAACAGCACTCTAATTCTGGAAGAGAGGCAAGACAGAGACCTTCTATTAGAAGCAGGTACAAAGAGAAGACCTACTGGAGATAGAGATAGAGAAAACTCCTTTAATAAAACAAATCTCAGCATAAGGTCATGCTAAAAGAACTGAAAAAACTCAGCCACAACAAAACCCAAATCTAGATCAATTCCTGACTAGAATGACTGAAACTACCACACTAAAGGTCTATCAAAACATGTGTGCCCATTTCTAGGCCAACAGAATAAAACTTAAATATGATTAAGTTGGAAATAATCAGAAAGGGAATCTAAAACAACTAAAATTAGTATGTTAAAAGTTTTAATAGAAAAGGTAGAAAACAGGCATGAGCAGATAGTGAAATTATACACACACGCACACACACACAATGCTAAAAGTAAAAAACATGGTAAAAGAGATGAAGAAATCCTTCAATAGGATTGTCAGTAGACTAAACATAGATGAAGAATACATCAGCTGACTTGACAGAAGGAGAGTAGAAATTAACAAAAAGAATGTGAAAAAGAAAAAGGAGTAAATAGAACATAACAGAACAGAGAATATTTGTGGGACAATATATAACAATTTAATGTATATGTAATTGCAATTCTAGAAAGAGAAAAGAGAGAAAATAGGTCAGAAGAAATATATGAGATGATGAAATTATCTCATCAAAATATTTAAAGAGAAAATGGCTAAAATTGTTAATATTAATGAAAAGCAACAAACCATAGATTCAATTAACACAGAGAAACTAACACAAATAAATATCAAATAATAATAATTACAATAACATCTGTAGCTAGATTCATAATATCTAAACTGTTGAAAAGGCAAGACTAAAAAGAAAACCTGAGGCAGCGTGCCCAAGATGGCTGAATAGGAAGAGCTCCAGCCTCCAGTTCCCAGAGTGAGCGACACAGAAGATAGGTGATTTCTGCATTTTCAACTGAGGTACTGGGTTCATCTCACTGGGGCGTGTCAGACAGTTGATGCTGGTCCACGGGTGCAGCCTGACCAGCGAGAGCTGAAGCAGGTCGAGGCATCGCCTCACCTGGGAAGTGCAAGGGGGAAGGGAATTCCTTTTCCTAATCAAGGGAAATTGAGACACACAATACCTGGAAAATCGGGTAACTCAAAACCCAATACTGCGCTTTACTAAGGGTCTTAGCAAATGGCACACCAGGAGATTATATCCCATACCTGGCCCAGAGGGTCCAACGCCCACGGAACCTCCCTCATTGCTAGCACAGCAGTCTGAGATCTAACTGCAAGGTGGCAGTGAGGCTGGGGGAGGGGTGCCCGCCATTGCTGAGGCTTAAGTAGGTAAACAAAGTCACCAGGAAGCTCAAATTGGGTGGAGCTCACTGCAACTCAAGGAGGCCTGCCTGCCTCTGTAGACTCCACCTCTGGGGACAGGGAATAGCTAAACAAAAAGCAGCAGAAACCTCTGCAGATGTAAAAGTCCCTGTCTGACAGCTTTGAAGACAGCAGTGGTTCTCCCGGCACAGAGGTTGAGATCTGAGAACAGACAGACTGCCTGCTCAAGTGGGTCCCTGACCCCTGAGTAGCCTAACTGGGAGACATCCTCCACTAGGTGCAGACCGACACCTCACACCTCACACAGCTGGGTACATGCCTGAGACGAAGCTTCCAGAGCAAGAATCAGACAGCAACACTCACTGTTCAGCAATATTCTATCTTCTGCAGCCTCTGCTGCTGATACTCAGGCAAACAGGGTCTGGAGTGGACCTCAAGCAAACTCCAACAGACCTGCAGCTGAGGGTCCTGACTGTTAGAAGGAAAGCTAACAAACAGAAAGGACACCCCCACCAAAACCCCATCAGCACGTCACCATCATCAAAGACCAAAGGCAGATAAAACCACAAAGATGGGGAAAAAGCAGTGCAGAAAAGCTGGAAATTCAAAATATCGAGTGCATCTCCCCCCCAAAGGAATGCAGTTCATCGCCAGCAATGGAACAAAGGTGGACAGAGAATGATGAGTTGAGAGAAGAAGGCTTCAGTTGATCAAACTTCTCAGAGCTAAAGGAGGAACTACATACCCAGAGCAAAGAAACTAAAAACCTTGAAAAAAGAATGGATGAATGGATAACTAGAATAATCAATGCAGATAAGACCTTAAAAGAACTGATAGAGATGAAAACCATGACATGAGAACTACATGACAAATGCACAAGCTTCAGTAACCGACTCGATCAACTGGAAGAAAGAGTATCAGTGATTGAAGATCAAATGAATGAAATGAAGTGAGAAGAGAAGGGTAGAGAAAAAAGAGTAAAAAGAAATGAACAAAGCCTCCAAGAAATATGGGATTATGTGAAAAGACCAAATCTACGTCTGATTGGTGTGCTTGAAAGTGACGGGGAAAATGGAACCAAGTTAGAAAACACTCTGCAGGATATCATCCAGAAGAACTTCCCCAACCTAGTAAGGCAGGCCAACATTCAAATTCAGGAAATACAGAGAACGCCACAAAGATACTCCTCGAGAAGGCCAACTCCAATACACATAATTGTCAGATTCACTAAAGTTGAAATGAAGGAAAAATTGTTAAGGGCAGCTAGAGAGAAAGGTCGGGTAACCCACAAAGGGAAGCCCATCAGACTAACAGCAGATCTCTTGGCAGAAACTCTCCAAGCCAGAAGAGAATGGGGGCCAACAATCAACATTCTTAAAGAAAAGAATTTTCAACCTAGAATTTCATAACCAGCCAAGCTAAGTTTCGTAAGTGAAGGAGAAATAAAATCCTTTACAGATAAGCAAATGCTTAGAGATTTTGTCACCACCAGACCTGCCCTACAAGAGATCCTGAAGGAAGCACTAAACATGGAAAGGAACAACCAGTACCAGCCACTGCAAAAACATGCCAAAATGTAAAGTCCATCAATACTAGGAAGAAACTGCATCAACTAACAAGCAAAATAAACAGCTAATATCATAATGACAGGATCGAGTTCACACATAACAATATTAATGTTAAATGTAAATGGACTATATAGTCCAATTAAAAGACACAGACTGGCAAATTGGATAAAGAGTCAAGACCAATCAGTTTACTGTATGCAGGAGACCCATCTCAATTGGATAAAGAGTCAAGACCCATCAGTTTGCTGTATTCAGGAGACCCATCTCACATGCAGAGACACACATAGGCTCAAAATAAAGGGAAGGAGGAAGATCTACCAAGCAAATGGAAAACAAAAAAAAGCAGGGGTTGCAATCCTAGTCTCTGATAAAACAGACTTTAAACCATCAAATATCAAAAGAGACAAGAGGGCCATTACATAATGGTAAAGGGATCAATTCATCAGGAAGAGCTAACTATCCTAAATATATATGCACCCAATACAGGAGCACCCAGATTCATAAAGCAAGTCCTTAGAGACTTACAAAGAGACTTAGACTCCCATACAATAATAATGGGAGACTTCAACACTCCACTGTCAACATTAGACAGATCAACGAGACAGAAAGTTAACAAGGATATCCAGGAATTGAACTCAACTCCGCACCAAGCAGACCTAATAGACATCTACAGAACTCTCCACCCCAAATCAACAGAATATACATTCTTCTCAGCATCACATCACACTTATTCCAAAATTGACCACATAATTGGAAGTAAAGCACTCCTCAGCAAATGTACAAGAACAGAAATTATAACAAACTGTCTCTCAGACCACAGTGCAATCAAACTAGAATTCAGGACTGAGAAACTCAAAACCGCTCAACTACATGGAAACTGAACGACCTGCTCCTGAATGACTACATAACGAAATGAAGGCAGAAATAAAGATGTTCTTTGAAACCAATGAGAACACAGATACAACACACCAGAATCTCTGGGACACATTTAAAGCAGCGTGTAGAGGGAAATTTACAGCACTAAATGCCCACAAGAGAAAGCAGGAAAGATCTAAAATTGACACCATAACATCACAATTAAAACAACTAGAGAAGCAAGAGCAAACACATTCAAAAGCTAGCAGAAGGCAAGAAATAACTAAGATCAGAGCAGAACTGAAGGAGATAGAAACACAAAAAACTCTCCAAAAAATCAATGAATCCAGGAACTGGTTTTTTGAAAAGATCAACAAAATTGATAGACTGCTAGGAAGACTAATACAGAAGAAAAGAGAGAAGAATCAAATAGACATAATAAAAAAGGATAAAGAGGATATCACCACCAAACCCACAGAAATACAAACTACCATCAGAGAATACTGTAAACACCTCTACGCAAATAAACTAGAAAATCTGGAAGAAATGGATAATTTCCTGGACACTTACACTCTCCCAAGACTAAACCAGGAAGAAGTTGAATCCCTGAATAGACCAATAGCAGGCTCCGAAATTGAGGCAATAATTAATAACCTACCAACCAGAAAAACTCCAGGACCAGATGGATTCACAGCTGAATTCTACCAGCAGTACAAGGAGGAGCTAGTACCATTCCTTCTGAAACTATTCCAATCAAGAGAAAAAGATGAAATCCTCCCTAACTCATTTTATGAGGCCAACATCATCCTGATACCAAAGCCTGGCAGAGACACAACAAAAAAAGATAATTTTAGAGCAATATCCCTGATGAACATCAGTGCAAAAATCCTCAATAAAATACTGGCAAACTGAATCCAGCAGCACATCAAAAAGCTTATCCACCATGATCAAGTGGGCTTCATCCCTGGGATGCAAGGCTGGTTCAACATATGCAAATCAATAAATATAATCCAGTATATAAACAGAACCAAAGACAAAAACCACATGATTATCTCAATAGATGCAGAAACGGCCTTTGACAAAATTCAACAGCCCTTCATGATAAAAACTCTCAATAATTTGGTATTGATGGAATGTATCTCAAAATAATAAGAGCTATTTATGACAAACCCACAGCCAATATCATACTGAATGGACAAACACTGAAAGCATTCCCTTTGAAAACTGGCACAAGACAGGGATGCCCTCTCTCACCACTCCTATTCAACATAGTGATGGAAGTTCTGGCTGGGGAAATCAGGCAAAAGAAAGAAATAAAGGGTATTCAATTAGGAAAAGAAGAAGTCAAATTGTCCCTGTTTGCAGATGATATGATTGTATATTTAGAAAACCCCATCATCTCACCCCAAAATCTCCTTAAGCTGATAAGCAACTTCAGCAAAGTCTCAGGATACAAAATCAATGTGCAAAAATCACAAGCATGCTTATACACTAGTAACAGACAAACAGAGAGCCAAATAATGAATGAACTCCCATTCACAATAGCTTCAAAGAGAATAAAATACTCAGGAATCCAACCTACAAGGGATGCAAAGGACCTCTTCAAGGACAACTACAAACCACTGCTCAGTGAAATAAACGAGGACACAAACAAATGGAAGAACATACCATGCTCATGGATAGGAAGAATCAATTTTGTGAAAATGGCCATACAGCCCAAGGTAATTTATAGCATATATACCATCCCCACTAAGCTACCAATGACTTTCTTCACAGAATTGGAAAGAACTGCTTTAAAGTTCATATGGAATCAAAAAAGACCCCGCATTGCCAAGGCAATCTTAAGTCAAAAGAACAAAGCTGGAGGCATCATGCTACCTGACTTCAAACTATACTACAAGGCTACAGTAACCAAAACAGCATGGTACTGGTACCAAAACAGAGATATAGACCAATGGAACAGAACAGAGCCCTCAGAAATAATGCCACACATCTACAGCCATCTGATCTTTGACAAACCTGACAAAAAGAAGAAATGGGAAAAGGGTTCCCTATTTAATAAATGGTCCTGGAAAATTGGCTAGCCATAAGTAGAAACCTGAAACTGGATCCTTTCCTTACTCCTTATATGAAAATTAATTCAAGAAGGATTAGAGACTTAAATGTATAAAACCATAAAAAAACCATATGGTTTTTTAAACCCTAGAAGAAAACCTAGGTAATACCATTCAGGACATAGGCATGGGCAAGGATTTCATGCCTAAAACACCAGAAGCAATGGCAACAAAAGCCAAAATTGACAAATGAGATCTAATTAAACTAAAGAGCTTCTGCACAGCAAAAGAAACTACCATCAGAGTGAACAGGCAACCTACAGAATGGGAGAAAATTTTTGCAATCTACTCATCTGACAAAGGGCTAATATCCAGAACCTACAAAGAACTCAAACAAATTTACAAGAAAAAAACAAACAACCCCATCAAAAAGTGGGCAAAGGATATGAACAGACACTTCTCAAAAGAAGACATTCATACAGCCAACAGACACATGAAAAAATGCTCATCATCACTCACCATCAGAGAAATGCAAATCAAAACCACAATGAGATACCATCTCACACCAGTTAGAATGGCAATCATTAAAAAATCAGGAAACAACGTGCTGGAGAGGATGTGGAGAAATAGGAACACTTTTACGTTGTTGGTGGGACAGCAAACTAGTTCAACCACTGTGGAAAACAGTGTGGTGATTCCTCAAGAATCTATAACTAGAAATACCATTTGACCCAGGCATCCCATTACTGGGTATATACCCAAAGGATTATAAATCATACTGCTATAAAGACACATGCACACGTATGTTTATTGCAGCACTATTCACAATAGCAAAGACTTGGAATCAACCCAAATGTGCATCAGTGACAGACTGGATTAAGAAAATGTGGCACATATACACCATGGAATACTATGCAGACATTAAAAAGGATGAGTTCACGTCCTTTGCAAGGACATGGATGCAACTGGAAACCATCATTCTCAGCAAACTATCACAAGAACAGAAAACCAAACACCGCATGTTCTCACTCATAGGAGGAAATTGAACAATGAGATCACTTGGACACAGGAAGGGGAACATCACACACCGGGTCCTAATGTGGGGAGGGGAGAGAGGGGAGGGATTACATTAGGATATACACCTAATGTAAATGACAAGTTAATGGGTGCAGCATACCAACATGGCACATGTATACATATGTAAGAAACCTGCACGTTGTGCACATGTACCCTAGAACTTAAAGTATAATAATAATAATAATAAAAGGAAAACCTTGAAAATAGGTAGAGAAAAAAAAGACATCATATACAGAAGAACAAGGAAAATAATTGCAGCAGACATCTTGTCAGAAACTATGCAAGCCAGAAAATACTGAAGAGCATCTTTAAATTGTGAAACATAAAATAATCTGTCAACCAAAACACAACATCCAGTTAAAACAAATTCCAAAACAGAAAAGAATAAAGAGTTTTCAGGCAAACATAAACTAAGATTTGTTACTAGCATATCTTCACTACAAGAAATAGTAAAGAGAGCTTTTAAAGCACAGGACAAATAATTGAATTTCAATGAATGAAAAAGTCAGTCTTGGTCCCTAGGCATATGGTAAAATTAATTACAGGGAGACTTTCTGTTCCTTAAAATACATAAAGTAGATGAAGAGTGAAGCCACAAAATGGAAGAAGTTAGCCACAATACACTTAACTTTGAAATTATTTGTATCCATATACATAAATCAATAAGAGAAAAATGGACAACACAATAGAAAAAGTAAAAGGACTTTAACAGGTACTTTTCAAAAGAAGATATCCAAATGGCCAATAAATATTTTAAACTATGTTCAACTCATTAGTAATCAGTAAAATGTGACTTAAATGTAAATGAGACATTACTAGGACGTGTGAAACTGAAATAACTGACAAATGAAGTGCTTACAAGGATGTATAAGAACAGGAATTCTCATAAGTTTTTGAGAATGATACATGTGGTTGTAAATGATACATGTGGAAGATCGTAATTTTTAATAAAATTAAAATATATACCTGCTCTATGACCCAACAATTCTAAGGTATATGTTCCAAAGAAATGAGTCCATACATCCACATGGAAACTTTTATGAGAATGACATTGCAGACTTAGTAATAATAGCCCAAAGAAAGAAACAATCCAAATGTTAATCAACAATAGAAAGGGAAAATAACTTATGGTAAAATCATATGATGCAATACTTTATAGTAATGAAAGGAATGAAATACAACTATAGACAACAACACAGGTGAGTCTCAAAATCAAAATTTTAGTGAAAGGAGCTAGATTGAGAGGAATATCTACTGTATGATTGCATTTTTTTAAAGTTCAGCAACAGCCAAAATTAATCCCTGGTGGTAAAATCCAGAAAAAGATAAGCTTTATGGAAGGGAGTAGGGTATGACTGGGAGGGTACATGAGGAGTGCCCATAATGCTTTATTTCTTTATTTGCCTAGTAATTAACAGTTTTTTCACAATGTTGTAATTACTTAAAAGGCACATGTATGATTTGTGAACTCTCCTACATGTCTGTTAGAGTTCAGTAACATTTTTATTGTTAAAAGTAATAAAAATAAAGTAAAGCAAAGCATATGGAACTCCAAACTTGAGTAAAATCAATTACTGTGTAATTGGCAGCTATTGATTGATCTAAATTTTTTTCCTGGAAACAAACATTCTGCATTGGGTAAGTGGCTATCGCATGGGTTACATGCTTGGTCTTGATAGGCAGCCCTGTGGAGTCAGTTCAGGTTAAATTAGTCTTTGAGAGAGCAGTGCCCAGTGGGCAGCTTCTCTTTGCTGTTTTCTAGACTTTTTTCACTGTTTACTTTATGCTCCCTTCCTGCTGAGATGTTTCTAGTATGAACAACAAATAAATGACAGTTGTAGCCTATGAAAAGCAATGTCTTAGGTAATTCTTTTGTGATGAATCATCTGATTTTTTATTAATTCTTGTTCTTTTTGATTTTAAGAGAAAGCAGAGAGCATCACCCGGATTCCTGCCACTGATGAATACTCTTTGCTGTTTACTTGCCAATAATTGAGGAGATTTACTTTTCTAAAGTATATGATAAATATAACAATAGCAATGCTCATTTGCACAGCATTTTAGAAAACATTTTTAAATGAATTATCTCATTTGACCTTTATATCAGTCCTGTTAAGAAAAGTGGAGCACATGAGAACACATAGACACATAGAGGAGAACAACAGACACTGGGGCCTGCCAGAAGGTGGAGTATGGGAGGAGGGAGAAGATCAGGAAAATTAACTAATGGGTACTAAACTTAATACCTGGGTGATGAAATAATCTATACAACAAAACCCCACGACACAAGTTTACCTATATAACAAATCTGCACATAAAATAAAAGTTAGATTTAAAAAGCTTAAAATAAAAGTTAAATTTAAAAAGAGTTACAATTGCAGTGGATTGAAATATGTTTAATCCTTATGCTTACTCTGATTTTAAAAGAATAAAGCTCACTGGTCACCTTGAGAAAAAAAAAGAAAAGTGGAGCAGACATTATTATCTTCATTTATTGAGGAGGAAACTGAGTTTCGGATATATGTTGAAGAATAAATGCTTTATTTGAGACGAGTAGGGAAAGATGAAGCTTTAATATCACTGAATTTTTGTCTTCCCAGAAGTAGATCCTGAGCCAAGTGCAAAAAGTTTCTTTGGAACAAGAAAACATGAGAAGGAAGTGGAGAAGTGAGAGCGGCAAGGCAAACCAACAAATAAAGAATTTGTTATCAAATCATTTACCACTGTGGGCTAGTGGTATTTAATGCTGCTCTGGGAATAAGAGTGATATTATCCTAACCCAAAGAACAAAGGAAGTAGGAGCTAGGGTATTTATCCACCCACATTGAGGCCTGTATTAGTCCCTTTTCACACTGATATAAAGAAATATCAAAGACTGGGTAATTTATAAAGCAAAGAGATTTAATTGACTCCCAG
Source organism: Macaca nemestrina (assembly GCF_043159975.1). Classification (NCBI taxonomy): domain Eukaryota; kingdom Metazoa; phylum Chordata; class Mammalia; order Primates; family Cercopithecidae; genus Macaca; species Macaca nemestrina. The sequence goes on along the minus strand of NC_092126.1, from coordinate 28,960,512 downwards.
TTCCACACAGTTGGGGAGGCCTTAGGACACTTCACAGTGGAAGGTGAAGGGGAAGCAAGGACCTTCTTCACATGGCAGCAGGAGACAGAAGTAAAATTAGGGAAAATGACAAACACTTATAAAACCATCAGATCTCATGAGAACTCACTATCATGAGAACAGCATGGGGGAAACGGCCTTCATGATCCAATCACCTCCTTCCTTCAAAACATGGGGATTACAATTTGAGATGACATCTGGGTGGGGACACAGATCCAAACCATATCAGGGCCATTAACTTTCTTCCTCTTCTGTCCTGTTGCATAGGTGGACAAAGGGGATTTTGGAGACCAAAAATGCCCTCAGGCAAAGACATGCAGGTGCTAGCAGTTGGAATTCAGGCCCAAGAGCTCTGATGCTTGTGATAATATGGGAATTAACAAGCCTGCTATACTTGGTAAATAAAAGAATTTATCATTTGTGATTGCTTTCCTTGCATCCATTTCCTATCTTTTTATTCTTGTACAAGAATTTCCTATTACTTTTAGGGAGCAAATGGTGGATCAGGCAACTTATGCTGGTACAAAAAGAGTTATATGTTAACATTTTCTGGATCTCTGGGAGAAAGTCCCCACTTTATCCTGATGAATGTGGAAAAAGCAGCCTGTAGCCCCAGCAACTGTTGGAGTCATGTTGACATTATAAAAGAAGATAACCTGAAGATGAAACTCATGAAGTGGAAGATAGAATGGGAACACAAAACCAGTTTCTCAATGACATTATTAATCCCTGGCTGAAGACTTACCTGAAACAACCTGAAAAACTTGACTTTATGATTAAATAAAATAATTGATTCCCTTTGGTGTTTAAGCAAGTTGGAATCTCTTATGTTTTCACATACAGTGAAACAATTCTAACACAAAATATATGTAATCTAAAATAGTGTTCATTTAAAGAAGCAGTATCATTTTATATACTACTGAGGAAGAAATACTTCCAATTAAACTAAGAATCAGTGACTTACAATCCCTAAGGTTTTGAAAATTTTTTACTTTTTGAAAGATCTCTGTTAGACATTTTTAGAGGTAGATTTTTAAAATGTACGTTTTGGGGGTATTCATCAGAAAGAGTATATAGGTGAGAGTCAAATATGCTAGTTAAGAGAATCCTACAATGTGTTCCCATTCAGAGTCCAACTCTTCTCAAATCATTTCAGTCGTGAGCATCATCAGTGCTCATATGTTCTTAGTGCATCTTCCTTGGCAACATAGCTTTTCTTAAATTGAAAAACAGGAAACCGATCTGTTTTCTGTTACTACAGAAATCTAGAAATGCTAAAATTCTAGCATTTAATATAAATGGAATAATAATACACTATGTACTCTGGTTTCTTTATGCACATTTCTAAGATGTTCCATGTTGTCACAGGTAGCAGTAATTCATTCTTTTTTTTTTTTTAATTACTGAGTAGTACTATATTGTATGTTTATAGTTTTCTATCCATTCATCCAGTTTGGAGCTCTTGTGATTATACCCACTATAAGCATTTGTGTACAAGATTTTCTGTAGACATGTATTTTATCTCTATTAGGTAAATATCTAGGGATGGAACTGATGTGTCATATAGGAAGTATATGCTTAACTTCAACATTACTGCAAAATTTATTCCAAAGTGCTTATATATTGCCACTAGTGTGTATGAGACCTTTAGTTGCCACATTTTCTTCCCAACATGTGATACTGCCAATCTTTTAAAAAACAATTTTGCCTTTCAGGTGAGTGTATAGTTATATTTCATTATTTTATTATGTGTGTTCCTGATAATTAATAATGTGCTTACTAGTTGTTTGTATGTCTTATTTTGTGAAATGTTTGTTCAAATATTTTGCCCATCTTTTTTGTAATTGGGTGCTTGCCTTTTTATTATTGAGTAATGAAAGTTTTAATGTTTACTGGAGATTTCTCTCTATCAGATATTTGTACGTAATTTTTTTTCCAATTAGTAGCTTTTCTTTTGCTTTCCATATTAATGCCTTTCAAAGAATAGTTTCTTTACTTAATTTGATTAATTTATAATTTTTTCTTATATTGTTGGTACTTTTGTAACCTATGTAAGAAATCTTCTTGTTAACTCTATATTAACAAAGATTTTCTCTTTGTTGCCTTTAAGAAATTTTGTAGTATCAGCTTTTATGTTTAGATCTATGGTCCATTTTGCATTATTTTTTGTGCGTGGTGTGCGATAAAGGTCAAGACTTTTTTTTTTTTCCAAAGAAATTTCCAGTTTCAGAATTGTTAGTAAAAGATTATACCCTCCCCCTATTGAAATATTTAGGTACTTGTATTAGTCAGGGTTCTCTAGAGGAACAGGACTAATATGATAGATGCATATAGGGAGTTTATTAAGGAGTATCGACTCACGTGATCACACGGTGAAGTCCCACAATAGGCCATCTTCAAGCTGAGGAGCAAGGACGCCAGTCTGAGTCCCCAAACCTCAAAAGTAGGGAACTTGACAGTGCAGCCTTCAGTCTGTGGCTGAAGGCATGAGATCCCCTGGCAAACCACTGGTGTAGGCCCAAGAGTCCAAAAGCTGAAGAACTTGGAGTCTAGTGTTTAAGGGCAGGAAGCATCCAGCATGGGAAAAGATGGAGGCCAGAAGACTTAGTCTAGTCCTCCCACATCCTTCTGCCTGCTTTTATCTTAGCTGCACTGGCAGCTGATTAAATTGTGCCCACCTAGATTGAGGGTGAATCTGCCTCTTCTAGTCCACTGACTCAAATGTTAGTGTGCTTTGGCAACAACCTCAAACATAACCTCAGGAATAGTACTTTAAAATCTTCAATCCATTCAAGGTGATACTCAGTATTAACTATCACAGTACTATAAACCAAAAATTAAATGAATGTCCTTCAACCGTCTGAATGGACTTCCTCCTCAGCCAGGGCTCTTTTAAAATTTAACTTGAGAGATTGGTTCAAGCCATGACAGAAGTGGGGGTTGGACATGCCTCTTTATACCTCTCTGGCATTAACGGCATTAACGTCAACACAGACTTTAAGTCTGATAAGAGACATTTTACAACCTGTTCTCTGAAGCCTGTTACATGGAGGCTTTATCTGCATGATAAAACTTTGGTCTCCAGGACCTCTTATCTCAACCCAGACATACCTTTCTATTGATCCCAGGTCTTTGGATAAACTAAATCAATTGTCAACCAGAAAATGGTTAAATCTACCTATAAGCTGGACCCCACTCCCCTTCAAGTTGTCCCACCTTTCTGGATCAAACCAACGTTTTTCTTAAATGTAGTTGATTTAAGAAAATCAACTACACAATCCTATGCCTCCCTAAAATGTATAAAACCATCCTGAATCCCCAACCACCTTGGGCACAAGTTCTCAGGACCTCCTGTGTCATAGGCCATGGATCATATTTGGCTCAGAATAAATCTCTTCAAATATTTTACAGAGTTTGATGCCTTTCATGGACAGTGCAAATATTAGAATTTAATTAACCTTATATAAATGGATCTATTTCAGTAGTCTGTATTTTGTTTCTTTCATTTTTATGTCTGCCTTTACATCAGCTCTATACTGGATTATTGGAACCATATACCCTTGGGAGGGGTCCTGGGTGATGGGCTATATCCATATGATAGCTTCCATTTAAAATGCCTTGAAGAGCTAAGATTTAAAAGTCCTTGAATAACTAACGTGAAGGTACTCTCCAATACATAAGGGACTGCATTTTGAAGAAAAACAAAATTTAGTTTAGTTACCAAAGTTTACATGTAGGATACAAAATGTATACTTAGTATACGAAAGAGAGACTGTGTGGTCTCTTTTTTGCCATCTAGTGGAAAGCTACTGTGATTCACTTCTATTTGAGGTCTGTATTTGAAAACTGGAAGGAATCTCAGTTACTCTTGTAGTAAAGCAGTTCTCAAACCTGGGTTTGCATTGCCTAGGGAAGTATATATTTCCCAATAATCAGGCATTCTCCACCATTTAAACATATTTTTTTACTTTATTACTACCTATCATATTTATACTAATATTGTGTATAGCCTTTTTAAAATCAATTTAAAATGTTATAGGTAGATAGACAGACATGAGTGGGGCAGGAGTGGTCTCTCCCCTCACCCACTAGAAACGTCAGGTGATGGTTCAGCAGTTAATCTCATTGCCTCTCTAAAAGTGATAAATTGGCAGCCGGTGCCAGGGAGAGGCCATTTCCTGACGATTCATACCTGTGAACATTAAAGTGTTAATTAAAGGCAGACTCCAGGGAGAAGCAACTTCCTGGGCATTCACATTAGAGACAAAATGGCGAAGTACAATCTTCTGGGTACACTCCACTGGAAAAAGGGAAGAAAGCCTCAGATGGGCATGTATGTAACTCCCTAAACTCACTGAGTATGTTCAGTTCCCAAGGGTAGGAGAGCACCGCACATGAGGAAAGCTGACCCTAAGAGACGAATCATGGGAAAGAGGTGAACCTAAGAAGTCCTAGGATCAAAGGTTAAACATTCTTCTTTTTTCTCTCTTGGGCCTCGGTGCCCATTTGGATCTCTTCCAAGGGTTCCTTCCTCTCTTTCCTGTTCTAAAGCCTTTTTAATAAATTTCCACTTCTGCTCTGGAACTTGTCTCAGTCTCTTTTTCTGCTTTACGCCCCTCAGTGAAATTCTTTCTTCTGAGGAGGCAAAAATCGAAGTTGCTGCAATACCTACAGATTCGTCCCTAGTAACTTGGGGTAACTCAGATCTCTTCTACCGCTAACAAAAGAATGTAAACATTAAAGAATATTTTAATCATTAATAAAATAGGAAAATATTTTTCTAATATGTATTTTAATAATGGATAAATGTTAAATAATGTCATCTTGATATAATCTGAACTCATCCAACAAACAACTCATAGTATCATACTCTGAAAAATACTGCACTAGAGACCTATAAAACTATGTTGCATGTCCTTACGGGAAATTACCACAGAAAAGTGAGCAATATTGAATCTAGTGAGTAAGTTTCTTTTTGGATATCAAAGATTTTGAATGTTTATGATATGATTTATGTGTCCTAAGAGTTCAAGACTTGGACTGAAATTCAAGTCCCTTGATTCCAAGTCCAGTGATTTTCCAATTATACATTGGAAAAGGTTCCAGTGTTTGGAAACCTGTTTTCTCTGTTTACCTTCTGAAACATGTATATTCAAATTATCATACATAGTTTGTGTAAGAAGGGAGCCATTATCCATACTAATATAATAGTGTGAAAAAATCCAATTGTAAGTTATGTTTTTGATTTTTTAAATTTATAATCCACAAAAATCAGCAAACTTTATTTTTGTCATGTTTCAGGAAGCAATTAAATGAAACTTGAAACTTTGTACATGACAAAATAAATTTTAAACTTAATGACTATTTAATTAAAATATTAATTTAATTATTAGCTTTTAACTTCTAATTTTACCTGAATGCAATCAATGTGACTACGTACTATTTATCCTTTAAATATATTAATATACATTTAAGTAAGCCATTCAAGGGCTTATTTTTAAAAGACCTAATCCTTTTAAAAAAATTAAAAAGGATAGGAAATAGTGGTGATTTTAGCTACTGTCCCCAAAACTCTTCTACATATGCTTAAATAACCATTTAACAGCAATTAGAATAAAAGTGATAGGTGTTCTTTTTTTGTTTTTGTTTTATATATATATGTATGTGTGTGTGTGTTTATTTGTCTTTGGCAAAGAAGAATGAGTAAGCTTACAAAATTGTATCAAGGGAAGTGTTTAACTGCTGAAACTGAAGTTAATATAAAGGATCTACAGTGTGCGCTTGTTGATTAAAAAAAAAAATCTTTATTTCCAAAATTCAAATAAACTCACACTTCTGCACCCTACTCTACAGAAGCAAATGACACATTGAGTCAAAGGACCAGCTGCTTCACCAAGCAGTACTTGACTCCACTCCTTCATTCATTCATACATTCACTCATTCCTCATTGAGGCAATCACATCTCTGTGGTACCTGAATAATTTCGTGAATTGTTTTAATTTTGAATTATTTTGTACATTAAGCATACCAGTGATATTGATCCTTGTGTATTTTTTAATGGAAAGAATAAGGCATTACATGCTCACCCTATCAAATATATTTTAGTATTTCCAATGATTTGTATAAGTTGTTTCTTTGGATCTACTCTCTCATTTCCCAAAAATCATTGTTACTGTCACATAAAATTATCAGCTAAAAGAAAGAAAGGACTAGTGAAAAGTTAACTATGAATTATATTCTTTTAAAATGTATCACTATTTTGGAAAATAATGTCTCTAAAATCTCTGCCCTATAATGTGAAAGTGTTGACTTTTTTATTTTAAAAAAGTCCATAAGCTTAAAGACAAAAATTCTAATAATTTTATTATTTCACTAACTTCGTTATTTGAATGTTTTCATTTTTCCTTTTGAGTAAAACTCAAATGTGATTGATTTATCTTTAATGTTATATTTTATATGTGTCTCTCTTAGAAAGAATAAGACAGCATACAGAATCAGATAATTGTATAATAGAATGATCAATTAATGTGCATGTAGAAGCTACTGAGCTTTTAATTCTTGTTCTTATTATAAACTATGTGCATAATAGGCTATATTGAACTTTCCATCTGTTTTCTCTCACATCTGTAATTTGAAATGAAAGCTTTTGTTAAAGAAACCCAGAAGTGTTCTTTTCTAATTTTTCTTAGAGCTTAAAATATTATCAAAGTATTGTAACTTCTAAATTCCTTGATACTATTTTGTCATATCTGGATTTGCATATTTCCTAAGGCAGAATCTTCGAGTCCTCCAACTTTACAGTCGCAATAACTCTTTGTCATCCTCACTATATATTCTACATTTAACAGGCAACAAGTATGTATATGCTCCACACTTAGTTAAATGGTAGGGGACACAAATAATAAGATTGATAGATAGAAAGTGAAGGTTAAACAACAGGTTATGTAATAACTCCAGGTAGTTTTATAAACTGATGTTGCAGATATTCTGCAATTCACTAGATATTGTTACATTCTCTACTTCAATTTTTCTTCTTGAGTTCTGCTAACCTCAAGGTAGCCTGAATGCATATACCAGGGAGAATGATCTGAAGTGACAGCCATAACTTTGAATTTTTAAAAAATTCCTTTATTAAAAAGAATATATCACCATACTTTAATACAAAAATGAAGTTTCTGGAATAAGTGTCTTATCTTGTGTCTTTAGAAATAACTTTACCACATACCATGAATTATCAAAGGCACATATATGCCAGTTCGAGAAGCACTGAAGGTGGTCTACAAAAGATTAACTGCCATACATATTTTATCAGAATAATTTAACTCAAAAGAAAAGAAGGAAATTAACCTTCCATGGGCACATTAGAGATTGTGCATCAAGAAGTACACCATGTTAATAGTCTCAAAAATATTGATCTGGGAAAAAGAGCTACAAAAGCAAAGTCACAAGAGTATTCTACTAAGACAATTTAGATCGAAGTACTCTCTCTTTACTTGGCTGCTTGACTTTGGAAAAGTCACAGTCTTTTTTAGTGTGCCATCCCTCCCCTGCTGGAGTCATTGCATAGCTTCTATAGTCTTCTCTAGTGTTGTCATCCTGTGAGTCTAAAATGTACTGAATTTCTTATCATTTTACAACATTTCACTTTGAATTAACAAACACAGTAGAGTGGCAATGTTCCCTAACTGCCAACCTCATCACCAGAAAGTGTTTTGGCAGTGTAATTTTAAAACACGTTTTGACTGCCTGCTATTTTGAGGCTGCTGCAAAGAGAAGAAAACAGCATTTATTGAGCTACTATCATTTGCCACTCACTGCATACCCAGCAATAAAAAAGAAATGACCCAAGACTGCTCCTTCCAGTTTATTTAGAAGCAGTGTTTTTAGGGGGAAATTAGAAACATTTCAAGATGGCAGCAACAAAGGAAACACTAAATATTCAAGATTTAAATCACTTCAAGTTAAAGTGATGGTCAAAGTGGAAAAAAATTAAATGTAGAAGACTTTTTTTTTTTTTTTTTTTGAGATGGACTCTCGCTCTGTTGCCCAGGGTGGAGTGCAATGGTGAGATCTCGGCTCACTGCAAGCTCCGCTTCCCAGGTTCACACCATTCTCCTGCCTCAGCCTCCCGAGTAGCTGGGACTACAGATGCCCGCCACCATGCCGGGCTAATTTTTTGTATTTTCAGTAGAGACGGGGTTTCACGGTGTTAGCCAGGATGGCCTCGATCTCCTGACCTGGTGATCTGCCCGCCTCGGCCTCCCAAAGCGCTGGGATTACAGATTTGAGCCACCGCGCTTGACCTAAAAGTAGAAGATTTTTAAAGCAGGTGAATTTTCGCAAAATCTGGAAAAGAAGATGGTAGCTAAGTAATAAAAAGAAGAAAAGAAAAAAGGGATTGAGTTGAAGAAGTAACAAAAAATGTAGTTGAAATGAATCTGCAGTTCAAAGATTTTCAATTAAATATTAGAATGAAGAAATTGGCATATGGAGGCCCTAGCTAAGTTCACCTCATCAATACACACTGCCTAAGTAACCCAGCATGTGCAGAGAATACAAGTTTGTATTGAAAACCTATGAAGAACACTGGTTCAGGACAGGTACTATGAAAGGTAGAAAGAATCTAAAATGTAATCCTTGCCCCTAAGTTAGCTCTGGTCTAGTAGGAGACCTAACATGTGCAGCATTGTAAAATAATGAAACTATATTTTACAGAATGAAGTCAAGACATCGAAAGAAGATATGCCTTGATATTGCATGAGACATTACCAGACAGAGAATTTGGGTAGTGCTACTATAATTCTGAAAAGAAAGAGACCATTGAGCTAGTACCATGAGTTAATAAAAAAAGAAGTGGATAGCATGATGTCTGACCACTAAGAACTTACAGTTTTTAAACATCTACTTCATCGACACTTAGAACTGCTCACATTCCCTCCCCTTGATTTCTTTTTTCTTTTAGCTGAGTGATGACGGCATTGCCATTTACATCAGCATTGAGTATCTATTCTCGTCTTCTGCTAAAACATTTGGTTTAAATACATACAAAGGAGCAGCAGGAGACTTAGAAAAGACTGACTTTATATATATATATATTGCTTGTGTGAAAGTCTAAAAACAGAAACCGGGGTAGAATCTAGGGAAGAAAAGGAGGGTGTGAGAGTCACTCTTTTCATCTTTAATGCACTAGGAAAAACTCTGAATTGTCTTTATCTGTATGTGAGCAAAGAGATACAGTTTTTCTTTGAAGTTCTCAGGGTCAGCAAGGATTATTGCTGGGGTTCAATTTTCAAATGAAAAGAAGTAGCTCCCAATCTTATTTTGAAAATTTCTATCTGAACATAGATCATATTACATTAAAGCCAAAGGGACTTTAGAAATCTGAACTTACTCTTCTGTCTTTCTTCCTCCATATGAATTTCCGAAATGTTAAGTGATTTGTTTAAGGTCTCAAAATTAGTTAACAATATGCTTGGAGTAGAGAACTTGAGTTTTCATGTCTGGTATTTTGCTATTTCAATAAAAACAAGTGAGAGTTTTTTCTTGAAACTTACTACCAGGAAATGTTTTGATCTCATCCAAATAATCAAAATGCTAATTTTAGCTAAGCCGTTTTTTTTTCCTTTTTTTTTTTTTTTTTTTTTCCTGAGATGGAGTCTTGCTCAGTCGCCCAGGCTGGAGTGCAGTGGTGTGATCTCTGCTCACTGCAGTCTCTGCCTCCCAGGTTCAAGAGATTCTCCTGCCTCAGCCTCCAGAGTAGCTGGGATTACAGGCGCCCGCCACCAAGCCTGGCTAATTTTTGTATTTTTAGTAGAGACAGCGTTTCACCATGTTGGCCAGGCTGGTCTTGAACTGCTGACCTTGTGATCTGCCTGCCTCAGCCTCCCAAAGTGCTGGGATTACAGGCATGAGCCACCATGTCCGGCCATCACTAGGCCATTTTTTACTCTCTATTTAGATGAGAGCTTAATTTAATACTCAGGTGAGTAAACCACATTCCTTGTACAATAAATTGCTCCTGCCTTTATATTTCCTGATTTTTTCTATTTTTTTCAATGTATTTTGAATTTCATTTTTAAAATAATGTATACTCATTATAGAAAATTTGCACAACATGTCCAAATACAAATAAGCAAAAATGTCTTATAATCTTTTCAGTTCACATTACTTTACTTGAAATAATTTCTATATATGCTTTGATTGTAAGCTGCCTTGAGATAATTTATGAAATAGAAAGAGGTTACTTTCAGATAAATTTATTTTCTTCAGCAGAACTTACGTCACCTCACTTTTCACTAATATCCATCCATTTATTAATATGCATAGTTCATTTAGCTTAACAGGCATCCAACAAATGGGGGCCTTTTGAAAAATACATTTATGTTGGGCCAGATGCAGTGGCTCATGCCTGTAATGTCAGCATTTTGGGAGGCCAAGGTGGGAGGATTGTTTGACCCCAAGAGTTCAACATCAGCCTGGGCAACACAGTAAGATTCTGTCTCTACAAAAACAAAATCAAAGAATTAGCCGGGCATAGTGGCATACACCTATAGTCCCACCTACTTAGAAGGTTAAGGTGGGAGGATCACGTGAGCCTGGGAGGTTGAGGGTGCATTGAGCTATGACTGCCACTGCACTCCAACCTGGGCAGAAGAGCAAGACCCTGTTTTTTAAAACAAACGAACAAACAAACAACAACAACAACAACTATATATATACATGTGTCATGGTGAGATTGAAGCCCCAGTACAGGACATGGGCATGGGAGCTTGGACTCATAGTGAATAGTTGCAGATTTAAGAAAGATTCTATAGCCTTAAAATCTTGTGATTTAAAGAACACACATTAATAGAAAGTGCCTAATTTGCATGAGGAAGTTTGGATCATATACCAACTCCTTGACTCATTTTTTTTGCATGTAAATGATCAACTCAGCAGTATGGGGAAAAATGGTCGGGATATTATTTTAATTTCACATTTGCATGATTCATAAATCAATAAGTAAAATTTACACACCTTCACATGTACATATACCCCTACATTCAGGGTATCAATAAACCAAGGGAAAAAGAGATTGTATAGAAAAGAGAATTGTAATAAAAGAGACATAAAGTCAGTGTTGACACTTGCTCCAGAAAAAGACATGCTATAGATTAATTCTATTATTCTATATATTTGTTTCTAATTCATTAAACATTGTCTAATACATCCTGTGTTGTAGATAACCTTAAGTAAAGGTTGGACAGGATAAGATAATAAACCGTATGAAGTTCAGGGAGATAAGCTAATAAATATAAAGCAATGTGGTGGTGAAATGATTGAGATAATAATTATGTTAACTAACTTTTTTTAAACAAATATTTATATGCCTACAATGTACCAGGAATTATGTTAGCCACTGGGGATACAATGGTGAACAAACAGTGGATACTGTACTAATCATTTTATCTATATTATTTCATTTATCCCTCACAGCTGCCCTGTGAAATGTGTGTTATTATAATCCCCATGAAACTAAGAAAAGGCTTGCCTAAAACTGCACAGATAAAACTAGGTCAGAAGATATACAACATCTATTATGAAAGCAAATGCTTCTATTTTGAGTGGCATTCAAATTAGGCTGAAGTGGAAAAAGTGGGTATGTGTGTGTTAGTCATGCAAAGAAGGTCTGGGAAGCACTTTCTGTGAAGTGAGGCTATCATAATCAAAGTCATAGTCTCTAGAGGAGCACTTTGTATTTTGGGAACTTCTAGGAATTGTGTTTTCCTTGAGTATAAATTTTGAGGATGGTGAGAAATGAGCTATGGTAGATAAGATGGGCTCATAATCCCAGAGGCAAAATGAAGGGTGACATACTCAGATTTGCCTTTTATTAAGATCATGCTAGCTACATTGTAAAGAAAGGCTTAGAGGCCAAGCAAAGTGGTTCACACCTGTACTCTCAGTGATTTGGGAGGCCAACGCAGGAGGATCATTTGAGGGCAGGAGTTTAAGACCAGAATAGGCAATATAGCAAAGATCTCTCTCTCTCTCTCTCTCTCTATATATATATATATATATTTATTTATTTATATATATAATAGCTGGGTGTGTGGCACATGCCTGTAGTCCTAGCTACTTAGAAGGCTAAGGTGGGAGGATCACCTGAGCTCAGGAGTTAGAGGTTACAGGGAGCTATGATTGCACCACTGCACTCCAGTCTGGGCAATAGACTGGAGTCAAATATGGCTCTTAGATATAAGAATAAGGACTACTTGGGATCTCACATAGATTACTTGGTGGTATACACAGGAGTTTATGTAAAATAAACAGTTAAGGAGTAATATCAAGAGCGGAATTAGGTATTGTCAGAAGCTTAGAGGCTTGGGTTTCAGATAAAGATGAGGAAAATGTTCTCAGAGAGGAAATATTTAAAATATGACAGTAACTGAAATGTAGAGTTTAGTGGCCCAGTTTATGGAGTTTTGAGGGAGACTAGAATATAAAGATTGGCTAAGGGAAGAGGGTGTTTTTAATTCTTTTTCAAAGATACCCGACCACTCAACAGAAAAAGACTCTTTCTGTTCAAAACAATAAAGTTTTCTATTTCAGAAATTTAGGAAGTTTTAAGAAGGAATTGACAGAGTCAAAGAAAACAAAAAATTAGGAATATATGGATTGAAAATGTCCATTATTTTTGAAAATTAAGTCATTATTGACTTTGATAAGAGACATCTTTTCAGAATGGTTGAAGAAGCAACAAGATCAAAATAATTTTAGATGGATTTTCAGGAACTTTACACATAAAAGAAATGTGAAAGATCAGATAGATCGAGGAAATATATGTCTCACGATTAGAATAGCTGGAATATTTATATGTTGAGAGAACAAACAAGTAGCGAGAGAAAAAGAGACAGAAATAAAGATATAGAAGAGAAGGGGCGGACAAATGGAACATGATTCTGGAAACAGACGATGAAAATTTCAGGTGGTTGTGTATTACTTTTGGAAAGAACACCTAATCTTCTGGAAGAAAAGAAAGTAGGATGGACATAGTTATAAATACACTGGTAGAGGAGAGAACAAAAATGGAAGGCATTTGCCATTAAGGTCTGATGAGACTGGAATTCCAATGTTTGTGTAAGAAGCCTATTGAAAATTGGATAGGCACTGAGGGACATGTTGTTTCCTGTGACAGGAAATTTTCAAAGCAAGAGAAAGATGGTGAGATTAAATAAATAAGCAGTATTATCTCCACTTTTCACCTTCCACCCTTCCAAAGAGGCTCAGATTCACTGAATGGCAGTAAGATACGGAATATATTCCTCATTATGTAACTTGACCACTGTGAAGATTTGCCAAGAGTTGAGAATACTATTGGTTGAAGTCATGTACCTCTTGGAATCTACTACTCAACTACTGCCCAAGGTCTGTTGCAGTGACCTGAATTCTGAAGGTGGGAGTATATGCAGAATTACCTAAAATAGTAATACCTCACATTTATTGAGCTATTACTGTAATTTGGTCATTATTCTGTCTGTTTTATATTATTCACTCATTTAACTAACACAAAAAGTCTGAGTTGGTGGTATTGTCATTTATTTTTACAGAGGGGATTTGGCAGAGTACTTTCTGGGTGCTCTTTCTCATAGGTGAGTAAAAACACATGAGTAATTCTGGTCAGTAAGCGTTAGGAAGAGGCGATGTGTGTAATTTCTGGGTTGAATCAAAGGATAGCAGGTGAGTTTTCTGTCCAGTAATCATGATGGAGGCCTCTGTTTCTGGATGTATAACTATAACATGGATGAGTATCCATCAGCCTGAGTACCCTGAGTAATTGCGTAAAGTAAGGGCTCCCTCTGTTGCTCTATAAGTGATAATTACATTTTGGTAGTTAATTTACTTAAACTTGAGGTGGAGTATTAATTTGCTACCACAATATAATCTAACATAGTCTGACTAACGAGTGATCAAAATGAGAGACATAGCACTACATCATAGGGTAAGTAAGTACTTCTTCACTTTCCTCTGAAATGGAGAGATGGGGACAAATATGGTTCTTAAGAATCTGCTACACAGCTAACAGCTCCAGGTCTACTGCAGTGATCTGAATCCCTAAGATTTTCTACCATGCCCATGGTAGACATTACCAATTGTTCTTCAAGTGTCTCTTGATGAGTCTGGGAATCATCTAGGAATTATTTTCAATACAGAGAGCCAAGTAGTTTCTGTTAATTTTTAGGATTGAAGTGTATATAAAACCTGCATGTCATCCATATTACAGACGTTTGTTTATGTCACACCTTGTTTATAATTGCCTTTGAAATTTTTTTTTTTTTTTTTTTTTTTTGGAGACGGCGTCTTACTCTGTCGCCCTGGCTGGAGTGCAGTGGCACGATCTCGGCTCACTGCAAGCTCCGCCTCCCGGGTTCACGCCATTCTCCTGCCTCAGCCTCCCTAGTAGCTGGGACTACAGGTGCCCGCTGCCACCACGCCCTGCTAACTTTTGTATTTTTAGTAGAGATGGGGTTTCACCGTATTAGCCAGGATGGTCTCGATCTTCTGACCTCATGATCCGCCCGCCTCGGCCTCCCAAAGTGCTGGGATTACAGGCGTGAGCCACCACGCCCAGCCCACACTCACTCTTAAACTGTTAGACCTTGCTTGCTTCTTTTATAAATCCTGGGTAATTAAGTTAACTAATCACTTCCACATTCTTTTTGTAGCTAAAGACATCTCTATTACACAGTGTTAGCTAATGAGAAATGGCAGAAATGTTCTGAGAGGCAAGGAGTTTTTCCCAAGGAAGTTTTAACTTTTCATAATAAAAAGAGCTGGTTTCAGCCAGCACTACCTGCTCCTCACTTCTGATAGCAAGCCAAAGAAGTACTGGATGGAACTTCAGCAGCCATCTTGCAACCATGAGGAAAAGGTCAAGATAAACAGAAATAGACTGATATTGTTGCGCTTTTGAATTTATATCTGCAACTAACCACCCCATGACCACTTATTTTAGAGAAGAAGAACCCTGTTTTTTTAAGCCCCTCTTACCCACTTTAAGGCAAGTATTCTGTTACTAGCAGACAAGCAGAATTCTAGTTAATATAAGGCACTTATGTAGATATTCAGGCACATATCTATGCCTGTAAAGTAAGGGTTATAACAGAGGCATACGCGAGTTACTATAGGGACACATACAAAATGAGTACTTAAGTTGATTAGAAAATTCAAAGGTTTCACTGGAAGTGATGTTAAAGATAATCTTTGAGTCATGAGTTCAACTGGTGAGGAAAGTTAGCAAGTATGAGATAGTCATTTGAAATAAGGGTGACAGCGTTAAAGAGATGGAGGCCTGAAAGAAGACGTCATGTTCTGGGAATTGTACATAATTGAGCAAGTGTCAAACATAAAATGATGGAGGAGTTAATTTGCTATGTACATAAAAAATAAGGCTGGAGGGCTATGTAGAGGCCTTTAATTGACAGGTGATATACTCTGGCTCTGTCCTCAAAGATACAAAGATTTTAAGGAAGAAGTACATGATTAATTTATATTATAGAAAAACACAATGCTGGCTGCAGTATAAAGGATGAATTCAAGAAGAATGGTTTGTGGTAGGAAGACCAGTTAAGAAAAATAGTTATAGTAAGAAATAATAAGTATATCGATTAAAAGAGTAACAGCAGAACATGGAAAAAGGACAGATTCTACAGATTTTATGAAGTTAGAGGTAACAGAAACTAGTGATAGATTATGTATTTTAATGTAAGAAGAGGATAATCAAGATTGGTTCCCAGATTGTATTTTGGGCTAGTGGCAAATCACGGATGAAAAATAGGGAGCAAAGGAAAAGGATGTGTTGGAGTGAAGGCAACAAAGACATATGTGAGGTGTTTTTTGTTTGTTTATTTGTTTTCTATTCAAGATTCTTTATTAGCTGTAGAATTTAGGAAATGGGCTCATGGTTCTTTCCTCTCAGAAAACCTCCCTGATATGCCAGGGTCAATCTGGATCCTCCATCAAGCAGACACCAAGACAGAAGCAGACACTGAAGAAAGAGCATGTGAAGGGTAAAGGTAGGCAGAGGGGCAGGAAGAGTTTTCAGACTGTGATCCAGAGTTGACACCTGGGAAGGAAAGGGAAGGAACAGTGTGTAGGAAGAATGGTGCACTACTGAGAAACTCTTTGTCAAGCTAATGAGGAATCCTGGCACAGAGATTACCTATTAGAAGAGCCCCACACAGGATAGAAAGGGCTGAGCTTTACTATTGGCACGTTTGGCCATCGGCTGGCATGGACAATGTGGCAGATTTGAAGATGTGGCAGCTGAAGACTGTCATCATCAACACTTCTCCCACCAGGTTCTCTTGACATGAGATCCAAACAGTGTACCTCCATTGCTACCAAATGTCAGTTCTTGAATATTCCAGAGTTCCTTTTCTTTGAGGGCAAGGGTTGGATTGTATTTTACCACCTCTTTAAAATTAGGATGGCCATATGACTTATTTTGGTCATTAAGTTGTAAGTGGAAGTTTGATAAAACAGCATATGCTTTGCCAGATTATCTTTTTCTCTTCAAAGAAAATACCGTTTGAGCAGAACTTCCATCAATCTGGGCCCCAATAATGAGCAGGCTCTTGCCAACTCAGGTGGGACATGTAGACTGAGCAAGAAATAGCATTATTGTAATAAACCATTGAGATATGATATTTTTTATTGAGGCATAACCTAGATTACTCTGACTGAAACCATAGCTTTGGAGACTGTGCTGGAGTATTTTAGTTTCTACATACACTGCAAAGTAGGCAGTGACCATTGGGGAACAGGAGGCAGTGAACGCTGGGGAGCAGCTTGGTTGGATATTAGAGCAGAACAACTTGAAAGCATTAGTCAAAGAAATGAACTAGCTTGATTTTCCTTCTGAGCTTCTAAAGTCATTCATATTTGGAGGGAAAAGCTCACAAATCATAGGCTGTAACAAATTATTAATACAGAAATGTGTTCTAACAGGACCATACATTGTAATAGTTGGTCAACAATATTTATTGTGGATAAACAACTTGTATTAGATATGTTAGGATACAAAAAAAGAGAACGATGATTATTATCATCTGTTTTATTGCATGCCACATATTATGAGATTCGAAGGCTTTCACAAATATTTTCTTCTACTCAGTGGAGGAAGTAGGGAAAATATTATTATTCCAGTTTTACAGTGAAGGAAATGGAAACTCACAAAGTTTAAATGACAAAGGGAATAAGTGGTTGAAACAAAATTGGAACTCAATACATCTGAGTAGATGCCTGTAAATTAAAATATTTCCTTCTTATGAAGGCTAAAATTCTTGCTGCCAGAAAAAGTTTAAGAATATTTTCAGTGCCTACAGTCAAATACATATGCATCAATAAGGTATTTACAGCTATTTTGTGTCATGGTATTGGATGAATGCTATAATTAGAAAATACATATGAAGTGGACCTAAAACCATCACACTAATACGGAGAGCCCTGAAACTCTTTCCAGTTCCATTCAGTCTGAGAAGACAACATCAAATGCTAATGAGTCAGTCTTAAAGAAAATAATAATAAAAATTGCTTTATCTGTGGCTTATAACTCTTAAGTGAATTTAATGTGTATTTTCTCTCTTGTGTATTATACTTTCCCTATAAGGAATTATAGAGTTGAACCCAGATCTTGTACTCTTAAATCTCAAATGCTTATGGAGACAAAAAGAATAGGTAAAAATGGATTTTTAATCACATTAAGGAATGCTACTATGATGTAATTTCCTTTGAAACTCAAAATACTAACAAATTGATGGGAAGATTTTAAAACATGGCTCCATTTTATCTGATACTTGTTCCATCTAAAGGTTGGACTTTTCACCCTTTCTGATTAACCTGGGTTCTGTGCCTGCTTTCAATCTGGCTGTTTCTACATCAGGCCTTAAGAAACTGGCAGTTCCCACTTCCTGTCTTTTCAGACACTCTCGAAACCACCATGCTGTGAGGAAGCCCAAGTAGTTCCTGGAGAGATCCACACCAATAACTGAAGTCCCAAGGCTCTAGCACTGGCTGAGCTCCCAGCTGACAGCCAGCACCAAATTTCCATCACTTCAAGTGAACTATCTTAGAAGTGTATTTTCCAGTTCCAGGTTAAGTGTACTCAGAAATAACCTGCCACATTGATCCCTGTAAAAATTGGAGATCTGAAAGCAAAATACAATATTGTCATTTTAAGTCAATAGGATTTGGGGTGGTTTATTATATAAGTGAACTTTGCCTAGGTTGGTTTTACCTAAAGAGGCCTTCTGTAGTACATAATAGAGTACCTTGGTCTGGATATAGGGATTTTGTGCCTTCCTTTACATTTTGAAGTCAAATAAAATGATCTTTTCTGTGAACATGAATTTTTTTTTTTTTGAGATGGAGTCTTGCTGTGTTGCCCAGGCTGGAGTGCAGTGGCAGGATCTCAGCTCACTGCAAGCTCCGCCTCCTGGGTTCACGCCATTCTCCTGCCTCAGCCTCCTGAGTAGCTGGGACTACAGGAGCCCACAACCACGCCCAGCTAATTTTTAGTATTTTTAGTAGAGGCAGAGTTTCACAGTGTTAGCCAGGATGGTCTCGATCTCCTGACCTCATGATCCGCCTGCCTCGGCCTCCCAAAGTGCTGGGATTACAGGCATGAGCCACCGTGCCCGGCCAAGAATTTTTTTATTATTAGGATACATGTGCACAATGTGCAGGTTTGTTACATCGGTATACATGTGCCATGTTGGGTTGCTGCACCCATCGACATTAGGTATTTCTCCTAATGCTATCCCTCCATAGCCCCAAAAATATTGATATTAAAAACATCCATTTTTTAATGAGGGCATTAAGTTTACTCTATTATGTGGTTATCCTATATTCTTGTAGCATTGTCTGGTTTAGGCCATAGAGAAAGATCACATCCCTGTAGTGGAGAAGGAATCTGCAATAAAATGAGTTGGGGTTTTTTTGTGTCAGTAAGTGGGGACAGTGGGAAAATTTCCTCTAAGGAAAGCCCATGAGATTTGGTGATTTGGGGCAGATGACAGTGAAAACTCTAGACTCCCATGATGCTTCTTTCATGGCCTTTGATTTCTAGGTGGCAAAACATGTTTAAAGGGATTTAATATACTTAAACTTGGATGGAGGTCATGTTCTAATGGCACAATTTAGCCTCATCGATGCCACAAACCCTTAAGATGAACATTAGGCTTTCCGGCCAGAGCTTAAAAAGGGCCTGGAACTCAAGACCAGAGTGGTGATGGCAGTCTTCATTAAGAAAGACTTCTTGGTGGACAAAGGATATAAGAGATAGTGAGGTCCATCTACTGCAGTTCAGTAGGATACAGGACTTGAATTTGAATTTAGGGCAGGGATCTTGCCATGCCTAGCATAGTTTCTGACACATAATAGGTGTTGGAGGGGAGACAGTGAATGATAAATGCCGGGCTCCTTTTGCCATGAAACTGGGGCTTTCTTTTGGGTTGTCATTTTTAATCCCCTCTGTGGCTTGCTTCGTGCAGTGATTTCATACATTAGGCAACATAGACCAGGACCACGAGGAAACAATTTTTACACACACGGCCCTACAGTGCAAACTGTATGAACCTGAGTCATGGCTCACAACTAATACATTTCATCCTGAACTTCTAGCCAATTCACGGGTGGCGTTTATCTCCGTTTTACATCGGCAGCAACAGCCTGAATTTTCTGGGACACGATGCGCCACCCAAACACCAGGGACTCCCTCATCTTTTTCTCCCCAGCTCCGCCCAAGACGGAGCCACATAGCCACCCGCAGTTGCGATCCGCTCGCCGCGTGGGGGACTTCACCCGCGTGAGCTCGGTTTCCGAAAAGCGAAGCTGGGTTGGGACACAAGGATTGAGGGGAGGATAGGGATGGACCTGCGGCAGAAACAGGGTCCAGCTGGGCGAGGAACCCCACGTCGATGGCTCCTCTT
Source organism: Macaca nemestrina (assembly GCF_043159975.1). NCBI lineage: Eukaryota > Metazoa > Chordata > Mammalia > Primates > Cercopithecidae > Macaca > Macaca nemestrina. The sequence continues at coordinate 28,940,503 of NC_092126.1, read as the reverse complement.
CTGGGATGGCCGTCCCGCGCCGCCCACTCCGGAATCCCCTCCCCTCCCCGGCACGCCCCCGCCCAGCTAGCCCAGAGCCTCTGCCGGATCTTCTCGAATTTCAACACAAAGGGAATCCTCGGCCGCAGGAAGTGCATCACGAGAAAGGGGGCCTGGGGGCGGGGAGAGGGGGATGCCGCCTCTCTCTCTCCACCCCCTCCCTCACGGAGCCCAGGGCAGACGTGATGAAACCCGCGGGGTCCCCCCACAAAGCCCCAACGGCCGAGGGAATTTGAAACAAGAAACCCCCTTACCCACAGTAAAGGGAGGTGGAAGCTCGGTCCCTCCTCCTGTCAAGCTCGAGTCCCTGGAGATCAGAGCTGCCCTCTCCGCGGCTCTGACACCTGTTTGCTTTCCCTCTCCTTTCCTTCCGGGTGCACTAGCACCTGGGCTTACGTTTGTTTTTCTACCCTGGGGCTCTCAACTTCCCTTCCACACCCCGCCTCCCTTTCAGAGTTTTCTGTAAAGTTCAGGCTCGGGGTGTCCTCTTGCACTCCCCACAGGGCTGTGCCGCAGGCTTGGGCGACTTTCCTCGCAGAACGTCGGCGGAGAGGGAGTCCCTGCGGGGGCCAGGGGAGAGGACTGGGAGAGACCACTTTGGTTTTCTGAGACGCCTTCAGTTCCTGGCCGACCGCCAGGCTTTCTTCTTGGAGGTGTCAGTCTTGGGGAGTGGGGCCTGGGGAAAAGGGGGACAGGGTGGGGGATTTGTGTTTGAAACTATTTTTGGAAGGCAGCCTTACTGTTTTTACTTACGTGGTATTTTGCAAATTAATAAAAATAGCAAACTTTTCTAGAAATGCTCTATTTACATTTTACCGGAGATTGTGAAACCATCCATTGTTCGTTTAAAAGGCTATTTTTTTTTAAAGTTTGGGATGGCTTGGGGAGGCCAATGGCAATTAGGGGAGAAGGGCTGAAGCACCCCTTTTTGGAGATCGGGCCAATTTCCTGGACTAAAAGACCCTAGTGACTGGGCATGGGCCTCACAACTAACTCGGGTTGCCCTGCCCCTGTCGCGTGGGCTCTCAATGGCAGGTGCTCCGGAAGGGGGCCACCTCCCCGTGGGGCTCCTGGCTGCCTCTGCTCCCTTGGACACCACTGGGGGGCCTCCCCCTCCTAAGTTGTAGGCCGAGGCCGGATACCTGCTCCGACCTGTCTCCTCCCTTTCTCCAATACCACACCCACGGGACTCCAGTCTCCCCGGGAGTGGGACGGAGACGGAACAAAGGGGTCTTTGTTCACTGGCTCCCGGGGGGTGGGAGTTGCGCTCGCTCTCATTTCCTGGCGCCCCTTGGAGACCGGGAGGCTCAGCGCCTCTCCCAGCTCTCAGCGCCGCCCTCCCAGACCCCAGAGACGTCGGTCAGGGCGCGGCGCCCCGGGCCACTGCCGGCTCTTTCCGGGCGGGCGAGGTGGGGGGCGAGGCACCGCGCGGCGGCGCCTGGCGGGCACTGTTGCCCGCGGAGGGACTGTGGGGGGGTTTCAGCAGCTGGCGGGGGTGGAGGGGGCGGGAGAGGGAGCCTGCACCGGGCTGAGCCTGGAGGTGCGGGGCGGGCTCGGGGAGCGCTCTCGGGGCTGCTCTTCCCACAGCCAGGGCGGCTGGAACTCTCTCCTTCTCTCCCTCCATCCTTCCACTTCCCCTGGTCGGCCCCGCCGTCAGGCCGGGTCCCCCTTCCCTGCCGTCATCAGGTTCCCCTTCTCCCTTCTTGGCACTTTCCTTTCGAACCATCCTTCTGGACAAACTTTGATGGAGAATTTCACACCACGCTGGAAAAATGCCGGTTATGAAAGGATTACTGGCGCCGCAAAACACCTTCCTGGACACCATCGCCACCCGTTTTGACGGAACACGTAAGTCTTACACTTGGACGAGTGGTATGTCATTTTCTGAGACTGATTTTTCTCGTACACATTACTTTTGCTCCCACCTTCCCTTCTGCACCAGCAGAGTGAATTTTCTTCTGTTCTTGCCAAGGTATCTTTTGTGGGGAGAAATTTGTCCCCTCATGGTTTGGTGTAGTATTAACACTTTGTATTGGTGTAATAGTTGGCTCTCTTGAGTTCTTGGGTTTGTAAGAACTGAAACGTAGCCTGAGGAAAGACCGACGCCCATATTCACTATGGGACCTGCATTTTGGTGTATCTTTAGGGAATTGGTTGCAATTTTCTGAGGTGAAAATGGGAATATCGGTGTACCTTACCTTTCTAGAGTTTCAAGTCTCCCTAGATTGAAAGGAGAGCTTGGCGTGCTCTTTTTTGGAGCCTCATTCCGTGATATCTTTCGGATGGGTATGATTTACTGAGTTTAAGAAATGCAGGATTGCCAAGTGTAAGCTTTCTGTAGAATTTTAAGTGTTGTGAGTTTGTCAGAACCTTGATTCCTGCTTTTGAGCTAAAATAGCGTCTCTCTTAATCCTGAAATGAGCCTAACACTCAAGCAGAGGCTGTTCAGGAAGGGCATGAATAATGACTGATTTGGTGATAACAGAAAGTTTTCAGGTTTTTTGAGGTCGAATATTATTGGACATTTAGCTCATTTAAGCTACAGTAGGAAAAAAATACATAGGATGTTGTGTGGTTGCTAGCAGACGGTTCAGTATCATCTGCAAGTTGTTCTCTTTCAGGACCACGGTCAGGTCCCCACTCCTTCTCAGGCTTCTCAAGCTCTCTACTTGACCCTGTGGATCTTCCCTGCTGGCTTTAACCCTGTAATTAGGAGTCTGCACTACCAAACCTAACAAATACTCTCAGTTGGTTTCACTACGAATATCCTCATCTTTTTTCTAGCTTATCCTGCCTCTGTGCACTGTCTTCCATTTTTCTGTTATTTGAGACTCAGAGAAACTCATTTATCCTAAAGTCCTTCTTAGTGGTTCCAGTGTCATTGTTTTTACTCTGTATATTTCTTGGAGCTGATATGGGAGAGTAATGCTAATTTCATTTCCTCTCCAGTAATCTAAATACACAATCTTATCTTTGGGTGGGAACCAAGTCTTGGACTTTTATTTTTCACAGATAGTTGGAAAAGTTTACATGAGAGAGAAATGAATCACTTACTTTAATTTTGTTCAGTTTTTATTTTTGACATCTAGCCTAATCATGGTAGCTGGTGTGGATATTTGGTCACTTCTTAAGTGTTTTATCTTTACATCTAGCCATTCTTTCTTTCCCCTTTTATATTCTAAATGTGTTAGATGTTATGTATGAGGTGTAATGTTGTTACCTATGTCTTTTTTAGATGATAGTAATTAATGTTGTAGGAAAACTTCAAGTCCCTGCCGTTGCCACTACCACACCACTGAAGCTCCACACAAAATCACCACTACTGTATTTCACCCTGCATGATTGTGGGTACTACTATTCATTACCTGAGCTACTGATCAGTTTCATGTGGATGTTTTTTCTTGAAGTTGAACATCCAAAACTAAAAGGCTGTAGACATTGACCCTGAATGTGTCTATTGAAAATGAGGTAATTGGCAAATGGTAATTGTTTATCTCATTGCCATTTAAAGTTGAATGAAGTGTAATGTGTAGTGAATCATCCCAGCACAGTAATTCCCCCGTGGGAATTACTACAGTGTTACATTCAGATATCAGTTGTAAATGAGAGGGGCTTTAAATCATCAGCATGGAAATATCTTGGCCTCTGACTCTGACTATAGTGATATGCATGATAAGCAGGAGGGCATGTAGGGAGAGATGGATGTACTTGTGAATAGTTCTTTTTCTGTGTCGTCTACACATTAATGTTAATAAGATAGGTTAGATACTTTAAATCCTTATTTTAGAAGACCATCCTGACATACCTGTATTTAATACAGTAAGAATCAAAAAGTCTTTTGGAGACCATACTTGGTCTGTGCTCCACAGTGTCTGGGGGATTCCTGGAGGGAACCAGTTTGCATGAAATCTGACAATCAGAGAAACAAATTTGAAGGTGATAAGTAATGTAAAGGTTGACTTTGGCAAGATTTTGTTTACAACATTTGGTGAACACCTCTCCTCCCAAGAAACCCCACTCAATTCAAGAGGGTTTTCTTTTCTCATTTTCTTTTCCTTTCTTTTTTTTTTCTTTTTGAATTTCAGGATGACTTGAATAATCTGAAACTTAAAATACCTTAAACAAAATTTTAGCCACAAATTTTGGTACATTAGAATCATGGGCATACCATTTTTCCAGCTAGCTATTTACTTTATCTTCTTATGCCATCGTTTCTTGTTGATACAGTTTTGTAATTACTGTCTCTGAAACTATTTTCCTATGATAATCCTTCCTACTCTTGATTTTTATAGCTGGTGTCATTTATTTTCTTTTGCAGAGTAAAACTATTTACAAATTTTAAATTTACAAAATTGCCACCTACTCAAAAACTGCTGGAAAATGAATAATGTTAATTATACTCAATATGTAATATGCTGAGTTGGTATAATTTTTACCTCATTTGTGAAGTATGTTTTACAGTCATGCTAGTTTCTTATTTTATTTTGGACAATTTTTATGAAAAAAATTAGAGAGCAAACAACAACCCTGGCAAACTGCCTTGCTAACGTACCCAACATGCAGTATTATTATTAGCCTTATTGATTTATTTTATTGTAAAATAATAAAACAATGTAAGACACCATCTGAAAATCCTCCCAGGAAAAATAAATATATGACAACATAAAACTCTATAATATACTCCTACTATTTATCAATTGAGATGTTATCACAGGGCAAATAACAGGAGTTAATAATACATTTTATAACTTAGTGACACTTTATTATTTTACATATTATAATATTTCTTCTCTTTAATATTTAAAAAGGGAGCTCTGTCAGGATTGAAAGACATTTGTGGATTATTAATTGAAGCTATTTTTTCTGATATGCAATGTAATTTGCAACCATTATTGAAAAAAAATATTTTTATATAAAATTACCACTAAATATATTTACTCTTGAAATATATTCTATGGTTTGTATTTAACTGAAGTGTAATGAGACTTAGAAAAACTAAGAACCTTAGAAATCTTAAAAACATATACCCCATTTAGGGGGAAAAAGTAAAAGTAACTCCAAAGAATTTCTTTGAATTATTACATATAGCAAAAACCACTCACTTGTACCACTCTAAGACATACACACACACATATACACTACACACACACTCCTAATGATATGGCCTGCAACTAGTTCACTTCTACATAGTTTTTTTTTTTTTAACATATTTACTGTAATTTAAGAAATCTTTTCTGTTTAGACTTTTGCTTTAAGTAAATAAATATTTATTTGGACAAAGTATAATAAGGGAACACATTGGCATATATTTGAAAAAAATATACCAATATATTTATATTTGAAAAAAAATAGTGCTTTTAGTACAGTTGTTTGTCGCAGGATACCATTTGAGAAAAACAGCTTTTTAAAAAAGATACAAAGCTTTCAGAGGGAAGTGTCCATTTTCAAACATAATGGTGGATTAGCCTACATTTTCTAGGCATATCAAAATATGGCCAGACTTCTTCTTCCCTTTTGGGTTACTAAGACACAAATTTAAGTTTTAAAAGAAGTTTGTAGCCCCATGGACTCCATCAAGAAGATTCCAATGAAAGTATTCAAAGTAATAGTTGTTTAGAAACTCATTAATATTTGCATATATTTTATGCACTTGTATATAGCCTGTTTGAAATGGTCCAAAGAAATTTGTTAAAATTGATGCTGGGCACAGTGGCTCACTCTTGTAATCCTAGCATTTTGGGAGGCCGAAGCGGGCAGATCACTTGAGGCCAGCAGTTCGAGACCAGCCTGGCAGACAGAAATCCCGTTTCTACTAAAAATACAAAAATTAGCCAGGTGCGGTGGCAAGCGCCTGTAATCCCAGCTACTTGGGAGGCTGAGGCAGGAGAATCCCTTGAGCCCAGGAGGCAGAGGCTGCTGTGAGTTGAGATCATGTCACTGCACTCCAGCCTGGGTGACAGAGTGAGACTCTGTCTCAAAAAAAAAAAAAAAAAGAAAAAAGAAATTTGTTAAAATTGAGATACTTCCTCTACAGAGGAAATTCTCAGTGGTTTTTTCTTTTTATCTTTTTGCTTTCATCAAGGTACATAGACCTCTTAATGTTAGAAGCATAGGGAGAAGGATAATGTACCCATTATCATACTCTTGACTTTGTAGATGAATTCTGTGCCCTCTAAAGGACTTATCATAGGGGTTCTCATAACTTCACTACAATGAAGAAAGTGTTCGAATTACAGGAATTGGATTTATGTCTTTACCGAAATGATTTTCTTTTGCTTCGCGGGATACACAAATAATAAGAAAAGTTGTATTGCACAGTCTTAAAAGCTAACATCAGACAATTTTGGCATTGTTATATAGAGAAAATGGATATGTAATATGCTGAAAATTGAAATTATGTCCACGATATATTCTTTCTAGGCTCTAACATTTTTCATTACTTTCATCCCAAAGGCTGTGGTATGAGACCTCTTCTGGCCAATGAGACTGGCAAAGGACAAAAAGTCTTTCCAGAAGCATATTGAGGATCCTGAGTTACTAATTTCTGAGATATCTTAGACTCAACATACTTCTGGAAGAGGCACAGTCTCTCTAAAGAAATGTGTACTTTATTCATTCATTCAATCATTTTCCTTTTTCTTTTCTTTTCTTTTTTTTTTTTAAGACGAGTCTCGCTCGCGATCTCGGCTCACTGAAACCTCTGCCTCCTGGGTTCAAGCAATTCTCTGTCTCAGCCACCTGAGTGGCTGGGATTACAGATGCCCACCACCATGCCTGGCTAATTTTTTTTTGCATTTTAAGTAGAAACGGGGTTTCACCATCTTGGCCAGGCTGGTCTTGAACTCCTGACCTTGTGATCCATCTGCCTTAGCCTCCCAAAGTGCTGCGATTATAGGCGTGAGCTACTGCACCTGGCCCAATCATTTTTCTAATAATATTCAATGAATACTGACTATACACAAAGCCATTATGCTAGGATCTTTGGAATAAATCAGGACTATCTTTTTCTTAAATGGGGCAATGTAACATGCACAAATTACCATAATATAGATTAGAAAAAGATAAGTGTAATTTGGAAGGTGCAGACAAAGGGCTATGCACATTTGGGTGAGGGAGGAATAGTTTCTATGCAGGAATCATCTGAAAGGGCTTCATATAATAAATAACTTTGGGTGGGAATGATCGTATCATATATGATAGGTGCAAAAACAATATTCTATTTAATTTGCCAGTTTGTACAGTAGTTGTCATGGAGGCTAGAAAGAGCCTTTAGTGAGAATAACAGGCATTTTAAAGGGTGTTAAGAGGTCAGTGTAGAGGTAAGAGGGCAATGGAAAGTAGGTTAGACTAGCCATAAAAGATCTTTAAACCCAGAGTGTTTGGTCATAATAAGCCATTGGAAGTGATAGATCAATATTTTGGTAAAAAACTATGGTGCCATCTATGTCTGGTTAAAAAACTCCCAAAACACTCAACCTTCCCATGTTCTACAGTCTAAAGCACACTACAGTAGATGTCAACTTTAGACTTGGAATGTTTCTTTTCACTATCTCTTCTAATAATGCTTTTTAAAATAAAGGTTCCATAGAATGCAGTGGAGTTGATGTATTCATTTTCTTAGGAATGTTTCTTTCTCCCAGGGAGTTAACTTTCTCTTAGGGAAGTGATAGATTTATTTCTCACCGCATAGCTGACTACTTTTCTCCTCCAGGACAGTTTACCCCTGTGTTACTCTAGAGTTATGCCTGTGGTCGAGAAAAAGAATTGAGGGTTTGCTGGAATTAGTGCCAGTGAAGTTGATTGGAGAAATTCCAACAGTAAAAGGTAAAGAGTTGGAACTGCTACAAAGATAGTATACTTCACCCTGGCAATGTATATTTGCTGATCTTGTCTAAATGCTGTATTTAAAATCCAAAATACAAACATCAAAGATGAGACTTCAACTTTACCTATGACATAGTTCGTATTTAGCAACTGGAGCAATTGAAGAGCTTTTTCAGTAAACAGTCAAATATAGTTATTGAATTATAAATTCCCTGGAAGATATATTTTGCTTTCCTTTATGGTTGTTAATACAACCATCTTTGTCACATAAACCCTTCAAACTCCACATGCCCTCAAATGAACTAATAATCTTTTCTAGCCTTTGAAACCTATTTGTTTTCTTATGTTTTCCAGACTCATTATTGGCATCACCACCCATCCAGTTCTTCAAGCTGGAAATCTGAGTTGGCCTTGACTGCCTACACATCTAATTAATTATCAAATTTTTAATATTTTACTGCAGAAATGCCCTAATTTGGTCCCTCAATTCCCTCTTTATTGCTTCTGTTTTAATTTTGATCCCTTTTTCTTATCTCCACAATTGCAGCCTTTCTCTACCTAGACCACTGTGACCATCAGTCCCTTCTTCCACTGCCACTTGTTCAGTTTCCATTGTTCCCAGAGTGATTTCCATTAAAAACAATAGTACCACTTAATCATGTAACACTCCTGCTTAGAGCCATCCATTGGCTCCCTGCTACCTTTTGGATAATATCCAATGTCCTTAGCATCATCTGACCCCAAGATGATTCTGCAGAATCTTTTCCAACCACTGTCTCCTAGGCTACACACACACTCATTCTAAATTCCCTGCTCTTTCATGGTTTTGGGACTCTGCTTTTCACTTGAAGAACAAGATGTTTTTTGTTCGAGATCCATCCTAAAGATTACATTCTATCAAACTCCTTCTTTGAGGTTCCCAGTAAAGTTACATGACATTTCCTCTATACTTCCACATGGCCTTGCCCATTCCTGTAATCAGCTTTTATATGTGCTATAATTATATGCTTTCAAATTTTAATACTCAACCATGAACTCCTTGAAGCCTTAACTATGTCATTATTCCCATTGCTTAGACTTATAGCTGAAATGGTCTTTGCTCAGTAAATATTTCTTTGAGTAAAAGAATATCAACTTCTTTGAAGGCCAGGGCTGTATATTAATTATCTTTATCTCCCGTTAGTGGTACCTGGTGTTCCTTTTATTCACTATTGCATGATTACCTTTAGTTTTGAGAGATAGTACTAGACTGTCTTCCACCCTCTTATTTTCACGTGGTTCAAGCACAACTTTCTTTTACAAACTCTAGTGATAGTAGTGTCTATCATCTTGGGCATGTCTACATGCATACTGTGTACGGTGCTGGTCCTTTTTCTGTTCCTACGACAACGCAATAACCCAGCAAGGTGGAAGGCAACACCCACTTTTTGAGTCAAAGATGACAAAATTCAAACTCAGAATTCTACTATATCCTATTAGCCCGTGATTTTTCTACTGTATCATACTGCCTCTAAAATGTGCTTGCATAGCAAGTATAAACAGACTAGGGTGGTTTGTGGTATTGTTTCTAGTTTCTAGCTCTTGCAAAGAAGAAGAAATTTCTTTAAATATTTTAGCCATTTCTAGTTTGTATGCTGTTTGTTCCCCTTTGGATGTATTATGCTTTAAATACTTGTCATTTAAATGATGTTTTAAAATTGGTGTTTAAGACTCATAACTGGAACTACTAAATGCATTCACTGTGCAAAGCAGTTTTGCTCATCAAAGAAAATCTACTGTCCATTTTTTTTTAAAAGGAAATCCATTTTCTTTGAGATTTTTCTGCTTAGAATTTGCTGACTTTATTACTCTCTTGTGATTTCTTTTTGCTGTGAGGTTAATCTCTCTGTGAAGATATTCTAATTCTCGTAGTTATTATAGTGACGTCATTTTGGATATTTACCTTGTTAGGGTCATATAGAGGACATTCTTCCATGTATTTTGAGTCTGCTTTTATTGGAAGAACGTATTTTCCAGTGTCAGGTACTGATGACGTCTTTTAACAGAAATAGTTTACCTTTTCTCCACAATGAACTTACAGGAAGAAGTAAGGGTAGTTAGCCCACCAACTCTCAAGTCTATAAAGCCTTTTTTTAAAGAGGTTTTCTTTTGTTCTATTAAGTGTTTTGGACAGACATCTTTATTGTATTTGTCAGTCCAAATGAATCTCTTATTCCAGTTATTGAACTAAAGGGAACAGAGACCAGAGCACTTACCAGTCTTACCATGTTTTATTTGATTTTCTGGAAAAAAGGATCCACATGAGAAGTTCAGATTTTATTGAAATGTCAAATATCCAGTTTGACAAGAAGTAGATGGCTCTTACCCGTGGTGTTCTGGCTATTCCTTCAATGGAGAGAATAAAGTAGAAGGTAAAATTGGGCAAGGCTTTTACCTTAACGTCTGGATAAATGTTTTCTGTGATTCGATGAGTTATGGAAAAGAAGGAGGATATTGGGCCTGGGGCAATGAGAAGGAGCTTTTGTGTTGTATTAATTTGGTACAATTTTGGTTAGGCTACATCTCAGTCATCTGAAAATGAGCCTGTCCTTCTCTCTCAACAAATGTGTAGTTTTAGGTTTTAGGATACATCATTGATAAAAACCTAGGCCTTTTATCTGTACAGTACTTATATTATATATTATTGGTTCTAGCAAGTCAAAAGTTATACAATTATTTGGTAGATATTAATAATGGCTAATATTTGTATAGCTTTTCAGCATTCTTTGTCATCACTTGAATTGTTTTTAAATTAATGGATGAAAAATGGTTTCTTGTGATTGTTAATGTACATATGTTTACTATAATTGAAGTTCAGAATTGTTTAATATGTTTAAGAGATATTTAAATGCTTTATTGAGCATTACTTGTTTATATTCATTCTCTTGTTAATTGAATTGTTGTTTTTCCCTTTTTTGACATATTTGAGCCATTTATATAGTTTTAAAAATGGAACACTTTATTAGTAATATGAATTGTATAAATTTTCCCAGTTTTGGTTGGTCTTTTGATTTTTATATAGATGAATTAATAAATTTCCCTGTTATGATATCTAGACTTTGTGTCATACTTAGAGAGGCATTCCCTATTTTGAAATTACTATTATTATTTCTAATTTTTCATTTTTGTGGGTACATAGTAGGTGTATAATTTTTAAAACATATCCTGTATGTTCTACTATAGTTTTATTTTAAGTATTCAATTTTTTTTCCTCCATTAATAAGTTCTGTAATTTAATCTCCTGAGTGTAATACAGGGATCAAAATTATATTAGTTTCAAATTCCTATCCTCAGAGTTTATAGACTTGAGAGTTGGACAGATTTCCTAACAGTGTTATTCAGCAATTCATTTTCTTTATGTTAATTTGAAATGTCTAGTTTATCATATTTTATATTCTCTATATAATTTTATTTCTTGACTTTCTATCGTATTATATTAACTGATCTTTTTCTGTCTATTTTAGTACTACAATTTTAATTATAGAATATTTGTGATATGTTCTTAAAATTCTTATTCCATTATTTTGTTCTCAGAATTTTACTTGACTAATTGTACTTATTTGGAAGTCTATATGACTTTAAGTATCAAATTTTCTAGTTGAAAAAAATCCTGATGGTATTTTTAATGGACTAATCTATAGGAAATATGATATTTTTGTGATGTTGAAAATTCATATTCAAAAACTTACTAGGTAGTTTTATTGTTTACACCTTTTGAGGGAGTTCTCAGTAAAGCATTTTGTACTTATAATATTCCTAGTAATTTTATCTTTGCAATTTCTATGTAAAATAGAAAGTTTTCTTTCACTGTTTTGCTTTTTCTAATTCAATCATGTTTGTTTATTTGAAGGAAATTAACTTCTATATGTTATTAATTTTTTTAACCAGCCAACTTACTGACATTCTCCTATCCTTTGTAATAATTTTAGTGTTAGATTACTGAAGTTTTCAGATAAGAAATAATACTGTTCTTAAATAATAAAAATTTTGCCTTTTGTTTCTAATTTTTGCAACTCTTACTTTTTCCCTTTTGTTTAATTGTTTTGGCCATTTTTAGATCAACGTTAAAACATGGTGGCCATAAAGAAAACCCTTCTCCTTCTTAACTTTAAGGGGAATTATTTTATTGTTTTTCTAATGAGTGTTGTCTGGCTTGTCATTTGAGAGGTAAATATTTTATTATATATTTGTGCTTTATTAAAAGACTTTGTAATGTATTCTTATTTCGTTAAGCCTTTTTAGTCAATTGCCTTTTTTATTATCTATCGAGGCTATTCTTTCTGAGTTATTGAATCAATTAATATAATGAATTCAACAGGTTTTACAATATTGAACTATCTTTGCATCCTTTCAATAAAAGTTACTTGGTATGTTGCTGGACTTTCCCTCCATTAATAGGACTTTTATGCTGAATATATATATAGAGATATATATGTAAAAATATATGTACACACAAATATAATATGGTGTATATATAATATGGTATATATGTATATATGAAAACAGAGCCGAGATTGATTGGCTTATAGTTTTGGCTATGGCCTTATCTAATAGTGTCTCAGATGTTTGTGTAGTGAATATAGTTTTTACTTCAATGTGTGTTTAAATCTGAAAGACGCCCAGCAATATCACCTATTTTTCAGATACAAAACATTTGTACCTGAACACTTTTCAGTTACAAAACATTTGTATCTATATCTATATCTGTATCTATATCTATCACATCCTTTCCTATAACAACATGCACATTGTACACGAACTAGTAATGTCTCATAGTTTGTGAGAGGCCTAAGGTTACCAGCCCACAAGTTAGTGGAGTCAGTTGGAAATATGGGAAATTATAGTGTATGTATACATGCAATATATTTAGAACTTATCAGTATCTTTGGTATTAAAAAAAATCCTACAATAAACCTTTTTGGCCTCAATGACCTCACAAAAATGAAAAATAAGTTTAATGAATTATTGAATTCTCGTTTCTAAGAAAATTGATGATGCATAGATAACTGGGAGAAAATGCTGACATTTACATTTGTCATGGGTGCCCACATTGACTACATTAAAATCACTTGACTACATTAAAATCAGAATGCATAAATCTGCTGAATAAGCATCAGCATTTTTTTAAAAACTAGTAATCGATTTAAGAAGACTGTACCTAAAAATTATGATTCATTCTGTAGAAGGTATCTTGGACATATTTTTTGAAGCATGACTTTTCATTTAGATCAAAGGACTGCTCTTCCAAATGAATTTCATTTATTCATTTTTTTGGTAAGAGTTTGTAATCATATAATTTACATATATTAAATCACTCCTTTTAAGTGTACAGTTCATTGAATTTTGCAAAATATATGCAATCACGTAACCACCACCACAGTCAAGATTTAGAACAGTGTCCTCAGCCCCAAAGGTCAGTACCCTCCTCCCACTTCCAGTACATAGCAGCTACTAATCTATTTTTATGCCTACAATTTTCCTTTGTTTAATATGTAATATTAATGAAATCATACAGTACCTGGCCCCTTAACAAGCAGTTTTGCTTTCCATGATTTCAATTATGTTCGGTGAGCTTAGTCCCAAAAATATTAAATGAAAAATTCCACAAATAAACAAACAATTCATAAGATTTAAATTGCACACCCTTCTGAGTAGGGTGATGATATCTCATGCTATCCCACTCCATCCCACCCAGGATGTGAACTGTCTCTTTATTCAGAGTATACATGCTATACAGGCTACCTGTCCATTAGTCACATAGTAGGCATTTGGGTTATCTCATCAACTGTTGCAGTTTCACAGTGCTTGTATTTAAGTAAACCTTATTTTACTTAATAATGGACCTAAAGCACAAGAGTGGTGATGCTGGTGATTAGGCATCACCAAAAAGAAGTCATAAAGTGCTTCCTTTAAGTAAAAAAGTGAAAGTTCCCAACATAATGAGAAGAGGAAAAAAATATGCTGGGGCTGCTAAGATCCACAGTATGAATAAAACTATCTGTGAAATTGTGAAGGAAAAAAAAATTGTGCTAGTTTTGCTGTCACACCTCAAACTGCAAAAGTTACAGCCACAATGCATAAGTGATTAGTTAAGATGAAAAAGGCATTACATTTGTGGGTAGAATACATGAACAGAAACATATTCCAATTGAGGGCAATTGGATTTGGTACTACTGTCGGTTTTAGGCATCTACCAGGTGGTCTTGGAACATATCCCTCTCAGGTAAGGGGGGATTACTGTATGTAGCATTCTTTGTCTGCCTTCTTTCACTTAGATAAATGATTTTGCAATTTATTCCTCTTTTTGAGGGAAGCAGTAGTTTGTTCTGTTTTATTGTTGAAAATTTTGTTCATTTTGATTTCAAGTTTTCTTCTGTGTGTAGAAAAAAATGAAGCACCAGTGATTAATGTGTTGTTATTAGTAAAAGCACTTGGCAAGTATTCATGTCATGAGGGTTTCCAATGGAAAACCAGTTAACTTTAATAATGGTTGAGTTTTTGTATCTAATTGAATTGAAGTAAAGCTTTTCAAAGTTTGTTCTGTAGATGAATTATATTCCTCGGTAAATGTTGTTGTAAATTCAGTTTAAAAGGTCATTAAAGATAAAGTTACTAATTTTATGGTGACAAAGCAAATGTAAATTTTGGTAGATTAATTTCTAAATTAATAAAATGTATGAAGCATAAATGTTCTTGGACTTGATGTAGTGTACGCATAATTCACTTTTGTGTTAATCACTATAGAAGTTGGATTTTATAGAAGTCAAAATTACCACGTTTTTATATGTGGAGAATTAGGTACAGTAATTATACTATGTGGTTAGATACATTAAATACAAAAAAACTATTTGGCGTGACACTACATGGTTTCTTTTTTTAATGCTTGTTGTCAGTCAGAGTTTCGAAATATCTGAGTCTTTGAATTATTACTTGTAAACAATCTAAGTGTTCAACAAAGTTATTAGTCTTTTCTAAATGAGCCTTTTATATTTTCTTTTCATTTTGTTTGAAATCACTTGAGAATATTTAACCAAGGCTTGTAATTAAAACACTAAAAACTTCAGCTTTTAAACATTTTAACAAATAGCAACTTTTTAAAAACAAAACTTGCAGATAGAAGTACATTGAAATGTACTACTGAAGGCCGGGTGTGGTGGCTCACACCTGCAATGCCAGCACTTTGGGATACCGAAGCGGGTGAATTGCTTGAGGCCAGGAGTTCGAGACCAGCCTGGGCAACATGGTGAAAACCCGTCTCTACTAAAAATACAAAAAAAAACCAGAAAAGAAAAAAAAGTTTAGCTGGGCATGGTGGTGCATGTCTGTGACTGAGGCATGGAAATCACTTGAACCTGGGAGGTGGAGCTTGCAGTGAGCCAAGATCACACCACTGCACTCCAGCCTGGGCGACAGAGTGAGACTCCTTCTCAAAGAAAAACAAAAAGAAAAAAACAAATATATTACTAGATAAGGGAAAAATATTAAACATTGAGAGCTCAAAATATTTACTAGACTTAAAGTTATTTATTTTTTCTTTGAGATATTTTAACTTAGAAAATATTTTGGTCGAATTTGTTTTTAATTAGATAAATTTGTGTTCCGTACTGATTTTGCAATCTCTGTATCTGGAACAATATTACAAAGAATCATACAGACACCTATTACGATACATTTTTATATTACAAAAATGTTTTTGAAGGTAAAAACAAAAACATGAGGCAAAATAAGAGGTAATATTTGGACTGAAATGTTTGTACTTTCCAATATAAAAAAATATATAATTCAGAATATTCTTAGCATAGCAAAATTTGGGGGGAAAAGTAGAATTTAAAATATCCTCTATAGCAAAATTTGCTGTATGCCTACAGGTTATTTTAGC
Organism: Macaca nemestrina; assembly: GCF_043159975.1. Classification (NCBI taxonomy): domain Eukaryota; kingdom Metazoa; phylum Chordata; class Mammalia; order Primates; family Cercopithecidae; genus Macaca; species Macaca nemestrina. The sequence goes on along the minus strand of NC_092126.1, from coordinate 28,924,722 downwards.
AACCACAGATAATATTTTTTCAATTAAAATTTTTATGGTCTGTTGTGAATAGTTAATTGGAGATGTCAGCAATTTCAAATTTATTAACTGTGAAATGCACCTTTGAGGAAAATTACAGGCAATTTTATGAAAAAAATAAAAATAATGACATTACATAGAGGAAAAGCAAAAACATAGTCTTCAGAATAACACCAACAACTTGGCATAAGAGACAGATACGGCTAAATACATGATTTAAATATAAAAAATATAATAAAATATTGTGTTTAGTGTACTATTTTATTTTGTGGTTATATATATATAAAACAAATAATTTTATGTTTTAAAATATTTTTGTAAAAAATAAATTTTATAGGTTTATCAATATAATAAAACTAGTCAAAACTAAAACCAAATACTTATACAATTACATTATTTTATTCTTTAATACTTACTTTCACTCTAAAGCAGTCCCTAATTTATACCTTATGTTATACTCACTTCATAAAATCATTTTCAAAGCCATTTGAACTAGGCAGGGGTTTTGGGTGTGCCTCAGATTGCCAAGCATAAATTTCCAAAAAGTAGACTTTTAAAATAATTTAATTTTTATATTATCTTCTGAGGTAGATTGATGAAATTGGGAACAATTATTCCACAATTTTAATTGTTAATACACAGTTGACTCCTGAACAACAGAGGTCTGAATTGCACGAGTCCACTTAGACAAGGATTTTCTTCCACCTCTGCCTCCTCCCATGAGACAAGACCAACCCCTCCTCTTCCTGTTCTCCCTCCAGTCTACTCATTGTGAAGATAAGGATGAAGACCTTTATGATTATCCACTTCTATTAAATGAATAGTAAATCTATTGTCTCTTCTTTATAACTTTCTTTTTTTTTTTTTTTTTGAGACGGAGTCTCGCTGTGTGGCCCAGGCTGGAGTGCAGTGGCCGGATCTCAGCTCACTGCAAGCTGCGCCTCCCGGATTCACGCCATTCTCCTGCCTCAGCCTCCCGAGTAGCTGGGACTACAGGCACCCGCCATCTCGCCCGGCTAGTTTTTTTGTATTTTTTAGTAGAGACGGGGTTTCACCGTGTTAGCCAGGATGGTCTCAATCTCCTAACCTCGTGATCCGCCCGTCTCAGCCTCCCAAAGTACTGGGATTACAGGCTTGAGCCACCGCGCCCGGCTCTTCTTTATAACTTTCTTATTAACATTTTCTTTTCTCTAGCTTAATGTATTGTGAGAATACAGTGTATAGTACATATAACACACAAAATACATGTTAATAGACTGTATTATCAGTAAGACTTCCAGTCAACAGCAGGCTACTAGTAGTTAAATCTTGGGAGAGTCAAAAGTTACATGCAGATTTTCTACTGGAGGGAGGTGCCCCTAGTTCAAGGGTCAACAGTAAATATTAAATATTCAACAATTGATATAACACTGATATGTCTTTAATTTTTATATGCTAGAAACATTGGTGGGGGTCAGGGTCAAGAGGGGTAGAATTATAAAAAGACGTGAGGAAACTTTTGGGGGTGATGGATAGGGTCACTGTCTTGATTGCGGTGATGTTTTGGGCTTATACATCTGTTAAAGTTATCAAATTGTACACTCTATGTGCAATTTATTGTACATGAATTGTACTTCAAAAATGCTGTTAAAAATGATTTCTGGGGTGGAAGAGAGATGGGTAGAGTTAAAACTACAGCACTATTAGATTGGTGCAAAAGTAATGGCAAAAATAGCAATTACTTTCACACCAACCTAACAGAATGACACGTCCTCTGCATTCAATTTTCTCAACTCTGATGAGCAGCCTTTTCTGGAATACTATTGTTTGTGCGGATACAAACTATTGAATATATAAGACTTGAGAAACAAATAATGTTAACAATGAACATAGTCAAATTAATGCAAACTTGTTTTAACAGTAAAATTAGATTAAAGTTAGTGTTGATTTTTTTTCGTCAATACTATAGACTTGTTTTCTATATTAGTTACCTACTCACTTGTTTATGAGTTGACTGGGGAGTAATCTAATCCAAGCTGGGCTTAGCTGGGTTGCTCTGGGATCTTGGCTGAACTCACTCATATGTATGTAGATTGTCTACAGGCTCTGCTCCTGTGTGGGCTTGGCTGGGGAAGCTTAACTAGGGCATTTCTCCTCCAGATGTCGCTCCTGAAATGCTGAGCATGACCCTGTGGGCAGAAGTAGAACAAAGCCAGCCCAATAACACAAATGATTTTCAAGACTTTGCTTGTGTAATGTTTGTTAATATCCCATTGGCTAAAGTAAGTCACATGGACAAGCATACGCATGAGAATGATGCCCTCCCACAGTTAGTGGGCGTTGAAAGTTATGTTTCAAAGGATAATTGGAGTCAATAATAAAATCCATCATATTTGCCTTATTATTATTATCTTTGGGGAAAAAATAACACGTTTCAAAAACTAAAAGCTATTTTAAAAAAGGTTAGACATCTCTTTTTTTGTAAAATAAGAGTTTTGTTTCTTAAAATGGCTTTTTTATTTCCTCACATACATATGCAGTTAATGTTTAAAATGAATGCCATAGAATACAAAATCTATGATGCTACCTGAGATACATAAAAATGTTATCAAAAAGGAGAGAGTTCTAATATTTCAATATGATTAAAAACTGCACATGCAAAAAATACACACTTTTGCATAATGCTTTGCACAGTCAGCCTACTTTTACAAGAATGTAAGCTAAAAAGGATGGCAGTCACCTCAATCCTGTTGACAGTGTATGCCTTGCCCCCAGCATTGTTGGTAGTACACAATCCAAACTTCAAATATGTGTTGGATGATTGAATTTGTAAAATATGAAAAAAAAAAAACCTGCCTGCCTCATGGGAAGCTTTCATGAAGTGAAGAACTTTTCTAGTTACGTGGAGCCAAATTTGATCAAATTGTTGGAATGCTATCCAAAAATGGAAAGTGGACTTGAGGACAACAATAAGAAAATCAGTAGGTTATTTGAAAGTCAAATCAAGGATAGTGATGGTATGTAATCTTAAATTCTATGCTGAACTATAAAGCAATAGGGATATCTAGTACCCTTAAAGCAAGTTTTACAGATTTATCCACTGAATAATAAATTTTTATTTTTATTTTTTTATTTTATTTTATTATTTTTTTTTGAGACGGAGTCTCGCTCTGTCGCCCAGGCTGGAGTGCAGTGGCCGGATCTCAGCTCACTGCAAGCTCCGCCTCCCGGGTTCCCGCCATTCTCCTGGCTCAGCCTCCCGAGTAGCTGGGACTACAGGCGCCCGCCACCTCGCCCGGCTAGGTTTTTGTATTTTTTAGTAGAGATGGGGTTTCACCGTGTTAGCCAGGATGGTCTCGATCTCCTGACCTCGTGATCCACCCATCTCGGCCTCCCAAAGTGCTGGGATTACAGGCTTGAGCCACCGCGCCCGGCCATAAATTTTTAAATGTTCTTTGACAAAGTCGTCAATATGAGCTATTTGACTCAAGGTGACAAGACCACTAATGGTTAGTATACTAGGATTGCAGTTCTGTTTAAAGTATCTCAGTTGTGGTGCTGGAATGTCTGCTGTTAATAACTAGCTGAGATTATATCCAGCCTCTTGCATGTATTAGATATTGTGGTATGTTTGCATAATATTTCCAAATGTTCTCTGTTATAAGTGTCTCTTTTATTTGTTCTTCATAGCAAAATGAGAGAGACATGGAAGATATTTTATCCCCATTCTACAGATGAGGAAATTCAACCTTATTTGGTTTATAGTCATTAGCAGGTAAACGACACAGACAACACTGGGGCCAGTTGTCCTAATTGTCAGGCCTGTGTTTTAAGTTGTATCATATTGCTACCAAAAAGGGTTGATAAGGGAATTGAAAAGATTTAAACAATTGAAATCTCATAGGTATTGAAGCAATGTTGGTTTGGCTAACATAGAGGTGTCATAGTTTATTCAAAACATTTCTTCTTGTAAATCCAAACATTTGTAAGATTTCCCCCATTTAGATGTGAATCATTTTATAAAATGAAGATTCCTCTTTCAATTTATAAACTGAAAATTTATCAATAGGGAACATTATCTATTGAATCATATTTTTTTTGTAAATCTGAGACCAAGGAATATGATTCTACTTTCCCTCTCAAAATAAGGTATTCCTGCATTGTTTTTTAGTACTTTTTACAAGTCAATATCCTCTTATTAATGAAAATACTTAAGGCACGAGAATCATAAAAGTGAATGGCAATCCAGTTACTGTACACAGATTCTGGTATTTTTCTATTCTACTTTTTATAGGTAACTATAGATTCACATGCAGTTATAAGAAATAGGAGAAATTATAGATGCCCTGCATCCAGTGTCTTCCAGGGTATTCAATTGTAACACAGTATCACAACCAGAAATTTAACATTGAAACAATTCACCTACCTTATTCAGATTTCACCAGTTTTACATGGAACCATTTGTGTGTGTTTGTGTGTGTGTTTGTATTTAGTTATGTGCCATTTTATTATATGTGTAGTTTTGTGGAGTAACTGCCAAGGTCAAGAACAATTTCATCACAAGAATCCCTCTCTCCACTTCTTTTTTTTTTTTTTTTTTTTTTTTTCAGATGGAGTTTCGCTATTGGCGCCCAGGCTGGAGTGCAGTGGCGCGATCTTGGCTCACTGCAACCTCTGCGTCCAGGGTTCAAGCGATTCTCCTGTGTCAGCCTCCCGAGTAGCCGGGATTACAGGTGCCTGCCACCACACCCAGCTCACTTTTAAACATTTTTTTATTTATTTTTTGTATTTTTCGTAGAGACGGGGTTTCGTTACGTTGGGTAGGCTGGTCACTAACTCCTGGCCTCAGGTGATCTGCTGGCCTCAGCCTCCCAAAGTGCTGGGATTACAGGTGTGAGCCACCGTGCCGGGATCTCTTTTCTCCACTTCCGTAATTCTGTCATTTCAAGAATATCATATAAATGGAATCATATAGTAAGTAGTTTTTGAAGTTGACTTTTCCACTAAACATCGTTTCCTTGAGATTCATCCAAGTTGATATGTGCCTATGTCAATAGTTAATTGCTGAGTTGTATTCTGTCCATTCATTTTTATCTCCAGTTTCGTCCTCTGTAAATTGTATGGAATGGGCTGTCAGGACTTGCAGGTCTTAAGAGCTAAGATGATTTGTCTGAGCAAATGATGATGCACCCCAAAAGAGCCAACAGACTTGGGTAAATGTGAGCAGCTATAAACCTTAGAATGAGGGCATGTGCCACCTGAGTGTTTGAATGTCTTCCCAGTGGTGTAACTATCATTTTCAAATATGAAGGATGAAGAATAACAGCTTTCAGGAAGTGTTTAAAGGATTAAAAGTGTTTAAAGTACTAAAGTTCATTATGAAATATCCTCAGAAAAATCTGTGGAACTACTAAATTTTCATCACTCCAATAAAAATAATTAAAATATAATTATGAATCCAAAAGTCTAGGTGTTGAAGACATTATCTCAGGGTCGGTTTTCAAACTATCCTTCAGTATCCTTAGGGGCCTGCCACATACTTTTGCTGATTTTCCTCCTCACCATCCCTCCCCTCTACTATTTTAGAGGATACTACCATATTTGTGTTTTAAAATTTTATTTTATTCAAATGTATTTGAAAATACTCAGAAAAATGAAATCTCTAAAAATACAGTTGCTCGCCAAGGTCTGGAGCTAATGTAAGAAGTAGAGATGCCAGAACATTACTGAAAAAAGGGAAGAAACCCATTTCATGTAGATATGGGGCCTAGTGGTGAGCTGCAGGAAGAGCAAGGGGGAAAACGTTACCTGCCACAGGGTATCTTTTTCTTACTTCTTTTTTTTTTTTTTTTTTTTTTATACTTTAAGTTCTAGGGTACATGTGCATAACGTGCAGGTTTGTTACATATGTATACTTGTGCCATGTTGGTGTGCTGCAGCCATCACCTTGTCAGCACCCATCAACTCGTCATTTACATCAGGTATAACTCCCAGTGCAATCCCTCCCCCCTCCCCCCTCCCCGTGATAGGCCCCGGTGTGTGATGCTCCCCTTCCCGAGTCCAAGTGCTTACTTCTTTTTAGCAGTAAAGGAGTCAAAAGACAGAATGAAGTGGTGTAGAGTAAGAGTGGCCAAGTGCTGGGGGTGATGAGCTGGGAAGGCAAGGTCAGAGTGGTAATAGGGGAGAAAAAAAGGAATGTGATTATAACACACAGATACTAGACACTAGAACAGATTCTAAAAATCTATAAAGATACCTGTGAGAACAGTCAGATGTCAAAGTCAAACCTGATAAGCACAGTTACCAAGAATTTATGCTTGGATGAGACCTGGGGACACAAAGATAATTATTTACTTTGAGGATAAATATGAAGATGTAGAATATGCAATGAGCAAGAGAATCATAGTCATAACTCCTTTGTTCTTATGTGAATTTATTTAAATTTTGGCCTAAATGTTCTCTCATTTTTCTCATAAATAATAAATTATGAGTAGCTTGTATTAATGATTTAGTGTGTTCTCCGTTTTATTTTATTTGTGTGTGTGTGTGTGTGTGTGTGTGTGTGTAGTTTTATGCCTTTCTCTCTTGCACTGATTACTCTAAATCCCTTACTCTATGAAACCTACAAACTGGGCACCGAACTAAGACATTAGAGCTGAGCATGTTGTGAACAAAGTGGATATACCTCAAAATTTTAATTATAAAGAAAAATTAAATAGTTATATTGATTGAATTATTTCCTGTTTTTACACTTGCAGAAGTGTAAGCTCTTGCACACTGTATGGCACATAGTAGATACTCAATAAATATTTATTAAAAAAAATAACTAGGAAAAATCTGGGCACTGTCCAGGCATCCACTGCTCAAGGCACCACCACCATTGCCCAAAGCACTCACATTGATGGTCCAGTGCCCAGGAAGAAATCACTTCTTCAAGTCACTGTCTCACAGACCTAAGCCCTGATTTGCTAACCAGGTTGCACATAAGAAATACAGCATGACATTTGTTTTTGTTTTAATAAGATGCCAGGATCTCTCCTAAGGGATTCTGATTCAGCAGTTTTTGGACAGAGCCTGGGAATCTGCAGTTTTCAAAAACTTATTAAGCAATTCTGATATGTAGCCTGAGTTGAGAGCCACCTAGAATGAAATGAATCTCCATATCTAGGATTGTATACATATATAGACACACACACACACACACACACACACACTTTTATTCCTTTAATTAACCTAACTCAGATTTTTTTTTCTTTTCAATAGCATACATCCAAGGAGGCATGTAGGTAAGCAGATAGGAGATGGGATTAAAGCTATTAAAAGACTAACAAAAACTTTATTGTACAATCAAGAAGACTGGTGGGGGGAAGGGGAAAGGTAACTTTTACCACAAGCACAACGTAGATAAGAGTTTGAATCTAAAATAAGACAAGTACACAGTTTAAATCATGACTCTACTACTTGTTCAGCTGTGACAAATTGCTTGCCTTCTCCATACCTCAGTTTCTTCACTTTTAAAATGGAGCTGAGGTCAGTATCTCATGAGACTGTTGTGTGGATTAAATGAGGTTATGTATAAAACTTGCTTAACAGAGAGACTGGTACTTAATTAGAGACCAATAAATGGGAAGTGAGATGATGACAAAGATGACAACAGTGATGAAAACAACAATGCTGGTAATGATGGCTCCTGAATATAAGTGATCAAGGAGTTTTATAAACTCTAGGTAGTTAAATAGAAAAACACTTTCTATTATTCTTCTTTCACACTTATCAGGTTAAAAACTTATTTTTTTATATCTACTGTGTTTTGACACTCTGCAAGGCATTGGAGAAAAAAAACATTAAAAAGACAAGATTGTCTTTAAGGGGTATGTATTCTTATGGAGAAGAGAGGTATATAAGTAAAAATAATAATACCAAAGTATGCCATAATGAGTACAAATAAGGCCCTCCTCTTTCTCTGAGGTATATATAGTTCCAAATACAATTTTTGCAAAGATAACCTAGATACTAAGAGGTAGCAAAATTTACGACGAGATTTGCTCTTTTATTACTTGCACAACCCAGGAAGGTAGTCAGAGTATTCCCATTACTGTGAAGTAACAGATGTCAGAAGAAAAAGACATTTTTGCCCAGAAAATCCACTGACAGACAGCAACTATCTACACAGTGGGAGTCCTTCTCACTCCCTCCTACATGATTGAGAAAGGGATTCACTATACTCAGATGAGATTACCCCATTGTCACACAATGAATGCAAACATTGTCAAGTTCTTATCCTCATTCAGAATGAAGATCCTTGACAACTGAGTAAGCAGAGAAAACCTAACAAGCGAACCAACACCAACATAGTAAAATTGCATGTGACTTGTTTTCAGAACTAATCTCGGTTTCTCACTTTATATCGTCAACCCAGGGCCATGTCTCACTCTGGATTAATGAGATAGTTTTCATTTTACCTATAAACTTAGAAGTGAAGGTAATTAGCATGTTTCCTTGCTCCCTTCAAATATGTCACAGATACTAATTTTAAAAGTATACGTGAGATCATTTAAGTGGATCTAGTAATCAGAGGAGCAGAGCTGTCATTCACAGCATCTTGGTCTTGGTAGGCTAACTTATTTATAGAGTCGAGCTAATGAATATCTACTCGAAAATTGAAGAATTGAAGAAAAGCCACATACTTCTACCATGTGCATCAACCCTTAACAGATGACAACTTGAAAAAATGGATTGTAAGCACGGATCATTCATTTTTTCTGAATCTTAGTTTTTATACCTCCAGTCACTGAGAAATAAATAGATATAGAGAGATAAATGAATAGGAGCAAAAATATAAGCTGCATTCTCGAAGGAACCTAATTTAACTTAGAAAACTCGGCAAGTGAGAACGTTTTTCAGAAAGTAGAAAAATTGATTTTTTAAAACTTATGTTTATTTATATGATTAATTGTTCCAGAAAAGAAATTACTCATATTGCTCACAAAACATATATAATTTATAAAAGATATATAAGTGAGGAAATTAGAGCAAGTAAGAACAAGAAAGAGACTATGTGACCAAGGATATTATCTTTACTTAAAATATATGCCCCAAGAAAAAAATAAATAATCACTATTCTAGTGGTGTCTAGCATAGGAGATGGATGTGTCTGTTAAAGTCTGGAGGGTTAAAAAGAAGAAATATATACAATTTAAAGTATTTTTATTTCTGAATAGTTAATAGCATGTGCCTGTTTTATTTCAGAAAAGGAATACTTGAGTCCATCCATAGTTGTTTTGTTTCTATTAATGAAAATCATTGCAAATGAAAGGAAGAAATATGCCCTTTTGAATTAGGCACTAATAATTTTGTTTTATTATGTAAAATCTCTGACCAATTAGTCAGAATATAAGGTATTTTTTAATTAATGAATTTGGCCTCTTAACCTTGGATGAAGTGGCATGAGTTTTAGAGGATATTTTCACACCAGAAACCGGTATTTTCTGAGTCCAGACTTTTGCTAATAGTTTGCCTTTGTCTAAATATAGTAATATAAAGATACTCTGTTCATATTTACACATTTCTTTAAGAAGTTGTTGACTTGAAACCTGCACAAAAACTGTTTTGTAATTTTATGGGTCATGCTTTTTTGTACTCTTTCATTTCAAATTGCTCCATAGAATGGCAATGAATTTGTCATATTTTATGTGACTGAATAGTTAAAATACTGTTTTATGATTATATTTCCTATAAACTCTACAAAGAATACAATGACTAGTTCTTATACACTTCCTTGTATGTTTCTTCTGGAAATACTGTCAAATCACTTCCTTTTCACAGCTTCTAAAATGAAATTTGATTTGTCATCTTGATTCTTCTGTTGATCATATATTTATTCAATTAAGTGTAAAGGCTGAATATAAACTGGGTCTCCTAATACTCTCTATGACATTTCAGAGGGGCTAAAAAAAAATCCGTGAGCTATTTATATTTAGATTTGAATACAAGTCCAAATTCCCGTAGGCACTCAGATTTCACATTTTCCTCAAGTAATAGATTTCCAGTAGCTGTATGGGAGTTCAGGATCAATTTAGCTACACTAGCTTGTTAGAAATAATGCATAGCAAAATGATAAAAATTCAAATTATGATGCCAGTACTGTCTCTAGACTTGTATCCTGTTGTTAGAATTTTCTCAGAAAATAGGTCCAGCTGAGTTTGAGGTGAAATATTTGTTCACCTCTTGTCCTTTAATATTTTACTCCAGTTTTACTCTCAAGTAGATTCAGGATGCATTTTTTGCTAACACCCTGAAAGAGACTTGAATAATTACCTTGTTCAGCTTCTTATTTGAAGGTAAGGAAACTGGAGGCTTAGGGAGGCACAGCTGTTTAGGATAGAGGCCATTGTCTATATTGTGCCCTTACTCTACTGAAAATATTCAGCTAAACAGTATGAGGCTCTATAAACATGAAGTAAGAGTATTCTCATTCAACGGAGACCTTTCTAGTTTAAGTAAGAACATTACCGAGATGGAAAGTGTTGGAAATATCTGAAAATGCTATGAGATTGTGGTTAGTAGTGCATTCAGCATAATTTTAATATGGAAGACACATTCTGTTTTTCCTAAGATTCTTTTAAGACTATATTTCATCTTTAAAATTATCACAGAAGTTAATAGAAATATTTTCTTCCTTTAACTGAGAATATATACTCAGTTTGGCCAGAAAATTGATTTTGAGCAGGCAGTGTTATATAGTTGAAAAAAGTAGTTTTTCTGACATTACCTATCTTTTGATTAATTTCAGAACTTTATATCAGAATATTCTATTGCATGTATGGTTTTGTGTGTATATGATATACAGTTGATTCTCATTATTTGTATTAGTTATGCTCTATAAAATTGTATAAACACTGAATTAGCAAATACTTGACCATTTCTCCTAAAGGAGATATAGGAGTTAAGTTCTTGTGAGCCTCTGGTCACAATAATTTTGTGAAACAATCAATATATAACATTGTTTTATGTGTATTTCTATTTAAGGCAACTTTAATATATATTTTTGATTTATTACCAGTGAACTTACAACCAATGGCACTATAACTCATGCCTGAACAAAGCTTATCTAACATATGTGCTTTCTCCGTAAGTCACATCACAGTCTTGCTCTTAGCAACGCTAGACAGTACTTCAGCATTATACTTCTGAGCCAATTTAAAAAAGAAAATTACCAACAAAAAGCACAAAAATGCAAAAAACACAGCACTAAATAGAACACAAAAAAGACACTTGTTTTTACAGTATGAGAGCTAAACCAAGAAGGCAGAGCATCACTTTGTTCAGCCACAGGTGGGAATGTGTCAGGTAATTCAAATATTTTAATGCTTTGTGTGCGTTGCAAATAATTATAAAAGATTCATGAGTACTGACTTTGTGGTTATAAATACATTTTAATGAGTTGCCAAATTCACAAATAAGGCACCCAGAAATAATGATTATCATGCATCTATGACATATTTTGGTTAATATACAATAGGAATTATTTTCTATTATGTTTTATCTTTTAATTCAAAATACTTGGTAGACAGCAGCCTCCCCCATTCTGTGCTTCTACTTATTATTGGTTTTAGGGAAATACCTCTTTCTGTAATATTTATTATCTTTTAAATATATATGTATTAAAACTTGAGTATTTAAATGCATGTATATCTAAGTACATGTGTATTATTTTTTATACACCTACAGAGACAGAGTGAGAAAGAAAGAAGGAGAGAGAACAAGGATGTGTTGATGTGCAAAAGAAAGTCATTTGAAAGAATCATGAATGAACTAATTATTCATGTGTTAGTGTAGCAGCCTGCTTAAAAATTATTTGATGTACATAAAATTGACTTAACCTGTTCTGTTTATAGACAATTAAAATGAAAAGCCTTCATAATTAATACAGTCTTAACACTATTTTAAAATGCAGTTAATGGGAAGTCATCCATCTTCTGACATAGTTAATTCAGTTTTTGCCACACTTCTAGCTACTAAATTTGAACGTATCATTATATATTAGAAGGTGATGCTTTGCCTCACTTTTTTTTTTCCTTAATATTAAAGTCAGTGGAACATTTGTTTAGTATATTACCAACTCAGTTCTTTATTCATTTATCAAAATTAATTTATGCCTTCTGGCAACACTGAATAGCACAGGGAAGCAAACGCAGTAATTGGGTTGCCAATTCCAGAAAATTCTGCACTTGATTGTTAATAAGATTTAGAATCGAGGCTTCTGAAATTCAAAAAAAAAAGTACTGATTTGGTTTATATTTTATACCTGGAGATTTTTTTATTGCTCTGTCTTTGGAGAATAAAAATCATTAGTCATTTTAACTTTTTGTTCATTAAAAAAAATGTGAATAGGAAATAAAGGGTTAGTGCTCTCTTTCAGTCTCTTAGTCTTCAGGCCCTAACTCAGTACTGAAAACATAAGTTCAAAAATTACTCTGCAAATCATTGTGTTACATATCGCTAAGGGAGCTGCTTCAATAGAAGGATGAATATTTCTTTTCCTCAAGATGCACTACAGAAAGAGAGGGAAGACTGGCATTACTATAATACAGTGTAAAATGGAAAGATTATACAAAAACTAGCAGCAAAGAATATGAGTGGGGCAAATGGAAAGCCTGCTTCATAAGGAGAATAGGGAAAGGAGAATTTAGACTGAGATTTGAATTCTGAGTAGAGTCTGTTAGCTAGAAAGGAAGTGTGGTCATCCAGCAGGTTTTACTGGAGCAGGAAATTCTTGAAGACAAACATAGGGAGGCAAATTTTAGGAAGGCTGGAATGGTAATTTGGACTTGTGGTTCAGGTCTTGCATGTTAAGTAATATGGTTAGATTTTAATAAATAGATAACTGGAGCTATTACAAAATATTGAACTGGCAGGGAGTCTTGCTTTTAAGAAGAAGTTGTGTGTTGGCTGAGCATTCTGTTCTCAGGCTCACGCCTGAGGCAGGAGGCTGTGCATTAGATGGATTAGGTAAGATGCAACATTAAAAGCAAAGAAGCAAGTTAGGAATTGTGTTCATAGTATTGCTGAACCAGAGTGGGAAATTTGAATTAGGAAGTTGGGGATAAATATGAGTTACATTGTTGAGAAAGGATATATTTTTAGTGTAATAAACATTTTTTTCTTTGCTGAGAGATTATTTACCCAAAACTAGAATTCTTTAGTTTTTGTAGATAATTTACTCCTACTAAATTATTGTTTTTGTTGTTGATCTGGTTTTATTTGGGGTGTGAGGATGTTTATTATTTGTTTCTCTAACGTTTGCCAAACACACATATCTGTGGTAATAGTAAAATACCATATATAAATGATCCATTTTGAGTAATAAAGACAAAATATTTGGCTTAATCCTAAAAAACTAAGCTGATTAATAATTTAATCTTTATTGGTCATTTGAAAGATAATTAATATCATGGACCTTACTGTCAACATTAAGAATATCAGTTACGGTATGTTTTTGTTATGGTTATTTCTCTCCAAGATGAATGTTAACAGGGACAATTAAAATACTTCTGGCAGATACTTTAGTTAAAAGTAGAAACATTCTAACTCATCTCAGGGACTTGAAAAATTTGGTGGTATTTCAGAACAAATTTTGTAAGAAAGATTTAAAATATACGTATTTTTGAATAAGATTTGCAGAAAGTTTAACAGAGTGAAATAACAGCAACAGCCACAATAAAACCGTTCTCTTTATTGCTTCCAGTGAAATACAATAATAGATAGTGTTATTTAAGTAAAGTCATAGGGGAAACAGGGTATTAATGCTTATTAAAAGATGCTGAGACTCTAGGTAGAGGAGAAGTGTGTATCCATTCACATTGGACTCTATATTCTTGCTCTAATCTCAGCAGGGAAGATTATAAAGATGGAAATTATGTAAATGACATTCGTGGTGGTTTGCAGTAGAGTTGGTAAGTAGGAAGAGAAGGACTTTTTGAAAAGATACCCTAGTAAAATATGATTATTTAATAAAATGCAGAAGGGCAGGTCTTCTGACGTAAGATTGATGCTTTTAAACATGGCCAGAATGAGAGTACACAGGAAAAACAGAGAAGCTTTCGTAATAAGAAGTTTTCTTAAATTTGTACTGATTACTAAAGGTTGAAACCTAAAAACATTTAAAAGTCAAAATCATGCTTCAGAATCAATATTTTCTGCTGAAAAGTTTAGAGAGAATATGCTAGGATAGCCTAGAATGTATTATTAAACTATTTCAACACTTTACCTACTTTGAGAGTTTTGTGAAGACGATCGGGCATGACCTACATTTGTTCACAGGGCCAAGACAGATTTTTCCAATCAGAGCTGAAGGAATTTTGAAGTATTTATTTCAAAGTATTCACAGAGACATGCTTCTTGTTGAAACAATTATGAAAGTTAACTATTGACCTGCCTGATATTTATCATGGAATAAACAGAAGGCTGTCAAAATGGAAGATTAGCTTTGACTTTAGGAATATTACACGTTTGGAGATTAGGAATTGCCAACGTTATAAGAAGAATAAGCCATTAGCAATTTCATTAAGTTTGATTCTTCTAAAAGTTGCCTTATTTTGGGCAGGTTCATGTATTTTCTGAACTTGACTTGAGGCATTCAAAATTGCTATTGTGGCTTTACAATCTGGTTCATTATACTTACAAAGCAAATCAGTACAAAGTTGTACGGTTTTGTTTGTTTAATTTTTGTTTGGTTTGATCTTTTAAATCTCCCCCAAAAGACTATTTGATAGGCTATGAGGATATACTCTTTGTAAAATATTTCTGTGAGAGCATATTTTTAGATGATTACACAAAGTTTAAAAAATATATTCCATCTGATACTTCTGCTGACAAGTAATTGTTATATCTAATTGCATAAGGTGATCACAGAGAAAGGATATTGGTCAGAGGAAATAAAATAAAATAGAAATTAAGTTATTTTGGTAGAATAGAGACACAAATATAACATGGTAATATAAAAAAGCATGCAATTTTCAAGATGGCCTGAATATTACCATAACAAATATAAACTGTTTTAGAGAGGATTAACATTTTTATGAAGTTGCATTTCTTTCCAGTTAACATGATACATTTTTGTCAAAGCCTATTTTTGTGGCAAGACATTTTTAGTCATACTAATACTGAAAGAGTTTATCCCCAATAAACATTCAGAAAATAATTTTTAAAAGATACACTTTATCAAGAGGAAAACTGAGCCCAGAAGGGTTGTGTGCTGGTCTTGGCAGTTTCCTCTCAGATCTATTCCTTGCCCTTCTGCTGCTTTGTTCTATATTTCATTTCACTCCAGAAGTTAGAAAAAGAAAAATGGAATAAAATTAAATAAAGTCATAGAAAGAAAGGAGGAGGAACAAAGATAGATCAGAAATGTTCAATATAAGGGAAAGAAAGAGATGAACGACAAAACAAGTTTGGGTTTCTGAATAAATTAATGATATGTCAATATCTGTCAAGATTAACATAAAAAAGAGAAAAGAGATAAAGAAATGAATTTGTAATAAAAAGGGGAACAGATATTTTTAACACTCTATGATTACTATGAGCAAATTTAAGCCAGTATAATAACTTATATGTAATAGATGAATATCTATAAAATTGTAAATTTCCAAAATTGACTCAAAAAATAGAAAAGTTGAATAAGCAAATAGCAAACAAATGAATTTTGAAAAATCAGTCAACTCAAAAATGTTTATAGTTTGTCCTCATTGTCCCCTGTCTTGCACAGACAACAGAAAGATTATGAGCACCCATATTCAAGGAACTGATGATTCCTTATCTGGGCTGACAGTTTCAGCAAACAGAGAAAGAGTGAAATATCCTTGATCTAGACATCTTGTTACAAAACTAGACAAGAATAGTAATAAAAATAAAATTAGGGGCCAATCCTTTTTGCATATACAAACATATATAATACTAAGAAAGTGAATTCAGTGTTGTGTGTGACATTTGTATAGAAAAGAAAATGACCAAATTCCTGGGTATCTGTAACATACCCAGGACCATACTGTAAAGTATGGTTCCTCATCAGAAAAAAAAAAAAACAAAACCCAAAAACTGTTTACATATACTATACTAAAAAAGAGACTGGATTGTGAGTAGAGGGCATATATTCTTTGTTATTCTTCCCATCAAGAGATGGAATCTGCTTCTCTATCCTTTGAATCTAGGTTCAGCTGTGTGACTTGGTTTGGCCAATGGAAAATTAGCAAATCTTACTAAAGAAGAGGATTGGGACCAGGCGCGGTGGCTCACGCCTGTAATCTCAGCACTTTGGTAGGCCAAGGCGGGAGGATCACGAGGTCAGGAGATCGAGACCATCCTGGACAATATGGTGAAACCCCGTCTCTACTAAAAATACAAAAAATTAGCCAGGCGTGGTGGCGGGCGCCTGTAGTCCCAGGTGCTCGAGAGGTTGACGCAGGAGAATGGCATGAACCCGGGAGGAGGAGCTTGCAGTGAGCTAAGATTGCGCCACTGCAGCCTGGGCAACAGAGCGAGACTCCTTCTCAAAAAAAAAAAAAAAAAAAAAAGAAAGAAAGAAAAGAAGAGGCTTAAAAAGTGGTTGTGCATCAAGCTTTCTGCTTTTTTTGTGCCCAGAGCCCTGATATAATCCTGTGAAAAAGCATGGACTAGCCTCTAGCACGGTGAAAAGACAAACAGGGAAAAGAGGCCCCAGTAGTACTAGCTGAGTCCTAGTAGGCCTGTTTACTGAATATATTCTGCCTTTTGAGTGAGCGTAAGTGAGAACAGAATGCTCGGCCAACACACAACTATTTTTTTTCGTGGGAAATGCATTTGAGAAATACTGAGAAAAAAATAATCTTTTTAAGCCACAACAGTTTTGGGCATTTTGTTACATTTAGCAAAGGCTAAATGACACATTAATGAATGATCTTGGATACAGAAAACATTTAAATAGTTTTCAATGCTTCTTCATTATAAAACATCATAGCAAAGTAGTAGAAGTGTCTCAACCTGATTAAAGGTATTTTAACTGTAAAATGAACAGTTAATATATTTAGTAGTGAAACTTTAGGCATTCCCATTAAAATTTGGGAGCAGTGAAGAATTCTGCTATTACCTCTCCTATTTAATGTTGTACTGGAATTTCTAGCCAATGTGATATAATAATAAAAAAGGAAATGAGATATACAAATCAGAAAAAAATAGTATTCTTATTTGTAGATGATATCGTTGTCTATGTAGAAAGCCCTGGAGAATGTAAATGCTGTTAGAACAAAGAAACACTCTAAAGATAATGTTAAAGAATAACAAGGTGTGGAGACCAGCTCTACCAAATGGCAAGATTTATTATACATTAAATTATAGTAAGTAGATAATAAGGTATCATGCATGCATGGAACAATGACAATGGAATAGAATATAGAGCCAAGAAACAGATTAGATATTTATAAAAACTGATATAGGGGAGAGTTAACTTTACAAATGAGTTGGGAAAAGATGAAATAGCTATTGCGAGTCGACTAAAGACTTAAATAAACAAACAACTTTAAAAGTTGACAAACTATAAAGGAAAGATTCACAAATGCCATTAAATCCTAATTTTAAAAGTATTTAACAACCATAACAATGCCTGTGATAAACATATTTGAAATGGAAGATGCAGACTGGAAGTAGATACTTGTCACACATGCGACTGACAAAAGATGGCATACAGAATTTTAAAAGAACTTCTGGTTAGTCTAAAAGAGAAACGGACAAAGGCAAATCACAGAGGAGGAAACTCTTAAATGGTAAGTCAGCATAAGAAAGAAACAGAAAGATGCTCAGCCTCATTAGCAACCAGGGAAATGCATATTAAAACATTTCACATTTATATGGCCACTGTGTTTTTAAAAGTTTGAACATGACATTTACAGTATTGGCAAGAATTTAGAGAAATGGATTTTAAACATGTTTATGTTCATATGAATTGAAATAGCCACTCTGGGAGAGCAATTTGTCAAGTTACAGTAAACTTGAACATAAGCATTCTCTTTGACAGAACAATTCCGCTTTTAGAAACACGTTCTAGAAATCCATCCACTACAAGTACACAAGATATGTTTATAGTGTTTGTTGCATCATTATTTATGCAAATTTTACTATAAATTGGATAAGTGAATTATCAATATAATCATATAATTAAATACTAAGCCCTTATGAAAGTGAACCACCTATAACATGGCAGAATCTCAAAAACATAATTTTGAGAGAAAAATACAAGTATGTCACTGCTTAGCTAAAGTTTTAGAGCATATTAAAAATACTGTATACTATTTATAGACATAGCTATGTGATAACAGTATAAAAAGAAGCATAGTAATAATAAACACTAGCTTAGGATAGTGGATCAGCTGGAAAAAAGGATGGAATTTTGATACATAAGCATTTCAAATGTATATGTAATTTTTCTAATTTAAAATATAAAGAAAAACTGAAAAATCTTAACATTTAATAAGGCTGGTTGACAAATAAAAACACATTCTTTATAACTTTATGGATGATAATGAGATTTCATTTTAAAATGGTGTTAAAATTAAATTCTATTGTAACTGATGTTGGATTTCTCAGACCTTAAGATGCACTGTGACTCTCTAAAAGGTAAAAGTAGTATTTGGCATTTTTCAAATGCATTTGATCAGGGAATGAATTTTGAGGATATCTATGGAGACACTAGATTATTGCAGAACAAGTGAGAGAAATGCAAATCTAGAAATAAAAAAACGATGTGAAATTATTTTTTAATGCAAGTGCCTGAGGTCTAGACCATCATCTTTTCTGAATACTTCATACATAGAGAATCATACAATATGTAGTCTTTTATATCTAGTTTCTTTCATGTAACATAACATTTTGAAGTTCTTCCATGTTGTAGGATGTATCAATATTTTGTTATTTTATATTGGCAAATAGTAGTGCATTATACGGATATACTGTATTTGGTTTATCCATATGACAGTTGTTGATTATTTGAATTGCTCACAATTTTTGGCTATTATGAATAATGCTGCTATGAACTTTTTTTGTATAAGACTTTTGTAGAGAGATGTATTTTTATTTTTCTTGGGTGGATTCATAGAAGTGAAATTGTTGAATCATTGTAAGCTCATGTTTAACTTTCTAAAGTCCTGCGAAATTATTTTTTAGAGTGGCAATACAATTTTACATTTCTACCAGTAATATTTTCAGTTTCTCTACATCCTTGCCAAAACTTTTCATCATCTGTGTTTTGATTATAGTCATTCAGGTGAGTGTATAGTGTTATTTCATTGTGGTTTTAATATGCATTCTTCTAAAGATGAATCACGTTGAACACTTTTCATGTTCTTATTAGCTATTTGATGTTTTCTTTGATGAAATGTTTGTTCAAGTCTTTTGCCATATTTTAAACTGGATGATGATGATGATGATGATGATTTACTGAGTTATGAGAGTTCTAATCTGAATGAGTCCTTTACCAAATGTAGGATTTGCAAATATTTTCTTCCTGTAAGAAATAACAAAATTTTAAGTGGGGCTTGATTTTCATGTATTTCATATCTCTCACATGATATTACTTTGGACAGAAAGTACTGCTGTGAAGATGATTTACAAGAGGACCATTTATCACTGTAATGGATAATTTAGGTAGTTAGCATGCTTATGCTCCTATGATTTATTTGCTGGGGATTTAAATCTTATGAAAAATACTAATTCAAATGTATTAGAATTCCTACATTCTAATTACTGGTAATTCTGTCAAAGCAATGGTCTTATATTTACTTTCCACATTTGTTCCCCTAAAGTAAATATTGTTTAAAACATTCTTTAAAGTTTTCTTCATGATTTGCATTCTGAGTGAGTGGTAAACCTCTGCATTCAATGCACATACACACATGCACACACATTCATTTTCTCTGCCTCAAAATATGAGTTAATATTTTGCCAATTGCAGATGTTACCCTCATAGATGTTGGACACACTTTATTTGGTAAGATTAGTGTCTCATGGAAAATAGGGATTTAGTTAAAAAACAATAAAAATTATTACTAAGTATGCTTTTAAAAACAGCAGTAAGAAACAATTTTAAAAGTCAAATGCTTCCACGGGAAATAGATTAATCAGCGTTAAAACCTTCTAGAATAGGTAAGTCTTCTGAATCACTTGTCTGATTGTCTAGGAGACATTGCTGCAATGCACAATTCACCGGAGTGCATTCTCCCATAGCTTTATTTTATGTGGAATGCTCCTCTTTAAAAAGTGTAAAAAAAATTGCAACCCACCCTTAGCTTGAAATGAATGTCCTTTACACTTGCATATGCTTTTTGCTTCATTTTCAAAAGTCTTTCCAAAAGAAAACCTTGTTTAAACACCTGGCATTTCACAAATTATTGTGCTGCTTAAGGGCTCTTTTTCTGGCCCTTGTCTTTTATTCATATATTGAAAGGACAGAGCAAAAACAGATCACCTTTCTGTGCTCTGCCCTCACATGATATCAGAGGTGGAGGCAGGGAGAATAAGACATATTCTTTGATGTGTTTCTTTGTTTTGTTGAGAGACAAATTTTAAAAAAGAAAAATCATAACTTTCTTACAGATATAAAATAAACATGTTAAAGATTTTGTTTAATTCATTATTAAAAAGGGAACTAGGCCGATGTTACAAAGTTCAAAGGAGAAGCGAATGAATCCCAAGTTTTTGTGGAGCAAAGTAATGTTGTAATCAGTGTACAAAAGGAGATAAAACTGACTTTTCCATTAGAGAGAGGGGTGAAGGAGGACAATGTGTAATTTTTCACTGGAGACACCTAGTAATGTTTTCTCCTTCTTAAGCAAGGATTGTCAAACATTTTCTGTAACATGCCAGATAGCAAATATTTTAGGTTTTGTGGGCCTTATGGTCTCCCATTCAATTCAGCTGTTGTAGCGTGAAAGCAGCCATAGATAATGCATAAACAAATGGACATAATTCTGTCTGAATAAAACTTTATTTATGGACATTGAAATTCAAAGTTCATATTATTTTCATGTTACAAAATGTTCTTTTTGTTTTTTGTTTTTCAAACATTTAAAAATCTAAGACTAGTCCTTGCTGTGAACCATACAAAAACAGCCTGCAAGACATATTTGATTAACATTTAATCAATAGAGAATATTCTGAAAAACTCATAACTAAAATCAGCACAGATTTGCAAAGTATAAGATTTATAGTAATAAGTTGTCATATATAATGTAATATTGTTACATATGTACATAGTAAATATGCATAGATATATATACTTACGTACATACATATTTATCTGTGCATATATGTAATATAAATAAATAATTGTCATAAAATAACAACAACAGGGCCTATGCTAAAAATGTTGGAAAAACCAAGATTGTCTAAGTACAGATTACCATACCTTGTTAATGTGTATCACTGGGGTTATATCACCTCAGTTGATCACCCACTTTACTCATAAGACTAACCCGACCTGATAGAGTAAAAAATACTATTTTGTGATCAGTTACCCAGAAGTATTCTCTTTCACAATTGGCTTACCAAACGCACACGGAATTCCAAGCATATTTGAAACAGACAGCTTTCCTTGAGTGCATGAGGAACATACGAAAACTTACAACCTGGGTGTTAACAAATGCATAAGATATAGAGCCTCTTTATATAAGTTAACTATATAAATATGAGTATTTTCATTTTATTAAATATGTTTTAAATTGTACATATAATGTAATAGTTTTTCAGATAGTTTTAAAAAGTCCTTGTGAACAAACTTTTATCAGCCCTCATCTACTTGTTGGCTGAATACACTGGTAAGATTTCATGAATTGAGTACAGGTATAAAATTACCTCTTTAATATATTTATTGTTATATTACTTATTACTGTGTTTTGTAACCACTATACATGTACTAGGGTCATCAGATATATTCTTAGGGTCCATGAGCACTCTAAGGTCTTCAAATGTACATTTTTATTTTTATGAACTAACTGGACATAATCAGCCCACCACATGTTTTTGTTAATAAAGTTTTCCTGAAAAATAGCCCTACTCATTTGTTTACATATTGTCTATGGATTCCCACTTTATGATCAAATATTGCTGAACAGTTTTTGTTTTTGTAATGGTGTTCCTTTAGTGGGCTTTAGATGAGCTTTAAAATGTAACTTTTAAGGTAATATTTGTCTAGCTGTGATAGTTGGCCTCTTGTTCTAGAGTATGCAAATATATTCTAAAGCAGAGATATTGGCAATCTTTCTGTAAATTACCAGAAAGTAAATATTCTAGCCTTTGCAGGCCATAGAATTCCATCATAACCATGCATGCAACTCGGCAGTTGTAGCATGAAAGCAGCCATAGACAATATGTAAACAAATGAATGTGGTTAGTTTGCAATAAAACTTTATTAACAAAAACATATGGTGGGGTGATTATGTCCAGAGGGCCTTAGTTTGCTAACTCTTGTTGTAGAACATCTGATGATTCTCAAAAATTTAATGCAAATCGATTTATAAATATATACTCTTTAACAAATGATTCTATAAAGCATCACATTTGCAGAGGTAAATTAGGAAGCCATTATTTGGTTAGCTATATAATCCTTCCATTATACAAATATCATATAAAATTACATTATTATGAATGTTTTATGTTAAAATAAAGAACTAGGTTTTTAAAGTTTTTTAAAAACTAAATAGCATATTCTTGAAGAAAACCAGCCTGTATTCTACAAGTGTTTGTTTGTTTGTTTGATTTTGTTTTTAGAGACAGGATCTTACTATGTTGCCCAGACTGGATTCAAACCCGTGGGTTCAAGCAATCCTCCCACTTCATTCTCCCAAGTAGCTGACTGCAGACGTGCATCACTGCTTCCAGCTCACAAGTTTTGTTTTGTTTTTTAACACAAATTATGGGTAGTTTTCCTTTTTGACTTATAGCCATAACCCATATACATATTTGAGTTACTAAATAAACTGCTTCTAAAACCCTAGATATTGGTCAGAACTTTTCATCTTCATCTTACAAGTGCAGGATTTTTAGATGTCAGCTAAATCAAAGGTGTCTGGTCAAAGAAACTACAACAGTTAAAATACAATGATAAATCATTCTCTGACAGGCCAGAAAGGAAGTTTAAAAGCTGGTCAGCAAAACTCTAATTGTTCTTGAACATATTCAATGAATATTCAATACTGAGTTAATTTTTATGAATACATTTATAAATATATTGTTTTGTTTACTATTTTAAGTGAATCTTACAACTGTTTCGTATGAGAATTGGTATATAGTGATCTCTTTCAAATTCTTTTAAAAGTCGAGTAACATTGATTAGGTTTAGTTTAATTATTTATAATTATATAGCAGTTCATATTGTGGGGCTAAATTAATGGTTTCTTAAAATTTCTGTAAATTTCAGTGTTTTGGTCTTTTAAAGACCATAGCAATATTTTAAATAATTAGTTTTTTGAAAGAGAATTTTTAGAAGGTCATAGTATGACTTAGTTTTCTTAGGAAAAATTTCTCATTTAATATTCAGAAATATGTGATTCACATTTAGTAACCAAAATTTAGAATAAGATTTAGCATCCCAAATCTGACCTATAATCACCTTCAGAAACATAGCTTTATCTAGAAACACATTGATATCAAATGTTAATGATCTTCCTATTAATTACAAAATTATGACTGATACGCCATTTGGTGAAATGATGACAAACTTATATGAAATAGTAAAGAATGTGTGCAAACTGAAAACAGCCCCCAAAAATTCCATCACATCAATTGCTGAGACTTTACATTTTAATTGCTATAAATACAAAATTAAAGCTGATGCTACTTAAATGGATTCATTAAAAATATATAGCTATTGACTATAATTTAAAAATTCATTAACATACTGCTTATGAGTTGATACATTTGGTAAAGGTTGGTGATTATTTGATCAATTGATTTTGGGCAAAATTGATCTAGTGCTAGCAGAGATGGTCTAGTTAAGGGAGACAGAATACCTTTGCTTGCTGAGTGGGAATACTTAAGGTGTGACATCAGAATCAATATGTTTCTAAAGTCCAGTAGTTAAGTAAACATGTTAAAACTGGTGTTCATAGGTTTTCCATTGATTCAAGAAACTATGGAAACTAATAAACGATTTCTTTCATTTTTGTTCACTTACAGAAGTTCTAAGAGAAAAATTTCATTCACTGCCTTTTTATTGTATCAGCAGCTGTTCTTCTTGGTAACAAAACAACTTCCCTTTAGTTCTCTGAGGAGATCCAAGGTCTTGCCAAGAGCAGAAGTTGAACAGATGCCTCACTAAATGTAGTTCTATTCTTGGTTAGTCAAGGTCACTTGTCTTCAGCAGATTGAGTTTTTTATTGTTTTTGTATTTTATTTTATCCAGGAAATATTTTGAAAGCTGTAAACAGCCCAGGTGAAATTAATTTGACTGTTGATGAGTTATAAGGAATAAAATATATAAACCTGCCTCCTTTGATGGAATATTTTTCCTATAATAGCTTTGTGGGAATAATATGTGTCCAGTGTATTTATAGGCAAAGAAAAATTAGCTGCATGGACAAGAAGCCTGATGGATTTAATGTCAAAGGAAATAGGATGCTGTTGGAAATGAGCTAATTTACTAAAGCAACAAGTGGATTGACAACGTGGCAATAAATTGGCTTTCACGATATGTAATGGATGGTAGAGTTTAGGACTGTGCACAGGAAGAAGTATTTATTTGTAGCTTCCTGTCTCAGACCTCCACTTAAAATCCCTCAAACATGAATCTCACGAAGGTAGAGTAGCTTCTACAAGTTTGCATGGCCTTATTTCAAGTATGCTGTGTTAGTTTCCTTTTAAAGGAAATGAACATATGTAATACTGCTTTTGATATGTATTACTGTAGTAAAGTGTTGGTCACATACTTTAATTGCTCTTAATTTTGTAAGATTACTTTCATCAACCTTTTGAACTAGATTATTTTGAGGAA
Source organism: Macaca nemestrina (assembly GCF_043159975.1). Taxonomy (NCBI): domain Eukaryota; kingdom Metazoa; phylum Chordata; class Mammalia; order Primates; family Cercopithecidae; genus Macaca; species Macaca nemestrina. Next base: position 28,899,713 of record NC_092126.1, on the reverse strand, counting down.
TTGACTTTAAGATACTTAACATCAGTTTAAGATGATCACATCTTAAAACTTTCAAAAAAACTTTTATCTTTTTTGTTTTAAAAAATGCTGCCATAAACCTAAGTTTATACATTGTAGAATATGTGTGTACTTCCACAAGATAGAGCCCTACAAATGGAGTGGATGGGTCAATATATATTCACAATTAATATTTTAATACGTTCTTTAACTTTCCTGCTAAATTAATCATTATCCCACTGTAGCTGTGTGAGAACATCTATTCCCCATAAGCTTGTCAGCATTGTATTTTATCAGCCTTCTAGATATTTGTTAATATTATGAACAAAAAGTGATATGTTGTTATGATTTTGATATATCTGATTAGTAATGAAATTGAACATCTTTCACATGTTAATTGTGTAATTAGCCTAGTTCTTATCAGTTTAAGAATTAACTAATGGGCAGATTTTGTCTCTTTATTTGTATGCATGAATTTTATTTTATAGAGTCTAAGGCTTAGGGAAATTTTCCTTTTTGTTTGTTTACTATGATTATTTCTTTTTCTCTGTTACCTCTCTTTAGAACTCCTATTAGATGCATGTTAGCTTTTCAATATCTAATCAATACACCTTTTGACTTTGCTTTCTCACACTGTTAAACTTTTTGTCCTCTACTGTCCAACCCTAGTCCACTGCATTCATCGGGGAGGTCCCAATGCTCTGTCTTCCAGATTCCCAGTTTTTATCAAGGTTCATCCTGCTATTTAGTTCTTGATGTATTTTGTTTTAATTTTAGCTTTGGTGTTTATGATTTTTATAATAACCTATTTATGTGGTTGTATAATTTTTTGTTTTTTGTTTATTCTCACTATCCTCTTGGATATTCGTGATTAGAGCCTTAGTTCTACCCATTTTTAATCTTTCTTTTAATTTTTTTTTTTGGTCTGTTTATTCAAATTTCCTTGGGGTAGTAGATCCTTTTCAAGTTGATGGTTTTCTCCACTGGTCTCAGGTTGTACAGTCTTAGTAGCTTCAGTATAGTTCCACAGACTAGATGATAAGTCCTTTTTATTTGACAGCAAATGCAAGTTCTAAAGACAGGAATTTTCCCTCTTATTATTGTTCGGGGGGAACAATAACCTTCAACTAGTTTATAGTTTTCTTGCATGTCCTAGAAAATGTGTTACCTAGGATTTTGTCTCATATTTCTGGCACTTTTGCTCACTCTTAAAGTCTCTCATGTAAGAATTCCTGCTTTGATAGAATGCACTCATGTTTGTTTTCATTTTTTGAGGTAGCAAACATAATAATTACCAACCTTAAGAGTCCGCTACTCTCACTGGGGTTCCAACATGCTTTTATTTTTCTCTTGACTGATTGTCATCCAATCTGTCTCCAAGGAATGCCTTTATCTTGGGATTGTTTAAGGCCTTCTCTGATTGAGATAGTCTTAATTCAGCTGAATTTTGATATTAGTCTATTTCCATCTGCTTTATATCTTCCAGGAAATTCACAGTTGTCCCATATTACTAGTGCTCTTTTCTATTTACTTTTGTTTTTTCACTTGTCCCTTTCAAAGGTATTTGGGAAGTCAGGAGATTGCTCAGTCAGTAATCTTCTATTTGAACTAAGAAGACCACAGTTCTTTTATTACTGACATAAAATGTCTCTAGTTAAACAAATAGTATTGTCATTTTGAGTAACTGATTATATTTTTTTCAAGCTATTCCTTTTAAGCTTCCTATGGAGTTAGCTTGGATTTGTGGTTAAATTTGATCCCATTATATTTATTTTCACTCAGTCTGATTCCAATAAAAGAGATGACTACTTATCTTGCTTCTTTGAAATTCTTGTAGCAGGTGTATTTAGAAAAGGTCCACAAACTTACTGGAAATTTAACCCAATCAAATATTATTAGAAGCATTAGTCTTCTTTTAAGTGCAGGATTGTCAGTGATTTAACATTTTTACATAAATTTTTAGAAAGATTCATTTATAGATGCATTGAAACTTTCTTATTTTAAAACATCAGTAATGAGAGAGTTTAATTTGAAAGCTGAAACTGATCCCATCCAAAGATTATTTTCATTTTTTATTAGACTTTAAGTTTTAGATTTTCAAATACATGCTTTAAAAAATATTAAACATTTTTTATTGCCAATATTTAATAAGTTCTTTCTTTCTAAAACCTGTAATTTGGTGCTCAACACAAAGGTTATGTGTAAGAATTGACTATGAATGTAAATTAGCAAAGTTTCTGCATAGATAAAAATAAGAACAATCTTCTTATTTCCATGGACACTAATATTTCCTTGTCTTTCAGTCATACCGTTCTCTCCCTCTTCTCCTTGCTTCTCTTCATTTTGTTCTTTTGTGTTTAATTTAACAAACATTTATGCAGTATTTTATATGTGCCTGGCACTGTGTTAGACCCAAGAGATACAATGGATAAGACATGATGACTAGATAAGACATGATTTTTACCTCATATTTTGACCTTTGTTTCTGTGCAGAGATCAAATGAGAAAGGTATAAAAATATTCTGTAAAATTGTCTTATAATAGAAGATGTTGTAAAAGGTACAGGCAGATATACAGTATCAATTTAAATTTTGAATAGAGGGAAAATGCTATAAAATTAGGCTTAAAAACTTTCAGATTGTTGTCTTAAGTACTGAGTGTTAAATTGGAGATAATATATTGCAGAAGGAGACTCCTCAAAGCAAGCATTGTTTCACTGAAGAAATTTCTTTTTAACTTGAAAGCTTCAAACATCTTGGGAAGCTTATTAAGTATTAGCACTTCTCTCTTGTAGTTTTTGGTTGTGTTTGTGCAAAAATAAATGAGACAGTAGGTGTGAATTTTTTTTGTAAACCACGAAGTACTTCATAAATATAAGGTGCTATTATTGTGAAGGGAGGTGATATTGAGAGACTATGAAACAATTTTGATAAGGTGTAGAACCGAGCATATTTGGAAAGGAAAAGACAGTAAATTTTAAGGAAAATTATAACTACCTAAATGATGTATTTTGAAGCATGCTCGAATGGACTTCATTTCCAGAAATATCTTCTGTCTACAACTTGTTATGGCATTTAAAATTCTGCTAGAGAAATTGCTTTTGTTTGATGCTAGTAGTAGGTAATAGTATGCATTCAAAAATAGTATTTTTTGAAATGCAGCAGTTTCACATTTGAAAGTACTTTGCTGTATTTTTTTTGGCTCTTGATAACATTTTGTGCTAGCTGTTGGTGATGGTATTGTTATCTTCATCATCTTTATTCCTTTTCTTTAGTTGAGCAAGTGTTAGTAGATATTGTTCCTTTTTTATTGGTGAAGAAGTAAGGATCAAAAAGTTGTATGAATTATTTATCCGATTTCCAATGAGTGACAGGCTTAACCCACACTATCTTACTTTTGTTTTCTTTCTACTCTACCATGATTAAATTCTTAATGAAAGAAGTGTTTATTAGGCACCTATTGTAGGGCTAGGACATTTCAAAGTCAGTACGGTTTCTCCATAGGGCGCACAAGTTAATTGGAGATATAAATGTTATGGGTTAGAAACAATAGACAATGGGGACTATTACAGGGGGAAGAGAAGGAGGGGGGTAGGGGTTGAAAACTACTTATTGGGTACTAGGTTCATTACCTGGGTGATGGGATCAATCCTACCCCAAACTTCAGCATCATACAATATATTCATGTAACAAATCTGCACATATATCCTCTGAATCTAAAATATAAGCTAAAATATGAGAGAATGTCATAATACAGTGTTTCACTTTAAATACTAAGTGGTGTGATGAAAGCTTTGATTATTTAGACAACGGAGAAAACAATATTGGTTGGTTTAGGTCTAGGAATGGTTTTTTAAGAGGTGGAATTGCCCAATTATCTAAAAGCTACAAAATATAGTTAGATAAGGAGTAGAAGGCCCTCTCAGGGTAGGTTAAAAGCATTATGAGCAAGACATCATAACTGAAATGACAGAAAAAAATGATCAATAAGACATGATATGTTTTAGGGGAAAATACCAATAACTTCTATAATCACATGTTTCCCTGAGCCTCAGCTATAGTATAGGAACACTTGAAAAAAATCTCTTTTGCCAGCTTGAGGCTTGCCGGGAGTCTCATAACCCCATTTTTCTGCTGTCATTATCTACATCTGTGCCTTAACCCCGGTTCCACTCATGAGCTTTGCTTGGGCTTCCTGAAGTTCCAAGATGCCAATGTGTTCATTCCCCTTGCTGGTTGTCAGATTCTTCTTGTCTCTATTCTATTCTGACTTTTTAGAAGGGATCACACAGCAGAACTTCTTGGCTCTGGTATCATAGGCTTTTCATTTTCTTGATTCACATAGCCCCTTTTTTCCCTCACAGTATATTCATGTTGACAGGGTAGATGAATCAGAGAGGAATTCATGTCTTATCTCTTCATACCCAACAGATAACTTCTTGGGTCTCAACACCTGACAGTTCTGGACATCTGCTTTATCACTTAACAATGGAACATCTTTTACTCCCTCTATATTTTGGCAGAATTTGGCCCTGTGTATAGGATTGGCTTGCTGAAGTTTTTCGCCTGTCACTACGAAAGCAGAGGAGAAGATATTCCATCAACTTGATAATTACCCAGGAGTCAGAGCAAGGCCTGTGACCCAACCTCAGCCAATCTGATGTTTCATCCTGGAACTGATTCTAAAGCAAGTGACTCAAGAAAGAAAGATCAGTTAGAAGCTATTGGTGGTGACTGATGCAGCTTCGATGTCAGTGGTTTCTAGTACTGGTCCTTTCTTTCAGAATCATCAGTCCTGTAATTGGATTTTCCTGTTCCTTGGTCCTCCAGCTAAGATCTTTCCTGTGTCCTGGTCTTTTTTCAGTTTGCATCGTCTTCTAGCCTTCTTGCAGATTCTGCAAATCTAATATCTGTCTATCAACTTCCTGAGTATGTTTTGTTCATTTGCTTTTTCAAAAATATTAAAATAGCCCAAGTTAGTTTATTTTTCTTACAAGAAAGTACTCTGTTTGAAACTCAAAACCCTGTTGCCAAGTCTGGCTTATTAATCCAGGCCGATGTCTCTTTTCTTGTGCCGTATTCTCCTTAAGAGACTCAAGCCTCTCCTCTGTTCAGTTATTGTCTTCCTCTACCACTCCAAAAGTGGCCAGGATACTTGCATATGCCTAAACCTCATAAAAGAAATAGCTCTACTCTTTTTCTGAATCTTCTAGTTCACATATATATTGATAAAATGATTAGCTACTATTTAAGAGGTGAGGAGAGGAAAAGTGACATCTAATCTCATGTGTTAGAAAGTTTCAAATTTCTGCTCTAATCCAATATCACTGATATTATCAGTTAATGCTCAGCACCAATATATTGAGATGGGTACTTTTACCCAGTGAAAGACTAAAAAAAAAAGATGTTTGCCTCTGGTGGAAAACTAGGTTTTCTTTAGCACATCCTTCCTGGTTATGTTTATATGGAGGTCTCTGTACTGTTTATTGTCTTTAAAATAATTACATCTCTGTAAACTGTGGAAAGTGGGTAGAAGTACACATGATTATTGTCTGTGGATGTGCGAATACATCATGCTTGGTAGAGGCTAAATTGACTTCCTTTCTCGGCCTTGGAAGAACGCAGTTTTTAGTCTATTTGTGTGGTTCTCTGGATTCTCCTTTGAGAATCCAAAAGAATTCAACTAGTTGACTGATTATCTTATTAATTAATCAGTTAAATAAAATGTTTGATACCTACATGCTTTATGTTTGAGAGATTTTATCTTTTAAAAAAATTATCCTTTAACAACTTGATTTTACCAAATAGGAAATATTACACTTTTAGTATCCAGTGACATAAACATAGCTAATAAATAGCAGAGGTGGAATTTAAATCCAGATTTTCCAACTTCAAATTCAGAATTTTCTGAATTCAAATTTACATAGGAAAGAAGTGATAGGTAAAATGGGAGTCCTATTACTTCTGTCCAACTCTGTACATTAGTGTTCAAGTGAGCTCATTTTCTCCAATCTGTTGCCTTTGATTTTTGCTTTACAAGTTACTGAGAGATTATTATTCTGATAAAATGCTTTATTTCTCTTTGTCCTTCGCCTAGTGACTTCCATGGTCAGTTAGAAATACTTTGAACTATTGATTCCAGAATTTAATCCACCCCCAACAATTTTGCCCTCTGTACCCTCCAATATTATCTCATAAGCAACACACCTTATTCTTACTCATCTTTGTTTTCTCAGATTTAATTTTCTGTGTTATGAGGCCTTCTTGTACTCTGATTTGCTGAACCTAATAAACCCTGAAAAATCAATTTCAGTGAATTTTTTACCTCTTCCATAAAGTTTCTGGCATTGGAGCCATTGTTGCCTCCTCTAAAAGTTAGCCCGTGTCTGTTTAGACATTTAGCAGTTAATCTTAGCAATTGTTTTTGGGGTATGTAAGCATTTTGTGCATCATGTCCTTAAAGGCAATTTAGTTCAGTAGTTAAGAATACAGGTTTTGGAGCTGGACTTCCTGGCTTCAGATCCCAACTTTGCCACTTCCTTTCTCTGTAACCTTGGGCAAGTTATATAAATTCTCAGTGGTTTGGTTTCTTTATCTCTAGCAGGACCGTGAGAGTTCCTATGTAATTGAATTGTTGTTGGAATTACGTAAGTTAATACATGTCAAGTCCTTACAGATATATTTGTTTCAAAGTTGTATAAAATTTTACTCTTACTATTGATATTATTTCTATTTTACTGTTTCTTGGCTTACTGTTTTCCAACTAAATTTTAAGTTAGTTGTGGAAACAAATAATTTTTTAAAATTTGTGCGGTATTTTTTACAAATCTGATGCCTAATCACTGGGTAAAGAGGAGCTACTGACAAATGCTTTTGAGCAGGGTTTTGTGTATCAAAGGTAGTGTTTAAACAGTTTGCAGTAAGGTATGGGAAAGGTTTTTGAAAAGGTTGGATTAAGAACTGCTGCAATAGTTCTAACATGTTATAATTTTTTTTAATTTAAGTTCTAGGGTACATGTGCACGACGTGCAGGTTTGTTACATATGTATACATGTGCCATGTTGGTGTGCTGCACCCATTAATTCATCATTTACATTAGGTATATCTCCTAATGCTATCCCTCCCCCCTCCCCCCTCCCCCCTCCCCACAGTAGGACCCGATGTGTGATGTTCCCCTTTGTGTCCAAGTGATCTCATTTTCAATTCCCACCTATGAGTGAGAACATGCGGTATTTGGTTTTCTGTTCTTGCGATAATTTGCTGAGAATGATGGTTTCCAGCTGCATCCATGTCCCTACAAAGGACATGAGTTCATCCTTTTTTATGGCTGCATAGTATTCCATGGTGTATATGTGTCACATTTTCTTAATCCAGTCTGTCATTGATGGACATTTGGGTTGATTCCAAGTCTTTGCTATTGTGAATAGTGCCACAGTAAACATACGTGTGCATGTGTCTTTATAGCAGCATGACTTATAATCCTTATATCCTCAGTAATGGGATGACTGGGTCAAATGATATTTCTAGTTCTAGATCCTTGAGGAATCGCCACACTGTTTATCACAATAGTTGAACTAGTTTACAGTCCCACCAACAGTGTAAAAGTGTTCCTATTTCTCCACATCCTCTCCAGCACCTGTTGTGTACTGATTTTTTAATGATTGCCATTCTAACTGGTGTGAGATGGTATCTCATTGTGGCTTTGATTTGCATTTCTCTGATGGCGAGTGATGATGAGCATTTTTTCATGTGTCTGTTGGCCATATGAATGTCTTCTTTTGAGAAGTGTCTGTTTATATCCTTTGCCCACTTTTTGATGGGGTTGTTTTTTTCTTATAAATTTGATTGAGTTCTTTATAGGTTCTGGATATTAGCCCTTTGTCAGATGAGTAGATTGCAAAAATTTTCTCCCATTCTGTAGGTTGCCTGTTCACTCTGATGGTAGTTTCTTTTGCTGTGCAGAAGCTCTTTAGTTTAATTAGATCCTATTTGCCAATTTGCCTTTTGTTGCTGTTGCTTTTGGTGTTTTAAACATGAAGTCTTTGCCCATGCCTATGTCCTGAATGGTATTGCCTAGGTTTTCTTCTAGGGTTTTTATGCTTTTAGGTCTAACATTTAAGTCTCTCATCCATCTTGAATTTGCAAACATTTATTGAGTATTCGTCATGTGCCTGACATAGAGATAAAACTTATTGATTCATAATGGACACATAACCATTCCAATCTTCAGAGCATTTAACACCCAGTACAGAAAAATTAATAAATGAATTAAGAGGCGCAATCAATTGCTGAACTTTATGTATAGGGACAGGATGCAGAGTGGAGAGTAAGCTGGTGGTGGTTTCTTGAAGGAAGTAATGCTTAAGCCTTGAACTGGAGGAGTTGGGAGGTAAAAATGGGGTACTGTTCCAACCAAGCGAGTAGAACAAACAAGGCGGAACCAACATTGCAGTTCAAGACAACTGCAGTGGGTTCAGGTTTGGCTGTGGCACAAAATAAAGCTGGAGAAGTCACAGAAGTCCATCCTGCCATTAAAAAAAAAAAAAAAAAGGTTTGGACCCTTTCCTACAGTTAATAGAGAATGTGTGCAGATTTGAGTTTCTAAAATAAGTCATCAATAATGTTTTCAGACGATTGTGATTCTGTTTTGCCTCATTTTAATATTGTAGAAGTAAAGACATATTTTGCACGGACACAATTAATATGATAGTGACTCTTCCTTACCGCAAGAACAGATAAATTTTCCAAACAACAATTATAACAACCAGTGCCAATACCCACTCCCCATTGATGTTTTCAAATTTTTCTTAATACAAAGGAATACACTATATTTAGTTTCTAGGATATCTCTTAGAATGTTGAATTCCATTAAGTAGCCACGACTTTTGAGATGAATTAGCTGTCTCACTAAGAACAGGATCTGCAGAAACGAGATACATGTTAGTAAATATTGAAAGAGGATAGATGAGAAAAGAGGGATTTCAAACAAGGCCGCTGCCTGAAAGAGCCACAAACTAACCAGAACCTCAAACAGTGGCAGGTGTCAGGTGAACAGATGATAAAGACTGACTGGCTGACCAAGAAGTGCCAATATCAGCTTCATGTTTATGGAAGAACATTATAAAATAGGAAATATGCTGTGAGAAGAGATAGCTTGATATTTTCAAAGCTGTTTTTAGTTTCCCCTCAAATATTTAACTTTTACCATGCTGCATATTATCGCACTCATAGCACTGTGTCATTCTACCAATATATAAAGTCTGATAGTTATTTGTGACTAATCACATTTAAATAAATCGTGTTATGTGTTGAACTGAACTTAATTCTACCCTTTGTTTTTCATCTCACATGGTGCTTTTAGAACAATAAGTTCCACAAAAGTCAGAGCACAAACTTTCATTATAGAAGCTATTCGCTAATATTACATAAATTGTAATCAGAAACAAAGGCCATCATGTCCTAAGAGGCATCCTTTTAAATCATGTAACCAAATGATTTTAATCATGTAACAAAATGATTACCCTCAATTTGTAAATATGTATTTCATCTTGTAATACCAGAAATTCTTGTAGTGACAAAAACTGCTGGACAAAAACTGCTATTCATGTAATTCCTGCAGCAGAAATGTACTTTGATCATTAATTGCTAGAATTAATTCATATATAATCATTATATATTTAAATTTTATATAAATAAAAATATATGATGTATTATATATTTTTATGTTATGTACATATAAATATATATGTACATAATGATATATGTTTTTAAATGTCTTAGCAAGGAGTACCTAAATTTTCTTTTCTTTTTTTTTTTTTTTGACGGAGTTTTGCTCTGTCACCCAGGATGGAGTGCAATGGCAGGATCTTGACTCACTGCAATCTCCACCTCCTTGGTTCAAGCGATTCTCCTGCCTCAGCCTCCCAAGTAGCTGGGATTACAGGTGTGCATCACCACTGCCGGCGAATTTTTGTATTTTTAGTAGAGATGGGGTTTCACCATGTTGGTCAGGCTGGTCTTGAATTCCTGACCTTGTGATCCACCCACCTCAGTCTCTCAAAGTGCTTGGATTACAGGCGTGAGCCACCGCGCCTGGCTGAGTACCTAGATTTTCTAATTATAAGGGACTGTCTCTTATCCTTATAAACAAGATGTTTCTTTTGGATATATTGAGTAAAATATGTAAATCACTGAGAATTATATTGATAAATGGTAGATGATGTTACTGAAACACGGTAATATGTGACATAAATATTACTGTTTTAGTTTAAAAAGTGAGTTGTCCTTTCTATCTATATGAACTGGGTTTTATTCAGCAAATTTCCTGATCTAATGCCACAGTTCATTATGAAGAAGTTCATAGTAGGATTTCTTTTTAAACTGCTCTGCTATAAATCCCCATGTGGCGTGAATATATTGGTATAAGTTTTTATTGTGATACTGAAGCATATAATATCTTGTTCAATGAATTCCTAAGCCTGGCATTAAAAAAAAAATTTTTAAGTAAATTAATCAAATTATTGTTCACATCATTCCAGAAACTGATATGAGGCAGCTTTCCAAGATACAAATAAGTGATTAAATATAAAATTTACTTTTATTAAGTGATTAAAAATATAATTTGATTTTTATGTGATTAAATTTTTTTCTACATAAAAATAAAACAAGAGAAAAAATGGGTGGAAGTAAGAGTGGTGAAAAACGTAAAGTTAAAAAAATAAGATGAGTTCCAAGAAAATGTTGACATAAAAGATGATCTTGGGAAGTTGCTAAATGTGGTTGACAGTGTATTCAGACCGAAACATAAGCACAAATAACTGGTAGTTTGTTTTTATGTGTCTGTTTTTAAAGAGAATTTAAAAATAACTAATAATAGTCTATTAAATGAATACAGTTTATAAAATTTTATATTGTAAAACAAAATTGGCATGTCTTTAAAATTTACTGAAAGTCCTGAATATTATGCCACCCAACCAAAATTGTGAAGCTCTTACTACATAGACAGTTGGATTTCCACCTTTTTTTTTTTTTTCCCCTGGCACAATGTTTTATTATCAGGGCATAAGCAGTGTGATCTTTAACTAACTATGGTTTTCAATTTTACCTATTTTTAAAAAATCTTTTAAATGAACATTAGTTCAGCTTCATCTTTATTAACTAATTTTTGTAAAGATTTGATGCCTTCCTATGTTATATACTATTGTCAATTTATAGCAATGGTAGCTTTCACCTATGAATCTCCCAAAATCAGACTTTGATCAAACTTTAATACATGAAGTTCTCCCAAACCATTACTTTTACAGTGAGAGTTCATTAGTAAATTTCTGTCCTTAAAGTTGTGCTGTTTTATTAATTTTGAATGTATTCTCAGGATAAGCATACTAAATCATTGGGATATTTTCAAGCATGTAAAAAAATTTATATATAAACAGTTATTCTCTTAAAATTATAGTAAATACGGCTGGGCGCCGTGGCTCATACCTGTAATCCCAGCACTTTGGGAGGCTGAGATGGGCAGATCACGTGAGGTCAGGAGTTAGTGACCATCCTGGCCAACATGGTGAAACCCTGTCTCTGCTAAAGATACAAAAATTAGCTGGGCATGGGGGCAGGCACCTGTTATCCCAGCTACTAGGAAGGCTGAGGCATGAGAATCGTTTGAACCTGGAGGGTGGAGGTTGCAGTGAGCTGAGATCACACCACTGCACTCCAGCCTGGGTGAAGTAGCCAGACTCTGCCTCAAAAAAAGCAGGAAAAAAAAAAAAAAAAAAAAAACCAGGAAAAAAAAGAAAAGAAAAGAAAAAAAATTATAGTAAATACTCATATATGCTGCTAACATTTTTATCACAACATGTTTATTTTGTTTCTTTTCAAGTTTTTGTTTTCATCTAGTTATTTTTTAACATTCAAAATTTAACAGATGTTTTTAAAAGGTCAATTATGTGCCATTGTGCCATTTAATCTCACAGCCTTCTCTCTTCCAAGGACGCTCTAGTCTGTTTTACACATAAGAAAATTATGGTTTAGCAATGAGAAAGGATCATAGTAAGTGACAGAGCGGAGGTACTTGAACATACTTTTTTTGACTTTTTTTATATTCTACTCCACCAACTGCTACACAGCTCAGTGCCCCTTAGCTATGATCTTAATGAATGCCCTATTTAAATCTGATTGTTTTCTGTCACTAACCTGGGCCCCTCACCCTTATTTAATAATCTCCTGGGTACCTTGAAGAGCTACCCATACTGGTATTATCCATTGAATTATCAGTCCAAGACAGAATAAGTACATGGTATCTCAATTCACTCACATGAAGGCATGAGTTTTTGCTTTACTAAGTTCCATTCTAATTTATCTTTAAATGTTTTATTAATACTTATGTTATTACTAGGCAGATAATAAGTTGATGGCTTTCACATTTCAGATAGAAACCATTAGATGTTAATTTCTACTGTTCTGAAAACAATGTACTAATTTCCTTTTCATTCTAAAAACAAAATAACACTAAAAAGTAAAACACAAGGTCAGTTGATTGAGTTTGGCAGATATCTCACTTATTTTAGATATAAAATCCAATAGCATCACTTCACAAATGTATTTGCAGCACCAAATTAGTTGAGTTAGGAGAGTCGGGTTTAAAAATGTCCCTCTTAAGTTAGGGCTGGAAGTGCAAAGGGACTTCATGAGGAGGGTAATCATATGTCATGGTTTGCTTAGGCCAGTCCTGGCTTATGCCTATTATCCCAGCATTTTATCTGGTTTAGCAAGTATTTGAAGTTTTTGGTTTTTAAGGACAAGTTATTATTATTATTATTTATTTTATTAAGATGAACTGGGTTGAGTTTGATATATTTCTACTTTGTTTGCATCCCCTGCCATAATTTGAACTAGTAGTTTGTGATTCCCATGTGCAATGAAGACATTTCTAATTTTAACATGCGGTTAAATCTGATAGACAATGCCCAGCCTGTCCCTCTATTCTCAACCCTTTCCAACTCCAATCTCCCTTCAAAGACTATGTGAATTGTGTTTGCCGATAATACAAAGACCTCTCAGTCCTCAGGGGCTGAGAACAGCCAACAACTGTGCCAGATGCACAAAGCTGCCAAGCTACCAATGATTGCAGTTATGAAGAAATATGAGAAATTATAGAAATTATGCTTTTGGTATGGGAAATATGTATGGAAAAGAGAGGATGCATGGTCCTGTTCTATAGAGAGTAGTCTGTAACTTTTTGTTATTATTTGTATGTTTAAGTCTACAACTATATTGCATTGTTTGGAAAACCTTTTTTATTTTGGAATAGACCCTTTTGGCTTCAATAACAAAGTAAAAAAAAGAAATGTGTTTATTGAAATGTTAGGTACTAATTTTATAGTTATTAAAAAATGTTGATGACAACGTGTAACATGCGCAAAAAGTTTGTTGACATTTACCACCCATTATGGGGACTATACACGTATCACAAACCACCTGACCACCAGAAGATACAAATTTGCTGAAGAAGCATCAGTGTCTACTTCAAATACTGTATGCATTTTGTTCAAAATGAGTTAGAAATTTAGGACTAAAGTATTCAAATAATGGAGTAACAATATAGTCGTATTTTGAATATGTAATAAGCTATAATTATTGTGAACAATTCATGCAAACAGGAGCATATTAAAATGGATCATTACAAAAGGAGAAACTAAGCAAATAAACAATGAGAGCCCCACTTGTGTAGAAGACTTAATTTGAAAGTTTATAATTGCACTTTAAAATATCTTGAGTTATGGGTAGGATGTTTTGTTAGAGCTCCCTTCTTTAATTAAGTTACTCATATATTTGAAGCACTTAAATTTGGCTAAGGATTCAAAATAATCAGAATAGAGACAAATTGTTGATGTTTTTGGTATAGAATGTTTGTCAAAGGAAGTTATTCTAAATAAAAGTTAAAAAATCTATAAGAATATTTACATATTTGAATATAGAAATATTAAAATTGAGAATATATTTTATGTAGCATAATTTGCTTTTTGCTTACCAGACAACTCAAAGAAAACATACTTTTTCAGTTAAAAATTTTATGGTTTGGGCCGGGCGCGGTGGCTCAAGCCTGTAATCCCAGCACTTTGGGAGGCCGAGACGGGTGGATCACGAGGTCAGGAGATCGAGACCATCCTGGCTAACACGGTGAAACCCCATCTCTACTAAAAAATACAAAAAACTAGCCGGGCGAGGCAGCGGGCGCCTGTAGTCCTAGCTACTCGGGAGGCTGAGGCAGGAGAATGGCGTGAACCTGGGAAGCGGAGCTTGTAGTGAGCTGAGATCCAGCCACTGTACTCCAGCCTGGGCGACAGAGCGAGACTCCGTCTCAAAAAAACAAAATAAATAAATAAATAAATAAATAAATAAATAAAAAATAAAAATTTTATGGTTTACAAAAAATGTAAATTGAAAATGTTCACAATTTCTAATATGTTATCCATAAAAATGCATCTTTGAAGAAGTTTGCAGGTAGTTTTATAAAAAAGCAAAAATAATATCACCAATTGAAATAACATATAAATAATATTAGTAACATGGTAGTAGGGATAGAAATAGATAAACTCTTCAAATACTTAAAGGTATGCAAAATGTTTCTCTGTTTATGTTTTTTCTAGGCTAATTTCTTACACTGTATTTTAAAAGGCTTTACAATGCTTTTCAATATTTTTTCTAAATATTTTAGCATTCTTAAACTATAAAATATCTTTGATAAAATCAATGCAATTACTAGAAGCAGAAAGTGACTACTATGCTATGTTTATTATTCAGATAAGATTTAAGAAGTATTTTAATGTTAGTGTACTATGTAAAATAAGTACCAATTTTATTTTTAGAAAGAATATCATTTTGAGAATAGGTATTGAATAGTACATTTTATTGCTTCACCAATATATTTTAAACCAAAATTTTCAATTTTTAATCATTTCAAAAATTATACCATTTATTTGCATTGCTCACATTCACTGTTAAATATCATCTGATTTGGATGATAAATCACATGGCCTCCCTGCTCATAATGGCTAGGACCAGGAACTTAATTCTACTGTCAACTGAAGCTACTACTTTCTGTCTTTGTCTTTCCTCTGTCATAAGCATGTGTGATCTTGGGAATGAATTACATAGCCTAATGTGTCTGTGAGAGCCCATTTCTCTATAATCGAATGGTTCTTAGAGGTGGCTGGATAAGAACCCCTACACAGCTGTCTACTGCTAATTGATTTGAAGTTGAAAATAATAGCTTTAAACTATGGTACTCTCTCTTGCTGGGGGTGGGGGGTGGGGAGAGAGAGAGAGAGAGAGAGAGTGTGTCTGTGTGTGTGTGTTCTGAACACGATTTAAAAATAAATAGAGCTGGTTTCAGGTAAGTGGTTATCAGTTTTTCTTTCCTTCTAAGATTCATGTTTTAGCCAAAATAGTTTTTAAAAAGCATATAACAAAACATTTTAAACAAGTTGAGAGAAAAAAATATCAAGGTTGGGGAGGGAACCATAATGTATTGTAAATGAAGGACCTAAAGAGATCTTTTATCATTCATTATAAATGAAATCTTATATCATTCATTATAAATGAAATCAAGATGCTTTTAATGAACTCTAAAAATTGAAGTATTCATTCAGATGCTCTCAGCAATCTTTGCGCTTGATCTTTCTGAGTCTTGTCAACATGGAGGACAAATACACAGACAAGGACGTCAAATAAAGAAGTACAAAGAATGTTTCCTATACCTATTAGGAGGCAGATGGTCATAAAAAAGAAACCAAAATAGAGATCAAAAGAATACAGTGTTTATGCTATATATTTGCTCATTCATCCACCCACCCACTTACCAAACCAGTCATCTATTTACCTACTCGTTCAACTGCCCATCCACCCACCCAACTATCTGTCTACCTATCCATCCGCTCACTCTTTCATATGTCTAACTAATAGCTGATAAATGCATCGTTTTAATATATTTCAATGGCAAAAAAATGAGAACGAGGCCCTGATCTTAAGTTATTTATAGTCTCATGTAGAGATTTGATGCCAAAAAATGTATTTCAGTATAGCTAGATTTCTGCTTGTATTCCAGTGCTTTGGGCAAGATGAGTTCTTTTCCGAGAATTTAGAAAATATCTTAGAGTTACTCTTAATGCTAATAAAGTTCTGATCCTCAGGTGTATATAGTCGGTCAAACTCTACTTAACTATTCCAGTTAATTTTAACAAATATTTATTGAATACTTATAAGCCAGGCACTGGGGTACAGAGAAAACTGGTAAAACACCACACTTACACTCAAGCAAGGGGGTATAGGTACACATGGATTTGTTGAAAACCACCCCACTGATTTTCTGATAGAAACATGCTCAATGTACTATAGGAATACATAGAAGTGGCATCCACCCTCACCTGAGGTGGTGGGGGGCAGTAATAGTATCAAGGAAGATCTCTGTGAGAAGTCTGAAAATATGTATGAAATTAACCAAATAGAAGAAGGGAGGGAAGGGCATTCCAGGAGGCACAAAAAGTATCAGCAGAGGCATAAAGGTGACAGGCATTCCAGGAGGCACAAAAATATGACTGGAGGCATAAAGGTGACAAACAGTGTGATGGGAAATTATTATTAATTATTTTTATTTCCATAGGTTTTGGGGGAACAGGGGGTATTTGGTTACTTTAGTAAGTTCTTTCGTGGTGATTTGTGAGATATTTATTGCACCCAGTAGCTGAGCAGTATGCACTGAATTATCTGTCACCCCTTTTCCACCCTTTCCTCTGAGTCCCCGTAGTCCATTGTATAATTCTTATGCCTTTGCATCCTCATAGCTTAGCTCCCACTTAGGAGTGAGAACATAGGATGTTTGGTTTGCCATTCCTGAGTTACTTCACTTAGAATAATAGTCTCCAGTCCGATCCAGATTGCTGTGAATGTGTGAATGTCATGAATTCATTCCTTTTTTATGGCTGAGTAGTATTCCATCTCATATATATATATATGTGTGTGTGTGTGTGTATATATATATATATATGTTTCTTTATCCTCTCATTGATTCATGGGCATTTGGGCTGGTTCCACATTTTTGCATTTGCAAATTGCGCTGCTATAAACATGTGTGTGCAGGTATCTGGGCTGCAAAAGCATAAGTGGAAAGGCATCCTGGGCAGTAGATGAACTGGAGTGGAAAGCTGGGATCTATCATGCAAGGACTTTTATGAAATTTCAAGAAGCTTGAAAGACCACTGAAATGGTTTTAAGTGGTGGGGATGACAATGACATGGTTAGTTTTTATTCTAGATAAAGTTTTTCAACCTTAGCACTATTGACCAGATAATTACTTGTCATCTTGTAGGGCTGGGGTGTTATCCTGTTCTATTATAGGATTTTGAGCAATATTTCTAGTCTATACCCTGTAGATAAGAGTAGCATTACCCAGTTGTGACATTCAAAAATGTCCTGGACATTGTCATTGTCCCCTGAGGAGCAAAATTGCCCTAAGTTGAGAACCAGTGTTTTGGATGAATCACCCAGGGGATGAATTGAAGAAAGAAAGACAAGTGGTGAAATCAGAATCAAATGCAGAAAGAATTTAGAGATTAAAGCCCGCCAGATATGGCAGATAATTTGAGAGATACTGGGATGGAAAATATCAGAAGAAGAGAAAGAGCAAGGCAAAGACAGGGAAACTGGAGGAAATCATGGGTTTGGTTTTTGAACTTGAAAATTCAGGGTGCCTGAGTTCCCTCCAGGCAAATGGGTCTGGCAATCAGTGAAGTATACATACCTGAAACTCCATGAAGTTTGGTCTTGAAAAAAAAGATTTGGGTGTTGTTAATAAAAGTAAGGAAGGAGGTGTATAGAAATGCAAAACAAGTGGGCTGGCAATTGAACTTTTGGGAACATAAGTAGAAGAGTATACAGCAGGAGAGAAACTTATCAAAGACAACGAAGGGTCAGGGGTAAGAAAAGAGCTGGGAGTATTATCTCAAGCTTTTTGGGAAGGAAGTGTCTTAGTAACAATGGTAAAGAAAGGGGTATTCAAATAGAAAATAAAAAATATTTTTGGAGATAGCAGATTGAGTGGAAAATACAAAGCTAAATGAAGACTGTTATTTTCTTTTGTAGATTTGGTGGCTGACACAGTGTGTGTATTCAAAAAATGTTTGCCAGATGAATGAAAGAATAAATAAATGAATCATAATGAATTATACTGAATAAAGGACCTCTTTTAAGAAAGCAAAAGTGGGTCTGTGGGCCTGGAATATTCAATAGTCTTTGATTATAATATTATATCAATACCATACCTAAGAAAATGGACATAATTAATGCTTCTTCTTTGATCACTTTGTGATAATACGAAATAATCTGTTAATATATATGAAGTCTTTTGAGACTCTCACACATAGACATTCCAGGGATATATTTTTATGGTGTTCCTTTTCATAGCAGTATGCACAAATAGATAGCTGAATTAAGCCAGTGACAAAATAAGTGCAATGTGTAATGGGACTCATTTAATTTATAAATGATCATTTGTGTGTCTTGAAATATGCCAAGTTATGTCTGGAAGACTGTGAACAGCTGTCTCATACAGTTTATGGCTTTTCTCACCAAAAATGTAAAACGTGGATATTATATTCATCACCAACAGGATGTATTCTGGATATCAAAGAGGGAAAAAATGTTTTCTTGTGTGAAATTTTAATGTAATTGGTATGGATTTCAAGATTTTTTTTTAAATGTGCATCAGGGTGCTCAGTTTAGTTAGTATCAATTGGCAGTTCTACTAAGAATTATTAAAATAAGATGTTAGTTTCAGTTGAATTAATAAAACTCTAGTACTTATAGCCTTTGCCTGTTTATCTGCTTATGGTAGAGCGTGTCGAATGCTAAATACTACAGAAATTCATTTCCCAAGATTCAAGCACAATTTAAAGAAATTAGTCATGTACTCCTCTTGTCATTGTTGGGAAAAAGGAGCTAAGCAAAATGTTGGCAATTTGCAAAATACTGCATTATGTTTTATTCATAAGAAGACATTTATTATTTGTATTTACTATCAGAAAGTACACATTTAACATTTCAAATGTTATTATGTTTATTTCTATTGTACATCTTCAATATATAATAAAATATATGTAATCTGTTCAGAAGTTGTCTGGGTCTTACCAAAGAATAAATTCACTCTTTTTTGAAATTAAATTAACATCCTTACTCCATTTGGATATATGTTTTCAGCAACTTAAAAAAATTGAAAAGAGTGGTGTGTGATTCGCAATCAAATTAGTATGATTTGATACTATTAATCAAATACTATTAATATACCACCGTCTACCATAAGGCACAAATAATAAATTGTAGTCCTTACGCTCAGATATTTCCAAGCCTGTTGGTGAGAAGGTACCCTATATAAATTAATAAGAGGACAAGTAAATGCTGAGCACCATTAAGTTCAGTGCAGATGTGGAAAGCATTTAAGGAAAGGAGAGATCCATGGGAATTAAGGAAGCCAAAAGAGACTTATGGCAGATATGGTCTTCTTTCAATTTTTTTTGATGTTGGTAATACTCCAAAGAGAAATTTTTCCTCTTTATGGGTAGGAAAGAGATGAAAAGGGGGATTGAATTTGCCTTTCAGAGGAACCCAGTGTTAAAGCAAGGGATGAGGAGATGTCAGGTCTTTAATATTTCTGGATCCCAGGGATATTTTTCGTACTTTCCTTATTCAGTAAACAAAATCACAAAGCTATATCTATATCTATATCTATCTGTATCTATCTCTCCTCTATCTATATATAGTATATAAATATAGAATACACACTTCACATATATATTCCTATTATTATATTCGTAAATTTATGTGTGTAAAGTATAAATATATATGTATAGCTGTAAAGGAGTAAATAAACATGTAAAATATATATTACACCTTCTCAATTCCCATCCCTTAGCTGCTTTTAAAGCCATATACATTTTTTACTTAAAAAGATTCACTATGATTGCCCTCACATGCAAACTGTATCTTTTTAATGCTTAGAAGTTACTGATGAAAATAAATCACTAAAACATGCTTTCCTCATTTAGGAAAATAATTTCTACTTCTTGGGGAAAATGTTATTTTACTTTCTGAGGCCAAGGAGATATGTTTATCTAGAAAGTAATGCTGATAAATTTAAGAAAATACTTGGATCATTTTAAAATAAAGTAGGTTCTTCTAAACAAAGCTAATTTAGTCTTTGGGATTTTTGTAGGGTTTCTAACACTCACTCAGAGATTGACTATTACATTGCAAAGCATTCAAACTAGTCATGTGGACTACCTTAAATTATCCAAGGTATTTGAATTCCCCTGCAGAATTAAGCAAATGATTGTGCCTTCACATCTGCTATGAATACACAGCACAGCTCCGTTTACTGGATTCTGAACAAAAATCAGCTTTGCATATAGGGAGGTGTATTGTCAATGGTAGCATGAAACTTAAAGGGAGGCACTGCCTGTTCACTCCATTTGCCAAGAAGAGAAGTCGGACAGGATTCATGTGCTTTTTAAAGATCTGGCAGGACCATTCCTGGGAGAGTTATACATAACTGTTGAGTTATCCTTCATCAGTGTATGTGTAGTCCCTAGATAAGCCCTCAGGTGGGCTTCGGGAAGAGATTTTTTTCTTTTTTTTCTTTTTTTCTTGCGGGGGAGATACTGCATAAACCAAGGCTAGCTATTTGGTTTGAGAGGCCTGCATTTCAGAGCTCCCTTTGCCAAAATTGTCTAAGTCATCTTAGACAATTTATATACTCTTTTCTGGTCTTCTCTTTGTAAAATGTGAAGTTTAAATTAGGCAATCTCCAAGATCTTTTCCCATTCTAATAAAAGGTTATTTAGAATTTCTTATTTATTTCTAGGAAAGCCTTTTAATTTCCATTTATTTCTAGGAAACATTTTGTGAGTGAAGAGATTTGCCATCACATTTTAAAATTAAGAGAGAAAGGTCAGAGGTGGACCAGTAGCACAAGGCTCTCAATGATGTTTTTTTTTTTCTTCTACCTTTTTTCTTTTTCAATTACGTGATTCTCTCCAAAGTGATATTACCCAAATGCACAAAATGAAATTGTATCCTTTAAATGGTATACCTAGCTGTGGGATGATTAACATCCTAATTATTACATAGGGCTTAGTGAGAAAATAACACAAAACCCTACTACCAGGATGAATAAGGTCTTCTTTTTGGTGCTTCAATCTCATTTGAAGTGTAAGATGTAAGAGAATTCATTTTCATATTTTATCTTATTCTGCATCACACTTTGAGTGCCCATTTTTTAAAAAAATACTGCTTTCATCAAGATTGTCCTTTTACTCCTGAAATTCTGCTGTGGAGGGTTCTGACACGTTGTAAAATGGTTGCTTTAGTGCTATAGCAGGTTAAGTTTCATAAACCTATCAGTAAAAAATTTTTTTTGATTAGAAAAACTGGGCTGTCACATATATTCAAATAGGAGTCACTCATATTTCCTCGTGGGTCAAATGAGAGATAAAAATGAAGGATGATGGCGAGAATACAAAGTAGATTCCTCTGACAGCACCATCTGGGCAGAGCCCTGTTAATATTGGACCCTGAAAGTATGATGACCTTTTTGCATTAGTGCTGACAGCTTCCTTCTTCACATCCATATGAAACTGAAATTAGGTCAGGAAGATGTTTCCATACTACCCAATATTCAAATATTTTTATTTCAATAATGCCTAGTTGATGCCACTATCCTTAGCCTTCATCTAGATCGTTTCGGTTCTCCAATACAGTCATAAATACATGATGTTCCATTGACCACATATTCTCATTAGTTTTCTACATATGTTTATTATATGCTTATCATTTTTTTAAAGTACATGAGAGAAAGATATTGTGGGTGAAAAGAAAAGACATAGTTTCCGCCCATAATGACTTACACTGGGGAGGCAGAAGAAAAACACACACAATGATAAAAATGCAAGAGCAAAATGTGAGTACCACAGACAAAGAACAGATGCCATGTAGAAGTGCATGATTTATTTCCAAATAGGTTTGCTAAACACCAAGTACTTTGATTTAAAAGATGGAGAGCCTACTGTCTGTTGATTGGAATAGTTAGGGCAGGCTTCGTGAAAGAAGTGGGGCTGGGGGAAGCATTGAAAGATGTGAAGGATTGGGATAAACTAAGGAAGCAGGATGCTGTGAATCAAGGCAGTATTTCTCAAAGCATAGTCTCTGTACCACTGCTGATACGCACAGTAGACAGATGTAACATTAAATAATGTTGAACCTTTAGTGAGAAAGTTTTATCTTTCCAATTGTCTTCAAAACTTCTTTTACTCAGGAAAAAAATAGACCTCAGTCTGATATTTTAACTCCTTGCTTTACTTGCTAGCTAGCCAGTTCCTCCTCATTCCCTCTATTCTTTAACATATAGCCAGCAGGCCTCAGGCTCCAAGACTGTGTCAGACAACAGTAACTATAATAAAATTGATTTCAGATTGCATTTGTTTTTTAGTTCTCTTAATCTTATGGAAAGTCATGCTGGATTTCCATTTAAAATTGTGGTATGAAATGTTTTAATCAAATAAATGTATTTAAGGAAAACCTTAGGCAACTTAAGGAAAAGTAGAGACAAATAATAGTACTAGTGTTAGGAGAAAATTTGTTTGAGTGGTATGTTAATGACTGAATTTGGGAGAACACTGAGGATGGCAGGTAGCTCCATGCGATAACAAGGAGAGTCATGATGGAAAGTAGCCAGAATAAGATTAGAAAGACTGGTTGGTTGTGAATAGGTCAGAAGATCAGGGAATGCCAGACTCATGAGCTTTATTCATGGTTTTCCTTTTCTTGGGATTATATTATCAGCTCTTTTATCCAGATAGTAATAGCTGTGGTTTATTGATTCCTTCTCAGATTCCATATATTTATTAAGCAGCTTAAATATAATTATTACATGTTTCATCACAAGTACATTAAGAGAAAGGTATTAGCTTGATTTTAAGAGTGAACAATCTCACCAAAGGTCTCACAGCTAATAGAATAGAGCTGGGTTTGGAATCCAGACCCACTTGACTCCAAAACTTCTATTCTTCATCATACCTGGCAACCCTCTTTACCTTCAAGTCCCAACGTGAATACCAGCTTTTTCTGTGTGAGCCCCACTTTCCAGCGGATGGTTGATGTCCTCTTTGGCCTTCCTGCAGCCAGCACTATGTATTTCTGGGTAGTAATTTATTCTTCTCTTCATTAGAATTTACCTGGCCATCTACTGACTGGTTTATAAATCCTGAAAAGGCCTGTTCAGATGTCTCAAGGCATCTAGCACTCTACTTGTCTCATGGTTGGGGCTCATATTGTTTGAATTGAGCTAAATTTTCTTCTTTTACCTTAGCTTATCAGAGAAGTACAGCTGCACCACCTCGGAGTGGAAGTGGGAACAGGAGCTCTGGCAAAGATAATTCAGGAACTACCTGGAAAGGATTTGCCTTTGTCAGACTCCAAGAATCTAATTAATTAATTTTGAGCATATCAGCAATTCTTCAGTTAAGTCGCTTTGTATTTTTTCTATAGCTGGGTTTTGTAACATCTGGGTTAAGTAGCACAAAAATGGATGCCTAATAATTATAGACTTTTGGGTCTCACAAGAGAATCTGAAAGAATATCCCAACTCCTTCATTTTTTCAACGAGAAAACTGAAGACTAAGGGAGTTTTATAATTTGATAAAGCCACAGAGCAAGTTTAGGGCAGGTTTTTAATTAAAAGTATCTCAATTTCTCATCAATTATCTTCTATATTGATGACTTTGAGTGTGGCGATCACAGACTTCTTCTTTATACCCAATGTAGGAATCTCTACAGCATCCTTTACTGATGTCAATAGGTGCTGCTTGTGCACATGGAACAGGAACTCATTGCCTTTACGAGTAATATATTTCTCTTAAATTAAAGAGGGTATTTCCTCTATTAAACCCAAGAGAACATTGCAATCCTATGTGTTTTAATAGAAGTATTCTAGGACTGTTTTTTGAACTTCTCCCCTTTTCCATCCATATGCACCTCATTCTGTGATCCCATCAGTCTCAAGCCTTTACATCTCTAAACTGAGGGCTTTGAAATTTGTATCTCTGGAACAGCCTCTTCTCTTTTGAACTCGAGACCCATGTATAACGGCCCATGTACAACTCGAGGCCCCTCCTAGAATGTCTAGTAGGTATTTCTGATTAATATCAAAAAGCAAAGCCTTGATTTCTCTTTCCCACCAAAATGCTTCCCCCATACCCCAGTTTTCTTCAGCTCTTGAATTGAAACTTTAGTTTTTCTAGCTGTTTGGGCCAAAAAGCAGAAGTCATCTTGATGTGTCTTTACTGGCCCGGGGTACTATTTCAGTCATCTGTTTATTTCATCTCAGCTCAGAATGCACTCTTCACTATATGCTCAGTGATAATGGAATTCCTTTAAGTCTTTCCCCTTTAAAGAGAGCATAATGTTAGTCGTTTTCAGTAGAGGTTGCTAGAGGGACACTAGAGGAGGAAAAGGTTTTGCTGCCTTTTTCAGAATGGTCCTGGTATTGGCCATGTGGGTAGGAGGACATCTAGTGAAGTCTACTCCAGTATCAAGCTCAAAACACAGTCCCTCTGCAAGCCTGCGGCTTCAGCATGGCCATAGCCTTTCCTCTGCCTTCTTGACACAGAAACCAGAGGGTAGGCATGGCTAGCACCCACTGAAGTGCTCCTATTGCTGACAGCACCTGGGCTTCTACCACCCATGCCTGCCTTATTTGTTGATCATCTGCTCTGGGCTGGCACTCAGCACTCTAGAGGGTGATAGCCTATTGCTGGCCCAGCAACTCCAGACCACCTCTGGCCTGGCCATACCTATGTAATTCTCTATGATGTTGGGAGCTGAACTGCACTTTCTCTAAGTTTTCCCTTCCTTGGATTTTTTCCCTGACTTCTAGGATAATATATAGCTACTCTTTTATCAGAGTTAATAATTCTCTATATTAAATTTTGTCTGCTTAATTTACCATGTGATATCTTTATCTGGATTGGATCCGGATTTCTATAGGACCATCCCATAGCTGCTAGGAGCATTGGCCACAAAACACATAGCTGTCCCCTTCCTTGGATAATTGCCTTTCATTAGTGGGAGCTGCCAAGCTCAGGAGGTTAGCCACCTTTTCCTGCTCCCCCACCTATGGGCCGGAGCCAATGACTAAGCATTAAAAGCCAGCTCCTTTGACTTAAGGCAAGGACAATTCTCAGGGTACACTTTGCCTCCCAGAGTTCCCTTGTGGATCAGGCCAAGGCTAAACTTTGCCAGAAACCATGTCTTTTCTCAGCTCTCTCCTCCCTTCTCAATCCTACTTCCCTTATTCTCTAGCGTGTCTTTCCTGAGAGTATTCCCTCAATAAACTGGGTATATCCTAGTCTTTGCCTCAGACTCTGCATCTGGGGAACCTGACCTTAGACATGTACCAAGAACACAGTGCTAGAAGATAGTGAAGTTAGTAATTATACTAGATCCATCTAACTCCACATCTTGTGCTCTCTAACCAGCATTGTCTCATAGTTAAGGTAATCTTGCACCTTCAACATGTTCTCCCTAATCCAGTATGTCTTCCATGCTGAGCCACCTTAGCCTGGAGAAAGTTCTGCCATTAGATCAGACTGAAATGTGTGATTATTGATACAACAATATCTGAGGCCCGTGCCCACTGTTGCCATAGGTCCGCATGCCCATTATCTATTTTGTGGAGGCTTACACATCCCCTGTGTTACTGGATTGGGCTCATATCTCTTCCTAGAATGTGGGCCAGCGTTCTAATTGGAACTCTGCCTTCCCAGTTCCTTGAAGTGAGTCTGCATATCTAGCTAAATCACACTGCTGTTCTCCAGTCAGGTTTATTTGGAGTAGACTAGTTCTCCATTTCCTGGCAATTGTGCACTGGCATTTACTAAGGTACAGAAACTAAGATGATATCTTGACACTTGAATGCCTTTTAGGTAAATAATCTATGAGTGGGGGCCATAAGAGTGGGTTTATTTATGATTTCTGGCACCATACACTAGCACTTATCGGGGAACAGGGTGGAGGCAATTGAAGGATCGCTCAGGGACCTGGGAGAACCATGAGGACCTAGATTTATGAGAGATTGAAAGATAATTGGGCCAACACTATGTGAGAACAGCTTCTTTCAACCCATTCTATTTTCAGATGCTCTAAAACACAGTGAAAGATTCAGCAGACGAGTCAATAGGTCTTGGATCTAATTGTCTGTTTTCCATGATCCCAGCTTATATTTTGATTTCGTGGTTTATTTTTGACCATTGCATGCAGATCCCTTTGGGGATTTCTTAGCCTAGTCAATGCTGCCTACTAGAGTATGACTCCAAATTTCCCATATGACTCCAATTACTTGACAGCCCACAACTTTTTTTCTCCCTTTCTCAAAAAACAAACAAACCAATAAATGAAAAGCTGGTATTCTTGCTAGTAGGCTCTCCTTTCTGCAGAGAGACAATTTACCCATATCATAAAGGTGATTACACTCTCTTCAGCATTGCCATGCTTTCTTTGTGGCTGGATGAAGTACACCTGTAGCTAATTCAGTCATATTTTTAGTGTCCCACACTTAGATGAAATTATTAGCCATTTCTACAGTGTCGGCAACTGCAAATAGAAACGTGCCTTTGAAGGCAACTAGATCCAACTGGGAATTGAAAAATTAATAGGAATTTAGAATAAATGGGCATGTTTGCAATGAACCATTTTTGGATTCGAGAAACCTAGTTCCTCTGGTAATTTGAATAAGCAGTTTTGCTAACAAAGTTTGTCTATTAAGTGAACCTGCTGGATGTACCTGTCATTCACAAACAACTCGAATTATCACTTTCCAATTAAGTTTTACCCTTTCCCCTTAGCTTGCTGGTTTGTGGAGTTGATTCTTTCCATTCTACGCAGGGAATGGAGAGACAGAAAAAATAGAAACAACTTACAGTGCTAGCAGAGGCAGGCTGGCCTACATCTCCATCAGGGACGAAGAGTGTTTGTGTTACACACGTAAGTTTGGATGAAATTCATGTATATTGTGCAGGTAACTTTGGACGAAATTCAAGTGGTGCCACATTTATTTGAAATGGCAGATATTCTCAATAGAAATTCTCAGTTATGATCAATATCTACTAGTAGTTCTTGATTCCTCTTCTTAATAGATCTCCAGTATCATGGTCCCTACCCCTCTGAGCATAATGGATTTTAACTTCAGGAAAATAAGCAAGTGTCACCAGCAGCTTCAAAATGTTTGTAATCATAATGATTCGTCATACTAGTAAAATGTGTTACAGTGTCCTTGCCACCTTTATTTATGTGATTTTAGTCCCTTTGGTGTAACTTCCTTTTCCCCAGTGGAAATGTGTGTCCCTCAAGGAAATTCAATGTGCTGCTCACTCGTTGATACATCAGGAACCCCTTTTATGTTCTCTTCAGCTTTTTAGCAGTTAGAGCACTGTTCTCAAGGAGACAGTTATCAACAGGATTGATTTTTCCATTTGACTCTGAGATGAGATTGCAGCAGTATGGCAACAGACCAGATCCAGGGTGCTGATGCTCACCTGGAAAGGTGAGGAAGGAGCCAGGGATCTCAGAGATCAGGTTGAGCAATCTGAGAGCATGACTTTGGTGCAAATGAAGCAGCATACATTTTAGCTGGTGTGAAGGTAGAGAAGATATTTAACCTCTTTGAGATTGTTTCTTCATCTTTCTGTAGAGGATGATAACAAGATGCACCTCATGAGGTTATTGGAAGGATTAAAGGAGGCATTCATGTGAAGTCTGAGCACAGTCCCTTGTGCAAGACTAACAGTTTTGGTTGCATACACTGATCATCACTGCTAATTCAAGTTGAGGAGAAAGCCATCTGTTTTGCTTGGAAAGTGTTCTATTTCAGTTTATTTAGATACATGGCTTAAGGAATTTCACCTTACATTTCTACAGTTTATAAAAATCTATTATGTTCAAACTTTCAAAGTAGGTGACCCATTCTGTGAGCAGGTGCACACACAGGCATAGTTATGAGTAGTTATGATTAGCATACATATTGTTTTCTGGAGGCAAACATTTTAAGAACCTGAAAAGCTTGTCTTTAATATATGAAGTTCCTTCCTTTTTAGCCATTTTTATATTTTTTATTTGCTCATCAATACCCTTTCCTAGGAAATATATAATTATGCATTTAACAAATACCTACGTAATATATACAGAGTGCCAAGCATCTCCTAGGCCTATTACAAATATTAATTAATGTAATCCTTATGAAGTTGGTTCTATTATAATTCCTGTGGTTACAGATATGTAAACTGAGGAACAAAGTAATTAAGTAACTTGCTCAAGATCTTGTAGATAGTAAGCTGTCCAGCCAGGATTCTAATCCAGGCCAGCTGGCTTCAGAGTCTGTACTTACAGGTATGAGGCTAGATCAATCTAGCCTATTTGTATGGTGGCAGCTTTTGAATAACTGGATTTGGGATTATTTAACTTGTTCTGTGTGTCTGTACGTCTAGGCTTTCTGAGTTAACTTGGAGTTACCTTATTTAGTTTGTTTGGGACTGTGGTACTAACTATAAATTTCTCTTTTGCATAAGTCATACAGATAAGGAGTTTAGGGATGCAGGGGGATGCCAGGGAGTGGTGTTAAGGACTTCCTCTAAAGGAATTGTGTCACATAAATTAGGAGCCATGGATTTGACTGACTTAAACTCTTTTCTCAATCCAAACTAGATTCTGAGACCTCCATCATTTTAAATTATTTTAGGAATCCCTTCTTAGTAATTTAAAGTAGTTCTGTTCAGCACAAATAGAAGACTTATGTACTGAGACCAGAATTTTTATTATTTTTTTATTTTCTTGCTAATAAATTAACTCTTAATTTTAAGACATTTTAAAACTCCACTAACCATTAAGAAATTTTTTAAATTTTTCAACTAGTTTGTGTTTGCTTTTGAAGAAGTTAGTGAACTTGTTTGATTTCCCTCTTAGTACTTGTCCCTGATCCACCAGCAGTGGTCTGCTTTTATAATACCAACTGACCATATTTTTAGTTTGAAAAACACCATGAGCTTTCTTTGCTCTACACGCTCTTGGTTTCCTGCCACATCACTGGTAGCTCCTTTGCCATGTCCACCTATGTTCTGCGACTTCATAAAGTGGAACTGCTCCAGAACTCAGACTTTAGTCAGATCATATCACTCCTTCACTCAAAATGCTGTAATGCCTTCTTGTTTAAAGTCCCTGCGGTAAGACTCTTTATCATCTGGTCCTTCACTCTCTCTCTGGCCTGATTGCCTATTCATTACTTTGCTATCACTGCTGGAACAATGTACCACAAACTTAAATGGTTTAAACAACAAAAAATTGTCTCACGGTTCCAGAAGCTGAAGTCTGAGATCAAGGTGTCAGCAGGCCTTGCTCCCTCTGTCGGTGCTAGGGAAGGGCCTGTTCCTAGCTCCTCTCCTAGCTTCTGGTAGCTCCTTGACTGGCAGAACAACTCCAGTCTTCATATGGAATTCTCCTTGTGAGCATGTCTATCTCTGTGTCCAAATTTCCTCTTTTTATAAGGACACAGTCATATTGGATTAGGGGCCCACCTTATTCCAGTATAACCTCATTTTAACTAATGGTATCTTCAATTACTCTATTTCCAAATCATGTCACATTCTGCGGTACTAGGGATTGGGACTTCAACATATGAATTTGGGACGCAATTCAGTCTGTAACACCTGCTATGCTTCTTCCTGCTCACTGTGGGGTAGCCATACTACTTTCTTTGAGGTTTTTTGAGTACTTGAATGTGCTCCTGCCTTAAAGTCTTTGCCTTATCTGTTCCCTCTGCCTAGAACACTCCCACCCTCACCACCACTGTCCTCATGGATTACAAACTCCCTTCTTTAAGTATGTCTTCAAATATGCCCTCCTCAGTAATGCCTACCCAGATCACCCTATTTAAAATCTTACCCCAACTCCTCCTCATGTCCCTCAGACCCTCTTGTCTGTTCCTTTTCTTTTTTCCATAGTATTTATAACCTTATAACTAAAATGTTTTTTGTTTGTCTTCTGACCCTGATACTGGAGTGTAAGCCCACTGAGGGGCCTGTGTCTTTTTTTTATTCAATGTAATCCAAGCACCTAGAACTGAAATTGTGTGTAGCACTCCCATTTTTCTTTGTTGGTTTAGTTTGAGAGATGAAACCCTTTAATATATGGGAGTAAGGCAGGTGGGAGAAAGGCAAAACATATCTGAAACAAGTTTCTTGCACACTGTGATATGGCTTTTCCATGTCATACATTCGAGGCTTTTAGCTAAATGCCATCTTCATGATGACTGCAAATCGTTGTGGGTGCTTGCCATGGCTCCCTTCTGAGAGCTCAAAGCATTCTCTTCCTACAGAGAGGAATCAAACTCTTCCAGAGATGGGAGAGGCCTTGTTTGACTGGCTTCTGCCATCACTTAGCATGTGGAGAAGCAATCACTGAGGCTTCTAGAAGGGACCTATTACTCAAGTCAGGAACTCAGGCATCATGACTTGCTGTGATTTTCCCACTAACATCAAAAGCAAAAAGCTCCTAAAGTAACCACAAAGTACTCTGAGAGACATTTCTCTGGCTTCACTGGAGTAGATAAGGTTTAAAGGGCCACAGATGTTCCATCCACTTGCCTTAATAATCACATCAAAGTCTCTCATGGTTCTCTAGTAGCCAATGTAAGGAGAGATTCCCAGCAGAACTGCTAAGCTAGCCAAGCCAACATTTTATGTTAAAATTGTCTGTTTGTTATCAGCCTCTACCTCATAGAATGTGGAATCTAATGAGGGTAAGCATGTCTTGCCTATTGTTGATTTTCATTCTGGTGCCCAGCAGATACTGTATATAGAAAATGCTTGGAAAATCCTTCTTAAACCCCAGCTGAAGTACAGTCTCAGAGCTCAGCCCACACAATCTTATGGAGGTTGCATCACCACCCAGCTACCTGGGTTAAGTATCACTGTGGCATGGTCCATGCCTTTGTTCTTTGGTTTAGTTTCTCGTTAAACTCATGAATGGCTGGCAAAAATAAATTCTGAAACACTGCTTAAGGAGTTCTTCTTGCAGGGGTAAGATTGGTGACCTGTAGGAGAGCCTGAAAGGGTGTTTCTGAGGTCATGTGGCCCAGGTGGTGAAACCTGTCAACAGTGCATCTAAAATGAATGAGTCTTCAAAGAGGAAGGACTGCCTATACAGATGTGGGAAACGTGACATTGATTTTTTTTCAGCCATGCTCTTTCATGGATGGCAACATTATCCATGACTAACCATAAAACAGGAGTGGTATCAAGAGGCATCATTGACCAAAGCAGCACATTTGATCCCTCAATCCACAGGTAATAAACCCATCCTATTCCTTATTTGGCCATAGATCATATACTTCTTGAACAATGGCACTTTTTTTTTTCCTTGTCCTATCAGTGCTATCTACATTAAATCCATTTAAAAGAAAAGGCTAGGCATGTTTTAGTGCAGAGGTAGTTCCTTTTGATGAGGATGGATTCTTTCTGCAGACAAAGCTTTATCAAGAACCTAATGAAGCCTATGCTTTGGGGCCTTCTACTTCCCCTAGTGGGAGCCTTACCATGTGCCACAATCAGTTTTGTTTGTAAAATTTTCAAAAGGAATGTATTTTAAACACAATAGGTTTATTGTACTGTCTCTCACCATTCTGATTTCCCTTCTGCCACACTTATCTTCATATGGCTGCAGGCAATTTTGAGGTTCAGCTAAAAGGGAATGTTGAATTGAGAATGCATTTATTTAGGTTAGATTGAGTGGAATATATTTACATTGTTTGCACTAATTTCTTTTTTTAAATTTTTTATTATACTTTGAGTTCTAGGGTACATGTGCACAATGTGCAGGTTTGTTACATATGTATACATGTGCCATGTTGGTGTGCTGCACCCATTAACTCGTCATTTACATTAGGTATATCTCCTAATGCTATCTCTCCCACCTCTCCCTACCCCATGACATGCCCCAGAGTGTGACGTTCCCCTTCCTGTGTCCAAGTGTCCTCATTGTTCAGTTCCCACCTATGAGTGAGAACATGCGGTGTTTGGTTTTCTGTTCTTGTGATAGTTTGCTGAGAATGATAGTTTCCAGCTGTATCCATGTCCCTACAAAGGACATGAACTCATCCTTTTCGATGGCTGCATAGTATTCCATGGTGTATATGTGCCACATTTGCTTAATCCAATCTGTCATTGATGGACATTTGGGTTGATTCCAAGTCTTTGCTATTGTGAATAGTGCTGCAATAAACATACGTGTGCATGTGTCTTTATAGCAGCATGACTTATAATCTTTTGGTTATATACCCAGTAATGGGATGCCTGCGTCAAATGGTATTTCTAGTTCTAGATTCTTGAGGAATTGCCACACTGTCTTCCACAATGGTTGAACTAGTTTACAGTCCCACCAACAGTGTAAAAGTGTTCCTATTTCTACACATCCTCTCCAGCACATTGTTTCCTGACTTTTTAATGATGGCCATTCTAACTGGTGTGAGATGGTATCTCATTGTGGTTTTGATTTGCATTTCTCTGATGGTCAGTGATGATGAGCATTTTTTCATGTGTCTGTTGGCTGTATGAATGTCTTTTTTTGAGAAGTGTCTGTTCATATCCTTTGCCCACTTTTTGATGGGTTTTTTGTTTTTTTCTTGTAAATTTGTTTGAGTTCTTTGTAGGTTCTGGATATTAGCCCTTTGTCAAATGAGTAGATTGCAAAAATTTTCTCCCATTCTGTAGGTTGCCTGTTCACTCTGATGCTAGTTTCTTTTGCTGTACAGAAACTCTTTGGTTTAATTAGATCCCATTTATCAATTTTGGCTTTTGTTGCTGTTGCTTTTGGTGTTTTAGACATGAAGTCCTTGCCCCTGCCTATGTCCTGAATGGTATTGCCTAGGTTTTCTTCTAGGGTTTTTATGTTATTAGGTCTAACATTTAAGTCTCTAATCCATCTTGAATTAATTTTCGTATAAGGTGTAAGGAAGGGATCCAGTTTCAGCTTTCTACTGATGGCTAGCCAGGTTTTCCAGCACCATTTATTAAATAGGGAATCCTTTCCCCATTTCTTGTTTTTGTCAGTTTTGTCAAAGATCAGATGGTTGTAGATGTGTGGTAATATTTCTGGGCGCTCTGTTCTGTTCCATTTGTCTATATCTCTGTTTTGGTACCAGGACCATGCTGTTTTGGTTACTGTCACCTTGAAGTTTAGTTTGAAGTCAGGTAGCGTGATGCCTCCAGCTTTGTTCTTCTGGCTTAGGATTGTCTTGGCAATAGGGCTCTTTTTTGGTTCCATATGAACTTTAAAGTAGTTTTTTTTCCCAATTCTGTGAAGAAAGTCATTGGTAGCTTAATGAGGATGGCATTGAATCTATAAATTACCTTGGGCAGTATGGTCATTTTCACGATATTGATTCTTCATATCCATGAGGATGGAATGTTCTTCCATTTGTTCGTGTCCTCTTTTATTTCACTGAGCAGCGGTTTGTAGTTCTCCGTGAAGAGGTCCTTCACATCCCTTGTAAGTTGGATTCCTAGGTATTTTATTCTCTTTGAAGCAATTGTGAATGGGAGTTCACTCTTGATTGGGCTCTTTGTTTGTCTGTTATTGGTGTAGAAGAATGCTTGTGATTTTTGCACACTGATTTTGTATCCTGAGACTTTGCTGAAGTTGCTTATCAGCTTAAAAAGATTTTTGGGTGAGATGATGGGGTTTTCTAAATATACAATCATGTCATCTGCAAACAGGGACAATTTGACTTCCTGTCTTCCTAATTGAATGCCCTTTATTTCTTTCCCCTGCCTGATTGCCCTGGCCAGAACTTCCAACACTATGTTGAATAGGAGTGGTGTGAGAGGACATCCCTGTCTTGTGCCAGTTTTCAAAGGGAATGCTTTCAGTTTTTGCCCATTCAGTATGATATTGGCTGTGGGTTTGTCATAAATAGCTCTTATTATTTTGAGATACATCCCATCAATACCTAGTTTATTGAGAGTTTTTATCATGAAGGGCTGTTGAATTTTGTCAAAGGCGTTTTCTGCATCTATTGAGATAATCATGTGGTTTTTGTCTTTGGTTCTGTTTATCTGCTGGATTACATTTATTGATTTGCGTATATTGAACCAGCCTTGCATCCCAGGCATGAAGCCAACTTGATCATGGTGGGTAAGCTTTTTGATGTGCTGCTGGGTTCGGTTTGCCAGTATTTTATTGAGGATTTTTGCATCAATGTTCATCAGGGATATTGGTCTAAAATTCTCTTTTTTTTGTTGTGTCTCTGCCAGACTTTGGTATCAGGATGATGTTGGCCTCGTAAAATGAGTTAGTTAGGAATCTTTCTTTTTCTATCGATTGGAATAGTTTCAGAAGGAATGGTACCAGCTCCTCTTTGTACCTCTGGTAGAATTCAGCTGTGAATCCGTCTGGTCTGGGACTTTTTTTGGTTGGTAGGCTATTAATTATTGCCTCAATTTCAGAGCCTGTTATTGGTCTATTCAGGGATTCAACTTCTTCCTGGTTTAGTCTTGGGTGAGTGTATGTGTCCAGGAATTTATCCATTTCTTCTAGGTTTTCTAGTTTATTTGTGTGGAGGTGTTTATAGTTTTCTCTGATGGTAGTTTGCATTTCTGTGGAGTCGGTGGTGATATCCCGTTTATCATTTTTTATTGCATCTATTTGATTCTTCTCTCATCTTTATTCGTCTTGGTAGTGGTCTATCCATTTTGTTGATCTTTTCAAAAAACCAGCTCCTGGATTCATTTATTTATTGAAGGGTTTTTTGTGTCTCTATCTCCTTCAGTTCTGCTCTGATCTAAGTTATTTCTTGCCTTCTGCTGGCTTTTGAATGTGTTTGCTCTTGCTTCTCTAGTTCTTTTAATTGTGATGTTAGGGTGTCAATTTTTAGATCTTTCCTGCTTTCTCTTGTGGGCATTTAGTGCTATAAATTTCCCTCTACACACTGCTTTAAATGTGTCCCACAGATTCTAGTATGTTGTATCTTTGTTCTCACTGATTTCAAAAACATCTTTATTTTTGCCTTCATTTCTTTATGTACCCATTAGTCATTCAGGAGCAAGTTGTTCAGTTTCCATGTATTTGAGTGGTTTTGAGTGAGTTTCTTAATCCTGAGTTCTAGTTTGATTGCACTGTAGTCTGAGAGATAGTTTGTTATAATTTCTGTTCTTTTACATTTGCTGAGGAATGCTTTACTTCCAACTATGCAGTCAATTATGGAGTAAGTGTGATGTGGTGATGAGAATAATGTATATTCTGTTGATTTGGGGTGGAGAGTTCTGTAGATATTTCTTAGGTCTGGTTGGTGCAGAGCTGAGTTCAATTCCTGGATATCCTTGTTAACTTTCTGTCTCGTTGATCTAATTTTGACAGTGGGGTGTTAAAGTCTCCCATGATTATTGTGTTAGAGTCTAAATCTCTTTGTAAGTCTCTAAGAACTTGCTTTATGAATCTGGGTGCTCCTGTATTGGATGCATATATATTTAGGATAGTTAGCTCTTATTGTTGAATTGATCCCTTTACCATTATGTAATGGCCTTCTTTGTCTCTTTTGATCTTTGTTGGTTTAAAGTCTGTTTTATCAGAGACTAGGATTACAACCCCTGCCTCTTTTTGTTTTCCATTTACTTGGTAGATCTTCCTGCATCCCTTTTTTTGAGCCCATGTGTGTCTCTGCACATGAGATGGGTCTCCTGAATACAGCACACTGATGGGTCTTGACTCCTTATCCAATTTGCCAGTCTGTGTTTTTTAATTGGAGGATTTAGCCCATTTGCATTTAAGGTTAATATTGTTATGTGTGAATTTGATCCTGTCATTGTGATGTTAGCTGGTTATTTTGCTCGTTAGTTGATCCAGTTTCTTCCTAGCATTGACGGTCTTTACATTTTGGCATGTGTTTGCAGTGGCTGGTACCGTTTGTTCCTTTCCATGGTTAGTGCTTCCTTCAGGATCTCTTGTAGGGCAGGCCTGGTGGTGACAAAATCTCTCAGCATTTGCTTGTCTGCAAAGGATTTTATTTCTCCTTTACTTATGAAGCTTAGTTTGGCTGTATATGAAATTCTAGGTTGAAAATTCTGTTTAAAATTCTTTTCTTTAACAATGTTGAATATTGGCCCCCACTCTCTTCTGGCCTGTAAAGTTTCTGTTGAGAGATCTACTCTTAGTCTGATGGGCTTCCCTTTGTGGGTAACCCGACCTTTCTCTCTGGCTGCCCTTAACATTTTTTCCTTCATTTCAACTTTGGTGAATCTGACAATTATGTGTCTTGGAGTTGCTCTTCTCCAGGAGTATCTTGTGGCATTCTCTGTATTTACTGAATTTGAATGTTGGCCTGCCTTGCTAGGTTGGGGAAATCTCCTGGATAATATCCTACAGAGTGTTTTCCAACTTGGTTCCATTCTCCCCGTCACTTTCAGGTACACCAGTCAGATGTAGATTTGATCTTTTCACATAGTCTCACATTTCTTGGAGTCTTTGTTCATTTCTTTTTACTCTTTTTTCTCTACACTTCTCTTCTCGCTTCATTTCATTCATTTGATCTTCAGTCACTGATACCCTTTCTTCCAGTTGATTGTATCGGTTACTGAAGCTTGTGCATTTGTCACATAGTTCTCGTGCCATAGTTTTCAGCTCTGTCAGGTCATTTAAGGACTTCTTTACATTGGTTATTCTAATTAGCCATTCGTCTAAGCTTTTTTCAAGGTTCTTAGCTTCTTTGCAATGGGTTCGAACATCCTCCTTTAGCTCCAAGAAGTATGATTGTCAAGCCTTCTTCTCTCAACTCGTCGAAGTCGCTGTCTGTCCAGTTTTGTTCCATTGCTGGAGAGGAGCTGCCTTCCTTTGTTGGGGGAGAGGTGCTCTGATTTTTAGAATTTTCAGCTTTTCTGCTCTGCTTTTTCCTCATCTTTGTGGTTTTATCTATCTTTGGTCTTTGATGATGGTGACGTACAGATGGGGTTTTGGTGTGTATGTCCTGTCTGTTTGTTAGTTTTCCTTCTAACCGTCAGGACCCTCAGCTGCAAGTTTGTTGGAGTTTGCTCGAGGTCCACTTCAGACCCTGTTTGCCTGGGTATCAGCAGCAGAGGCTGCAGAAGAGTGAATATTGCTGAACAGCAAATGTTGCTGCCTGATCATTCCTCTGGAAGCTTCATCTCATAGGGGTACCCAGCCGTGTGAGGTGTCAGTCTGCTCTACTGGGGAGTGCCTCCCAGTTAGGCTATTAGGGGGTCAGGGACCCACCTGAGGAGGCAGTCTGTCCATTCTCAGATCTCAAACTCCGTGCTGGGAGAACCACTATTCTCTTCAAAACTGTCAGACAGGGACATTTAAATCTGCAGAGGTTTCTGCTGCCTTTGGTTTGGCTATGCCCTGTCCCCAGAAGTGGAGTCTACAGAGGAAAGCAGGCCTCCTTGAGTTGTGGTGAGCTCCACCCAGTTCAAGCTTCCTAGCTGCTTTGTTTACCTACTGAAGCCTCAGCAATGATGGGCTCTCCTCTCCCAGCATCACTGCCACCTTGCAGTTAGATCTCAGACTGCTGTGCTAGCCATGAGGGAGGCCCCATGGGCATGGGACCCTCCAAGCCAGGTGCAGGATATAATCTTCTGGTATGCCATTTGCTAAGACCCTTGGAAAAGCGCAGTATTAGAGTGGGAGTGACCCGATTTTCCACGTGCTCTATCTCACAGTTTCCCTTGGCTAGGAAAAGAAATTCCCTTACCCTTGTGCTTCCTGGGTGAGGTGATGCCTCGCCCTGTTTCAGCTCTCACTCAGTGGGCTGCACCCACTGTCCTGTACCCACTGTCCGACACGCCCCAGTGAGATGAACCCAGTACCTCAGTTGGAAATGCAGAAATCACCCATCTTCTGTGTTGCTCACACTGAGAGCTGTAGCCTGGAGCTGTTCCTTTTGGCCATCTTGGAACTGCGGCATCAATTTCCAAGTATAGCTGTTGCTAGTCATTCTGGTATAGGAATACATGGGCTTGCAGGAATACTTAGTTACCTGCTCCATGACTCACTGTGTGTTAGGACACTAAGGTGCAGGGCCTGAGATCTTGCCCCAGGATGGATAGCTCCTACAGTGCATTGCACCAGAACTGTGAGAATGGGGAAGTTGAAGGAAGGCCTGAAATAGCCAAAAACAGATCTGTGGAAAAGTATTGTAAGAGATACATTTGGCAGTCAGTGATTAATAAAGCCATCATGTTTTTTTTTGGATTTCTTGTGTTTGTCGACTTTTTGTAATTTGTTACTTGGGTGATTTTTTTCTCATCTTAAGTGAATATTCATCTTCACTCCTAATTTATTTGTAATTTTTTTCTTACAGAACTTTTCCTATTTTAAAAAAGCATTAAGACTTCCAAAACATGGATCGTCCCTTCTATGGCCGTATCAATTATCTTTAATTTGTTAAATTTTGACAGGTTCTCTGGGTCCTAATGTATGAAAATGTCATATAAAGTTTAATGTCATTTGGTGGTTATTATTAGTAATTTCACTGCCCTCAACAACTTCTAAAAACATACAGATATTAGATAACTAGTCCTTATCAAGTCTCTAAGTGCAAGAAAAAAATAACACTAGCATCTTTTTTTTTTTTTTTTTCTTGAGACAGAGTCTCATTCTGTTGTCCAGGCTGGAGTGCAATGGCGTGATGTTGGCTCAATGCAACCTCTGCCTTCCAGGTTCAAGTGATTCTCCTGCCTCAGCCTTCTGAGTAGCTGGGACTACAGGCACATGCCACCATGCCAGGCTAATTTTTAAAAACATTTTTAGTAGAGATGGAGTTTCACCATGTTAGCCAGGATGGTCTTGATCTCCTGACCTCGTGATCCTCCCACCTTGGCCTCCCAAAATGCTGGGATTACAGGTGTGAGCCACCGCACCCAGCCTAGCATCTTATTTTTATAGAATAGTGGAGTTCTGCAATATGAGTAGATTCTCATAGCTAAAAACCTCTATGAATTACCCAGGGTTTTTGTCTTTTTGCCTTCTACATGAGGCTATGCCCTTCTAAATAAAACATGGTTTTTTTTTCCTAATTATTTGCAGATAGTATGAGAGAATTCCTAAATGTTATTTTTGCTGAATGCCTTTATTCTACATATATAATATATACTTCAGTGAAAAATGAATGTTTTAAGTAGCCACAATGTTCTCAAATTTTGTGTGAGGAAAGATAGTAATGAAATGTTTAAGCATTTCTACTTGAACTAGAGTTGACTAATTAGAACAGGTCAAAGCATGTGCATTTGTATACAGAGGATAATTTTGTTTGGCGTTTCCAGTCATCAATCTAACTGCAGTAATGGATTTAGAAGATATCAGTAAAGCTTTGAAACCCATAGTGTGACAAATAACACAAGCTCACCCTTTAAATAAATTGTACCACCAAGAAATAGACTGATAATAAGTTTTGATAAAAGTACTTCAAAACTTTCCAGATCAAGTGTAAGCCAGTTGTAGAGCCTTTGAAATCTTCGGAAGTTCTGTTTTGACCACAGATAAATCACTAATGTGTGGTTCATTTCAGGATATTTTTTAGGATGAAGCCTATAGGAGAAGTGAAAGAAAGCCTCTACATTGTACTTTACTAGTGAAGAAGTATTTGCATTTCCTGTCCTTAGAGATGTACCAAGCACTCTAAGGTACAGAACCCCATGCTAAGTGTAGACCTTGACCAAATCCTTTAAGTCCTTTAGAGCTCAGTTGCCTTATTTTATATATTTTGAGCTCTGGCAGAAATATTCTGTGGTGTTTTCTCTTTATTCATATATTAAGTGGGTCAGATCCATAATAGAGTAGAAGAATAATTAGCACTCTAGGTATAACAGAGTACTATAGGAGTTGACGATATCACTGAAGCCCTTAGGATTCCACTGAATTATTGCTTAATACTTGGGCAAGAGTTACTAGAGGGAATAATTCTGGTTTGAGGTCAGCAACTCCAAATTTGGGCATTCGAACAGAGTCATGCATTATTCAACAACTCTGTACTAGGGTCTCAACATAAAATTAAATTTGCATATGGTCAAAATTACCTACCACTCTCCTTTATGAAGTAAGTCTGTTGCAGACTGACATTTTTGTCTTGCGTTAATGCAGTCAGAATTTCCCCAGTATTGAATAGGTAACTAACTCTTGAATTCAGCCTCTAATAAAATAGTTGCCATTTGTTTTGGAGACATATTATATATTTTTAAAAATAAAGTTTATCTTTAAACCATTCCAACGATTTTCCTCTCTTTTTAATTATTTGCTTATTTATTTACTTATCTATGTGTTCATGCTGAGCTTGTATATTAAGTTTGTGTGAGTTAAATGTGCTTATTTGGGCCTGGATTCCACTGTGCTTTCAGGGTTTACTGCTAATGGTGAAGATTTCTCTCAGACATTCATTACTAAATCACATTACTAGAGTGGACCATTTCTGTGACATCGTCTTTGTCTCCTCTTCTTATTTTACCATTCGTGACTGTAAAACCACTAACTTCTGGCCCAATTCCTCAATGCTTTATCATTGACTCCACTTGCCATTTTCTTCTATTTTGGGGGGAAAATTTAAAAAGTAATGGCTGCCTTTTTAAAGGTCATATAGCTATTTCGCTTTCTAATTTTATCTTAAAGATTTTAATTTTTAATACGTTTTTCTGAGATAAAGATGTATTCAATGTCAGGGAGGGAAAGATGTAAAATAAGTTATTTGAAATCATATTTGGTATGCACAGAGGAATAAATACAGACAGATTAAGATCTATAGTGACACATCTTATATTGATTTGTGCTTCCCTATAAGAGAATGCGTGTGCATCTTAAAAGACAGAGCCATGATTTCTGTTAAGATTAATTGGCATGGAGTGGTTTTTCTCTTAGTGATTTCAAAGTAAGGTTTTTTTTTTCCTATTTTTGACATATGAAATAGAGTAGCCTAACTCAAACAGATCAACTTTTCTTGAACATTAAATAAAGACAAATTCTGACATTTTTAAATAATGAGTATATTGCATGTTCCAACTTAGAAAATATTTAACCTTATTCCAGTCATTAGGTTTTTTGGAGCACTTGAAAAATGTAATGTATTAAAAGTTGCCATGGAGCCTGTGAAAAATTAGTCTAGTGATGGTTATTTTGCTTACCTAAACCATACTTGCTTTGAAAATTATGAAACCTAAACAGTCTATGTTTGAAGAGAAATAAACCATTTTTAATGATTTGAAGTGTCATTTATTTCTCCCTCCTTTCCAATAATGTATTCCTACAAGGTTGAGAGGAACTAACTTTTGTTAAGAAGGATGTACTTTGTTTTGAACCCTTTTTTTTTGAGATGGGCTGGAGTACAGTGGCATGGTTGTAGCTTACTGTAACCTCGAACTCCTGGGCTCAAACGATCTTCCCACTTTGATCTCCCAAAGCGCTGGAATTACAGGCATGAGCCACCTCACCCAGCCTGATTTGGTTTTTGACGAAATGTGTCATTGATTAAACTGGAATCAGGTCTTTTGCTGTTTTCTGTTACCAAGGTTAGAATTACCAGTAATTCCCAAGGATATATTTTGGACCAGGTGTTAATGAGTACTGTACAAACAGATGACACCTTGCATAAAGCCCAGCCTCCAATATGTAGGGGCTTGTAGTAACAACAGACATACAGAATTCTAACACAGAGATGACCTTGGCAAATGCTAGAATGAATAAAACACTTGAGTTGAAGAAGAGGAAAGAAAAACAAAGGCAACCATGATGAAGACTGACAAAGAAAAAGGACATGAATGGGGATGTTGATATGGTTTCAGGAATAGAATGAGTTAAAAAATAAGACAAAGGTTGTAGTCAAAACATGGGATACATTGAATACTAACCTGAGGGATTTAGACTTTATTCTCAATACCTGAAATCTAAGCTAATATGAAGGAAGACTTGTAGAGACATAATAGAGGAACAATATTCTAATATGGATTGGGTTTTTATGGACCCACAAAAATCAGAACTCTACTATGGAAGGATCCATAAAAGTCCAATCCATTATTTTACACGTAAGGA
This sequence comes from Macaca nemestrina, assembly GCF_043159975.1. NCBI lineage: Eukaryota > Metazoa > Chordata > Mammalia > Primates > Cercopithecidae > Macaca > Macaca nemestrina. Next base: position 28,857,549 of record NC_092126.1, on the reverse strand, counting down.
AACTGAGGCACAGAAGTGACTTTTGGAAGTGAGTTATCAAAGGTTCCATACAATATCAGTAGCTTAGTTGGACCAAAAATCCAAATCTGCTGACTTCCAGCCTAGAAATCTTTTGATCACATTAGGCTATACTGGGCTATTCAAGGTCAAAGTCCTCAGCAGTTATTACTTCTTAAATATGTAGAGATAGGCCTAGTTGTCATTGTTTTTTAATATCTGTTCTTCTCCTATGAGCTTCTAAGAATGAGAACTTTCTCCTGGACATATGAGTGTGGTGTGTATGCTAATATATTTGCCCTTCATATAAAAATTCTTATAATTCTCCTTTTTAGAAAATTATTGACTCACTCCACGACTTGTGGAATGTGGTGCGTTTTGTTCATGTGAACTTGACAGTTTCTTGTAACATTTATTCTTTAGAAATTGGCTTTTCTATCTACTCTGGGAGTTATTTTATTTCTTAGTTTCTCTCATTCATAGATGGCTGATTTGGATAATGTTTTTGTCCACAATATGGGTCTAAAATTTGCAAAAATTAAATGTATTCATTTAGAATACTAGTCAGTGATATTTTCCTCCATAAGCTATTTTGGCTGGTGTGCTAGGTCAGGTATATATACATGCCAGTGATTTCAGAAGTAAGTCTTATATTCTTAGGTGTTTATTATGAATGTAGTGTTTATGAAAAGTGATATCATTAGCAAAGCACATTGTTAGGAACTGAAAATATGTATTTTGAAGTAATTCTTTTGATATGAAGTTCTTCTTGACCATATGGGCCTTACCCCAGTCTTAGATGTATATTCCAATGGAATAAATATTGAATGCTTGTCTTGTAAGGCATAATTTGAAAAACGTTCAGGCCTTTATATTGAGAATACAAATTCTATTGAGCAGTGCTTCAACTGCCAACAGGGTTGGCAAAATAGCTTTGAGCAAAAGCAGTGTCTACTATAGTTAGCTATTTTATATGATGTCCACACATATTTGATATAATTATATATGTTTGCATGTGTTTACATGTGGATAAAATTTTCCATTCTGAGCCCTACGAAAGGTAGTTTTGATCATTAGTAGTAGTAGTAGTAGTAGTTAACAGAGCCTCTCTTTGTTGAACCCTACAAGGGCATGCTTGGTATTTCCTGAATGATAAGCAAGGTCATTAGAAGAAAGTGTGGTTTCTATAATCCTTGTCTTGGTAAGGTCTTGACACTAAGAGACCGATTTACGTTTTGGAGGCATCATACTTCTTTGGCATCAAAGTATTTGCTCCACCATCTGTCTCTCTCTCTCTTAGTCTTTCTCTCTCTCTCTCTCTCTCTTGCTTTCTCTCTGTCTCTCTGTCTCTCTGTCTCTCTTTCACACACACACACACACACACACACACACACACACGGGAAAATTCACTCTGCAGGAAAGGCAGCTGTTAACTTACTGATGTTTAGGCTATTCAGACTGTGCTCTGCAAAGCTCAGTTGGGTGCCATTCACAAAAGACCCCCTAGGATATGGTGCCTATAGTCGGAATTGGTGCCTTCTGGGGCTCTGCAGTGCTCTTCAAGAGCAGGACGTGTCTTAAAATATTTCCAAAAGATTTTCAATAATATGAAAAAACACCCATATACATTAGATCTATGGTTTGTGTACAATTCTGGAGATCCACAGTTTCCCAGTCTCTTATCTCTGACTTGTCCACTAGACCTCAAGACTTAGGGTCTATTTTTGGAGCTGTGTCCCAAGTCTTCACCTGGATTCTTCACTGGACTTCTTTTGCCTGGATAGGTCCAGTGACACTTTCATATCACTGCAATCACTGGAATTTGTTGTTTATATTCAGGCATAAGTATGGGAAATATCATTGTTGCTCTCTAGAGCCAACATTACTCTTTGGGCACCTCAACCTGGTTTTCCTTTTAAGCAGACAAGACATCTGCTTCCCTCTGTGCTTTCTTCTTTAGCAAGTCAGGTGTCCTTAATCCCTCCTTTTACTCATTTCTTTCCACCTTGGGCCAAGTTGCTATTTTCCATAGTGTTACTAATCTGTACATCAAATGAGCCAGTATTTTATCCTATTCGGATATCTCAGAGAAGCGGGATGATGGGGAGTAAGATAGTAATACATGACACTTTTCTCTTATTGAGAACTTTTATTCCTCGAGGTGACCCATTGGCTAGATCGAAGATGAAAATATACAAGAGAACTCAAGAATTCCCGACATCACTATGGATTATATTTGAATATTGGTACTTTATTTCTGTGAAAGTGTTCTCAGTCCAGAGCTCAGGAAGGAGTATACACACACAGAGGGACACATAGGTTATAAATGATACAAAGATATAAGACATATCAACTACCTATGCCCTATGAAGAATAAGAAAACGAGTTTAGTGCAAAACAAAAATAACCAGAATTTTTGAACATCTTGTTTACGCTATAGATTCAGGGAAACACTCAGTATCTGTTATGAACCAGGCTGTCACAGCAATTGTGAAGTACAGATAATGTTGTACGCCCAGTGAGCAGCAACAAGGCTCAAAGTTGGTGGTCATGATTTGGGTGCAAGTCTGTCTAACTTCAAGGATCTTGTGTTTCCACTATACATGATGCTTGTGAAAATAAAGATGTTTCCAGGGGAAAGGAACCACCCTTTTGGTGGTTATACATGTGCTCTTCATGTATAATGTTATGCACGTTCATATATTCCTCACTGAGACCACATAATAATCATGTAAGTGAGGTATAGGTTATCATTCCTGCTTAGATTCCCGAGCCGAGAGAGGAGGCAGGATCACATAACCACAAAGGCATAAACCAGAATTGGAATACAAACAGTATGACTCTAGGGCTGTACCCTGTGCATACCCTGTGGGCCCTACCTGGCTCACCTGTTTTTTTGAACAGGTGAGCTAAGAACAATAGTTATATTAATAAATGTTGAAAAGAATAATATTATTATTTAATGACAATAATTGTTTACATATTTTCTGTGGCTGCTTTCATACTATGAACATTGAGTATTTGTGACAGACCGTATGGCCTTCAGAGCCTAAAATATTTAGTTACTGGCCTTTTACAGAAGAATTTGCTAATCCCTATTCTAAAATCTACATTCTTAGCCTCAGGGCTGTTCTTTTTTCACAAGCTCATGTTAGGCTTATATTGAGCACTTTTGTAATTTGTGGCTTATTTTGTAACATACAAGAGTTTTAAAATAAAAATACGCGTCTGAAACATTTTGGACGAATGTGGCACAGATGTGAAATTTTAGGGGCAGCTCAATAAAACCATAACATAGATTCTACAATGTATTGTAAGAAAGCATGATAAATGTTTACTTACAGCGTTTCTAGTTCTGTGATTCATTTAAAAAATGTATCTATATTGACAAATAAAATGATGTTTATTTGTGTGTTACGTCACCAATATATTTAGCTACTTTCTACTTATTTGTATTCATCAGGTTATTTTCCAAAGCAGATAAAAAGCAGAACATTCATTGGAAACTTATGAATAAAGCTACATGCTTAATGGTTTAGCTAATAAGGCCAGAGAAAAAGCAAATATATCTACCTATGAAAAAAATTATATTTAAGACCCCTACTATGTGCTGTGCACTTTTATAGGAGGTAACTCATTTTACTCTTCAAGTTTAGAAGTAAAATAATCACCGCAAGTCATGAAGCCAAGCCAGATCTTGGAACTCCAAATCAGGATGTTTTTGTAAAACATTATAGGACATTTATAATTGGAAGTTGTAAATTAGTCTAGAATTACTCATCCAGTTGGACAATGGATTCTCTTTCTATTTATTTGACTGTATTACTTCTGTCTGTTATTAGTTGTTCTAAGTATTACCCATTATTTGACTTTATTACTTCTGTCTGTAGTTGATTAGATGTTCAAAAGTAGCTGAAGATGTAAATGATATTGCCGCTACTACATATCTCACAAAAGAGTTGAAGATGCTGTATTCGTCTGCTTTCCACACTGCTGATAAAGACGACCCTGAGACTGGGAAGAAAAAGAGGTTATTAATAGGACTTGCAGTTCCACATGGCTGAGAAGGCCTCAGATTCATGGCGGGAGGAGAGATGTCCTTCTTACATGGTGGCAGCAAGAGAAAATGAGGAAGAAGCAAAAGCGGAAACCCCTAATAAAATCATCAGACCTCGTGAGACTTAGTCACTACCATGAGAACAGTATGTGGGAAACCACCCCCATGATTCAAAGTATCCCCACCAGGTCCCTCCCACAACATGTGGGAATTATGGTAGTACAATTCAAGATGAGATTTGAGTGGACGCACTGAGCCAAACCATATCATTCCACTCCCGGCCCCTCCAAATCTCATGTCCTTACATTTTAAAACCAATCAGGCCTTCCCAACAGTCCCCCAAAGTCTTCAGTATTAACTCAAAAGTCTATAGTCCAAAGTCTTATCTGAGACAAGGCAGCTCCCTTCCACCTATGAGCCCGTGAAATCAAAAGCAAGCTAGTTAGTTCCCAGATACAATGGAGGTACAGGCATTGGGTAAATACAGCCATTCCAAATGGGAGAAATTGACCAAAACAAAGGGATTACATGGCCCATGCAAGTCCAAAATCTGGTGGGGCAGTCAAATTCTAAAGTTCCAAAATGATCTCCCATTGACTCCATGTCTTACATCCAGGTCAACCTGATGCAAGAAGTGGGTTCCCATGGTCTTGGGCAGCTCTGCCCCTGTGGCTTTGCAGGGTACAGCCTCTCTTCCAGCTGTTTTCATGGGCTGGTGTTGAGTGTCTGCAGCTTTGCCAGGTGCATGGTGCAAAGCTGTTCGTGGATCTGCCATTCTGGGGTCTGGAGGACAGTGGCCCTCTTCTCACAGCTCCACTAGGTTGTACCCCAGTAGGGACTCTGTTGGGGGGCTCCAACACCGTATTTCCCTTCTGTGCCCTAGCAGAAGTTCTCCATGAGTGCCCTACCCCTGCAGTAAGCTTCTGCCTGGCCATCCAGGCATTTCCATATATCTTCTGAAACCTAGGCAGAGGTTCCCAAACCTCAATTCTTGACTTCTGTGCACTTGCAAGCTCAACATCACATGGAAGCTGCCAAGGCTAGGGGCTTGCACCCTCTGAAGCCAGGGCTCGAGATGTACATTGGCTCCTTTCAGCCTCTGCTGGATCAGCTGGGATACAGGACACCAAGTCTCTAGGCTACACACAGCATGCAGACCCTGGACCCAGCCCAAGAATGGTTTTCTCCTAGGCCTCTGGGCTGTGATGGGAGGGGCTGTGACATGCCCTGGAGAAATTTTCCCCATTGTTTTAGGATTAACATTCAGCTCCTCATTACTTTTGCAAATTTCTACAGCAGGCTTGAATTTCTACTCAAAAAATGGATTTTTCTTTTCTATCACTTGTCAGGCTGCAAATTTTTCAAATATTTATGCTGTTTCTTTTTTAAAACTGAATGCTTTTTTTTTTTTTTTTTTTTTTTTTTTTTGAGACGGAGTCTCGCTCTGTCACCCAGGCTGGAGTGCGGTGGCCGGATCTCAGCTCACTGCAAGCTCCGCCTCCCGGGTTCATGCCATTCTCCTGCCTCAGCCTCCCGAGTAGCTGGGACTATAGGCGCCCGCCACCTCGCCCGGCTAGTTTTTTGTATTTTTTAGTAGAGACGGGGTTTCACCGTGTTAGCCAGGATGGTCTCGATCTCCTGACCTCGTGATCCACCCGTCTTGGCCTCCCAAAGTGCTGGGATTACAGGCGTGAGCCACCCGCGCCCAGCAAAACTGAATGCTTTTAACAGCACCCAAGTCACATCTTGAATGCTTAGAATTTTTTTCCGCCACTTACCCTAAATCATCTTTCTCAAGTTCAAAGTTCCACAAATCTCTAGGGCAGTGGCAAAATGCTGTCAGTCTCTTTGCTAAAACATGACAAGAGTCACATTTTCTCCAGTTCCCAACAAGTTCCTCATCTCCATCTGAGACCACCTCAGCCTGGATCTTATTGTTCATATCACTGTCAACATTTTTGTCAAAGCAATACAAGTCTCTAGGAAGTTCCAAATTTTCCCACATTTTCCTGCCTTCTTCTGAGCCCTCCAAACTGTTCCAACCTCTGCCTGTTACCCAGTTCCAAAGTTGCCTCCACATTTTTGGGTATTTTTTCAGCAATACCCCACTCTACTGGCACCAATTTACTGTATTAGTCTATTTTCATGCTGCTGATAAAGACATACCTGAGACTGGGAAGAAAAAGAGGTTTAATTGGACTTAACAGTTCCACATAGTTGGGGAGGCCTCCGAATCATGGCAGAAGGTGAAAGGCACTTCTTACATGGTGGCAGCAAGAGAAAATGAGGACGATGCAAAAATGGAAACCCCTGATAAGACCATCAGAGCTCATGAGACTTATTCACTACCACAATAAGAGTATGGGGAAAACTACCCCCATGATTCAGATTATCTCAGGGTAATTATGGGAGTGGTAATTATAGGAGTACAACTCAGGATGAAATTTGGTTGGGGACACAAAGCCAAACCATATCAGATGTTAAGCAAAAATAACTTGTTTTAATAATTCAAGGGTTTCAATAAATCTTATTCCAAGTTTATATAAAAGTTGGAGAGATGACTTTCTTAATTTCCAACCACTCATTTTTTGGTGGTTATCTAGATTTTACAGTTGCAAACAGTAAACATAGAAGTTTAATAAAATCTAAATAAGCAGCAGACTCTTTCGTCTTGCTCAGAACCAGATAGCATAAATACCAGACTTGATAATGAGAGAAGATAAAGATCTGCTACTATGCTATTTTGAAAGATAGTTTTAGATATTTGTGATAAATGGTTATAGGGAAAATGCATACTATGTCATTGGTTACATAATACCAAAGCTGTACCATAAAAAACTTTGAAATAGGTATTTTTTACATTAAGGCAAAATCAGTTATCATCTCTAACTCTTTATGTACTGTAAACATTTATTCACTTGTTCTCAAGAAAAAACAGATTGTTTGCACTTAGAAAACTTACAAACTGAAGAAAACAAGGACAGTGTGATTTATGAGTGTGTACTTGTGTATCTTTCATAAGGTTCCATTCCTGGTGGGCATGTAATTTGGCACAATGCTTTTGTTCTTTGGAACGCAAATTTGCAATATGTGCCAAGAGTTTTGGAAATGTTCTTACCGTTTGAATCAAAACTTTTAACTTCTAGGAATTTGCCTTAAGGAAGATGTAAAGTACATTCATCATCATGTGAGATATGAGTGAAAAATTTTAAATAATCTGAACAAATAAGTGTAAGAAAATGGCTAACATGCTATATCCAATTGTGTTACTATAGTATAGTAATTATAGTATATCTAAGTTGTGGGCTATTTTGCAATCAATAACATGATGTTAAAAATGTATATCTGCTATCTTGGGGAAACATATTACATTAACTGAAAAAGAGGAACTATTTTCTTAAAAATCTGATTATATTAATATATAGCATATATACCTCTATACCTCTATGACAACACTGATTAAAATGTACTACATTTTCCTTTTTATTTATGCATGTTCCCCACTACACCAAAGAAATCCAAGGGAAAGGATTGTGTCATTTACTGGTGTAGTGTCCTTATTGTGCATAATGCTCAGTATGTTGTAGATAAACTGTAACTTCTTTTGAATAAATAAGAAAGGAGAGAAAATCTGGTGGTCTTTATATAATGGAATTATACTTTTTTTACATTTTATATTTTATTTAGTACTTTCTTATTTATATAATCAGAACAGACAATTTAAAAAGTAATAGTAAACTTACATATTGAAAAAGAGAGATGGCATCTTTTCTCCAAAACTGCTGGCTTAGATATATAGTGTTGAAATGGTTCTTTCTAATTTGGCTCTAGTTTAAATAACCCTCTCTTAATGGGCCAACCTACAAGATCATATCTGTTGCTTGGCTTCCTTTCTACCCTGTGGTATTCTTTTACAGAATGAAGTATCCAACAGTGCAATGCTTAATCATTATTAGCTCTAATTTGGGAAATTGAGCCTTGAAATAATAAGTGTTTGGGGTCTGAATCTGTGAATGCTACTCACTCTCAGCTTTCCTTTCATCAAAGGAGCTTGTCTTCATTTGCAAACATTTCTTTTCTCTTCAAAACATCTTCCACAGTGCCTTTGCCAGGTAAATACATTCCTTCCTGAAATATTAAATCAATACATCAAATTAATTGCCACGAGTTTTGAGACCTGACACCAAAAGAGAACACACAGCCTCTAGCTCAATTCAGAGGTCACTATACTGAATTGCTTTTACAATCTTTGAATTATGCATTTGAAATGCTTGCTGCTGTATCTTGATTGGAATGTATTTTTTTAGTGTGAAAATAATTGACAGGAATTAGTGTTTTTTTTCCTTTTCAAAGAAAAATTTAGGGTCAAATGGAAGCCTCTTGCACAATCAGCAAACAAGACACACCTTCCAGATTTATTTACTTCGATCAATAGATTGCAAATGTCCTAATGTAACTTGAATACGTCATCTCTGGTTGGTTGCCAAGAAGATAATCTGACTCTTGGTTTTATTTCCTCAACCATATCCTTCACTGAGAATCTGGAGAAAATCCCTTAACATTTCCATCAAAGGGATGTTTGATGTAGAAAATCTGAGCTATGAGAAAACCAAGGATCCAAGACAACAAAGGAGAGTTTCTATTTGCACGTATTATGAAGGTTCAGCCCACTGTTTTCTTACGCAGCTAATCTTATACTTTAATTGTCCAAGCTTGTATAGAATTCAAAAAATGATCAGCAATTAACCTATAGGATGCTTTTGTAAAAATTAGAAAAGGGCACTCCTGGTGGACAGATCAGTTAGGAAAAAGAACCTCCTTGGGTGAATCCTGGGGTGCAAGGTTAGTCACCAGCACCCTGTTTCCCGTTTGGCTTAGATTCTTTGTGAAATACACAAATGCACAACCCAGGATAGCAGCCCTTGGGTAAAGGATGAGTGTATGAGAATTGTATGAAGCATCTGAGAGGTATGGTATGAAAGATGCCCTATAGCACCTGAGAACACATCCAAATCTCAATTGGCATGGGTCACGTGTAGTGGTAGCTACAGGTCTCGGAAATAGTTCTTGGCCATTTCAGAGAATACCGTTCATTCTATTGCCAAATTCAAAGCATGAGGAACAGCTGATTTTTATATATTGCTGATGTTTGACACACAAAATGGCAATTTTCTATGATTCAACCTAAATAAGTCTCCTATTAGTAGTGCTTGGCCATTTTCCGATGTTTTGATTAAAATACTATTTGTCTCTTATTTTTACACCTCAATGTCTTGATATTCCTCCCCCTCCACCACTACATAAACTGAACTATTATCTTAAATGGGAGCCATCTCTGTATGGAGCTGTTAACTCTTGATAATGTTGAAAATAACTTTGATTTGATCTTATTGCTACTGTCAGCACACTGAGTGGGTGCCAGTTTCAGGACACAATAGTAGGTTAGGGACATTTTAATCAATGAAAAGTTTGTAGCAGAAGAATCACTAGTACTACTTGTTAAATATACCTAGAAACAAGAAACAATTGGAATTGTTTCTGGACAAATATTCTACAAAATGCATGTAGTATTTTTGTAGGTTATAATGCTTACAGTGAGCTTCAAGAAACTCTAGAACATATTATGCTTCTGTGTTTTGCTGCTTTGTTTATTATAGGGAAAGAAAAGGAAGGAAGGAAAGAAGTTAAATATTCTTTCATGAATGGATAAAATGTGGTATATGCCTACAGCTGAGTAGTTCAAATGGAGCAAATAGATGTACAGCATATCCTTGAATAATATTGTTTCATTCAAGTCATTTATTATAACATTGATGAGAAAAAAACATCGGTTCCCAGCGTGGGGCCACTGTCTGTGTGGAGTTGGCATGTTCCCTTGTGTGGATTTTCTCTGGGTACCCTGGTTTCCTCTCCCATGTCAAAGATGTACGCACTAGGTGATTTGACCTGCATACATGGTCCCAGTCTGAGTGAGTGTGGGTGTGTGTGAATGCACCCTGCAATAGAATGATGTCCTGTCCAATGCGGGTTTCTGCCTTGCACCCTAAACTTCTGGGATAGGTTCACTCTGGCCACTCTATGACACTGAACTTAAGTAACTGGGTAAATAATTATCTTACTTGTTTTTATTAACCTTTCTTAAATGTATGTATAGTTTGCACTTATCTCAGTGTTTAATATAAAAAGTGTGTTGGATTTTATTTAGAAGTTTGGTGACATTAGGAGAAATATGCCATAGGAACTTAACTCTTGTTTATATTAATTAGCCTATGGTAAAATTGGTTTTATTATACCTTGCTTTGCTTAAAGTCACAGCTTCCAAGAACCTATCAATGACGTTAGGTGAGTCTTACTATATAGTTATCAATGTGATAGATTTCAAAAACAAAGTTCATTGGGAGGGGGTAACTTCAAAATAATCCGTATAGAATGATACAATTTATGTAAATTTTACAAACACATAAAACATTTTAAAATGCTGTTTATTACACAAAAATATGATGAAAGTTTAAAACAAAGGTGAGTAGATTACATGTGCACTCCAGAATTATGTGTGCTTCTGGGGCATACATATGTATCCTCTGGGGAAAGATGAGAGGGACTAAAATTGAGGAAACAATGTTGGCTGCATCTGGAATATTATCAAATTAGAAATAAACATGGAAATATGTTAATATTTGTTAATTCTGGACAATAGGCAGTGAATGTTGGTCACATTACTTCCTTCAATTTTTATGTTTGAATACTTAAGAATAAAGATATAACAATGATCATCTGTGTAAGTCTGTTTTACGTGGAAAATTTAAATATTAACAAATTAGTGGATTTTTCTTTAAAAATGCAGATGCTGTTACCTTTTTAATGCCATCAGAGGGTATCAGGCACTTCAAATTCACAGTTACAGCGATCTAAGGTTCTGAGTGAAAGACATCCTCGTTGAAATGACTTGATTTTCTTAAACAATTATTTTAGAAAAATGGCCAAAATTGAAATCAGGAAAACTGACTTTCAGCATAGATTTGATTATCCTCACTTGGAAAACAGCCATTGTGCATTTGTTTGATAAAACAAATTTCAACGTAGGGCCTTGTAGTTAGATATAATTTTTACGTAATGTCATTGAATAAATGATAGTTTTACGTGTAGTTTTATGTAACTGTGTGTATATAGTTTTATGAGATGGGGGAAGGCAGGCAAAAGCTTGGTAGTATAGTCTCAGGCCTTTAAATAGTATGTAAAAGGCTCCACAGATTCATCTCCATGAAGGGAGATTTCATCTCCATTGCTCCACAGTACCAATAACCAGTGCAGAACACTAGGGCTGAAAGAAACTTCATTGAAGTTGTTAGTCTCTCTTTGAATCCTGGAAGAAGTCTTCATTTGAGTCTTTGAAAAAGTCTTCATCTGGGTCTTCCTCTGTGTGGAGATGGGTACATGCAGCTTTTTGGTTAACAACAGAAACAACAAAAATGTGGACAGTCATTATCTAGATAAATTACATGCTCTCTCTTCTCTTCTTACGTCGTCGTGTACTGCCTCCCTTCTTCAACCTGTTCATATGCTTGAGATGAATGACTCCAGTGTCTTTCACGGGGAGGGAGGTAAGCAGGAAAACCCTGGTATGTACACTGCATGGTGTACGTTTTTGAGAGTTGAAGGTGGAGTAAGAGGGCACTGGTTCCAATATTAAAATTTGTTATTCTTGTACTATTAGGTAGAACTGTGACACTCTGGCCGGGCGCGGTGGCTCAAGCCTGTAATCCCAGCACTTTGGGAGGCCGAGACGGGTGGATCACGAGGTCAGGAGATCGAGACCATCCTGGCTAACACAGTGAAACCCCGTCTCTACTAAAAATACAAAAAAAAAATTAGCCGGGCGTGGCGGCAGGCGCCTGTAGTCCCAGCTACTCGGGAGGCTGAGGCAGGAGAATGGCGTGAACCCGGGAGGCGGAGCTTGCAGTGAGCTGAGATCCGGCCACTGCACTCCAGCCTGGGCGACAGAGCGAGACTCCGTCTCAAAAAAAAAAAAAAAAAAAAAAAGAACTGTGACACTCTAACCATTTTATATGCCCTTTCCTCAGAATCTGGCAAAGGAAGATGTGATATAAGTTTAAGATGAAACAAAGCATAAAATTATTCACTCAAGTTGCAGCCTTAGAACGGTATAGATTCCAATAATAGACATCCATGTAGGATATGTGTAAATGAAGATATTTAAGACAAGAAAAATAAAAGATGAAGGAGTAGATTTTAAACACAGAAATTATTAACACCTTTCTGTAATACTCTAGGTTTCAACATCCTATGTGCCATACATATGTTATGCTAAAATATTTTAATGCGATTGTCAAAAACATTAGTTGGTTAAAAAACCCAGTTGAACTTGACTTTATTATTCTGTTTTGACCTAATTCCTTTGGAAGTCACTTAGTTTATTTATATGTTAATGTTTTTATCTGTAGTATAAAATGGTATGAGATTGTAGGAGGTAAATACAGTTCTCATGGTCAAATTAAATGGCAATACATGTTAATGCAGCAACAAACAGCATAAACTTTTTTGCTTTTTTTCTTTTTGAACTTCGTATTTATAAATCCCTTAGGAAGAACCACTTGATAGGAGGTCACAGGTAGCATCTGTAGATGTTTTTAATTGGCGTTTTCGTTGTTGAGTAATGGAAGAGTCTTCAGATATTATTCAGTCAGTCTATTGTTCTCAGAGCTGCCCGTGGTCTGTGTGGGAATTAGACAAAGGCATCTTTCCTCCAGTGGACATGGCCCAGTGCTAGGGCTCATGGCTTGGTGAACGAGTGCAGGCTGGATTTCAGTCCTCATTCAGCCCTTTAGCTGCACACTCTTGTTCAAAATATGACCTACTCAAATGTACGTGCCAGCCCTGGTGGTGGTTCTCCACAATCCGTGATGGTTTATAAAACCCTCTTCTTCACATTAGTACAAGGAATACACACCTGAGTATTAAAGGGCAACTGCAGTGGGCACATGCATTGAATATTAGTGTGTTCCTTGAGTTCAGTGATTTACAGTAATCTGTACAGAGGCAAACACAAATGAATAATTAAGGTCATGTAAATGTAGACAGTGAAGACCCTGTGCTTTACAGGCTGAACTTGGAGCAAGTGAAAATAGCAAGACTGAGAAATCTGTGCAATTGTATATCAGCTCTGATTCACTAAAGTACATGAACCACTGAGGGACCCAGAACAGAATCAAAGGATAATGTATATGCAGGGCACACATGTGCACAAGCATGTGTATGTCTTTTGTTTCAAAGCAATTTTTATCCAAATTTCATATCCATTGCTTAAGAAAAAATGTGATTAAAAGTTTCGTTTTGAAACTATTGGCTAAGGGATAAATATATTTATATAAAATTTATATATGTCCTGTAAATTTTATGAAGAGATATTTAGCAGTTGGATTTGGAGTATATTTCAAAATAAAGATCTTCAGAATTCAGGGCTTGGTTTGGGGACACAATCCAAAAAGCATGGCAAGATTATTTCTTAGATTTTTCAAATGGCCTCAGAAGTCATGTAGGCTGTTTCTGCACCTCATGGTAGTCTGCTTTCAGTTGCATTTGTGCGAGTCATCCACGTTAGTATTAGTTCTTTTGGTAACAGGGAGATCACCATATTTAAGGTAGTTTGTGACCTTTTGGATAGCCTTAGTTACTAGACAGTTATATGGTCATGCTGAGATCTTTTCCTTATAATGTCCATCAGTGGGCTCTACTTCTGTTTCCTGGACAAACCTAGAATAAGACTGCTCTCTCTTCTATGTGACAACGCTGCAGATATATGAAATGGTATAATTTCCCTGTCTCAAGACTGAGAAAATAGTAGACTAGACAATGGTAAAACAAACTGAAAAAGAAAAAAATATCCAGGAAGTGGAGAGATTATTCCAAGTCTTTGTTTTTGCAGACACTTGCACCCCTTTATGAGAATTTATTTGTATAGAATAATAACTCTCTTTTTGTGATTTAATAACCACATGCTGAGGAAATACATTTTGCTTTCCAAATTGTGGATGAATAACAATGCCAGGAGAGCTTTTACAAAGGCACAAGAACCAATTACTTGTCCTCCTTGTTTCTAATATTGTAGTCTCATATAAAGTAGAGGGAAATAAATGAAGCTTACTATGATGTTACTTCTTAGCATATGTTAGCATACGTTTATATCATAAAGTACACATTTTGGGTTTTTTTCCTCGATGAGCTTTTGTTGAAAATTATAGAATTTGGTACAAGTCTTCAAGGTCATTTGGTACCAAGTGTCTAGCAGTGAGCAGGAGAAGCGTATCTTACAGTCTTTTTAATTCCAGAGGATGTTCCGAATACTAGCTTAAATTTTTACTCACACTAAAATTTTAAAGGAGCAAACCTAAAAAGTTCCCAGAAAACATATGTAATTATTAGAATACAGGACTAGCTAAGTAATTTTTGATATATTGATTCTTACATCACCATTCAAATTGTAGTTATAAAGACAGGAATAAATAGGGAAATACTCATGATATTGTGTGTTTCAGTTCGGAACGCTTTCAGCTTAAAATACCAGAGAACCCAAATATCAGTGGTTTAAACAAATAGGACTTTTTTTTTTTCACCTAATAAAACATCTGGCTATAGGCTTTTGCTGGCCTATTTTACTATTAAATGATATTATCAAAAATCCAGGATTTTTTCCATCCTTTGGTTATGCCATATCCAGGCATGTCACCTCAAGGTCACAAGATAACTAGTACAGGCCTGGAAACCACAATCACATTACAAGGCAGGAATGAGGGGCAGAAAAGGTAAGAAGAGCACAATGGCCTGGATGGTGAGAACATTTCTCTTCTCACAGCTCTCTTTTAATAGAAATGAAAGTATTTTAACCTAGATACTTTCAAACCTACTTATGCAAATATCTCACTGGACAGCACTTGTTAACTTGACCACATAATGGCAAGTGAAAATATCAGTTTCACAATTATGGCTATGCTATGATAATATGTATTTAAAATATTAATGGGGAAAAATTTTAGAAACTAGTCTAAAATGATTACCAGTAGCTGAGAAAAGTAGAATGATGGGATCTAACCATCTACCTACCTACCTACCTACCTAAGCCGTCTATCTAATCTAGTTTCCTAATGTTTTATAATGTGACTACCTTAGGTAACTAAATCATGCATTTATAATAAAATTAAATGTATTTAACCTTAAAGATATTAGACTTCGACTTGACCGATTCATTGCTTTATCAAGTATCTCATTTGACATCACATCCACACATCTATACTTAACCGAAGCAGGGAAAGGAGCAGGGAAGCCATCCTGGTATCTTTTAGCTAGAGCATATTCAGTATCACAACCAATGCCTTCCCCAGTGTTTACGGACTCAAAACATAATTATATTGATTTCTTTAAAAATCTATACTGCAAATCATATTTAAACATAAAATATACTTAGTATTGGCATGGAAACATTGTGATTAGTTTCATCTAGTTTCATGAGCTCCCTCTTTACTCACTTTCTGCTTTCTTGGCTACTCTTTTCAGGCTCATTTGATGGTTTCTCCTGATTTTTTTCAACCTTTGACAGTTGAAGGTTTCTGGATTCAGTATTCAGACTTTATTTTTGCTCTGTTTTTACTTACTCTCTAAATTATCCAGTTTCTCCTAACTCCAAATTTCTATCTAAGCATAGCTATCATCCTTAAACTTCAGACACTAGGCCAGGCGCAGTGGCTCATGCCTGTAATCCCATCACTTTGGGAGGCTGGGATGGGCGGATCACCTGAGGTCGGGAGTTCAAGAGGAGCCTGACCAACATGGAGAAACCCCGTCTCTATTAAAAATACAAAATTAGCCGGGCATGGTGGTACGTGCCTGTAACCCCAGCTACTCGGGAGGCTGAGGCAGGAGAATTGCTTGAACCCTGGAGGTGGAGGTTGCAGTGGGCCGAGATCGCGCCACTGTACTCCAGCCTGGGCAGCAAGAGCGAAACTCTGTCTCAAAAAACAAACAAACAAACAAAAACTTCAGACTCTATTCAACAGCATACTTTATATCTCCTCTTGGATGCTTAATAGACTTCTTAAACAGCATATAGAAGACCAAACTGTCAAAATTACCCAGACCTGCCAGGTTTTTGTTCCACCTCATAAAATATACCTCTTCCTTTCTAGTTATTAAGGCAAAAGCATTGACATCATTCTTGAATTCCTGTTTTGTTTTTTTTTTTTAAATCTCCAACTGCAGTGGAATCCATAGGCAAATTTTTCAGCTCTTCTAAAAGTGTCTCAGATATGACCGCTTCTCACCACATTCATTGGTATCGCTCTGGTCCAAAATCACCTCATATTTTTTATGGACTGTCATGTTAACCCTCTACTGGTCTTCCCAGTCTGGCCCTTGTTCTTCTATAGCCCATCCTATTTTGTTAAGTGGAAGAAATTTAGGGTTGAGATATTTAATTCTAATTAAGATGCTTCTGCTGGATCGTAATATTCAAGCTGTTTTCCTTTTGTCCATTTGTATTTGTCTTTTTTCTTTCTTTCGTCTCTCCCTCTCTTCTTTTCTTCCTTCCTTTTATTCTTAAGATTAAAACTGTATGCAGCTTTTACATTGTTCATTATAGTCATTAAGTTCTAGTCACTGTTCACACATAACCTCTGTATCCATATGGGAAGTATCCATAATTCATTGACTCACCACCTGTTTGAGATAGAAAGGATCTTGGAGATCATATGATTCAACTACTTCACCTTACACATGAGACAGGTAAGATCCAAAGAGGGGAAGTGACTTTAGCATGATCATACAGTTTTTTATTGATTGAATTGAAACCCAATTCTAAGATATCTCATGTGTAGACTAGCGTTTTCCCAAAGTAGAAAATATCTACTAGATATAGTATATCTAATATGTAAACCTCCTCATGACTTAGGTCTAAAAGGTGCTCAATCCACAATCTAATCAGCAACAGAAATGAGTTTTCTCATGAAAACACAATTTTGTAAATTGCAGATTAGGTGGCTGCCATGGTGTCATATCAACATAACTCAGGTGTATTGACAGCATTGCCTTGGAAAAATGTGTGTGTGTATGTGTATCTTAGGTAATATTCAGTTATAAAAATACACACACACACACACACATACGCTTGATAAAAGAGAAACCATTCGTGATGGAGCAAGTATACAGTTGAGTATGCCTTTATAATTTTGTGTATAAGGGACTCAGGTATGTGTGGCTAACAAATCATAAGTAACTTAACTACAATATTGAAAAATTGTAATAGTCTTAATTAAAAAATAGGCCATGATGATAGAGAATAGTTGAGGGAGGGACCTACTTAGAGAAGATGATCAGGGAAGGACTCTGAGAAGTGTACATTTAATCCACGACCTGAAGTATGTAAAACAAGGAGAAGAAACCACATGAGCAAAAGCCTTGAAAGTGGAAAGAGCTGGGAAGAACATTCTTGAGTGTAAGATACCAGGTGTGAGGAGTGAGTGAAGTTTTAGGCAGAGTATTCCAGGCCGTGAAAGAGGTAGTTTAGATCTCATTCCAAGTGCAATGGAACATCTTTAAAGAATATAAAACAGGAGGGTGATACGCATGATTTTTCTGCAAAGATTTCTAGGTAGTAAAACCAAAAGCAGGTGTTAAATCCACATGTGGGTTAGGTGAGCACCCTTCACAGTCATACCATAGACATCACTAATGAGAGAGTGAGAGTCCCATTACTAGGGTACTGGTGCAGAGGAGGCTGGGCAACCACTTTATGGGAATATGATAGAGGGGGATTAAAGGATTATAGGTGCATGAAGTTATGTATTGACCTTTATGATCCTCTCCAAACTTTAAGCTTCTATAGTTCTATCAACTAAGCTAATTATTGAAAATTTCTTTTTAAGAATAAAAGAAAACCATAAGATCAAAGGGGTTATTATTCAGAAGGGAATTCCCACCCTCACCCCAAACATAGAAATCAAGTATATACTTATCTAGAAAGGTGGTATCCCCCTTTCTACATTGGAGCTGCGGAATATAATCTGAATCCCCTTCCATTAGAGCAGAAGGTCTTATTTTTTTGTGTGATAGCTCTCACTGAGTAATCTTGTTTAAAATGAAGGTCACCAGGTCCTATACCTTGGAGATTCTGTTTCAGTAGACCTGAGGTAAGGTTTGTGAAACTGCAAATGTAATAAGCAACCCAGGAGATTCCAATAGATGAGGTGGATGAAGTGAACAAGGACTGTACTTTGAGAAACAGTGGGCTTCGTGACAACAAAAGAAAAAACAAAACAAAACAAAACCTATTTAGACCCTAGCTCTAGTTCACCTCTAGCCATCCTCCACTGAACTCAGGAGTATTACAGCTGTAAGGATAATTTAACTTGTATTGTTAGGTTATGCAACCTTTCTGAGCCAAAGTTTCTTCATCTATAATGACATTTACCATAATAGCTATTGTGAGGGCCACAGATTCAAAATACAGAATGCTGACCTGAGCATCTGGCACATCACAACTGCTTAATAAACAAAAGCTATTATCTGCTTTATTTCAGCCTAATTTATTTAGCTTCCTTCTTACTACTCATCTCTATTCTGTCATGCAGAGTCAGCATCCACCTGTGTTGATTTGTTTCTCAACTATTGTCTTCTTCTTGCCTTGACCTCTCTTGCAGACTCCTAGAGACTTGCCTTAAGCAAGTATCACCTTAATTAAAGTTTTTTTTCCATCTCTGCATTATTATAATAACTCTAGAAGAAAACTCCGATGTTACAGCCATGGAATAGCTATGACCATCAAATTAGTTTAGTCTTGTGTTTCCTGTTACTTAACTTACAATTATCTCTTGTAAATCTACTCATCTTTCCTGTTTAATCTAACATGAGTACTGCAAAGCAGAAGAAACTATGCAGGAGACAGATGAGATTCTGGAAAATGCTACCAAATTATGGAAAACATTTGAATACCATTATCTTTTGCAGAATATAAACAAAACTTAAATGGAGAAAGGTCGGTCCACTCTGATGGATTGGGCATACTAATTTGCATATGTTGTCTTCAAAAATTCAAATTTAAAAGACCTATAAGGGTAAAAGTAATAAAACGACTAAAACATGGCTGAATTAACCATTTTTTTTCCTCAAAGCCTCATGTATGCTTGAAGTAAAGAGGCTGTTCCAGTCTATTTGAAATTAAAAAGAAATATTCTTTGAATTAAATATAATTGCAAGTAAAGTCTAGACTGTGCTTCGGGAGAATCAGGGGACAAGTTAAATTAAATGTTTTGGGAATCTTAGTATTCATAGAATATGGCTAGTTTCATTTGCTAGATTCCACTTAACTTGTCTTTCAGTAGGCCAAAAAAGATGTCAAGATAAATAACTATGTTTTTCCAATAAAAATATTGTCTTGTGGTCTTACTTTGTTTTTAAATAAGCTTCTAAAAGAAATTTTTTAGAAGGTATAAAATTAAAGTCCCACTTAGCCACATAAACATATGTTTATTTAAGAGAATAAAATTTCAGTAAATGAAAATTGTCCTAGAAAATCCAGGCCCTGTCACTTTCTCCTTAACTCTTCACCTTTCCTTTACCTCTGGGTTGGGAAGTTACAATTTTTATCTACTATTCATTTGTATATTTTGAAAGGGGGAAGCTATGATGAAGAATAAGCTTTCTCCTTCTTGCTCTTTGCAAAGGCAGGGGAAAAGTTTGACCACATTTTCTTTACCCAATCTACCATAGATGGGCCCCTAGGTTGATTCCATGTCTTTGCTATAGTGCATAGCACTGTGATGAACATATGAGTGCATGGTTTTTGTTTTTTTTGTGTGTGTGGTTTTTTTTTTTTGTTATAATGATCTATTTTCCTTTGTGTATATACCCAGTAATGGGATTGCTGGGTTGAATGGTTGTTCTGTTTTATATTCTTTGAGAAATCTCCAAACTGCTTTCCACAGTGGCTGAGCTAATCTACATTCCAACCAACAATGTATATGCATTCCCTTTTCTTCACAGCTTAACCAGCATCTGTTATTTGACTTTTTAATAATAGCCATTCTGACCGGTTTGAGATGGTATCTCGTTGTGGGTTTTGATTTGCATTTCTCTGATGATTAGTGACGATGAATATTTTTTTGTATTTTTATTGGCCACTTGTATGTCTTCTTTTGAGAAGTGTCTGTTCATGTCCTTTGCCCATTTGTAATAGGGTTTTTTGTTTGTTTGTTGATTTGTTTAAGTTTCACATAGATTCTGGATATTAGATTTTGTCAGATGCATAGTTTGAAAATATCTTCTTTCATTCTGCAGGTTGTCTGTTTACTCTAGTTTATTTTGCTATGGAAAAACTTTTTAGTTCAATTACATCCCACTTGTCGATTTTTATTTTTGTTGTAATTCCTTTTGGGGACTTAGCCAGAAATTCTTTGCCAAGGCCAATGTTGAGAAGGCTATTCCCTAAATTCTCTTCAGGGTTTTTATAGTGTAAAGTCTTACATTTAAATCTTGAATCCATCTTGAGTTAACTTTTGTATATGGTGACTGGTAGGGGTACAATTTCATTCTTCTGCATATGGCTAAACAGTTATCTTAGCACCATTTATTAAATAGGGGAGTCCCTTCCCCATTGCTTGTTTTTGTTGGTCTTGTCAAATATCATATGGTTGTAAGTGTGTGGCTTTATTTCTGAGTTTTCTATTCTGTTCCATTGGTCTATGTGTCTGTTTTTGTACCAGTACCACGCTGTTTTGGTTATTGTAGGCTCATAGCATACTTTGAAGTTGGGTAGTGTGATGCCCCTGGCTTTGTTCTTTATGCTTAAGATTATTTTGGTTATTTGAGCTATATTTTGATTCTATATGAATTCTAGAATATTTTATTCTAATTCTGTGAAGGATGATGCTGGTATTTTCATCCGAATAGTGTTGAATCTGTAAATTCTTTTTGATGGTATGGAGAGATACTGATTTTTTCAATCCATAAGCATGGACTGTTTTTCCATTTATTTATATCATCTCTGATTTCTTTCAGCCATGTTTTATGGTAGAGTTTTTTTTTTAAAAAAACTCTTTGGTTAGCTGTATTCATAGGTATTTTATTTTCTTTGTGGCTATTGTAAATGGGATTATGTTCTTGATTTGACGGTCAGCCTGGACATTGGTGTATAGAAATGTTACTCATTTTTGTACATCTATTTTGTATCCAGAAACCATACTGAAAGTGTTTATCAGTTCTAGCAGGCTTTTGGCAGAGTCTTTAGGGTTTTCTAGGTATAGAGTAATATCATTAGCAAAGGAGATAGTTTGACTTATTTTCCCGTTTGAATAACTTTTTATTTTTCTCTTCCATTATTTTTCAATATGAAACTTATTTATTGAACTCTAAGAGACAATAAACCTGACAAAAATTAGTACAATTCAACACTAAAGCTCATACAGGTGGAAAAGTGAAATTTACAAAATTTATTGATGATTTTGCTAATTCTAAATTATGAAAGAATATATAAATTTGCTTCAAGTTTGTTTATCTTGATGAGCTTTCACCTTTGTTTAGTGAAAGTTTTAAAATTTGTTAATACAGGGTTTTTTCTTCAATAAGATTGCTGTTTTTAAAATTAAGTTATTTTTATTAAGCCATTCAAATGAATGATTAAATAACTTTAAGAAGATTTTGTTTTGTTTTGCTTTTTTGGTTTTTTTTTTTTTTTTTTTTTTTTCTTTTAGATGGAGTCTCACTGTGTCGCCAGGCTGGAGTGCAGTGGTGCGATCTCAGCTCACTGCAACCTCTGCCTCCCAGGTTCAAGTGATTCTCCTGCCTCAGCCTCCTGAGTAGCTGGGACTACAGGCACACGCCACCATGCCTAGCTAAATTTTGTATTTTTAATAGAGACAGAGTTTCAACATGTTGGCCAGGATGGTCTCGATCTCTTGATCTCATGATCTGCCTGACTCGGCCTCCCAAAGTGCTGAGATTACAGGCATGAGTCACTGTGCCTGGCCAAGAAGATATTTTTGAGTATGTATGACATGCATATGACAGAAAATTCAAAAGTTAAAGTGGGTATACAATGAAAATAAGTCTCTCTTGTTTTTTTATCTTCAGCCATATAGTTACTTTCCTTCAATCATTTACTGTCACTAGGTTCTTGTAGATCTTTCCAGTGCTATTCTAAAGAATCATCTCAAACTTTAATGTGTACATGAATCTTGTTAAAATGTGGGTTAAGATTTAGTGGGTCTGGAGTGAAACTTAAGATTCTGAATTTCCACCTCCTGAGGCTGATGTTGCTGGCCCAGGACCATGCACCCAATGGTAAGGTTGTGAAGGACATTTGTTTCTGTTTGTCTCTCTGTTTGTTTGTTTATTGGACTGAAGGGAGCAAGATAGTCTCATAAACAGATGCAGTTTTCTGCCTTCTACTACTACCTCAGCACTAGAATTCCAGCTTTGAGCTTTGCATTGTTACAAAGCTTTCTTCCAATCTTTGTCTTAAGTGATAATCTATTCAGTATTGAAAAAATCAAACCATAATTGAAGAATGAAACATAGTAATATGAAGCCTGATACTGGATGATGTATAAATTACAAGGACTATGAGAAATCTTTTTTACAAATTTTTAATCTGCTGTTTAAACAAGGTTAGAAAAGTTACCAAATGAATATAACCTCCTAAATTTTGGCAGAAGGCATGCTGTAAACTTTAGCTTGGAGCCTATACTATTAATCTAATAAAGACGCTATCATACTTGGAAATGATGCAGTTAAGCTCCCTGAAATCAATATGAAGTACAAAGATCATTTAAATATTTTAAAGTCATAAACATTAATATTCTATCTTCCTATACAAAGGAGTCTCCAGAAATGACTGTATTCAATATCACAAGGGATATAAACGTTGTCTTTGTTGAACCTGTATGTAAAGGTAATTCTGAAAGCATGGGGGGCAACTCCCAAAATGATGTCAAAAGTTCCTGTTTGTTTCTTGCTCTATGCAGGAAAGTGAAGAATGGAGGACTTACATTTGTCTACCTTCCTTGTCAACAGCGTATGTTACTACGAGTACTTGCTAACCCAATACAAGGTTTCTTTTTAAAAAGAGAACCAATATCAAAAATACTCTTCAGAAATAAAGATTTGAACTATAAATGTCTCAATTTCTGCATAATTGGCAGAAAGAGCCAAGAGAATACAGGTTTCTGTATGATGCCAAGTCAGTGTGTATCAATGACCCCATTGCTTTGAATGACTCCAGGGATCTGCCATATGGAGAATTATTTCGCTCGGTGCTGAGATGGTTATTTTTAAATATTTGACGCTACAAAGGGAGAATGGTTTGTATCTACCTAATCTTCTTGAGCACACACTATTCTACTTAAAGCTGTGATTCTCAAACCTAAATTATGTAGTAGTATACTAAATGATATGCACAAGTCATAGTAGAAACAGCACAACCTTTCAAAGTTTCAATTGAATTAAAAGTTTTACAGGCCCATATCAAAACAAAATAACACTACAACAAGCAATAATTTATGAAAGGGTATAATGAAAAATTCTGATGAATTTTTAAGTTAAACGTAAGATTTGAAAATAATATCAGGCTTAGGAGTATGCTTCTAGGCCCTGTGGAATACAGATTTATTGGCCAGTAGGAGGATATTTCAGTGGGAAACTTTTTGAAGTACTGCGAAATACATTAAAAGCATGTGAGATTAGAGACCAGATTATTTGAGTAGAAACGACATTTCTGTGCCGCCTATGAGACTCCAGAGTGGCTGTATGCAAAACATTTTGAGACCACAGAAGTTACTGTCCTATTTCTGAAATACAGATTTTCTGCATGAAATTAGGAAGTGACATAGAGTTTGCTAACACATCCAGACTGGCTTAGGAGATGTCATCAATGAATTTTTAACGTATAATCTGTATAGAGAAAAATCCGTGTCTTTGGGTTTTATGGAGACTGAAATAGGTAAAAACATTTTTCTACAATTTGCCCATTTCTCCTGCTAGTAGGGAGCAAGTCACTTCTTTACAGAATGCATGGCATAGTAAAATAAGTCACATAGACTGAGTTTTAATCTCCAGCATTGGATCTTAGACAGGAAACTAAAGTTCTCTAGGTCTGTGTTCTCTGAAAAGTGGGACAAGTACAAAGATGAAAGAAGCTAATAGTGGATCAATGTTTATGTTCTTCTCTCTTTTTTATTTTCATCTTTTATACCTTCCCATTCCTACCCCCTTCTCTTTGGGCTTAAGAAGTTAACAATAAACAGTACATCTTCATTTGAAGGGGAAAGTGGTGCTCTATATTAGATCAGACTCAGTGACCTGGATGTTTACCAATCATGAGATTCTCTCTGAAGATTCATGAAAGCTTTTTGCTAAGAAAGCATTTAGAGAAATAGTCAACTACCTCGTGTATAAGTACATTTATATCTTACTGTTTACCGTCACTTTCAAACTGAATATATATACAAAAATGACCTAGAAACAAGCAGAGAAAAGCCGTGTGGCATTTAGATGCATATCGCATATGCATAATTGATTTCTTAAAAGGTTAAATACCCTTAGCATATGTGTGGATAGTGATATACCCATGATGAGCCCGTAAGTATTATGGCAGTGGCTTTGTTTTATGTAATTCTAAAGTAAATGTCATGTTTCTTCTTTAGGGATTCCAGGACTGGGATTCAGAAAAGCATATGTTTCCAGGTAGATAGCTGGGCAAGACAGGCTACTTTCCCAAATGTAAGGACCATTCATGTAGCTGGTACACTGAGCTTTATGAAGCTCAGGCTGCCACTAAATTCTCTTTAGAATTGAAATGCAATTACATATCGAGGACAAGTGCTAAATATAAACAGAAAAGACCAAATACATGCCTTTATTTTTTCCTTTGTTTTTGCAGTATATTTGTGGAAAGAATTAACCACCTCAAAGACACTACAATCCTTAATTGAAACACACAGATCAGTCAACTTGGTGAATCCTTCAGCATCTTTTGTCAAAAGTTTGTTACAGCTCTGAAGGACTGGTCTTTTCTTATATTCATAAACAATTATAAAGATGCTAAGGAAATTAATAAATGAAGCAAGTAACTAAGAAGTATACCAAATGAAGTATCATTAAATATGTCTTGAATATTTAAAAATAGGCACTATGTTGCATGAGGATACATAAGTAAGGGGTGAAAACTACATAAATGTGAGTGATTATTACAAAAATTCAAATTATGAGCTTCTTCTTTGGGGAAGGAAGGAAATACAATTCGTATGGTATACACAGGGGTTTTCACTGCATGCATGATCTACATGTATTTATTATCGTTTAATAATATTACACAATCTTTACGGGGTATCCCATATTTCCTAATTTTTTAAAGTGGCAAAGGCAAGCTGGGTATGGTGTCTCATGCCTGTAAACCAGCAAGGCCAAGGTGAGTGAATCACTTGAGCTCAGGATACAAGACCAAGCTCGGCAACATGACAAAACTCCATCTCTACAAAAATTAGCCAGGTGTGAATTTTTAATGTATAATCTGTATAGAGAAGAATCTGTGTGGTAGTGTGTGCCTTTAATCCCAGCTACTCTAGTGGTTGAGGTGGAAGGATCGATCAATCAATTGAGGCTACAGCGAGCTGTGATTGTGTTACTGCACTCCAACCTTTCTTTCAAAAAAAGAAAAATAGAAAAGACAAAATGACAAAGCATAGTGAAGAGAATGCAAAAATTAAGTTGGTAAAAAATCCAATGTAATATAATTATAATAATAAAAGTAAATATATGAATCTTAGGTTGAAGAATGTATTTTTCTATTATACTTAAAAAAACTTGATATATGCCATGTGCAAGATACAACTAAAACATAAGTCCCTGAAAATAGGAATATAGGAAAAGATATGCTAGACAAATACTAACAAAGAAAGGTATTGTATCTATATAAATAGTTTAAGAACTAGACTTTAGGATAAAATGCAATGTTTATTCCGCCTGCAATTCTTGTTTCCTTATTCATTCTCTGAACCTACTTCATCTAAGCATCTGCTTCTAACATTCTAGGACTTATGATAGGCCATCTTGATCTATTTTTGTCTTATTCCAACCTAATCATTTCAAAGCCCAAGATGTTTGATCTCTCAACTCTAGTAGTACCTATTATTTGTGTACCACTGATTTGGTACTTATATGATGTGTTTTAGTGTTATTTATGTACATGCATTTCTTTAATTAAATTACAATGTCTTAGAGCTAGAGATCATGCTTATTCTTCTTTAAACACCTCACCCCAGGACTTGCCATCTGGTAAAATTGTGTTACCTAGTATTATCGTATAATAGAAAGTTAATAAACATGTCAGCAGTCAACTGAAAAATGGCTTCTGAAAGTGCATTAAAAGCTTTTTTTAAGATGTTTAGTACTTTGTCAATGCTATGTATTTACATTTTCTAAGTAATCTTCCAGCCAAAATTTCAAAATGGAGTTGAGGAGAGACACACACTATTGTTAAAGGGACCCAAAGCTGTGCCGAGTTGATGAGACTGAGACTACAACCCCCAGTAGGAGGGTACCCCCCTCTGGAGACTCCCACAGGTTTATGACTATGTGATTGTTAAGGACTGGGACCACATCTAATGAACTTTTTACATCCACATCTGAAACAAAGTCCAACATACAATGTATAGTCAATAAGTGATTCAGCAACGTGTGAAAGAATTAATTATGAGTCTAGGGTAATGTAATTCACTCCTGTGGCTTCAAAACAATGTATAATGGGAGTTTCTCAGTGTGTGTCTCTAGCTCATGCTTTCAGAGGGAGAGAGTGGCTGGGAAGGCAGAAAAGCCAGCTGGGTGGAGGCGGGATGCTGATGCTTACACTACAGTTGGTACTCTGGGGTTGGGCGCTGATTGGAGCAAAGCTGAGTAGAGTGGATTTGGTTTTGCCAGCCGATGGTGGACCATGTTTGGAAACAAACAACAAAAGCTTAAAAGGAAATGGAGAAACAAATGGAAAAGATTTTCAGTGCTTCTCCTGCTGGCCATCAAGAAGTAGCTGGAGTACCTTCTTTCGCATGGCAGGAAAGATAGTCTGTCCACTGCAAACCTCGTTTAAACTTACTGTTTTGTGAATAGGCAATATATAAAGCATGTGGGATGAAATTCAAAAGGTACAGTAGGGTGTATGGGAAAAATAAGTGTTTTCCTACCTCTGCCTATAGTTACTCTCTCTATAGACAACACAATTACCAGATTCCATTTATTTTTAGGTATACAAAAACATTTCATGTTTGGTATGCATACACATATGCATATATATATATTTATTTCAGATAAATAGCTCATATAATAACATACTATACTGAATCTTGCTTTTTAACAAATTAACAGCTTATACTGTAGTTTTTCCATTTTTATCTTTATCTTTAAAATCCCAGTCTCTAACACTGTTGGTATACCACTGTCCAACATTTGTTTCATGTATGAATGATTAATTTGATAATAGTATCTAATTCATTCATAGTGACCCTAAAAGTCACCCACCAACACATTTTATGAATGCCTTATCTTAAACCCCATCTCCAATATGCATCTTTTCTTTTCTCCCTGTTGACATTATATTCAAATTAAATCTCAAAAAATTTATCCCATGGAAACCTTCTCTGAATATTGACTGTCTCTCCCCCAGGAGTTATTTCTAAGCACTTAATATTACTTAATAGTTTACTATTTTGATTGTCCTCTAAGTCTTTTGTGTTAATATTATAACCATAAATATGTGAATAGCACTCTTTTTTTTTTTTTTTTCTTTTTGAGATCGAGTTTCGCTCTTGTTGCCCAGGCTGGAGTGCAGTGGCACAATGTTGACTCACTGCAACCTTCACCTTCCGGTTTCAAGCAATTCTCCTGTCTCAGCCTCCCAAGTATCTGGGATTACAGGGGCCCACGACCACGCTCGGCTAATTTTTGTATTTTTAGTAGAGATGGGGTTTCACCATGTTGGCCAGGCTGGTTTTGAACTCCTGACCTCGTGATCCACCTACCTCGGCCTCCCAAAGTGCTGGAATTACAGGTGTGAGCCACCACGTCTAGCCTGAATAGCACTCTTAACAATAATTTTTTATTAAGTAGTTGTTTGTGCCAGACACTTCACTAAGCACATAATATGCATGATCTCATTAATTCCTACAACTCACCTATGAAGTAAATAACATTATTATTATTGTAGCATACCGGTCATTGCCCTGCCAATGTCACCTTGACTCACTTGGAGATCGTATCCAGACCATTTCCTTATATGCCACTGTTTTCTGGCATCTTTCTGCCAGAGTGATCTTTGGAGAGTGCACTTAGCTCAAGTGGGTAGGTCAGAAGTGCCAACATATTGACATCCCAGGAGTGAACTTTAACCAATTATGTGTGGACATTAGTGGGTAAATACTTCTGCTTTCTCTTCCCTTTGTGTGACAACCTTTAGTTGTACTCCTCACAATTATTTCAGGACCCATATATTTTGCCTACAGCAGTGAACCCCTTTTTAACTTACTCTTTATTTTCTTTCATCTCTTCCCTATCTCAATTTACTACTTGCTTTCTTCCTGGAATCACCTCCCAAATAAACTAATTATGCTCAAATCTTAGTCTCAGGATTTGCTTTTGGGGAAAGCAGATCTGAGGAAATTGAGGTTTAGAGTTCTTGAGTAACTTTTTCAAGTTCACCTATACATTACATGGCAGATTCAGTATATGAAGCCAGAAGCCATGATCAAAAGCATCATCCCTTACTGCCAACTAGATGGTAGGTGCCACAAAGCAGACCAGTGAACACGTATGTTTCTTCCACAGTGTGTTTCAAAATGCAAGCCTAAGTCAGAACTTAATGCATGCTTCTGCTGGTCAAGTCCATTTTATGTTTTGGAGTGTCTCTTTTCCACTGCTGCACATCAGAACGTGCCTTTTGGCAGTTAGCTAAACACATATGCTGGTCATTTATACAGGAATTGTGTATAAATTCTCATACTTATCTAGTTGCTGAGTATCTTCTCCTTGTTTTTCTATAGATAGCAACTTCATCCTCGCCAATGCCCAGGTGGCTAAGGGTTTCCCTATAGTCTACTGTTCCGATGGCTTCTGCGAGCTTGCTGGATTTGCCCGAACCGAAGTCATGCAGAAGAGTTGTAGCTGCAAGTTCTTATTTGGGGTTGAAACCAATGAGCAACTGATGCTTCAAATAGAAAAGTCACTGGAGGAGAAAACAGAATTCAAAGGAGAAATTATGTTCTACAAGAAAAATGGTGAGTTGGCTTTCTTTGGTGCTCACTGGAGAGTAGTTTGAAAGGCTGTCTTCTTTCAACCTAGTAATTGCTCCACAACTCCATTAAGGCTTAATGGCATTTCATATACATGCAGCCTGTTATAGAAGTTTCACAAATGACTTGGATGATAGCCTTGTTTTTACCATTAGTAGCATAAACTGCCTAGAAATTTTGAATTAGAATTATAACTATTCAATGTCAACGAATAGTTAACATATATTAACTGAGTTAATATATGTTAAAATAAAGTATGTTACTATTATATTTTGGTAATTCTTAAAATATATGTTCTGTATAATAGTTGTTTGTGTATTAACAACTTTTATCCAGGAGTTTTTGCCAAATTTTATGCCTTAAAGAGCTACATCTCAATTCCAGTCATTAAACACAGAGATCCGCGTGTTCCCTGCAAAAAAGGAAGTCAGTTAAAAAAAAAAAATCGGCATATGCATTTTCTTTTCCAGTTACCTAGCCACAGAGTCTTTCTCACTATTCTCCTAAATTCTAAACACAAAACAGGAGACACATAGCATCTCATGTTAGAGTAAATTTTCCTGGGCTTCAAACTGCCCCTGGGAAATACTAGGTATTTTCTTGTGGCTGCAGTTTTGTGACTCTCTTTTAAATGAAAGAGGATCTAGGGGTGTGTAAAGTGTCCGCAGTCCTTGGGTTCTATGTAGGAATACATATCATTAGCAAATGGGCCTTGGTACTTCAGGTAAATTAAAGAGAGAGAAATGGGAGAAATGCTAGATCAAAAATTAGAGCAAACTAATATTTTATCAGTATCCAAAATTCTCATTTTTTCTTTAATAGCTTTCCTTTTCCCTTGTAGTAACATAATCCTCTGAGTTTTAGCTAGTGCATGGCTACCAAACTAGAAAAAATATTTCCCAGTCTTATTTGTAATTAGGTTGCGCTTGTGACTAAGTTTTAGGCCAAGATATATGAGAAGGAATATTTTGTGCAATCTCTGGGTAAAACATCTGAAAGGGAAATTGTTTGTTCTCTAATTTATCTCCTTTCCCTTTCCCATGGTGTGGACAGAACTGTGCCCTAGAAAGTACATATATTGAAGTCATAACCCCCAAATGATTGTATTTGGAGATAGGGCCTTTAAAAAGATAATTAGTGTTAAATGAGGCCCTCAGGGTGGGGACCTAATCCAATATGACTAGAGTCCTCATGGGAAGCAGAAGAGGCACTGAGGGTGTGCACACACAAAAGAAAGACCACATGAAAATGCAGCAGGAAGGCAGCTGTCTGCAAGCCAAGAAGAGAGGCCTTAGGAGAAACCAAACCTGTCAGCCCTGTGATCTTGGACATCAAGCTTCCAGAGCTGCGATAAAATAAATTTCTATTGTTTAAGCTACCTAGTCCATGTTATTTTCTTATGGCAGCCCAAGCAAACTAATATGCATATGTTAAAAAGTTAGGACAGCTTAAGAAACTTTTGGGCTGAGACAATGGAGTTTTCTAGATACAGGATCATGTCATGTGCAAACAGAGGCAGGTTGATATCCTTTTTTCCTATTTGAATACCCTGTATTTCTTTCTCTTGCCTGATTGCCCTGGCCAGAACTTCCAATATTATGTTGAATGGGAGTGGTAAGAGAGGGCATCCTTGTCTTTTGCTGGTTTTCAAGAGGAATGCTTCACTGATAGGTGCAGCAAACCACCATGGCACACGTTTACCTATGTAACAAACCTGCACATCCTGCACATGTATCCTGGAACTTAAAATGAAATAAACTTAAATTAAAAGAAGAAAAGGAATTGCATATTTGAAATAGAAACAATAATGGCTAAGATGTTGCTAAAGTTTATTTACTGGCTCTAAAAAAAAAAAGATAGTTCCACCTTTTATTCATTATAACAATATTACAATAATGTTTACTCCTTCCCTTCAAAATAAAAAGTTAAGACAAGGCTGGAAAGCCAGTTTCAACCATTTGACAAGGACAATAACATAATGAAATGCAGAGCAACAAGACAGAAGGAACCTGGGTATGTTTACAGATCCACTTTCCGCTCCAGACAACAAAATTTCTATCTTGTTTTGTTGCATTTCTATCTTGTTTGAGTCACTTATTTTGGGGTCTTTGTGTAACAATATTTAAATTAAACTCTAACTCAGGGTTTCTCAGACTTGCCACTGTTGATATTTTGGGCCAGTAATTCTTGTGGTAGAAGGCTGTCCTGTACAGTGTAGACGCTTAGCACCGTCCCTGGCTTCTATATCTTACTCTCATTACTTTGAGGTATTGAGATCAATGTCAAGAAGAGCCTGCATATGGAAATTTCATCCCCTTTTGTAAGTTATTTTTCCTTGGAGGATATTCCCTGATGATGTGAATTTTGGATATACAGTAGTTATGAAGTATTGGAGACTATCTCTTTGGGACAGGATACCTCAATTCGTTGGCATTGGTAACACAGTTCAGACCATTGTGTCCTTCCCAGTGTCAATACATAAGGCCTACATAGCAAATATGATAAAACAAAAGGATTCCAGCTCTATGTAATTATACCATAATCATTGAAAGGAGGCCTGAGATAAAAGAAAATGGAGGATGTTGCTGAGAATGCAGACTGGCAGGGAGTGATAAAGCTGCCATCCGGTGGAACAAAGAGGAAAGGATTTCCTTTGCCTGAAATATCCGCTGACTGCAGACTTGTCCTTCTTAAGATAGGCGCCTTGTGTAGGTCACTCCAAATCTGTACGAGTATTTTCCTTTTTAAGCCACTTCACAATATCCAAATCTAGGTGTCAGGACCAAACAATGGAGACTTATAGGCTAGATAGGTAGAAAGTATGGCGTACAGGGTGGGAGCAAGAATTTCTTGAGCCCAGTTTTTTAATAAGATGTCTCTGCAACCTTAGACACACTTGAGTAGAAATCATTAAAGGCACCAATTCCCTTTAAGCTAGTCACCATGTAAGAAAACTAATTGATCCAGTTACTAGACTGAAAATTGCCGTCTACCCTAGGCTAACCATACTGCATTATAACTATTTATATAAATTTCTGCCGGTAAATGCAGTTGTGAGCTTTTGAAGGCACACGTCTACATCCCCAGTGCCTAGAGCCTGGGGTTTCAGCGTTGTTCAGATGGTAGTTTCTTAGTAAATACTTGCTGAAGGGAATTGAAATTGATTATTAGCCTATGGGTACTTTAAAATATGCCTGGATTTCTGGTTTTAAAAAATATGCTTATGACTTAAAGTGTCCTCCTTCCTTTTTTCAAGGATCATTTTCTTTTAATATGCTTTAGAAAGCAGATGCTTATCTTATCCTACCCAGATACATTTTGACATTCTGTGATTGTGCTGCTTTGCCTATTTGTTCCTTAATGCTATGATTGCTCTCCTGACCTTACAGAAAAAGTGATAGGGAAAAGCTATCCAACACAATTTCTCCATGCTTCAGAGCTATAAAACCACATAGTGGGAGATCATCTCTGGTTTTCCTTGTTCTTTCTTGTTATCCTTCAAGCTGAGAATGGACACGCTGAGATGTCATGTCCTATTTGTTTTCTTCCTCACTCTAGCTTGTTGGCAGAACTTTAATATCAATGAATTGTGTCTTCTCTAATAGCATGAAAGACCGTCATGATTGGACCTACCAGCCTTAGCTTTTATGTGTTTATCTTAACATATCTATCCTCTCTACAGAAAGCTTATTTTTTCCAACCTATTTGCATATTAGTAGGTCCAATATCATCAGTTTCCTGGAAAGAAAAATGTAGAGAACAAAGATTTAAGGTTGTTCTTAGGATAATATTGCCAATTTTGCAAAAAATATTATTGTGGTATATTAGTTTGTTAGGATTACCATTAAAAAGTACCACAAACTGAGTGACTTAAACAACAGAAATCTGTTATCTCATAGTTCTGGAAGCTAGTAGCCCATCTAGCTGGGTTGGTTTCTTCTGGGGGATATGAGGAAGAATCTGTCCCATGCCTCTCACTTCGCTGCTGGTGCCTTGCTGGAAACCTTTCGTGATCCTCGGCCTGTAGAGTGTCACCCAGATCTCTGCCTTCACCTTTACATACAGGTCTCCCTATGTGATGGTCTGTGTCTACATTCTCCCTTTTAAATGAGGACATCAGTCACATTGTATTTGTTCCTACTCTAGTGACCTCCTTTTAACTTACCTCTGTAAAGACCCTATCATCAAAAAGGTCCCATTTTGAGGTACTGGGGATTAGACTGCAACATATCTTTTGGGGAAGACAAAATTCAACCTAAAACGTCTAGTTACGTTTATATTGAATAGATTAGGAATTAAGTCATTTGCCCAAGATTACAAACTAGTAAATAAAAAAACCCAAATGCATAAACATTCTTGCTTGACTTCAATGTTCTTGCTCTTAAGCCACTGATTCTCTGTGGAGGTGGAGATGCTGCCATCTCCCAGGGGAAGTCTGCAAATCTCTGCAGGTTTTTGACTCAGTAATTAGGAGAATGCTTTTGTCATTTATTGGGCAAGATTGAGTTGCTAAATATACTGTAATGTGTAGAATGATCTTGCAATTGAAGAATTGTCCAGTTTCTTGCATAACTGTCTAATGCCCAGTCAGACTTTCCAGGAGGTGAAACACTGGTTTCTAATTACCTGAATCCTGAACTTAACATACAGAGTACTTTTTGAAAGGATTTATTTCCCACTGAATTTTCAAGAATAAAACCATAGTGTAAGTGAGTGAAGACTGAACTTTATCACGTTCAGAATTTCACCATGTAAGAAAATCTTATTAGTTGCTCACAACACTTGTTGGTCTGATGAAGCACATATTCAGGTGTTCTGCACTCAGAGGCATAGCATTTGCAGTGATTCTACATACTGGTCCAATTATGCAACTGTTTTATTATATCTTCTGCTCTAGTTGGTCATACCTGAGCATTTCTTGTTGAGATATATATTATCAGAGTAAATGACTTCATTTTTATTTTCTGTTTCTCTCTCTCTCTCTCTCTCTCTCTCTGTGTGTGTGTATATATATATCTGAAAATAATGTGTGTAGGTAGGCAAGTTTTATTATGATGATTTTTATTTCTAGATAGTAAAAAGGGAAATACAGCTATCTAAAAGAGAATCTTAGGTTTTGATAAGGTTGTGGATAACTCTTTACTCACAAACGCTTTCATTCTCACATCACCATCAAGGTTTGCCATTTCTGTGTGTATACCTCCTGAGCTATTACTTATTTGATGTTTGTCTTTATTCTGATTCACTGTTTTATTTTACTTAAATAAATTGTAAGCAAAAGAAAACTAAGCCACTACCCTGAATGCAAAACCAGGATCACTAATTTCAAATAGAAGGCAAACATAAATAAATATTAAATGAAAACATTGGTTTTAAGCTTTTTAAAATCAGAAAAGTAAAAAGTATACTGGAAATCCAAGTAATAATAGACCTAATCAATTTTATTATGCCAACCAGCATGTATGTTATTTTATTTAATTTTCCCAGTAACCCTTCAAATAAATATGGGTTATTTCCCATTTACAGATGAGGAAACTCTGATGTAGAAAATGACTTAAACACAGGTCTAAATGTTATGTCATGAACAGGTCCCAATTTGTTGCCCCAGTCATTGTTCCTTATTTTATTTACAGATTGATTTATTTATAAATTGATGCGCTTCAATTTATTTATTTTTACATTTTAAAATTTAATTATCTGAGGACATAGTAAAATGCCCCAAAAAGCCCATTCTTTTTAACATGTTAGGTTTTCAATTGCGATATGGATATATGGATACATACACATATATATAGTACATATATATACGCCTATATGTGTGTGTGTTTACACATGCATACGCAAACACACACACACTTGTTAAAACAAAACCAATTCTTTTATAATTAACTGCCTTTTTTTAAAGGGAGAATATTTCCAAAGAGGGAACCTCTGTTTACAAGCAAATTTCAAGCTGAACTAAGCTGTTGAATAAACAAAAACTGGTGTATGGAAATAGGGAGGGCTGAAGAGGCTTCTTTAGCATTGGGATGGGTAGAGGAAAAGAAGGAGGAATCGCGACAGATAGTAAGAGGAGAAAAGGGGAGCGAGCAAGGGAAATAAATGGGGAAACATCTGGTGATCTGGTGGTATTTTATCCACCAACATGTCTAAAGGTAAGTTTTATATGCTAGCTGCATATTTTAGCTTCAAATACACATTTTAACTAATATGTACATATTCGAATGTAAGATATTTATGTTTTCCACTTAAAATAATCTTGTGTACCACCAGAAGTATTAATACTGCTCTTTGGGCAACACGCTGTGTTCACACAAGTGTACACATAAGCTGTCTGAATCGGGTATATTCATAGTCAGTCTTACGATTTCAAATCGTGATAAAAGTGAAAAGGAAGCAAATTTCTTCATGACCTCCCTCTTTTACAATGAGCTATTCACGACAGACAATTACAGTAAGAAACATTACTTACTTAAAAAAATTATTGTGTATATTTTATATAGATATATATGACACTATAGGATATGTGTATATATAGTAAAATGGTTACTGGGTGGAACAGATTAACATATCCATTATCTCACATAGTTATCCACTTCCACCCCTGTGGCAAGAGCAGCTATAATCTACTCATTTATCAAAAATCCCAAGTACAACACACTATTATTAACTATAGTCTTCTTCTTGTACATTAGATCTTTCAACTTGTTCATACTGCATATTTGCTGTCTTCTATCGTTTGAACTGCATCCCCCCAAATTCTTCTCCCCACCCCAATGGTAACCACTGTTTTATTCTTTGTCTTTATGTGTTTGATCTGTTTTTCACCTTATGATTCCATATATAAGTGAGATAATACAAGTTTTCTTTCTGTGTCTGGCTTATTTCTCTTAGTATCATATTCTCCAAGTCACATCTGTGTTGTGACAAATGGCAGGATGTCCTCCTTTTTTAAGGCTGAATAATATTCGTGTGTGTGTGTGTGTGTGTGTGTGTGTGTGTGTATGTATATATTTCTGGGTCATATGGCAATTCTATTTTTAATTTATTTAGGAACACCCATACTGTTTTTCATAATGGCTTCACCAGTCTACATTCCTGCCAACAGTTTGCAAGGGTTCCCTTTTCTCTATACCCCTGCCAACACTTGTTATCCTGTCTTTTTGATAGTAACCGTCCTAATGGTGTGAGATGATATTGCATAGTGTTTTTAATTTGCATTTCTCTGATGATTAGTGATGTGGAACACCATTTTATATATCTATTGGTCATTTTTATGTCACCTTTGGAGAAGTATTTATTCAAGTCCTTTGCTTATTTTTTATTTGTGTTATATGTTTTCTTGACATTGAGTTGTACATGTTCTTTATCAATCTTGGATATTGACCTCTTATCCGATGTATGGTTTGCAATTCTTTTTTTCTCAATTTGTAGGTTACCTTTTCATTTTGTTGACTGTTTCCCTTGCTATGCAGAAGGTTTTTAGTTTGACGTAGTCCTGTTTATTTAATTTTTGCTTTTATAGACTGAACTTTTGGTGTGAGATTCAAGAAATCATTGCCAAGACCAATGTCTTGGAGAGGAGCTTTTCCTCCTCCATGTTTTCTTCTAAGTGTTTTATGGTTTCAGGTCTTATATTTAGTTTTTTTATTGATTTTGAGTTGAATTTTGTGTATAGTATATGATATGGATCCAATTTTATTCTTTGGAATGTGGAAGTCCAGTTTTTTTTTCCCCAGTACCATTTATTGAAGAGACTTACTTATCCTGTTGTGTCTTTTTGACGTCCTTGTCAAAATTAGGTTCACTGTATATGTTTGGATTTATATCTGAACTTTTATTCTGTCTCCCTGTTCTTTGTCTGTTTTTAATGCCTGCACTATTACTTTTTTATTACTATAGCTTTATAATATAATTTTAAATCAGGAAGTCAGATGCTTGCAACCTTTTTTTTTTCTTTAATCAGAATTATTTTGACGATTTTGGATCTTTGGTGGTTCCATATGAATTTTAGGATTATTTTCTGTCTGTGAATTGTCATTGAGATTTTAATAGGAATTGCATTGAATCTATATATTGTGTTGGGTAGTGTGGACATTTTAACAATATTAATTCTTCCAATCCATGAGCATGGACTATCTTTCCATTATTTGTCTCCTCTTCAGTGTCTTTCATCAGTGTTGTATAGCTTTCAGTGTAGATATCTTTCTCATCCATTATTTTGCTTCTAACACTAAGAAGATATTCTTAATGAGTTCTTTTACACTTAATTATTCAATATGACTCTGGAAGATTTTTAGAATATTTGATTATGTCATCTAGTTATTTCAGAATTGGAACTCAAAATAGTAAAAGAGACAATGATTTGGGTTGTAAAATTTCAGAGTATTGCCAAAATAACAATTTTAAATTTGAAGCACATGTGACTTCCCCACTTGGCTGTTAAGTAGTGGGTTCATAGCCTAGAATATGGAATGTTTTCAGGTAACTACAAATTTCAGAGCAAAAGATGTCATGCCCACCCATTTAATAAATGAACAACAGCAAGAATGTACTTTTAAATAGAATGTGTTGTATCCAAATGAATGTTTTTGTGAATATCAGAGTTCCCAGCATGGACAACACTTGTAGTTGCTTTAGAATTTCACCACGTCTAAAGAACCAAGAATTAATTTTATCAAGAGCTAGAGAAACCAGGCTTGAGATCACACAAAATAAAAAGATAGTTTATTCTAAGATTGAGTGAGACCTGGGGAGAAAGGAAAGATCATTCTGAGCAAACAAAATTATCTTCTCACCTAGCCTTCCCATTGATTCAAACAAGAGTCTAAGATGAGAGAAAGGCAATACAACAGCACAAGTGCAATATTTTTTTATAAAGTTCTCCTCAGGCTGTTGAGAATCTTAAAGTCATTAGCACTGTGGGCATTAGGCTTATATAAATGGTAGCCTTGGCAGCAACTGAATCCATCCAAGTGAGCCTGGAGGACAGTATAAAACTTAGATTCTTACTTCTTTGGAAGCCAAAAGGACTGGATTATAAGGACATTTCCTCTGAGTGTTAGAAGTATTTGTGAAGAGCCCCAAGGAGACTTGGTTTCCTGAATGTGAGACCTTGTAATATTTTTCCTGTGTAATATATATGACCATATTTTTACTCACTGGGTTGTAGAGTCAAGGAAACTCAAAATAGTTTTTCTAGTGTTCCAGTTATGACAAACTACATTAGGACCTAGCAACTTAACAATAACTATATCCTACAATTTTGTGGGTCAGGAATTTAAGTTGGCCATGGGTGGCTAATTCTCCTTCCATGTGGAGTTAGCAGAGGTTGGAATTTGGTGGTGTTCAGTGGGGAAATGCATCTGTTTGGAAGGTATAAGATGGCTTCATTCATGTATGGCATCTTGAAAGGCTGAGATCAGTTGAGACCATGAACCAAAGTGCCTACCCATGTCCTCTTCCGCATGGTGGGTTTGGGTAGTCACTAGTCTGGTAGTCTAGTGTTTCATGAACCAGGCAGAAGCTGCAAGAATTTTTGTGATCTCATCTAAGAAGTTACATAGCATAACTTCTGCCATACCATATTGAGTGGAGCAGACACAAGTCCACTCAGATTCACGGAAAGGAGACCACAATTCTACCTCTTGATAAGAAGAGTGTCAAAGAATGTGCAGTTGTGTTGTACAACTTCAATATCTAGTTTCATAGAAACACATTTGGGGATGAGTGTGTGTGTAGCAACAGGCAAGAGAGCATTTGGTTCTGATGCTTGTAAAATTTGCAGTTTTCGTGAAGTCTATGGGGCCACCAAACAGTTACCATGCTTCCTTCAACTAAGTGTATTTGAAAACATTGGGTCATATTATTGTGACTATTCTCAGTTGCTTTCTCCAGCTTGATTCATCTGAAGCCTTACTGAGACTTTGCATGCTCTCAAATAGAAAGTATGCATTGTTCTTTATGTTTTGGCAAAAGGTTTTTTAAAGATTCTCCAATATATCTTTTCAGTCTTGATAGGAGATTAATATTTTATATTTGCCTCTTATGCCTTTTGCATTCAAGAGGTGAATCTCACAAATGCATTTATGGAAGACAACTTCAAAGTCATGGTAGCAGGAAGGCAAAGGGTTCAGAAAGTATGTGCACTGAAGGTAGCACATGCAGCCTGTATGGAGAGCCTGCCTTGCAGTTTATCTTTCTGTTTGCACATCAGCTTTGAATTTGTAAATGTAGGCTGTCTTTCTTTTCTTCTTTTCATTTATCTGAGAGAGCTACTCTGAGAGAGCCTGTTCTTTTTCTATGGTCATGACTAAAGTTGCATTGTTTAATCAATGAGCAGGGGTTTTAAGTAAGTCCAGTTTTTGAAGTGCTCTTCACTGACCCACACTCTGCAGTCAGAATGATGAGAAGAAAGTGAAACAAACGTAGAGATCAGGTTGCAGTGCATTCATCAGAAACTGCTTAGCTTAGCTTGTTCTGCTTAGATTTAGTGTTCAGCGATACTACCTAACCAGATTCCTCCATACTTTCACTTCTTCAAAGTCAGCCTCAGCACCTTCCTGACTTAGCACAGACAACTTCATAAAATAGAAACAGCTAACATTTACTGAGCATTCACTGTGGGCCAAGTTCTGTGCTCTGCTCTTTGCCTGTGTTGTTGCTTCAATTTAATCCTCTCCTCAACCCTTTGAGGTATATCCTATTACTACCGTATTGCACAGTTAAAGATTTTGATTCACAGAGAAGTTAAGTGGGAGGGCTGGGATCCAAGTCCTGGCAATTCTGACTCCTGACCCCTTGTACTCTGAAATACTAAGTTATGCTCATGCACCTGGCAAACCTAAGCTTTCTACCTAGGAAGCCCTTAGTCTATGGCGGTGGATGGTAGGCATGCCAGGCACTGTACATACCCCTTGGGGTGAGTGACTGACAAACTATCAAGGAAGGACTAGCTCAATAATAGCTAGAATCAGAAAGTTTTAGAGTAGAATCTCGGCTTTCTACCATTCAGTAAGTATGTATTCTAGTTCAGTGACTTTGCTTGTTTGAGCCTCAGCTTGATCTTCTCTAAAATAGAGATCCAATATCATCCTCATAGATGTCTTATGAAGGGCCAAATGAGATAACCACCTTTCATCACACATAATGTGTGAGGAACAGCCACATAATGTGCAGGGGCCATGCAAAATGAAAGTGCAGATGCCTTTGTTAAAAACTTGCTAAAAATTTCAAGACAGCACCAGCAGAGCGTTAAATGAAAGCATGGGGCCCTTCTAAGCGTGGGGTCTATGTGACTGCACAGACCGCATGCCCATGAGGGTGGCCTTCTATATCATAGCCATTTAATGAATATTCTTTCCACCCCTGACATTCTTCCCACCAGAAGAACCTGCCTACTCCCATTTCCCAGAGTGCTAGATCCTCAGAACCTCACATTAAGGAGCCTGGAATCTAATGCTTGGCCCTTGGCTAACTCTGAACCCTGGCCTGTGGGCTGGTTTCTAGTTTTCCCTTACCTTATCAGAAAGCCATGAATATCTATCCATCTTCAATGAGATCTCACAAAAGTTCTGTGAGGTCTTAGCCAAGAGGATCTATGTCTCTTGAGTTGAACAGAAATTAGAAAATCAACACAAAAAGTTACATCATTTACACATGCTTAAACTATACTAGCAGCATGAATAATTATATAATATCGACTGGCTACAATTATATTAAAATAGTGCTTTATTTTTCAGTGATGAGCCTTTACTCTACGTCATCCTTCAAATTTACACAATCACTGGCACCAGAAATTCATCCTTCCTGACACTGTCTTAGGTCAGACCCTCACAATTTTGGTACAGAGCTATAATAACTCCTCTCAATCTGTAGACCAACCTCCAGTTCTGCACCCTCAAGTCTTTTCTCCTCATTGTCTCCAAAGATGTCTTCCTAAAGTGTGTCCTGCAATCCCCAAGTGTGCCTCTCCACAAAACACATGCTACTGTCTTATGACAGAGCCTTCAGGGGTTCCTCATGGCCTTTCAGGATAAACAAAAACTCTTCACTCTGGCATATAAAGCCACTTATGAACTAGTGCCAGCCTATAATATCTTTAAACTCATCCTTCCCTTTTTCTATCCCTGTTCCCTTCATTTCTCATCATTCCCATGTCATCATATCCCAGACTTCAGCCTAATTATTTTATAGTATTGTTTTTTAAAGATCTTCCATATCCTAACTTGCCTTGTGCCTTTGTACTCGGTGTTCCCCCTGCCAGGAATGCTACTCCCCACTCCCAAATTCCATCCTCACATTAAGCTAATAAAACTATGAGATTCAATTCAAGCCTATTTCATCTGTGAGGCTTTCAACTATGACCTTCTGTTTCACACGATGTTTCCATGCATCACAGTAGGCACCACCTTGTGTTATCACTTTCTCTTTATACATCTCTGTTTCATTACGCATGTTTGAGGGTGACATTGGTACCATATTAATCTTGTTATCTACAGTGCCTAGAATAGTTCCTGATATATAGTAAATGCTATTTGCTGAATGGGCGAATGAATAGTTTTTCTTGCTGTTTCAATTGAAGCCCTATACTGCTTCCATGTTAGAATAACCTTGAGATGTTGTATACATCTCTCTATATTCTCACATAAACTCATTTTGCTTTTCTGTTTCAACTTTATGGTTACCTTTCCTCCCAAGAAAGACCTCTGACCTCACCCTTCACTTTTCTTTCTGTTTCTAGACATTGATTCGTTTGCTGGAATATTTTCTTTTTCTCTACTTAGAAAACATATTTCAATTCTCTATCTTACACAGAGAGAGGGATTGGTGTTCTGGAAGTTTCTACTGGGTTGACAAATTAACATCTGTTTGTATGGGAAGTGAGTGGGTTGTTCTAAGGTATTTTAATTCCGGCATGAGGACGGCGGTCTGAAGGGTTATTCATTGACATCTCTCTGCTCTGCCTCAGTCCTGGCTGTCACAGCTGCCTCTGGGAGGTTGGGCCAATAAAGTCAGAGAGGAGGTAAACAAAAAAGGCAGCTGAGAGAAGTGAGTGTGTCCCCTGAGCATGCTGGCAAGAAAAGGCCGGGGAAAAGCACCTGAGAAGACAGCCGCTAGAATGCAGCTGATGCCAGCAACTTGCACACAACTCAGAAATCCCCGTGCCTGATGATGGAGACAATGGGACCTCTCTGAATGTGAAAAGAATAAGTATTTTACTCTGCTTAGAAACTTTGGCGTGTAAATATCTCTGAAGGCTGAAAGAGCACTCTAAGAAGCAGTCCAATGTTGGCCTTCAGCAACTTTGCAGGATGTTCAAAGGAATTCACATTTTCAGATGCATATTTGAGAAGAAAAATGTAGTAAATCATAGAAAGCATTTTTTACCATTTCTAGCCAGTTAGATTGGAAAAAATTATGACCTTTGTGTACGAAGACTCGAGTTTGAGTCCTTGCACAGTCACCAAGGTGCTGTAGGTGATCTTAGCCAAGCTGTTTAACCCTACAATATCTAATCTTGCCTGTAAGAGGCAAGCAGAAATATTTAGCTCTTAAAAGCATTTAAGAGGATCAGATAAAGAAAGTAAACTATAGAAAATATAAAGAAACACATAAATGCT
Source organism: Macaca nemestrina (assembly GCF_043159975.1). Classification (NCBI taxonomy): domain Eukaryota; kingdom Metazoa; phylum Chordata; class Mammalia; order Primates; family Cercopithecidae; genus Macaca; species Macaca nemestrina. The sequence continues at coordinate 28,814,539 of NC_092126.1, read as the reverse complement.
TGTTGTATTGACTCTCAGAGTCTACATTCATATCTACCAGACCAAAAGGCTTTTGTCCCTTATGAACTATGTAATGTTGAGCAATTAACTTCAACTTCCCAAGCCTCAGTTTTCTCTTCTATAATATGGCAATAATAGTAATATCATCTGTTTCATAGGCTTAAGTGAAGTGTAAAGTGCCTTGCACGGTGTCTAACACATAATATGTGCTCAGTAAATTTTAATTGTCACTCTTGTAACCAATAGCATTACCGTTGCAAAGTTTGAATTCATCTTACAATAATTTAGTTCAGTATCAGAACACAGAGTTTAGAGTACCTGTTATGTTTGGGTCAGGCCCTCTGTTTTGCACATAAGAGAGTACAAGAAAAGGGAAAATATAAACCTTGCCCTCCTGTACCTTGTGGTCTATTAACAGAGAAGGACTAATCAAATAATCACACAAACATATTCGGTAGTTTGAAGGCAAGTTGCAGGCTGCTATGGTAGACAATAACAGGGGGATCTGACCAAATACGAAGTTCAAGGAAACCTTCAGCAAGGAAATGATATTTGAGTCGACTTTTGAAGGATGAGTAGAAATTGACTACATGGAGGAAAGAATGAAAGCGTTCTAGTCAAAGAGAGCCACGTACGCAAAGTTCTTGGGAGAGACTGTCTTATTTGAGACGTGGAGAGACGGCCAGTTTAGCTGGAGGGCAGATAGCTGTGTATCACATAGAAGAAGGTAGGTAAACAAAGTTCTCACTTGGGATTTTGTCGACTATGCTCAGGCTATTGAGAGTCAACTTAGTACAGTCAAAGTTTTTTAAGCAGGAAAGTCACATGATGAAAATATCATTTAACAAAGAAAATTTTTGCTCCATATGAGTAATCCACATAAGAGATGATGGTCATTAAGGCAGGTCCTACTCAGAGTGTGATCTGAAGACCAGCAGCATCAGCTTACCCTGGAATTTATTGAGTGCCACCCAGACCTACAAATCAAATATGGGGATGGGACCCAGCACTCAAGTGTTTTCACAAGCACTCCAGGTGATTCTGATGCTCACTAAAGGTTAAGAAGCTCTGGCTTGGTCTAGGATGTAGCCAGTGAAGACTGAAGAGTGAATGCATTTAAAACCAATTTCAGAGGTTTAGCTACTAGAATTAACAAGATTTGGCAACATCTTTACTTTGGAGAATGAGAAAGAAGGAAGCATCAAGAATGACTCTAAATTGTGCATCTAAAGAAACCATCTAATCTGACTTTTTATGCTTTGTTGTGTGTATAGCTATATCTGTTTTGAGATTAGAGAAGATAAAGGACTAGGGTGTGGATTTTGGTTTACATGTGTTTGTTTAAGCATGTGCTAATTCACAGAGCACTAAGAAGCATCATTATAAAAAATGACTTTAGGTGAAAAAAATAACTTATAACTTGGACCATCTTAACCAATTGGCAATATAAGCAAGTTATCACTGGAGAGCTGATATCCTCTATGATAAGAAGAGCTATTTTTCTTGAAGTGTTTACTTTCCCAAAATTTCGCAGTTTTGAGTCCTCTAGATTATCTTTTGAAACATCATGTTCCACTATTTTAAAAAAATTACCTTTTCAGAACTACACTAGGAGTGAAACAGTAAAAGAAATCTTGTTAAAAATGCTACTAAGATAATATACTATTAAAAGGAGAAACATTAAACTCAGAATGTGTTTTGAGGTTAAAAAAAATCACTGACCGCCTAAGATTGTTACACTCTTTATAATGTCTACAATGATTTTTTTTAAAGTACCTATTCTTTTTCACACATACAAGAGATAGCCAGAGTGGACATTTCTCACGTTTTTAACATTCTAGTTGCTTTGATCTGACTCTGTATAGACTCAGACCAATATCTCCATTTCACTTCTTTAGACTCCTGATTTACATATCTTTTGCTTTGTAATGCAGCTCAGAAAGCTCCTACTCAGTGCCATAATTCCCAAAGCAGCTTCCGCTCATGAATTTCGAAGTAAAAGCCTTATCAGAGATCCCTCTAGGCCATTGATGGCCAACACTATTTTTCAAGTGAAGGATAGTTACTTATATGCTCAATATCAAATTGGAAAGCAAATGACTAGCCTTTATGTAGGAAACCAGTGTTGTCTGATTGGACGATCTTTTACAAGACACCACTATGACATAGTCTAGGCTCCTTCTCAAGCAAAACTGTCTCTATGATTTTTACACTAACAAATAGTGCTTCTTTAATACTTTGGTAGTATACAGTCTTCTTAAATCTCTAAAGAATCAAGAATTAACTCCCAGCATACAGTAATCTTTAGGCTTCTACATCAAATATTGGCAAATTATGACCTGTATCTGGCAGGATGCCTGCTTTTCTAAATGAAGTTCTACTGGTAAACAGCCATGCTCATTTTTTAATGTATTGTCTGTTACTCCAAAAGCAAAGTTGAGTAGTTGAGACAGAGACCATATGCGCTGTAAAACCAAAAATATTTACTCTCTGGTCCTTTATAGAACAAGTTTGCTGACCTTTGAAGATGAATAACCAAATCTGTTAAGTTGCATACCCAATTGGAACCCTCACAGTTTAGAAGGATTCTGAATTTTCATTTCTTAATGGCACATATGGTCTCAAAATGTGTTTTTTTTTTCTGTTGTAGAAAAGTGCCTATAATCCTACGGGAAAATGTTTTGCACAAATTTATTTTTCACGAAACGATTTCTGTGTTAGAGCAGATGTCTGGTGATTAATGCAAGGATAAGCTTATTGGTGCTGATACCTCACCTGAGTAGTCTGAGTACAGTGACACCTACCTGGGCACCGGGTTTTGGCCTCAAGTTCTAGTGAGGTGTCCACTTTATTTTGGGAGAGAAGCAGTAAGCTGAGGAAGATGGCTGTTTTGCTTCACATGTCTGCCAAGTTGTGACTCAGGGCAATCTGGCACAGTGTTCACAAGTCTTCGTTAAGAGTTGAGTTTGCACAATGGAAGAAATGTTCAGTATGTTTGTTGTCTGCATATTCTTGGAAAGTGCTAAATTGCCACCTAAAACTGTAATCATATATTTATACACTGGAGAATTGTCATGAGATCCTTAACCATTTCTTTTTCTTCTTTTCCTGTTTCCAAATTCTCATCTCAATGTTTCTGCTTTCTTACATAGGATGTATTTTTCATTCATTTCACTGTATTTGTCTAACCTTTTAAACACAAATTCTAATTCTGAAACTAATTTCTTAAAAAGGACTTGATCAAAGTTGAATTTGTTACATGTCCTAGCTTATGCTATCTATAAAATAATAGCAATATATAGAAGTATAATTTTTCCTTTTTAATATATCAAAAATAGATAATTCACTCCTGTGATAATGATTCCTTTGGTAATTTCTTTTAACATATGTTGAAATGCACTGTGTTTTCACAAGAAAGCTTGTGAAACTGGGAGTCACATGATTTGAGGTCTAGTCCCAACTCTTACAACAATTAACATCTTTGACTTCAGTTTACTGAGACACACTGAACTCATGATTTTCATCTTTACAATAAACAGTTCCATCTCATCATCTTTAAGATCTTTTTTAACTCGAGCAATCTGAAATGCCTTTGTAGGTTTCACCTTAGCATTATATTAGATGTTCAAAGAAACACTGAATTCTCCATTTTTAAACTGTATGTGTGATATGTGTTTCCTTCATTTAACAATGAAATGTTTCATACATACACAAAAGAGAAATTACTGCAACAGATATCCACTTTACACTGCCACCTAACTTTAAGATATATTAAAACTAAGCCATAATTATCCATGATTGTTTTTATGGTTAAATAAATAAAGCATTACATATACAGGTAAAGCCCTTACTTTATATAACTATTTAAAATGCATATAATACTTCAAAGCTCTTAACCCCAACCTCCTCAGAGCTCTTAACCATGAGAGTTGGCCATATATCCAGTATGCAGATGTGGTATAAACAGGTGTAAAATTATACCTGAGAATATTCAGCAAGTAAATGGCAAAGTAACTGACTGTTATTTCCAGTCTTAGAAGATGAATCCAGGGACTTGACCACGTGCAACGCCATCTAAATCCTGCATGTTCCTGTTACATCTTGACTCTTCTTTTCTAAAGATACAGTTTTGTATTTAGTGTTCTTTAGAAGTAACACAAATTGGTTCTGATCATATTAAGCAAAAATAATAATTTAATGAAAAATATATGCCATAACTTATCGAATCAAAGAAGTTAATGAGAATCTAAGCCTTGAAAAAGACAAAAAGCAGTAGTTCTGTAAGGTCTAGGTAGCAAAAATAATTGGAAAGCTTTTTCCAGGCTTCATTATTGAATGAACATAATTTCTTTCATTTTTGATTTCGGATTCATCAAATCAAGATTAAAATTACCAGAAGAGAAAGACTGATTGCTTCATTTTGGATGATTTGCCCATTCCTCCAGTGAGGGTTTGCAGAGCACCAGATGGTTCTACCAAGGCTGCAAGCAGAAAGGAGGTTTGGCTCCCAGTAAAATTTCGAGGTGCAATGACAAGAGGAAGGGGGCACAAATGATATTCTGCCAAAAATATGAGAGGTAAACTATACTAATTGTGTCAACTCAGAATGTGCCTCAGGTGTCTCTGATTACAGGAGAGTAATTGGCTGATGGCCCCAGCTGCGGTGCTCTGAAACACATCACCGGATCAGCCGAAGTTTTCATGGACTGCTTCCAGCCAATGACTGAATGAGGCAGGGTTGCTAAGACAGGTCTGTTCCTGGGAAATGAGGAACTGCTTAGAACTGTGCTGCAATCTAGACACTTCCTTTCATCCAGTTTTTCTTCCTTCTTCTCTCCTTCACTTGACATCAAAACCACATCATGTTCTTCTCATAGTTTGCTTCTAAGAAGACCTGGAATAACACACAAATAGTTCATTAATATTCAAAAGTAACATTAAGTAGCATTTTCATGAATAATTCTTTAAGAATGTCATGCTACAATCCTACAGCCTGATCTCCCACACTTTCCTACATTTCTCCTTTTACCCTGCTCTCCTTTTTCTTTTTTCCTATAGCATTTAAGACCTTCTACTAAACTGTACAATCTGCTTATATATTACATTTATAATTTATTGTTTTTCACTCCAATTAGAATATAAGTCCTTTCAGGGATAAGACAGAGATCTATTCTGTTTTGTTCACTGATATATCCAAACAGTTAACAACAGTGCCTGCCATTGCAGGCACTCAATAAATATCCACTGAATGAATGAATTACTTTATTTCCAATTGCTTGCAATGTAATTTCCAAATGTTTTCTTTTGGATCCTAAACTAGATAATCCCAGAGTCCCAGATCCTCATAATACTGCTGAGTTCATACAGACATTATGTGTATTGGCACCAACAATTATTCTCATTGCTCTGCAAAGGCCATAGATTCCTCTGACTAAAGCCTTGTGCAATTAGAGAGGGTTAACTTAATCCTCAAATTCTCATTTAAAGCAAGTTCTTTCTCACTGAACAATTGCAAGTTCGAAGAAATCTTAAACTGCTTTTCTTAAAGAAAAGTATCGAGAGAGTGGGTTTGGGTTTCAATGCCTTGTTCTCACAAAGAAGTGGCTTAGAAGTAGCAATCATGAAACCAAACCTGTCAGATGAGACATTTTTCTGCCCACTACCAATTGTCCATCACATGTGGCCTTCTTTTCTCCAAAGGATCATTGAAAAGATAGAGCCATGACTCAGATGTTAATTGGGGCTCAGTTCTCTTTACTATTTCCAGTCTTAGCAGGTGAATCCAGGGGGTGTTGCTCTGCATCCTACGCAGAGGTGCCATGGTATACAGATCACCATTTCTGAAACTTCCCAAGAGAGCAAGAAGCCAAAACATACTGGAAGGCAGAAGCATGCAGAAGCTTTGTGAATGAGGTCAGAATATGGTGCCTTGTGTGTTAGCAACTTAGGTAACTACACTTAGATACTGTAATCACAAAGCTTGTATAAGTACATTTTCTCTATCTCAACCTGGGACTGGCAGCAGCACCAGTGGTGTTTTTCTGACCCCAGTCTCATTGGATACTCAAGCAAATTTAAAAATTAACACCACATATACCTTAATGAAGGATGTTTTTCAGTCTTAAACTAAAATAGCTGAATCTTGTTTTAAATAGTGGTTCTACTCTTATTCTTGGTTTGAGAGTGAAATTATTTTTATTATAAAGAGACTTTACTGCACTTTTTTCACTTAAAATAGGATATATTTTAGAGCATATGTGTAATCATGTCCTATAGTATGTGTAGAAAGGAGAATTAAATAGACTCCAAACTCAATGTTTAAAACATTGTCCATAGAAGAGGATCATCCCCAGAATATTACATTAATAGTAAGGCAAAATTAGAAAATCAAACTCAGACTTGTGTTTAAATTCCAGTTCTTCACAGGACTATTTTGTGACCTAAAGAAAATGCTAAACATCTCAGTCTCCATAATTGTAAAATATAGCTCAGTGCAGTAAAATGTTGATCAGGTTGATTAGTGGGAAATTTAGATATAATACATGCAAGACGTGTTGCACAATGTTAGCACATGATACACTCTTCACAGAATACAGCAACCACCAGGTCCTTGCTGTGTGTGTTGTTTTCAGGGCCTTTTTATCTCCATTTCTCATTGGACTGTACTCAGTTTTTCCATTTCCTACTATAAAACTATTGCTGCTGAATCTGTGTTTAACTGTACATAGAAACTCCTTTCAATTGTAGGTAAGAATTACCTGTGTTTACCATGAGAACCAATTTGGTTTTCTTAAAGCAAGTATTAGTTCTACTGGTCAATAACCCCAGTTAATTTGTTGAGCAAGGATGTTGGACATATTGACTAAATCATGTCTTGGGGATATTTTTGTACCTGGAGTTTCCAGGCTCCTCTTGCTCCTAATTATTAGAGATTTCTGAGCGGTGGCTATACATACACCTGGGAAATGAATAAAGTACTTTTGTTTAAGGAGAAAGGTAACTTGGATCAAAATGAAAAGAGGATTAAAAGCTTGGCGCGTGTCCGGGCGCGGTGGCTCAAGGCTGTAATCCCAACACTTTGGGAGGCCGAGACGGGCGGATCACGAGGTCAGGAGATCGAGACCATCCTGGCTAACCCGGTGAAACCCCGTTTCTACTAAAAAATACAAAAAAACTAGCCAGGCGAGGTGGCAGGCGCCTGTAGTCCCAGCTACTCGGGAGGCTGAGGCAGGAGAATGGCGTAAACCCGGGAGGCGGAGCTTGCAGTGAGCTGAGATCCGGCCACTGCACTCCAGCCTGGGCGAGAGAGCGAGACGTTTAACTCTGTTAGGCATAACTTGATTTCTTTTCCCTCCCCTCCCCTCCCCTCCCCTCCCCTCCCCTCCCCTCCCCTCCCTCTCTGTCAGATATTCAGACTCAACATAGCACTCTTCTCAAAAGTTTGAAATGGAAGTATCCATTGAACTTGTTTTTCAAATTATCAATATATAAAAAATTATTCCCCAGAAATATGACCTCATCATTCTTATTACTCCATTCTTGAACTCTTTACATCTCTACCTCAAATCACTGGAGTTGACAGAATCCCACTATATATTTCTTCATGCTTATTCTAGAAAACTTGAAAATAAAGATGCTGAGAAGAAAAGGAAATTAAACCATAATTCACAGTTCACCATTGTAGATTTTATGTGTATTCTGCCAGTCTTTTTTCAACTCAATATTGTATGTGCATTCTACCCATCTTTTCTTTAACACAAAAAGAAATTTAAAACCCATTGTGTTTTTCATTAAACATTGAAATGAAGGGGGTCCTTAGCCACCGCCCAGTTCAGGGAGCTCTCCAGCTGTCTCAGTTCATCTCCTGTCTACCCCCATGCTGCCCTCCACTGTTACATAAGGGGTCAGGGCACCGGTGCCATTTACTTTGGCTCACTAGTATCCTAGGGCATTTGGAGGAGGGGTATTGACTCAACATAAATTCAGTGAGGGCTGAGCAAAGACTTACAGCCTATGTGGACTGCACTGTAAATAGATGGTCCCTGGAAGAAATGTTCACTGCAGATAAGGTGAAGCTTTTACTTCATATTTTCTAAAGAACATTACTTTCATCTCTTAGTGTAGTACAAACATCAGGAAGAGCTGGTGAGGATGCTGTAGAGACTTATCTGCCAAGCAGCTTTGTGTATTCCAGGGAACATTCCCCTCCTTTTTAACATGACACCTTTTTTTAGTTTACCTCTTTGCACTGTCCATCACATTCCCGTATTTTTGATTCCCTTGAAATACACTTTCCATATTGATTAGAGTCTGGAATGTGTGCTGATTTGAGCATAGTGAAAAGCTGTCAGGTGTTTTTAATCAGGATCCTGTATTTTCAAAGGTTGTTGGCAGTAGCATGGGAGGAAGACTAGAGGCAGAAAGAGTACTTTGGAAAAGTGGGCAGGAGATGACTGAAAACAGAACAAAACAGTAGTAAATATGTTAAGGAGGAGGGGCAACTTGGAGCTTTCTGGTAGATTCAGTTAGGACTGAATTACTGCCCCACTCTTTCTGCTGAAGAAATGAGTGTCCCTTCACCCAGCCACAATTCATAGCAGCCTTGTTTACTCAACTGAAGCTCTTCCCCACTCCCACCCCAATATGTATATGTATATATGTGTGTGTATATATATGTGTATATATGTATATATATTTATATATGTGTATATATTTTATATATTTATGTGTGTGTGTATATATATAAATACATATATGTATTTTCTCTGGACTAATTTCTAAAAACTGGCAAGCCTGTTATTTTATCATTAAGTAACACTGAGACAATGGTTGTAGAGAATAAGATTCATTAGACTTTATGTGAACTAGGAGGAATGCCTGAAAATGTTTAGGTCACATAACACTGATGCTCTTAACCCTTGGGATATTATATTGTTACTATAATTTCAAAAAATAAAGATGTTATGTATTTATCATTAAAAATTTATTCAAAATCCTGCTTGATATTAGAAACAAGAGAACATCAAATATGTCCATAGCTCACTTTGACCTATTGTGTTATATTGAGCAATGCAGTTATTTCCCATCATGACAGCGTAGTCACTAAAGAGAATGGGACCACTCACAACTCAATTTTCCTTATACCTGCTTGTATTAAGTTACTAGGTTATTAAGTTACTAAACCATGAACCCATACTGGAAACATTATTATTAGTTAGCTATTATGAGTTTTTATCTATGGACAAGAATATTTTAGTGGTGTCTGGAAAGCATATGAGTTCTCTAATACTTATAAATATTAGCAAAATTAGTACAGCCACTATGAAGAAAAGTATGGAATGGTCCTCAAAAACCCACAGATAAAACTTCCATGTAATCCAGCAATTCCATTACCAGGTATATATCCAAAAGAAAGGAAATCAATATATGAAAGATATCTGCACTCCTGTGTTTATTGCAGCACTACTCACAATAGCCAAGTTATGGAATCAACCCGAGGGCCCATCAAGGGATGGACAGATAAAGTGTGGTATATATACATAATGGAATATTATTTGGCCATAAAAAAGAATGAATTTCTGTCATTTGCAGAAACATTGATGGAACTGGAGGCCCTTATGTTGAGTGACAGAAGCCAAGCACAGAAAGACAAATATTGCATGTTCTCATTCATATTTGAGAGCTAAAAAAGTGGATCTTATGAAGACAGAGAGTAGATTGTTGGTTACCCTAGACTAGGAAGGGGAGGCAGGGGGATGAAGGGAAAAATATCTATAAAGATATTTATTACCCCTGAACTGTACATTTAAAAATGATAAATATGGGCTGCACATGGTGGCTTATGCCTGTAATTCAAGCGCTTTGAGAGGCCAAGGTGGGAGGATCCCTTGAGGCCCAGAGTTTAAGACCAGCCTGGGAAACATAGTGAGACCCCCATCTCTACAAAAAAATTTAAAACTAGCCAGGCATGGTGGTTCACGTCTGTAGTCCTAGCTACTTGGGAGGTGGCAGGATTGTTTGACTCCAAAGTAGGCTGTGATCATGCCACTGCACTCCTACCTGTGTGACAGAGTAAGATTTTCTCTTAAAAAACAAGAAGGCACAGGTGGTAAACTATATATGTATGTTTTACCTCAATAAAAAGAAATGAACAACAAAAATATTAGCAAGTCAAGTTATCCTGCATCCTTGTTTCCCAATGAAGAAAAAGAAAATACCAAAATGGAGACAAGGGGCATTCCCCCAGATTTGAGCTTTTGTGTAAAACTATTCAATTCCAAAAGTAGATTTTCCCATATAAGGTAAAAACCTTGTTTTCTCTCCATGATTGTATTTATCCATAGAAATTAAAGGTGTCATTAACCTAAATCCTATCAGAGTCTCATCTGTGTTGGCACTCTCCAACTCACATGGTAATTACTACTGCTATATAAAGAAGGAGTTGAAATTTTCAAGAAATGTCTGCCCTCTAACTCTGCTCTTATAAATTGTTTACATCTCTGAATTTGAGGCTGAGGGACTTGCAGCCTCTCACCTTAACCCTAAGAGAGATTTGTTGAACTGGGCTTGAATTGCTCTTGACTGAGAGAGTTGATCATTGTTGTGCCCACAGGTAAGAGAGGAAGAGCCAGATCCTGGAGAATAGCCTTGAATTATTGCATTCATAAGAGGTAGAAGGTGTCATTAGAAATCCAGGGTGGAGTACTTGCTTGAAAGATTTAGGAAAGCAGAGAAGCAGAGGATAAGAGAGCATGCTAAGTATAAAAGGTCTTGCATTGAACATGAGTGGGAGAAGGAAGGAACGAAGGAAGGAAGGAAGGTAGGAAGGAAGGAAGGAAGGAAGGAAGGAAGGAAGGAAGGACGGAGGGAAGGAGGGAGGGAGGAAGGAAGGAAGGAAGGAAGGAAGAAAGGAAGGAAGGAAGGAAGGAAGGAAAGGAAATAGTTTTGATGCCCTTTACACTGTTCCCTTCATAAGCTTTTTTGTCATATAGGCACTGGGAAGGTAGACATCAGTCTAGTTCATGTAAAATCATTCCAAAGCTTGAGTTTAGAAAGATCTGAATTAATGAAGTTTTATTGAATTTATAAAATGTCAGTGATCACATCACTGTAAGTTAAAAGACAAATCTCAAAGTAAGCTTTCAGTTCTTCTAGAATATAATGTGAAATGATGGCTGTGCCTCAAAGGCTGATCAGTGAATATTGCCATATCAACAGCTATTTCCTTGGCTTTCACCTCATGCTGTGGTTTTGGCTCTCTCCAAAATACTTTGGTGCACCTATGCAAAGGCTCTTTGGAGACAGTAATGATACTTGTCTGAGTACACAGATAAAATATTCTCAGGAAAATTAATAGCCTTGGTTATGATTTGGTGATGTTCTTGCAAGAGAGAGGTGCAATTGAGAGAGAGGTGCTTTAAAATTTCAACCACAATGTCAGATTCATACCATTCTTTGTATCCCCACTATTACTTTCTCTAAGATCTGATTATTAGTTTAGCCCGATGGTCTTTTTGTTTCTATCATAGCTACAGCATTGAAAAAGGCTCCCAATCTGAAATGGTGACCACAGATAAAATTTCAATTAAGAACCATTCTGGGATGATGAGGATAGCAGTGTTTGGCTATGGGTATGGCTTATTTTTGAGGCTTCTCCATGAATCACAAACATTTGAGTTGATTTATTGTCTCAGCATTTTTGGGGTCACTGTATTCACTACTGGAGTGAAGGATGTGAGAATGTTACAATGAAAGGAACCAAGTTCCAGATGGGTTAATTGACTTCCCTATCGTTTCATGGCTAGTGTTAGAACCGTGGTTAGATCCCAGGTCTTCTGGAGCCTGGTGATCAGCTATTGAAATGATATTGCCATGGCATAGACACTGGGGCAGATGAATGAAATGGGATACCATAAAGGAAAAAAAAAGGAGGAAATCATGACTCTGAAACTATTGGGAGAATACAGAGGAGCAAGCATATTTTATTATAGTCCATGTGTAACTTATGAGAGCAGCATATCATACATAATCCAACCATTCTTTTAAACAAATACAGCAGCAGCTACAATAAAATAGACTTTTATATCAGATGGCTCCTAAATATAAATTAATGGCTTCACCTGGTGTTTAACTGCAGAAAAGAATGATAGATCCCAAGGCTGGATGAATACATCAGTTGTGCTGGAAATTATGAGATCTAATACAGTGTATGCAAAACAACTCAAAATATCAAGGATATTTCTGACCCTCTTATATTTTTGTCTTGTACCCTGACTTTGAAATCAACACCCAAATAAGATGAGAATTCACAGGATTGAAGTCTTTTTCCCCTCATGAAAAGAAGATGAAGGAAAATTATTTATAAATAGATTAATAGTTTAGTTTTTAAGCAACAACAACTTTATCATCATTTTCAAATATTCCTGTCCAAAATGCCTTTCAGTAGGAAACATAGTGCAAGATTTTTTTACATATTTCTAAAATACATATTTTAAAATATATTAAAAATTGAAAATACAAGCTTTAGGCAATACCATTTGGCTACTATATTTTGAACTTGAATCTTAATGATATTTCTCATGGTTTTTTGCTCAAAAATTGAATTGAATTTGATTATTTCTTCTTCAAATATTTTTTGAAATGTAACATACTTACTGAAAAATACATGTAAGCACTTAATAATTGAACGCTCCTATGTAAACAACATAAAAATCATGTAACAAAACTTGACCAGCATCCTACAACTCCCAGACCTGAATGCCTTTCTAATCACAAGTTCCCTAAAGTGACCATTAATCTGACTTTTAACATCATAAATTAGTTCTGCCTGTTTTTGTACTTAATGTAAACAAATTCTTATTGCATTCTACTCATTTGTGTTTAGGTATTTTACTCAACATTATATTAGTGATACTCGTCCATTTGGTTTCAAATGATTGTAAGTCACTCATTCACGCTGATGTATAATGTAGTATTGTGAGATTAAATTTTAATACTACCTGTGTTTAAAGTAGATGTATTAATTTGCAACCAGCCAGCAATGTATGATAGTTTAAGTGGCTATGCATGCTCCCCCAAACTTGGTATTTTTCATCTTTTTTATTTTAGCATTCTGTTGTACAAGCTTTGATTTTTAAATTGACTATATAAACCTCTGGCAAACTCATACCAAACAAAGGTCTTTATTGAAGAAAACTGTGTGCTGGGGGTGGGAAGGGGCAATCTCTCATAAAGTGGAATGCTTCAACATCAACAAGTCCAAAGAAGAAATGCAGTTTGAATAATGTAAGCAGAAATGTCTCAGCACAGACAAGTGTTTTTGTTTAAAATACTTCTTTATTTTCAGAAAAAGCATTTCCTTTGGAATGAAGAGAGATGCATATAGGATAGAAATTTATGGAATCTGAAAACTGACATTTTTAAGATGGAGGGAGTTGTGGGATTGAAGAAAACACTAAGGGCTTTATTTTTATTAATGATTGTGATTTCCATAGAAATAACACAAGGCAATGGTTGATTTGTATTTTTTGTTTTTTTGTTTTTACTGTTGCAGGGTCTCCATTTTGGTGCCTACTGGATATTGTTCCCATAAAGAATGAAAAAGGAGATGTAGTACTTTTTCTGGCCTCATTCAAAGATATAACAGATACAAAAGTGAAGATTACTCCAGAAGATAAAAAAGAAGGTTTGTACTGTTTTCAGAAAACATTAACAGATGGAGTAACATTTTGAAATTGTTTACTTAAAAACTCTTGGAGAAAAAAATGCATTTTTAATAACAGCAACTGATAAATAATTCGTAACTGTTAGCGGTCAGTATTTGGTGCATATTCCAAAATCATAGAGACTCACATGCATTTACATTCTATCATCTTTATAATAAAGACTCACTTGGCAGGAACTAAAAGTCCATATTCCTATGTTAATAGGATGAGGATGAGAAAACAGTTTATCACAATATAAGGATTAACACCACTTCATTGTATTAGTCAAAAATTAATGGATGGGATAAGTAACGTTAGGAGGATGTGATTAAAAATACATCTCTCCATTTCCTCTAGATTGCTGTAGCTCAAACTTAGATGTGCCAAGTGTAGTTATGTACAAAGGTAAGAACTCTAGCTTAGTGGTTGTTAGAACAGAATGTTGCAAACAAATGTGAATCCTGTACCTTATCGTATATACAAATATAATACTTTGTTTTAAGACATAAACAAGCTTTTCAGTTATCTTTAAAGGAGTCTAAGAATTTGTGTTGTTTACCTTGTATCTTCTGATTATAATTTATTTAGAAATTCTTTGGATTTTATATAAGCTGACATAAGTTAACACTGAAACCAGCTGATATTATTTGTTTTAAACAACAGTAGGATTCTAGTCACCAGAGAAAAAGCAATTATCCTTTGTGGATTTCCTATGTAGTAAGTTCTTTTTTAGAATCAGCTACTTGACATTTCAACAGCTATGTCTTTTTAAGAATGGACTCTTTTATTCCAGTTCTTTTTAAAAATGTGTGTGATTGTTTTCAATACATTATGTCTCTTGAAATGACAACCCAAATGAACAGATATCATAGTTTGGTCCTCTCACTTCTAGCATTTGAAAGCCTTGCAAATGCATGTCTGTTTTGCTGTATATTGGCATGACTAAATTCTGTGGTTTATTTTACATATGCAAGGGAAGAGACCTCTTCAAGTTACTTGAATTTTAGAGCAAGTGTAGTACCTGTCCAATGTAAGTTCCACAAAGTATGGAAATTGATGTGTACAGTTTTTGCTTTTAATAGTTTCTTTGTAAGACAGAAACACAAAGGGCAAGGATTCTTTGAATAAAATTATTCAAACATATAAATATATATTGATATTATGTATATTCACAAATATGTGTGGATAAATAGAAATATAACACAATCCTTAGAAAGAAATACATGACTTTTTTTTTTTTTTTTTGCTTGAAAGAAGGTAGTTTTATTAACCTTTAACTGACTTGTTTTGAATATGAGGACCATGCCTAATGGTATTATACAAATCCCTTAATTATCTTTGTCTTATGTTCCTTATGTCTCTTGATAGGGGAGAAATCCCCATCATGGTGGACTGCAATGAATAAAAGCGGTGAAGTATACTTTTTCATTTGGAGTTTGAGAGAGCTCAATAAAAATACTCATTTTTGCCATCCACGTTCTGAATCAGCTGAAAAAGAAAAATGAGAAATGAGTAGATTGGAAACCAAAATATCACCTTTATTTCTGATGACACTAATAAAGGAAAACCTGAAATATCTCTACCTCCAAGTGGGCTTCCTTCTAGTGAGCTCTAGTTTTAGGCAAAGTTGCCCCTCAGTCACAAAGCTGGACTGAAGCCAAAGCAGAGCCTCTCACTGTGTAACTTAATGTCTGGAGAACCAGAGCAGAATAGTTGCTCCCTAAAGAGAGGGAAGACAAAGGGGCTCTCCTATACATGTCCATATCACCTTCCCAACTTACCGAATTATATTCTTCTTCTTTCCCTTGAAATAGCTAAGTTAAGGAGCAGAGAGAGACTAACATGCCACACTAGTAGAGCTGCTTGCACTTGAAAGATTACATCTGTCGTTTGGAAGTGAAGGACATCCATTTGAACACTGTCAACCAATAACAAACTTACCCAAAGTTCTACTTAAAAATGAGTTTTGCATTTGTATTTAAATACATACATTAAATTGTGCTCAATAACATTCTCATTTTGTTTAGGGACCATGTGCAATGTAAAGACTATCTCTTGCAAGATTTAAATAAAAAATAGCAAAACACTTTTAACATTAATTATATTATGCAAAATATGATTTAATTTTTTGAAATATTTGTTACTAAGTCCCTAGATACTTTTATCTCAACATTATCTCATATAAAAATATTACTTCTAATATATGCTGAACACTCAAGAACAGTTTTTTCTATTGCTACCTTATTATAAATGTCCCATAAAAGTATGTAGTATTTTTAGAAAGACAGAGTAACTATTGTAAGTAACCATGGTTATAAAATGATAATTTAAAAATAGCCAACAATCTGGGAGGCCAAGGCAAGAGGACTGCTTGAGACCAGAAGTTTGATAGCAGCTTGGGCAACATAGGAAGACTCTGTCTTTACCAAAAATAAAAAAATAATAAAATAAAGAATAAATTAAAAATCAGCCGGGTCATGGTGGTGCACACTTGTAGTCCCAGCTATTTGGGAGGTTGAGGTGGGAGAATTGCTTGAGTCCAGGAGGTGAATGCTGCAGTGACTGGTGACCACATTCCTGCACTGTAGCCTGGGTGACAGAGTGAGATCCTGTCTCAAAAAGAAAAAAGAAAAAGAAAAAGAAAAAAAATATATTTTTACCTGCACTTAATGGAGTAAAACGCATTGAAATTCACCAGTTGATGGCATGTCTTGCAGGAAAGGCACACCTTAACATATGATATTTTTAAAACTTCCAAATAAGTGTTTGATTATTAAAATGTCACCATGTAACTGTAGCACTATTGTGTCATAACATTAAAAAAACTAAATGAGTGCATGACATGACCCAGTGTTGCATCTTCTGCAAATGCATCACTGAAGTTCATCTAAGTTGTAGAAATAAGGTTCATGTTAATTAAATTAATTAATACTGAGGTTCATATGATGGGCTTCATTTAAGAGATATAAATGGCATGGACTTCTATTAAAAATACTTTAATTATTAATCTGTGTTTTGAGGAAGTTTATTTAAATGAGGAAGAACCTGTTTTATAGAAGAGGCTAACAAAGTGTGGGATATAATGTAGGCCTTTTGTCAATGAACAGCATTAGTAGAAGATGAGCACAAAATTCAAACTACTATTTGTATGTACAGTAGCTTTCAGCTAGTGCATCTGCTGGTGTGTGTGTGTGTGTGTGTGTGTGTGTGTGTGTGTGTGAGAGAGAGATAGAGAGAGAGAGAGGGAGAGAGAATGCGCGCGCGCCTTCAGCAGAAATCTGATAGTTGTTATCACCTTTAAAACTACTTTCCTTTTTGGCACATATTTTACTTCTATTCCAAAAATAATGTGTACACCACTTACTTCTATGTTCATGTCAAGCGTTACTTATGGAGTGAATTTAATACAAGGCCCTGTTTATGTCTTTCTGTATCAGTTAAGAAATACTTTGATATAAAATTTGGATTTATATGTCAATCAGCTTGGCAATTGAAGTTCTTTTGTTGCTGATCAGAAATCTTGGCTGGCAGTTAAATATGTCCTTTTAATAAAAAAAAAAAAGGAAAGAAAAGGAAAGAAAGAAAGAAAGAAGGAGGAAGGAAGGAAGGAAGGAAGGAAGGAAGGAAGGAAGGAAGGAAGGAGAGGGAAGGGGAGGGGAGGAGGGAAGGGGAGGAGAGGAATGTCTGCTTAGTACAGTAAGCCAGGGTAGGCAAAGTCTTTTTGGACACCAGGTCTTCAATGGTGGGAAAGGATTAGGAAAAACATTCACAAGGCTGAGAACAGAGGGCCTTTGGATGGAGTGGTTCAGAGGGAATTGTTTACTTTGAGTGAAGGAAAATAGCCTCAGCAGGAGGCTTTAATTTTTTTAGTTAATTAAAATCAAATTAATTTAATGAAATTAGTTTTAAAAATTATATTTAAAATTTAATGTAAATTTAAAAGTGGATTAATAATGTATTAAGTCATTCAAAAAATATTCATTGAGCACCCACTCTGACCCCGGCATTGCATTAGCATTTGGAGATGTCAAAATGGAGACAATATGCTTGGAAACATCTTAAGCCTCAGCTTAAATCCTTTCCACTAAATTTTAGCTATTAGTCCTTCCAGATGCTGCTTACTGTCTCAGGAACTGAGTTTCTTCATCTATAAAAGGAGGTACTCATACATATCTGCTACATTTGTTATAGGTTTATAAGAGATAATATATGCAATTCGCATAGCACAGGGCATATAGAATATGCTCAATAAAAGATGTGGTCGTGGTTGTTATATTCTATAGGTTTTATAAAAATAGCTAGCTCTCATTGAGTCTCTGCTTCATGCTAACTGCTTCACATAGGTGACTTCATTTACTTCTCATAACTCTGTGAAATAAGTATTATTCCTATTCCCATTTATTGATGAATTTAAGTGACTTGACAAAATTGAGGTAGTTTTTTTTTTTTTAAAAAAAAGGTAACCTGGGATTTACAGTCATGCAGCCAAACCTCAGGGCCTACATTATGTTTTTTCTCCCTCACTTGCCCTCTGCAAAGTGCTCATAATCTTCTGGTGGACACAGATCCAGTTTTGCAATATAGTATGTTCAGTGATAGCAAGAGGTAGAGCAGAGTCAAGGAGAACTTCACAGGAGAAGTAATATTGAAGCAAATCTTGAAAGATGATTTGTGTGTGGAGTAAGACTGAAAGGAAAGAATGTTAATTTTAGGTGATGAAACAGCAAGTAGTTGACCTTTTTAAATAAGAAAAGTCATGAAGTTGAAGTTCAACCCTAAGGAGTTTAGGTGGTATGCAGATATATTTCAGAGTTAGAACAGGTTGACCTTGACATAAGAGATGAAGGAAAAGGAGATCTTTTGGGATCCTCTTTCTGGTTTAAGGGCTGTTATGAACTGATTCATGTCACTCCCAAATTTATATGTTGAAGCCTTAACCCCCAGTTATCTCAGAATGTAACTGTATTTGGAGATGAGGCTTTTGAATAATTAAGTTAAAATGAAGTTGTTAGGGTTGCCCTAATCCAGTCTGACTCTTATAAGAAGAGATTAGAACAAACAGACACCAGGGGCGTGAATGCATAGAGGGACTGCTGACAATGGAGACAGAACAGCCTTATGCAAACCAAGGAGAGTCCTCAGGAAACCAACCTGCCAAATCAACCTTAATCTTGAATCTCTAGCCTCCAGAACTGTAAGAAAATATATTTCTGTTATTTAAGCCACTCAGTTTGAGGCACAGTCTCCCTTGGTGTCATTGGATTGGTTCCACTACATCCTGAGGATACCATAATCCACTGATGCTTAAGTTCCTCATATAAAATGATTTAATATTCTGCACATCCTCCCATATGCTTTAAAAAAATCTCTAGATTACTTATGATTCCCAATGCAATATTAATGCTATGAAAATGGTTTTTGTGTTGTATTGTTTAGGGAATAATGACAAGAAAAAAGCCTATACATATTTAGTGCAAATGAACCTATCCATTATTTTTCTGAATATTTTTGATCCACATGTGGTTGAATCCGTGGATGTGGAACCCGCAGATACAGAGGGCTGACTGCAGTTTGTTTAGCTGCCCTAGCAAGTATGATGAATGACTTTAATCCAGGTGGTTAATGCAGAAGAGAAATAAGTGTCTAAGGAACATAAATGAATTCAGTATTGGGTCTACTGTTTGAGGTTTCTATGCATGTCTTGTAGGCACATAGACATGAGGGTCAGGTGATCAAGACAGCATTATGGACTGAAGGCATAGATTTGACAGCCATCAATATATTGATGGTAATGTAAAAAAAAAAGATCATAGGTGAGATTCTTTAGGAATGCTAAAGACAGCTTCAATAGGAGGGAGGAAAGAAGTAGGTCAAGGGTAGGATCCTGGATCATACTAACATTTGAGGAACCAGGAGGAGAGTATCAGTAAAGGAGATAGATTAATAATGGTGAGACATTAGAGAAAAATGGAACCAGACATCATAGAGAAATTAAGTCAGATGAGGACACAGATGTGCCCACTGGGTTTTTTAATTGAAAGATTACAGGATTGCTGCTAAAAGCAGTTTCAAGAGAGAGCTGGGAGAGAAAGCCAATAATGAGAATCTTACTAACTTTCCAACACTTTGGGCCATCACATTATTAAAATTAAGGAGACACAATTGTAGCACTTTCTTATATGCTCTTAGCTCATGTGAGTAGATTTTAAGTTCAAATTACTTAAGAATCAGCTTATTAAGCTCCCCACAGTCCACTTTATTTTTTCCTTTTTTTTTTTTTTTTTTTTTTGAAGCGGAGTCTCCGTGTGTTACCAGGCCAGAGTGCAGTGGCACAATCTCGGCTCACTGCAACCTCCACCTCCCGGGTTCACGTGATTCTCCTGCCTCAGCTTCCTGAGTAACTGGGACTACAGGGATGCGCCACCACACCCAACTAATTTTTGTATTTTTAGTGGAGACGGGGTTTCACCATGTTGGCCAGGATGGTCTCGATCTTGTGACCTCGTGATCCACCTGCCTCGGCCTCCCGAAGTGTTAGGATTACAGGCGTGAGCCACCGCGCCCGGCCCCACACTCCACTTACTAACTACCATTTCGCCTTCTAACTTTTTTGAAACTTGGGGACAAGTCAAGCTGGCCTGTTCATTTTCAGCTCACACTCTTATTTCTCCTTACCCAGGAGAATTTTCCCTCACTTGGAATGTATCTTTGTCACCTTATTCATCATGAAAATCCCACTTGTTTTCTGTATAGTCAGATTTTCCCGAACTACTTTAGTTCATAGTAAGTGTCCTTCCCTTAAAACACTCTCTTCCTTGCTGCTGGAGTCATCTTTCTAAACCTTCTGGCACTGGTGTATCAAACTTCTGTTACCTTGTCATTCCCAAATCATTATGGGCCTTGAAACTGGCACACAGCTTCATTCTTTGCATTTCCTACATTGCCTTAAACATAATAGCAACTGAGTAAATACTTGCTTATTAATTTATTGTATTCAATGGCCCTCACCTGTCTGACAGTGGTAAATGTCTTTTAAAAGTTCCTTTCCTCTACACTGAGTTGCATTTGTGTCAATTTTCCAAACATTTTCCACAGCATTTCATTCATTGTGTTAATTTGGTTTTCCATTCAAACCAGTTGAGTATAATACTACATGCCTTGTTTTTCCAGGCACAGAGCCCAGTGAAATTATTTTTGTTTATTTCTTGTTCAGTGTCCCAGATTTGCTTTGGAATGTTGGTTGATGCTGGCTTATTCATTATGTGGTAACAACATCAGTTATCATAGAATGAGGGGATTTCAATTATAATTTCTAAAAAATGAGCATTTCAAATTTGTTTTGAGAATTTAGGGGTTGATGTGTGAAGCCTTTCACATTATCTTTAGTGGTAATACAAATCAAGATTCCAATGCAGTGGCATTTCTTGGTAGTCTAAGTGGCAAGCCACAGCAGGTTGGCATTGTTAATTACACTGACAAAAGTTTTGTGTTGCATATACCATTGCCTATTACTAAGTGACTTCAGAAGAAATAAAATAATAAACAGCTATTCTAAACAATTAGATATGCATTGCCTTTAGCTACAAGAATGTGCAAACCTAACTAACACAAGATTAAACAGTAAAGGCTTATTTTCCTCATATTTCAAAGAGCATGGGACTGAGCAGCCCGTGGTTGGAAACAGAGACACTGTAATACTGGTGGGCACTCAGGCTCTTTTGGCGTTTCTGCTCTGCTGTCCTTTATGTGCTGTTTTTCTTCATCTTGCTTATCACCTGATGGTTGCAAGATGCCTGCTGCACCTTTAGAACTCATTTCTGTGGTGCAGACAATAAGAAGAGTGATGGACAAAAGGCAGGTGCCTCTTTCTAGGAGGATTCTCCTTTGTTTGTAGGAAGGAATGTATTTCCCCTTGCCTCTCTCTCCTGCCAGGGATTTCTGTCAACACGTCATTTACCATAACTTTATCACATGGTCATGGCCCATTTCTAGCTCCAAGGAATGCCAATAAATCAAGGTTTGGGTTTTTTTTTTTCTAAGCTTTTATATCTCAAAAATAGAAATAGTCAAAAGAGAAAGAGTCTTGGAATGAGACTGGGTCAGGCATCCTAGAGTGTCTATCAAGGTATCATTTACTGATTATTTTCGATATGCCAGACATATCATCCCAGGATCCTACAATGTAGAAGAATGAGACTTAGAGTGAAAAGTGAACTGCCCAAGGCCTCAGTGCTGTGAAGAGGTGGAGACAGGATAAAGCCCAGGACCATCTGGTCTCAGAGCTTATATATTTCCACTATACCACAAGGGGACCTGCAATGAAACAAGTGAGAGGAAACTGGAAATGAGGTGGAAAGAAAGCTGGACTTATCTCAGTTTCTTCCCCAAACCCCTACAAGTAATTATTATTGAAATGGAGCTCCTGTCTCAATTACTTTTACCATTCTCATTTCTTATTTAAAATCCTTAGTATTCAAAGTGTGGTCTGAGGGACTGACACATCAGCATCACCTGGGAGCTCATTGGAAACACAGAATCTCCGGTCCTAGGTTAGACCTTTTGATCAGAATCTGCATTTCAGTGAGCTCAGGTGACTCACATGCCTATCCAAGTTTGAGAAGCCCTGTGAGGTACACATTTCTTAGAAGGCTTCCCCGACCATCCATATTAAACTAATCCATCTTCAGCTATTCTATTACATTGTTTTATAGCAACATTGTTTTATAGCATGTATGCCTATCTGAAACAATGTTACTCAAAAGTTGGTTTTAATTGCAAGTATTTTCTCTTCTACTAAAATTAAGGTTTCGTCAGGGAATAGACTTTGCTTTTGTTGAGGATCTTATTTCTAACACAGATAGAGTGTCTGACACATAGTAAGTGCTCAATAGATATTTGATAGATGGATGATAAGTATATGAATGCATAAATGATGTTTAATTTAGGATACTTGGCTCTTCAGAGATAGATAACAACATAGCATTCTCGCTGTTTCAAAATAACCAGATCATAATTACAAAAGCTGCATGTCTCAGGTGCACATTCTGATCACTGTATTGTTTGGCTTTGTTCTGCTTGATTTCATTCAAAGACGATTTTTCATGTATTTACCTTAGCCTTAACTTCTCTAAATGTGTTCTTACTGCTGATATTGAATAGCCCTTTGGCTTTGAATAGAATCGCTGTTGTTGGTTGATTTTTTGTTCTTGTTAACTCTTCTGTTGTTAAGTTTCCAAGAATCTCAATTTGGTCAAAATTTTGAAGATAATTGAAGTTATTTGTTATAAAAAATAAAAAGTCACCAAAAGGAAAGACATTAAGTGACTGATCAGACATTAATTAAATCTAAGATGGCTGTTATGTACCTCGAATATTTTAATTTTCAATGTGGAACATTGCAGTAATGTTCCTTCCACTTGCTGAATTATTCTGCCTGATTTTTTTTTGTTTGCATAATAGAAAAAACACATGCAAAATTTCTAATAAAAAGAAGTTGCCTGATGAGAGAATTATTGTAAAAATTGATACTTTATCCCAGGAAATAGATTTCTGCCTTAGGGACATCTATACCAACTCTTTATCAGATATGTGATGGCATTGGAACTGAAGAGCTCATATAGATGCTTGAAGTGATTTAAAAATTTTAAGCACATCTATATTTTATTACCTGTGTTTAAAAAATGATCTTTGGAGTTTCTACACATATTCGCTAATGTCTTTTTTCTCCCAAAACCTTTTAAAGACAAATAATGCAAACTAGGGTTCATAAATTAGGTCGCCTTTAGAGACCATGGTATGATGTAATGAGAAAGATATTGCCATAGTCTGTGGTAAGGACTAGGCATAATAGTCATGGCATGCTTCACCAAGTCATTCCATTTGAAAGAAAAATTTAAAGTATCTGCAGCCACCAAAATACTCTCGTGGATTGCATTTGTTCTGATGGTGAGTAGTTTGTTATCCTTGGACAAAACTTTCTGAAGCTATTATCTCATTGGCCTTACTTTTTATACAGTATATTTCTAGTTTTATTACTTTAAGATTAAAACATGGTTTTTGCCCCTTTTTGGAATTTAATATTAAATAGCTTTTTGCAATTAAATGGTCAATTCATTGAAACACGAGGCAAATATGGTATTAAGAAGATTAAGGCCAGGTGCAGTGACTTACACCTGTAATCCCAATTTGGGTGGCTGAGGCAGGAGGATTGCTTGAGCCTAGGATTAACCTGGGGAAGACAGGGAGACACTGTCTCTACCAAAAAATGGAAAAAGAATTTAACCTGGTGTGGTGGTGCATACCTGTGGTCCCAGTTACTCAGGGAGCTGAGGTGGGATAATTGCTTGAGTTCAGGAGGTAGAGGCTGCAGTGAGCTGTGAGCGTGCCACTGTGCTCCAACCTGGGTGACATAGAGAGACCCTGTCTCAAATAAATAAATAAATAAATAAATAAATAAGTTCAGGCTGAGAGCTAAAACAGCCAGAGCCATATAACTTGACCCTCTGTTTGGGTATACATTCTTGACGATGTTCACTATATCCAGCAATATTTACCTAGACATTGTTATTAAGGAATATTCCCAGTTTGGGGATTACAGCTGTCATGATACTGTCATGGATGATAACAGTGTCACTGAGGACAGGCTGGAGACCTACAGAAAGGTCTATAGGTAAGGTTTCTTTGGCCTCCTGGCATTTTCTGTGGAAACATTCTGGGGAATGGCAGAAAATACTGTGGGTTTGTACTTCAATGGATGGTGTGGCTAGTGTAGAGCTTTTTCCTTTTTTGCCGAGTTTTTATATGGGGTTATTGAGGTAGTGACTTTGCCAGTGAGAAAAAAACAGACTATTTGGTACCAAGAGCATAGGTGCCAACTATTTGGAGAAGTGACTGGGAATAACTCGGTGCCCTGAATGGGAAATATAGGGTTCCCAGTTTGGGGGGATTTTGAGTCTAGTTTCTGCTCCATGCTTCAGTAAAAATAAGCTTTGCATCCCAACTAGCTTGTTTTCATACAGTAGGAAAAAATGTCCAGGAGTCACTATGTGTCAATCCTGCTTACCTCCCCAGTGAGCATCCTCAAAATTCCATGATGCTTTACATATATGTGTGTGTGTGTGTGTGTGTGTGTGTGTGTGTATATTTGACACTTTGTGTGGGGGAACAATTTGACTCATGGATAATATAGAAGCTTCAAAGGCAAATGTCTACTGAAATGTTCACATAGTTGCTTCAGTCTTTTAATATTATATAGCAATTCAGTTTTATTTGATTTACTTCAAAAATACATCTTCCCATTCATGAGAAAAACTACATACAAACATAATTAGGAGACTGCTCCCCAATTTGGAGAATGAAAATTTTGCCCAAGTATTAATTTCTCAAAGCAGACATTCATGTTAAGAATGCTTATGCAATGTGGGAGGTAAGCTGAACAAATGTTAACTAGAAAGCTGCTAAAATGACTGATTGCATTGATGAAAACTTCAGAACTTATAAATGGTGCTCATGAGCACACTGGTTTGAGCTGTAGTTTTTTCATGTGTTCCTTTCCTCTTCTAGACTATCAGCTCTGTGAAAACAGATGTCATGTCTGATTCACTTTTGATCCCAGTAATTTAGGCTAAGGTGTGAGGAACTAATTGAGTGGCATTAAAAGATTCAGAAGTCTTGTGGTTATTTGTAATAAACTATGAGAATGCAAAAGCATAAGAATGATACAATGGCCTTTGGGGACTTGGAGGAAAGGGTGGGAAGAGAGTGAGGGATGAAAGACTACAAATTGGGTACAGTGTATACTGCTCAGGTGATGGGTGCACCAAAATCTCACAAATCGCCACTAAAGAACTTATTCATGTAACCAGACACCACAGTTCCCCCAAAACCTATGAAAATTAAATATATATTTTTTCTTAAAAAAAAGACATGAAAAGGAACAACTTCTACTAACTACAAATGAAGAAAAGTAGTGAGTCTATTTTAAAAATTAGAAATGGAATATTCCAATTATACAGATACAAAATATATTATTTATTAATTCCATCTTAGTGCAAAGGTGGAAAAACATACATATCCAGATGGAATATGAAAGCAAACACATGAGACTACAGTATGAGATAGACACTTGAGAGTATCAAACTCTCAATAAAATGGTTCAGAATAATGTAAACATTAAGAAATGTACTCAACAGCATGGAAAAAAAAATACTGAGATACCCAGATAGAAGGGAAGAATAGGGTAAAGTTCTTACCACATTGGAGCACAGTTTTGAGAAGCAGCCATTAAAATGGCTGAGAATCCTGACATGATTTTTTTAAGTACATGTTCCCTCACATGGTTAGGCTGCTATAATATGAGCTTAAGGAAGTAGTTAAGTGATAAAGCCCAAATGGTACTACAACTGTATTTCATCTTACAATAGGATTCAGCAATACCTAGATGATACATTGATGACAACATAAGTTATTTAACAGCTTGTTGAGTACAGAAAATTAAGCTATGCCATTAGATGATGACTTCCTGAATAGATAGTTCAGCTTTTTATTGTAAGAGGGATTGATTGGCCAAATTGAAGCTTCAGTGAAATGTATTCCTATTAGTGTTCTGTCACTGCATTCTGTAAAGGAATATGACTTCAGATAAGCTCAAACCTGAGTCTACTGAGGGTATGGCACACCTGGAAAATTGATTTTCAATTTTCTAATTTACCTACAAACCTCTCAGAAGTATGCTGGCTACTGGTGAGAGGAAAAGGGCTGGAAGGTATCTACAACTTCACACATAACCAAAAACAGAAAATTGGTGAAGTGGTGAAAGGAGTTTCTCAAAGCCTCTCTTCAATCAAGTGATTTCATTGGCAGCAATGGGCCAATATGAGAACCTGAAAGCCGCAGATGCTTATCAAGATCTCCAGAAGCACTGCTGGCTAGCTATTTTATTCTGTGTAACAATTTCTAGATTTGTAGATAGGAGTTTTATTAATCACCTATGTTAAATAAAAGTGTGGCGTGTGCTTTGCTGGTATTTTTTGGTGTCTCTCCATGGTGACTATCACTCTTGTGCAATTGTATATCACCATTAGAGTCAAAAGATAAAGTTTTAATAGGTGAGAATAATAAATAATAGTGCTGAGAAGAAAAATACAGTGAATTTGATTAGCTAAACAGGGACGGCAAAACAGAGTTACTAGATTACCTAATGTCATGTAAATGGTAATGACTACCTAGAATTTTCATTGAAAACCTTTC
Organism: Macaca nemestrina; assembly: GCF_043159975.1. NCBI lineage: Eukaryota > Metazoa > Chordata > Mammalia > Primates > Cercopithecidae > Macaca > Macaca nemestrina. Next base: position 28,787,588 of record NC_092126.1, on the reverse strand, counting down.
TAAGGTAACATCTTATCTCATAGGAGAAAGGTGTTATGATCAGTTATTGAAGGCTGCCAGGTCACGGTGATGGAAGAATAGAAGGTAATAGTTACAGGCAAAGCAGATATTTGCCATACCTGCAGTTAAGGAAAGCAGTGTCATTCTTATAACAAGTAGAATGTTGGAGACCTCAAACCTTCTCTTGTGGGGTTAACTCATAAATACAAAATAGCATATCTTTCATATAGTTTTGAAATGAAAATAATCCATCCACTGTGGGTTACAGTTGAGTTATCAAAACTCTGTAATTACAAAGAAATCAATTGTGAAAGTAAAAATCATGTGATGAGCTGGGGGTGCAGAAAAGACATACTGATACAGAATTCTTAAAGTTGATGCATAAAATAAAAATTTTACAGTGTGGCTGTGCTCATGGTAAAGTAAGAGAAACAATTAGATTTGAGGGGGGAAAAGTTATAAATAAGAGGGGTGCTTTGGAGTTGGTGAAGAAGAGACAAAGCCTAGTTTTTGAGCAGAGTGGAAGGTCAAATTGGAGACACCAGCATAAATCTGGGACAACTGAAAGGTGACACTGACAGTGTCACTGGCGTAGGGATGTAGGGCTGTCCCAAAAGACACTTGCTTATTTAAACTCTGGTTCTGGGTAGTGCATGGAAAATAAAAAGAAAAATTTCCTTAAGAATTTCTAATTGCAATCTCACGGTTTTTTAAGTTTGGGACTTGAATTCGTAATACATGTGGAATATGGAGTAATCCTAGCTGAAAATTTTATTTAAAGTGATTCTGACCAGACACAGTGGCTGAGGTGCTCCTCAAAATTTCCATTCTAAATCAGGAAGAGTGGCTCCTGCCTGTAATCCCAGCCACCCAGGAGGGTGAGGTGGGAGGATTGCTTGAGTCCAGAAGTTCGAATACAGATTGGGCAACATAGTGAGACCCCCATCTCCAAAAAAAAAGAAAACAACAGCAACAAAAAATGTCTCTTCTTTTTCATTTAACAAGGAAATATAATTTTCATTTCCAAATTAGAGATGATTATTCACATTTTTAAATCTCTACAACAAACCCCCATGACACAGTTTACCTATGTAACATACCTGCACTTCTATCGCTGAACTTAAAAAAAATTAAAACAAACAAAAATAAAAATAAAATATAAAAAAGTTTTAACGTGACTATGTATGTCAAAGTATAATTTTCTATTCCAGTATTTTCCAAAGAGTAGGTAGAAGTCATGAATATTGCTGGTGGTATACCAGTAGTGATTTTGGATGACACATCAATAATTTTATAAAGATAAAAACCTATTTTAATATGCATTAGAAAGCATCATCAGTGCATGAATATTAGTAAAATGATCTAAATAAAATAAAGAAGTGATTTGGAAGTACATATAACAGAAAATATGAGTCGGGCATGGTAGCTTATGCCTGTAATCCCAGCCCTTTGGGTGGCTGAGGCAGGTGGATCACCTGAGGTCAGGAGATCGAGACCAGCCTGGCCAACATGGCAAAACTCCATCTCTACCGAAAATACAAAAATTAGTCGGGCATAGTAGCATGCGCCTGTAGTCCCAGCTCCTTGGGAGGCTGAGGCAGGAGAATCGCTTGAACCTGGGAGGCAGAGGTTGAAGTGAGCCAAGATTGCACCACTGCACTCCAGCCTGGGTGACAGAGCAAGACTCTGTCTCAAAAAACAACAAAGGAAAAAAAAAAAGAAAAGAAAATATGAACAGGTGTTATATAAGTATGGCAAAATAAGGAAGCTAGTATTTGAATGACTAATTTGGGACACATTTGTCAATTATGGGAAGACTCACCATGGGGCAAGTTGATGAATACCGAAAGAAGACAGAGAAACATAGTTAACTTCAAAAGCATTAGAACTCTGTCTAGCTGTTGATCTGTTTACCTATAACTCAGTGGGGTATATATAAGCTCCTGCTCTGGAGTATTTTTATCATATAGCTGTGCTTGATCTCTGTAGTTTAGGAAAAAAAAAAATAAGCTTAAGGAAACGTAGACCCCTAGGTGCTCAATATTTAGAAATTTAATTTTCAAAGTAGTTAAGAGTGGAGATTACATAAAATTTTACACTTTCTAATAAATAAGTTATATATCTCAATGATTCCTTTGTGAGAGCCCTGGGGAAACATTTAGGTAAGGATATGACTTTTGGTTGATGGTTTTAAAATTTATAGGCATTTAGATGTTATATCCAACCACGTTTTCTTCTTTTCAATTGACAGCTAGAAATTTTATATTTGTTAAGTAATATTAATTTTTAAAATATTAAATTTTTAACTCCTTTTAGCTTTATTTCATTATTTTCTACCTTTTGCCTAAATCCTTTTTCTTATTTTTTAAAGCCTTTATAATATATTTTTTAAGCTACCTGAAATGCTTTAGGGATAAAAAATAATATCTAACATTTATTAAGTGCTTACAAGATATTCTTCTAAATATTTTCTATATATTTATTAATATAATCCTCTTAATAACCCTGTGGTATGAGCAATATTATTATCAGTGTTTCGCAAGGTTAAGTAACACTCCCAAGGCCACAAAGCTAAAAAGTGGCAAAGCTAGGACTTGAACCCAAGCCCTATTAAGCTTGAGTCTCATCTCCTACAATCTTTACCCTATAAGGTCTCTATATCACAGTGTAAAATAATATATATGTAATATCAGGTTGCAATTAAAATAAAAATAGTGACAATTTGTATCCATTTTTAAAATGTTACGTGGTCATTTATGTAAAATTAGGGAAATATAAAGAAAATACAAATATATATTTTATATTTATAAAATAAATATATAGTATTTATTTACATGAATATAAATATATATAATTTTGTATTTACATAAATGTAAAATTAGAAATATAAAGAAAAATTGAAGAACTAAGGAAATCCATCATTAATAGGCTTATTAAAGGAAAACCATCTTTCACATAATTTTTTCTTTCCAAAAAAGAAAATATTGTGTCTCTACTCATAGAACACTTCTAACACCAAATATGTGTTTTTTCCACGTCAAGCAATTCTCCAGTTCTCTGTGGACACCAAGTGAGTGTCCAATAATTTAATTCAATTCTGACACTAACTACCTGAAGTTAGTGAAGACCCCACAGGTTGAGGGCTTAGTCCCATAAAACTGTGCCTACCTCAGATGCCACCCACGAGTAGCAAGTCTCAGGTTACACATCCTTCTGTTCAGCTTGGCTGCAAATGGGGTTACTACAACTACTCCAAACCCCCTCTGCAGGTTTGATAATTTGCTATAGCTACTCGGAGAACTCAGGGGCACATTTTATTTACATTTACTAGTTTATTATAAAAGATACTATAAAGGATGCAAATGAACAGACAAATTAAAAGGTCCAGAAGGGTCCTGAGCACAGGACCTGTCACTGTGAACAAGGTGCACTAGACTTGTGGCACATGGATATGTTCAGCAACCCAGAAGGTCTCCAAACCCTCGCATTTACAGTTTTGATAGAGGTTCCATTATGTAACTATGATTGATTAAAACATCAGCCATTGGTGATTAACTCAGTCTCCAATCCCTCTTCTTTTGGGACTGTGGGACTGAAGGTTCCAACCGTCCAATCAGGTAATGGTTCCTCTAGAAGCCAGCTTCCATTTTTCAGGAGTCACCTCATTAGCATAAATATAAATATGGTTGAAAGAGGCTTATTATGAATAACAAAAGATACTCCTCTCACTCCATCCCTTTGGAAATTCCAAAAATACTAGGAACCTCTATGCCAGGAACCAGAGAGGAAGACCAAATATGTATTTCTTATTAAAATATCACACATCCATTATTTTTTCTTTGTAAATTTTAGTAAATTTTAAGGCAATAAACCAATTCTGTAATAATCTTAGCTTCTAGGAAATTCTTATTTAAAGCTTTATTTCTTCATGTTTAAATTTAAGACCATTTCATCATGCTTGAATTCTTTCTGAAGAAAACATTAAACGTCCTACTATCAATAAGGTACTTTCCCTCACCAATTGTCTCATTAGATTTTCTCAGAAAAAGCACTTAGGAAGGTGTAAAAGAGTGAATATTTCTTCACATCCTTTAGAGCCATTCTTCTCTTCTGAATAAACTACAGGCTCTTCTGCTTCCTACATAGACTCTCTTCATCCCCAACCCTTTAACATATTTGTTATTTTCCTTTTAGCCCTCTTGAAGTTCATTCTATTCCTCTTGAGTCTAGAACAGTACATGCTAATGCATATTACGTCTCGTCACTACTGAGTTTAATCAAAGAATAGCTTTTAAGTGTCTCTATTTTATGTATTCTACCCCATCAGAATGACTCTTAAAAATAATTATGACTGTCATTCAAGTAACGAGCCACTATAATCCTTGGGATACTGTCCACTTTACGGTTTATAGTCAGTCTTTTGTATCATCTTATGATTGCAAAACCTGTAATAACTCCATCCATACCGAACCTCAGTCTGATAGCTTCTGACCACTTACTTCCTCAAGGATATATCAAATTTCAAGATATACAACCACCCTTCTACTCACTTTTCTTTCTTGGATTAGTTAGTGCAGTAAGAAAGCTTTAATGATGAATATTTCTATTTACTATACGATATGGCCTGCAAATAAAAATGTCAGTTTTAAATGCAGGGTGAAGTTTGGAAACTGGCAGATTAAATGCATGGATTTCCAAAACATCACTAAAATAACAATGAGGAAATTTTTAAAAAGACATAAACCCACAGGTTAAAAATAATAGAAAAGAGAGAACAAAATTTTAGAAGCTGAAAAGCAAACAGATGAGTGTGAATTGACTTAATAGATCTGAGAAACCTAAATCCTAACCAGCAGTGGAAAGAGCTAACAAGCAACGCGATTTTCACTGTAGGTCCCTCCAAAAGTTCACAAATTGGTACCTTTGGAAGTGGTTATGACAGTAAGACTAAAACCAGAAAGATAAATTGAAAGTATGTTTAAGGAGTGTCTATATTTATAGATTAACCCCCTGATATGTGCATTGAGACTATCCTTCCAAAGCTGTCACGTTCCCAAAGCTGTCACTAATTTTGTCAGTAAAATTAGTGGGATCAGCATCATGTGGTGGAGGAAAGCAGTGCTAAGCAGAAGTCATTGGGTTCTGATATAGTCACAAAAAAAGCCTCCCTGCCAGGATGACCTTTCAGAAAACTCTTGAGATGAGTGAAGGACCTGGAAATTTGTAAACAGTCACACTGAACAATCATTGTAGGCAAGCTGACCTTACAAATGGTGCATGATCATGGGCAAGGTGATCCTCTTCAACCAAGGGCACTCCCAAGAGCTGGGGAAATAGACCCTTGATTTTGAGGGTGGATACAGGGGGACTGCAAACTATCCAATACATCATTTTTTTTTTTGCAGAAAAGTTGAGGCCTATTCTTTTGTGAAGGTAAAATAGAGTCTCTGGACTGAAGAAAATCAGACAGTACTAAAAAAGGAGAAAATAAGCAAAAGTTTATATCCCAAATGTTAAGACCCCCAGTCCTCTTCCTCAACTTGGCTCCTATAATTCTAGCAGCGAAGAAGTCTATACCCTCTCAATAAGACTTTGGAAGAAGATTTTCAAAATAACCTGGACAGCCCATGAGGAAAATTTTCAATATACTGACATCAAACCTTGTCCATCCATATCACTCTATAGCAAAGAACAAATTCGACACATTCCACACATGTGCTCAGACTTTCTATTCAGATTTATCTTGCTTCAGTCTTAACTATGAGCAGACACAAAAAACTGCCAAGACTTCTACAGGGCGCTTCTTATGGAAAAGGAATAAAATCAAAATAAACAAAGAGAAAAAATTCCATTAAATAAAAAGAAACTAAGAAAAAATAACAAAGCTAAATATTTAATATCTTATAAATATTTAATATCTTATAATATCTTATAAATATCTTATAAATGGATAAGAATAAATATGATATTCATGAAATAAATATAGGATATAACGAAGTAAAGAAGCATACAAACTATAAAATTTAAAGAAAAACTTGTGAAGATTAAAAGATAATGACAGAATTTTTTTAGCAGTTGAGAGATTAGAAAATTAAGTTGAGGAATCTTTCAGAAATTAGAGCAAAGTGACAAATATGTGAAAAATAAAAAGAAATAATTAGAAATTTAGAGGACTATCAAGGACTATACTGCCCTAGAATTTTCAGTGATGACAGAGATGCTCTGTGTTTGTGCTGTCCAATACAGTAACCACTAGCTACATGTGGCTATTGAGCACTTGAAATGTGGCTAGGGTTACTAAGACAGTTAGTTTTAAAAATTTATTTTATATCTATCAATTTAAAAGCAAATGTGAAAAGCCACGTGTTGCTAGCTGCTACTGTATTGGAAAGCATAGATCTAGGAGGCTGAGGAACTAAATTCAAAAGAATACCAAAAATAAAGAAAAATAGAGAGAATGAAACTGGTTGGAAAGGAGGAGTCCATTATGCCAGCTAAGTTCCCAGATCTAAAAAACATGAGTTTCCAGACTTAAGCTTCATGACACTGTTAACTGCAATCAAAAAGACAATTATTTTGACTGCCAGAAAAAGGGAAGAAAAAAAAAACAGTATTATACAAAGGATCAAGAACCAGAGTGACTTTGGACTTCTCAAGAGGAATACTGGGAGCTAGAAGACAGTAGAGCAATGTCTTAAAAGTTCTAAATGAGTATGATTTCCAACCCAGAATCTATATCCAGCATAATTGGCAATAAAGTCAAAGGCAGAAAAAATACATTTTCAGACATGAAATGTCTCTAAAATGTATCTCCCTTTCATGTACCTTGTCTTAGCTATCTACTAGAAGATGTGGTGCATCAAAAGAAGGCAATAAGCTGAGAAAATGTGAACATGAGATTAAGGAAATGAAGACAGAATTCAAGACAGTACTATATGGTGCTGCTGGAATGATGACCAAGGGTCAGCTGAGGGTGAGAGCTACGAACTAGGTTCATCAACCATCCTGCCCAGAGCAGGCAGAGGCTCTGGGAGTTTTCAAAATTAGTTAATATTCTACTTGATGTATCAAAACCTATTGAGAGAAAATTCACACACAATTGGGGAAGACTTTGGATTTTTATTAGTAATAATAAAAAACATATTAGAGTAGTATTAGTAGCAATAAGCATATAGAAAACAAAGCAAACAAAAAAAAATCCAGATAATTGTTAACTTCAAAGAAAACAAAAGCTTGTGTAGAAAACAAATATTTATCAGACACCAATGGCTCAGTTGTCACAATATGGTAAACACCGAATATTGATTTAAGCGAAGTAACAATCTTACCTTGCTGCAAAATGAAGCAATGGAAAGAGGGTATGTGTGGTTAGGGGATGGGATATAAGTGAGCTAAAGTCTCATTTGTTATATGGGAAACTAATTGGTAATGCCTTGAAAACCAAACAATAAAAAATAAAAAATGGCAACATAGGTATGCTAGTTGTAAGAAAGTGATTACTAAAAATAAATGGACAAAACGCTGGAAAAGTTTTGTTTCTGGTGTGAAAGAAATGGGAGGAGAGGATCTGGGAACTTCTGGTTTTCCATGAACGATTGGACAAGTTATGCCACATGTATGTATAACTTTTATTTATCAAAGAAAAATGTTCAGGTCAAATGAATAGCACCAGTTGCATTCAGAATTCACCACAGTTAGGATGGCTATTATCAAATTTGTCCTAATATATTAGTGAGTGATAATACATTCCCTAAAATCTTATGAAAACATAAACTAAACTAAATACAAATAATACATCTCCTTTCTATCAGGTACTTAAATTGATGAGGTAGCCCTTCATCATATTAGGAAAAATCAACCTATTACTCAAAAGGGAAAATAACATTTAAAGTAGACTTCATATAAGGAAAACAAATGAGTGAAGAGGGTCAATGGTCTTTGCAGGACCAGTTCTCTGCAGAGAAAGAGTCAATGTTCAATTCTTATTGCATGCCAGGCAATATGCTGGTTGATCTCATCAGTGATCTCTCACTAAAGCCTGACCTAAGGTCCTACAGCTAGGGAGTACTTAAGTTCCATCTGAAGCTGACTCAAAAGACAAAGGAAACAATTCTTTCTAAAGAATGAGCAAAATCAGGGCTGGCACAGAGGCAAATTGTTGGAGAGAACACAGGAGCAGGAGCTCCAGAGCCAGAATTATTGTTCCATCTTCCTTGCCAATAAAATGAAGCAATATGCAAAATGTGAATATGTGGCTCATTTGATTCCTTTCACCTATCAGGAAATGTGATATCATATCAAGGATTAAATAGTATAGATTTATATCATTTAATTATCAACAAAAGATTCATTTTCTAAGTCTTTTCTGGATACACACAGACACATAAACCCCAAATAGCCAAAGCAACCCTGAGCAAAAAGAAGAAAGCTGGCAGTATTACACTAGCAGACCTCAAAGTATACTACAAAGCTGTAGTAACCACAACAGCATGGTACTGGCATAAAAAGAGACACATAGACCAATAGAACAGAATAGAGAATCCGGAAACGAATCCACCTATCCACAGCCATCTGATTTTTGACAAAAGTGCTAAGAATACTCACTGAGGAGTTCCTTCAGTAAAGGATGCTACTCATGTAACAGGGGATTAATATATAGAATATGCAAGAAACTCAAACATCTCAACAGCAAAACGAAAGAAAAACAAAGCAATCTAATTTATAAATGGGCAAATGATTTCAACAGACATTTTTCAAAAGAAAACAAACCAATGGCCAAAGATATATATATGAAAAATGTTCAGCATCACTAATCATCAGGGAAATGCAAATCAAAACCACAGTGAGAGATCATTTTACTCCAGTTAGGATGGCTATTATCAAAAACACAAAAATACTATAACAAATGCTGGCAAAGCTGTGGAGAAAAGGGAACTCTTATACACTGTTGAGGGGAAGGTAAACTAGTACAGTCACTATGAAGGACAGTATGGAAATTCTTCAAAAATCTGCAAAGAGAACTACCTTATAATCCAGCAATCCCACTGCTGGGAATTTATCCAAAGGTAAGGAAATCATTACATCAAAGAGACATCTGCACCCCCATGTTTATTGCCATAGTATTCACAGTAGGCAACATATGGAATCAACTTAGATGTCTAAAAACAGATGCATGAACAAAGAAAATGTGGTACATATACATAATGAAGTACTATTCAGCCATTAAAAAGAAAGAAATCCTGTCATTCATAGCAATATGGTTGGAACCAAAGGACATTATGTTAAGTGAAATAAGCCAGGAATATAAAGTTAAACACTGTGTTCTCACTCATCTGTGGAAGCTAAAAAAAGTTGATCTGACAAAAGTAAAAAGTAGAACAGAATATACTAGATGTTGGTAAGGGTAGGTGAAAGGGAGGAACAGGAAGAGATTTGCCAAAGAATACAAAATTTTAACTGGGTAAGAGGAATAAGTTCTAGTGTTCTGTACCACTGTAGGGTGACTATAGTTAACAATAATATATTTTGTGATTTTAAATAGCTAGAAAGACGATATGGAATGTTCCAAACACAGAAAAATGATAAATGTGTAAGATGATGAATATGCTACTCTGATCTGATTGCTGTATGTTATATGTATTGAAACAGCACTGTGTACTCTATGAATATGTACAATTATTGTCAATTTAAATAAATTAAATTTTAAAGAATTGCTACTTATTAAAGGTTGAGACTCTAAAGTTTGTAAATTTTCTAAGACACAAAACAGGGAATTTTTTCCTCACTAAAAAAAAAAAAAAAAAAGGTGATGATTAGAATTCATATGACCTACTATCAGTAGACCTCAAACTAATCGGTGCATAGTACCTTTAAATTGACAGCTTCTACCTAACCTAAGCCCTGAGTAGTTATACTTCCTGACTGAAGCCTAATCAGTTACCTTGGGAAGAAGGATATTTCAAGGTTTGTCAGTTCGAAAAAATAAAACTTTTGATGATTCCCCACAATCTTCCACATAATAATTTGGTGAAATCCAGAATGTCACATTAAATTCAATTCTACCACAGCAGAAGTGTTCAAATACTAAAAGTTTCCAAATATTTTTTTTAAATTCCAATGAGCACACACATGAAAAGACCCTGTGAATGTTGTGTTTTTGTCTATAAGAAGGTCAAGTTATCAGTGAGTTGGTTTTTCAGCCTTACTTTCCAGTACAATTTTTCTGCATGAATATGACTCATGTAGACATGACATGAAGTTTCTGCATTGCATGAAGTTTTTATTTATATTTCAATAGGGAGTTGTGGTCCTACATTGGCCTTTGGGTGATCAGATAGATTGTATCTTAAGGGAATCTTTTCAAGACAAGAATTGTCAAACATCAAAGCCCTATGCTAACTGCTGATATAATGCATCCTCCTTCCTTTTCAAATATCTTCCAATTTTGAGTAGAAATTAGTCACTCTACAAATAAGGTGATTTTGCTTCTAAGTTTATTGGGAAAAGCAGAAATGATTACTTTCAGTTTTAAATCTGTAATAATTGGCACAGAGAAGTAATTTCAGAAGAAATGACATTAGGCGACAAATTTGCACCACCTTTTCATATGAAAAATATGAATATCTGTAATTTCATAAATGAGCATTGAAACATCTTTTTCTTCTAAAGACTAGCTATAGCCCATAAAAATAAAACCAAATCAAACAATAAAATAAGAAACAAAATCACTTCAAATACCTCTAGATAGAATAACTTTTTTTTTTTTTTTTGAAACAGGGTCTTGCTGTGTCTCCTATGCTGGGGTGCAGCAGCACAATTACAGCTCACTGTAACCTCGACTTCTCAGGCTCAATCCATCCTCCCACCTCAGCCTCCCAAGTAGCTGGGACTACAGGCACAAGCCACCATGTCCAGCTAATTTTTGTTGTTGTTGTTTTGGTAGAGGTGGGTTTTTCCCATGTTGCTCAGGCTTAGAATAACTGTTTTCAAGTGAATTTTTTAGATAAGAAAAGATGGAGCTGGGCATGATGTCTTGTGCCTGTAGTCCCAACTACTGAGGATGAGACAGCAGGATTCCTTTAGCCAGGGTCAACGTGGGCAAGATAGCAAGACTCTAGCTTTTACTTAAAGAAAAAAAAAAAAAAAAGACCAGCCTGGGCAACATAGAGACATCTTTTCTCTACAAAACATTATAAAATATTAGCCGCACATGGTGACGCAGACCTGTAATCCCAGCTACTTGAGAGACTGGGGCAGGAATCACATGAACTCGGGGTCGAAGCTGCAGTGAACCGTGATCATGCCACTGCACTCCAGCCTGGGTGACAGAGTAAGACTCTGTCTCATTAAAAAAAAAAAAAAAAAAAAAAAAAAAAAAAAAAGAAAGAAAAGAAAGGAAAAGAAAAGAAGGAAGGAAGGAAAAAATGGAATATTCAAATTACTAACTTGTTGATCCTCAGTGATCTTTACAACTGCCATCTCTTGAAAACAAGATTTTGACAGAAAACAATTATTTAAAATGATACAGTTTTTTTAATGCTGTTCAGTTACCTAGGTCACTCTGTTATGCCACCAGTCTTCTTCAGGACAGAACTTATTCCCCAGTTTCTGCAAGAGTTGCTGGCTGACAACTATGAGCTATTAGTCCTCTACAGGAATTACCTGGGCTGAAAAGAGGAGCTCTCCATGGTCACATTGCTTTCCTAGCAACTTTCATCCAGTGGCTAGTCAATATTAGGCGTGGGAGTTGCAGGTGGGAAAGCTGAGGGGTCTACAAGTATAAAGGCACAATACTCTTCTTCAACTTGAGCATTTCTGAAGGAGCCTCCTAACTCCAGAGCGCCTCATGGAACTGGGAGGGTTTTTGTTCAGATGGCACAGCTCTATTTTTCCCTTTACCCAATCCTGCTTTGTTCTTCTCCCTAAAAGATTTTTGACCCTGAGGTCACTCTCTGAAGCTCTGCCTGCAAGCACCTCTTTTCTTTAGTTGGCTTTCTGGGGAGCTCAACCTATACCAGCAATTTCTCTCTCTCTCTCTCTGTCTCCCTCTTTCTCAGAGCAAATTTTATTTTCATTGCCATGAAAACCGAGGATTAAATTTAATCTGTTTTTAAGGGAGCAGGCTACACTGTGTTAATGTAAATTCCAGTGATGCTAGCACACACCAATTATTAAGGAGAACAACAGCTTCAGTCCTGGAAATAACACCAAATCACAACTCTGTAATGTTCAAGTGGAATCAGAATGTGACAATAAGATTAAAACTTTATACCAGCCAAATGCTTATTTTCTAGTATTTTTCTTTTTGTAGATTTAGCATGCTTGGTGGACTTTTGATTATTATTAACTTGAGTTCAGTGGTTTCCCTTTTCCATCCACTGGTGTCCTGTTTTCTTTCCCAGAGGCCCCAACAGCAAGTGCTGCCATTGTCTAAGAGAGACTGGGGTTTCCCTGTAGCTAAAAGAAGAGAGGGATATTCCCTCAAAATGCTAGTTAACTTCCATTTATGTAAATTACCGAGGGATGGAGAAGAATTGCCTGAATATCAAACTTGACTCAGTGGAAAATTTATTTGGAGGTTTTATGGTGTTTCATAAAGTCTGAGAGCACATCTTCATAGACATACTATTTAAAAGATTAAAATTTAGCTGAAGTGGTATGCATAGATTCATTGTTGCACTCATTCATTCAGCAGAGCCACCAAACATCTAGACACAGAAAGGTGAAAAAGGAAAATTGTTATTTTACATAATACCACTGTCAATTGGAGAGTGATAGTGTCTAATAACTAACATATATTATTCTATATAGTAAGGTAGAGCTGCGGAAAAAGTGTTTTAAGAAAGTGATGATTATTTCTGAGTAGTCATGGAGGAGGATGAGGGAAATGAAGGAAAGAATTTTCAAAGGAATTGATAGTTTCAGAAGGAAAATATTTGGATAGATAGAGCTGCGGCAAAGCATGAACCCAAAATCCCATTCTTGCAACCATCAGTCATGTCCTTTTTGAAACCACTTAATGTAATAGTTGAATCAGAAACTGTGAAAATCTGTCATCCAAATAGAGATGCAATAGGACAATTTGCTTTGGCACCAGGCTCAATTCATTGGTGGGTCAAGTGTCTCCCCCCTCCCATTATCTCTGTGTTTCTTGGACCTTGCTTGTTGCTAGATAACTAGCTTTTTGGATCTTCTACATGCAGGAAGCTCCTGGGAGGAAAAGAAATAGGAACTCTGCATCCCAAAAATACTGAAATATTTATGAGGCAGGTCTATGCCTTTGCATTCTTGCTTCTAGCATTGTACCTGAATATAGTAGTTATGTCTATTTAAAAGGGGAGAAGAAAACAAAACATATTTTGAATGCATGAATATGTGAACAATCAGCATACTGATTACCATGGTATTTGAGATGGAAGAATTTTCCTTTTTTTTATTTTTTTATCCAAGGAAAATTTCAGTGTTGCCTTACATAAGTGACTAATATAAAAGTTTTTCATTGTATTCACTAGATCTGTTCAAAGATTTTTTTACTACTTGTTAAAGAATAATGCCTTATTTAATATAAAGCAACTTACAAAAATAATTACCCAATGTGGTGCAGAATTCTTACCCTTTAGCAAATGTTGCTGAATCCTATCCAGGGACAGATATAACATATCATGAAATGTCAATATATAGGATGTGATTTTCTTTTTGTGTTATTTATGGATTTTCATAACTTGAGAATCATAACAACATTGTTTTTATGAAGTCTCTGAGGAAAGACTGTGAGAAAGAAGTTAGCAGATCTGGAGGAGGTGAGAGCTATCAGTAAGTTACGAGGCTTTTAAAATGAGAATAATAATCCTTAGATTAACATTCTTGTTGGCAAGATAGCTATTCTTGAGTTCAAAGGGGTGAGTTGTTACAATCTGTTTCTTAACAGAGTAATTTTATGAATATGTCACAAAAATCATACAATGGTGCCTACAAAGCTATTTTTAGTGAATGAATTAAATAAAACAGAAGATTATAACTATTCATAATAAAAGATGATAAACCTAAGGTGAAAAAATACAATTTCTAATAATACTTCAGGATCACAACTAGGGAGAATTATCCATGCACAGTATTTTTGAAAAAAGGATAGCACTTACAACCCTGTTTTTCCTCTTCACTCTATGAAATTGATTGCTCTGCTGTGACTTTTGCTGTTTCATACTGCTACACTTTGGCATAGAGTGTTCCTAGCAACCAGAAGGTCACCTCCTTTCCCGTCTGCTTATCACAGTTACCCATTCTTCACCATTGAATGCAGGTCCACAGATCACCCTACTCAAACTCCCTTTATAAGTGTCCTTTCCCTGATTTTTTACAGTCCTTATATTTGCCTCTCATGTCTAATAATGATAATAATGACAACTAACATTGAGTGGTTACCATGAGTCAGGCACTATTCTAAGCACTTTATGTTTTTTTCACCACATTTAATTATCAAAAAATACCTCTAAATAGATATTAACACCACTTTTTAGAGATGAATAAATTGAAGCCAAAAGAGGTTAAGTAATTTGCCCTAGTGGCTAGCAAGTGGTGGAGTGACGACTTGAACCTGTACAGCCCGGTTGCAGAGCTATTAACTACTATAGCTATTTACCCTGCAGCTTTGCCTTTTAGTTGACTTTTCTGCAATATATAAAATGTAATTATTTTTACTGTGTGTATGTCATAGACATTTTGTGCCTCTTGGCCATCTTGTATTAATTTGTCCTACACCCAGAAACATATTTAAGAGGGAGGGATCCACTATTTCCTCACTCTCAGCCGTAGTTTTTGTGGCATGCCGTTTATCCCTCACAGACTCCAGGAGTGTTATCTGATACAGACCAGGCCAAACAGAGCTGTACACTCCTCTGACACAGAAACTGGTTCAAGGTTAGACACACAACCCCACCAGAGCCAAAGAGACAGTATGAGATGCAGACATACATACTTTTGACTACATTTGAAACTGAGATGATGCACATCCTTGGAGTTCTCTTTCTGAGAACTGAGTGAACACAGAGTCATGACCAAAATTCCTGTTTTCTCTTTTTGAAACAGTGTGCAATTTTCTAGATTTTTCTGTTAATTGCTGTATAAAGTATCCTAATTGATATAAGGCTGACAGATTCTCCCATATTAAATGGTAAAATTTTAGACATACGGGTTGCCTTTCTCAAACTCTTTCTTCTGTGGTGTTTTGCACTTATATATTATGTAATATTGATTGAATCCATTTTGAAGATCCGTTGAATTAATATATTAACCCAAAATTCATGCCAAGTATACTGCAGCTTACATACAGACTTTAACTTTGTTGTGAATTTGATTTAACTTCATTCAAAATTATAATTCTAAAAATGCAAATGTGTATGGGCCAATCAATGACATAAAAAGGAACTAAATTACTTTTATCTTTATCCCTTCTATTTTTCCTTATTATTTCTTTCTTCATTTCAGAACATGAGGAAAACAGGGTTATGCGATCAATTTGCTATAAAACTTTCCATGCTGTGAAATAGTATACTATAGTGAAAGGGACACCAACTTAGAAATGGGAAACTTGGCAAGCCGTATAAGCTTGGGTAGGCCTTTAATACTTTCTCAGTCTTGGGCTTGAGCTTCCTCATACATACTTGGAATATATTGGATTATATTACTTCTTGGCATTTAAAAGAATGGTAACCCTGACCATCTGAATGCTTCTGAACCATCAGTCACTCCTCAGAAGTTCTTCTGAGCTCCTCAGTGGCCAATCACAGCTTCTGGTCATGTGATATTAGTAAATATTATTCTAAATAAAATCTAGATTAAGAGTATATGATCTTGATCTATATGGCTCTTAGTATTATGCTGAATAAAATATTTTTCCTAGGTCTTATACAAAATTAAAATTTGCTCGAAGAGCTTGCTCCTTCACTGCTTTTATGGATCATAACTTTGAAACTGTGGAAATCACTGGGTTAGATGTTCCACAAGATTTCTCCCAGTACCACCTTCCTGTGAAAAGACACAGGACATTTCCTGGAATAAATCTGACAGTACCTTGTGTAGTCAAGATGGGCCCATTTAAAAGGATGACTTCCTCTTGTTCTAGATACCTATTATTTCAGAATTGGATAAGTTCTAGTGTCCAGGATTTTCTGAAGATAATAGTTTTCTCCATAACTGCTACTGGCCACTTTGGCTTTCATGGAGATGTCCTGGCCTGTGAGTTGCTCTAGAATTCCAAAAATATGAGTGGTTGCATTGAATGGGGAACACCTAGGTAATTCAGGCTTCCAACTATGGGTTGTGCTAAGCAGTTTGGTCTTTATTCTTTACTAAGTGATGTGTGAGTCCTGCCAAGTCAGGCACTCAAAAGGGGGTTTAGGATTATTTATGGTTGTCTGAGGGCAGCATTTCTCTATTTCATCATTTTATTTGGGACAAGTCTACTTGCTAGCTCTGCAGTATAGTAAACAAATCCCAGGAGTTACAAGTTCAAGTCCTGTCTCTGCCACTAGTTAGTACTGTGATCTTAGGCCAGGCATTTTTGCCTCCCTAACTGCAGTTTCTCCAGCTACAACATAAAATAATTGGAATATAACATTTCTAAGACTTCTTTTATTGTAAGAATCTAAAATTATATAATCACACTACATGACACAAAAGCATGACCACATAGAACCATACTTGCACATCATGAACTAATGACCCTGTTTTCCAAATCTCCCATCTCAACTCACCAGAGCCAGTGAACATTCAGTGTGTTTGTCACATGCAGTATTACCAACCAGAAAACACTCTTGTTCTAGTCTACATTCTTGAAATTGAAGTATACATTCTTTTCCTGATGCTCCCTCAGATTCAATTGGGAAAAAAAAAAAAAAAAAAAAAAAAAAAAAAAAAAAAAAAACTTCGTAACTATAAATGAAGAAACACTTTCTAAGAAGTGTCATGCATAAGATTATAGATGGTCATACAAAGCTTCCATGGGTCCCTGGTTACCTTAAGGTCCTATTCAGGAGAAAGATAAAAGTAGATGTTAGTATTCTCAGTGAATTAAGTGGGAATTTGCATTTCAATGCCAGTCCTTAAATGATTTGATTTTCATAAACCCTATATATTATAGAGTGTTTGATGTTACATAATGGTGAAATGAATAGAAATGAGAAATATTTGAACTTCAAATGTACTTGCAAATGTTCTCCCCCTACCCCTTTAAACCACCTACATATAAAAACCTAGAATCAATTACATGAAGTTTAATTTCTGAAAGTTTTGATAAAGCTGGGTCATCATACTTCCTCCTCCAAAAATTTGATTCTCAAATAGGAATATATTTAGAAAAATTGTTTGTTTGGATTTTCTTTTTTGTTTGCTCTATAATCTAAGTTTAGAAAATGGTAAACTTTTTATGTAAAAGATATGATAGTAAATATTTTGGGCTTTGTGGACCATATAATGTCTATTGATACTACAGTACTTGGCCAGGCACAAAGGAGTCCAGCACTGTAATCCCAGCACTTTTGGAGGCCAAGTAGGGATGATAGCTTGGGCCAGGAGATTGAAAGCATGGACAACATAGGGAGACACTGATTCTACAAAAAATTAAACAATTAGACTGACATGGTGGTGAGCACCTATAGTCTTAGCTCCTCAGAGGCTAAGGCAGTAGCATCGCTTGAGTCCAGAACGATGATGCTACAGTGAGCCATGGTCATGACATAGCAGTCTGGCCTGTGCTACAGAACAAGACCCTGTGTCTAAACAAACAAACAAACAACAACAACAAAACCCCACAGTACTTAACTCACCGGCTGTAGCAGGAAAGCTGCCATAGACAATCTATAAACAAATGCATGTGGCTATGTTCCATACAACTTTATTTACTGAAACAGGTGCTCCATTGGTGAGCAAAACCTGGCAGATACTTGATCTAGGTAATTAAAAAGTGATTTCTCCTTCAATCCTCTCCCAATCCCAGATCATTCCATATTGAAAATAGCATTGGACTGAATAGCTGGCTCCCAATTATAGCTTTTCTAATTACTGGACATTGACTATACATAATCCCATTGAAATTCTCATTGATATGGAGCTTATTTCAGTCTTCATATCCAGTTCTTAAATTGTATTAGCTAAGAGTTAATAAGACTGTTGTTGTGGTATTGCTTTATATCTGGTGTAATACTTTAATATCAGGTCTCAGGAACTTATGTACCATTAAATGAAGATCAGGTTAGGATTCTGATAAATTGGGCCATATTTCTGATCTGGAGGGGAAAGAGGTAAGAAAAGAGCTCCTCCATTCTCATCAAAAATGATCATGTTCTAGAATCATAACAAACATGGCCCAGGATTGTGCAGACTTGAAACTGGGTAATGAAGTGTCAGAACCAGAATTGGTAAAGAAAATGAAAGTTGTATTTCTCATCCAAGAGGTAGGATCACAGAGCATCCAAGTCTATGCAGGTGGTCCAAGGATACCCTACAGTCAAAAAGGCAAAGTATTAGGAGCCCAAGAAACTGGGGAACACAACTAAGGTAATGAGAAAGGAAAGCTTGCCTGCACTCTCTGTGATAGCTCTACAAATCCTGATCAGCTTTTGCCTTATCCAAGAGTTTATTTTAATGAACTGAGGGTCTTTTTTTGCTGGCTGTTGTTTCATAAAACGTAAAGGCACCAAGGTACTTCCTGCTACCCAACACATAGTAGATAGAGGTAGAAACATAAATATTGACTTTCAGACATCATTTGTAGATCAGACATCCTTCGTAGATCTATTTAGATGACTAAAAATGTGCTAATAGTTTATTAGTAGTTGGCTACTATGTTGGCCCAATCTGGAATGCTTAAGTATTCCCCAAAATAGTTCTTTTGTGCACTTAAAATACATCCCCTGACCTATATGAACTATCAAAGTTAGTTCAGCCAGGGCATTTTATCTTAGATATTACTGAGATTATTATAGATTCATAATTTGGATGCAAGTGGTTGAGGCACTATAATTTTTCTTTTAAGGAAAAAATCAGGAGAATATTTTATAGTTGGCCACTCGTATATAAGAATTGCTTCAAAAAATTCTCTAAAGATGTTAGAAACTTAGATCATTATTTGGTGACTTGATAAACATGACTAGAGAAAGATGAATCAATTGAAAGTTAACTGTCCTTAAATCGAATATGTCTGATTATTACTCCATTTATTTTGTGTGACCTAAGAATTTAAAAGAAATTAAGTCATGTATTAATTTCAAGTCATTTCATTATTTTGGAAAAAAATAAACAAACCTGAAAATATTTTTAGGAGTAGTTCATCTTTTGTTTGTGTATGATTGACTGCATAATTTTTGGTTGAATTTTATGGAAAGGTTTTTAAGTTCATGTAAAATTGGTGTTCAGTAGATTTTCTTAACCTTGGCACTACTGACATTTTGAGTTGGATAATTATTTGTTGTGGGGGACTGTCTTGTGCATTGCAGGATTTTTAGCAGCATCCCTGTTCTCCACCCACTAAATGCCAGTAATACCCATACACAAGTTTAAACAACCAAAACTGTCTCCAGACATTGTCAGAAATCTCCTTAGGGGTAAAATCTCCCCTGGTTGAGTTGCACTGGTATACAGCAACCAGGCCATAACTCTATAACGTATAGGGTTAAGGAATAGAAGCAGTATCTTATTAGTAATACAAGTCTTTAAAAATTGAATTTTGGTATTGAAATGAATTTATTTATGTTATTTAGTATTTTTGAGTGGTACATTATTACACAAGACTTTCTAAGGAAACTTAATATTTGGAAATAAAGCAATGCTCCATAAAGGGCTATCTCTGTGCTCCTCTAGCTCTTACATATCATGTTGTCAATATCATGCTAAGGTTGTAATAAGAAGATTGTATTATTGATTCTGCTCTTCAACCAGAGATTGCATGCAGAGCAGCAATGGTGGAGTTACATCTCAGAATAGAAAATGAATTGGCCCTCATCTTGGAAACCCTATGAATTAGCTGAGTTACCTCCAAGCCTCTCAACACACTTTTTGTCTGGATAAATCAGATTGCCTAATTTTCCTTAAGGTCAAGACATATGATATATTTATCTCTGTCTTTCCAACTCCATTGCTGACACAAGAGAAATAGATGCTTCGAAATTGGATGAATAGGTGGAATCTATTTGTTGATCTTACAGACGAAGAGTCAGCATATTTTCATCTTCTGTTTTTCCTTCTTCCTCCTGTAGTCCTATATTCATTCCTGACTACTACTTCTTCGTGGCTTGATTTATTCATAGATAATCTGTTCTATTCTTTCACACTCAAGATATGGCCAAGATTTTGTTGCTTTAACTTCTATCAGCAAAAGGTGGGCCCAGAACCAAAAAGTATTAAGGAGTTTTATGTAAGACATTGGAGAATACTAGTGGAAAAATATTGTATTATTTCAGTACCTACCATCACTGTAACAAAATTGTCACTGCTGCAAATTATTAAGGCTGACTTAAAATTTTTAAGTTAATTTTCACACTAGAATTCTTATAAACTTGCTTTTCATCTTAATTATTTTAATGTATTTTGTAACTCCAAAACATGGACCAATTTTATATAGAACTTAATTACTTTTCAACATCTGTTACCAATACTTTTCTTTCAGAACTGCATGATAAAGACAAAGAGAAAATGCTTTAGAACTGGGCAGAACTAGGTATTAATTGTCATGTGCACTCTTGTAAACATTAATTTGGACATGCTATTTAAACCTAACGAACTTCAATGTTATTGTCTTTAAAATGGGCCAATGCCTACCTCAGAGTATAAGTATGAGAACAGAGAAAATTAAATTAAATGTGATCCAAGAAGTATTTGCATTAAGTAGGTAGTTGTAAGTCAATCATAATCATAATAAATGTCATATGCAAATCAATAAATATGATTCATCACGTAAACAGAACTAAAGACAAAACCACGTGATTATCTCAATAGATGCAGAAAAGACTTAAGATAAAATTCAACATCCCTTCAAGTTAAAGTCTCTCAATAAACTAGGTATTGGAGGAACATACCTCAAAATAATAAGAGCCATATATGACAAACCCACAGTCAATGTCATACTAAATGGGCAAAAGCTGAACACATTCCCCTTGAAAACTGGCACAAGACAAGGATGCCCTCTCTCACTAATCCTATTCAACAGAGTATTAGAAGTTCTGAAGAGGGCAATCAGGCAAGAAAGAGAAATAAAGCGTATTCAAATAGGAATAGAGGAAGTCAAACTATCGCTGTTTGCTGATGACATAATCCTATATCTGGAAATTTCCATCGTATCAATCCCCAAGCTTCTTAAGCTAATAAGCAACTTCAGCAGTCTCAGGATACAAAACAAATGTGCAAAAGTTGCTAGCATTCCTGTACACCAACAACAGACAAGCAGAGAGCCAAATCACAAACTGTATCAGTTCATTTTCACATTGCTATAAAGAAATACCTGAGATGGGGCAATTAATTTATTTTATTTTGTTTTATTTATTTCGATAGGTTTTGGGGGAACAAGTGGTGTTTGGTTCATAAATAAGTTCTTTAGTTGTGATTTCTGAGATTTTGATGCACCTATCACCAGAGTAGTATACACTGTACCCAAGGTGTAGTCTTTTATCCCTCACCCCCACGCCCTGTCCCTCAAGTCCCCGAAGTCTATTGTATCATTCTTATGCCTTTGCGTCCTGATAGCTTAGCTTCCACTTATTAGTAAAAACATACAATTATTAGTTTTCCATTCCTGAGTTACTTCGCTAAAAATAATGGTCTCCAATTCCATCCAGGTTGCTGCAAATGCCATTATTTTGTTCCTTTTTATGGTTGAGTAGAAGTATGTATACACACACACACACACACACACACACACACACAAAACCCCCCCATGGAATACATATATATACACACATATATACACACATATATACATATATACACATATATATGTGTTCCATGGTGTGTGTGTGTATATACACACACATATATGGTGTGTACATATACATACACATACACATCATGGAATACACACACACACACACATATATATATATCACATTTTCTTTATTTACTTGTTGATTGATGGGCATTTGGGCTGGTTCCATATTTTTGCAATTGCAAATTCTGGTGCTATAAACATGCATGTGCAAGTGTCTTTTTCATATAATTACTTCTTTATCTCTGGGTACATACCCAGGAGTGGGATTGCTGCATCAAACGGTAGATCTACTTTTATTTCTTTAAGGAGTCTCCACACTGTTTTCCATAGTGGTTGTAGTAGTTTACATTCTCACCAACGGTGTAAAGGTGTTCCCTTTTCACCGCATCCATGCCAACATCTATTACTTTATGATTTTTTTATTATGGCCATTCTTGCAGGAGTGAGGTGGTATTGCATTGTAGTTTTGACTTGCATTTCCCTGATACATAGTAATGTTGAGCATTTTTCTATATGCGTGTTGTCATTTGTGTATCTTCTTTTGAGACTTTTCTATTCATGCCCTTAGCCCACTTTTTGATGGGATTATTTGTTTATTTATTATTTTATTTTTGCTGATTTATTTGATTTCTTGGTAGGTTCTGGATATTAGTACTTTGTCAGATGTATAGATTGTGAAGATTTTCTCCCACTGTGTGGGTTGTCTGTTAACTCTGCTGTTTCTTTCTTTTGCTCTGCAGAAGCTTTTTAGTTTCATTAAGTCCCATCTGTTGGTCTTTGTTTTTGTTGCATTTGCTTTTGGGTTCTTGGTCATGAAGTCTTTGCCTAAGCCAATGTCTAGAAGAGTTTTTCTGATGTTATCTTCTAGAATCTTTATGGTTTCAGGTCTTACATTTAAGTATTTGCACCATCTTGAATTGATTTTTGTATAAGGTAAGAGGATCCAGTTTCATTCTCCTACACGTGGCTAGCCAATTATCCCAGACCGTATGTTGAATAGGGTGTCCTTTCCCCACTTCATGTTTTTGTTTGCTTTGTTGAAGATCAGTTGGCTGTAAGTATCTGGGATTATTTCTGGGTTCTCAATTGTTTTCCATTGGTCTCTATGCCTATTTTTATACCAGTATCAAGCTATTTTGGTGACTGTGGCCTTATAGTATAAAGTTGGGTAATGTAATGTCTCCAGATTTGTTCTTTTTGCTTAGTCTTGTTAGGCAGGCTCTTTACTTGGTTCCATATCCATTTCAGGACTGTTTTTTCTACTTCTGTGGAGAATGATGGTGGAATTTTTATGGGAATTGCATTGAATTTGCAGATTGCTTTTGGCAGCATGGTCATTGTCACAATATTGATTCTCCTCATCCATGAGCGTGGGATATGTTTCCATTTGTTTGTGTTGTCTATGATTTCTTTCATCAGTGTTTTGTAGTTTTTCTTGTAGAGGCCTTTCACCTCTTTGGTTAAGTATGTTCCTAAGTATTTTAATTTTTTGTAGCTATTGTAAAAGGGGTTGAGTTCTTGATTTGATTCTCAGCCTGGTCACTCTTAGTGTATAGCAGAGATACTGATTTGTGTACATTAATTTTGTATCCTAAAATTTTACTGAATTCATTTGCCTGTTCTGGGAGTTTTCTGGGTGAATCTTTGAGGTTTTCTATGTATACGTTCATATCATCAGCAAACAGCAACAGTTTGACTTGCTCTTTACTGATTTGATGCCCTTAATTTCTTTCTCTTGTCTGATTGGTCTGGCTGGGACTTCCAGTACTATGTTGAATATAAGTGGTGAAAGTGGGCATCTCTGTCTTGATCCAGTTCTCAGGGGAAATGCTTTCAACTTTTCCACATTCAGCATAATGTTGGCTGTGGGTTTCTCAGAGGTGACGTTTATTACCTTAAGGTATGACTCGTCCATGCCGATTTTGCTGAGGGTCTTAATCATAAAGGGATGCTGGATTTTGTTGAACACTTTTTCTGCATCTATCGAGATGATCATATGATTTTTGTTTTTAATTCTGCTTATGTGTTGTATCATATCTATTTACCTATGTATCGTTAATGTATACATACCTCTGAATGTATCCCTACATTCCTGGTATGAAACCCACTTGATCATGGTGGATTATCTTTTTGATATGCTGTTAGGTTTGGTTCACTAGTACTTTTTTCTTCTTTTTTGAGGAATTTTGCATCTGTGTTCATCAGGGATATCGGTCTATAGCTTTCTTTTTCTGTTAGGCCCTTTCCTGGTTTTGGTGTTAGGGTGCTATTGGCTTCATAGAATGATTTAGGGAGGATTCCCTCTTCCTCTGTCTTTTGGAATAGTGTCAATATGATAGGTACCAATTCTTCTTTGAATGTCTAATAGAATTCAGCTGTGAATCTATCTGGTTCTGGAATTTTTTTTGTTGTTAGTAACTTTAAAATTACCATTTTAATCTCGCTGCTTGTTATTGGTCTGTTCAGAGTTTCTATTTCTTCCTGGTTTAATCTAGGAGGGTTGTATATTTCCAGGAATTTATTCATCTCCTCCAGGTTTTCTAGTTGATGCATGTAAAGTTATTCATAGTAGCCTTGAATGATCTTATGAATTTCTGTGATATCTGTTGCAGTATCTCCCATTTTGTTTCTAATTGAGCTTATTTGGATCTTCTCTTTTCTTTTTGGCTTAATCTTGCTGATGGTCTATCAATTTTATTTATCTTTTCAAAGAACCAGGTTTTTGGTTCATTTAATTTTTGTATTTGTTTTTGTTTTAATTTTATTTAGTTTTGCCCTGATCTTTGTTATTTCTTTTCTTCTGCTGGGTTTGGGTTTGGTTTGTTTCTCCAGTTCTTTGAGGTGTGACCTTAGATTGTCTATTTTTGCTCTTTCAAACTTTTTGATGTGGACATTTAATGGTATGAACTTTTCTCTTAGCACAGTCTTTGCTGTATCTCAGAGGTATTGACATGTTGTGTCACTATTATTCAGTTCAAAGAATTTTTGAATTTACATCTTGATTTCATTGTAGACCTAATGATCATTCAAGAGCAGGTTATTTAATTTCTATGTATTTGCCTGGTTTTGAGGGTTCCTACTGGAGTTGATTTCCAATTTTATTCCACTGTGGTCTGAGACTGTACTTGATATAATTTCTATTTTCTTAAATTTATTGAGACTTGTTGTGACTTATCATATGATCTATCTTGGAGAATGTTCCATGTGCTGATGAATAGAATGCATATTCTGCAGTTGTTGGGTAGAATGTTCTGTAAATATTTGTTAAGTCCATTTCTTCTAGAGTATAGTTTAAGTCCATTGTTTCTTTGTTGACTTTCTGTCTTGATGACCTGTCTAGTGCTGTCAGTGGGGTATTGAAGTCCCCCACTATTATTGTGTTGCTGCCTATCTCATTTCTTAGGTCTAATAGTAATTATTTTATAAATTTGGGAGCTCCAGTGTTAGGTGCATATATATTTAGGATTGTGATATTTTCCTGTTGGACTGGTCCTTTTATCGTTATATAATGTCCTTCTTTGTCTTTTTTAACTGTTGTCACTTTAAAGTTTTTTTTGTTTTTTGTTTTTTGTTTTTGTCTGATATAAGAGTAGCTGCTACTACTCTTCTTTGGTGTCCATTTTCGTAGAATTTCTTTTTCCACCCCTTCACGTTAAGTTTATGTTAGTCCTTACATGTCAGGTGAATCTCTTGAGTCTCTTGAAGACAGCAGATACTTAGTTCATGAATTCTTTTTTTTTTTTTTTTTTTTTTTTTTTTTTGAGACGGAGTCTCGCTCTGTCGCCCAGGCTGGAGTGCAGTGGCGCAATCTCGGCTCACTGCAAGCTCCGCCTCCCAGGTTCACGCCATTCTCCGGCCTCTGCCTCCCGAGTAGCTGGGACTACAGGCGCCCGCCACTGCGCCCGGCTAATTTTTTTCTATTTTTAGTAGAGACGGGGTTTCACCATGGTCTCGATCTCCTGACCTTGTGATCCGCCCGCCTCGGCCTTCCAAAGTGCTGGGATTACAGGCGTGAGCCACCGCGCCCGGCCTAGTTCATGAATTCTTATCCATTTTGCCATTCTGTATCTTTTAACTGGAGGACTTAGGCCATTTTCATTAAATGTTAGTATTGAGATGTGAGGTACTATTCTATTTATCATGCTACTTGTTACCTGAATACCTTTTTTTTCATTCTGTTATTGTTTTATAAGTCCTGTGAGATTTATGCTTTAAGAATAATCTATTTTGGTGTATTTTGAGGATTTGTTTCAAAATTTAAAGCTCCTTTTAGAAGTTCTTATAGTGCTGGCTTGGTAGTGGTGAATTCTTTCAGCATTTTTTGTGTGTGTCTGGAAAAGACTTTATCTTTCCTTCTTTTATGAAGTTTAGTTTCAGTGCATACAAAATTCTTGGCTGGTAATTGTTTTGTTTTAGAAGGCTAAAAATTGGACCCCAATCCCTTCTTGTTTGTAAGGTTTCTGTTGAGAGATTTGCTGTTAATCTGATAGGTTTTCTTTTATAGGTTGTCTGATGCTTTTACCTCACAGCTCTTAAGATTCTTTCCCTTGTCTTGACTTTAGATAACCTGATGACTATGTGCCTAGGCAATGATCATTTTATGATGAATTTCCTTGATGTTCTTTGAAAATCTTGTATTTGGATATCTAGATCTCTAGCAAGGCCAGGGAAGCTTTCCTTGATTATTCCCTCTAACATGTTTTCCAAACTTTTAGATTTCTCTTCTTCGGGAACACCAGTTATTCTTAGGTTTGGTCTTTTGACATAATCCCAAACTTCTTGGAGGCTTTGTTAATTTTTTTTTTTTATTCTTTTTGCTTTGTCTTTATTGACTTGGGTTAATTCAAATGCCTTGTCTTCGAGCTCTGAAGTTCTTTCTTCTACTTGTTCAATTCTGTTGCTGAGACTTTCCCATGCATGTTGCAATTCTCTAAGTGTGTCCTTCATTTCCAGAAATTGTGATTGTTTTTTACGTATACTATCTATTTCATTGCAGTTTTTTTCCATTTATATCCTGTATTTCTTTTATTTCTTTAAATGGATTTTACCTTTCTCTGGTGCCTCCTTGATTGGCTTAATAATTGGCTTCTAGACTGGGTGCAGTGACTCACACCTGTAATCCCAGCACTTTGGGAGGCCGAGGCAGGTGGATCATGAAGTCAGGAGATTGAGACCATTCTGGCTAACACAGTGAAACCCCGTCTCTACTAAAAAATACAAAAAATTAGCCGGGCATGATGGTGGGCGCCTGTAGTCTCTGCTACTCAGGAGGCCAAGGCAGGAGAATGGCGTGAACCCAGGAGGCGGAGCTTGCAGTGAGCCGAGATCACGCCACTGCACTCCAGCCTGGGTGACAGAACGAGACTCCGTCTCAAAAAAACAAAAATAAAATAAAAAAATAATTGGCTTCTGAGTTCTTTTTCTGGCAATTCAGAGGTTTTGTCTTGGTTTGGATTCATTGCTGGTGAGCTAGTGTGATCTTTTTGAGTATTAAAGAACCTTGTTTTGTCATATTACCAGAATTGATTTTCTAGTTCCTTGTCATTTGGGTATACTATGTCACAGGGAAGATCTGGGACTCTTGGTTGCTGTTCAGGTTTTTTTGTCCCACAGGGTGCTTCCTTGATGTGGTGCTCTTCCCTTTCCCCTAAGGATGGGGCTTCCTGAGATCCGACCTGCAATGATTGTTATTTCTCTTCCGGGTCTAGCCACCCAGTGGAGCAACTGGGCTCTAGGCCATTACTGGAGAGTGTCTGCAAAGAGTCCTATGATGTGATTTGTTTTCAGGTCTCTCAGCCATGGACACCATCACCTGCTCCAGTGGAGGTAGCAGGGGAGTGAAGTGGACCCTGTGAAGGTTCTTGGTTGTATTTTTGTTAAGTGCACTGGTTTTGTATTGGTTGGCCTTCAGCCAGGTGGTGGCATTTTCAAGAACACATCAGCTGTAGTAGTATAGGATCAGGCAGTGGGTGGAGCCATAGCACTCCCAAGAGATTATGTCCTTTGTCTTCAGCTACCAGAGTGGGTAGAGAAAGACCATTCAATGGGGCAGGGTTAGGTGTGTCTGAGCTCATACTTTTTTGGGGGCGGGGCTTGGTGTG
This sequence comes from Macaca nemestrina, assembly GCF_043159975.1. Taxonomy (NCBI): domain Eukaryota; kingdom Metazoa; phylum Chordata; class Mammalia; order Primates; family Cercopithecidae; genus Macaca; species Macaca nemestrina. Next base: position 28,759,514 of record NC_092126.1, on the reverse strand, counting down.
GCTGCTGTGGGCAATGGGAGTGTGGTTTCCAGGCAAATGGATTTATAACAGAGACTGGGCAATTTATAAAGGAAAGAGGCTTAATTGACTCACAGTTCCACATGGCTGGGATGGCCTTGGGAAACTTACAATCATGGCAGAAGGTAAAGAAGAAGCAAGTATCTTCTTCACAAGGCAGCAGGAAAGAAAAGAGTAGAGGAGGGACTTCCAAAAGCTTATAAAACCATCAGATCTCATGAGAACTCACTCACTGTCACAGGAACAGCATAGGGAAAACCACTTCCATGATTCAGCCACCTTCCACCAGGTCCCTTCCTCAACATGTGGGGACTACATGAATTACAACTGGAGATGAGATTTGGGTGTGGACACAGAATCAAACCATACCATGAAAGAATTCTCACTCACAGTTGCTACAGAACAATAAAATACCTAGGAATACAGCTAACCAGGAGGGTGAAAGGTCTCCACAGGGAGTACTACAGACCACTACACAAAGAAATCAGAGATCACACAATTGGAAAAACATTCCATGCTCATGAATAGGAAGAGTCAATGTCATTAAAATGCCCGTACTGCCCAAAGCAATTTATAAATTCAATGCTGTTCCCATTAAACTACCGTTGATATTCTTCACAGAACTAGAAAAAAAAATACTTTAAAATTCGTGTGGAACCAAAAAAGGGCCCGAACAGCCAATGCAATTTTAAGCAAAAAGAACAAAGCTGGAGGCATCAGGCTACCTGATTTCAAACTGTACTGCTGGAGTACGGTAACCAGAAGAGCATGATACTGATTTAAGAACAGACAAATAGACCAATGGGACAGCACAGACAACCCAGAAATAAGACTGCATGCCTACAGCTATGTGATCTTCAACAAACCTGACAGAAACAAGCAATAGGGAAAGGACTCCCTATTCAATAAATGGTGCTGGGATAACTGGCTAGCCATATGCAGAAGATTGAAACTGGACCGCTTCCTTATACCATATTAAAAAATTAACTCAGGATGAATTAAAGACTTAAATGTAAAACTCAAAACCATAAAAACCCTGGAAGACATCCTAGGCAATACCATTTAGGGCATAGGCATGGACAGAGATTTCATGATGAAGACACAAAAAGAAATTGCAACAAAAACAAAAATTGACAAATGGGATCTAATTAAACTAAAGAGCTCTACACAGCAAAAGACACTATCAATAGAGTAGAAAGATAACCCAAAGAATGGGGGAAGAATTTTCCCAAATTATGCATCTGACAAAGGTCTAGTATCCAGCATATATAAGGAACTTAAACATATTGACAAGAAAAAACCCCACTAAAAAATAGGCAAGGGACATGAACAGACACTTCTCAAAAGAAGACATACATGTGGCCAACAGTCATGAATAAAAGCTCAACAGCACTCATCATTAGAGAAATGCAAATCAAAACCACAATGAGATAGCATCTCACACCAGTCAGAATGGCCAGTGTGAAATGTCAAAAAATAACAGATGTTGGTGATGTTATGGAGTAAAATGAATGCTAATACACTTTTGGTAGGAGTGTAATTCAGTTCAACCATTGTGGAAGACAGTTTAGCAATTCCTCAAAGACCTAAAGATAGAAATACCATTAGACCCAACAATCACCTTACTGAGTACATACCCAAAGAACTGTAAATCGTTCTGTAATATTATAAAGACATGCACATGTATGTTCATTGAAGCATTATTCACAATAGCAAAGACATGGAATCAACCTAAATGTCCATCAATGATAGACTGGACAAAGAAAATGTACATATACATCACAAAATACTATGCACCCGTAAAAAAGAACAAGATCATGCCTTTTGCAGGGACATTGGTGAGGCTCGAGGCCATTATCCTTAGCAAACTAATGCAGGAACACAAAACCAAATACCACATGTTCTTACTTATAAGTGGGAGCCAAATGATGAGAACTCATAGGCACATAGAGTGGAACAATACACACTGGGGCCTATAGGAGGGTGGAGGATGTGAGGAGGGAGAAGATCCAGAAAAATAACTAACGGATACTAGGCTTAATACCTGGATGATGAGATAATCTGCACAACAACCCCCGCCCCCGCCCGCCATGACACACGTTCACACGTTTACCTATGTAACAAGCCTGCACAGGTACCCCTGAACTTAAAATAAAAGTTAAATATATATATATATATAATAAATCATTATGATTTATTGTGGAAGTAATGGTGTTGATATTAACTAGACATGACCAGAGTCAAGGCTCTGCAAAATCATGAAGTGTCTCTGAACTTTTTAAACTCCTTTTTCTGAGTCAGGCATAAGTAAAATCATTCCCTTCATCCTGTGCCAAATGTTGGTATTCTATTGATTGTCAACTAATTCCTGCTAAGCAGCTATTTCTTCCAGAGAGTATTTATATTTTAATAGAAGTAGCTGTTAATATCAGATATAGGCTCAAGGATTTGAATAAAGATAGACTAAGGTGGCACTACTCTCCTGCTATGCCTGTATTTTCCTGATGACTAGTTTTCTCCATTTCAAGATCCCGAACTCGTTGTACCAGTTAGTCTTTGCTGCATAGCAAATTTCCCCAAAACTTGAAAAATTTAAAACAAAAATAGTTTTTATATTTTATGATTCTGTGGGTTAGCTACATGGTTCTTCTGTTTCAAATGGTATTGGCTGGAGTCATTCATGTAGCTACTATCAGCTTGGAACTTGGCTGGGGCCAGAATATTCTGAAGGACTTCATTCATATATCTGGTGTCTTAGCAGGGCCCTTAACTGAGGAGGGTAGAATCACTGGGAGTCATTCCATTGTCTAAGATGTCTGGTTCTCTCTCTCTGGCTTGCTTTCTCTTCTTATTCAGTAGTTGAGCTTTGAGACTTTACATAATGGTTGGCTCTCAAGAGGGCAAATATGGAAGCTGCATAAGTCCAGAAGTCACACAGTCTTTTCTGCCATACTTTAATGGTCAAAGAAAGCCACAGGACCAGCTCAAATTCAAGGGGAGAGAAAACAACCTTTATCTATTGGTAGGAAGAAAAGCACATATGAATAAGAATGTGATGGCTAATTGCTGGCCATATTTACTTATTTAGTTTTGAGACAGGGTCTCACTCTGTCACCCAGGCTAGAGTGCAGTAGTGTGATCTAGGCTCACTGCAGCCTCCATCTCCTAGGTTCAAGCAACTCTCCTGTCTCAGCCTCTCAAGTCGCTGGGATAACAGGCACACACCACCATGTCTGGCTAATTTTTGTATTTTTAGTAGAGATGGGGTTTCACCATGTTGGCTGGGCTGGTCTTGAACTCCTGACCTCAAGCAATCTGCCAGTCTCAGCCTCTCAAAGTGCCGGGATTACAGGTATGAGCCACCACGCCTGGCCCCATGGCCATATTTACAGACAATCTAACATTTTATTACACCTTCCACCTTTTTCTCCTTTCTTTCCTTGTTCATTTTTCATGTCTCTCCTGATAATATCAGTGATGTCACTGGTTTCTCAAGTCATATGGAGTGAGTGTTGTCATCATTATTTCTAATTCAATATGCCTAGTAGAAAATACACAGGTTTTAGAAACATATAGACCTTCAAATGGATGCCAGGTCTACTTATTTCTAGTAATATGACACTGAGCAAAATATGTAAACTCTTTTACCTCAAGTCTTCTCATCTACTAACTAATAGAGGGGACAAAACTTACCTCAAAGGGTTAATATTAGATTTATATTAATATAGTTTATGCATAGTGATTAACTGAAACTTAAGAGATGCTCAATAAGTGTTACTTTATTTCTTCCTATTTCTACATGTCTCTCTCTCTGTCTCAGTTTTTTTCTATCCCATTACCTTTTCCTAGAAGAAAAACATTTTTGAAAATTTCTAACCACTGTTCATAACAATCAAACATATTTGTCATAAACCTACTGATATTGTTCAACAAATTCTTCAAGATTTATTAAGCATTTTGACAACTATTATTCTCTTATGCTGGGTGCATTATTCTTTCCTGAGTTTGCCATGTTATTGCTACTGCTAAGCCTTGGCTCATACTTTCCTTTTGCCAAATAAACTATCATTGCCTATTCCTAAATCCATACGAAATCTTTTCTTTTTCAGAAGCGTTGTCTAATGTTTCTGGTGCTTATTAATAATATTTGTAACCTTGTATTTTAATCTATTTGTTTCCAAACAGTTTCCATCAGTTTTATGCTCCATGATGAATTTGGGGGTATTTTAAACCATGTGTCCCCCGACTACTCACTTTAAATTTCACACACTGTAAATAGAACTAAACAATTGGCAACTTTTCAGTAACAACGTGTTGAATTGCACAACCAGAGAAGCAGTAAAAATTTGCTTTTAGGGCCATTTTATCTATGAAAGATTCCAGATACAGCATTAGTCAATATCTTCATAAATGCTGTGGAAAAAATATATAAATAGAAAGTAATAGCAATGATTAGGGACAATTGAGTGATTGCAATTTTTGAAAAGAAAAATCAAGAAAAGCACATTATCTTTCTTGATTCATACGTTATTTTGTGTGATTAGAATTTCCATAAAAGAACCTCCTAACCAATATTTGACTAAGCATTAAAATAAAATAGTGAATAAAAGAATCCTGTTTCTATCCTAGTATTATACTTGCTATAGATACAATATGCAGGCACTTTTTTTCTTTTGATGGGTGTTGTTGGATGATTTCTTTATTTATGTCCTTGATAAATACTGTCAGAAATATGTTCTAGAAAAGTAAATAACCAAAGGATAGTTCTTACCAATCCATTAGAGTTTTTATAGCTAGCACCATTTGTTTGGTCTTTCTACTTCTAAAACCTTTCTTTAATAAATACATCACTCCAAATCCAAAAGCAGATGTCAGATCACATCTTCCTCATCTAGATAACCCCAATATTTCTTTTAAGAGTTAGGATTCCCGGTGTGTGATGTTCCCCTTCCTGGGTCCAAGTGATCTCATTGTTCAGTTCCCACCTATGAGTGAGAACATGCAGTGTTTGGTTTTCTGTTCTTGTGATAGTTTGCTAAGAATGATGGTTTCCAGCTGCATCCATGTCCCTACAAAGGACACAAACTCATCCTTTTTGATGGCTGCATAGTATTCCATGGTGTATATGTGCCACATTTTCTTAATCCAATCTGTCACTGATGGACATTTGGGTTGATTCCAAGTCTCTGCTATTGTGAATAGTGCCGCAATAAACATACGTGTGCATGTGTCTTTATAGCAGCATAATTTATAATCCTTTGGGTATATACCCAGTAATGGGATGATGTAAATGACGAGTTGATGGGTGCAGCACACCAACAAGGCACAAGTATACATATGTAACAAACCTGCACGTTATGCACATGTACCCTACAACTTAAAGTATAATAATAATAAATAAATTAAAAAAAAAAAAAGAAAAAAAAAATTTAAAAAAAAGAAAAAAAAAAAAAAGAGTTAGGATTCCAATATGCCAGAACCAGAAGGACATTCTGAGGTTTCCCGACATTTCCTCTGTTTATGGAGACAGCTGTTTCACTAACTTGCAGCACTTGTAAATGCTTTGACAGCTGATCACATACTATATTCTTGACTTCATACTTTGGTAAGCCTGGATATGTATCTTTCTATAAACCTCACCTAATCTTTGATGTTACTATTACCTTATCTTTGCTTGGACAGCACACTCAGAAGGCTTCATCACCAAGATTTTGGGAGAGTAAAGCTAAGTATAGTTGATGTAACGTTGTAGAAGCAGCATAAGAACAATAAGAACAATAGGTAAAGCTATAATTATAACAATATTAAAAGCTTATATTTAGAAATGACCACATTCGATATTTTAGGATATTTTTCTAGGTTTTTTCGTTTCATTTTATTCTCTTCTAGTTTTGACATTTTATGATACATTTGTTCTCTAGAAGGGAACGTCTTTATTTAGGAGGATAAAAACTTAGGAGGGTCTTAGCATTCACTTTTGCTATTCCAATCTACAACTGGAAGATACATAAAAGTGCTTTGCATTGCAAATTTGGGATAACTTCAAAAATCCCATGGTTGATGTTAGGGATAGCACTAAGCATTTCAGTTCCAGAAGAATAAAAGAAATTCCTATTTGAAATGAATTCCTCATTTGGAGGAAAAAAAAAAACATGCATTCTGGCACAACAAGATCAAATTATGGAATACAAAAGTGGCTCCTTCCCATGTGCAGTCCCTGTCCCTCCTCCAGTCCTCTGCACACCCAAACTGTTTCTGATTGGCTTTTAGCTTTTAGTTTGTTTGGTTTTTTTTTTTTTTCCTTCTAACACTTGTATTTGGAAACTCTTCTGTGATATTGAGAAGTATACTCTTGAGTGTTTAATAATGTTTTTTTCCAAAAGAAAAAAGAGTTAGGATTAAATTCTTTAGCCTATTATTCAAGATCTCTAATGAATTTTGCTGAAATTTTACTCTCAATTTTGTCTCCCACAGCATCCATTACACACCACCACACATAATGTATGTAATCTTTTTCTCAAATGATAAAGTATTCTAACGTATTTTTGCTCAAGCATTCTCAGTCTAGAATTCCCTTTCTTCCATAAGCTTGGCCAAAAGTATGTTTTCTAGGCTCAGACCAGAGGCTAGTTTCTCTATTGATTTTTTTATTGTTCTTATTCTCCCTTGTAAACATCTTCCTTATATTCCACAAATACTTCCATTTAGTGCTCATGTGTGCCACCATATCCTCAATTATGTCTATTTTTCTGACCATATATGATCTCAACGAAGTCAGAAATTGTTTATATGAGCTTGGTGTCTCACAACATCTTCCTTATAACTGATGGGGTTATAAGAAGACAATGAATTTCCAACACCTATTGTGAAACTGTTGTGGGAGTCATATTTATTTTTGACATTTAAGTTGAATTGAAGTTATTTTAATATTGGGAGCATCAAGTAATCCTGAAATTGTGCCATTTGGGGACATTACAAACAAGATTTGGAAAATCCTGTCAGGAAGTTAATGCAAGGAATAGGAAAACCAAAATATTCGTTTTATTCTTAACCACTAATAGGGAAATTTTGGGGTTTGTTTGGGTATCATATAGTACAAACATAGGAGTGTCTCCCCATAGTCAGGACTTCCTAGCAAATGTTATGATATTTTTGTAAGGAAGAAAACTCTCATTTCTTCATAACTTATTTAACTTTAGAGGATCACCTATAGGCAAAGGATAATCATATATTGTGAGGTGCCTAGTCTTTTGAACTACCTTTCAAAGCTAAATTCCATCAGACATTTTCTCAATTTTTTCTTAAAATGTCATATTCTCTACTGAAGAAGTAAAATTCAAAATTGCAGTATCTGCCATCTTCCCAGAAGGACATAAATCTCCAACCAATGATACCAAATAATAATCAGTTCACTGTAGGCAGACTATTTCTTGCAAGGTAGTATAAATAAAGTTTTTTAAAAATCAAAATTCATACTTTGTATCATTTTCTAATACTGTGGGGAAGTTTTTTGAGATTTTTTTCTTATAAGGTTCTGGCTTTCTGATGTTGGTAACAGTAATAGCTACATGTTGACTTAGAAGATTTAGATTTTGAGACAGACTTCTTTCTTTAATTATTTTATTTTTTTATTATTATTATTATTATTATTATTATTATTTTGAGACAGAGTCTCGCTCTGGTGCCAGACTGGAGTTCAATGGCTCAATCTCGGCTCACTGCAACCTCCGCCTCCCAGGTTCGAGTGATTCTCCTGCCTCAGCCTCCCGAGTACCTGGGCCTATAGGTGTGTGCCACCACACCTGGCTAATTTTTTGCATTTTTAGTAGAGACAGGGTTTCACCTTCTTGGCCAGGATGATCATGACCTCTTGACCTCATAATCTGTCCGCCTCGGCCTCCCAAAGTGCTGGGATTACAGGCTTGAGCCACCGTGCCGGTCAATTATTTTTAATTTTTATGAGTACATAATAGATTTAGGTATTTATGGGATGCGAAAGATATTTTGGTACAGGCATACAATGCATAATAGTCACATCAGGGTAAATGGAATATCCATCCCCCCAAGCGTTTATCATCTCTTTGTGTTGCAAACATTCCAGTTATACCCTTTTAGTTTTTGTAAAATGTACAACAAATTACTATCGATTGTTATCACTCTGTTGTGCCATTAAATACTAGCTCCTATTTATTCTAATTATATTTGTGTAACACGGTGAGTCTTCTATCATGATGAAACTAAGTCTAAGTCAAATACAATGAAATACCTAGACTCTGAACCGTTTTACTTGTGAAGATCCATACTCAAAATGGCCAATATCAGATTATTTGGTAAGAGAAATTTTTTTTAAGTATTAGTACTTTAAGGATGTATATATCACCTATTTTTGCATTATATTACTTTTTTTCACATACATTTCACATGTGTGAACTAAACTGACTCAAGATTTCAGACCTATTTCCTTATATTGGGCAGTTTCAGGTTCACTTACAAAACATTGCTTTGCTTTTGTTCAAACTTCTATCACTACAAAAATCTCCCTCTTGCTACCCTTTTACAGTCATACCAACCCCATCACCCTCTACCATCCCTAATGCCTGACTACTGCTAGTCTGTTCTCCATCTACAACATTTAGAGAATGCTATCATAGAATAATGCAATGTGTAACCTCTTGAGATTAACTTTTTCCACTCAACTTAATGCCCTGGAGATCAATTCAAGTTGCTGCCCACTTCCATTGTTTATTCTTTTTTATGTCTGAATTGTATTTCATGGTATAGATAGACCAGTTTACTTAACAATTGTACACAGGGCTTCATAAGGACATGCCTCCATTTCTCTGGAATAATTCTCCAACAGTGCAATTGCTCACTTGTATGGTAAGTATATGTTTAAGGCTTTTTTCTTCAAGAAATTCCCAACCTATTTTTTAGATTAACTGTTTTTCTTTTTCTTTTTATTTTTCCATTGTTTTGAGACAGAGTCTCCCTCTGTCCCCTAGGCTGAGACAGTGGCATGATCTCGACTCACTGCAACTTGTGCCTCCCAGGTTCGGGTGATTCTCATGCCTCAGCCTCCTAAGTAGCTGGGATTACAGGTGCGTGCCACCACACCCAGCTAATTTTTGTATTTTTAGTAGAGACGGGGTTTCATCATGTTGAACAGGCTGGTCTTGAACTACTGACCTCAAGTGATCCACCCGCCTTGGCCTCCCAAAGTGCTGGGGTTACAGGGGTGAGCCATTGAGCCCGGCATAGAGTGACTGTTTTACTTCTCATTTCCACCAGCAATGTGTGAGAGATCCAGTTTCTGCACATCATCACCAGAATTTGATACTGTAACTATTTTTTATTATGCTATTGTGTATTGATATCTCATATGGTGTCTATTGATATCTAATTGTAGTCTCAATTTGCATGCCCTTAATGGTTAGTGTTTTTAAACATCTTTTCATGTGGTGATTTGCTATTCTTATATCCTCTAGTGAAATGTCTTTTGCTTATTTTCTAATTGGATTATTTGGTTTTCTTATTATTGAGTATTCAGAGTTCTTTATATATTCTACATCTAAGTCCTTTGTCAGATGAGTGGTTTAGAAATACTTTTCCCAGGATGTAATTTGTACTATAAATGTGCTAATTCAAAGCTTCCATATACTATTAAAATTTAACAGTAACCATGCAATTGTTTTGAACCTAAATCAACAAAAGATTTTTTGTTTACAATTGCAAACGCATGGTAAGAATACAAAACTGACCAAATGTAGTTGGATTTATTATTGTTTGTAAATTTCTGCAGACAGCACTTCCCCTGTTGCCTACAGAGGTTTGGAGTGCCTTCCCTGCCCTGACCCTGGCAGTATGCTATTGCTCTTGCTAGACCTAGAGATTAGCAGGTTTTTGTAACACTCTCACGGTAACAAAATTCACGATAGACTGTTGTGTAATTCAGTACCTGGAAAATGATAAAATACATAATCCATATACTTTTCTTAAAAAAATGACAATGTATTCCAGCCAACAGAAATGATTCAAAATTATAAATTTAAGAATGTGGAAGATATAAATTTGTGTCCTTCCTTAACAAATTTGGACCAGTTATATATTAATCCAGAAGGATTCTTCAGTTCACAGTGTAAACGACACCCTTCATCAATTCCCTACATGATTCCTCTTTCACTTGTAGTCATTTTTGTGTATCAGCAACTAGTTTTTCTGGGGCACATTTTTTCCCCACAGTTCATACCGGAAATTTTTCTTAGCAGCACTTATGGGATAAAAGTTTAAATAAAGGAATAAAAAGAAGAGTGGGCAGAGGGACAAGCTGGGCTGCAATGCAGTTATAAGATATTTGCCGACTCCAAGTTCACCAGCAGCTAAAACTGGGTGCTCTGCAGAGTTGTCTCGAATTGGGCAGGGACCCCTCATTACAGTCCCATATGGTCCGTCATTGAATGCAGGATGTTCTGGGAAGAGCCACTCACTTCACCTGAGGGAAATTCATAAGTGGACTGAGGCCTAAGAGGTGATGGTTCTGGACAGGTACACTCCCAGCGCTATAGACTTCAGGCTTTTAGTCCTGAGCAGGCATCTGGCCAGGGTAGCATAACATGTACTACAACTCAGCAAGTAGAACCTGTCTTCTTATTTCTCATCACAAAAGCAAAGCTTCAGGAGGTCGAGGCTATAGCTTGCGATGATTGTACCTGGGAATAGCCACTGTACTCCAGCCTGGGCCACACAGCAAGACCTCATCTCTAAAAAACAAACCAAAGCAGGGCTTAATTTGTGGCCAAATGGCCATTTGCATTTCAAACCTTTTAATAATGATTACATATATATATGATGTATATATTCAAAATTTATATTGAATGAACTGAGTCACAGGCTTTTTTAACATTGAGCAAAACTAAAAGTCCAGTCTCATGTACTTTGGCAGATATTTTCCCCTTAAATCCTTTTTATATCTAAGATCTATAGCTATCCTGTGTTAGTTATGTTTAAGATTAATTTATATGAGGTCAGTGATGTTAAAAAAAAAAAAAAGAAAAGAAAAAAAGAAAAGAAAAGAAAAAGAAAGCCTAGAACAAAGCCAAAAAATAAGTCCACCAAAATGTTAAATTATTACCGGGAGGTGGTATTATGAAAGAGACTCATTTCCTGCTTTCCATTGTTTTCCACTTCTAAATTTAGTAAAACGCACATGTATTATTTTTATTATTCAAGGAAGAAATGTGTGTGTACTATTTAATTGTAGTTGAGCTTATAAAAAATAAATGCAATAAAAATGCTTGAAATTCTTGATATTGAAGCCAATCAGGCATTCTTTCTTTTTTATTTTTCTGTATTTCCCAATTTTCCATAATGAATTTAAATTACCTTTATTCTCTCTCTACATATATATTTTTTCTGTGTTTTCCCAATTTTCCATAATGAGTTTAAATTACCTTTATTCTCTCTCTCTAAAATATGTATAGTTTTTAGATTTCAGCCTTTTTATAAGTTACAAAAACTGCCACCCCACTAAATGAGACTGCTCCCTTCGTTACAGTTGAATATTTTTAAAGAAGAGTCCTTCTATTGCATTTTATAAAGCTTTTTTAAAAAACACAAATGTTTACTGAGTTATATATAAAATCTGGTATTTACAGAGATGGTCAAGGGGTTTTTTTTATTTACAGATCTGCTGAATTATATTGATTCCCTAAAAGGGAACGACCCTTAGCATAAATCCTACATGAGATTGATATATTTTTCTTTTACTGTATTTCTATATTCAGTTTACTAATGTTTTATTAAGGATTTTTGCATCTATAAGTGAAAGTGATATATATATACACACACACATACATACACACACACACACACACACACACACACAGTTTTGGTACCAAGTTTTCCAGAGTTGTAAGTGTATTCACAAATTTTTTGGCTCTTTTATTCTCTGAAGTTGTTAAAAGAATTATCTGTTCTTTTAAAGCTTGATAACTTTGACTTTAAAACCCTCTGCAGTAGGCCTCAGAGAGGGGTGGTAAGTGACATGAGATAGTCTCTTTCTCTGCTTCTTTCCACATTACTGGTCTATTCAAAATTTTTACTACTGTTTGGAACTATTTTGGTAATTGACTCCTGCCCTCAAAGTATTCATTAAATCTACAAAACTATGAAAATGTAATTTTCTACAAAGTAATTTTATAATTTCTAAAGTCTTCCAAATTCATGATCTTGTTTTTATTCTGAATATTATTTGTGTTGGTCTTATTTCTTTTCCTTGAATACAACTGCCAGAAGTTTAATTCTCTTATCTTCTTTCCATTTAATTGGCCACATTTTAGAAAGCGTTTTGTTTTCTGTTTCATTTTTTTTGTTTCTATAACCTAGTTTACTCTTATTTGTTGTTTTCCTATTAAATTATTATATTTATTTGGTGTCTTAAAGTTCTACATATTTAATATTTTAAATATGTAGTTTGTTTCATGTATTAGATATTTTATATGATATATTTTGTAATAGGTACATTTTAAGTATTGATTTTTCTCTCATTCATCTGATTACATCCATTGAGTTTGGATATCAAATGTGCTTATTAACATTATTTCTTTTTAAAAAGTCTTTTATTTCCAAAGTCTACAAATTTGCTTACTAATTTCTCTTAATATAAAAAATTATACAGAAATTTAATAAATCAAAATAGAGTTTGAGCCATTATATGGAGAATTGTTTTCATACACATGACTTCTGTTTTTTGGAATATTTTTGAAATTGTGTTTGCAGAACAAAATCAACTGCTATGAATATTCCATGAGCATAGAAAAGAAGAGAAATTCTTTCTTTGGTAGATACCATAGATACTCATTCATTAATTATAGATAATTTTAACATTAACATTATTAATGTATTAGCCGTAATAACTTGTAAATCAATGTATTAACATTCCCTATAATTTTATTTATTTTTTGCCACCACAGCTATCAGTTTCTGAGACAGATGAAGTTACTTCACTGTAATTTTGGATTTTCAGATTTCCTGTGTTTTTAATGTTTTTCAATGCTGTATAATTTAGAATGTAAAAATGTATAATTTTATTGTAATTTTTTTAAAAGGACGTTTCCTTTGCATCTTGAACTATAAGTTTCTGCATTGATATTTAAATGGGAACAAGTGCTCTATTTTTTTAAAAAGCATGTTATAAAAGTAGTTTACAATGTAAAAGTCGGGATATGAGAGAAAGTGGAAAGGAAATAAAACCGAAAATGACAACTGGAGAGAGACTACATTTCAGCGTACGTCCTTTTTAGTGCAAGAAAGAGAGCGAAATAAGAGAAGACCCTGTCTAGCAGAGAAGATAACTCCTGCCTAGAAGAGATCCATTTTGACTCAACACTATAACACAGATAAGTAAAAATATTGGACAGGCTCACAGCTCAGTGATCTATTATTTACTATGGTGAGTTGGAAAGAACATGTGATTTCACGGAAGTTCATTGAGAATTCAAATATCAGCCCTCCCACTTACTGTGTGAATTTGGACAAGTACACAATTTTCATGATCTTCAAGTTTGTTTTATGCTTTTTTCCCCCTTCAGTTAATAGAAAAACTAATGCCTAACAAAGTGAGGATTAAAAAAGAACCAAGACAAAGTTCCTGGCATAATGCCTAGAACATGATGGAGGTTAAGGGAATGTTGCTAATACATGATGTTTTGTTCAGAAGTCCTAACTCAGTGGAGTCTAATCATAACTTTAATTTTTTTCCTGGAAATTTTCATCTCTCAGTGTTGCTTAGTAATTAAAATGGCTTATTTAATTATCCTGCTTACTGACCACTACCTCCTCCTCTTGTATTTTACTTATTTACCTTCATTGACCTGATGGCAATTGAAATCTTCACCTTTTCATCACTGAAAGAAAAAGGGAAGGCCTAGATTTTCTCCTTTTACTCCGAACACTCTTACTAGATAATTTCATAATCAACTAATTGACAAATCCAGGCAACTTTTATCTCTACACGTATTTCAAATGTGCCAGCTTTGCTCCACATCTACTGCTAGCTACTACTTTAGTCTCACCATGTTTTTACTGATCTACTAAAACAGGCTTCTGAGTAATCTCCTATCAACTTCTGTTGTCTCTTTCTAATAAAATCACCCATTGCAAGTCAATTTGTTCTTTTGAAAACTCAAATGTTCTCATGTCATTTGAAGGTTTAAAATCTTACTGTTGCTTCATGTGCTCCAGCACTGTAGCTTGCTAATCTGTGCTATGTTATAGGAAACAAGAAGAGAATGAGGGAGACAGAAAACACACACACACAGAGAGAGAGAGACAGAGAGAGAGAGAGAGGAGAGAGGGAGATAGAGGAGAAAGAGAGAGTTATCTTCTTATTCAAGTAGCTGCAAATATATATTTTAGGCTTTTAAAAAAATAATTTAGGCTTTTTTGTTTGTTTCCTAACTAATACTTTTATCATTGCACTTATAGTCAAGAGCAAAAATTCTAATGTGGCTTCAAAGGTGCTGAATGAGCTGTCTGACTTCTGCCTACCTTCTAGTTCCCCTTTTTACCGCTCTTCCTTCCTTTCACCATATACTAACTCTTCTGGACTTCGTTCAGTTCTTCAAAGATGCTGAACTCCTTTCTGCCTGAGATCCTCACACCTTGTCTTTGCTCCTCTGATCCTATCTTATTAACAACTATTGGTTCTTCAGATTTTAACCCTGGGTCATCCATCTCAAGCAGTTTGTTCCCTACCACCACCACCACTACCACCGCCACTCTGTATAATTTTATCAGGTTTCATTGTTAAATGGTTTGATATCACTTTATTGTTGTCCTTTTTTGGTGAAATAATTTTACATTAAAAATATATATGAAGTATAAAATATTATTACAAATCATTATATACCCCCAATCCAGTTTAAGAAATACAATTATACTAATACCATTTAGTAAGGCATGGTGGTCAACTGGAGATTCTGTTTTCTAGCCTCTTGTGCAGCTGGTTGTGGTCATGTGATTACATACAGTTTTACAGCAGTTGTACATTTCTCTAAACAGTATATTATTTAGTTTTACACATCTGTGAATATTGTTAAAATGTTGCCATTTTTTCTCTTTCATTTTTTGCTTTTGTACTCAGTATTATGTTTTTGAGATATTTCTGTGTTAATAGGAAGACACTATTTCATTCATTTCCCATTTATTTCCTATGTAAGTTCAATTTTATGGAATTATGATATTCTATGTCATTACTATGCCTATATGCATTGTTTTATTTGTGGACATTTGGCTTATTTCTAGTTATACATACACACACACCCATATGTTATGTGTATATATACACATACTGATGTGTTTGTGATTTGTGTAGATATGCAGATTAGAAATATTGCTGTCATGAATATTATAGTAAAGTAGAATGATTTTTTTTTTTTTTTTTTTTTTTTTTTTTTTTTTTTTTTGAGACAGAGTCTCGCTCTGTCGCCCAGGCTGGAGTGCAGTGGCGCTATCTCGGCTCACTGCAAGCTCCGCCTCCCGGGTTTACGCCATTCTCCTGCCTCAGCCTCCCGAGTAGCTGGGACTACAGGCGCCCGCCACCTCGCCCGGCTAATTTTTTTGTATTTTTAGTAGAGACGGGGTTTCATTGTGTTAGCCAGGATGGTCTCGATCTCCTGACCTCGTGATCCGCCCGTCTCGGCCTCCCAAAGTGCTGGGATTACAGGCTTGAGCCACCGCGCCCGGCCAGTAGAATGATTTTCAACCCAATCTTGCATGAGGGTTCAATTGTGACTAACTATTTGCACAGAAAACTTTTTTTTCTTCCATTTAGAGTCAAGACTATCACAAATTATTCTTTGACCCTTCCCTTTGAGGGGACCTTTTCTAAGATGGTAAAACTGCTATCGTTTGATTTGGAAAATCTCAGTTATTAATTAGATTTCTCCGCTGAGAAGGGAATTGGCTTATGGACGGTTGTGAATATCTAATCTGGTTCATTTTGTAGTTAGTATTGTAATTCCACTTGACATTTTGAAGCCAATTGATATTGTATAAGCAGTCTGTTGGCCATTCCTACCAAATTTCTGTAGAGATTGTCTGAAAACTCTGGCTGTTTTCAAGTTTAAATATATTTAAAATTACTCCTTGCTGGAGTAATAATTCCATTTTCAAATTTAATTTACAAAGATTCTATGTAGATCAAAAAATTTCACACACGAAGATATGATCTTAACTTTTAGCAGTAACCATGAAATGTGCTTTGTTCAGCCACAAGTTTTTAAAAAGTGTCCTTTTTGATATTATTCTGGGTGTTTTAAAATCTATTTTTAGTGATGCAAGTCTATAGTAATGTAGCAAATTTGGTTTTCAATATTTTTTCAAGTATGCAGCAAAAGGTGAATGCTTTTTTTAAAAGTAACATTCAATTAGACTTTTGCAGTGAATCAAACACCCCATTTGCTGGCCATTAAAGCATTCCCAAGTGGTGTGGGAATTTTGGAGGTAGGGGTAATT
This sequence comes from Macaca nemestrina, assembly GCF_043159975.1. Classification (NCBI taxonomy): domain Eukaryota; kingdom Metazoa; phylum Chordata; class Mammalia; order Primates; family Cercopithecidae; genus Macaca; species Macaca nemestrina. Next base: position 28,742,984 of record NC_092126.1, on the reverse strand, counting down.
AAAGTCCATGAAAGACTTGGATTGAGGTCTCAGATGGGCAGCAGGAATTATAATACCTGTTACTCTATGTGAAAGTTGATAAAAAGCAGCAGTCCGGAACACTAATTGAAGTCACTAAGGGACTTGGTTCTGTGTGTGGAAAGAAGAGGGACTCGAGACCAATCTGACTTCACATACTGACTCTACTCCTGTTACTAGATGTGTGACCATCTAATGTGTTATTAGACCTTCAGTTTTCTCATCTGTAAATGGCGAATAATAATACTTATTTCATAGGATACTTACGAGGATCAGTTTTAATAATAAATTTGGAAGATCTAGAACAGAGCCTGGCACACAGTAGGCATCAACAGCAGTCTTATGGCTTCTATGACATAGCAACTAAACCAAATTTTTTTTATGAAGGAGAGATATCAAAGAGCTTTTATAATAGTAGAGAGATTTTATGATGAACTTAAATAGATTTTAATGTTTTTATATTTTGCAATAATTGTAACATAGATACAATTTATTTAGGGTGAAATTTGATCAAATAATGACTAAATGTTTCTTAATGTAACATAACCACTTTATTTTTCTTGAACAGTAGCCCTTTAGAAAGAAAACGATATAGCTAGATCCTTACTTTGTTTTACTAAAATATAGTCCAATTGGATTAAAGATTTAAATGTTAAAACTTTTTAAAGTAAGGGCAAAATATATTGGAATAAACTTGCATATATTTTTGTGTGACAATAGTTTGGCTATGCAGGGCATAATGTCTAGACACCAGAAATAGAAAGATAAGTCTGACTGAAACCAGTGGCAAATCCATATAGGTCTGCAGCAAACTCGATGCTTGCCTTCTTGGAGGAAAGAATTCAGCCAAGGGGCAGAAGTAGGTTTAAGGCAGAGGGAGAGACCAAGGCAAGTTTTAAGATTGAGAGTTTATTTAAAATGCTTTAGAGCAGGAATGAAAGGAAGCAATGTACACTTGGAAGCGGGCCAAGCACGTGACTTGAGAGATCCAAGTTCTCTGTTCAGCCTTTGACTTGGGGTTTTACACATTAGCATGGTTCTAGGGTTTCCATTTCTCTTTTCTTGACTCTTCTTTTGAGGTAGGCTGTCCACATGCACAGTGGCCCTCCAGCACTAGGGAGGGGCTGCATGCACAGTGTGTTTACTGAAGCTGTGCACATGTTCATCTGAGGTGCTTTCCCTTACCAGTAGTGCATTCCCAGAGGAAGGTTATGTACCAGTTAAACACCACCATTTTGCCTCTTAGTGCACATGCTTGAGCCCACTCGTTCAACTCCTAACATCACCAGCTCAGGTGTTTTCTACCTATCGGGATACTGTCTTTCACTGGCACTGGCTGCAGCCAATTATCATTTCAGAGCGACAGTTTAGCAACCACTAGGCCATCAACTAATGTTTGCTTGACATTCCTGGGGAGATGGTCCTCTCCTGCACTGTTCATGTCTGACTAACTACCTACTGTAACATGACAACAGGTATTTTAGAATTTATAAACTGCGTAAATGAATTCCAAAGTCAAGAATAAATTGGGAACATTTTTGGTGGCAAATATGATGAGAAAATGGCCATTACTCTAGTATACAAAGAGCTACTGCAAATAAATTTAAAAACACTACTTCGATTTCAAAATTGACAAAACTGAATAGACCAGAAAAATCAATACAAACAAACAATAAATATTTAAAGCATGCTCATCCACACTCATGATTTTTATAATACAAATTAATATGGCATTTTTCAACTATCCAAATATTAGCCAATACTTATTTGATAGTTTATAGTTTTGGCATGTGTGTGGTGAAGCAGGCACATCTATTCACTTGCTGGTACTGTAAATTGCTGGAATGAAATATGGAATATGTATACCAAAATTTAAAATGTACATACCTCTGCCAGTAATTCATTTACTTAATAAACTCAAAGCTGTATGCATTTAAGAATTTTCTTTGCAGGATTGGCCACACGGATTTTGACAAAAAAATCTTAGGTAAATCTGAACCTTCATGATAGAGAAACAGTAAAATTAATAAAATTAGTTATATCCTTAACATAGTGTGCTATTAGCTGTTTAAAAAAATAGGAGAGAACTATAATATGCAAATATTGAATGATTTGCAAGTATTTTAATGTGAAAAAAGTAATAAGTAAACAATTTTTACTGTAAACATATATATATGCAGAGAAAAAATAATTATAAGTGTGGATATAGGGTACATATTAGAAATTTTTCTGGAAAGAATGTTTTTAAATGTTGAGAGTAGAATTAGCGATTTCAGTGTGGAATAGCAGGAAGGAAGGAATAATACCCATTAATGATTTCCTGAACTATTTGAAAGTTCTCCTCTGTTCATGTATGTTTTACTTTAATTTTTAAAAATTAATGCAATCAATATGATGATAAAAATGTACAAATTATAAAGGACTAAAATTAAATTAAATGTCATTAGGATGCAGCAGATTATTTTAGGTATTGGGAAACATGTACAATATGCTCTTGAAAGGGAACTGTCAAAACGACATTCTGGAGGTGAAATGATGCATGCATTTGTGTCTAATGAGCTTTATTTTCCCCCAGACAAAGTCAAAGGAAGATCAAGAGCAGGGACCCACTTTGACTCAGCCCGGAGACGGAGTCGAGCAGTCCTTTATCACATCTCTGGGCACCTGCAAAGAAGAGAAAAGAACAAATTGAAAATAAATAACGTAGGTGGTATGTGTGTACAGGACGAATGCTAGTGTTTCCCCTGGTGGCAATGTTTGACTCGTTAAAGAAAGGCCTCAATTACCCATTTACTGGCTTGCCTACATTTTTTTTTCCACTTTGGTTTGTGCTTTTCTATATAGAACAAACTGGAAAAGGTCAGCAGTCATGAGGCATTTCTATAATAAAAGTGCTTAATCATAGTGTTATCACAGCATAGAGATTAGAATATTATTGCAGTGAAGTAAATATGGTACTAGGGACACTGCAAATGGGGACACACTGGTTACATTTTATGAAACAAAAATGATGCAGCAAGTCATATTACACATTCATAGTTTATTGGTTAAAATTTCTCAAATTTAATTTTAGTTCCATCGTTTTGCACATTATCTAGTTCTACAAATGCTTTTATCCAGGAGAAACATGACCAAATCAAAGCCATTACGCCACTAAAAAACTTTCATTATATATAAACACAGTTGAAAATTTCACAGTAAAACACTGGATTTACAATTGCATACCATACATTAAACAATTTTGGAAAGTCACACTTTTAGTAAATTACAATAGAGTTGCTTTCTGAAATATGGTGTCTCTCTGTCAAAGTCACAACAAATAACTATGCCTGTATAAGGTGATTCTTTCCAATTTTACATGGCATATATCCTCCAGGATTTCACACTGAATTTTGTAACTGGTTCTTAGCACTAAGAGATTTCACTGAGAAACCTAGAACAATATCTATTTAGTTGTAGATAGTCAGAGTTTTAAAATGATGTTAATGTCATTAATTTGCCTTATGGAATCATCAAAACATATATGGGGGGTTGTGTGACCATAGGTGGCAGATTAAATACCAGCATCTAACTTGCCAATGACAAGAAAAAGTCACATGAAATGACCAGATCTATTTTGGAATTGATTTAAGATCCAGAAGTTCTGGGAGTTAACGACAGAGTGGGGATACTTTGGCATTTTATTTTTAACATAGCAAGCTCAAGGACTACCTAATCTGACATACACATACACATGCTTTGATAAAACAGGACCATTCATCAGACATACAAAGTATTCATTTCTCTGATTGTAGTGAACAAAGAAAGATGTATGAACCCAGGGTGAGGAGCGAGATTTGACATGAACGTGCTGCAAACCTGGCTCTACTTCAGTGCAACTTTCTGGAAGCCAAAACAAGATGTTTTGAATCATTTGTCCTCCCAGGACCATCAACCATGTCCGTGCTGGTCTGCCATGTACCACTGTGGAGGGTCACATTTTGATTTTTTTTTTTTTTTTTTTTGGTCCTAATTCAATATAAAGGTTCTCTAGGGATACGTGTGCCCTAGTGTTATATTGATTTCCTGGGAATCCAGGGAGAGGCTTGAAACAGTACACACCACTTGATCTATGGATCCTTCCACTGGTGCCTATTTACATCCCCTTTCAGTTACCAAGTCAGCCTTAGTGACATAAGCAAGTTATAGGAAGAAACAAAGGTAACTACATCTGGGCTTGATTCCATGCAAACCAACCAGCAAAGCACCTAAACAAATATTATCCACAGATTCTGTAAGGCTGAAAGCTGACACTATCTAGCTTTTAGTGGAGAATTTAAACGTAGTAAGAATTAGTGCTTTAAAATGCATTTGCTGGGCATGCTATTTTTCCCTTTAGATTTAACAAAGTACAAAGCAGTACTTAAAAATATGATTTCAAAAAAAGTATAACTCCCATTACTTAGCTAATTTGCTTAATTGCCATTCATTTAAGAAATACAAACATCAGGGTAGAGTATTAAAATAATACATAGTAATTTAAGACGCCTAATCAGCACAGTGACTCTAATACTACAGGTAATACTACAGGTAATATCTAATACTACAGGTAATATCTTATTCCTGAAGCAAAGTATGGAATCAGGAATTGCCCTGTTCACCTGTTCACCATCTCCTTTCAGGAATAACAGAGTAGAATGGCTAAATGGCAGATAGAAGGAAGACAGAAGGGAGAAGAGGAAATGACTTGTATAGTTTATTAAATAAACAAATTTTCTGGAAATTCTGGCTGTAATAACATTTGCACACACAAAAAATAATTCTTAACATTTTATAGTCATTTGCTATTTACAAATTCCTTTTACTTAAATCATATTATTTGATTCTCATAGAAGCCAGTACTAGGTCTGATTTTTATTAGTCCCATTTTAATGATGGAAAAAACTCAACTTATTAGAAGCAGCAGTTGTGGTACCCAATCTTTAATCTTCTAATTCAAAGCCACTGTGCTTCTGACTCTTACCTTGCTGTTTCTCAGATACAGTTCTGTGGAACAGGAATATATGCTTCAGCCATAGTCAAATGAACTCATCAGGTCATCAGCAGGTTTGGGAATCAAGATGCAACATATTTTAGTCTGGCTCTAACTTTGCCTGGTATACCTTGAAAAAGGTGTTTTCAAATTCTACCTTCCTTAATTTGTTATTCTGTCAATCAAATAAGAATGAGATGATGCAAATGTTTCCAACACGAAGAAATGTTAAAGATCACACTAGAGCCTTGGAAGCTTGAAAGGAGAGTGCTACAAATGCGTATTTCCGGCAGGGGACAGTGGTAATCATCAAAGGCATACACTGGCTTTAGATTACTCACTGAAATGACTGTAGAAATATTTTCACATTCTCTTGCTCATTCAGATGATAGCTTCAAAGGAACTATTGCAAAAATAGTTTAGGAAACAATTACCTTAATTAGGCACTGGAGTTAACTATTTTGTTGGTGTCACAGGTTAGAGGTTAAACATCTAAAACACCATTGGTACTAAAGAAATATGATTGAAGATTAATAAGTAAGATAAACCTAACATCTAGAGTAGACAAACTCCATGTTTGACAGTTACAAATAACATGTCTTCTTCCCTGCTTCCTGCTAAAAAGCATAATTTTACAACTGTGTAGAATTTTTCTTTACAATTTTAAGTATTTTTTTCATTTGAAAGGATTTTGATAAAACGTTACAAAAATTGGTGGAAGAGGAGGAGCATCTATTTTTTTTCACTCAGGTGATTATGTAAAGATGTTTGCAGGATTTGAGTTAACAACATTTCAAAATTTAAATCTAATCTCAAATGCATTGAATTCTCAGTATCTTTTAAAAATATTTTTAAAATATGTTCTAAGTAGCTTACAAAATGAAACCATGTGATTTATTTTCTGATTTGTACAGAAAAGTGATATATTGCTGAACTTTTGTGACAGAATCCCTAATGCTTCATTATCAGCATAATCAAAAACAAAAGCAAAAACTTCACTTTTTAGTTTTCCCAAATCATTACCCCTGGATATCAATGTTCCCTCAAACACTGTAAAATTTTAATTTCTGTAATATGATAGGAAAAATTTATGTGGATAGAAAATGAGATATTTCCCATGGCTTCTGATAACTCTTTATTGTAGTAAATATTCAGGGAAAATTTGGATTAGAATCAATCATGTTGTTATAACTAGAAGTGTTTATCAATAGTGGGAAGATTAATGGTTACAGACCTCAATTCCCTCTTCCAATGTAACAGACTGAATTTTTACGAGAAGCCCAACAGGGCTACTTCGTCTCCTCTTCTCTGTTTTATGCCAAAGTCTACCTTTGGAACTGGTTTCTTCAAACCAGAGAATGAGGCAAAGGAGACAGGATGAATATCAGGGAATTGTATGAAACATAGATGCAGTGGCAGATGGGCATCTAAGGACCATCTGGAAATAGTTTAACAGTGACCCACCACGAAGTGCTGACATTATGAGATGCCTGTGTGGGTTGAGTGAGAATATTAACAGGAAGTAGAAACATGGGTTGAAAATACCTACCAAAGAGAAATGCCAGACAGGGGTGCATTAATATCAAGGTAGCAAAACTATTGAATCACTGACAGTCACCACTTAGAGCTAGATGTCCCTGATGTTTCTGAACCTTTCTTGAATCCTCAGGTACTTCAGGATCCCTGAACATTTCACATTAATCTGCCCTTCCCTCAATGAGTGAGACAGGCACAACATAGTGACCTACAAGTAATATATATTCTGGAATTTTTAACTGCTCTGTTAATTCAACTAAACTTTCAAATATAAGTTTCCATTACCTATCTTGGATTTCTCATTAATTGAGGTCAAAGCAAGGTCTGCAAGTATCTGGTCACAGGCTTGTCAAATTTCCACACATGCTATTGTTGGGCCTCCCTTTGTCTTCTAGCAACAAGGGAATTGTTCATCAATTTGAACTGCATTCAAAGCGAAGTGCTTTTGCAGTTATCAAAAACTCCAGCTATTCTGCATTTAGTCAATTGCACAGTGAACACTGGCTTTCTCCTCCCCTGACTTGAATAATAACTCTTAAGTAACTGTTTCTTACTTTACCATCTGAACAATGTCTGGTGCATGTCAGACTGCATCTGTGTCTATCAAGGTAATGAGGTTTGGGTTCCCAACTTCACCAACAGCCACAATGCAAAAAATGAAAGTAGTTAGCATGACTTAGCTATATTTGGAAAGAAATGTAAACTGTTTACAATATATTATTGGTCATATATCTATTCTTTTTGGAAAGAAAGATACCATTGCTGTCATGAGTAAAATATCAGGTCAAATGTAGTCTTTAGATAATGACTGTCATCAGAAATCTATAAGTATACAGAATGTTCCCATGACAATAGGAATGTAAATATAGCTTTGTGTTTATAATGTGTGTAGGATTACATGTAACTGTGAATGTTTTTTGATGACATCTTAGGTAATGGTCTTTTTTATTTTTTAATGAACAAAATCTGGGTTACTCACTTAGCTTCATGACTAAACTCTGCATATTCCTGTTCCTTATAACAAAGATCTCTGCTCAGTTTTAGATGTTTAGATGTTTTGCATCACCAACTTTTAAAAGTCACTTGTAAGATATTGCATTGTGTAGTGAATGATCCTTCTCACAAAAGTGTATGTTTCAAACTATGTAAACCTTGTTTCTAATGTTGTGTTTCTCCTTTCTCTCCTTTTGGTCTTCATCCACAGAATGTTTTCGTAGATAAACCAGCATTTCCGGAGTATAAAGTTTCTGATGCAAAAAAGTCCAAATTCATACTTTTGCATTTTAGCACTTTTAAAGCTGGCTGGGACTGGCTTATTTTGTTGGCAACGTTTTATGTTGCTGTGACTGTACCTTACAACGTTTGCTTTATTGGCAATGACGACCTATCCACAACTCGGAGCACAACTGTCAGTGACATTGCAGTGGAGATCCTTTTTATTATAGGTAAGAACAAACAGCTGCTTTCTAGGATATTTGCATATGGGAAGTGAAGTGTGTTCCAGATTTTTCTGACATGAATTTGAACTAAGATCCATTTGCATGGGCGTGATTCAGCCTCTGATGCAAATTTTGGAGAAGCGCATACTGTATTTGGATTTCTGAAAATTGCCTCTTCCAACTTTTCCTGTTCCTTTATTCAAACAGATCTAAACTGATCTCCTGTGTTTCTATACTTATTTCATCCAAAATGGGCTAAAAAAGATTTAACAGCTGTTTTGTTTGTGTTCTCACATCCTTCATGATCTTAAACTTGTAGGGTCAGAGATGGGATTTGGCAACAACCCACCAGTGGTGTTGTGACAGTGGTCCACTCCTTGACGTGGTTCTTTCTCCATGCCCTTCCGTGCCCTTTCGGCACGTTGATGGTTTCAATAGGTGACCTGGTTGCAGAAACAAAGCGTTACATAAGCCTTGCAGTAAATCTGGAGAAGCAGTGAGTATCTGATTTTAATTAAAGAAAAGGCCCCAAAGGATGTTTGTTAAGATAATTTATCCCTAGAATATTGGGTACCTCAGTTGAAGCTGCATCTGTGCCAATTTTGTAAGCCTTTTCCTATTTTCCTGTCCTTTAAATCTTCATCTTGTTTAGACCAAAGCCTAGCTTTAGCTTGCTCATTCTAGGATAGATTCCGGGTCTTTAAGTCCCTGACTTAAAGTCAACAGGGACTTAAACTTAACTTAAAGTCTGTTAAGTCAACAGATTGACTCCCTGTTGAATTATTGACTGTCATTAGCAGCTGATACCTGCTTCTTTCCTTGGTCATGTTGATAGAGGGCTATATTCTTACTGTAAAGATGAGAGAATGTTTGAAAACATTACCATGCAGGTAGGTGAACACAGGAGTAAGAAATGGATCTTAAAATTTCAAAGAAAAATAAATAAATAAGTGAGGCACATCAAAACCTTGGTTCAATGGTGGTGGTAGTTGTTTTTTTTTTTTTTTTTTTTTTTTGGTTGTTTTTTTCTCGGTGAAGCTGTGACATCTTTGAGGTTAGAGTGAGTTTTCTTGTTGAATGTCGGCACGTTTGCTTTGGATGAGTTTGTGTGCTCTTGGTGTGGCTTGCCATCATTATTAACATTGTATCTACTGGGCACATCCTTCAGAGCCTTGATAGGACCCCTGCTGTCACCCCAGAAGTGGTAGCTGTAGTGTGTTTAGGCCACTAGATGGCAATGTTGTCTAGTTAGGCAGATGGCAAATTTATTTTTAATTTTTTAATTTTAAAATATAGCTATCCTTTATTAGAAAGTTGTAACCATAAAGGGATCTGTTAAATAATGGTTAAATGGAAAATAACATTCCAGTTTGAACAAAAATTTAAAATGAAAATGGTAGACAAATTGGGTGTGTCTATGGTTTTGTATCCTTTTACTTTGCCAACATTTGACGTCTTCTTCCACCCACCCATGATGCACACGTAAATTAACATCCTAAAAACACTCTCCGTGACCTGGTCAAAATTCTCAAGAATTTGGGCAGTCACTCAACATGTCTAAGCCTTCATTTTTTGTAGTAACAATTTCATAGGGTTTCATGAAATAATAGATGTAAGTATCTGCTTAACAAATATTTCATCATCTTATTATTGTTATTTACAACTTTGTTATTAGGTTAAGTTATATCTTGAACTTTCCTTTCCATTCTTCCTGGTTCTTAGATATTTGAAATTCTTTGGCCTTAGAAGCCACTTCTGTTACTGTGTGTTCATTAACAGATGATGACTTATTTACTCCCATAAAAACTCATACTTTTGAAGGAGATATTTTAAAAGTTTTTGTTTATTTCGTTTTAAGGCTGCTTTTCTCTACTAAACCAATGGAGACTCTTTTGCTCCCCTGATAGCAACCCCTAAATTCTTCTGTGTTTTTTATTACTGTCATTTCTACTGTTCTTCAGGCAGCAAGATGGTTCTCCCAGTAGGCAATATCCATCCCTTACTAGCTACATGACAAAGGAATGAAAACCCATTCCAATTTTTTTGCAGTTTACTTTCTGCAAAGATTCGTTTAGGATTTGAAATTTTGGTCTGCAAGCAGTTCTAGTGTGACTCCTGCCTGAAATCCCTTGTTGATGGACTTATTTTTATAAGCAGTAAAAACTTTCCTGTTCTTTCCTGGTGTTATCTGCTTGCTCTTTCTTTTGAATGAGTTTAAGCATATCTACAATTATAGCATATTTAGAAAAATGACTTAAATTAATATTTCTCTGTTTCCCCCAAACCTTTATTCTATAAAATACTTCAAAAAGGTGGCCTAACAGTGATCATTGACAAGTAAGTTAAAATACTGGGGACAAAATAGTTGCCTGTAATATTGTATCTTTATAATGTGAAGGTAGTGTTCATACCATTTAATATTTGTTAAATTACTGCAGACTTAAACTTCCCTGTCTGACAGCTTTGAAGAGAGTAATCCTTCTCCTAGCATGGAGTTTGAGATCTGAGAATGAACAGACTGCCTCCTCAGTCTGTCCCTGATCCCGGAGTAGCCTAAATGGGAGATACCTCCCAGTAGGGGCTGACTGACACCTCATATTGCCAGGTGCCCCTCTGAGACGAAGCTTCCAGAGGAAGGATCAAGCAGAAACATTTGCCATTCTTCAATATTTGTGTTCTGCAGCCTCTGCTGGTGATACCCAGGCAAACAGGATCAGGAGTGGACCGCCAGAAAACTCCAAGAGGCCTGCAGCTTAGGGTCCTGACTGTTAGAAGGAAAACTAACAAACAGAAAGGACATCCACACCAAAACCCCATCTGTACATCACCATCGTCAAACACCAAAGGTAGATAAAACCACAAAGATGGGGAAAAAACAGAGCAGAAAAGTTGAAAATTCTAAAAAATCAGAGCATCTCTTCTCCTCCAAAGGAACGCAACTCCTTGCCAGCAATGGAACAAACCTGGATGGAGAATGACTTTGACAAGTTGAGAGAAGAAGGCTCCAGACGATTGCTAATAACAAACTTCTCTGAGCTAAAGGAGGATGTTCAAACCAATTGCAAAGCCAATAGAAAACCTTGAAAAACGATTAGATGAATGGCTAACTAGAATAAACAGCTTAGAGAAGACCATAAATGACCTGATGGAGCTGAAACCATGGCACAAGAACTATGTGCTGCATGCACAAGCTAGCAGTACTTGATTCAATCAACAGGAAGAAAGTGTATCAGTGATTGAAGATCAGATGAATGAAATGATGCAAGAAGAGAAGTTTAGAGAAAAAAGAGGTAAAAGAAATGAACAAAGCCTCCAAGAAAGATGGGACTATATGAAAAGACCAAATCTATGCCTGATTGGTGTACCTGGAAGTAATGGGGAGAATGGAACCAAGTTGGAAAACACTCTTCAGGATATTATCCAGGAGAACTTCCCCAACGTAGCAAGGCAGGCCAACATTCAAATTTATGAAATGCACAGAATGCCTACAAAGATACTCCTCAAGAAGAGCAACTCCAAGACACATAATTATCAGATTCACCAAATATGAAATGAAGAAAAAAATGTTAAGGGCAGCCAGAGAGAAAGGTAGGGTTACCCACAAAAGGAAGCCCATCAGACTAACAGCAGACCTCTCGGCAGAAACACTACAGGCCAGAAGAGAGTGGGGGCCAATATTTAATATTCTTAAACAAAAGAATTTGCAACCCAGAATTGCATATCCAGCCAAACTAAGCTTCAAGTGAAGGAGAAATAAAATCATTTACAGACAAGCAAATGCTGAGAGATTTTGTCACCACCAGGCCTGCCTTACAAGAGCTCCTGAAGGAAGCACTAAAAACATGGAAAGGAACAACTGGAACCACCCACTGCAAACACATGCCAAATTATAAAGACCATCAATGCTAGGTAGAAACAGTATCAACTAACGAGCAAAATAACCAGTTAACATCCTACTTACAGGATCAAATTCACATGTAACAATATTAGCCTTAAATGTAAATGGGCTAAATGGTCGAATTAAAAGACACAGACTGGCAAATTGGATAAAGAGTCAAGACCCATCAGTGTGCTGTATTCAGGAGACCCATCTCACATGCAGAGACACACATAGGCTCAAAATAAAAGGATGGAGAAAGATCTACCAAGCAAATGGAAAACAAAAAATGGCAGGGGTTGCAATCCTAGTCTCTGATAAAACAGACTTTAAACCAACAAAGATCAAAAAAGACAGAGAAGGGCATTACATAATGGTAAAGGGATCAATGCAACAAGAAGAGCTAACTAGCCTACATATATATGCACCCAATACAAGAGAACCCAGATTCATAAAGCAAGTCCTTAGGGACTTAAAAAGAGACTTAGACTCCCACACAATAATAATGGGAGATTTTAACACACCACTGTCAACGTTAGATCAACGAGACAGAAAGTTAAAAAGGATATCCAGGAATTGAACTCAGCTCTGCACCAAATGGACCTAATAGACATCTGCAGCACTCTCCACCCCAAATCAGTAGAATATACATTCTTCTCAGCACCACATCACACTTATTCAAAAATTGACCACATAGTTGGAAGTAAAGCACTCCTCAGCAAATGTAAAAGAACAGAAATTATAACAAGCTGTCTTTCAGTCCACAGTGCAATCAAACTAGAACTCAGGATTAAGAAATCAATCAAAACCACTCAACTACATAGGTACTGAACAACCTGGTCCTAAATGACTACTGGGTACATAACAAAATGAAGACTGAAGTAAAGATGTTCTTTGAAACCAATGAGAACAAAGATACAACATACCAGAATCTTTGGGACACATTTAAAGCAGTGTGTAGAGGGAAATTTATAGCACTAAATGCCCACAAGAGAAAGCAGGAAAGATCCAAAATTGACACCCTAATATCACAATTAAAATAACTAGAGAAGCAAGAGCAAACACATTCAAAAGCCAGCAGAAGGCAAGAAATAACCAAGATCAGAGCAGAACTGAAGGAGATCGAGACACAAAAAACCCTTCAAAAAATCAATGAATCCAGGAGCTGATTTTTTGAAAAGATCAACTAAATTGATAGACCACTAGCAAGAGTAATAAAGAAGAAAAGAGGGAAGAATCAAATAGATGCAATGAAAAATGATAAAGGGGATATCAATACAGAGAATACTGTAAAAATCTCTATGCAAATAAACTAGAAAATCTAGAAGAAATGGATAAATTCCTGGACCCATACACCCTCCCAAGACTAAACCAGGAAGAAGTTGAATCCCTGAATAGACCAATAACAGGCTATGAAATTCAGGCAATAATGAATACCCTACCAACCAAAAAAAGTCCAGGACCAGACGGATTCACAACCGAATTCTACCAGAGGTACAAGGAGGAGCTGGTACCATTCCTTCAGAAACTATTCCAATCAACAGAAAAACAGGGAATCCTCCCTAACTCATATTATGAAGCTAAACATCATCCTGATACCGAAGTCTGGCAGAGACACAACAAAATAAGAGAATTTTAGACCAATATCCCTGATGAACATCAATGTAAAAATCCTCAATAAAATACTGGCAAGCCGAATCCAGCAGCACATCAAAAACCTTATCCACCACAATCAAGTGGGCTTCATCCCTGGGATGCAACGCTGGTTCAATGTATGCAAAACAATAAACATAATCCATCACATAAACAGAACAAAAGACAAAAACCACATGATTATCTCAATAGATGCAGAAAAGGCCTTCAACAAAACTCAACAGCCCTTCATGCTAAAAGCTCTCAAAAAACTAGGTATTGATAGGACGTATCTCAAAAAAAAAAAAGGTGCTATTTATGACAAACCCACCCCCAATATCATACTGAATGGGCAAAAACTGGAAGCATTCCCCCTCTCTCTCCACTCCTATTCAACATAGTGTTGGAAGTTCTGGCCAGGGCAATCAGGCAGGAGAAAGAAATAAAGGCTACTCAATTAGAAAAAGAAGCAGTCAGATTGTCCCTGTTTGCAGATGACATGATTGTATATTTAGAAAACCCCATCGTCTCAGTCCAAAATCTCCTTCAGCTGATAAGCAACTTCAGCAAAGTCTCCAGATACAAAATCAATGTGCAAAAATCACAAGCATTCCTATACACCAATAACAGAAAAACAGAGAGCCAAATCATGAGTGAACTCCCATTCACAATTGCTTCAAAGAGAATAAAATACCTAGGAATCCAACTTACAAGGGATGTGAAGGACCTCTTCAAGGAGAACTACAAACCGCTGCTCAACGAAATAAAAGAGGACACAAACAAATGGAAGAACATTCCATGCTCATGGATAGGAACAATCAATATTGTGAAAATGGCCATACTGCCCAAGGTAATTTATAGATTCAGTGCCATCCCCATCAAGCTACCAATGACTTTCTTCACAGAATTGGAAAACAACTACTTTAAAGTTCATGTGTAACCAAAAAAGAGCCTGCATTGTCACGACAATCCTAAACCAAAAGAACAAAGCTGGAGGCATCATGCCACCTGACTTCAAACTATACTACAAGGCCTACAGTAACCAAAACAGAGGGATACTGGTACCAAAACAGAGATATAGACCGATGGAACAGAACAGAGCCCTCAGAAATAATACTACACATCTACAACCATCTGATATTTGACAAACTTGACAAAAACAGGAGATGGGGAAAGGATTCCCCATTTAATAAATGGTACTGGGAAAACTGGCTAGCCATATGTAGAAAGTGGAAACTGGATCCCTTCCTTACACCTTATACAAAAAATTAATTCAAGATGGATTAAATACTTAAATGTTAGACATAAAACCATAAAAACCCTAGAAGAAAACCTAGGCAATATCATTCAGGTCATAGGCATGGGCAAAGACTTCATGACTAAAATACCAAAGCAATGGCAACAAAAGCCAAAATTGATAAATGAGATCTAATTAAACTAAAGAACTTCTGCACAGCAAAATAAACTATCATCAGAGTGAACAGGCAACCTACAGAATGGGAGAAAAAATTTACAATCTACCCTTCTGACAAAGGGCTAATATCCAGAATCTACAAAGAACTCAAACAAATTTACAAGAAAAAAATCAAACAACCCCATCAAAAAGTGGGCAAAGGATATGAAAAGACACTTCTCAAAAGAAGGCATTTATGCAGCCCACAGACACATGAAAAAATTCTCATCATCACTGGCCGTCAGAGAAATGCAAATCAAAACCACAATGAAATACCATCTCACACCAGTTAGAATGGCGATCATTAAAAAGTCAGGAAACAACAGGTGCTGGAAAGGATGTGTAGAAATAGGAACACTTTTACACTGTTGGTGGGACTGTAAACTAGTTCAACAATTGTGGAAGACAGTGTGGTGATTCCTCAAAGATCTAGAACTAGAAATACCATATGACCCAGCCATCTCATTACTGGGTATATACCCAAAGGATTATAAATCATGCTGCTATAAAGACACATGCACACACATATGTTTATTGTGGCACTATTCACAATAGCAAAGACTTGGAACCAACCCAAATGTCCATCAATAATAGATTGGATTAAGAAAATGAGGCACATATGCACCATGGAATATGATGCAGCCATCAAAAAACGATGAGTTCGTGTCCTTTGTTGGGACGTGGATGAAGCTGGAAACCACCATTCTGAGCAAACTATCTCAAGGACAGAAAACCAAACACCGCATGTTCTCACTTATAGGTGGGAATTGAACAATGAGAACACTTGGACACAGGAGGGGAACATCACACACCAGGGCCTGTCGTGGGGTGAGGGGAAGGGTGAGGGATAGGATTAAGTGATATACCTAATGTAAATGACGAGTTAATGCATGCAGCACACCAACATGGCACATGTATACATATTTAACAAACATGCATGTTGTGCACATGTACCCTAGAAATTAAAGTATAACAAAATATATATATTTATTAAATTAATATGTGTGCTAAAATTTACATGTATATTTATATACTGTTTATTTTCTGTTTCTGGAATAGTATTATTAGTTTGACATCTTATAACCAATTAGGGCAGAATTGTTAAAACGTAGTGCAAAAAAGGTCTGGGAAGGAAAGGTGTTCATAGAACTACAAGAGGATGTTTTAAAAAATATTTTGGAATTTATGTCAACTCCATACAAAAATATAAGGCAGCATGATTACTTTAAAGTGAGAAATAATTCAAATGTTTCATGAAGAAAGGACCCACAGTCAAATTTGGAGGTGATATATCTCTTTGGGAGAGTCACAACACACTTTGGCATTGTAGGTCTTCTAAGAAGTTTATGATAAAGAAATTTATTTAAATACGATTAATCTGGCATCTCTCAAATTTATTTTTACCTCAGAACTCATTCTTTCCCAGACCACTTAGTAATGCTCTTTTGGGAAGATAGATTCAGAAACATTCTTCCCATATAGATTCACCATAAAGCAAGTGTCTGATTATAAATTATGCTAGTCAAAACTTAAATATGAATGGTGAATCTGCAATTCTATGAAGAAAGTCATTGGTAGCTTAATGGGGATGGCATTGAGTCTATAAATTACCTTGGGCAGTATGGCCATTTTCACGATATTGATTCTTCCTATCCATGAGCATGGAAGTTTCTTCCATTCGTTTGTGTCCTCTTTTATTTCGTTGAGCAGTGGTTTGTAGTTCTCCTTGAAGAGGTCCTTCACATCCCTTGTAAGTTGGATTCCTAGGTATTTTATTCTCTTTGAAGCAATTGTGAATGGAAGTTCATTCATGATTTGGATATCTGTCTGCTTTTAGTGTATAAGAATACTTGTGATTTTTGCATATTGATATTGTACCCTGAGACGTTGCTGAAGTTGCTTATCAGCTTAAGGAGATTTTGGACTGAGACGATGGGGTTTTCTAAATATACAATCATGTCATCTGCAAACAGGGACAATTTGACTGCTTCTTTTCCTAATTGAATACCCTTTATTTCTTTCTCTTGCCTGATGGCGCTGGCCAGAACTTCCAACACTATGTTGAATAGGAGTGGTGAGAGAGGGCATCCCTGTCTTGTGCCCATTTTTAAGGGGAATGCTTCCAGTTTTTGCCCAGTTAGTATGATATTGGCTATGGGTTTGTCATAAATAGCTCTTATTATTTTGAGATACATTCTGTCAGTACCAAATTTATTGAGAGTTTTTAGCATGAAGGGCTGTTGAATTTTGTCAAAGGCCTTTTCTGCATCTATTGAGATAATCATGTGGGTTTCGTCTTTGGTTCTGTTTATATGCTGGATTACGTTTATTGATTTGCATATGTTGAACCAACCTTGCATCCCAGGGATGAAGCCCACTTGATCCATGGTGGATAAGCTGTTTGATGTGCTGCTGGATTTGGTTTGCCAGTATTTTATTGATTTGGTTTGCCAGTATTTTATTGCATCGATGT
Source organism: Macaca nemestrina (assembly GCF_043159975.1). Taxonomy (NCBI): domain Eukaryota; kingdom Metazoa; phylum Chordata; class Mammalia; order Primates; family Cercopithecidae; genus Macaca; species Macaca nemestrina. The sequence goes on along the minus strand of NC_092126.1, from coordinate 28,725,545 downwards.
TTATCAGTTATATTGGTCTAAAATTCTCTTTCTTTGTTGTGTCTCTGCCAGGCTTTGGTATCAGGATGATGTTGGCATCATAAAATAAGTTAGGGAGGATTCCCTCTTTTTCTATTGATTGGAATCGTTTCAGAAGGAATGGTACCAGCTCCTCCTTGTACCTCTGGTAGAATTCAGCTGTGAATCCGTCTGGTCCTGGACTCTTTTTGGTTGGTAGGCTATTAATTGTTGCCTCAATTTCAAAGCCTGCTATTGGTCTATTCAGGGACTCACCCTCTTCTGGTTTAGTCTTGGGAGAGTGTAAGTGTCCAGGAATTTATCCATTTCTTCTAGGTTTTCTAGTTTATTTGCATAGAGGTGTTTATAGTTTTCTCTGATGGTAGTTTGTATCTCTGTGGGATTGGTGGTGATATCCCCTTTATCATTTTTTATTGTGTCTATTTGATTCTTCTCTCTTTTCTTCTTTATTACTCTTGCTAGTGGTCTATCAAATTTGTTGATCTTTTCAAAAAACCAGCTCCTGGATTCATTGATTTTTTGAAGGGTTTTTGTGTCTCTATCTCCTTCAGTTGTACTCTGATCTTAGTTATTTCTTGCCTTCTGCTAGCTTTTGAATGTGTTTGCTCTTGCTTCTCTAGTTCTTTTAATTGTGGTGTCAGGGTGTCAATTTTAGATTTTCCTGCTTTCTTTTGTGGGCATTTAGTGCTATAAATTTCCCTCTACACACTGTTTTAAATGTGTCCCAGAGATTCTGGTGTGTTGTGTCTTTGTTCTCATTGGTTTCAAAGAACATCTTTACTTCAGTCTTCATTTTGTTATGTACCCAGTAGTCATTCAGGAGCAGATTTTTCAGTTTCCATGTAGTTGAGCGGTTTTGATTGAGTTTCTTAATCCTGAGTTCTAGTTTGATTGCACTGTGGTCTGAGAGACAGTTTGTTATAATTTCTGTTCTTTTACATTTGCTGAGGAGTGCTTTACTTCCAACTATGTGGTCAACTTTGGAATAAGTGCAAGGTGGTGCTGAGAAGAATGTATATTCTGCTGATTTGGGGTGGAGAGTTCTGTAGATGTCTATTAGGTCCATTTGGTGCGGAGTTGAGTTCAATTCCTGGATATCCTTGTTAACTTTCTGTCTCGTTGATCTGTCTAATATTGACAGTGGTGTGTTAAAATCTCCCATTATTATTGTGTGAGAGGCTAAATCTCTTTTTAAGTCTCTAAGGACTTGCTTTATGAATCTGGGTGCTCCTATATTGGGTGCATATATATGTAGGATAGTTAGCTCTTCTTGTTGCATTGATCCCTTTACCATCATGTAATGGCATTCTTTGTCTCTTTTGATCTTTGTTGGTTTAAAGTCTGTTTTATCAGAGACTAGGTTTGCAACGCCTGCCTTTTTTTGTTTTCCATTTGCTTGGTAGATCTTCCTCCATCCCTTTATTTTCAGCCTATGTATGTCTCTGCATGTGAGATGGGTCTCCTGAATACAGCACACTGATGGGTCTTGACTCTTTATCCAATTTGCCAGTCTGTGTCTTTTAATTCGACCATTTAGCCCATTTACATTTAAGCTTAATATTGTTATGTGTGAACTTGATCCTGTAAGTAGGATGTTAGCTGGTTATTTTGTTTGCTAGTTGATGCAGTTTCTTCCTAGCAATGATGGTCTTTACATTTTGGCATATTTTTGCAGTGGCTGCTACTGGTTGTTCCTTTCCATGTTTAGTGCTTCCTTCAGGAGCTCTTGTAGGGCAGGCCTGGTGGTGACAAAATCTCTAAGCATTTGCTTGTCTCTAAAGGATTTTATTTCTCCTTCACTTGAAGCTTAGTTTGCCTGGATATGAAATTCTTGGCTGAAAATTCTTTTGTTTAAGTATGTTGAATATTGGCCCCCACTCTCTTCTGGCCTGTAGTGTTTCTGCCAAGAGGTCTGCTGTTAGTCTGATGGGCTTCCCTTTGTGGGTAACCTGACCTTTCTCTCTGGCTGCCCTTAACATTTTTTCCTTCAATTCAACTTTGGTGAATCTGACAATTCTGTGTCTTGGAGTTGCTCTTCTAAAGGAGTATCTTTGTGGTGTTCTCTGTATTTCCTGAATTTGAATGTTGGCCTGCCTTGCTACTTTGGGGAAGTTCTCCTGGATAATATCCTGAAGAGTGTTTTCCAACTTGGTTCCATTCTCCCCGTCATTTTGAGGCACACCAATCAGACGTCGATTTGGTCTTTTCTCATAATCCCATATTTCTTGGAGTCTTTGTTCATTTCTTTTTACTCTTTTTTCTCTAAACTTCTCTTCTCGCTTCATTTCATTCATTTGATCTTCAATCACTGATGCTCTTTCTTCCAGTTGATCAAGTTGGTTACTGAAGCTTGTGCATTTGTCACATAGTTCTCATGTCATGGTTTTCATCTCTATCAGGTCATTTATTGATTCTTTGCATTGGGTATTCTAGTTATCCATTTGTCAAATCTTTTTTCAAGGTTTTTAGTTTATTTGCACTGGGTTCATAGTTCCTCCTTTAGTTCTCAGAAGTTTGATCGACTGAAGCCTTCTTCTCTCCACTAGTCAAAGTCATTCTCCGTCCAGATTTGTTCCGTTGCTGGCGAGTAGCTGCATTCCTTTGGAGGGGGAGATGCGCTCTGATTTTCTGGATTTTCAGCTTTTCTGCACTGCTTTTTCCCCATCTTTGTGGTTTTATCTACCTTTGGTCTTTGATCATGGTGACATACAGATGGGGTTTTGGTGTGGATGTCCTTTCTGTTTGTTAATTTTCCTTCTAACAGTCAGGACCCTCAGCTACAGGTCTGTTGGAGTTTGCTTGACGTCCACTCCAGACCCTGTTTGCCTGCGTATCAGCAGCTGAGGCTGCAAAAGAGAGAATGTTGCTGAACAGCAAGTGTTACTGTCGGATTGTTCCTCTGGAAGCTTCATCTCAGGTGTACCCGGCCGTATGACATGTGAGGTGTCTGTCTGCCCCTAGTGGGGGACGTCTCCCAGTTAGGCTACTTGGGGGTCAGGGACCCACTTGAGCAGGCAGTGTGTCCATTCTCAGATCTCAAACTCCTTGCTGGGAGAACTACTACTCTCCTCAAAGCTGTCAGACAGGGACTTTTACATCTGCAGAGGTTTCTGCTGCTTGTTGTTTAGCTATGCCCTGTCCCCAGAGGTGGAGTCTACAGAGGCAGGCAGGCCTCCTTCAGCTGCAGTGGGCTCCACCCAGTTCGAGCTTCCTGGCTGCTTTGTTTACCTACTTAAGCGTGAGCAGTGGCAGGCGCCCCTCTCCCAGCCTAGCTGCTGCCTTGCAGTTAGATTTCAGACTGCTGTGCTAGCAAATGAGGGAGGCTCCATGGGCGTGGGACCCTCCAAGCCAGGAGCTGGATATAATCTCCTGGTGTGCTGTTTTCTAAGACCCTTGGTAAAGTGCAGTGTTAGGGTAGGAGTGACTGGATTTTCCAGGTGTTGTGTGTCATGGTTTCCCTTGGCTATGAAAGGAAATTCCCTGACCCCTTGTGCTTCCTGGGTGAGGAGATGCCTCACCCTGCTTCAGCTCTCACTCGTTGGGCTGCACCCACTGTCCCACATGGACTGTCTGACATGCTCCAGTGAGATGAACCCAGTACCTCAGTTGGAAATGCAGAAATCACCCATCTTCTGTGTTGCTCATGCTGGGAGCTGGAGGTTGGAGCTGTTCCTATTTGGCCATCTTCTGAATGGTGAACCTCTACTAGGTTGTACTCTGACTCTTAAATTAAATTCCTTTGTAAGCCACATTAATTATTTGAGATCAACAGGGTGCACGGTTGCCTATTAGTTACAAAGTTGGGCTATAGAGTTACCTTTAGTTTGAAAATCATCCCATATAATTACGCTGCTGATTCAAAGCCTTATGGAAACTTAAAACGAGAAGTGACTGTATAGCAATTAATTGAATCCAATCTTTCTTCCACCACAGTTGGAGAACTGTGCATTAGTGATTTGCCCAAGGCGCTATAACTAACTGATGGCAGATTCAGGCCTTCTGGTTGCTGGATCAGGTTTTTTGCTCGAGTTTACAGTCAATAAGTTTCTATTTTCTGAAAAAAATTCACTCAACTTGCTTTTCTTTATTTATGGCAATGAGGCAGAAAATGAGAAAAAGAAAGGCTACCTCCTTTTCTTTCTTCCATGAATATGGAAATTAATAGTTTGAATTTGTAGTCTTGGTGGTGAAAACTGCTGGGTATCCGTAGGTTCAACAGTTATCTCTCCCATTTTCTTACTGAAAAATTAAAAAAAAAGCAATTTTATGTAGGCAGCAGTATGCCCAGGCTCAGGGAATAAATTATGACTGTTCTAAACCAGTGCTAATTTCATTCCCTTTATCTCACTTTTTGGTGTGAAGGTCAGTATGTGACCAAGTTTATCCAATAAGATATAAAGAGATTGTTTTGGTGGGGAGAGGGAAGCTTCTTGAAAATCATTCTTTTCCCTGATAAAAGAAGAAAGACATGCAAGGGAAAAATATTTGCATCCTCATTCCTTCATTTCCACTGATATGTGTAGATAGAAGGAGATGATGTTTCGAAACCACTGTAGCTGTCTTGTTATCATTCAGAGAGATATGGCAAAGAAGATGTGGATGGCCAAGCAGAAAGTTGAGACAATGCATCTCCAAACTCCTTTTTGGATGATATAAAATATTCCTATTATTGGAGCCACTGTTAACTGGGTATTTTGTTAGTAATCATTATATCATTCTTAAAATACAAAAACAAAATCACTTAATTGTTTGTGGCCCCTTGTACTGGGCCATTTCAAAGGTTCTAAGTTATATTCTTTCAAAGGAAACAGAATGTTCTTTTTTAGATCTTGTCATTTTACTGTGACACTAAGAAGTGATTTGCACATTCTTACTAACTACTATTATAACCACAAAGGCTGAGAGTCATAGATTATGCCATAAAATTGTATCTTTGATGGCTTTGGTCTCTCTAAGAACTCTTCAGAAAGCTAACTGTCAAAGTAACATGATATGCAAGTATGCTTTCTGTTTATATTTACCTTAGTCAAAAAATCACTGAGTTATGTAATAGGACATCTGAAAAAACAGAATAGAGTAATAGGGAATATATAAATAAAGGTATAAAGCTAAGAAGCTTTCATAATGGAAGGAATATATATATAAATCCTGAGACCAAAAGGGCACTTTAGGAACTGAATAGGATAAAAATATATATACTCCATACCGAAACATGTTACAGTGCAGATTATAAAGGATTGAAAAGAAAATCTTCAAACCTTCTGAAAGAGAAAATTTACTTACCAAGGGATAATAATTAGACTGATATCAGATTTCACAGCAACAGTAGAGGCCAAAAGGCAATGAACAATATCTGGCTTACTAGAAAAAAATACTGACTGGCCGACCCTTCCCTCCTTCCTTCCTTCCTTCCTTCCTTCCTTCCTTCCTTCCTTCCTTCCTTCCTTCCTTCCCTCCCTTTCTTTCTTTCCCTTCCTTTCTTTCTTCTTTCCTTCTTTCCTTTTCTCTTTCTTCTCTTTCTCCTCCCTCTCTTCCTTCCTCTCCCTTCCTTTCTTTTCTTTCTCTTTTTTCTTTCATTTCTTTCTCTTGGTTCATTCTTCTTGAGGAAAGGGTGCACAGTGAAGTTATTTTCACAAAAAATAAAACAAAACAATTGTACCACCCACCAATTCTCACTGAAAGAACTACTAAAATATGTTCTTTAGCAGGAAGAAAAGTGAAGCCAGAAGGAAGGAGTGGATCCAAGATAAAATTTAAAATGAAAATTGATAAAAATATGTTGACAAATTAGATTAACCATTGGGTGATAATAAACAACATTGTTTTGACGGACTGAATAAAAATGAGTTGTAACAGATACTGCTAAAACATATTGATAGATTTAATTAACTATTGACTGAAAATATATTAAGGTGTTTTATGTTTTTTAAATAGGTGGAAACCAAAATTCTAAACAATGATGACCATATGGAAGTGATGGTAGGTGGCTAAAAAGCAGTATGTCACCTTTTAACATGTTCAGAGTAAATACATTAGAACCTAGAAAATATTGTTAGAAAACTTTGTAATTAGTTGTGTTATTAAAATTTTTAAAGTAACTGTGCAAAAAGAAAAAAGAGAACTATTAATGGACCCAGTGATTTCAAAACAACCAGAAAAAAAACCTAAGGAAAATGTGAAATATTACCAATCCACAAGGAAAAGGAAAGGAGAAAAACAAATGAGGAAGAAAAATTGGGGAATGGAAGATGAAAAATAACAGCAGTAAATCAAGATATATGACAAATATTCAAATGTAAACACTTAATGGGTAGTAACTCACCTGCTAAAATAAGTAATAGTCAATAGATTTTTTAAATTCAAAAATATGCCAGTTATAGAATTAAATCTAATACAAAACTACTAGAGGAATTGGAAAAAAGATCTGTTATGTAAATACTAACCAAAAGAAAAGTGGTGCAAGAATATAAATAGTTGAGATACAAAATTTAAGATGAAGATACTAATAGGACTAGTAAGTATTATTACATGTTAAGGGAAGAAACTATTAAGAAGATATAACCACAGTAAATATATGTACTTATATATACATATGTATGTGTGTTGTGTGTGCATGTTTATATACATAGAGAGAGAGAGAGAGAAACTTATTTTAGAAAATAAAAATAGCTATTATAACACACAGTATCACAAACTGATAAACTAGCACATCAAAATTTTTAGACTATCGGAGATTTGAAAAACGCGATTGACACCTGATACAATATCGTTTAAGTACAGTTCCTCAACCTTGGGACTATTGAAATTTGGGGCTGGATAATCATTAGTTATGGAGGCTGCCCTGTACATTGCAAGATGTTTAGCAACACCTCTGATCTCTACCCACTAGATGCCAGTAGCACCCACTGCCCAGTTGTGACAATCAAAATTGCCTCTAGACATTGCCAATTTATGCATTTATTATAATTTCCAAGACATATTGTGAAATGAAATAAGCAAGATTAATTGTGTATATATAGTATGCTACCGTTTATATACAGAAGAGGTGGGAAAAGAGTATGTGTGTATATATTTACTTGACAATGCTTAGGTTGTCTTTGGAGATTTAACTAAGATATTGCTGAGCTTATTTGCTTCCAGAGAGAACCACAAGGGGTACTGAGCACAGAAAAGGGAAGATTTTACTGGATACCTTCTGTGAACTTTTGAGTTTTGAGCAATATAATTGTAATGCCAAATAAAGAATAAACAAAATTAAAGTAAAAAACATAAATATAAAAGTTAAGTGATTACCCCAGAATTTTTAAAAAGCATGGGAAAAAGCCTAAAGGAGGTCATAAAGATAAGGACAGAAATTATACTCTAGAAAGCAAACAAAAATAAGAACAATGTGGCAAGAATCAATCAAATTTGAAATGCACATATCGTAGCATTCAGCATTTTTTTTTAGGTGGAGAATCACTTGCAGACATGTGCAAAATGTTTGCTGAGTTATTGTTTACAGAAACAAAATAATGGAAACAAAGTCTGTATTCACCAAGAGTATAGTATAAATCAAGTGTGGTGGATGGGTGGACGTATATAATGAAAAACTACACAGTAGAGAAAAAAGAATATAGAGCAGGGATTGTCAAACCAAGTGTCAGGCAAAATCCTTCTGCCTGTTTTTATAGATAAAACTTATTGTTAACACAGTTACTCATATTCTTTTGTATGTGTTTTATTGTTGCATTCTCACTATATCAGCAGAGTTGAGTAGTTGCAACAGAGACTCTGTGGCCAACAGAGCCTAAAATCTTCACAATCGGTCCTTTAAACAAAAAGTTTGCCAACCCCTGGTCTAGAACAATGTTTTCTAACCCAACATTGCCTTTTCCATGACAAATATTTATAATACCTTCTTATTCTCTACCTATTCACCTTAAAAATTAAATTGATACAATAACTGTAATATCAGAGAGAACATAAAGGAAATCATTTATAATAATTTCTTGTGTATTTCAATTCATAAGGGTTGTAGCGTTAGGATACTAAAATGCATAATGAAATAAATACTTGCAATTAGTTATAATGAACAAATTTAGATTTACAATAATTCCATCAAAGTAGTACAGGCAGATTAAAAGAGTAGAGGTACAAGTGGACATAGAACAAGAACTCATATTATGATGAGTATTCATTTAACCAGACATTAATATATGACAACAGAAATTAAGAAATAGCTAACTCAAGTAAGGATAGCATGCTAACACAAATTTCAGTCTATGAAAATAGAAAAAATGAGGAAACTGAGTCTTCTGGCAAATTTGTTGGACCTTATCCCTATATGTAGTGTTCCAACAATTCCTATGCTCAGACCTGGAGTGAGGTAGTGATGAAATCAAAATAAATAATAACAGGAGAAACAATTGAGTGGGGAAAAACAACAAGAAAAAGAAATCATGACATTAAATTTTCCTGATGGTTTTTCAATAGAATCATGGATTTTTTCCTCTCATTTAAGTAAGTATTTCTTCATTAATTAAAATAAAGGAGATCCCACATTTTTCTGCTCAAACAGTTGGAAGTCATGTGGAGTAAAGGGCTGTCATATTGGGTAGATCATCCTCTCCAGGCCAGAACATCTCACGTCCTTGCCCACTACACACCAGTAATGTTCCCAATCATTATAACTCAAAATAATCCATACATACTTGGCATTTATTTTCAATGCTGTATTTTAAGGTTATTTCCTGCATCGACTTCCATAGTTCTAGTTTGCTGATTCTCAGAAGGGCAATACCAAGCATGGGAGATGCTTTAGAAATACACAGGTTTGACTTTAATTCACCAATCAGCATTACTATTATTTGGTATAGAATTTGTGCTTGTAATCCCAATTTACATATTTGCAAATAGGGTAAAAATTAAACAAATGAGCAGAATTCCCATTAGTGCAGTATTTCTTATAAGCATATATACACATTTTCATTGTTTGTAATTATTTTGTTTTTCTCCTTTTGTTTAAAATGCTTTATTAACCAATACTTCTATTAACTTACAAATGTCCAAATTTTTCTATCTCAGAATCTTTATTTCTGAATATCATTTAATTTTTAGTGTAACTTTGTGACATAATTAGGGCAGGTATATATTTGTATACATAGGGAGAAAGGGAGGGAAAGTAAGAAGTTTATACAAGATATAGTTAATTACTGACGAAGCTAGAGCTCAAACCCTAAATGTTTCATCTGTAAATGGGCAAAGAAGTAGCATAATTGCGAGGATTTGGTGAAGTAATTATATCAAGAAATAAGCTCACTCACTGTTCAATCAATAATGATGATTATCGTCAATAATGTAGGGGAGGAAAATCTTCCTTCTATCTTCTTAGGTTCTGTGACTGAGAATTAAATTAATGTAAGACAGACTAACAGGGAAAAAAAGCATACAAATTTTATTAAATACTTTTCCATACACACAGGAGTCTTCATAAAGAAAATAAAAATCCAAAGAAGCTGTTAGGCCCAAAAGCCTAAATACCTTTTTTAAAAAATGTGTTAAACATTGTGAGGATGTGACAAGACAGGGGAAGTAAATTGTGGGGCAGTGACGAGGAAATATACGGGGGAAATTAATGGAAGATGGGTTGTTTAGTAGATTGGTTTGTCCAGATTCATCTCAGCTTCAACTCCCAGTCTCCAGTGATAAGAATGTTCTTTTCTTTCTGATATGGGGAAAGCACCTGTCTCATGGGAAATTTTATGATTTGCATTTAGAATAAGGTCAGGGAGGCTTTCCTACACCTGCTGTTTCTCAAATGCCTTCAGCTAGAAATAATCAATATAACAAAGCAGCACATCTTGAGGTGGCATGTTCAAGGTCATCAAGCCTGTATTTCCTCAATATTTGTTTTTGTTTTTGTTTGTTGTTTGTTTGAGACAAGGTCTCACCCTTGTCACCCAGGCTGGAGTGCAATGGTGCAATCACAGCTCACTGCAGCCTCAATCTCCCGGGCTCAGGTGATCCTCCCACCTCAGCCTCCCAAGTAGCTGGGATTACAGGCATGTGCTACCATGACTGGCTAATTTTGTTGGTTTTATTTTTGTAGATGGGGTTTCCCCATGTTGCCTAGGCTGGTTTCCTGAGCTCAAGTGATCCTCCCTTCTTAGCCTCCCAAAGTGCTAGGATTACAGGCATGAGCCACTGCGCCCAGCCTCCTCAGTTTGTTTTAATATCTACTGTTTTTAGAAAATCTACATCCTTTGAAACATACTTAGTAATCCAGCTAATCTTGAGACTAAGATACACCAGAACACTGCACAACTCAAAGCTTTCAGGAACACAAGTGTCTGAGGATTCATTTACTACTTAAAGGAGCAGAGGCTTTTTCAGGTACTTACGCAGACTTGGCTCAGCATCTTTCTGAAAAACCAAGAGAAGATCTCTTAAAGACCATCATCTTATGTGTACCTAAGTCAGGCGTCCTTTATCTGCAGTACTCTAGGGAGTGACATGCATTGAATGATGTCAAACATTAGAAATAATCGTTCCAATATCTTCTTCCTTGCAATCTTCCGTCAGCACTTCTAAGAACAAGGAAATGAGCTCATCAGCATTTCAGCTCCTCCTCCTTTTTTCCCCAAACAGCTCTGAGGAGGCCTGAAAGGCACAACTGGGACTTCCAGTAACACAGTGTAGAAGGAAGTCATTAGCTAAAAGCTTAATCACCAACTTGAGCAATCAAGAGGTCCCTTTCCAACAGCTTCATAATTTTGCTGGATCTGAATTCAATATTTAGTAGCATTTACAAATACATATTTGCTTCAAAAAACTTTTCTCCAAATCCCCTCTTTATTGTGCATAACCTATATTATCTTAGTTTCATGTTAAATGGAACTAAGGGGTAGTGCTCTTGTACCACTGACCTCTACTCATATCAATGCTTGTTACACTAGTAGCCCCCAAAAAGGTACTTTAATTCTAGGATTCTTGGATGTCTTTTTCTATCAGGGTAAAATACATAAACATCAGTGGGCCCTGAAAGGGTATGGACATTTTAATGTTATTTCATTGTGTAAGTAAATCCCAATTTATGGTATAGTCATTTTCCTGAAAACTGCAGAGATGTCATTTCCTCCTTAGGTAAAATGGCTAAAATTAAAGATACTGACTATGATACTAAAGGCAAAGACATCTAATAATAAATAAAGTTGAAGTTTTATGATGAGGAGAAAATTAAATAAATTTTATCCCTGAATTGCTTGGACATTCTGGTATACCCTGACTACATAGTTATGCTTTGGTTAGTTAACATCCATTCGTCTCTTAGTGTTTGGCTCCCTCTCTCCCTTCCTCTCTTCCTCTTTAAATCTCATTTTTCCTCCTCCCCTACTACTAACATACTCACATTCTCCCACCTATTCCTAGTCCACCTTTTAGATATAAGGTGGCAGTGGAGGTCCGTATACCCATATACCCCCACATCTTCATGCCCACACCTCCACAACACAAAGCCTTAAGCATGTTGAGGAGACTCCTTCCAGTTATTCTGTTTAGCCATTCACACTAATCTAGGATTGAGTAATAGGGTCTCTCACTAACAATAACTCAATACGGCATTCATGGCTCGGATTTGACCTTTGTCCCACAAAGCTATTTATAACGCAGCTATGAGAATATTTACAGTGTCTATATGCCAAAATAATGTATTTGGAATATTTAATAAAAGGAATGTATTGTATTGAGCATGAATCTTTGACTAGAAATGAACCAGTGCCTACTTGGCTACTGGCCAGCTATTGTTTGGTGAATAAATCTAAGCCTGAGTATATAGCAATAATTATACAAAAAACCAGAAAACTACACTACCACTTCAGATTCCCAGTGAGGTGCAAGGTAGTAAGTGTCTTATCTAAAAAATGTAATGATTTTACGTGTCAGAATACCTTGGTGGGAAAAGACAGTGCATTGAAAAGTAAGGTACTGTTTTCATCGTTCTTATTAAGAGCTCTCAAATTAGGTAACTTTAAAGTACCTACTTAAGCACTTAAGCAAAGATTAAAATTGCATTTATTTTGCAAATCAACTATCAGTTCAAGTATTGCTTCATTAGGCTTTTCGGAATTCACTACGGGAAGATGAAACGCTATCATAAATTAACTATTGAACGGATACCCAGGATGTGTAACCACTACATTTTCCCTAACCATATGAAACTGCAGAGCAGACAGTTTTTCATTTGATTGTTTCAAACATAGCAATTGATGTTTCCTTGGGCAAGATGTAATACACTTATGTTTAATTATAAGAATGACTTTATTCACCATCACTTTCTATTAGGCAGACTTATGGATTTTTGGAAATAATTCCACCATTCTTTACTATAAGCAGAATCACATTCAAGAACCATGTTCTCTCTAAACCTACAAATTACATTTTAAGGTATTTTCTTGTGATTTGTTTAATTTTCCTCTGTGGGTATACTGTGCTAATTATCTAAACTTTACAATAGAAACAGTGGAGAAAAACAAATGTCTGTCAATTACAGCCATTCTAAAACAACCTCTGCTTCCATGTTAAATCTTTCTGTTTGTTGTTTTCTCTACCTGTTTTAATGCAGTTGTGCTGGTATTCCATGCAAATTTGGGAAATATTTTTTCTCATAACATTTTAATAGAATTATTTTTCTGTGTTTTATAAATATTTACAAACATATTTAATATTTGCATAATATTCCATCATATAATGAATTATTTAGTTTATATAGCCGCATCTTAATTGTTACACATTTAAGATTATTTTGATTTTTTGCCACTTAAATATAAAAAATTGTAATGAACATCTCTATGAAAAATGTATTTATTTACTAACTAAGCAAATATGTACTGAGTGCCTATCATTTGCCATGTACTCTTCTAGATGCTGGAGATAGGCGAGTGAAGCAAATAGACACAGGTTTTTGCCTTCATATGATTTACATCCTGATAGGAGACAAACAGTAAACAAAACAATCAATTTAAATATGTGACATGCTTGATAGTGGCAAGTTGCACATAGAAAAATAAAGCAGAGAAGGGGGAAGGAATGGGCTGCAATTTTAAATCAGTGGTCACGGGAAGTATAATTGAGAATATGACATTTAAATAAAGACAGAAGAGAAATGAAGGTGCAATCAACTGTATGTCTTGAGGAAGAACATTCCAAGCAAAGGGGACAGCAAGATGCTTTACTCCCATATTTGGAGTTCTTTTAAGAAGGAGTGGAATTATTGGACCAAAGAATGTTAATATATACAGCTTATAACACATCTTTTTAAAAAAAAAAATTACGTTATCCTTCAAGCATTTTATTGGTCAGTAAAGCTCTAGTTGAAATGCCATTTGTCCATGGTAATATTTTCATAGTAATAGTTACTGTGAAATATTATAAGTTGCATGCTGCTTTCTGAATTTTTTATAATACTTAAAGTCACTCAATTTGATGGAGTAATTCAGATACTATTATATTAATATTGCATTATTGTTACTTATTCCTATTTTTTCCTAAAGTTTAATGCTTACAAGGAAAATGAAGTATTTGTCTGATGGATTCAAAACTTATTTCACAGTGTACCTAAATGTTAAAATTTGAAATATTTGAGAGATGGCAAATATGAAAGAAAATTGTCTTAGCATGTATCCGAGAATGATTCCACCTTATGACATATATTACTGTAAATAGACTATGAGACGGGCATGTGCTCATAAAATATGAAATAGTGGTGCTTGTTTTGAACAAGGCAGGGATATTAAGAATGGAATGTTACTAAATTTAGAAACCCAGGAGAAAATTGTGAGTTCTTGATTTAGAAACTTAATGTAATGAGAGAGTTTTTTCCGTCTTACCAAATATGAGTTCTGCTATGTCATTCTCTTTTCTTTCCACTTTTCGAGTATGTTTTCCTAAAGTTTAAAAAAATAAAATAAAATTCTACTCTCAAAATAGAAAAGGCATTATTCACGTGGCTTGTATTTTCCATCTCAGTCCATGGTGTTAGCATTTGCCATTGGAATTACCTCCTCTCCTCATCACTCCAATAGTTTTAAGATCAGTAAATACATAAATAATAAACAATAAAACAAATATATATTAAATATAGTGAAAAGTTATTGAAATATTTTTAGATGACAGAAAACATTCTGGCTATCTGTGTCTAGATGTAATTCTTTATGTAGTCAATGTATTAAATATTTGTTGAGGACCATTATGATGTCACCCAAGCATAGAAGACCCTTCATGGTCTGGGCTCCTTATTTCTATCCTTTTATCTATCACCACTTGCTCCTCCTTCTTGTGGCTCCAGCCATACTGACCATTTGCACTTCTTCAGCTGTGTCATTCTTTTCACCTCGTTTCATGATCTTTGCACTTTCTACTCCCAGAAAATAAAAATGGCAAGACCTCTCCTTGGTTCCTCTTTACCCAATGACATTTTTCTTATCCTTGAAGCATCATCTGTGAACTCTTCTGCAAAGCCGTCTTTATCCCTTATTACCCCAATTACCATGAGTCTGGGTTAGGTTTCCATCACGTACTATTTAACTTATTTCCTTCCTCCACTCTTTAACCTCGTATTATAATAGTGGGCATACACTATTATCTGGTGTGTGTGTGTGTGTGTGTGTGTGTGTGTATATACCAGAAATAAACTTTGAGCTCTCAGAGAACATGGACCAGGCAATGCATTTATTTTTCAAATTCCACCAGCAAATACAGTATTTAACCCAAAGTAGCACTAAACAAATGTCTCCTGACTAGCATAGTTCAGATAAACAAAATATAACATGTAGCTCATTGAGTTGAACAACAGCCTTATTTCCAAAGGTAGGCTTGCATGTTTGTTTGTTTCATGTGGCCTCACAGGTAACTGTGTGTGTGTGTGTGTGTGTGTGTGTGTGTGTGTGTGTGTGTGTGTGTTTCTTACTCTGTCAATTTTATTTGCGCTCAAACACCCTCTAGGTGGAATTTTAACATGTTATTGGTAAATCATTCTTCTTTTTTAAAAAATTGTACTTTAAGTTCTAGGGTATATGTGCACAACGTGCAGGTTTGTTACATATGTATACATGTGCCATGTTGGTGTGCTGCACCCATTAACTCATCTTACATTAGGTATATCTCCTAATGCTATCCCTCCAGCCTCCCCCACCCCACGACAGGCCCCAGTGTGTGATGTGTTTTTTGTGTTTTTTAAAATTTTTAAACAGCACAGCCTACTTTAAAGTTGCTAATTCTTAACAAGTCATGTATCATTAAACAAAGAGCAGGTAACTTGGGAAATCCTACAGGTTTTGGCACTAGGCCCAGACCCTTGCAAACACATCAAGATCTTGTCAAGGACCCCCTTAGCGTTGGCTTACCAGAGAGTGTGGGATTAGCCCAGCAAATCTAAATGCTAGGTGTTAGGATATCATCCTTTTCTGGATGACAACCCTAAAGGGGAGACTTATGACCATACAGAGGACCAAGGAGATGCTACAGTCTCAACTCAGCTAGACATACTGGCCACCAGGCAATTAAAAATCTTTCTTATCAAATAACTAATAAGGATTACCTAATCATTGCTAAATACTTTAATTATATCAGGCCTGATATAAATCTGATGCCATGCTTTGTGTTATGAAAAGCATATTGAAGAAGTTGAAGACACTCTCCCGGTGTTCAACAAGCCTATACATGATTAGGGGAATTTGTCTAAGAATGGAAAACTCTTAGTCAATAGTAAAGGAGAAAAGTGGAGACCTTGTTCAAGTTGTGTAGTGTAATTCCATAAGTGTAGGAAAAAAATTTGTGGTGTATTTTGAAATTGATGTAGGGCTGGTCCATACTAGTCACTGAATTCGAAGGTATGATCAGAGAAGAGAAATGGATAGGACAGTGTGATGAGAGACCATGAGTACTGAGCACCTGGAATGAGAAGGAACTTACCAAGGTGGCAACAACAAAGAAGCTGTATTTGTGATTATTTCCCCATTCGTAATTATATCTAAGCCTAGCCTTACTACAGACTAAAGGAAATCCATGACTGGAGTGGAATGTTTCAAGAGACCTTCCTCAAATAAGGCCGTTGAATAAAGATTATATACTTAGAAGCATGACTGAGCATAAACATGCTAGATATCTAGTATCTGCAATATAATAGCTGGTCAGTAAATTTATGCTGCGCGTTTGAAAGTTATTGTGTCTTGGAACTGACTGCAATAGTAAATAAGACCGTGATTCCCTTGGGCTGATCATATATTGGCCTAGATGAAACAGATGGTCTCATCAAGAAAAATGTGAGATGTTGTCTAACTTTAAAAATTTATTGTACTTTATAGCCACAAAAATTCAAAATATTTAAAGTTTAGTTACTTATATTTTCTCATTTGAAACATACAAAAACTCTGAAAAGACTCCCTTCTGGCTTTTCTATCTCTTAATATTTGTAAGGCTGACATTTCCTACTATAGTATAATTAAGAGCCAAATTGCATGTTAATATTCATCTCAGTTTATGGATACAGAAACTGAAACTCAAAGAGTTTAAATCACTTTTTTTAAAAGGAAATATGTTTAGAAATTAAGTATAAACATATTTTGAACAGTGGAGGTAACAGTATTTTTATATTCATTATTTCCTTTAATGGTTGTAACAAGGATACAGAAGAGTGTTCAGTCACTTGTAGCCTGTAGCCTCTTGTTTGTCAAGGAGTGCTTGTTAGTCTTTATGTGACTAGACTCTTTTCATATTTGATACTAGTGACCCCTCCTCTCTTCCTTGGCTTCCATTGTATACTGTGTTCTCCTGATTTTCCTTCTCCTTGCTGGATGTTTCTATTCAGTATCTTTTATGAGCTCCTGTCCCTTTTCCTGTACCCTAAATGATACTCCTCCCCTGAATATTAACCTTGATTCTCTCCTTTCTCTCCGTTGTATCACACACTCATCATGGGAGACTGTTTTGCCACCTCGCATTTCAATGCTGGTGGCCCCCAAAACAGTATCTTGAGCCTGATGCATTCACTAAATTTATGCAAGTGAATTCAACTGTCTATAGGATATCATTCCAATGAAACATAGCTACTTAAAATACCATAAGTTGGAAAGTGAACTCATCATTTTTTCCCACTAAACCACAACCTGTTTCCTTCCTGGATTTCCCCATATTTGTGAATGATCTAGTAAGTCATAAGTTTAGGGCCCATTGCAGATGTCTGTCTGTCTCTCCATCCTTTGATAAAATCAAACTCGAAACTCTATATGGTCCACCTCCTAACCACTTATTTTTGCACTCTCCCTTATTATTATTGTCACTGCTTCTTTAGTTTTGGTCACCATCAGCTCTCTAGACTACTACAATCCCTGACTAACTTCCTTCTCTACCTACAGTCTTGAGATTTATTTACTATGCTATAAATAGGTTTTTGTTGTTGTTTTAATAAAGTATATGTCTGATCATATCATGTCTCTGCTTAAATCCCTTCCATCACTTGCTACTCTTTAAATAAATGCAGACTTGCTGCCTCCACCTTCTTCCCTTTTGCCTTGATAACTCTTATTAATCCTTTAGGATGTAGTTCGCTTGTTATCTCTTGCGTGCCTGCCTCAAGCTTCACCTCCCAAGTCTGTGTTAGCTATTTTTTTCTTGGCATTCCCATAACATTCATCACATGACTTTATAATTTCCTAATTGCTTGTCTGTATCCTCTACTAAACTACAATTCCTTTTAATGCAGAAACAGAGTGTTTGTACTCCCAGAATTCAGCTAAACATGTACATATTAGGTGTTCATAAATACTGATTGAGTAAACAGTTGAAGGGCAACCATTATTCGTTTCATTTTACTTAAGTGAAAACTGGAACTTAGGAAAGATAATTAACTTTCCATAGGACACACTGCTACTGAGTGAGAGAGCGGGATTAGGACATATTTTATTTTGTAAATGTTTTATTTTATATTTTATTTTAAAGCTAATATTCATCTCATGGCATTTTATCATATAATCATATTATTACTAAGCTAAGATTATAATTTTAAAGAATAAAATACAAAGAATGTATACATAGTTTAAATTTGCTAATGTATTGCCCACAGCCTGATGATTATTGTGGTCTCCATGGAAATCGGTAATTTTGGCGATATTTCTTTGGAGGAAACTTTGAACATTTTAAATTTACATTGGATAATCCAAAAAGTGCAATGGGAAGTGTGAAGACACTCAAAATACACTGCCTGGGGACAAAAGTTTAAGATACTAAACAAGAAGCAACTCTCATTCCCATTTTTGGGAGACCAATAGTGAACAAAGAGGAGATGTCCAAAATTAGTGACTTAAAAAATTATGAAGACATAAAAAGGTCATTTGATGGGTACACAGCAATACTGTGCACAGGTAAGGCAGAGAATGAGATTGTACAACCGTAAACATACATGGAAGAAGGTAGACAGAGTGTCCCTTATTGTGTATAAGTTGTCAATAGAAACAAATGTCTGGAATACAATGGGAATCTAGAATGTAAGTTGTATACCTTTGCTATGCTAGGCAGTGATGAATCCTGGAAGAAATAGCAGGAAGGTTAACAGCTGTAGCAGCCAACAGAAATATTGTTTTCAAAGAACTAGGATAAAAGATATTAGTGACAAGGAGACAAATGAAAAGATGATATTTTCTGTTGGTTGCTGAAATACATTTCTGCTGTACAGGATTCACATCAGGATCCATCTAGTGATAAACACACACTTTTTTAAGGTCCCTGATCAGGGCATTGAGTGAATTTGTGCATATTTATTGGAGAGGTGGGAATATGTGGTCAATTTCAGGTAATCTCGATGTATTCTGAGATGATTAAGAGTCCAAGGGTGGTTATAGCCATTTAAATCAGACGTAGGGACATTTTCTTTTTATTAAATATATTTATGCTAAAGAATGATCTGGTTTTTCCTGAAGTTCAAAGTTCCACAGCTATCCTATATTTTATTAGCTAAATCTGGCAAGTATACAGCAGTGACCTCAATGGATCATACTAATGCCCTGGTTTTAGCAAGTGACACTAAGAGGTCCAGTGCCCAGGAGGAGCTGCAAGAGTGGTATATATTGAGATGATACTGATCAACATTTGACTGGGCATTGAAAAAGAAAAACTTATTTATGAGTGCTGTCATCCATGGTAGATGGTGGAGAACTGGGTGAATTCCTTGTTCATAATGATAAAAGTCACATTTTGATTGAATTTTCAAGACCAACCATCAAAAGACTATTCTCAAAAGGCTGAGAACCATTAAAATGCTGTTAGTGATAGGAAGAGGGCAGTGGTTTTTGCTTTGTTAGTGTTAATAAGCTGTTTGAACAAGTGCTCAACAATAATTCAGTGCATTATGGGATATGAAAATGTATTTCTCTTTATTTTATTTCTTGCCTAATGTTCTGGGTAGTGTATTGAGATGGGAGAGGTGTATGTGAGGTGGGGAGGTGTGCGTGTTGGGGGTGGTTCTCTTAGATAATCATTCAGGAACTGAGACTGACAGTGGTTCTACCATCTTTAATGAGTGGCTAGTAATGTCACTCTATTTTTCCTCATTCCAGCCAACAAAAGAGCGTAGAAAAGCAAATGTGCACAATTTTATGGGCAAACCATAAAATTTGCACATATAGATTTCATTACAAGAGCTCAGTCATGTGACCATAAGTAGTTGCAAAGATGGGTGGAAAGTGTCATTCCAGCTACAATCTTATTGCTCTGAAGAAAGCAGAAGTGAATTTGATGGTCAGTTGTTTTTTTGGTTTTTTTTTTTTGTTTTTTTTTTTGCCACTGTGTTTTTCATCGTACAATAGAGTTGCACTACGGGACTTTTAGATAGAAAGAAAAGTAGACAAGGATAGCAAGGGACTGTTTTAAGTATTAGAAGCAATCTTTCCCATCATTTTGTCTCAAAGAAAATGTGGGGTAAAATGTGAGATAGGTGAGCACACTCTGCCATGCTCTGTATTGTTCTTAGTTTCTTTGTTTCTCCCATAGAGTGGGAATGTTGTGATTTGAATGTGATTTTAGTATTTTAAGGAACATAACAACATGACCACTGGATGTAAGTCAATCACTTCATCTATTATTTAACTGAAGATATCACGATCTATTTTAACACCGAAGAAAAAGGTGATATATTGGATTTAATGAGAAATGATACGTTATGATGATATACTTTATGGTGACAAGTTCTTTGGGGCACAATTTTGACTCTACATGAATTATCCTTTACTCAAAACTTCAGAACCTAATATCAACATAAAAAAATTATCCTTGCAAAACAAATAAATATACGCTATTTCTTCACAGTCCCTAGAGTTTAGCTGTTGCATGTTTTAAAGGTATTTCAAGTCTCATGCATCACAGACACCCAGACAGTTCTTCACAAGTAGTGAGGTCTGTAGGTACACAAAGGCAAGTAATTTACATGTTCCTTAAAGGTGCCACATAAAAGTAAGAAGAAAAATAGTAAGCAGCTTTGGAGGGTGTATTTGATCAGATCAAGTACTATCTTGGGCAATTTTATTAACATAATACAAATTAATCTTTACTTATCACAAAGAAGGTATTTCATAACAGATTGAAAATCTGAATTGACCATACACATGAAAAGCCTCATTAAAATTTAAATATAGAGTACATGACTAGTAGCAATCCTTTTAAACAAGTTAAGAAGAAGTTATGTTTGAATCTCTTGAATGGCAAGGGAGATATTCTTGCCTGTATTTAAATAAGTATTTAGCATAGCATTAGTACTGACAAGCGTTTGAATGCTAAATAAGAAGGCTGGGCACAGTGGCTCACGCCTGTAATCCCAGCACTTAGGGAGGCCACGGCGGGCAGATCATGAGGCCAGGAGATCGAGGCCATCCTGGCCAACATGGTGAAACCCCGTCTCTACTAAAATACAAAAAATTAGTCAGGTGTGGTGGCATGCACCTGTAGTCCCAGCTACTCGGGAGGTTGAGGCAGGAGAACTGCTTGAACCTGGGAGGTGGAGGTTGCAGTGAGCGGAGATTGTGCCACTGCACTCCAGTCTGGTGACAGAGCAACACTCTGTCTCAAAAGAAAAAAGAAAAGAAAAGAAGACAACATTAACGTGAGTAACAGAATTCATCAAAACCACCCCAAGTCAAGCAACATACAAGTGACAGCCAAATATCACATTTGCATTACTCAATGTTTGGAGCTATGCCTCAGAAAACAATTCCTGGAATAAAGCCTTAGGCTTATAGTTTGTGGCAGTGTTCAGTCCTGAGTAACCTGAATATTTAGCACCTTCTGACTCTAACCCCAGTAAAGACACTTTGGTTTCATCCATATTGCTAGGGGAAAAAAGAAAAGAAAAAAAAAAAAAAAACAGAAAACTATGTCAGTGTAATAAAAGGTTATTTTGAGGATAAGAACTTTCCTGAGTATATGGGTAGATCATTTCTAACAAACAGCTGTGTTTATGTAAAGTTTTGCTTATTAACCCTTATATCAACAACCTATACCCTATGAAGAATAAGTACAGAAACACACAGCATTGGTAAGTTTTGAGAGTTATGTTTTGCTGCCTCTAGAATATCACTGAGAAACTCTAGATACTATATTTATATAAACAGATACAGGAACAGTGTCTTTCCCTCCCTCCTGAAATAATATACAAAAAGAAGATAAACTGTGTAAGAACCTAAAAACAAAACTTTAAACATGAAATATGAACAAATAAAAATGACTGGCAACTTCACATTTTTGGAGATTCTGGCTCTAATTGGAAACTCCTTTGATAGTGTATATTTCCAACCCATGGATCTTACCTCCTGAGGCACATTTTCAACCCTAATTCTGACTATAGGCCAGGTGTACTTCAGCACTAACAGGCTCTGTAATCCTAGCCCACTGAATTCTTGTTCTTTCTTATTGATTTCCTGTGGCTATTTGGATTTTGAATTCTGTTTGTGGTGTTGTTCATCTTTTTGGCTTTGGTGATCGAGCTACCACAATGAAATTCTTGGCTCTTAAATACCTAGTGATATTGACTTGACTGGTCATTAGGCTATACCCTCTACTCAAGTAACTCTGGGGGAGAATTAATAAAATGTAAACCCTGTTTTGCTTCCCAACTTGCCTTTTGGTTTCAGTGACCTGAATTACAACACAGCTAGAGTGAACAGCACTTAGTGCCAAGTTTGGCATTATTGCCTGAGCTCATACATTTCCGAAATCACATGGGTGTGCTTGATGCTATTGATCTTTTTGTGATTTTACTGTTCACAGTTATTAAAAATAGACTGAATTATTGTAACCACAAGTAGAAAAGAAATTCTAGCATAACACAAAAATATGAGCAATTTCTACTGATGGCGTTCATAAAAATAACTATGAAATCATAATGTGCTTAAGTGAGAATCTATTTTTCTCTTAATTGAGCATAGTTTCTGTTATTTCAAATATAGAACATTTTATTCTATTTCACTTTTAATAGAACACCTCGTATTTATGACTAAATCATATTTAAATTTTACTTTTAAAGTTAAATATATTAGTTATGTTTTAAATGTTCTTGAGAGTCTTTAAAAAATAGTTTGTGAACACTTCTATTTCTGACTGTGCTGGAAATGTGGAAAAACTAGCATCTGACAAATAAGCCATTGGAACAAAATACAGAGATCATAAATGAATCTGCACATATATGATCATGAACACCTGATTTATGTCAAAGGTGCCACTGCAACATTTTGGAGAAATCATGTCTTCAGAAATAGTGCTGGATCAATTGGATATCTGTCTGGAAAATGTAAATCTTGACTCTTGCATCACACCATATACAAAATCAATTGTAGTTGTGTTGTAGACAAATTATAAAAGTTAAAAAATAAAGCTTTTATAAGACATCACAGTGGAATATCTTAATGACCTTGGGGTAGGCAGAAATTACCTGAACATGACACAATTTATATGAAAATGTAGCACAACTCCTGCAAATGAGAAAGAATGCTGAGGGTGGGGGAGATTTTCCCTAGACAAAAGTTCTGAATTGATACTCATAAATAAGAATATACAAATGTGAAAGTAGTTTGTGCTCAACATTATTAATCATAAGGAAAATTAAAATAACTTCACTACTACCAGAATGGCTAAAAGGGAAATAAAGGAAAAAAAAATCAGAAATTGCCAAGGATTGGAGGAATATAAAGAGCAACATGAAATTTCATACACTGCATATAAGAATGTGAATTAGTATAGTCTTCCTATTAAACTCTTTGCCAGTGTCTATTAAACTAGAATATGTACATACTTGCTGACCCAGCAATGGATTAATAGAATCAATGGACATACACACCCTACTGATTTAAATGAAATTAATCTATGAGATTCAGGACAATTGTTATGTTTTGAAAGTTAATGGCTAGACAGGATCATAAAAGAGGCTTCTGGAGTTCTGGTTCCAGTTATATCCCTATCCATTGTTGGCTACAAAGATGGTTAGCTTTGGGAAATTCTTTAAACTGTCCCTTTAAGATTAGTGCATTTTACAGTATATATGCTATTCTTGAAATACAACATTTTAAAAAATGTTGAGCAATTTTGTACATGGAAACCTATAGTTTAAATGCTAAATATTATCTGTATATGATTCTAAAAATTAACTAAGTTTCAAAAAACTTAGATATTACTAAAAGAATCTCTTTCCTGAGCTGGAAGGAGGGTAAGAATTATAGTAAATAATGTTTTGGTGGCAGTATACAGACAGACTTTTAAAGTATAACTTTTAGCTCTTCCACTGCCCAGTTGGGTAACCTTCAGCAAGTTAATTGAGTGTTTAATGTATCATTAAATAGACGTATTGCCTACTTTAAAGTGACTACATGATGACCAAAATACTTAATACATAGAAAGTACTTAAACAATTCCTGTCACAAAGTAAAAATTTAATACATGCTAGCTATATTACTTTGATTATTATTACTATTTTGTTGTCACTTTAACACCACTATATTAGGTCTGTAAAGTAACAATGAAAATATTACTATTAATATGTTATGCAATCTTAGATTAAGTCATTCATTGACCCTGTTCCTCAGTTTTGAAGCCTCTAGAGTAGTAGTAATAGAAGTAGTAATAGTAATAATAATGACAACGCCTGCCCAGTGATCCACAACCTAGGGAAATGGACTCCAGATTCTACACTGTTAGCCACTCTGCTCTATGGCTTTACAAAAACACCTGTTAGTCAGGATGGGCTAGGGTGTGCTACAGTAACAAGCAATCTCAATGTCTCAGTGGGATATATTGTAAAGTTTTATGTCTCACTCATGCTATGTACAATGAATGGGCTCTGCCCATTGTAACCTCTCAGGCACCTAGACTGACAGAAGATCCAGATCTTGCCATATGCTTCCATAATTATTAAGGCAAGGAAAAGAAAATGTAAGAAATTATGCCCTGGTTCTCAAAGCTTTTCATAAAAGTGTTCCAGGTTACCCCTGTTCTTACAATTTTGGCCAAAGCAAATCACAGGGATGCACTTAATCTCTTCAGAAGGTATGGAACTATAATCTTTCCAGGAAATAAGGAACCATAATATTTGGTAAACAGCACTAAAAACCTACCACAAATACTGAGAATATTATTTTCCTCAAATGTGAAAATGAACATAATAGTTATAATTAAAATGCAAAGAGCTATGTTACTATAAGAGATATTATTTAACCTAAATTTATTTTTGTCTCTAATGAGCATACATGTGGGATTTCATTTTGGGACAAACATCAATTATATTAACACATTTTTTATTACTCATCTCAGTGTTCGTTAATTTTTTTTTAATATTCCTCACTTATTGTCTACAACTAATTATTTGTGTCATATTGGTCATGTGCTTTTATTTTGTTATATAAGTTTACCATATCAAAAGACTTCCATGTAACATGCCCACTGGCATGTGTACAGACTGTCTATTTTGACTCCCTATATTCACTTTTTCAGTGATGTGTAACTCACTCTGTCTCCCAGGCTGGAGTGCAGTGGCACAATCCCAGGGCTCACTGCAGCCTTGGCCTCCAAGTGATTCTTCTGCCTCAGCCTCCCAAGCAGCTGGGACTACAGGCACCCACCACTACACCCTGCTGACTTATGTATTTTTTAATAGAGACAGGGTTTCACTATGTTGGTCAGGCTGGTGTCAAACTCCTGACCTCATGTGATCCACCCGCCTTGATCTCTCAAAGAGCTGGGATTACAGGCGTGAGCCACCACACCCAGCCAAGTGTTCATTAGTTCTAAGCTTTGTAACTGGAATAATTAATATTTACTTCAAATGAAACTCATAACCCCATTGTTAGTTTTTTAATTGCATGATTTAATATTATAAATTAGATAGCTCTTATATTTTCTGTTTTTACTTAAACTTGGAAACTTTGCCACCTAATAACTACACCTATAAACAGAATAAATGTGTCAAAACTTTATATAATTAAGACTGATTAAATAAGGTTTTTTCAGTAAGTTTAAGTTTAATCATTAAATTCTTTTTATTAAAAATGATTAAATGTTTCCAAAGTTTAATACCTAATTTGGAGTTACACATCACTGAAAAAGTGAATATAGGGAGTCAAAATAGTCTGTACACATGCCAGTGGGCATGTTACATGGAAGTCTTTTGATATGGTAAACTTATATAACAAAATAAAAGCACAAGACCAATATAACACAAATAATTAGTTGTAGATGATAAATGAGGAATATTAAAGAT
Organism: Macaca nemestrina; assembly: GCF_043159975.1. Lineage (NCBI taxonomy): Eukaryota > Metazoa > Chordata > Mammalia > Primates > Cercopithecidae > Macaca > Macaca nemestrina. Next base: position 28,699,762 of record NC_092126.1, on the reverse strand, counting down.
CCACTGGTAGTGCGCACTGTCTCCTCTGACCTGCAAGCAAGATCACAGATAGTGTGTGTTTATGCATCTACAGCTGGAATGATTGCAGATTAATAAAATTATGAAATCCTGTGGTTACCAGAAAAAGGCATGCTTCTCTTGGATGCCTTGTTCATCTTTGAGTGCCAGGGGCTCTGCACAAGGCAAAGAACACAAGTCCTCAATAGCAGTATTTTGTGATACTTAAGTATATTGAAAAGCTGAAAGATATATCTATGCTTTAGCTCTTCCAGTAAGAACCCAAGCAGTCTATTAGGACCGATATGTATGAAAAACAATAGCATTTGGGACTTTAAGTTGGCAAAAGTTCACTTCAGTATATAGTAATAAAAGGGTTTTTTTAAACCGTGATAATTTAATAAGGCTGCATTACCAGAAGTATTAAAACTAATTCTAAACACACTATTAAAATTATTATTATCCCACTCAATAGGCAAAAAATTTTTAAATTTTATAACATCAAGTGTTAGCAAGGCTATGGAGTAACAAGAACTCTGCAAACAATGCTGGTGGGAATTGTGGATATTTGCCCCTGTCTCCCACACTGGCCAGACCACTTCTGGGATGGTAAATTTAATTCCAAGTACCTTACAAGAGTGGTTTTCTTTTTCTTTTCTTTATTGTATTAAAGACTTGAAAATTCCTTTTTAAAATCAAAATTGATGAGGAGGCTTACTATGTAAAATGAATAAAAGCTCAGCCTGAAAATTGGAAAGGTTGGGTGGGTGGAGGTAGAACCCAAATCCTTCCTTTCTTCCATGAGGCTTTTGTGAAAACTACCAAACTAGAGAGTATCATCAGGCCTCTGAAGAGGAAACCGTATCAGTAAGAGATGGTTGAAAGAAATGAAGATATTCAACCTGAGAACTGAGAGATGAACTTGACGGCTGATCTCAGATATTTACAGAAAGAGCTTTGGGCTGGGAGAGGACAATGTATTCTGTGCTGCTGCTGAGAACAAAACTAGAATAAAGGAAAAGAAGTTATGAGAAAGAAGACATTTCCTCTGACTTGAGAAAAGCAAGAAAGTGATGGATACTCCACTTATATTGATTTGATCTTTATAAATTATAAGAATGTATTAAACTATATGCACCCCCAAAAGATGTACATTGGTCATGTATCAACAGAAAAAAGAAAATTTTTCTAAAACATGAAAAAATAACTACCTAATGATGGACATCGCCAACTAACGCAACTATGAATAATTGACCCTACAGATACAAAGCAAAAGCCAATACCAGCATCAACTACACCTCAATCTACCTGATTGCCCTTTGTCAGCTTCATTTTTTCTCCTAAATGTAGTTGTTCTTAAATGCTGTTTCTCACTGGGCCTGCTGCTCTTTCTATTCCATTAATCTTTCACTTCAGGTAAGCAAGAGGGACAAATCTGACAAGATGAGCAACGGTCAAGTGATATGAAACTCTCATCCACTAATATTGGCAATCAATTGCAATTATTCTTAGAATTGTTAGTCCCTCAAGCCTCTCTTCATTAATCAGCTCTCTATTCATTCGTCCCACACCTTCTAGCTCAAATTTGCTGTGATATTGTACTGTGTTTGAAAGAGTGCCTCATAAGCAATGAAAAAAACAGAGAATCTTTGAATATTAGTTGGCAGCTGGTTTAATTAAATATCTCTCCACCCACACTGTACTACATTGATTAATTTTTAAAGAAATGGCTAAATGAAGACATTATTTGTATGTGGTGCATATGCTTTCATGCACACTATTGTATTTTAATTTACTTTTTAACAAGTAAGCCAATATGATTTTAAAATTATTTCCCATCTGTCATGCATGCTAATAAAGTAAAGAAACCTACTAATTTATGCCATATTAAATTTAGCCTCTTTTTTTGTGCTTTTTAGTTACATAGTTCTTCAGGAAATCAAACTAGAAAAAATGGATTTAACCTTTCTGCTTTTTAGTCCACATAAATAGACATTTAGTGTGGGATATAAGTGAAATACTCCCTTTTGGCTGCCTTAAGAGCATGGAATAGAATATGTACACATTTTTCTCTTGATTATTTGTCTTTTATTAATCATTCTATGTAAAACTCAAATACAATAAGGCAAACTGATCACTCTGCAAAATTATTAACTGTCATCTGAAGCATTAGATAATTCAGTTATATTCTGCTTCTTTTGGGTGGGTATATGATGATGAGTTTTTTGGAAATTCTACAAACCACATAGAGTATGTATGGTAATTCTGCATTACCCTGCTTATTTACTCATTGGTGCCATAAAGGATCATTTATGCATATGTAAGCACATGGAGACCTTAAGATTTCTAAGTGAAAAATCCTTTTGAGTTAATTTGTTATGGATTTTGAAATTTCTTAAAAATTTAAACTGTGTGTATATGTGTGTGTGTTTTGTACTTATGGACAATTGTGCAAATTGATCATAAATGATATTAACCAGAAAATTACATATAAAACTGTAGATATTAGTGAATACACTTCTATGTATTTTTTTAAACATTATACTTATGCTTCTAGACTCTCAAAAATGAAAGTTATACTGCTGCTTTTCAGATAGGTTATAGATTGTCTGGAGATCACACTCTTATTGTAATATTTAAATAAATCGTTGATTTAATTAGCCAAAGAAACAAAAATCTTAAAGGGAGTGAGACAGCTACATGGGGAGGAGTAGCTGCATTCAGTGTTTGTGAAACTCCACTCTGTTTCTATGATTCTGTCATGAGGGACACCAGATCTAGAAAGCTCTTCCTCATCACAATCTTTTTATTCTGTGCTTCCTTCTCTTTCAAAGAAGAATCTGTACTTACCATCTCTACAGTTCTCTTAAATGGAAGGAAATATTTATAAACATTGAGTTATCCTGGTTCGTGAACACCACCACCACATCCTCACCACTGGATAGAAAACAGAGAGACTTCTCTGTTATCCCTGAACAAAAGCTTAGCCCTTGTACTTCCAGAATCAAAGACAGTTCATCTCACCACATTTAATTCTGTGACCCTAATTTAATATTATTTTACCTGGGTAGTGCTGATGCTGAATTTGATCGAAGGACTACAATCAGAAATGCATTTCCTTGCACTGACCTATTGTTATTTCCTCTAAAATATATTTAGAAGTGCAGTAATCATTTAGATAATGGAAAGAAAATGGGATTGAATGTCAAAAGACATCCTCTGTCTCTGTTGCTTACTATCTGCATGACTTCAAACAATTTACTTAAATCTCCTGTGTCATTGTTAAAATGCAAGTGACAGCAGTCCACCTGAGAGGATGGCATGGGAAATATTCAAATTAATGAATGTGAAAAAGTGTTTTGTAAATATACCAGAACTATGTCTGTTCTTATGAGTATGACAAAAGTAGTTATTTGCTTTGAAATCAGCTACCAAAAAATAATATTGATTGGATAAACATACAGTCCTTGCAAGTGTACCATACACTTTATAAGTGTACCATAGACCTAGAAATCTTTGAAAATAATATATATCTAAGTTTTCCCCGTGAAAATAAACCAAAAAGTTTTCAAGTATGTCAAACATAGATTTGTATAGATGTTTGAAAATCTTTTATTCTTTTACTATTATCTCTTTGTGTATAAAAGTCTTATAATTACTTCTTTTTAAACCTAAATTTAGCATATTTCTTTTCATTCCATTAACTCAATTGAATAATAAATTGTTTTTTAAAAAGCTATTTAAACTAATATTCTGTAATGACTTATCCAAGAAAATACCTGTTTTTTTTTTCAGAAGTCTGAACCACTATTTTGTTCTTTAGTCAAGCACATAACTAACCACATAGCTTTAAAAATGTTGCTGTATCAATCAACCATAAGTCATTCACTTCATTCATTCTTCCATTCATGGGAGTGCCGCTGGTATGTATATGGACGATGGCAATGGGTTTTCTGTGAAAACTGTGGTAGATCTCATGGCCACTTATTCAAGGAATTTATCCCCTTTAATTTTATAACGAACTTATGGGCTTGTCTTAGCCTATATTGTGGAAACCAAACATCACTAATGGGCTCAATAAACAACTCTGGGTTTCCTTACTCATGAGACTTTAAATGCTTCACCTGTGCTTCCTTTTAGAAAACATGAAATTGAAATATTTGCTTTATTTCAAAGTGGGTGGTCTGAGGTACTAAATTGCATTGCTAATGCATGAGCCTAGAAAGATAAAGAGGAAGAATGAAGGTTCACGTGCTACTCTTACAGTCTGAGGGCATTCCACTGACCTGTCTCCTTCACGGTGGCCATGCTTCCATGGTCCGGTGGTGCTTTGCCACGATAGCGTTTTAACTGTGCAGTGGAATTCACCTGGGATTGTTCTTATCCTATGTGAGTGCTTTATTAATTAGCTTCATTCTTTCGTATTCTCAATATTAACAATAAAATTATCTAGGTATTTTTATTTTTTGACAAAAAAGTCACTTTTAATAATTCAGTTTTTAAAGGTTATATCATTCACAATAGACTAGAACAACGATTGTTTTCTTTTTGGGTCACCCAGAACTTGCCTCTAGATCTGTGATGAGACTAGTCTCTGTGAAGATACCACAACCCCAAGTCCTGAACTGGAATTCAGGAGACTTGGATTTGGGTCTTGCTCTTTCACTAACTTGTTGGAAGATGTAATCCTGTGCTTCAGTTTTATCAGATGTATCACCCAGGGCAAGTCACTTGACCTCTTTTATGCCTCAATTTCCTCATCTGTAAAAGGAGATAATAGAAATGACTACCTCTTAGCGTTGTAAGGCATCAATGAGATTATGATGATAAGGGACTTAGAACTGTACTGGGCTCATACTAAGAACCTATATGTTATCTACATTAATACTAATCTGCCTTGTCATAACTCCTGTGTATTTCACCTCACAAGGCTATACTGAGAATCAAATAACGTAAGTATTGTGTTAGTTTTTATTGCTGCATAGCAAACTTATCAACTTAAAACAACATCCATTTACTATCTCACAGTTGCTATATGTCAGAAGTCCAGGGATGGCTTAGTTGGATCCTCCAATCAGGAATTCAAAAGGCTGACATCAAAGTGTCAGCTGAGTTGTGTTCCTTTCTGGTGCTCAGGGTCTTCTTTCAAGCTTATAGGGCTGTTGGAAGCTCATAGCGATGTCATTTGATCAGCACTCAGGAGACCTCATATATTGTAAAACACTCAGTAATATATAACTAAATAATGATGCAGGGAAAGATTGAAAGCAATTACATCTTTCATTAAAATAGAATTTAACCTAGAAATTCACACAAGAAACTACCAGTACTTTGTTAATAGGAGTGCCTTCAGGGCAGGGCTGAATTCCGTATCAACACAGAGATTAGTAAAACTTTTATACATGGAAATAATATTATATAAAATAAGGAATACAGACTTAAGATTATATTTAGTGGGTGTTTTTGTTTTTGTTTTTGAAACAGGGTCTCAATCTGTTGCCCAGGCTCTAGTGCCATGGTGCAATCATGGCTCACTGAAGCCTCAACTTCCTGGGCTCAAGTGATTCTCCCACCTCAGTCTCTGGAGTAACTGGGACTACAGACATGTAGTATGCTCAGCTAATTTTTTTGAATTTTAGTAGAGATGAGGTCTCGTTTTGTTGCCCAGGCTCATCTCGAACTTCTGAGCTCAGGCAATTCTCTTGCCTCATCCTCCCAAAGTGCTGGGATTACAGGCATGAGCCACCATGCCCGGCCTGTATCTGTATTAAAACTTGACTCTACCACTCTTGGCAATATTATTCTGGATTAATTCCTTTTTCTTCCTGAGACTTGATTTCTGACTCTTAAATCAGAGTAACACTGTTTACTTCAGGAGATGTACTGGGAATAAGTGAAATACCCTATGCCAAGCTATTAGAACAGTATCGGGTACATAGTGAACACTTAGTAAGTGATGACTATTGTTGCCATTGCTGTCATTATTTATTTTAATAATCTTAACATGTGGCTTAATGTCTGGAACATATTATGTGCTCAGAAAATATTACTTCTTTCACCCTTCTTCAGTATCTGTTGAGTTGAACTGGATCTGTAGAGGAGAATATTTTGGATATTATCAATCTGAACTAGGCTAAGTGGTTGCCATTTGCCTAATTTTATTTAATTTTCTACAATTTTCTTCCTCCCTTCCTTCCTGCTTGCTTGCCTGCCTGTCTCCCTTCCTTTCTTCTTTCTTTCATTGTCTTTCCTACCTTCTTTCTTCTTCTCTGTCTCTTCCTTTTATTTCTCCATCTTTTTTTTCCCAAGCAGATATTATTTTAAATTTCCGAACAACTTATGTCAGCAAGTCTGGCCAAGTTATCTTTGAAGCAAGATCAATTTGCATCCACTATGTCACAACCTGGTTCATCATTGATTTAATCGCTGCCCTGCCTTTTGATCTCCTGTATGCTTTCAACGTCACAGTGGTGAGTAAAGAGCTCCCCGCCACGTGGCCTTTAAGGTTGATTTATTTTTCCCATGTTTAGGTTTTAAATGGTTGTGGCGATTTATGCTTCCAGGGTTTTGTACCTTCTTCAATAAAGATGCCCTGATGCCCAGTGATATGCAGGCCAGATTCTTCAGTTGATGAAGTTATTTCCTTTTGACATTCATATTACCTGTTCTTGCTTTTATAAATACCCAGAGCCAAGAAACACAGAAATGCTGAATTTATCATAAATATTGACCCACTAAACAAATTCTTTTTTTTGAATTCCATAAGGATTTAATTGGAATTGCTTTATATTTACAGATTTATCTGAGGATTAATGGATTTCTTCCCATATTACATTTACTTAGTCAAGGATATAGAAAATACTATACAGACTTGAAGGAAACCATCTGCAGGAATTTAAGCATCACTTTATATTACCTAGGCAGATACTTGTCTCAAGAATTTGCTGGAGAGTTTGAAGATTTTTTTTTCTGCTTTTATGACCCTTAACTCTCTATTTCTTTAGTATTTTGTTACTCATTGGCAAAACCGACTGAAGACTGATCAAGATAGAGAGGACTGTTGATTTTAAATGAAGGAATTCAACCACTTCTTAGAAGTCCTTGTAAAACTGTTGGATGTAGCAAAAACCTAAATGATATGACTAATGTAAAACTTGAGAGTTCTCTTGAATTTGCATGAATCTTGGTACCTTCTTTTTCTTGCTCTAAATCCCTTACCCTCATGTAGCCTCACAGGACAGAAAGCATATCACTTGTAGTAGTAGCCGTTTTTATAATATGATGATTGGTATTCTTAAAAGTATTAAATGCTCCCTTATAAAGAAACTTTTAGGGAGGCCATTTGTGAAGCAGTAATGCAATTTTCTGCTAGAGTAACCAATTATGGCATGTAAAAATTTATTAAACATTAGTTCAAATTAAGCAGATATTCTATTCAATTGACAGTGCTTCATAGAAATCATATTCTCTTTCAAAAATTTAAAGGCATAGTTTTAAATATTACACACAATAATCACAGTTTCAAATACATTTATTATTAACTTCAGAATGAATGTAGAATTGTAATCCCGACTTGTTAGTGCAGACTTGTGCATTTGTTAATTGCCTGTACAATAGTTTCTTTTTATTCATTTTCTTTTTAAGTTGGGAAGTTGATAGTGCCAACATCTTTAAAACGTTTGTGACTCAACTGAAAGGAAAGCTCCCAGGAAAAATCTAGTATATATCAATCACTGCTACACTGAATTGTTATCCAGGCTTTCTACAGTGCTTTTTAAGATTGAATTTAACTAGATAAGTGTACCATCATGAAATAGTAATGGCTTAAAACCATGTTTTTGCAAGACTGCAGAATAAGCATGTAATTCACAAAAGGTTAAAAAAATTTCCAAATTCCCCTGGCAAATTGTTTTAAATTGTTCATTAATTATTTAATACAATTCCATTTTAAATTAATTTGCTGCTTTGCTACTAAAAATGAATACATTTTTTATGTCCCATTTTTATTTGAGTACTGAGCAAATAAGGTATTTTAAATATGCATATATAATATATATTATAGGTATATATAACATACACTTTCATATCATTAGCATTCTCATTCCCCAAAATTAATATGGATGAAGAAATGTCTTAAAAGTCTAATTCGCATGTTTGACGAATTTTAAATATTTATATACTTTCACTACACTTCTGCTCTCTTTTCATCAATCTTATGTAATCTAACACAAATGCTTCATAAATAATACAAGGTATAGAGCAACATCTATGTCAAAAAAAAAAAAAGAAACAGGGGAAGGAAGAAATCTGTTTTCACTGATACTTGTTCTGCTTTTCACAGGAGTGAGCATATGAGCATTGAAAAAGCTGGCACCTAAATTCATTATCCCTCTTAAACAAGTTAGTCAGGACAAAATATTCGGTAATATTTGAACAGAAAAGCTTGTTCAAGGTATTATGTTTTCTTCTCAGGCAAATGTAAGTTATGAGGAATAACTTACGGGTTATGCTCTTTTACAACAAAGACTTAAAAAAAGAAACAAATAAATAACAAAATGTGTTTGTCTCCCAAATCTGAAATGTGTCCAGTTAATGCATCTCCATAGGTGACATTCAGAACTGCATAAGCTTTGGCTTTGGCTCTGCTCACAATTGCTCATGGCAGTTCTTTTAAGTAGAGATCACATGCTTTTTGAAAACTAGTATGTATATCACTGTAAAAGGCACTTATAAGAGATAAAATTATGAATAAGACATAGGAAGGTTGATAGAGTAGAAAGGGCAGAAGTATGAATCCAAGTTCTATCACTTACCATCTGAGTAACTTACTTGGGGAAGTTAACACTAAAATGTCCGTAAAATGGGCATAATATAATTCCTACAGAGTTTTTGACCAGACTAAAAATGCCACATATCTATACAATGCTTTTCTAAATGTCTAAAACCTAAGAAGACCTCACAACATGTTAGTTCGCCTCCTTTCTCTCTCTTTCTCCCTTCTGGGTGATAGCTAGGAGGTGGTCATATCCATTTGGTAAAAGGGGAAACTCACATTTGATAGGGGGGTTCAATGAATGCCCCTGTCTATGAGTAGCTTACAGTTCTCATCAGTGACAAATTTGAAACAGCATCCAAAGAGTCAAAAGAATCCTCTCCCTTTTCAGATACATATTGCCATCTAAGTCAAATATGCTTCTTTCTCCTATCATTCTTCAAGAGGCAACATTAAAACTTTAGCAAGAAGCTATTGACTCTGATGGGAGCAAGCATAATTTTTTTAATGCCAGTTTTTATTGACTTAAGAATGAACATAGAACTATCTGGGTCGTCTGGACACCAAGGTTCATGTTCCTAATATTTGCAAATGGCTATTGTCCTCATGTACAAGCAACTCCACATTCTTTGCTCAAATATCCCCTGTCTGGTCAGAGAAAATGGGGAGACTGTATCAAAATTATGTGTGCAGATGCCTGCCTCCATTTGGGACTTCCGTTCCAGTTTCATTTCACTTCCAAATTGTCACCTAACCATCAAATTCATCTACCTGTAAAATAAACTCCATCCCCAGTAATATATTTAAATAACAGAATAGAGATTACAAATCTTGGCCTCCGACCATCTGGCTAACCACCAGCTTGAGAAATGATAGATGAGAACTTAGCTATAAAGGAGAAGAAAGTAAAACTTGACACAGGAGAATGACAAAAAGAAATAAAAGAGCAAAGCTAGCTGTTAAGTTCTTCAAGTGCCCTTAAGAGTTTACTGTATTTGAGTATAGAATAATTCACAAGATTACAACTGAATATAATTTTGTTGAGTATCAATTTCTATGCTGAGCTTGGCATGTTTGCATCTTAACTTGATAATTTATTCATTCACTCATTTAATAAATATTTATTAAGCATTTTCTATGTGTCAGGCACTGTGCTAGGTTTGTTTTTCTTAGAGATAAGAGAATATGGCTAGCAGAGGACAGAATTAGAAGTCAACTGACTTTAGATAAATACAAAAGCAAACTCCCAATGCTGACCTTGTGTCTGATTAAGTTTTGTAAAGGAAAGAGTGCAGTTAGTTAAAGCCATAAAAAGTCACTCCTTTTCTACGTATGCTTTCCCCAAAGAAATTAGGTGACATCAAGAAATCTGTCAAACTGCATTTCCGTATGATTTAATGTTTTATTTGTTGTTTCCATTTTAAAATGTTCTTTGAAGGTATGAAAAAATGTGTGTTATGTACACCCCTTATTAATGGTGATATTGACCATTCTGGTCCACACCAATGATGCACATTTTTCAATTGGACCCTGAAGTCAATAAAATAACCCCTCAGATACAATTCTACTGCTACAGTGGATGCAAAGGCACTAGGAGACTCTTCAGAAATTCTTGTCCCTTTCATTTTAATTCCCTAAGCATGTTTAAGAGAGCACTGAGAGAGAGAGAGAGAGAGAGAGAGCGCTTCAGGCAAATGTTTTCTCTCTCCGTTGATAATGTTGGAGGTATAGTACATGAGGCAGAAGATGCTACTGGTATTTGTGAGCAGAACTTACTCAAGTTTTATGGGTCTACCTATTTTAAAAAATAAACTCTAAGGTATTTTTATTATCACTTTCTGTGCATTTACTTCAATTTGTCTGAATTATTATTATAAAGCAATTTCCTTACACAGAGAAGGGAATGCGGGGTTGAAAAGAAATATGTATAGGGAATTCGAGATATGTACAATTCTGATACCATAATGTGTTTCAGTTGTGTATCAGAATGTAAACTACAGTATGAAATCAGACAAGGAGTGAAAAAACGATAACCCCTAATTAAGAAAGGTATTTATTCAAAGAAATTAAATTATCCTTCCTATCCTGTCCTTTATTCCAACCTCTTTAATTCTATCACTTTCTGATATAATATATCAAGAACAAAGACAATTCATAAAAATAATAATATTAAAATAATTCTACTTCATTTCCAGAATTTTTAGAATGGCTCCAAGTTAATGTTGTGGTATGACTTTAACACATGCACCAAGTTGTGCTGCTCTGTCTCCTACCACAGGTGTCTCTTGTGCATCTTCTAAAGACGGTGCGACTCTTGCGTCTTTTGCGTCTGCTGCAGAAGTTAGACCGCTATTCCCAACACAGTACTATCGTCCTGACTCTGCTCATGTCCATGTTTGCACTCCTTGCACACTGGATGGCGTGTATCTGGTATGTCATTGGAAAAATGGAGAGGGAAGACAACAGCCTTCTGAAGTGGGAAGTTGGTAAGGGCTTACATTTGTCACATTTTCCATTTTTAAATTTAAAAAAAGAGTATCAAGAACTTGGAGGAAGTGAAAGACAAGTCTATAAATATATTTCTTCTTACTGTCAATTTGTCTAATTAATTTCTGTTTTTGAATCCATGATATAAGCAATTTAATTCAATAAGGTTTTCTGGAACAACCTTACATTTTTTTTGAAAATTAATGGGTTAAACTAATAAATTTTGTATATAATCAAAATAACCAGTTTGGCTGTAGAAGTTTTAGATAAATAATGTTCAATCTTGTCTTGAAATGTTCCTATGCAGGGCTAGTAATAGTAAATCACTGGGAAACTGGCCTGTGGCCTATCTTTACAATATCTTAACTAATAAGAAAATGATCACTTATATTTGAGGTGGTATATTAATAGAAAAGATATTCTACCATCCTTCCCTTTAAAAAGAGAGAGTGAGAGTGAAAGTAAACATAACAACACACTCTCCACATTTAGCACACTTTGAGAATTTGTAATGGTAGAAAGGACTGGATATTTACAAGCATAATTTATAGTTGTGAGTCCCCATAATACATGGGGATTTAAGGGAGATTTTTCGAGTGTTACATAATCTGCATAAATGAATTTGAAACATTATGCACATGAACACATTTTTAAACTTATGTCAACCACAGTAAATTTATAGAAAATGAAAATTCTCAAAATTATAACTCTCTATCCCAAAATATCTGCATTTTTCTCACAGTCATACCCTTTAGAGAATTGTCACAGTACTTATGTAGAATTTTTTTTTATTAATCTGACATTTAATCAAAAGAATCTGCTTCTTAGTTGGCTAGAAAATCCTTCAATTATCTTCTCCACCAAAAATCGATCTTGAACTTTTGGAAGAAGTTCAGACCTTTGCATAAGAGACTCCCAAGAGAGAAAAATGCCCAAATTTTTCATACCAGCACTAAATGGCTGGACATATTTGGAACATCCCTGTGTTGGCCCTCATTAATGGCAGTCTCTCAGCAAAGGACATATACAGAGCCTTCAAAGGCAGCACTGGAGGAAGAGGTGGAGACCTTAGGAAAGCAGGTGGAAGGGAATAATCTCCTGTCCAGGTTATTAAAAATACCTCTTCACATCCCAATTTTATTTCTGAGCTACACAAAACAACTGATGTGTTCTTATAATTTTTATCTTAGAGTGATTTTCTTATCTTCTTTATCAAAGCACTTTTAAATGTCTAGTTGTGGGTCCTCAATTCTAGGAAACAAAGAAAATGGGGAAATAAAACTGCCGAGTGAAAGCAAAAATATCTTCGGTAAAAATAAGATCCAATAAGAAAGAGAAGGAGAAAGAGAGAGAGAGAAGAGTTGGTTAAAAGGAGGATCAGGGTCTGAATTGTATGTGGATTAAAACATTTTCCATCTTTCAATATTGTTTTCTTCTCTATAACTTTGTCTTGAAGGCTTCCTCATCACATCATATGTCATCATCCTAATGGTGTTCAGTAAATTACAGCATTAGATCTCTGCCCTTTGTTTTGAATTCATATTAAAATTCTGACTTGTGGTCAGCACCTGATTCCTTTTTAGACCTGACCTAATTTTCCTTAGGCCCCAGACCTATACACTCATATTAATTTGTAAGTCTCGTCTAGTCTGAGAGTCTGCAGATGGGAAAATTTAGCTTATTCACACTCTCAAATTTAGTTATATGAAGAAAGGCTTTTGTTTCATTTCCAACATGCCAGGCTTGCTGCAGACTTACAATCTAGCTGTTGTTTTTCCTCCCACAACATATAGAGGTATTTGTTTATCAATTAAAAAAAAAAACCTGAATTGCTTCTGTATTTACCCCATTACTTGTATTCTTGGTCCTTGTATTATGGTTCAATGTAATGAGTAGGAGGTTGTAAGCCAGAACACAATCTCACAGACAGAGCGTTGTCATGAAGTAGTGGCAAGAAGAGCATTGGACTGGGGGCAACAGACCTCTCCTGTCATCATGGTTCCATTGCTAATCAGCTGTCAGATTTGCAATATTTTTTTTTCACCTGGCTGGGCCTCAGTTTCCTCATCTACAATGTGAAAAAGCTCACCATATAATTTGAAAGTTTATTTCTGGTTTCATGAGTAATGATTATCACGGACAAACAAACCCCAAAATGTGTGCTTCATATATATGTGTGTGTGTGTATATATATACATATATATATATATATGTTTTCTTATTATGGGTCAGTGTCCACATAAACCACCAGAGGATATATTAGAAAGTACATCCTATGATCATGGCATGTCAAATAATTGATAATCTTACTCATTTATGGTAAAAATGACTGAAAATGTATCTTTAGAGAACGACATTTCCTGTCCAAACACCTATTGGGATATGACTAGCACGATAGTATGCTAATTAAGTGTGTAAATATTGGGTTTATAGACTTGTCTACAAAGACTTTCCCTTCTGCTAGAATTATTTGCGTCATTTAAATGTTCATTTAAAACATTCCCCGGTTGAGATTTAAACACAAATTAAATAATTATGACCTGCCCTATCTAACTGTATAATGAAGTAGCTGAGAGTCTAGGCTACTTCAGTTTTTACCGTGTAATTTTTGCACTAATAGTAAATTTTACGTTTTGGGGTCCAATTATCATTAATCCAAAAATTTATCATACCAATAACATTTGATGAGAGAACATGTTGTTCCTTATGTTTGTGTTTAACATTAGATGTATAAAAATAGATTCATTTTCCCAAAGGATAAAATTTCTTTCTAATTACTGTTAATTTCCATAAAATGAAATTTTTAAGTGCCCATTACATACTTGGTTCTGTGTTAGACACTGAGGATACCAAAACAAATAATAGAGCTTAAAATCTAGTGGGAAAAGTAGACAAAGATTTAATGGTATATTACAGTGTGATATATTTTATAAAAGGAATATGTATAGAAGGGTGGCACTAAATCTAACTAGAATGTCATCAAAGGCTTTTCAGAGATGACCTGAGTTTTAAAGGGTGAATAGGTCTTGTCTGTATAGATGTTGAGGAAAGGGCATTTGTGGCAGCAGGGTTATTAATATATTAAGCAATTCACTCTCACAGAAGGTGAATGGAGGTATGGTAGAAAGGGAATGAGGCTAAAGAGGTAGATAGGTAGAGACCAGATCTTTAAAGACTATGCTAAGCTTTAGAGTGTGGACTTCATCATAAGATACAGTGAGAGATAAAGCTCTCTTTTGAACAGAGATCCTTTGAACATAGAGCACCACCAAAGAGTGGGAGATGTTTCACTCTGCTTCATTTTCAATGACTGTAAACAGACAATAATAATAGTGCCAACCTCAGTGGGGTTACCAGTATTAAATTAAGCAAGATGTATAAAGCATTTAGATTGGTACCTAGTAACTGCTCAGTAAGTAACAGCTACTATAGTTCTCATTATCATTGTATTATGACAATTACTTCTAATGAAAGAAGGTACCATGAACTATGACTAGTGAATACTTATCATTTTATGTATGAAAGTTATTAGGAAATAGCTTTAAAAGTATTGCCTTCATGGTTTAGTTTGGTGCTGGACAAAAAATTGCATGCTTTTGCATATCTTTAAAGTAATTTATCTGAACCTCCTTTCAATTGGAAAGTCAGCCTCTGAAAAATTTTTACATAGGCTCACAATTGCACATACGTAGGAGATTTTTTCTTTCAGGTTCATTTAGGAGGCAAGTCCTATATCAACCTTATAAGCTTGTTAGGATATATCAATTTTTTATGGAATTTAGATATAGTGCTTCAAGGGTAAGATTAAACACTGTATTAAAGACACGTGTCACAACTGAATCAGAGAGTGCTTTTTACAGTTTAATTTTTGGGAGGCTGCAAAAAAATGTTTCAGAAGGATCTTTTTGCAGGGAGTGGAGGATGCTTTATTTGTTTACTATAAGAGGATATCAATAAATACCCAGCTAAAAATGTACAAGTAGACCTTGCATGTTTTCTTATATATCAATTAATATATGTATATATTATTTCAGCTCCTATCACTTTTAAAGTTCAATCAACGATATTGAATTAGTCTCTGAAGAACTCCGTTAGCATCCTAATATGAGTTCTGATTTGCAGCTCAAAAGGTTCAGGTCTGAATCCTGCTTCAGGAATGTGAGTTTGAATCAGGCATGTGATTTTGACCAAAATGACCTCAATGTGTGGTTTTTCATTAAACAATCTCAGATTTGTCATCTGTGACTGTGGCAATACTGACTCATGAGTACTTACTTCACATAGTATCTGGTACATAGTGTGTGCTTGTAGTTGGTAACTGCCACCATTATCACTTATATCAATGAGCAATGTAGAACTGAAATAGCAATACTCTTAAAGTCCAGTAAAGAGGTGATATTTTTGTATCAGTCATGATTCTTGATTGCAAGTAAAAACAAAAAAGGAATTCATTCGCAGGACATGTAGACTCAGAATTAGAAGGATACAAAACAAGACGAGGAAGAGAACATGAGCTAAGGAAGCCCCACACTGCCAATGCAAGAAGTTCCATTGTGACATTTCACAAGGATGGCCTGAACATGTTTCTGTCTGTAGATCCTGTGCAGGAATCCTAACCTCCTCTGCATGTCTGATTCACAGTGCCTGAGGGAAGAATTCAATTGGCCAAGCTTAAATCACATGCTCAGACACAGACTGCCAGGACAGGGAGACTCTTTCCATCTTACCCTTCCATGATGGAAAGTGGAGGCCTGTGTCTCTCCATTACTATATACAAGGAAGAACCCACCCATACCCCTGCCAGATAGGATGTTAGCCAGCAAAAAAAAAAAATTAAAAAGCATCATAATGTCAGACAGAATTAGCTGAAATATGGGGAAGTAGTATTTTTGATGCATCTTGCTCACTGTAACAAATCTGTGTTCCTTATGTGAGTCTAACAGTGGAATCCTAATTACCAATCTGTGTTTCCTCATGTATAATAGATTGTGTCTTGGTCAGTAGCTCCCGTTTTATAGCTAAAATGTTACCTTATATTCTTTTTCAAAATTACCTCTAAGACAATGACAATCTGAACTTTAAAATAAATAATCTACTTCAAAGTTCAAAGAGTATTTTGTAATAGAGAGGAAACTCTTTTATCTCTTACCCTTGGGCTGGAGCAGGCACATCCATTGCAGATGCCTATAAGTGTATCTGTATCATGCAGGGAAGGGCGGGAAGGCCAAGAATCTAGAATGGGAAAAAAAGGATTAAGTCAGACATCATTTTCAAATTTTCATTGACAATTTTAATCCAAAATCTCCTGATCCTCGTTGGATAAAACCTCATAAAAGCAGATTGATTTGAAGTGCTCTCTAGTTATTAACTACTTAGCATTTACAAGCCTTATGTAAGAAAAAAATAATGACCAGGCTTATGATGTTGTGAGCTGATTACTTCAATAACTGCATCGGTTTTCCTAAAGAAGGTGGAATTTACTAACCCTACTTTTTCAGGGTTTACATAAAGAATTATAAAAACTTTTAAAGATAACCCTTACTTGTAAATTCTCATTCTTAAGAATGCATGAGATAAAGAAAAGAGGAAAAAATCTAAAATGAAGTTTTCCAGCCATTAAAGTGGACACTAGTGAAGGACTCCTGGATTTATTTTTTTAAAACAAAAACCAGTCAGTACCTTAAGCCTTAATGTGCGCTGTAATGAACTGAGGATCTCCTTTAATATAAATTCTAATTCAGGAAGTCAAGACCCTTCTATTTTAAACAAACTCCAAAGTGATGCTGGTGTCACTGGTCCCGCACATCACACCGTGGGTGGCAAGGTTTTAAAAATGTCTTGAAACTTTTGAGGAAGTTAATACTCCCAGCTGTAAACAGCGCTGACCAGTAACAATTCAGTCCTTTCTATCCTTCTCCACCGTCCTATATTTTTTCAATCCCCAACACATCTGCAAATTTATTTGGACATAGTTTATTTCTAATGGACAGAGGAGGTCTATCTAAAAGCAATTAACCTCAATACTGAAGTAGTACAACACAGTACTTAAAATGTCATCACAATGTATATTACTGTTAGTTCCAGAAAACTCAAATCAAATACCATCCTTTTAAAAGTTTTGTCAATGCTCTGTTCTATTTTCATAAGGGCTTCTAGAAAACAGAAAATATTTCCATGTTTTAGAAGTAAGATTTTACTCTTTTGTTATAAGGAGCAAATGGTATATTTTAAAAACTCAAATGTTTTATATTTTAAGTATAGCAATAAGCTTTGCTTATTATAAAAATTGTGGAAATAAAGTATATATAGCAATGTCCAGTTATGAAGTTGCATTATCTCTGCAGTCTGATCTTGTATTTAAAGATTATTAGGGCATTTAGATAGTAAATACAAAAGTTTGCATTTAATTGCATAATATTCGCAGTCCTTTGAAAGAGAATTTCTGGGTTTCAGGTAGCAGGGAGTTAATATGATTTCAAGTTGCTACGGTTGCTTAAGAGGAGAAAATACTTATACCTAGAAAGAAATGAAGCTACAATATACTCAGAATCTTTGCACTGGTGTTTCCAAATGTGTTCACACTTCCTACCAAACACTCCAAGCAACAAAGATTCTGTTATCATGTAAGTTTCAGAGATGTAGCACACTGCATCCCTATTCTAAAAGACTAACAAGGTATATTAGCAGCATATATACGCTCAGAGAAATTCTGAAGAAATTGATTAAACTTTATTTAAAAGAAATGTTGCATAAATTTATTTTATATCATAATCTTTTTCTTTTTTGTACATATTATCAATACTCTATTAACATCTTATCCTATGAATTTGAAGTTTTAAAAACACACCTTAGGAAAAGTTACTAAAACCAATATCATAATAGGAAGAATAATCATGGTTTTAATCTTTTAAAAATATAGGATATCACATGTATCATCCCACGGTAAATCTACAAAAATAGAGAGCTAGATTATTCTCGCTACAAAATGGAGATTAAAATGCCTACCTAGAAAATCACTGGTGAGCTTAAATAAGAATGTATATGAAAGGTCGGGCGTGGTGGCTTACGCCTGTAATCCCAGCACTTTGGGAGGCTGAGGCGGGCGGATCACGAGGTCAGGAGATCGAGACCATCCTGGCTAACACAGTGAAACCCCGTCTCTACTAAAAATACAAAAAAATTAGCCGGGCGAGGTGGCGGGCGCCTGTAGTCCCAGCTACTCGGGAGGCTGAGGCAGGAGAATGGCGTGAACCCGGGAGGCGGAGCTCGCAGTGAGCCGAGATAGCGCCACTGCACTCCAGCCTGGGGGACAGAGCGAGACTGCATCTCAAAAAAAAAAAAAGGAATGTATATGAAAGCAGTTTGCAAATCTAAAAGTGCTATAGAATTATGATGTGTTATTTTTGGGTCATAGTTAACAGTATACACACAGATATACATACATGTGTATATGTATATGTATATGTATGCATATATAGAAAGACAGGAATGTGTATACACTGTACCACAAATTCCTGTCTTCATGTTCTCCACGATACTGATCCTAGCTTGTATGTAGAGAGTACATGCACAATACATGTATTCGAGTGAATGGATGCAGAAATAAGTGGGTGAACAACAAATAGGGATTCCATACTTTATTATTAGGTCACCCTTTAGCTTAAAAGAGAAAGACATTCTGAAATCAGTCTTCCTTCAGTGTTTGGAAGTGATGCTTGTTTCATACTTCCTTATATTATCTCATTATTTATACTGTACTATTATAGACCACATTCTCATTAGTCACTTGGTTAAAACTGATTTGCCTAAAATATAGGCAATAAAGTTATGGGAAACCAAAAGTTAGGATTCTATTTCTATTGAATAGTCTATTATTTTGGATATTTTGGCTCCCCAAATACTGAAGTCCCTTAGTATTCAGATTACACTTGAAGAGAAACTGTTTTGGTTTTCTCTCAAAAGATCTTATAATACCGGACTATTATTAATATAAGTTTTATTAAGCATTTATAAGTATCACAAATTAATCCATTTGGGGTTTGGTTTTCTGATTTATAAGACATTATCCAAGTGTACCTTGCCTCTACATTTCCTTGCTCTTTTTTGAAAATTTTTGACCTGTTTTACAATAATTAACTTGCAATCTATACTCTACATATTCCTCACATCTACTGACAATCTCGTACAAACAATTGCTCATTTTCTTCTGTTTCCCCCCCTAGGAAATACATATGTAAGGAGTATATATACATAAAATCTTTCTGTTTATGGTATTACTAAAGAGCAGTCTTTAACTATTATCCCCATCAAAGAAGAAAATATTGTAAACTCTAAATCATTGGTCTATTTATAATTTTATTGTGAAAAATAATTACTAGATTAATAAGTCTATGAGCACTGACTGCAGCTATAAGAATTACATACTGACTAAGTCTAAGTCACTGATTCGAAATGTGAAGTGTGAAATTTCAGTGTGCTTGTAGAAAAGCACGGGTTTTGAACCACTCACACTAATATATTTTTAACCAAAACAAACAGACAAATTAGCTTTGATGATGAAAATAAGAATCAGAACCACAGTGTCATCGTATTCCAAAGGATAAAAAAGTGTTAAGCAGCTAATACTTTGTGACTGAGGTTAATTGTCGTTCTGTAGCAATGATGCTAATCACTATGTAATTTTTTATTATCTGGACTTTGTTAAAGTACCTAGTATATATTTTATTGAAACCTGTGTAGTATGTTTTATATTATGCCCCATATAACATTTTAATATGTAGGTTTTAGAGGCCCTATTCCTCATCAGATGTCCTGAAATTTGTGTGAGGTTGCAGTGCATCAGTCAATTGTAAATGTATTTTGAATTTCTTACTGTGTGATAGTGTCATAAAGGAAATGATAAGCAATGATTTCAGTTTTACAGAACTTTAATTTCACCAGGTTACAAGAGAAAACTAATCATTTCAATTGCTCTTCACTCCCTACCCTGTTGCTTTTTCTGTATTTCCTGTCTCAGTAAATGGCTCAAGCATGCTTCCATCTTCTAGCTGGAGATAAATTTAGATTGGCACTGCTTACAGCTCTTGTTGGATCCAGAATCCCTCCAAAGAGCTGTTGCTTTCTAGTCTCATCTTTCTAGTCTCATTTTGGTATCTTAGCTTTCAAGGAATACTCTTGGCTCTTAAACATCTTAGGCTGTACCTTGGACCTAGATTTTAGAAGACTGAGTCTTTTTTGAGTATTTTCTCCAAGGAGTCTTTGTTATAAGGTGATAGTTTGCTGGCCATTCATTGGCTTCTCTGCTTCTCTGAAAGGATCCTATGACGTCAATCACTGTTTTTCTATCCTACTGGATTTTCCTGAGTTGTGTAGTTGTTAAGATTATGGACAAGTAATATGCTTCTGGCTCTGGGAGTATCATGGGCTTCTATATATAAATGAGTTCAGTGTTGAAGACATGTCTCACACGAGAACTACTAATCTTAGAGTGGCCTAAAAGGTAATAGAAACATTCAAAGAATAAAATGAAAAGAGATTTATTTTTGGTAATGGGAGCAATGTGATCTACTGACTTGAGGTTTGGATCTAAACTAACTAACTAACTAATTAATTTTCTAAACACCTACTCAGTTTCCTAGTATCATTTATCAAATAATCCATTTATTTCCACTAATTATAGTGTTTTAATCAGGCTTAATTATGCATACTTATGGCTCTTACTAGGCTTCATTTTTCTTCTGTTGACAGTCTAATTTTACAAAAATATTACATAGTTTTGATTATTGTACTTTAAAATTTGGGGTATAGCAGGTAGAATAAAGGACATTTTGGCTCATTTACTTATTTAGATAAATATCAGAAAAAAAAAATCCCTGCCCCAAAAAATCTAACTGGCATTTTAATTGGAGTTAATTTTAGAAATTAAATTAGGGAAAGTAATACTTTGAGAACATTGAGATTGAGATTGTTTTTGTCCAATTCATGGTATTTAATCTCCATTTATTTAAAATATTATTCTGTATAATTAAGTGAAATTGTGTAATTCTCTTTACACAGGTTGCACATATTTCTTAAGTATATTTTTAAGTATTATGCGTTTTTGTGCTTCTGTGAATGGGATCTATTTTTCATTGATTTTTGTTTCAGTCATTACTGTACAAGAAAATCTAGTAACTTTGAAATATTTTATAGAAATCTCAAATAATATGTATCTAATAATGTTTGGCAATTTTTATATTTTCTGAGTTTTTTAGAAAGACAATCATATAATATATATACATACGAATAAATTTCTCCCTGACTTCTAATATCCGTAGTCTTTTTAGCTACTAGCTTGAGAAAATGACGTATTTTATTAAATATGTACTGTAACTTCACTAAGAGATTTTGCTGAAAAGATGTTTTATAAATCACTAACAGGCATTATCATCGATGCTTGATATACATTGATACTTGATAAAGTTCTGTGATATACCACAGTGATATACCACAGAACTTTATATTGTGGTTCTCAAAAATGTATTTCATAAAAGAACATGACATAATAGAACAATTCTTAGCCCGGAGGTTGGGAATCCTTTATTCTAATCAAGCCCTGACATTAATTAGCTGTTTGACCTAGGACATTTTATCAAACAGTATTTGTCTCGATTATTTCTCTTAAAATGAGATATTTGACTGATTCTTACTGAGTTTCAATCCTTCTTGAAACCCTTTTGGAAAATGAATGGAAGCTGTAGATATCCAATGATAAATTAATATATCCTATATAAATGATATTTGCATTAAAGTATAGTTTTATGTTTCATTAGATTATTTCATAGGATCCTAGTAAACAAAACACACAAAACCATCTGAGAGCTAGTTGATCTCTAAAGTTTTTAACTTAAGTAGTATTTGGCTACATTACCTTTAAGAAATGTGTCTTGCATATGAATTTTAGGTCTGTCGAACAACTAATGCCTTAGTCTACTGACATATCTTTAGTCGTAAATGAAAACTACGTAACAGTTGCCATAACTCACTAGTAAAACATGTTAGCCTTTATATTCTTTCAGGTTTTATACCATTAAAGTATAATTGTATTCTGCATAGTAATATGCTTTTATGAAATCCCTCTCATTTAATCCATTTCTTCCTAAAGTTCTTAACCTTTGGAGACTTCTAGCTACAGACATGAACTTTCAATTTTGCTATTCAAACAAGCTTAATAAACAGTTTCACTTTATATGCAACTTTTCAGAAATGTAGTAATTTCTTAAATTGAGAGAAACCAACCACTCTTCAGGTTGGATATAGAAATAACATGTTTTAAAATGCTCAAAATTTCATTTCTGGTTTAATTTCTAAAGGATAGTAAGAAGCAAAGGAGATTCCTAGTATTTTAAGACTTCTGTCATTTGGACAATGTTCTAATTAGCCCAGATGTTGTGAGATCCTTCACAACATAGTCTTCAACTGCTGTATTTTTTTCAACCCCCATACTCAATAACCTTATGCAACTGAGTTGGCTCCAGGTGAGTTACTCTTTTATTTAAACCAACTGTAACCCATAGAGTCACAGGATGTTAGTGTAAGAAGGGACTTTAGAGATAATATATTCTAAATCCCTAATTTTACTTGATTATTTCTCTTCGATGAGGCCTCATAATGTAGTGGGGAGAACATGAATTGAGTGTTATAAAATTAAGGATCTATCGTGGCCCTACACCTCAGATTTCTTCTCTGTAAAATGAGCTAGTCAGATCAAATGAGCTCCAAGATCTTTAGAACATCAACTTATCTTATTTGCATGAGAAGAAGAGTGGAACAAAAGCTCTTTTAGTGGAATTACTCTACTCCAAAAAATTTCTGAAGATAGAAATATATTTTTCTACTTCCAAAAATCCATGAAATAAATGGCTTTTATGACTTCTGACCCTTGTTCCAAAGAAGGAGTAAGTTTGACCTGATATATGTCTTTTTAAAAATTACTTTGTAGTCTAAATGCTTCTATTCTCAAGTCCAAACAAAGTATTTTTTAATTTGAAGCATTGAAAATTAACGATAATATTTATAAGTAATAGAAAATAAGCTGTGATATTAATGGAAATATAATCTAAGTGTAGTTTTTTTCTTAAGTTCATATCTTCCTTATCTTTCTACGCCTGTTCCTGCTAAATTTACAAATGTTGTTTTCAGATAAGAGTTTATCTGCTAGAGGTATTTGGAGCCCCCAATTACCTGGTTCAGCAACCTGAGCTGCCCACCCTACCTAGACATAGATTGTGGTGCAGAGGGAATCCCTCTGCTCCACACCTAGGCAGATCTCCAGTAACTTGGAACGTCTGTTCACTTGGATCAGCAGCCTGAGTTGTCCCACCCCTCCTGTGCAGAGATCTTGAGGTGACCCTTTCTGCTCCATGGTCAGGTAGATCTCCATGCATTTGGAGTGCCCACTTGTCTGATTCAACAGCCCAACCTGCTCCACCATTCCTAGACATAGATAGTGGTGCAGTGAAACCCTCTCTGCTTCATGTCCAGGCAGATCCTGAGACATTCAGAGCACCTATTTCCCTGGTTCAGCAGTCTGAGTCACACTACCCCTCCATGTAGAGATCTTGGTGCAGGGGTACTGTCTCTGTCCCATGCTAGACAGATCTCCAGGCATCTAGAGCACCCACTCTCCTAGATTGAGCTTCAGCTGCGCCCATTACCATACAGAGATCTTGAAGCCAAGGTTTCTCAGCTCCACGTGTAGGCACACATGGAATTTATACAAAATAATAATAATAACATTATAGGGAAAGAAAGAAAAAGAAAAAATCCTACCTGCATGAACATAATTATAAGAATTAGAAGTGCCAGCATCTCCATATGAGAAGGAACCAAAACAAGAATGCTGGCACCATGAAAAATCTGAATGTAGTGACACCACTAAAGGACTGCACTAGCTCTCCAGCAGTGGTCACTATCCAAAATAGAAACTCAGAAATAACAGATAAATAATTCAAAACATGGATTGCAAAGAAGTTCACTGAGAGATCCAAGACAAGGTGGAAAATCAACACAAAAAAATTTCTAAAGCAATCCAGTAAATGAAGAAAGAGATAAATGCCCTAAAAAGAAAATCAATCAGAACTTCAGGAATTGAAAAACTCACTTAAGGAACCTCAAAATACAATTGAAGATCTTATCAATAGACCGGATCAAGTAGAAGAAAGAAGCTCAGAGCCAGAAAGCCAGTCTTTTCAACTAACCCAGTCTGACAAAAATGAAGAAAAAAAGAATTTTAAAAAATGATGAAAATCTTTGAGAAATATGAGCTCATGTAAACTGATCAAGCCTACAAATTACTGGCATTCCTTGGAGAGAAGGAGGAAAAGCAAATAACCTGGAAAATACATTTGAGGGACTCATTCAAGAAAATGTCCCTAATCTTGCTAGAGAGATGGAAATTCAGATATAAGAAATTCAGAGAACACCTGTGAAACACTATACAAAACAAATATCACCAAGACATATAGCCACTAGACTATCCAAGGTCAGCACTATAGAAAAAACTTAAAGGCAGCTAGAGGAAAAGGGAAAATAACATACAAAGGGAACCCCATCAAGCTAACAACAGACTTGTCAGAAAAAGGCTTACAAACCAAGAGAGATTGGGGATCTATTTTTAACAGTTAAAGAAAAGAAATTCCAATCAATAATTTTATATCCTGCCAAGCTGAACTCATAAATGAAGGAGAAATAAAATCTTTTACAGACAAGCAAGCACCAAGGGAATTTGTTACCACTACACCTGCCTTACAAGAGATTCTTAAGGAGTTCTACACATGGAAACAAAAGAATAATAACTACTGCTACAAAAATACACTTAAGTATACAGCTCACAGACCCCATAAAACCAAAATACAATAGAAACTACACAGCAAACAGCTAACAACTTCAAGATCAAAACCTCACACATCAATACTAACTTTGAAGGTAAATGGTCTAAATGATCCACTTAAAAGTCACAGAGTAGTAAGTTAGATAAGAAAACAAGACCCATTCATCTGCTCTCTTTTAGGGATCTGTTTCACACGTACTGACACCCAGAGGCTTACAGGATTGGAGAAAGATATACCATGCAAACAGAAAACAAAAAACAGAGAGTCGGAGTTCCTATTCTCATATCAGATGAAACAGACTTTAAAGCAACAACAGTGAAAAATGACAAGAAGCACATTACATAATGATAAATTGTTCAAGTCAACAAGAAGACTTAACTATCATAAATATGTACACACCAAACATGGGAGCACCCAAATTCATAAAACAAGAACTTCTAGAACTACAAAAAGACTTAGACAGCCACACAATAATAGTGGGGGTATTCAAGACCCCACCAATAGCATTAGACATATCATCACGGCAGAAAACCAACCAAGAAATTCTGGACTTACACTCAGCACTTGACCAACTGGACCTAATAAACATCTGTAGAATACACCACCCATCAACTACAGAATATATGCTCTTCCCATCTGGACATCTGGACATAGAACATACTCCAAGAAATCACGTGCTCAATAAATTAAAAAATAAATAAATCTCAATAATATTTTTAAAAAACTAAAAATCATGCAAACTGTAGTCTCAGACCACAGTGGAATATAATAGAAATCAATACAAGGAGGCCTCTCAAAAACCACACCATTATAGGGAAATTAAACAACTTGCTCCTGAATGACTTTTGGGTAAACAAAGAAGGCAGAAATTTAAAAATTATTTTAAATAAATGGAAACAGAGACACAACATATCAAGATCTCTGGGATCTAGCCAAAGCAGTGTTAAGAGGAAAGTTTATAGCACTAAACGCCTACCTCAAAAAGTTAAAAAGATCTCATTTTAACAATCTAACCTAACATCTAGAAGAACTAGAAAAACAAGAACAAAATAACCTTAAAGCTAACAGGAGTAAAGAAATAACTAAAATCAGAATGGAAGTGAATAAAATTAAAACCTAATAATCCATTTAAAAAATCAACCAAACCAAAAATTAGTTTCTTAAAAGATAAACAAGGTCAATAGACCACAAGATTATCAACGAAAAAAAAGAGAAAGTCCAAATAAGTACAATCAGAAACAGCAAAGGTGACAATGCTACTGGCCCCATAGAAATACAAAAGATATCAGAGAGTGTTATGGACACCTCTATGGACACAAACTAAAAATCTAGAGGAAATGAATAAATTCTTGGAAAGACAAAATTTCCCAAGATTGAATCAGGAAGAAAATGAAACACTGAACAGACCAATATAGAGGTTCCAAAATTGAATCAGTAATAAAAAGCCTACCAAGCAAAAAAAAAAAAAAAAAAGCCCTGGACCAGTTGAATTTACCACTGAATAATACCAGAAGTGCAGAGAAAGCCAGGTACCAATTCCACTAGAACTAATTTCAAAAACTTGAGGTGAAGGGATTCTCCCTCACTCTTTCTATGAATCTAGCAGACCCTAACACCAAAACCTGGTAAGAATATAGTGAAAAAATCAAACTACAGACCAATATAGCTGATGAACATAGAAACAACAATTCTCAACAAAATATAGCAAACCAAACTCAACAGCACATCAAAAAGTCAATTCCGATGATCAACTAGACTTCATTCCTGGGATGTAAGGTTTGTTCCACATGTACAAAACAATAAATGTGGTTTACTGCATAGACAGAATTAAAAGCAGAAACCATAAGATCATCTCAATAGATACAGAAAAAGATTTTTATAAAGTCAAACATCCCTTTGTTACAAAACCTCTGAAGAAACTAGGCATCAAAAGAACACGTCTTGAAATAAGAGCCATCTATGACAAACCCACAGCCAATATCATGCTGAACAGGCATAAACCGAAAACTTTCCCCTTGAGAATTAGAACAAGACAAGGATACCCATTGTCCCACCTTCTATTCAACATGGCATTGGAAGTCCTAGAGAGCAATCAGTCGAGAAAAGAAATAAAAATCATCCAAACAGGAAAAGAAGAAGTCAAACTCTCTTTTGGGGAGATATGATTCTACACCTTGAAAACTCTAAAGACTCTGCCAAAAGACTCCTGAAACTGATAAACAACTTCAGCAAAGTTTCAGGATGGAAAATCAATGTACAGAAATCAGTAGTGTGCATTCACACCAGTAATATTCAACCTGAAAGCCAAATCAAGAACACAATCCCATTAACCATAGCCACAAAAAGTAATAAATAAATAAATACGAATACATCAAACCAAGGAGATGAAAGATATCTGCAAGGAGAAATACAAAACACTACTAAATGAAACCATAGATGACACACACAAATAGAAAGACATCAATGCTCAAGGATTGGAAGAATCAATATCATTAAAATGTTCGTACTGCCCAAAGCAATCTACAGACTCAGCACTATTTCTATTAAACTACCAACGTATTCTTTTAGAATTAGAAAAAAAAAAATAGAATTAGAAGAAAAAATCGTAAAATTTACGTGGAACCAAAAAAGAGCACAGACAGCCAAAACAATCTTAAGCAAAAAGAACAAAGCCAAAGGCATCACATTACCTGACTTCAAACTATAATATAAGGTTACCATAGCCAAAACATCATGATACTGATTTAAAAACAGACACATAAACCAATGGGATAGAATAGAGAACCCAGAAATAAAACCATACACCTACAACCATCTAATCTTTGATGAAGTCAACAGAAATAAGCAATGGGTGAAAAGACTCCCTATTCAGTAAAATGGTGCTGGGATGCTTAGATAGCCATATGCGGAAGAATGAAACTGGACCTACTACTTTTCACCATATACAAAAGCTCAAGGTGGATTAAAGCGTTAAATGTAAGACTTCAAACTATAATAATTCTAGAAGAAAACCTAGAACACACTATTCCAGACATGGGCCTTGGGAAAGAATTTGTGACTAAATAGTCAAAAGCAATCACAACAAAAGCAAAAATTGACAAGTGGGACCCCATAAAGAGCTTCTGCACAGCAAAAGAAACTACCAACAGAATAAAAAGACAACCTACCGAATGGGAGAAAATATTAGCAAACTATGCATCCAACAAAGTCTAATGTCCGAGATATGTAAGAAAGTTAAACAATTCAACAAGCAAAAAACAATTAACTTCACTTAAAAAAAATGAGCAAAAGACATGAAAAGGCACTTCTGAAGAGAAGACATACACATGGCCAACAAACATTTCTTTAAAATGCTCAATATCACTAATCATAAGAGAAATGCAAGTTAAAACCATGAGATGTCATCTCACACCAGTCAGAATGGCTGTTATTATAATGTAAAAAAAAAATAAGTGCTGGTGAGGCTGTGGAGAAAAAGGAACACTTACACACCGTTGGTGGCAATATAAACTAGCTTAGCCACTGTGGTAAGCAGTTTGGAAATTTCTCAAAGAATTTGAAACAGAACTACCATTTGACCCAGCAATCTCAGTACTGGATATATACCCAAAAGAAAGCAAATCATTTCTATTAAAAATACATATGCACTCACATGTTCGTTGCAGCACTCTTCGAATACAATAGTAAAGATACAGATTCAATACGGGTGCCCATCAGCAGTGGATTGGATAAAGAAAATGTAGTAAATAAGCACCATGGAATACCACATGGGCAAAAAGAAAAAAAAGGAATGAAATTGTGCCCCTTGCAGCAACATGGATGGAGCTGGAGGCCATTATTCTAATTAAATTAATGCAGGGACAGAAAACCAAATATTACATGTTCTCACTCACAAGTAGGAACGAGACATCAGGTGCTCATGGACATAAATATGGGAACAATAGCAACTGGGGACTACTAGAGAAGGGAAGGAAGGAGGGAGGAGGACAAGAGTTGAAAAACTAACTGTTGGGTACCATGCTCACTACGTGGGTCATGGGATTATTCATACCTCAAACCTCAGCATCATGGGTAACATTTTTTACCCATGAAACAAACCTGCACATATACCTCCTGAATCCAAAATAAAAGTTGAAAAAGAAAACAAAGAAGAGATTAGAACAAAGAGATTAGAACAGAGACAACATACACGGCTAGAAGACCCTGTGAAGACACAATGAGAAAAGAGCCATTGACAAGCCAAGGAGAGAGGCTTTAGAGGAAAGCAATCCTGCTGACATTTTGATCTTGGACTTCCAGCCTCTAGCACTTGGAGGAAATAAATTTGTTTTTTGAGCCAGTTAGTCTGTAATATTTTTTACAGAAGCCTTAGACAACTAATAAAGTGCCCTCCTCTGTTTTAAAAACAGAAGAGTTCATCTGAAAAACAACTCTTGTTGCAGCCTCTCACATTTTCCCTTTAAAATTAATATGAAGGCCAGGATGAAGACATAATATGACATCTTAGTCATCAGTAAAAGTTAAGTGTCAACCACTGATATGTTGTAAGCAAGTAGAGGAATTTTCACTAAAAGCCAAGCAAATAGGATTAGATTTAAAAAATATAAACAACAGATATCTTGAGTTTTTTGTGATACCTATTCTTTTTTGTTTTTAATTATACTTTAAGTTCTAGGGTACATGTGCACAACATGCAGATTTGTTACATATGTATACATGTGCCATGTTGGTGTGCTGCACCCAGTAACTCGTCATTTACATTAGGTGTATCTCCTAATGCTATCCCTCTCCCCTCCCCCAACCCCACGACAGGCCCCGGTATGTGATGTTCCCCTTCCTGTGTCCAAGTGTTCTCATTGTTCAATTCCCACCTATGAGTGAGAACATGCAGTGTTTGATTTTCTGTCCTTGTGATAGTTTGCTCAGAATGAGCAAACTTCCAGCTTCATCTACATCCCTACAAAGGACATGAACTCATCCTTTTTTATGGCTGCATAGTATTCCATGGTGTATATGTGCCACTTTTTCTTAATCCAGTCTATCATTGATGGACATTTGGGTTGGTTCCAAGTCTTTGCTATTGTTTATTGTGCCACAATAAATATACGTGTGCATGCGTCTTTATAGCAGCATGATTTATAATCCTTTGGGTATATACCCATATATTATTGGTATATACCAATATGGGTATATACCCAGTAATACATGGGTACGTGTGCATGTGTCTTTATAGCAGCATGATTTATAATCCTTTGGGTATATACTCAGTAGTGGGATTGCTGGGTCAAATGGTATTTCTAGTTCTAGATCCTTGAGGAATTGCCACACTGTCTTCCGCAATGGTTGAACTAGTTTACAATCCCACCAACAGTGTAAAAGTGTTCCTATTTCTACACATCCCTTCCAGCACCTGTTATTTCCTGACTTTTTAATGATCGCCATTCTAACTGGTGTGAGATGGTATCTCATTGTGGTTTTGATTTGCATTTCTCTGATGGTCAGTGATGATGAGCATTTTTTCATGTGTCTGTTGGCTGCATAAATGCCTTCTTTTGAGAAGTGTATGTTCATATCCTTTACCCACTTTTTGATGGGGTTGTTTGTTTTTTTCTTGTAAATTTGTTTGAGTTCTTTGTAGATTCTGGATATTAGCCCTTTGTCAGATGAGCAGATTGCAAAAATTTTCTCCCATTCTGTAGGTTGCCTATTCACTCTGATGGTAGTTTATTTTGCTTTGCAGAAGCTCTTTAGTTTAATGAGATCCCATTTGTCAATTTTGGCATTGTTGCCGTTGCTTTTGGTGTTTTAGACATGAAGTCCTTGCCTGTTTAAAGTTCATATGGAACCAAAAAAGATCCCGCATTTCCAAGACAATCCTAAGCCAAAAGAACAAAGCTGGAGGCATCACGCTACCTGACTTCAAATTATACTACAAGGCTACAGTAACCAAAACAGCATGATACTGGTACCAAAACAGTGATATAGACCAATGGAACAGAACAGAGCCCTCAGAAATAATACCACACATCTACAACCAACTGATCTTTGACAAACCTGACAAAAACAAGAAATGGGGGAAAGATTCCCTATTTAATAAATGGTGCTGGGAAAACTGGCTAGCCATATGTAGAAAACTGATACTGGATCCCTTCCTTACACCTTATACAAAAATTTATTCGAGGGATTAAATACTTAAATGTTAGATCCAAAACCATAAAATCCCTAGAAAAAAACCTAGGCAATACCATTGAGATACCTATTCTAATGGGAAATCCTTCACCCCATGCTCACACTCTGCCCCCTGATTCAGAGAGCTGAGGTCTCCAAGAAAATGGGACAATCGTCCCTCTACTGCTTAGACATTGCTTGAAAACATAACAGTCACTCTGCTAGGCCCAGTAGCTTTTTCATTCGATTCAAAAGTAAAAGAAACATTAAAGTTTACAAAATGTCCCAACTAGAGTTTGGAGCAGGGAAGGAGATACTCAAATGTTAAAGTGTCAATATTTACTGATAAGTAGGAAAATACAGATATAATGGGATTTTGCAAAATTAAAAGTCACCACTAAATAAAATTTAAAATAGAAAACATACAAATCAAACAAACCTTGAAACATATGGAAAAAGATTGGAAAAAAGGAAATACCAAGAAAACACAAATGTAAGAAATAATAGGTCATAAACACCATGATTTTAAAGAATGCTTAAAGCATAGGACACAGTTCAGGTTATTTCATGTGAAGAACTCAAGAAACAGACTATTACATATTACATGATTCTTATTTGGGATAAAAAAGGAAATAAACACACACACAAAAGAATTGAAAACAAATCCAATGAGTAGTAAAATTATTTGGAAGTTTTCCTTTTTAATCGTTAAAAAATAATTGATTTATATCAAATTAATATGGTGCTTACATTTATTGATCACAAACTATTGCATGGAAGAGTGCATAATACATTCTTGTACATTATTTCATCTGATCTTTATTGCAATCCCATGAGGCAGATAATTTCAAGCCGATTTTATAAGAAAAAAACTAAAACTTGAAAAGCTTGAGATTTCCTGGGTATCCTTTAAAATTAGGAAATATCTTAACGTGAAAAAATTTATGACTAATGTAATAGAAACCTGCCAGAAATTATTGTCTTAACATTTTGCCATAATTGCTTAATTTCTATTGTTAAATTTAATAAAATGTTACAGATAAAGCCTTCAATTCTCACTTGGCCCCTCTTTCTCTCCTCTACTATTATAAACTTGGTGCATAAGATTTTTTAGCTACTATTTTTACTACACAAATGAGTTAACAACCAATATATGGCATTATTTTGTCTCATTAACTTCTATGTGAATCATCACAAATGAAAAAAATGATGGTAATAATAATAATAGCAGACACACATGAGGTTTCCTCAGTACCAGGCAGTGTTCTAGGCACCTACATGGGTTAACTCATTTAATATTGGCACAATTCTATGAGCCCAATACTATTATTATTTGCATTTACAGGTAAGAAAACACACCATAGACTAAATAACTTGTCCTAAATCACAATCACACAGATAGTATACGTGAGAGTTGGGATGTCTGTCTTCCTTTTGGGATTTTTACTTTCTCACAGAGCATTCACCCATGATAACAGATGTAAATCTTATATGTTTATTTATTTATGTTTATTATTCTACCATCAACTGTTGATTTATTCATTTTGGTTGATTTATCCATCTCCTTACTGAAGCACAATTACTTGTTTTGCACTTATTAATCGAGTAGAGAGCAATGAGCAATCAAATATGAGTTCCCTTGTATACATGCAAGAATTTCTCTAGGTAAGATATGTACAAGTGCACTTGCTCAGTCCAAATGCTCATGCATCTGCAATGTTAGCATATTAGGTTGGTGCAAAAGTAATTTTGCCATTTCTTTAATGTAATATAAAAACAACAATTACTTTTGCACCAAACTAATATATTGCTAAATTCTTGTCTCAAGTAGTTGTGCCAATTTATTGTTTGGTAGTTTTCTGTGTTCTTTCCTCAGATCTTCACTAGCAATTGTTACCAGTGTTTTTCAATTTGTAAAAATCTGGGTGGTATGAAATAGTGCTTAGTTCTTATTTTCATTTCCATTTCCCTGAGTAGGTAAGGTGGAATACTTTTTCATATATTTTTTGACCAGTACTGTTTCTCTTTGATGAATTAGACACTTAGCTCATTAACTTGCAGGTTATCTTCTTTCCTAAGTAATCTATTTAATGCTATATATTTTAAGTGTAAAATTTTTTTAAATTATCATTTAAATTCTGTGGGACTTTTGAAGTTGATTCTTATTACTGATTTCTAATTATGTGCATTGGTCATCACAGAATTTGGTTTACGTGATACTGATTCTTCAGTATTTGCTGAGGCTCAGTTTGTACATAATCTTTGTGTACTTGGATAGAATATGCATTAATTCTTAGTGTTTTATATATTTCCATTAGACCAAGCTTTTGAGTTTAATTGTACACATATTACAGGACCTTATTAATTATTTTCTAATCAAATATGTAGAGAAATTTTATTTGGTGCTTTTTCAGGTTTCGATTCACTTTCTACAGTGTTCAGTTTGTGTTTTATAGTTCAAATATTTTTATTAGGTCAAGCTTCTGAATTGAAGTTAAATATTTAAAACATACTACCTCCCTGTATTTCCCATTTTTGTTTCATTAGTTCAAATTCATTGTGTTCTAAGTTTCTGTTCTGCTAACCTTGTGAATGGTAAATTATTCCCTCATGTGTTTTGTAATTTTTTAAAAATTCTTATTCTGAGCTTGTCTTCAGTAGCACTCTTTCTGTAGAAATCCTGTGCACACTGAACTGTGAAAATATACAGAATTTCGGTGGTGATTGTTTATGTCTTTGCTTCTCTTAATGATGCTAGTATTATCACCTGCCCTGGGATCAAATTTTTAAAAACTTCTTAGCATCAAAATTCCTGTGCCTCATAGATAGTGTGCTTCCGAAGCACAGGGCTGAATTTTTTAATTTGCTTAAAAGAGACTACTTTTTAAAACTCCTTTGTCATTTCCATAAGCTGGTAGGTAAATTATTTCTTTCTCCCTGCATGTTTCACCCTTTCACTAACCCAGTTTTACAAAAGGTGTAAGTTCCAGTGTTTGTAGGCTTTAAGAGTTATCTCCTGTGCCTTGCAATGGCATGAAACTCAGGCCCACTGACATCATTACCACTGATTAGCTTCCCATCTCTTCCCCTATCAGCATCACCACCATAGTGTCAGCTAACTAACTTCCTACTCTTTATTTTTAGTATGGAAATTTCACTTCCAAAATATTATATATATTTGGAAGATATATGTATAATCTAATATATATTAAATTAGATATTTTTGAAGAATATATGTATTCATATATGTATATGGGTGTGTGTGTGTGTGTGTGTGTGTGTATATATATATATTTCCAGTATTTATAGGTATTTATATCAGAAGGGCTTGCACATTAACTAAGTTTATGATCTTGCCAGAACCACAGTATTAATTTCTACCAAAAGAATAGGGCCTAAATTCCAGTGCAATTTTGTTATATATTTTGTTTGAAATATAAGAGTGGTTGTTATCTACCCATAAGAGGCCAATTGAATAACGGTTAATTACTCTGGACCTTATTCTTGCTTGGAATAAGTAAGATTATTACAAGATTATTATGCTTATAAGTAATCTTATAAGTAAGATTTCCCACATAAAGATTTCTCTTTATGTGGGAAAATCATTTAAATGTAAGACTTCAAATCTTCAATCCTTCAAACAGAATTTTTCAGTTAGCAGGAATACAAATTATGCTTCTGAATTGAAAAGAGATCATAAAATATGCTTAATATACAATTATTTTTTTCTAACTGCTACTTTAATCATAGTAATTCCTTTGGAATGCATGACAAGTTAATATACTGCAGATTATGTGTCTAAGAGACTACAGATACGAAAAAAGACAAAACAGAAAATAACCAAGGCTTTGAGACTGTGACAGTTAAATCCAATAAGGTTTTCAGTATTTACTATAAAATAAATAATTATTGATTACCTAAGAGTGACACACTGTTGTGAATAATACTAAGAATTGAAAAAATAGAGTCTGCCTCCTTTAAATGTATTCTCATTAGAAAATCAAGGTGGACACAAAAATATTGTAAAAAGTAAAATAAAATGTAAAAAGACAAAAACGTTAGTTCGGTGTGTGTTTGCACAAGTAGAAATTTCCTTAAAAGTTCAGAAAGACACAGAAATAACTCTGAATCTCTCTGAAGGTTGCATTTGAACTGGGCTTCAAAAGGTGAATATTATTTTCGAGGATTCATCAGAGAGCATTTCAGGTGAGAGGCTCAGTGTGAATAAATGCATGAAAGTAGGAAATCTCACAGTGTATTTGAGGAATTGTGAGTGGATCAGTTGGCTTATAGTAGAAAATTAATGAATAGCTGAATTTGCAAGATAAAAAAAAAAAAACTAAAGGAGAAGGAGACATGGTGTACCTGGATGAAGCAGGCTGGATACTAAACTAAAGGTTAATGAAATTAAGTTCTAAAAAAGGTGGAGAAAACAAGTCTCATCTGAAAGAACTAATCATGACCTAACTCCAGCTCCAATATAGCTTAAGTTTGGCCACATCTGAGTTTTCTAGAGAATTTGAGAATCAGGAGTTTTTTATAAATCTCTAATATTTAAACATTGGCAAATACTTCAGAACTTGAAAACATCATATAAAGCCCAAACAAAATATCTGTGGGTCTGATCAAGCCCATTGGTCACTAATTTGCCATCCTAGACACAAAGAAAGTGAAATAAATGGATAATACCAAAATGATGGGTTGGGCTTTTAGCTGAGGTGTCTGAGTATGACCCCTAAGACATACCCAGACAGAGAGTAAGAGAAGATGTAACTAGGTTTCTTGATTGATATAATAATTTAAAAATATTAATGCAAACTTGAGAGAAACACTGAAAGTGATTTTCTTCACAATATTTGCCAAATGATTTTCATCCAGCTGCACATTCTTGTGAAAAGAAATATCAATGCTGTTTTTAGGTAAAGGTCTCAAGCTCTCTATACTTGCACTAATGAAAAGGTATTCTATTATACTAATTGTGGGAATATTTCCATAACAGCGTTTTGGCATTTATAAAGAATTTCCACCAGAATACATTCCCCATATGAGATTTTAACAAACACGTACATAACTCATAGATACATGATAGGAAATGAAAGATAAACATTTTATCTAAACTAGTTAGACATCTGGAATAAAATTGTAATACCTCTTCTCTATTTTTCATCATGCATGTATATGTGGCTGTTTGCTTTGTATTTAGCATTTTTCCATCTAGTCACAAAAAGAAGTAATTAAAATTTGTTATGCACCCTTCGGCCCTAAAGAAACTACTGCCAAAATATCTATGCTGACATGGACTTTACTTGAACATGAGAGTCCTTGGGTTTTTTCTTATTTTTTCATTGAAATTAGCCAGAAAAGATAGAAACAAAACCCAATTTTAATTTCTCAGAAACTCTGAGTCCAGAACCTTATTCAAGATAGAAAATATTTACAAAGGCCCCCATTTTAAAAACTGGTGGATCCACATCCTACTATATGTATCCATACTCCTATCCTTTACACCAAACTCAAGCAGAAATGGGATTCCAGAAGGTTCAGACACTTGAAGTACTAAAGGCAAAAATAAAAATTAACTCCTATTTAGCTTTATGTAGCTTTCAACATCTCTAAATTCATTTTCTATTATAATGATACTTAAAATTCACCTTTGGCTTGACAGTTCTCAATGAACCTTTGTTTAGGATAAAATGTCATATGACAATTTTTAAGAATATATGTTCTAAATTCAGACTCCAAAGCCTAGACCCTGTATTTACTATCATTGAAAATTTATGAGATACTTAAATTTTACAGGCTGTCTAAGGTACAGCCTGTAAAATAGCAACAGCATTAGCTACTTTATATGGTTGTTATAAGGATTAAGTGATGTAGAGTGATTAAATGCTCAATATATGTTCATTGCTACTGCTGCCACTGCTGCTGTGGTTGTTTTAACTATCATTGCTATTATTAACATGATGACATTTCATTTAAATGACTATGGTAGCTTATTTTGTTCCCAATAAACTTTATGTAACTTTTTTGCTATATTGAAGCCAGTGCCTGAACTGCTCGCAGTCTCTACCAAAAACCTGCTGCTGCTGATGGTCAGGGATTAAAGGCTTATTTTTAGCAATCTTTCTAGCCTGAAATGGAATTCTGTCAAGGTTGGCTTTTTTGACTGTGACGCACAGAGGGAGGGCGGTATTTCTAATTTTATCATCTGCCCATAAAATCATGTTTTAGTGCTAGCTAATTTCATTAATTTTTAAAACATAATGGCTTAGGTTTAGATTGAAAAGCTATTTTGTGACTGAAATGGTATATTTTGGAATATGTCGAGACTCTGTGACCCACTCAGTAGTAATCCATAAAAATGATTTCAAAGAGTTGATTCGTGTCTGATTTACAAGTGACAGCACATGATTATAGCACATGATTCTAGTCTCCAATACAGTGCTTTATATGTTTCATACAAAAATGTGCATAGTAATACAAATACATCTGCCAGAATCCAAAAAATAATACCATGGTACATCAGGATTCAGAAGAGTTAGAGATACTTAAATGAAAATCTAGTATTATTTTGTTGGCAGCTGAGGATATGTGACTGTGATTTCTCCATCAACAACACCCTTAGTGAATGGTATAAGCAAGCCATCTTATGGTGGTCATTCTTTACAAATATCATGACCATATTGACTGTGGGTGTGTGTTCACATGCACACATGTGTGTGTAAGAGAGAAGGAGGGAGAAGAGAAAGAAGAACTGCAATTCATTATCACTGCCAAGTTATAGAATTGTTAGAATTTGACACTTTTTTCAAAATTGGTGCAACAACTACTTTTTATTCTTTAGAAAGGACATATTACATCTTTGGGTAATGAGCTAAATGGGATTATTTTAATAAAATGCTCTCTTTCATATAAGTCAATAATTACTTTCAGAGGTACAAATTGGATAATTTTTTAAAAATCTTTATTTGACCAAATACTCAATACATTTTAATAAGTATAGGATATTTTCATCTACCATTTTGAACCTCCCATTTTAAGCGTTTTTGTCTTCACTGTCTT
This sequence comes from Macaca nemestrina, assembly GCF_043159975.1. NCBI lineage: Eukaryota > Metazoa > Chordata > Mammalia > Primates > Cercopithecidae > Macaca > Macaca nemestrina. Next base: position 28,661,404 of record NC_092126.1, on the reverse strand, counting down.
GATCCCTAAGGACATTTCTATTGTGTGTTTCTTAATACAGACATTCTCATTAGAATGATAGCAACCTGTGTGACTTTTATGTAAAGTGTACTTTCTACAATTTCATTAAACTAATTTAATTTTTAAATCAAATTCTTATACAGTAGAGTTAAACAATTCCTTTATGTTTCCTTTTTGATTTTATTGAAATTATTTTTTATTAAGTTCTTTTGGTATAAACTTTACTACCAAAGATTTAATTCACTAATCAATTTTTAAAAGTTCATATCAGATACATTGATATTTTAGTAACATGTCTACAATGCTCAATTTTTGTCAATTTAAGTTTTAGTGAGCTAATTTTCACCAAGAAAATGTTATTCTTTCATCAATTTTGGGTCAGTTACAAATTTTAATCTGTGCGTTTTTAGTCATTGTTAATTTTATTTTTTATTATTTCTACTAAGTCTAATTTTTTAAAAATCAATGCTTGCTGTCTTTAATGTTCCTAAAGAATGTATAATCCCAGTCAGGTCTTTTTGTTTTGTTTTGTTTGGAGGACTAATCAATTTTACCGTACTCTGTTTTAAATATATCCAACTGCGTTTGCCTCATTGCTACCACTTGTGTTTACTAATTGGATATAATAATTAAAATATGTGTTTATTTCTTTAGTCAAGATGCAAAGAACATGAGATAGTACAAATGATGGTAACTAGGTGGAGATGGAGGTCAAATATCATTACAATCCAAACAGTTGGGTCAAAATATCCTCCTTCAGATATTAGACACCTCAGTAGGACAAATCAGAAACTATATGGTTTTGCTATATGATACTGATGTCTTAGAAATAGTCATTATATCTTAGTTTCTATCTACATTTACAGATCATGGTATTTTAACATTTGAATTTCCCAACTGGCACATGTTTATTTGTAGATATATACAGAGTTTATAATGAAAATTGTCAACTAATCTTCCAAATCAGAAAGCTAACTTATTTTTAAATAATACAATTTTTTTGTGACAAAGTAACAGAAGACTGCAGAAAAGGTGAAGAAAGAACTGTCATTTTAAGCAGGAACAATACACCCTGCACCGTGCCAGAACAAAATTATTTTCTTAAATGCTCTCAGCAAACAAGAAGGCATTTTTAGTTCCATATTTTAGCTGAAAAAGCTGAAACTTAGAGAATTAGCTTACCTAAAGATAAATTATTAAGTATTGGTGGGGGCTGCAGTTCGAACCATTCTGTAAACCCAAATCCTGTTTTATATGCAAAGCAAGAGTATCTATTCTGTGGTATTTACAATTTAGAAATACATTTTTTATCATTTAACAAATATTAATCAAGTGCATATTAGGTGCCTCATCCTGAGCTAGGCTTGGGAATCAAGTGTGTAAGAGAGACCATAATCCCTATGTTCACAAAGCAGTCAGCCTAGTATTTACCTGTAGGCAGATAACCAGAAATTAAAGTGTGTTGAGACCTCCAGTGGGGTGGGAGGTATAAGGAAGATAGGGCCAAGAGATTGATCAGTTTAAGCAATTGAAATGACAAATGGATTACCTAGTTTACTGAAAAAGTGAAAGGGGATAAATCTAAATGAAATCACTGCAGATGAAAGAATTTTGCAATATCCTGAAAGATCCTTAACAGTATTTATAATTGTTGCGTCATAGTGATGATGATCCACAATGATTAGAAATTATTATCTCAACACCAGCATAAGGATTGAATGCCAGCAACTTGAAATCTTGAGTATAATCTTTTCTAAAGACTGAAAAGCTTTGTCATGATTGTACATTTATTGGGTCAGACTGCATGACCCTAAGATAAATCCTAAAATAAATTCCGAGAGATTTCTACCGCAGTATCTCAAAGCCTCAGTATCTTTTTCCTTGTTATTTCTCTTAAAATTATTTCTTTTTATGTATATTTTTATTTTATTTCAATAATTTCTGGGGGAAAGGTGGGTTTTGGTTACATGAATAAGTTCTTTAGTAGTGATTTCTAAGATTTTGGTGCATCTGTCACCAAGCAGTGTACAGCATACCTATTGTGTAATCTTTTACCCCTCACCCTCCTTCCACCTTTCCTCCTGAGTCCTCAAAGTCCATTATATCATTCTTATGCCTTTGCATCCTCATAGCTTGGCTCTCACTTATAAGTGAGAACATACAATATTTCATTTTCCATTCCTGAGTTACTTCACTTAGAATAGTGGTCTACAGTTCCATTCCAGATTGCTGCAAATGCCATTATTTCATTCCTTTTTGTGACTAATATTCCATTGTGTGTGTGAGTGTGTGTGTGGGGGGGTTTGTGTCACATTTTCTGTATCCATGCATTGGTTAATGGGCATTTAGGCTGGTTTCATATTTTTGCAATTGCAAATTGTGCTGCTATAAACATTTGTGTGCAAGTGTCTTTTTCATATAATGACTTCTTTTCCTCTGAGTAGATACCCAGTAGTAGGATTCCTGGATCAAATGGTAGTTCTACTTTTAGTTCTTTAAGGAGTCTCCATTCTGTTTTCCATAGTGGTTGTACTAGTTTACATTCCCACCAGCAGTGTAAAACTAGTCCCTTTTCATGACATGTGTGCCAGCATCTATTATTTTTTGATTTTTTGATTATGGCCATTTTTGCAGGAGTAAGGTGGTATCTCATTATAAAATCAGTATTAGGAAAATGACCATATTGCCAAAAGCAATCTACAGATTCAATGCAATTCCCATCAAAATACCATCACTATTCTTCAAAGAACTAGAAAAACACAATTATAAAATTCATATGGAACAAAAAAGCTTCCGTAGCCAACACAAGACTGAGCAAAAAGAACAAATCTGAAGGTATCACATTACCTGATATACTACAAGGCTATACAACAGGCTATAGATATCAAAACAGCATGGTACTGTTATAAAAATAGGCACACAGACCATGGAACAGAATTGAGATCGCAGAAATAAACCCAAATACAGCTAACTGATCTTCAACAAAGCAAACAAAAATATAATATTCAACAAATGGTGCTGGGATAACTGGCAAGCCACATGTAGAAGGAAACTGGATCCTCCTCTCTCACCTTATACAAAAATCAACTCAAGATGGATCAAAGACTTACATCTAAGACTTGAAACCATAAAAATTCTAGAATATAACATCAGAAAAACTCGTCTACACATTGGCTTAGGCAAAGAGTCCGTGACCAAGAACTCAAAAGCAAACACAACAAAACAAAAAGGAAGTAGATTAGACCTAATTAAACTAAAAAGAAAGAAATGATCAGAAGAGTAAACTGATGACCCACAGAGTGAGAGAAAACATTCTCTAACTATGCATCTGACAAAGGACTAATATTCCGAATCTACTCAAGCAAATCAGCAAGAAAAAAATAAATAATCCCATAAAAATGTGGGCAAAGGACATGAATAGACAGTTCTCAAAAGAAGGTATACAAATAGCCAAAAAATATATGAAAAAGTCTCTTAAAATTATTTCTAAAATTTAAAATGTGCATTATTTTTGCATTATGAGTATTTCAAAATAAAGTTGAACGAACTTGCTGATTCTAGGAAGAATTATACTAAATCCATCCCCACATCATTTGTGGTTTCCCTGTTACACACACACACACACACACACACACACACACAGAGGAAGAGAATGGGCCATTATATTAAATATCAGTCCAAACCAAGCTTTTTTTATGGGTTCTGATTTTGATACCTTGGAAGAAAAGGAAAACATTTAAAGTTTGAAAACTTGTAAGTTAAATATACTTTACATGACTTCCCATTTTGTACCGTTAATTTGAGCCGATTCACATGAATTTCTTTCCCCATAAATGCTTTATATTTACCTGGCCTTGTGATTATTATTCATGTCCTTTCAACTGTCCTAAATGTACTTTTTCTCCATCTCTGTTCATCCAATTCTACTCATTCTGTACAGTACAATTTGAATATTTTCCTCCTTCTTTAAACTCTTTCTAGTTGATCCAGCTAGGAGGACTTTAAGTAGAGTCAACCTTATATTGCCTTATTTACATTTGTATTAGAGTTTCCCCAATAGACTGCAAGATAATAAAGACCTTTCTCCCTTATTTTTGTATCTCATGCAACAGCCTGAACATTGTGCATGGTCACTAAATATTTTTTAATGGAGAGAATTTTTAATCAGCTAATTAAGGGCAAGAGACTATCGGATAGATGGACTCAATGAAATTAATGTTGTAGTCTCATGGCTCAAGGTAAGTCTCCCCTTCAATAGTAGTGGAAGGAAATGCAAAGGGAACTGGTCTGAAAGTAAACTTGACTGGGAACAGGATGTGAGAACAGAACATTTAGGAATCAAATCTTGTCGTGAAGGGGCAATTGCTGGCAAAAACAAATGAAGAAAAAACAACGTTGACTATGTTTGGTTCAGTTCTAGTACAAAATATCAAAGATAGACTTTGACAATCTGCAGAATGTTCAGAAAAGGAAGAGCAGGCACAGGAAGTGTTGTCATATGACCTTGAAAAAGACTACCATATAGAGGGGATGAAGTTGGAGCTGAGGTGTTGACAATTTTATTTTTAAACATTGAAAATTGCTGTAATATTACTTAAGAGAGTAGAAATAGGGCCAGAGAGTGGAGAAGCAACGGAGGCAGATTTGGACTCAACACTAGATTTTAAATGTGTCAGGGCTGTGACAGCAAAGAGAATCATGTGTTCCTGGATTCTTAGCTCTTGTGGAAACTGGAGCCAAACTCTGCCTTCCACCAAGGCCTGGAAAAGCCAGAGCCCTGGCTTCTTAGCTTCTCCCTGAGAATCCCTGATGCTGTTCCCTTGGTCCTGCTGGGCTATGCTACTGCTGTGCTCTGGTGTTCTTGGACTTCCCTTTTCCCATTGTTGCTGTGCCTCTTGCCACTTCTGGTACCTGGCCAAAGTTGGAGAGCTCTGTCCCTGAAGGACACCTGTAAAATTTGCCTCATGGAAATTAAAACATGCTTCCCAAAATTGGAGTTTCTGGAAAATACCACCCAATGACATATAATGGAGACATTTTTCCAGATTGGTAGGTCAAGACTTAGGCAATTGTGCAAATTAAATTTCTGTTGGCTTGTATGGTTTTGATATCCCCAAACCACTCAGGTAGATATGTATATTAATGTTCCCTGCACCAGAAATAACTTTCTAATAATCAGAATTGTCCCAAAATTGATATGACATACAAGATATGAAGTAAATTTGGTTTTGCGGTAGATGGCCAGGAGCTAGATGTTATTTAACTGAATGTTGTAAGTTTAAATATTAGAGTGGATAGCTGCTGAATTTGCTGTTAGCCTCATGACTAAGTGATATGATATAGTCTTGAACAATAAGGGAGGTTGAACACCCAAAACTGTGACTTTGCTTCTTAGCAATCAGCCACTTTTGTCCTGTTCTTCTTTCCACTTTTGCCTACTTTTGAATCAAAAATATCATTGTTCTTGATCCTGTGGCATCTGTCCCTTTCTTCCTATACATTTGCTCTATAGTCAATAAATATTTCCTTCTTCGTGCGATGTGTATCTTTCTCCTTTCTCAAATCTCCTTTCCTTTCCCTTTTGTCTTGAGTTGGTGATTCAGATTTATCCATGGTTTTGATTAATACAATGTCTCATCTCATATAATATCGTGAGTGTCACAGGGCAAAGCACCAAAGGGTACCAATGGACAAGGCCAGGAACAGAAACACAAAAATTAATGCAACAGGGGTAAGCAACCTCTATCTTCAAAGGAAGATGGGGAGTTAGATCTAGATATCGACTAGTCACATCCTTCAATGTTTAAAGGATATTGGCCCATTGTTCTCACAGTGCTTTTAAAAAAACCGCTGTTAATTCTACTTAGGTTTATCTATTTAAAACCAGATACTGTACTTTGGTTATAATGTGAATTAAACCAGCTTTTGTATGCCATGCTGGAGGCTAAACCACTTTTTGTCCTTCTTTCCATTGTTTCAAATCCATTGAAAAGGCATTATAGTTGCCAAACAATGGATTTCTAAACAGATAGTTGGTGTCTGTAAGTGAAATTAGAAGTCAAATGTCAATAAATTGTATGGTTAAAATGTGATTTGAAGTTCTTAGTTTATTCAATATTTTTGATAAGGTCCAAGAAATTACATAGAAAAATGGGTTCCTATAAACAAAAGCTATGAGGTTATAAATTTCTTCACAGCATAGGTATGACCTATATCAATATCTTGCAAAGTTCATAAGACAGTAACCAAAGAGTTCTATTCCTAGAAAATGAGTCATTGGGAAGTTGTTGAGAGTTCAGTCTGTGGTTCCAAAAAGGTCTTATATTACCGAAATCTTTGCATACACAGAACATTAAAACACCTTCCCACCAGCTACCTTTGGAATAATAGCTAGGTTTTCTGCGAGAAGGGCTGGGGAAGTGTTCAGAAAAGTTTTCATATTCAACATAAAAATAATACAAGGTCTGCAGACCACATGTCCTAGATGATGGAGACAGTTAAGTAGACAGTAGACAACGTGAGAAATTCCTATTTGCAGGTGAAATGGAGAAAAATTACTGGGATAGCTATTTCTATGAAAGAGATGAAGTCTATCAGAAGTTCATTAATATCAAAACTTTGACTAACAAGAAGGATCAGGAGATAGGAGCATATTAAAAAGTGTAATGACTTTCAATTCAGACAAACCCAGATTCAAAACCTGGTCCTTCTCCCTAACAGATGTCCACCCTTGGTTGTTTTGCTTAAACCTTCTTAAGTACCAATATTTTAATGTCAACATTTCAGATTGTAATACATAGTTCTTAGAGTTGTAAGAAATTAAATTATGTGATGTAGGATTAAATTAAATAATATATAAAGTACTTAGCACATTAAATCATGGTCTCCTACACAAACAGAAAAAAGATCATTACAACATACTATTTTTATCATAGGGAATCAAATAACAGCAAAACAAATCAATGCCAGAAAATATTCTGAGTCTATGTCTTAACCATTTAATGTCTTCGGTACCTCATAATGGAAAGTGTCATTTGTAAATATGAATGTTACAAGATCTTTGATTTCTGAGAATGATGCAATTGTGTATATTATTTTCTACCTATGAAATTGGGATGCTGAATTAATATTTTATATAGGTTTTCAATAGTGAAGGATTTTTGAAGTCTGCATAATTTTCAGTAAAACAGAAATCTCATATTTAAAACAACAGCACCAGCACTAATAAAAGCCTTACATTGAGTGCTTCCAACATGTAATACTGCATTCTGCTAAGCACTTTATGTGAATCATGTCACTTAACCTCACAACAGCCTATGAAGTGAGTTACTATTGTGTTCTCCATTTTAGTGAGAAGAAGACTGACAGAAGAAGAATAAGTAAACTTGCATTACATAACCACTAAGAGGCAGAACTAAGACATAAAAAAGTCAGGCAACATAATTACAGGACAAGATCGTGTATGCACTTTTATATGCTGCATTGCTTGCCTTCTGGGTTATCAAGGTTTACTGCATTACCGGGGTCTAACACATCTCTCTCTACTCATGTTTCTCTTCTGCATTTCACTGCATTTCTTGGTCTCCTGTGTGCTGTCTCTCTGCATTCTATCTACTTCTCATTTTTCAAAATGACTGTGCCCCACTTTAGGTCTCTCCAAGACAACGTCATTGCCCTGTGTTTACTTCAAGGCCAATTGCTTCACCACACACTGGCTGAAAACTTATTTTGGAATGTTCAGGCAAACTCCCACTACTTACTGTTTTTCACACCTGTCAAGCCATGAAACAAAGTTACTTATATGTTTTTAAATGTATATGAGTCAGAATCCACTCTTCTAACAAAGGCTGACACCTAAAACTTGGTGTTTCCTTTTGAGACTTGGACACTTCCTAGAAACATGAAGAAAAGTCCTTTAGAACAGTTTCTTAATTTTTAACTTTTAAGTTTAGAGGTACAAACGCAGGTTTGTTACTAGGTAAACTTGTTTCATGCGAGTTTTTGTACAGATTATTTCATTACCCAGGTATCAAGCCTAGTACCCATTAGTTGATTTTCCTGATCTTCTCCCTCCTTCCACCCTCTGCCCTCTGAAAGGCTGCAATGTGTGGTGTTCTCCTCTCTGTGTCCATGTGTTCTCATCATTTAGCTCCCACTTGTAAGTGAGAACATGTAGCATTTGGTTTTCTGTTGCTGCGTTGGTTTGCAGAAGATAATAGCCTACAAAGCTCCTTCCATATTCCCACAAAAGACTTGATCTTGTTTTTTTATGACTGCATAGTATTCCATGTTGTGTATCTACCACATTTTCTTTATCCAGTCTGTCATTAATGGACATTTAGGTTGATTCCACGTCTTTGCTCTTGTGAATACTGCTGCAATGAACGTACACATGCATCTCTTTATAATAGAATGATTTATGTTCCTCTGGGTATATACCCAGTAATGGGATTGCTGGGACAAATGGTATTCCTGTCTTTAATCCATCTAGAGTTAATTATTGTATATGGTGTAAGGAAGCAGTCCAGTTTCATTCTTCTTCATATGGCTAGCCTGTTTTCCCAGCACCATTTATTAAATAGGGAATCCTTTCCCCATTGCTTGTTTTTGTCATGTTTGTCACAGATCAGACAGTTGTAGGTGTGTGGTCTTATTTCTGGATTTCCTATCCTGTTCCATTGGTCTATGTGCCTATTCTTGTACTAGTACCATGCTCTTTTGGTTACTGTAGCCTGGTAGTATAGTTTGAAGTTGGGTAGCATGATGCCTCCAGCTTTGTTTTTTTTTGTTTTTGCTTTTGTTTGTTTTGCTTAGGATTGTATTGACTATTCAGGCCCTTTTTTGGTTCCATATGAATTTAAAAATAGTTTTCTTCTAGTTTTGTGAAGAATGTCAATGGTAGTTTAATAGGAGTAGCATTGAATCTATAAATTGCTTTGGGCAGTAAGGCCATGTTAATAATATTAATTCCTCCTATGCATGAGCATAGAATGTTTTTCTATTTGTTTGTGTCATCTCTGATTTTCTTGAGACGTGTTTTTGTAGTTCTCTTAGTAGAAATACAAAATCTCTCATCTCCCTAGTTAGCTGTATTCCTAGGTATTTTATTGCTTTTTTTTTGGCAATTGTGAATGGGAGTTCATTCGCGATTTGACTCTCAGCTTGACCATTGTTGATGTACAGAAACGCTAGGGATTTTTGCACATTGATTTTGTATCCTGAGGCTTTGCTGAAGTTGTGTGTCTGCTTAAGAAGCTTTTGGGCTGAGGCGATGGGATTTTCTATATATAGAATCATGTCATCTGCAAACAGAGACAGTTTGATTTCCTCTCTATTTGAATACACTTTATTTCTTTCTCTTGTCTGAACTTCCAATAATATGTTGAATAGGATGGTGAGAGAGGGCATCATTGTCTTTTGCAGTTTTCAAGGGGAATGGTTCCAGCTTTTGCCCACTTAGCCTGATGTTGGCTGTGGGTTTGTCATATATGGCTCTTTTTATTTTGAGGTATGTTCCTTCAGTACTTATTGAGAGTTTTTAACATGAAGGGATGTTGATATTTATCAAAAGACTTCTCTGTATCTATTGAGATAATCGTCTGGTTTTTGTCTTTAGTTCCGTTTATGTGATGTATCATATTTATTGATTTGTGTATGTTGAACCAACCTTGCATCTCTGGCATGAAGCCTACTCGACTGTGGTGGATAAGCTTTTTGATGTGCTGCTGGATTTAGTCTGCTAGTATTTTGAGGGTTTTTGCATCGATGTTCATCAAGGATATTGACCTGAAGTTTCCTTTCTTTGTTGTACCTCTGCCAGGTTTTGGAATCAGGATAATGCTGGCCTCATAGAATGAGTTAAGAAGTAGTCCCTCCTTCCCTCCTTTTCAGGTTTTTGGAATAGTTTCAGTAGTAATAGTACCAGCTCTTCTTTGTACATCTGGTAGACTTTAGCCAGAAATCTGTGTGGTCATGGAATTTTTTTTTTTTTTTTTGATTGGTAGGCTATTTATTGCTGCCTCAATTTCAGAGCTAGTTATTCGTCTGTTTAGGGATTCAATTTCTTTCTGGTTCAACCTTGGGAGGGTGTATGTATCCAGGAATTTATCCATTTCTTCTAGATTTTCTAGTTTATGTGAACAGAGAGTTATCTTATGGTTCTTTGTTTTTTCTTGGGGTCGGTGGTAATATCACCCTTATCATTTCTGATTATGGTTATTTGAATCTTCTCTCTTTTCTTCTTTATTAATCTAGCTGATGGTCTATTTTATTAATTTTTTCAAAAAACAAGCTCTGGGATTTGTTGATCTTTTGAATGGTTTTTCATGTCTCTATCTCCTTCAGTTCGGCTCTGATTTTTGTTATTTTTTAACTTCTGCTAGTTTTGGGATTTGTTTGCTCTCGGTAGAACAGTTTCAATACCAAGCTAAGGTAAACAAAATCCAGTGAACTCTCTAACAGGATTTTTGTATACAATACTCAAGCATATTATATGGTCTAATTTATTTTACATTTACTTTTATGATTGAGATGTTAGAAAATGCATCCCCCTCCAATGTTTTTGGGAAAAAACGTAATTATAATTTTCTTTTGAAGTTTTGCAAACCAGGGAAACTTGAGATTCGTTTTCAATAGATGCAAAACCCTATCATTTTAAGTAAAATGGCTGTCAGGAAACTACCAAAAACAGTTGAGAAATTATATGCAAATTTGAGAGGAGACCTGTCACTTCATTTTTCCTCTCCAGCTTTTCACCAGCCTGAAACTTCGAGAAAAAAGAGAGGACAAGAGGAAATTTGAGGCAGACTATTAATGTAAACTTTAGCATATCAATAATAAAATAATTTGGCTGGACTTACTTATTTTTATCCCAAATTGCCTTCCTAAAACATGTTTTTGTCCTGATGTAATGCAAGTGATGAGCACTTTCAGTTAAGATTTTCTTACTGAGTAAACAGTTTCCTTTGTAAATGATACTCTGAGCTCAGGCACAAATGTATGTCCCACAAACCTATTTAAACCACAAGAAACACTAGAGCAACTACCCATGAAATAAATGCCCATGTTGGGGCACAGATCTGAAAGCATTGTGAATTGTAAGTACTTTATGTAGGAAGGTTAAATGCAACAGTTCATAGTTTATATTCTGCCAACTTAACCATGAGCCTAATCTTTGTTACACTTTTTTCTATTATTAGCTGAGATTTAAGAGGCATTTGGAAGTGCCCCAGTTAACTGGAAACAGATGGCCTGTTCTTTCTCTTCTTAGAATCAACCAGAGAGCTCTACAGTAGCTGCTCAACTGTGGCTTCAGATTGTTTAGGGGTTTTTTTTGTTTGCTTGTCTTTTGTTTTCATATTTTTTTTTTGTACATGTGATGATGGCCTATTTTGGCAATTTACAATACTGTACAATCTTTCAATTAATCATTGCTTAAGTGAAATGCTGTACTTTAGTAATGAATGTTCAAAAACTTCCTATCATACAAACTTTTCAACTTTCATTTAGACTATTATGAACTGGCAGCCTCTGGACTAGTTTAATGCAAATGCCACATTTTTTTCTTGAAAGTACTAACAATATGTAATATTGCTTGTTCTGGAAGGTTGTTCAGCATGGAAATAGAGCACAAGTGATACATACATGAGAATGTGAAAATCTGCCATCTTTATTCCATCAATCTTTGCTGATGGATCTTCCCTCGAATAATTAAAACAAATGAAAGATAAATTCAAAAAGTCATACTTTTTACACAGAATTTTGCCTTTAAAAAAGGTCAGTCATTTGTGAAGAAGCTTTACAGAATATTATTTCACAAAATCTTAGATGTGAAAGGGAACCTAGAGATTACTCAATCCAATCACTTCATATTTAAGTTTAAAAAATGGAATTCTATGAAGGATCACAGAGCTACCCAATTAGTAGCAAGACCAAGCATAGGACCCCCAATTTCCTGACTCAAAGTCCAGTCTTTACTATTTTATGATTAATTACTTTTGTTTCAGATGTTTATCTCAAAAGTAGATTGTACGAATTCAGAAATGTAAGATACTTCTTATTCTGTGAGAATCAAAGCCTGACATTAGTGGGAATTCCAAGTAATAACTGCTTTCCTGCCGAATTGGGACCTAAATTTACTGGTGCCTTCTAAGTAAAACAACAAATCAACACTAAATGCCGTTACAGCTTTGTGCCGTTCTAGCCTTATCCTTGATCACATCTCATAAAACGGAAAAGGGGTGAAGGGTTCAGAGTGAGCTTTGGGATCCAAGTCTCTAACCTCTTTGACTCTGTCTCTGAAATTAAAATGTGAAAAATTTATAGTTTAGTTAATAGTAATGTACCAATGTTAGTTTTATAGTTTTTACAAATGTGCTGTGATAACATAAGATATCAGCACTGGAGGAAACTAGCGAAAGATGTGGGCTATACAGGTGCTGTCTGTACACTTTGAACTTTTGTGTAAATCTAAAATTATCTCATAACAAAAAGTGTTTTTAAAGCAAAACAACAACAAAAACACCCCAAAAATTATAGTCATGGGCACTAGATTAACCTTGAAGCACAGAGACAGATATTTAAGTATGTTTCTTTTCAATGATGTTTGTAATCAATGCTATGAAGTATAGATATTTTAAGAGCAATAGAGATGAAATCTCAAGCTTTTCTCGGATATTTGCTCTTATTCACTATTTGTAGCAGTAATAAATACTTCACCAATAACCATCCCACTCCATCTCCCTTTACACAGACATAAAGACACACACACACTCAGACTTCTGAAACTTATCCTGATATCTCTCAGTCACTTCTGCAGCTGAGTAGTCCCATGCTTCAGGCCCTTGCTTAGGAGGCTGAAGAGGGTGGAGAAGCTCCCACGTTGTGCCCCATCATAATCATTTTCTTCCAATGCTCTGCCTCTCCCAGCAAACCGCCTGCCACCTTTTACATCAAACATCACAGTGCTTTTCCACCTCTCATCCTAATGAAGTCCACGAGGTTGATTAAGTGGACCTTCAGAATTGTGGAGAGAGAGGAAGCAAATGTTAGTAAGAGTATTTTTAAATTCTTGGAATTTGCATTTGATACTTCTTATTTACTGTTAAAGTAATATCCAGGTTCTAAATACCAAGGCATACTATGTCTATATTGTAGACTGCATTTGGATAATTCTCTTTTCTCTGGTATGTGGTTATGCTTTTGGGACACATTTTCCCACTAAAGTGGGAAGTGCAAACTTATTTAATAATGATCTCAACATAGCACAATTTAAAATGATAATTTGAAATGATATTTTGTACAGCATCACGAGATAACTATACAAATGAACTCTTGTAAGGTTAATAATGTATTTAAAGCTTGAAAACTGCTAAGAATAAATCTTAAATGTTCTCACCACACACAAAAAAAGATAATGTGAGTTGATGGATATGTTACTGGGCTTGATTGTGGTAATCATTTCATAACGTATATGTATATCAAAACATCATGTTGTATACTATAAATATATACAATTTTTATTTATCAATTATACTTCAATAAAACTGAAGAAAAAAGAATCAAAATATGCCCAAAAGACAACTGGAGGAAAAAAAATACAGCAAAATGATTACCTCTGGGTTAAAATTCTGATAATGCCACTTTGAACAAGTTATTTAATGTCCCTGAGCCATATTTTTCACATCTTTAAAAGAGATAACAATTCCTAACTCTTTGTGATTATTAATGAAATAATGAACCAAAATGTGGACTGTAATTGTACCTATTCCATAGGGTTAGTGCACGTAAATGAGATGGGATGTACCATTTTAGCAGAGTATCTAGAGCACAGGCAGCAGTTAGTAAAATGTTGACCATGTACTAACCTGCTAACAAGGAAACCCTCACCTGGGCCCCATTCTTGCTGCTAGCTAACTTCTTTTACAACATGGCTCATTCATACCAAATTAAGTAGAACACCATTTTGAATTATAGGTGTGATTAAGTACTTGCTGATTATTTTTCCCCTTTCTCTCCACACACATATCGTTTAGCAAACATCTAAATCTGATTTAACAAGCTTATCTTGTACTGGGTGGTTTTTCATATTACTGAAGTATTTTATATAACCACAGAGATTCTCCGTAGGTTTTCCTTAAATAACATGCTCACATTCCTTATATTAAACCTAAAACATGTTAATTTACCATATGCTAACATAAATCAGAGTTTTTAGGAACACATCTGTTGTATAAAACAGATCACACCTGTACACATTGTGAATGCACACATGTAAATAGTAAACCAAAGTATACTGTTGTAGGAAATCTAAAGAGTAAAATAAGAAACTCCTGTTTAGAGTTAAAAGTATGTAATTAAGCAAAATACTGGGTCCATGGTAAGTATGCAATGAAAAATACAGCAACTGAATTATCATGCTAATGATAAACTCTTCTAGGAATGACTCTTAAGAGTTGTTCTGTCTTTGACATTGATTATTTATTTCATAAACCTATTATATTCATGGAATCAATTTTACTAATTATGAGATTGTTTTATGATATCTTTTGTTTTTATCATAAGTCAGTGCACTCAGTATATTTAGATTCTACTTTATGTTGTGTATGCTGTTTCCTTCAAAATGTTCTTTAGGAAAAAAAATATTTGAGCAGCAGAAACAGGCTGTTCTAGGACATCCTTTCCTTTAAAGACATGAGTTTCTCCAGCATAAAAAATGATTGGATTCCAAATTGGTTAAATTGCTTCTTCTGTAACAGTTCAGTCACATGTTGTCTTGTTACAGTGGAACATGTGCTCTCATTTCAGAAGAGCCATTCTGTGAAAAAGTTTTCTTTGGCCCACATAGCCAATCCTCGGATTTGTGGGTGTTACCTCCTTTCTGTGTTACCAGTTTTTTTCATCATCATTATTGCTTCTGCTTCATCAGCTGTAACACAGTTTAGGGCAATCCTTTTAAAGAATGAGATGTTTTTCAAAATAGACCAAACAGTTGGCTAGACAGAAAAGAGATATCAACAAAATTAGGTCAGTTGTTTGTCTGTGTGTTGCTCCCTGAACCACTTCAGAGACACACCATCTCACACATGTGTAAACTAACAGACATTAAGCAAGCATATCATCTGTGCATTCCGACACACATTTTTATCCTATTTTATTAAGGAAAGTAAATGATACGCAAAGTGATTTCATTCAGAGAATACAGGACCAAAAGAACCAAATAAATGCTTGGTTTAGACCCTCTTTAGCAAGCCCTCTAGGTGTTTCTGATGCAAGTTAAAGGATGAAAAACACTCTGTAGCAACACAGAAGGAATAAGGCCCAGTACTTGCCCCTAAGCACTTCTCCTTGGTCGCAAGGAATTCCCAGCTGCTTCAAATTTGCATTTTAATTACCTAGCACAGTTTTATCATATATAAGCTTAGTTGATAATGATAATATTACTACTTAAGAGTGTAATGGTTTTTCATCTCTTCTTGAGCAGCCATTCAATGAAGTATTTATTAGAAAGTAGTAGTTAGTATCCATTACAAAAAGCCTTATGAATCTTATGAGTTGAGCTGCATTGTTATTGCTTGTTACAACACACACACATAGAGAAAGAGAGAATTATAAAGTATAAAATCTTAAGGGACAAATATTTTCAATAAATAATTTTAAAGTGATTTTTGTGTTGTGTTTAAATTCTAGATAACATTAAGTTTATACTTGCTGTCTTCTCATGTTTATTAATACAGGTTGTTTACAGCTTTCTGACAACATAATTAATATACAATTAACTATATATATTTATAAAGCATTTAATTTGATACATTTTGAAACATATATACATAGTATCATAAAACAGTTTGTAGAGGGGCTTTCAGTTCTGATAGATTACAGGTATTCATTACTTGTGCATTTTCCCCCTTTCAACCCTGATTTTAAAATGGGACTGCAGAGAACACTTCCTGAGTAAAGTAACATGAGCTAAGATTTGTAAGATGAGTGGATACCTCCCCAAGTGAATACAAAGGGGAAGAGTTTTACAGAATGGAAATAAAGTCTATCTCACCTAGACTTCTAGACTTCTCACCTCTGACATCTAGACTCATGGCTGTTGTAATTTATCATCACTTTGGGTTTTGAAATATTTACTCAACTCTTTGTTTCTTCTTATAATTCCAAATGAGATGAGCTTAACAGGGCAAGTGAAATAAGCAACACTGCTTCTGAGAGTAGCCATCCCTGCAGTTTGTTTCTTGCATTAGAGTAACTTGTTTAGCTTTGTCCATCAATCCACTCTGGAATTCATGTTTATATGCTGTGTGTATTATAGAGAACAGCATGAGGAAAATTATATTTTCACTTTTAAAGAATGAAATGTAATAACTTGCCTTTAATTTCCTTTTTACCTTCTTCTTCCCCCGAGCAAATTATTACTTCCCCAAATATTATTTATCATTACTCCCATGTGTTAATACTGAGACTTTACTTTTTGTTCTCTCATTTGCATTATTTCCTCCATTGCAGGTTGGCTTCATGAGTTGGGAAAGAGACTGGAATCTCCGTACTATGGCAACAATACCTTGGGGGGCCCGTCGATCCGAAGTGCCTATATTGCCGCGCTGTACTTCACGCTGAGCAGCCTGACTAGCGTGGGTTTTGGGAACGTCTCTGCTAATACAGATGCAGAAAAGATCTTCTCCATCTGCACCATGCTGATTGGTGGTAAGAGAGCATCTTCTTTTATACCAAGAAGAGGAACTATGCCTGCCTAACTATCACTGCCTGTTTGTTCCATCCTGAAATACAATAGAGATAAGCTGAGTAACATTGGAAGATTCTGAAAGCACTAATTAGATAGTCTAGATGCAAAGCTGTAGTTGTCTCTGTGGTTCCATATAAAAAGAGACTTGAGAGATTAGCACACTAGAGCGTGCATTTAAGAAGAATGAAGCAAGATTAACATATGGGGCTCCCCTTATGTAGAATCATTACCTCCTCCAGCTTACTGTTTTAGCCTGCAAAAGTAAGATGAAGTAAGAAGTGGCTATGTAGGCAAACTTGTGATACACATTTGCCCTGCCCACTAGAATGTGTACTCTGGACAGTGGCTTAGACCCTTTCCTAGGTCCTAGACTTTTCCTAGATCCTCCAACTTACTTTTACATATGCCCTCTTTCTGGTCCACATTGTGGCCTTGAAACTATGGGTCAAGTCCGTTTCAGACTCTTCACTCAGTTTCTTCATCTTTCAAGTGATGTATTAGGCAAGATGCAACTGTGGTTCTTTCTATCTCTGATGTAATGTTATATGATCATAAATAACATAGAAATTGCTTTCTATAAAACAAGGGTATTAGTAAGATCCAGCAGTACTTCTCCCAATAAAAAAACAAATTTAATTTAGATGGTCTTCACACTTCTCTCCCTTGGCAACTCTTTTATAAGAGACTCAGTGAAAGAGGGTGGTTGATTTAGCAAATATCTATCCCCACTCCTGGAATGAAAGCCCCAAGTACACTTACTTTGGAAAGCTCAAAACATTAAAAAATTAGGAAATTTGCCCAAAATGCTCTCTAGAGAATTTTATGACAATCAAAAACAGGAATAAATATTGCTTATATGAACATAATGAAATAGTCTGCATTTTATACTTCTCTTCAAAGAAATCACATTTTTAAAGCATTAAGAATATTTTTAAAGCCAGTAAGTTCAATATTCAGTTAAACTAAGAGACAGCTATAATTCATAAATATACATAAAGTCTGCAAAAACTGGGACTGATAGATGGCAAACGCGAGGAGAGATGGGAAGATGTGACAAGAGGGCCTGGCATGTCAAATCTCAGAAAGCATCAGCAAAAATACACTTCCTAAGTGTGAGGTGCATAACCTAAAGTGCAAAAGCTATCACCCTCCTTTATTACAAGTAAGAGCAACAAGTGAGCAAGTTTAGTGGAGAAGTAGAGAAGGCTTAACTCACAAAGAATCACACAGACCATTCATATTTGCAGAGATCATGCTAACAACAGACAATAATTCAAAATATATTAATAAAGCTATTGCTGTTATTAAAGAAGACCACAAACAAAAACTAAGTATCTTAGAAAAGATATAACAAAAGAGATTAAAGATAAGATGAAGTATCTAAGCAAAGATATCAAAGAAAAAAGCAAAGCCATCTTATGCACAAAGATAAAATTGAAGGAAAAAAGGGAATAGACATTGCAAAGAATATAATGAGTCATAAAGGATAAAAAGAAGGAAAGGAAAAGAAACTGAAGGGAAGGAAGAAAAAGCAGAGAGAAAAAACAAAAAGAGACAGAGGGAGGAGAGAGAGAGAGATCAAGGATGGAAGGCAGGCAGGCAGGCAAAAGAAAGAAAGAAAAAGAGTGAGTGACAAAGACAGAAAGAAATGAACTTAAAAAGAGTAGAGAAAACCCTAACAGTAGAAAGCAGGCTAAGGAGAGCCAGCATATGTATATTGCTTATTAATGCATACATAAATTTTAATAAGAATCAGCAAATTCAAAGGAAGACTTTTCACTATATAGCATTTTACATAATTTTTTAGAAAATGTAGGCCGGGCGCGGTGGCTCAAGCCTGTAATCCCAGCACTTTGGGAGGCCGAGACGGGCGGATCACGAGGTCAGGAGATCGAGACCATCCTGGCTAACACAATGAAACCCCGTCTCTACTAAAAATACAAAAAAATTAGCCGGGCGAGGTGGCGGGCACCTGTAGTCCCAGCTACTCGGGAGGCTGAGGCAGGAGAATGGCGTAAACCCGGGAGGCGGAGTTTGCAGTGAGCCGAGATAGCGCCACTGCACTCCAGCCTGGGCGACAGAGCGAGACTCCGTCTCAAAAAAAAAAAAAAAAAAGAAAAGAAAATGTTTGATAACATGAATTATTGCATGTAAATTTTTTAAGCAGGAAGAAGAGAACAAGCTAGATAGAGGCACAATAGAAAGGAAGGAAAATAACAGGGTAGATTCAACCATTTATGTATTCAAATGTTGTATTAGTTCATTCTCACTCTGCTAATAAAGACATACCCAAGACTGGGCAATTTATAAAGAAAAAGAGGCTAAATGGACCATGGTTCCACATGGCTGGGGAGGCCTCACAATCATGTCAGAAGGCAATGGAGGAGCACAAGCACATTTTACATGGCAGCAGGCAAGAGAGCACGTGCAAGGGAACTGCCCTTTATAAAACCATCAGATCTTGTGAGACTTATTTACTATCAGCAGAACAGCACAGGAAGAACCTGTCCCCATGATTCAATTACCTCCCACCAGGTCCCTCCCCACAACATGTGGGGATTATGGGAGCTACAATTCAAAATGAGATTTGGGTCTGGGACACAACCATATCAAGTGTATAACCAAATACTTACTGAATGTCTATTATATGACAACACCAATACAATAATAAATAGTGAACATGTATTAGTTGTTTTTATGTTCCATTCTCTGTTTTAAGTGTTCTAACACAATACCATAATTTTTAAAGCAAATCTATGGGGTTGGCACTATTATTATTTTTTCTTATAACAAATAGACTATTATACTATTTTCTCTGGACTCCAAACCCACCTTTATTTCTTTTGCTTTGTAACGCTGGGGTTTGTACTCAGTAAAACTCATTCTTCTTTGCCAGCTGACCTCAGTTGCTTTTTCTTACCAGAGGAACCAAGGGAAGACTGGCAGGCAGGAGGAGGGGAGAAGGGACTGCCTGCTGTGGTGCGCATGCTGTTCCCTCAGTGGACGCGGGCACCTCAGCAGCAGCAGATGGTTTCAGCCTTCATTCCAGAACCAAACTCACTGGACCTCCTCGGACAATCTTGCATCAGTCAGGGGCGCCATCTTGTCCAAAGACAGAACCCTGGCTCACTGACACTCCTCACAACTCCTGCTCTGTGTTTCTATGTTCTGATAACTGCACTTCTTCCCTCTGTGTATCCAGCCCTAAGGGTTAAGCCTTCTGCATTTGCTATGTCCGTGTTACCTCTATTTTTCCTTTTTGTTTATTCAGCCTTCCAACCCCAGGAAAACCAATTCTCTATACTGAATTACTGCTGTTGAAATATTTAGTATAATTTCTTTCTTCTGAACTTCCAACTGATGCAGATTGATATTATCCACATTTTTCAGATGACAAATCTAAAGTATGGAGAATTAAAGTAACTTTCCAATGCCACACAACCAGTTAGTGAAAACGCAAGGTTTGAACCCAGGTGAATACTTACTTCTCTCCTTAAATATGTAAAGGGAAACTTCACTGAACCATAAGGCTGCTGTGATGGAGTATTAGGAGATGTTGGAGTCTACCTGGATCAAGTAAGCGTTCTTTTTAGGCTAGAGTTCCGTTAATATTTTCTGCCCCACAATATTCCCCTCAAAACCTGTTTTAGCACGTCCTCTTAATGACCTTAAGTCAAGACATCACTTTGAGTTTTGAACTTTATAATAGGAGATGGCTCCTACAGGCTTCCTTGCATGAGAGAAGTGATATGAGTGTGTGGGTCTTAAGCAATTGGTCACCCAGCATACAGTGAAATCAAAGAGGTATAAAAACAAACGTTCCCTCAAAGAGCTTGTGATCCAGTTCGGAGGAGATAGGCTGAAACATGTGGAAAGAGTGTTAACGATACCAGGCAGTAAATGCTAAGTGCCATGTCAGGAAGTTCAGAAGCAGTGAGAGTTTCTTGGAAAGACAGTGCCATGGCACAGTTGTTGAAGTAGCATGCTGGGGCTGCAGCAACTGTAGCAAGCTCTTGGCTGATGTAGAGCAGTGATAGCCTAGGGAGCAGAGAACAGGAATTCTCATTTTCTGAAGAGCTACAGTGTGCCAGGCCCTGTGGTGACTGTTTCATATCCAGCATTATGACTTTTTATAATTTCTATTCTCTGTGATAGCCCATATTTCAGCCAAGCAAAATCACAAGCATTTTGCAGATAAACACAGTCTATACTTATTTAATAGTTGCCCATGTTTCCTCTACTCCTGATGATAATTTTGGGAAATGCTCACAGCTTAATTCTACTAATTTGACATTTCAAAAAATCCGTAAGATAAATGAGCTTATTCTCTATTGATCCACTTACTGTATTGTGAGTAGTACTGAATCAAAAATTGTTAATGCACAAACTATTCCCTGCTGTTCTCTGTAGGTAGGTGCAACACTGATCACAAAGGCCAAAAGATACAGGAAATAATCTGGTAATGTTACTTTGTTTCTTGTTTGTTGAATGTTTATTGAGCAAATGTCCTGGTGCAAAATCAGTGCCCACTGGTAAGTGGCATTAAAAAATTTAGGTGACCTGAGCAGCACTTAGCAAACTATTCATTTGAAAGTCAAATGGCATCTAAGTGACTTGAATTTATTAGTTAAAGCTTTTCATATTTGTGTTTGTGGGGAAATAATTTTATATTATTGTGAAAATTACACTGGCTAGGAAAAATGATGCCTGCATTTTAATATTTCCTAATTAACTAATTACTTGTAAAATGTTGAGAACTAATCATAAGAGCTCACACTATTGAGCACTTTGTTCATTTAATTCTTATAATACTGTGAGATAGAGATTATTAATACCCCAATTTAGACATAAGGCAGAAGAGATTTAGTGAGTTTAAATCCAGGACTCACTAAGACCTGGCAAACTTCTTCTAAAATATTCATTTTATTATGTACTATAAATTTATTTTATTTACTTAATTTTGATAAATATAAACAAATAATTTATTTTTAAAAAGAAGAACCTAAAATTTGTGTTACTATAGACTTAAGTCTAGGGTATCTCACTAGGAATCCCCCACACAAGGCTGATGAAATTGCTAGTGGCAAGGATGCAATATACTAGAAGAATAAACAGTAGCAATACTAAATGAGAAAGGGGACTGGCAAAACTCCAGATAATTATCAATGACAGAGATAATATTGCTCAGTGAGAAGAAACAGGTGAAAAAATGCTGAATGGATCCACCTGGGAGTCCTCTGGGAACCCATCAGAATTTCCACAGGAGTTGTACAGGTTTTATTTTATATGTCTATATATAGATATATATAGATTTTCTGAAGAGCTACAGTGTGAGCTACAGTGAAGAGCTAAGAAAGTTCATAGATAGGTAAAGCTTATATATATAGATATATAGAGATATATAGATATATACATATGTAGATATATACATACACACACATACACATATGTGTGTGTATGTATATAAGCATAAACTTTATATGTATGTGTATATATATATAAACTTCCATATAAACTTCCATATAAGCATCTGTAATTATGGAGTGTACAAACCACTAATACATGGGAGGAATATTTAAAACTATAAATCAGAGAGATTTAAAGCAAAAATAATTTCTAAAAATTATACATAGACAAAACTATGTGAACTTTGAGAACACTCAAAACAAATAAGTAATCCTAACAGCTTCAGATGAATATTAGAATTAATGAGCGAATTCAGTAAGGTTTATGGACACAAGATCGATATGCAAAAAATCAATTGCATTTCTATATACTAGTAACAAATTAGAAATAAAATATAAAAATTATTACAAATAATTAAATATTTATGAATAATTATAACTAAAAATTTGTAAGACTTCCATACAGAAAATTACAAAACATTAGTGAGAAAATAATGGAAGGATATACAATAGTGATGGCTGCTAACAATGGACTCAGCATTGCGAAAATACTAGTTGTACTCAAAGTAATCTAAAGATTAAATGCAATCCCAATAAAAATTCCAGTAGATGTGTGTTTGTGTGTGTGTGTGTGTGTGTGTGTGTGTTTGAAAATTGACAAGTTGTTACTAAAAGTCAGTGGAAAAGAGCAAAAACCAGTCAAAGCTATCATGAAACAAAATTGGAAGATTTGTGCTACAGATATCAAAATGTATTTCAAAGTTACAGTAATTAAGAGTGTATGGTGTTTGTCCAATAATAGACCAATAGGCCAATGAAATAGAAGAGAGTTCAGAACTGTTTCTGAACTCATATATTGTCACACATATATTGTCACTTCATTTGTGATATGGATGCTACTTTCAGTAAATGTTGTTGGGTCAAATGTATATCTACCTGTTGGAAGACAACCTTGGTCCCTCTTAAAACTGTACATAAAAATTAATTCCAGTTGGATTTTGATCTAAATTTAGGAGGGAAAACAATAAAACTTCTAAAAGGTAATATAGGAGAATATTTTTATGACCTTTGATTTGGCAAAGGTTTCCTAATCATGACACAAAAAGCCCTATAGCCATAAAGGAAAAGAATGATAAATTGAACTGCAGAACTTCTTTTGTATCAAAAGACCTTATTATAAATGTGAAGAGGGAAGTTACAGGATAGGAGAAGATATTTTCAAATGTTTATCTGACAAAGGACTCTCATCTACTGTATATAAAGAACTGTTAAATCGATGAGAAAAAGATCAATCAACTCCCTGAAATGGGCAAAAGCTTGAAAAAAAAACCTGAAAAGTAGATTTCCAATACCGGAGTAGATGACAAACATATAAAAAAGTGCTCAACATCATTAATCAGAAACATGCAAATTAAAACCAAAATTAGATACCATTTTATGTTCACCAAAATGATGTGTTTAAAAACACCGCAACCCTAAGTGTTTGAGAGGATAATGGAAGACCTTGACCTCTCCTACACTGTTGATGGGCATGTCAGTCGATACAACTTTGTCAACATCTACCATATCTGAATATACCTCTAATCTGTGATTCAACAATGCCACTTCTGAATATATAACCAGTGGAAATGCATACATGTATACTTCAGGATATATACATAGATGTCTGCAAAAGCCTTTTTGTAAGAATCTCAAACTGGGAATGTCCATTAATAGGAGAATAAATAAGTAAATTTTGAAACACCTATTCAAGAGAGCATTATACACTAAAAGTAAATTAACTACTATGTCATGGAATCTTATGGACAAATCTTACAAACTCAATGCTCAGCAGAGAAGCCAGACAGAAAAAAAGTACATACTGTATGATTTGTTTAGAGAAAGTTCATAGATAGACAAAGCTTATTAATTGTAATATAATTGGTAACTGTGGTTACCTTTGGTGAAGGGATTGGTTAGTGATTGTGAAGGGGACACAGGGAAGCCTCCAGAATACTATTATTTGGTTTATTCATCTGGGGTGGTGGGAGGTAGTGCTTCTATAGCTATGTTTACTTTGAAAAATCTCAATGAGCTTCACATTTAGCAAGTGGGTAACTTGTTCTATATGTATCTTTGATTTTAATTTTACCTTGTAAAATTTTAATAGATGAGCTAAAAATAATATATCAAGTGTGAGTTAAGAAGCTGGGTAATAGTGAGCTAAGTTCTTGCTTTTCATATCAGGTTGTTCTTGGGTTTGTCTTAACAATAATGAGTCAAGCAATGGAGTACAATTATATTGTCCAACATTTTGGTGATAACTGCAAAAACACCCAAAAAACTCATTTTAAAAGGTTGATTTTGGCGAGTGAGATGGTGATGAAGGGATGAGTTTGGGGCTAGACTATTTATCATAGATTTTCTAAACCATTTGCTTACAATTATAAAACTTTTTAAAGAAAGTATCAAACTACCAGAGGCACATTTCAGTTCCATAAATATTTATGGCATACTTAAATTATGCCAAGAGCTGTGCTAGATGCAGGGGAAACAAAGATGACTAAGATAGGATACTTTCTTTCAAGGAGTTCACAGTTTAATAATGGAAATAGGTACTTAAGCAGAGGATGTTCTTTCTTTTTTATTTCTATTTTTTTCTATTATAATACACATTTAGAAAAAACTGGAAAACAGAAAAATAAAATTACACATAGTCTCATTATCAAAAGATAGTTTTCCAGAATTTCCATACATGTGTAACTATTTTTTGAAATATATATGTATAACTATTCATATTTTTTGCAACCAGACAAAATATACAGAAAATATTTTCTAATGTCTTTAAAAATTCTATCACACTAAACAGTGACTGCCTATAGTCACCTAATGAGTTTGCCCCAGTTGATAGAGTCATCAGCACAGCCTTGGAGGTTGGATAAAGCTTCCTAATAAAGATCATTCATCACTGAGAACATACTCAGTTTCAATGAAGCATTATTATCACAAAGTAATCAAGACTTCCCTCGGGTCCCCCCACTGAATACACACACACTACCCTGACATAGTTTTATTGGACCCATATGATGAGCTATTGTGTTCGCAAATTCAGGCTGTTCTCAAGATGTCTTTGCACTGCCATTTAAATTCATCATTTAGGAAATTTTTCTCATCTCTATTCTCTCTGCCATCTGCCATCCACAAGCCAGTGTACTTATAACCAAGAATGGAAATTTCCAGGGCAATGAGGAGGTGGGAAAGAGAAGGAGGGCAGCTAAGATTACCCAAAACCTGAGCTCTGGCCTCCTTTTATATCAGTAGAAAACGCCCCCTACTTAGCCTCCACAGCCACTGCAAAATAGTTGGCTAAAGTAATTAGCAATGATGTTATACTCCTGGAGATAAGTGTTGTCCAAAATTCAGGAAAAGAAAGAGAAGGGGAAAGAAAAAGGGGAAGGGAAATGAAAAGGGAAAGGAAAAGACAAAGGGAAAGAGAACGAGAAAGAAAAAGCCAGGCAGTTCTACAGAAGCGCTTCTTTCATTTGAGAACCGCTTACTTTCTTCTTAGATGCCAATTGTTGAGGTTCCTTCCAGGACCTGATACTGAGATGAAATTTTACAAAATGCATTTTATGCGAAACTCCTACACACAAAAAAGAGACGCCCACACACTCAGCAGGTCGAACACTCAAGAATTATATACATCAAATTTGCTAGAAATAAAGAAAAAGTAAGTAATAATTTCCATACTGACCTGGATATAGAAGTTCTTGAGTCAAACTTTCATAGCAGATGGAATGATTTTTTCTGACAGTTACACACACTCTTTGCCAGGGTGAAATGATAACCAGTGACAGAATGGTCATAATAACTTTGGAAAATGAAAGGCTATGAGGACCAGAATTTTATTTTTTTAACTACTTAAATTAGAAATAGTTATCTATGCTGAAATGAGACTTTGAAATTGTGGTGACTCAGACATAGACTAGTACTTTTCAATAACACTTATGAATGCTATAATTAATCCAGTAATTCATTTTACTAATAAAATACAACTAGGATGTTAAATAATCTGAACATATTACTTCTCTTACTTTAAGTGCTTTACACATTATAATTAAGCAAAGCAAGGTTAAAATCATACACATAATTAAGGAAAGCAGTGTTAAAATAAATGAAACAGAATTGTTCTCTGTACTCGATTTAATCTCCATAAAAAGACGATTACATAGTGTTAAAGATGGTAGGGCTTCCAAACACTTAGCCCATAAGTATATTAAGGGAGCCTGAAATCAATGTTTAATTTCTTTGACTTGGAGCAGAATCAGTTCTTTTCTTTGAGTGTTTATTGTAAGTAGAGCTCTTATCTTCCAAATAAAAGACTTAAGCATCAGAACTGCTGTGCTTCTAAAACAATACAGAAGAATAAACCTCTATTTAGAATCTACAAAGAACAAATCCAACATTTAGTTGCTACATGATATATATTTTTCATGGAATATTTTTGACCTGTTGGGACACATCTCATTTTTGAACATTTAGGAATAATACATACTTACACATTCTTGCATGTATCAAGCATTTATTGAGTATGTTTTGAATTTCTTTCATCAATAACTTATGTCTACTAAGAGCCACTCTTTACTATTTAAGAGGTTGCAGGAAAACCTTAAATCTGAGTCATTTTCCCCAAATTTAATTGCATTGAGCATGCTGAAAATTCATAAAATTTTTCACTTTCATAAGGAAAATTAACATAAATTGAGCAAATGCTTTTTTTCATACATATACTAGGCACTTTTAAAAACATACATAGGTCTTTAAATCTTGAAATAGCGCTATGAGTAAGGGCTATTTAACATAATGACTATGCCCATTTAATATGAATCTGTTTAAAGGAATTATGTAACTTACCAAGTTCACACAATTAAGAAGTAGCAAAATCAGTATTCAAATCCAGATTTGTCTGATTCTGAAGTTCATATTCTCTCTGCAACATTACATTACTTCTTGTATATAGACCCTAAGTTTAACCCTATTCTAGTAACTTTTCCAAAATACTGAGGTCTTGTTATGAAGGGAGTAATTTTATAGACATAGTGACCATTATTCCATAGAGAAATTATGTATTACCTGGTAAAGAATTTTAATTCCAGTGTGAGATTAGAATTAAATTAGTATGCCAGTGTTTGGTAATTTCTGACAAATGTAGGGACACAAGATTTGAATTGGGGAGATCCTGAAATAGGAAGATAGAAGTAATAATATGTTGACATATTTGCACTAATGTATCCATTATGATGCTAGGAAATTTTTAACATAGCTCCTTGGGCACTGAGGTTTTGATACATGTACATTTTGATAGATCCTAATAGACAAGCTACTAAATGTTTAGTCTTTTTCTAAGCCCCAAATTACTGAAACAGATGATTTTACCCAACTAATAAGCTTCATGCCTCATTCCTAATCCTGTCCCAGAATAAGGATCATGGATAAAATCTGAATATTACTTAGAGTTGACTTATCCATAAATATGCATGTGCTTGGCCCTCATATCTCTCTCAGTTTCACAGTTCCAGGTATGTTCAAGGCCTTCTTGGATTATCTGCTGGTGTCTGTTTAGAAACCATTTCAGTTTCGTTCTGCTACTGACTAGTGAGTGCAAAATCCTGTCATGCCTTCTATGTCTTGACAATACCTAGTTGCTTCCCAAAGTGGGTAATTCCTGGAAAATGAGGTCCATCCTTTCACTCCACTGTTCTCCAGAAGAAATATCCACCCTAAATATCCATATGCCCTCAAATTCTGGTGAACAAAATTTTTCATGTCATTACACTTTAACGGTAGGTTTGAGACAGGCTCAAAGGGCAGGCTTAGCAAGTAAGTGGAGGTTAAATACTATCTGGCTGACAAACCTCATTGAAACAAGAGCCCCATATATATATATATACACACACACACACACACATAGACATACACACCCTTCTGTTGCATCTCATGGTGGCAACAATGACTCCTCTATGCAGAATACCTCTTTTTCTCTGTGAATTCATTTGTTTCTTGAATGGTCTCAGACTTTCCGATATCTCCCTCAAAATTAAAGTAACTGCAGAGCCGGGGTTGGAGTGAGTATTGGAGCTTCACACTGCCCAAGAAATCCTCAATTACATTTTTTACAACTTCCTTCATATCTGCATTAATATAAATTTATCATATTTAATATTCTAAAACAAAGTTTAAATGATGGCTTTTTGAGGGGGTGAGACTAAAGTTCCCACAAAGGCTAACCAAAGTAGACTTACTTCAAAAATTTATTTCATTCGTTACTACAATAAAAGTAATTATTAAACTATAACTTTATAGCTTATTCTATCAAACTATGAAAACTATTTTATTGTAACTATTAAACTATACATAACTATTAAAATAATATAGATGTAAATCGAGTTCAAATAAAAGTTTATCATAACCAGAATGGCAGCTAACAGATTAAATGTAAATCAAAGAGATCTATTTTGCATATCATTGAGTATTTTTAAAGATATTTTTACTCTGATCAAGCCATATGGAATCAAAGTGATTGCTTCACGATGTACCCTGTGATACAGTATCTGCACCAAAATGCTTGTACCAAAATAGCTGTATCAACATGGCCATATAAGCACATTCTGCTGTGATCCAGGATAGACTGTAAATTAGATATAAGTGGTGGGCCTCACTGTCATATTTCTCTTCCATTGTATACTGTGTTGTTCTTTGTAGCCTTGATGCACGCCTTGGTGTTTGGAAATGTGACAGCAATCATACAGAGGATGTACTCCAGATGGTCCCTCTATCACACTAGAACTAAGGATCTGAAAGATTTTATCCGTGTCCATCACCTGCCCCAACAACTCAAGCAGAGGATGCTCGAATATTTTCAAACAACCTGGTCAGTCAACAATGGAATAGATTCAAATGAGGTAATGTTCATTTCTCATGTTGTTTTCAGGCAGAAAGCACATATTCTAAGGTAAAAGCAAGATGCTCTAATGCAGGTATCAGAAGTGAAAAGCATACTAACTTCTTTATTCCTTTATTTTTTTAATTATTCATGAATCCCAATCCATCTTCTTTCGCTTGCTTTGGCTTGTGTTTTCACAATGCCAATTTGGATGGACCAAAGTTTTATATTAACTTGCTGCTTGTTCAATCAGGTGGACTTTCCTTCTTATCGTCTCTTTTCTAAGGAATCAATTCTTATGACAATTTAATGGTGTAATCTGGGATAATTATATGAATCAAGTTTCTGTCTCCCTTTAACATCAATAAAGTTAAAAAATTCCATCAAAGGGGTTATCTTTATACTTCCAGAAACACCCCAGATGGCCACTATAAAAAAAGTATTATATATATCTCATTCCTGTAATCCCAGCACTTTGGGAGGCCCCGGCGGGTGGATCATGAGGTCAGGAGATGGAGACTATCTGGCTAACACGGTGAAACTCCGTCTCTACTAAAAATGCAAAAAATCAGCCGGGCGTGGTGGCGGGCGCCTGTAGTCCCAGCTACTCGGGAGGCTGAGGCAGGAGAGTGGGGTGAAACCGGAAGGCGGAACTTGCAGTGAGCCAAGATCACACCACTGCACTCCAGCCTGGGTGACGAGTGAGACTCCGTCTCACACACACACACAAAAAAAGATATTATATAAATCAACCAACCATTTCATCAACCCACCAACCAAACCTGTAACCACCATTTTAGTAGTGATTAATTGGTTTCTCCTCTCTTCGTATAATCACCAGTGGATCCAAATTCCATATCTTATGTCCTGACTAGGACTCTGTGAGAAGCAAGTCACAATGAGTCATTATATGTTTTCCTGCTAGAGCGTTTTCTTAATTTGTTCTCTTTCTCCAGACTTCTTATCAGCTGATTATTTAGTAGCACATAATTGAAATCACAGTCACTGAAAAATCTCTCCAGGATTATACATACTTAGATTTCCTCTTCCGTATGCTGGATGGCCAAACAGCAGGAGACAGTAGGAAGAGCATCCCTGCAGTCTTGCAAAGTAAATCAGTTAGACGACACTTACCCCAATTTGATTTCCTCCTTCATCTTCTCTGACAGCTTTTGAAAGACTTTCCAGATGAACTGCGTTCTGACATCACTATGCACTTGAACAAGGAGATCTTACAGTTGTCCCTTTTTGAATGTGCCAGCCGGGGCTGCCTCAGGTCTCTGTCTCTACACATCAAAACCTCTTTCTGTGCTCCGGGGGAGTATCTGCTGCGTCAAGGGGATGCTTTGCAGGCCATCTACTTTGTGTGCTCGGGCTCCATGGAAGTTCTTAAAGACAGCATGGTGCTGGCTATTCTTGGTAGGTCTGAATTGAAACACTTGTATGAAGTTTGACTCTGGAGCATAAATTAAGAAGATGAAATGGGGAAAAACTGCTATTGAGAGTAGGAAAAGAATAGATGAAGATGTGAACTCAGGAGTATTCTTCATATGAGTTTAGTTTGCCTAAGTGTTATATCCAACATATTATTTAATTCTTGTAAAAAAAAAAGTAGTATAAATATTATCTCCATTTTAGACATGAATAACTAGTACTTGAGTTAACAAGCCCAGATCACCTAGTAAGAAAATAAACTCAGTTATTTTTTATTCCTAAAGTCAAATTATTAATCATGATGTATACTCCCTTCTGGTGAAATAGCTGCTCCGTTTTAAGAGGGCATTTATTTTTGTGGAAAATTAATTCAGAGAACACAAAAACTAAATTGTATCTGTGCTAGAAATAGAGCAAAGGTGACTATGTTTCAAGAATAAGCTCTCATAGCAGTCATTAACCTAATACTGTCAAGGTGCCTATAGGCTCTTTTTACTTCCTTAAAGAAAACTTACAAGATGTATTGTGAAAATTTTGTGCCACAGAGCTGACTCTCAATATTAATACGTAATTGGCCTTCATTGAAACATAAAGGGCAGTTGACAAAAACGGCATGCAGAGTTAATGTATACAAAATCCTGTTTACAATTTTATGTGGGCCTGTTTTAAAGGTCACTCTGGGCTGGGCACGGTGACTCACGCCTGTAATCCTAACACTTTTGGAGACGAGGCAGGTGGATTGCTTGAGCCCATGAGTTCAAGACCAGCCTGGGCAACATGGACAGACCCTGTCTCTACTAAAAGTACAAATAATTACCTGGCCATGGTGGCAGGATCCTGTAGTTCCAGCTACCTGGGAGGCTGAGATGGGAGGATCGCTTGAGTCTGAGAGGTGGAGGGTGCAGTAAGCCAAGATAGCGCCACTGCCTCCAGCCTGAGTGCAGAGAGAGAGAGACAGTGTCTCAAAAAAAAAAAAAAAAAAAACTGTAATTTTTGTTTGTTTATTCACCTAACGTTTATTGATGGCCTATGAATGAATCCAGTACTGGTCTAAACACTGATAATGCAGCAAAAAAGAGAATGACCAAAATCCTTGCCTACATGAAAATTAAACTGAAGTGAAGGATATGATGGGGTCTGAGACCAGCCAAGGTGGTAGTAATGATGGTGAGAGGCAGGTGAATTCAGGATGTATTTCAAACACTAATATAAAACACAAATATTTAGAGTTTGCGCTAATAAAAGGGGCATAAATTCAGTACCTTTTTATTTTTAATTTTTAAGAACCTTATATTTGTAAACAATTACTTGCAAAGTGTGTTCATACACAAGGTCTCATTTAAGCCTTTACAACACAGAAAGACAGATGGCGAAGGTATTTTCTCTGATTTTTCTAAAGTCAAGGCTAACCTAAGACATTGGATTCTGTATTCAGCGTTCCTTCCATGTCTAAACAATATCTATTTTTCTAATTTAAAAAAAAAACCCTGCACTCATATGTTTATCACAGCACTATTTATGATAGCAACAATATGGAATCAACCTAAGTGTTCATCAATGGATGAACGGATTAAAAATATGGTACATATATGCAATGGAATACTATTCAGCCATAAAGAAGAATGAAATCATGTATTTTGCAGCAGTATGGATTGAACTGGATACTATTATCTTAAGCAAAATAACTCAGAAAAAGAAATTCAAATACTACATGTTCTCACTTATAATTGGGAAGTAAATAAAGTGTACAGATGGACATAGAGTGTGGAATAATAGACACTGGAGACTAGTAAAAGTGGAAGACTAGGGGAGGGGGTGAGGGATGAAAATAAATTAATGGATACAGTGTACACCATTCAAGTGATGGTTACACTCAAAGTCCAGACTTCACCACTAGGCAATATATCTATGTAACAAAACTGCACTTGTATTCCTTAAATTTATGCAAATTTTAAAAAGACATTATTCTATATAATCATTGTAGGCCTTCTATCAGTGGATTCTGGCTAGTAAGCCTCAAAATAGATTATATTTTGGAAGAGAGAAAGAGAACTAATATGTATTGAATCCCTCATATGATCTGGGTGTTTATGCCCATTATTGAATTTAAATCTTACAACCTCATTATTTGTGGGTTACGATCTGAATGTCTGCCTCCCCCCAAAATTGATATGTCAAAACCTAATCCCCAATATGATGGTATTAGGAGTGGGGCCTTGAAGAAGTGAATAGGCGATGAGGGCACAGCCCTCATGAATGGGATTAGTGTCTTTATAGTAGAGGCTCAGGAGAGCTACCCTGCCTTTTCTCCCATGTACAGACACAATGAAAAGGTGCCATCTGTGAATCACAAAGTGAGCCCTTACCAGACACCAGCCTCTAGAACATGAGAAATAATTTTTTTTTGTTTATAAGCTGCCCAGTTTACAGTATGGCAACCTGAATAGACTAAGACAGTATGATTATTTCCAAGATTAAAGGTGAAGAGATAGACACTAGTGAATGATGAAAGACCCATATGCTTTTCACTGCCTCATGTTGACTTGTTTACCACTTAGAGTAAAGGCAGGGTTTGTCTTTCAAATTTGTGACTCTGTTCTTTTCTCATCCTCTTATGTTTTTCTCCTTAATAGAAAGGCATGGAATGGCAACTCAGAGTTTACTATTAATATGGTCATTTCTTTATCAATATTAGAGTAAGGCTCAATAATAGAGTAACTCAATATTAGAGCAAGGCTCCGTGTGTGTGTGTGTGTGTGTGTGTGTGTGTGTGTGTGTGTGTGTGTGTTCTTTCTTAAGGGGAGAATTTAACACTCTTCCTGGCCTCTTCTCAACTTTGTGAAGTTAAAGGCCAGCCACCCTATCATCTTGTTATTCTAAATTAGAATTAACAGTTATTCTTAATTTGCTTCAAAAACTTAACCTTAATCATAAAATATTTTTTATTGATTTTTCTTTAGTACCATGAAATGTTTTATAGCCTGCCTAAGGATTCAGCCTGTTTTTAAGAGGGCATCTAGACTTTTTCCTTAGAATCTTGTATCATTCTAAACAGATATAATGTGGATTTTTCTATAATTGTGGTGTATTTTAAATTTTGGTAGCTATCAACAGTTTTAGGAATAGAATATGAAAGCATCATCTATGACACTAGAGCACAATAAGTACAAATTTAGTGGCTTCTGTGTAACTTCCATTGCTAGTCAAATATGATTCAGTTGGATATTTCTTGTTACATTTTTTTAAAAACTACTTATGGCTGAAAGATTTAATTCATTATCTTTTGCTCCTGGCCCCAAGTTTCTCCGTAAAATGCGATTAACATGGGTAACATTTTCACATCTTTGCCTCTCCCATGTATACATCAAAAGTGCAAATTGCTGTGTGACCATTCTAAACACTGGTATGTGGTACTGGGGCTAAACTCAAACAAAGACAATAAAAGATTAATATTTACTTTCTGTGATTAACATTATTTCAATAAAGATTGACTATTTTACTTTCCCTATGGATTATATATATAATATTGCCTTATAGGGCTTATAGGGCTAATTCAAATCAATACTACTTTGATAAACTTAGCAAGTACGTGACATTATACTTGACCTGTAGATATTTAGCACATGTTCACTCTGCCAATGAAAAAAATTAATGTTCTTCTTCTTCACAACAACAGCTGTTCAACCATAAACTTATCCTAGCAACTTTCTGGTCCAGTCAATACGTGCAGACATTTCTTAATCTGATACCTGGAAAGGGTAGGGGCAGGAATTTGTTATGGGGCTGGAATTCGTTTGCCTTGTACGCCTTGATTTCATGTCCAGGTAATAGTGTCTCCCCAACCAATTTCTTCATTGTTTTAAAAGAAAATGGCAAAGCATGAATAAAT
Organism: Macaca nemestrina; assembly: GCF_043159975.1. NCBI lineage: Eukaryota > Metazoa > Chordata > Mammalia > Primates > Cercopithecidae > Macaca > Macaca nemestrina. The sequence goes on along the minus strand of NC_092126.1, from coordinate 28,627,007 downwards.
GTACTCTCAACAGAACATTAGTCTGCCTAATTATAACTAAACGTAAGTTATAGCTCTAACCTGGGTGGTTTGCAGATGCATCCTATCACCTTATGTGTTTCAATGAAAGAGTAACTGATTAGCAAAGATCAGTAGTATAATGCTGAAAAATGGAGCCTACAAGAAAATCTTTCTCGTCTTTTAGAAATAAGGATACTGAGACCCAAAGTTACTCAAAAACTTAACTAAAGGTCCTATATCTAGACAGTAAGAAGTCCACAAGACTGCAAAATTAGTGAGGTAGTTTTAGGTAATGAGGTGAATACCAACATGGTATTCACCAGTACCTGCTTGCCAGGACTCAATACAAGGTCCAGCACACATTGTCAGTTCCCCATAAATATTCATTGAACGAATAAATAAAGTGGAATTCTTTCTAGGATGCCAAGATTGGCAGGATGTTGGTGCTGTTTTTATAGCTAGTGTCATTGTGACTGAAATAGCCATACCATGGCAACCCAAAGTATGAAAGTATGATGACCCTGAAGTTATTGCAGACACTAGTTGCTTCACAGAGAATGTGAATGTTTATTGTGCAAGACACTGCATCATGATAAATTATCCTCAAATATACAAAATTTAAAAATTTGCCGTATTCAAAACATCCTGGCTATATTTACATCCTGCATCAGTACCCAACTTTGAGTTTTGAGCAGCAAGTTAGATTTCTAATGAAATATACAAGAAACAAAATTTCCAAGTTTAGCAATATTGACAACAATAAATCAGACTTAAATTCTTCCATACCACCTGGCTATGTATTATACCTAGTGTCTGTAAATATAGATTTTAGTCTATTTTTTCTTCTACCAAAATAGGCTAAATTTCAAGGTTTAAGTCCAGTGTTAACTTGAAGATAATACCTAGTTATAATATAATAATTTTAAAACTATTTTTTATTCGACATGCAGATTTATTAAAAACTCAGGTATTCATAGTCAATTTGACATGTTTCCTTTTACTGTCAAATCTGATAAAACAGACTTGTATTGAAGTCTGCTACATACCAGGGACTTTGCTTCCACAAATGCTGGGCACAATAAAAAATAAAAATTTTAAACAATGTATGGGTACAATAAAAAAGTTAAAAGTTAAAAAAAATTGTTGAATGGGAAGTAGAGGCCATTTGTCCTAATAACATTTCAAAGATATAGCTTGCTTGTTGCTTGTTGTTGTTAGTTAAAAATTTGTTAGTTGTTGGTTCTTTATGAAATGGAGGATAATGGCCATAAAACAAATAAAAGCTAAAGCCCAGGTATGAGGCTATTGTATGCCAAAGCTGAAAAGCCCTGCCCCAAGGTAAACGTTTTTCTCTTTTCAGTGTAATCTCACTGAAAAATGAAGCCTGTGAGTCAAATGAGGTTATCAGTCCTAAGCTTGCTTTTTTTGAAAGTGATCTCTCTCTCTCTTTCTAGGGAAAGGGGATTTAATTGGAGCAAATCTATCAATTAAGGACCAAGTGATCAAGACCAATGCAGATGTAAAGGCTTTAACCTACTGTGATCTCCAGTGCATCATCCTCAAAGGACTCTTTGAAGTGCTAGACCTTTACCCAGAATATGCTCACAAATTCGTGGAAGACATTCAGCATGACCTCACATACAACCTTCGAGAAGGTCATGAGAGTGATGTAAGTCTCATTTCTAATTAGTGCTGAGACCTAATAACATTGGGCCTGGAGATCATTTATAACAGCAAAGGCAGATGTCACGACCTCACCTTAAAAACTCTCTGAATATCTAAGATGTGAATATTCAGCCACCAGTTAAGCAGTTAAATAATTAGCTAGAAGCCAAACCTAGAGTCTGTTATTAACATTTTAAGAAAATATTTTTCATGAATGACTTCTCAACTCAGTTTCTTTCTTGGTTATTTTCATATGCTTATAACTACAATTGATTTCAATTGTATATAACATTAGATAGAGATGTGTGATTTCTCCGGAATTTAAAGATTTCCATATGAAGTATATGGTTCAGTTTGCTGTGTTTGTAATTGTTCACTACTCCAATTGCTTGACATAGATTTTGCCTAAAAATAATCTTTTATTTAATGGTACACGAAACAGTCTATCTTAAAGTGAATAAATATGCATAAAAGGATTCAAGCCAAGGATTGTCACACTGAAAGCATAATCAACATTTTGTGCAATTATATATTTGCTGCAAGTTTCGTATTAGACAAACAGCTTTCCTGTCAAAATATGTACTATACTGCATCCTGTGATTAAGCTGATCGTGAATATGACTTCATTAGATGTCTCAGAGAGACACATGATTTAATAGGAATGATTGTTGAAAGGCAAGCCAAGGCATGCATAGCATTGTGTAACAACAAGCCTTTATATGCTGTCTTGAGCTTTGTCTCGGATAGTTGTAACTCTGGATTTTTTTCCTATGTACTTGAGAAGCTATTGTTTTGACCAACCCATACTGTGCAGATACTCATGTCAATCATTAATATTCTCTGCTGTGAAAGGTAGAAAGAAAACTTAAATTGTGTATTATTTTATCTTGGTTGGGGCTATCTAATGACAGTAAATACGTAGATAATATCCCATTCTGAGGTTCAAGATTACCAGTTTTGCATATATGCTTCTCTCCATTGTTGATAGCAAACAGCAGAGGAGGTACCAACATTTACTGGCTACGTTTTATGTGTTAAGCACCCTACCTATGTAAAGCATCTCATTTATTGCTTAAGACAAATTTTTAAGGTAAGTCTTGATCTGTTTTTATGCAAGAGAAAACAAATTCAGAATGGTTAAGTCGTGTGTATGTTCACACAAACTTGCAGGTGGCTGGGTCAGAGTTTCAACAGAGGTGTCAGAGTTTAAAACATGTATTGTTTCTGTTAAGTATGTTGCCTCTTCTTGAAATCATGTTCATGTCTTTTTAAAAAATCAGTAGATTGAATTTTAAAACTACAGTTGTCTTCTGTCCTCTCCATGACAGCATAAAATGACAACTGTTTTGAAAATCGAGGGTGAGTTAGGGGATGGAAGTAATCAAAAAGAAGAAGAAATTAGCAAAGAGAGAAAAATCGCTAATATTCCTCAGCATAGAAAGTGGGAAATACTGGATCTCAATGTCTATTTTATTTCATTTGACTTATTAAGGATTCTTATCTTTTTAAAAAATTTGTGGCATACAAAATGATGTTTTGAAATATGTATAGATTTTGGAATGGCTAAATCATACTAATTAATGTATGCATTTCCTCACATGTTTATCATTTATTTGTGGTGATAACACTTAAAATCTCCTCCCTTAGCGGATAATACATCATTGTTGTCTAGAGTCACCATGTTGTACAACAGATCTCTTGAACTTATTTCTCCTAACTTAAACTCTGTATCCTTTAAGCAACAACTTTCTAATCTCTCCTGGATCTCCAGCCCCAGCTCCTGGTAACCATCATTGTACTCTCTGCTTCTTTGAGTTCAAGGTATTTTAGATTCAGTATATAACTGAGATCATGTAGTATTTGTCTTTCTATACCTGGCTTATTTCACTAAGCATAATGACCTCCAGTTTCATCCATGTTGCTGCAAATGACAGGATTTTCTTCTTTTCTAAGGCTGAATAGTATTGCATTGTGTATATATACCACATTTTCTTTATTCATTTTTCTGTTGTTGGATACTTAGGTTAATTCTGTATTTTGGCTGTTATGAATAATGCCGCAATGAAAATGGGAGTGCATATATCTCTTTAAGATACTGATTTCATTCCTTTGGATATATACCCAGTATTAGGACTTCCAGATCATATGGTACTTCTATTTTTAATTGTTTTAGAGAACTTCCCTGCTGTTTTCCATAGTGGCTATACTGATTTACATTTGCACCAACAATGGCAGGGGTTCCTTTTTCTTCACATCCTTGCCAAAATTTATCTTTGTTGTTTTTTTTTAAATAGACCTTCTAAGAGGTGTGGTTTTAATTTGCATTTTCCTAATGGTTAGCAATATTGAGCATATTTGCATATAACTGTTGGCCTTTTGCATGTCTTTTTCTGAGAAAAGTTCATTCTGGTCATTTGTCTATTTTTTTTTTTTTTTTTTTTTTTTTTTTTTTTTGAGACGGAGTCTCGCTCTGTCGCCCAGGCTGGAGTGCAGTGGCGCGATCTCGGCTCACTGCAAGCTCCGCCTCCCGGGTTCACGCCATTCTCCTGCCTCAGCCTCCCGAGTAGCTGGGACTACAGGCGCCCACAACCGCGCCCGGCTAATTTTTTGTATTTTTAGTAGAGACGGGGTTTCACCGTGGTCTCGATCTCCTGACCTTGTGATCCGCCCGCCTCGGCCTCCCAAAGTGCTGGGATTACAGGCGTGAGCCACCGCGCCCGGCCTGTAATCCCAGCACTTTGGGAGGCCGAGATGGGCGGATCACGAGGTCAGGAGATCGAGACCATCCTGGCTAACACGGTGAAACCCCGTCTCTACTAAAAAATACAAAAAACTAGCCGGGCGAGGTGGCGGGCGCCTGTAGTCCCAGCTACTCGGGAGGCTGAGGCAAGAGAATGGTCTAAACCCGGGAGGCGGAGCTTGCAGTGAGCTGAGATCCGGCCATTGCACCCCAGCCTGGGCGACAGAGCAAGACTCTGTCTCAAAAACAAAAAAAAAAATCAGGTTGTTTTTTTTTTTTTGGTGTTATTCAGTTGTTTGAGTTTCTTATGTATTTTGCATATTTACTCCTTATCAGATGTATGATTTGCAAATATTTTCTCCCATTCTGTAGATTGTCTCTTGATTCTGTTGATTGTTTCCTTTTCTGTGCAGAGCTTTTTAATTGGATATAATTCAATTCGTCTGTTTTTGCTTTTGTTGCCTGTGCTTTGGAGTCATATCCAAACACATCATTGTCCAGACCAATGTCATGGAGCTTTCCCCTATGCTTTCTTTTAGAGTTACATAATTTCAGTTCTTACGTTTAAGTCTTTATTCATTTTGAATTTATGTTTGTATATGGTGTAACATAAAGATCTAATTTTATTCTTCTGTATGTGGAAAAGGAATTTTTATCTTAGATAAAATTTTCATGATTCTTTTTCTGTTTTCTAGAACATTAATTATAGTAATTTAAAAATGCCTGTATACCTGAATTATCTGTGGAATTATTTCCATTGTCTGTTATTTTTCTCTTTTTCTGTCTCTCTCTCTCAGTCATTTGTTCTTCTTTGGTCATTTAGTTCTCTTTTTAAAAAAGGAAAAGCAGGTGTCAGAATTTTGTTTAACTATAGATGTTGATTATTAAAGATTGTTCATGTCATTTTCCTCAAAATAAGATTTTCTTTTCAGATAGAGTATTGGCAGATAGAGTATCGGCAAACCAACTTGTGCTGCCCATAGTTTATTAATAGGCTTTGTTAAGCTGGCATATTTCAATTTTGCCCTCAATCCTGAGGTCTAGCCTTTACTCCTAAAACAGCTTTTCTGGAGTCTCAGTTCAAACCATAGTATGTTTACCAAGGCTCTTCCTGTTTAGCAGAGCTTGAACTCCAGCCTCCATCTCCCCAACACCACGTGACTGCTGAAATCTCTATCCTGCAATTTAGCCTTCTACATGCTATTTTTAATCTGTTTCTTAGAGTACTACCTCTTGCTATTCAAGTTAGGAGTTGACTAATGTCTTAAAGGGAACATCAATGCAGTTTACTTCTCTCTGGTATTATATTCCTCAAATCCTTTATGCTTTGGTTTACCTGAACTTCTCTGTCTCCTTAGTTGGTAAGGAGGTTCCTTTCTCATCTCTTCTATTCCACCTTACAATGAAATAGCAAATGCCTGTAGAAAAATACCTAGCCAAATGTGATGCTCTCATTGGTGCACTTCTCTTTTCTTAGGGATCACAGTCCTTCAAGTCTTATCCGAGTTGATTCCTCTCAAATTCCTTCAAGTAGTTTGATATGGGTTGACTGTGTATCTCATCTTGAATTGTAGTCCCCATAATCCCCACATATTACGGGAGGAACCAGGTGGAGATAATTGAATCATGGGGGAAGTTTCCCCCATCCTGTTCTTGTGATAGTGAGTTAATTCTCATAAGAGCTGATGGTTTCATAAGGGGCTTCCCCTTTCACCAGACACTCATTCTTCTTCTCCCTGCTGCCATGTAAAGAACGACGTGTTTGCTTCCCCTTCTGCCATGATAGCAAGTTTCCTGAGACCTTACTTAATTAAACCTCATTCCTTTATAAATTACCCAGTCTCAGGTATGTTTTTATTAGCAGCATGAGAACAGGCTAATGCACAGTTATTTTATTAATTTTGTCCAGTTTGATAATTACTTTTGATTGGGTTAGTTCAATGTAAGTTACTTCATTATGACTGGAACCAAAAGTATTGCTTCTTTTCAAAGGGGACTCCATATGAGTTACATTTTAAAGGCAGATGGGACCTTCATTGTTTTATGTTTCCTGATGTTTTATCTCTCAAAACTTCTATTATATATAACTGAGAGTCTAGGGGATACTATGCCATCTAAGGGCTAGATAAGTTTGGACCTCTCTTTCTATAACTTTGTACCTAGGGGAAAAGTCTTGTGCCCTCCCCAAGCATACTGTGACTTTCAGGGGAACTTGTATCCTAATGATTACCTTATGGATTCCTGTTCCCTACTCTGGTGTCAGAATAAATGTAGAACCAAATGAAAATCAATCTTTCCTTGATTTTCCCAGACAAAACCAAAAATATCCAGTCACACAGGATTTTCTATGGTTAAAGTCTTTGTGGAAATTTAAGTGATGAACTCATCCTCTTTTATGGCTGCATAGTATTCCGTGGTGTACATGTGCCACATTTTCTTAATCCAGTCTATCATTGATGGACATTTGGGTTGGTTCCAAGTCTTTGCTATTGTGAATAGTGCCGTAATAAGCATATGTGTGCATCTGTCTTTATAGTAGCATGATTTGTAATCCTTTGGGTATGTACCTAGTAATGGGATTGCTGGGTCAAATGGTATTTCTAGTTCTAGATCCTTGAGGAATCGCCACTGTCTTCCACAATGATTGAACTAGTTTACGCTCCTACTAACAGTGTAAAAGTGTTCCTGTTTCTCCACATCCTCTCCAACATCTGTTGTTTCCTGACTTTTTAATGATTGCCATTCTAACTGGTGTGAGATGGTTTCTCATTGTGGTTTTGATTTGCATTTCTCTAATGACCAGTGATGATGAGCATTTCTTCCTGTGTCTGTTGGCTGCATAAATGTCTTCTTTTGAGAAGTGTTTATTCATGTCCTTTGCCCACTTTTTGATGGGGTTGTTTGTTTTTTTCTTGTAAATTTGTTTAAGTTCTTTGTAGATGCTGGATATTTGCCCTTTGTCAGAAGGGTAGATTGCAAAACTTTTCTCCCATTCTGTAGGGTGCCTGTTCACTCTGATGGTAGTTTCTTTTGCTGTGCAGAAGCTCTTTAGTTTAATTAGATCCCATTTGTCTATATTGGCTTTTGCTGCAATTGCTTTTGGTGTATTAGTCATGAAGTCTTTGTCCATGCCTGTGTCCTGAATGATATTGCCTAGGTTTTCTTCTAGGGTTTTTATGGCTTTAGGTCTAACATTTAAGTATTTAACCCATCTTGAATTAATTTTTGTATAAAATGTAAGGAAGGGAGCCAGTTTCAGCTTTCTACATATGGCTAGCCAGTTTTCCCCGCACCATTTAATAAATAGTGCGGAATCCTTTCCCAATTTCTTGTTTTTGTCAGGTTTGTCAAAGATCAGTTGGTTGTAGATGCGTGGGATTCAACCCACCACCAATCAAAATCATCCAAAACTGGTGTCTGTACTAAGTACGTACACACTTTTTTTCTTACCATAAGTCCCTAAACAATACAGTATAACAACTATTTACATAGAATTTACATTGTATTATGTATTACAAGTAATCTAAAGATGATTTAGAGTATACAGGAGGATATGCATAGGTTATATGCAAATACTATGCCATTTTATATCAGGGCTTAGAGCATCTGAGGATTTTAGTATCTGCAGGACATCCTGGAACCAGTCTCTCAAATACTAAGGGACCACTGTACCTATATAATGATAATTCATTGCAAAAGTTTCAGAGTAGTCCTATGCATGAAGTTAACACAAATATAAACAAACATAATTGAATGCAAAAGTTGCATACTAGTAGTATGCATAAAGTTAATAGAGGACATAATGGAAGAATATATCCATAATGTCTAAACCCATAAGGGTTTGGTCAAAAAGTAAAAAGTATTACTGTTAGAAAAATTGGCGAAATATATACACAGGCACTGTGTAGATGAAGAAACACAAAAGACAACAAGCACATAAAAATATGCTCAAAAACATTAGAAATATAGAAATGAAAATAAAAAACAGTGATGTAAACTTTTAAATTCTTAGAATACCAACCTTATGGAGGAGGTTAATAAAAGTGTATAGAAACTTATGCGGTTATTGGTGGGAAATATAGTCTTTGTACCCATTTAGCAGAAAAAATATGTCACTACTTAATCCATTTAAATATATATACAGTCTATGACCTCTCAATTACAAAATGTATCCAAAATTTTTTCATACAGGTCTATAAACGGGATTGTATGGGGATGTTCATTGTAACTCTACTTATTATGGACAAGAGATAAAAGCAACCTGGGTATTCATCACTGGAAGAGCAGGTTCAATAAAATGTGGTGCATCTATAACAGAAATCTATATAGCAGTGACAGTATATATAAATATGTAAAATGTAGGATTTATTGACAAGACAAGAAACAATGATATCTAAAACAATATCACTTGCATAAATTAAAATGTACTCAAATAAATCAGTGTACAATTTTATAAGCTAATTATAAACTTAAATACCAGAAGAATTTCTATACATTGAAATACCAAAGACTGTCAATACCTAAGGCAGTTCAGAAGAAGAACAAAATTTGAGGATTTATGCTGTCACATTAACACAACTTTAGAAACTAAACCTACAGTAATTCAACCAATGAGGTATGAGTGCAAGGCTGTACAATTTCAATAGAACAGACTCCACAAACAGGCCCACACTTTATGGTCACTTGATTTATCACAAGTTGCTATAATGAAAAAAAATGACAGTTTAAACTATCAATTAATGATGATGTATTAATTTAAAGCTTATATGAAAGAAAAGAAACCTTGGCCTAAAAGTGGGCCCATGAGATACCTAAAACTCAATTCCAGATGGACTGTAGACCTAAATGAAAGAAAAATCAATGAAGTTTCTAGAAGAAAACATTGTGGAGTATCATTATGACCTTGTAATAGCAAATATTTCTTAAGGAGGACATGGACTGTTATAACAATAAAGGAAAGAGACATTTATTAAAATGAAGAACTTCTATTCATCAAAAGACACCAGTAACAGAATAAAAAGGGAAACTGCAGAATGGGAGAATATATTTGCATCACATATATTTGAAAAAGAAAGAATATCCAGAATGTATTAAAACTCCTAAAACTAAGTAAGAAAAAGACATATACTTCAGTTTTTAAAATGAGGAAAACATGATCGGGCACTTTACAAATGGCTGATATCCAAATGGCATATCCAAATGGCCAATAAAGTTTGATCATTTACTTCTTGTACACCTCTTCCCTCTTCAGTCTTTCTTCTAAGTTAGTAAATGACACCATCATCTACTCTATTATTCATAGTAAAAGAATTCTAAAAATTATAGTGAGAATGATATGATTAGTATCAAGATAAGTAATTGAGATTAGCAGAAATAGCACCCAAAATGATAAAATAATTAAAAAGAAATATAAATAGGTAACTCAAAAAGTTTTGAAGGCATTACTTAGAAGACTTTCTTTTCTTTATTCTGCTTCTCCATATTTCAGTAATGCTGGAGAAATCTTTAGCAATCCATACATTTCACTTATCAATTTAAGGAAGAAGATACCGTCTAGGAATTTCATAGCTAGAGAAGAGAAGTCAGTGCCTGGCTTCAAATCTTCAAAGGACAGACTGACTCTCATTAGCAGCTAATGTAGCTGGTGACTTTAAGTTGAGGCTAATGCTCATTTGTCATTCCAAAACTCCTAGGGCCCTAAGTATGCTAAATCTTTTCTGCCTGTACTCTATAAATGGAACAACAAAACCTGTATGACAGTACATCTGTTTACAGCATGGTTTACTGAATATTTTAAGCCCACTGTTGAGACCTAGTGCTCAGAATAAAGTATTCATCTCAAAATATTACTGCTCATTCATCGACAGTGTACCTTGTTACCCAAGAGCTCTGATGGAGATATGCAAGGATATCAATGCAGTTTTCATGCCTGCTAACACAACATCTATTCTGTAGTCCATAGATCAGGTGTAATTTCAACTTTCAAGTCTCATTATTAAAGAAATATATTTGGTAAAGCTATAGCTGCCATAGATAGTGATTTCTTTGGTGGATCTGGGTGAATTAAGTGGAAAACACTCTGGAAAAATTTCAGCATTCTAGATGCGATTAAGAATATGTGTGATTCCTGGGAGGAGGTCCCAATATCAACATTAACAGGAGTTGGAAGAAGTTGACTTCAATCCTCATGGATGACTGAGGAGTTCCAAACTTAAATGAAGGAAGTCAGTGCAGATTTGGTGGAAATAGCAAAAGAACTAGAATTAGAAGTGGAGCCTGAAGATGTGACTGAATTGCTGCAATTTTATGATAAAGCTTTAACATATAAGAAGTTGCTTCTTTCTTTTTTCTTTATTTTATTTATTTATTTATTTATTGAGGTAGAGCCTCACTCTGTTGCCCAGGCTGGAGTGCGGTGGCATGATCACAGCTCATTGGAGCCTTGACCTCCTGGGCCCAAGGGATCCTCCAACCTCAGCCTCCCATGCACAGGCATGCACAACCACACCTAGCTAATTCTTTTTTATATTTGTAGAGATGGAGTCTCCCTATGTTCCTAGGCTGGTCTCAAACTCCTGCGCTCAAGCAATCCTCCTGCCTCAGCCTCCCAAAGTGTTGGGATTACAGGTGTTACCCCCCATACCCAGCCAGGAGTTGCTTCTTATGAATGAGCGAAGTGGTTTCTTGAGATGATATTTATTCATGGTGAAGATGCAGCAAAAATTGTTGAAATGACAGCAAAGGATTTAGAATATTACATGAACTTAGTTGATAAAGCAGTGGCAGGGCTTGAAAGTCTTGACTCCAGTTTCGAAAGAAGTTCTACTGTGGGTAAAATGCTATCAAACTGTACCGTATGGTACAAAGAAATCACTCATGAAAGGAATAGCCCGGTTGATGTCGCAAAACTTCATTGTTGCTTTAGTTTCAGAAATTACTACAGCTACCCCAGCCTTCAGCAGCCGCCACCCTGATTAGTCAGCAGCCATCAACATCAAAGCAAATCCCTCCACCAACAAAGAGATTACAACGTACCGCAGGCTCAGATGATTGTTAACATTTTGTAACAATACATTTTTATTTTTGTTTTTGTTTTTTTTTAGATGAAGTCTCACTCTTGCTGCCCAGGCTGGAGTGCAATGGTGCGATCTCGGCTTACCGAGATCCACCTCCCTGGTTCAAGTGATTCTCCTGCCTCAGCCTCCTGAGTAGCTGGGATTACAGGCATGTGCCGCCACGCCCAGCTAATTTTGTATTTTTAGTAGAGACGGGGTTTCTCCATGTTGGTCAGGCTGGTCTCGAACTCCCTACCTCAGGTGATCTGCCTGCCTCAGCCTCCCAAAGTACTGAGATTACAAGCGTGAGCCACCACGCCCAGCCAATAAAATATTTTTAATTAAGAGATGTATGTTGTTTTTAGACATAATTCTGTTGCACACTTAATAGACTACAGTGTAATGTAAACATGACTTTTAGATTCACTGGAAAACAAAAATTTCATGTGACTCACTTTATTGAGAAATTCGCTTTTTTGTAGTGGTTTGGAAGTGGTCTGAGGTATGCCTGTATCATGACTCAGTTTCAGGGGATTCATTGACCCTTTCAATATCACATATGGAGTCCATAAAATTCCAATTAAAAATATGCATGTTAAAATATCCTGAGCGAAATATAGTGACCCTTATCTCCTTTCGCAGATTCATGTATAGGTAGACACACACACACACACACACACACACACACACATGCACACACACAAATATATAACCCAGCAACCTGCAAAGAATGCACAGGATAAACATCATTAAAAGCTGTCATTTCTGATTGCTTTCTCTGTGATAGACGCTGTGTATGCATTATCTGGTGAAATCTTTATGACAGTCATGCAACTTGGGTACAGTTATATTCACCAGCTCTACAAAGTATATGTATCCTTTGTCAGGAATAAGCTGAACTCTAATGTATGAGTCAACTTGCCTTCAGTAGCCCATGGGGCAGGGAAGAATGTGTTTGTGGGAGCAGGGGGGCGTGGTGGGAGTGGGAGCTGAAACATACCTACCTGACCATGACAAATGAGAGTCTATATAGTGATTCTCCCTGCCTCCACTTGTATCCTCTTATGACCCCAAGGCTGCAGAAGCAATATTTGTAAAGTATAAATCAAATTGTGTCATTTTGCTGCTTGAAATAGATCCCCATGGGCTAGTAGTAACATCCAGACTTCTTATCATAACTTTCAAGGTTCTTTGCCTTCCTTCCCCAGCCTGCCTTTCAAAGTCATCTGATGCCATCTTGCCTCCAGCATTACACTCCAACAAACGGGTCTGCTTTCCCTTCCTCAGGGAGGCAGGCTCCGCTCACCTCCCTCCCTCCCCTCCTGCCCACCTCTGCTGCCTCAGGGCCTTTGCATTTGATCTTCTCTCTTCCTGCTGTGCTACTCCTCTGCCCTTACCTGACAGTCTGCTCTGGAGTTTGCCCTCTCCCAGTTATCCTCTGATATATCACCTTGTTTATCTTTTTCATGGCATTTAGCAGGATCTAGTATTATTTTAATTTGTATATTTTCTTGTTTATGATCAGTTTCTCCTACCAAAACCTATTTTATGAAAGCTTTGTCTTGTTCTATACTATAGCCCCAGTGCCTAGGTCAGAACCTAATGCAGAGTCAACATTTACTATATGTTACATGAATGAATTAACAAATGTCAATAAGTTTACTTTGGTGCCTGGAACTAATGTTAAGTTTTAAGAAAATGAAGAAAGTCCCGAAGACAGTGGCCTCTATGGCCAGTAAGTAAAGTCTAAAATGAGAAGCAAAAAGCAGTTTAGGATTATATCTGTTAGATATAGCAAAGCTGAAAAAAGTATCAATACTGGGATTTGAAAGAACAAATTGAAAGAACAGCTAAATTGAATAACAACATTTTGCATTTCCCCTAAGTTCAGGAAAAGAGATTTTCAAAAGCAACATGAGGAATTTAAGCTGAATAATAGGGGAAAAATAAAGCTTGCAATCTAAGTAATATTTCTCCAGGTGGTTTGGTATAGTAAGTAGGGTTAAAATAAAAGATCTGCCTTCAAATCTCAGCTAATATACCCATTTTCTACATCTAATTTCCATGAACTATTGAGTTACGTCTGCTTGAACCTCTTGGCACTGGGCAATTTCTTGTGTAATTAAGCTGTGCTGTATCCATGAGATTCGACTTCATGATTCCTTTCTTAGATAAAAACATGCCTAACTAGATCTTTCGTATAAAGTTTTTGATTTGCAAACATCTCTTGACACCTATGTGACTATATTACAATTTAATTCAATTCAAGAATGTACTGAAAAGGGAGCTATTCCAAAGAAGAGACGTATTGTAAATTTAGTCCCCATTTCAGTCTGAAATAAAATTGGGCTGCCTAGAAGCAATTTTCCTGAAAATGATTTATCGAATATTAATAACATTTTAAAAATCATATCTGACAGCCCAGATACTTAATTCTTCAAAAGTAGCCTGTGTGTAGGTGTGCATCTGCTAGCAGAGTCCTGCATAATAAGAGAACATAATTAATTCTTCACTTTTCTGAGATAATTGTTCTTAGAAAATTGCATACTGAAGGACTCACATGTCATTTTATCATGTCAGCTTTCCTTGTTATCGCAGGCCCAACAAGTGTTTTGTCAGTTGTGTACTTTAAAATACTCTCCCTCAGGAAGCAAAAACACTTCCATGAAATATCTTGCAGTGAACTGTTTTACATTTTTATGCCTAAGAAAATGTTAGATAGGAAAAGCTCATTAAATAATGGCCTGGGAATTGTACTTGGATCCAGTATGTTTTTTGTTGTTGTTGCTGTTGTTTTTTGTTTTTTGTTTTTTGTTTTTTGTTTTGAGACGGAGTCTCACAGGGTCGCCCGGGCTGGAGTGCAGTGGCACGATCTCGGCTCACTGCAACCTCCACCTCCGGGGTTCAAGCGATTCTCCTGCCTCAGCCTCCAAAGTAGCTGGGATTACAGGCGCCCATCACAGTACGTTTTTTATATTCTGAAACTTTCCTCCTACTGATGTCTTTCAGTAGATTCAGAAGTGATTGTGGCAAACATAGTATCTTGAAGGAAGAGATCGCGTTTTTGATTAGCATCTCCAGAGTCTAGTTTTGTGTTTATGTTCATGGTATTGAGGAAATAAAGATCAATTTGGACTTCTTGCATCTATTAATACATCCTACTTCCTCTGACTGCAGCAAAATGACTCTCAGTGCCCCTTCTCTTCTTAGTGATTGCCTAAGATGACAGCTTCATTCCCTTTATTATTATCCACCTTCTTCCCATCTTCATTGTTTTCTCAGTGAGGACTGGACTCTACTGGACTCCACTGGAGTCCAAGGTCATGTTCCCTTCTAATCCTGTAGTTCTAGATTCCTACTTCAGAGAAATGAAAGCTTGATACTCTGTAAATCAAAGGAAATAAGTTACTCTCACCCTTTCTCAAATTATATGTAATTTTTTTAAATTCTTATTTTAGGATAGAACTAGTGTGGGACATTGCAAATGGACCATCCTGGGAATCCTGTTAAGTTTGGGGGTAATTCAGAATGAGGACATTGATTGTAAACAATAGAAATTCAACTCAAATATAGCGCTAAAAGAAGGGTAGATTTAATGTAAAAATTCCAAGTATCCGATGGGATCAAATAAAACACATGCACACATACCACACATACCCCCTGGATCTCAGGAACTCTTATAGTCAGGCTTTCAAACTCTAACATTATCTCTCCATTTCTTACTTTTCCTTTTCTCTGCATTTCCTCTTCATTCTTCTCTCCTCCGGTAGACTTGCCGTCTTATTTTCCTCATCCAAATGGCAGAAATATGGTGTCAGACAGCAGCTCTTCAATTTAAATAGGAGCAGAGTAAGGTGGACTTTCTTAGCTGATTCTAGATTCTTGTGGAAAGACTCTGAGTGGGTCAGCTTTAAGTCATGTGCCCATCCAGCTTTCATTAATTATTGTGAGTGGCAGAGTGAGCGGGGGCTTCAAGGATGAAGAGAGATTGCCCTGTAGGAGCATGGTGGTTTCCATGGAATCCCTGAGGGCTGAAGAGTTGAGATAAGAGACAAGAGCAAGAAAGAGCGTGGGTAGGCAGAGGTAGCTGCTGGACACATAAAACAAAGATAGAAATTGTATGAATTGGGTCTCCTTTGTGCTGTGGCATTATAGTTTGTCTCCATGCAGTCATATCTCAGCAACATTTTCATAGAAATCCAATCCCTTATAAAAATACATTAAAATAAGAGCATATTAAATAGGGAGCGCATAAAAAGCTTTAAAACATGCTGCAGTGGCTCATGCTTCATCTTTTCTGGGTTCTCTCCTGTGTGGCCTCTTGTTAGTCAAAGAGCACAACATATACCCTGCAAATAGATCAACCACATTTTTAGTGTCATCTGGACATTTCAACTTCTGTTTGCAAGTTGAACAGTGAGCATTTAGATTTTTAAGTTTGTTTACGGGGAAGGGGAGTTTAGTTGGGTTGGCAAAGGGAGGGAAAGAAAAAGCCACCTGCCATACCATAAACAAGACAAAAAATTTCTTTCCTTTCTTCCCTGGTTGCTTCCATCCTGCAGAGAACAGCAGATTTTCAGCCTTACATAAAGTGTTAAATTTGCATATACACACACATACCCACAAACAGACATGGCTCCATTTACATGTATTCCTTGAGAATGAAAAACAACCTACTGCTGCATCCACCAGGAATCCTCATACCTGCTCTACAGTTACTTGGCAGGAAGAGGGGGATGTGGATCAAGGGTCATCTATTCCATGCTACATTCTGGGTAGTTGTTTAGGCCTATGAAGTGCAGTGTTTGCCCTCTGTAGAGTTCTTCTGCAGGCTGGGTTAACAAAGCCTCACACTCATGACAAAGGCTCTATGAAAAGAAGATGATATATATACTGTTGATAATATAGTAGCTCCTAGGAGCCAAGCTGCATGCTAAGCACTTTACAAACATTAACTTATTTGATTCTCACAACAACTTTAGAAATAAGTTGTATAAGTTTATGCTCTATATAAGGAGACTAATTCAGGATGAAAGAGGGGAAAAAAAACTGGTCCAGAATCCTTTAGCAAGTAAGCAAGAGAAATCAAGGGAATTTAAGTCCCAAACCACCTGACTTCAAAACCCAGTTGAAACTTAGTGTAAGTTTATCCATCAAAACAAAGTTATTGATTCATGGTCAGTTGCCTAATCCTATGATTACTGAATGCCAGCTAAGTTAATGGAGCATTCATAGAAAACACGTTTCCATGGGAAAATCAGCTTCACGAGCCAAATACATAAGTAAAAAATGAAGCACAGCACTTTTTGATAATTTATTAAGCTGTACACTTTTGATTTATGCACTTTTTTTCTGTATGCTATACTTCAGTTAGAAAGTTTTTAAAAAGTGAATTATAAGAATTCTACCAAGTTACAAGTGAATAATTCAGTTGTGCACATATGATTTCCTTGAGAACAATTACTATATTTTAATTCATTTTTGCAATCCTTTTTTTAATGGAATTGGTGGTACAAAGTATGTGCTTGATGAATGCTTATTGGAATTTAATCAGTTCATGTGTGTGTGTGTGTGTGTGTGTGTGTGTGTGTGTGTGTGTGTTAATGTCCACAGAATAACAGAATGTTAGAACACAAAGGCACTTTATATACCATCCGGTAAAGCTTTTTCTTTGGTGATATGGTTTGGCTCTGTGTCTCCACCCAAATCTCATCTTGTAGTTCTCATAATTCCCACTGTTGTGGGAGGGACCAAATGGGAGATAATTGAATCATGGGGGCAGGTCTTTCCTGTGCTGTTCTTATGATAGTGAATGAGCTTCACGAGACCTGATTGTTTTGTAAGAAGGAGTTTCCTGAACAAGCTCTCTTTGCCTGCTGCCATCCATGTAAGATGTGACTTGCTCCTCCTTGCCTTCCACCATGATTGTGAGGCCTCCCCAGCCATGTGGGAATGTAAGTCCATTAAATTTCTTTTTTTGTAAATTGCCGAGTCTCAGGTATGTCTTTTTCAGAAGCATGAAAATAGACTAATACAATTGGATTACAAATGGCATAAAAATTAAGTCATTGGTTAGATATATAATATAAGTGAATTACATACCTACGTTAATCAGAATATATCCTTTGCAGAGAGGACTTTCACATTTGGATACATCTCCCATGGACATCAAGCATGTGTTTCAAATATGATTTAGTCAAAAAAACAAAATACATCTCATCTTTTTTTACTTTCTCTTGTTAACTGAATGTTGGGTAGTATACCTACGTGCTACATAGAGGTAAGAATGTCAATGTTATTAAGTATTATGAGCAAAGTAATTTGTTTATATTACTTTATTTAATTTAACTTTTAATCCTTGTGTTGTCTGTGGGAGTTTGGATTATGTTTAGGCTTCCCAAACAAGGGAACTGAGTATTCAAGTAGTTTACTGCCTGAGATTACAAAATTAGTGAAAGAATCAAACAGGATAAAATCAAGTCAAACTCCTGGTCTTCTCCATACAAGCCTAATACATTTGTCCACTAACATAATCTGCCACAAATCAGAGAGAAATGGGTTAGTGTTCTTCTGATTTATAGCATAAGCTATACTGAATTTCTGGAATAACATTCACCTTAATTTCTTTAACTTAATTCTATTGCTCGTCATATCTCATCAGAAACTGACCGGTACAAAACATTTTAGAAAAGACAGCTGATTAGCAAGAAGACAAGTAAGGTGACAAAACATGCATACTTTGACCATTTGACTTGCCCACTCCCCTTGTATTTGTGCTCTTATTTGTTCATAAATCCATCCATTTATTAAATAACCCTATCCTCACAGACTGGCTCTGGGAGAATTTCTTCCAACTCAAGTATACGTTTTTCAGTATACTTGAGTTCAGTATACCTGCTTTTTACATGATTGTTCTTCATCCTTCCCTTGCTCCATCTTTAAGAGTAAATTTGTGAAATCACCACTCCACTATCATTTCAAATGTACAAAATAGCATTTTACTTTCTTCCCAGACTGTTTCATTCTTGTAAGAAGACGCAGGTCTTCTTATTATTGGAAATAAATGAAAATCTCTTTGGAGTGTGAATATATCATATTTGCCAACCAGGAACACAATCTGAGAACTTCTTGTATACACTCACAAACTCATGCACACACATACATTTATGTAGAGGGATTGAGAACATAAGTGAAAGAAGCGATGTCTTTAATTTAGACTTCTGTTCACATTTCTCCATCAACCTGCAAATACTTTACCTGTGGATATGTTAGGACTTATAATTCTATTATGCTTTCTGTCCAAGAATTACTGTTTTTGTCCAGGATTTTCAGAATAATCCTGAACGTTTCATCATGGTAAATATTTCACTGTTTGAGGCTGTGCCAGGATAATAACATTTCATAGGTCATCCTTAGGCATGTGGGGCATTTCTTCTATTGGCCCTCTAAATCCCAAACCAGTTAGCCCTTTAACCCCAATTCCTAAACTCAACTGTTGGATTTAGTGCATGGTATGATTAAAACTGTGTACATGAGCTAAGTTGATGGAAATTAAATTAAAATTTAAAACAAATTGCGAAATCCCAGGATAAACATATTTAATACTGTTTTTCCCACAAAATTCCCCAAAAGGGTGTAGACAGCAGAGAGGATAACATATGGTAGAGGCAGTCTACTTACAAGGCAGCACAGACTGTGCTCAGCAGGCAGATCTGGAGACCTCCAGTTTGATCAGATTCAAGGCATCTATTTGCTCGCCATTTAAACCCAACATGCCAGGATGCCAAAAGAGCGGCAGCTTTGAGTGGAGGAAACAGCAGCCAAGCTGTCAGAAATACAAAGCAAGCTGAATGCCAAATTAAGGGGAAAACTGAAGTAGCTCGAAATTATGAATGTGAAGGCCAGCATGTGGTAACTCTGTAAGGGTGGGGGGACCCAGGAAGATGCATTTCTGTCAAATAAATTGGGATTCAAAGGGTTTGGTTTCCATGTCATTGAAAAAACTAATTAAGGAAAATTCTGATATGAATGTATACAACATACTAAACGTTTAATGATGTGGTAATTCCACTTGTATTTTCCCCTGTTAAAATTAATGTCTTTGAAAGCAGAACATATGATGACTGATTTGTGTCACTGCACTTTGCCAACATTCATAAACAGTCCCGAGTCTGATTGTTGCTAATGAAGCATATTTATATCCTAGGTTATACAGTTTACATTTTCCTTCGAGGCTATTAGTCACTCTTCCATCTTGATAGTACAAAATGTTAGCATCATATATAGAGAACAAGGAAATAAGATTCTATCAAAAAGAGCGATGAAGAGGATCCAGAAATCTTGACTATTAGACTCAATACACATACAACTCAGGCCAGAATTGTTCCTCCAAAGAATCTAAAGTTGTGAGTTTCTTGCAACCCCCAAAGAAACAACTAAACAGGCACATTTTGATCCAAAAGATTGGAAGCTTAAAGGGGCAGAGTTGCACAAATTTTTGTGAATATTCATTGAGGCATCATCCTTCCAATGGGGTCTCTTGTCCATATTTTGCTACATGAAAATAATAGTCTTAAGGAAGAGAAAAGCTTGCTCTGAAAAGAGGTTTCATGTGTATAGCTAAACGGATGATGACTTTGTACAGAATCTATAAATAGCTAAATTAGGTAGTTCTGTATATTCAGAAGTTATGCCCATTCTAAGTGAATATGTTCACCGTTCACATTTTTGCAGAGAAGCTCCTCATATCCCTATGATTTTTCCCAAATTTGGAAATGCTGACTTTGTGACTAGGTTGCCATGTGATAGCTCTAAATGCTTTTCCAAATAGTACAATTTCAGGAAAAGAACCATTGATTCACCCTTCTTCCCACAAACCTTGTCCCTAATTTCCTCCTCAAAAGGTTAAGAAAATGTCTATCCTATGATGAAAGCTCAGGCTCAAAATTAATATAAAATACACGAGACCATGTAAATAACTGGAGAATAATTTCTTCCCCATGGAAAACATGCTCCACGTGGAAACATTCTTGAGAAAGAGACCCAGAGAAGGAAACTGGAGATTTATCAGACATATTTTATTTATGACATAATTCTTGTTCTGGGAAATTCCTTCTTCAGGAGAACTATTGAGGGAGCAAAAATGTCAAATCAGATGTGTTTTATTCTAAATTTCAGTGGCTTGTAATCCCATTGTGAATTATCTCAAAGACTTGTTTTTAGTCAATATATAACTAGCCAATAATATCTTCTTTTTGATGCTCCACACACCAACTTTGAGTACAATACTGTAACGTAGGAAGATTGGCCTCATGTCTACTAACTATGAGAATATATCCCTCACCTGAAAATGATTATTTGGTAAAAGTGCTAATACTATGATGAATAATATTCTTCAAGCTTAAGTTTCAGAGATTTCTTTCAGTAAAAAATTTATGCATTTAGTCACGTGGAGGATGCCTATCATCCCACTATCATGACCCTCTATTAGCCCTCTTCTTATTTTGTGGCTAATTGAGCTTAACCTAGGCACTGTATTTCAAATCAGCAAAACAGTTTGTTTCAGTTTGCTGGTTCAAATGCTATCTTCAACAGACAAGTAGGTTCAACTTTTTTGTTGCAGTATATAATTGACAATGGGCTTCAACTTTTTTGTTGCAGTGTATAATTGACAATGGGCTTCCTAGGCAGCAAATTAGGCATTTCGCATTAACGCTGAAAGTGCCATAGGGAGTTGTGCTGCACAAACTTCTCACACCAAAGTGAGCATCTTTCTTAACCGACCTGGTTTGAAACCTAAATACTCAGTGGGTATCCTGAAAATCTTATGAAACCGTCTATTGTGTTTCTTTACAATTACACAGTAGCTGACTTTACAAGCTAAGTAGGAGCCATTGTACCCTAATCCGAAGCGGGTCACTGGGGGGCATGGGATCTCAGCTTAATATAACGAATTTAAACAGTATAAATTCTTTTCACACAGATTACCCTGCTGAATTCCCAAATCATTGATTTGGGGCATAGTTTCTTAAGCTTGAAATCTTTAAAACTCTTACATCATTGCTGAGCGATTTCTAGTCAGTTTTCTTCACATCATAGTGTATATTTTTCTCCTTTTTCCTTCTAGAATGATATGAGCCATGTATTAGTAAATAACCCTCTCTCCCTCAAAATCATCCTGCATTTTCCAAGCTTTTAAATAGGTATCAAGAAACTTCTTTGGATTTTCTTTGAATTTCAAAGCCTTGTAGTTTAGGTAATTGCATCCAAAGATAATCATTCTTGAGTTGATTTGTGTGTATTGTCAATGTTTATTGACTGTATTCACACCCATGAACAGTCTTACTTTATTTAAGTAAAGCACATGAAGGGATTGACAAAGAAAAATATGGAATGCCTGGCCATTCCTTTATATAAAGTATTCTTCCTAGTGTTGTGCAAAGAAAAGTGTGTTTTGTGGCATGGCATGATAGCCTTTTTGCTGGGAGAACTGTTTTAGGAAAACTGGTATTTAAATATGTGGCCTATTTATTAAGACATTGTACATATTTGTGAATTGCAAGTGGGACAGACCCACCATGTGAATGTTAAGATAATCATGACCCAACTAAATGATTGATGTAAAATATCATAATGCTCCATTCCCAACATGAATTCAATTCAAAGAAAACTTTTATTCATAATCAATATATCAATAAAATATAATTAATATTTATAAACAAGAATTACTCTTGATGCCAGACACTGGACCGAGAACTTAACAAATAATGTGAGGATTTTTTTGGTTTTTATTTTTTACCATAATTTCTATGTGAGAATTCCTTGTGGATAGGAGACCCTGAAGTTGAAGGGATATGAGGCTTTCACTGCCCAACAGGCTCCAAATGCTTTCTCTCTGGAGAAATGAGAGGCCTGGAAGGCATGACACTATCACCTCTAGCATGTCACTAATACCTCTAACAGGAATGCTTAGAATTATGGCCAGGGGAAAGCAACAAACAAGGAATCCAGAGAGAGTTTCAGTGAGAGAATTGAGAGAGATGCATGATTATTACGGCTAATAAAATTAAAAAGGAGGGCCAGTCTTAAGATGTCTTACTATGAGTTATCAAATACATCCCCTTCTTTAAATCTATTTATTTGTTATTTACATTTAGGAAATACAAGTGCAGATTGCTTACATTCACATATTGTATAGTGGTGAACTCTGGGCTATTCATGTAGCCATCACCTGAATAGTGAACATTGTACTCAATAAATAATTTTTCAACCCTCACCCACTCACACCCTTTTTTCATCTCCAATATATATTATTCCACTCTATACATCCATGTGTACCCATTGTTTAGCTCCCAAGCGAAAACATGCAAGTATTTGACTTTCTGTTTCTGAGTCACTTCAGGGAGGGTAATGGCCTCCAGTTACACCCATGTTACTGCAGAAAACATAATTTTATTTTTTATGGCCTAGTAGTATTCCATGGTATATATACACAGTTTGGAATTCATAGGCCCATTTTCTCTTATCCGATCCTCCACTGATGGGCCTGTGAATTCTAGATTGATTCCATATCTTTGCTATTGTGAATAGTGCTGCAATAAACTTATGAATGCAGGTATCATTTTGATATAATGATTTACTTCCCTCTCAGTATATACCCAATAGTGGGATTGCTGGATTGAATGGTAGTACTATTTTTAGTCTTTGAGAAATCTCCATACTGTTTTTCATAAAGCTTGTACTAGTTTACATTCCCACCAACAATGTATAAGCATTCCTTTTCCTCCACATCCTCAACAACATCTATTGTTCTTTGACTTTTATTAATAGCCATTCTCACTAATGTAAGATGGTATCTCATTGTGGTTTTAATTTGAAATGCATCCCTTTTAAGGGTCTTGAAAGGGATGCATTTCAAGACCCTTAAAAAGGATCTTGAAATCCCTTTTGTGGGATTTCACACACACACAAATTAGAATTACATACACACACACAAATTAGAATTACATTTTAATTACATTTGGTTTCTATACTGCATTTCTCTTAAATGTAACACAATGCCAGATGTGGCCAACTGGATCTCCATTCAGTTATCACATATATATTTCATTTAATTCTCAAAACAACTCCAGTTATTGTCATCACTTTTGAGAAGAGGAAATGAATGTTCCCAGAATTTTACTGTAAGACTAGTTCTGGCCATTAAAATGTAAATAGAAGTGATGTGTCACACTAGGCTGGGGTAGTCATGTGCCCAGTATGCCTTCCCCATACTCTCTCCTGAGCTGCCCATTAGATAATACCAGAAAAATCCTGTGACCACAAAATAGAAGAAGCCTAGGTGCCTGAATCACCTAAGGATTGCATTAGAGGAGAACTGCTGGACATATAACACTGTAAATGACTGAGAAATAAAGTTCTTTTGTGTAAAATTTAGAACATTATTGCTAACCCAGCATTACCTACTCTGTCATAATTAATATGTTTCTTAAGGTTACATAGCTAATAATTGACAGGACTAGGAAAATCTTAATCATTATGCTACCCGAACTCCTAAGTGGGTTCCATCCCCTGGCACACAGACCTTTTACTCTAACATATAGCAATGGGGAGTTTGCGGGGTGCTTCCTACACTATGAACTCAGTAGCTGATTCTCCAGCTCTCGTCCATAAACTCTAAATTCGGAGCTCAATTACTTAACTTGTACTTGTGTATTAGAAGTGATACCATCTACCTAGCAGAAAAGAATTATCCTCTAAGTCTTAATAGTTAATCTTGATCTTAAAGCTCAGGGTGAAATTGGAAAATGTTAAAATATCATCAGTTCTTTCATTAAAAATGTAATTTCTAAGTTACACAACAAGCAAGGGAAATATAGTAGAGACTGTGTTACTCACTTAGAGTTTCAGGCCATCCTCAAAAAATCTCTTCTTTAGATTAGATGGTGGTGAAATGTCAGATTTGTTTACTTGTACATTAGTGCTCCCTTATTCAAAGCCTATCCTTTCCCCAGAGGTTTCCATTTCCTGTTCCCATTACACCTGCCATGGGTGTTATTTACTATTTATGGGCACCTCCAGATGAGTCTACAAGAGGAAGAAACAGATCAGAAATGAAAAAGGGACCTGCTGATTTGCTGTGTCTCTATTATATGACATTTATTATGATTTTGCAGGACTGGACATTTTAACTATGAGAGTCATGGGTTTATTTGTGAGTACGCTTCGTTCATATTCTCTTTATCCCAGTCACCACTACTGGTTACGTTGCCGTCCGGTGAATAAGATAAAATATGGAATGATCTCTTTTTCTGAATGGGAACACATGTTCCTCTGTTATTATTGAGGCAGAAGATATCACGAATCAGTCAGAAAGAAGAACCTTATAATACACGTCACATTTCCCAATTGAGCATTCGACTGTAGATAACATTCCTACCGGAGCATTTAGTGTCTTATGAGATTCCTTATCGAGAGGACATTTTCAGACTCAAACAGGGGCTTATAAATTCTGGCCTATGCACCACGTAAACATTGCAAATAGATTTCCTATCTTCCCTGGGCCACTGTCCTACTAGATTACAGTTTAGGTTTCATAGGCCCAGGCTGTGGGTTCTGCAATGCTTGCTTCTTTCCTTGCTTTTCACAGTAGTCAACTTCTTGGTGGTTCAGCCTCTGGAAAGAAGCTTGAGAGTAAACTTCCTTTTGCCTCAACAGGACTGAAAAACCACTTAAAATCCTTTCAAAGGTGAAGCATTATCATCCCACAAAAGGCTGGGTCCCAAACATTGTGTGTTACTATAGTACCATCTGTCAAGATTCAGAGGCCTTTAATGAGTTAGAGAAATAGGTGAAATAAATCAAAGAACTGCCTTCCCAACTACAGTAATTAGTGGAAATTCTAATATTAGGAACCCAAATCATTGAGGAATTTAAGAATTTAAGGCAAATATAGGTTGAATAGCCAAAGTCAAGTATGAGCCTATGAGAGCTCTTATAGAAATGTCTTCATTCAGTAGAATAAAGACAACATTAGAGAATACAATAGCACTTTTCACCTGTAAAATTGCTATCCATGTGCCTGGTATGCTTGATTTCATTTGCAATTCAAGCTCAATAGTAGAATGTTGAGGCCTTCTCTCCACAGTTTAAGAAAAAAAAAGTTGTGAATTTGTTTTGCTTTTTTTGTTACAGATAGTATGAGTACTAAGAAACTATATTTTCTCTGTCTGGTTCTTCATGCCAAAAAAACAATTATCTTTCCAATTTAAGAGTCCTCCCTCTCAGTTCCCACTGTATTCACAAAGTGATAGAGCAATTTAGGTGGTTAGGATTGGGAGAGAAAGAAGAAGAAAAGCTATGTGGAAACTTCTTAAATCAACTGACTGTGGCTGAGATTATATTTCTTTCCCACTCTACAAGGTTATAGAGCCTTTCCACTGTTCATTATGCAAAGACAAATCTTTCTGCCCACATTTGGTTCACAGTTCTAAGGTTTCAGTAGAGCTAACCCTCAGTCTTCTTTCTCTCTCTCAAGACTTCATTGATTTTGTTTTTTATTTATATAAATTTATGGGGTACAAGTTTAATTTTGTTACATAGATACACTGCCTAGGGAGAATCACCACTTTTAATGTATTTATCACCTAAATAATATATATTATACTCATAAGTACTATCTTATCCTCCCCAAAGGCTTCATTGCAATGAGCTCCATTTATTCTCTTTTGTCTAATTTACTTCCTTTTTGTTTCTCCAACCTCTGGAAGTCTATTTTTTTTAAGTTATCCCCAGTAGAGATTAGAGATGACAAGAAGTTCTTCATGTTGTGTAAAGGATGTAAAAATTTTATGTAGAAGGGACTCAAAATTGGATAAGACTGCCCTCTTCAAAACATTTAAAACTTCTGAGTCCTCTTCTAGATGTTAGAACAAGAAAATTGGGGTCAATAAAGTTTTTCAGTTCAAAGTTTGTATTCATGCATTTTTTTTCCTGAGGAGAGAATGTCTGTAATGCATCACATTTCTAGAAAAATCTATGACCCAGAAAAGGTTAAAGCAGTGTTTGAGCAACCTTGCATCATGAGCTATTTGGGTCTGCTTTATGGGAATCATCAAAACCCTGTGCTGGATTAAATTCTGTAGTATATCGGGCATTTATTTCAGCCCAAGTAACAGCATTAACTGCTGGAGAAAGTACCTGAGAAAACTATGGTTGGGTAAGGAACACTGAGAGTCAGGATGCATGGCCTATGATAGACATTCTGTTCTTAACTTGATGGATGAAGTTGTAGCAGGACGAGCCACAGACAAGAACCCCTCAGACACCGAATTGTAGAAGGAAAGGGCTTTATTCAGCTGGAAGCATTGGCAGACTCACATCTCCAAAAACCGAGCTCCCCGAGTGGGCAATTGCTGTCCCTTTTAAGGGCTTACAACTCTAAGGCGTCCGTGTGAGAGGGTCGTGATTGATTGAGCAAGCAGGGAGTACATGACTGGGAGCTGCGTGCACCTGAACCGGTAATTAGAATGGAACAGAACAGGACAGGGATTTTCACAGTGCTTTTCCATACAATGTCTGTAATCTACAGATAACATAACCAATTGGTTCAGGGGTCGATCTTTAACTACCAGGCCACAGGGTGTGGCACGGGGCTGTTTGCCTATGGATTTCATTTTTGCATTTTAGTTTTCACTTCTTCTTTCTTTGGAGGCAGAAATTGGACATAAGACAATATGAGGGGTGGTCTCCCCACTTAAAGTGAGAAAGTAATCTCATCTCCCTGAGCAATAGTATACATGTTTCTAAAGTGAGAGACTTGGACTAAATGAATGGTTTCACATCTAACCTGGAGATTTGTGGAAAACTCTGGATCACTGGGTTTCATCCACCACCAACTATAAGAGACTCACTGTAGTGAGCACAGTGGATTTTTTTTTTTTTTAAGAAAACTACTCAAGTTCTAGGGTACATGTGTACAACATGCAGGTTTGTTACATATGTATACATGAGCCATGTTGGTGTGCTGCACCCATTAACTCATCATTTACATTAGGTATATCTCCTAATGCTATCCCTCCCCTTTCCCCCCTCCCCACAATAGGACCCGATGTGTGATGTTCCCCTTCCTGTGTCCAAGTGATCTCATTGTTCAATTCCCACCTATGAGTGAGAACATGTGGTATTTGGTTTTCTGTTCTTGCGATAGTTTGCTGAGAATGATGGTTTCCAGCTGCATCCATGTCCCTACAAAGGACACGAATTCATCCTTTTTTATGGCTGCATAGTATTCCATGGTGTATATGTGCCACATTTCCTTAATCCAGTCTGTCACTGATGGACATTTGGGTTGATTCCAAGTCTTTGCTATTGTGAATAGTGCTGCAATAAACATACATGTGCATGTGTCTTTATAGCAGCATGACTTATAATCCTTTGGGTATATACTCAGTAATGGGATGCCTGGGTCAAATGGTATTTCTAGTTCTAGATCCTTGAGGAATCGCTACACTGTTTTCCACGATGGTTGAACTAGTTTACAGTTCCACTAACAGTGTAAAAGTGTTCCTATTTCTACACATCCTCTCCAGCACTTGTTGTTTCCTGACTTTTTAATGATTGCCATTCTAACTGGTGTGAGATGGTATCTCATTGTGGTTTTGATTTGCATTTCTCTGATGACCAGTGATGATGAGCATTTTTTCAGGTGTCTGTTGGCTGTATGAATGTCTTCTTTTGAGAAGTGTCTGTTCATATCCTTTGCCCACTTTTTGATGGAGTTGTTTGTTTTTTTCTTGTAAATTTGATTCAGTTCTTTATAGGTTCTGGATATTAGCCCTTTGTCAGATGAGTAGATTGCAAAAATTTTCTCCCATTCTGTAGGTTGCCTGTTCACTCTGATGGTAGTTCCTTTAGCTGTGCAGAAGCTCTTTAGTTTAATGAGATCCCATTTGTCAATTTTGGCTTTTGTTGCTGTTGCTTTTGGTGTTTTAGATATGAAGTCCTTGCCCATGCCTATGTCCTGAATGGTATTACCTAGGTTTTCTTCTAGGGTTTTTATGGTTTTAGGTCTAACATTTAAATCTCTAATCCATCTTGAATTAATTTTCGTAGAAGGAGTAAGGAAAGGATCCAGTTTCAGCTTTCTACTTATGGCTAGCCAATTTTCCCAGCACCATTTATTAAATAGGGAATCCTTTCCCCATTTCTTGTTTTTGTCAAGTTTGTCAAAGATCAGATGGCTGTAGATGTGTGGTATTATTTCTGAGGGCTCTGTTTTGTTCCATTGGTCTATATCTCTGTTTTGGTACCAGTACCATGCTGTTTTGGTTACTGTAGCCTTGTAGTATAGTTTGAAGTCAGGTAGCATGATGCCTCCAGCTCTGTTCTTTTGGCTTAGGATTGTCTTGGTAATGCGGGGTCTTTTTTGGTTCCATATGAACTTTAAAGCAGTTTTTTCCAATTCTGTGAAGAAAGTCATTCATAGCTTAATGGGGGTGGCATTGAATCTATAAATTGCCTTGGGCAGTATGGCCATTTTCACAGTATTGATTCTTCCTATCCATGAGCATGGTTTGTTCTTCCATTTGTTTGTGTCGTCTTTTATTTCACTGAGCAGTGGTTTGTAGTTCTCCTTGAAGAGGACCTTTACATTCCTTGTAAGTTGGATTCCTAGGTATTTTATTATCTTTGAAGCTATTGTGAATGGGAGTTCCTTCATGATTTGGCTCTCTATTGGTCTGTTACTGGTATATAAGAATGTTTGTGATTTTTGCACATTGATTTTGTATCCTGAGACTTTGCTGAAGTTGCTTATCAGCTTAAGGAGATTTTGGGCTGAGACGATGGGGTTTTCTAAATATACAATCATGTCATCTGCAAACAGGGACAATTTGACTGCTTCTTTTCCTAACTGAATACCCTTTATTTCTTTCTCTTGCCTAATTGCCCTAGCCAGAACTTCCAACACTATGTTGAATAGGAGTGGTGAGAGAGGGCATCCCTGTCTTGTGCCAGTTTTCAAAGGGAATGCTTCCAGGTTTTGCCCATTCAGTATGATATTGGCTGTGGGTTTGTCATAAATGGCTCTTATTATTTTGAGATACATTCCATCAATACCGAATTTATTGAGCGTTTTTAGCATGAAGGGCTGTTGAATTTTGTCAAAGGCCTTTTCTGCATCTATTGAGATAATCATGTGGTTTTTGTCTTTGGTTCTGTTTATATGCTGGATTACGTTTATTGATTTGCGTATGTTCAACCAGCCTTGCATCCCAGGGATGAAGCCCACTTGATCATGGTGGATAAGCTTTTCGATGTGCTGCTGGATTCAGTTTGCCAGTATTTTATTGAGGATTTTTGCATAGATGTTCATCAGGGATATTGGTCTAAAATTCTCTTTTTTTCTTGTGTCTCTGTCAGGCTTTGGTATCAGGATGATGTTGGCCTCATAAAATGAGTTAGGGAGGATTCCCTCTTTTTCTATTGATTGGAATAGTTTCAGAAGGAATGGTACCAACTCCTCCTTGTACCTCTGGTAGAATTCGGCTGTGAATCCATCTCATCCTGGACTTTTTTTGGTTGGTAGGCTATTATTTATTGCCTTAATTTCAGAGCCTGTTATTGGTTATTCACGGATTCAGGTGTAAGTTTGAAGACCATGTCACTTTTTCTAAACAATACTTAAATTTACATTTAATCTTATGTTTAGAAACTATTCTCAACCTTCAGTTTTATCACAAGAAAATGTTTTTAACTGCTATATTCGTTTGAATAAACTTTTGAATAAATAAAAAAAGAAAGCTACTCAAGACATTCTATTCTTTGACAAGTAAAGAAATCATTTCAGCAGACAGTCTGCGGTCACTTCTAGCTTTAAAATGCTGAGTTTCCAATAAAAAAATATTCCAGGCAGAATCTGGATTGGTATGAAGTGTTAATCGTCTGAATAAATATATCATAGTGCTCTTTTATAGCATAAGTGATTAATACTACATGTAAATGAAATTATTCAGAGAGTCTCTCAGATTGCTGGGACATTACTGATTATTTGCATATATATGTGTGAGTGTGTGTGTGAATGAAATACACTTGATTATGCCTCACACTTTTTAAAAAATGTTCAGCCTTTATTATAGATATACAGGGTACATGGGCAGGTTTATTACATGGGGATATTGTACCAAGGTAGTGAGCATAGTACCCAACAAGTAGATTTTCAACCCGTACCCCCCTCCCCACTCTCTCTAGCAGTTCCCAGTGTTTTTATTCCTATGTTTATGTACACGTGTACTCATTGTTTAGTTCCCATTTGTAAATGAGAACATGTGGTATTTGGTTTTCTGTCCCTGCATTAGTTTACTGAGGATTCTTGCCTCCAGATTCATCCATGTTGCTGTGAAAGACGTGATTTCATTCTATTTTATGACTGTATTACTACGGTAATTTATTACTGTGGTGGATATGTACCACATTTTCTTTATCCAGTCCACCACTGATGGTCACCTATGCTGATTCTATGTCTTCGCTATAGTGAGTAGTGCAGCAATGAATATATGAGTGAACATTTCTTTTTGATATAGTGATCTATTTTCCTTTGGGTATGCACCCAGTAATGGAATTGCTGGGTCAAATAATAGTTCTTCATTTTTTGCGAAATCTCCAAACTGCTTTCCGCAGTGACTGACCTAATTTACATTCCCAGCAACAGCGTTTCCTTTTCTCCACAGCTTTGCCAGCATCTGTTGTTTTTTGACTTTTTAATAATAGCCATTCTGACTAGTGTGAAATGGTATCTCATTGTGATTTTGATTTGCATTTCTCTGATGATTAGTGATGATAGCTTTTTTCATATGTTTGTTGGCCACTTGTGTGTCTTCTTTTGAGAGGAATCTGTTCATGTCTTTTTGCCCACTTTTTAATAGAGTTGTTTGGTTTTTGCTTGTAAATTTAAGTTTCTTATAGATTCTGGATAATCAGACCCTTTTCAGATGTGTAGTTGGTAAATATTTTATCCCATTCTGTCGGTTGTCTGTTTACTCTCTTGATAGTTTCTTTTGTTATGCAGAAGCTCTTTAGTTTAATTAGATCGTACTTGTCATTTTTTGTTTTCACTGCAATTGCTTTTGGGGACTTGGCAAAAAATCCTTTGCCAACACTAATGTCAAGAAGAGTACTTCCTAGGTTTTCATCTAAGATATTTATAATTTTAGGTCTTACACTTCTATCTTTCATCCATCTTGAGTTAATTTTTGGATGTAGTGACAGATAGGAGTCTAGTTTCATTCTTATGCATATGGCTATCCATTTATTGAATAGGGAGTCCTTTCCCATTGCTTATTTTTGTCAGTCTTGTGGAAGATCAGAGGTTTTAAACATGTGGCTTCATTTCTGAGTCTTCTATTCTGTTCCATTGGTCTGTGTGTCTGTTTTTGTACCAGTACCATGCTGCTTGATCATTATAGCTTTATGGTGTAGTTACAAGTCAGGTAGTGTGCTGCCTCCAGGTTCATTTTTGTTATTGTTGTTTAGAATTGCTTTTGCTGTTTGGGTTCTTTTTTGGTTCCATGTGAATTTTAGAATAGTTTGCTCTAATTTTTTGAAGAATGATATTGGTAGTTTGATAGGAGTAGCATTGAATCTGTAAGTTGCTTTGGCCAGCATGGTCATTTTCATGACACTGGTTCTTCTAGTCCTTGAGCATGGAATGTTTTTTCGTGTGTGTGTGTGTGTGTGTGTGTGTGTGTGTGTGTGTGTGTGTGTGTGATTTCTGACTTTTGTGATTTTCCTTGTAGAAATCCTGCACCTCTTTGATTAGCTGTTTTTCTAGGTATTTCATTTTCGTTGTGGCTATTGTAAATGAGATTGTGTTCTTGATTTAACTCTTAGCCTTGATATTATTGGTGTATAGAAATGCTACTGATTTTTGTATATTGATTTTTGTATCCTAAAACCTTACTAAAATTGTTTATCAATTCTAGTAGCCTCTTGGCAGAGTCTTTAGGGATTTCTAGATATACAGTAATATCATCACAAAGAGAGACAGTTTGATCTCTTGTCTTCCTGTTTGGATGCCTTTTATTTCTTTCTCTTGCTTAACTGTTCTGGCTGGGACTTTCAGTACTATGTTGAACAGGAACAGTGAGAGTGGGCATCTTATATGGTTAGGTTTTTTGTCCCCACCCAAATCTTATCTTGAATTGTAATCCCCAGGTGTTTAGGGGGAGACCTGGTGGGAAGTGATTGGATTATGGGGCAGTTTTCTCCATGCTGCTCTCGTGATAGTGAGTGAATTAGATCTGATGGTTTTATAAATGGCAGAGAGAATCACACACTTGCTTCTCTCTCATGCCTGCCACTATGTAAGATGTGCCTGCTTCCCCTTCTGCCATGATTGTAGGTTTTCTGAGGCCTCCCCAGCCATGCAGAACTGTGAGTCAATTAAATCCCTTTTCTTTATAAATTACCCAGTCTTAGGTAATATCTTTATAGCAGTGTGAAAATTGACAAATACAGCATCTTTCTGTTGTTCCAGTTTTCAAGGGGAATGGTTTTAGCTTTTGCTCATTCCATGTGATATTGGCTGTGGCTTTATTATTGATGAGTCTTATTATTATTATTATTTTTCCTGCTCTATACAACATTATTCTCCTTATGTTATTTAATTACAAATTACATTTTTACATGATGAACCACTAATATAGATTGTTTTATTATAACTTTTATTTTAGGTTCAGGGGTACATGTGCAGGTTTGCTATATACATAAACTGTGTATCACAGAGTTTTGGTATATAGATTATTTCATCAGCCATGTACTAAGCCTAGTACTCAATAGATATTTTTTCTGATCCTTTGCCTACTGTCACTCTTCACCCTCAAGTAGGCCCTAGTGTCTGTTGTTCTCTTCTTTGTTTTCTTGTTTTTAGTGCCACTTATAAGTGAGAACATGCAATATTTGATTTTCTGTTCCTGTGTTAGTTTGCTTAGGATAATTGCCTCCAGCTCCACCCATGTTGCTGCAAAGGGCAGGATCTCATTCTCTTTTGTGGCTGCATAGTATTCCATAGTGTATATGTACCACATTTACTTTATCCAGTGATATGTGTCCCCACCCAAATCTCATCTTGTAGCTCCCACAATTCCCATGTGTTGTCGGAGGGACCCAGTGACAGATGATTGAATCATGGGACTGGGCCTTTCTGTTGCTGTTCTTATGACGGTAAATGGATCTCATGAGAGCCAATGACTTTAAAAACAGGAGTTTCCCTACACAAGCTCTCTCTTTGCCTGCTGTCATCCATATAAGATGTGACTTGCTCCTCCTTGCCTTCTGCCATGATTGTGAGTCCTCTTAAGCCATATGGAACTATAAGTCCAATAAACCTCTTTCTTTTGTATATTGCGCAGTCTTGGGTATATCTTTATCAGCAGGATGAAAACGAACTAATACATTCAGTCTTCTATTTATGACCATTTAGGTTGACTCCATGTCTTTGCTATCGTGAACAGTGCTGCAGTGAACATATGCATGTATGTGTCTTTATGGTAAAATAATGTATATTCCTTTGGCTATATACCCGGTAATGGGATTGCTGGATCAACTGCTAGTTCTGTTTTTAGCTCTTTGAGGAATCACTTCACTTCTTTCCACAATAGTTGAACTAATGTATACTCTTACCAACAGTATATAAGTGTTCCTTTTCCCCCGTAACCTCACTAGCATTTATTTTTCAAATTTAATAATGGCCATTCTGACTGCTCTGAAATACTGTCTCATCGTGGATTTGATTTGCATTTCTCTACTGGTTAGTAATGATGAGCATTTTTTCATATGTTTTCTAGTCACTTGTATGTCTTCTTCTGAAAAGTGGCTGTTCCTATCCTTTGCCCACTTTTTTATGGGGTTGTTTGTTTTTGCTTGTAAATTTGTGTAAGTTCCTTATAGATTCTGGATATTACACTTTTGTTGGATGCACAGTTTGCAAATATTTTCTCCCATTCTGTAGATTGTCTTTTTCTCTGCTGATAGTTTCTTTTACTCTACAGAAGCTCCATACTTTAATTAGTTCCCACTTGTCAATTATTGCCTGTGTTGCAATTGCTTTTGGCATCTTTTTCATGAAATCTTTGCCAGGTCCTATGTCCAGAGTGGTATTGCCTAGGTTATCTTCCAGAATTGTTATCGTTTTGGGTTTCACATTTAAGTCTTCAATTCATCTTGAATTAACTTTTGTTTATAGTTTAAGGAAGGGGTCCAGTTTCAATCTTCTTCATATGGCTAGCCAGCTATCCCAGCACCATTTACACCACTTATTGAATAGGGAGTCCTTTCCCCATTGCTAGTTTTTGTTGGCTTTGTTGAAGATCGGATGGTTGTAGGTGTGTAGCCTTATTTCTGAGATCTCTATTCTGTGCCATTGGTCTATATGTCTGGTTTAGTACCAGGACCCTGCTATTTTGGTTACTGTAGCCTTGTAATGTAGCTTGAAGTCAGGTAACATGATACCTCAGCTTTGTCCTTTTGCTTAGGATTGCCTTTGCTATTCAGGCTCTTTTTTAGTTTTGCACAAATTTTAAAATATTTTTTAAATTGCATGAAGAATGTCATTGGCAGTTTCATAGGACTAGCATCTGTAAATTACTCCATGCAGTATGGCCAATTTGATGATATTGATTCTTCCTAATCATGAGCATGGGGTGTTTTTCCATGTGTTTGTGTCATCTGTGATTTCCTTGAGCAGTGTTTTATAATTCTCATTGTAGATATCTTTCACCTCTCTGGTTAGCTGTATTCCTCGGTATTTAACCCTTTTCGTGGCAATTGCAAATGAGATTACATTCTTAATTTGCCTCTTATATTGGATATTGTTAGTATACAGGAATGCTACTGATTTTGTACATTGATTTGGTACCTGAAACTTTGCTGAAATTGTTTATCAGATCACAGAGCTTTTGGGCAGAGACTATGGGGTTTTCTATATATAAAATTATGTCGTCTGTACACAGGGATAGTTTGATTTTCTCTCTTATTTGGAAGCCTTTTATTTGTTTCTCTTGCCTTATTACCCTGGCCAAGACTTCCGGTACTATGTTGAATAGGAGTTGTGATAGAGGGCATCCCTGTCTTGTTCTGGTTTTCAACAGAATGCTTCTAGCTTTTGCCCATTTAGTATTATATTGGCTGTGGATTTGTTATAGATGGCTCTCATTATTTTAAAATATATTCCTTCAATGACTAGTTTATTGAGGGTTTTAACATGAAGCGATGTTGAATTTTACCAAAAGCCTTTTCTGCATCTATTGAGATAATCATGGGTTTTTTACTTTAATTCTCTTTACGTGATGAATCATATTTATTTATTTGTATATGTTGAACCGACTTTGCATCCCAGGGATAAAGCCTACTTGATCATGGTGAATTAGCTTTATGATGTGCTGTTGGTTTCAGTTTGCTAGTATTTTGTTGAGGGTTTTTGTCTGTATTCATGAAGGATATTGAACGGAATTTTTCTTTTTTTGTTGTGTCTCTGCCAGGTTTTGGTATCAGGATGATGCTGGCCTCATACAATGAGTTAGGAAGGAGTCTATCCTTCTCAAATTTTTGGAATACTTTCAGTCAGAATGGTATCAGCTCTTCTTTATATTACTGGCATAATTTGGCTGTGAATCTGTCTAGTCCTGCACCTTTTTTGTGGTTGGTTGGCTTTTGATTACTGATTCAATTTTGGAACTCATTATTGGTCTGTTCAGGGATTTAATTTCCTCCTGGCTCAGTTTTAGGAGGTTGTATGTGTCCAGGAATTTATCAGTTTCTTCTAGATTTTCTAGTTTGTGTGCATAGAGGTGTTTGTAGTAGTCTCTGAGGGTTTTTTTGTATTCTTGTAGGGTCAGTGGTAACATTCCCTTTTTTATTTCTAATTGTGTTTATTTGGCTTTTCTCTCTTCTTTCCTTTGTTAGTCTAGCTAATGGTCTGTCTTACTAATTTTTTTAAAAACCAACTATTGGATTCATTGATCCTTTGTATGATTTTTCATGTCTTAATTTCCTTCAGTTTAGCTCTAATTTTGGTTATTTCTTATCTCCTGCTATATTTGGGGTTGGTTTGCTTTTGCTTCTCTAGTTCCTTTAGTTGTGATGTTAGGTTGTTAATCTGAGATCTTTTTAACTTTTTGATGTGGTTGTTTAGTGCTATAAACTTCCTCTTAACACTGCCTTAGCTGTGTCCCAAAGATTCTGGTATGTTGTGTCTTTGTTCTCATTAGTTTCAAATAACTTTTAGATTTCTGCCTTAGCTTATTTACCTAAGACTCATTCAGGAGCAGGTTGTTTAATTTCCATGTAATTGTATGGTTTTGAGAGATTTTCTTAATGATGATTTCTGTTTTTATGCACTGTGGTCCAAGAATGTGGTTGGTATAATTTCAGTTTCTTTGAATTTACTGAGGATTATTTTATGTCTAATTTTGTGATTGATTTTAGAATATGTGCCACGTGGCAATGAGAAGAATGTATATTCTGTTGTTTTGTATATTTGGGTGGAGAGTTTTGTAGACACTTAACAAGTCCATTTATTCAAGTGTTGAATTCAGGTCTTGAATATCTTTGTTAATTTTCTGCCTGAACAATCTGTCTAATACTCTCAGTAGGATGTTGAAGTCTCCCACTATTATTATGTGGGAATCAAAGTCTCTGTGCAGGTCTCTAAGAACTTTCTTTATGAATTGGGTGCTCCTCTCTTGAGGGTATATGTATATTTAGGATAGTTAGGTCTTCTTGTTGAATTAGACTCTTTACGTAATGTCCTACTCTATCTTTTGTGGTCTTTGTTGGTTTAAAGTCTGTTTTGTCTGAAATTATGATAGCAACCACTGCCTTTTTCTGTTTTCCATTTGCTTAGTAGATTTTTCTTTATCCCTTTATTTTGAGCCTGTGATTGTCATTGCATGTGGGATGGACCTCTTGAAGATGGCATACCAGGGAGTATTGCTTCTTTCTCCATGTTGACACTCTGTTACTTTTAAGTGGAGCATTTAGCCCATCTACATTCCAAGTTAATATTTATCTGTGTGGATTTCATCCTCTTATGTTGTTAGCTGGCTATTATATAGATTTGTTTGTACGGTTGCTTTGTAGTGTCACTGGTCTGTGTACTTAGGCGTGTTTTTGTAGTGGCTGGTATGTTTGTTTGTTTGTTTGTTTGTTTTTCTTTCCATGTTTAGTGCTCCTTTCAGGACCTCTTGTAAGGCAGGCCTGGTGGTCATGAATTCCCTCAGCGTTTACTTGTCTGGAAAGGATCTTATTTCTCTTCCACTTATGAAGCTTAGTTTGGCTGGATATAAAATTCTTGGTTGAAAATTATTTTCTTTAAGAATGCTGAGGTA
This sequence comes from Macaca nemestrina, assembly GCF_043159975.1. Classification (NCBI taxonomy): domain Eukaryota; kingdom Metazoa; phylum Chordata; class Mammalia; order Primates; family Cercopithecidae; genus Macaca; species Macaca nemestrina. The sequence continues at coordinate 28,589,166 of NC_092126.1, read as the reverse complement.
CTGGTACAAAAACAGACACATAGGTCAATGGAACAGAATTGAGAGTCCAGAAATAAGGCCACACACCTGCAACCATCTGATCTTCAACAAAGCTGACAAAAACCAGCAATGGGGAAAGAACTCCTTATTCAATAAATAGTTCTGGGATAACTGGCTAGCCATATGCAAAGATTGAAACTGGACCCCTTTCTTTCACCATATGTAAAAGTCAACTCAAGATGGATTAAAGACTTACATGTAAAACCCACAACTATAAAAAAACCCTGGAAGGCAACTCAGGCAAATACCATTCTGGACATAGGACCTGGCAAAGATTTCATGACAAAGATGCTGAAAGCAATTGCAACAGAAGCAAAAATTAACTAGTGGGATCTAATTATTAAAGTAAAGAGCTTCTGCACAACAAAAGACATTATCAACAAACAGCCTACAGAGTGGTAGAAAATTTGTGCAAATCATGCATCTGAAAAAGGTCTAATATTCAGCATCCATAAAGAACTTAAACAAATTTACAAGCAAAAAACAAACAACTCCACTAAAAAGTGGGTAAAGGCCATGAGCAGACACTTTTCAAAAAAAGACATACAAGTGGCGAACAGTCATATGAAAAAAAAACTCAATATCACTGATCATTAGAGAAATGCAAATCAAAACCATGAGATACCATCTCACACCGGTTAGATATCTATTATTAAAAAGTCAGAAAATAACAGATGCTGGAAAGATTGCAGAGAAAAAGGAAGAATACACTGTTGGTGGGAGTGTAAATTAGTTGAACTGTTGTGAAAAGCAGTGTGCAGATTCCTCAAAGAGCTAAAAGCACAACTACCATTCAACTCAGCAATCACATTACTGGGTATATACCCAAATGAATACACATTGTTCTACCATAAAGACACATGCACACATATGTTCATTGCAGCACTATTCACAATAGCAAAGATATGGAATCAGTCTACAAGCCCATCAATGATAGACTGGATAAAATAAAATATGAGATATATTTTATATATGTATGTATATATGTGTATATATGTATATATAGTGTGTATCTATGTATATATACATATATATACACATGCATACATACACAGACACACACACACACACACACACACACCATGGAATACTACACCGCCATAAAAGAAAATGAGATCATGTTCTCTAAATGAACATGGATGGAGCTGGAGGCCATTATCCTAAGCAAACTAATGCAGGAAGAGAAAACCAAATGCCACATTTTCTCACTTGTAAGTGGGAACTAGATGATGAAAACACATGGACACCAAGAGGGGAGCAACAGACATTGGGACCTACCAGAGGGTGAAGGGTTGGAGGAAGGAGAGGATCAGAAAATATGAGTAATAGGTACTAGGCTTAGTACATGGGCGATGAAATAATCTGTACATCAAACCCCCGTAACACAAATTTACCTATATAATAAACGTGCACATGTACCCCTGAACTTAAGATAAAGTTTTTTTAAAAAAAGAGAATGTTGATATAGGCCCCCAATTTCTTCTGGCTTGTCGAGTTTCTACTGAAAATTCTGCTGTTAGCCTCATGGGGTTCCCTTTGTAGCTGACCTACCCCTTCTCTCTAACTGCCTTTAACATTTTTTCTTATATTTCGACCTTGGAAAATCTGATGACTCTCTGTCTTGGGGATGTCTTCCTCTGTAGTATCTCACAGGATTTCTCTGCATTTTCTGAATTTGAATGTTGGCCTGTCTAGTGAGGATGGGAAGGTTTGCATGAATGATATTCTGCGATATGTTTTCCAAGTTGCTTGCTTTCTCCCTAGCTCTTTCAGGGACCCAGTGATTCATAGATTTTGGTCTCTTTACATAACCTCATATTTCTCAGAGGTTTCGTTCATCCTTTTTTATTCTTTTTTATGTATTTTCTGTCTTACTGAGTTATTTCAGAGAGCCAGTTTTTGAACTCTGAGATTCTTTCCTCAGCTTGGTTTATTCTGCTGTTAATACTTGAGGTTGCATTGCAAAATTCTTGTAGTGTGTTTTTCAGCTATTTGCTTCTGTTTTATAACGATTATTTCATCCATCAGCTCCTGAATCATTTTATGGTACTCATTAGATTCTTTGTATTGGGTGCCCACTTTCTCCTCAATCTCGATGGTCTATGTTCCCATCCATATTCTGAATTCTATCTCTGGCATTTGAGCTATTTCAACCCAGTTAGGAACCCTTGCTGGGGGACTAGCGTGGTTGTTTGGAGGAAAGAGGCCACTCTGCCTTTTTGAGCTCCCAGAGTTCTTACGCTAGTTCTTTCTCATCTGTGTGGGCTGGTGTTCCTCTAACTGTGGTGTAATTTGGGTATAATCAGTAGGTTTCATTTCTGGATGTTTTCAGAGGGCCAAGGCTTTGTGCAGGGCCTTTATTTTTAGCTGAGTTCTTTGGTTTCACAGAGGAGCCTATTACCAAAAGTATTTTTGGTGTTGAAGTTTGTGCTGTGATCCAGTAGGTGGTGCTTAAGTGAAATGGCCAGTAGGTAGGCACTTGCTTGGCCATGTGGCTCCTCTGTATTTCCTCATGATTGCAGCTGTGCTCTCTGTCAGCACTCTGACAGTGTGAGCTCCTCTCCCACTTGAGTGCTAGCTGCAGATCTCGGTTTGGCTCTCCTGGGCTGCACACTGCAACTCTGGGGTGAGCTCAGGCTTTATGTGGCCTCCTCAGCTTGGAGGCAGCAAGGCCAGGGACCTTAGCAGTGGCTGTGACAGAGGGCCTTTCTCTTGTCTCTGGGGGCTCCACTCCAGAGAAATGCAGAGTTGCTACCAATCAGTATAATCAGCCAAGGTTGGGGTGGCTGCACTGGGGGCCCAAGCTGGGGGCGCCCTACCTGATAACAAGCAGGGAGAGTGGGTAGGTCATAGGGTAGACAGACTGGCCTCTTCTCCTGGGGGCAACTACAGCTTCCTAGAAGTGTGGTTAAAGCGCTCAGGATCTTTGTGCCTTTCCCAGTCCGAGGGCAGCAAGAGCAGTACCACTCTGCAGTGGCCATGGGAGTGGGCCTTCAGTTGTCTCTGGGACCTCTGTCTCAGAGAAACACAGAGCCCCTGCCACTGGAAATGTTCAGTCAGGGGATGAGACAAATGCACTGCTGGCCTGAACTGGGGTCCCTGCCTGGTGAAGAATGGAGGTTCAAGAGCTTATAGGGAGGAGAGACTGAGCTTCTCCCTGTATGGTGGCTGTGGTGTACTCCGAGCATATGTGAAGCCCTCAGACTGTTTCTTCCCTATACCAAGGGCAGGAGGAGCAGAACCACTGCTGTGGCAATGACAAGAGGGGCTGTTGATTGCCTCTGGGAGCCCTCACCAGGGAACCTCAGAGCCAGTACCAGTGGGTGTGCTCTGCTGTGATGAGGAGGCTGATCTGTGGTCCGGAGCCAGAGGCCCTGCCTCATGAAGAGTGGGAGGCCTGGGCTCACAGGGAAGAGGGTCTGGATTCCTCTCCTTACCGTGTGTAGTGTGCTGAAGGTGCCAGCATAGTGACTAGGCCTTTTGTTCCTTCCCTAGCCCCAGACAGAGCGGTTAGGGCGGTACCACTGCAGCTGCAATAGCAGAGGGATTGTGGGTTTTCTCCGGGAGTTCCTGCTGTGAGAACTGCAGAGCCACCTCCAACTGGCAAGTTCAGGTGGGGACAGGGTAGTTGTGTTGGAGTCCCAGGTCACAAGGGCCGCCCCGTAAGGAGAAACAGGATCGGAGACCTGTGTGGAAAAAGGTCTGGCTGCTTTTTCCACAGGGCAGCTCCATGGTGCTGGGGATCTGCACCAGTCCCTTGTCACCACGCACCCTCTGGAAGCCTGAAGGCAACAGGGGCGAGGGCGGCAAGACAGCAAAAATGGCGGCTTGCCTCGGTGGGCGCACCGTCCCAGGAAAACACGGAGCTGCTACCTGCCCAAGAGATGGCTCTTACTATTTTCGGGTATATTTCTCTGACGACTAATCTGGGTTATTATCATGAAGGCAAGTTGATTTTATTTGCATCTGTTGAGGTGATCATTCGTGTTTTGCTTTTAATTCTGTTTATGCGGTGAATCACATGTATTGAATTCTGTATGTCAAAACAGCCTTGCGTCCCAGGAATAAAGCCTACTTGATCATGCTGTATGAACTTTTTGATGTGCTCCTGGATTCCCTGGATTCAATTTGCTGGTATTTTGTTGAGGATTTTTATGTCTATATTCATCAGGGATATTGGCCTGAAGTTTTCTATTTTCGTTGTGTCTATGCCAGATTTTGGTACTAGGCTTATTCTGCTTGACTCTTGACCATCAGTACATTTGGTAAAAGATGAGATAAGGTTACCTTGGGTAATCAAAGGTATCAAAAGGTAGGAGGAAGAAAAATATATTGCATGCCGAACACTTAAATATAGTATTGCATTTAACCTTAATAACAGCCAATCTGGTGTTCATTTCTCTGCTTAGTCAGTTATTACTTTGCAGCCATCACCAAATCACTTAACTCTAATTTGGTCCTTTTATTTCCTCTTCTGCAGAATAGAGACTAAAAATACCTATCTTGTAGGATCACAGTGGGAATTAATGTGCATAATGTCTGGGAAACACTTATAAGGGTGCTTATCACATGATGGATAAATAACTGATAGGAAATAGGATGATAATAACTGTGATGTTGGTCATAAGCTCTTACTACTCAAAATGTGTCTCCAGGGCCAGCAGCACCAGTATTACCTGGGAGCTAACTAGAAATTAGGAATTTCAGGCCCCACCTCAGACCTCCCATGTCGGAATCTGCATTTTAAGGAGATCCCTAAGTAATTCATGTGCACATAATATGTTTGAAAAGCACTAGTATAGAAAAATGACTCTGGGATTCAGCAACTTGGCAGAACTCATCTAGTGGTAAACCAGACAGCTGGAAACTGCTAAGGCCAGCATCGTTCTCTTATATCTCTAAGGGTATCTGTGATTGGAGGTGTTCAGGCTTCCTGAATCCCATTGTGATGTTCTTCTGTAATCCAAGCTATAAATGAAAGGCTTTTTCCAAACATGTTTTCATGTCTACCACAGTAGCAAGAACACCATAATTTTGTTTTATTTTTCACATTTTTAACTATTCAGCTGTTTTATTTGTCACCATTTAGTTAGGGAATTATCACAAAACTTATTTCTAAAATGCATCTGATTAATGCATATTTAGGCAGCTAAGGAGATGTAGAATCGGTTGACTGCTATCATAAAATTAAACACTGATGAAACATATATTTGCACAGCAATAATGATCCTGGCATTTGTGTAAATATAACAGATCTATTTCCCTAATCATCTAGGGAAAAAAATGAGGGGAGGGTGACAGAATTACCAAATATGTCTGGCTTTCTAGGCAGATCATTTTCAAGTACAAATTTTTTTCATGTGAATAAAATCATGTTAATTAACAGCATCTATTACCACATTAAAATGAAATAATATATTTGAACAAAAACAATGTAGATAATATCAGAAGCATGTTTCCAGGTCATCTTATAATTTCCAGAGCTTCTTTGTACATCGTGGAAGGTGCATGTTTTTAATATACTCCTCTATAGTGCCATAGTTTGATTTTATACAAAATGTGTCGTGAGATTCAAGCCTAAGTAAGATATATATTTTTCCCCAATTTTAGCATCTCTGAAATTTAAATCTGTCTTACAATTGATGGCATATCAACACTGATTAGCAGCAGTTTTTCTTCTTTTTTTGTAATCAATGGAATATTTGATTCAATTAGGGGATTAGAATTCCCAGTAAACTGAAACCTAGTCCACAGGGATTACCATGGTGAGATAGTGGAAAACAAGTGGAACAGGATGAATAGCTCATGCCTATGAGCGTTCAGGCAAAAAGAGAGGCCAATAAATAGAAGTAATGAAATTAAGTAAGAAACGATTTCATAGATTTCTATTTCCACAGAGACAGAAAGAAAAATCAAGGAAGATGAGCAAAATTGGCAAAATAGCAAGAAAGAAGAATAGGGAGATATAGGAAAAAAAAGGAGAGAGAACGAAGCATCAAGGTGGAAAATACAGCCAATAAGCCCACTATTGTGGTCATTATTTCCTAGGTGTGGTATCCTGTGGTAGACATTCAACTTGGTGCTCCTTTTCTCATTACACACACCTGATCAGTAGTGGTCCTAGAGGGTAGGATGAGGCAGTTGTTTTTGGCACATTGTAGAAGGTGTTTTCTCTTCTCTAGCCTGCACAGGTAGATCCACACCCCTTCCTGTGCTCCTGCCCTCCCGCAAACTCTGTACATACTTCTCTTTCCTCTGCCTGCTGCATTTCACCCAGCCCCAAACCACCAGAAGACATACAATGATTAACACTTCTGTTTGTTCTTTCAGGTGATATCAAGACTATCAAACAAATCTACAGTCTCACAGGTATGGCTTTTGTTAAAGAGCAAAATATTTATCTAAAATCTGGAGAATTACCAATAAATCTGTCTTTCTCTTCAGAATTTCATGTATTTATTTTTTACTTTCCCTACTTGACTTTCCAATGAGAGATGTGGCAACTGATTTGCTTGAGTTTGAGTATAGAGGAGAATTGAAACTCATATTTCTATGGAAGCATTTTATAGTTACCATTATAAAGCAGTTTGTTACCAAAACATGCCAAATGTAAAGTCCTAAGGTGTTGATCTTAAAAGTACTTTCATCGCATTTAAAATTGGTAGTCAGACTTTTTCTTGTAAATGTCAATAATGCTAAAAATATGGTTGAGAGATATTCTGGAACCATGTTTTATGATTCAATGAACTTTTAAAACAGTTTCAACTTTTAAGAACTCTCTAATTTCAAGAAAAGTTTCCCGAAAAAACTGATTCGTTAAGATTATTAGCTAGACTTTTATTACCAATAATCCTGTGACACAGAGGCACACAAATAGATCAAATTACATAATGCATTATGAAGACATTAAGAATGTACTGAAGATGATGGTGGAGAAGGGTCAAATAGGGTTAATTTTTTTTTTTTTTAATTATACTAAGTTCTGGGTTACATGTGCAGAACATGCAGTTTTGTTACATAGGTATACCTGTGCCATGGTGGTTTGCTGCACCCATCGACCCATCACCTACATTAGGTATTTCTCCTAATGTCATCCCTCCCTTAGCCCCCCACCCCCAACAGGCAACGGTGTGTGATGTTCCCCTCCGTGTGTCCATGTGCTCTCATTGTTCAACTCCTACTTATGAGTGAGAACATGTGGTGTTTGGTTTTCTGATCTTGTGATAGTTTGCTGAGAATGATAGTTTCCAGCTTCATCCTTGTCCCTGCAAAGGACATGAAGTCATCCTTATTTATGGCTGCATAGTATTCCATGGTGTATATGTGCCACATTGTCTTAATCCAGTCTATCATTGATGAGCATTTGGATTGGTTCCAAGTCTTTGCTATTGTGGATAGTGCCACAATAAACATATGTGTGCATGTGTCTTTATCATAGAATGAGTCTTCCTCTGTTGCACAGGCTAGATTGCAGTGGTGTGATCTCAGCTCACTGCAACCTCTGCCTCCTGGGTTCAAATGATTCTCCTGCCTCCACCTCCCAAGTAGCTGGGATTACAGGCATGCACCACCACACACCGCTAATTTTTTTTTTTTTTTTTTTTGGTATTTTTTAGTAGAAATGGGTCAACGTGTTGGCCAACCTGGTTTTGAACTGCTGACCTCAAGTGATCTGCCTGCCTCAGCCTCCCAAAGTGCTAAGATTACAGGCCCACTTTTAATATTACGTTGGGAAGCTTCTTAGAAGCTCTTAAAGCATTTCAGTGCTTTCATTCAAGTTTCTCCTGGCACTAATTGTCTTTTCTCTCTTATTTCTACAAAATCCTCCTCAGCAACAAGCAAAATGGCCTTTATGTTCCATAAACGTCTTTATGTCTTAACTCTTCTCATCAGACAGCTTTTCCTTTCTACTGCACTGCTTTCACCTCAGACCTTTCTATACTCTCTTTCTTATGAAAAAAAAAGAGACTTTTTTTTGTATTTTTCAATTTGAATTCCTCTGCCTTTCATAGAACTCTGAAAATGAAGATCTGTTCCAAGACTACAACATCCTAAACTTTAAACAACAACAAAATCCTCTGTATAATTTAGGCTAAAGTTAATTTGTAAAGTTAAAACCACCAGAATAACAGGTTGTTGTTTCCCTCTCATAGACAAGTCCAGAAATGAAAAATATGAAAACTCCCATGTGTCAATAAGGTGCCAGGATGTATTATTTATTATTTTTGCATCATCATTCTCAAAATATGGTTTCCTTCTCCAAGATCTCATTCTCCATGGGGACTGCTGAACATACATTCACTTAATCCATACTTCAGAGTACAAACAAAAGAAATGTGCAAGAGTAAGACAGAGGTTACAGTGTTTCTATGAGCCTTTCTAAAAATTTCTTAAAACCTGTTCACTTATATGCTACCATCTCATAACTTAGCCTCATGGCCAAACCAAGTGGCAAGGGAACCTGAGAAAGGTAATCTTTGTGGAGGGTGCATTGCTGAGAGTTCTGTTAACTAAGAAAGAAGGGAGGATATTGCATAAAAGGAGGTAACCAGAACCCTTTGTAGCACTTGCCACAGTATAAATGTTTTCATTTTCTTTATGATCATCAGCATCATGTAGGCAAGCATTTATTAAACTCTTTGCACATTGCTAAAGTGCTTGGTTTTCATTATCTAATATCTAGTGTTTTCCTCACACCATTCCTAATTTACATATGAAGAAACCAATAATTTAATAATTATATTATTTGACCGAGGTTACAGCTAGTAAGTCACAGGACTTTTTTTTTTTTTAGGACTGTGTAACTGGAAGTTCATGAATTTCAACCACTAGACTTTGTTCTGTTTCCCCTGTAGTCAGGACAGATTTGATGGAATCTAGTCATTTGTAACTTTGAAGTGGCTATTCCAGCAAAGTATCATGAGCCAAATTCTAGATTTGTTTAACTATGAGTATAAAAACCCTAGTGCCTTCGTGAAAGCATTTTCCAGGAAGAAAATGAAAAGATACATCAGTTGAGAAGGAAGAGTTCTGTGGTTGAACTTCATGGCAGTGTATAACAGGTGAATCCAGCTACATGCAGAAAGCAGCTGTTTTTATATAGATGGCCTGAAGAAAGTAACTGATACTCCTGCACAGAGGCTAATGTGAGGCTGAATATTTAATAATATAATAAACTTAGGTCCTGCCTGCAATGATGGCAGGTGGGATAATTGATTATTGGTATAAGTAATGTCTGCTGCACTGATTGTGAGTCAGTATCTAAGCACCTTGTCCAAGACACCAAGTCTCCATGACAAAATGGAGGTATGAAATTTCCACAAACTTGTAGAAGTACAAATACTTGACAGGTTATTAGTCAGAGAATTCAATTAGAGCCAATAGAGGCTTCTTGAAACAAAGGAATGATTAACTTGCCAATGCAAATGTAAACAGAATTCTAATTAGAGAATGCGCTCATTGTTTCTCATTTCTTAGATTAAGTTTGCCCTGTTGTGTCTTTAGCTGGGTAAACTAATTTTTCTATCCAACAATGCTAGTGTACAAATGTTCCCCTGTAATTCCGTGTAGGCCCAGTTTTTGTTAAAAACACAGAGTTTTAAATGCTGTGAAAAACAAACAAGAGTAACATCATGACTGTCCCAGCAAAACAAACAAACAAAAGTATGACCTCATCCTTAATTAAAATAACCATACGTATTTGGAAAGATGAGTCTAAGAATGCCATTTCTTCAAGAAATTTTGAGCTAATGAGATTAAAGTACAAGAACTTCATGAGTAAACTATACATTTCACTCAGCATCGATGGCCTACACTGAATGGACTATTGCCTATAAGTCACTGCAATGTTATTATACCTGTAATATATACAGCAAAATCCCTATACAACAAAAGAACAACTATTCCTTTAAGTCAATAACCATGACAGCCCAGAGTTTGAATAGTAATCTTAGAGATTTTCAGTTCTTTGCCTTATTTTTATTATAAATTATTGATGATCGGGTATAAGGGAATCAATTTTCAAAAAAGACGGAGGCACAGAAAAGTGAGAAGAGAAGCCATGTCTGGGGCAAAGCAAAAAGCACACACTATTACAGTGACTCTGTTGAGGGCCACTAGTTAGCCTTTGCTGTGTTTACTGCCCTAGCCCTTCCATCATCACCTCAATTGTCTTTTCCCACACTCTTTCTTTCCTCTTCTTAGTCTACAAAGTTGAATGATCCCAGTCAAGAGTCCAGTAGTTATAGGATGGGTTTTGGCAAGACTATTTTTCCTTCCTTTTCCAAGGCTCTTCAAAGGAAGCAGACCAGGTGGTTTGCTTCTTTTCTTGCTAGTGACTGGAAAGAACAAGGAGAGCAGGAAGCAGAGTAGCTGAGAATACTTCTGATCTTCTTCCATTCATGTGATCCAAAACAGGAAAGCTTTTTTTATTCTCAAGAATAACGCAATTTTGCTGATTAATCTCCATGTAAAGTTCCAGTAAAGATCCTGTAATTTTAAATAACAAGACCTAAGACCCTCCATTAAAATGGAAAATGTCTTTATTTCTAAGAGCATGCCATCATATACTATTACAAATGACAGGTTGAATTAAAATCCAGTTGCAAACCTGGTATAATGCACCTTTCACGTGGCTCCCCATGAAGACAGTTTAAAAGACCAAGAGGAGGGTTAAAATCAGGGGCTAACATCAAGAAAGCATAGAGGGTAAACCTGGAGAAGAGCAGAAGTGGGAAGACCTTTAGCACCTGATAAAATAATAACAAAATCTGCAAAGACTTCAGTTTTAATGAAAAGAGTCTCTAAGAAATTTGACTTTGTTCAAATGAGACCTCCAGCATTAATGAGATACTTCTTCTGCGGTCTTTGTAGTCTGTGCTAATTCATATTATCCACTAATTTAGTCAGAGCCCAAGGGAAATGGCAGCATCAACAAGCGACTCCCATCCATTGTGGAAGATGAGGAAGAGGAGGAGGAGGGGGAGGAAGAGGAGACGGCCTCTCTCTCTCCCATCTGCACAAGGGGATCTTCTTCACGCAACAAGAAGGTTGGAAGCAGTAAAACCTACCTGGGCTTAAGCTTAAAGCAACTGGCCTCGGGAACGGTGCCCTTTCACTCACCTATCAGAGTCTCCAAGTCAAATTCCCCCAAAACCAAGCAGGAAATTGACCCCCCCAACCATAATAAAAGGAAAGAGAAGAACTTGAAATTGCAACTTTCAACTTTGAATAATGCTGGACCCCCAGACCTCAGTCCAAGGTGAGAGTTCATATCATATAACTTTCTCACATGATCGTGGCTGCCTTTTACACAGAGTAGTACCTGCCTTCAGCCTTCTGAGCCTTTCTACTCCACAGATTCCTCTCCTGGAATCCTCAGCTTTTCTGAGTTTTGTGGGCAGTTTTTTGAGTATATGTGCAAGTGTGTGTGCATGCAGGATGAGCAAAATAGCTTTAGTCATGTTCTCAAAATACTAAATGTTCAGAAATCCTTCTTTACTCCCTTTATTCATTTTGCACTACCTATTATGTTAAATGTATATTCCTACATTGTGATTTTATGATTGATAATGAAAATAAAAGAAATGGAACAAACTCCATCAATGTTAACCCCTCAGTGCTCGATCTTACCAAAAGTTTCATAAGCAACCAGTTGAAATTAGGAAGAAAATGAAATGCAGATTTTTATTTTTCATACTATTCTTGCCTTATTATCAAGGATGGCTAAAACTTAGTTTTATTTCTGGTCTCTTCAATAAGTAACATAGCATGGTTCTATTTTTAATTTCTTAAAAATCATTTTAGAATCCACTAAAGGTGATTGAAAGCATGAAAAATCCTGATTCCGAAGATGTTCAGGGGTAGGCCATGGTGTAGAAAAGCAACAGCCATCATCAAAACCACATAACAGCTGAATAATAAATAAAAGCATGAACAAAATATGTATTACTTTTTATGTTTCATGTACTTTGCTAGGTAATTTCACATTCACAGTTGCATTTAATCTTCTCAGAACCCTATAGTTTGTGTTATCTCTATTATAAAGTTGTAAGAAGTGAAACTCAAAGGGTAAAGATTTTATCCAAGATCTCAGAGATACTAAGTACTGAAAGGTGGATTAAAAGTTTGTTTTTCTGCTTATAAAGCAAGTGATCTTTCTCAAATACTATAGTTTTATTATTTATTTGAACAACATTCTTATTCATTAATATAAAATATTAAGGAAAAGATAAAATAGGTTTAGTAAAAAGTAGGCAGATGATAAATTTTCAAGAATTCAGTTGGAGATGGTAATTTGAAAATATTGCTTAACTCTCCTTCTAAGTTTATACTAAAATTAAACATAATAAATTATAAACCGGAAGAGACTGTATCAGAGCTGAGAAAGAAAGGTTTATATACAATATGATCCTACATTTATGAAAAGAATATATGTTCCTTTAGAGAGAAAATAATATTTTAGGGACATACATCAAAATATTGACTATAGTAGTAGATTACAGGTGATTTTTATTTTCTGGTTTTTTGTTACCTTTATGTTTAAATTTTCTACAATCGACTTGTATTTTTTTAAAATAATGAGTGGATTAGATACTATTTACCATGAAAAGAAGACTAAATACTGATTTAAATAAAATTCTTTAACTCTTACATTTAGAATTTTCTGTAAGTCTAGAGTAGAGGTGTAATATTTATTTTCTGTGATGCTAAGGGTTAAAACCTGGAGAGTTGTGATTTAACATGAATTTAGGTAAGAGGACTTTTGTACCATACCTTAAAGTTTTGAATCTGAGAATAAGTAAAAGAACCTCTGTCTACAACATCAGTGTGTGATAAGAAACATAATGTGATATAAAATTGTGAGCTACATATATAATTTTAAATTTTCTAACAGCTACATTTTTAAGCGTGATAAAAGTGAAATTAATTTTAATAATTATTTTATTTGACAGAATATGTTCCAAATATTATTTTAAATTTAAATAATATAAAAATAGTCAGTGAAATAATTTACATTTTTTCAACACATTCTTCAAAATCCAGTGTGTATTTTATTGTTACAGCACATCTTAATTTGCACAAACCACATTTCAGGTACTCAATAGCAATAGAAGGCTAATGGTTACTATATCAAATAGTTCAGTTCTAGAGTGTCTAGAATTTAGAAATTTAACATAATATCTTTTAACTCTTTTAAAAATACTGGAATCCATGAATATGAATCCACAACCAGTCAATTTCCTTTATTTTAAGTAGGATTGTTGATGGAATTGAAGATGGAAACAGCAGTGAAGAAAGTCAGACTTTTGATTTTGGCTCTGAACGAATCAGATCAGAGCCCAGAATTTCTCCTCCTCTTGGAGGTAAGATCTATATTTAGTCTTCTCCCAAGGTACAATATTTCTTATTAACTTGTAATGTTTGCTATGGACATTTTTTTGTTTGTTTGTTTGTTTGTTTTTGCTTTCCTGTCCTTAGAATATTCTCTCTGTCATAGACCCTTACCAATACCATTGAATAATTTGACATGAGTTTATGCCATTTCAAAGTTAAAATGTCATTTGTGATCATTTCTCTGTCCAGATTGGATGAGCTGCCCTTTAGCAGCCAAGGTAATTGGTAAGCCAGGAGACTCAAATTTCTGCTATATTTCAGAGGATAACCATATTTTACTATTATAAATTTAGATTAATCCACAAAAGCATTATCTAGAGGAAATGCCATGTTGATTGTGCACTGAAGGAACATTGGTTATATTTAAGCAATTTGTTCAGTGTGAGGTTATATATTGCAGTTTTCCAGAGGAAAAACAACTTCAGAAAGATATAAGCATGTTGGAAATGATGGACAACTATGTGATGTGCTAACCTTCAGTGATGGTGAATTAATGTGAGGGTACTCCAACTCTAATCCCTGTCTTTACTTTTCAATCTTGAGTTTGTTGCTCATAAGAGGGATTCTGTCAACAAGACAAATAAAATGACAAACTCTAAAGAAGACACACCTGTATTTGATAAAAAGAGAATAATGAACATGTGTTGAATAGGCAGAGACAATCCAAAACAATTACCAGCAAACTACCTAATTCAAGGCCAGCAATTCTCACCCAGCCTCCCCTTCCCTTCCCACCAAGTTCTAAAATCCTTGTGTTAGAATGTCCTGGTAATTAACAAATCCCTTTATGAACAAAGCCAAACCCAAGAAAGACATTTGAATTTACAGTTCTGGAGATGTTTCTCTGGTAGAATACCAGCATTTCATCTGAATCAGTAATTCTTTCCAGCACTCATCTTCGGAAACTAAAGGATACTTGTGAAATTCCTTGATTGGGAGTGTGAAGTGAGGAGAATGCAAAAGGATAAGGGGTACAGTCTTGATTTATTGATTTAATTGACTTACATATGTTGATATTACTGTGCTTGGACCAAGGATCAAAGAAATCATAGTTATCATCAAACTGATATATTTGCAATGAAAGCCTGTTGACACCTCAATTGGATATTTATCTTTTTGGTTCAACTAGAGACAATGCACAGAAACTCACCATTTCATTCACATATTTCTAGTCCTACCACTCTTTTAGCTTCTTCCTCTTCCTTAGCCTATCACCTACCCCTATGCTTATGCATTCAAGCAACAAGCTTTCTAGAAGCAACTTCCGAAATATCTTAGTTCTCTCTAAGACTTTCTATCATTGCTGCTACCACTCTTTCTCTAGCTACATCTATCTCTTGCTTGCCTGACTACCAAAGTCTTTTCTTTGACCTCACACCGTTTTCTATGCAAAGTGAATTTTATTAATTCAAATTTATTTGTATTACTCTATTCCTATGCTTAAAACCCTAATATGGTTTTATGTTGCCCTTTGTATGAAATTCAAACCTATTGCATAATTACTTTATATTAGTTATTTTACTTTTTTTGTAGAGATGGGATCTCCCTATGTTGCCCAGGCTAGTCTTGAACTCCTGGGCCCAAGCAATCCTCCTGTTTCAACCTCACAAAATGCTGGGATTACAAACATGAGCCACCATGCCTGGCCTACTTTTTAAATGTTTATTTTTCCTGCTCGATTCTAAACTCCATGAGTGTCAACTGTATTTTCTTTATTGGTTGCTATCTCCTCTAAAAGAGGGCTGGCCTATAGTATATGACCTTCAATCATTCGTTGAATGAATGGATTATCTCTGCAAGATATATATGCAAAACAATTTCTTATTACTCTGTTTCAGAGTGTTTTGAGTTACTTTTCTTCCCCTACCAACAAGTTTTCTCCTCATAATTGACCAGAATTAGGGTGGTTATATCTGTCAAATCTTTTCCACTCAAGCTGGCACTGACTCACCTGTACTCTTGTCCCTGACAAAAATAAATATATTTGGAAGAGCAAAGTAGAGAAAAAGTGAAGAAGAAGAACTAAAAGCTGGGAGAAATTACCCTTTAGAGTGATGCAGGAAAAGAAAGGCAACCTGCAGTGGATATTAGTAGCTGATATATATGTGGGAGGAAAATGTGCTCGTGGGCACAGGAATCAATGTTTAGAATGGAACGAGAGGATGCAAATAATATCCCTTTTCTATGGCTTGAGCACTAACTATGATACAGTTTTAAACAATGGTCAAAGAAAAGGAAACGTGCCATCTTGGAAAATGGTGGTGACTGTACTCGAGGAAATGGGGTATTTGCAATGGACACATCCAGTCACTGTAGGTGCAATCACCACCATGATGTGTATATCTGGTGCCATCCAGAGGAATACAAAACACTTGCTTGATCCCCAAAAGACAGTACAGTGCACAGACATCAGAAAAGATTAAAAGTGGTAGCGTGGGCTTTCTTCCATATTCTAATTGCCTCAATCCTCAAATATGAGATTTATTCCTAAAGGACTCATTCTGTGTGTGTGTCACTTTCCAGATCCAGAGATTGGAGCTGCTGTTCTCTTCATCAAAGCAGAGGAGACCAAGCAGCAGATAAACAAACTCAACAGTGAGGTATGGAGCTCTTTCTTTGGTCATACTTAAATGGTAAGAGGAGATATAGATCCTAGTTACTCACAGAAGCAGTGTAATATAGTAGTTACAAGCATGCATTCCAGAATGAGACCACCATGGGTGAATCCCTACTCTGCCTCATGTAAGTTGTGTGACCTCTGACAGGTCACGTACCTTCTCTCAAGCTCCACCACTCCATGTGTAAGCAGGGAAGAAGAATAATACCTGCCTCGTGGCCCTTTGTGAGATTAAATAAAATGATCTAGGTAAGTTGTTTAGCATAAAGTAGGCAGTAAATAAATTATTATTATAATTAATATCATAGATATATGCGTATTTGGTTTAATTGGTACATTTTAAACTTTTTCGTGACCTTCCATTTTTAATGAGTTAAAGCAAGGTCACTAGTTCACAGAAGAATGCTGTTTCTCAGTGTAGTCAAATGGCCTGAACTCTGTCCTTTCCTCTGACTTGTATTTGCTTGTGTCACCTTGGGTACTTTACCTCTCTAAATCTTACTATCTGTTCATTTTTAACAGTTTTATTGAGGTATATTTATATATCATAAAATTTGTCCATTTCACCAATAATCCAGTGAGTTTTAGTAACTTTATTGAATCCATCATGTATAAATCAGTTTTAGGATATATTTTATTCCCACAATAAGATCTCTCATACTCATTTTACAGTTAATCTCTATTCTTATGTCCCAGCCCTAGGCAACTACTTATCTACTTTCTATTTCTATAAATCTGCCTTTTCTGGCAATTTTATAGACATAAATATAAAAATAAGATAGTTTCTTGATTACCATCTTAATTGGGGTCTCTCTCATAAAAAATAAAGTAAAACAAGTTCTGAGATGATATGGGGGCAAATAGTTTATTTGGAAGGTGATACAGGAAGTATAATTAAAGAATAGAGAAGTAAGACAGAAAAGGAAGGAAAACAAAACAGAAGTGTTAGTGAGATAGTTAAACTTGTAAACAACTGGGGCTCAATCCCACTGGAGGCCTCTGAGAGACTATGCAGGACGACTCAAAATTATTCAACCAAGAAGCAAGGAAAAGTGGAGTTGAGGCTCTTCAGGCAGCCCTGAAGAAAAAAAAATTCCTCACGCGAGACTATGCAGCAAAACCTGTGCCTGTCTTTGGTGACCTTCAGGGTAGACCCAGGCAAGGGCATGTGGGCAGGGACAGACAGTGCAGTAGAATCCTTTTCTAGGAGTAAAGTCATTAATAGGTGATTTGATGACACCTTGGGGAAAATGTAATCACGTGATGGTATTGATGAGATTTACGAAAAATGAAGTTCATATAATCAACTTCCAGTTATCTGTAATAAGGGTGGACTGAATAGCTTGTCATAAAATCTGCAGGTTTCTCTTAAACCTGTGCTTCTTCAGCTTTATGGAGATGTATGTTTTACTGCCATCTTCCTTCTGCACCTGCCCTCTCTGGAGCTGAGATTGTTGCTAATAAGAAGTAAGAGAGCCAAAGGGCAGACTACCAAAGCAGAAAAGGAAAGCTAGATGGTCCACTAACTGGCTTGAAAATACTTAAATCCAAAAGACTCAGCCATGCGCTGGATCACCCAAATAACCTCCTGTTAAAAGCAAAAAACAAACCAAAAAAACACTGAAACCCAAAACAAAACGAATGCAACTCCCTGTTGGAGAACTGGATGTTAACCTTCTATTGAACAGTTTCTCTTCAGATACCGCTCTTAGCTAAAACCACCCATCAATATCATTTGAATTCTTTCCTCTCGTATTTGAGAAAAGCATTTAATAATTTTAAGAACTGACTGATCTGTATCTTAGTTCATATATTAGAGTTAGTGATTCTTCTGAGAAAAAATATCTATATGTTCACCTTTAGGAATGTAGATATTTTTTCCAAGTTAGGGCTGTAAATCACACAGTTTGTTATTTTCCTTTGACAATGTGAATCAGGGGTAGATCCATTAACAAAAACAAAATTACCATTTGAAAAACAAAATATCTTCCCAGTATGATCCTGTATTCACGATTTATTTTCTTTTTTTTTTTTAATCATACTTCAAGTTCTGTGGTACATGTGCATAACATGTAGGTTTGTTACATAGGTATACACGTGCCATGGTGGTTTGCTGCCCCCATCCACCCGTCATCTACGTTAGGTATTTATCCTGATGCTATCCCTCCCCTAGTCCTCCAAGATGACATACATCTTTTTATCTTGTCAAACATTTAAATAAAAAGGGCAAGATAAAATATCAAGGTCCAACTATTCTTTCCCAAAGAATTAGGTTTTCCATAAAGGAAAATATCTGATTTATTCACGGTTGAAGCTTAAGTAGAAAAATCTTATCCTTCACACATAATTTAATTTATACACAGTTTTGACCCTTTGGATAGTGCATTAAAACCCACTAAGACAGGCAGAATAAAAAATACAAATGGACTTCAAACTTTAAAATTATCCCTTTTCTAACCTATTTTTCTTTTCCTCATCTTTCCTGTAAAATGATAGTTTATATAGAAAAAAAAAATTTTTGAAAGTCCAAACCTGATTTTACCATTTTGCCTATTTTCTATTACTAACATGTGTCATCACTTGATTGCTTTATTCTTTGTTTTTGCTATTATTTGGTTAATAGCAAGCAAGAAAAGAATTGATAATAAATGTGGGATGTACTGCATGATAAAAACTCTGCCACCAAAAGGACGACCTAAAATACGTGTGACACATGCCAGGCAGACTGTGGGGCACTGTGTGAGGTGTCAGAGCACTGCAGAATCTCTATTCTAAGATTTGTTCAAAGATTTAAGACATAAAGAAACCGTTCAGCAGTGTGTATATTTCATAATCATAATCTGCAAGCTAAATATGGAACAAAAGTCTGAAAAGGAATAATATTGGTAATTACCTACATTCACAGGTTAGGAGAGTTTAAAAGATGTGGGGCAGTTGCTAATATTAGAACGCTTTGACCACATTGCCATTGCTTTACAGCATAGTATGAAATAGTGTGACTCTAAGGAAACTCTTTGAAAATTACAAAAATGTCACGATAGGGGCCTTGGGCTGTGTAAGTCAAATGCTCCACTTCTGAAAAGGTTTGTAGGTGAAGGTTAGAGTGCATTCTCATTTCTGAAATGTGGCTGACCCAGAAAGATACAGGCCATAGCTTACCAACGGAGACTGTGTGCTCTGACACAGCAGGCATAAGGCATAAAACACACTATGGAAGAAAGAGAATTCACTTTGGAAAGAGACAAATATTTAGATTCCTATTCTATGATTTCAACAAGGTGTTTACCTTCCCTATGCACTATTGTCCTAAGGCTTTAGAGAAAATTATTTTATATCATCACTATGACCTAAAAGTTAGATTTCAAATTTAATTTTGTAACATCAAGATCTTTTAGCTTTATTTTCTCATTTTCAACTCCTCGAAAAGTCCAGTTACTGTTTCTAACATTTTGAAGAGTCCCACCATTATCAGATAAGCACTGTTATAAATTATACTGAGGTAACAAACCCCAAAGTGATTAAAATTTATTTCTCGTTCAAGCAAAATGCCTAACACAGGTCAGTAGAAGTGGCTGCACCATCTGGAATGTCACTGATTACTGTTTTCCATTTGAAGTGTGAAGCATAATTGTTTGGTTTGAAGGATAAACACATCATTTCTGCCGGTATTTTATTCACCAGAACTAATTCCATGGGCACGGTTAATTTCAATGGGAGAAGACAGTGTAAGCTTTTGTATATCCCAAAAGAAATAGAAAACTGGACACTGGGCAGGGTGCAGTGGCTTACGGCTGTAATCCCAGCACTTTGGGAGGCCAAGGTGGGCGGATCACAAGGTCAGGCGATTGAGACCATCCTGGCTAACATGGTGAAATCCCGTCTCTACTAAAAATACAAAAAAAATTAGCCGGGCGTGGTGGCGGGCGCCTGTAGTCCCAGCTACTTGGGAGGCTGAGGCAGGAGAATGGCGTGAACCCGGGAGGCAGAGCTTGCAGTGAGCTGAGATAGAGCCACTGCACTCCAGCCTGGGCGACAGAGTGAGACTCCATCTCAAAAAAAAAAAAAAAAAAAAAAGAAAAAGGAAAAGAAAACTGGATACCGGCAAACCCTCATAGTATCTACCATAGCACCTAAAAGCTAATAGGAAAATTTTGTCCCTCATTTAATTTTGCTCAAAATTCAATTCCAAATATCCCCCAATTAAAAGTATTATGTATTATCAAAGTAAAAAAAAAAATACCAGCAATGAAAGACCTTCCACTGGAAAACAAAGAATCTCAGTTGTTTTCTAGGTTATACTTGACAAAGCTAATAGATTAATGAAATCTCCTTGAGTCAAAGAGATGGAATAATAAGAGAGGCTGTTTTTTATTTAAAAGTTGCTTTACTACTTTTCTAAATGCCTACAAAAACAGGATATTACCAATAATTCACATAAGGGAACCTACATGAGTAATATATTATAGTAAAGTTGATTCCTTAGTCCTCTGAATTACTGTTGCCATTATATCTTTTCATTGACAAATGAGTCAACTGAAACACACTGACAGAATTGTCAGGTCATTCCAAGATTTGTCTATATAGGCTTTTTTCTTCTTCATCCTGATCATATATAGTTATTGTTCATCAATTTTCAAAGCAAAATATAAACAAAGACTGTACATTCACTTTTTGACTTAGAATGACAAAATTCATTTAACTCCTGGCAAAATCAACGGTTTTTCTTTTAATTTTTAGATACGTGTTATTGATGTTAATACTACGTTTTGTGGACATTGGTTTTTAACCTGGAATGTTTCCAACTAATTTATGCTTTGTAGAACTCTTTTTGGTTATTTTCTAGTTCTCAAGCCTATATAAATAGGCAGATTTGTAACTCTCATGAGAATTTTACTGCTTTTTAAAAATTTTTAATAACAATGTGGATCTCTCAAAAGAAAAAAAAATATGTACGCCATTCAGAAAACTTCTCCTGTGAGGTGTGGATTTAAAATGCATGTAACTTTTGGAGACTGGTTGTTTTCTTCCTCTTTGCCTGTGATTGCTTATAGATAGGACTCTTCTCATCTTTGAATAGAAGATGGATATATCAGTAAGAGCCCAAGTAAAAACCAATGCCACATTCCAAATGGGCAATTTTAGCAATGTTGAATTAAAAGGTTATTTACAAAGAAGTTAGTAGAGTATAGGGAAACCACAAGGGGTAGAACCACCCCTCTTGATAATAACAACGGAAGGTCACCACAACTCCTAGGTCAGAAGGGGCCAGAGTAGAGAGCAGTTACAGAATCATGAGTCAGAGAAAGCTTGGTGGAAAAGGTCAGTTGTCAGAAGCTGTGCTCTTTTGTTTTGTAGTGACATAGTGACTACAGTTAATAACAATGTATTGTATATCTGAAAATTGCTAAGAGTAGATCTTAAATGTTCTCACCACAGAAACAGTGGTAAGGATGTGAGGTAATAGATATGCTAATAAACTTAACTTAGTCATTCCACAAGGTATACATATATCAAAACATCAAGTTATGTGACATAAATATATATATATGATTTTTGTCAATTTAAAAAATCAAAATAAAAAAGAAATTTCTAAATATATTGGGGCTGAGGATCTGTCTGTAGAGCATGAACTAGCAGCATTGGCATCAACTTGAGCTTATAAGAAATGCAGAATCTCAGGCCCTGCCCAAGACCTCCTGCATCTGAGTATACTCTTTGTCTAAATCCCCAGATGATTCCTATACACATTAAAGTTTGACAAGCACTGTTCTATACAACCAGTATTCTGAGAGCAGACAAACTTTCATCTGGTGTTTACTGATAGCAGTAAAGATCCCTTAGCCAGACAGCAATTTGAACACTAATCAAACTTTGCCACAGAAACCAGGAAAACAGATGACAAAAGCAGTCAAAGGGTTGATAAATAACAGATTACCATGGTACAGCTGAAGTAATGTCCAAAGGCCTGAGCTTGCAGAAACTCAACGAAGCCATTGAATCACTTTCAGGACTATAATTGGTCATTTTGTATTGGTAATGTTGGACTTGTAATTCTTCCCTAATTATAATTTAAGAGACATCGGCTGCACCTGCAGAAGTAAAACCCTGGTTAGTAGTCCTGTGTGACCTAGAACAAGCCACTTCACCTTCCAACATTCTAGTCTCTCCAGATGTAGACAAAGATTTACAACTTTTATTAGTAATGGGATTGAGGTCATCATTTGGATGAAATGTATGCACATGCTGAGTGTGATTATTATTTTAGCTGACAGATAAAAAGACTATCACTTGTTTTGAATGCTTTGTAAAGCAAAAGACACAAAAATGAAATTATGCCAATCGTCTTTTTTGTTTTTCCTGTTTGTGGAGTTTGTTTGAACATGTCTAAATCCTATGATAAATATGCAACGTAACAAAGGATTAAATGAAAAACCATTTGCTTTCCCCTAATCATAGCTTGTAAAAATGTATATGTATTTGTAGTGGGGCGGGGGATGACTGGTATAATTAGTACCCCTTAGGAGAATTGTGTATAGCAGGCAAATGTGTACATGTTTGGCAAAAATTGAGTGACAGGTCAAGAATTCTTCAAGCTAAGAAGATTATGTCAACAGATGCATACCCCATCTGCTCACTGAATGCACAAAAATGGAAATCACATTATTTTCTCTGCCTATCAACGGAAGTTCCAGTTATACTTAAAGCCCAATAATTATGTCACACCAATAGCCAAGATGGAGAAATATAAAACATATGTAAAATGAAGTAAAGCTCTTTTATATGATTTTATATGTCATTTTATGTGAAATGAAAGGTATTGTCAAAGACACTTTTCCTCTGGTCCGCATTAGTAACTCATACTTTTATTCCCAAAAGGCACAATCTAATGACACACCAGAACAGTAAATCTGTGTTTACACCAAAAAACACACAATCTAACTATGGACACTGACAATGCATATAGGTCACCAGTACTGCAGATAGATTATTTAAGCGGTTTAATAACATGACGTTTTGAAAGCTCCCATTTTGAAGTGGTGGAGACTTCCATGAGACATGGATCTTATATGAAACATTCTTACCTGCTCGAGGTATACTGACACTTCTTTATCTTTCAGTGATATTTAAGGGCGACTGATGAAAGTGAGTTACTGAAGTTCAATTGAAAATAACAAAAAGTCATAAGAAATTCACCATGAAATTCACTATTCATTGAATTATTCATGAATCAACAAAGATTTGTAGAGTTCTATTATGTGGCACGATTTTCACAGGAGCTCAACTACTGTAAAGAGCAATAAATATATGTAGTAGCTGCCCTACCTGCCCCCCGCTCCACATTGGTCCTTATTCAATTCTGATCAAAACCAGGCTGCACATCCTTACATCCTTTATAGAGAATTTTTAATCCATCTGAATGCAGTTGCTCAAACTTTGTACTTGAAATACAGGACCTTAATCTAAATTTTCCAATGGCATCAATTATTGCTGTTTCTACTTGCCACTGCAAAGATCCATGCAAGGCAATACTAAAAATTCAAGACTTTTTCTTCTGATATTAATTATGTAAAATTGTTACCAGGAATGGCTTATCTCTCCATGCTAAGGCAGAAGAAGAGTTATGGAGATAACTGTAGTTTCTATTTTCTTTAAGCTAAATACTTTCTGGATTAGGATTCCCTCCCTTGCAGAAGTTCTCTACCAAGCTTAGTGCCTGTGTCACAAATCCACTATCAAATCGAGCCACCTGGAATTCTGACATGATACCAGTCATATGGGGACTAAAGTTTTATATCTATTATATTATTTAATCCTCACAACAGGGCCCTTATGGAACTATGACACAGAGTAACATTACACCAATAAAACTGATTAAACATGAGAGGAGTAAACCAGATACTCTGGAAATGTAGGGCAACAATGACTATTTCCAAACCAACAGAAGTTCTGAGGAAACCTGGATACAACAGAAATAGAAAAGCTGTGGTAGTCAGTGATTCCCTTCTTAGGGTTATGGAAGGATCAGTGGGTGGATTATCATGGCCCGTTGGCAAGTCAATTGTCACATAGGTTTTTATTCATGACAGGAGATGTTGTTTAACAAGAGCAAATGCATTGCCTGCAAAACGTCTAATGATTTGTGTGGTGAATGCAAGAAGCTGGGAGAATAGACAAGGGAGGAATCTTTAGGTGCTTCAAAGTTTTGGATACAAAACTGTACCACTTGGAAGCACAGATGGTGTTTTCATCACTTCTTTTTTTTAACAGTTGGGATTTTGGAAGAGATAGAGGAATCTTGGATGTGAACAATTGGCTATGCAGATGGTGATGGTAAACTGGTTTGGCCAACAGTTTTAAATTCCAGGCTGATGGATTCTTATCCATGGAAGAATAAGAAGGAGAAGGGGGAAGAAGAAAAAAAGAGGAAGAGGGGAAAATGGATAAAGAAAATGTAAATTAATAAACAAATAAGAATGTATATTGTTATGTTTCCTTTATGCAGTCTTTTTATAAAGAGAATCTGAAGGCCACATCTACAATAGCCATCCAGAGTAGCAATCAGGGATGCAAAATGTTTGCCAAATTTCAGTTGATAAACAACTCTTAATAACTTAATTGAGTTCATCACTTGGCATTCATAATGTAGTTATGAGATCTAAGAATCAGTCACTGGGGGAAATTTCCCAGAGAATTAGAACTACCCATGGAAATCAAGTTTATGCTGGGACAGATGACAAAGCAATAAGACAAGTGAAATCCAGCAGAAACCTTGGCTAATGGAGACATATTTCTACAATTAGGAAGGAAACACAATAAGGGAAAAGGGATTCTTAACAGTAGAAATACCACCTGCACTTAAAATGATAGTCAAGGCTTTGCTTTAGGAAAGTTATATATATGAATTCTAACAGTCATACCCACTTTTAGTATATATACTTGGAATGAAGATGGCCAGTTACAGTTTTTCCAATACAATTTTGTATCAGGCAACTTTCCCCTAAAATATTTATGGTAAAATCATGAGATAAAATAATATCAGAATCAAAGGCAATATGACAATCAAAAGTCCTTCAAAATGGAGGTGTTGTATTTATTTTACATTCAAGATTTGCTGAGTGCATGTTGTGTTCTAGGCATTGCCTTGAGACCAGGAGATACTGAGATAACAGTTTTACCCTCAAGGAACTCAAAGACTAGTTGGTACAGTCTTGTGTGATGCAAATTGGTCAGGGCTAAAACTGCTATGTGAGTGTCAGTAAGTCAAGGAAATGCTCTGCTGAGGAAATTAAGTATTAAAAGAAGTTTGAAGGAGAAGATTTTCTTGCCAGACAGAGAAGGGCAGAGGAGAAGAGCCCACAGTCAGAAGGAACAGCACGCACCAGGGCAGTGAAGGGTAAAGCTCACTGTATCTGATGGTGTGCAAGGGAGAAAACGCAGGACATGGAGTCATTAAAAACTAAGTGGGGCTTGTGAAGGGCTTTGTATTACCTGCTCAGAAAGATTGCATTTTCTAATATGAGCGTCAGAAACATTTAAGTATTTTATGCTGCTGTTGAGGTAAGTGGGAAAACTTAGGCTCATTTGATCAGAAGAATTTTGTTTGTTTTAATTGACATATCTCTTTGCAATTAAGTTGTATTTTGAAGACATATCCTTTTTTTATTAATTATACTTTAAGTTCTAGGGTACATGTGCACAACGTGCAGGTTTGTTACGTATGTATACATGTCTTCTTAAGTGGATAGGGTTTTGTTCACAAAGTAGCCCCAACAATCCTTTTTTAGCAAATGAGTGTCTTCTTACCATGCTATAGAGAAGCACTTGCACCACCACCCTCAGATAGTAGCAACACTGCATTCTTTGCCTTCAACATTTGATCAAGACTGAGATCTTTCCTGTTTTAGAATAAATTTTGATAGCAAGCACAGCAGGAAGCAGTAAACAAAAATGCAGTAAAACTTTATGGCATTTTCCGTGGCAGTATGTTGTCACCTTTACTGTCACCACAGTCTCCACTTCTAGGAAATGCCATCTCTCCTTGTGACAGCTGGCTTTGTCATGGTAAAAAGAGAGATCCTTTCCTTAACACAATTAATTCCCTCATGCAACTTTAATAAGGTTCAAGGGTGTATCCCCAGAGACACAGTGGCAGGAATCTTCCCTAACATGAATTGATTATTTCCCTCTAGAGTTAAAGAAATCTGTTTCCTTGAGTTCCTTGCTCCTTTTAGTTCAAGCTAGGATAGTAATTTGTTTTCTGAAAATGTTAGTGCTTGTTTATGTTCCTGGATCCTGTCAAGACTCTGGATTCCCATTCAAAGTTCATGGCCTCAAAGTTGTGCAAATGCATGGTAAGCCAGGCACAGAAAGACAAATACTGCATGTCCTCACTCGTTTGTGGGAGCTAGAAAAATATATCTCACAGAGGTAGAGAGTAGAATGATGATTACCAGAGGCTGGGAAGGGAGAGGTGAGGATGAAGAGAGGTTAGTTAATGGGCACAGAAGTACAGTTAAATAAAAGGAGTAAGTGCCATTGTTTGACAGCATAGTAGGGTGACTATAATTAACAATAATTTATTGTATATTTCAAAATATCTAGAAGAAAATATTTGAAATATTCCCAACACAAATAAATGATAAATGTTTGAGATAGTGGTTATACTAATTATCCTGAGTTGATCATTGCACACAGTATTCATATATAAAATATCACATGCATCCTATAAATATATATGATGATTATATATCTGTAAAAAAAAAAAAAAGAATGTGTCTATGCAAAGGTATTTCAATCATGGAAAAATATCTGTTTATTTTGAAAACTAGAAAAATATTTCATCAGAAATATGTCTATTAACATATCTGTTTCCAGTTCTTACCCTGAGGAAACTATTTTTGCATTCATATAGTTTGCTATGAAGATATTTTACTGTGTTTAATCAGTATCCTATTTTTTTTAGAGATGACGCTATTTACTTAATGTTGAATTAACATTTCACACAGCTTTTTACTCATGAGGCTACCTTTCTGTGTCATTGTGTTCTTTACATGTTCTGACCACATTAGGAAAAATCTCTCAACCCTTTCTTAAGCAATATTTCTTTTTCCACATGATAACATTCTATAACAGAATGAATACCAAACTTAGAAGTCCTAAATTCTAGACTGAAGACTGTCATTCATGAAATAAGTGACCTTAAAAATGTCCTTTCACCTCTAAGTCTTATTGCTCCCATTTTACAAGTTGAAAAATAATAATACATCCCTGCCTGTCTTAGCACTGTTTGTAGATCCAATAGGGAAAATGTACCTGAAAGCACATTGTATAAATTTACAAACATACAAACATTTGTTGAATAACATAAGTTGATGTGCCTAAAATTCAAAATTGTTCTTCAGAGACTGTGCCTTTATTTAATTCTCAATAGAAGGTCAATTCAAAGCATTTTTATTGGGAAGTGAACTAATGTAGCCCTGGTGAGCTTCACACAGGAATTTAGCTTGGACAGCCTATATGAATGGATGGCTAATGTGCCTCTTTAACCATCTCATTTAGTGGCAGCCTTGTCTTCTGAAATTATAAGAGTTAATCAATTTAAGATGGAACCCTTGTGAATGTAGGTAGTGCAAAGATCCTGGGGTAATGATTTAAGTGTGATTCATGTGCTTTAGAATTGAAGTTTGGCAGGTCATGAAATTGACAACCTGTAGTAAAGATTTCAAAGCATATTGAATTTTTCTCATATTCATTGTTTCACTTCTCAAATGTGGGACTGAGAGATGTTGTTGTCTTCAGAAGTTTTAGATTTGCTGAAAAGCCTAGACAAGTATTCAGTTGAATCCCTTGAGTTTCAGGCCAGCGGAAGGGCAGAAATAGTTTTGGCCTGGCAATTTCAAGACAGGTGTTACCAGTTGGTTGCCCGAACCATGGAAGAACCTCCTTCTGGCCTTTTTTAAAATGCCTGACTTTGAGCAGTGTTACCTCCTGATAGACCTGCCAGGGAGAATTAGTTTCAGAATGCACTCACAGTAAGTAGACTGAATTAAGTTGCTGGATGAATTAGGAATATGTACTTAGATGTTGAAGAATGTCTGCCCAAAACAGCAGTCTTGAATGAATCTTCAGTTCAATGAAGTTGAACTACCTCTTTTTGTTTCCTGATTATATTTAGCCCATAGGTTCATTTGCTTCTATTAGCGTTTTGTGGTTCATGACAGTACAATAAAGTCATAGAAAGTCCTTTATAAAATACAAAGTATTGTAGCAATGAAGGCAAAGTATTACATTATGTTAGTTATATGAATATAACCAAAGACTAGAAAATATATGTGTGTGTCCTGCTTTCTGAAATATGTTTTCCTCAATTTGAAGAATACATATCTTTTAGAAAAGCCAACTTTAAGTGAAATTCAATTTTCTGGTGTTCTTCCATGATTCAAATACTGATGTGGTCATTAGGAAAATAAATTATCTGAAGAATTTTATTATGCGTTTTAAGTGTAAAACGAAGACTCTTCAACGATTCTTAAGTGTTTGGGGGCTGTGAAAGCTAAATGTCTCACCTAGAAAACAGAATGAAGTACATACAACACAATTTGTTGTTCTATAATTCCGTGGGGTTTCAGGTTCACTGATGGGTTCCAGGACTCTCAGACACTCTGCAGTGCTTATCTCTACTTATCCGCATTGCAGGTCTTTTTATTTCTTTCCAACTCTCATTCCATAGCTTTCCCTTTTTCTGCAAACTTTCTCTGTAGCAAATCTGGTATGAATTCTTCTGTAGCAACCTCACCATCACTGAAGGCCACTTTGTCTCTGGCCTATAATAAGCGTAGGCTTCAACCAGAAATGGCAAGAGTGAGACCTACCATTCACCAGGTGTCTACTCCAAATAGGTAGTAGTGCTTAGTGTGCTGAGTGCTTTACATGCAATTTCTCCACTCCACATTGTTTTGAAGCGTCCGATGATTTTTGTGCACTATCGTGCATCCCATTCACCCAGAGTGAGCAGAGATATCATCAGTACTTAAGAGATGATGGATCCATATCTCTCATTCTGTTTAAGAATCCCAAATCATTACTTAAGATCCCCAGACTACTTATGCCCCTCTAGGATCTTTCAGAATGAGGACGTCTTTAGATCAGGATGTATGTTCATTCAGATGCCTAACCTACTCAGTCACCCCTTGGGCTTGGTTGGAGTTGGAGCAGCTTTTCAGGCTTTCTTATTAAGAAATTTCTTTTTCATGGCTCACACCTGTAATCCCAGCACTTTGGGAGTCCGAGGTGGGTGGATCACAAGGTTAGGAGATTGAGAGCATCCTGGCTAACATGGTGAAACCCCGTCTCTACTAAAAATACAAAAAATTAGCCAGGCATTGTGGCAGGTGCCTATAGTCCCAGCTACTCGGGAGGCCAAGGCAGGGGAATGGCGTGAACCTGGGAGGCAGAGGTTGCAGTGAGCCGAGATCGCGCCACTGCACTCCAGCCTGGGCGACAGTGCGAGACTCCGTCTCAAAAAAGAAAAATAAAAAAAAAAAGAAATTTCTTTTTCACCAAGCAAATGCTAAAATGTTTAAAAATAAATAAGGAGGAATAAAAGAAAACCAAAAGAAATATCACTTCCCTGCTTCATTTCTCTGAAATTTGGTCACTACTTTGCACCTCTAACTATTGCCTTTCACTTTGCTCTATCCACATAGGTAACAACATTGACTCAGGAAGTTTCTCAGTTGGGTAAAGACATGAGAAATGTGATCCAGCTTCTGGAAAACGTTCTGTCACCTCAGCAGCCATCACGGTTTTGCTCTCTGCACAGCACCTCTGTGTGTCCCTCCAGGGAGAGCTTACAGACCAGAATGAGCTGGAGTGTGCACCAGCCTTGCCTACACTTGCAAACAGGCGGGGCTGCCTATACGCAAGCACAACTTTGTAGCAGTAATATCACCTCAGACATTTGGAGTGTGGATCCCTCCTCTGTGGGGAGCAGCCCCCAACGAACTGGAGCTCATGAGCAAAATCCTGCAGACAGTGAACTTTATCATTCTCCAAGCCTTGATTATTCACCTTCCCACTACCAGGTTGTCCAAGAAGGTCATTTGCAATTTTTAAGGTGCATCTCTCCACATTCAGATTCTACGCTGACACCTCTGCAGTCCATTTCAGCAACTCTCTCATCCTCTGTCTGCTCCTCTTCGGAGACATCTTTGCACCTAGTTCTCCCAAGCAGATCAGAGGAGGGCAGCTTCAGTCAGGGAACTGTGAGTTCCTTCAGTCTGGAAAACTTACCAGGATCTTGGAACCAGGAAGGAATGGCATCAGCGTCTACAAAACCTTTGGAGAACTTTCCACTGGAAGTTGTCACAAGCACAGCAGAAGTGAAAGATAACAAAGCCATAAATGTATGATATTAGTGCCCATGAAGCAGCTGCTAATTTCAAACCTACCACTGCATGACAGTTTTAGTTTGCCTTTTTTGCCTCTGGTGGGTAGGAAGACTGAGCAAAGCTGGGAATCCTGCAGAAAAGAGTGTGAGGAGTCAGGGAAAGGCAGAACCACCTCCATGCTGTAGCAAACAATTTCTAGATGCTAGAAGCATAATAGAAACATTTTTCTGTACAGGTATTAAACTACTGGTCTGTTTGACAGACATTGGTAACAATCCAAAGACCCTGAGGGTCTGAGCAGCTAGAAGTCCTAGACAAAGAATTTGTGGATGACTTTTGTCCCAGGTGGCTTTTGTGAAGTGTGGCAAAGGTTTTTCATGAGTGCCTGATTGTCATTCCTGAACAATATCCATAGCACTGTTGGCCTCAGGAGTGTACAGCTCCTGCTGATCTATTTTTCTTTTTGTGAAGGCAAAGGGACAATTATCACTGCATGTCATCTCCTAGACAATCAGTCAAATAGAACTGGTGGCCAATTGTTAGCTATTCGCACGTTATTTGCCATGTAAATGAAAACGTCTTTATTTATCAAAAAAACACAGAGGCTATTTTTATATCCTTGGTATGAAATATGTATTTAAACTATTTAAATATTTATAAAGAAATGAATGTTTTCTTTTCATTTTGGTAAAAAAAAAAAAGCTTGCTGTTTTAACAAGAAATGCACTACTGTTGTGTATAGTAGATCAAAAATTATTTATTACTAAGAGGATGTAGTTTCCAAAGGAATCCCCCATTTTCTCTGCATGTAGTTTGCAACAAATGTATTCTCATGCTTCTGGATTATAAAAGAAAAGTGAAGTCATATTTTGTTGATGAAATAAAAACATGGACTGAGTGTCAACTACATGAGCTTTGGCATGGGGGTAGACAGGCTCCATCTAGGCTCTGCCGACTCATGTCAATGACCTGATTCAAGGTCGTTGTGCCAGCAGAAATGTCTGTCCTCTAGGCATCATATTTTGTGGCTCAAGAATTCAAAATGGGTCTGTGGACATAGGGCAATTTTGGACTCAAAGTGAGGGAGAAAACCTGGGTGTGTCCTTTCCCAGTGCTTTTCTTTTACAAGAGGTAGTAGACCAGTGGAAATCCCCAAATGGAGCCAAGACTTCTGAGCTGTAACTTGTGGGAGTAATACCAGCTTGCAGTGGGTCAGCACTTTACCTTTTTTCTTTAAGGCTCCACAACGCTATGCAGTGCAGTTGTTTTCATTCCTATTTTTCATAAATCTCAGGGGAAGCCCCAGAGATTACACAGTCAGGAATGCTAACACAGTCTAGAATCCGTAATGTTCCCTACATCTCTCACTAACAGGCAAATTCAGATGCTGGGATTGGCAATGATTTAAGCACCTTCACTTAAGTTTTATGTTATGTTTTAGAACAGTTATGGTCTAATTGTCTTAGACATTTTGGGAAGACATATTGGGTTCACATTCTGGAGTTCTCTATTTTCCACCACAAAGAATAAACAATCTGAGAATTGTATCATTAAAAGTATCTAAACACACCAAGACTTCTGATGTTGTGTGAATCTTGCACCTTAAAACTGGATAGAACAGCAGAGAGAAAAGATATCTTTTCTAAGAAAAATGAACACAGGACATGTTTATAAGGCAGGTCACTCAGGCCTCAATGCCTTCTACTTTCCTCCTCTCCAAAATTCAGTCTTTCTCTAAGTTAAGGCGAAAAGTGAGACAAAGGCAGCATTCTAGATTTCATGTATTCATTTACATTCTCCCTTCTGCTCTTCTTGACCTGTGTAATCATTTTAAGTGCAGTTCAAAAAGAGTTAACTGGTGTTGGCTCACAGGTGTCCTTCCGGCAAACTACACTGCTATTACTAATGCTAACAAGAATAACTGGCATTCTGTTTCTTGAGTACTGACTTTGTACCAGTCAGTTTTTAGGAATTAATACACATTATACTTCCTTGTGTATTAATCAAACACTGCTAACAGTTACTTATTTGTTATTATTATCCCTATTTTACAAGTGAATAATTGAGGCACAGATTTTTTTTTAACTTGCCCAGTCACATTATTTTAAATGATTGATAGACTCATGGCTGCTCTAAGTACCTCTCTCTTCATGTTCACATGCATGCTTGTTGATCTTTGAAACTTTACTAATAATTACAATTGACCACTTTACTAATAATTACAATGAGGGGCAAGGGGGCTGACCCCACACACAGTTAAAAATTCATATATAACTTTTGACTCTCCAAAAATTTAACTTTAATAGCCTATTGTTGACTGGAAGCCTTACTGATAACATAAACAGTTGATTTACATACATTTTGTATATTATATGTATTATATACTATATTCTCACAATAAAAAAGCTAGAGAAAAGAAAATTGTATTAAGAAAATCATGAAGAGCAAATATGTTTACTCTTCATTAACTGGAAGTGGATCATCATAAAGGTGTTCATTGTC
Source organism: Macaca nemestrina (assembly GCF_043159975.1). Taxonomy (NCBI): domain Eukaryota; kingdom Metazoa; phylum Chordata; class Mammalia; order Primates; family Cercopithecidae; genus Macaca; species Macaca nemestrina. The sequence goes on along the minus strand of NC_092126.1, from coordinate 28,556,223 downwards.
AGAGTCTTCACATTGAATAGGCTGAAGGAGGAAGAGGAGGAGTCTTGCTGTCTCAGGGGTGGCAGAAGCTGAAGAAAATCCGCATATGAGTGGATCATGCAGTTCAAACCCATGTTGTTCAAGGGTCAACTACAACTTTTTTCAAAATCAGTGAATAAAATATTTGAGTTATTTTTACAATGCAAGTAAACAAATAGGATTAATTAGCTAAGTTCTTGGGATTTGGGGATGTTCCCGTGAATTGGCTGGAAACAAGCCCATATTTTCCATCCAATCACCTTCTCTGTATTTACTCAACATCTGACTTTAGCAGGCATGAGAGCCAGCTCCCTGACCTGCATGGAGCTGCAGCTGGACAAAAGTGAGTAAGCACCTGGGAGGAGAGAGGGCTCCCATGCATTTCTTCCATGAGGACCTCTGCCTCATCCAAATCAGTCCCATTTTATTCCTTATCGACAATTTCCCCCATCTACTCTGACAAATAGGACTCTCCCATATCCAGGGCAACTCAGGATGATACAGTTTAGTTCTATTTTGTTTAAGTATGTGCTAATAATATTCTAGAAAGTGAGAATTTCAAGTTTTCCTAGATGTTTCATTGTCCAACCATTGTAGCTGCATAAATAGCAAAGGCCCTTGTTTTCTTATCAGGGGTGCATTTTTGAGCCCCTCCATTTTCTTCACCTACTCACCCTCTGCTGAAGGAACATCCCAGGAACCCAGAGGCAACAAAAGCAGTTACTTTCTTGGTCAAGGTAGTTTTTTTTATTATTATTATGTTGAGAATAAATGTCTTCTATGCAATTCTAATTAAAACCAGAGAGATTAAGCAAAACTTCATATTAATTCAATATAAGAAGAAATTTCTGATAATTCCGGCTACTTACAAATGGAGTTTATTGTTTATCCCCAATAAAGTGTCCTCTCAGAGGCTGCATGAATATTTGATAGGAACAGTTTTTCCAGAAGGGCTGTGCATTGGACGTGAAGTCAGCAGAATGCCTACATCACAACCACAGGGAGTATATATTTGAAATGCAGAAAATCTAGCTTCAAGCCAGCTGCTTTGGATGGGTCCTGAAACTCTACCATTTAGTAAACTTCCTGCGTGACTCAAATCTAAAGGCTGAGAAGTATTGGTCTAGAATCTATAGAAGTACAAGTCTGAGTCCTAGCTAATCTGTATGTAAGTAGACAACTATTGAAATTCTATTAAGGACAGCCCAGAGTCTGTAATTGTATAATAAAGAAAGTTGATTAACTCCTAAATCAGTAGTCCTCCAACTTTAGTTCAAATAATGTATTTCTGGAGGATCTTATTAAAAGAGAGATTTCAGGGCTCCAACTCCTCGGACATGAGCTAAGTCCCCAAGTGATTCTAATATGTATGTTCCAAGAAACAAATTCTGAAAACATTGTCCTAGGAAGTACAACCATTCCTTTTACAATGAGCTAGTTCTGTGAGAAGATGGACCATCTAGAATCAAACCAATTAAAACCGACAAGTTTCTTTCTGTACAGTTCCAAATACATCAATGACTTTTTTTAATCAAAGTAACTGATATCTTTTCTCCAAGAGAGCTTTGAACATGCATCAATTACTTCAATGAAAAATGATTGTCTACTGTGTGTCTTGCACCACTTATACCTCTTGATTTGTTGTAGATCTTTGTTTTCTTGTTTCATTTAGATTTTCTAGAAGAAAAAAGAAAAGTGAAAATACCTTCTGAAGTTTCAAAAACGGGTCAGTTATCTGATAGGAATCATATTTGTATGTGAAGCAAGATAACTATTTGGTCAGTAGATGACAGTTGCTGTGGATGTCCCCTATGTGAAATGGAATTGCTAATGTTAAGATTGTGATTTTATTCATAACAATGAAAACAGCCTGCCCCAAATAGTTCTTGCTAAAGCTACTTATTCTCATGGCATATATAGCTCATTTTCTAAGGTCATCTTTTTAAGACGTTGCTTTTATGTCTTCTTTTCTAAGTATATAGTGCTTCAAATGTAGTCTTCTCTTAGACACCATCATCACTGAAAATAGAACTTGGGTACATATGCAGGCACAGGCCTTATTAAAGCCTCTTCCAAAAGGCTTTCCTTTGCCTATTTATTTCACTTTATACAAAGGCAAATGGTCCAAATAAATATTAAGCTGAGAAAGGAGCAGGAGTTTTGGAAGAACACAAAGGAGTGTTTGCCTCCAACCATGTTTTCTTGCTCTGTGATCTGGACAGTTATTCAAGACATCTGAGCCTCAATTTCTTCATCTAAAACTTGAAGAATAAAATACATCCAATTTTCAGAGCCTTCGTGAGAGTTAATGAAGGAAATTTTGTGAAGGCACACTACCCGACGTACAATAAACGCTAAATAAATGTCAATTTATCTTCCTGACCTTTCATCCCCTGGTTCCTAACCTATTTCCCCCTCCTCCCCTCATCTCCTTCTGCCCTCTCCTTCCTGATTTTTTTCACCTTTCCTTGCCCCCACCCTCCTCTTCCCCAACTTCTTCCTGGCTCTCCCTTTATCTCCAGCCTCATCCCACTTACATCTTCTCTGTTCTCTCTTTCCCGCTCCATCCTCTCCCCTTGGCCCTTCCTCACACTTCCTCCTTTTCCCTCTCCCTCAGTGTTCCAGGCCACTTTCTGGAAAATGAATCCTCTCTTTGACATTTTCTCTGCTTAGGTCACAAACTAGCTTTCATAATATATCCCCTACAGTCTATTCATCACAGTGTTAACAATCAAGTCAACATTTACCTTTTTTAAAAAAGTTGTTAAAGAGCCACCAGGGCAGAAAAACGTGCTGTTTCTGCCCCCAGCCACCTTATCCCCAACCCGTGTGGCTTCTAATATGTCTATCTGAATTTCAGTGAAGTTTTATTTTGAACTCTTTAATTACAGAAAGATACAGGAAGTTTACTCACTAACACAAATATATTCTACAAACACACACCATGTTCCCCATAAAGTTTTTCTGTAGAGATTTGCTGTTGCTTCAGAAATCACACACATATATGTCACACCTACCACCCCTGGTAACAGAAGACCTGAGCACTATCAGCCAAAAGCCTCAGAGCTTTCTCTGTGGCAAATGTTGTTGCCCTCTTACCCACAGTTCCTCTGGCTAGAGGCAGAGCTTACGAAATATCTGCCACTACACACAGATGCCTTCAAAGCTTCCCTAAAGAAGCCCATCGTGTGAGTAGGTCTCATCAGAGGAAATAAGCCAAATGTTACCTCCTGCCGCTTGTGTCCTGAAAGAACCTATTCCTTGGGTTGTGTCATTCAACAGAGCCCTGAATAAACAGTATAAAAGACACGAGGGCAGCACAGTGAGGCAGAGATAGACCAGCACTTCCACACCTGTCATTGCAGGTAATTAAATAAGCTGTACATTCCAGAAAAAAAAACAGCTGGTGGGAAAAACTGTGTCCGAAGGGCAAAACTATGCCTTCTTAGGCTACTTCCTTTTAATGTGGGTTTTTCCCTTAAGGAGATAAGAAGCTGGAAATGGGATGGAATTTGATGCTGAAGCTAAGCTTCTGGGTCTTTTTCACAGTTGGCTTGATAAAAATAGAACATACATATGTGATATATTTAAGTACAACAAAGAATCAAATAAGAGGAAGTGAGACTTAAAAGTGTGTCTGTGCTTTTTATTTTTGTAAAGAACTAATATACTAAGTTGAAAGTACCATTTTCATTTAAGAATTTCCTCCAGGGTAAAGAGTACCCCATTGCTTTGGCACTTTTACTTGCAATGGTAATTTTTTTTAACCAGTACTGACTCCTGAACTTTACACTACTCCTGTAGCTTTATTCTTCACTATGGTTTATTTGTCCTGAGAGAGAATTATTTCTGAACTCTGCATGGGGGTCAGTATTAAATGTTACTAAGGAAGGGGCTCAAACTCAGCCCCATCTTTCGGGGAACACAGAGCCCTCTGGGTAGCTGCAGCCACATGGCCGACACTCAGCATCTTCGGGGCCCCTTGCTATGATTGGCAGTGATGTCCAGAAGCCCTCAGATGGAAACACAGATTTCCAAAAGCTGCCATGATAACTTATTGACCAAAATGAGTCATAAGAGTTCCTCCTGCTCTAATCAGACAACCTGTGGAACCAAATCTAATTGTCAACTCTGGCTTCTAGTACCCCAAATGTATTTGGGCCCTGGGCTTAGATCACTTAGCATATCTCTTGTTAACTTACACAAAAGTCACGTCTACAGAAAAGGGGTAAAGAAGACGAAATTTCTGACTTTTGGTTCCCAAGGTGTGATTTGCGGGACAATAGCAGCAGCTTCATCTGGAAGCTTGTTAAAAATGCAAAATCTTGGACCCGATCCCAGAGCAGTGAATCAGGATCTACATTTTGACAAGATTCTCAGGTAATTTGTGCACATGTTAAAGGCTTAGAAATACACAGACAAGGCCGGGTGCGGTGGCTCATGCCTGTAATCCCAGCACTTTGGGAGGCTGAGGTGGGCAGATCACAAGGTCAAGAGATGGAGACCATCCTGGCTAACATGCTGAAACCCCATCTCTACTAAAAATACAAAAATTAAACAGGTGTGGTGGTGGGCGCCTGTAGTCCCAGCTACTCGGGAGGCCGAGTCAGGAGAATCGCTTGAACCCGGGAGGTGGAGGTTGCAGTGAGCAGAGATCACGCCACTGCACTCCAGCCTGGCAGCAGAGCAAGACTCCATCAAAAAAGGGAAGGGAGCGGGAGGGGAGGGGTGAAGAGAAAAGAGAAGAGAAGAGAAGAGAAGAAAAAGAAAAAGAAAGAAATACCCTGACAAACATTGGTTCTTGACTCTGGCTACCCATTGGAATTACCTATGTCACTTTTAACAAACAGATTCCTGGCCTTAACCACAAAGAGTTTGATTTAGTTTGTGTGGGTAGTACGTAAGTATTGGTAATGTTTACATTACTTCAGTATACACCCAGGGTTGAAGAAAACACTGCTTTAGAACGGTAGTTTTCAAAATGTGGTGGCTTAACCAGCAGCGACCGGCATCACCAGGAACTTGTTAGACATGCAAATTCACACTCCACCCCAGACATATAGAATCAGAAACTCTGGGGGTAGGCCCAGCAACCTGTGGTGCTTCTGATACCAGCTAAAGTTCGAGAACTACTGCTCTAGTCTAGATGACAAAGGACACAGCCTCGGCTGAAGTAGGGTTTAAGCAGGAAAGAATGTGCATATAGTTACAAGGTATATAACAAGATGTGTATCAATATCAACCTTCCTCTTGGAGACTCATCATCTTCTTTCCACTTCAAATACTCCTCTGTTTTAAAACCATAGTAGTAGATGGACCTATCACTTTCTGATTAGAATAGGCTCCCCATAATGCCATCTATTCTATCATTTCTAATTTAGCTTAGAGATATCATTGTGAAGGATTTTATTCCTCTGATATCATTGGCACATCTCAGTTTTATGAGTCTAAGCTTGGGAAAAGAATAATTGTTGGTTACAAGAGTAGATCACAATTGTAGGTCTTGTGAACCATCAGCTGAGACAGAAGTTCCTCCCTCAAGACTACAGACAGTGTGTCCCATGGAAAAACCTAATGTTTTTTCTCATTTTGAGTAAAGATGGTTGTTGTGTTCAGAAATCAGAGCTTTATATTGCAACACAAAACCAGCTCCATATATAAGCCGTAAGAGCAGCACTGTGTTGTTTTAACCACGTTCATAAAAAATAACTAATAGCCTCCTATCTGACTGTGAAGAGGTGGTATCTACTGACAATAAAATATCGTATGTGAAATAATGAGAATGGAAAGTTTGCTGTTATTACAAACTGTTTCTATATCTTAATGCTGCTGCCTACATGGCTGATGTGGCAATCCTTCACAGAGTTTCACTTTTAAACAAGTTAAATTTATTTTTATATGTACAGCACCTATACTCCAGGGTTTATGTATTTAGACTACAATAATAGGTCTGCATTTATCTAACACGTAGTTAACACTGTCTTTATAAAGACATTTTCTGAAGTAAATATAAAGAATGAGACTTGGGGTAAGATAAATTGAGTTCTTTTTTTTTTTTTTTTTTTTAGGCGGAGCCTCACTCGTTCGCCCAGGCTGGAGGGCAGTGGCGCGATCTCCTCTTACTGCAAGCTCCGCCTCCCGGGTTCACGCCATTCTCCTGCCTCAGCCTCCAGAGTAGCTGGGACTACAGGCGCCCGCCACCACGCCCGGCTAATTTTTTGTATTTTTAGTAGAGATGGGATTTCATCGTGTTAGCCAGGATGCTCTCGATTTCCTGACCTCGTGATCCGCCCGCCTGGGCCTCCCAAAGTGCTGGGATTACAGGCGTGAGCCCCCGCGCCCGGCCTAAGCTGAGTTCTTTACTTTACTGCTTAACTATTTGGCTTTGAACCAAACAAATTTTCAGACTCTTCACGCCCTTTTCTCTGAGACTGGGTTATTTCCGTATGACTTCTCCTAGAAGCATATCCTGATATAAAAATTTTGGTGAAACAGTTTATTTGGAGGATGAATTCAGGAAGCACTGATTAGGGAATGGGAAAGTGAGACTGAAAGAAGGAAGCTAGAAAGTGATATATTATTGAGTAGGTAACCATTGTAAGCAACTGAGGTTCAATCACTCTAAGGAGCTTCAGACACCATTATAGAACATGACTTATGAGTTGCACGCTCTAACAAGGAAGAAGCTGGATTATTCATCCTCCAAGTCTCATCTGTCAATGGCTAAAGGCTGCACCCAGAGATGTTAACTATACATCGGGCCTGTCCCTATGCAAATATAAAGACAAAACATTAGCAGAGAGTCCCAGGAGTTTGCAGTAGAATGGCTTAAGCAGAGCTTGGAACCGTGAGTGCACAGTGTATGTGAGAAGAGCACAAGAGCATCTGCTACATGAGTTATGTGTGTATCAGGTCCAGTCAAAAGGCAGAAACCACACAGTAACTTGAACAGGAAATGCTTAGAATAAATAATTATTATTATGGAAGATAGGTTTCTAAGAAAAGATGAAAGAACATCCGTGGTGGAGAGAGGGTACCCAAGGAGGGAATAAATTTGGAAAGTTTCCAAGACTAGGACACAGACTTTCTGAAAAAGTGGTAGACGTAGCCTAATGAGAGATTTGCTGGGTTGCCTGGGTAAGAAGTGGTCCATTGTCCCTGGACTGAGGCCAGAGGGAAATGCATGCTGGGCAAACAGCAAATCCATCCAGAGGTTCAAGTGGACCAAGGCTAGTGTGAGAAATGGCTCTGGTGTTCAATACACCACTGGGCACCCTGTACCATAGGAACCAACAAAAGAAGCAGGACACAGAACCCATGAAAAGAGCCCTTTCCTCTGCAGTGTCTCTCCAGCGCCCTCTACTGACAACGAGGAAATACTTAGAAGATCCAGTTAGTATCACAAGCAGTATCACAAGCAGAGCAATGAAGGGCAGATTCTGACCACTGACACAAGGAAATACTATTTACATAAGATCATTCGATATGAAGTAAATGGAATAACATGTATTAAAATTACTTTTTAAACCGTAAAGTTCTCTGTGTTAGTCTGTTTAGTGTTTCTGTGACAGAATATCTGAAGTTGAGTAATTTATAAAGAAAATAAGTCTATATTGTGATTTTGCAAGTTGGAAAATACAATAAGCATCGCAGTGGCATTCTCTCAGTTTCTGGTGGAGGCTTTCCTGCTGCCTCATAACGTGGGAGAAGGTCAAAGGGGAAGCAGAGAAGCAAAGATGCATAAGCTGAGGGCCGGCACAACCCACTCTGCAGGAACTAAGGAATTCCCACGAGAACGAATCTGAATCCCATCTTGCCTGAGTGACAACTCACCAAACCATTTATGAAGGATCCACCCCTCTGACCCAAACACTTCCCACTAAGCCCCACCTCCAATGTCACCACATTGGGAATCAAAAATTTCAACATCAGTTTTGGTGGGGACAAACTCAAGCTATATCCAAACCATAGCATTCTCCTTGGTGTGAAAGTAATTGCAGTTTTAAAAGACATTACTTTTAATGTAAAAAAACGCAACTACTTTTGCACTAACCTAATAGTATTTTTAAGTGAGTGTTTGTATGCAAAAACATCGTCAGAATTACTATTTATAATAAAACTATGTTTGTCACTAATATGGTTGATTTATTATATTTTTTAAACTATCTTTAGCATATAGTCTTTTAAACAAGGTTTTCTTCTCTGTAAAAATGTCGTAAATTTACTCCCATGTCCATATACATTTTTCATGGTCTAAAATTCCTTTAATGGGAATCAAGTCTTTCTTCTACAGTTAATGATAAGTGCAATATATTTATTTTAATCCACAGAATACAAAGGCTCTAGCATATTTTTATTTCTTTTACAGAAAATTTTGACAGATAATGGAAAAAGTGAGGAAAATGGTCTATGTACAAAATGAAAAAGCTATTACTGGGCAGTTAGACTGTCCTTGCTTCTCTCCCTCAAAACCCTTCAGGAAACCGCATCTTTTTCTCTCACCCTAGTTAGCACAGAGTCAGATCAGTGCAAAAAAAAAAATTGTGAAGCTGGAAACCACCATTCTAAGCAAACTATCACAAGGACAGAAAACCAAACACCACATGCTCTCACTCATAGGTGGGAATTGAACAATGAGAACACTTGGACACAGGATGGGGAATATCACACACTGGGGCCTGTCAGGTGGTGGGGGGCTGGGGGAGGGATAGCATTAGGAGAAATACCTAATGTAAATGACGAATGGATGGGTGCAGCAAACGAACATGGCATGTGTATACCTATGTAACAAACCTGCATGTTGTGCACATGTACCCTAGAACTTTAAGTATAATAATAAAAAAATTATTTGGGAAATTATGAAAAAAAATTGAGTTGAAATCCTCTAATTTATCACACTCTTCTCTCTTATTCTCCTCACTAGTGATATGTCAATTAAAATATCTCCTTGAGAGGTCTTTATCACATACGTATCCAATTAACCTTTCCTCTAAATGAATTAATCTCTTGACTCATCAATGTGCTTCTGGCTATTAATTTATTGTTTCCTTTCAATTACCATTGATGTTCATAGTCACTTATAACTCTTAGTAATAGAAAACCAATCTGTTGTCAGGTCTGCTGATAGGTCAGAACATCCTTTTTTCTCCCTTCTCTTTATTTCATGAAGTTTCAAAGGCTGTCAAAGGGATGTAATAGTACAGCATAACAGACAGGCACAGAAACCAAAAGACAAGAGGTAACCATGGATAGAAACACAATTTCTGTTTTGAGAGTTGTGTACATGTCAAAATAATTGGCATTTGAAAGGGAACTGTAACAAAATGGTCAAAGATGGCTAGATAAACATTGGTCAAGTTCATTGTGGAGGTGATGCATGCGATGAATTACATTCAGCCAGGTGGTTTCTGAAACATTTTCTGGCTTGAGATGCTCGAGCACTGGGGAAAGGAGAGAGGCAAGTCTAAGAAAAACTTTCATGTATGACTTGGACTCTACTCAGATGCAACCAAAATTAAAACTGGTCATCCACACAAGCAGAGAAGGTGATTATCTAGTCACAAAAGTGAGAAACCATTTGGATAGTAAATAGTCAAGTAGCTCATGCCCCAACTCGCGAAGCTAAAAGAAACCCAGCATCTAGAACTAACAAAGAGAAAAGTTGAATCCCTACATCCTTCTGATACTAGGACTGATTCTGGATCAGTTACTTCACCTGACTCTTTCTGGTGTTAAACAGAAGGGCTGTGGAAGAGAGAGCAGGCAGATAAAAGGTAAATAGAGATGAAAAGTAGTATACTTGAGAAGTATGCCCACCTCATGCACCCAGGATGTCCACAGCTCTGGGGAGGTGTGAGCTGAACCATCAGGGAATGGGAATGAGCCTCTATGTTGGGGTTCAATGATCTTCCTCCATGGTCTTCCATATTTTACCTTTTCCTCCTCTTTTCATATCAAAATAGGAGGATGTTTATTGACTGTCTTATTATATGCCAGGTACTTTAAATATGCGGTCTCATTTCATCTTCCCAACAAGTCTATAAAAAATGCTTTGTTATCGCTTTGTCATGAATGAAAAAGCAGAGGCTGAGAAACTATGCAAGTTTCCACAGCAAATAGGAAGCACAGTGCCTTTAGATTCCAAAAACCATACTCGGCACAACTCCACGGTGTCACTAGATCTCTCTCAGACTCTCCTGGATGTTTGTAAGTACATACTCTACCCTGCCCTGAACCCAAACTTGGTAAATAAATCTTGAAAAAGCATATACATCTGCAAAGTGCCTTAAAAGTGTGAGTGCTTTTATTTATCTCCTGATACACCTGTAGTATTATCAGAGGATAAAATATAAAATAAGGCTTATTCTGTAGAGGAGGATATTAAGGTAAGATTAAACAAAGAGTCTAAACTAGAAAGACACGAAAATAGCTAATATTTAATGGGTACTTATAAAGTAACAGGCACTATACTTGAAGCTTTAGATATCAACTCATTTTGTTCCAACAATAATCCTGTTGGGTAGTTACTGCTATTATATTCATTTCATAGCTGAGGAAACTGAGTATAAAATAAGTTAAATAATATATCCAAACCCATACTCTTAGTAAGTAGCTGAGTTAGAATTCCAACCCAATTATATTTGTTTCAGAACTCTTGCTCTTAGCCCTGTACTGTATTCCAGTTTTATGCTTATCTATTGCTCATGTGCCTCTTTAGGTTATAAGGCTTTCCAAGATGGCCAAAGTCTTTCAATAGATTTCTAATCCCCAAACAACAACCAGGACAGAGGCTGATGCAAAATGGCTGATAGGCCATAAAATCTAGACAATTACCATTATTTATATGGAGATTAATAAAAGTCTTGCCATTGTAAAGCTTCCCATAACACAATAAGCATTTAAACTAAATAACTAAAATGGAACTCAAATTAACCACTCCAAAAGATCTACTTTTGTGCTTCCAAATCTTCCACCAACTGTGGAATGAAAATCTGTGCAATATCTGTGTTTCAAACTGGTACCCAAAGACAAGCAGAATCTCTACTTGGCATCTCTTTAACCATTATGAACCCCTTTCCTTAACATAGCCCTCTTTGAAGAAGCTTCTGAGCGTTTGTATACCTTAGAGTGTGAATCATCTAGCAAACAAATAACCTGAGCACATAGCATTACTAACCTTATTTTTCAAAACAAAAATGAAGTCAAAGGAAATGGCATCTTTTCTTAAGGCTTAAGGTCTTTGAATGCTTAAAGTCAATAGCTCTGACTATTGACTGCTGGTGATAAATAGAAGAAAAAAACCACACACACACACACACACACACACACACAAAAGGCTGTGTTCCTCTGTCTAAGCCAAAATGGCAAGGCATTCACAGACAAGCATTCAAGACAGGCAGACCCCTTTCTCCTCAGTCTCTCATTAAAGCAGGAACAGGTTAAATGTGACTCTTACTGTCCCTACTTAAACTATTTCTGGTTTAAACATAAATTTTTTATTGAGGTCCCAAATTCTTAGGTTTGCCACTGAAGCTTTCTTTAAGAACAAAACCCTTGTTATTTATAAAGCTTGAGACTAAACAGAAAATTTCTCTGCCCTTCTTTGCCACCCCTCCTCCCTTTCCTTCCTTGTTGCCCTCTTCCCCTTCTCTCTCCAATTCATGCCTATACTTGAAATATCAACACAAAGGAGTTGGCTTAAATGTGAGATAAAATATTTCCATCATCTACTCAAGAGACTTCTGCCAAATATCAAGGTTGTTGACTTACATGAAGTGTAAATATACTCTAAAAACCATATGTCAAGGGACCTTGGCTTACATTATTCACTTGGGTCTGCTCAGAACTAGGCTACTCAAAGAGAGGGCTATATCAGACACCACAGTAAAAGCAAAGGTATAGTGTGATTGCTTTTTTATTGCTCTGAATGAAATCAGAAGGGGTGATTCACTTGCTGTGATATTTATTGAGAAACACACAGCTCAATTTTTCATTTACAGAGAGGATATTTGACAGAGTAAAGGGGGCTTCAGATTTTTTTCTAAGTAACCATCTTTATTAGTTTCAATAGTCATGACTCTTCCCTTCTCTACAACAGCTGTAGATAGCTAAGTGTGATAAGCAGCTTCTGGCATAGCCCCAATGATCCTTACTTCCTGGTGTGCACACTCATGAAATCCTCTCCCCTAGAGTATAGGCTGAATCTAATGACATTCGTCTCACATATAGAATACAGCAAACATAATGTGGTATCACTTCCATTATTAGGTAACAAAAGACTGTGACTTCTCTCTTGCTGGTATTTTCTCTCTCGGGTTCTTCTCAGTTACTGTGATAGAAAGCACCACAAGGCAAAGAACTGAGGACAGCCTCTGGCCAACATCCAGTAAGGAACTGAGGCCTTCATCCCAATAGACAGAAGAGAATTGAATCTTATCAACAACTACTGAGTGAGCCTGGGGCTGATCCTTTTCCAGTTGGTCCTTGAGTTCAACCTTGAAGCCATTGACTATATTTTTTTTAATTTTTAAAGTCGATACATAAAAGCTATACATATTTGTGGTATACAACATGATATTTTGAAACATGTACACCCTGTAGAATGACTAATTAACATATGTATTACCTCAAATATGTTTTATTTGAGGTTAGAACACTTGAAATCTACTCTATTAACAAATTTCAAGATTATAATACATTGTTATTAACTATAGTCACAAGCTGTGCAATAAAGTCCCTGCTTATAGCTTAATGGCAGCCTGTGAAACCCTGACAGAGGATCTAGTCAAGCTGTACTCAAATTCGAGACCCGCACAATCTATAAAATAATAAATATATGTTGTTTTATGTTGCTAAATTTCAGTATAATTTGTTACACAGCAGGTAGATAACTAATACAATAAGAATGGTGGGGATGTGCCCTTAAATTGAGCAGAAATCAGAACATACCTTCTCAGCATAAAAGTGGCATCAAACAAAAAACAAGCAAAGAAGAAGAAAAAAAAAAACTTTTATGAGTGTAGGATTGCTTGGTGAGCATGACATAGGTAAAAAGGAATACAGTGACCTTGACAGATATGTTATCCAGAGTGGAACAGCTCTTAGTCTAAGAAAAGACTAAAAAGCAATGTTCCCTCCGACAGACAGGACTGGAAAACATTTCTGATTTTTTTGTTTTCGTTTTTGTTTTTGCCCTTTTCAGTCACGCCATCCTATTACAATATAATTGACTAGGTTTCTATTTCCCATAGTTATCTCTCAGTATCTGCAGCCCTCCAACCACGCTGATTGGTTTGCATGGTTTCCAAGCCTCTTGCAAATGGTTCCACTGTTCATCTTACACTGATCTCATACTTTCCATCTCATTTTTACCCCAGTAACTACAGTATTATTCGCTCCACTTTATTCATAAGGAAGACTGAGAGAGGTCATATGACATACAAGTGGAAGAACCAACAATAGAATCCAGTATCAAGGGATCTTCCCTTGGATCACTGAACTTCAATATCATTCCTCCTCAATTCTTTGTAGAAATATAAAATAAACTTCAAGACATACATCGAATTGTGCTCATAGCTCCTGTTTCTACCAATTTCTGCACTAATATCTTGTACTTAATATTAATCTCTTATCTTCTTGGGTTTATGGTCCCTGACCCACCAGAAATTCCTTCTGATCTCTTACCCTACCATGTCAAAATATCAGAATCCAGTACCTGAGAATCTTTCCCAAACACTGTTTCTTGACTTTTTTTTAAAGCTTAGAAAGGCATAGATTTTGAAATCTAACATACCTGGGTTCCAAACCTGGTTCTATGATTCAGTATGATACTAGCTGTGGGTCTGTCATATATGGCTTTTATTATGTGGTATTATGTTTCTTCTATATTCAATTTTTCAAAGGTTTTTTTTTTATCAAGAAGTATGTTGAATTTTATCAAATGCTTTTTCAGCATCCATTAAAATGATCGTATGATTTTGTCCTCCATTCTGTTGATATGATGTATCACATTGAAAGATTCACATATTTTGAACCATCCTTGTGTCCCTGGGATAAATCCCATTTGGTCATGTTGAATGATCCATTTAATGTATCATTTAATGCAGTTTCCTACTATTTTGTTGAGGATTTTTGCATGAATATTAATCAAATATATTGGCCTGTAGTTTCCTTTTTGATGGGTTTTTGTCTGGTTTTGGTGTCATGGTAATACTGACCTCATAAAATGTGTTTGGAAGTACTCCCCCCTCTATTTCTCAGAATAGTTTGAGTAGTTTGAGTAGGATTTATATTAGGTTTTTTGTTTTTTGTTTTTTGTTTTTGTTTTTTTGAGACAGGGTCTTACTCTTTCACCTAAGCCGGAGTGCAGTGGTGCAGTCATGGCTCACTGCAACCTCAAACTCCCTGTCTCAAGCAATCTCCCCACCCCAGCCTCCCCAGTAGCTAGGACAACAGACTTGTACCACCATGCCTGGCGAATTTTTGTACTTTTTGTAGAGATGGCCATGGTCTTGCCATGTAGCCCGGACTGGCCTCGAATTCCTGGATTCAAGTGATCCTCCTGCCTCAGCTTCCCAAATTTTGGGGATTACAGGTGAGTTATTTAAAGGTTTGGTAGAATTCAGTGGTGGGGCAGTTGGGTCCCAGGTATCTGTTTACTGGACACTTTATATGACAATTTTGATCTTGTTACTTGTTATTGGTCTGTTAAGGTTTTGGATCTCTTCATGTTTTAAACTCGGTAGGTTGTGTCTAGAAATTCATTTCCCCTAGATTTTCCAATTTATTGTCATACAGCTGCTCACTTATGATCCTTTGAATTTCTGTGATATCAGTTGTAATGTCCCTTTATTCATTTTTATCTGAGCCTTCTCCCTTTTTTTTCTTCATCTGTCTTCATCTGCCAATTTTGTCTGTCTTTTCAAAAAAAAATAGCTTTTGGTTTCATTGATCTTTTGCTTATTTTTCTTCATTTCAAATTCATTTATTTGTGCTCTGATCCTTATTATTTCTTTTTTCTACTAATTTTTGGTTTAGTTAGCTCTTGCTTTTCTAATTCTTTAAGATGTATCATTAAATTATTTACTTGATGTTTTTCCTCTTTTTATATGTAGGCACTTATAGCTATAAACTTCTCTCTGAGTACTGTTTTTGCTGCATCCCATAGGTTTTGGTATGCTGTGTTTCCATTATCATTTGTTTCAAGAAATTTTTCAATTTCCTTCTTATTTTCTTCAATAACCTGCTAATCATTCAGACACACAATGTTTGATTTCCAGGTGTTTCTAGAGTTTCCAAAATTCCTCTTGTTATTGGTTTCTAGTCTTATTCCATTGTGGTCAGAGAAGATGCTTGATATTATTTCAATTTTTTGGAACATTTTAAGACTTGTTTTGTGACCTAACATATGGTCTATCCTTGAGAATGATCGTTGTGTGAAAAAACGTGTATTTTGCAGCCACTTGATGAAATGTTCTGTAAATATTGATTAGGTCCATTTGGTGTATAGTACACATTAAGTCTGATGTTTCTTTGTTGATTTTCTCTCTGGGAGATGTATCCAATGTGAAAGTGGAATCTTGAAGTCTCCAGCTATTATTGTATTGAGGTCTATCTCTTTCTTTAGCTTTAATGATATTTCCTTTACATATCCGGGTGCTTCAATGTTGGGTACACATAAATTTACAATCATTGTAGCCTCTTGTTAAATTGGCCCCTTTATCATTATATAATAAACTTCTTTGTCTCTTCTTACAGTTTTTGTCTTACTCCTGCTCTTTTTTGGTTTCCATTGGCCCATGGAATATCTTTTTTAATACTTTTATTTTCAGTCTATGTGTATCTTTGTAGGTAAAGTGTGTTTCTTGTAGGCAACAGACCACCGTATTTACACAATTACCAAAGAATTATAGCCTGTTTCTCAAAGTCTGTGTTTTTAATAGTGATCAATAGATTATTGAGACAGTCGTATTAACTCTCACAGTCCAATATGTTACTAGTGGAAACACTGAAAGATACCTGGTGTTTATATTTAATATAAGTTTCTATCTTTTATCTGTCAGGGGAAATTGAATGTGTTTTAGAATATCTCAAAATTTCTTAGCTGTAGCTCAGTATACAGATATAATTAATGGTGGGAATGAAAATTCCCCGCACTGGGAATTCTAGCTTTATTGCTATTAAATCCTCTGCACAGAGGTTGAGCCAGAGGTCTTGGGACCACATATTTTACTTCCTCCTTCTATCTTGTTCCCATTTCTGTGACTGAGTGTCATTTCTCAGTTTTAGTTCTCCTCAGTTTTCTTTTCTCTGAGAATAAAATTATCAGATGTAAATGGCACCTGTCACCACAGCAGCTAAAATATTAGTTCTACGTTTCTCTTCTGAAAGGGACCTTAATGTATTCAGTGTCTTTCTCTGGGTTAGAACAAAAGTTAGGAGCTAGGCTAGAATTGACCTCAGATAGTCTCACACCCACTGAGATACAGCATATGTGTGAATTCATTGACTGTTGATATTCCAAATCATTGTAAAATCACCTGTGTCACGAGAAAAAGAAACAATCATATGATTGATCAATGGTTCCATATTAACCCCATCTGTCTAGGGGCTCTTCTAAGAGTTCTACAGCAAGAGAGAACAAAGTACACTAATGGATCCTGAACTTTCTGTGGCTTAGAAAGTTGGTTCCATTTCAAGTTAGATTCATGTTTGATTCCCTGCAGTTTAATTTAGCAAGCAATACCCCCATTAAGATTGGTTCTCCCTCTGATTGAATCAGATAATTACTTGCTTATACTTCCAAGCTCTCACATTCTTTCCAATTTCTTTTGTTTTCTCAATGGACCTACTGTCTGCTTGGTTAGTTGAAAGGATTAAAACCTAACTGAAAGAAAAGTAGGAGTCTTTGAAGTGGCTGCTCTGTCTCTATTACAGAAACAGGAAAGGCAGAAAGTCCTACACAAACTGTCACCACATTTATTGCCAAGTTTGTTCATGTCTGTATCTTTTAAGGGATGGCTCTCTAAAGTCATGGAAAATTAAAATGGGGGAGATGGATTCTAAAGAAAGAACATATGTCAAACAAAAAAAATGTCCACATATAAAAATTGTATACAAATGTTCATCACAGCCTCAAACTGGAAATATCCTCATGCCCATCAACAGAGGAATGCATGAACAAAAAATACTGCTCAGCAATAAAAGAAATAATCTATTAACATATGCAGTAACATAGATGGATCTCGAAAGCATTATGCTGAGTGAAAGAAGTATACTATGTGATGACACTTATATAAAACTCTAGAAAAAAACAAATCTAATCTATAAAGACAAAAAGCAGATCAGTGATTGCCTGGAACCAAGATAAAGAGAGGAAAGGACTGGCTAGGGACAAACACAAGGGACTTTTGTGGAATGATAAAATGTTCTGTATATTGATCGCAATGGTGTTTATATGAGAATGAATTTACCAAAATTTATCAAAACACTTAAAAGGATTGTACTTTATTGTATATCAATTATATCTCAATAAATATGATTTTTAAATAATACATATTACATTAAATATATACAATGTGAACATATACATACATACATATATATACACACACACACTCTTAATTTCTTACTACTGAATCCTGTCAACACAGAGACTATCTTTTACCCTGGACTTCACTTTCAAATAGGGAAACAGATTCAACATTAAAAAAAAATTAGGTTCCCTAGTATATGGTTCCACAGATAGATGCTATTTACCTATAGTTGGTAGGATAATATCCTCAAACTTGCCACATCTAATCCCAGGAAGTTGCAAATGGAAAAGGATATTTGCAGTTGTGATTAAGGGTCTTATCCTGGACTATTCAGGTGAGACCTAAAATGCAATAAAAGTCCTTATAAGAAAGGGGAAAAACGAGATTACACACAGAAAATGTGAAGGCAGAGGCAGACAGAGACTGGAGTGATGCAGCCACAAGTCAAGGAATGCTGGCAGCCACAGAAGCTGGAAGCAGAAAGAAAAGGATTCTCCCCTAAGGCCTCCAGAAAGAGTGCAACCCAGTTTTATTTGGGGCCACTGATACTGATTTTGGACTTCCGGCTTCCAGAACCGTGAGGGAATAAATTTCTCTTCGTTTAAGTCACCAAGTTTGTGGTAATTTATTACAGTAGTCACAGACACTAGTAAAATAGTTTTAATCAAATCCCAAACATTTAAAATTTTAGAAATTTCACTCAGTCAAAGATTTTTTTGAGTTAGTATTATGAACAAGGCCATGGGAAAAACCTAGCTTAAGTCATTCATACTCAAAGGAAGGAAGCAGATGCTGGAACACAGATCAGAAGAGATCAGAACTATGTGATAACAGAGAAACTACAGTGGTGATGAGAAAGGTGGGAGGAGGGAATGGTGATGTTATCTGACCAAAAGGATCAGCGAATCCTTCAGGAAAAAGCTGGCTTCAAAATTGGCCTTGAAAGACTTGTAAGACTTCAACAAAATGTGACAGGATACCTGAATATATCTGAGAGTCACCTGTACAAATTTATTCACAATAAAGCTTATTTGGCACTCTTGATATCGTGAATACAGCTAGCTTGTAGTTCATACAATGCACCACGAAATCATAGAACCACGCTCAGTCAGTGTAAAAAGCCTCTAATATGTGCGCTGTTCTTATATCCCAACATAGCCATGGGCACTCCTTAGTATCCCCTCCTCTATGGGAAAAATCTTGATACTCATATGAATTCTAAAAATATAGCTTATCTTGACTCTAGCTTTTTAAATTTGTGTCTCAAAGCAGGGATCTGAGGTTATCTAGTTGAGAGCACTCCCAATATCCCAGAAACTCATTTTCCAAAAGGGGTAATAGTCACACAATGTTATAATAAAAAATGAAGAGACAAAACAACATTTGAGGTGTGCCATCGCAAAAGATGTTTAGGGACTAGTTACCAAAAGCAGCCCTTTTCAAAATGAAAACTAGGTTTTAGAATTTAAAGTTTACTGTACGATAAAACTCTCTTCAGATTTTACTAAGGCCCCACCTCATCTCCTATATACTTGCATATTATCAACAGTGAATGAGAATGAACTCTGCCAGGTATGAAAGCACATGATAGCCATTAAAGCAGCTTGGTACTGCAGATGGAATATACAGCTTGATGATATAAAATAAGCGAGATTTGTAAACAAATATGGGTGAAAATTAGATATATTATAAGCTAGTGTTTCATATCAACGGACAATAAATAATACTAAAACAACCAGCTTTTAAAAAGTAAGCTGGATTCTAACTCACCTCTTCAATGAAGGTACAAATCCCAGAAGAATCAAAGATTTAGATATGACACACACACACACACACACACACACACACACACACACTCCCTCTCTCTCTCCTATCTCTCTCTAATAAAATCCTTGAGTAAATAATTTTTTTTTCAGATGGAGTGTCACTCTGTCACCCAGGATAGAGTGCAGTGGCACAATCTCGGCTCACTGCAACCTCTGCCTCCCAGGTTGACACAAGTCTCGTTCTCACGTCTCAGCGTCCTGAGTAGGTGGAATTACAGGCACGTACCACCATACCCAGATAATTTTTTTGTAGAGATGGGGTTTTGCCATGTTGCCCAGGCTGCTCTTGAAATCGTGGCCTCAAATGATCCACCTGCCTCAGCCTCCCAAAGTGCTGGGATTAGAGGCATGAGCCACCACACCTGGCCCAATAATTTTATTCCAATCAGAACACAAAAACCTAATACCTTAAAAACTAAAAAAGACTGAAACCATAAAGAGATTCATAAAAATGAACTAAAAAGAATATCCTTAACAAAGTCAACAGTCTGGAGAATGTGAGCAACCAAGGGCAAAGTGCTAACTTCCTTAATGTATGAAAAAAAATAAATATTTATTAAAGTAAGAGATAAGTTATTCCGTGGAAAAATTGACAAAGAACAAGGATAAGTGGTTCATGTAGCTAATAAACATCTGTCGGTCTATGTTAAATTGATATCACCTTCTTAAAGGGCAATTTGGCAACATCTGGCAAATGTTAAAATGCATACAAACATAATCTGACAAAGATTTTACTTCTACAAATATTCTCAACCAAGTAAACATAAGCATTTTTTTGGCTTAGCCATTTCTTTGTATTTTTATTGATTTTTTAAAAAATTTCTGCCCAGTTATGACAATGAAGTGGGAAACCACAATTACAATTCACAAACTGTGGCATGAAAAACAACACACACCCCATAAGGAATTACACCAAACCCTCTTCTTTCTGTTCATTCAAGAGAGTGCAATACGCAAGTGTCAAATGTAAGCACTGTATTTTTTTTTCTTAAAAGGTTATGTACAAGAATATATTTTATACGTAACAACATTATGGTATCCTATTGGCATGTAAAATTGTTTCATCAAATTTGCTCATTAAATGAGAGCCTTCATTGTTTATTATGGATGGGTATTTAATGTCTCTCTATGGAAAGAGTCATACGCTTGTTGAAAAGATTTACGATTATTCTATCTCGAAAAAGTTTTTATTGAAAAAAAGTCACCAAGAATATGCTATGTGAGTGTGTACATATATATATATATATATTCTTAATTTCCTACTACTGAATCCTGTCAACACAGAGACTATCTTTTACCCTGGACTTCAGGGTAAAATGTGCTAGGAATGTGCTAGGAAGAGGAAGAGGCAACCTATACTTACAAGTTAGTTAATACCATTTTACTTTAAAGAGAAGGGCAATAGAATTTCAAAAAATATGTGAAGCTTGAGGTACAGATATCTTCTAGGACTACAGCAATGCTGAAACCCATTAAAGTCGGTCACCCTCATTTCCTAAAATTTCCAGTTAATCACTTTAAAAATGTTTCTCACTCCACAAGCAAATAAGTGAGAAAAAGTGATGTGGCAGAAGTTGTTTAGGTAGGAGTTTTTTCTCAAATGATTGATAAGCCAGTTATAATGGCATATTCATCTTCCAAGTTATTAATAACAAAAGAGATTCATTAGAGTAGTCTAACCTGAAACAAAGGCAATAATACAGGGAACTTTTTACAACTCACGAAAAAAAGATGCCACTTTCAACTGTCCAATTGTCAAGAAACAGCTTTTATAAATGCTCAGAATTAAAAATACATGCTATGCTCCAGACAACAAACATCTTCAGCAGCTATAACAGCTTGAGAGGATTGCTCAAGTTTCTCTAGGCACACAGAGGATAGACAGCTACACGAGAAATGAGAAATCCTTGATTGGCTTTCACCTGTGCTCTAAACCTTCGGTAACTGAGGGAACACAGCCTTTGTTCTACTGATTCTCTATCTAGAAATCCTGTTAAAATATCCACCGAAGGCTTTAAAAATCAGCACCAGTCATATGAACCCCTTTGTCAGTTCATGGAAGGATTAATTCTCCTGGGAATTCTAATTTAGAGCAAGAGTGGAGTCAAGAAGAGGGGTGTTAAAACATCACAGGTGAAGGCACAACCTTAAGATTTAACCTCAGGTGACTTCAGGGACAAATCCAACCACAAGTAAGAGACATCAGATTGTGGGATTTGTTGCAGTCTCTTCCTGATCATCATGCCGGTTCCTGTAATGAGAGAAACCCTTATCTGTATTTTCTGAGAAATTAAATAATTTACACAAACATACACAGTTATAAAGACGCAAATATTCCAAATACACAAGACCATTCTTACATGCTGCCATGACTGCCTGCCTTTGTTATATTCTCTGTTTGATCATACAAAGAATTATTTGCTCTGTGGCAGCTTTATACATACTAATAAAGACTTCAAATAAAGCTATAACCCACTCTCTCAGGTAAATAAAAAATACTGATATATTTGTTGTCCATTTACAAATTTATTTTTCCATAATTAAACTCTCAGAAAAGGCATTGTATTTTTGAGATGTAAGGAACACCTACTGTCAACCCAATTACTTTACTTTTAAATTAAACTGTGTCAACTTAAAATATACATAGCAATTTTACTCCAACTTTATCAGCACAGGAAGCTATCAATTTTTTTAATTTTCTGTTTAATATTGCTCTATTTTGAATTTTTATCACTAGATAGGATGAACAATTTCATGTTATCATTTTCCAACTGCATTTCCCCTATTGAAGCGTCAGCTCACGTCACTTGCCTGTTTATCTTCTGTAGTCTCAATATTTTTCTCATAACTTGAGTGCATCCTTAATATTTTATAAATATTAAATCAAAATGTATCATACTTGATGTAAACACGTTGTGGTTGATCTATTTCATTACTATTTTCATCATAAGGATATTTTAAACTTATATATATGAACATATTTTCCTTCTTCTGAT
Source organism: Macaca nemestrina (assembly GCF_043159975.1). NCBI lineage: Eukaryota > Metazoa > Chordata > Mammalia > Primates > Cercopithecidae > Macaca > Macaca nemestrina. Next base: position 28,533,849 of record NC_092126.1, on the reverse strand, counting down.
TAATACTTAGATGTTGAAAAAGTTATTTCTCCATAAACTATTTTATCTTCTGCCAATTCTTCTATAATTCGATATTTTATAATTAACCCTCCAATTTGATGTGATCTAGACATTTCATTCTCCTTCAGCACACAAGCAGAAACAGATAAATTACAATTCCCACTCTCAATGGTATAATAGCTATAAAGCTACTCCTTTTTCTTACACCTAGTGAAGAATACAGCATCATTCTACAAACAACGCTTATTATTACTCCACACCTTACCACCCACTCTCCCACCCACCTCCACCCAAATGGCAATCTCTGCATGATACGGTTTGGTCTGTGTCCCTGCCCAAATCTCATTTGGAATTGCAATCTCCACCTTTGGAAGTAGGGCTTGCTGAAAGGTGATTGGATCGTGGGAGTGGATTTCTCATGAATGGTTTAGCACCATCCTGTTGGTGCTATTCTCTTGATAGTCAATGAGTTCTTAGATCTGGTTGTTTAACAATGTGTAGCACCCCCTTCCTCACCTTCTTTCTGCTCCTGCCCTAGTCATGTGACATACTTGCTCCCTATTTGCCTTCTGCCATGATTGTAAACTTCCTGAGGCCTCCCCAGAAGCCAGGCAGATGACCGTACCATGTTTCCTGTACAACTTGCAGAAGCATGAGCCAATCAAACTGCTTTTCTTTATAAATTCTTTAGTCTCTGGTATTTTTTTATAGCAACACAAGAACAGACTAATACATTGCCCTTATTCAAATGGAGTATATTTTGGTGATCAGTATAATGTGCTTTAAAATGCTAACCAATTATTCCAATGTGAGATAGTTAACAATTTTTCCTTTTCCCTCCCATGTTTAGTAAATGTATTCATCTTTGTGAGGTTTATTTATATCTACTTGATGCTACCCCATTATTTTATATTTTTATTTTTTACCAATATCAAAATTCTTAAATATTATTGCTTTATTATAGGTTTCAATATATAGCAGGTATTTTTCTCTCTATTGCTGTTCTTCAAGGCATTTGTCTTGATTTTTTTTACCTGTTCACTTTTCCAGTGATTTAGAATTTTTTTTATCAAAATTCTTAAAACTTCTGAGATTTTGATAGAAATACTTTCAAATATACTTTTTAAAAACTTGGATGCCACAATGTATGAATATTTCAAAACAACATGTTGTGTACAATAAATACATACAATTTTTGTCAATTAAAAATAAGATAAAACTTGGAGAACTTACAATCCGTACGGCACATTGAGTTACTATGCAAAACCGACTGTTGTGCTTCAAACATTTAGAAAAGCTAGACAATATAACCATATTAAAATAAATACTTAATCAGCTAACCAGAAAATGGGGAGTAAATAAGATAATAAAATTTGTAGGAATAAATCTAAGATATTAGAAAAATTTAACTGTCATTAGAAAAATTATAGCATCATATAGAATACTATGTACAAAAAATGGAGAAATTTAAAAATACTTTTTTACAAGTAATTATATGTCAGTTATTCTTTTCCTACATCATTCCTTTTCTGATTTTTAAATTAATGGACTTTATCAGCGCAATTTTAGTTTGACATAAAAGTGAATAGAAAGTACAGGGAATTTTCATGTCCTCTTTCCCTTCCCCTCTCTCCCAACATAGTTTCCCCTATTAGTAACATCTTGCATTAGTGTGGCACATTTAGTACAATTAATGAACCAATATTTACACAATGTTATTAACTAAAGTCCATCACTTACATCAGGGCTCATTGTATTATACAGTTCTATAGATTTTGAGAAATGCATAATGTCATGTATCTACCAACACAGTTTAATACAAAACGGTTTTGTGTCCAAAACTGGTTCCTTCCAGTGGGTTCTTGGTCTCGCTGACTTCAAGAATGAAGCCACAGACACTTGCAGTGAGTGTTACAACTCTTAAAGACGGTGTGTCCGGAGTGTGTTCCTTCAGACGTTAAGATGTGTCCAGAGTTTCTTCCTTTTGGTGGGTTCGTGGTCTCGCTGACTTCAGGAGTGAAGCTGCAGAGCTTCCTGGTCACTGTTACAGCTCATACTACAGTGGGCACCTCCCGAGTTGTTTGCTCCTCCTGGTGTTTGTGGTCTCGCGGCTTCAGGAGTGAAGCTGCAGACTTTCGCGCTGAGTATTACAGCTCAAAAAGGCATGGACCCAGAGAGTGAGCAGCAGCAAGATTTATCGCAAACAGCGAAAGAACAAAGCTTGCACATAATGGAAGGGCACCCCAGCGGGTTGCTCCCGGCATGGGTGGCCTGCTTTTATTCCCTTATTTGGCCCTACCCACATGCCGCTGATTGGTCCATTTTACAGAGCACTGACTGGTCTGTTTCACAGAGTGCTGATTGGTCCGTTTTTACAGAGTACTGATTGGTGCGTTTACAAACCTTTAGCTAGACACAGAGCACTGATTGGTGCATTTACAATCCTTTAGCTAGACAGAAAAGTTCTCCAAGTCCCTGAGGGAGAAGCCCAGCTGGCTTCACCTCTCAGTTTCACTAGCCTAAAAATCCCCCACACTCCACCTATTCATCTATCACTCCCTCCCTCTCATCAAACCCCTGGCAACTACTGATCATTTATTGTCTCTGTAGTCTTGCTTTTTCCAAAATGTGGTATAGTTTGACTCACACAGTATGAATACGTAGCCTTTTGGATTAGTTTCTTTCACTTTGCAATATGCTTTTAACGTTCTTTCATGTGTTTCAGTGGCTTAATAGCTCATTGTTTGTTGGTTTGTTTTTTCTTTTTCTTTTTTTTTTTTTTGAGACGGAGTCTCACTCTATCACCCAGGCTGGAGTGCAGTGGTGCAATCTTGGCTCACTGCAACCTCCGCCTCCCGGGTTCACACCATTCTCCTGCCTCAGCCTCCCGAGTAGCTGGGACTACAGGCACCTGCCACCGCACCTGGCTAATTTTTTGTATTTTTAGTAGAGATGGGGTTTCACCACGTTAGCCAGGATGGTCTCGATCTTCTGACCTCGTGATCCACCCACCTCAGTCTCCCAAAGTGCTGGGATTACAGGCGTGAGCCACCTTGCCCAGCCTGGTTTTTTTTTTTTTTTTTTAAGATGGAGTCTCGCTCTGTTGCCCAGGCTAGAGTACAGGGGCACGATCTTGGCTCACTGCAATCTCTGCCTCCCAGGTTCAAGCGATTGCCAGCTAATTTTTGTGTTTTTTAGTAAAGACAAGGTTTCGCCATGTTGGCCAAGCTGGTCTTCAACTTTTTTTTTTATTTTTATTTTTTGAGACGGAGTCTCAAAAGCCTATATAGTCCTAGCTACTCAGGAGGCTAAGGCAGGAGGGTTGCTTGAGGCTGAGCTTGAAGTTGCAGTGAGCTGTGATTGCACCACTGCACTCCAGTCTGGGTGACAGAGCAAGACCTTGTCTCTGAACAAAACAACAACAACAGCAGCAACAACCAAAAAAAAACCACCAGCAGGGTGCGGTGACTCAGGCCTGTAGTCCTAGCACTTTGGGAGATCAAGGCGGGCGGACCATGAGGTCAGCAGATCGAGAGCATCCTGGCTAACACCATGAAACCCCATCTCTACTAAAAATACAAAAAATTAGTAGGGCGAGGTGGCGGGCACCTGTAGTCCCAGCTACTCGGGAGGCTGAGGCAGGAGAATGGTGTGAACCCGGGAGGTGGAGCTTGCAGTGTGCCGAGATGGCGCCATTGCACTCCAGCCCAGAGGACAGAGCGAGCCTCCATCTCAAAAAAAACAAAAACAAAAAAACAAAAAAAACAACGAATTAGTTGCTTCTAATTTGGTGCAGACTTTTCAGACCTTTTCTCTGTTTTTAGAATAAAATGCAGTTGTAAATAGGAAAAGCGATAATATATATCATTATTATTTTGTTCTTGAATTTAAAAAGAATGTCTATACTTCACCCACATACAAATGTTGGCTTTGTGCATATGAGTGTTAACCATCATTCTTCACACTTTTTTCTATTCTTAAAACTGCATACAGTCAAAAAATACATAATATATGTTGTTAAAGATCAAGGAGGGGAGAGTCCCAGGAGCCAGCTGTATTTCTTCATTCAAATCTTTTAAATATGTCAAAAAACTTTATTTCCTTTTCAAAGATTCTACAAAATTTACCTCTTTTAACAATACTCATTTTTACATGTTTGCATTTTATGTTTTCTTTTGCCATTTCACATATTTGCATTTTATGTTTTCTTTTGCCATTTCACATATTTGCATTTTATGTTTTCTTTTGCCATTTCACATATTTGTTATTTTTTTAAAAAGAACTTTAAATGCTTATCAGAGCAAGGTGATGTACAAATTCATGATTTTCATTGTGACTTTGTAAGGTATCTAGTTTTCATTGTTATTGAACATAATTGATTTTTCTGTGTATATAATGTATTTACATGTATATCTGTGTGTATATTTATACTTATATTCATACAAAATTTTTCTAGTCACTTTCTCAAGTATTTCCATTAATTCTACATGCCACCCCCCTTTTAATTCCTGTACCATAATATTTATCTGGTTAGAAACCTGATAGCACATTTTCTCTATAGAAAATATATTTTTAGAAGCCTCAAGTTCCCAAAATGATCTCTATAACATTATCTTTTACTTTGCTTAATGTAATGTTTATTTTTCCATGTATTTAATTTTTTCTATTAAGTGTGTAATACATTAATTAAGGTGAGTTAAAAATCTTCTAGCTTTTTCTTTTCTGTGTGTTTCATATCATTTTTGTTGCTGTTATTTTGTACATATAAGATTATCAGTGTTATATACTCATTATAATTTATGCATTTTATCATATTGTCATGATCCTCTTCACTCAGACTATCTTTTCTTTTAATTTTACTCTGCCATTTTTGCTAACTCATTTTACCTTTTGGTCTATTTTCAGCAGATATACTCAGAGCAATAAATCACTAGACCTTTTAAACAAAAAACAGTCTAAGATTCTGTGTGTTTTATGTATGAGTATCAAATATTTATGTTACTTGCTGCATCTGTCTTATGCCTTTTTTGGAGAAGCACATTTCCTTTTTCTTTTTCTTTTTCTATTTCCATTGTCTTTTGTATTTTTATAATTGGAAAAAGCAAATATCTTCTTTCTACCCTTACTCCTAATTGTACCACTCTTATTTTGTAATTGAATTCACAGGATTATTTACTTATTTGTAAATTGGGTAAGTGATTTCAATATTCTTTATATTTTTTCCACAATAACTAAAAATTCAACCTTTTTTAAAAAATTAGTTAATGATTGAAAATCTAAATATCATCATCACTAAAGGTAAAGTTTTTGGAAAACAAATCTGAAATATACTAGGCTGTATTTCACATAGTGACAGCATTTCAACTGGGTGTGACATAGCTGCATCATACCTTCTTCTTAGAGAACATTTCAAACACTGCTCTACTATCTTTTGACTGTGATAGTATGATAAAGAAATAGGAGCTATCCAGATTTTAATTCCTTTGATAATTTATCTTTAGTTTGGGATGGGAAGAGCAAAATAAAATTTGTACACTATGAAAGATATAAAATAGCCAGAGTATATCTTATAGAGTGTTTTTGCTTCTTTTATTTATCTGAAATAAAGTGAGACATTGTTGTCTCCTACCTCAGTTATTTTTTACCATCTGTATTTCTTTATCTTGTATGCCATTGATTAACAGTCTGTTTTTTTATTCAGAAACTTCTATTTTCCCTGTCTGTCCTGATATCTCTCACATTTTCTTTCATCTTTCAGGTTTTTTCTTACGTCCCACCATGTTCCACCAGTCTGACTTTCTGCAGCATTGAATTTGCTGTCTACTGTTTTCAGAAATTATGTGAATTGATCAACAGCAGAATTCTACCTTTTTCTTCCACAACTCTCATATTCTCTTTTATCAATGAAAATAGATAGCTGTTATTTTCTGAAAACCATTATTCGTCTCTCCTGCACAAAATCCATTTCAAGTCTTTTATCTGAATATTAGGAAAATTATCTCAGGAAATAGAAGGAAACAAAAAAAAGTCAATTATCTCGATCCAGTCGTAAGTAAATACAAATGAGAAAGGAAAAGAGGAAAATAAGCAAACAAAGAGGCTGACCATTTTCTCTTGTATACATCTTATATGCATTATTATAAGGTTAATATTTTTAATTCAATTAAATTTAGTTCAGTGGGTATGTCACTGAAGGATAAGCACACTCTCAGTGCTGAAAATCAAGTCTAAGTCCTAACCACTTCTAGATTTTATCTACAGATTAAGCATTGGAATGATTTATTCCATCCCATCATTGCAATACCAGTTTTATACACAGAAGTTCAGAGCCAGAGTTTTGATGGGCCTCCCCTCAATTCTTGCTCCACTGAGGAAGAAGTAGTGTGTTTGTTTGATATTTCACAATTATGCACCGTCCCACCATATTTCCTATAAGAAGTTTGCACATCCTTGCCATTGCCATGTGACTCACTTTGGCCAATGAAATGTGCTCAGTGACTCACATACACCATGACTGGGCAGAAGTTGTAAAAGGCCTTGTAAGTCTCCACCATTCCCTCACCTCTGCTGTCCACCATGAGAATGGTACATCCCAGACAGGTGCTGCTCCTTCAGTCTGGGATCCAGAAGAACACATGTGGAACAGAATTATAGCCAGGTGCAGAGAACTGCCTGGAGCCACTGAGATCTAGGTGTGTGTGTTAGCAGACCAAAGCTGACTAGCACTGTTGGATTTGGAGTTGTATTCATTTGCTAGGGTTAACATAAAAGGTTCCACAAACTGGGTGACTTAAACAACAAAAAAATCGTTTCTCACTGTTCTAGATGCCAGAAATCTGAGATCAAGGTATCAGCAGGATGGATTCCTTTTGAAAACTGTGAAGGAAAACTGTTCCATGCCTCTTCCTTAGCTCCTGCTGGTTTGCTAGAAAGTTTTGACTTCCTTGTCTTGTAGATGTATCACCCTGAGCTCTGCTTTCATATTCACCTGGAATTCTGTGTGCATGTCTATCTCTATGTTCAATTTCCCCTTTTATTAGGACACCAGTCCTATTGGACTAGTGTACACCTTGACTTCATCTTAACTTGATCATCTATAAGGATCCTATTTCTAAGTAAGGTTACATTCACAGATACAAAACGTTAGGATTTCAACATCCTTTTAAAGGATATAATTCAACTCCCAGCACAGGAGGACATCAGGTTAACAAGAGGTCAAGTAAGGATCTTCAGCTTCAGCCAGCAGCAATCTTCTCATATCTGTGTTTTAGTCAAGCAGTACCAAGTTTGGGGCTGGAGAGCAGCAGGTTAGCTATTGCAAATATTTTTACCAATGGAGTAATTTCTTTCTAGATAAATGATTGCCTATGCTTTTCCTCGAGAAATTAGAAGGGAAAATCTACTGGTGCTTTTCCTAATTCAACTATCTTTCTAGACATCATCCAATAGAGAGATTATTGTCAGGAACAATTTTCTGTCGACATCAATCAAATTAAAAAGAAGTAATAGCAAACATAATGGTATAATTTCTACTTTCAAATATCTAGTAGGAATGTTTAAGACAGCCATCAATGATCATTATGAAATAACTTTTAGTAACTGAGGCAACATTTCATAATGCCCTGCATTCATTCATGCACACGCACACACACACACACACACACACACACACACACACACACACAGAAACAGAGTCATTGAATTAGTGGTGGTAGTCGACCCAAATTAAGTAGAAGTCTGTATTAACTTATAGCTTTGCTGCCAGCTGAAGGTAATAATAATAGAAACCCTCAAAGTTATCAATTTTCTGTTTTATTTTTATTTGGCATGGATTCTTTATTTTCTGCCTGTATTTCCAAAGTTTCATTACATTAGACTCATATTTAATAAGATTGAAATTTTAGTGGTTGTAGAAGCAAATGGTTGTAGAGTAGTAAGTGAATAAATTAATATAAAATCAGTTTTCTAAAGCATGTGATTTTCAGCTTAATCAATTATTATTCTCTGTGTCCACATTAATTTCTAGGCCCATTATTATTAAAATACTCCTGATTAAATAAATTGAGCTGATACTTATACAAATGCTAGTTATGGTTTAAACCAAATTTATATAAACATTTCTACTGGGTTTGCACATACTACATTATATGGAATATTCTGACATCAAATTTGTATTCTACTATTAAATTTAACTCAATTTTAAAATACTTCTCACTGGTCTGAAATCATAGGAACTCTTACCTCTGCCAGGGTTAAGTGAAATGTATTATGCCATTTACATGGTTTCCACAGCTATGGGACCTAGCAGATAATTAGGTGGTAGAAAAAAATCAGAGACTTAGTTCCAAGGCTCCTCTTCTACTGTGCAAAAAGATTGGCAGCACCAGGTCCATTAGCCAGGGACCACATTAAGTCTGAAATTTCAAATGCAGTCAGGGTGGCTGTGTCTCCAGTAGTTGTAAATGGTCATTGACATTTAGATAGATAGTCATATTTTTAACATTTATTTTCTTTTCTTTATTCTTTACCTTCAATATGACTGTCATTGCTGAAAGCATCTAGGAAAACAAAAGGGATGAGGATAAAGAGTGATAATGCTTTAGCAAGAATGAAGGCTGAGCAATCACAGCATGACTATACATAATATCTAAAAGGTTATAATGCAATTCTCTTTCAGAATTATTTTCTGTATAGACCAAATTGATTGTCATGTCATTGAGTAGAGTTTTCATTTATTTTATTATTTTTTTCTCAAGCTGCTACATGAACCCAATATTTCATATCCATCCTATAACCTGGAGATAATTTCATTTGTCAGGGATAGTATAAGAAATAAAAGATGGATAAAGATTCAGAAGCAAAATAAAAAAGAAAGGAAGATGAAAACAAACTCAGGATTCAGAGTCCTGGCATTGCACCCAATATAAAGGAGATTGTGGGGGTGATCATGAGGGCAAATACTGGAACTCAATCAGAGACAAAACTTCCTCATATGCCTTCTGGAGATCCAAAAACAATCTGTCAGAATTATATTATTAAAATGAGATAAATGCCTTATGTAAACAGGATGAAAGTGGCTCGTGAAAACGGGGAATGCAAAGCAGAGAATGGCATACAGAATCTTGGTCAATGTCCACTGTCTCGGGGATGATGTCATGGCTATAAAATAAAATTTATTGTGATACTGTTTCAATGAGATTAAGGAGTCTAGCATGAGTTCAGAGCACCCTGTGGCCTGCTGAGTTTGTCTATAACATATGGTTAAGAGTCATACAATTTGCAATGTTAGAGCTATCATGTTGGTTGTGAACCATCAAAAGTTTCTGTGGATTATATTAATGTTGAATGGATAGACATACCTCTTTGGGGTGGCAGTAACAAAGCTATAGCAATGAAGGAAGAAGCCTGTCCATTTACATGTCTCCTAAGACCATCTCTATGTGACTCTAAATCTTAGTCAGGCACTGGTATTCATGAGCACCTGGATGAATGCTCACTAAGAGACCTTCCTGGGCAAGACTGCCAAACTCATTCCCAAATAATGCAGCCCGGGAAACAAGACACCTAACTGGTTATTTCAGGAACCCATCAAATCCAGATGCTCCTCAACTTACAATGGAGTTAAGTTGTGATAAACTCACTGTAATTCATGATAAACTCATTGGAAATTGAAAATGATGTAAGCTGAAAATGCATTTAATACGCCTAACCTACCAAACATCATAACTCAGCCTTGCCTACCTTAAACGTGCTCAGAACACTTACATTTCCTACAGTTGGGCAAAACCATCCAGCGCAAAGCTTATTTTATAATGGAGTATTGAGTGATCTCGTGTAATTTACTGAGTATTATACTGAAAGTAAAAAACAGGATGGTTGTAGGGTGGTTGGAATACAGTTTCTACTAAATATATATCACTTTCACACAGTCGCAGAGTCAAAAAGTCGTAAGTCGAGCCATCATAAGTCAGGGACCATCTATATGCAATATAGAACACTCAAAAACTTCCAGTACCTTTTTGGCATCATGCAGACAAGTTGAATAGACTGAACATGGACTAGGTATTTCATTTTTTGGCATACAAAGTTAATTTCTCAAAGTTGATATCCCCGTAGTTCTATCATACTTGCTACAGAGATACTCAAACCAGAGGTCTATATGAAGTTGCATTTATCATGTTCATGAGAATATTACCAATATGGAGGATAGTTGTGCTTAATTTCCTTTATTTGTTACCCACTGGGAGATTGTAGAGTCACTGTGTAGGCCAAAAATAATAATACTCCATGACTAGACTTGTCTCCATTTGGAGGAAAATTCTTTACTTCAGGATCACTGGACTACATAGAAAAGGCTTTAGTCACACTCCTGATCTAGCTTCATGAAGTCATTTGTTCCATCAAGTTTGTCAGCAAGCTTGATAGTAGATTTCTTGAATGATGATTGAGATGAGGCTGGCATAATCTCAACATATTTAGTCCATCATTCTTCCAGTTAATATGTTTGTATGTTTGTATCTATGGAATTTTGGGAACTTAGATGTAGTTTCAGAAAATGGGGACTTGTTGAGATCTTGGGCTCTATAACTTCAGTTATGGAATTTATTGGCATTCATCTTACAAGTAGAACATTTGTTCAGGGTATCATCCTGAGATATGATTCTACTGCAGGGCAGACAGGTGAACAGGTATAGGTAACGTAGGCAGCAAAACTGAAGACAAGAATAATGCATGGGTCTTCTAAATAATAATGAGATAGTATATCAGCAAGCAAAAGCTCTGTGAGTGAGAGGTAGCATGGTCAGTAGACGTTGAGCAGCAAGAGCCTATTGATGTGATAGAGGGTCACTTGTGTTATATTTTGGGTAATGATTCCAGCAAGAGATCTGCAGTGTCAGCTTTCACAGAAGAGGCTTTGAACATGGGAGCAGGTAGACATGCTAATGCCCCTCCTTAGGAGTTAGTACAACTACCCTGCAAATGTACAAAAATGGCTCCAGGTGGTGGAAGAGTGGGACTGCAGAATGAGCTCTAGACTAGACCAGTTCTGCACTGGGTGGATTTTTTTTTTTGTAGTGAGGGTAGTACCTCTTGAACCATACAATCTGCCTTACCACAAATTGCACATGGTTGTCCTCCCTTGATTTGCCATCATTTGCAGTGGGCATACCTTATAAATGCCAACAGGGAGGAGGAATCTGTGTTCTACTCCATCTCCCTTGGATAGGGATTTGCCACACCTTCATGTTCCTGGCAACCAAACCACATTCCCCTGACTGTCCTTCACAGGAGAGTGGGCAGTCCCTATCCTGGCTCCTGTCTAGCTTCTCAAATTCCTGTCAGTTCAGAAAACCTGGAGGTTAATAACGATAGCAGTAAGAGCAATATTTATAATAAAAGCAATGCCTGTTATTGGAAGCTTACTATGTACTGTACCAATCACTGTGCTAAGAGCTTCACATATATTTTCTTACTTACTGATCACAAAAATATTTCATGAATTAAATACAATTGTAATCTCAGGAATATGAGACTTAGTGAAACAACTTCCCTGAAGCCTCACATCTAGTAGATAGTAGGAAACAATCAAAACTCATTTCTGTCAGATGCCAAAGACTACAGTCTCAAACATGCTCAGGAGATATACACACACAAACATACATTTCTGCATATACATATATACATACAGAGATGAGAGAGAGATTATTCTTAGAAAAGGGATTTTGCATGGCTCTCTAATTACCTACTAAATGTCAAATCTCCCCTTCACCTTTATTAACCAAAAGCCTTGATTTTGGTGGAGTGCCAATTTGTCCAACTAAAAATCTTCATTTTTCCAGCCATTTCTGTATCTGTAGATGATTCTGTGACCCAGTTCTCACAAAGAGAACACAACTGGGAATCTGGTAGAAATTTCTTCATGAGTTTTTCACACTCCTATAATAGTTCCTGCCCCTTCCGCCTTCCTGTTTCTATTTTCGTTCAGGCTAGGATATGAACCTGATGCTTGGAGGTACAGAACCATTCAGAGACCCACACACTAAGGATAGTGGAGCAGGAAAATGGAAGAAATCTGAGTCTTAATGATATCACAGCATCGCTGAATTTTTGTCTATTTATGGCTGAGTACATTCCTTACTGATATGAATATTAATAAATACTAGTTGTGTATCTTATAGTTCAAATTTTGTGAATTAAAAGCTCTTCTCTCTTAATTCTTATTATACTGGGGTCATCTTTGGTAGTGATTACTTCTAGAATACACAGTAGCCCTCACAAACTTCAAAACGTTTCTATCTAGGTCTCACTGCAGTTAAAACACCCACACAATTACACACCAAAGACTTCCATGTCCCAAGCACTTAACAGCATTGGTGCTACGACTCGATTAGTTTAAGTAAATTATGGAGGTGGGAAGATTATGATAGCTTCTACTGCATTCCAGCCAATTTTCACATTTTCCTAGAATTATTTTAAATGTTGTTATCACCCAAACACCTGCTGCTATGTAGGCAGGGAAGCAAGCCAAAAACAAGTGAGGAAGCTAAACATAATAAATTAAAAACAAATGTGCACAATCCCTAAATACGGGATACAAATCATAGCTTTTAAATTTGAAGGGCAGTACACTTGGTTACTAACCAGCCTCTAAGTCTCTATAAGTACTCAGACCCAGATGAGAAGGAAAAATAATCCTTATAGTTTCTGTATTGCTTTCTCTTCTTTTCACTCTATGCTTTCCATAGAATGAAAGAAAACATTTTAAAGGGTCCATTCTTATTGCCTTTCTTCTTTTTAAATTCAGTTGTGACTGACTTTACAGCCAAAATTTTGTCCAAAACATCTATTAAGCTTCTTTACTCAAAAGCAACACGAATACAAAATCATAGTGTATTAGCCTGTTCTCATGCTACTATAAAGAACTGCCGGAGACTGGGTAATTTATAAAGGAAAGGGGTTTAGTTTACTCAGAGTTCTGCGTGGCTGGGAAGGCATCAGGAAACTAGCAATCATGGTGGAAGGGAAAGCAAACATGTCCTTCTTCACATGGCAGCAGAAGAGAGAAGGAGTGCCAGCAGGCAAAAATAAAACCACCGGATCTCATGAGAACTCACTCGCTATCACAACGGCATGGGGGAAACCCAGCTCCATGATTCAATTAGCTCCCACCAGGTCCCTCCCACAACATGTGAGGATTATGGGGATTATAATTCAAGATGAGACTTTCATTGGGGACACAGCCAAACCATATCACATAGGTAATAAGGAAAAAATGATATTAAATATAACTTTATGTGGTTTGAACATTAAAAATTGTTGATTTTTAAAAATTTGATGATCCAATGGATGGAGGTGGGAAGCGTGGAGAACAACTTAGAGCTTTCAACATGAAGAATTTAAGGCTGGTTCTTGGAATACATATCACATCTCCAAAGCCCTTTTGTAACTCCTAACACTGACCACTTTCTTCGTATTTGAGTTTGGGAGAAAGGAACCAAAACAGAAAGAAACCGAAATCCAAACTTCAGTGTCTTAATGACCGCCCTTTAAATAGTGATAGCGAATTTTATTAATTACTGTTCCAAGGTCGAGTTGGTGCCTGATTATCTCAAAAAGGCCAGCAGAGGAGGGAACGGGACCATCTTCTCAAAAGCCACACACAGCTATTCCAGGAGGTTGTGTTGCATGTGGTATGCACCTGGGGAAGAGAAAGTCAGTAGGATGCTTGGAGGTGCTGACAGGGCAATAAGAATGAAAGCAAAGGTAGAATGTTTTCAGCTGTTGCCATAAGCAGAAAAAAAACCATACAAGGACAGAGAATCATCTATAGAGTACTTTTTTCAATTTTTATTATCTATTTATAGAATGCTTGCTGTATTGGATAAAAATGCTATACTGCCCCTTGAACCCACAATAAATATTGACACTATTCTTTAAAGTGTATAATAGTGGAAAGGTATTTTTGAATGAAACATGAATCATCAGGTGACTGGGATTCTATTGGTTATATATTGATGGCTACTGTGCAGGTTGTATGAACTTAGGCACAGAGTTTGTGCTGTGAGGAAAGCAATAACAAAAATCCAAGTCCAGTAGCATTGCACCCTCTATGCCAGCTCAACTCCTAGCAGAATGGTGTCAATGAGTCACAAGGCACCAAATGTGGTTCTTTGAATATCATTGCAAACCCAGAGGGACAAGTTGGGGAAGAATACCATTATAAATTGTACACTCTAGGCAGAAAATCAGATGTAGATAGCATTATATAAATTCTCTAAATTTAGGAAATCTAAAAACTTGCTCATGAAATCACCTCCTGGAAATTGGTTTTTAACCTAGATGTAATGATCTCTCTATTACTTAAGATTTGGTTTTAGTTTTGTTTTTCTGGAAGAATTGAGGGAGTAAGTGCAGATATACTGGGGCTGGATCCAAACTTTTACCCTTCGGAGCATACTAAGACCTGATATTTTGAACTTCATTTTTATTTGCAATTAAGGAGACTTTTGAATTACATATCCAGTCTACTGTCTACCAGAAATTAGAGAAAAACACTTTGAGGCATGGTTAGAAGATGTCATAGGGCCAATAACAGCCCCATGATTCCTGCTTTCTTTGTAGCCTCGTGTAATGTTCTCTCCTTGAGTGTGGACTGAGCCTAGGGACTCCCTTCTACTAAATAGAATATGGTAAAGTAAAGTGATGTCAGTTTTGAAGCTGGGTTACAGAAAGACAATGGCTTCTATCTTGGGAAGCCTCTCTTACTCTTGTGTTCACTTGCTCTATGGAAAGCCAGCTGCCATTTTATGAACAGCTTTATGATGAGTCCTACATGATGAGGAATTGCTGTCTCCAGTCAACATCCAGGGAAGACCAGAGGTCTGCCCATAGTCACGTGAGAAGGTTGGGAAACAGATTTTCCTCCACTAAGCCTAAGCACTGCAGCTTGGCTGACACCTGATTGCAGCTCAAAGGCGGATGCTGAGTCAGAGGCACCTAGGTAAGCTACACTTGACTCCCAGACCTTGGAAATTGTGACATAATAAATGTTGTTTTAAGCTGCTCAGTTTTCCGGTAAGTTGTCATGCAACAAAAGGTAACTAATACAATTTTTATGGATTCAAAGCCTCAAAGGCTGACATAGGCTACAGAGAAGATAAGATTATACAGATTCCAAATTCGGAGTTAATTACAGACTCAAATCTACACACTTGGTCTTCCAGTTCACTAGTGAGTTATATCTCCACCCTGAAGAATATACGCTACAAGGAAATAGTAGGGATTCAAGTCAAGCAGCAATTAGAACTGATTTGTCTTCAGTTCCTATATAGTTCCTTTAGTAGTGAGTTCTCTATCAGGAACATAGAACAAGGCTTACAGAATGAGAGGTGCACAGTTCAAGTCTAGGAACAAAGGTTAGTAGCTGGCTATAACTGGTTTGGAGAGTCTACTATGAATATTTCTCCCACCCTCATACTCAGTATAGTGAAGTTGGTAACTTGAGATTGGCTATGATGAAAGCATTTACACCAAGAAAACTGGCAAATGCTACAAATCAATTTTTTTTCAGAATCAACTGTTGAATGTTTACCAGCACACCACGATTTATAATCAAGAACTACTGATTTTCTTAAACATTATCAAAGACCCAAGGAACTACCCAAATTTTATTTCTGGTGAAACGAATCAGGACTAAGGAAAAGAAAAAGGTGATCATGGTTGTCTTATGGAAAAGGGCAAAATGAGTAGTTGAGTTGGGATTGAACACATTAGTGCGGACTTGGGGAGCCTAAGTTGATGCAAGTGTACCTCAGCCTCTTGAACTTAGAGTCATGTGAGCAAGATCCTAGTAGCTCCTGTTATAACCAATTAGTAGACATGGAAGGTAAGTACTAGTTCATCGCAGCTCCAGGAGAAAGAAACAGAGAATAATTCATCTTTCCTTTGTTTTTATTCTAGCTCCCAGCCAATTATATGGTGCCCCCACACACTGAGAGAAAATCTCCCTTAGTATAATCAGATTCACATGCCAATCTCCACTGGAAACGTCCTCACAGACACACCAGAAAATAATGCTTTATCAGTTCTCTAGGTATTTCTTAATCCAGTCAAGCTGACACCTAAAATTAACCATTGCAATGGCTAAGGTAAAAGATTCATTACTAAAACTGGGGAGACATCTGGGGACAAAATGAAGCAAAAATTAGAGCATTCCATTCAAGATGTTTTATAGGAGCAATTGTAAAGCCCACTGCACAGGAAGTAAGCTATACAAAATAACTCAACACAGTGAATGTAACACAATGTCACATTCATCTCTGAGGCCATCAGAATCTGCAACATATTTTCTAAGGTTCGTGGTTCCCATCATTTGGGGTCCTCACTAGTGAATTTGCATGAGGCAACAGTGATGCACAAACTAAACAAACATAAGGCTACTTTTAAAAAATCAAATTGTCCTGAAAACAATATTCAAAACCAAGTACTAGGCAAACATTAAGTAAGATCTGAGGGTCCTAACTTGAAGGCAAAATAAAATAAAGTAAAATAAAATACAAAAAATATCAGATAGTATTTGGCCTTTCTGATTGCACTGTAAATATGGATTAAGGATAATTATCTAATCTCAACCTAATGACCAAAGAAATATGTATAAGGTATGAACAAAAATCAAGATTTCCAGCTAAATGAGAAAGTAAGCTGCCTGGGTGGCTTACTGAAGAGAGAAAGGCTTAAGATAAAGGGATCCAGATGCTATTTAGTACAGAAAGTACCAGATACCCCATAAGCAATCTTACCTGAAACAAGTATTTGCTAAAACAAAGAAAATCAGGTCACAAGAAGACACCAAAAAATAAAATGATAAAGCTTTATCCGATCAGATAAAACATAGGCGAATGTTTTTCTTCAGGGCCACTACTGACCTCAGAAACAGACTAGAAAATACTTAGTCTGTGTGAAAGCCCATTCCAGGAGTTAGATGATCTGTATGACTTTCAAATCTTTTCACAAGAGCATCTGTGGCTGAATATCTCATTAGGTTTTTATTTCTTGCTAGATTCTACCCTGTAACAGTTTTAGATCTTGTGAGACAAAGCATGAAAAGGTTATATGATAAGGGTCTTTTGAGAGCATTGATATAAGGATTTTATGTTTTTCAGAGAACATATTTAAAAGACATGGTACACTTGTTAGAAGTTACATAAAACAATAAACATCTTATAATCACTACTCCTGGAGAGAATAATAATAGCAAAGGGTATGAAGGGGTTTCTGGAGGTACTAGCTATGTTTCTTTTAAGTCTGGGCTGGCTACATGGATGTTTTCCAATTTGTGAGACTACATAGAGCTGTATAGTTATAATTTGTGCACTCTTCTGTATGTACATTATATTTCAATAAAAGCAAACAAGTAAATGATAGCTACCTGAAATTACTATTCCACCTGTTTTGGGAAGACTAATCTAACAGAAAATATTTATGATGCATTAAATAAGAGAAGAGGGCTATGATGGGTGCTATGTGACAGAATCTCCCTTCTCCAGGAGCTTTCTATTCAATAAAAGAGAGAGGAAGGACTCACAACCAATTAATGCACACTGCATTGTAAATAAATAACAGGGAGTAGTAAGTGGCAAGTATTACAGAAGTAACACAGATGCAGCACCATTGTTACAGAAGCTGGAGGGAGGGAAAATCATTTTTGATGGTAAAAACCATAATATGGAAATTCTATTACTATCCCCTCAACACCTCACCCAGAATCCTGAAACACCTTGCATACGCTGGGCATTAACTCGATCAATGGAAGCAGATAAAAAAAATAGCAAAGGCTTTGTAAACAGTGACAGGCAGAACTGGTTTTAATCCCAGTTCCATCATTTACAGAGTGTGTGAGACCTTGAATAATTTACCCAGATTAATCAAATATGGGTTTTGTTTTCCCAGCCCTTCTACTCTTTTCAAATTGAAATTATTAAGGGGAGTGAGGAGACCCTTTCTCTTCTCAGTTGAAACTTGATACTATAGTGGAGGCAACCAGTGTTCGTACCCAATTCCCTACTTTTCAGTGGTCCAGGAGTGGGCATATGGCACATACCAGACTACTCAGAGTTATTGCCTGTCTCTTGGATTGCAAAACTGTGAGAGAAGGAACTTCCAGGGACCATGTGTCCAGCCATATGGCAAAAGTAATGAAAAGGAATGAAGATCATACGCAGAAAAATACAGGGAGAGCCAGTAAGAGAATGGGGACAGTTATCACTTCTCTTCCGTTTCAGAAAACTCTGATACAAGAGTTGTCCCTTTCCTTTCCATGACTTGGGTGTCATGGAAACCAAGTATGGTTTGCCATGAAAACCAATTGTTATGGCAACCAGTTCCCCATCTTGCCTAAATAAATTCAAGCTGGGTTTTGGTCACATAAATCAAAAAAGTCATGACTAACACATTTCCCCCCATTGAGCCATGGTTTTTTCATCTGCAAAATTAACAATGCAAATATTTAATACATAAGTTTGTAATAAAGATGAAATACTTTATGCAAAGTACAGTTGCTCAATACTAATTTCTTACCATGTACTACCAATGTGAAGATTCCCATCACCCATACAAGAATTCTCCAAATGATGGAGATTTCTCAAAGAACTTAAAAAAATATCATTCAACCCAGCAGTTCCTCTACTGGGTATATTTCCAAAAGAAAAAGATGTCTTTCTACCAAAAAGACACCTGCATTTGCATGTTCATTGCAGCACTGTTCACATAGAAAAGAAATGGAGTCAACCTAGGTGCCCATCAATGGTGGACTGGATACATGAAATGTGGTACATATAAACAAAGGAATACTATGCAGCCATAAAAAAGAACAAAGTCATGTCCTTTGAAGCAACATAAATGCAGCTGGAGACCATTTATCTTAAGTGAATAGGAAAAGAAAACCAAATGCCAAGTGTTCTCACTTACAAATGAGAGCTAAACACTGTGTACTCATAGACATAAAGATGGCAACAGTAGACACGGGGGACTACTAGAGGGAAGAGGGAGGAAGACAAGGGTTAAAAACTAACTATTGGCTACTATGCTTAGTACCTGGGTGATGAGATCATTTGTACCCCAAACCTCAGCATTATGCAATATACCCAGGTAACAAACCTGCATGTGTTACCTCCTGAATCTAAAATAAAAGGTGAAAAAAAAAAAAGACTTATCCAAACTAGTTTCAATCTACATTGCCTCTACTATACTGCCTCTACCTCCAAAGCAGCTGGACAATTGACAGATCATACACTATCATCCAATAAAGGCAAAAGATAGACTGCTCTCAGATATTTTCTACACACCCTCCTTTCTTTTTCCCCAACCAATTCTCCTTTCAAACCCACGACTGTCTGATTCACTAGATTGTTCGCCATCTCAAATTTGATCCTGCCTCTGGCCTATTGGACTAGGATTTCATGCTTGTTTTCCACAGCACTTTACTTTCTAATATCCCTGAAGATTTTTTTGTCATTTGACACACCCTCAAACTCTTCTTCCTAAAGGTAAATTTAGTTAAGGAAGTTCTTAATTTGGTCTCCCAAATTTTAACCTCTGGCAGTAGCTGTGTGGTTAACACTTCTGGTCTATTAACTAGATTGATCTTCACCCCTTTCCAAGGAGTAAGTCCAACCAGTCTGAAATTATTTCCAAAATATCAGAAAACTTAATAATTATAAATAAAATTTAATGAGCAGGTATTATGTATCAGGCTCTGTGCTACTCTGAATATTTACTTTATTTCATTTAATCTTCACTGCAACACTGGAAAGTAGGTACTGTTACTTTACCTGATTGGTAGACAAGGAATCTGAGTCATAGAGCATTTAAATAACTTTTTACTATATAAAACGTTTAAAATCTTATAGATACTAAGTTGGAAAGTTCACATTTAAACTCAGGCAATATGACAATAAAAACTAGTTTTTTTGTTTTTTTTTTTTTACAGGATCTTGCTGTGTCACCCAGGCTGGACTGCAGTGGCACATTCATGGCTCACTGCAGCCTCGACCACCTGGGCTCAAGTCATCCTCCCACCTCAGCTTCCTGAGCAGCTGAGACTACAGGCATGTGCCACCAAGCTGGGCTAATTGTGGTATGTTTTGTAGAGACGGGGTTTTACCATGTTGCCCAGGCTGGTCTCAATTTAAATACTGTAAAGGGATATGCAATAAACCAAAAATTTCAGGTTTCATCCTGGTCCCATCCTTCCTCCTCGTACCCCCACCAAATTCATGTTAGAATATGAATTCCCTAGACTGCATCTGCTTATGGATTATATATTGTCAGTAGACAAATTTGCATACCATTTTGTGATATATGGGCTCAACATAAACGAAGAACACTACTATGATTTTACTTCTCCCACTATCGTGAGCATTTCCCTCCTAGGAAACACAAATATATATTGGTATGAGATGAAGACTCAGAGATCAAAGCATTTAGAAAAGAGACTTACTTTCAAAAATGTTGGCAGGGGAGTCAGACTTCAGAAAGAGTAGCTTGTCAAATAAAAAGCACAACAAAAATTTAAGGGGAAAAAACTGTGAAATTACCAAGGTTACATAGTTTACACCAATCTATTTGTAGTAGATGAACAACAACTTTCTCACGTAATTATCATATCCACAAAGGATGTTACATATCTTTAGAAATCAACTCTGCAAAAGTCTGGGTTATAGTCATTCTGCTACAGATTAAGTAATGTAGATGAAGTGCCCAAGGTTTTATTTATTTTAGGGAGGAGAATTAGACCGGGTGACCCTGTTATTTTTGGTTTATCTCATTCTGAGACATAATATGCATCTTTATTTATGATGGGGGCAGGACAAAGTGCTCATTTTGCTTCCATATTGGCCATTTTTTACATGGCTATGATGGCACTAGACAACAGTCAGGTCATCTGGGCAACCTGAAAAATAAAAATACTTTATGGCTGACTCAAACCATGTCGTTACTAAAATAGTAATTACCATTAGCACTTCATGGAAGGAAATGTTTAGGAAAGGCATTTTAATGAGCTGAGACAGCTCTGATTTCCCACGATTTAAAGAAAACAACATAATCCTGCTGAAAGAACGCAGATACAGAAACAGTGGACATGAGTCCTAGCCACATAAATTACCAGGGCTGTGACTCCAACAAAGTCACTGTTTGGCGAGTGATATGGAGCATAATGATTGCATTCCTTTCGTTAATGGGGTATTGTATAAAGACACATGGAGAATAATTGTATCACTCAAAGAACAATCAGAGAAGCAGACCTCCTAGGAGACATACATAATAAGAGATTTATTACAAAGATTTGACCTTACACAATTACGGGGCTAAACAACAGCAGGAAAATTTTAACTCTTCAACTTTCCAACTAAATTCAGAAGTATATAATAGAATAATTCATTGTGTCAAGGTAGAATTTCACATAGAAATAGGAAGAAGGGATAAATTAGAAAATGTATTATCATTTATTATACTAACAAATTAACCAAAAAATATTAATTATTAATTATATCAATACATGAAAAAGTACATTTAATAAAATATAGCACTCATTTATTATAACTTTAACAAATATAATCAAGAATAGATCCAATCAAAAGCTACTTCACTTGATGAAATTTTAGGACAATGCTCATTAAGTTGGCATCCATAAAAGGATGTCAGACATCAAGTATTAATGCTACTATTCAATATTGTAGTTGAGTTTTTGCCTAATATAATAAGGCAAGAAAATAAATAATAAGGACAAAGACAGAAAAGATAATCAAAGGACGTTATTGGTCCTTTCCTTAAGTTTTTATAGTGAGAACATATTCACATTACTTACATATTAAAATTAAAATAAGTTTAAAATTTATATCTCAGACCAAATTTATTTTTTTCCAACCTTTATTTTGGATTCAGAGGATACATGTGTAGGTTTTTACATGAGTATATTGAGTTACATGGTTTGCCGAGGCATAGAGCACAGATGATCCCATAACCCAGGTAGTGAGCATAATACCCATAGGTAGTTTTCCAGCCCATGCCCCTTCCCTTTCTTTCTCCTCAAGTAGACTTCAGTGTCTATTGTTGCCATCTTTACTGCTATATGTACTCAGTTTTTAGCTTCCACTTATGAATGAGAACATGAAGCATTTGGTTTTCTGTTTCTATGTTGATTTTCTTAGGATAATAGCCTCCAGCTGCATCCATGTTGCTGCAAAGGGCAAGATTTTGTTCTTTTTTATGGCTGTGTAGTATTCCATGGTGTATAGATACCACATTTTCTGATTCCAATCCACTGTTGATGGGCAGCTAGGTTTACTCTATGTCTTTGCTATTGTGAATAGTGCTGTGAAGAACATGCAAGAGCATGTGTCTTTTTGGGTAGAATGATTTATATTCCTTTGGGTATATAGTCAGTAATGGAATTTCTGGGTTGAATAGTAGTTCTTTTTTAAGTTCTTTGAGAAGTTTCCAGATTGCTTTCCACAGTGGCTGAACTAATTTGCATCCCCACTCACAGTGTATAAGCATTTCCTTTTGTCTGCAGCCTCCCCAGCATCTGTTATTTTTTGACTTCTTAATGATTGTCATTCTGAGTAGTGTGAGCTGTATCTCTCATTGTGGTTTCGATTTGCATTTCTCTAATGATTAGTGATGATGAACACTTTTTCATATGTTTGATGGCTGCTCGTATGTCTTATTTTTAAAAGTGTCTGCTCATGTCCTTTGCCCATTTTTTAATTGGATATTATTTGGTTTTTGCTTGTTGATTTAAGTTTCTTATATATTCTGGGTATCAGACCTTTGTCAGATTCATAGTTTGCAAATATTTTTTTCCATTCTGTAGGTTGTCCATTTACTCGTTTACAATTTCTTTTGCTGTGCAGAAGCTCTTTAATTTAATTAGGTCCCATTCTCAATTTTTGTTTTTGTTGCAATTGCTTTTGGGGCCTTTGTCACAAAATATTTGCCAAAACCAATGCTGAAGAGGGTATTTCCTAGATTTTCTAGTAGGATTTTTTTGTTTGAGACCCTGCATTTAAGGTGTTAGTTGATCCTGAGTTAATTTTTGTATATGGTGAAAGATAGGTTTCATTCTTCGCATATGACTAGCCAGTTATCCCATCACCATTTATTGACTAGAGAACCTTTTCCCCTTTGCTTATTTTTGTTGACTTTGTCAAAGATCAGATGACTGTAGGTGTGCGGCTCTATTTTTCTATTCTCTACTCTGTCCCATTGATCTATGTGTCTGTTTTTGTACCAGTACAAAAGCCTTGTAGTATAATTTGTAGTCTTGTAGTATAATTTGATATCAAATAATATGATGTCTCTGGCCTCATTGTTTTTGCTTAGGATTACTTTGGCTATTCAGATTCTTTTTTGGTTCTACACAAAATTCAGAATAGTTTTTTCTAGTTCTGTGAAAAATGATGCTGGTAGTTTGACAGGAATAGTGTTGAATCTACGTTGGTTTGCACAGTCTGGCCATTTTAACAATATTGAGTCTTCCAATCCATGAGCATGGGATATTTTTCCATTTATTTGTGTAATCTCTGATTTCTTTCAGCCGTGTTTTGCAGTTTTCCTTGTAGAGAACTTTCAGCTTCCTGATTAGCTGCATTCTTAGGTACTTCATTTTTTGTGGCTATTATAAATGTAATTGTGTTCTTGATTTGGCTGTCAGCTAGAACCTTTTTGTGTAAAGAAATGCTACTAATTTTTGTAGATTGCTTTTGTATCCTGAAACTTTACCGAAGTAGTTTTTCAGTTCTAGGAGTCTTTTGGCAAAGTCTTGAGGTTTTAGGTATAGAATTATATCATCAGCAAATAGAGAGAGTTTGACTTCTTCTTTTCCTATCTGGATGCCTTTATTTCTTTCTCTTGGCTGATTGCTTTGGCTAGAACTTCCAGTACTGTGTTGAATAGAAGTGGTGAGAGTAGGCTTCCTCGTGTTGTTCCAGTTCTCAAAGTGAACGGCTTTAGCTTTTGCCCAGGCAGTATGATGTTGGATCAGACCAAATTTCTAAAAGACATATTTACAAGATCAATTACACTCTATCAAATTCTATAAATTAAATTCTATTAAATTAGATGTTGAGCATGTACTCTATGCAGGGTGGTAGAATAATATATTAACATACAATTAATGTAATTTTCTCTCCCTGCTCCAGGATTATACCCATACCTCGGTGGAGGTTTGTATTATAGAGCAGAAAGTAGGCTTTAGCACCAAGAAATGTTCAGTAAATGTTATGCTGCTTTATGATTCCTACATTGTGGTAGTAAGAGATGAGCCAAGAGATGGAAACCAAGCAATCTGGAGACCTACTACTTAAGGTTAGCCTAAAAGGAAAAAAAGAGTGGCACACAAAGTAAACCCACATCTAGGTTACATTTTTCACTACAAACATATAAAAAAGCAATTATGGAAACACAAGGAAGAGAAAAAGACAACTTTGAAGACTGAAGATACGGCATTTGAAATAAGAGGATGGATGAGATTTCAACTTGTTGTAAAAATGGTGAGAGAGAGAGAAAGACATACACAATAAATATGGGATATATTAGAGACATACCTCAGAGATATTTTCAGTTTAACTCCAGACCACTACAATAAAATGAATTTTGCAATAAAACAAGTCACACACATTTTTAGGTTTCCCAGTGCACATAAAAGTTATGTTTATATTATACTATAGTCTATTAAGTGTAAAATAGCATTATGTCTAAAAAAACAATGTATATGTCTTAATTAAAAATACTTTATTACTAAGGAGGGCTTTGCTTCTATGTTGACGTCTGCTGACAGATCAAGGTGAGTAGCTGCTGAAGGTCAGGGTGGCTGGGGCAATTTCTTAAAGTAAGACAACAATACCACATCACCAAAATAGCAGAATAAAAAGTAACCTGTTCATATCCCTTTATAAAAACAAGAACTCTGCAGCCATCTACCATTAAAAAAAAAAAAAAATGTCTCTCTACAAGCTTCGGGATTCAAGTAGGAGTTTGTGAAACTCCAGTGAAGCCTAAGACCATGGAGTGTCATTTTGAGAGTGCAAACTGAAACCTAGTTGGCTGATTCACTGAGCTTTCTCCTGGGTTCAAGCCCAGAAAAGGGCCCAGTCCTACAAGAGGCTTGGTTACAGCCCTGTTTGGCCCTCAGCCTGTAACCAAAACCATCTGCCAAGAGGTCCAGAAAGAACTGTGCACACTAGTACTTTGGCAGAAAGGCTCATTTGCCCACTACCATTGGTCTCAGCAGTGAACTTGAAAGCTGCCCTATAGCTTGGCGTCAGCCCCCCTCAACTGGGGTCCCAGCTCAGAGCTGCTCACACAAGAATCCAAAGGAAGACTCATCCATATCTTACAGCCTTGGAGTCTGAGACTCTCTAATGAGCTTGCTGATCTCTGTTCCAAAGCAGATCCAGAGGGGGCCCTACAATTAATGTAATTTCACCTACAGTGAACTCATTTTTGACAAAGGTGCCAAGAACATGCATTTGGGAAAAGACAGTGTTTTCAATAAACGATGCCAGAAAAACTGAATATCCATATACAGAAGAATAAACCTAGATCCCTATCTCTTACCATATAGTAAAATCAAAATCAAAATGGATTAAAGACTTAAAACTAAGACGAAAAATGATGAAACTACTACAAGAAAACATTGAGGAAACTCCGCAGGACACTGGGCTAGGCAAAATTTTTTTGAGTCATGTCCCATAAGCACAGGCCACCAAAGCAAAAATGGACAAAGGGGATCACATCAAGTTAAAAAGCTTCTGCACAGAAAAGGAAACAATCAACAAAGTGAAGAATTAACCCACAGAATGGGAGAAAATATGTGCAAACTGTCCATCTGACAAGGGATTAATAATCAGTACATATAAGGAGCTCAAACAAATGTATAGGAAAAAAATCTAATAATCTGATTATAAAAATGGGCAAAAGATTTGAATAGATATTTCTCAAAAGAAGACACATAAATGGGAAGCAGGTATATAAAAAGTTGCTCAACATCACTGATCATGAAATAAATGCAAATCAAAACTACAATGAGATATCATCTTATTCCAGATAAAATGTCCTTCATCCAAAAGTCAGGGAATAATAAATGTTGGTGAGGATGTGAAGAAAAGGAAAAATTTGTACACTGTTGATAAGAATGCAAATTAGTACAACTAATATGGAGAACAATTTGGAGATTCCTCAAAAACATAAAAATAAAGCTACCCTATGATTTAGTAATCCCACTGCTAGGTATATACCCAAAAGAAAGGAGGTCATGGTCAAGTGTGGTGGCTCACACCTGTAACTCCAGCCCTTTGGGAGGCTAAGGTGGGTGGATCACAAGATCAGGAGATAGAGACCATGCTGACCAACATGGTGAAACTCCACCTGTACTAAAAATACAAAAATTAGCTGGGCGTGGGGGCACGTGCCTGTAATCCCAGCTATTTGGGAGGCTGAAGCAGGAGAGTGACTTGTACCAGGGAGCTGGCAGTTGAATTGAGCCAAGATCATGCCACTGCACTCCAGCCTGGCAACAGAGTGAGACTCTGTCTCAAAAAGAAAAAAAAGAAAGTCATTATATCAAAGAAATATCTGCACTCTTATGTTTGTTGCAGCACTGTTCACAATAGCTAAGATTTGGAAGCCACCTAAGTGTCCATCAACAGATGAATGGATAAAGAAAATGTGGTACATATACACAGTGGAGTACTATTCAGTCATAAAAAGAATAAGATACTGTCATTTACAAAAACATGGATAGAACTGGAAGTCTTTATGTTAATCAAAATAAACCAGGCACAGAAAGGCAAACATCACATGTTCTCACTTACTTTGATCTAAAAATCAAAACAATTGAACTCATGGAGACAGAGAATAGAAGGATGGTTACCAGAAGCTGGGAAGGCTAGTGGGAGGTGGAGAAAAGTGGAGATGGTTAATGAATACAAAAATAATAGTTAGAAGAAAGAATAAGATCTAGTATTTGACAGCACCACAGGGGGACTATAGTCAATAATAATCTATTGTACATTTTAAAATAACTAAAAGGGTATAATTGCATTATTTGTAACAGCGAGGATAAATGCTTGACCAGATGAATATCCAATTTTCCACGATGTGATTATTATGCATTGCATACACGTACCAAAATATCTCATGTACCCCATAAATATATACACCTACTACGTACCCACGAAAAATAAAAATAAACATATTTTTAAAAAAGAAAGCAAGAAAGCAAGCCCACTTATGATAGTGACAAAGAAACAAAATAAAATACTTAAGACTTAATTTAACCAAAGGAGTAAAAGATATCTACAAGAAAAATTATAAAACACTCCTGAAGAAAACTGAGGAACAAAAAAAAAAATGGAAAGATATATCATTTTCATGAATTGGATGAATTAATATAGTTAAATGTCTATACTACCACAAGTGATCTATAGATTCAATGCAATGTTTATCAAAATACCAATGACATTCTTCACAGAAATAGAAAAGAAATCCTAAAATTTATATGGAAACACAAAAGACCTGAAATAGCTAAAGCAATCCTAAGCCAAAAAACAAAGCTGAAGCTGTCCATTACACTGCCTGATTTCAAATTATACTACAAAGTTACAGTAATCAAAACAGCATAATAATGGCATAAAAAACAGACAGACCAATGAAACAGAATAAATAACCCAAAAGTAAATTTACTCCCTTAAACATCTAACTCATTTTTCACAAAGGTGCCAAGAACATACAGTGGGGAAAGGACAGTTTCTTTAATGAATGGTGCTGGGTAACTGGATATCCATACACAAAAGAATGAAAGGAGATCCTTGTCTTTCACCACATACAAAAATACATGTAGAATGGATTAAAGACAAATGTAAGACTTGCAGCTATGAAGCTACTAAAAGAAAACATTAGGGAAATGCTATAGGACATTGGTCTGGGCAAAAAAGATATTTTAGGAAACACGTCAAAAGCACAGGCAACAAAATAAAAAACAGACAAACAGAATTACATTAAGCTAGAAACCTTCTGTATAGCAAAAGAAACAACCAGCAAACTGAAGAGACAACCTATCGAATGGGAGAAAATATTTGCGAACTATCCATCCAACAAGGGATTAATCACCAGAACACTTAAGGAATTCAGACAACTCAATAGAAATAAATAATCTGATTTTAAAATGACAAAAGGCTTCAATCGACATTTCTCAAAAGAATACATATGAAGGGCTAATAGGTATATGAAAAAAATGTTCAACACATTTAATCATCAAGGATATGCCAGTCAAAACCGCAATGAGATATCATCTCATTCCAGTTACAGTGGCCATTATCAAAAATACAAAAAAAAATAACAAATGTTGGCAAGGATGCAGAGAAAGGGAAAGGCTCATACATTGTTGACAGGGATGTAAAATATTACAGCCATTATGGAAAACAGTATGGAGGTTCCTCGATAAACTAAAATTAGAGCTACCATATAATTAAGCAATCTCACTGAGGAGTGTATATCCAAAAGAAAGAAAATCAGTATATCGAGGAGATATCTGCACTCCCATGTTTATTGCAGCACTATTCACAATAGCCAAAATATGGAATCAACCAAGCATCTATCAATGAATGAAGGGCCAAAGAAAATGTGACAGGGAAGGGTAATGGCATGGAGAGCAGATGAGGATGGTTAATGGGTACCAAAAAAAATCATTAGAAAGAATGAGTAAGACCTACTATTTAATAGAACAACAGGATGACTATAGTCAATAATAATTTAAAGGTATATTTTGAAATAACTAAGAGAATAATTGGATTGTTTGTAACACAAGGATAAATGCTTGAAGGGATGGATACCCCATTCTCCAGGGTGTGATCATTATGCATTGTATGCCTGTATCAAAACATCTCATGTACATCATAAATATATACACCTACTATGTATCCACAAAAATTAAAAATTAAAAAGTTTTATGAAAAAAGAAAACGTGACAGATACACAGAATGGAAGACTATTCAGCCACAAAATGAATAAAATCCTGTCACTTTTAGCAACACAGATGGAACTAGACTAGAGGTTATTATACTAAGATATTCCAGCGACAGAAAGATGAATATTGCATGTTCTCACACATGAGAACTAGAAAGTGGACCTCATGGAGGTAGACAGTAGAATGATGCGTACCAGAGGCTGGGAAGGGAAAGCGATGAGGATTGGGGGATGAAGATAAGTTGGTTAATGGGTACAAAAACACAGTAAAATAGAAGGAATAAGTTCTAGTATTCTATATTAGAGTAGGGAAATTATAGCTAATAATTTACTGTATATTTCAAAATAGCTAGAAGATTAGTAATGTTCCTCACACACATACAAAAAATAAAACTTTGAGTTGATGGATTTCCCAATTACGCTGATTTGATCATTACACATGATTTTGCTACATGTGTCAAAATATTTTGATACACAAGTGTCAGAATATCACATGTTCTCCCAAAATAAGTGCAAATAAGATATATATCAATTTTTAAAAACACAATAATGAAATTTGCTGCACTGATTGATTCCTTTCATGGAAGATTTCTTTATAGCACGTGATGCTGTTTGATAGCATTTTATCCACAGCAGAACTTCTTTCCAAATTGTAGTCAACCCTCTCATACCCTGCCACTTCCTTTTAAACTAAGTTTAATAATACTCCAAATCATTGTTTTCATTTTACCAATATTCACAGCACCTTCATCAGGAGGAGATTTCACCTCCGGAAACCACAATGTCCATCCATAAGGAGCAACTCCTCATAGGTTAAAGTTTTACTATGAGATTGTAGAAACTTAATCACATCTTCGAGCTCTACTTCTAATCGTAGTTCTCTTGCTATTTCCACCAAGTCATCCGCAGTGACTTCCTTTGCTGAAGTCTTGAACTCCTTAAAGTCATCCCCGTGGGTTGGAATAAACTTCTTCCAAAATCCTGTTAATGTCAATGTTTGGACCTCTTCCCAAGAATCACACGTATGCTTAGTGGCCTCTAGAATGTTGAAATTTTTCCAGAAAGTTTCCATTTAATTTGCCCAGATCCATCAGAGGAATCACTATCTACAGCAGCTATATAGCCTTACTAAATATATTTCTTCAGTAATAGGACTTGAAATTCTAAAGTACTTCTTGATCCATAGCTGCAGAATGAATGTTGTGCTAGCAAGCATGAAAGCAACATTAACCTCCATGTACATCTCCATCAGAGCTCTTGGGTCACCATGTTCATTGTCAGTGAACAGTAATATTTTGAAAGGAGTCTTTTTTTCTGAGCAGTAGGAATCAATAGTGGGCTTAAAATATTCAGTAAATCATACTGTAAACAAATGTGCTGTCACCCATGTTTTCTTGTTCTGCTGATAGAGAATAGGCATAGTGGATTTGGCATACTTCTTAAGGGCTCTAGGATTTTCAGAATGGAAAACAAGCACTAGCTTCCATTTAAAGTCACCAGCTACATTAGCCCGTAACAAGAGTCAGCCTGTCTTTTTAAGCTTTGAAGCCAGACATTGACTTCTCCTCTCTAGTTAGGAAAGTTGTAGTTGGCATGTTTTCCCAATGGAAGGCCATTTCATTTCAGGAAATATCTGTTGTTTAGTCACCTCCATCATGAGCTTAGCTAGATCTTCTGAATAACTTGCTGCAGCTTCTCCATCAGCACTTGCTGCTTCACCTAGAGCTTTAATGTTATGAAGACAGCTTCTTTCTTTAAACCTCATGAACCAACCTCTGCCAGCTTCCAACTTTTCCTCTGCCACTTTCTCACCTCTCTGAGCCTTCATAGAATTAAAGAGAGTTAGGAACTTATTCTGGATTAGGCTTTGGTTTAAGGGAATGTTTTGACTTGTTTGATCTTCTATCCAGACCACTAAATGTTTCTCCCTATCAGCAATAGGGGCTTTTTGCTTATCATTTATGTATTCGCTGGAATAACACTTTTAATTTCTTTTAAGAACTTTAATTTTACATTCATAATTTGGCTACCTGTTTGGTGCAAAAGACCTAGCTTTCCACCTCTCTTGGCTTCCAACATGCCTTACTCACTAAGCTTCATTATTTCTAGCTTTTGATTTAAAGTGAGAGATACGCGACTCTTCCTTTCACTTGAAGAGTTAGAGCCCATGGTAGGTTGATTTACTGGCCTACTTTCAATATTGTTATGTCTCAGGGAATAGGAAGGCCTGAAGAGATGGAGGGAGATGAGCAAACTGCCAATCAGTGGAGCAGTGAGAACGCACACAACCTTTATCAGTTACATTCACCGTCATTGTCATGCTTCGTGACACCCCAAAATAATTCCAATAGTAACATCAAAGATCACTGATCGCAGATTACCATAGTAAATATAATAATACTAATAAAGTTTGAAATGTAGTGAGAATTACCAAGATGAGACAAAGAAACACAAAATGAGCAAATGCTGTTGGAAAAATGGCACTGACAGACTTGCTCAATGCATAGTTGCGGCAAACCTTCGATTTGTTAAAAAAAAAAAAAAAAAAAACAGTATCTGTGAAGCACAATAGAGCAAAGTACAATGAAGTGCAATAAAATAAGAATGAGATATGTCTGTATATCTCTCCTCATATCCTGCCACATGGACAACTTACTCAATACAGATTAAAAGTATTGATTGTGTAGGTAGGCTGTCTGGGACCTAATTCTGATTTTGTAACTTACTGGTTTTATGTCCTAATCCTGACTTTGTAATGTATTGGTTTTGTCTGGGCCTTTATAATCCTGCTTCTGCCAGGCGCGGTAGCTCACGCCTGTAATCCCAGCACTTTGGGAGGCCAAGGTGGGTGAATCACTTGAGGTCAGAAGTTCGAGACCAGCCTGACCAACATGGTGAAACCCTGCCTCTACTAAAAATACAAAAATCAGCCAGGCATGGTGGCAGGCGCCTGTAGTCGCAGCTACTCGGGAGGCTGAAGCAGGAGAATTACTTGAACCTGGGAAACGGAGGTTGCAGTGAGCTGAGATTGTGCTACTGCACTCCAGCCTTGATGACAGAGCGAGACTCCATCTCAAAAAAAAAAAAAAGAAAAGAAAATCCTGCTTTTTCATCTCTGAAAAGGATGTACCAGTAGTAGATGCTTCATAGTGTTTGTTGAAGAATTAAATAAGACAATATTTGTTTAATGCTTAGAGTAGTACATTACCTATTGAATATATAGCAAATAATCAATGCTACCTATTTTTATTAATTTTTCAGCAGTACAATAACATCTTAATCGAAAGCTGGAGCTCACAAATAATAAGCATGTCTCCATATGTGGTGCCTGAATTAATTCAAAATAAATCCGATAGTATGCTAAACATAAGCATAGGCCTTTGCCATAACTTTGTTCATTACTTTGACTTTTAGTAACCCATTAGCACTAATATTCGTGAGCATTCAAATAAATTCTCAAGAGAAAGATATTAAATATTCTCCAAAATTTATACTTTAATGAAATTTCCAATATGTGTGGAATCATTTTGATTTCCAGATAACTCATTTCCAGCAACATCACTTTTAAGTCATTGTCAATGGCTAAAGACATGGGGTAGAGTTTGTATTACACTTTTACGTGTAGATCACTTTGCGTAGTAAAGAAATGTCTGAATAATAATATCCCCTTGATTTACATTGTCATTTCAAAAACTTGAAACCATTAGTAATGGCTCGTTAATTGTTTATGACTTTCGAAAATCCGAATATTCATTTTAAGTTTGGGTCTTTCTGAGATGGTCATTTTAAAAGATGGCTTATTCAGGTTTGAGTTTTTGTGTAGTTTTTTGTTTGTTTGTTTGTTTGTTTTTTTTTTTTTTTTTTTTTGAGAGCACATTTGTACCCTATTTTTGACTTTGTTTTCCATCCCAGGTTGTTAATGCCTCCCACAGTAGGGGTCCAATGTAGGGATCATTTCACACCACATGGAAATGCAACTGCTGAAGTGAACTACTTCAAGTCCAAGGGAAGCTGAAAGGACTTTCCGAATCCCACAAGCTGTAATTTCCCAAGGGGAATTTAGTCAGGGCGGTGAAGTTCATGGATTTGAAGGCAACTTAGAGAAACTTTAATGGTGATCGAGACCCTCAACTTTAACATCTCATTTTAAGGCCAGGAACAAAGTCATGAAAAGGCTGCATCAGGGCAAGCAGAGTCAATGCTAAAAAAAAAAAAAAAAAAAAAAAAGTGCTGGTAGAATTGTCTATTTACAACTCCACGATATTCTTGAACAGCAGTTCTCAAACTTTTTGGCCTTTGGCTTCTTTACACTTAAAATTATTGAGGAAATTCTAAAAAAAACTTTTTTTTTAGGTTATATCTATCCATATTTACAGTAGCACAAATTAAAACTGAGAAATATTTAAAATATTTTTCATTTAAAAATATATTTATTGCATGTTAGCATAAATAACATATTTTACAGAAATAACTATATTTCCCCCAAAAAAGAGACAAGTAGTATCATTTTGCATTTTTGTAAATTCCTTTAACATCCAGTTTAATAAGAGACACTGAATTCTCATATTGGCTTCTACATTCAATCAAATGTTATGTGTTTTTTTGGTTGAAGGATATGAAGAAAATCAGGGCTCACACAAATATGTAGTAGGAAAGGAAAGAGGGTTTTAATAGCATTTTTATATATTTGTGGATTTCTTCCTTTGACACTACATCAAAACTCAAATGGTAGTTTCATAAAGCTAAGTTTCAATAAGTAATCTGAAAACACATCAATTAATTTCGCATACTCTGTAACATTAAAATCCGTTGGGCTTTTCTTGCACTCTAAATGGATCTTTTACACATGAATGATTTTGTAACATCATGAGATGATCATTTAGAAAACACTGCTTCACTGAGTTATGCAGATCTTCAAAATGTTGGCAGATTTTATTACATAATATCAAAAAATATAACCACTGATCTCATCATAAAAGTCTAATGAGTATTGGAAAAATCAAGATCACATATCTGATGCAAGTTTTTAAAAATTCTTCTAATTTTCACTTGAAAGCTTGAGTGACAACTCATTTAATTTGTTTTTGAGAAAACATCTGTCAAATGTCCAAGTTTGAAGAACTACAGTTTGTCAGGTGATCTCTCAAAGTGGACATTTTAAATTTCACGAAAAGGTGGCTATGTTACTAGGTTCGTGCAAAAGTAATTGTGGTTTTTGCCATTACTTTTAATGGCAAAAGTAATGATATTGAAAGTAATGGCAAAAACTGCAATAACTTTTACACCAACCTATAGCTTTCAACTCAAAGCGCACACAAATGCTTTAAACATCTCTCCATCCCATTTTGTTACTCCAAATATCTAAAAAGGTGTACTGTAGGATGAGTTAATAAAACTAGAATTTTACTCTTTCATAAGGAATATTCCTAAGTAAAACTGACATTTTTGAAAATGTGCAATTGTATTAGTCTGTTCTCACACTGATAAAGCTGGAAACCATCATTCTCAGCAAACTATCGCAAGAACAAAAAACCAAGCACCGCATGTTCTCACTCATAGGTGGGAATTGAACAATGAGAACACTTGTACACAGGAAGGGGAACATCACACACCAGGGCCTGTCATGGGGTGGCGGGAGGAGAGAAGGATAGCATTAGGAGATATACCTAATGTAAATGATGAGTTAGTGAGTGCAGTACACCAACATGGTATACATATGTAACAAACCTGCATGTTGAGCACATGTACCCTAGAACTTAAAGTATAAAAAAAAAAAAAAAGACATACCCAAGACTGGGTAATTTATAAAGAAAAGAGGTTTAATTGACTCACAGTTCCACATGACTGGGGAGTCCTCACAATCACGGCAGAAGGCATGAGGAGCAAAGTCACATCTTACATGGCAGCAGGCAAGTGAGCTTGTGCAGGGGAACTCACATTTATAAAACTATCAGATAGCTGGGCGCTGTGGCTCACGCCTGTAATCCTTGCACTTTGGGAAGCCGAGGCAGGTTGATCACGAGGTCAGGAGTTCGAGACCAGTCTGACCAACATGGTGAAACACTGTCTCTACTAAAAATACAAGAATTAGCTGAGCATGGTGGCGCATGCCTGTAATCCCAGCTACTCAGGAGACTTGAGACAGGAGAACCACTTGAACTCGGGAGGCGGAGGTTGCAGTGAGATGAGATTATGCCACTGCACTCCAGCCTGAACGACAGAGTGAGACTCTGTCTCTAAAATAAAATAAAATAAAATAAAATAAAACCATCGGATCTGATAAGTCTTATTCACTACCAGGAGAACTTATGGGGGAAACAGCCCCCATGATTAAATTACCTCCCACCAGATTCATCCCATGACACAGGGGGGGTTATTACAATTCACGGTAAAATTTGGCTGGTGACACAGAGTCAAACCATATCAGTGGCAATGAAGAATACCATACCTACTAATCGAGTTAGTGAAACTGCCTTGATTCATGTGCCAGAAGTGTTACACACCACAGCTGTCACACCATCAGAACAAATGTAAACACAATGCAAAAGATAAATATCACCTCAGTATTATTATATTGTAAAAATAGTTATGACTTCATAGACATCCTAAAAGGGTCTTGAGTACCCCAGGAATCCATGAACCACATTTTGACAATTGCTAGTCTGGAGAATTCCAGTGCTATTTAGTTGGACCACTCTGAAGGAGGAAAAAAAACTATAGCCTCTTTAGAAGAGCTGAATGTCTTCTGTTTCAGCTTTCCTTGCAGGATCTAGCTTAGGACTGGAAATTGGGGTTCTCTACTTGACTGACACTATGAGGAATATTATCAAAATATAGAAAAAACAAATAAGACAAATTTAGCTCCCTTTTTTCTAAAACAAAACAACAGAGTAGCCCTTATATTTCTGAACCCCTAAAACTCCATTAGTGTTCTAACAAATTCTATGTCACTCTGTACAAAGCTCTATACACAGTGAAATAATTAAATAAGAAAAAATCAAAATAATGACATAATTTAGAAAATTGTTCATCGTGACAAACCATGAACTTTGCTCTATCATTTTGAACTTGCCTAAGCATGTTCACTATTTTTCTACAAAATGTTATGTACATATACCTTAAATGTTCTGAAAAATACCTTATTTTACAGATAACATAAACTGAAGCTCAAGGAATTTCTATTTAAATATTATAATTTTAGAACTGAAACAGTCCTTCAGTTCACCTAGTTCAACCTTCCTCCTAAGTAAACTTCATGCTTCTTACATGGTCTTCCTGGCTTGCCTTGAACCCCACCAATAGCAGGTAGCTCCCTGCCTCTAGAGGTGTTATTGCATTCCATACTGGACATCACCAGCAATTCCGATCTTTCTCTTTAGATTGAGATAAAGCAAGTCCTAGATATACTTTCCGATTCAGCGTAATATTTCTATTTCCTAGGAATATGTTAGCTTTTCCACAGTCAAAACATCATATTAGCTTGTAGTGACCAGGTGACTTGTAAAACCCATAAGTCTTTCACATGAATTGTCAAGTCTACCCTAGGTCACCTTTGGATTATCCTGCTGATAGTTTCCTCTAATGTTAAGGATTTTTGGTTTGTTTGTTGTTTTTTATGTTTAATAATTTCATATCAAGTTACATAATGATTTGTATTAATCATTAATGGTAACGTTTTAAAATTAAATTTCATGTAGCTCACCTTGGCCCATAGTCTAATGTCTTGTGATCATTTCAATTTTTGATTTATTCAACACTGATAGTACCTACACACAATTTATATCATCAGCAATCTTGGTTTAGAGGCCAAACATATCTTCATCTAATTTTCTTTTTAATAGCAGTAATAACAGGGAGAAGAACATAGGACTGTGGCTGTGACATGATACTAGAGATACTCATTTGTTAAATCACTTTTGTTACAATTTCACAGTAGTGTTCTAGGCCGTTAGCATGAGTACACTAATCTATACACATTGAGCTTGAAGGATTCAACCACCAACAATCCCATGTAATTCATTCATACTAAAAGCTCTATTAGCAACATTATTCTTATGGCTATTACTATTATGCTTCTTATTAAATATTTTTTCAGAGAGTCAGTACTGGAATGTTTTTCTCCTCAGTCCTATTTCAGAGGCTTTCTCATAATATCACAATGACTTTTGAGGAGAGAAGCCAATGAGCTATCTCTTGAATTCTTACATGGTCTATGAATGCTGAATTGATATCAATCAAGGGAAGATATCAGGAAATGTGTTTCTATGTTTTATCTTTATTTATAGCAAGGCATCTGTAGCAAGGATCTGTAGGTAGAGACAGATCCATTTCTGAATTCCAGCTCAACCAACCAGTATCTTTCAATCTACTAAATTGTCATGAACTTCAAAAGTTATGGTGAGAATTTAATATGAAGTATTCAGTACCTAATACAGTGCCTGACACATAGTAGGCACTCAATGAATGATGATGTTTATTACTCAATGTTAATATTTATTATTCAATTGTATAGAAATATTTGAAAACTAAATAATGAAAATGGAAATAAAATAAATATCTAAATCATGTTTTTTCAGTAAAAAGGTTTAGCTTAAAAGAGAGAGAAAGTTTGAAAACTAAAGTGTTTGCAATTTCCTTCTATTTGTATATATTCAAAACTAATTGATGATATTTCATCGGTAAGCAAAAGAATTTCCAAAACTAATCTCACGCACAAGAAGTCAAGCTTTGATATGTATAATTTGTAGACCTATAGGAAAAACATTGACCAAATAATATTAAGACCAGCAGGAGAAATTTTCTACAGAAATTTCTTCTACCTACAGTCTGAAGCTGTAGGCCAAAAAATCTGAAAAGCCCAGATGTCCTTTATGTGATGTATAATGATGTCATTATAGAATACAAAATGAACCACAGTAGCAAAGAATGAGGAGCCTCCCTATTTATAGTCACATTTGCTGGCATATGTTATCTGTAATTCCACAGGCTGAAATTCAGGAAGATGAAATAGATGTCATTATTACTTATATGAAAATCACTCATTTTTCCCCCCAAAACATGAATTCTGTATTTGAGATTTATGGCTGTCATATTTAGAGTAAAATGGGATCTGTTATTTCCTGGCATTTGGATTCTCTATCTATAAGCTACCTTTACAATTTATTCTCTTTATTCTTTGTGTACTAGGGTCTCTGTAAGTAGCCTTAAATTTGGATACATGGTTTTCACCCTGATTAATTTTATTCATGTATCTATTCATGTATTCATCACTTCATTCATTTATATGTCCATCCAATTATTCATTGAGTGATTGCCATATGCTTGTCTGTGGGGACACCAAGTATAATACAGAAACCCACTATATATTGAATTTGTTTTAAGAAAAGGGAAGCCAATATTTTTTCAAATACTTAAATAAAAGACTGAAATAAAAATATACCAAAATGTTAATTAATAGTGATTGTCTTGAGTAGTATTTTTACTAAACTTTTCTTATCTATCTATATTTTCTACCAAAACACAATGATTTGAAATTTTCTAGTTTAAAAGGAGACTCTATTTTCAATCAAGTCATATAACAGTAAATACTATGATGAGATGAAAATTATACATATGAGAAAATATACTTCAATAATAAGTAGTACAGTGGGCTGGATAACCAGTTTCCCAAAGGTTCAACAAGTTCATTGATCATCTTGCAGATCAGGTATGTTTTGTCCTTCTTCCATATTAATAGCATAATATTCTTTTATTTTCTTCGTGTAATTTATAATGACCATATGTCTGAGTAGTGATCTGTGCTCACCTGTACTATAAATACTTGATCTCATAGTCCCATATAGAAATCAGAACTCATCAGATCATGTGATATGATTTGGGGTTCAAAACATGTGTCCCCTAAGGGATGTAAATTGGATTAGCTTTCCTGGGAACTTGATTCCATATCCCAGTGAGAGAGGTGGAAGATGGTTAAAAAAAAAAAATGTGGATGAAAACCAATATAAGGCTTCCACTAAGTTCTCTAGTCTTAATTTCATATTCATTTGAGAAGTGAAAACTGACTGTGAATCCATTAGTATTACTATAGGAAGATGCCAGAGCATTCCCTAGCCAGGAACTGAAGTCAGGAAGAACTATCAGGTTAAGAACATAACGCTATGTGGAATCATCTGATCTTACAAAACTGGAAAGGACTGAAGCTGCCACAAGGGGAATCAGCAGCTATCATGTGGTGAACTACCTTTTTATTTCTATCATCGTATTTTTTTTCTTTTGCTGCAATTTGCTAGATTAATGAACTTTAGGATACTTCCTTTCCCTGTGCCCTTCCACTGGAGAAAAGTAGGGGTTACTCTTAAATTTTCTAATATACTTATTTGGGTCTTTGTTTTTCTAAGTTTGAGGCAATTTGAGATTCCTTTCTTCCTCTTGAAAATGACATTGGTCTATTACCAGTTAACTCTCCACAGAACAAAGTACCCATGTTGTCACTGTGACCTATGTTGTACCCATGGTGTCACTGTGACCTATGATATTAGTCTTTTCATTTTATTCATACATATTTCTTCTGCATTATTTTTACATCCAGTAGTTAATTAAAACTATTATATTTTTTAGATTTAGTTTCTGTACCATATATACCTGTATTAGCCTGTCCTCATGCTGCTATAAGCACGTGCCTGAGACTAGGTAATTTATAAAGGAAAGAAGTTTAATTGACTCACAGTTCTGCATTGCTGAGGAGGCCTCAGGAAACCTACAATTACAATTATGATGCAAGGGAAAGCAAACACATCCTTCCTCATATGGCATCAGAAGAGAGAAGAATGAGATCCAAGCAAAGGGGGAAATCCCTTATAAAACCATCATATCTGGTGAAGACTTACCTACTATCATGAAAATAGCATGAGGGAAACTGCACCTATGATTCAATGACGTTGCACCGGGTCCCTCCCACCACACGTGAGGATTATGGGAGCTACAATTCAAGAAGAGATTTGGCTGGAGACACAGTCAAATTGTATCATTCCACCCCGGCCCCTCCCAAATATCATAGTTTCACATGTCAA
This sequence comes from Macaca nemestrina, assembly GCF_043159975.1. Lineage (NCBI taxonomy): Eukaryota > Metazoa > Chordata > Mammalia > Primates > Cercopithecidae > Macaca > Macaca nemestrina. The sequence goes on along the minus strand of NC_092126.1, from coordinate 28,493,755 downwards.
AAAACAAACCTGTGTTTCCAACAGTCCCCCAAAGTCTTAGCTCATTCCAGCCTTAACCCAAAACTCCAAGTCCAAAATCTGATTTGAGACAAGGCAAGTCCTTTCTGTCTATGAGCCTGTAAAATCAAAAGCAAGCTACTTACTTCCCAAATACAATGAGGGTACAGGCATTGGGTAAATACACCCATTCCAAATGGAAGAAGTTGGCCAAAACAAAGGGGCTATAGGCCCCATGCAAGTACAAAATCAATGAGCCAGTAATTAAATCTTAAAGCTCTGAAATGAACTCCTTTAACTCCATGTCTCACATCCAGGTCACACTGATGTAAGAGGTGGGCTCTCATGGGCTTGGGCAGCTTCACCCTTGTGGCTTTGCAGGGTACAGCCTCCCTCCCAGATGTTTTCAGGAGTTGGCATTGAGTGTCTGTGGCTTTTCCAGGTGCACAGTGCAAGCTGTTATTGTATCTACCATTCTGGAGTCTGAAAGATAGTGGCCCTCTTCTCAAAGCTCCACTAGGCAGTGCCCCACTGGGGACTCTGTGTGGGGGCTCCCACCCCACATTTCCCTTTCACACTACCCAAGCAGAGGTGCTCCATGAGGGCCCTGCCTCTGCAGCAAACTTCTGCCTGGACATCCATGCATTTCCATACATCCTCTGAAATCTAGGCAGAAGTTCCCAAACCTTAATTCTTGACTTCTGTGCACCTGCAGACTCAACACCACATGGAAGCTGCCAGGGCTTGGGCTTGCCCCTTCTGAAGCAACCACCCAAGCTGTATGTTCACCCCTTTTAGCCACAGCTGGAGTTGCTGGGTTGCAGGGCACCAAGTCCATAAGCTGCACACAGGAGGGGAGCCCTGGGCCCAGTACATGAAACCAGTTTTTCCTCCTAGGCCTCTTGGCCTGTGATAGGAGGAGCTGCTGTGAAGGTGTCTGACATGCCCTGGAGATATTTTCCCCATTGTCTCGGTGATTAACAGTGGGCTCCTCCTTACTTACATAAATTTCTGCAGCCAGCTTGAATCTCTCCCCAGAAAATGGGTTTTTATTTTCTATTATATTGTCAGCCTGCAAAATTTTCAAACTTTTATGCTCTGCTTCCTGTTGAATACTTGGCACTTAGAAATATCTCCCACCACATACCTTAAATCATCTATTTGAAGTTCAAAATTCCACAGTTCTACAGAGCAGGATGCTGCCAGTCTCTTTGGTAAAGCATAGCAAGAATAAACCTCATTCCAGTTTCTAACAAGTTCCTCATCTCCATCTAAGACCAACTCAGCCTAGACTTCATTGTCCATATCACTATCAGCATTTTAGTCAAAGCCATTTGTTCCAAACTTTTCCACATCTTCCTGCCTTCTGAGCCCTCCAAATCTCTAGGAAGTTCCAAATTTTCCCACATTTTCCTATCTTCTTCTGAGCCCTCCAAACTGTTCCAACCTCTGCCTGTTATCTAGCTCCAAAGTTACTTCCACATTTTTGGGTATCCTCATAGCAGCACCCCACTCCCTGCAGTACCAATTTACTGTATTAATCCATTCTCACAGTGCTAGAAGGACATACTCAAGACAAGGTAATTTATAAAGAAAAGAGGTTTAATTGATTCACAGTTCTGCATGGCTTGGGAGGCCTCAGGAAACTTAAAATCATGCTGAAAGGGGAAGCAAACACATCCTTCTTCACATGGTGGCAGGAAAAGGAAGAATGAGAGCTGAGCAAAGGGGAAGCTCTTTATAAAACCATCATATCTTGTGAGAACTTACTATCACAAGAATAGCATGGGGGAAACTGTACCCATGTTTCCATTACCTCCCACCAGCTCCCTCCCATGACACATGGGAATTATGGGAACTACAATTCGAGATAAGATTTGTGTGGGGACTACTCAAACCATATCAATATTCAATTCCTTGTAGCTCCCTTTAGTGATTATTTTTCTTCTTGATAAAGAAAACTATTCAATACAGTAGTCCCTCCTTATGTGTGAGGCACAAGTTTCAAGAACCCCAGTGAATGCCTGAAACCATAGGTGGTACCAAACCCTATATATACTATATTTTCCCCAGAAAATACATAGCAATGTTAGAATTTAATTTATAAATTGGGCACAGTAAGAGATTTAAAACAATAACTACTAATAAAATAGAACAACTATAATAATATTCTGTAATAAAAGTTATGTGATTGTGGTCTCTTTCTCTCTCTTTTGCTCTCAAAACATTTTATTGTATTATTGTGTACCCAGGTATTTTCCAACTGCATTCCACCTGAAACAGTAGAAAGCAAAACTGCAGGTAAATGGTGACCACTGCATCTTTTTAAATGAAAAACTGTGGTTAGTAAACTCTCTTGGTCTTTGTATGTCGGAAATGTCTTTTTTTTACCCTCTCTTCCCTCTTTCATGATAATCTAGATGGATGTAAAAATTTAAGCCTAAGTTATTTTCCTTCACTATTTGAAGATATTTTATCATTGTTTTTGACATCTCTTGTTCATAATCCTGTTCATAATGGGTCTGTTGTCTCATTAATTGACATTCTAGGTGGTCCATCTATTCTCTGAGGCAGCTTTTAAGAACTTCTTTGTAATTATTTATGTTCTGAAGGTCCACTACCAAGCATTTGGTATGGGGTTTTTAACTGGCCAGAATTTAGCATGTCTTCCCTTTCTTTTTTCTTTTTAATTTTTGTGGGTACATAGTAGTTATATATATTTATGCGGTATATGAGATATTTTGGTATAGACATGCAATATTAAATAATCACATCATAAAGAATGTGGTATCCATCCCCTAAAGCATGCAAACAATCCAATTACACTCTTTTAGTTATTTTAAAATGTGCAATTAAGTTATGGACTATAGCACCCTGTTGTGCTATCAAATAGTAGGTCTTGTTCATTCTTTCTATTTTTTGGTACACATTAACCATCCCCACTTCCCTCCCCCAAGCCTGCCACTACCTTTCCCAGCCTGTGGTAGCCATCCTCCTACTTTCTGTGTCCATGAATTCAATTGTTTTGATTTTTACATCCCACAGATAAGTCAGAATATGTGATGTTTGTCTTTCTCTTCCTAACTTATTTCACTTAACACAATGATCTCCTGTTCCATCCATGTTGTTGCAAATGACAGAATCTCATGTTTTTATGGCTGTGTAAATGTACCACATTTTCTTTACTCATTCATCTGTTGATGGACACTTAGGTGCCTTCCAAATCTTAGCTGTTATGAACAGTGCTGCCACAAACATAAAAGAACAGATATCTCTTTGATATAATGATTTCCATTCTTTTGGTTATATACCCAGCAGTGGGATTGCTAGATCATATGGTAGCTCTACTTTTAGTTTTTTGAAGAATCTCCAAACTTTTCTCCATAATGACTTTACTAATTTACAGTCCGGCCAACAGTGTACTAAGGTTTGTTCCCTTTTTGGCACATTCTTGCCAGCATTTGTTAATGCCTGAATTTTTGATAAAAGCCATTTTAACTAGGGTATAATGATATCCCATTGTAGTTTTTATTTGCATTTTTTAGATAATGATGGTGAACACCTTTTCATATGTCTATTTCCCATTTGCATGTCTTCTTTTGAGAAATGTCTATTCAGATATTTTTTCCATTTTTAAATGGTATTATTAGATTTATTTCCTATAGGTTTGTTGGTACTCCTTATATATTCTGGTTATTACTCCCTTGTCAGATGGGTAGTATATTAGTCTGTTCTCATACTGCTATAAAGAACTGCCTGAGACTGGGTAATTTATAAAGGAAAGAGGTTTAATTGACTCACATTTCAGCATGGCTGGGAAGGCCTCAGGAAACTTACAATCATGGTGGAAGGTGAAGGGGAAGCAAGGCAGCTTCTTTACAAGCTGGCAGGAAGGAGAAGTGCTGAGTGAAGGGAGAAGAGCCCCTTATAAAATCATCAGATCTCATAAGAACTCCCCTACTATCACGAAAATAGCATGGGAGAAACTGCCCCAACGAATCAATTATTTACACCTGGTCTCTCCCTTGACACATGGGGACTATGGGGATAATGGGCCTTACAATTCAAGATGAGATTAGGGTGGGAACACAAAGCCTAACCATATCTTTCTGCCCCTGACCCCTCCCAAATCTCATGTCAATTTTACATTTCAAAACCAATCATGCCTTCCCAACAGTCCCCCAAAGTCTTAATTCATTCTAGCATAATCCAAAGTCCAAGTCCAAAGTCTCATCTGAAATAAGGCAAGTCCCTTCTGCCCATGAGCCTGTAAAATCAAAATCAAGTTAGTTACTTCCTAGATACATTGAGGGTACAGGCATTAGATAAATACCCCTGTTCCAAACGGGAGAAATTGGCCAAAATTAAAGGGCTACAGGTCCCATGAAAATCTGGAATTCAGCAGGGCAATCAAATCTTAAAGCCACTAAATGACTTCCTTTGACTTCATGTCTCGAATCCAGGTCACACTGATACAAAGGGTAGGCTCCCATGGTCTTGGGCAGCTCTGCCCTTGTGGCTTTGCAGGGTATAGCCCCCGTCCCAGCTGCTTTCATGGGCTGGCACTGAGTGATGTGGCTTTTCCAGGCATGCAGTGAGAGTTGTTGGTGGATCTATCATTCTGGGGGCTGGAGGATGGTGGCCCTCTTCTCACAGCTCCACTAGGCAGTGCCCCAATGGCAATTCTGTGTGTGGGCTTCAACGCCACATTTCCCTTCTGAGCCGATGGCCCCTTTCAGCCATAGCTGGGACGCAGGGCACCAAGTCCCAAGCAGCACCCAAGCAAGGCACTTGCACAAAGAAGCAAGGCCATTTTGTAGTTTGCAAATATTTTCTCCCACTCTGTGGGTTGTCTCTTCACTTTGTTGGTGTATCTTTTGCTGCACAGAAGCTTTTTAACTTGATGTGATACCATTTTTCTATTTTCGCTTTGGTTGCCAGTGCTTGTGGGGTATTATTCAAGAATTTTTTTGCCCAGACCAATATCCTGGAGATTTCCCCCAATATCTTCTTCTAGTATTTTCATAGTTTGAAGTTTACACTTCAGACTCAGTTAAAGACTAAGTTAGAATTAAGACTATGATAAAGTTAGATAAAGATTAGACTAGTTATGTTTAAGTTTTTAAGACTTACATCATTAACTTGGATTAATATTGGCATAAATAAAGCATTTAATTTTAAAGACTTAGATTTAAGATTTTAATCCATTTTTATTTGAGTTTTATATATGGCAAGAGATAGGGGTCTAGTTTCATTCTTCAGCATATGGATATCCAGTTTTCCCAGCACCATTATTGAAGAGACTATCTTTTTCCTAGTGTGTATTCTCAGCAATTTTGTAGAAAATAAGTTCACTGTAGGTTTGTGGATTTGTTTCTGGGTTCTCTATGTTGTTCCATTGTTCTATGTGTCTGCTTTTATGCAAGTACCATGTTGTTTTGTTTATGCTAGCTCTGTAGTATGACCTGAAGTCAGGTAGTTTGACTTCTTCCATTCCAATTTGGATGCCCTTTATTTGTTTCTCTTGTTTGATTGCTCTAGTTAGGACTTCCAGTACTATGTTGAATAACAGTGGTGACAGTGGACATTCTTGTCTTCTTCGACATCCTTGGAGGAAAGATTTTCAGTTTTTCCCCAGTCATTAGGATACTAGCTGTAGTATCCTAATGGACACATATGGCTTTCATTATGTTGAGATATGTTCCTTCTATACACAGTTTTTTAGGGGTTTATTATAAAGGTGTGTTGAATTTTATCACATGCTTTTTCAGCATCCAAAATGATTATATGGTTTTTACCCTTTATGCTGTTGATATGATGTATCACACTGATTTGTGTATGATGAATTATCCTTCCATCTTAGGGATAAATCCCACTTGGTCATGTTAAATGATCTTTCTAATGTAGTTTCCAATTAAGTTTGCTAGTATTTTCTTGAGAATTTTTCATCAATATTGACTGGAGATGTTGGCCTGTAGTTTTTGGTTTTTGTGTGTTTTTTTAATGTGCCTTTGTGTGGTTTTGGTATCAAGGTAAGACTGGCCTCATAGAGAGAGTTTCAAAGTATTCTCTTTGCCTCTATATTTTGAAATAGTGTGAGTAGGATTAGTATTAGTTCTTTAAATGTTTGGTAGAATTCAGCAGTGAAGCCATCAAGTCCCAGGCCTTTCTTTACTGGGAGTTTTTATTATAGCTTCTTTGCTGCTATTTGTTATTGCTCTGTTCAGGTTTTAGACTTCTTCCTGGTTCAATCTTGGTAGGTTGTATGTGTCTAGAAATTTGTTCATTTCTGCTAGATTTTCCAATTTATTGACATATAGTTGTTTATAGTAGCCACTAATGATCCTTTGAATTTCTGCAGTATCAGTTGGAGTGTCTCCTTTTTCATTTCTGATTTTATTTTGATCTTCCCTCTTTTTCCTTATTTGGTCTGGATAAAGGTTTGTCAATTTGTTTCACTAAAAAAAAAAAAAAAAAAAAAAAAAAAAAAACTTTTTACCTCCTTGATCTTTTGTATTTTGTTTCACTTCAATTTCATTTATTTGTGTTCTGATCTTTATTATTTGTTATGTTTTACTAATTTTGGGTTTGGTTTGCTCTTGCTTTTCTGATTCTTTAAGATGCATCTTTAGATTGTTTACTTGAAATTTTTCTTCTTTTTTAATGTAGGCATTTATAGCTATAAACTTCCCTTTGAGTACTGCTTTTGCTGTATCCCATAGGTTTGGATATGTTGTGTTTCCATTGACATTTTTTTAAGAAATTTTTCAATTTTTTTCTTAATGTCTCCATTGTCCCACTAGTCATTCAGGAGCATATTGTTTACTTTCCATGCATTTATATAGTTTCTTAAATTCCTCTTGTTATTAGTTTCTAATTTTGCTCCATAGTGGTCTAATTTTACTCCATTAGTTTCTAATTTTACTCCATAGAGAAGATGCTTGATATTGTTTTGATTTTTGAATGTTTTAAGACTTGTTTTGTGACCTAACAGATGGTTTACCCTTCTGAGTGATCCATGTGCTGACGAGAAGAGTCTGTATTCTATAGCTATTGGATGAAATGTTCTGTAAATATCTATTAGGTCCATTAGGTCTAGATTAAGTCTAACGATTCTTTGTTGATTTTCTGTCTGAAAGACCTGTCCAGTGCTGAAAGTCGTTTTGAAGTCTCCAGCTATTATTGTATTGGGAATTATTTCTCTCTTTGGGCTCTAATATTTGTTTTATATATCTTGGTGTCTAGTGTTGGGTGCATATATATTTATTTATAATTGTTATATCTTCTTAACGAATTGACATCTTTATTATTATATAGTGACCTTCTTTGTCTCTTCTTAGTGTTTGTCTCAAAATCTATTTTGTCTGATATAAGTATAACTATTCCTGCCATTTTTTGGTTTCCACTGGCATGGAATATCTTGCTCCATCCATTTATCTTTAGTCTGTGGGTTTCTTTATAGGTGAAGTGCATTTCTTATAGGCAACAGATCAAGGGATCTCATTTTTTTCACCTAGTCAGCCTTGTATGTCTTTTGATTGGAGAGTTCAGTCCATTTACATTCAATGTTATTATTGATAAATGAGGACTTCTGCCATTTTGTTATTTGTTTTCTGGTTGTTGTGGTCTTCTCTTCCTTCTTTCCTTCCCGTCTTCCTTTAGTGAGGGTTATTTTCTCTGGTGATATGATTTAGTATCTTGCTTTTAATTTTTATGTATCCATTGTATTCTTTTTTGGTTCAAGATTACTATGAGGCTTGCAAATACTATCTTTCAACCCATCATCTTAACCTGATAACAAGTTAACACTTTTTGTATAAACAAACAAAGATGCAAAAAGAAAACTAATAAAAAGTCTATACCTTAATTTGGCTCCCCCAACTTTTTAACTTTTTATTATTTCTACTTATATTTTATTGTACTGTCTATGTCTTGGAAAGTTGTTGTAGTTATTATATCTTTTACTGGTTTATCATTTAGTCTTACTTAGGATAAGAGTAGCTTACACACCACAGTTATAGTGTTATGATATTCTGTGTTTTTCTGTGTACTTACTATTACCAATGAGTTTTCTATGTTTAGGAGATTGCTTATTGCTCAACAATGTCCTTTTCTTTCTCACGGAAGTACTCCCAAGGACTCTTCAGTTAGCAGGGATAAATGTTGCCAGAACTGGGTCCTCCCCTTCAAGGCAGTGGGTTTGCTTCTGGTTCAGGGTGCATCTAGAAATGTTGTGCAGAGACAACGTGAGGGCCTGGAACAAGGGCCTCATGACTCTAACCAATGCTTTATCCTGCTGTGGCTGAGCTGGTGTTCAAGATGCAAGACAAAGTCTTTCCCACTCTTCCCTCCCCTCTCCTCAAACAGAAGGAAGGGATCTCTTTTGTAGCCATAAGCTATGCAGCCTTGAGTTAGGAAAGGGGTGAAGGTAGTGCTCAATAAGCCACCTGAGCTGGTGTCTCAGTAGATTTCATATCGCCCCAGTCCACTGTCCCTGGGCCCAGTTTAGCACTAGGACTTATCTAAGAGTTGCAATCTTGTGGCCTAGACTGCCTTTCAAGTTTATTTAGAGACCCAAAGAAATTTAGCCTATGGTGCTGAGGTTTGCAGGAACTCTAGCTCTGACAAGAGTTCCCCTCAGTCTAAGTCTGGCTTAAATGCTCCCTCCACAGGTGAGCATCAGCTGACTTTGGTTCACTTTTTCTTTCTGCTTTAACAGTACAGCACTGAATTCAATGCCTCACAATTGTTGTGCTCTCCCTCTTCTAGTGCCCAGAGCTGCTCTTCATACTACAACTGCTGTAAGGTGGAGGAGGGGTGGCATTGGCAATTTAAGACTGTTTTTTCTTTTAATTTCTTCAGTGCTTCTTATAGTGACATGATGTTAAAACCAGGTATTATGAGGGTTCACATGGTTGTTGGTTCTTATGAAGGTGCTTTTTTCTGTGTAGATAGTTGCTAAATTGGTATCCTTGCTAGGAGGATGACCAACGGAGTGTTCCATTCCACCATCTTGCTCTGCCCACCAAGTGAGTTTCTTCCTAAATATTTGTGTCTGTCTTCAATTCTTTCACTGGTGCTTCAAATCTTATTTATCTAAAACTTTCTTCATTCTCTCCAGAATCCTAGCAGGCATATGTTGAAAGTTCTCAATGTATTTTCTATATCTTTCAACTGCTCTTTCATACATGATATCTGCCTCTCTCTACTGCATTCAAAGTGAAACACTCAGAACTCCTTTCTATTTCTATAATTCTTTATCTGTGTTCAGTCTAGAGTTTGTTTGATTGATTGAGTTTATTTTTAACTTTTACTAATTCCTTTTCTATATATGTAATTCTCTTTCATAATATCTGTGATTTCTTGTCTTTTTAATTGAAGGGGCCCATCACAATAAATATACAAATTTTAATGTCTTATCACATAGATCTGTAACATTAATTTTTACCTGGAATGAGTAAACGTTTTTATTATTGGCAATTTTTCTTTGTAACAAGGTTAATAATAGTACATTCCAGAAAATAGACATGTGTTTATTATTATTTCTTCTCTAGCACTCTTCCGATAAAATAGTTTTTTCACTCATTAACAAGGAAGTCAGAACTGCTCTCATTCAAAAGAATAAAGACAAAATCTGAGGTGACGTAGACGGTTTCTTCCAGATGAAATAACATTCTCCTTAATTTATCCTTGTCTTAAATTTTGTTTTTTCTAATGAAGTCTACATTGCTAAAATAAATGAAATGAGAGGTTAGAGCCACTACAGCTGTGAATAATCTCACACAACGTTGGCGTCTATGAAAACTATTAAAAATAAGATTCCTGCTATAGGAAGAATCACACATTTGATCTGAAACCATTTATCCCGTAATCTCCATTACATTGATCACTCTCTTCTTTTTTCTGTGGTAAACACCACATTATTTATATTTTGCCAGGTACTCTGGTATAAAGGCAAACTCTGGGAGTATAAACACTGTCAGAAGTCATCCTGGTGAGACTAAACTGTTTTCATAATAAATAATGATTCCTCTACCAGGTGCCACACAACCTCATAAATTCAAGGGAAGCATTGTGGTTGCCATAATCGTTAAAAAATACTGATCAAACATTTCAGGCAGCAGATTTTTCTATTCAGCCCTGCAGTCAGAGTAAACTGCCATATCACTTACTTTACCAATTCCCACAATTAAGAGTATTGCCATTCTGTGTTTTTGTCCATAACAGGTGTATCTGTAAGTAATGCCATAACAGGTAAGGCTACTGGTTCAGCAAACAAAATATTTCTGTAACTATAGTATTAAGAAAAGTTGTAAATGGATATTGTAGCTTCTCTCTTTAAAATCAGTTAAAAGTATTGGACAAATGCTTTGAAGATCTTGACTTTCCCTGGAAAACATACTGTGGATTTATAACTAATTAGTTTATCCAAACTTTTTGTAAAATTGTTTTCAGGTAGATTAATCGGTTGCTGATCATACATTCTATAAAATAAATAGAAATTTTTAAATTCCAAAATTGCCAAGGTACAATTTTATATTCGCTAGTTTTGTCAATTATATTATGCATGAATAGCTACATAGCTACTTGGACTAACTTTGCTGTTGCTGGTCAATCTGATAGATAATTTTTAGATTATTCATACAACAAATATTTATTTGTCATTTACTATGTAGTGGACACTGTCTCTGCTGTTGCTGGATCTTTCAGATTCCCTTCACAGTTTCTGTGCAGTAGTCTTCCAACATCTGTGTGTTTTATTTTTATGTCTTGCCTCTGCTACCCTCTTCAGAAAACTTCACTGTGCTACCAGAGCCACTTTACGTGCTTTTCCTGCAAGGCGTGAGAGTTTATATCTCCCAGGAATGGCTCATTTCTAATGACTGAGCAGTGGATTGCTAACTCCCTTGACTTCAACTGGGAACAACTCAGGGGCATAAGACTCCAGAGCTCTCAGTGGGATCAGGGTAAGGCTGGGACATGACCTGAAATTGCACCTTTGCTTGGCTTCCTTCCCCTGCCTTTCTTGATCCCCCAACTCTCTTTCCCCTGCAAACACTTTCTTGGGAAATCATCTACACATGTTTCCTCACCCTGGTGTCTGCTCCTGGAGCAGAAGACATACCATGTGTCAGACTTGGGGCTGGATGCTAAGAATATAAAGAAAAACAAATCAGACACGGACACTGCTGCTTAAAACTCACAGTCCAAGGAAGAAGATGAAAATCGAATGAACATTAATGTAAAACATGAGAAGCACTCTCTCAGGAGACAAACTGCTTTGGGAGAAAAAGTACATAATCCTTTAGGGTAGTAGTGGTCAAAAAAGGTTTACTGGAGGATATGGCTGAGACCTGAAGGCTAAACAGGGTGTATGCAGTCAAAGGAAACACGGAAAAGTGCAAAGGGAATGCAGGAGAGAGTACACAGTGAGATCATTTAGTGCGGAAATCTATACACAGACTATGTGTTATTGTATTTTCCTGTAAATTCAAGAATGAATTATAAGTAAGAGTTAATGCAATGAAACCTTCTAGAATGGTCTTCCTTGCCTTCACCAAATACATTTGTGTAATTCTGTTTCCGTACTTCATGTACTTTACAACATAACAGGAGAGTCTTGACAAGAATTATATTAATTAGTACCTATTGAAGTTAACAAGTCAAGACCTCAAAGAAGTTCAATGCAATAAAGAATCACTTTGGACTACGGTGGTCCAGATATGGTTCAGTCATTTAGCCCAACATAGGCAGGATGTTAATTGATAGGGAGAAGTGAAGACCACATTCCAGATGGTAAGCCCAAGAGGAGGAAATGATAAGATCATACTCAAAGAATGGAGAGATAGATTTCAGCCCAACTTCAACACCCTTCTCTGTGGGCATGTTCCCAGACTCATCCAAGTAGCTAATTACCCTTTCTTGATACACATCTATACACACGTTTTTTTTCTGCAACCCCTTTTTGAACTCCGACTTCTTCAATAGACTATGAGTTCTTCACAAAGGAAGAGATACTTATCTTTAATAAACCCAATCATCAGCACATAGAATGTGTTCAACAATGTCTATTGGATGAAATACCTCAAATATGAAATTAACGTTTTTCTTTAAAAATGATCAAACAAAACTCTAAGTGTAGACTTTCCAATTCGAGATCTTACTAAGAAGAAAGATAGTTTCAGGCACAATTATTTAGGTAAGAGTTTCTCAATAGCAACACTATTGACATTTTGGTGGATAATTCCTGATTGTGTGCTGTCCTGTGTATTGTAGGGTGCTTAGCAGCACTCTTGGCCCCTACTAATTAGATGCCTGTAGCAACCCTTTTCCCCAGCTGTGACATCAAAGATATCTCCAGACATTGCCAAATGTCTCTAGGGAGAGGGTAGAAGGATAATTGCCTCAGTTGAAAATAACTAAATTAGATTATCCCTTTCCACTCTGGGAACCAAGAGTGTTCAGGCTCCAGCAGTCTGGTGGTCAGAGAGGCAGGTCTCATGAAGACTTATCTCCAAGAGAATTGACATGCCACAGATGAAACCTTACATCACAAGTGGCTTCTTCTGGAATTTCTCCTTGCCAAGACTTCACTGATCTGCCAAAAGAATCCACACTTTCTCACCTATGGCTATTTTAGGATACTGGATTTGGATTGCTTGGTTTTTGTTCAGGGGGTTCATTAGAGAGAGCCTTTTCCTGGCTTTTTCTCTCACATTTCCTATAGAAGTCCAAGATATCTTGTTTGCAAGCATTAGGATTTGATTCTGTATAAATAAAAAAATAATTTGTTGAAAGATTATCAGGAAAGTTATTAGGAAGAGAGCACACAGTCAATGGGAAGACAGAAAAAACAGACAGAAAATAGTTAAGAACTATTTTAAGAACTGAGGGGCCGGGCGCGGTGGCTCAAGCCTGTAATCCCAGCACTTTGGGAGGCCGAGACGGGCGGATCACGAGGTCAGGAGATCGAGACCATCCTGGCTAACACGGTGAAACCCCGTCTCTACTAAAAAATACAAAAAACTAGCCGGGCGCGGTGGCAGGCGCCTGTAGTCCCAGCTACTCGGGAGGCTGAGGCAGGGGAATGGCGGGAACCCGGAAGGCGGAGCGTGCAGTGAGCTGAGATCCGGCCACTGCACTCCAGCCTGGGCGGCAGAGCGAGACTCCGTCTCAAAAAAAAAAAAAAAAAAAAAAAAAAAAAAAAAAAAGAAGAACTGAGGGAGATTTCTTTTCAGGCTAATACTGCATTATAGGAACAGTCTGATTAGAATGAAGCTGTTGGGGTCACAATTATTGGGCACTTTTGTTTCCCCCGGACACTTAACCCCAGATTATGAATATTTTCCTATCTCATTATGATTTTCCATCATTCCCTCACTGCAGGCTGTGACAAATTTGACTTGTGCTTACTAGCACTTGCATGTAGAATACAGGAAGCCTTGGATGTAGTCAGATTACCCTTGATTTATTCTCAGATGACCCTTGATCCATTCTTCTGTCTTTTTAAGTCTTTCTCCTAGTGGCTAAACTGATTCATTGCAATAGCATTGCGGTGCTATAGGCCTGTAGTCCATTCATTCACTCAGAAAACATGTACTGAGTGTTCATCATGCTAAGCTCAGCGCCAAACACTACAGAAGCAAAGTGAGTAAACCCAGCCCCTGTACTTGTGCAGCGTGTAGTCTGGCAAGAAAGACAGACATTAATCAAATAATCACAGAAAGTAATATTAAATTGTATAAAGGAAAAATATATAAAGAATACGTATCATGTGAAATCCTGTATTTAGAAGGCTCACCATAAATAATAGTCAAGAAGTCAGTGAAAGTTTCTCTGAGGGAGTAGTACCTGAGGGGACCGAAGAGATGAACAGAGATGAAGCAGTAGAAGAAGATAAGAGGGAGCAGTCCACAAATAATAAAAAACCTGTTCAAAGCTCCAGCGGCAGGAAGAAATGTGGCAAATTCAAGAGAATAAAAAAGTGAGGCCAAAAGAGAGCATACGCAGTTACTCTCTGAATCACTAGCTTTGCTCAATCAAATGTATGTCAAGGCAAGAGTACTAATTAACTAAGAAAAAAAGTCATTTTGACTGGTTATAAAGAAATCATTGAAACATACGTGAGGAGGTGGCCGACTGGAAGATTCTTGCTGAACTCAGTCACGATTTAAATCTCATTGCTGGTTCAGGAACTGATTCCTCTGGTCATTTATGGAAAAGCAAGACTTTAGTGTACCCACACGATGCAAACAAACTTCCTTCTGAATTCAGTTGCTATGACTAGCTGATTTCCACTTACTTCACGAGAGAAAGGGAACTCAGTAGAACTAGGAGGTTCTACCAGGTAGAAATATGTAGGTTTACTATATGTAAATCTGATGCCAGGATCATGCGTGCTGAATTGAAACTGGAAAAATTTTGCCTCTACAGAAATCCCGCTAAAATCTCAAACAGCCCTTAGAGAAACAGAGTAAGCCTTTCACTTGAACGCCTGTGACTGGCTCTTGTGACCCAGTGAAGAATGATTTAAAGTAAAGTAGTTTGTCTCAGGTAAGACAAAAGCTCAGTTTCTTCACAGCTGAGCATCTGAAAGCAAGGCTGAAAGAATACAAGGCACAGCCAATGTTTCGTCTTCATTTTCACCTCCTCAGCCCAGCTGTCTTCCCCCGTGGTGCTGGTGTGATGGTACAGCCAGACTCATCTCCCTGAATGCCTGGCTCTCTACCTCTCCTGGCGTAAGAAGAGCCAGCTCCATGGAAACTGAAATAAGCAGGTGTTTGAGTCTCATTTAAAACAGGAAATTCCACTTTGATGCTACCAACGTATTTTCTAAGATTTTTTTAAAAAGAGAATGAGAAAAGGAAAGCTGCCACCAGCGGCTCCTGCTGCAAAAGGTCAATGACTTTATAAATGGCCTTACCGTGATGCTTTTAAGAAAGATTTTCATAGTTGGAAGCAGTTGCCACTCACCTCTCCAACCTGGCTCTATCCCTTGGAAAGAGGCAAAGCCTGAAACTGTCTGATAAAGAAACAATTGGAAAATTAAGGCCGATGTGTCACATCTTTTGCTATGTCAGTTTTGTGGATTCTAAATCCCTGTTTGGAGGAAACAGGCGATCAAAGACAGAACAACAGAGCTAGAAATTAGTGAAGCAGAGTTAAGTGAGAGAGAAAAAGAAAAAGTGAAAGGAAGGTAAAAGCAGTTCAGTGGGTGATGAAGGCACAATGTAAGAGAAGGAATGAGGAGACCAGAGATATAAAGATGAAGGCAGAAGCAGAGTGAGAAAGAGTCCAAGGCAAACAGGGATGGAGAGAGGCAAAGACAGAGACAGTTGAAAAACAAAATGAAACAGAGCTAGAAAGGAAAGGAACACTTGTAATGGGCAAGAGGTAAATATGAAAGACTATTTCTTCAACAAGGATCTATTGGGCAGATTCGATGTGAGGTCTCTGCATTAGCAGGCACTTGGACTGTAAAGATAAATCAATTAAATAAGCCATTTCAATGAATAGTAGTGATAGGAAAATTGAGTACTCTCTGGGAAGAAGGACAGAGCAGGAATTCCCAGCTTAGTATATATAAGTGATCTGTTACCCTTTGCGAAAAGATATAGATCTTTTCTTTTAATAAGTGTATAAGAAAAGGCAGCTCAGCAGTTTCAAAACAATGGGTTCATTTGTACTACTAAAACCCAGTTTTTAAGCTGTATAGTATCTGATTTGCAGCCTTCCTAGATACTCTTCTTTGAACTGCTATTTCTTTACATCAAAGTTGTCACTAGCCCACACCGCAACTGTGCAAATTAAAAGACAAACAAACAAAACACTTCCTTTCTTCAAGGCAATCTACTTCCATCTATTGGAAAATCCTCAGAACAAACTGGCTTTCTTAGAGCGAAATGCTTTCCTGCTATCTGTCAAAAAATTGGTAAATATAAACACCTTTTGTGTGCAATGTGAATGGTGACTCATGATGTGTGCTCTTGTGCAATGCCAGTCTATGCAACCATCAACAGCTCTACCTTGAATGCTCTCCCTTAGGCCAGGGCTTCAGAATAAAAATAAAGGAAAAGTTTCTGCATTATGCTTGTTCAGGACTTCTAAATCAGAAGTCTAAAGGTGGATGTGTCCCATAGCTATGCTTGCTTTTGTCTGAAACTTCAAAAAATCAGATTAATTGAGCTAAAAATCCAAATTTCTAGCTTCTTTTGAAATATGAGCTCTAATTATACTATCTAAGTCTTTGTTTTCTCATTGAAATAAGAGGCTGGAGCAGAGTAGCTCTACACCTTGTAACTAAGGCATATCCTGTAAATACCTCTCCTCACATTCTCCACCATTCCTTATCATCTCTGAAACACTGAAGTCTAAGACCATTTATCATAACTCTTTCACTGATGACTTGTTTACATTTCATCTGCTTCTCATATTTTCATGTCCTACAGAGCTCCTGTAGGCAACTGAATTTGGAAACTTTGATCTAAAGCTCTGCTGTCCTTTACAGTAACCACTAGCCACATGTAGCTATTCAAACTTAAAGTAATATGAAGTAGAATTTAAATTTTCATTCCTCAGTTGCACCAGCCACATTGCAAGTGTTCAGTGCTACCTGTAGCTAGTGGTTACCATATTGGACAACATATATAGAGAACATTTTCATCACTGCAGAAAGTTCTATTGGATAGTGATAATTTAGAGAAGAAAGATGGGTTGAGATCAGCATTCTCCTCAAATGTTGTCCTCCAGGACACTAGATCCAGGAGACACTAGAAGGGGATATTATGGCCACTAGTGGTGATAGTACCACATACTAGATACTAGGAAGAGGCCTCTACAAGCTCAAAAAAGCAAGAAAAGGATCTTCCAGTATTTTCCAAAAGTTATATAACTTTGAAACATATTGTGTATATTAACGTTGTATGGCTACTATAACAAATTACTACAACCTTGATGGCTTAAAACAACACAAATTTATTATTTTACAGTTCTCACAGTCAGAAGTCAGAATCGAGTTACTCTGGGTTAAAAATAAAGATAACTTAAATGGCTCTTATTATTTTGAGATACGTCCCATCAATACCTAGTTTATTGAGAGTTTTTAGCATTAAGGGCTGTTGAATTTTGTTGAAGGCCATTTCTGCATCTATAGAGATAATCATGTGGTTTTTGTCTTTGGTTCTCTTTATGTGATGGATTATGTTTATTGATTTGCATGTGTTGAACCAGCCTTGCATCCCAGAGATGAAGCCAACTTCATCGTGGTGGATAAGCCTTTTGATGTGCTACTGAATTCGGTTTGCCAGTATTTTATTGAAGATATTTTCATCGATGTTCATCAGGGATATCGGTCTAAAATTCTCTTTTTTGTTGTGTCTCTGCCAGGCTTTGGTATCAGGACGATGCTGGCCTTATAAAATGAGATAGGGAGGATTCTCTCTTTTTCTATTGATTGGAATAGTTTCAGAAGGAATGGTACCAGCTCCTCCTTGTACCTCTGGTAGGATCTGGCTGTGAATCCATCTGGTCCTGGACATTTTTTGGTTGGTAGGCTATTAATTATTGCCTCAATTTCAGAGCCTTCTATTGGTCTATTCAGGGATTCAACTTCTTCCTTGTTTAGTCTTGGGAGAGTGTATGTGTCCAGGAATTTATCCATTTCTTCTAGATTTTCTAGTTTATTTGCATAAAGGTGTATATAGTATTCTCTGATGGTAGTTTGTATCTCTGTGGGATTGGTGGTGATATCCCCTTTATCATTTTTTATTGTGTCTATTTGATTCTTCTCTCTTTTCTTCTTTATTACTCTTGCTAGTGGTTTATCTATTTTGTTGACCTTTTCAAAAAAACAGCTCCTGGATTCATTGATTTTTTGAAGGGTTGTTTATGTCTCTATCTCCTTCAGTTCTGCTCTGATCTTGTGCTGCCTTCTGCTAGCTTTTGAATATGTTTTCTCTTGCTTCTCTAGTTCTTTTAATTGTGATATTAGGGTGTCGATTTTAGATCTTTCCTGCTTTCTCTTGTGGGCATTTAGTGCTATAAATTTCCCTCTACACACTGCTTTAAATGTGTCCCATAGATTCTGGTACATTGTGTCTTTGTTCTCATTGGTTTCAAAGAACATCTTTATTTCTGCCTTCATTTTGTTATTTACCCAGTAGTCATTCAGGAGCAGGTTGTTCAGTATCTATGTAGTTGTGTGATTTTGAGTGAGTTTCTTAATCCTGAGTTCTAATTTGATTGTACTGTGGTCTGAGAGACCGTTTGTTGTGATTTCTGTTCTTTTTCATTTGCTGAAGAGTGCTTTACTTCCAACTCTGTTGTCAATTTTGGAAGAAGTGCAATGTGGTGCTGAGAAGAATGTATATTCTGTTGATTTGGGGTGGAGATTTCTGTAGATGTCCATTAGGTCCGCTTGGTGCAGAGCTGAGTTCAAGTCCTGGATATACTTGTTAACCTTCTGTCTTGGTGACCTGTCTAATATTGACAGTGGGGTGTTAAAGTCTCCCATTATTATTGTGTGAGAGTCTAAGTCTCTTTGTAGGTCTCTAAGGACTTGTTTTATGATTCTGGGTGCTCCTGTGTTTGTGCATATATATTTAGGATAGTTAACTCTTCTTGTTGAGTTGATCCCTATACTATTATGTAAAGGCCTTCTTTGTCTCACAGCCAATATCATACGGAATGGTCCAAAACTGGCAGCATTCCCTTTGAAAACTGGCACAAGACAAGTATGCCCTCTCTCACCACTCCAATTCAACATAGCGTTGGAAGTTCTGGCCAGGGCAATCAGGCAAGAGAAAGAAATAAAGGTATTCAATTAAGAAAAGAGGAAGTGAAATTGTCCCTGTTTGCAGATGACATGATTGTATATTTAGAAAACTCCATCATCTCAGCCCAAAATCTCCTATCCTTAAGCTGATAAGCAACTTCAGCAAAGTCTCTGGTTACAAAATCAACGTGCAAAAATCACAAGCATTCCTATACACCAATAAAAGACAAACAGAGAGCCAAGTCATGAGTGGACTCCCATTCACAATTGCTACAAAGAGAGTAAAATACCTAGGAATCCAACTTACAGGGGATGTGAAGGACCTCTTCAAGGAGAAGTACAAACCACTGCTCAACAAAATAAAAGAGGACACAAACAAATGGAAGAACATTCCATGCTCATGGATGGGAAGAATCAACATCGTGAAAATGACCATACTGCCCAAGCTAATTTATAGTTTCAATGCCATCCCCATCAAGCTACCAATGACTTTCTTCACAGAATTGGCAAAAACTACTTTAAAGTTCATATGGAACCAAAAAAGAGCCCACGTTGCCAACACATTCCTAAGCAAAAAGAACAAAGCTGGAGGCATCACCCTACCTGACTTCAAACTATACTACAAGGCTACAGTAATCAAAACAGCATGGTACTGCTACAAAAACAGAGATACAGACCAATGGAACAGAATAAAGGCCTCAGAAATAACACCATACATCTACCACCATTTAATCTTTGACAAACCTGACAAAAACAAGAAATGGTGAAAGGATTCCCTATTTAATAAATGGTGCTGGGAAAACTGGCTAACCATATGTAGAAAGCTGAAACTGGATCCCTTCCTTATACCTTATACAAAAATTAATTAAAGATGGATAGAGACTTAAATGTTAGATCTAAAACCATAAAAACCCAAGAAGAAAACCTAGGCAATATCATTCAGGACATAGGCATGGGCAAGGACTTCATGACTAAAACACCAAAAGCAATGGTAACAAAAGCCAAAATAGACAACTTGGATGTAATTAAACTAAAGAGCTTCTGCACAGTGAAAGAAACTACCATCAGAGTGAACAGGCAATCTACAGAATGGGAGGAAATTTTTGCAATCTACCTATCTGACAAAGGGCTAATATCCAGAATCTACAAAGAGCTTAAACAAATTTACAAGAAAAAATCAAACAACCCATCAAAAAGTGGACAAAGGATATGAACAGACACTTCTCAAAAGAAGACATTTATGCAGCCAACAGACACATGAAAAAATGCTCATCATCACTGGTCATTAGAGAAATGCATATCAAAACCACAATGAGATACCATCTCACACCAGTTAGAATGGTGATCATTAAAAAGCCAGGAAACAACAGGTGCTGGGGAGGATGTGAAAAAATAGGAACACTTTTACACTGTTGGTGGGAGATAAACTAGCTCAACCATTGTGGAAGACAGTGTGGCAATTCCTCTAGGATCTAGAACTAGAAATACCATTTGATCCAGCCATCCCATTACTAAACATATGCCCAAAAGATTATAAATCACGCTACTATAAAGACACATGCACATGTATAAACATACAATAGCAAAGACTTGGAACCAACCCAAATGTCCATCAATGATAGACTGGATTAAGAAAATGTGGCACATATGGAATACTATGCAGCCATAAAAAAGGATGAGTTCATGTCCTTTGTAGGGACATGGATGAAGCTGGAAACCATCATTCTGAGCAAACTATCACAAGGACAGACCACCAAACACCGCATTTTCTCGCTCATAGGTGGGAATTGAACAATGAGAACACTTGGATACAGGGCGGGGAACATCACACACTGGGGCCTGTTGTAGGGCGGGGTAGGGGTGAGGGATAGAATTAGGACAAATGCCTAATGTAAATGACGAGTTAATGGGTACAGCACACCAACATGGCACATGTATACATATGTAACAAACCTGCACATTGTGCACATATACCCTAGAACTTAAAGTATAATAAAAAATAAAATAAAATAAGATACTAAAACTGAAAAAAATAAAAAATAAAAAAACTAAATATGTCAGAAGGGCTGCATTCCTTTCTGGAGGCATCTAGGGAGGAATCACTTTCTTGTCTTTTTCAGCTTCTAGAGGACTTCTCTGTCTGTCTTCAAAGTCAGCAACAGCCAGTCAAGTTTATCTCTGTCCAGCTCTAAAACTGACTCTTCTGCTTCCTTCTTCTGCTTTTAAAGACTCTTGTGATTACATTGGCTCCACCAAATAATCCAGGATAATCTCTCCATCTCGAGGTCAGCTGATTAGTAACCTTAATTCTATCTGCAACTTAGTTCCCCTTGTCATGTAACAGCATATTCACAGGTTCTGAGGATTAGAACATAGGTACCTTTGGGAACTCTTTTGCCTACCATGCTATTTTAAATGAAATTAAAAAGGGATCTCATTAGCAGAACTTCAGTTACCTTCTATTATCTAAAGAACAATGTGAATTGCCAAGGCAATCACAGGATATGGGGTCTGTGAAATCTATTTCACTACAGATTTTTTTTAAATGAGAAAAATTTGTTAATGATGTTTCAAGGGATAAAATCTGAAAAATGCCACTGTTTGAAGTCAGCAAGAATGACTCAGAAACGAGTAATCTTTCCAACTAAATACCAAGACTATAGTAGAATGGTCTCTAAATAACATACATAAATCGTTTTGCAGGTACTTAGCAGAATCCTGATGAGTCCTCATTCCTCTATGGGAATACATGGAGGACATGGAAATGAGCTAACCACATAGAAAGATTATTGAGCCTACTTGGTGTGTATAGTATATACATCTACAGACATGCCTCTGACAGGCTTCCATAGTCCCAACTCATTATTAGAATAGGCATGAGATATAATTATAAGGGAATTTTGAAGGAGTCTAATCTAAAGACCTGGGGTATTAGTTCATCCTGTGTCATGCAGTTAATATGCATCAAAGGACAGTCTAGATTTCCATATTCCAAGCTTAGAAAGCTGCATCTTCCCAAAATGTAGAAAACGTGGTCATCTAAGTTGTTTGTAACTGAACATCTAAGATACGATTTTTGTCCTTTCCAGAGATTAAGAACTAAAGGCTTTTTTAAGAAAAAAGCATAACATTGTGTTGTTTTTCTCTCCTCAGAAATTTCCAGGTAATTCACATGAAGACTTCAGAAGATTTGCCTTTCTTGCTCACGTAGACTTTCTAACAAAAAAAAAGATGATTAGGTCCCTCCCTGACTGCTGTAGTTTGAATGTGTCTCCCAAAAGTTCATGTATTAGAAACTTAATTGCCATTGTAACACTATTAAGAGGTGGGAACTTTAAGAGGTGATTAGGCCATGAAGGCTCCACCCTCATGAATAAATTAATGCCACTATCTTGGAGGTAGGTTAGTTATTATAAAAATGGGCTCCTGATAAAAGGATAAGTTTGGCCTCATTTCTCTCTGTCTCACGTGCTCACTCGCCTTTCTGCCATGTTACTACACAGCAAGGAAGTCCTTACCAACGCAGTCCCTTGATCTTGGACTTCTCAGCCTCTAGAACTATAAGCCAAATAAATCTCTTTTTTTAATAGATTACTCAGTCTGTGGGATTCTGTTACAGCAGCAGAAAACAGATTAAGATACTGACTTTCCCACCAGAGTTCTTTTATTGGACCTGTCCTTCATAAAGCAAGGAACGAAAAGGACTTTACAAAAAGAATGAGATTAGACGGAGTTGATGATGTGGGAAGTTTATACATGAAAAAATGTGAATAAGAGGACCATTTATTTCTGAGGATGAGAGGAAAGGATAAATGACTTTGTTCACTGCTCCCCAGGTTTAAGTGGAAAATTAATCTGCTGTTGATGTCAAAATATATCTGTACAATGTGTGCTGCAAGAATGAGGCCATCCCCATTTACTTCCTAACAAAGATTTTGTGGTGGATTTGAAATCTTTTAATGTTGCTAACAAATTAACCTGTTATTTTAACAGTATATTTTTCAGGTCTGTAATCTGTGTTATTGGTTGCAGCTGATAAGCAGATCCTTTGTAAGAGAAAAAGATTCAATGTAATATTAATGTTTACATTGGAACTAAAAGATGGAATATTCAGAAAGTAATATCCATTTGGAAATTGAGGGAGATAGTTAATTTTTGGTTCATTTTTACTTTTAGAATCATAAAAATACTCAAAATATTCTATTCTTTGAGTGTTTTTTGATAAACTGACAAATGAAACTAATACAGATTTTGTGAAATATCCCACACTCATTCATATTAATTTTACAGAATTTATAGTTTGTGTAAATAGGTTACATATATCTATGTAGGGGGGATTGGTCTACTCTGTAAACGTGGTGTGAATTCTCCCTTCACTAACTAAAGCCAAGGCAGCAGTGATCTTTCACAAGATTCCAGGAGAGGGGATGACTCCAATGAGGTTGGAGGATAGAGGATACAGTACTGAAAAGACTCCCAGACAATACAGTAAAGGTGGCCCTTGAGTCATTATCTGTCTCTAACCTTAGTAAACACCTCTAAAAACATGATTTATCATTGATAAAATAATGGAGCTAAAGTAATTAACCTCTAAAATCTCTACCTGTGTGAAATGGAAGAAGTGTTGGTGAGGAAAAGATGAAAATCAAAGATAACTCCTCTAATAGATTTCCAGTCTCGCCTTCAAATAGCTCATCTCAATAATGCATGAGTAGCCAAAAGAAAAGGACAGGAGGTAAACGAGGGATTCAAGATACCTCCTGTGCCTTGGCTAATAACTGAGAACAGAGAAGGGACTAAATGTGATGTGCTAGCAGTGTAGATGGCATCTAGTGGTTTCACGATGGTAAAAACCTCAACTCAAAGTAGTTTAAGAACAGAGAGAGAGAGAAAAAGAATTTGGTTCATAAAACTGAGAAGGCCATTCATGCAGTAGACAGGGATGGTAAGACTTGGGAATGACAAGGAAGGATTCGTAATGACCTAATTCTTAATACTAAAAACTTAATACTTAAAACTAAGCCGTAAGACTGTAACAAAGGAAAACAGATGCTGTGAATGGCCAGGCTTAGTACATGCCCCACACTCTGTGGCCAGGAGCTGCAGAATACTATTATTGGTGGCCCCTCTAGGATTAGAAAGAAAGGAACAGTTTACCAAAGAACAAAGAAAAGAGGTGGGGGATTCTGGAGAAACAAAAACAACAGGTGCTCAGTTGTGCATAGGACAGAAGAATTCAGGGATTGGGCAGAGAAAGAATTCCAGTGCCCTGAGCACTCCTCAGTGTGCATCTTTGGGGGCATCTTTTCCCCTTTGAGCAAAGCACCTATGTTTGTAGCAGAGAGTGCAGGATAGGAACCTTAAGGCTTGAGATTGCTCCTGGTTCTGACTCTGACAAATCATGTAGAAATAACTTAAACTTTGTGAGTCTCATTTATAATTTTAGCAGATTAGTCAAGATCTCTTCCAGCAGGAGCACTCCATGAGTTTCTGATTTAGCCTGATATCAAATGTGTAAAAATGCATATATGCTGAGTAGCCCCCATTCCACAATTACCTTGAAATAGCTCTGTCCATAAGTGTACCACTCTCCTGCATGATACTGGTATAGAGGTGGTGGTAGCGATAGTAGTGGTCATGATGGTTTTTTGCATTTACTGCAAGTTTGCTAAGCACCAAGCATTGCACTAGGCATTTTAAGTATATTTTCTCCAATTCTTATATCTTTGTAAATTATATAGTATTGAAGTTTTGCAGTTGAGAAAACTGATTCTCAGAAAAGGTAAGTAATTATCTAATGTAACATCATTGCTATGAATATATATTCATATTCTTCCTTTACCCAGTCCATTGTCCTGCTATAGTGCCCGGGAGTCCTCTTTAAATGATAGAAGGCAATTATCTATTGTTTAATAACCTGATTTTTAAACTTGATGTTTTCTGAGTATCTTTCTATGTCAATAAACATATTGACATCACTTCAAAGGCTAAATAGATTTCTAGTGTATAAATATATAGGATTACTTAATCACTTATTTAAAAATGTTTGCAAATGTCCACTCTTATAAACAATACTAAAATAAATATTTTAGTCATTAAAATGTTTTCTTTGGGTACTTTTCAATTATTTCTTTAGGTTGAATTCCAGAAAGTGAAATCACTATAATGAAGAGTATATACTTTGATGCACACTGCTAAGTTGGCACCTCTGCAAAAAAGACCATCAACTGAGATACCTATTAGCAATGCATGAAAGGGTTTATTTCTCCACATTTATACTAACACTGGATATTAGGATCTTTTGTACTATTTATCAATTTTGTGGCTGTTACCTTTATTAAAAATTGTATTACTTTGATTATTCATGAAGCTAATAATTTTTCATATGTTTTTAGGCTATTTCTGTTACTTCCTGTGGGTTGCTTATTCATATTCTTAGCCCAAGTGTCACAAATTTTAAACCTTGGCTTTTATTTCTATTCACATTGCAAACTGAAGGATTCAATCAAAGGTTTTTTCTTCTAAAATCTGAGCTAAGATTTTAGTGTTGAAACCTTTGGAAGTTACATTAACATAAGAATAAACTGCTCTGGGTGCCACTGAATACTGCCAACTTTCCAGAAATTTAGG
Source organism: Macaca nemestrina (assembly GCF_043159975.1). Taxonomy (NCBI): domain Eukaryota; kingdom Metazoa; phylum Chordata; class Mammalia; order Primates; family Cercopithecidae; genus Macaca; species Macaca nemestrina. The sequence goes on along the minus strand of NC_092126.1, from coordinate 28,468,356 downwards.
AGGCATATGAGAGTTGACGCAAGCAGTAATCACATAGGATATAAACACGGATGAGGAGGTAAAAAATTCCAATTTAGTTGGTGTTTTAGATGCTGTTGGGGGCACTCTCTATTACATTTACTGGGTTGCAGCTGCTGTAAGTTTTAGCTGCAAAGAGCTCACAAATACCCCTGTGAAAGAAAACAAAATTTCAAGACCCTCTAAATTTATTATGTCAAAGGGGAAGTTAAATCCTGGTGACTAAGTTACATAGCATGTTTGCAATTCTGGTTCTTAGGTTATAGTTCAACTTTCTTTCTCATTGTTGTTCTTCTGTAAATGACAAGGAAAGACCAGACCTTCCCGTTTTCAATCACTGGTCTTTGTCATTGATTAACTGCCTCTTTCCTTGTGTTATGTCTAACTCAGACAAAATGGCACACAACACTCCATGACAATGACATCTTCCATGTGGAACGTTAAATATACCTTTTCCAAAAGACAAAGACCACCTTGACTAATCACAGTAGTTGCAATTGTTCATCAAGACTTACATAGAAAGATATTGAAATTCTGTGAAACTTACCTAGGTTTTGTCTACATAAGCAATCCCAAACATCTACACTTTGGAACACTGATTTCCATTCCTTGAAATCTGTGCTTTCCAGGTGATCCTCTCCTCAACCTTTGTACTTTAAAAAGCTCTCTTTAAGCTAGATTCTGACCTTTTTGATTATTTTAAGTTTACACCCCTTTATTAAAAAGATAGTCCTCTATTGATGAGAGCCACATGGCTGGGAAGTTTATGAATCAACAACGAAGTCAGTTCATAGAACCAGTTGATGTGGGGGTACAAAAGACTGGACCCCTTGTCTTATAGAGAGAAAGTTTTGTGGTGTGGTTTATGCTCTAGAGGCAGCCCTCCACCATCAGTGGGTCGGGTCAAGGTGTGACTTTTCCTAAGACAGAAACCTTGCTAGGCTCTTTCCCCTTTACCACCTGATATGGTTTGGCTCTGTGTCTCCACCCAAATCTCATGTAGAATTTTAATTCCCAATGCTGGGGGGAGGGACCTAGTGGGAAGTGATTGGATTATGGGGACGGATTTCCCCCTTGCTGTTCTCTTGCTGTGATAGTGAGTGAGTTCTCACAAAATCTGGTTGTTAAAGTGTGTGGCACTTCCCCCTTCACTTTCTCTCTCCTGTTCCACCATGTGAAGATTGTGCTGCTTCCCCTTCACCTTCCGCCATGATTGTAACTTTTCTGAGGCCTCCCCAGCCATGCTTCCTGTACAGCGTGTGGAACTGTGAGGTAATTAAACCTCTTTTCTTTATAAATTACCAGTCTCAGGTAGTTCTTTATAGCAAAGTGATAACGGACTAATACACCATCCTACTTTCCTCACTCACTTATGGGTTCCTTCTAAGAGCACCTCTACCATAAATCATGTGCACCTGGATTTCTGCCTTAGGCTGTACTTCTAGGAAACCCAGTGTAAATAGCAGGGGGTAGCAAGGTGTGGGTGTGCCCTAAGTCACCCTAAGCATGAATTCTTCATGCATTTAATGTCCCATAGGTGAAAAAGCTGGGAGCAACCAATGGGGAAAAGAAGGCTCTGAGGCATTCTTGGGAACAATCATACAATTCTATCATTTCAGTGTCTTAATGTACTGGAGTATAATAAACCTGGAGGATCAGAGAAGAAGTAATCCTCAGACATAAAAGGGATTTAAGATGACCAGTTAGGAGGCGAATGTAGTAGTCTCATTTAGGATTGACAAGTGCCTGGGCTTCAGCAGTAATAGCCATAATCCAGCCCCCTAACGACACTTCAGTAATTAACATTGACTCACGGGAAACTATGTACATTACTGAGTAAAAATAGACTAAATGTGGTTAAATATGTTTTGTATGGTGTAGAAAAAGACCACAGGTTCATATTTCTGCTTAAAAACACTCTAATGAGCAATAAAACCACATGATTCATCACTAGAACCAAATGACTAGTCAAAAAGACAAAGCATAAAACGAAAGTAAGGAAGAAGAAGGACCTGCCAACTCAGCAAGACTTGACAGGTGTTCAAGAATTTAGGCTAATTAATTGACCACATGGTTAATGAATTCAGACAGTATCCATGTTTGGAATGAAGTGCACTTGCTGTCCAAGTTATAGGGGTTGGTGTGAGAAGAAAGAGGGAAACATAATTCCATTGAGACAAAAAGTAATGAAAAGCACTAGGAAAAGAAAAAAATTAAAGAGAGTAATAAGCAAATGGAAAACAAAGTAATTTACATGACCATCCCACAGTAAAATAAAGTAAGAATCTAAGATCTGGATGCCTTATATGTCTGGCAAAAAAAAAAAAAAAAAATGCATGAACTTCAACTCTTAAAACTATTTTTAAAATGACTATGAAAGCTGGTAGCTAACAGACTGAGGATACATTTACCACCCACCACACCCTAAGCAAGTACTCTGAGATAAGCCCTACTTTTAGAAGTCAAAAATATTCATATTTTCCAAGGAAAGGTTATTACTTTAATAATACAAATACCGTCTATTAGGTTTACTAAAATACTGTGATAATGGACAGCAGAATGCAGGGAGGAACATCTAGCTCAGGAAGCTTGGGACACAGTGAATCCAATTTGCAGAAGTCTTGTATTTCCTCAACCTGTATAGATAAGCTAAAATACAAATAAGTCTATCATTTCCGTTTTTGAAAAGGTGAGATAGTGCAAAGGAAAATTAAACCCTAGTCCTGGCTTTGTTTTAATCACTAACCATCTTACCTTGCAAAAATTGTAACATTCCTATGTTCTCTTACCTGTGAAATTAAGGAAGCTGCAAAAGAGACTAAATCCAACCCTAAAATACTATCTCTTTATTTTGAAACCTACAGCAATCATTCTAAACACCAAAGTGACAAAGTAGGATGACTCAATATATACTGAATAGCAATCAGCTCTATTGATTGCTATGTCAACTGGTTTGCCTTGAAAGTATTTCACATAAGTATAGTTTCTATTGCTACAGAGGACTACATCTTTCTTTTTGGATCTGACTTGAGATTGGCACCATTGATGATGGATCATTACATTTTTTTCTGCAATTATTAAGTAACAAGATAACTCCTAAGTCTGTATGATCCAATGGAAAGGTCATGGCATTGTGGATCAGAGGTTCTGATATCCAATTCCTGCCTTAATAGTATTGAATTTTATGGACTTTGGAAAAGTTACTTAACTCTGAGTGGACAGCAACCATAACTGACTCCTCTTAATAATATTATCAGGGTTCAATGATAAGAGAGAGCTATTCAAAAATGCTATATGGAGTACACATAAATCTTAGAGCATAATCTGAGATTTGCCAGGATACAGCTTAATTTTGTTTTCACAACTAAATTTAATTTTAATTTTGAGTTCCCGTTGCCCTAGGTGTGAAAAATTAATCTCAGTTGATTCAGGTTTTCCCCCCACTTCAGTTTCATTTGTGCCCATAGTCCCAGAAGGGCTACATCGTGCCAAAGTGTTGGGGTTGTCATCGTTGCCCTGCTGACATCCAGCAGGACTGCCCTCCCAGCTGGTCTCTGGTCATCAGTTCCGAGTCACTGCTGCATTTTTCTCTTCACAATTGCAAGGCCTCTGCAGTTCTCGCAAAACTTGCAAAGAATTAGCAAAAAAAAGCCACAGAGGTAAAAGAAATTACTTCAAGAAATGTTATGGAAGACAAGGGAGGAGAAAATGCCAAGGAAATAGTGGCCAGTGACTTCAAATGACTCAGAGGCATCTAAGAGTAAAGGAAAACAAAAATGGAGTTACAGAGAGCTTTTACAAAAACAGTTTTCACTGAATGGTAGATATGCAATCTTAAAGAAGTAGAGAAGAAATACTAGCAGTTAATATGACAATTTTTTAAAGAAGATTTTTTTCTTAGAAAATATTGTGATTATTCTGACTTTGGAGAAGTGTGACAGTTACACTTAGCTCTAATTTAGGATACAATAATTTGAGTAAATAAAAAGAGATAACTATTTGTACTGTAGTGAGACTAGCCCGTAAGAGTGATTAAATTCCAATATTATCAAATCTTGTTTCTCCCCTTAAGTAAGGTTAAATATTTAAGCCCACAATAATTAGGCCACAACTTCTCTGACATATTCTTAGGAATAAATAACCAATGAAAATTAAATCCCTTCTTCTGCTGTAACAACCTGAGACAATGAGTCACCAGTGAGTAATAAAATAGGTACCAGTTTAGATGGAAGAGAGAGGAGAGAAGGTCATTAAAATTATGTTTGCCACAACTTTCTACTTTGCATGAGCCCATGAGACCAACCTGACTCTTTTAAATATAAAGATTATCATGCATAATCAACTTTATAACCTAGGAGTAATCACTATGAGATCATTCAACACCAGTCATGTACATCTTGGAGAATGCCCAGACTATGGGAATATGTCACCCTAAATTATTCTCCAAGAACTGTGAGATGAAGAAGAAAATAAGCAGGTATTATCGTGACTCTCTACTCTTTCTATTTCAACCCACTAATCCCAATAAACACACATTTTTTAAATTTTTAACATTTAATGCTAAGAGTATTCAATTCAGCTAAATTATGGAATGGATTAAGAAAAACTTTGGTAAGTTTTCCCTTTACCCCACCCTCATCTTCTGCTAATTCTTCTGTCTCAGATCAGTCATTCCAAATAAGAAGGAAAGAAGATATGCCTTGGCAACTTAGGTCATATTGGCTCAGTTATAGACTCACAGAATAAGTAGGCATCAAATAATCTTAAACATCATCTAGACCCACTGCATTATTTTCAGATGGATAAAATAAGGCTCAGGGAAGTTGTGTGTCTTACCTAAGGTATCACAATGAGTAGAATAGAGCCTGAAATAGAACTCAAATTTTCTAACGTTAAGGCCAGTGGTCAACAAATATTTACTGAGTTCTTAGTCTATCCTAGACAATGTCCTCACCACTGACGATTAAAAGCTTAAAAAAAAAAATCACCCTCGCTAGGGTGATAAATGTCACAGCCACTTATAATAGCACCATAGATCTTTGACCATAGATAAGAAATACTTTGATACAAATGTAGAAAAACATTTGCAGGACTTGTATGCCGAAAACTACAAAACACTGATGAAGGAAATCATAGGAGACCTCAATAAATGAAACCATATACCATGTTCAGGGATTAGAAGATTAAATATTGTTAGGATATAAATTCTCCCCCAATAGTCTACAGATTCATTGCAATTTCAATCAAAATCTTAGTAGGATTTTTTGTATACATTGACAAGCTGAATTTAAAACGTGTATGGAAATGTGAAGGAAATAAAAGAGTCACAATTTTTTAAAAGAAGTACAAATTTGTAAGATTCACACCATCTGACTTCAGACTTACTATAAAGCTGTAGTATTTGCAAAAGAATATATAAATCAATGGAAGAAAGTAATCTAGAAATAGACCCTCAAAAACAAGGTAAATTGATTTTTTACAAATATAAGATAAAACCCCTAAAAGAAAGAATTGTCTTTTTAACATTGTACTGAAGAAATTCAATATCCACATGTAAAAAAAAAAAAAAAAAAAGACCCATATCTTGTAATAGATATAAAAAATTAACTCAAAATTGGTCAAAGATATATGTAAAACCTAAAACTTTAAAACTTCTGAGGGAAAGCAAGATAAAATTTTTGTGACCCTGCGTTAAGTTATTCATAGAGAAGTCACCAAAAGCACAGCTCATTAATAAAAATATTGATAAATTGGACTTCATCAAAATCAAAAACCTTTCCTCTGTAAAATACATTGTTAAGAGAATGAAAAGACAAACCATGGGCTAGGAGAAAATACTTGGAAATAATATCTGAAAAAGAGTATGTAGCCACAATCTTATCCCAAACCTCAGCATTATGTAATAAATCCACATAACAAATCTACATATATACCCCCAAATCTAAAATAAAAATTGAAATTAATATAAAAAGGGTTCGTCCACATCCCTTGTAAACTGTATTCCTAGGTATTTTATTCTCTCTTTAGCAATTGTGAATAGTAATTTGCTCATGATTTGATTCTCTGTTTTATTGTTGTATAAGAATGCTTGCGATTTTTGCACATTGATTTTATATCCTGAGACTTTGCTGAAGTTGTTTATCAGCCTAAGGAGTTTTTGGGCTGGGATGATGAGGTTTTCTAAATATACAATCATGTCATCTGCAAAGAGAGATCATTTGACTCCCTCTCCTCCTATTTGAATATCCTTTATTTCCTTCTCCTGCCTGATTACCCTGGCCAGAACTTCCAATACCATGTTGAATAGGAGTGGTCAGAGAGGGCATCCTTATCTTGTGCCAGATTTCAAAGGGAATGCTTCCAGTTTCAAGGAGAACTACAAATCACTGCTTAAGGCAATAAAAGAGGACACAAACAAATGGAAAAACATTCCATGCTCATGGACAAGAAGAATCAATATCGTGAAAATGACCATACTGCCAAAGTAATTGACAGGTTCAATGCTATCCCCATCAAGCTACCACTGACTTTCTTCACAGAATTGGAAAAAAACTACTTTAAATTTCATATGGAACCAAAAAAGGGTCCACAAAGCCAAGGCAATCTTAAGCAAAAAGAACAGAGCTGGAGGCATAATGCTGCCCGACTTCAAACTATATTACAAGGCTACAGTAAACAAAAGAACATGGTAGTGGTACCAAAACAGATATATAGACCAATGGAACAGAACAGAGGCCTCAGAAATAACACCATACATCTACAACCATCTGATCTTTGACAAACCTGACAAAAACAAGAAATGGGGAAAGGATTCCCTATTTAATAAATGGTGTTGGGAAAACAGGCTAGCCATATGCAGAAAACTGAAACTGGACCCCTTCCTTAAATGTTATACAAAAATTAACTCAAGATGGATTAAAGACTTAAATGTAAAAGCTAAAACCATAAAACCCCAAGAAGAAAACCTAGGCAATACCATTCAGGACATAGGCATGGGCAAAGACTTCATGACTAAAACACCAAAAGCAATGGCAACAAAAGTCAAAATAGACAAATGGAATTTGATTAAACTAAAGAGCTTCTGCACAGCAAAAGAAACTACCATCCCAGTGAACAGGCAACCTACAGAATGGGAGAACATTTTTGCAATCTATCCAACTGACAAAGGGCTAATATCCAGAATCTACAAAGAAGGTAAACAAATTTACAAGAAAAAACAACCCCATCAAAAAGTGGGCAAAGGATATGAACAGACACTTCTCAAAAGAAGACAGTTATGTGGCCAACAAACATATGAAAAAAAGCTCATCATCACTGGTCACTAGAGGAATGCAAATCAAAACCACAATGAGATATCATCTCACACCAGTTAGAATGGTGATCATTAAAAAGTCAGGAAGCAACAGATGCTGGAGAGGATGTGGAGAAATAGGAATACTTTTACACTGTTGGTGAGATGTAAATTAGTTCATCTATTGTTGAAGACAGTGTGGTAACTCCTCAAGGATCTAGAACTAGAAATACCATTTGACCCAACAATCCCATTATTGGCTATATACCCAAAGGATTATGAATTATTATACTGTAAAGACACATGCACACGTATGTTTACTACAGCACTATTCACAATAGCAAAGACTTGGAAACAACTCAAATGCCCATCAATGATAGACTGGATAAAGAAAATCTGGCACATGTACACCATGGAATACTATGCAGCCATAAAAAGGATGAGTTCATGTCCTTTGCAGGTACATGGATGAAGCTGGAAGCCATCATGCTCAGCAAACTAACACAGGAAGAGAAAACTAAACACTACATGTTCTCACTCATAAGTGGGAGCTGAACAGTGAGAACATATGGGCACAGGGAGGGGAACATCACACACCAGGGCCTGTCAGGGGCTAGGGGGGAAGGGGAGGGATAGCATTAAGAGAAATACCTAATGTAGATGACGGCTTGATGAGTGCAGCAAACCACCATGGTACACGTATACCTATGTAACAGACCTGCATGTTCTGCACATGTATCCCAGAACTTAAAGTATAATTTTTAAAAATATCAATTAATTAAAAAATATAAAGTGCCAACTCAAAAATAAATTTGTATCCAGAATATGTAAAGAACTCTCAAAACTCAATAATCAAAAAGCAAACAACCTAATTAAAGGTAAACAGAAGTGTGGTGTCAGCCACTTGGCAGAAAAGGAGGCTCCTGGCTCTCTCTCCACTCAGGGACACACTGAATAAACATCTTATTTATGAATCAATTTCCTCTGTGAGAAAGTCAGAAAAACAGTAAAGAGACTCCCACCTGCTGAGCAACTGAGAAAATATCCACACTGAATGGGCAGGAATTGCTGAGGCACACTCAGGCATAGACCCCCTCCCTGGGCACTGCACCATAAAACTAAGAAGGAATCCTCCACACCCAACTTCTCTCTGTGGAGAGAAGGGTTTTGCCCACATATATAGTTCCCTAACTCTAAGGTCATGCACAGTTTGGCTGTTAATTCACCAATGGGAGCAGAGGGGATTTGCATACCTGAGTCTCTGTAGCAATTTGGGCATGCAAGTACATCTAGCGGCTTCATCACCTGGGAGTAGTACAGAGAAGGGGCTTGAAAATGCAGCTTGCTGTTTATTTTCAAATGGGTACATGATGACCTGGCTTCTGACTAACTTACATTGGAGAGTCAAAGGTGCACATAAACAGCCTGCTGGCAGCTGAAATGCAGATTGGCACTTCCCAAGCTTTTTCCCCCCAGCTCACCCCAGGAAGCCAGTTCTACTAATCCCTCCTGAAAGGAATTTGTCCACACATTGAAAGTCACAACTTTTGTAACTTCAACCTACAAAAGAAGAGATGCATTCTAAACCTCTAGCTCTGGAAGTAGAGAGGATTAGGCATCTGCCTGTCTCCCTAGATCACAGAAAAAAGAGGTGGTTTTAAATAAGTGTCCAAATACAGCTACAGACCACACCATCTGGGAGTAGTTCAGAAAAGAGACTGGAATAGAGAACTTCCATTTTCACTCTGGAAGGGGTTGCATTAGGGCGTTAACAGAGACAGACAAACAGTAGACATCCAGCAGCCTAAGCACGAGCTTGGCATTTCCCAAGCCTTTCCTCTGGCTCACCCCAGTGATAAATCCAGGTCTACCTATTTTTCTTGTAAGAAAGTTTGTTTATGCACCAAGTCCCACAACTTCTATAGCTCCCATCTCCTTAACAACCTAGCTCTAGGAGTTGATAGGGTTTTGCATTCCTGCATCTCCAAGGACCACAGAAAACAAATAAGTAGACATAAAATGGATTCACTTCTAGAAGCTCTCTCTTCAGGATCAGAGGGTGCAATCTGAACGGGAGTGCAGTCACTTGCCACAAATTCCTAGCTTAGTGCAGAGACAGTAGGAGAGAAATTCCTGTAATCAGCCTTACTATTAGACTAGAATAAACTAGAACAAACATGTGACACCCTCATATTTCTAGCTCCATCTGGAGGGTCTGGCTTCAGCCTTACCAATCTCAGGGCACTGACAGGACATGGCATGTTCTAATCTCCGGAGAGCCACTGAAAACAGAGACAGTAGTTTGGACAAACAAAAATTTGAGAGGCACCTAAAAATGTCTGGCTGCAGGTACTGGTGAGATCCTTCTTTTGAGAAAGACCAGTCTGATAAAACTGGGAGAGGCAGTAGTCTTATGAAATGCACAGAAACCAACACAGAGAGTCAAGAAAAGTGAAGAAATGAGGAAATATATTCCAAATTGTATTAGTCCATTTTCACACTGCAGTGAAGAATACCTGAGACTAGGTAATTTATAAAGGAAAGAAGTCTAATTGACTCACAGTTCTGCATGTCTCGGGAGGCCTCAGGAAACACAATCATGATGGAAGGTGAAGGAGAAACAAGTACCTTCTTCACAAGGTGGCAGAAGAGAGAGTAAAGGGGAAAGTGCCACTTTTAAACCATCACATCTCATGAGAACTCACCTGCTGTTATGAGAAAAGCATGGGGGAAACCGCCTCATGATCCAGTCACCTCCCATCGGGTTTCTCCCTCAACACATGGGAATTACAATTCAAGACGAGATTTGGGTGGGGACACAGAGCCAACCCTATTATTCCACCTAAGGCCCCTCCCAAATCTCATGTTCTTTCCACATTTAAAAACTAGTCACGCCTTCCCAACAGTCTCCCAAAGTCATAACTCATTCTAGTATTAATTCAAAAGTCTAAGTCCAAAGTCCCATCTGAGACAAGGCAAGTCCCTTCCACCTAGGAGTCTGTAAAATCCAAAGTAAGCTTGTTATTTCCAAGATACAATCTGGGGCCAGGCGCTGTGGTTCATGCCTGTAATTCCAACACTTTGGGAGGCTGAGGCGGGTGGATTACCAGAAGTCAGGAGTTCAAGACCAGCCTGGCCAACATGGTGAAACCCTGTCTCTACTAAAAATACAAAAAAATAAAAATAAAATTAGCTGGGCGTGGTGGGGATACAAGCATTGAGTAAATGTTCCCATTCCAAATGGGAGAAATTGGCCAAAACAAAGGGGCCACAGGCCCCATGCAAGTTTAAAACCCGGCAGGGCACTCATTAAATCTTAAAGTACCAAAATAATCTCCTTTGATTCCATGTCTCACATCCAAGACATGCTGATGCAAAGGGTGGGCTTCCAAGGCGTTGGACAAGTCCACTCCTGTGACACTGCAGGGTACAGGCCCCATGGCTGTTTTCACAGGCAGGCTTTGAGTGCCTGTGACTTTTCCAGGTGCACAGTGTAAGCTGTCAGTGGATCTACCTTTCCAGGGTCTGAAGGACAGTGGCCCTCTTCTCACCACTCCACTAGGCAGTGCCCCAGTGGGGGGACTCAGTGCGGAGGCTCCATTCCTTCCACACTTCCCTAGAAGAGGTTCTCCATGAGGGCTCCACCCCTGCAGCTGACTTCTGTGTGGAAACCTAGGCATTTTCATACATCCTCTGAAATCTAGGCAAAGATTCCCAAACCTCAATTCTTGCCTTCTGTACACTGCAGGTCCAACACCACATGGAAGCTGCCAAGGCTTGGGACTTGCATGCTCTGAGGCCATGGCCTGAGCTATACTTTAGCTCCTTTTAGCCATGGCTGGAGCTGGAGTGGCTGGGACACAGGGCACCATGTCCCGAGGCTGTACAGAGCAGCAGGGCCCAAAAAAATCATTTTTCCATTCTAGGTCTCTGAGCCTGTGATAGGAGGGGCTGCCTTAAAGATCTCTGAAATGCCCTGGAGACATTTTCCTCATTGTCTTGGTAATTAACATTCGGCTCCTTGTTACTTATGCAAATTTCTATAGCTGGCTTGAATTTCTCTCCAGTAAAATGGGTGTTTCTTTTCTACCACACGGCCAGGCTGCAAATTTTCCAAATTTCTTTGCTCTGTTTTGCCTTTAAATGTAAGTTCCAATTTCAAACCATCTCTTTTTCAGTACATATCATTGTACGATTTCAGGAAAGGCCAGGTCACCTCTCAAATGCTTTGTTGCTTAGAAATTTCTTCTGCCAGATACCCTAAATCATCTCTCTCCAGTTCAAAGACCACAGATCTCTGGGATGGGGCAAAATGCCACAAGTTGCTTTGCTAAAGCATAGCAAGAGTGACCTTTGCTTCAGTTCCCATTAAGTTCTTCATTCCCATCTGAGACTACCTCAGCCTGAACTTCATTGTCCATATCACTATCTGCATTTTGGTCAAAATCATTTAACAAGTCTCTAGAAAGTTCCAAACTTTCCCACATTTTCCTGTCTTCTTCTGAGGCCTCCAAACTGTTCAATCTCTGCCCATGACCCAGTTTGAAAGTCACTTCTACTTTTCAGGTTATCTTTATAGCAGTACCCCACCCATCTGAAGTCAATTCTCTGTATTAGTTCATTTGCACATTGCTATGAAGATACAACTTGAGACTGGGTAGTTTTTAAAGAAAAAAGATTTAATTGACTCATAATTCTGCATGGCTATAGAGACCTCAGAAAACTTAACAATCATTGCATAAGATGAAGGGGAAACAAGGCACTTCTTACATGGCAGCAGAAGAGACAGAGAGCATAGGAGAAACTGTCATTTTTAAATGATCTGATCTCATGAGAACTCATTCACTATCATGAGTAGAGCATGAGGGAGACTGTCCCCATCATTCAATCACCTCTCACCATGTTCCTCCCTCAACACATGGGGATTATAATTCAAGATGAGGTTTGGGTGGGAACACAGAGCCAAACTGTATCACCAAATAAAAGAACAAAAATCTCCAGAAACCAATCCTAGTGAAATGGAGATATGTGATTTACCCAACAAGGACCTCAAAATAATGGTTATAAAAATGCTCACTTTATGAGAATTTAATGAGGTCATGAAAGCAATGCAAGAACAAAACGAAATTTTAAACAAAGAGGTAGAAAGTATATAAAAGCACCAAACAGAAATCATAGAACTGAGGAATACTATAACCAAACTGAAAAGTGTAATAGGAGGGGTTCTTCAAGGTGAAGGAAGAGGATACAAATTAGTAACACGAAAACACACAAACATATGAAACTCACTGGTAAAAGTAAGTACATTGTCAAATCCAAAACACTAACGCTGTAATGGTAGTGGGTAAACAAATTATATCTCTACTATACATGCTAAAAGGAAAAACTGTTAAAAACAATGAAAGCTATAATAATTTGTTAGGAATACAAATTATAAAAAGATGTAAATTATGACATCAAAAACATAAAATGTGAGAGGAGAGTAAAAGCATAGAGTTTGTGTATGCCATCAAAATTAAGCATTTATCAGCTTAAAATAACCTGTTATAATATGCTTTATTTAAGCCTCATAGTAACCATGAAGCCAAAGTCAATAATAGACCCACAAAAGATAAAAAATAAAATCTAAAACATAAAACTACAGAAAACCATCAAACCACAAAGAAAGAAATCAAGAGAGGAAGAAAGGACTTGAAAAACAATGAGTAAACAATGAATAAAATGGCAATGGTAAGTTCTTACCTATTAATAATCACTTTATTTGTAAATGGATTAAATTATCCAATCAAAAACCACACAGAGGTTGAATGAATAAAAAAACAAAATCCAGCTGTATGCTGCCTATGAAAGACTTAACCTTAAAGGACATTCACAGACTCAAAGTCAAGGGATAGAAAAAGATATTTCATGCAAATGGAAATCAAAAGTGAGCAGGGGTAGCTATATTTATATTAAACAAAATAAACCTTAGGTAAAAAACTGCAAGAAGAGAAAAAGAATATCACATAGTGATAAGGGGGTCAATTCATCAGGAGGATATAACATTGTAAATATATACCCAACCCTGGAGTAGCTAAATGTATAAACAAACATTAAAATATCTAATGAGAGACATAGACTGCAACACAATAATAACAGGGGATTTCAATACTTTACTTTCAGTAAGAGACAGATCATCCAGGCAGAAAATTAATAAGGAAACATTGAACTTCAACTACACTCTAGACCAAATAGACCTACCAAACACATGTATTAATAGAATATTTTATCCAACCACAAAAGAATGCACATTCTTCTCAAGTGCATAGAAACCAGTATCCATAATAGATTATATGTTAGGCCACAAAACAAGTCTTAACAAATTTTGAAAGAATTTTAAAATCATATCGAGTATATTTTCTAATCACAATGGTACAAAACTAGAAATTGTTACAAGAGGAATAGAAAATTAACAAATGTGTAGAAATTAAGCAATATGTTCTTGAATAATTATCGGGTCAAAGAAGAAATTTTTTTAAACTTAAAAAATGGCTTGAGACAAAGGAAAATAAAACATAACATACAAAAAGTTATGGGATCCAGCAATAGCAGTTTTAAGAAGAAATTTTATACAACATAAATGCTTATATCAAAAAAGAATAGAGAAATAAACACCTAACATTGCACCCTTAAGAACTAGAACAAAAAATAATCCCAAAGCTAGCAAAACGAAGGAAATAACAATAAAATGTATTTCAAAGCAGAAACGTAAGAGTTGAGAAAAACTATAGAAAAAACATCAAACAAACAGTTATTTCTTTAAAAGCTAAACAAAATTTACAAGCCCTTAGTTAGACTAACCACTTTGGTTTAAATATTTGTCCCCTCCAAAACTTACATTAAATGGAATCCTCAGTGTGCAGTATTCAGAGGGATTACCCTTAAGCGGTAATAGGGTCATAAAGCAAAGCCATTCATGTATTAATGAATGAATAGATTAATGGATTATCATGGAGTAGAACTGACAGCTTTATAAGAAGAGAAAGAGACCTGAGCCAGCATTCTCAGCCCCTCTGCCATGTAATGGCCTGCATTGCCTTGGGAATCTGCAGAGTCCCCACCAGCAAGCAGGCTCAAAAAGGAATGAGCTCATATCCTCTGCAGGGACATGGATGGAACCGGAAGCCATTATCCTCAGCAAACTAACACAGGAACAGAAAACCAAAGACTGCCTGTTCTCACTTACAAGTGGGAACTGAATGATGAGAACACATGGACACATGGGTGGAAGGAACAACACACACTGGGGGCTACTGTGAGGCACACAGGGAGGGAGAGCCTCCAGAAGAATAACTAGTGGATGCTGGGCTTAATATCTGGGTGATGGGTTGTTTCGTGCAGCAAACCACCATGGCACACATTAACCTAAGTATCAAACCTACACATCCTGCACTGTACCTTGGAACTTAAAATAAAAGTTGAAGAAAAAGAAAGAAATCAAAAACAGACAAAACTAATCTATGGTGATAGAATTTTTTTTAAGTTGAGAAAGATGACTGGAAAAGAGCTGCATGGAATTGAGATGGTAATAATTTGGAGTGATGGTGACATGAATGTATTTAACTATGAAACCTCCAGAATTTTGAGTATGATCATTGCATCCCAGTAAATTAAATTGATATTGCACTTTTTAAAAGTGGACAGACACCAACTTCTAGTAAATTTGCAGGAAAACGTGTTCACTCATACATTGCTGGTGGAAATGCAAAATACCACCATGCTCTAAAAAATAGCTCAGCAGTTTCTTTGGAAACTAAACATACACTTACTATATTACCCAGCAATCACATTTCTGTGCATTTGTACTAAGGAAATGAAATTTATATTTACACACAAAAAAACTATACATTAAAGTTCATAGCAGCTTTATTCATAACAGTCAAAAATGGGAAACAATCCAAATGTCCTTCAATGAATAAAATGCTTAAATAAAATGTAGTACATTCATACCACAGAATACTACTCAGCAATATAAAGGAAAGAACTAGAGATCCATGCAATCACTTGGGTGGATCTCAAAGGAATTATGTGGAGTGAAAAAGCCAATCTCAAAATGTTACACACTGTATAATTTCATTTATACAGCCTAATGATACAACAACTTTGATGATTTTAAGAGAATTATGATGAGTGGAGAAAAAAAAAAAGCCAATCTCTTTCCCCACAAGACTCTCAGAACTTTTGTCTCCTGCCTGGGTAGTAATTGCAGAAAACTGCACTGGCTTTTTTCACTCCACGTAATTCCTTTGAAATCCCACAAAGTGGTTGCATGCATCTATAGTTTACTCCTTTATATTGCTGAGTGGTATTCTGTGGTATGGATGTACCTTTTATTTGGGCATTTTACTCATTGAAGAACATTTGGATTGTTTCCAGTTTTTGACTATCATGAATAAAGCTGCTATGAACTTTAAAGTGTAGTTTTTGTGTAAATATAAAATGCCGAAACTGCATTTGCTACCCAGGCAGGAAACTGAAAAATCTCTATAGAATCTGAGAGTCTAGGAGAAAAAGCAAAGGTACTCATATTATGAGCTTCCCAAGAAACTTCCAACTGTATTACTGCATATTACAGTGTACAATTAACGAGGCCTACATATGTCTTCAGAGCATCTAATCAGTATTTTTGTCCCTGACACCTAATAAGTGTTGGCAAACAAAAATCTGAGGAAAGTCTCTAACACAAAAGATAGGGATTACAACAAATAGATAGAAAACAAAAGAAAATTCAAGAAAAACATAACCGCTGAGAGAAGAAAGCTTCTCACACGTATACATACCAATATACTCTAAGAGAGAATAAATTGAACACATGAAATAAGAACAGGATGCTATTAGGTTGGTGCAAAAGTAACTGCATTTTTTTGCCATTATTTTTAATAGTAAAAAGTAGCATTTGGGGAATAAGAAAGAAACCTCAGGGGTGAAAAAGATGATAGCAGAAATTAAAAAGTCAAGAGAGAGTTTGAAATATAATGTCAAGGACATTATGTTAAAAGACAAAGAAACAGAAATAGAAAATAGGGGAGAAAAGAGAAGACATTAAATGACCAATCCATCCAATATGTTCAGAAAAAAAGATTTTAGAAAATGGAGAGCAGGAAACCATCAATGAAATAATTCAAGAAGAAGGCAAACATATCTTGACCAGGTGCAGCAGCTCACACCTGTAATCCCAGCATTTTGGGAAGCCAAGGCAGGAAGATCTCTTGAGTCCAGAAACTCAAGACCAGCCTGGGTGATACAGGGAGACCCCATCTTTAAAAAAAAAATTAAGAACATAAACATGGCCGGGCGCGGTGGCTCAAGCCTGTAATCCCAGCACTTTGGGAGGCCGAGACGGGCGGATCACGAGGTCAGGAGATCGAGACCATCCTGGCTAACCCCGTGAAACCCCGTCTCTACTAAAAAATACAAAAAACTAGCCGGGCGAGGTGGCGGGCGCCTGCAGTCCCAGCTACTCGGGAGGCTGAGGCAGGAGAATGGCGTAAACCCGGGAGGCGGAGCTTGCAGTGAGCTGAGATCCGGCCACTGCACTCCAGCCTGGGCGACAGAGCGAGACTCTGTCTTAAAAAAAAAAAAAAAAAAAAAAAAGAACATAAACATATCTTTATTGTGACATTTTCATAACATGTTCTCAAAGAAATAGACATCTATGAGAAGAATTTGTGAGAAGCACATCACGAAAAACAAAATGTATCTTTTGAGCATATTAAGGTAACAAAATATACCCTTTCATTTCTTGGAAATGCACTGTCATTGCTGTCACTCCAGGATTGTTGGGGAAGAAGAAGAGGAAGATTCTTTCTTCTCCTATCAACTTTATACTTTCATTTTTTTTTAATTAAAGCATGTCTGCTTCAGGTTTTAATCATACTTTTAATTTCAAGGAACTGAACAAGTTATAATAGTGAAACTGACAATTGGTTGTAGCATTTTATCTTATTACAAAGGTCTACATTTTTTTTTTCTTTTTTGAGACAGTTTCGCTGTTGTTGCCCAGGCTGGAGGGCAGTGGCACGATCTCAGCTCACTGCAACTGCAACCTCTGCCTCCCAGGTTCAAGTGATTCTCCTGCCTCAGCCTCCCGAGTAGCTGGGATTACAGGTGTCCACCACCACGCTCGGCTAATTTTTTGTGTTTTTAGTAGAGACGGGGTTTCACCATTCTGGCCAGGCTGGTTTCAAACTCCTAACCTCAGGTGATCCACCCACCTTGGCCTGCCAAAGTGCTGGGATTACAGGCATGAACCACCGTGCCCTGCCTACAAAGGTCTATTTTTAAGGGAAAAAAAGTACTATCCCACTTTCAGCTTGAAAATATACCTCAGGCTACCCATAGTTGTGTTTGTTATGAAGGGTTTCTGTTGCTCTTAATTCCAAAAAAGGATAGGTTTTTTTTAACATTCAGAATTCTTCCAGTGACTCTGTTGGCACCTGTAGGCACTCTGCTATCTGAGGTGACTACAGGGACACAACAATGTGTAGACGCCATTTCAGCACCTTCTCTTCTCTCCCCATCCCATAGTCGATGGCCTCACCAAGTGAAACGGAGCTATCCATTATGATGAAGAGATGTGAGTTGACTTAAAAGGCTAGGAAGATCCTGGCCTTAATATGAAAGCTCCTATAAATGTCTTCATTTTACCACATAGAAAAACATTTAGATCTGATTTTTAGAAACAAATTGTTCATATGCAGTCAAGAGTCTGTTCTGTCTTACGATCTGAATTACTTTTCTTGAATAAACATTCCCAGAAAATAAATGCACAGTTTTTCCTGTTTGAAGAGGAAGAATGAACATAGAGAAAAACCCAAGAAAAGCAGCTAAACTGATTGATGGTAGGCTTAGGGTTTAAAATGACAGATTTGTGTCATGCTCCCTCTTCAAACCACTTTGTCTTCCATTTTTTTCTCTGCCTTTTCCTGGTTCTGTTTCCTCTCTGTCCCCCCAAGCACAACTGGACTGCTTCTCTTGAATGTTGCATATATAATAATTAACAGATGTAGTAAATATTTACTCATCAAAAATACAATTTCTATACTGCATGCCATGCACTGGGATGGGAGATGAAAATACAATGTTAATGAAAAAAATAGTCTTTGTGGGGTTTATAACCTAATATGGTAAACTTCAAATTCCCATGTTATGCTAAATCCCCTCCACCTGTGCCTATATCACTTTCCTCTGCATACATATTTATCACCCATCATCCTCTCCTGTCACATATACACAGAGTGCTGACATAGCGACCAATAAAATTTTAATTGACAGACTTAGAAATCAGTAATGCAGAAGCTGTCAAAATGCTAAATGTAGATGTTAAGGCTCCCCATCCACAGCCAACAACAACAAAAAGAAAAGAAAATATTTAAGATTATCAAACCAATCAAAAGTTCATTTAAACACCCAAGTTGATTATCAGATTGGTTATGACTAGAGTTAAGGAAAAGATATACAAAACACCTGTTCAAACTCTTTTGCACCTATGTTTCCTTAGGCTTTACAAGTTTGGGAGTGACAGGAGTCCTATTTATAGAAACACAGTAGTTTCCTAATTCTTCTCTCACTTATTATTGAATATCTTCCAGATGCTCTTTAAAATTTCCCGCAAGCATTCCTGCGTGTCCCCTGAAGAGATCCCACTGGTATTGATGTGTGAGGCTGTCTTAGTGACCACTTCCTCCGTTCCTGTGGTTACTTCATCTCTGGCTCCACGTGAGCTATATTCCAATCTCTGTGAAGCCTGATGAATGTGCAGTTTCACTGATGCTGCCTCTGATGAGGTCTTTTGTCAAGGTCTGCTGAAGTCATGCCGTGCTCATGTGGTGCTTTGCTGAAGCTGCCAAAGCTCCAATATGGCTGGTGCCCTCCCCTGCTGATAGCCCAGTGCCCTCAGTAGACCACTGGTGTTCTATATTCTCAGCTGCAGTCACAGTGTAGAAAACAAACGGTCTCACCTGTGTAGTTCTCGGCTAAACATACCTCGTTAGCAGTTATGAGTGCTGCAACACATGCAAGACAAATAAAAAATAAAGTACTGGTCTATTTATATAGGAATCTCCAAAATGCTGGGCTTTTGGATAAGCACGGATGGAAAGTATAGTTGGAAAGCAAGATGAGGGACCCAAGCTGAGCCTCCTACCTCCTCTTCTACACATCAATCTTAGAGCCTGCATGCTGAGGTATGCACACAGAGGCATAAACCGCATCTTCAAACCTGACTCCATATCACTTACACCAACAGGCCTGCCTTATACACCCACTTACATGCAGAACAGAGAGAGCTTGAAGAATGATGATGTGAAGCTAATTATGACAGATTGCTGAATGAAAGCTTTTCCCAAAGATATAGCAAGAAATAAACTGAGAGAGTCTGTATGTATAGCAAATCAAAACATTCATTTTAGGTAGTTTGACTTGTCCATCTCCCTCCTACCCTGCCCTTCACTTACCTGGAGATTCTTTACTAAGACAAAACTTCAGCTATGCTTCCATGAGGATCAGGGATGCATTAGGGAGCTTCCTTTATGTGTATCTTCAGGCATCCTTAATATCATGTATCTTTTTTATGTTACTTGCTGAGACCATAGTAAATCAAAGTAACAGTAATGTTGGACCAGTTAAAGAAGTAGTCTCTCCTAATCCCAAATCTAGACCCCCTTTTGCGTCTGGTTGAGCACACAAGACCTTCTTCAGAAGACAGGCTGTGGGCCCTTCCCAGGCTAAGCACAAGGAGACAAAAAGTGCTAGTAACTGGAAGAGTAGAGAAGCCATGTCATATGTGAACACCCTTCCCTCTAATAGACAAATCCCAGTGAACAAAATCCTGCCTAATAAATTAGCTACTTTACCTAACCACTCCCACCTTAGCAGGAGTAAGTAAAACCAGTATTTCTCTACATTTCCAAAAGGGCTTGAGGAACAAAAGTTCACTCAGTCCTTAAACTCATTATGTATTGAACCAGGAGCTTGAGGAATGAGGCACAAATGTTTACCCCTACATGTTTCAAAAGAGTAAATACCTTTGCTTTCAATGTCACTTAGAATTGTGGGGAAACTGCAAAAGAAATAAAATACCTAGGACTATATCTAACTCAGAAGGTAAAAGATCTCTACAAGGAGAACTACAGAACAGTGTTAAAAGAAATTATAGATGACATAAACAAATGGAAAAACATTCCATCCTCATGGATTTGAAAAATCAATATCATTAAAATAGTAATACTGCCCAAAGCAATCTACAGACTCAACACTGTTCTTATAAATTACCAATGTTATTTTTCACAGAATTCAAAAAAAAAAAACTATTCTAAAATTTATATCAAACCATGAAAGAGTCCAAATAGCCAAATCAACTCTAAGCAAAAAGAACAAAGCTGGAGGCATCACATTATATAACTTCAAACTATAGTATAAAGCTATAGTAACTAAAACAGCACAGTACTGGTACAACAAACAGACACATAGACCAACAGAACAGAATGTATAACCTAGAAATAAAGCCACACACCTACAGCCATCTGGTCTTTGACAAAGTCAAGACAAATAGGCAATGGGGAAAGGACTCCCTCTATTTAATAGGGAGTTCTTCTGGGATAGCTGGCTAGCAATATACAGAAGAATAAAACTGGACCCCTACTGATATCGTTTGGCTGTGTCCCTACCCAAAAACTTATCTTGAATTGTAATCCCCATAATTCCCACGTTTCAAGAAAGAGACAAGGTGGAGGTAATAGAATCATGGGGACAGTTTCCCCCATGCTGTTCTCATGATAGTTAGTGAGTTCTCACAAGATATGATGGTTTTATAATTGTTTGGTAGTTCCTCCCACTTTCATTCTCCTTCCTGATGCCTTGTGAAGAACATGCCTTGCTTCTCCTTCACCTTCCCCCGTGATTGTAAGTTTCCTAAAGGCTCCCCAGCCACACTAAACTGTGAGTCAATTTAAACCTCTTTCTTTTATAAGTTACCCAGGTTCAGGCAGTTCTCCATAGTGAGAATGGACGAATATACCTACCTTTAATCATATACAAAAATTAATTCAAGATGCATTAATGACTTAAATGTAGACCTAAAATTATAAGAATTCTAAAAGAAAAGCTAGGAAATAACATTCTGGATATCAGCCAGAATCATGAGAGAAGTGCAAATCAAAACCACAATGAACTACCCTCCCACACCAGTCAGCATGGCAATTATTAAAAAGTCAAAAAACAACAGATCCTGGGGAGGCTGCAGAGAAAAGGGAATGCTTATACATTGTGGTTGGAGTATAAATTAGTTCAGCCACTGTGGAAAGCAGTTTGGAGATTTCTCAAACTGTCAAAGAACTTAAACAGAACTATTATACAACCCATAAATTCCATTACTAGGTATATACCCAAAGAAATATAAATCTGTCTACCAAAAAGATGTATGCACTCACATGTCCTTGTAGTTCTAGTCACAATAGCAAAGACTAGAACCAACCTAGGTGCCCATCAAAAGCAGAGTGGATAAAGAAAATGTGTTACATATACACACCATGGAATACTATGCAGACATGAAAAAAAAATGAAATCATGTCCTTTGCAGAAACACGGATACTGCTGGAGACCATTATGCTAAGCAGTTAACACAGGAACAGAAAACTGCTTATAAGTGGAAGCTAAATATCATGTACACATAGACACAAAGATGTCAACAATAGACACTAGGTACTACTAGAAGTGTGAGGGAGGAGAAAGGGGGACAAGGATTGAAAAGCAAACTACTGGATACTATGTTTATTACCTGGGTGATGGGATTAATCATACTCCAAACCTCAGCATCACACAATATACCCACGTAACAAACTTGCATATGTACCCCCTGAATCTAAAACAAAAGTTGAAATTAAAAATAAAAACAAAAGATTTAGAATGCGATCTAAAAAAGAAGCTTGGGGAAACTTAACTTTCAATCTCATTAGTAGCCCCTGCCTCTAAGACTCAACCCAATATACGCAGATGGTACCTGAGGATTCTAAATCGTCTTCTCCCTGCTAATGCTTGGGGATTGTTATCATAGCAACGTACATTTTTTCTCAACATGCCGTATCTTTCCAGAAAGATTCTTCCCCAGGAGCACTATGATTATTCATATAAACAGGCTCCTGGTAAGCCCCTCTCTGCCCTTCCAGGAAGCACTGAACACATCTTAATTTAGAGTGAGCACAACCTTGGTTCTGCTGCAAAATCAAGGTCTGTCATAAACTAGCTCTTACTGACCTTTGCAGTCAACTATGTTTATCTTTTGTCCAGCTTACCAAACTATTTACATTGCCCTAGACATGCATATATAGATTGGATAGATAGAGGATAGATACAGATAGGTAGGTATATAGATGACAGACAGATAGATATAGAAAATGTGATACCCATATACACCAAATGTGATACATATACACACACACAGACACACACACACACAAAATACACATACCGAGAGAGATATATACAGATATATAAAGGAATATAGATGTGTGTGTGTATATATGTATGTATGTATATATAGAGAGAGAGTGTGTGTGTATGTGTGTGTATAAATTTTTCTGCCACAAAACAAAAAGCCAAAGCACCTGGACCATGGATTTTATAAAAATAGAAACACTGGCATATGCAGCCCCTTATTCTCTTTCACTAGGAAGTTTACTCTGGGGTTGTTAGAGTTCATATAACTGCCAGCTAGGAAAATTCTTCTTGTGAATCTCGTGCTAAATTCTGGACTGCTACTTTAAAATATTTTTAGTTGTTTTTGGCTTTTATGATGTAATTAATGGAGTTTAGTGAAGACCCAGGTGTGTTGCCTCTCAACTGCAATATTCGTACAGTTTAATGTGTCTGTATTTATTGTATTTGTATATTTCTAAAATTACAAAGTCTTATTTACACGTACCAAAGTGAGATCAAAGAAATAAAGCATTTTGAACAGCATTCTTTGCAAAAGAATAAAAATACTCTAGAATTAAAGGTTTTTTCCTCACTTGCTTATGATGAAGTAGGTAGAGTTTCAGAATACAGTAGGAAAATAAAATTCTAAATGTCCCGCAGAGGACACCAGCTCTGGTAAATACTTTGCAAAGAAATATCACCATTGGGTTTAAATAGAAAACTGAGAAAGTTAATTATATTAAATAATCTTGGATCAGATAGTCTTTATGGTAAACAGCATCTTTAGCCCCAGTTCTTCACATTTGCCCCCTATATCCACACATTTTGCCATGTGACTTTACAGTTACTTGAACTAAAAATGTAACTTGCTTTGGTTAGTAGATAAATTAGATAAAAATAGAATTTCATTTCATTTCCAGCCTGTCTTAAAACACCTTGCGTTTTTCTGTTTGCGTTATTGTGTTCCTGCCATCTCTGTGAAAAATTTATGCCTGAGTTTGCCCACTAGTCCCAAGAGATGAAGAACACGTGAAGCAAATCCACTCAGTCAAGCTGCTCCAATCAACCAGCCTAGATCAGTAGACCAGCACCCACAGACACATGAATGAGTCCAGTGAAGATCCACAAGGCAAGCTGGTCAATCCCAGCCTGAATCATCAGCTAACCCCTATACTCCCAGCTAATCTGCAGGTGCATTAGAAAAATAATGCTAGTTATTGGACACTGAGATTTTGTGGTTATTTTTCATACAACAACAGTTAACTGATATAGTCTAATAGAATGTATAAACATTAGGATTATATGCTTAAATTTCCTTTATGAATTAAATTTCATTCATTTTCAATATTTTCAATGAAAATACTGTATTTTCATAAAGTATTTCCTTGCTTAGTTTTAAATTAATTGTTGTAGACTCAGCTGTGTGCAGCTTATTGAGAAATTAAATCTTTATGAATATAAAATAAAAGTACAAGAATAAAAGATGAGAGAGGGGCAGAACAAGATGGCCAAATAGAGGGCTCCACCGATCATTCCCCCAAGCAGGAATACCAATTTTACAATTGTCTATACAAAGGGAGCACCTTCATAGGAGCTAAAAATCAGGCAAGCACTCACAGTGCCTGGCTTAAATTCATATCACTAAAAGGGGGACTGAAGAGGGTAGGAAATACAGTCTTGAATTACTGATACCACCCCTTCCTTGTCCCCTGGCAATGGCCATATGGCATGAAGAATCTGTGCACTTGGGAAAGGGAGAGAGCAGTGATTTCAAAGGAAGACTTTGCCCCACCTTACCAACCATTCCACAGACCTCCAAATCAGGAAGTGATCATTCATGTCTGAATTGTGTAGTCCAGGTGAACTTTTTAGAAGGCAAACATGTAGTAATAGCAACTCGACAGCAACCTTTAACAATTTACCTAAGTACCATATTAGTCTGGCCACCTACCCAAATATAGATTCAGTAAGAGATAGACAAGTCAATGTCTTAGCATTGAATTCAGTGCTGCCCTGTTACAGTACAAAGCAAAACAAGGCTGAATGCAGCTAATGCCCACCCATGGAGGGAGCATTTGGACCAGCTCTAGCCAGAGTGCCATCCCTGTGGGGAGCTTAGTTCCAGCAAGCCTCGCCACTTTGGGCTGAAGGGTTCTGAGGTCCTAATTGAACTTGAGGGGCAGTCTAGGCCGCAAGGATGGCAATTCCTAGGCAAGCTGAAGTACTGAGCTGGGCTCAAAGCCAGTGGACTTTCGGGACTCTCGATCTACTGAGATAGCAGAGACAGCTAAGGGAATGCTTGGACCACCCATCCCCCAACCCGAAGTTGTACAGCTTGCAGCTCCAAAATAGGCCCCTTCCTTCTGTTTGAGGAGAGGAAAATGAGGGGTAAAGAGAATTTTCTCTTCTATCATGGATATCAGCTCAGCCACAGAAGTATAGGACACCAGTCAGGATCATGAGGCTCCCATCCCAGGACCTAAGCTCCTGGACAGCATTTCTGGACAAACTCTGAGACAGAAAGCAACCCGCTGCCTTGAAGGGAAGGACCCATCCTGGTAGAGTTTATCACCTACTGACGAAAGAGTCGCTGGGCCCTAAGAACCAGCAGTGATACCAAAGTAGTATGCCGTGGGCTTTGAGTGAGATTCTGAGACATGTTGGCTTCAAGTAAGAACCAACACATTCCCATACTTCCATACTCTGATGGCTGCAGATGGGGACTCCTTCTGCTTGAGAAAAACAGAGAGAAAACTAAAGGGGACTTTGTTTTGTACCACAGGTACCAGTTGGGCCACAGTGGAGGAGAGCACCAAGCAGGCTCTTGGAGTCCCTGATTCCAGGCCTTGACTCTTGGATAGCATTTCTGGACCTGCCCTGGGTGAGAGGGGAGCCCACTGCCCTGAAGGGTGAGTCCCAGGCCTGGCAGCAGTAATCACAAGCTGACTGAAGAGCCCTTGGGCCTTAAGTGAATATTGGAAGTAGTCTGGCAGTACTCCTCACGGGCCTGTAATGGTGGTGACCATCGGGTAAGAATCTTCTGCCTATGGAGAGAGCAAGGAAGACTGGGAAGAACTGTGTCATGTGGTTTGAATGCAAGCTCAGCTACAGTAGAATAGAACATCAGTTAGGTCTCTAAATTTTCTGATTCCTGGATGGCATCTCTGGACCTGCTCAGGGACTGGGGGAGCTCACCACCCTGAAGGGAAGGATACAAGCCTGATGTGCTTCATTACTTTCTGATTATAGAGCCCTAGGTCCTTGAGCAAACATAGACAGTAACCAGGTAGTGGTTAAAGCGAGCCTTGGGTGATGCCCAGTTCTGTGCTGGCTTCAGGTCTGACCCAGCACAGTCTCAGTGGTGGTAGCCACAGAGCTATTTGTGTCATGCCACTCCCAGCTCCAAGTGGTTCAGCACAGAGACAGAGAGATTTCATTTGTCTGGGGAAAAGAACAAGTGTCTCAGCCTGGTAATCCAGATAATTCTTCTGAATCTTATCTGAGACTCTACAAGAACCACAGCATTACTGGGCTTGGTGTGCCCCCTAATGCAGATACAGCTTAGATCACAACACTAAAGTTCTCTTGAATACCTGGAAAGCCTTCACATGGAGGATGGGTGCAAAGAAGTGCAGACAGTGAAGACTACAATAAATGCCTAACTCTTCAATGCTCAGACACTGATGAACATCTACAAGCATCAAGACCATCCAGAAAACCAAAACCTTACCAAATGAACTAGATAAGGTTACTAGGGACCAAATCTGGTGAAATGAAGCTATGTGACTTTTCAGATAGAGAGTTCAAAATAACTTCTTTGAGGAAACTCAGAGAAATTCAAGATAACACACAGAAGGAATTAGGACTTCTATTAGATAAATTTAACAAAGAGATTGAAATAACTAAAAAGAATCGAGCAGAAATTCTGGAGCTAAAAAATGCAATGGACATACTGAAGAATGCATCAGAGTCTCTTAATTATAGAATGAATCAAGCAGAAGAAAGAATTAGTGAGCTTGAAGACGGGCTATTTAAAAATATACAGTCAGAGCAAAGAAAAAAATAAAAAGGAATGAAGCATGACTACGAGATCTAGAAAATAGCATCAAAATTCCAAAAGGTCAAGGATAAATAGGACTCCTAAAAGCAGCGAGAGAAAATAAACAAATAATATACAATAGAGTTCCAATGCCTTTGGCAGCAGAAATTTCAGTGGAAACCTTACAGGCCAAGAGAGAGTGACATAGTCCAAGTATTTAAGGGAAAAAAATGTTTACCCTAGAATAGTATATCCATTCAGAAATTCTTCAAAAAGGAAGAAGAAATAAGGACTTTCCCAGGCAAAAAAAAAAAAAGCTGAAAAGTTTCCTCAACTCCAGACCTATCAGACAAGAAATGCTAATGGGAGAACTTCGACCAAAAAGAAAAGGATATTACTGAGCAATAAATAATCACCTGAAGGTATAAAACTCACTGGTAATAGTAAGTACACAGAAAAACACAGAATATTATAGCACTATAACTGTAGTGTGTAAACTACTACTATCATTTTAAAAGACTAAACAATAAACCAAAGAAAATTAATAATTACAATAACTACTCAAGACATAGACATTACAATAAGCTATAAATAGAAATAACAAAAAGTTAAAAAGTTGACAGATGACGTTACAGATCAGCAATTTTATCAGCTTTTTTTTTTTTTTTTTTTTTTTGCTCGTTTGTTTGTGCAAGCAATGTTAAGTTGTTATCAGCTTAAAATGAGTTATAAGACAGTATTTGTAGGCTTCATGGTAACCTCAAATAGACATTTCTCTTCATTCATCATGACCAAGTGGGATTTATCCCTGAAATGGAAGGATGATTCAACATACACAAATCGGTCAATGTGATACATCATTTCAACAGAAAGAATAATAAAAACCATAAGATTATTTCAGTGGATGCTGAAAAGGACTTGATAAAATTCAACATCTCTTCAGGATCAAACCCCTCAAAAAACTGAGTATAGATGTATCATATCTCAACAAAATAAAAGTCATGATGACAGACCCACAGCTAGTATCACACTGAATGGGAAAAAATAGAAAGCCTTTCCTCTAAGATCTGGAAAATGAAAAGGATGCCCATTGTCATCATTGTGTTTCAACATAGATCTGGAAATCCTAGTGTTACGGGGTCTTTGGGGTGTTACTTTTCTGACCAGGAACCTCTGTGTCCGGTGGTGCCTTTGCCCGAGTTTTGCTTGGGCCTGCTGGGCTTATTCCACCCTCTCAGTCTGGCAGGTTGCACTCAGCTCATGCTGCCAGCCTGAATCCCATGCCTCCAAGGGAGACTGCAAGTCAAGTGTGGAGTGGTGGTGCGGGGTGTGAGTAAGTATGGAGTCCAGCCACTGCATACAGACACATTGGCTGCTGGGTAGGCAGATCTAGGTGCTGGCATGGGCACTGGCTCTCTGTGGGGCTGTGGCTGGACCAGGTGCACCACAAGTAACTTCCCCAGTGGGCACTGGGGAATTAGGTGGCTCCTGGAAACTTGAAGATGCCAGGAACCACAGGGTTCCAAAGAGGGAGTCACAGCTCTAGCTCAGGGAAGCTCCAGGTCTGGGCTTCCTGAAGGGCTGCAGCTCTTCTCTCCTCTGCCCTCAATGTGATGAGCAAGGGGCATGTTTCAGTCCTGTTTGTGTACAGCTCTTTTAGCCTCATCATTCAGCAGGTTCTAAGTTCTTGTCCTGTGACCAGGAAGAATGAAGTAAGCAGACAAGTGGAGGGTAAGCAAGACAAAGAGGAGTTTTATTGAGCAATAGAACAGCTCAGAGGAGACCAGCAGTGGGCAGTGGGTAGCTCCTCTTAATACCCTGGGTGTCCCAGTGAGTGTTCAGCTCTCAGCAGACAGGGTAGCTGCTCTCTGCAGTTGGTTGTCCCCTCATCTCTTCAGTTGTTCTGCTTACTATAGCTCAGTTGTATAATTTGAAACAGCATGGTACTGGCATAAACACAACACATAGACCAGTGGAACAGAATAGAGAAGCCCAAAACAAATCCATACATCTACAGTAAACTCATTTTTGACAATGGTACGAAGAACATACATTGGGAAAAGGACAGTTTCTTCAATAAATGGTTCTGGGAAAACTGGAAATCCATATGCAGAAGAATGAGAATAGACCCCTCTCTCTCACCATATAGAAAAATTAAATCAATACAGATTAAAGAATTAAATCTAACACCTTATTCTGTGAAACTGCTACAAGAAATCATTGGGGAAATTCTCCAGGACATTAGAGTGGGCAATAATTTCATTAGTAATACTCCACAAGTATAGGCAACCAAAGTAAAACTAGACAAAGGGGATCATATCAAGTTTAAAAGCTTTTGCATAGCAAAGTAAACAATCAACAAAATGAAGAGACAGCAAACAGAATGGGAGAAAATATTTGCAAACTATCCATCTGACAGGGGTTTAATAACCAGAATATATAAGGAGCTCAAACAATTCTATTTTTTAAATGTAATAATTTGATTTTTCAATGGGCAAAAGATCTAAATAGACATTTCTCAAAAGAAGACATGCAAATGGCAAACAGGTATATGGAAAAGTGCTCAACATCACTGATCGTCATAGAAATGCACACCAAAACTACAGTGAGATATCATCTCACCCCAGTTAAAATGTCTTTTAACCAAAGCACAGGAGGACCCAAGCCAGTCTGATATGGTTTGCATGTTTGTTGCCTCCAAATCTCATGTTGAAATATTGGAGGTGGGGCCTGGTGGGAGGTGAATGGATCATGAGGGCAGATCCCTCATGAATGGTTTAGCATCATCCTCTTGATGATAAGTGAGTTCTCACTCAGTTTCCACAAGCTCTGGTTGTCTGGGATTTCCCCTTTCTCTCTCACTCTTGATCCTGCTCTTGCCATGTGACATGATGGCTCCCCTTCAACTTCCACCATGATTGGAAGCTTCCTGAGACTCTTACCAGAAGCAGATGCTGGTACTATGCCTCACGTACTGTCTGAAGAACTGTAAGCCAATTAAATCTCTTTGCTGAAAATAAATTACCCAGTCTCAGCTATTTCCTCATAGCAATATAAAAACAGACTAATGCACACGTTGTCTGGAAATCTCCTGAGCTAAATATTCAGCACACTTTGCCAGAAATCTCCTCAGCTAAATAGTCAGTTTCATCACTCACAGTTTCTACCACACACAAAACACTGTAACACAGTTCATTGAAGTTTTTTGCCACTTTATGACAAGAATCACCTTTCCCCAAGTTTCCAATAACATATTCTTCATTTCTTAGACTTCACAAGAGTCACTCTTAATGTTCATATTTCTAGCACGTACCTCAAAACTATTCCATCTGCTAACCATTACTCAGTTTCAAAGCCACCTCCACATGTATTTTTTTACAACAGCACCCCACTTCTCAGTACCAAAATCTGTATTAAGTCAGTTCAGGCTCCCATAACAAAATACCATCGACTGAGTGGCTTAAACAATAGAAGTTTATTTATCACAATTTTAGAGGCTGAAAATCAGATTACAGTGCCAGTATGGTCAGGTCCTTGTGAAAGCTCTCTTCCTGGTTTGCAGATGGCTGCCCTCTCACTGTGTTTTCATATAATAGAGAGAGAGACAGCACCCTCTCTGGTGTCTCTTTTTTTATAAGGGCATTAATTCTACCATGAGGTCCCCACACTCATGACCTCATCTAAACTGAATTATATCCCACAGGTCCCATCTTCAAATACCATCAAATTGGGCAACACTTTTAGTATTTGAGGAAAGTTAGTAGGCCCTTCTTTCCTCATCCATTTTTTGAGATTTTGCTATTTTATCAGTCCCTTAGAACAAAGCTCAGTGTAAGACATAAGGGGTTAATGAAGAGACCTATATCCAAAATCAGGAAAGCTGATACTTGAGGTTGGCTCACTCAACATCTATTTCATACTCCTTTTATATTCCTTTCTCAACTACAGTAGATGGAAGACTGAAAGCTCAACCTTGCAGATTCTCTTGTGGTTAAAGAGACCATATAGACTCAGTGTTGGCCAGTTAAATGTAAGCAGAAGTGTGCTATCTCTTTATCTTCCATGAAACTGAAGGTGAACGAGTCTGTTTTTTTGATGGCATCAGGGCACTCCACTCCCAACCCTAAACCACCTGTCTCAAAATTTCTTAGTGTTTTTGGAGGGGAAAAAAAACATTTTAATTATACCCTTTATTTTTAAATGCCTGTAGATTTCTGTTAAAATGCCATTGAATAGAATCTTGCCTTTAAATCTGTGTTTGAGTCCTAAGTCTGACATTGTCTATAGGCATTTAAGCAAGCATGTATATATTGTCTTTTATCCTTTATGTTAATTGTAGGTGCTGGATTCGATACTCTAGATCTTTTCCAAGGGCTCATATTTCACACTTGGATTTTCTTATAAAAGCATCTCTTCTAACTAATCTCTTTTTAATCTCAAATAACCCACCTGAAAACCAAACTCATTCCTTTAATTTACCTTTACTTATTTGAATAACATTTGTTGGACCTAGCCTACTGTCTTATGCTTGGAAAATCCTTAATAGGTAATTGCTGAACTTAATGTAGTTAGAAAGGCTACAATAGAATAATATTATTTATCTATGTTATCTCCCTCTGGATTACCCTTCTCTAACCTTCAGCAGCTTTTTAACTAAAACAAGACTTGCAAACAATTACATCATGTCGGCTCTTCAGGTTTTCACACTTGTAACCTCATTATATCTTTTTTTTTTTTCCAAGCCAAACTGTATCCAGCTTTATTAAAGATACTTTCCATAAACAATCATGGTATTTCAGGCAGGACATGGGCAGACAATCGTTAACAGTATACAACAACTTTCAAACTCCCTTCTTCAATGGACTACCAAAAATCAGAAAGCCACTATAAAACCCAATGAAGTCTTCATCTGATGCTCTGAACAGGGAAAGTTTAGAGTGAGGGTTGACATTTCACATTTAGCATGTTGTTTAACAACTTTTCACAAGCCGACCCTGACTTTCAGGAAGTGAAATGAAAATGGCAGAATTTATCTGAAGATCCACAATCTAGAAATGGAACCAATGCTGTTTTGACAGGTGCCATCTCAGTGGCATCACTGGAAAGTCCAGATTGCCTGACACACTGGTAACCAATGACTACGGGTCAGGTCCCAACAGATGTCTGGGCTTAAGGGAGTTAAGTCTATGCTGAAAGATGGAAAGGGAGAAGAGGACATAAAAACAAATTTGTTTTTCCAAAATACCACAAGGCTTTTGTGCCAAGGTGGCCATGTGTGTCAAGGTCAGGGACTCCCTCCTCCTGGGAACCAAGAGGAAGTCTCTCAAAACTAGAAGGGAAAGGTGTTTTCCCCACATCAATCCAGCTCCGGAGACATTCTATTAGTGACATATGCCCCTTCCCCCAAAAACAACAATGAAGTGTTCTGTGTGCTAACAACATAGCTTTAAAAAAAAAAAAGTAAAAAAAAAATTCTGCATTTTTATAAAACTTGATAAAAAATAGTATTTCAAACTGTACAGTCACCAGAAGTACACAGTTATCAAAAATGCACACACTTCACTTGGCATCTCCAGCACCTTCAGCTTTCTGTGCCTGGTCTGTTTGGGCATCTCCATTTTTTGCAGGGTTATTCCCCTCCTTGCCAGCATCAGCTTTTCCCTTTTTCCCTTTGGGTACCTTCTCTCCCTTCTTTGCAGGGGCCTTTTTAGGCTTGGGCTCTGGCTTTGGAGGAGCAGGTTTAGCAGACAACCTCGCGGATCTTCTCTGTGATTCGTCCTTCACCTTGGCTTTATCTCCTTTAGCATCCCCTTCAGCCTTTCTCTTGGGCATGGTGGCGACGGCGGCGGGAGGTAGGTGCTGGACGCGGCATGCAGCGCGCGCGGGCTTTGGTCGGTCCGGGGGTCGTTCTCGCCTCTTCTTCTTCACACTGCTCCAACCTCATTATATCTTAAGATTCTTTTCCTAGAACATCTTTCCTTGTCACAAATAAGTGCAGTTTAATTATAGCAAGTTTGGATATTAGAGAAATATACCAATTTTGATGTATTTGCAGCCATAATTTTTTATTCTATATATTACAAACTTGAGATTATGCTGGAAGGGTATTTTTTCAATTTAATATTTTATCATGATATTCTATCTCTTTAAATAGTCTTTGGAACATGATATAAAATAATCAGGCTGGGCACAGTGGCTCACACCTGCAATCCCAACACTTCAAGAGGCCAAGGCAGGAGGATCTCTTGAGCCCAGGACTTCAAGACCTGCCTAGGCAACATGGCAAATGCCCTCTACAAAAATACAAAAATTAGTTGGGCATGGTGGTGCATGCCTGTAGTTCCAGCTACTTGGGAAGCTGAGGTGGGAGGATTGCTTCAGCCCAAGAGGTTGAGACTGCGGTGAGCTGTGATTGTGTCACTGCATTTCAACCTAAGTGACAGAGTAAGATCCTATCTCAAAAAATTTTTTTAATTTTTTTTAAAAATTAGTAATTATTCCTGAGGAAGATTTTTTCTCAAGAAAAGTATTTTATTAATGATTTATAGATGTAGAATATTAAGCACATAAAATATTATGATTTTCTGAGGTTATATAGCAAGTTAATATTTAAGATTACTGATTCCTCCTTACCTAACTTATTCCACTAAAATATGAAGTAGATGTCCCCCAAAATAATGATGTTAATGATCAATCATTATGACAAATACCACATAAAACTCAATCTGTCACATCAAATCTCAAACAAATAACACAGAAGGTATATAGGTAAGAAGTAGATACATGATAAATATGTATGGATGGATAAATGGATGTACGAATTCAATGAGTGGATGGATGGATTTGATGAATCCGAGCCAGACTGCTTTTTCCATCAGGGAAAATAGCTACCGTTTGCATTAGAGAATGGTATCTGAGAAAAGATTAAAAACTTATTATTTCCTTTATGCTTCAGAGCTAAAACGGGGAGCTTGATACAGTCCTTAGAATCCATGAACGACTCTTGACAGGAATAGATCTTTTACCAAATCCACAGTTATCCCAGCTGCATTTCACTGGCCTAGTTCATGCTGTTGCAGAAACGCTGTAACCAATACAAGAAGTCACCTCAAAGCTTGGTGCAGTACAAATAAATACTCATAGTGATATGTATGCCATTAGGATTTTTACCACATTCTGCCTTCTGCATAACGGTAAACAAAAATGTTTGTTCCCTCTAACCCTAACTAACTCTAGATAACCTCATTTCTGGAGAAACTATTTAGAAACAAGTGAAATCAATTACGATATCTGAAACACAGAAGGTTATCCCTTAGGAATAAACTTTTGATATTGTAAAGAAAGAGGCATTGAGAAAAGGAATTCAAGAGTATCTACCTTGGTATACCTGGAGGAAGAAACTACAGTTATCTCTAGTGATCTCTTTGTGTCATATATATTACCTGCTATACTTAGCTTGTGGTGCTCTCTTACTTCAACAATGTCTCATCATTTCATTCATAAATATTTAAGTATATAAGTGTTAAATATTTACGGATTAAATGATAAAGACTCCTTTAAGAATCGCAATACTATTGTCATGTTTAAAAATTAACATTTTATGCAGTTATAGAGGCAGTAAGAAAGAAAAAAAAATTAGAATTAATTTCTTTTTATTATTATTATCCTTTAAGTTCTGGAGTAAATGTGCACAATGTGCAGGTTTGTTACATAGATATACATGCACCATGTTGGTTTGCTGCACCCATCAACTCATCATTTACATTAGGTATTTCTCCTAATGCTATCCCTTCCCCAGCCTCCCACCCCTCAACAGGCCCCAGTGTGTGGAGTTCCCCTTCCTGTGTCCATGTGTTCTCATTGTTCAACTCCCACTTACGAGTGACAACATTCAGTGTTTGGTTTTCTCTTTTTGGTGTTACTTTGCTGAGAATGATGGTTTCCAGTTTCGTCCATGTCCCTGCAAAGGACATGACCTCATCCTTTTTTGTGGCTGCATAGTATTCCATGGTGTATATGTGCCACATTTTCTTTATCCAGTATATCATTGATGGGCATTTGTGTTGGTTCCAAGACTTTGCTATTGTGAACAGTGCTGCAGTAAACATACGTGTGCATGTGTCTTTATAGCAGAATGATTTATAATTCTTTGAGTATATAACCGGAAATGAGATTGCTGGGTCAAATGGTATTTCTAGTTCTAGATCCTTGAAGAGTCACCACACTGTCTTCCACAATGGTTGAACTAATTTACACTCCCACCAACGGTGTAAAAGTATACCTATTTCTCCACATCGTCTCCAGCATCTTTTGTTTCCTGACTTTTTAATGATCGCCATTCTAATTGATATGAGATGGTATCTCACTGTGGTTCTGATTTGCATTTCTCTAATGATCGGTGACAATGAGCATTTTTTCATGAGTTTGTTAGCTGCATAAACATCTTCTTTTTAAAAGTGTTTTTTCGTATCATTCACCCAATTTTTGATGGGGTTGTTTGATTTTTTCTTGCAAATTTGTTTAAGTTTCTTGTAGATTCTGGATATTAGCCCTTTGTCAGATGGATAGATGGCAAAAATTTTCTTCCATTCTGCAGGTTGCCTCCTCACTCTGATGATAGTTTCTTTTGCTGTGCAGAAGCTCTTTAGTTTAATGACATCTCCATTGTCTATTTTGGCTTTTGTTGCCATTGTTTTTGGTGTTTTAGTCATGAAGTCTTTGCCTATGCTTATGTCCTGAATGGTATTGCCTAGGTTATCTTCTAGGGTTTCTATGGTTTTAGGTCTTATGTTTAAGTCTTTAATCCATCTTGAGTTAATTTTTGTATAAGGTGTAAGGAAGGGATCCAGTCTCAACTTTCTGCATGTAGGTAGACAGTTTTCCCAACACCATTTATTAAATAGGGAATCCTTTCCCCATTTCTTGTTTTTGTCAGGCTTGTCAAAGATCAGATGGTT
This sequence comes from Macaca nemestrina, assembly GCF_043159975.1. Classification (NCBI taxonomy): domain Eukaryota; kingdom Metazoa; phylum Chordata; class Mammalia; order Primates; family Cercopithecidae; genus Macaca; species Macaca nemestrina. Next base: position 28,432,598 of record NC_092126.1, on the reverse strand, counting down.
GTAGATGTGTGGTGTTATTTCTGAGGCCTCTGTTCTGTTCCATTGGTCTATATATCTGTTTTGGTACCAGTACCATACTGTTTTGGTTACTACAGCCTTGTAATATAGTTTGAAGTCAGGTAGTGTGATGCCTCCAGCTTTGTTCTTTTTGCTTAGGATTGTCTTGGTTACATGGCTACATGGGCTCTCTTTTGGTTCCATATGAAATTTAAAGTAGTTTTTCCCAATTCTATGAAGAAAGTCAGTGGTACCTTGATAGGGATAGCATTGAATATATAAATTACTTTGGGCAGTATGGCCATATTCATGATATTGATTCTTCCTATCCATGAGCACAGAATGTTCTTCCATTTGTTTGTGTCCTCTTTTATTTCCTTGAGCAGTGGTTTGTAGTTCTCCTTGAAGAGGTCCTTCACATCCCTTGTAAGTTGGATTCCTAGCTATTTTATTCTCTTTGTGGCAATTGTGAATGGGAGCTCTGTCATGATTTGGCTCTCTGTCTGTTATTGGTGTATAGGAATGCTTGTGATTTTTGCACATTGATTTTATATCCAGAGACTGCTGAAGTTGCTTACCAGCTTAAGGAGATTTTGGCCTGAGATGATGGGATTTTCTAAATATACAATCAAGTTATCTGCAAACAGAGACAATTTGACTTCCTCTTTTCCTAATTAAATACTCTTTATCTCTTTCTCTTGCCTGATAGCCCTGGCCAGAACTTCCAATGCTGTGTTGAATAGTAGTGGTGAGAGAAGGCATCCTTATCTTGTGCCGGTTTTCAAAGGGAATGCTTCCAGTTTTTGCCCATTCATTATGATACTGGCCGTGAGTTTGTCATAAATACCTCTTATTATTTTGAGATTGCCTGGTTTGCCTTTCATCAATCCCTCATTTATTGAGAGTTTTTAGCATGAAGGGCTGTTGAATTTTGTCAAAGGCCTTTTTTACATCTATTGAGATAATCGTGTGGTTTTTGTCATTGGTTCTGTTTATGTAATGGATTATGTTTATTGATTCGTGTATGTGAAACAAGCCTTGCATCCCAGGGATGAAGCTGACTTGATCATGGTGGATAAGCTCTTGATGTGCTGCTGGATTCCGTTTGCCAGTATTTTATTGAGGATTTTCACATCGATGTTCATCAGGGATACCGGCCTAAAATTTTCTTTCTTTGTTGTGTTTCCACCAGGTTTTGGTATCAGGATGATGCGGAACTCATGAAATGAGTTTGGAAGGATTCCCTCTTCTACTATTGATTGGAATAGTTTCAGAAGAAATGATACCAGTTCCTCTTTGTATCTCTGGTAGAATTTGGCTGTGAATCTGTCTGGTTCTGGACTTTTTTTGGTTGGTAGGCTATTAATTATTGCCTCAATTTCAGAACCTGTTATTGGTCTATTCAGAGATTCGACTTCTTCCTGGTTTAGTCTTGGGAGAGTGTATGTGTCCAGGAATTTATCCATTTCTTCTAGATTTTCTTGTTTATTTGCCTAGAGGTTTTACAGTATTCTCTGATGATAGTTTGTATTTCTGTGGGATCAGTGGTGATAATCCCTTTAACATTTTTTAATTGCATCTATTTGATTCTTCTCTCTTTTCTTCTTTATTAGTCTGGCTAGCGGTCTATCTATTTTGTTGATCTTTTCAAAAAACCTGCTCCTGGATTCATTGATTATTTTTTTTGAAGCATTTTTTGTGTCTCTATCTCCCTTAGTTCTGCTTTGATCTTAGTTATTTCTTGTCTTCTGCTAGCTTTTGAATGTGTTTGCTCTTACTTCTCTAGTTCTTTTACTTGTTGTGTTAGGGTGTTGATTTCAGATCTTTCCTACTTTCTCTTGTGGGCATTTAGTGCTATAAATTTCCCTCTACACACTGCTCTAAATGTATCCCATAGATTCTGGTACATTGTGACTTTGTCCTCATTGGTTTCAAAGAACATCTTTATTTCTGCCTTCATTTCGTTACTTACCCAGTAGTCATTCAGGACTAGGTTGTTCAGTTTCCATGTAGCTGTGCAGTTTTGAGTAGGTTTCTTAATTCTGAGTTCTAATTTGATTGCACTGTGGTCTGAGAGACAGTTTGTTGTAATTTCTGTTCTTTTACATTTGCTGAGGAGTGTTCTACTTCCAATTATGTGGTCAATTTTAGAATAAGTGTGATGTGGTTCTGAGAAGAATGTATATTCTGTTGATTTGGGGTGGAGAGTTCTGTAGATGCCTATTAGGTTCACTTGGTCTAGAGATGAGTTCAAGTCCTGGATATCCTTGTTGATTTTCTGTCTCGTTGATCTGTCTAATATTGACAGTAGGGTGTTAAAGTCTCCCACTATTAATGTGTGGGAGCCTAAGTCTCTTTGTAGGTCTCTAAGAACTTGCTTTATGAATCTGGGTGCTCCTGTATTGGGTGCATATACATTTAGGATAGTTCGCTCTTCTTGTTGAATTGATCCCTTTACCAATATGTAATGTCCTTCTTTGTCTCTTTTGATCTTTGTTGGTTTAAAGTCTGTTTCATCAAAGTCTAGGATTGCAACCCCTGCTTTCTTTTGCTTTCCACTTGCTTGGTAGATCTTCCTCCATCCCTTTATTTTGAGCTTATGTGTGTCTCTGCATGTGAGATGGGTCTCCTGAATACTGCACACTGATGGGTCTTGCCTCTTTATCCAATTTGCCAGTCTGTATTTTATAATTGGGGCATTTAGCCCATTTACATTCAAGGTTAATATTGTTATGTATGAATTTGATACTGTCATTATGATACTAGCTGGTTATTTTGCCAGTTAGTTGATGCAGTTTCTTCATAGCTAAGTGGTCTTTACAATTTGACATGTTTCTGCAGTGGCTGGTACCAGTTGTTCCTGTCAATGTTTAGTGTTTCCTTCAGGAGCTCTTGTAAGGCAGGCCTGGTGGTGACAAAATCTCTCAGCATTTGCTTGTCTGTAAAGGATTTTGTTTATCCTTCACTTATGAAACTTAGTTTGGCTGGATATGAGATTCTTGGTCAAAAATTCTCTTCTTTAAGAATGTTGAATATTGTCCCCCACTCTCTTTTGGCTTGTAGGGTTTCTGCCAAGAGATCTGCTACTAGTCTGATGGGCTTCCCTTTGTGAGTAACTCAACCTTTCTCTCTGGCTGCCCTTAACATTTTTTCCTTCATTTCAACCTTGGTAAATCTGACAATTATGTGTCTTGGGGTTGCCCTTCTCGAGGAGTATCTTTGTGGCATTCTCTATATTTCCTAAATCTGAATGTTGGCCTGCCTTGCTAGGTTGGGAAAGTTCTCCTGGATAATACCTGAAAAGTGTTTTCCAACTTGATTCCATTCTCCCCATCACTTTCAGGTACACCTATCAAACATAGATGTGGCCTTTTCACATAGTCCCAAATTTCTTGGTGGATTTTTTTGTTTCTTTTCACCTTTTTTTCTCTAATCTTTTCTCTCACTTTGTTTCATTAATTTGATCTTCAATCTCTGATATCCTTTCTTTCACTTGATTGATTCGGCCATTGAAGCTTGTGTATGCTTCACGAAATTCTCGTGCTGAGTTTTTCAGCTCCATCAGGTCATTTATGTTCTTCTCTACACTGATTATTCTAGTTAGCAATTCATCTAACCTTTTTTCAAGGTTCTTAGCTTCCTTGAGATGGGTTGGAACATGCTCCTTTATCTCTGAGCAGTTGGTTATTATCCACCTTCTGAAGCCTCCTTCTGTCAGTTCATCAAACTCATTCTCCATCCAGTTTTGTTCCTTTGCTGGGGAGGAGTTGTGACCCTTTAGAGGTAAAGAGGCATTCTGGTTTTTGGAATTTTCAGCCTTTCTGTGCTGGATTTCTCCCCATCTTTGTGGTTTTATCTACCTTTGGTCTTCGATGTTGGTGACCTACAGATGGGGTTTTGGTGTGGACATCCTTTTTGTTGATGTTGATGCTATTCCTTTCTGTTTGTTAGTATTCCTTCTAACAGGCAGGCCCCTCAGCTGCAGGTCTGTTGGAGTTTGCTGGAGGTCCACTCTAGACCCTATTTGCCTGGGTATCACCAGAGGAGGCTGCAGAATAGTAAATATTGCTGCCTGATCCTTCTTCTAGAAGCTCATCCCTCAGGGGCACCCTCCAGATGCCAGCTGGAGCTCTCTAGTATGAGGTATCTGTCAGCCTGTACTGGGAGGTGTCTCCCAGTCAGGCTATATGGGGGTCAGGGACCCACTTGAGGAGGCAGTCTGTCCATTATCAGAGCTTGAATGCTGTGCTGGGAGAACCATTGCTCTCTTCCAAGCTGCCAGGCAGGAACATTTAAGTCTGCTGAAGCTCTGCCCACAACTGCCCCTTCCCCCAGGTGCTCTGTCCTAGGGAGATGGGGAATTTATCTATAAGTCCCTGACTGGAGCTGCTGCCTTTCGTTTAGAGATGCCCTTTCCACAGAGGTGGAATCTAGGGAGGCAGTCAGCCTTGCTGAGCTGCGGTGGGCTCTGCCTGGTTCAGACTTCCTTGAGGCTTTCTTTACACTGTGAGCATAAAACTGCCTACTCAAGCCTCAGTAATGGTAGACGCCCCTCCTCCTACCAAGCTCTAGCATCCCAGGTTGATCTCAGACTGCTGCGCTAGCAGCGAGAATTTCAAGCCAAAAGATCTTAGCTTGCTGGTCTCTGTGGGTGTGGGACCTACCAAGCCAGGCACTGGAGGGAATCTCCTGGTCTGCTGGTTGCAAAGACCATGGGAGTATCTGGGCATAAGTGTACCATTCCTCCTGGTACAGTCTCTCATGGCTTCCCTTGGTTAGGAAAGGGAAATCCCTCAACCCCTTGCACTTCCGTGTGAGGCCCCATCATGCTTTGGTTTGCCCTCTGTGGGCTGCATCCACTGTCCAACCAGTCCCAATGAGATGAACCAGGTACCTCAGTTGAAAATGCAGAAATCACCCATCTTCTGCATTGATCTCACAGGGAGCTGTAGACCAGAGCCCTTCCTATTCAGTCATCTTGCTGCAAATCCCTAATTTCTTAATATAATTAAATATCTAATCACTATTCAGACTCTTTTAACTTTTCCGCCATTCTATCCATTTTTCAGATTGTGTTCAAATCAGGATACAAAAGTTTCATATGTTACAATAGGCCAACAATAGATTACTATGTCCCTTCACAGTCTTTTTTCATCTTTTCTTTCTCTCTGATTCTCATTTCAATTTATTTATTGTGGAAACCGAGTTGTTCATCTTCTAGAGTGCATTAATCTATTTTCATGCTAGACATAACTGAGGCTGGGTAATTTGCAAATGAAAGAGGTTTAATTGACTCACAGTTCCACATAGCTGGGGAGGCCTCACAATCATGGCAGAAGGCAAATGAAGAGCAATGTCAAGTCTTACATGGTGGCAGGCAAGAGAGCATGTTCAGGGGAACTCCTATTTATAAAACCGTCAGATCTTGTAAGACTTATTCACTACCATGAGAACAGTACGGGGAAAACTGTCCCCATGATTCAGTCATCTCCACCTGGCCCTGCTGTTGACACATCAGGACTATTGAAATTCAGGGTGATATTTGGGGGGAGACTCAACCAAACCATATCATAGAGTTTCTCATTATTGACATTTTCCTGATTATAATCCTGCATTGTCATGTAACGTATTCCTATGCCTCTATATTTCCTATAAATTTATACCAATTTCTATATTTCCTGTGGATCTAGAGGCTTGATCATATTCAGACTTGATTTTTTTTGGAAAATTATCCCTTTTTAATATCCATGTAAAGTATTTGGGCTTGACATGTCATATTATCAGAAAGTCATTTTGCTTATTTTCTATGTCTGTCCCACCCTTAAATTTTTTGAGATCACAGAAAGTACAGGAGGACTCTGGTTGTCTCACTCTCATCTCCCAGTATGATAAAGGATAATCTGTCTTCAACTTTGAGCCAAACCCTAACTTCATTGTAACACCTAGCCAACCATATGCCAATCTTAAACCCTCAAAAGTCTTAGCACTGAAATTGGGTAATGGTTGTAGATTCCCTTTTCTCATTGTGTATTTTGCTCCAGTGAAAGTCTTCAAGTAAAGATCCTCTTAATCTATTAGTTACTTTCTATTAAAAAATTGTCTTGACCTTGAAATTTTGCTTACAGAGGCTTCATGACCCTAGCATTTGTGACCTTCTGCAGCCTTTGATCTGTTACAAAAAGGATTTATTGTCCTTACAATTACATATCTAAGAGGAAACACTACATATTCTAAAAGCAAAGAAAGTTTTGGGGAGAAATGATGTCAACAAGATGGTGAAATAGAAATCCCTGGACACTTCTTTCCCTCACATACTGATTCAGAAACAACTCATGGATGAATTTCCTTTGTAATACATCAGAAACTAATTGAAAGGCTCCAGAAGAATATGGACTTCAATATGGAAGTCAAGTGAAGAATATGACTTCACTTGAAGTCAGTGGAGAGATTTGTGACACTGACACTGCCAGAGAACTTGCCCCCAGTGCAGTGCCATATAATGAGAAAGAGACTCCCTAGCTCCCAGTTTTACCCAGGAGACGGAAGAGCTTGGTTTGTGCATCCAGCCCTTCTGGATTGCAAAGTTGGTTTGCCCAACTTTCACAAGAAGACTCCCAAGCAGACTGGCTTCTGTCTTACCAGTCTTGAAGCCTTGATTGTTCTGGCACAGTCTAGCCACATAAGGGAGACTGGAAGTAACTGCTTGGGCTAGGAGATGCTATTAATCCTCTCGTCTGCTCAACATCGAGCAAGTAGAAAAGAACTAGTATCTAGCTCACTAATCCTGATCTCTAGCAGGCCTGCCACTTTCTATCTAACTTAGAGAGAATTGAGGCAGCATCTTGGATGTCAGCATCTATAGATGCCATAACACCCCAGTCCCAGCCACCTGCCAACCTCATCTCAGCACAGAGCAAGTGAACAACCACAACTGCCTACTTCTCTCTAGGGAGCAAAAGGTTTGGCAAAGATCCCCAGAATCTCTGAATGGGCTGATTGGTGGTTTCCTCCTGTATGAGGCCAGTCCCTGAGGACTGGGAGAGGTGCCTGCATTGTCTCACGTGTAGTCACCAACACAGAAAATCAAGGAAAATGAAGAATTAGGCAAAAACAGACCAAACAGAGGAACAAGATAAATCAAAAACTGACCTTAATGAAACAGAGTCATATGATTTACCTGGCGGAAAATTAAAAATAACCCTCATGAAGATGTTCAACAAGGTCAAGGAAACAAAGCATGAACAAGGTAAAACTTTAACGAAGTCAGAAAATATGTAAAAGCACCAAACAGAAATCATGGAAATAAAGAACACAATAATTACACCAAAATGTTACTAGAGAGGCACGACAGCAATATACCATAACCAGCAAAACGCTCCCTCAGAAATGAAGGCAAGATAAAGGATTTCCCAGACAAATAAAAGTGAGGGACTTCATCATCACCAGGCCTGCCTTACAGTAAGTGCTAAATGGACTTTTGCTAGTTGAAGCAAGAGAATGCTAAACAACACAGAATAACATAAGAAAGTATGAAACTCATTGTTAAGGTAATTATATAGGCAAATACAGAATACTGTATTTGTGTAAGGTGGGGGCTAAATCATTTTTACTTCTAGAATAAATATTAAAAAACAAAATTATTAAAAATAATTATAACTGAAAAATTATTAAAAGATACACAATGTGAATAAACATAAATTATGACAATAACAACATAAAATGTGGAGACAGGGAGTGGTAAAAATGTAGAGTCTTTGTGTGCAATTGAACTTAAGTTGTTATTAATTTAAAATAGACTGTCAAAATTGTAAGGTATTTTATATGAGCCCCGAGGTAAGTATACACTCAAGAAAATTCAATAAAACACAAAAGAAGACAGCAAGAGAGAAAAAGAAAAACAAAACAACCACAAGACTAACCAAGAACAACTAACAAAATGGTAAATCCTTCACTGTCAATAATTACTTTAAATGTGAATGTATTTTTAAAAACCCAGTTGAAACACAAAGGGAATCTAAATGAACTAAAAAACAAGACCCAACTATAAACCATCCATTAGAAATTCACTTTAGACTTAAGGATACATAGGCTAAAAGTGAAGGGATAGAAAAAGATATTCTGCACAAATGGTAGTGAAAGAAAAGTAGAGATGGCTATACTTATATCACACAAAATAGACTTTAAGTCAAAAACTGTCACAAAGGACAAAAAGAACATTTTATAATGATAAAGCGTTGTTCCACCAAGAAGATACAAAAAGTGTAATTATATAAGCATTTAATATTAGAATACCTAAATATATAAGCATTGAAAATATGTATGGAGAAATAGACAAAAATATGATAATAGTAAGAGACTTCAATATCCCACTTTTGACAATAGAAACAGCATTCAGACAGAAGATCAAAAAGGAAATAGAGGACCTAAATAACACTGTAGACTAAACAGACCTAAAATTCAGACATATGTAAAACCTTCTACCCAGCAGCAGAAGAATGCACATTCTTTTCCAGCACACAGGAATCTTTCTTCAGGATAATTCACATGTTAACTCCCAAAACAAGTCTTAACAAATCTAAAAAGACTGAAGTCATACCAAGTATCATTTCTGACCATAATGGAATAAAAAGAGAAGTCAATAAGAGAAGGAAAATGAAATTCACAAATATGCACAAATTAAACGACACACTCTTACTTTTTTTTCTTTTTTGAGACAGAGTCTCGCTCTGTCACCCATGCTGGAGTACAATGGCACAATCTCAGTTCACTGCAACCTTTGCCTCCTGGGTTCAAGTGATTCTTAGCCTCCCAAGCAGTTGAGATTACAGGCATGAGCCATGGCACCTGGCCAACAACACAGTCTTGGACAACTGTTGAATCAAAGAAAAAAACATTTTAATTAGAAAATACCTCAAGACAAATGAAAAAGAAAACACAACATAGCACAAGTTATGGGATGCAGCAAAAGTAGTACTAACAGGGAAGCTCATATTAAACACCTACATTTAAAAAAAAAAAAAGGAAGATCTAACTAACTTTACATCTCAAGAAGTGGGAGCCCAAAGTTAGCAGAAGGAAAGAAATACCAAAGATTAGAATAGAAATAAATGAAATAGAACAGAGATAAACAAAAGATGAACAAAATTAAGAATTAAGAGTCTGTTTTTTGAAAAGGGAAAATAAATGAATAATTATTAGGTAGACTAACCAGGAGAAACAGAAAAGACAAAAATAAATGAAATTAATAAAAAGGAGACATTACAACTAGTGCACACAAATAAAAGATCATAAAAGGCTACTAGAAATAATTATATACCAACAAACTAATTATCTAGAATAAATTTCTAAAAGCTATGCTCTACCAACACTAAATCATGAAGAAATAGAAAGGTTTTTTTAAAAATTATTGTACTTTAAGTTCTAGGGTACGTGTGCACAATGTGCAGGTTTGTTACCTAGGTATACATGTGCCATGTTGGTCTGCTGCACCCATCAATTCGTCTTTTAAAGTAGGTATTTCTTCTTACGCTATCCCTCTCCCAGTTCCCACCCCCAACAAGCCCCAGTGAGTGATGTTCCCCTCCCTGTGTCCATGTGTTCTCATTGTTCAGCTCCCACTTATGAGTGAGAACATGTGGTGTTTGGTTTTCTGTCCTTGTGATATTTTGCTGAGAATGATGCTTTCCAGCTTCATCCACGTCCCTGCAAAGGACATGACCTCATCTTTTTTTATGGCTGCATAGTATTCCATGGTGTATATGTGCCACATTTTATTTATCCAGTCTATTATTGATGGACATTTGGGTTGGTTTCAAATCTTTGCTGTTGTGAATAGTGCCACAATAAACATATGTGTGCATGTGTCTTTGTAGTAGCATGATTTATAATCCTTTGGGTATATACCCAGAAATGAGGTTGCTGGGTCAAATGGTATTGAAGAAATAGAAAGTTTAAACAGACCTGTAAGAACTATGTAGATTGGCGATATCAGGGGATCATGGCGGACAGGAGGCAGGACTAGATTCCTGCTCCAACTCAGACGGATAGAGCAGCGTGTGGAGTCTTGCATCGTGAATTTTTGCTCCAGAACAACTGCAGGAATAAATCAGGAAACTTGAGGGGACCCACAGACCCCCCTGAAGAAAGTAGATTGCTCCTTCAGGACCCAGGAGACACCTCAAATACTCTGAGTACCCAAACTATGAAACTGGGAAATGGAGATTGTCCACCCCCGAACACACACTCCCAGTGGAGAAACTGAAGGCCTAGATGTCAGGAGAAGATTCTGAACTTATCTGGAGCTGAGTGAATTTAGAGAGCCAAGAAACATACAGGGTTAAGGGAAGCAGCAGGAAAAGCCCTGGGAGCTCGCTGGGTCCCCTAACAAGCCGTTTGTGCCTGGCCTCACAGGGGTCCTACGGGAGGACAGACAGAGGCACTGGGAAAAGGCCAGAGGGAGAAGGAAATCTCCAGCTGAACTTCGTAACAATTTGAAGTGACTGAGAAGCCTCCTAGCCAGAACTTGAGGGAGGGCATGAATCTGGTATGCAGACTCCAGAGGTGAGAGAAGAAAAAAAGCCATATTTGCTTTCACAGCTGGGAGGTGGGTAGCCTGGAACAAGTTCTCAGCTCTGCTCACTCACTGCCTGGAAGCAGACTTAGTGCTGTCAGGCAGGGTCATGGTGGGGGTGAGACCGGCCCTTCAGATTGTGTGGGAGCTGGGTGAGGCCTGGGACTGCCGGTTTTCCCCCACTTCCCTGACAACCTGCATGACACAGTAAAGAACGTCATAATCCTCCTAGGAATGTAACCCTGTTGACCTGGGAACCTCATCCCCATCCCCCATAGCAGCTGCAGCAAGGCCCACCCAACGAGAGTCTGAGCTCAGACACATCTAGCCCTACCCCCACCCAGTGGTTCTTACCTACCCACCCTGGTAACTGAACAAAAAGGGCATATACTCTTGGGAGTTCTAGGTCCCTGCCCATCACCTGTTTCTCCCCATAATTCCACAACTGATGCTTCCTGGAAAGCACCACATACTGGCAGGAAGCCAACCAGCACAAAAATAGTGCATTAAATCACCAACACTAATAACTTTCACAGAGTTCATTTCACCCCCCTGCCACCTCCACCAGAGCTGGTATCCATGGCTGAGAGACCCACAGATGGTGCACATCACAGAACTCTGTACAGACAACCCCCAGTACGAGCTCAGAGCCTGATAGACTTGCTAGGTGGCTAGATCCAGAAAGAGATAATAATCACTACAGCTTGGCCCTCAGGAAGCCACATCCATAGGAAAAGTGGGAGAGTACTACATCAACGGAACACCCCATGGGACAAAAGAATCTGAACAGGTTCTAGCCCTAGATCCTGTTCAGCCCCAGATCTTCCCTCTGACAGAGCCTACCCAAATGAGAAGGAAACAGAAAACCTACTCTGGTAATATGACAAAACAAGATTCTTTAACACCCCGAAAAACATTACACTAGCTCACCAGCAATGGACCCAAACCAAAAAGAAATCCCTGATTTACTTGCAAAAAAGTTTTTATGAGGCCAGCAATATCCTGATACCAAAACCAGACAAAGATGCTATAACAAAAGAAAGCTACATGCCAGTGTCCTTAAGGAATATAGAAGTAAAAGTCCTTGACAAAACACTAACAAACCAGATAAAAACATATTCAACACTACATTAAAATGATCATACAGTATGACCAAGTGGGATTTATCTCTGGCATGCAAGGATATTTCAACATATGCAAATCTATAAACGTGATATGCCACATTAACAGAAAAAATGATAAAAATTACATGATTATCTCCATAGATATGGAGAAAGCACTTGACAAAATCCGACACTCTTTCATAATAAAATAGAAATTGAAGGAATTATCTTAAAATAATACATCCTATATGTGAAAAGCAGCTATCATATTCAATGGTGAAAAAATTGAAAGCTCTTCCTCTAAGATCAGGAACAAAGTAAGGATGTCCACTGTTGCCACTTTTGTGAAACATAGTATTTGGAATTTTGTCCTGAATAATTAGGTAATAAAAAGAAATAAAAGGCATACAAATGAGAAAGGAAGAAGTAAGATTGTTGCTGTTTGCAGGTGGCATAACTGTGAAAACTCAAAAACAAGCCATTAAAACATAAATGAATATGTAAAATTGCAGGATATAAAAATAACATACAAAAATCAGTTGTTTGTTTTTTGTTTGTTTTTTTGGAGACCGAGTCTTGCTCTGTCGCCCAGGCTGGAGTGCAGTAGTGTGATCTCAGCTCACTGCAACTTACACTTCCCGGGTTCAAGCGATTCTCCTGCCTCAGCGTCCTGAGCTGGGGCTACAGGCGTGTACCACCACCAGGCTAATTTTTTGTATTTTTAGTAGAGATGGGGTTTCACCATGTTAGCTAGGATGGTCTCGATCTCCTGACTTTGTGATCTGCCTGCCTCAGCCTCCCAAAGTGCTGAGATTACAGGTGTGAGCCACCAGGCCTGGTCTGTATTTTTATAACAAGAAACTATCTTTAAAAAGTAAGAACCAATTTCATTTGTAATAGCACCCAAAATAATAAAATAACTAGGGATAAACCTAACCAAGAGGGTGAAATACTTGTACACTGAAAACTACAAGACACAAATGGAAAGACGTCTCATGTTCATGGACTAGAAGATTTAATACTGTTAAAAATGCCTATGTTATCCAAAACAATCTACAAATTCAATGCAATGTCTATCAAAATCCTAATAACATTTTTACAGATATATAAAAAACAATTGATTCAAATAGAACCATGAAAGATCACAAATATCCAAAGCAATCTTGAGAAAAAACAAATTTTAAGGCCTTGCACTTTCTGATTTCAAAATATATTACAAAACTACAGTGATTTTAAAAGTATGGTACTGGCATAAAGACAGACATATAGACCAATGGAACAGAATTGAGAGCTCAGAAATAAATTCACACATATATGGTACTGATCTTCAAAAAGGGTACCAAGAATACACAAGGGGGAAAAACAGTTTCTTCAACAAATGCTTTTGGGAAGACAATATATACTTGCAAAATACGAAATTGGACCTTTATCTTACACCCTATGCCAAAATCAACTGAAAATTGATTAAAAACAAATGTTAAGATCTGGAACTCTAAGACTCCTAGAAAAAAATATAGGAGGAAAGCTTTGTAACACATTGTTCTTGGCAATGATTTCGTGAATATGTCACCAAATGCACAGGCAACAAAACCAAAAATAAACAAATGGGACTACATCAAACTAAAAAGTTACTGCACAACAAAGAAAACAATCAACAGAGTGAAAAGGCAACCTAAGTCTAATGGGAGAAAATATTTGTAAACCATACACCTTGATATAGCTTGGATCTGTGTCCCTACCAAATCTCATGTTGAAATGTTATCCCCAGTATTACAGGTAGGACCTGGTGGGAGGTGTTTCGATCACGGAGGCATATCCCTCATGAATGGCTTAGTGCCCATCCCCTTAGTAATGAGTGAGTGAGCTCTTGTTTTTTTTTTTTTTAAGTCTGTGGCACCTCGCCCCACACTCTCTCACTTGTTCCTGCGTTTGGCATGTAATGTGTCTGCTCCGCCTTCACCTTCTATCATGATTGGAAGCTCCCTGAGGCTTCACCAGAAGCCAAACAGATGCCAGCACTATGCTTCTTGTTAAGCTTACAGAACCATGCATGAGTCAATTAAGCTTCTTTTCTTTATAAATTACCCAGTCTCAGGTATTTCTTTATGGCAATGCAAGAATAGCCTAAGACATACTTGATAAAGGGTTAATCTCCAAAATATATAAAGAACCCTTACAATTTAGTAGTGAAAAAAACAACAACCCAACTTAAAAATGGGCTAAGGACTTGAACAGACATTTCTCCAAAGAAGACACACAAATGACCCACAGGTATATGAAAAAAATATTCAACATCACTAATCAGAGAAATGCAAATCAAAGCCATCTCACACCTGTCAGGATGACTGTTATTCTTTCAAAAAGACATCAAGTATAAGTAAGGAAGTGGAGAAATTAGAACCTTGTACACTGTTAGTAGGAATGCAAAACGGTACAGCTGCTATAGAAAATAGCATGGGGTTTTCTCCAAAAATTAAAAAATAGAACTGCCATATGATCCAGCAATTCCACTTTTTGATACTTTCCCAAAAGAACTGAAATCAATATCTTGAAGAGATATTAGTACTCCTAATGTTCATTGTAGCACTATTCTCAAAAGTCAGTTGTGGAAACAAGTTCAATGTCCATTGGAATATGAATGAATAAAGAAAATGTGGTGTATGCACACATAAAATACTATTCAGATTCTTTTAAAAGAAATTCTGAAATGTGACAAGATGAATGAGCCCTGAGGACATTATGCCAAGTGAAATAGCCCAGTCACAGAAAGACAAATACTGCATGATCTCACTTATATGAGGTATCTAAAATGGTCACATTCATAAAATCAAACTGTGGAATGGTGGTTTCCACGGACTAGGGGCAGGGATAAATGGCGAGTTACTAATCGATAGACATGAAGCTTCAGTTAGGCAAGGTGAATAAATTCTAAAGATTAAAGATGTACAACAACATAACTATAGTCAACAATACTGTATTGTACATTTAAAAATTTGTTAAGAGAATGGATCTCATGTCAAATGTTCTTATTACAATAACATTAAAAAGGAAAAAATAAAATAAAAACATGTTCTGGTAAGTGATTTGCTGCCTCCATCTATACAATGAAATAGTAGGCAAATCTATCTGATAGACTCAGCCTCAAGATACAGGATTTAATATAATTGTATAGGACCACAGAATTTCATAGAAGGGGTCACAGTAAGTCTAGAAAACTAGTCGTTTTTACCAGGGTTATCTGATGTAATACTTAAAATGTCATTATGAGTTAGGTCTCATCACTCTCATATAATAGATGAAGAAAAAGGCTCAGTAACTTACCCAGGGTCACAAAAAAATCTCTTTCTACTATACCACATGATATTTAATCAATGTTCAAATTAGCAATAGTTGTCTAAGAAAAGACAATGACATAAAAAGAACCATATTTCAAAAATCTGAATAAGTCTGCCTGTAGACAATATTCATTCTAAGACTGGCACAACAGGGGAGGAAAGAAAGAAAAAGAAAGAAAAATTCTGCACACTTAGTTGGGCCTAGAAGATTGGCAGAGCACCCCAGGGGGTAATCTGCTGTTACTAATAGAGATGCAAAGTGCTGGTACAGCAGAGGCGAGACAGTTTGTTCTGTTTTCCAGCTCCAAAGCCACAAGCTTATTCCTTGCTAAGGTGTGTATCTATCCTTGCCTCTTTTTCTCATCTGATGTCGGAGTGCTTTTGTGTAAATATCTTTCTTCTTTCTATTCAGCACTATTTTTTTAAATATCAGAGTATAGGTGGTGGTAGAGTTTAGTTAAAAACATAGGTTTTCTATATCAATTTGAAAACAAATTGTATTTGATCATCTCTATAACATTTCCAAACACAAAGAGTCTATTTACTCTATCACCTAGTCCCCAAATGTCTTCTGACTTGTTTAAACCTGAACAACAGGAAGGACCATGAGTCAAGATCTGTAATTTTGTGTGCTTTTAAAATGATTAGAACCATTGCCAAATATTTAGCAGATTCTCCTTAAAAGGACACAGTCTATATAGGCAATGTATGATTATTGTAATCACCTTTTCCAACCCCATCTTTTTCATATCAATTTATTCCATCCATCTACTCATTTATCTACTCACTTACGTGACTATCCACTTATTTGTGCATTCATTCATTCATTCATTCATTCATTCAATTATTACTGTTAAGTCCTTATTTTATGTTAGGCACCGCTGTTGAATTGTTCCCTACATTTCCCACTCTATCCTCTGCCTTTCTCTCTCCTTTACTTTTTTCTTTTCCCACTCAAATCTCTGGATCCACCTCAAAACTTTTATACCTCTTTTTATCACCTCCAGTGCTTTGCATGAAGTAGGCACTCAGTATCTATTGGTTGATTGATAAGAAAAGTTTAGAGAACAAGAAGCAGGACATCATGGGTAAACAAACTGAGACAAAGATTAGAAAGCATTTAAGACATGACATGAGAAGACGTTTACCTAACCTGATCAAATTTCTAGGAATAAACATTTGAAAAAAATAGTATGTAATTTAGGTCCATGGAATATAAAAGATAGAAATGGAACATTGATTTTTTGGTAAGATTGGCAGCTTTTCAAAGGCGAAGTTGATGGTGATGACTGTTTTCTAAATAGATGCCTATTCAGAATGATAGAAGTTAGCAGCATGTAGTAACTCTTTGATATATGCCAAGTGATATGACTTTTTTAAAGTAGTCCCATCTGGATCCTTGCTGGGATTCACTAGATAGCATATACAAGTTTTAGAATGAGATAGACCTAAGTTCAAGTCCAAACTCGAACACTTTCTCTCTATGTGAGCATTGGCAAGTTATTAATCTCTCCAAACCTCTGTTTCCTCATTAATTTAATATGAATAATAATTCTCTTCTCTACTGAGCTTTAAAAATTAAATGAAATACATGTTAAAAAATTTTAACCCTGACCCCAGTATATAGTAAATGTTTAATTGTAGTAGATATATATGGTATCGTCACACGGATTTGATATTTCTAATCAGCATTCCTAGGTGTTTTGCCTTTGTTTTTTCATATTTTACTTCCTTTTTTTTTTTTTTTTTTTTGAGACAGAGTCTCGCTCTGTCGCCCAGGCTGGAGTGCAGTGGCGCGATTTCTGCTCACTGCAAGCTCCGCCTCCCGGGTTCACGCCATTCTCCTGCCTCAGCCTCCCGAGCAGCTGGAACTACAGGCACCCGCCACCTCGCCCGGCTAATTTTTTGTATTTTTAGTGGAGACGGGGTTTCACCGTGTTAGCTAGGATGGTCTCAATTTTCTGACCTCGTGATCCACCCGACTCAGCCTCCGAAAGTGCTGGGATTTACACTTCTGCTTTTCTTAATGCAAAGAGTAATCAAAATAAGAAGGTGTACTAGAGTCAATTTGCAAGAATGTATAATGTATCAGATACATATCACCTCTAAAAGAAATCCAAAACTGCTTACTGTATTGATGATGAGTTCTAAATTTAGAAATAGCAGCCAGGAAGAACTAAAATACTCAAAGTAAATAGTACGAAAAATAGTTGATGCTAGGTGATCTGCCTCTGACCAAGTCCATGGGCTTTGTTTATTATATAATCACTTCTCCCTATTGCCTTTACTGTACAGTGTGTCATAACCCTGCACAAATTAACCCTGTATGTTGTAATGATAAATTTTTAATGCACAGCTTTTGGCCAAAAGGTAATAAAATGCGAATCAAATAAGATTATGGAGGAGCTCTGCTAATCAAGATAATAATGTTTTTAAAGTAATCTAGAAGCCAGCTAGGGTCACCCTACCCGTTAAAATCAAGACAAGAACTAAACCTCATGCCCTAGCAGTGGGAAGTTCAAACCCCTTCCAGATTCCTGCAAATGGTCTGGAAGCCTGGGTTCTTACAGTCATCTCGGTCTCCCACTATCTGCTTCTGCAAAAGTAGCTTAATTCACGAATAATTTTACCATGGCACTCATATTCTTACCTTTTTCCAATATTGTATTGATCCAGACTTAAAACTTGGACTCTTCTCTTGATTTCAACAGAGATAAGCTACTGACCAAAAAAAAAAAAAAAAAAAAAGTGTAGAATTGACTTTACTGAAGCTTTAGAAAGAGGGGCAGAAAAGGAGGTATTAAGTATCACAGTAATACAAAGAAAGTTAAAAATTGATTATGAGGAAAATCTTCCTAAAGTTCTTGTGTTGACCTTACTACTATAGATTGCTCACCCTCTGCCATTCTCTAGCTCATGCCCCAGACTCTACCAATTTTTTAAACACCTCTCTTTTCTCTTAGTTCTCTTTCCTCAATCCTTCTTAAAATGCCCCATAATCCAACAATTTTTCTTAGAGTATTTTAGTTCTCTATTTACTTAGCGTATTTTAGTTCTCTCTGGCTACTGTTTCTAAATGTAGTGCCAAGTCTACTTTATGTTGGATGAATCCCTAATTGATCATGAGTTAGACATAACAAATGGCAAGTCTGTTCTCTTGGCAGCATTAAGACTAGTAGAAACCTTAAGGTTTCCTCTACCACGATCCTCTCTCCTGAAAATTTCTGATTTTAAATAGTAATTTCTTCTTGTTAGTCAAGTATATAAATACATAAATTGGAAGTGAACCAAATAAACAAAATAAGGCTAGGAACAGAGAATATTGTAATAGAAGAATGATTCTTCAAAAGTTAAGAGAATGATCACAGAAAGTATTCGATGGAATCCTTCATTGAGACTAATGCGGAGAAATTTTTATGCCTTTCCCCAATCTGATGTTATTTGCATAAACCAAAAATTGACTGAGACAGACCTCAATTGATTTAGCGGTTTATTTTGCCAAGGTTAAGGATACACGTAGGAAAAATAAATACAAGTTACTGTAGGGTCCGTGGCCTGTTTTTCAAAAGAGGGTTTTGAGGACTTTAATACTTAAAGGGGAAACAGTGGGCAGGAGGAAAAGGAGAGGGGAAAAAAGAAAAGAGTAAAGTAGATGGTGAGGCAAGTGTTACATTCATGTGATGCTATGGTTAGTGCCCACTGAATCCACATTTTACGTGGGAAAAGAGAGGAGTGAGGGGAAAAGTCAACATCTAAAATGTAATAGACATAGATAAAGTAAGCATGCGAAATTACAGCTATCTGGCAACAAAAGGAAGGCAGTTTTTGCAGATTCAGCTCCTAAGCTTAATTTTCCCTTTGGCATAGTCAGTCTGGGGTCCTGAGATTTTCTTTTTCTTTCACACTTGAGATGTGGACATTTTATTGGCTTAAGATACATAAATTTGCTTTCAACTTCTCCTTATACCAATACAAAGCCCTGTGACTTTGAACAACCATCACCACCTCAAAACCTAATGAAAAAATAAAAACCAGTTCCAGCTACGTTAGTGAGCTGTTTTGAGGAGCCAGTGAGAGAATAAATGCTTAAGAGCTTTACAAACCTGGAGACATAATTGAAGTCCTTTCTTTAACTTTTTAAAATATGGAGACCCATGAAAGGTACAACAAACTTTTTGAGAAGAACAGAATGGTCAACTCTAAAAATGTGTACTGGATATATGACAATTGCACACTAGTTTTTTGCATCATGTTAATTCATGTTCAGTCTTCTTGGTACATAACACAAAAACCAGAATGTAAAGGAAGGTAAATATCAAAGTAGAGTAACTACTAGGAGAGTCCGGTGTGCATTAATCTAAGAGAGTGGTGGACAAACAGGATATCAATTACTACATTTACAACAATGTACATTATTTGTATTCAGCCTAGAATATCCAATATAGTATTCATATAATAAGCACATTTTCTTTCAATATGCTGAGTTCCACGAAAAAGCAAGTTACAGATAAATGATTCCATGATGAGTGTGGGACCAAGGTAGAGAAATTAACTGTATGATTCTTGCTTTGGTTATTACCAAATTGTAATCCAAAGTATCCATCTTTCACAAAAGGAGCGTATATTCATTTGGTACCAAGTGGTCATGTTAGTTGCCAAGATACGGTGTTTTGGGTTTTTTTTAACCTAGAGATTATTTGCATGGATAAAGTACCTCTCGGGCCCTCCTTTCCTAATTAACTAAGTTGACCAGCCACTTCTCTTTGTTACCTTTGTTGAAAATATGCAAACACTTTCAGTCAAGACTCATAACCTATGGGCCATTTAATTTTTTTCTTTTTCTTTTTTTTTTTTTTTTTTTTTTGGAGACAGAGTCTCGCTCTGTCCCTCAGGTTGGGGTGCTGTGGCTATCTCAGCTCACTGCAACCTCTGCCTCTGGAGTTCAAGCGATTCTCCCTCATCAGCCTCTGGAATAGCTGGAATTACAGGTGCAGGCTCCATGCCTGGCTAATTTTTGAATTTTTAGTAGAGATAGGGCTTCACCATGTTGGCCAGGCTGGTCTCAAACTCCTGGCTTCAAATGATCTGCCTGCCGCGGCCTCCCAAAGTGCTGGAATTATAGGCGTGAGCCACCACCCCCAACCCATACAATTTTATTAAATTTATTTCACGTATTTCTAGAGGAATCCACTGGGTCACCATCCAGTTATATATCTCTCCCAGGTCTATATATTAGTCCCTTTATTTCTATCTAAGTCATTTGAGAGGCACTTCACTGTTATGACTCTGCTTCCCATCTCACAGACAAGTCAGTATGTTCAAAAAAGGAAATACAAGTGCGCCTATTACACCACCATCCACTTCCTCTCCAAGGTAGAAATTCACCTACATTTGTCTGTTGAAAAGCCTGAGGACCTCCCTCAGGCACTGAACAAGGGGACAGAAGAAATGACAATTGTAATAGACGGTGAAAACACTGAAAAGCAAAGAGTGAAAACACTGAAAAGCAAAGAGTAGAGACTTCATCTTCTGCCTACCCTAATCCCTTGGGAAGGGTTTAACCCTCCTCAATAGCAGCAAAGAATAAAGAATACAATCAAGGCAATGGACTTGATTCTTTCCCTGTTCTTATGTTTTCTCCCATCTAGTGATGGCACAAGTTGGAACAGAAGAGACAATGAAAATTCACAAACATTTAATTTATTTATGCTGGTTATAACAACAACAGCAGAAAAAAAAACACACAAGAGATCTGCAATATTTCTAAAATTTCCCAGTTCACACGCTTTATTCAACTGTTTACTTAACATGAAAGAAACATTCCTCTTTGACTTATCCTTTGTGCATTGCATAAAACCCTCAAAAATTACTTCTGTTAATTACATAGAGTTAATTAGAGCATTGCTTTTTCAGCCTCTTATTAGAGTTGTTTGCATTTTGCTTTTCTCAGTACATCATAAAATGACGAGGACCCAGAGCAACTAGGAGGGAAACCTATAAATTTCAGCCCCTTTTAGACTCTCTGTCCCCTTAGGTTGAATGCAATGCTGCAGTTGGCTCATCTAATGTATAAGGCCACAAAATTGTAAACAATCAATAATCTTACCCATATCATCTTTCATTCTCCAAATGACCACCAAGAATTCACTGATTTAATATATTCTGTTTTAATATCAAATGCAATATGCTTTCTTCCTCTTATATAATAGGTTTCTTTTTTGATCAATTCTACTAATGTAAGGGACTGTGGGAAGTGAAGGAAAGACATCTACCCAAGTCCAGAGAGACCCCTCAAAAGAGATGATAGCCAAAATGATTGTGGAAAGATGGGTGGAAGCTAGCTAGTTAAGGAGGAAGAGGAGGGGATATCAGACAGAGAGATGACAACAGAGACAAGAAGGATGAGAAAAGGTTATTCCTTCAGGAAAGTACGAGTTCAGTAGAAATGGAGTATCCGGAACATGTGATAGAAGGTCAAAAGAAGAAGATAGAAACAAACCCAGAAGCTAATCGATGAAGAGAACTCAAAACACGTGGTTATATTAATCACCATGAAAGCAATGACTATATATTGTTTGTCCACTGCTGCAATCCCTAGGATGAGGCACAGCACGTGGTAGGACCCATATGTGATGAATGTGTAAATGAATAAATGAACAAATTAACAAATGAATATAAATAGCAGTCCTTTATAAATAGCAGTCCTATATGTAACACTTCCAATATAGCAGTTCTATCAAGGGAAATGTGAGAGACAATGATAATATATATTCATATAAAATACAGCACTTTGAATAGTCAAAATGCTTCTCACCCGGGCTGGGTAGGTAGTTAGATCACAGTTCTACAACATTGGCTGAACACTGAAATCACATGGGAAGCTTTCCTAACTCTCAAAGCCCAATATCTTATTAAATCCGAATCTCTGGGGGTGGAATCCAGCATCAGTTTTTCAAAGTTTCCAGGTAGCTCCATTATGCAGACACAGCAAAATTTCCTGTTGTTTATGAAGCAACATCGTCCAAGGTTTATGCAGCATAAACCTTTATGCAGCATCATCTGTCCGAATCAACAGATGATTTTCTACTTTGGTATACATGGAAACCACCTGGAGACTTTTTTCATAACCCACATGTCTAATCCCAACCACTGATTCAGTAGGGTAAAGAAGGGCCCCTACTGTGTGTTCTGTGAAAAAGCTCACCAGTGGATTCTGATGGATGCCGAAGTTTAAGCACCAAATCTTTTATTATTATTATTATTATGCTTTAAGTTCTGGGGTACATGTGCAGATTGTGCAGGTTTGTTACATAAGTATACACGTGCCATGGTAGCTTGCTGCACCCATCAACCGGTCATCTACATTAGGTATTTCTCCTACTGCTATCCCTCCCCCAGACCCCACTGCCTGACAGGCCCTGGTGTGTAATGCCCCCTCCCCCAGCCACTGTGTCCATGTGTTCTCATTATTCAACTCCCACTTATGAGTGAGAACATGTGGTGTTTGGTTTTCTGTTCTTGTGTTAGTTTTAGTTTGCTGAGAATGATGGTTTCCAGCTTAATTCATGTCCCCACAAAGGACATAACTCATCCTTTTTTACAGCTGCATAGTATTTCAGGGTGTATATGTGCCACATTTTCTTTATCCAGTCTATCGTTGATGGGCAGTTGGGTTCGTTCCAAGTCTTTGCTATTGTGAATAGTAAGCACTATATCTTTAGAAAAGAGATAGTGAGTTTTGGTCACCTAAAAGCAAAATTAAAAAAAAAAAAAAACTCTCCATTTCTTTCTCTTTTTTTCTTAAGTTTTCAATCATTTTGATTTTTTTTTTAACTTCTAAGTTCAGGGATACATGTGCAGGATGTGCAGGCAGGTTTGTTACATAGGTAAACATGCACCATGGCAGTTTAGCTCATAGTTTATTCTATCACCCAGGTATTAAGCCCAGCACCCATTAGCTATTCTGCCGTTTCTTTCATCATGAGCCGTGAACTGTCAGAGAGGTGCAGTGATGAAGATAGAAGGTGACAGAAGACAAATGATTAAAAGCATCTCTTCATTCAGAGAAGTAGTTATGCTTATCTATGTATGTGACTTGTTTCCTGGGAAACACATCAGGAATTGAGGCCACCTGTTGAGCTTCATGCGTTAGTCTAATACTTGATCAGCAACCTGACTTATCTATATCTGCGCACAGTGGGTAGTGGTGAGAGGGGCCTCCAAGTCCTACAGTTAGTGTTCCTGGGCAGTATTATTCACGTATTACACATCACCTGTTTCTTCATTGCTGACTGTGAGCACTGTTCTTTCTTTAATTAAACCCCTTGGGTAAAGGATCTATCTTCCTATTCAGAACAAATTCTGGAATGCTCTGCAGAGGTAAGCAGATTAAAGAGAACAAAAATAGAATCCGCCAATTATTTGATAAGAAGTGGGAAGCAGGAGCTATCATGTACCTCTCTTAAAAAGAACATGAATCAGGGGAGTTAAAAAAAAAAAAAAAACTTAATAGTCATCGGCATCGTCTTCTCTAAAAGGCAAAATTTTTTACATTTTTTAAAAACCTTTGAAGACAGAATCAATGAGCTTCATTGCGCACGGAGACACGAATTTCTCAGACACTCAAAAAAAGAAAAGTTAGCATTCATTAGTATTAAACTGAGCATTTTCTCTCATCAAAGTCAGCAGGCATTCACTTGTCTTTAGAACACTGCACTTATTCGCTTGTCTACTTCTATTATTAACTAAATGGAAGTGCATACAGATTTAAACATTGTTTTATTTTTACATAATTTGTTCTTAATTTTTCACCTTTTCTCATAGAAAATGAGTCTGGGCCTGGTGTAGTGGCTTACATCTGTAATCCCAGCAATTTGAGAGGCTAAGGCAGGTGGATCACTTGAGGCCAGGAGTTCAAGACCATCCTGGGCAACATGGCAAACCCAGTCTCAACTAAAAATACAGAAAATAGCTGGGCGTGCTGGTGTGCTCTTGTAATTCCCCCTACTCAGGAGACAGAAGCACGAGAATTGCTTGAACCCAGGAGGCAGAGGTTGCAGTGAGCCAAGATCACTCTAGCCTGGGTGACAGATTGACATTCTATCTCAAAAAAAAAAAAAAAAAAAACAGAAAAAGAAAAGAAAAGAAAATGAGTCTGGAGTTGAATTGTTCTTCTTATTCATAATAATAATTATTAATGAAATTTACCTTTCACATCTGTGTATACAATACCATTTAATCAAGTTGTTTTGCCAATTTTAATACAAGTACTTCCATGCTCAAGACTTGTGAGCCTGTCCCATATTAGAACAATTAATAAGTTTATGATACCTGTCATTTGCTCACATTTTCTCAGAAGAAAAAACTGTATCATGCTGACTGCCCTAATATGCTCTTTCATCTACTTCACAGCCCTTCTACTTCTAATGTAAGTAATTAATATTTCCCATGCTTAATGAGGATTCATTCGAAGAGGGGCAGCAGCCTCTTCAACCCTAAGAACCCCAGGGAAAGTGGCTATAGTTACTGTGCTATAGCAAAGTCATAAACAGGAAAAACAGGAAAAAGGCCGAAAAAACAAGAGATGCATACTGAATCTGATCATAAAAACTGCTCAATTTAATATTAATGAGTGTCAAATTATTTCCTTTTTTAACAATCTGAAAAGAAAGTAATATAAGTAGTAAAAGCTACTTATTAAACTAATAACAGATTGTCTTATTTCTGTCCTTTACATGGATTACCTTATCTTAATCTTTTAACAATCTCATAAAGTAGATCTCTCAGTCCATTTGTAGTGCTATAACAGACTGTCATAGACTGGGTAACTTATATAAATAACAGAAATTTATTCTCCCAATTCTGGAGGCTGGGAAAGACAAGATCAAGACACCAGGATCTGATGGCAGCCTTCTTGCTGTGTCCTAACATAGTGGAAGTCAGAAGGGCAAGACAGAAATTCTGCGTCCTCATATGGCAGAATAGTGAAAGAGGGAAGACTGACTTACACAAGCTCCTATTATATCAGCATTAATCCATTTACGAAGGCAGAACCTCCATGACCTAAACACCTCCCAAAGGCCCCACCTCCCAGCACCACTGCCCTGGGAATCAAATTTCCAACACATGAACTTGGGGGACACATTCAGATCATACCCGTGTTACCTAGGTAACACAGAAAAGAAAACCGAGGCATACAGAGAGTAAGTGGCTTGTCTAAGGTTGCACATGATGCAAATGGACAACCTGTAATAGAACCATGGCTAGCTCAAAATTTTCGTGGTAATATCTTAAAAATGTTCATGCTTCTCATGGGGAGAGGGGCAGCACCCACTAAAGAATGTACCTTCCCATGCCATATCTCATTTTGGAGAAAGTTAGTGCTGTTGCTAATTGCATTCTTCAAATATTGAATTTGTTAAATATTTTCTCTCTGATAAGTGAATTCTGATGTTTAGAAATCAACAAGCAATTGTCCCATATTGAAAGGTTCTGACATTTAACAGTGGAAACTACGTTTTCTCAAAAGTTGACTTCTCTGGGGTTACTGAGTGTCTGTAAACATTTGATTCTTTTTCTCAACAGGAGGGATCGATCATCAGAAATAAGTTGCAACCATTCTCAGACATTCATGGACAAGCCCCTTTTAATTGCCATGGACTATCACAGATATAGATTCTAATCATATTCTAAACTTAGAGTTGATCTGCTTTTGATGTGGTTAGGAGAAAAAGTATTCAGCATCTGATGGCTACACTATATCAGTGGAGAATCAACAAAGGTTTGCCAGATACCTGCTCTGTAATTTGAAATGTGATAAATGCACAAAAAAATATAAGCAAAGGTCCTTGTCTTTGGAAATTTTACAATCTAATTGGTGAAATGAGACACGTATCTATGAAATGATTCATAAAGGAGAAAAGTATGTAATAAAATAATTATGTGGAAGAAAAAATAGTGTGATGAAGGTGTTAAAAAAACAAGCATAGGCAGAATTGTATATTTCTCCAATTGTTGAATATTAATTTACTGCTTCAGTCAGATAATATGATATTTCAAAGACTAATTGGATATGAACTCTGTCCTCTTGACTAGAAGTTTGTAATTGGGAAAATAAGTACCTATAAACAAAAATAAAACTGTATTACAAAGCAAAATATAATGTGTCTTAAAATATCTAACATGAAAAATTAGAGAAACTTTCATCAAAGAGGTTCTGAAAGAGTTGATTTTGAGTGCTGAGGAGACTTTCAATGGGTCAAAAGTGGGTGGAGAGTTCCAGAACAGAATTATACACGTGAGCCTGCATATATATACATGCATGCATGCATGCATAATTAAAAATTAAGAAAAGGCACAAAAATTTAACTGGTTACTTATGAGTTGGGAAACTACAGGGGCTTGTTTATTTTCTTAATCTGAGTTTTGTCTCAAAAAGCAGTCTGAGACAGGTAGTTATTTTGGGAAGTAATTCTAAGCGACAGAATTGAAGACCCAGTGAGAGTGAAACAGAAAAGGAGAGAAAGTCAGTGTAAGTGTGCAGTCTTGGCTTGGTCACTGCTGCGGGCACCTAGACCTCAGTCCTGCTGAGATATTCTGAGAAGCCATGTGGAATATGCCTCAGAATTGAACACCTCAGGGACAGAAGAGGAGACATTTATTCCCTAACTACTCTGCCCATTGATCAAGAGTTACCCCGGGGATGCTAACACCTGTGCATTTGCAGATTATCCTTATGTAAATACTAGGTGAACTCCCACAGCTTCACAGGTAACAAACAGAGTCAGAAGATTCTGCTGAGGGGAGGTTACACTGGCACAAAGTTGATCACTCCATAAACAGCTGGGGTAAATTGTATGCCCAGAGGGTGCGAGGAAGGGTACAAGAAATGTCTACTATACCTGTCAACAAGTATTTCAACAGTAGTTCTCTTCATTTTTACTTTCAAGAACTTGTTAAATTGTAAATTGTCCATTTGTATTGTTACATTTAAGATATTGCCCTATAAACAGGACATTTACATTTTAACAGAAATTAAACCATAAAAAACCTAGGTAGGTAAATTAAGTTTATATTGAGATAGTTAGAGAGGAAATTAAAGTGATTTCTCTTTTTCTTTCCTCTGAAAGGAAGTTTAGGAAGAAAGAAAACTTACTTTTTCTGATAAATACTAAATGCCATGCCCTGTGCTAGGTACTTTGGAATATTTTCTCTAACCATCAACTCTATGAGAAAAACATTGTAATCTCGATCCGACTTAAGCCTATTTGCACCTTAGAGATTTCAGTTTAAAAGCTTGAAACAGATCTTTCACAGCCTATGCAAATCTGAGTGCACACTCCAAAACTCCTGTGACTCCCAACTTTACTTCTTCAAAACCTTAGCTCCTTCGTCTGGGAGTGACACCCCAGTAAGATCTTTTCTTGTAGAGCAGATATAACTTGTCCCTTTAGTAGTTAACACCCAAAAAATTCAGTCACACTCATGCTTTTGGAAGTTTAGCTTGGGCTTTTAAAGCTTGAGGAATAACGGAAAGAGATCACACCCATTACCACCCAGTCTTCCTTCTTCTCTAAGTCTCCTCATACCCTACTCCTTTCCAAAAGCCTGCTCCACGTTCACAACCATCCTGATTGCACACAGCCAGCCTCTGGGGCAGTGAGGGTTGTTTCTGGGATCAGGGGAGCTGCCTGATCCAGCTTGTCAGGTTTCCTTATCTCCCTAAAGTTGACTAAAGTGACCTCATTTCCACAACAGTATTTGTTTAGCCAAGAAAATGTGTATTGACTGTCTATTCTCTTACACATTAAGTTCTGTGCTCAAAACTACAAATTATAGGCACTGATCTTGCCCAGATGGTACTCAGAGTTTTGTGGAAGAGATAGACAATTATAATCATAATTCAGCATGATAAGTTTAGTGGTAAACAATTTTCAAGTAACAGAAGAGATGATTAACTCTCTCTAAGTCAACCAGCAAAGATTCCAAGAGGAGTTGATGCCTAAGATGTATTTTAAAGGATGAACAGGGGATTGTCCTGTGGAGAAGGGATGGAAGAGTATTCTAAGGGCCACTTTATTTACAAAGGCACACAAGTAGGCAGCTTCATGCTATATTTGAGAGAAATTAACATAGTTTTAAACCAATAGATAATAAACGTAATGGGAGGAAAGTGTGAAATGAATTTGGATAGGCAGATGAAGACCAGATGATAAAGTCTGGAGTCATGCTAAGCACCTCAGACATCTCCGGTGGGTGTTGAGGGCTAGAGAAAAATTTGCAACAGCAAAATAACATGGCAAATTTTCTATCACTCTGGTTACCATGCAGAGAATCAGAAACAGTCACAATGGGAGCAGGAAGACCCATTAGACCAATAGCCCAGGCGAATAAGTATTACACCATAAGCCCTGGCAGTGACATTGAAGATGGGTATTTAAAAGAAAAAACAGGTTTTAGAACTAGTTAGAAAATGACATTGACTGAATTTGGAGATTTGTGAGATGTAGAGAATAAGGAAAATGTTAGTCAAGAATGATATCCTAATGTCTGGCTGAGTGATGAGTGGTGACTCCATCAACCATTAAAAGAAATACAGGACAAAGGAACAGGTTTATGGTAGGTGGTAGAAAGGGAGTTTAATTTCAGGCAAGTTAAATTTTAGATGTTGTAAAACATTATATTGGCTAGCTATTGATGCAAAATAAACAATGCCAAAACTCAGTAGTTTAAAAAAAAAAAAAAAGATTGCTTATCATCATTCACATACCTGTGGATTGACTGGAGTTTGGCTGATCTAGGCTGGGTTCTGCTGGGCAACTTTGATTTAGGATGTGATGGGTGGATCTGCTTCTCACCACAAGTCTTGGGTTGGATGGGAAGGTTCTATTCATCTTCCTTGAACCAATGAGCTATTCAAGACATGTTTGGGGTTTTTTTTCCATAAAGACAGCAGAGGTGGGAGAGATCATGCAGAAACACACAAAGCCTCTTAAGGCCTAGGCTCAAAACTGGTATACTATCACTTTCCTCCATATTCCAATAGCCAAAGCAAGGCACATGGCCAAGTTCAAAGTCAAAGGGTGGATAAATACCTTTTACCCACAAAGAGACTATGGCAAGGGTGTGGAGGCAGACAAGGGTGAAAAATTGAAGCCAATAATATGTTGGTTCAAATATCCAGGAGAAGATTTGGGTAAGGCAGTTGGATATGTGTAAGACTAAAGCCTGCAAAAAAACTCAGGCATAAAAGTTATAGATTCTTGTTTAATTGGAGTATAGCTCATGAATAAAGTGATGAGGAGATTATATGTAATGCATATAGTGGTAAGAGGCAGCCCAAAGACAGACTGCTAGGAACGACCAACATTTACAGAGCAAAAGGTGGGATTCCTTGAAAGAAATTGAAAAAGAATTGGTCACTAGGGTTGTAGGAGGCACAGGAGGGTTTCCTCTTAGGGAAGCCAAGCGATTAGAGCTTTTTTATTATAAAGTGGTTAAAATTATATCACACTACTAGAAAACTAAAATATTTATTGAGTTTCTACTAAAGGCTGAGAATTATACTAAATTCTTTTACATGAATTAATTCACTTACCCTTTATAAGGATGAAATGAAGTGTATAACATTATTATCCCCATTTTATTGATATGGAAATTGAAGTGAATAGAAATTAAGAAATCAATGCCAATTCATACAGCAATTGAGGCAATATGACTTCAGAACCCATTCCCTGGACCTTGCTAAGAGACTGCGTCTTAAGAATGTTAAATGCCAACTTTTCACTCTGTAAGAAATAATACTAAAAATGGCCCATATTTACATTTAAAAAACATATTCAGAGGATCTATCTAATTTGATTAAAAATCATGCAATTTGCAAGTAGCAGAGGCAGGTTTTGAACCCTGATCATTCAAACTCCAGGGCTCTTATATTGATCGCACTACCATCAATGTAGTAGTAATTCTTCCACACCTCTATTTCACCCAAAACTCTTCTCCAAGAGCATGGGCTTTTCACCAAAGCTTCAGCTAGCAACACTGCTTTTATTCTATCATTTGGTGAATGACAGCTTAAGAAAACAACAAAAAAGTAAAATATATGGATCATGTACAACTTTTCTTTCTGATTGATGTGAATTTCAAATAAGACTTGATAAGTAGAAATCAAAATCTGGTAAATATCAGTCAAACTACTGTTACTTTTAGGAGCCCAGGCTTGCTAGAATAGATAAATTGAACATACCTTTATCGACTAAATACAGTTCAATTGTACTCTTTATGGATAAGGATAGATCTCTTCACAAAACCAAAGGATTTGACAAATTCATAAATTGAATCTACATGATATGAGATATTTGAAAGTATTACTTGGAAAGATATTAAATTATATCCTATGCTATAGTTAAAACTACATAAAAGACACCGTATAAATGGGCAAAAGTGATAGAAATGATAGAAATTATTGAAAATAAAGATAATTTATTGAAGATAATTTTTCTTTTATAAAATTTCTATTATTTAATTATAACAATGTTCATTCAGTAAATTATTTTCTTTTTTCTGAAAGGTTTTGAATCTACTTTATGACCCCTCCTTCCTTTTGAGACGAAACAACAACAACCAAAAAAAGAAAAAAACCTTCTTTTATTTTTGGCTTGATTTATTGTTGTTAGAAACAGGGTCTCATTCTTCTCATAGTTCACTGCAGCCTCAACCTCCTGGGTTCAAGCGATTCCCCACCTCAGCCTTCCAAGAAGCTGGGAATACAGGCCATGTCTCTAGTCCTGGCTAATGTTTTGTTTTTGGTAGTGATGGGGTCTCACTGTGTTGCCTAGGCTGGTCTCTTACTCCTGGCCTCAAGCGTTCCTCCAGTCTCCGCCTCCCAAGTGCTATGAT
The DNA here is from genome assembly GCF_043159975.1 of Macaca nemestrina. Lineage (NCBI taxonomy): Eukaryota > Metazoa > Chordata > Mammalia > Primates > Cercopithecidae > Macaca > Macaca nemestrina. The sequence continues at coordinate 28,401,696 of NC_092126.1, read as the reverse complement.
TACACGCAGGCTGACCACACCTGGCCTTGACAAAAAACTTATAAAGATAAGAAATGTTCTTATGATTCATTGATATCATGTAAGAAAATTTTTGCCTAAATTATTCCTCAATGTCTTTTTAAAACAGAAAATAACTTATTTAATAAATAAACTACTCAGGTCCCCTCCCCAAATTTTACTTGGATCTCAAGGACACACTTAACATTCACACATCAATCCAATTACTTACCCAGCCTTTTGGGTTTAAGAATAAGCCATTCAACCCAAATTAAAGCTTCTTATAAATCTCTTTCTGTATCAAGTTTGGGAGAATTGCATACATGATTCCAAATCTTAAAGAAAAGAAAATATCCTTTGATGATGAGGCTATGACTTCATGCACAGCATGAGCAGGGCATTCTTTCACTCATTTACACTTCTGTCCTAGCAAGGCTGCACCTTACAGATTTTTTGCTCAGTGGGGGCGAGTTCCCACTTTACACACTTCCTTCACCCAATCCCAAAATTTGGTGGAAAAGAACATGATGCACTCCCCCCATACTCTTACTTTATCCCTTAGAACACAGTTAACTATATCGTATTAAAACTTATCGTACTTGATCCCATTTCTACGCAAAACTGAGAGTAATTTGAGAGAAGGAACTTCTTGTATTCATCATTGTACCCACAATGTCTAGAGCAGTGTCTGCTGTTATCAGTAGAGCTTGTTAAATGGGCATAGGTAATTGCCAATAGAAACTGTGTGTTGCTAAGGCTCCATCCAGTGACTGGTGATAATAATAAATGTATTTACAGTCTTCCAAGAAAAATGGAAAATCTTTTATGTGCACCACTTTCTTTAATCATCACTGGAACTCTATGGAGTTAGCACTATTGTTTCCTTCGTTTTGCATATAAGAAAACTGATTCAGAAGTAAATAATCTGTGTAATGCCCTATGAATAGTAAATTGGAAGGTCTAGATTCAAACTCAGACATTTTGACTCCATTCTTTCCCAATGTTGTAAGCTTCCTATCTTCGGTACTAAGGACAGCATTCTCAAGTGAGAACGTGGAATATTCTCTTTCTTCTATATCTAGAAGAGGCACACAAAGCACAAGGAGAAAATATAGTTTCTGTCAGTTCCTGGACTATATCTTTAAGTTCTCTGGGCTTGTCCCATGTTGAGGTCATGGAAAATAGAAAAGAAAGTCCATCCCTGCAGCTTTGAGTTCAGGAAATTCCTCCCTCTTTTACCTTCTTTTCTCCTGCTCTTTGCCAGAATGTATATTGACTCTCCACTCTGACCCATACTTTCCCTATTGCTCCCAATTTAGGCTCAATAATCCAGTTCCACAGTGCTCCTTCTTTAATGATTTAGAAACCCCATCACCAAGCGCTACTGCCACAGACCCTAGACTGAGGGCCCTATTAAGTCCAGGGCCCTATAACTCACCCCCTCCCCCACACCAAACCCAGCCAGAAAATACTTCCAGAAAGGGACACCAGCCACTCAGAGTTATTTAGTTTTCTTTGAGAGTAATCATTTATATTTTCTTTGACTCTCTCCAAGTTTTATTTCTCACTTTTAAAAATGAATAATAATAATTATTAAACACTAAGCCAATCATAAAAGTTACATACACTTGATCTTTATCATACCAAGTATAATCTGCAGCCCAGGAACTTGGAATATAAATTCTTAATCTCCACCTCAAAAATATGGAATCAGAGTCCTCATTTAGCAAGATCCATAAGTGATTTCTCACACATTTACATTTGGGAAGCATTACAGTAGATGACAACCACTCTGCACTGAAATTCTAAAATATTTTCTACTCTTTATTCCTACAAAGTGCATAACTCCTGCAGTTCACTCCAACATATTCCATATGTTCCTCTGTGTAACTAGGGAAAAGATCCAACAACACAAAGCAAAGGCAATATCATTATTCTAGATACTGACTTCTGTCTATCTTTAAATGTTTATTGATTCAAGGTTGCTATTCTGAGTGTTGTCTGTTACTTTAGAGTTATCATTTTACTTTTCCTTGCAGAGAATGCCTTTGCTCAAGGCAGGGCATTGGTATATAATAATATTACATAATAATATTATTATATTATAATAATAATACATAATAATATTATTATATTATAATAATAATATTGCATTAATCTAGCCCTAGAGGCTACCGTAACGTTTAATACACAGTAGGTGACAAATAGTATGCGAATAAATAAATGGACCATTTCGTATTGCATATATTTGTTTTTCTAAATTAACTCCATTGTGAGATTGTAGAACCCTTGGAAGTAGGTGGCTTGTCTTACCCATCTTTGCATTTTCTTCCAACATCCAACAGAGTACCTGACATGTAGTATTTTGGTTTATAAATGTTTATTAAGTTGAATTAAATTGGTCATTGGGCGTGAAAAACAATAGGTCATTTACCAAATTGGAGGATTTAATCTGAGAGTGAAGTTCAACCTGTTGTCAAGGAAGCAGGGTGGAGAAGGCATTAACGAGAAAAAAGTAATTATTGCCATTAAAATATAATAGGATAAAATCTTACCTAAGGGAAAAGAAAAAAAAAAGGACATTAATTTTTTGGTGACTTCGTGGACATTAAATTTTTAGTGACTTACTGAGTTTGGGATTATTTCTTGACTCAGGTGTTTTTTGATGATTTGTGCAAATGGGAGAAATAACTTATTTAAAAAACATTGTGATGTTATGGAAATGCCACAGGCATTTTCCTTTTGTGTAAAATAGGAACAATGGCAACACGTCTGTTCTACAGATTGTTGTGAGGGTCAGAGTAAACTCTATAGGTAATGGGCTCAACGCAATTCTTGACACTTACTAGATACTGAATAAATGATAGTTTCCTTCTTCATTGGAGTAAATCAAATGCATTTACTATACCCTGTTCCTTAATTTATTCATTCCACATTTAGTGGATATCTACTCTAGAATCCAGAGAGGTTTCAAGGTATAATGGCAGTTGTTTCAAGCCTTGAAAGATAAAAATGTTAAAAACAGAGGAAAAAAAGAGAATTCAGATTGAAAAACAACATGGATAGTAGCACAGTTAGGTAAGTTGAGGAATAGTAATAGAATTTGAAACTGAAATACCACAAGAAAATGGATGGCTTTAAATGCCAACATAAATATTTGGATTTTCATTCTGTAGGCTTTTGGAAGCCACTCAAGATTTTTGGCATCGCTCATGGCTAACTTCTTATCCTCTTCTCATCTCATTCTACACAGTCTTCTCTAGATGACCTCTATTCACATGGTACTAGACAACTTAGATTACCCAAATCTACATCTCCAACCTACCTTCTTTGAGTTCATACCCATACATGCAACTGCCTAAGAACATCTCCATATGGAAAGCTCACAGATACCTTTCAGCTAACCATGTAAAGTTGAACTCATTTTATCTGTCCCAATTGTTCCTATGTCAGATTAATTCCATCGTCATCCACCCAGTTCTTCAAGATCAATAATTGTGATCCATCATTACTTTTATTTCTCCTTTATCTTCTATATCCAATCATAACATTCTCTAGAATCAGAGTCCTAAACATCTCTTGAATTTTTCTATTTCTCTCACTTTAACTGAACCCCTCCTTGCCCAAGCCAGTGTTGTATCTCACTCAAATGGGTATAATAGTCTCCTAACTGGTCTTCTGCTTCAGCTTTTGCCCCTCTCCAATTCATTCTCAACACAGAAACAAAGATATTTTTAATGTCAACCTGAGCACATTGTTTCCTTGCTTGAAACCCTTCAGTGGCTTCCCCATCACACATGAAGCAAAATTCCAACTCCTTAAAATGGTTTGCAAAGCCCTACACAATTTGGACTATATTCATTTTCATGTTCGTTTCCTTCTACTTTCCCCCATGATTGCTACACTTCAGTTAGGCTCTTCTAACATCAGGGTCTTTACACATGCAGTCTCCTGTTCTTAAAAAGCTCACGTTTTCTTTCTCAATTGATGTGACTAACAACACCTCTTGTGCATCAAGTATATAGTGCATTGTGCAATGTCTGCCCTCCCGGGAAGAATGTACAAAAACAATCTTAACTCTTTGTGCCAGTGCCTAGGCAATGCCTGGCAAATAGTAGCTGCTTGATAAAGGCACAAATAAAGAGGAGTGATATAACCAGAACTGTGTAGAATCCTTTTGATGTGATATGATAGGTTGTCTTGTACAAGTCGGAAACCAAATTCAGCAAGTTATTGACAAATTAGATGGGAGCCAAGCCTGAGTTAGATAAATAAGGAAAAGAAAGATAGATATAGTAAAAACTACTCATGTCTAGAACTGAAATAAAAACTCACCATCTGATGTCTACACAAAGACATGAAATGAGACTAGAAGTACTACTGTACATCTGGACTGCTTAGAAGAAATCTATTACTCTAACAGCTCTTATTCCTGATTCTATAACCTTCACCATTCTCCCTCAGAAAGTGGCCTCAAAATGCAGCCTACATTTTAGGACTTTACAAACCCATTCAGTCTATAATAACTGCTTATAAGTCTATTTCCACTGCCTTGGAAAACAGCCTAGACAGATTTTCAAAGGCATTTTAATCTACCTCAAGAGAGAAACTGTTTACATATCCTTCTAGAACCACTACATTATTTCCTGTATTATATTTGATGTGAACAAAACTGGAGGGAAATATCTAGTAATGTAAAATAAACCCAACAATATTGTTCAATATAGCTACTGGTTAATATCTAGTTTCCAAAGTGTATTTTTGGCTGGGCACTGTGGATCACACCTGTAATCCCAGAACTTTGGGAGGCGAAAGTGGGAGGATTGCTTGAGCCCAGGAGGTCGAGGCTAAGTGACCATGACCATGCCACCGCACTCCAGCCTGGGTGACAGACAGAGAAAGACCCTGTAAAAAACGAAAGGAAGGAAGGAAGGAAGGAAGGAAGGAAGGAAGGAAGGAAGGAAGGAAGGAGGGAGGGAGGGAGGGAAGGAGGGAGTGGGAGGGAGGGAGGGAGGGAAAGAGAAAGAGAAAGAAAGAAAGAGAGAGAGAGAGAAAGAAAGAAAGAAAGAAAGAAAAAGAAAGAAAGAAAGAAAGAAAGAAAGAAAGAAAGAAAGAAAGAAAGAAAGAAAGAAAGAAAGAAAGAAAGAAGGAAGGAAGGAAGAAAGGAAGGAAGGAAGGAAGGAAGGAAGGAAGGAGGGAGGGAGGGAGGGAGGGAGGGAGGGAGGGAGGGAGGGAAAGAAAGAAAGAAAGAAAGAGAGAGAGAGAAGGAAAGAGAGAGAGAAAGAAAGAAAGCTTATTTTTTTGCAGGAATTTTTTTGCTTGGTATCTCTATAACTATGGGCATTGATCACTCAGCAAAAATATCATTAGGATGCTTAACAGAAAAGGCATATCATTGAATAAGCTTTCAGTCAAACCCCAGCAAACTAAGAATCTGCCAATAAGCTATTTTAAAGTCAATTTTAGAACTTTGAGCTTCTGTAGCTAGTATATTTCCAACAAGCCAACTAACCTAAATATCAGAGTAAATAATAGGTTTTTATTCCTACCCACTACTCGGGACCCATCAACACCACTAAAAGAATGATTTTTTTTCTTAATCCAGGAAAAAGATAAACAATAATTTTTTAGTTTCTGTGAGTCAGGTTTGAAGGAAGTCGTGGTGTTTAACAAAGATTTATGCAATGACCTTGAACAAGTGCCTTCCCTACCTTAGTTGTCCCATATTTCAAAAGAGAAAGGACAACCAGATGACTAAGTCTCTTGCTTTTGGAAAAATATCTTATCGTCTAAAGAGAGGGTCAGACAAAGCATCATATGATGTGATGTGTGCAACAATAAAATTCAGGGGTAACTAGGCACTGCCTGTCCCTGGAGCTATTGAGAAAGAAAGTCTTCAAAGAAAAAAAGAAAGGCTCTTGAGCTGAAGCCGCCAATGATAAACAAAAGTTGAATCAATGACAAAAGGAAAGAAAGGCATGTCAGGCAAAAGAGGCAGTTTGGACAAAGTCCTCAAGGTCTGAAAGAGCATATGGTTACAGGAATCAGCAAGTGTTTTCTGATAGCTAGTGCATAGTAAGCCAGAGACAGAACTGCAAGAGGTGAGCTTGGAGATACAGGCTGGAACCAGAAGAGTTGATGTACATTGGGTAGAAAACTGGGGAGAGGAGGGTGGGTGTTAAAGGATTTTAGGGAAGGATAAAGTATGAAAAGATTTTTATCATACAAAAATTACTCTGGAGTAACAACAGGGGAGAAAGTAGGAGATATCAGATACAGGAAGACCAACTAAGGCTATTATCATTGTGAAGTTGTAAAATAATGACTGGCAGTGAGGATGGAAAGGATTTTTTTTTTTTTTGAGACAGAGTCTCATTCTGTCTCCCAGGCTAGAGTGCAGTGGCGCAATCTCAGCTCATTGCAGCCTTCGCCTCCTGGGTTCACGCGATTCTTCTGCTTCAGCCTCCTGAGTAGCTGGGACTGCAGGTGTACACCATTATGCCCTGGTAATTTTTGTATTTTTAATAGAGACAGGGTTTCACCATGTTGGCCAGGATGGTCTCAATCTCCTGGCCTCATGATCTGCCCACCTCGGCCTCCCAGAGTGCTGGGATTTTAGGCATGAGCCACTGTGCCCAGTCACGAATTTTCAACACACATCAAAGAAACCCTATATTGTGAGGGCTTGATAATTGGATATAGGAGTAAGAGATAAGGTAAAGCTAATGCTTTTATCAGGTGAAAGTACAATAGAAGTGCTAACATACACTGCTGGTAAGAATGTAAAATGGTGCAACCACTATGAAAAACAGTTTGGTAGTTTCTCAAAAGATTACATATAGTTACCAAATAACCCAACAATTTTACTTCTAGCTATATACCTGTTAAAGTGAACTAAATATGGCCTGAGAAGGACACCATACTTCTATATTTGAGTCCTTGTGGACAAACGGCAACCTACCTTAATAGGTAGACAAGATTGAAAACCTAACTTAGGAGTATGCATCTGTAACAATAGCTAAGACTTGGCCAATCCTAGTGGCCATACTTAAACCATTCATACGCTACTGAGTGTTCAAACTGTGTTCAAATAAGGCAAACGCTGAGTTGTAACCAATCCAGCCATTTGGTACCTCACTTCTGATTTCTGTATGTCATTTCCCTTTTTTTGTCTATAAATTTTCTTCCACCATGTGGTTGCACTGGAGTCTCCGCGAATCTGTGTGATTCTGGGGGCTGCTCGATTCATGAATCATTCATTGCTCAGTTAAACTCCTTTAAATGTAATTTGGCTAAAGTTTTTGTTTTTTTATCAGATGGTGCCAGAAGTGGGATCTGAAGTAGAGCTTCCTGCGACCCCCAGAAGTGCTGAATGAGCACACAAGGTACCTGGTGCAGGACCCACTGGTGTCCAAGGATTTCCCAGAGTAGCTTGGAATCTTGGGTAAGCTCCGTCTCAGATTTTGGTGCTCCACGAATTTGTGTTTTGAGATTCCCCAAGTTTCTTTGAGCAAATTCCTGACCCAAACCTGGTTTGGAAGTCATGACAGAAACTGGACTGGGTCCAGGAATGGATTGATCGGGAATTAACTGGCTTGGATCCAAGTAGAGGCCTCTTACATCTGACTGGGTCAGACAGGAACTGGTAGTAAGCAGTAATATTGCAAGGGTTATGAAATTTGACTTCTGAAAATTCAAAATTTCAGGGATTTTTGTGTTTGTTTCATTTTTCTTGTGCACTTAGGTAGGAAAAAATAGATCATTGGCTAAGTTAATCAAGAGAACCTGAGAGTAAAATCATTATTTTAAGACAGAGGGATCCTTAATTTCTGGAAAACTGAGTTCCTTGTGGCTTATACATTAGGCGTGGAGGCAGAAAAGTCTTACAAAAATGGCAAAATCTTACTAAAGATAACTTGCTGTGGAACATTCCAAATAAACAACACCTTGAAGCACATTTTAAAATGAGGGCTCTCAGTAAAGTCCCTTTCAGCTGAGAACACGGTTTGGCACTATGGGATGTTAACTGCTATTCTCTTTGGAATAATCTCCCTTGCACTCTTTGCTGATGGCTATGGGTGACAGGATTAGCATGTATGAGGGACCATGGGACATGAGGAGCTTTTTCCTCCCCAAAAGGGGAAACTTGAGAGTTGATGGGACTGCTGGAAAAGATCCCTTTGTTACTGACAAGCGGCTGCCTGAATTTTTCGGTGTTGCTGTAATGAGTGGGCAGATCTTTCTCTGGCCTCCATGAGCTCTTTGCCTTCACCACCCTGCCATAGGCAATGTTTTTCCCTCTCTCTTTTCCCTCTCTTATCTTTTCTACTACTCAGAGAGGCCATCTTGCCCAGAGACCACATAATGAAACTCCTAGTTGGAGGTTGGACTAAAGATGATGGAGCCTATCTAAGGGCAAATTTAAGCCTTGCCAGTTTAATATTGGATGCTAAGCAGAGTGGTTAATGTCTGTGTTTTGTCACTTGTGTTTTACTCTGGCTAGAAAAGAAAAAGATAATTTTCTTTTGTGCTGTGGCTTGGCCACCAGGGCTATAGTGCAGTGAGCTAGGTCACGAGGGCCACTCAGGGTAAGGAAACCCAGAAGCTTGGCATGCTGGCAAAAAGGTAAGAATTACTTACCAGTCAGACTTCTGGCCTCTCTCTCTCTCTCTCTCTCTGTGCAAACTGGTTGAATGAATGGTAAAAATCACTGTTTATCTCCTCTGTAAAATTTTAATTAATGGGAAAAAGGACTCACGAGACTAATCTTAAACTGTAGTGAATCTAGTGTGCTTTATGTGTCTTTCTGTGTCCTATAATGGAGAGGAGTACCTTAGGATAGAACATGGGCTTAGAATACCTGTAAGCCCATTATTCAAGATAGTCCCACAAACTGGTTAGTTATAAACTTTGCTGCAGGTCCCTGAAAAAAAAAACTGGATGAGGTTTCCCTGTTGTGTTGTATGTCCTTGGGAGCTTGACCTTGTGACCACATGGCCATGCTTTCTCTTTTCACAATGGTGGCTCAGATTCAGGGTTCAATTCCTGGCTTGGAAAATTAGTCCTTTATCTTTTGCTGTCTGTGTATTTATATGTATTATATGTGTGATGTTTATATATGAAAGAGCTTTAATTGGTTTAAAAATAAGAGCTTAAATGAAATATTTTGTCAGAAAAGTAAAAAGTGTAATGCCTTTTAGTTCATGTAACTTAAATAATCTTTGGGAAATAAAGGCAGTTTAAAAATTATTGGTAAAATAAAAATTTCTTCAAAAGTATAAACATTTGGTCTAAATTATGCAGGTCAGATATTAAGTTTGCTAAATGCTTTAAGGTCATAAACTGCTTCTTTGACTTTTAAAAATTGTTCAATTTATTTTTGGAGCATTAAATTCTAGATAAGACCTGAAGACATGTGAAATCAGCCATGCCCCCTAGCTATGCAAAGGTATTAAATAAAAGACATTTTATATAAGAAAGGATCTTGTACAGTAAATTCTCATCCTAAGCTAAAGTAAAATGACTGGTTGTTTAAAAAGAGGTTGTTTAGGACAAGTCAGAAAGTCTAAGCATGCTGTAGGTGGTCTACATAAGTCATGAAAAAAGTCACAAAAGGGAATTTATGCAAGAAATGTTGGACAATTTAAAGGTGATTAGGCCTCCTACATAATTTGTAAAATGCCACTATGACTCTTAACGGTACAACTTGCCTGCCTTACAGTTAGGTAAGGCCTGGGACACGTGGAGTGAGATGCTGGAAAGAGTCAGACTTTATTTGCATTTTTATCTGGGTCCTAGGCTCCACACCTAGTACCTAATTAAAATCCCAAACTTACCAAGGTTTTTCACCAAAAGCAAAAGTCACTAAGGGTTAACAGTGTAACATGTATTTGAAACTACTGAAAAAACAGTTTTACATGCAAAGTATGTAAAGAAAAATGTGTTTTTGGTAAAAGATTATTAAAAGTCATAGGAATGTGAATTTTTTGCCTAAGTTTAGAGAGTTAAAGGGTTGTTTTAAGTGAGATAGAAAAAAACTGAAAGTCTAAACAGGTTGTGGAAAGTTTGTAAAAATTAACCTTGTAAAAAAATATCTATGTGTGAAAATATTGACTAAATTTAAAGGGGCATTATTCAGTTTTTCCATAAATTGAACATAGAAATAAAACCACAACAGAGTTTTCTTAAAGTACTAATCTGCTCTTTACCAAAAATTTGTAAAGAGTTATAAAAGATTTATAAAAATCTTGCCTTACAGTCAAACTGATTAAGATTGGATATATTTGTCTATGAGGTTTTATTAAAAATTGACGTTGACATTAATAGTTTACTAATATAAGGGTAAAATTTAGTTTTCTCTCTTGAACAAGATTTTTGTGTAATATTAAAAGATAAAAATTTTTTGTTTGCCTTCTAAATACAATTCCAAAAAAAAAAAAATAAAAGAAGGGAAAGACAAAAGACAGATTGTTTGGAAAGCAAAGTTTTCTCTCTATCAATGAGCTCTATTAGATAAAATAGATATGCAATAGGTGGTTTGGTTTATGGGGACCCTGAGATTATAATAATAATCTCCTTGGTGTACTGTATTCTCTCAAAGGTTTTAAATGTTTGCATGCAGCCATCTCTAGAATGTCAAATGGTCTCTCTTCAACTGGAATGACAAAAGCTGAAAGAAACGAGTGACCATAAGGATACTGTAACCTACAAATGACGTGCTGAGACAAGAAACCCAAAATGATGGTAACAGAGAGCAGCGCTAAGGCCCTAAGTTTTGGTCATACTCTCACCTAAGTGAGAACCTGAACCAAAAGGGGGAATTTTTTAAACAAAATTATGAGAGGCCATTGTTTTGGACTAAGCTCTTGCACTAGGCCCCAACAGGCCAAACCAAACTAAAATGGAGTTACTCATGCTAAATAAACAAACTAAAATAAATGTTAGTTGTTTAAACAAACTAAAATAAATTTCTCCCACTTAGATGTGTCACTCTGGAGAACTGAACTGACAGGTAAGGAAAAGGTATAGAAATTAAAATTGGACATTTTTGCTTGTTTATTAACTGGTTGGTTGGTGTTTGGTTTGGCTTAAATTGGTTTGACTTGGCTTGGTTTTTGGAGGCAACAAAAACCATAAGGGAAGATTTCAACTTTATAAGAATGTAGTTCACCCTTCCAAATACTGATTAGCCTAGACAGTTTTGGTTTGGTTGATTTCTTTGCAGGTTGTGCTCTTTTTGTTCTGCTTTGCCTGACCTGGTCTGGCTTAACTTTGCTTTGCTTTGAGCCCATTTACCTTTGTTATCCAGAAGTTTTATTAAGCTAGGCATTAGAATAGTGAGTCCAGTCGTTATAGGAAAACAAACTAAGACCAAATTTAGCCATTCTGTTAACAACCGACGGGTAAGATCTGAGAGGAGAGATGACTACTCCCAGACATTCAAGGCATCATTTTAAGAAAATACCAAAGATCAAAAAATTACTAAAATAATTTGGAAGTAAATCTGCCCCCCTCCACCCCACATCAGTTCATGTCACTCTTGGCATTCTTTTATTTCACCAGAAAATTTGGGAATGTAGACAAGCTCAGGATAGTCTAAACAGGGAAGAGCCTTATTATAGCCTACAACCCTGGACCCCAGAATAGAGATATGGGAAGAAACAAGGTTGAAAGTAATCATTTTCATCACACTTTATCCATTGGCAGAGTTATGCAGATTTATTCTCCTTGCTACCGTTCAGCACTAATGGACATTTTCCTTTAGGTTGTCATCTGTTACTAGAGAAATGTGGGTCACAGAACATCAATTCTTCCACATATCAACCATATAGGTAGAACTCCTTAGAACTCACTGCAGTTTTATCATTTGGATCTCCAGGAATACAGTGGTACCTATCAAACAATAAAGGAAGAGAGATTGAAAAAATGTGTCTGTACAACCTAGCAGGAAGCATTTGCTTCAGGAGGAAGATCATAAATGTGGCAAATTACATCGTAGGTGTCTACATACTGAATCCAAACAGATTCCTTCTATGCAACAGAAATATGCTTTATCTTTTCCCAGGACGATGCAACAATGTGAAAGTGTGAATATACATTTTTTAAATTTCATCTTGCAAATAATATTTAAGCCCATGAAAAAAAATGTCAATTTATTGAGTTCTAACCCTAGGTCTCCATTGTTTCACTGTTGTAAAGCATACCAGGAATCTCTGCAATGCAAAATAACAGCAGTAATGCAAAAATTTGCTGTTATTAGTTGCTTTGGCAAGCCCTCTAAGGCCGCATACTGTTTAGGAGAGTAACAGTAACAATAATAATAATAATAGCAAATATTTATTAATGTGTACTCTATGTCAGGCACTGCACCAAGTTCTATGAACACATTAGCTTATTTAATTCTTACAACAACCCTATTTAGTAAATTACTGTACCCATTTCACATTAAAGGACTAAATCAAAGAGACACTGAGTGACTTGTCCAATTCATATAACTAGTAATAGCAATCTGGCTCCAGAGTTTGTACCTTTAACCATTACACAATGCTATCTCTAAGTAGAAGGTAGTTTATACAAATGTCTAGGACTTGGATTAATAATGGTATCTTTGGAGTTTAAATACTTTAATTCTAAAACAGCTCAATAATGCATAAAATATGCTTTGAGAATGTAGAATAGATGTTACATTCATACAAGTAATATTTTATAAGTATCACTTGTAACGTGCTTAACAAAGTGCCTGATACAGTGGAAAGATTCAATAAATGGTAGATAATAATCTCTATTTTACAGATGAAGAAATGTAACAAAGAAGAGTCAAATAATTTGCCCAAAATCAGCAGTTAGCAAGGGGCAGAAGCTAGATTGAATGTAAAATCTACGTTGAAGTTTCAATAAGAAATAAACAAGTTTAAAATGTGTATATTTGGCTTACAAAATCTTTCACTCATTATAAATCTATCAAACAAATGAAGTGAAATATATATCAAATACTGGTAACATCTCATTAATCAAAACTCTGAGTTTATCTGAAAATGGGGTGAAAGTGTGACATATTATATAAAATATTAATTGAATGAATACATTACTAATCAATTTTTCCACTAAAAATCAAAGTTGGTGATGCACACTTACTTCTTTACCCTGCCCCCACCACCACCCAAAACACACATAAATATCATGGAATAACATGAACAAATAAATGATCAGGAAATTCCTAATGATTTGTGGTATCAGCATCTGCAGAAACTGGAGAAGGAGATGATGCATCTACACATCAATAAGATTAATGAGTGCTATCAGATTGCTCTTGCATCCCCTTTTTCAAATTTCTTTCAGCTTGTACGTTTAGAGTATCTTTTGCTCTGTACAAATGACCTTTGTTTCATAAAATCCATGAGATTCTTACAACCTGAAATAACTTCTGAATCCTGTGTGAATCCTATTCCCCACTGATGTCTGTAGATTGGATCACCATGATACTGGCAGTAGGTCTCAGTAGCACCAGGGCTCACACCATCTTGATGCTTCTAAATGCCACACATGTAGCAAATCACTGTTCAGTTATTACAATGAGATGATGTTTTAAATAATAGTTGTTTAAAAGTTTCCTTGAAGACTAATTCCCTTATTTAAATACCTTAGTATTTAGAGCTCCAGATAAATGATCTTCTACCAAATTAGTTACATTTTAAATAATTAATAGAACTCAGATAGTGTCCCAGTAGCCTTCCAGCAGGTTCACAGAAGACAGTCAACATTTTCAAACTATCATGTTGGAGAAAGAGAACTGTATTTAAAACAAAAAGGTCCTGGACTTGAGTTCAAGGGTCATGAACAGTTTAAGCTTGCTCAGTATCAGCTTTTTTTCTGTCAAAATAATCATTTACAGAGTTAGTGGAATAATTATATGAGATAACATGATCTATAAGCTATAATGCTCTTTCTAGATGTTTGTTATTATTATTGACAAGATATGTTGATCCAGGAAGACTTCCTTGAGTCTTCAAGACTGGATTAGGTCTTCCTACATGTTCCTGTATTACCCTGTGCTTATTTTATATAGAAGATCCATTGTAATCCAACCTGCACCCCCTTTGCAGCTTCAGTTCCCATACACAGCCCCTGCCACTCTCTGTCTAGAGCTTTCTTTGTCCACAGGAAATGTTGATTAGCTCAAACACAGGGAAGGTTGAGAATTGCCAGGTAGTTATCCCAGGAGTAGCCCTCACCCAGTGACTGACAATGGTAGATAAATATATTAGCTCCCTCCCTACTGAAACAACTCTGGGTGTATTCTTCAGTTTCCAGGAGGAAATCAGGATTCGACCCCAGTTGAATTGAATGGAAATCTGCTCTTAATATGGGCGAGCACTATACAACTGGCCGGGGCCCCAAGATTGAACAAAAAGGCAAGGGAAAGGTGAATTTTCTCTCTTTCCAGGAACTGGAACACATTCTTCTCCTGTCCTTGAACACTTCAGGCTCCCCAGCCTTTGGACTCTGGAACTTATACCAACATTCCCCCATCCTAGTCCTCAGACCTTCAGTGTTGGACTGAGGTACACCTTCAACTTCCCTGGTTCTTACGCTTTCAGACTTGGTCTGAGCCACACTACCAGTGTCAAACCAGGGTCTCCAGCTTGCAGACTTCTCATGGGACTTCTCAGCCTCCATAATCACATGAGCCAATTTCCCTAATAAATTCCTTCTCATTCATTCCTATTGGTTCTGTCTCTCTGGAAAACCCTGACTGGTGTCTGTCAGTATATTTCTAAGAATTTATCTATTTCATCTATGTAAGCAGTTTTTTGGTGTATAATTGTTCTTAGTGGTCTCTTATGGTCCTTTTTATTTCTGTGACATCAGTTGTAATGTCTCATCTTTCATTTCTCACTATTTATTTTGAAGCTTCTCTCTTTTTACCTTAGTCTGGCTAACTGTTTGTTAATTTCATTTATGTTTTCAAAGGACCAACCCTCAGTCCAATCTTTTTTTTCTATTGTTTTTCTATTTTCTATTTTATTTCTGATCTAACCTTTACTCTTTCCTTCCTTTCTTTAACTTTGGACTTAGGTTGTTTATTTGAGATCTTTATCTCTTTCTCTTTTTTTTAATATGGGCATTTATTGCCCTGAACTTCCCTCTTAGTACTACTTTTCTTCCATACCATAAATAATTATATTTTGTGTTTACTTTTTCATTTGTTTCGGATACTTTCTAATTTCCCTTTTGTTTTCTTTCCTGCTACATTGGTTTTACTCAAGAATGGGTTGTTTAATTTCTGCATCTTTGTGTGCTTTCCAGTCTTCCTTCAGTTATTGATTTCTATTTTTATTCCACTGTGGTCAGAATACATGCTTTGTATGAAGAAAATATTTTCTTTAGAGGGAGTTAGACATAGATGATCAGTGTGATATCACCATGTTAACTAATTCTACAAGCATTGCTTCATAGTAAAAATGGAATCACTGGAAATACTTTCATATAGCAATATTTCCCAAAGTGTGGTTTATGAGCTGTATTTAGGTGATTCAGTGACCAAATTAGGTTTTTAAAATTTTGCATCCATTTTAGTAAAAATTAGAAAAATAAAACTTTGTATTTGTGGTAGTGATTTTAATTTTCTTGTTAGACAAATATCTTGAGTTTTTAAAGTGACTCATTAAAAACACTAAGCACATTTGAGTACAGATAGTACAAAAATCACGAGGGTAGAAATAGTGGCCTAGAACCTATTAATACTGCATTTTCAGCTGCATCTACCACAGTCTTCATTAATACTGCAAGGCAAAGGAATCATTATGAGAGCTGGACCAAATCTATATCTTAGTGTCTACTCAATGCTAATGTAATGCAACTTTAAAACTGGTTGTACCCTAGCTATTTAAAAGAACTCATTTGCTAAGAAAATGCTGGTTGTATTTGGGGGGTGGACTGGTGATCAATCTTAGTTTATATTTATTTCATGAATAGTTAAGTTTTCATGATGGTAAACAACAGGAATCCGAGAGTAGGTGGTTCTACAGTTTGTATGAGGACTGTGCGTGACTCCAGCCCAGTAAAGATATGAGAGAACAAGCAAACCAAAAGAAAGTAGTGGCAGGTAAGGAAACCATTTGGAGCCCACTGTCAGAGAAGGAGAAGTGAAAGAAAACCCAGACACCTTTTCGGGGGGCGGAGCAAGATGGCCGAATAGGAACAGCTCCAGTCTCCAACTCCCAGGGCGAGCGACACAGAAGACCGGTGATTTCTGCATTTTCAACTGAGGTACTGGGTTAATCTCACTAGGGAGTGCCAGGCAATCGGTGCTGGTCAGCTGCTGCAGCCTGACCAGCTAGAGCTGAAGCAGGGCGAGGCATCGCCTCACCTGGGAAGTGCAAGGGGGAAGGGAATCCCTTTTCCTAGCCAGGGGAACTGAGACACACAACACCTGGAAAATCGGGTAACTCCCACCCCAATACTGCGCTTTAAGCAAACGGGCACACCAGGAGATTATATCCCACACCTGGCCGAGAGGGTCCCACGCCCACGGAGCCTCCCTCATTGCTAGCACAGCAGTCTGTGATCTACCGGCAAGGCAGCAGCGAGGCTGGGGGAGGGGCACCCGCCATTGCTGAGGCTTAAGTAGGTAAACAAAGCCTCTGGGAAGCTCGAACTGGGTGGAGCTCACAGCAGCTCAAGGAAACCTGCCTGTCTCTGTAGACTCCACCTCTGGGGACAGGGCACAGTAAACAATAACAAACGCAGCAGACACCTCTGCAGACGCAAAAGACTCTGTCTGACAGCTTTGAAGAGAGCAGTGGATCTCCCAACACGGAGGTTGAGATCTGAGAAGGGACAGACTGCCTGCTCAAGTGGGTCCCTGACCCCTGAGTACCCTAACTGGGAGACATCTCCCACTAGGGGCAGTCTGACACCCCACACCTCACAGGGTGGAGTACCCCCCTGAGAGGAAGCTTCCAAAGCAAGAATCAGACAGGTACACTCGCTGTTCAGCAATATTCTATCTTCTGCAGCCTCTGCTGCTGATACCCAGGCAAACAGGGTCTGGAGTGGACCTCAAGCAATCTCCAACAGACCTACAGCTGAGGGTCCTGACTGTTAGAAGGAAAACTATCAAACAGGAAGGACACATACACCAAAACCCCATCAGTACGTCACCATCATCAAAGACCAGAGGCAGATAAAACCACAAAGATGGGGAAAAAGCAGGGCAGAAAAGCTGGAAATTCAAAAAATAAGAGCACATCTCCCCCGGCAAAGGAGTGCAGCTCATCGCCAGCAACGGATCAAAGCTGGACGGAGAATGACTTTGACGTGATGAGAGAAGAAGGCTTCAGTCCATCAAACTTCTCAGAGCTAAAGGAGGAATTACGTACCCAGCGCAAAGAAACTAAAAATCTTGAAAAAAAAGTGGAAGAATTGATGGCTAGAGTAATTAATGCAGAGAAGGTCATAAACGAAATGAAAGAGATGAAAACCATGACACGAGAAATACGTGACAAATGCACAAGCTTCAGTAACCGACTCGATCAACTGGAAGAAAGAGTATCAGCGATTGAGGATCAAATGAATGAAATGAAGTGAGAAGAGAAACCAAAAGAAAAAAGAAGAAAGGCCGGGCGCGGTGGCTCAAGCCTGTAATCCCAGCACTTTGGGAGGCCGAGACAGGCAGATCACAAGGTCAGGAGATCAAGACCAGCCTGGCTAATACGGTGAAACCCCGTCTCTACTAAAAAATACAAAAAAACTAGCCGGGTGAGGTGGCGGGCGCCTGTAGTCCCAGCTACTCGGGAGGCTGAGGCAGGAGAATGGCGTAGACTCGGGAGGCGGAGCTTGCAGTGAGCTGAGATGCGGCCACTGCACTCCAGCCTGGGCGACAGAGCGAGACTCCGTCTCAAAAAAAAAAAAAAAAAAAAAAGAAAAAAGAAGAAAAAGAAATGAACAAAGCCTGCAAGAAGTATGGGATTATGAAAAAAGACCAAATCTACGTCTGATTGGGGTGCCTGAAAGTGAGGGGGAAAATGGAACCAAGTTGGAAAACACTCTTCAGGGTATCATCCAGGAGAACTTCCCCAACCTAGTAGGGCAGGCCAACATTCAAATCCAGGAAATACAGAGAACGCCACAAAGATACTCCTCGAGAAGAGCAACTCCAAGACACATAATTGCCAGATTCACCAAAGTTGAAATGAAGGAAAAAATCTTAAGGGCAGCCAGAGGGAAAGGTCGGGTTACCCACAAAGGGAAGCCCATCAGACTAACAGCAGATCTCTCAGCAGAAACTCTACAAGCCAGAAGAGAGTGGGGGCCAATATTCAACATTCTTAAAGAAAAGAATTTTAAACCCGGAATTTCATATCCAGCCAAACTAAGTTTCATAAGTGAAGGAGAAATAAAATCCTTTACGGATAAGCAAATGCTAAGAGATTTTGTCACCACTAGGCCTGCCTTACAAGAGACCCTGAAGGAAGCACTAAACATGGAAAGGAACAACCGGTACCAGCCATTGCAAAAACATGCCAAAATGTAAAGACCATCAAGGCTGGGAAGAAACTGCATCAACTAACGAGCAAAATAACCAGTTAATATCATAATGGCAGGATCAAGTTCACACATAACAATATTAACCTTAAATGTAAATGGACTAAATGCTCCAATTAAAAGACACAGACTGGCAAACTGGATAGAGTCAAGACCCATCAGTCTGCTGTATTCAGCAGACCCATCTCACACCCAGAGACATACATAGGCTCAAAATAAAGGGATGGAGGAAGATTTACCAAGCAAATGGAGAACAAAAAAAAGCGGGGGTTGCAATACTAGTCTCTGATAAAACAGACTTTAAACCATCAAAGATCAAAAGAGACAAAGAAGGCCATTACATAATGGTAAAGGGATCAATTCAACAGGAAGAGCTAACCTAAATATATATGCACCCAATACAGGAGCACCCAGATTCATAAAGCAAGTCCTTAGAGACTTACAAAGAGACTTAGACTCCCATACAATAATAATGGGAGACTTCAATACTCCACTATCAACATTAGACAGATCAACGAGACAGAAAGTTAACAAGGATTACCAGGAATTGAACTCATCTCTGCAGCAAGCAGACCTAATAGACATCTATAGAACTCTCCACCCCAAATCAACAGAGCATACATTCTTCTCAGCACCACATTACACTTACTCCAAAATTGACCACATAATTGGAAGTAAAGCACTCCTCAGCAAATGCACAAGAACAGAAATTATAACAAACTGTCTCTCAGACCACAGTGCAATCAAACTAGAACTCAGGACTAAGAAACTCAATCAAAACCGCTCAACTACATGGAAACTGAACAACCTGCTCCTGAATGACTACTGGGTACATAACGAAATGAAGGCAGAAATAAAGATGTTCTTTGAAACCAATGAGAACAAAGATACAACATACCAGAATCTCTGGGACACATTTAAAGCAATGTGTAGAGGCAAATTTATAGCACTAAATGCCCACAAGAGAAAGCAGGAAAGATCTAAAATTGACACTCTAACATCGCAATTGAAAGAACTAGAGAAGCAAGAGCAAACACATTCGAAAGCTAGCAGAAGGCAAGAAATAACTAAGATCAGAGCAGAACTGAAGGAGATAGAAACACAAAAAACCCTCCAAAAAATCAATGAATCCAGGAGTTGGTTTTTTGAAAAGATCAACAAAATTGACAGACCGCTAGCAAGACTAATAAAGAAGAAAAGAGAGAAGAATCAAATTGATGCAATAAAAAATGATAAAGGGGATATCACCACCGACCCCACAGAAATACAAACTACCATCAGAGAATACTATAAACACCTCTACGCAAATAAACTAGAAAATCTAGAAGAAATGGATAATTTCCTGGACACTTACACTCTTCCAAGACTAAACCAGGAAGAAGTTGAATCCCTGAATAGACCAATAGCAGGCTCTGAAATTGAGGCAATAATTAATAGCCTACCAACCAAAAAAAGTCCAGGACCAGATGGATTCACAGCCGAATTCTACCAGAGGTACAAGGAGGAGCTGGTACCATTCCTTCTGAAACTATTCCAGTCAATAGAAAAAGAGGGAATCCTCCCTAACTCATTTTATGAGGCCAACATCATCCTGATACCAAAGCCTGGCAGAGACACAACAAAAAAAGAGAATTTTAGACCAATATCCCTGATGAACATCGATGCAAAAATCCTCAATAAAATACTGGCAAACCGGATTCAGCAACACAACAAAAAGCTTACCCACCATGATCAAGTGGGCTTCATCCCTGGGATGCAAGGCTGGTTCAACATTCGCAAATCAATAAACATAATCCAGCATATAAACAGAACCAAAGACAAGAACCACATGATTATCTCAATAGATGCAGAAAAGTCTTTTGACAAAATTCAACAGCCCTTCATGCTAAAAACGCTCAATAAATTCGGTATTGATGGAACGTACCTCAAAATAATAAGAGCTATTTATGACAAACCCACAGCCAATATCATACTGAATGGGCAAAAACTGGAAAAATTCCCTTTGAAAACTGGCACAAGACAGGGACGCCCTCTCTCACAACTCCTATTCAACATAGTGTTGGAAGTTCTGGCTAGGGCAATCAGGCAAGAGAAAGAAATCAAGGGTATTCAGTTAGGAAATGAAGAAGTCAAATTGTCCCTCTTTGCGGATGACATGATTGTATATTTAGAAAACCCCATTGTCTCAGCCCAAAATCTCCTTAAGCTGATAAGCAACTTCAGCAAAGTCTCAGTATACAAAATTAATGTGCAAAAATCACAAGCATTCTTATACACCAGTAACAGACAAACAGAGAGCCAAATCAGGAATGAACTTCCATTCACAATTGCTTCAAAGAGAATCAAATACCTAGGAATCCAACTTACAAGGGATGTAAAGGACCTCTTCAAGGAGAACTACAAACCACTGCTCAGTGAAATAAAAGAGGACACAAACAATTGGAAGAACATACCATGCTCATGGACAGGAAGAATCAATATCGTGAAAATGGCCATACTGCCCAAGGTTATTTATAGATTCAATGCCATCCCCATCAAGCTACCAATGAGTTTCTTCACAGAATTGGAAAAAACTGCTTTAAAGTTCATATGGAACCAAAAAAGACCCCACATCTCCAAGACAATCCTAAGTCAAAAGAGCAAAGCTGGAGGCATCACGCTACCTGACTTCAAACTATACTACAAGGCTACAGTAACCAAAACAGCATGGTACTGGTACCAAAACAGAGATATAGACCAATGGAACAGAACAGAGTCCTCAGAAATAATACCACACATCTACAGCCATCTGATCTTTGACAAACCTGAGAGAAACAAGAAATGGGGAAAGGATTCCCTATTTAATAAATGGTGCTGGGAAAATTGGCTAGCCATAAGTAGAAAGCTGAAACTGGATCCTTTCCTTACTCCTTATACGAAAATTAATTCAAGATGGATTAGAGACTTAAATGTTAGACCTAATACCATAAAAATCCTAGAGGAAAACCTAGGTAGTACCATTCAGGACATAGGCATGGGCAAAGGCTTCATGTCTAAAACACCAAAAGCAATGGCAGCAAAAGCCAAAATTGACAAATGGGATCTAATTAAACTAAAGAGCTTCTGCACTGCAAAAGAAACTACCATCAGAGTGAACAGGCAACCTACAGAATGGGAGAAAATTTTTGCAATCTACTCATCTGACAAAGGGCTAATATCCAGAACCTACAAAGAACTCAAACACATTTACAAGAAAAAAACAAACAACCCCATCAAAAAGTGGGCAAAGGATATGAACAGACATTTCTCAAAAGAAGACATTCATACAGCCAACAGACACATGAAAAAATGCTCATCATCACTGGCCATCAGAGAAATGCAAATCAAAACCACAATGAGATACCGTCTCACACCAGTCAGAATGGCGATCATTAAAAAGTCAGGAAACAACCGGTGCTGGAGAGGATGTGGAGAAATAGGAACACTTTTACACTGTTGGTGGGATTGTAAACTAGTTCAACCATTATGGAAAACAGTATGGTGATTCCTCAAGGATCTAGAACTAGATGTACCATATGACCCAGCCATCCCATTACTGGGTATATACCCAAAGGATTATAAATCATGCTGCTATAAAGACACATGCACACATATGTTTATTGTGGCACTATTCACAATAGCAAAGACTTGGAATCAACCCAAATGTCCATCAGTGACAGACTGGATTAAGAAAATGTGGCACATATACACTATGGAATACTATGCAGCCATAAAAAAGGATGAGTTTGTGTCCTTTGTAGGGACATGGATGCAGCTGGAAACCATCATTCTTAGCAAACTATCACAAGAACAGAAAACCAAACACCGCATGTTCTCACTCATAGGTGGGAATTGAACAATGGGATCACTTGGACTCGAGAAGGGGAACATCACACACCGGGGCCCATCATGGGGAGGGGGGAAGGGGGAGGGATTGCATTGGGAGTTATACCTGATGTAAATGACGAGTTGATGGGTGCTGACGAGTTGATGGCTGCAGCACACCAACATGGCACAAATATACATATGTAACAAACCTGCACGTTATGCACATGTACCCTAGAACTCAAAGTATAATAATAAAAAAAAAAAGAAAAAAAGGAAAAAAAAAAAAAAAGAAAGAAAGAAAGAAAACCCAGATACAACTCCAGGCGAGTCCTCTGGCAGGGGAAGTTACTGTATACAACTAGAGGTTTATTCACTAACTAAATGATACTTCAGATGTTTACTATTTATTTCCTGAGCTACTCAATAAAAAACTCAGTCTGAAATTAGTTGTCAGTGCATTTGGCATGAATTTTTATTACACTTTGGAAAAGGTCAAGTCATATTACAGGCACTGCTTATCATAAATACAGCCCAGATTTTGACTACTTCAAAATCTAAAAGGAAAAAGATGGGTCACAAAGTCAGAAAAATTCCTGATTCTCTCTCGATATGCAAGTGGAAAGAGGGAAAAAATGAAAAATCAGACTTGGGATGAATACATAGACAGTACATTTATGAAACTGAACTTTTCTTATAAAAGGTCTCTTGTGCCATTTAAGCTTTGCTATAAAATGGACTGGGGGCCTTCAATGATTCTGATAGATGAGTATGTCTTCTGCCCCTGAGTTCCTACAGTGCTGATTTTGATTTCATCACAGATATGATTTATGTGCAGGTCTATGTAAGGGACTCACCAAGCAGTTTTATTTTCAGATTAGGGAAACAACCTTTTTCTTGTCCCTCAGAATCCCAGGAGCTTCTCCCTCCAACCCAGTTCCTTTTTTCTCTCCAGTTTCTCTCTCTAGTTCTTTCCCTCTATTATCCCATGTTCCACATTTTTCATCTCCCTTCCATATCCTTCTCTCTTCTCTTAGTTTGGATTTCCACAGAAGCAGGATCTGAGTCAAAGATTCAAGTACAAATAGTTTATTTGGAAAGTGTAGGAAATACCTGTATAGAAGCATGGAAGGAGGTCAGGGAAGAAAAGGCAGTCAGTAAAACTACTTATTTTATTAAGTTAACATGGTGAGTGACTGGAGTTTAAGCACACAAGAAAATTCTGGAAAATCATGTGAAATCATAAAATCATATGCTCCAGATTTATCCCAGCTGAGGGTGAACTGGCGTATTTTATACCATCTCTCACCACTCACTGACTGAGAGTTGCTCCTAGTGGAATTAATTCCCTGCTATTTGAGTTCTTCTGCGTACTCAGGCAGAGATCCACCTGACTTGGAGAAGGAGGTAAAGAGATGCAGAAACTAGCAGCTGAAAGTGACAGAAGCAAACTGAAGTGGAAAAGCCTAGTATGGAGTACCTCTCCTCTTTCCCCAGATTCTAGATCTTCAAGATTCCCCGTCACAGTAATGATCTCTCCCAGTGGTAATAAGGTGTTCACAGGTGTTCAATCAGGAGAGGCTTCACAATTTAAGATGCAGTCATTAGAGGACTTTAGGCTTTGGTTGATGATAATAGATATGTATATCCCAGATCTGGATATCCATGGTTAAAATGTTCTGTAAGCCTCAGAAAATTAGGAAGACAGTTAAAGCCACAGTTCCCCTATGACAGCAGTGATGGAGGAGCTGCCAGACGACTGTGAGAGTGCCAAAGACAGATCATAGTATCAAGCATCAAAAGTCATTAGCAAGGATCAGTGTGCATTAACTCTTTTCATTTTAGGGCTAGATATATCAAAATATGCTATGTTGGCAAAAATGGTGTTTTTAATATGTATA
Source organism: Macaca nemestrina (assembly GCF_043159975.1). Classification (NCBI taxonomy): domain Eukaryota; kingdom Metazoa; phylum Chordata; class Mammalia; order Primates; family Cercopithecidae; genus Macaca; species Macaca nemestrina. The sequence goes on along the minus strand of NC_092126.1, from coordinate 28,377,409 downwards.
TCTGTCTACCTTTCTATAATACTTGGCAGAGAAGGCTATTTTTCATAGCGAGTGAAATTATAGGTTGTGAATTAGACCAATAAATGTAAATGCCAATTTTCCTTCTTACTAAAGCAAGTCATTCAGTCTATCTCTTTTCCTATCTATAAAATGAGGTTTATATTCCTTCAGTATATGTTGAAATAATTAAACTATATATATACACATGTGTATATATGTATATATATATGTCTATAGTTTATAATTTATATATATATATAATGTGTGCATGTGTACACAGTGTTTAGTAGAATACCTAATAGTCCTAAGGGTACTGAAAACATACGTGGTGGTTTTGGCACAGTTTCAACTCACTGGAGCTAGAATTATGCCTCCCAGAATTCCTTTCTGTGTATGGTTCTAAGCTAGCACTGGCCACAAGAGAAATTCTCACGAGCTTTGGAAGGTGGGAGTGAAGCAGCAGCCATTGCCCTTTGAAGGTAAGTGCAGAGCAGCAGGCACTGTGGCAGCCCACACACATCGTCACTGACCTCTGCCCCATTTGGCTGGCGTGGAGAAGTGCGTAGATCTGCAGCTTCTCCGGCTCCCACTGTATCTCCTCCTCCTTTAGCTTCTCCAGGACCTGGGCCAGATGCACGTGCCGCTCCACAGTGAAGCGTGTCAGCTTCTCCTACAGTCACCCACATTGTCAAAATTGGAGGTGGTAAGAAACAGTCGTGGGTTCTAGTTCATCTTTCTGAGTTCCCATTTGTCCTTGCTGTCATTCACATCCAGCCTTTCTTCCTGATCATAGGTCTAGCTGAACCATAGCAACTTACAGGTAAAGATTAGAAACACAACAGCCCGCATAGCCTGTCCCACCAGCTCGCACACTTACTTAAGGTCTAATCCCAATATACATTTCTCATTCTAGGTCAAGACCTGACTGATACAACACGGTAGCTATGTGACAGGATGTGAAAATGAAATTATTTCAGATTCAGTTGTACCTAAGTGGTGCCATACATAAACCTTAAGAGAATAAATAATAATGAGGTATGCTGAGATAAATGACAGATGACAGCAAAAGTGATTATGTCATTCTTCTGTTTATAATCTTTCAGAGCTTTCCCACTGCACCCGAGATAAAGTTTAAACTTGTTTACACAGTACACAAAAACCTTCATGGTCAAAGTCCACTCTCCAGCCAAACTGGAGCCTCCTTCAATTACTCAACTCCTTTTCTCTCTTCCCCTCCCTCCCTCCCCCTCTTTCTCCCTCCTTCACTTCCTCCTTTCAAGCCTTCTCATAAGCTCTCTTGTCTATAATGCCCCACTCTCCTACTCACCCCTAACCCATACACACTCCTTTCACCTGACTGGCTTTGCTTATCCCTCATATCTCAGTTTATACCTTACTTCTTTTAGAATATCTAACCGTACTCTAAGAATCCAGTTTGGAAGTTGTTCCCTAAGCATTACTTACTTTCTAACCTCCTAGCTTTCCAGTCTGCCCTCTTCATTCACATTTGTCTCTCTAATTTCCAATAATCTTTCAGAATTTATCTGCTACTCCTTTTTCCTCTCTAAACTACATTAAATTCCTCTGCTATGAGACACTCACTCTTATTGTAGTCCCTATCACACAACATTGGAATTAGATTTTTACTCATCGCCTCTACTAGACACTTAATTTTCTGGCCACCATTTATGGTGGATGCTGTGATATGCTCCCCAGATCTCCCTTTAAGAAAAAAGGACTTATCCTGGGACTTGGCAGAATTTGAGGGAAAAAAAGAATAAAGAACTTAGTACTGTAGTTTCTGGGAGAGCTGCTGGAGGAGAGCCCTCTGTTACCAGCAGCTTTGGGGACTGCAAAAAGCTTAAAACTGAAAAAAGTCACTTTGCCCAAGGTTGCACCCCCTCCTAGGAGTGGCCAATATTGATGCAGATGTATGAAGGCCCAGCCTTTCTTGCCCCAGTGCAGAACAGCTCTGAAAGGTCATTCTTCATTCTTCTAAACTCCTCATATGGTTGCCTGAGGCTTCCATTGAAACTGCATCACAGTTTAACCTCTCCATTTACCCCATCCAGCTTCCTTACCTTCTCTTCCACAGGTGCTGACCCCGTGAGCACTCCCCAATATACCTCCTACACACTAACATCTGTCTCAGAGTTTGCTTCCCAGGGAACCTAATCTGTGACACCCTTGTCCCCATAACCCTCAGCACAGGGCCTGGAATAGACAGGGTACTATTCAGTAAATATTGGTTGATTAAATGCAAGACTTAAAAGGGGAAGACTTCAATAGTCCAAGGAAAGAACACAGCTGGGGGACTACTAGTCAGCTATCTCAAATACTTCATGTGATGTCTAGAAGGCTCATACACTTACCTACCACTTACAAACCTTCTGGATGTTGCTACAACCCCAGCCACTGGCTCCCTTGAGATAATTTAACTATGTAGGGAATTCAGCCACTGGCTGAAAGAAACAAACTCTGGCCTAGGTAATTCATGTTTCTAGAAAATTACTAGCAAATTAATTCTCTAACTGAATTATTTAGTGTGTGTCCACAGTGTTTGGTAGAATACCTAACAATACTAAGTGCACTGAAAACATGTTGTGTGGTGGTTTGACACAGTTTCATCTCCATGGAGCTAGAATTAGAATTCCCTTCTGTGTATGGTTCTAGGTTAGCATTGGCCACAGGAGAAATTCTCACAAGATTTTGGAAGGTGGATAGATTCTCTATGAGAATCCATTCCTAAATTACAACAAAAGAATAGGACGTTCAAGGAAGAAAAAAATAAGAATGTATTATTTACATTGCAGAAGAATAAAAAGTTCAATATGTCCAGAGTTCATAGTGGAAAGTGATGGAGAATGAGGTAAGAGTCATATGGGCTATAGAGGGAGCAGTTAGTTGTAAAAGAATTGTATCAAAATACTTTAAATTTTTACTGAAGCTAAAATGGTATTTACTTACTAGTCACAATACTTTAAAATTTTTATTCCATTTTCCCAAAAAGTCATTAAATTTATGTTTTTTAAATTACTCCCTCTAAATCTAATCTACTCCCAAAGATTGAGTTATCTTCACAGCACTTCAGGCTCAGATACTTTCTTACTTGTCATTTAACAGAATAAATTAGTTCTGTTAATAAGGAGAACGTAGGAAATATGATAGATGAGTGAAGACAAAATTTTTTTGTGCTGTCTAAGAGAAACCAATATAAAATAGTCTGATTATAAATATTGTGAATCCTGTTGAAAGATAAGTGCTTGCAAGATAACTTGACATTCTTCTAAGAATGTATAGATGCATATTTTGAAAATTTTTAGCATCTTAGCTATGTGGTTGCATCCAGTTAGATAAACAGCATTCATGTTATCTCCATCGTAGCAGTTACCACAATCTGAAATTATTTTATTACTATGGGACAGGGGGTGAGATTGGGAAGATGTTGATAAAGGACACAAAATTTCACTTAGAAATAAGTTCAAGAGATCTGTAGTACAAGATGATGGCTAAAGTATATTATATTCTTGAAAATTGCTAAGAAAGTAGATTTTAAGTATTCTCACTACAAAAAAAGATAAGTATGAGAGGTAGTATGTATGTTAATTAGATCAATTTAGCCAGTCCAAATGTATACATATTTTAAAACAACTTTCTGTGCACAATAAATATGTATAATTTTTATTAGTCAATTTAAAAATGAAATAAAATTGTCTTGTGATTATTTAAGTATTTATATTTGTCTCCCTTCCTAGAATGTTAATTCCCTCAGGGCAGAAATCACGTTTTTATTGTTGTTGTAGCTGATGTTGTTACCCCATTTTATCTCCAGCACTTAGCATAGCACCTCTCTCACAGTTGGCACTAAATCATTAATTGGGGAATAACAATGAATAAATGATGAATAATTGTGAAGTGAAAAAAAGTCATTTTGGAGTACTTGAATTGCATTGGTAGCAACCTTAGAGACACTGATAAAACTGAGCTAGAGCCACTGAAGCCCTGGTTTAAACCCGTGACCACTCCTCATCTGGTAGAATGGCAAAAAGTCACATTTGTTTACTTCTCTTATGCCATTTGTGTGCCTGTATCAAAATGCTGTCCCCATCGACAGGATAGGGTTGAGGAAAGAGAGAATAAACTATAAATTAAACCATTTTGTGAGTTAGGGTTCTTCGGTGACAAGTAACAGAAAAACTTCTTGACTAACCTAAGCAAAGGGAAATTAGATTGCCAAAACAAAAATGCAACAAAACCAAAGCACTGTTGGGATTTTGACTGGAACACATTGAATATATAGACCAATTTGAGGAAAGCAAACATGCTGACTATACTGAAACCCTAATCTTTGAAAATGTATCTCTTCATTAAGAAGTCCTCTATAATGTATCTCAACAAATTTTTATATTTTTCTCCATAAAGGTGCTGCATGTCTTTTGTTACATTTATTTCTAGATTTTTCTACACACACATACACACATACATGCACGTGTGTGTCAATATTTAATATTATTTTAAAGTTACATACTTTACTGGTTATTTACTGGATATATGAAAATTAAGTTGAACAAGGTATACTGATTTTATAGCATATATTATCCAGGCTTAGGTGTGTCAAAAGCCACACCGGATTCAATGGCTTGTGTTCATGTGCCTCTGTTATGAGAGGGAGATACATACAGTCTTCCACATCCATGAGACATGAGCTCATTGGTCCACTATCTTGTACAGAGTATGAATCTGAGTAACTGGTAGGTGGATATGACTCTCCTGGCAAGTTGTAACACTGATTCCTAAGCCCTGCTCTAGGTAAACAGAAACATAGACAATTGCATTTTTGAAAGTGGCCACAATAATATCTCCCATTTCTCATGCTCTTCCACATTGTAACCTTACCACGAACTCATTAAAAGGTGGAAACTATGTTCCTTCCTCTCAAATTTTGATGGCCTATGACTGCTTCGATGAATAACAGTGACACTCTGTGACTTCTGAGGATAGGTCATAAAAGATGACACGGTTTCTGCTTTCTTCAGTAAAACACTCACATTTAAAGCTCTGAGCCTGCCTATAAAAAGTCCAGTTACCCTAAGGCCTCCATGCTTAGCAGGAAGGCAAGCTCTGCAACATGGAAAGTCTGCACACAGATGCTCAAGTTGGGCTACATAGCCAAGGTTCCAGCCAAAAGCCAGCACCAACATCCAGACGTGCAAGGGAAGAAGCCACCTTTGGAAGTGGATTGTCCAGCTCCCAGCCATTTGAGTTTTCCCAGTTGAATGTCCAGACATCATGAAGCAAAGAAATCTGTTTCCACCATGCCCTTATTAGATTGCCAACCCAGAGAATTTGAGGGCATAATGAAACTGTTATTTTATATCACTAAGTTTGTGATAGACTGCTATACAATAGTAAACAGAACAGAGGTTTAACCAAATCATTCTGAGACCTCCAGTAATTTCTAAATTCTGCTGCAAAGTGAATTACATCAGAGCAGGGCTATACAGAACACTACTATCTAAATCCCAGTCCTTACTTGCTCTCAGAATGATGAATAATTCAGAACCAAGGCTTGCCCACTTGGGGCTGTCTTTTTTCAGATCTTTGTTTTTCCAGTCAAGGCCATAACATCTTTCTAGCTACAATGGAGTACAGGATCAAGGGAGCTTGCAGAAAAGACAGCCGTGCTCACTACATCATTGAGGAATTGACACAGCCAGACTTTAAACTGAGCCTGGTTCAGTTACTTTAGCTTCACTTTGGGTTTCCTGAAAGTATTCTTTGCTCAGCTGCTTTTGTACTTTTCTTTTTTACCAGAGAAACTTGAGATAGAAACACACACACACACTCACATGGGTGGGGTGGAGATGGGGAGGGCTGTTAAAAACACCCATTGTGTTGAATAATTAATTGCTCCCCAAAATACAATTCAGCTGACAGAAGCTGAACTGAATTCAAGTCTTCTATTGTCTTCCATTTTTCCATGTTGACTGCTCCTTTTGGGGCCCTAAAGCAGCATTCTTCTCTGACAGCAACAAGGAGAAAAACATCCACAAGCCTCCATGTTACATTTCTCTCTTTCAAAGGAATTGCTTAGAATATTACCGCAGTAAACACAGAAGATTTTCTTTAAAGCGTTATTTCTTATTTCCAACATGAGTAATTCACACAACTATAACAGCCCAGCTCACTATAAAGGATGATCATGTATGAAAAAGACATTATTCAATTGTAAAAGTCTGAAGTTGCTGAGTGGGGTGTGGAAGGCAGCCAAAAGATTCCTTTGCGGGGAAATGTCTTTCCTGTCTTTGCCTTCACTTGTTTGTTTTCACTTTGGAAGGAAGATGCAAGTGTCTCAGCTTCACAGTTTCAGGGTCTTTACCTTACAGGCAAGAATTCTAGCTATCAGAACCCCAGCATTGGAGCACTTACTCAAAAGGCCTCGGGTTGGGAAATACAAGCATCCTCATGAAAGAAAAGAGCGTCAGTCCCTTGCATAGCCTGCTGACAACCATAGTTGCCTCTTGCTGGAATGAGAGGCCATCCCAGGTTTTTCAGAGATCTACTTATTCTAAAAATCAAACCCAGGTAACTTTTTATCATGGGAATGTTCCAGCAGCTTACAGCTTTGCATTGAAAGCTTTCCCATCTCACAGAAGGATGCTTTAAGGTGGGAGTGAGGCAGGAGAATAGGATCTGAAGGCAGGGAGCCTAAGGCCAACTCATGCTGACTTCCTAGAACTAAATCTAAAGGAAAATCCCAACTTTCCTGCCCAAGTAACAAAAACACCAGACGCTACTCCCTTTGCATGCCCCCCCTCCACCTTTCCCGTGTGGCAGATGGAAAACTGAAAGTACCTCTGATCGGTCCCTTCCCACAACCAAACAGTCTGGTCATGAAGGCCAAGTCTTTATCTGCATGGGAGTATAACTTTGTTACTTCACTTCAGCCTCTGATTGGTCACTTTCCAAAACCAGACGTTTGCATAGGGTATAACTTTGTAACTTCACTTCAGCCTGTGATCAACCACTTTCCACAACCAATCAGACTGATTGCAGGACACTACTTCATTTACCTGGGGTGCACACCAAGTAACCAATGGGAAACCTCTAGAGGGTATTTAAATCCCAGAAAATTCTATAACCAGGCTCTTGAGCTCTTGTGCTTGGACCTGCTCCCATCCTATGGAGTGTACTTTCGTTTTCAATAAATCTCTGCTTTCGTTGCTTCAGTCTTTCCTTGCTTTGTTCATGTGTTTTGTCCAACTCTTTGTTCAAGATACCAAGAACCTGGACACCCTCCACTGGTACAGGAGAATTACTACAAAAAGAACCATAGTACCAGGAAACTCATGTCCTTTAGAGATAGTGACTCCATGTGGTAGCTAGTCTCCAAAGATGTCCCCCAGAAATCTCTCCCTCCTCTGTTTTCCCATGCTGTTCCTGCATGCAAAGGCAAAACTTATACCATCATTCCTTGAATCTGTGCTGGATCATCTATTGCTTTGAGCATCAGAATGATGAGAAAGTGGCATTTCGGTATGTCTCAGACCCCTTCTTCCCTCAAAGATGTTTGAGCTGCCATGGAAAAAAATCCAGGTTATCGTACTGGAGAGAAGGATGAGATACCAAGTAGAGAAAAAAGGTGCAAAACATCCAATTCTTATAAGCTATGTGCATCATTAAATTATTAAACTTGGGTCAGGCATTGTGGATCACAACTATAATTCCAGCACTTTGGGAGGCTGAGGTGGGAGAATTGCTTGAGGTCGGAAGTTCAAGACCAGCCTGGGCAACATGGCAAGACCTCGTCTCTACAAAAAAAGTGAAAATTAACTGAGTGTGGAGGCACACGCCTGTAGTCCCAGCTACTTGGGAGCCTGAGGCAGGAGGATCTCCTGAGTCCAGGAATCAGAGGTTGCAGTGAGCTTGGATCATGCCACTACACTCCAGCCTGAGGAACAGAGCAAGACCTCATCTCTACTAAGCAAATAAATAAATGAATATTATTGAACTTTCCTGAAACTCAATTTCTGAATTTGTAAAAATGAAAATTAATACCTATTTTGCACTGTTATAAAAATCAAATAAAATTATTCTCCCTCCCTTTTTTAAGGTTTATTGAGAACCTACCATGTGCCAGGCATTGTGGACACAACAATAAATAAATTATGAATGTTATCTTACAAGAGCCCATAGTCTAGAAGAAGACACCTGCAAAATCCTTGAGCTTTGTTCTGGAGTATGCTTTGAAAACGTAGCAATAATAAAATGATCCTTGAGTTAAGCAGGGCACTAAAAAGCTATAAAATTGAAAAATACGATTCTTGTCCACAAGAAGCTCTTAATATAGTTAAAATTCTAGAGTTAACATATAAATCATGAATAGTGACTACATATCATTGTATTCTAAACTTCACCATTGCTGTTCAAGAAATTTTAAAACTAGAAAATGCAGTGTGGAGCAGTCTTTCAGTATATGATGGAGGTAAGAGTAAGTCAAGCATCAGGAAGGCCACTAGAATTTGCAGAGGCAGTGATGTGGGAGGCTCATAATTCTGGCTGGAAAACAACTTAGGCAAACTGATGACTGGAGTAGAACTGTCCATAGGACTTTCTGCCACAATGGCAATGTTCTACATCAGTGCTGTCCAGTGCAGTAGCCCCTGGCCACATGTGGCTATTGCATACTCGCAATATGGCCAGTGTGACTGAGGAATTTAATTTTTAATGCATTTAATTTTAATCATTTTTAATTTAAATATCCACAAAATGCCTAGTAGCTACTATGTTTGATGGCACATGCCCGAAAGACTTAGGGAAACCCAGCTGTGATATTTTTCCATTGCTTTCAGAGATGTCACCCAAGTTCAGTTGACATATTACGACTATTTGCCTGCCACTACTCCACTCAAACTAAGGTATAAAACAGACTGAAAAATAGTGTTTCTTTGCAACATAATTCCAGGGCAACTTCATGGACTTCCAGAATCTATTCACTCATCCTCATCCTGAAGCAGTCGTTTCCTCTTTCAAAGGAGTGTGGTTCCCTATAAAATCCAGAGAAGAGGGAGAGAAAAAAACAACAACCACCAGCAGTGAAAAAGACAATGACAGAAGGTGCATTTACCAGAAAGTTTTAGTATGTATCAGTTTCCTTGGTTACAAGTAATAGAATAAGGTGGGAGGAGGAAACGTTTGAAGCACAAATCACTGGAATAAGAAACCAGACAAGGTTTCAAAGCTCAGAGTAACACCTAGGGCACTAGCAAAGCAGAGTGGAGAAATGAGGCAATTATTCTGATGGTCCAAGGCAAAATGAAATCTTTCACCTGGAAATCACCAGATAATTCCAAATGAAATGATTTTTTTTTTTTTTGGTTGTTGTTTTCTGTTGAGTTGAGCTGATAGTTACTAGAGTTTAGTTTCTTAATATATTCTTCAGTATACCTGTAGAAAGAAAAGTTCAGATGAACTTATTAGGAGCTGGAGTCTGACTATGATGAATCTGATGGAATCCTCATCCCTTGTGGAATTAAACCAAGGGCAAATAGGAAGAATAGAAAAGAACAGAGTACACACAAATCCAGAAGCCCTGAGGAGAGGAATATAAGATTAGGGGTTTTTCCGCCTAAGAGACTTGCGGTACAGCTTCACACCTAGCTGTCAATACTGGATTTAAGGCATGAGTTGTGGTGGGGAGGAGGAGGTTGTAATTTCAGGAGCAGCAGCAGCAGCAGCAGCAGCAGCAGCTCCCATCAACATTACTGCTTATGTTTGCATTAGTAGGCATGGGCTGGATGTTCTGTCACTATTTCTCCTATTTCTCTCACAGTAGGCCTAAGAAAAAGTCTCATTAGAGTGTGGAAAACATGCATATGAATGTCCTGATTCAGGGAAATGTCCCTAAAGGAAAAGTACATTCATTAAATTAGTTAGTGAGGGAGAGAAATAAACCAAACTATAAGAAATAAACTTCAGAATCAGTTTAGATGTATTACTTCAAATTCTAAATGCTTCTCTGCCAAGACCCAGCAGACCTTAAAAAATCAGAGTAGTGCTATAGTATATCACACTAGGGAAAACTCTCAAGTGATGAATTAACTTTAGTGTAAGGCAGCTGAGACCAGCTTTGCTCTCCTGCCGCTTAAAAGGCTGATACAGTGTTGCAGCGCTCTCTGAGTGTGCATTAGACACAAAAGGATCCCCCTACTGTTCAATACATTGTGCTGGAGCAATGGAATTTCCAGAAATAGATTCGCCCTAATCACCTTTCGTATATTTTCTAGGGCTGAACCTGAACTTTCAAGGGGCTTGACTTGGCTTTTATTTTTCACTCTTCTTTTCATAGACAGTTTAATTTCCCAATGTTGCTTTCAGATCAGATGTTATTTTGGGCACGACTCAAAGAAAGCCATCCATATACATTGAGAAGCAGTGGGCGGCAGAAAGTTCAGCTTCACTCCTGATTAAGCAAAGAGGCACATCAGGGGGTATAGGAGAAGGTGGAGGGGAAAAAAAACACTAAAGGCTCCAAGGTCAGTGAAAAGTACAAGTATTTGACTACACAGGATGATACTGGCTGATGCTCAGAGTCTACTGGGTCTCAAGGGGGGGACTTGCAGTTTTTTAAATACCGGAGCTATTGTTCACATTTGCTACTATCACAAACCATGTATTTCATTATTGCACCTTGAAATTAAAAATTTTAACAATAGAAACTGTATAAAATCACAATGGAAAAACATCACTTGATATAATTAAGGAATTCTTGTCATTAAAATCTGAGTTAACCTCCCGGTAGCATAGCTATTCTCCAATCCTAGTTCATAACCTACCCTCAAAACCCTTCCGACCTCCTCTTTCCCTTCCTCCCTCTCATCTGCCATAAATAAAGCAGGAAATATTTGTTGAACCCAAGAACCCGTGCAAAACTATTTGCCTAACTGTTTCACTTAATTTTCCCCATCAGACTATGAGAGAAATGTGGGGCTCCTGTAGATAAATAACTTGCCCAAAAATGGACAGTTCACAGTCGGAGCTATCTGATTACAAAGTTTACACTCAAAAAAAGTTCTGTTTAACCACAAAGGGAGCAGGGCATTTATCTTAAATTCAATGTTTGAAGATTTCAATGCAATGATGTGAGGAAGGAAGGCCTGATATTTCCAGTGACTTCACACTAAGGCACCTCAAGTAATTATTTTCCTCTTCATTGGTTCCAAAGTGTATTAGAGAAGTAATATGATTTTAATATAGTCGCCATGGAGTATATTTTAAAAACATGTTGGTGTCTTCAACTTGCTGAAATAGAGCGGGAATTATTTTTTGTCATCCCTTCCTTCTTTGAAATTCTAATTCATTGGTAACCACCTGGGACAGCACCCACACACACTTCAGCATCACATGTCAGCGGGCCCCTCCCCTACAAGCTTCTAACTTGGATCCTAGGCAAAGAAAATGTGTTTGTGCTTAGGGAAAAAAATAACAGCAACAACAAAAGAAAAAAAAAGAAACCATAGCACCCCACCCACACATCCGTTTCGTGGGGCTGACATCAAATGAGGCAAATTACTGAAGGCAGGATTAGTATGTTCAGAGAACTAGAGGTATTTTAATTGATTTTCCACCTACTTCATACATTCCAATGAAAGCATTTGAGGTCTCATTGAAGATGTTTTAAAACAAATAAAAACTTAAAAAGCATTTATGCCCAAAATGTATACCTTTGTTGTCCTACCTTATCATATCTTCCAGGGAAACTTATGGAGATGAGAAACTTGTGCCCACTCTCGACTCTACTTGATAGCAGGATCAGAGACTCAAGATTAAAGACAATTCTCTTGTTTTGAGTCATTTTTAATAAGATCAAATATGACACCAAAATGCCATAATCCAGGGCATGAGGGGAAATGATATGGATAATTTTTATCATTTTTAATGATCTCTATTTTCTCATTTTCAAATGATCACTTTCCTTATATTTGTAAAGTTGTTTTATCTAGAAAGAAAATGAAAAGCCTGCATGTTAAAAACCATAGACAAAAAGAAATCTGATGTGCTCCTATTTCAGACATTGCTAGGAAAAAAAATATGTTTTAAAGGCTTCATTGGATCCATACAGTTCTCAGGCTCCTTTGCCTTTAGGAATTCAAAGCTTGATTATTAACAGGGCGTAGTAGAAATCCCCCAGAGCAGAAGGCAGGCTGTATGAATTCTAAATCTCAGCAAGTCCATTCAGTAGTGGGATGACCTTGGGCAGATCATTGAACCTCTCCAGTTCTTAATGAGCTTTTTAGAAAAAGGAAAGATATACTGGACACACTCTAAAGACCTCTTACAGTCCTAACTGTGCTCAAAATCTAAAGCAACATGCCGTATTTAAACTGTAATGAATGTTGCTGCTGGAGGTAATTAGGTATCTTTGGGGATTGCAAGATGGTAAATGGATGCCTGTTTCTCTCAAAGGATATTATTCCCCCATCTGCCAATTCCCTTGGGCCGGGATAATAATCATTAGTCCCTTTCTGAGTTTGTTCTTATCTCTTTTACTGCACATATAGTTTACAAATGATGTACACTCTCTTATCCCTTGCTGATAACGAAGCACACATTATTCTCTGTTCTCTCACCATTTCTATAGTCAAATAGTCATGACCTTTAACCTGCTGAAAAACACCACAGAACCTCAAAAGAACTCAAAAACAGAGTGGTTAGATAGGATATCATAGGGCTATAGTAGCAAACATCTGGAGAAGGCCAGTTCTATACATAGTTGCCAGTTGCCAGAAAAGGCCTCTTTGAAGGAGAGAGATTTGAGCTAAGAGGTGTTAGATAAAAAAATCGAACATGAGAAAAAGCAAAAATAAAAACTTCCCAAGTGGAAGGAACAGCATGTACAAAGGTCCTGAGGTGGGAAAGAGATTGCCGTATTCCAGGAACTTAAAGTGGGCCAGTGTGATCAGCTGGGGGGAAAGCTACAGAAAATGAGGTTGAAGAGTTAGGAAGGTCTGGTTCATACATGTTGCAGGCTGTGCTAAGGTGTACTGCTAAGTGAAATGGGAGCCATTGCACAAGGGTATAACATGATCTGATCCAAGTCTTTGAAAGAAAAAGTACTCTGGCTGCTGCATGGGAAACAGTTGTTCAAGGTGTGGGGTAGCAAGAACTCAAGTGGAAAGAAGTATGGGAAGAGTTTTGCAATAGTTCAAAAAAGAGTTGGCTGGACTATGATGGTGGCAATGAAGACACAGAGAGTGCATGAAGTTTAGATATATTTTGGAAGTAGAAACAGTGGGACTTGTTAATGGATTCAATGTGGTCAGAGAGGTGTGTGGAGTAGGGTAGTTGAAAGATGCAATGATTACTCTTCAGATTCTGGCAGCTCAAGTACCAAAGAGGTGGGGAAATGTAATGAGATGGAAGAAAGCAAATAGCCCTGCTTTTACAACACAAACTTGGTTTTCTTCAGAAAACAAAAAAAGCCTGTTGTAAAAGCAACATATCTGTGTACAGATGATATTTAAACAGTGAAAATAGATGAGCTCACCTAGGGAGAGAATGTAGACAGGAGAGAGTACCTGGAACCAATGTCAGAGGATTGTAACGTTTTCAACAGAGAATGAGAAGGAACAGAGATGTAAGAGAGCCAAGAGATGGTGCTATCATGGAACCCCAGAACAGAGAATATTTCAAGAGGAAAAATAGTAAGTTGGGTCTAATGCTACTCAGAAGTTTGGTAAAATGAAACCCGAAAAGCGACCATTGGAAACAGCAACCTAGTGACCTTAACAAAAGGAATTTTCGTGGCATGCCAGGGAAGTCAGCTTCAGTGTGTTGAGGAATGAATGGAAACTGAAAGCAAAGGCACCCCACACACACAATTCCTTTTGTTTGTTTTAATTTCATATTTTAATAGGAAATACATTAATAGAACTCAAAATTCAAACAGTACAAAAGAATATGTAGAAAGAGGACTCCCTCCCACACGGATCCCTGAGCCCCACTGTACTTCTTGAGGTGTTCTAAGCATAAGTAAGCATTATTCTTGTCTTTTTTTTTATATACAAATGACTGTGACCTATATACACAGTTTCATGCCTTGCTTTTTTCACCTAAAAACATATCTTAGATCATTTTATATCACTATATAGTTTCCTTTATCATTTTAAACTTTTGTAGTGCTTCATTGAATGAAACTAATAATTTAGTCCCTACTTGACTTCTGCCATTGCAAACAGTGCTGAAACAAATATCTTTGTGTATATGTCCTTTTGTAAATGTGCGGGTGTCTCTACAAAAGAAACTTAAAAGTGGAATTGCTATGTCAAAGAGTTTGTGCCTTGGTTATTTGGATAATAATTGTCAAATTTATCTACATGAAAGTTGTACATCCACCAGCTGTGTACGAGACTATGTGTTCCCCACACTTTTGCCAAAACAATATAGCTAACTTTGTTTTTCTAACTTTTAGGCTTAGGATGTACACGTGCAGTTGAATTACATGGGTAAAATGTGTGTCGCTGAGGTTAGGTGTACACCCATGTAGTGAGCATAATACCAGATAGTTTTTCAACCCTCACCCCATCTCCCCAGGGCTTGGGACTCCTAGTTCAGACGCACACTGAAGTCTAACTCCAGACCGCAGTGCGACTGGGAGCCACAGGAACATCTGTTTTGCGAGTCTCCACGGGAGTGGTTTCAGAGCGTAGGTTCGTCACTCAAACGGGTACAGATAGCTTTAAGGTCTGTCTGTTCTCCCATGTGGTAGCGCTGCTCTTCTTGTAAAGGAGGGTAGGGTCCACTTTAGGCCCCTCCAAGAGGATGTTGGTTGTGGTCGTGTCAGCTGGTTGGCTCCGCCAGATCTCAGGCCCCAGGGAAAGTGGTCAGATGCCAGCAGAGCAGGAATGGAGCAGGTAGTTCCCCAGTTCTCAGGCCCCTACATATCCCCCTGGACAGCAAGTATGAGTCCTGAAGCGACTAAACCCTAGCCCAGAGTTCAAGTGCTGACTGTCACGGAGACGCAGACAAGCCGCTCCCCAGGTCACCCGCCAAACTCTCTGGCCAGGGCAGAACGCTTAGGTTGTGGGAGCCCAAGGACTATCGCAGGGCTGTGGGAGGTGGGTTTTCAAAAAGGCTCTAGGCCTCTGGTGACATGATGAAGCAAGGGCAGGGTGGCTGTGCCACGGACCCTTCACTGAGGAGGGCCGGAACCCTCACGCAAAAGATTCCAAGCATTATCTGTTCCCTCTGGGAGTTTTGCCCCAGAGGAAGGCAGAGCTACAACTATACAACAGTGCTCAGGCGCGGGCAGGGTTGCTGCGGGCAAGTCCAAACCTGGAGCCTCCCGGGCTAGCAGCAGCAGGGGTAGAGGCCGCACCTCTGCCGGCCGGCAGTTCCCTGGGGAATTGCTGTGCCTGCTTGCAGAGTTCAGGCGGGGGCGGGTTGCTGCGCTGGAAGCCCAGGGGAGCCTTACCTGGCGAAGAGGAGCCGGGCAGTCTGACCACTCCTCCGCTTGACAGCTGCGGCCTCTGTGGGGGCTCTGGCAGCCGATCGCTGCTCAGGGATCCATGGCCTGTGGGGCTCCACGTGGGTTTGAGGGGTGCTTCTGAAAAAACTCCACGTGGCTCTCTGTGTGGGTCTAGATGCCCAGGGTGGTCAGGGGAGTTCTCCCGGGCCCAGGATTGCAAAGGTCCGCTTGGGAAGTGTGGATCTCCCGGGGCCTCTCACTCAATCGCCCCTTCCCCGCATTCAGGAGCTTCCCACAGCTCCACCGTCCCAGTTGGGCGGCTTCCTGGCTTTGCTCCTCTCTGTTCTCTGGGTCCCCCCCCTTTCTTGGTGAATCCCAACTTGGTCTCTTAGAGGATCCACTTGAAGAGCTAATATTTTCTCGCCACTTTGTTTCCACTCCGCTGCTTTTTTAGTCGGCCATCTGGAACTTCATACATTTTTTGATCTTCGTCAATCTGACAGATAAGTAAGGCTTCTCAGTGTATTTTTTTAACTGTTATATTGACATTTTCATTGTACTTTTAAATGTCTTGATATTTTTTGCATGGCTAGATAATGGATTTCTTCATCTCTTTCAGTTAACTTTCAGTAGATACACGCTAATGTTGACCAGTCTGGATTTTTTTTTTTTTCTAGGACACAGAATGCTCTCAAAGTATATATAATAGATTCGAAATCTTTCTCGTTTCTATAAAATTGTCTGGGATGAGGTGTGATGGCTCACACCTATAATCCCAGCACTTTGGGAGGCTAAGGTGAGAATATAACTGTGAGACTAGCCCAGGCAACATTAGTAAGACCCTGTCCCTACAAATTTTTTTTTTTTTTAATTAGCTGGGCATGGTGGCTGTGCCTTTATTCTCAGCTATTCAGGAGGCTAAGGCAGGAGGATCGACTGAGCCTAGGAGTTGAAGGCTGCAGTGAGCTGTGATTTCACCACAGCACTCCAGCCTAGGCAACACGGCAAGACCCTGTCTCAAAAAAAAAAAAAAGCCGGGCGCGGTGGCTCAAGCCTGTAATCCCAGCACTTTGGGAGGCTGAGACGGGCGGATCACGAGGTCAGGAGATCGAGACCATCCTGGCTAACACGGTGAAACCCCGTCTCTACTAAAAAATACAAAAAAAAAAAAACTAGCAGGGCGAGGTGGCGGGCGCCTGTAGTCCCAGCTACTCTGGAGGCTGAGGCAGGAGAATGGCGTGAACCCGGGAGGCGGAGCTTGCAGTGAGCTGAGATCCGGACACTGCACTCCAGCCCGGGCAACAGAGCGAGACTCCGTCTCAAAAAAAAAAAAAAAAAAAGGAAGTTGAACTTTTAAATATTTGTTTTACTTTATAATTTTAGTTTTCTTCTTTGGAGACTCAAGTTTTGCAAATATTATCTCTCCTAAGCCTGCTCATTCATTCCTCTTTTTTCCTGACACTTCACCGATTATTTTTCTCTCCTTCTTACTTTTCTTGTTCTTGTCTTTTATATCACTTAATATGTTTTGATCTGAGTCTATTTCCCTGTTTGCTACTTCCAATTTCACTTCATTTCTTCAGTGAAGAATTACTATTATTTCACTTTTTTCTAGAGCTACGATAGCTCATGTTTCCTCTTCTTATGCAGTCTCATCCTCTTCTACCTGAGTTATTTTTTCTTTAGTTTATGCTCTTATAATATAAAGGTGAGGATTTCATGATTTTTCATAATTCATGAAGAAATGTTAACGTACAATTTTCTCCTTTTTACACAAATATTCAGATCAGTTTTGTTCATAATTTTAACGATCTGGGGGCAACCCAAAATTTCTTTGATGGGTTAATGGTTGAATAAACTCTCCTGGGAGAAGCAATAACATCCATAAAGGTGTGGAAGTTGAAACAATTGATCAGAGTAGACTGCCTTCCACTGCTCCCACAGTCCGTGTTACTGATGTGACTGTTACGGAACGGAAGAAAATTTTGAGTGACACTCCTCTCATTTCTATGATTTTTATCTTTTGAATTTTATTGATAAATATTCTTTATCCCTAGCAATCTTCTTGCCTTAAGTCTATTTTGTCTATTATTAGTATAAGCACACTAAAATTTCTACTAGTATATGCATGGCTTATTATTTTTCATTCTTTTACTTTCAACTTTTTTGTGCCCTTATATTTAAAATATAGCTTTTTAGGCAACATATAGGAGGACTTTTGAAATCTACTTTAACCATTGTTTTGCCTTGAATTGGAGTACTTATTCAATTTTCATTAAATGTAACTACTGATGTAGCTTGGCTTACATCTTCCGTCTATTTGTTCTCTATTTGCCCCATCTGTTCTATATTCCTTTTTCTCTCCTTTCTCATCTTCTGCTGTACTCATTAGGCATTTTTTACTTCCATTTTCCCCTTTATTAAACAATTAGTTATATGTTTTTAATGGTTATAGCTATTACAACATGCCTTACAAACCGCAAGGTTAATTTGACTTCTTCCTTTCCAATTTGGATACACTTTATTTCTTTCTCTGGGCCACCTGCTCTGGCTAGGACTTCTAGTACTATGTTGAATAAAAGTGATGAAAGTGGGCATCTTTGTCCTGTTCCAGATTTTAGTGGAAAGGCTTTTAATTTTTCCCCACTTCATATGATACTAGCTGTGGATTTGTCATATACGACCTTCATCGTGTTCAGGCACATTCCTTCTGTACCCAATTTGCTGAGAGTTTTTATCACGAAGGGATGTTGAATTTCATTGAATGCTTTCCTATCATCAATTGAAATTACCATTTTTTGCCTTTGATTCTGTTGATACGATGTATCATGTTTATTGATTTGTGTGGCTTGAATCATCCTATACACACAATTTTTATCTGTTCCATGGCAAATTTTCTTATATTTTTTTCTGTCCCTAATGCCCCTTTTTATATTTGCACTGTTTTTGTTTAACTTCTGCTTCTCTTTCTTATTTATTTGTTTATCTTGGAATATTTTTTCTCAACCTATGGGTAAATTCATTGTGTAGAAAGAAACAAGGCCATGTTCCAGGCTATGGGGACTTTCCTTATCAATGGAACATTTTCTTCAGTCCTATACTTCTCCCCAGCCAGTGGAGTGAAGCAGCTTTCTGAAGACTCAGTGTAGTCTTTTCCCACTACCCTGCCTCACTAACAGTTTCCTGCAGATATGGATTGCCTCTGTGACATGCTTTGTTCAGCACAAACTTCACTTTCAAAACCAACCACATTAAGGGAAGCTTCTGTCCCTTCTTTCACCTTGCTTCCCTTGTTGCAATAAGGAATTTGGATTTTGAACTTCAAGAAGGACCTTTCAGTTTGAAAAAGAGTGCCCCTGTGCTCTCCGAGATCTGTAAGTGTGGGTATCTTTGCTCACTGTCTCCCTTGTTCCTCTTTGTTTTTTTGGCAGCCCATCCACGTATTTTGTGATTTTGTGTTTCTGTTGTTCTCTAATACGAGTTTGCATTTCTAGTCTCCTCCTCTCTTAGGGGAAGGACAACTGGGGATTTCTAGAATGAAGTCATGCTGCCTTTTCTAGTTTCATCAAGCCAAAAGTACAGACAATTCTTTTATTATTATTATTATTATTATTATTATTATTATTATTATCTATTATACTTTAAGTTCTAGGGTACATGTGCACAACGTGCAGGTTTGATAAATAGCTATACATGTGCCATATTGGTTTGCTGCACCCATCAACTCGACATTTACATTAGGTATTTCTCCTAATGCTATCCCTCCTCCAGCTCCCCACTCCATGACAGGCCCTGGTGTGTGATGTTCCCCACCCTGTGTCCAAGTGATCTCATTGTTCAATTCCCACATATGAGTGAGAACATGTGGTGTTTGGTTTTCTGTCCTTGTGATAGTTTGCTGAGAATGATGGTTTCCAGCTTCATCCATATCCCCACAAAGGACATGAACTCATCCTTTTTTATGGCTACATCCTTTTTTATGGCTGCACATACACATGGTGTATATGTGCCACATTTTCTTAATCCAGTCTATTGGTAATGGACATTTGGATTGGTTCCAAGTCTTTGCTATTGTGAATTGTGCCACAATAAACATACGTGTGCATGTGTCTTTATAGTAGCAAGATTTATAATCCTTTGGGTATATACCCAGTAATGGGATTGCTGGGTCAAATGGTATTTCTAGTTCTAGATCCTTGAAGGATTGCCACACTGTCTTCCACAATGGCTGAACTAATTTACACTCCCACCAACAGTGAAAAGCATTTCTATTTCTCTACATCCTCTCCAGCATCTGTTGTTTCCTGACTTTTTAATGATCACCATTCTAACTGGTGTGAGATGGTATCTCATTGTGGTTTTGATTTGCCTTTCTCTGGTGGCCAGTGATGATGAACATTTATTTTTTCATGTGACAGATAATTCTTTTAGAAGTTTAGCTGTGAAGAGGAGTTGAACATGGGTTGTAGCTGGGGAATAATGTGGGAGTCAATGGAGTTTTCATTTAGATAAAGGATCCAAAGGTTGTTGGTGTTGTTGGCTGATGAGAATATTGAGTGGAAAGGAAGTAATGATAATGGAAGAGAGAAAGAGAGGAGTTAGAGAAAGAATAAAGTCTTTGAGAATTTCAATTTTCCTCAGGTATAATAGGAGCAAAGATAGAGAAGATGCAGCCAATGCACGTATACTTATAGATCTGGCGGAAGGTACATGAACACCTTCCCATTTGATGACTGCCATTCCTCATTAAAATATGAGCTGAACAAAAGAAGACATACAAATGGCCAAAAAAGTATGAAAAAATGTTCCACATCACTAATCGTCAGAGAGATGCAAATCAAAACTGCAGTGAGATACCATCTCACACCAGTCAGAATTGCTATTACTAAAAAGGCAAAAAATAACAGATGTGGCAAGCTTTCAGAGAAAAGAGAACTTATATACTATTGGTGGGAATGTAAACTAGTTTAGCCCCTGTGGAAAGCAGTTTGGAGATTTCTCAAAGAACTAAAAATAGAATTACCATTTGGCCCAGCAATCTAATTACTGGGTATATACCCAAAAGAAAATAAATTGTTCTACCAGAAAGACATATGCACTAGTATGTTTCTTGCAGCACTATTCACAATAGGAAAGACATGGAACCAACCCAAGTGCCCATCAACGATGGACGGCATAAAGAAAATGTGGTACATATATACCACAAAATACTACACACCCATAAAAAAGCAAACAAAATCTTGTTCTTTGCAGCAACATGGATGCAGCTGGAGGCCGTTATCTTAGGTGAATAATTGCAGAAATAGAAAACCAAATACTGCATGTTCTCACTTATAAGTGGGAGCTGAACATTGGGTATACATGGACATAAAGATAGGAACAATAGACACTGGGGATTTCAAGAGGGAGGAGAGGAAAATTACCTATTGGGTACTATGTTCACTATTTGAGTGATGGGATCAATAGAAGCCCAAACCACAGTATCACGTGGTACACCCATGTAACAAACCTACACATACACTTCTTGAATTTAAAAAAAAAAAAAAAAAGTTTTAATTAAAAAAAAAATGTAAGCCGAGGACATCAACTTAAATTAGGAGGGGAAAAGAGAAAAAGTCACAGAGAGAGAAGATGGTAGGAAACAGTAACTTTGGAAGATGTATAATTCCAAGAGACACATTGTTGGACATTTGAGCCTTGAAATCAACCTTTGTATACTTAAATGCTTTTGTGTTGGAATAGTTTTTCTCTTCCAACTTTTAAAAGCTGGAATCCTTATAAAGATAACCTATATACCAATACCAGTAAAAGTTTGACTGGTGGGAAAGATTTTAACACAGAGAGGCAGATAGGAAGCATTCCTGGCAAGGGAAATGCAATGAACAAAAAAAGCACAAAAACAGGATGCCATGGAGCATGGACAGGCATAATGGAAAATATATTAAATCACATTTTAAACTCTTGGTCCTTATTGATTAAACCACCCTCTTCAAATGTGAAATTATCATCTACCAGGCTGCAACAAAACTATTGTGACAATATGAAATGCAGACATGTATAGAATTCTTGAGCTGTGATTGACGTCATGCCGACCGAACACACACACACAAACACACACACATCCAAAAAAAAAAAAAAGCATACTTATTGCCCATTGTTGTACTAATGGCACTCAAACACATCTTCAATAAAATTGGTGTTCAAAGCAATGTGACTGGAGCCATATGGTTACACCTGCACTTACCATCCAAGGATCATTGCTTTCCCACTACTGTGTGACTTCTAAGTTAAGTCATAAAACTCCACTGTTTCCGCATTGTTCATTGGAACGCTCAAATTTTGATCCCTGAGTCCACCTATCTTGATGACATTATGCTGTGAGGAATTCAGACCACACAGAGATGCCCCTCCTGCTGCAGTCCGAGTCTTTGAGTCATTCCTGCCTAAGAACCAAACATGCAAGTAAACAAGCCTTCAAATAATTCCAACCACCATCCATTAAGTCACTTTCAGCCTTATAGTCTTCCCAGCTAAGGCCCTAGTCATTCTGGACCAGAGACAATTTATCCCCATTAAGACCTATTTGAATTCCTCACCCATAGAATCGAAGGGCACAAAAAAAAGAAAAAAATTGTTTTAAGCTGTTAAATTTTGAAGTAATTTCTTATGCAGAAATAGTAACTAGCATAGTAATATTTTAAACAAGCAAGTGATACACATACAGCAGTAAGATACCTTTTGTTACGCCACCATTATGCGTAAAATTGTCGTGTTTTTGTTTTTGTTTTTGTTTTGAGACAGGGTCTGACTCTGTTGCCCAGGCTGGAGTGCTGGAGTTCTGGAGTGCAGTGGCACAATCTCGTCTCACTGCAACCTCGACCTCCCTGGCTCAAGAGATCCTCCCACCTCAGCCCCCTGAGTAGTATGTGCCACTGTGCCTAGCTAATTTTTTTTTCGCCCAAGAGATGGGGTTTCACCATGTTACCCCAGCTGGTCTCCAATGCCAGAGCTCCAGGGATCCACTCATTGTGGCCTCCCAAAGTGCTGGGATTACAGGTGTTAGCCATGCATGCCTGGCCTGTGGTGGGATTTTTAAAATAAGCAAGACACCAAATCCTTACTCTTACACTCTGAAAAAGACAGTTTGTAGGAACTGTACAAGACAAGTGAACATGGCAGTGTTATTAGCAACAGAATGATTATAGACACTCTTTCCAAAAGACAGTGTTTTTAGACTGGAATTTGTCAGAAGTGAAGGAAAGGTTGTAAAAGCCAGGAAATGTAAAGCTGCTTTTCTCATTTAGGAGAAAACAGTGAGGCTGGGTGCCCTTCTCATCTCTCACCAAACAAATGTACTTCCTTTGTGAGGTTGGCAGTAAAAAGACTAACTGGTGTATAAATTATTGAAATGGCATCTGGTTAGATATTGATATGGTCATTTAAAATTAAAATGTGTTGTATTAGTAAGTGCATGTTTATGGAAGAATTAGACACTCATTTATCAGAGAAAATGAATTCATAAACATGATCATAAATCTCCTAACTTATCAATTGATATTTTGCTCTCTTTCAGATATTTCCTAAGCTCTGCTTACATCTTTTATTTAGGGATACAAAATGGTTTGACATTAAAATCAGATAAGAAAATATATACAATTATATATACAATCAAAATTATTATATGTTAAAACATGTATTTGTTCAAAGACAAGACAGAAAGAACAGCCATCACTTGGGAGTCATTAGATTGATACAGAAAAGGCATTATCTTGGATGTGGAACAATATACAAGATAAATGCTCACATGGTTATCACTGGGAGTGGAATTCAGGCAGAGGAGGAATTACTCACTTTCTGCATCATGAACATCTGTAGTGTTCCATTTTTTACAAAAATAATGTGTTGCTTTTTGGATGCCAATTCATGCAAATTAACGTTTATCAGATAATCAAGGAAATCTGAACACTAACTGGATATTAAATAAGAAAATGGTGTTGTGATCGTACTTTTTAAGGGCCTTATATTTTAAAGAAATACTGAAGTATTTTTAGATGAAATATTTTAATATGTCTGGGATTTCCTTTCTAATATTCCAAGGGGTGGGAGGAATGGGTAGAGAGTTAGAAAAAATAAGATAGGATCAGGTACGAATGATTGTGAAGCTGAGTGTTGAGTAAATAAATGTCTCTACTTTCCTATGTGTGTGAAATTTACCATGACAAAGTGTTAGAAACATAAATTGCTTTTATAGTCAAAAGTAAATAGTATATGTTTAAATAATATGTTCTCCCAATAAACAGATCCATCATAAACAATACTATAAGTGACATTTAATGATCATGAAAAATGTTGATATATTGTTAAGGGATACAAACAAAAAATGTAAAAATACATATATGCTTAAACACACACATAATATATGTAATATATATAATAGTACAATAAACATAACACATAATAATAAACATATATGAATGCATTTATACATAAAGATAGGGCTAGAAAGAAATAGACCAAAACATTATTGATCATCTCATGTTACTGGTATTAGAGGTAATTATTTTGTACTTCTTTTTGTAATTAAAAAAAGGGTCACTTAAAGTTATACAGAATAAATAATAATCTCAAAAGAGAAACTGAAGAAATATTTTGTTAAGTATTTCTGTGGCTTTTTATTTTATACATAATTTTTTCTTTTCAAAAACTGGAAAACTTAGAGTTTTAGAATATATATGATGTACGTACATTGCTACTCAGCATACAATGCTTCCAGCTATTCCTGAAACAGTGCAAGAAATGATTTTAAACTACAACTGTCTGCCGTGATTGCTCCTGGAGATAGGATCACAAGCACATTTAACAGATATTTTTCATCTAATAACATTTCTGATTTCAACTCCAGAAGAAAGAGAGCAATTTTATTCAGAAATAGAAATAATCATAAGCTGGAAAATTTATTCTGGTTTAGGTTCTTTAGTTTTGAGACTCAGAGATAGAAATGCAACCAAGAGCCCACTCTTTTAGGAATTGGCTAAACTGAAAATTAAGGCATATACTTATTAGTCAATTTGTGTAAATATCATCAAATGCTACAGATACAGAAGTTTCTGGTTTGGGGTTGGGAAAAGTGGTCAAGGATTTTTAAAAACCTTTTTTTTATTATTATTTCTTATTTTTAAAAATAGTATTTAATAAGTTTTCTTAAATACTTTAAGTGGGAATGGGGGAGGGGAGAGGGATAGCATTAGGAGATATACCCAATGTAAACGACAAGTTAATGGGTGCAGCACACCAACATGGCACATGTATACATATGTACCAAACCTTTCTATCAAACAATAGTAACAAGGCCTCTTTATTCTTGCCTGCGGCTCCCAAAATTAATTGGCTCCACCTTCTAAAATATCCCAAATGGGCCGGGCGCGGTGGCTCAAGCCTGTAATCCCAGCACTTTGGGAGGCCGAGACGGGCGGATCACGAGGTCAGGAGATCGAGACCATCCTGGTTAACACGGTGAAACCCCGTCTCTACTAAAAAATACAAAAAACTAGCCGGGCGAGGTGGCGGGCGCCTGTAGTCCCAGCTACTTGGGAGGCTGAGGCAGGAGAATGGCGTGAACCCCGGAGGCAGAGCTTGCAGTGAGCTGAGATCCGGCCACTGCACTCCAGCCTGGGTGACAGAGCGAGACTCCGTCTCAAAAAAAAAAAAAAAAAAAAAAAAATATCCCAAATGAGTTCTTAAGAGACAAATTGATGTATCTGTGAGGTAAACTTTTGTTTACAATACTCTGTGAACATGAAATTAAAGCACCAAAGCAAAAATTTCTGATCGCGTTACTCATAAAATTAAACTGACTAAACCAAGTTCCAAATAACAAATTTACATTCAAATGAGTTTAAGGGTACTTTTTCTCCTATGTTCTATCAGTTAGTTTTGTGAATGTAGATACTTCCTGTACATGATGCTTGACATTGTGTGGGACAAAAAGTCTAAGAAAACATATTTTACTGATATGTTAATTTTTTACTGGTATGTTAATATTCATTATACTTCAGGCATATACTTTTGTGGCACAGATCCTCATTTCCTGGTATCCATGCCCTTGTAAAATCCCCTCCCCTTGAATGTGGGTGGGAACTGTGGCTTGCTTTTAGCCAATAGTGATGGTGAGTCACTTGAATGATTACATTACACAGAATTGTGGCCTTCGTCTTACAGAAAGACCCTCTCCCTTGCTGGCTCTGATGAAGCAAGTGACCAGATTCAGAGGCCTGTGGTGCAAGAAACTAAGGAAAGCCTCTGGGAACTGGGGGTGACCTCGAGCCAACAGACAGCAAAAATTGGGAACACTTTACCTTATAACCTCAAGAAACTAAATTCTGTCAACAACCATGTGAGGTTAGAAGGAGATACAACCCAACCCTGTTTGATACCTTGCTTGCATCCTTGCAGAAAACTAGCTAAGCCATGACCACAGAAACTATGAGATAATATATGTGTGCTGTCTTAAGCCACTCAGTTTGTGATAATATTATTTTGTAGCAAATCGTACTAATACAGCTTTATTTTCACAATTGGACAAAACTTAATTCTGTCATATGTCATAAAGTAGAGCAACTTTTAGCTCCAAATATAACCAAAAAATGGTTAAACATTGGACTAAACAAAGTTAGTCCAATTAATAAAGTTGTGATTTCTCTCTAAATAAGTTGCACTTTTATATTCAAAATACAAACCGTGGTAATTTTATGATGTAAACTATTTTCCATAATATATTTTTCTGTTTTAAAATATACAAAGTTAGATTAGATCTGAAGTAAATACTAATAAGAGAGACATACACACTGATCTAAATTTATTTTCTAATTCTCTTTTTGCCATGACTTCCAAGCCTACAGAAATTTTACTCCTCTGTTTCAGAACCACAGAGTTTATTAGAAGAGGTAAGAAAGAAAAATATTATTTACTCTGTGCCTGCTATATTTCAAACCCTGGACCGGATACTTGACATACATTCTCTTGTTTAACTTTTATAACCACCCTTCAATATAGGCATTAGTTCTAGCATTTTACTGGCTCAGAAAGCTGACATTACATACTTAAGATCTTATCACAAGTAGCAAGTGGCTAAGTGCTAAGTGAGGGTTCACATCCGGAAGATGTGTGTCTCCCAGTTCCATGCTTTTCCCATTCTACCACTTTAGAAACCAGAACATTACAAAACAAGTGCTGAATATTGCTAAATTCTCTGCAAGTAACCCCAAGTTGCACTAAGGAAAATTATTTATAAGATATTCCTAATCCCACAATAGGTTGGTGTTAGTTGAACACTACTGAGTGGGGTGAGCTGTACAAAACAATCCTGGATGAAACGGTTCATATTCTAATGGGTTTAAGGTCGTCCAGGAGAGGCAGGTAAGATGATGAACACAAAAAACAAGTACGGTGGAAAAACAAGTACCAACAATATCGGCATCAGCTGAGAGCTTGTTGGAGATGCAGAATCTCAGGTCCCATACAGACCACTTGAATCAGAATCTGTATTAGCAGGATTCCCAGGTGGTGCATATTAAAGTTGGAAAAGCACTACAGTTGAGAGAGTAAGACATTCTTCCTCTCTATAGGATTACATCTCTTCAAAAGAAAGGAGATATTTTTAATTTAAATTTTAAATTAAAAAAATGGATGTTAAAAAGTTATCCTTAGAAAGAGATGAGTTCATACCTGTAATTTCTCACCAGTTATCTTTAGATGAAATCCTATTCCTTGCACATCTATACCAAATTATATCCTAAAACCCATAGCATGTATGTTCTATATTTTATTCTTCAGATTGACAATAACAACTATATCATCCAGAAGGCAACTTTTATATACCTCCAACAGTTCTTACCTATGGATTACTAAAGCAACCTGATCAAAATATTTATGATATACCTAAGAGATCTAAAGAGATAATTCCTGAAAAAAGCAAGAAATACGATATTGTTTGCTGGTCACCTAACCAAAACAGCTTAAAGTTTCCCCACTTTGCAGTGAAGGCACTTAGAACAACTGCCAAGTTAATAACTACAATCAGTGTCCCATATTTATGTTTTAACCTAAATTGATATGCAAAACACATAGCTAAATTCCATCGGACTGGAAATGATCCTGATGGAAGACAACATTCGTCATGAAATTTTAACCAAAAGTTCTGTTAATTACACTTCTAAAAACGAACTCTTGACAGCTTGACTAAAAGTTTTCTTGTTACATGTTGTGATACTCCTTCTTTTGCTGTTTCCTGTTTTATTATCAGGGGAACATTTTTTAATCATTGTTTGCTAAGGAGGGCATTTGAGGTTAAAAGTTACATTTCCAAGGATTTATTTTAAACCCTTTTAAGACATTTGGTATTTTCAAAGGATATATGTAACAAAGTGTCAAAGTAAGAATAAAGCACAAATTATTGAATTCAAAAAAATCTATAAATATTCTGCTCTCACTTCTGTCTAAATTATTTAAGATCCTTCAGCAGTAAAGTTCCAATGTACACATTATCTCTAACAAACAGAACCTATTTTAAGCCCTGTAATTGTCTAACCTTCTTTTTAATAAAGGTTCACATTATTAAATATAAATGACATAAATAAAGGAGAGCTTTTTGTGTTTTTCTTTATATAAATTAAAGTTTTAATCCAAATTCCCACAACCAAAAATGAAAGCTTTTTTTTCTTTCTTTTTAAAACAATTTCAAATCTAACAAATTTGTGTTGTATTTTACGTGGAAAACAAAAAATTTTAAAGACTTACTGAAAAGTTTATCATTCAAAGAAACTATTGTATTGCTTCTCAGCATTTTGCCTAAGATCAAGTGCAAAGAAAGCTATTTTTCTACTGTATTTCCATCCAGTCTTATATATACATATATGTAGGTATGTCCAGTAAGTCTTCTCTTAACACTGTCTGTAGGCTCCTGGAGACTGCAGCTTTGAGTGAAACGACCTATAATGAAACCAATTTTACCATAAGTTAATTGATAGAAGCAAGAGTTAAGTTCCTATGGCATATTTCTGGTCACAAAAACATCACAAAACTTCTCAATAAAGACCCAAACACTTCTAATGTTCAATATTGAAATAAATGTGAGCTATCATACACTAAAGAAAGATTAATCTTAAAAAGTAAGAAAATTATTTACTCAGTTATTCCAGCTCGGGGTCACAGGTGGCCAGAGCGTATCTCCGCAGCTCAGGGTTAAGGTGGGCACCCACCCTGGACAGAATGGCATTCCACTGTAGGATGCGCTCACACTGGGACAATTCAGACACTCAAATTCCCCAACCCTGCACATCTTTGGGGTGTGGGAGAAAGCTAGAGTACCCAGAAAAACACCATGCAGGCATGGAGAGAATGTGCAAATTGTGTGCAGTGGTCTTAGCCAGGAACTGATTTTTTCTCATCAATGTTATAACAAGAAGTCATCTTTGAGGATCCTCTGTATGTGGTTATGTTTATTTATATATTATTTATCCTGTGCCTGTTATATTTCAAACCCTGGACTATATACTTGACATATATTCTCTTGTTGGAGACTGCGGCTTTAAGTGAAATGACCTAAATGTATATGTGTGTGTATATATATATGGATATATATATATAGAGAGAGAGAGTCTTGTTACAAAAGTAATGCATATTTATTATACAAAACCCAAAACATTACAAGAAAATGTTTGAAAATTCCTCATAATCCCACTTCAAAAGACAACCATGATTTATAATTTTTCTGTTATTTTATCACACATTTCTATATTTTAATTAGATATTCATTCATGAAGTGCCTACCTATTCACAATGGCAAAGACTTGGAACCAACCCAAATGTCCATCAGTGACAGACTGGATTAAGAAAATGTGGCACACATACACCACAGAATACTATGCAGCCATAAAAAAGGATGAGTTCATGTCCTTTGTAGGGACATGGATGCAGCTGGAAACCATCATTCTCAGCAAACTATCGCAGGAACAGAAAACCAAACACCACATGTTCTCACTCATAGGTGGGAATTGAACAATGAGATCACTTGGACACAGGAAGGGGAGCATCACACACCGGGTCCTATTGTGGGGAGGGGGGAGGGGGGAGGAATAGCATTAGGGGATATACCTAATGTAAATGACGAGTTAATGGGTGCAGCACACCAACATGGCACATGTACACATATGTAACAAACCTGCACGTTGTGCACATGTACCCTAGAACATAAAGTATAATTCTAAAAATATAAATAAATAAATGAATGAAAATATTTGGAAATTCCTCATAATCCCACTTCAAAAGACAACCATCATTTATAATTTTTCTATTATTTTACCACACATTTCTATATTTTAATTATATATTCATTCATTAAGTGCCTACCATGTATCAGGTGCAATTCTAGATACAATAAAATTGCAATGCAGAAAACTGACACAAATTCCTTCTTCCATGGGACTTATATGCTAATGAAATAAATGAATACAATAATCAAATAAATAAACTATATAGCATGTTAGATGGTATTAGGTGCTACAGAGAAAAATAAAGCAGAAAAGGAGGCCTGGGCAATTACAATTTTTGATGTTTTGAAATCTGATTTTTTCCATACTTAACCTTATAATATAATCATTTCCATGTAATTCACGTAATTTAAAGTCAAATTTCATCATGTAACTAGCTATATCACAGTTTACTCAACTATTCACTTATTACTAAACATTTGCATTGATTCTAACTTTTCATTGTTTTAAATAGCCTGTAATTGCCTTTTGCTGTTTGATGTATGAATGTCTGCTCTTCCTAGTCTTTTACTAACTCAAGTACAAGGATGAAGACACCTTCAATCTTTATGTCTCAAGTGCGACCACCTATTCAATTTCCTATCTCATCTACACTTAGTGAATGCTTTATGAATGAATAAACACACAGCCTAATGATATATTACAAATTAATTATAGAATTATAAGTCTTCAGGGGACATTAAAGCAACATTGAGAGCAGTCAGCCCATTGTTCCAAATGAACCAAGGCTCACTAGAATGAGTAGAACTTGAGCATGCCATGCCTTCATAAAATTCTACAGAGATGGAAAGCTTTCGGCCTTCTAGTCATTATATCATCACTGAAGAAAGAGAAGAAATTCTATTTGAAACTACTAAGGACAATTCAAGTGGCTTATGAAAGTTCCTTAATGAGTAAATGTCCCACCTATAAAACATACGTCCTATGTTAAATTAATGAAAAGCCTACAATGGGACAGGGAGCAGTATGTGGGGAGAAGAAAGATAAAAAGATCTACAGACCTTCCTATATAGAAACCTTTTAACAGTATGCTTGATTCTCGTGTTTCAGAGATAAGTTTCCTGTATTGCTGCCTGAAAGCAATGAGGGGTACCAGATCTCTGATGAATTGCTGCGGTGTGCCAGGCACTCCAGTAGACACTAGGACATACAATGGTTTGCCATGAAGTTTAGAAACTAGAAATGAGAAAGGGAGACAAACAACCACAATGTAAACAATTAAATGACTGAAAACTATCGTAAGTGCTATCACAAAGATAAACAAGGCTCTGAGAGTTATTTAGTGGGGACAGGTGACTACTTAAAGTAAGAAGGCATTTCCAGTGAAAACACATTAGACCTGAGACCTGAAAGATAAGAAAAAAAATCAACCATACAAAGAAAAAGCAACAGGTAAGGATTGGCAGGAGGAAGAATAATGTTCCAGGTAAAGACCACAGCGTGTGCTTTGCTATGAAGAAGCCAATTTAACTTCAAAATGCTCCCCACTATCCTTTTTCATTTTCACAACCCAGGTGCTCCCATCCTGGCTTCCTGCCTCAGCCTCTCTTCAATAGCCTCTTTCTCAATTAAACTTTAACTTGCATTTCAGTGCCATAGCATACTGCTGTCTATCAAAACCATTTATTTTGATGTGCTGAGAAGAAATTAAGTCACATATTGTACAGTATTTCACACATTTTAATTTTTGTCTATAACACCAATCATACCTGCATGTGTGTGTATGCCTGCGTGTAGACCTATCTGAAAAAAAAAAACTCAGCAATATTTCCAAAGTCCATGTGTTTACGTTCAGCCAAAGAATACCCAAGTATTCAACGATCACACAAAAATGTCACCTTAATTTGTAAATGCTGATAGTTTCCAGAAAATCAAGATTCTGCCTGTTTTTAAGTTACACTGTTATTTATCTACTTGTAAAACTTGTTTTATAACAAAAAAGGCCTTTTGATATTTTCTTGATGTAGAGAAATATCCTCCCAGCTTTTTTAAATTGTTGAACTCATTCACATTTATTGAATAAGATCAATGACTTAATTATCACAAAGTGATGTGTAAAACCAACCAGCTGTGGCAAACACAAATTAAGTGAACAAACACAGTATTTGCCCATAATAAACATTCAACATTTTCCAGTCCTTGAATTATTACAGTGAAGTTTTCAACTTAATAGGAAATCTGCGAACATTTTAGGAAACAGGCATAAATTCAACAAAACAAATGTTGAATGTTGGTTCAACCTTAGTATTGCGGGAAACACTATAGAAATACTGACATTTTGTCAACGGAAGCAAAGCTTAGTGTTCACTTCATTGTGATCTTTAAGATTTCAAAAGCTCTAGGGTCCATATTTCTCTCCAGATTTCTATTACTGGAGATTGTAACCTCTAATCTCAATTTAACTTTTATCCTTTTTATTAAATATTAATTACATAGAAAGGAACAATGATAAAATATGGACATGGGGAGCCTGTAATAGAATAGAGAGCCCAGAAATAAATCCACACGTATGCGGTCAACTGATCTTTGGCAAGAGTATCAAAAATGAGGAAACAGTAGTTTCTTCAACAAGAGATGCTGGGAAAACAGGACTTCCACAGGCAAAAGAATAAAATTATATATTTATCTAACACCATACACAAAAATCAACTCAACATGAATTAAAAACTTAAACATAAGACCTGAACTATAAAACTCCTAGAAGAAACCATAAGAAAAAGCTTCATGACATTGTTTTCAGCAATATTTTCATAGATATGACACCAAAATCACAGACAACCAAAAGCAAAAATAAACAACTGTGACTATATCAAATTAAAAAGCTTCTGCACAGCAAAGGAAATAATCAACAGAGTGAAAAGGTGATCTACTGAATGAGAAAAAACATTTGTAAACAATATATCTGGTAAGAGGTTAAACTCCTAAATATATAAGGAACTCTTACAACTCAATAGCGAAAAAAAAAAATTAAAATTAAAATAAAGTACAGACTAAGGACTTTGAATAGTAGACATTTCTCCAAAGCAGACATACAGATGTCCAATAAGTCTATGAAAAAATGCCCAATGTCACTAGTCATTAGGGAAATGCAAATCAAAACCACAATGAGATACTACCTCACACATTTTAGGATGGCTATTACTTTTAAAAGAGCAAAGGACTATATGCGTTGGTGAGAACGTGGAGAAATTGGAAGTCTTGCACCCTGATGGTGGAAACTCAAAATGGTGTAGCTCCTATGGAACTTTTTGAGTATGGAGGCTCCTCAAAAAATTAAAAATAGCACCACCATATGATCCAGCAATCCCACTTCTGGGTACATATTCAAAAGAATAGAAATCAGGTTCTCGAAGAGATATCTGCACTCCCATGTTCATTGCAGCATTATTCTCAGTAGCCAAGATATCGAAACAAGCTAAGTGCCCATTGACAGATGAACAGATAGAGAAAATGTGGGGGGGGGGGGGTGTACAATGAAATATTATGCAGCTTTTTAAAAGGAAAGAAATTCTGTAATATATGACAGCATGATGAACCTGCAGAACATTACGCTAAGTAAAATAATCCAATCACATAAAGATAAATACTGCATGATTCCACTTACATAAAGTATCTAAATAGTCAAATTCAGGAGTAGAATGGTGGTTTCCAGGAGCTGAGGGAGAAAGGGAGGATTACTAATCAATGGGCATAAAGTTTCAGTTAATTAAGAGGAATGAGTTCTAAAGATCTGTTCTACAACAGTGTACCCCCATTATCAACAATATTGTAGTGTACACTTAAAATTTGGTGAGAGTAGGTATGTCAAGTGCTCTTACCACAACAAAAAAATAAATAAAATATTTATAAGGCATAAAATAACAATAAGGAAACCTACGTGTACATGAACTCATTGTGCAGTTCAAGAAATAGAGCACTTTAGGCCGGATACGGTGGCTCACACATGTAATCCCAGCATTTTGGGAGGTTGAGGTGGGCATATCACCTGAGGTCAGGAGTTTGAGACGAGCCTGGCCAACATAGTGAAACCCCGTCTCTACTAAAAATACAAAAATTAGCCGGGCATGGTGGCGGGCACCTGTAATCCCCAGCTACTCAGGAGGCTGAGGCAGGAGAATCACTAGAATTCAGTAGGCAAAGGTTGCAGTGAGCCAAGATCGTGCCACTCCACTCTGGCCTGGGAGACAGAGCAAGACTCCGTCTCAAAGAAAAAAAGAAATAGAGCACTTTAACCTTCAAAGTTCTACAATATATATAACATCAGACATATACCACCAAGTCTGAAATTAAAGTACTACCTATGAAAGAACTCAATAAATGTGACTATTTTTCTGAGCATTAGTTTACTTAATCAAATAATTTTTGTGTTTCTGGAAGTTTAATTATATAATCAGTATTAAAGCATTTTTAAAAGTGTAAAAATGACTGAGTCATTTGAAAAATTGTAGAAGAAAGGATATAGAGAATAGACTAAGAGATCATTTATGAATCTCTATGACAACTAAGATGAACAAATGACGAGAAGAGTAAATTAAAATAGGATTCATAAAAGTACCAAATGCAAATAGTCAAAAGATGGTCATTGCAGAAAGGTTTGAGCTTGAACTCCAAGCTGTAAAATGGAAAACATCTGTATCAAGAATTCAAAATTTAAACACCACAAACGCTGTTTTGGTGAAAGTGACTCACTTCACTGTGTGAGACACCAATTCTTTTACAAGAGTTGCTTACAGGAGAAAGGTCTCAGGAAAAAAACCCAGCGGACGTGTGTAGGATAACTCCAAGCCATGGTGCGTGCATCAGACAAGCACCCTGAGTCTTTTGCTACCTGTATTAGTCACAAATAGCTTTTTGTCAGTTTCTCTTCAGAATTGTATATCTTAAATATATAAATAAAGAAATAAAATGCATTCTCATTTTATAAGCATTCAAAGCCTCTAAAACAAATTGTGTTGAAACTGTGTAGCTAGTTGCTTCTTTAATGTTTCCTTTTTCTTCTAAGCTCCATAGGGGCAATGACCATAACTTGTTCATTACTGCTTCTCCAAAATATCCAGCCCAGTGGCTGGCACATGAAACGTACTCATTATATATTTGCTGACTAACTGACTACAAATAAATTCATTGGTTAGTTCAAAATGTTTTCCCTAAAAGGTAATGTATTTGATTTTTAATAATTGCCCCCTAAACTTTTCAACTTTCAAAAGAGCCTTTTCATTGTCTCTCTAGGCACACATCAATCCCATTTTTTGAAAGACTTAGGCCATGATATTACAATTAATTATTTATCTCATTTTTAAACAAAGGCATACAAATCAGTACTTCCAATTGGCTCTGGATAATTGGTGTCATCTCCATAAATTCCATAAACCAGTAAAAATTAAGAAGCCACCATGTATTGTCTAATCACCAAAGAATTTCATTTAGGCTTTTTGAAATATTGAAAATAACTCTAGAATGCCAAGCAAGCCCTTCTCTGGGCTCAATTTAAACTAATCCCTTTTGTTTACATGTCTGCTACAACCTTCAGAACTGCCCTCAATCCTATTCATACAAAAAAAATTATCTGCACATTTCACAAAAGACAATGAAATAATTATGCTGTACTGCCTTCTTCCCCAACCCCAGGGCCTCATACCGATACTGCTGCCCCCTCCAAAAATAAAAAATAATTACTGTTCCATAGTACAAGAAACATGCTACCAATTATAAGAATATGGCCTTTCTCAATGTAAAATTGTAACAAAACTTCAATGTGTAAATTCTCATGAAACAAAACTTCATTGATTTTGCCATGTTCCTACTGGCATTGAGTGATATTTTTCTCATAACGTGTTTGGCAGAGGTACTCCAGGGTATTCAACTTTTCAGAAATCTGAATTCTTCTCAGCCCTGTTAGTTTATTTACAAATGGATAAAATGAATTGCTTTTTCTAAGAAACCAGCTTGACAGAAAGACAGAGAGATAAATAAAACATGTGCTCTCTCTCTGTTTAGAAAAAAAAATTGCTTTTTAAATACATAAGTGTTAAGGTGTATATTTGCCAAGAAGAGTTCTATACTTGAATAGCAAGAGTCATTTATTTCTAGCTCTTTGTGTAGTGTGACATTTGCGAAGAAATAACTTCTTAGGTAGCAATATCTCTCTTCTACAGGTTCTTCACTTCCATGATTTGTGTTTTTCCTGGAGCTTCCCCATCACCAGAGCTTCCATTTAAAATCCTGCAAGAATTTAAGCCTCACCTATATTTCCGGAAGAGTCATAGAAGTCTCCTCCAATCTTCCCCGAGATCCACAGTACAGTGGATCTCTTAATCACATGAGCACGAACTCTGTTGTCCTTTTTTCTTTTAAATATCAATGAATTTTGTGTGCTATCCTATTGGGTATGACTACAATTTAGGCTATAATCTTTCAGGAGGCTACACGAAGATTTGTGCAATAAAAATAACTCACATCACTGATATTCTAACCCATTGATACTCAAAGAGTGGTCCAGGAACCTGCAGCATGGGCATCACTTGAAAGCTTGTTAGAAACGCAGAATTTCAGATCCCATGCCAGTCCTATTGAATCATAAACTGCATTTAAACAAGATTCCAGGTGATTTCTAGTCACATTAAATTTGAACAAGCACTGTCTTAACTGACCTTAATCCATCAGAGCCAACAGTTGAGTCTTTCAATGAATCTGCCAACCACCACTACCACTAACGTTTTCTACAAAACACATGTCCTGTTGATTGGCCATTGTTAGTAAATAATTATGCACATTCTTAAGACATGGTTTTTTTGTACTGTGGAATATTCATAATAAACTTTTTATTGGCTAGAGAGAATTAATATTGTACAGATACTTCAGAAATTAATTTTTCACAGGCTAATATTTCTTACAGCTAAATGGTATTCTAACTCGAACAGTAACATGTAAGCATATTACTTAATCTCTCTGGAGTTCATTTTCCTCACCAGCAAAATAGAAATAACGATAGATAACCTAGTGAGTTATTGTGAGGATTACATGGGATAATATAAATGGAGCCACACGGCATCTCAAGGCATCTCTTTTCTTCACACACCGGTCACTTTCTCTCCTACTGGGGATGACCCTCTTCATGCAGCCAGGGGAGAGGCAGCAGCGTCACAACTCCAGCAGTTCACAAAGCTCCTGACATCTACAGCTAAAACTATCAGAAAATAGGCCAGGCGCGGGTGGCTCACGCCTGTAATCCCAGCACTTTGGGAGGCCAAGGCGGGCGGATCACAAGGTCAGCAGATCGAGACCATCCTGGCTAACACAGTGAAACCCCGTCTCTACTAAAAATACAAAAAATTAGCCGGGCGCGGTGGCAGGCGCTTGTAGTCCCAGCTACTGGGAGGCTGACGCAGGAGAATGGCGTGAACCCGAGAGGCGGAGCTTGCAGTGAGCCGAGATCGCCCCACTGCACTCCAGCCTGGGCGACAGAGCGAGACTCCGTCTCAACAACAAAAAAAGAAAAAAAAAAAAAACTATCAGAAAATAATGTAGATTCGTCCTGAATGGGAGGCTGATACAGTGTACTGAAATCTTGGGTCACATTCCTAACCACAAAATGGGAATAAGGATAGGATTGCCATATAGTTTGAATCTGCGTCTCGACCAAATTTAATAGAGTTGTATCTCCAGTGATGGAGACGGGGCCTGAGGGGAGGTGACTGTATCCTGGGGTAGTTTCTCATGAATGGTTTAGCACCATCCCCCTGGTGCTGTTCTCACAATAGAGTTCTCACAAGATCTGTTTGTTTAAAAGTACATAGCACCCCCAACCCTTCCCTCTCTTCCTCCTGCTCTAGCCATGTGAAGTGCTGGCTTCCCTTTCCCCTTCCACCATCATAGGAAGTTTCCTGAGGCCTCCCCAGAAGCAGAAGCCACTATGCTTCCTGTACAGCCTGCAGGACCATAAGCCAATTCAATCTCTTTTCTCATAAATTAACCGTCTCAGATATTTCTTTAGAGCAATGCAAGTGCAGACTAATAAAGATTGGAAGAATGGGATTCTCATAATCCAAATTACATGACTGAAAGATGGGGTTGGATTGCTTTGCAGAAAAACAACCAGTAAGCAACATGAACCTAGCCACTTCCGAGATTCAAGTGAAAGAACTGTATGAGATATATAAATCTGGGTATTATCCAAATTTAAACGATATTTTATTGTGAGAATGGGGGAAATATCAGTGAAAATGTAGGGAGGGAAAGAAGAAGGAAAGTACTGCATGCCAACTCAAGAAAAGGCATAAACCGTTCATGGTCCCATATGGTTTAAATCTGTATTTTTTGATCTCCCAGGTTATTCTGATAATGGTCCAGGCTGGAAACCAGTTTTACAGTATATTTTCTAATAACTCTCTGGTGGAGATACTTTCCCCATATTCAAATAAACCCAAGAATGTTGGAAAAGGGACTATGTTTCTGAAAATAGCAAAAATATTTACTGGGAAACTTTAGGGGGAAAAATCATTAAGACAATTTAAAAAACACAATAAGTAGAAAAAATATGTGTTCTTATTACTAAGTTTCTTAACGAAGGAAAGATGACTGATTGCACAGATATTAGCATCCTGATTATCCTGGGTTTTTTTTTTTTGTACCAGTCATTTGAGACCAGATAATTAAACAAACACTCTCAAAAAGTACATCTATTTTTTCCAGAAGCTTGTACCAAACTTCTTACATCCTGATCGTGTCAGAAGGAATCATGGAGGGGCAGACAAAAGCTCTAAAACGGAACAGTAATTACAGTAAAAGAGCATAACTATTACTTATAATTACATGCATCTCAAGAGTTCTTTCCTTCTAGTTCTAGAAGTTTGACCCCTTCTGTGGTAGAGTAATTGTAAATACTAGGGAAGGAAGACAGATGTAAAGGTTATCTGTCAGTGGGAGGGGACGTATATTTCATAAATTTTTGTATCTTCATTAAAGGAGTCTAAAAAACACAGTGAATGTCACCTTAAGAAATAGGCGCTGAAAGTAAAAATGAATATAAATTATTTAAATGTTAAATTTCAGGGCAATACCTATAACTTCTAATGAATAATAAAGTAGCATGAAAAGCAATTTTATTCTAAATACTCTGCTAAAGTTAAAAGATATTCATAGAAAATTTTGGCAACCAGAAAGCAAATAAAAACATCCAGATAGTGTATCGGTTCTATAAGCAGAATTTTTTTTATTTTAACTTTTACCAAATGAGGAGGCCACTCCATCCAAAGATTTCTGGTCTCTCTATATTCCCCTCCCATGACAATCTCATTTTATCACAATATGCATGTAGAAATAGGTGACTTTCAAATTCAGATAGTCTTTAATTTCACATTTTCAATGACTTGCTGAATATTTATACCTAGACATTCTCAAACTCACTCTGATCAAAATGATTGCATCCTCTTCCTTGAAAACATGAACCTTCTCTTGTATTATCTTTGTCTATGCCATCACCACCTTCCTTGTTACCTGTAGACTGCAAATTTCAGACCTATCTTTGTCTCCTCCTTTTCACCTTCAGCATCCAATAATTTGCCAGGCCTTGAACTTTCACCTCCATAAAATGTTATATTTGCCCCTTTTTCCAAATTTCCTCTGCCATTTCCACATTAATTCCTTGTTATCTTGCCAAGACTACTGTTGGAGGCATCCTATGTAATACAACCCACTGAGGTAGACATTCCAGGAGGCTAGTGAAACTTAGACTTGGGGTCCAACACTTACATGGACCCCTTCCATTGGGTCCTATACCTAATGTCAAATTCATAATATTGAATCCTTTCTCTTGAAGTGTATTCACTACTTGCTTAAGCTTCAGGTCCCCCAGAGCACCAGATTAACTTTTCTAAGGCAGAAATGGCAATTCCACTCTCTGATTCAATGGCCCACCATCAACCCACCCAAGTTGACTACATAATAAATTCATTCCTCTTTGCCTGATTGTAAAGCCTTTCTTAGTCTGAGTGAAACCTTTCTTTCCACCTATGTTACCATTACTTTACTTAATGC
The DNA here is from genome assembly GCF_043159975.1 of Macaca nemestrina. Classification (NCBI taxonomy): domain Eukaryota; kingdom Metazoa; phylum Chordata; class Mammalia; order Primates; family Cercopithecidae; genus Macaca; species Macaca nemestrina. Next base: position 28,337,581 of record NC_092126.1, on the reverse strand, counting down.
AAGCTATTACATTAAAACAAACTGAGTTGCTACTGCACACCCATTTGCTAACCAACTCCACCACACTTATGCTTACATTTGTTTCCTCTACTGAGAGTATCCTTCCTGCCTCATCCTCACCTTTCTACCTACCATACCCCTAAGTTGATATTATACACAACAATGAGGTTCCAGGTTAAATCATCACCCCCATGAAGTTTTTTATACTGTTACCAGGTAGATACAGGCTCTCCTTTCTCTAAATTCCTATTTACTGGAAATTCTCAAATGGAATTAATACTTTCTATTTTTCAGGTGTTTACAAACTATGGCCCATATATCAAATTCAACCCACCACTTGTATATAAATTAAGTCTTATTAGTTTCTTTCTCCTAGGAAGAGATTTTTTTAAAAATTTAAAGAACACAGCCACACCCATTTGTTTACATATTGTCCTATGGCTATTTTTTGCACTACAACAGCAGAGTTGAATAGTGGCAACAGAGCCCATACGTGTGGCAAACCATAAAATATTTACTATTTGGCCCTTCACAGAAAACGATTTCCAACTTCTGTTCCAGATTATTTATGTATGCATTTTACTTCCCTTATAGGCAATAGCATAAGCTGCTCAAAGAAAAAAATGGCCTCTTTTTCATTGATATTCCCCAACAATACCTAGTCAGCTTATTGAAAAGAATCATTCCATAAATATTTGAAGAGGGGATGAATAAATCAATCCTATGTAGTTATTTAAGGATTTTTACTGCTAATTTTAAAAACTAAAGTATTTAAGTATTCAGATTTTGATCATTATCCCCATTAGTGTCAGAAACTTTGAATATTGCGCACACACATACCCATTCCACGCTACTCATCTTGTAACTTTTATCCAGAATATCTTTGTTTTTCTCTTTTTAACTTTCTAAAATTAAGCTGTTTTCTTATCAGTCAATATTTAATTAGCTGGGCTGACATTGTATCAGTTTTCATTGGCATTGTTATTTCTTGCATTCCAGGTGAAGGGATTAACCTTGAATACAAAGAGCAAGGAATAGAGATGTTAAAATGGGTGGCGAGGAACAATGAGAGGACACTGACTGATTTATGTATGAAGAAAAAAACTCAGTATAAGGGTTTATGAATGCAAAAATCCTATCTTAGAGACATGTGACCGTAGTAGACAATAAAATGTGATGCTCAGATGCCCTTTCAAGAAAGGACTGTGCCCAGCTATAAGAGGAGTAGTTAGTTAGCTGATAGTCTTGCCAACACAATGTTTACTCAAACTTTTTGACCTTTTCCAACATAATAGGTGAGAAATGGCATTTCAGTGCAGTTTCAATATGCACATTCCTTACCATGAATGAGGTTGAACATATTTTCATATGCTTATTTTTTTGTTGCAGTGATTTCATTTCTGTAATGTATCTGTCCCTGTCTTTTGACTTTTTTGTGACTGGGCTGTTAGTCTTTCCAATATTGATTTGTAGAAATTTCTTATATGTTAGGGAAATTAACCTCTTATCTACAATGTAAGTTGTAATTCATTTTCCTACTCTGTCATGGGTCTTTTGACTTTGTTTGTGGTGGCTGTGTTGTAAGGATTAATTCCAGCAGGCCTAGAATTGGCCTGAACTGTTTTGCTGAATTACCTGCATACGTTGATCTCTGGTAAAGGTATGAAATGAACTGATGAATAGTGTTGCTTTGTAAGCATGGGTTCCAAGCGAGTTTTGGAGTAATGCATATGAGCTTGTTAGCATGTTTGTTAATAATAGTGAGACACATTATCTGAACCTGGTCTCATTAAGGTCCCTACAAGAGCTCTGCCACAGGGGCTTGTTATGTGGAAATAATACTCCTAATTTACCAGCAGAGTAGAAGCAGTTCGGTCTGAGACTCCATTAGTGGATCCCTGTTTCTGAGATATTTCATACACATATTAGTGGTTCCCTATTTGAGAGCTAACATGTATCCTGGTATGACCCATCAGACAGAGTACAGTTAAGAGTTTGCAACTGGCCACTCCAGAACCCTTGCTGCCAGGCTGCCTTTAGCTGTGATATATATCTTTATTTTAATACTGTCGCTGTATCATTCTTCTACAAAGAAAAAAAAATACTATAGATTTGAAAGCATTGTCATTTGGGGTGCTGTGAGTAGTGTGTAGCAGTCAAATCCTATCTAACTGCCACTGTTGATACAGTGGCTTTTTAACATAGCTAAAATTGTCAATCTGCCTTATGACATTGAATTCATTGTGCTTTTTAAAAAATCTGGACTAATTTTTCATCTGATTGTTGATTTACTTTACCATCATTTTTAGCCTAAGATTTCTTCCTTCATTGTAGAATTTTGAGTCTCTGACTCTTTGAATGGAAGCTTTGGCTCACTTGTTCTCATTCTCTGTCTCCCCCAGTCTGTCTTTCTCTCTCTTCACTCCTTGCCATTCCAGGTTGACTGCTCCCAGACCTTCAGTCTTATATTGATAATTCAGTCTTTGCCGCAGAGTAATTTGAAGAAATACGGCAAAACCAGTTCACTCACTGAACCAATGGAAGGCTGGTTCAGTTCCTACTGGTAAGACCGAATTCTAATTCCCTGAACTCACAAACTTCTATCAGTCATAACCCACAATAACCTCTTTCTGTCTCTTTTCCAGAGCAGGGGACTTGAAGCAGTGAACCCCTTACAACCGCTATATGCATGTTCACCCAAAGCCCAGCAAATCCACATTTTGAAATCCAACTAAACCTTTGATGTTTTTCTGCCCATAGAGATGTTCCTCTATATATTGAGCCCACCTATGTCTATTATATTTAATCTATCATTTCACATGGGCAAGAAATCCTATGTGTTTATAAGTCACCCTAAAGAAAAGTATTCAAATACTGGAAGTTGTATGCTTACAAGTGAATATAAAAAGAAATAAAGATCACAAACTTGACTTCATTTCAGTGTCTAATTTACTATGTTTAGAAAGACAATTGTGTTTCAAATGTAAAATTGCCTTACAGCTTTAGAAAACTGTGACACTTGAAAATTACTGCTGTTAACAGTATTAGACATTTTTGGAATTCGAAGGAAGGGCAAACACGCAGAGGTAGGAATGGATGACTTCTTTACAGAAGCCTTCTCTAATGTAAAGCATAGAGTTGGGAAATGGTGCAGTCAAGTAAGGAGATTAGGAGTCCATTGTTAAAATGATAAATGCTTGAGGTGACAGATACCTCAAGTACCCTCATTTGATCAATAAACAGTGTACAGAAGACCTTAAAAGACCTGATGGAGCTGAAAACCATGGCACAAGAACTTCATGATGCATGCACAAGCTTCAATAGCCGATTCAAACAAGTGGAAGAAAGGGTATCAGTGATTGGAGATCAAATTAATGAAATAAAGTGAGAAGACAAGGTTAGAGAAAAAAGAGTAAAAAGAAATAAACAAAGCCTCCAAGAAATATGGGACTATGTGAAAAGACCAAATCTACATTTGATTGGTGTACCTAAAAGTGATGGGGAGAATGGAACCAAGTTGTAAAACACTCTTCAGGATATTATCCAGGAGAACTTCCCCAACCTAGCAAGGCAAGCCAAAATTCAAATGCAGTAAATACAGTGAAGACCACAAAGATACTCATTAAGAAAAGCGACCCCAAGACATGATTGTCAGATTCAACAAGGTTGAAATGAAGGAAAAAATGTTAAGGGCACCCAGAGAGAAAGGTCGGGTTACCCACAAAGGGAAGCCCGTCAGACTAACAGTGGATCTCTTGGCAGAAGCTCCACAAGCCAGAAGAGAGTGGGGGCCAGTATTCAACATTCTTAAAGAAAAGAATTTTTAACCCAGAATTTCATATCCAGCCAAACTAAGCTTCATAAGTGAAGGAGAAATAAAATCCTTTACAGACATGCAAATGCTCAGAGATTTTGTCACCACCAGGCCTGCCTTACAAGAGCTCCTGAAGGAAGCACTAAACATGGAAAGGAACAACCAGTACCAGCCACTGCAAAAACATGCCAAATTGTAAAGACCATTTAGGCTAGGAAGAAACTGCATCAATTAATGGGGAAAATAACTAGCTAATATCATAAAGACAGGACCAAATTTACACATAACTATATTAACCTTAAATGTAAATGGGCTAAATGCCCCAATTAAAAGACACAGACTGGCAAACTGGATAAACAGGCAAGACCCATCAGTGTGCTGTATTCAGGAGACCCATCTCACATGCAGAGACACACATAGGCTCAAAATAAAGGGATAAAGGAAAATCTACCAAACAAATGGAAACAAAAAAATAGCAGGAGTTGCAATCCTAGTCTCTGATAAAACAGACTTTAAACCAACAAAGATCAAAAGAGACAAAGAAGGCCATTACATAATGGTAAAGGGATCAATTCAACAAGAAGAGCGAACTATCCTAAATATATATGCACCCAATACAGGAGCACCCAGATTCATAAAGCAAGTACTTAGAGACCTGGAAAGAGACGTAGACTCCCACACAATAATAATGGGAGACTTTAAACACCCCACTGTCAATATTAGACAGATCAACTAGACAGAAAATTCACAAGGATATCAGGGACTTGAACTCAGCTCTGCACCAAGCAGACCTAATAGACATCTATAGAACTCTCCACCCCAAATCAATAAAATATACATTCTTCTCAGTACCACATCACACTTAGTCTAAAATTGACCACATAATTGGAAGTAAAGCACTCCTCAGCAAATGAAAAAGAGCAGAAATTATAACAAACTGTCTCTCAGACCACAATACAATCAAATTAGAACTCAAGATTAAGAAACCCACTCAAAACTGCACAAACACATGGAAACTGAACAACTTGCTCCTCAATGACTATTGGGTACATAACAAAATTAAGGCAGAAATAAAGAAATAAAGATGTTCTTTGAAACCAATGAGAACAAAGACACAATGTACCAGAATCTCTGGGACACATTTAAAGCAGTGTGTAGAGGGAAATTTATAGCACTAAATGCCCACAAGAGAAAGCAGGAAAGATCTAAAATCGACACCCTAACATCACAATGAAAAGAACTACAGAAGCAAAAGCAAACACATTCAAAAGCTAGCAGAAGACAAGAAATAACTAAGATCAGAGCAGAACTGAAGGAGATAAGAGACACAAAAAACCCTTCAAAAATCAATGAATCCAGGAGCTGGTTTTTTGAAAAGATCAACAAAATTGATAGACCACTAGCAAGACTAATAAAGAAGAAAAGAGAGAAGAATCAAATAGATGGAATTAAAAATTATAAAGGGGATATCATCACCGATCCCACAGAAATACAAACTACCATCAGAGAATACTATAAACACCTCTATACAAATAAACTAAACTAGAAAATCTAGAAGAAATGGATAAATTCCTGGACACATACACCCTCCCAAGACTAAACCAGGAAGAAGTTTAATCTCTGAATAGACCAATAACATGCTCTGAAATTGAAGCAGTAATTAATAGCCTTCCCACCAAAAAAAGTCCAGGATCAGATGGATTCACAGCTGAATTCTACCAGAGGTAAAAAGAGGAGCTGGTACCATTCCTTCTGAAACTATTCCAATCAATAGAAAGAGAGGGAATCCTCCCTCATTTCATGAGGCCAGCATCATCCTGATACCAAAGTCTGGCGGAAACACAACAAAAAAAGAGAATTTTAGACCAATATCCCTGATGAACATCAATGCAAAAATCCTCCATAAAATACTGGCAAACTGAATCCAGCAGCACATCAAAAAGCTTATCCACCATGATCAAGTCAGCTTCATCCCTCTGCTTCAAGGCTGGTTCAACATACACAAATCAATAAATGTAATCCATCACATAAACAGAACCATTCACAAAAACCACATGATTATCTCAACAGATGCAAAAAAGGCCTTTGACAAAATTCAACAGCCCTTCTTGCTAAAAACTCCCAATAAACTATTTATTGATGGGACGTATCTCAAAATAATAAGAGCTATTTATGACAAACCCACAGCCAATATCATATTGAATGAGCAAAAACTGGAGGCATTCCCTTTGAAAACAGGCACGAGACAGGGATGCCCTCTCTCACCACTCCTATTCAACATAGTGTTTGAAGTTCTGGCCTGGGCAATCAGGCAAGAGAAAGAAATAAATGGTATTCCAATAGGAAAAGAGGAAGTCAAATTGTCCGTGTTTGCAGATGACATGATTGCATATTTAGAAAACCCCATCATCTCAGTCCAAAATCTCCTTAAACTGATAAGCAACTTCAGTAAAGTCTCAGGATACAAAATCAATGTGCAAAAATCACAAGCATTCCTATACACCAGTAACAGACAAACAGAGAGCCAAATCATGACAGAGCTCCCATTCACAATTGCTTCAAATAGAATAAAATACCTAGGAATCCAACTTACAAGGGATGTAAAGGATCTCTTCAAGGAGAACTACAAACCACTGCTTAAGGAAATAAAAGAGGAAACAAACAAATGGAAGAACATACCATGATCATGGATAGGAAGAATCAATATCATGAAAATGGCCATACTGCGCAAGGTAATTTATAGATTCAATGCTATCTCCATCAAGGTACTAATGACTTTCTTCATCAAATTGGAAAAAACTGCTTTAAAGTTCATATGGAACCAAAACAGAGCCCGTATAGCCAAGACAATCCTAAAACAAAAAGAGTAAAGCTGGAGGCAGCACACTACCTGACTTCAAACTCTTCCACAAGGCTACAGTGACCAAAACAGCATGGTACTGATACCTAAACAGATGTATAGACCAATGGAACAGAACAGAGGCCTCGGAAATAATACCACACATCTACAACCACCTGATCTTTGACAAACCTGACAAAAACAAGAAATGGGGGAAAGATTCCCTATTTAATAAATGGTGCTGGGAAAACTGGCTAGAAAGCTGAAACTGGATCCCTTCCTTACACCTTATACAAAAATTAATTCAAGATGGATTAAAGATTTAAATGTTAGACCTAAAACCATAAAAACCTTAGAAGAAAACCTAGGCGATACCATTCAGGACATAGGCATGGGCAAGGACTTCATGACTAGAACACCAAAAGCAATGGCAGCAAAAGGCAAAATAGACAAATTGGATCTAATTAAACTAAAGAGCTTCTGCACAGCAAAAGAAACTACCATCAGAGTGAACAGGCAACCTACAGAATGGGAGAAAATTTTTGCAATCTACCCATCTGACAAAGGGCTAATATCCAAAGAACTTAAACAAATTTACAAGAAAAAATCAACCCCATCAAAAAATGGGCAAAAGATATGAACAGACATTTCTCAAAAGAAGACATTTATGCAGCCAACAGACACATGAAAAAGTGCTCTCCATCACTGGTCATCAGAGAAATGCAAATCAAAACCACATGAGATACCATCTCATGCCAGTTAGAGTGGTGATTATTAAAAAGTCAGAAAATAACAGATGCTGGAGAGGATGTAGAGAAATAGGAACGCTTTTACAATGTTGGGGGATTGTAAATTAGTTCAACCATTGTTGAAGACAGTGTGACAATTCCTCAAGGATCTAGATCTAGAAATACCATTTGACCCAGCTATCCCATTACTGAGTATATACTCAAAGGATTATAAATCATGCTACCATAAAGACACATGCACACGTATGTTTATTGCAGCACTATTCACAATAGCAAAGACTTGGAACCAACCTAAATGTCCATCAATGATATACTGGATTAAGAAAGTGTGGCACATATACACCATGGAATACTATGCAGCCATAAAAAAGGATGAGTTCATGTCCTTTGCAGGGACATGGATGAAGCTGGAAACCATCATTCTCAGCAAACTATCACAAGGACAGAAAATCAAACACTGCATGTTCTCACTCATAGGTGGGAACTGAACAATGAGATCACTTGGACACAGGGTGGGGAACATCACACATTGGGGCATGTTGTCAGATTGGGGGAGGGGGGAGGGATAGCATTAGGAGAAATACCTAATGTAAATGATGAGTTCATGTGTGCAGCCAATCAACATGGCACTTGTATACCTATGTAACAAACCTGCACATTGTGCACATGTACCCTAGAACTTAAAGTATAATAATAAAAAAAAAAAAGGAAAAGAGAAAAAGAAGTGCTTTTTGCCTCCCACCATTATTCTGAGGCCTCCCAGGCCATGTGGAACTGTAAGTCCAATTAAACCTCTTTTGCTCCCAGTTCCGGGTATGTCTTTATCAGCAGCATGAGAACAAACTAATACAGTAAATTGGTACCAGTAGCATGGGGTGTTGCTGAAAAGATACCTGAAAATGTGGAAGCAACTTTGGAACTGGGTAACAGGCAAAGGTTAGAACAGTTTGGAGGGCTCAGAAGAAGTCAGGAACATGTGAGAAAGTTTGGAACTTCCTAGAGACTTGTTGAATGGCTTTGACAAGAATGCTGATAGGGATATGAACAATAAGGTCCAGGCTGAGGTGGTCTCAGATGGAGATGAGGAACTTGCTGGGAACTGGAGCAAAGGTGACAAAGGTGACACTTGTTATGTTTTAGCAAAAAGACTGGTGGCATTTTGCCCCTGGCCTAGAGATTTTTAAAACTGTGACAGAGATAATTTAGGGTATCTGGCAGAAGAAATTTCTAAGCAGCAAAGCATTCAAAATGTGACTTGGGTGCTGTTAAAAGCATTCTGTTTTAAAAGGGAAACAGAGCATAAAAATTCAGAAAATTTGGAGCCTGACAACACAGCAGAAAAGAAAAAAATCCATTTTTTGAGGAGGAATTCAAGCTGATTGCTGAAATTTGCATAAGAAGCAAGGAGCCTAATGTTAATCCCCAAGACCATGGAGAAAATGTCTCCAGGCATATCAGAGACCTTTATGGCAGCCCCTCCCATCACAGGCCGGAAGACCCACGAGGAAAAAGTGGTTTCATGGGCTGAGCCCAGTGTCCCTGTGCTGTGTGCAGCCTAGGGACTTGGTGCCCTGAGTCCCAGCCACTCCAGCCATGGCTGAAAGGGGTCAGCATAGAGGAGCTGAGGCTGTGGCTTCAGAGGATGGAAGCCCCAAGCCTTGGCAGCCTCCATGTGGTGTTGAACCTCTGGGTGCACAGAAGTCAAGAACTAAGGTTTGGCAACCTCCGCCTAGATTTCAGAAGATGTATGGAAATGCCTGGCTCAGGCAAAAGTTTGCTGCAAGGGTGGGGCCCTCATGGAGAACCTCTGCTAGGGCAGTGCAGAAGGGAAATGTGAGGTTGGATCCCCTACACAGAGTCCTTACTGAGGCACTGCCTAGTGGAGTTGTGAGAAGAGGGCCACCGTCCTCCAGACCCCAGAATGGCAGATCCGCTGACAGTTTATACCATGTTCCTGGAAAAGCTGCAGACACTCACTGCCAGCCCATGAAGCAACCAGGAGGGAGGCTGCACCCTGCAAACCACAGAGGCAGAGCTGCCCAAGACCATGGGAACCCACCTCTGGCATCAGTGTGACCTGCATGTGAGACCTGGAGTCAAAGGAGATTATTTTGGAGCTTCAAAATTTGACTGCCCCACTGGATTTCAGACTTGCTTGGACCCTGTAACCGCTATGTTTTGGCCAATTTGTCCCATTTGGAATGGCTGTATTTACCCAATTCCTGTACCTGCATTGTATCTAGGAAGTAACTAGCTTGCTTTTGATTTTACAGGCTCTTAAGTGGAAGGGACTTGCTTTGTCTCAGATGAGACTCTGAACTGTAGACTTTTGAGTTAATGCTGAAATGAGTGATGACTTTGGGGTACTGTTAGGAAGGCATGATTGGTTTTGAAATGTGAGGACATGAGATCTGGAGGGGCCAGGGATGGAATGATATGGTTTGACTGTGTCCCCAACCAAATCTCAGCTTGAATTGTATCTCTCAGAATTCCCACGTGTTGTGGGAGGGACCAAGGGGGAGGTAATTGAATCGTGGGGGCCAGACTTTCCGATGCTAGTCTCATGATAGTGAATAAGTCTCACGAGATCTGATGGGTTTCTCAGGGATTTTCACTTTTGCTTTCTCCTCGTTTTTCTATCTTGCCACCACCATGTAAAAAGTGCCTTTCACCTCCCACCATGATTCTGAGGCCTCCCCAGCAATGTTGAACTGTAAGTCCAATTAAATCTCTTTTTTTTCCCAGTTTCGGGTATGTCTTTATTAGCAATGTGAGAATGAACTAATATAGTACCCATAACAATTAAAAATATTTTTAAACAAAAAATAAATAACTAAAAGTCTATTTTTAAAGTATGCCCTCAATAGGACATTTTTAAGAAATGTCATGAGACCTCAGTGAAGGTATACTGTTTTCAAATCATCTAGAAAGTTTTAGGACACTTCTGTAAGAGTCTTGAGTGATCTATCACTTCAGCATTTAGCTCTCCAGACATCTGCCTGTTATCTGTATGCACCTAGCCTTCTTTAGGAAAATTTTGACTTCGCCCTCACCAGTAAACAGAACTCAGCACTGCACAAGACAACAGTAAGAAATCAGATTTTATTAAAATATTTTAAGAAGATAAGGAGAAAAGATTTATATTAGTCACATTCACTGGTTGTCTAGTGGTTAGGAAAAAAAATACATTACTCACATACTTCCATAATGTTCATAGAAATTGGAGATTCAAAAAACATAGACTAAAACAGTATTTAAACTCTTCCCAGCCAACAAAAAGTCTAGAAGTGCTACATAAAACAGAACCATCCTTAGATTGCTTTTATTTCTTTTTCTTTCTTTTTTGTAATTTAACTTTACAGGAAAGAGAAATCCCTAGGTGCTAGAAGATAAAAAGAAGCTAAATATTAGAGTAGCATGAGTTTGCTCTGAATTAGACTTCCCTGGAGGATAGTTGTAGAGCTTGGCAGTTAAGAGTTGAGGTTTGTTTGGGGTTTTTTTAATCAATTTTATTGATCAATAATTACATACAATAAAATGTACCCATTTTAAGTGTGTGTTTCCATGAGTTTTAGCAAATTATACACATACACACCCTTGAAACTATCACAATAATTGAATATAGAATACTTCTCTTACCCCAAAAGATTCCCTTGTTTCCATTTGCAGTCAAGCCTTCTGAACCCCCAACCCCAGAGAGCCATTTATCTACTTTTTGCCACTATGGAAGGGATTTCTCTCTTCTAGGATTTCAGGTCAATAGAATAATATGGTATGTAATCGTTGAAAATAAAATTTGTTCACTCTGCATGCTTTTATGACTCATCCAGGTTTTTGCATGGGTCAGTAGTTTATTACTTTTTATGATTGAGTAGTATTCCATTATACAGATAAACCATAGTTTCTTTATGCATTTACCTGTTGATGGACATTTGAATTATATCCAGTTTGCGACTAATATGTATAAAACTGCTATGAACATTTGTGTATAAGTCTTTCTTTGGGCAAATGATTTCTTGTCTCTTGAGTAAATACCTAAGAAGTATAATTTCTTTGTCATATGTTTTGCATTCTAAGAAACTTTTGCAAACACATTTAGACCATTTTATACTCCCAATAGCAACATTTGTATGCTACACACCCTTTTCAACACTTAGTATTGATAATGCTTTTAAATTTAGTCATTCTAGTAGGCATCCAAATGGAATCCTATTGTGACTTTACTTTGTATTTTTGTTCTGACTAATGTTTAGCATCTTTAGATGTGCTTATTGACATTCAAATATCTTCTTTGTGTCTATTCACATTTTTCCTGAGTTGTCTATCTTATTATTATCAAGTTGTAGAGTTTGTTATATGTTCTGGATAGAAGTCCAGTGTGAAATATCTATATTATTAATCATCTCTCTCAGCCTGTGGTTTGCATTTCCATTTTTGTCAGCTTGAACTATTAAACCAGGTTAAATTAAAAGGGGTTACTTATATGGTGGACCACAGGGCTTTATGATGTTTTTTAAATCTCAAGGAGAATAGGGTCAATGGAGGTATTTTATTTATGGAGCAGTAAATCTGAGGTAGTCCTATAAGGAACTAGATAACAAGGCTTCATTAGATGTCTGATTTTCTAGTGCAGTGCTTCCAAAGCTCAAATGTACATAGAAACACTTGGAGATATCGTTAGCATACAGATTCTGATTTAGAAGGTCTGGAGTAGGGCCTCATATTCTACATTCCTAACAAGCTCCCAGATGATGCTGATGCTGCTGGTCCAGGGGCCATGCTTCAAGTAACAAGGGTCTAGTTTAGCCAGACCAGTTTCAAAACCAATAATACACAAGCATTTATTCCCTTATTTATACCAGAATGTTTGAGGACTAAACACAAAATTTTTGGATCTGTCTGTGAACATTATCACCAGACATTTCAAATACCCCAATCCAATCATGCTATACACTAGGATTGGTTACAAAATAAAATTACCCCTTTACTTTCCATATTTTTCCATCTACAAACTAGTGTTTGTTTATTTTTATTAGATTTTATTTTTTAGAGCAGCTTTGGGTTCAAAAAAATTGAATAGAAGTTAATGAGATTTCCCACATATCCCCTGCAAGCTAACATTTTTAAAATCATAAAGACGATTTGGGCAATTTAGGACATAACATAAATATCACTTTAGATTCAACCAGGGTCCCCAAAGGGCTCTATTCCAGCAACTCATATTTAAGAAGGCTTAACACAACACTTGAAGAGCGTAAAATGACCAGGCAAGAATGCTTGATAGCAGCCTGTGTCAAAAGGATCATCCTCAATGAGCAGCACTTGATAAATTTCTATTAAATAAAATCACATTCCAGCCTGAATGGCTCAGAAAGTCATTCTGCCATCATTTTAACACTTAGCAAAGCAAGACTCATTGTGTCTGTGCTTTGGAATATACATCCAACTGACCAGACATGGTCATGGGCAAAAGGCAATATACCTCTGATTAATTTGTGGAAAAGAATTAAAACGTGTACAAGAGGCCTGAATAGATATTTCTCAAAAGAACATATACAAACGGGGCCGGGCATGGTGGCTCTTACCTGTAATCCCAGCACTTTGAAAACCCGAGGTGGGAGGATTTCTTGAGCCCAGGAGCTTGAGACCAGCCTGGACCCCACAGGACACCACAGCAAGACCTTGCCTCTGCAAATAACAATAAATAGCCAGGCATGCTTGCACAAGTGTATAGTCCCAGCTACTTGGGAGGCTGAGGTGGGAGGATTGCTGGAACCTGGCAAGTCGAGGCTGCTATGAGCCATGATGGCATCATTACACTTGCCTAGGCACCAGAGCAAGACCTTGTCTCACACACACACATACACACACAAAAGATCTACAAATGGCCAATAGGTACATGAAAACAAAATGCTCAGCATCACTAATCATCAGGGAAATATAAATTAAAACCACAGTGTGATATCATCTCACCCCAGTTAGGAATGCTATTCCCAAAAAAACAAAAAAAAATAACAAATGCTGGTGAGGATGCAGAGATAAGGGAATGCTCATACACTGTTGGTGGAATATAAACTAGTACAGCCATTATGGAAGACAGTATGGCATTTCCATGTAGAACTACCATGTGACCCAGCAATCTCACAACTGGATATATTTCCAAAAGAAAAGAAATCAGTATATCAAAGAGATATCTGCACACCATGTTTACTGCAGCACTCTTCATAATAACCAAGTATGAAATTAACCTACGTATCCATCAGCAGATGAAGGAATAAAGAAAATGTGGTATACATAGACAATGGAATATTATTCAACCATAAAAAGAATAAAATCCTGTCATTTGCAGCACATGGATAAAACTGGAAGTCATATCGTAAATGAAGTAAACCAGGCACAGAAACACAAATATTGCATGTTTTCACTCATAAGTGTGAGTTACCTCACTCACATGGAGGTGGAGAGTAGAATAGTGGTTACCAGAGGCTGAGAATGGCAAGTGAGGACAACAATGGAAATAAATTGGTTAATGGGGATAAAAATTATGTTTAGATAGAAGAAACAAGTTTTAGTATTCAATAGCACAGCAGAGAAATTATAGTTAACAATAATTTGTTGTATATTTCAAAATAGCTAGAACAGAAGAATTGCAATGTTCTCAACACAAAGATAAAGGTTTGAGGTGATGGATATCCCAATTACCCTGATTTGAGTATTACACATTGTATGCATATATCAAAACATCAAAATATATTCCAAAACTATATACAGCTATGATATATCAATTCAAATTTTTAAAAAATTATAAAAAAAGAGATGGGAATTATATTGTGCCAGATACCTTGAAGTGTAATAGAGACGGATTTTTCAGAACTAACTAAATAAATTCTCCTTAGGAAATTAAAATGCATAAATTTTCAGTTTCCTGAAAGCAGCTTAGCCACATTAAGTCATTTTTTATAAATAACCAATACCAAAGATTTTCTAGAACCCACCCCCAAAACTCATTTTCTGTCATGTCAGTTCCAGTACTACCCTTATTAGTGAAGACTGCTAATTGCCTAGCAAAATCTGTTACCCTGTTCCTCTACAGTAATAAAATTTCAGCAATAGCTGTCCAGCTAACACTGTATATCCTGACCACCCTTAAAGTTAAGTGTAGCTATATGACTGTTGTCACCAATTTAAGATGAACAGAAAAAGTACAATGTTCAACTTAGTTTCACTTACTTATGAGAAAAACTTAGCTGGAAGTGCCACTTCTTCTTATTCTACTGTGCCTGAGATTCAGCTTGACCAGGCAGATGAAAACAAGACCTTAGGGTGTGGAAGAACCACAAGATGCAAGAGACCTATGTCCATGAATGACTGTGTGGAACTGAGCTGTCCTGGCCTAGACCACTCTCTTCAAAACTCCTGTGAGACTTAAATTATTTAAATGACATTCTTCTTTAAACCACAATGTTTTGTGACCCCTGTGTTATACCAGCTTTGCCTATATGTTAAGTACTGCCACCGACTTCAGAAGAAGCTGTCAAAGTAAGTCTTTCTAAGTTAACTGATGAAACAATTTCAAACCTTGCTATGGAAACTATGCTAACCACCCATTAGAATTTACTGTATTTTCCATAATAAAAGAGTTACATCTATGAGCAAAACTATTTAAAGGAAGTTGGAAAAGTTAGCCATTTATATCACGGTTAAGCTACGGTGCTTTAAGTAATAAGAGAAAGATATTTAAAGGCAAAAAAATTTTAAAAGGAATTAGAGAAGATACCCATTTATATCACTATTCATCATTTTTATTTCCCATTATTCCATAAAAGAAATGTGATGTAAAGGGAAATATTATTTGTATAAGTTATCAAAGCTAACTGTTTCCAAAATCAAAATGAAATATGATTCATCCCATTGGTGTTGATGCACAGCTTATACACTAAGAAGTATGTCATTGGCATATTTCATTAGGCAGTTTCTCCTAGCACATTCTCCTCTTTCCATGGCTCCCTGGATTAAGGAGAACAGCACAAGTTGGTTGTAAGATGGATCTCCATTCGAACATTGGATCTAGCAATTACAAGCTGTTACTTTATTTATCCACCTAATACATCATACACAATGTTACACACTAAGGATACAAAGATGAATATAAGTCTGTTACTACACTCAAGGAACCCACAGCCTGGAGTGAGTGGTAGACAGATTATTACATACAAAATGAGCATGACAGAAGAAAACAGGAAAAGAGAAGCCAAATGGGCATTTCATCCATTTATGATGTCAGAGACCTATTCTGTCGTCTAGCCCTAAAACCCCAGTTTCTACTCCATATATACTGATCAGACTGAAAGGACTTGAATTTAGGGCTATGCTGTCTCTAAAGGGATTTTGTAACTTTTGTAACTTTAAATGAGCTGCTACTTTAAGTCACAGTTTCTGCATTATTAAAATGGGAAAACCAACATTTTGCTGATACGATTGTTTATGAAATAAAATGTATAAAGTATCTGGCATGTATAATGACTTAACAACTTATGGTTCTTTTCCTTTGTCTTACACTTCCAACAGTGATGTCACTCCTATATTTTACCCTTGAAGCTAGAAATGTTAATGCATATTAGATTTATTATTAATTTTCCCACTTTTACTAATACTTCTATAAATACTCTGTCACATACTTCTATTTTTAGACTATAATTCTCTTGTGGGTAATATAGTCTATAGTTTATTACTTTCTATAAGTAATAGTGTTTCCATATAATGGCTATAAATTTGCTTTCATCAAGTGTCAATGGAGTTTTATTGCACCATTTGCTTACGTGACCCAGACTATTTCATCAACAGTGTCCAGACACAAGGAAAATACTCTATATTCAGTGAACAAAAGTCACAAGATCTCAACCTGCTAGCTGAAAATTGCAATAAAATCAATCATCTACCTCAAGTCATGAGTGGAGATAGACTTATTTGAGGAAAACTAATTCTTTTTTGAGACAGGGTCTCACTCTGTCACCCAGACTGGAGTGCAGTAGAACGATCATGGCTCACTGCAGGCTCAAACTCTTGGGCTCACGGGATCCTCCCACCTCAGCCTCCTGAGTACCTGGGACTACTGGTGTGACATCACAGTTGGCTAATTTTTAAAAAAAAATGTTTTTAGAGATGGGGTCTCACTATGTTGCCCGGGCTGGTTTCAAACCCTTGGCCTCAAGCTACCTTCCCTCATCGGTCACCCAAAGAGCTGAGATTATGGGCATGAGCCACTCTACTAGGCCAAGAAAAACTAAATTTTAAATTACCCATGGGTAAGGATCACATGTGTGCCACCCACATATGAAGAAGCTCCAGTCACATAAATAAACATGATGACTGATACAAAAATGATTTATGCCATAGAGCCCCAGGAAAAGCTGAAGTGAAACTGCCCCATAGAAAGGCCTCTACAACCAAAAGTATATGCAGGACCCCCCTACACACAAACACAGATATGCATATACATATTAGATAACTCCCTTTAAAGAACTCACAGAAATTATAAAATATAGAAGATATTCATGTTATAAAATTCAGGTGCTGAACAAATACGTAGGTGACTTTACCTTCTCGATGTTATAGAATAGCTTGCTGAGGAACAACTCTCCCTCCAAGAATAATTAGAAAACTGAATATGATACCTCTCTAAAAACTCCATTTGAAAGTATCAGAGAGCTACCAAAGCAACTAGGACTTGAGACATCAGGATTACAGAGAAGTAAGCCAAGCACACCACCCACTTTTACCTTCAAGGCATTTGCAAATTCTTTGCATGGCATCAGAATCTAGAAAGAGAACTACAAAAGCAGAGCTTCTGGCAAACTCAAGGGGATGAAGAGACAAAAATTAGACCTTGCAGATCCTAATGCAGCCAATAATTAAATGGTCAAAATCCTGAAGAGAAAGGAATGAAGAGAAGTCTAACACACGGTGGTTTTAAGTCAAGGCAGTTGTTGAATATTTATGCTGCATAAGGCAAAAATCTAAGAAGCCAAATACAAAGATGCTGACAAGAAAGAATTTTGGGCAGTCTCAAGGGCTGAAGAAAGAAAATTAGAATTCAGGACCAGAAAAAATATAAGAGTCCAGTAAACACTTCATCTGGACTCTCAGCAGGACCTTAAAATGGCCATACCCCAGGGACAGGGAGAAATCCATGTTACAGAGCTTTACAAGAAGTGCATCCTTAAACGAGTGCCAGTGAAGTCAGTTCCTCACAGAATTAATGAAACCTGTACCTATTCCACCTGCCTCTCTATTCTGTCTGCCTTACACCAGACAATAGTGTAAACCCTATGTAGAGAAAAATTGCATCCTCAAGAGCTTCTATAATTTTTTACATATAATGGTCATCATTAAATAAAAAATGACCAGGAATATCTAGAAAAAAATAAAACCACAAAGGACCCATTTATTGGGATTATCTAACACAGAGTTTAAAATTACTGTGTTTAACAAAACAGATGATTAAATTATTAAAGAACTAATAATTAAAGCTTCTAGAACTGATAAATGCATTAATTCAAATTAAGAACTCAGCATATGTAAAAGCAGATTAGATACAGCAGAAGAGACAATTTGTGAAGTGAAAAATGTGTCCGGATAAAGCACAAAGGATAAAAGGATAGAAAGAGGAAAATGAGCGCAAGATCCACATGAAACACAACAAAAGGTCTAATAAGTAATTAGAGCCCCAAAGATGGAGAAGAATGAGAATGTGAGTGTAGCAATATTTAAACAGGCAATGCCTGAGAATTTCCCAAAAATGGTGATAGACATGAAGCCATAGACTGAAGAACCATTGCAAACCCCAAACAAAATAAATCTATAGAGACCCATATATAGGCCCACCACAGTAAAACTACTAAAAAACAAATAGAAAGAAAACTATTTAAAAGCCAGGCAAGGCTGGGTGAGGTGGATCATGCATGCAATCCCAGCACTTTGAGAGGCCGAGGCAGGAGGATCACTTGAGCCCAGAAGTTCGAGACCAGTCTGGGCAACATAAGGAGACCACATCTCTATTTTTTAAAAAATGTTAATAAAATAAAATAAAAGTCAGGCAAACATCCAACCATTCTGCAACATATTCTGATGGTGAGGCTGTGGAAAAATAATTGTTCTTATACATTGCCTATGAGAATTCAAAATGGTACAACTTTTACGAAGGAGGATTTCATGATGTCTAAGAAAATTACATGGACTCCTGGAATCTAACCCAAAAATATAGTGAAAAACATTACAAAAGACAAGGGAGGGACGCAGGGAGGGAAGGAGGAAGGGAGAAAGGAAGGCAGAAAAGAAGGAAGGCAGGAAGGCAGGAAGGAAGGAAAGAAAAGAAAAGAAAGAGGGAAGTCTATTAGGAGATTTAAAAGATACTTCAACCAATCCGAACGATAGACTTATTTGACCTCATATTCAAACCAAAAGATAATCAAACACACACATGCACTCACACATGTTGAGTATCTGTTGAGAATGTTAAATATATGTGTGTGGATTTCATATTTTTTTGCTGTTTTCAAATAATTTAAATAATTAAATATTGGATCATATTAAGGAATTCTTATTTTTTAGGCATGATGATAGTATTGTGATTATGTCTTTTTTTAAAGATAAAATGAGCTCTTAGTAAATAGAGATACATACTTAAATAAGCTGATGAGAAATTGCTTCACAATAATAAGTAGGTGGGAATAGAGATTAAAGAAGACTAAGCACAAATTCATAATTTTTTAAGCTGAATGTTTGATAAATAGGGTTCCTTATAATATTCTGTAAAACTTCATAGTTGCTTGAAATTTTCCACAATAAATTACTTTGGATAAAAGCAACCATGAAAAAAAGGCATACTACCTTCAAAGTAGAAAATAAGACTGAAAGCAAAAAGACAATCATAAAATCTTAAATGTGCTGAAAGAATATAACTTCTAACACAGAATTCCAAACCCAGTGAAATATCCTTCAAAAGTGAAACAAAAAATCAAAAACAAAAAATCTATTGTCAGCACGTTCATGCTTCTTGCGAAAGAGCTTTTTAGACAGAAAGAAAATGACTTCATTGTTCTACATACTTGCCAGCAAAACAAGAAAAGAAAATTATTCCAGATAGAAACATAAAAATAAAAGAAAAATAAAGAATAAATGAAAGAGGAGTAAATATATGAGTAAATTGACTGAACAAAAGGATAATTATAACCATTTGTTTGTTTGTTTTGAGACATGGTCTAACTTTGTCACCTAGGCTGAAGTGCAGTGAAGGGATCATGGCTCACTGCAGCCTCGACCTCCTGGGCTCAGTCAATCCTCCCCAATTCAGCCTCCCAAGTAGCTGGGACTACAGGCATGGGCCACCATCCCTGGCCAATTTTTTTATTTTTTGTGACCCATCGTCTCACCAGGCTGGTCTTAAACTTCTGACCTCAAGGGATCTTCCCACCTCAGCTTCCCAAAGAATAACTTTCTTTTAAAAATTAAAATATATGTAAATTTTAAATGCATGACAAGAATAACACAAAAACAAATGGAGTTACAGTGTTCTTAAGTCCTAGCATTGTCAGGTTAGTGACAAAAGTACTTATATATGAAATATGATTAAGTCAAGGACTTATGCTGCATTTTCTAGAGTAACTGCTAAAATGTTAGCAAAATAAAGTTCAATGAACAAGTCAATAAAAAAATTACTAGATTAGGGCAAAAGAAGAAAATGAAGGGGAACACAAAACAGGATGAACAAATAAAAATAAATTGTAAAAAGAGATGTATATTTGTAAATACAAATATATCATTATTTACACTAAATGTAAATGGACTAAATACTCCAATTATAAGGCAATGTTACTGAAATGGAAAAAAACAAAAGTTTTACTACATGTTGTTTCAAGAAATTCATTTTAAATATAAAGACACAGAAAGACTGCAATTAAAAAGATGTAAAAATATATACCCCAAAATACTAACTATAACAAAGAGAGAGTGACTAAAAATATCAAAGTATTGTTTGTCAATAAATTCAACTACTTAGAAAAAAGGAACAAATTTCATGAATGACATATACTAGCTTCCAGCCTTTAAGCCATTCCAGCTGATACCATGTGGAGAAGAGAAAAAGTGTCCCTACTGAACTCTTTCTAAATTTCAGATTTTCATTCAAAGTCAATGTTTTAAATCACTAAAGTTGTTGATGTTATTCAGCAACATATAGCTAGAACAAATGCTGTACTCAAATATGAGCAGAATATTTGAGTAAAAACTCCAATAAACAATAGGCTAGTTCATAAAGCAACTCTCAGCAAATGACAAAGGATTGATATCAATCAGAATATATTTATAAAATTAATCTATAAATCAATAACAAAGAAAAAAAGAAAATCTCAAAATATTTGTAAATTAAATATTATTCTAAACAACACATGAATAAAAATATATATATAATAGAAATTATAAAACATATTTAACCAAATGATAATGAAAACATTGTTGCAGGGCTTTTCCTTAGTTTAGCTAAAGACAGGGGTTTTGCCCATCCCACAGCCACGAAAATTTAGGCTCGTAGACGGTTTAAAGGGTGAGTAAAGCATGGTTCTATTGGGTGAAAAGGGAAAAAAAGGAGGAAACAAGGACTCTCACAAGGCCTGAGTCTCTCTGCTAGAGCACTTCCTACCTGGCTGATTGAATCCCAGGTTCCACACAGGAAGAGGAGGGGCCAGTATCCTGCCCCCTGCAAACGATGTGAATTTCCCTAGGCTCCACCCCAGTGGGCAGGCTGGTTGGAGTTTCTCCAGGGACCCCCTCCCACCTGCCACCTGGCTGTCTCAGTATGACATATTAAAACATATAGAATTCAGATAATTTTCTGTTGAGAGAAAAAGCTTCAGTTACAAATGCATAACTTGGAAAGAAGAAAGTGAACTACTTGAGTATCCTCATAAAGTTGAAAAAGGAGAGAGCAGAAAATCAAACTGAAAATAGAAGAAAAGAAATAGTTAATATAAGAGCCAAAATAAACATATAGATATTAGAGAAAATAAACAAAGTCAAACCTTGGTTAGTTCTTTGAAAAGATCAATGAAAGTCATAAGCATCTGGGGAAATTAATAAAGGAAAATGTGAAAGTGCAAATTACGGTAGTCAGGAATGAAACACACAGGCTTTAAAAACTGAAGAGGCTATTATAAACAAATTGAACCAAATAAATTTTTAATTTTTAATGAAGTAATAAAGTTCCTAGAAAAACACAATTTAAAAAATTGACATAGGAAGAAATACAATATTTGAATAGCCTATATGTATAAAAAAATTAATCTGATTATAAAAACATTCCCAAAAAGTTTTCCCAAGATGGTGGATTAGAGGCTTTTAGCATGACTCAGTGCCTTGAAAGTAGCAAGATCACACATAAGAATCAATTATGTGAGCTTTCGTGCAAGAAGGAAAATGAGAATGCACCAAAATCACAAAGGACACCCCAGATCATAGGAAAGAGAACACAGGCAAACAGCTGCCATGACAGGTGTCCAACTGATAAAAGTGAATGAAGCCCTGGTATATGAGAGAGGAAGAGACTCTCACTCTGTGACTCGCCTTTCCACTGGGGGTCCAAGGCTGAGAGAGAGCACTTTGTTTCTCCAAAGCCCCGTAGCTATCATGGGGAGAGACTTGGAGATGCTATGAGGGAAAAATAGTGGGAAAAACTGCAGACATTTTCCCAGACCCAGGACAGAGAACAGGACACCACTTTTAATCTGAGTGCATACAAACCAGCCATTCTTTGGCATCTAGGTCCCATGGCTGCACAGGCATTTTAGTCTTGAGCTGTAGATTGGAGCACCTGCCCTGGAGTAGAGTAGGTGCTATTCTATAACCAGAATTCTATAACCAGAATTGTGGAATGCCGCCTTAGCAGTAGACACTGGAATTGTGCTCTCCCCCATGGAAGGCTTGGGGCAGGATATCTGCCACAGCTGTGATTTCTCCTAGGTGATGAGAATTGCAGCCTGGGCCAGTTTCATGACCTGGAACTGGTCTGTATGTGTCATTGCTGAGTGCCTCAACCTACTCCCCTGAGATTGTGCTGGGGTAACTGCCTAGCCATATGTCAAAGGATGAAACTAGACCCTTACCTTTCACCATGTATAAAAGTTAACTCAAGATAAACTACATATTTAAATGTAAGACCTCAAACTGTAAGAATTCTAGAAGAAAACTTAGAAAATACCATTTTGAACATCAGGCTTGGGAAAAAATTTATAACTAAGCCCTCAAAAGCAACTGTAACAAAAACAAAAATTGGTAAGTGGGACCTAATTAAACTAAAGAGCTTCTGCATAGCAAAAGAAACCATCAACAGAGTAAACAGACAACCTACAGAATGGGAGAAAATATTCACTAAATATGCATTCGTCAAAGGTCTGCTATCCAGAATCTATAAGGAATATAAACAATTCAACAAGAAAAAGACAAATCACCCTATTAAAAAGCAAGCAACTCCAGGCATGGTGGCTGATGCTGGTAATCCTAGCACTTTGGGAGGCTGAGGCGGGCAGATTGCCAGAGCTCAGGAGTTCGGGACCAGCCTGGGCAACATGGTGAAACCTCGACTCTACTAAAATAGAAAAAATTTGCCAGGCATGGTGGTGCGCGCCTGTAGTCTCAGCCACTCCAGAGGCTGAGGCAGGAGAATTGCTTGAACCCAGGAGGCAGGAGGCAGAGGCTGCAGCGAGCAGATCATGCCACTGCACTCCAGCCTGGGCAACAGAGTGAGACTCCGTCTCAAAAAAAACAAAGAAGACATACAGGCAACCAACAAACATATTAAAAAGTATTCCACATCACTGATCATCAGAGAAACGTGAATCAAAACTACAATGAGACAACATCTCTGACCAGTCAGAACGCTGTTATTTAAAAATAAAAAAATGACAAATGCTGGCAAAACTGCAGAGAAAAGGAACATTTATACATAGTTGGTGGCAATGTAAATTAGTTCAGCCACTGTGGAAAGCAGTTTAAATATTTCTCAAAAAACTTAGAACTCTTGTTCAAGCTGCAATCTCATTACTGGGTATATATCCAAAAGAAAATAAACCATTCTACCAAAAAGACTTATGCACTCATATGTTCATCACAGCACTATTCACAATAGCAGCAACATGGAATCAACCTAGGCATCCATCAATGGTAGACTGGATAAAGAAAATGTGGTACATATGTATTACAGAATACTACACAGCCATTAAAAAAAACAAAATTATGTCCTTTGCAGCAACACGGATGCAGCTGGAGGCCATTATCCTACGCACATTAATGCAAGAACAGAAAACCAAATACTGTATGTTCTCACTTGTAAGTGGGAGCTAGATATTGGGTACTCCTGGACATAAAGATGGCAACAATAGACACTGGGGACTACTAAAGAGGAGAAAGAGGGAATATGGAAAGGACTGAAAAACTAACTGTTAGTTACTAGGCTCACTTCCTAGGTGACAGGATCAACTGTACCCCAAACCTCAGCATCACACAATATACCAATATAACAAACCTGCACACGTACCCTCTAAATCTAAAAAAGTTGAAATAAAAAAAAAAACTTCCTGGCCCAGATATCTTTACTAGTGAATTCTTCTAAACATTTCAAAACGAAATAGCAATTTTACAAAACTCCTCCATATTCTAGGGGAAAAAACCACATTTTCCAAATCATTTTTTTGAGTTCCGCAAATCTCAATACTAAAAAACCTGGCAAAGAAATTTTAAGACGGGAAAATGACTGGCTATCTCTCACATAATATAGATATAAAAATCCTAAATAAAGTATTACCAAATCAAACACAATAATATAAAATAGGTAACATATAACTATCAAGTTTTCATTTATTCTAACAAAACTGGAATAGTAATCTAGCCTGGTCTAATATGTAATAATCAGTCAATGTAATTCACTACGTAACAGAATAAAGGAAAAAATTGGTTTATCAGCTCATAAATGCAAGAAAAAAAAAAAAAAAGCAACATCCGTATGACAGGCAGAATAATGCCCCCCTCCCCCAAATATGTTCACATCCTAATCTCCAAAACCTGACATGACAAAAGGGACTTCGCAGATGCAAATAAGTTAAAGGCCTTGAGATGGGGAGAGCACCCTGGATTATCCAGCCTAATTATGTGGCTAATTAAAATAAGAATCTTTCCCAACTGTAGTTAGAGAGAGATGTGACTATGGGAGAATGGTGAGAGATTCAACATTGCTGGCTCTGAAGATAGAGGAGACAGGCAACAAGCCAAAGAATATTAGTGATCTATAAAAGCTGGAAAAAAGACACAGATTCTCTCTTAGAGCCTCCAGATGGAATACGTCTCTGTCAACACCTTGATTTTCAGTCCATGAGACCTGTGTCAGACTTTTTACCTAAAGAATCGTAGGATAGTAAGTTTGTGTTGGCTTAATCCACTAAATCAGTATTAATTTCTTACAACAGTAACAGACCAAACAGGGAATAGGAATGAAATTCCTTAATTTGAGAGTGTTGTCAAGATTCATAACAGGTGTTCTTTCATACCCTGAATATTCAAGAATTTGAGTCTATGAAACAAACTGATCATAGACAGATTAACAAGAGGAAAGGCATATAAATGTATTAATATGTAAGCACACGGAGTCACACGAAGTATAGAAACTCAAAGAAGCACCAGATAGCTGAAGCTTAAATACTCTCCACAGGGGAGAGGAAAGTGAAGGATGTAGGCAATTTTAGAGGGAAAGTAAACGATTTTTAGGGGAGATGAATGAGCTCAAAGTATAAACAATAGCCTGGGACAACACTCCTCTGGACTCTGGGTGTGGTGTCACCTTTCTTCCTGCAATATGTGTCAATTTCCCATGGTTAGTGAGACATCTGGGGAAGAGATTCACAACAGTTGAATGTCTTTTGGAGGATCTGGCCTTTAGGTAGATAAGCAAGGTTCAGAAAAAGGTCTTCCCTTCATTTGCTGCTGCCCCAGTGCTCAGTGTAAAGTACAAAGTGGCACATTTCAGGATATTGTTTTCTGAGTATATCCACCCAAAATTCACAAGAGGCCACATATTTAATGATGAAATGTTAAAAACCCTTTTTCCTTAGATTGGGGAATGAGACAAGGGTGCCTGCAAGAATTACTTTTATCCGACATTAGTACGGGAGTTCCTAGCCGTAAGACAGGGTTAAGAAAAAAACGGGGAGGTGGGGAGGGCTCAGAATTTAAAAAAGAGAAACTGCAATTATTCTTAGATAATCTAGAGACAAATTACTAGGATTAATAAGTGAATCCAAGGCTGAAGACACCTGAAAAATATACAAAGGGAGTCTCCAGGATGCTGGAAATACGTTGTTTTGTTTTTCAGTCTGCATGTGGGTGAGTTTATTTTGTGAAAATTCACCAAGCTCTTCCATTACAATTTTTGCACTTTTATATAGGTATGTTCATGCTTCAACAGAAAGATCTTTGAGAAAAAAAGATACATGGGAGCCTGCCTTCGATCGTGATTATGAGTGGACACTCTGAATCTTGACTTATTCTTGGTTTTGCCTCTCCCGTAACTAGGTGATATTATACAAGTTACTCAGCTATTCTTTACTACAGAATGAGGATGATAGCATCCACCTTTGTGGAGAAGACCAAGAGAGTTTACACACATAAAGTGCACAATGAACACTCAATAAATATTAACTTTTATTCCATAGCCAAGAGATAATCCACAGGCCTAAAAAGTGGAAGTCAAACTAGGCGAGCAGAGTTAATTGAGGAATCTGGAAGTGACTTTAAAATAAGTATAATTAGAAGCTTTCAGATCATAAGAACAGTAATTTATGAAGGAAATATAGATTTTTTTAAAAATTAGTAGATTATAAAATCTTAAAATGAGAAGTATAATCATTAAAATAAAAAATTTAGCAAGAATGTTAAACAGTGAATTCATCAAAGGTGAAAAGAGACTTAGTAAATTTTAAAGAATAAACTGAATAAAAACCCAAAATAAACACATAAGAAAAATATATAGAAACTACGAACGAAAGCCATGGAGGCTAGACTTAGATGCTCCAAATTACATCAAATCAGAACTCCTGAGAGAAAGAAGCAGGAAGGGGCAATGGCTGTTTCATTATGTTGGGATTTGGGGGATTTTTTTAGACAGGATCTTGCTCCGTCACTCAGTTTAGAGGATAGTAGAATGATCATAGCTGACTGCAGCCTCATCTTTCCAGCTCAAGTGATCCTGCTACCTCAGTCTCCCAAGTATCTGTGACTACAAGCATGTACCACCATGCTGGGCTAAACTTTTTAAATTTTTGGTAGAGACGTGTTCTTGCTATGTTGCCCAGGATAGTCTCAAACTCCTGAGCTCAAGCGATCCTCCTTCCTCACCCTCCCAAAGTTCTGAGATTACAGGTGTCAGCCATCACACCTAGCCTATGCTGGGATTTTTGAATTGCTGACGAAAGACTTGGGTCCTTAGATGAAGAAGGCACACTGGATTCCAAGCAGTACAAATAAAAGTAAACCCACACCTAAACATCATTTTAAGGCTACAAAACATCAATAGTAAAAGAAAGTCTGACAAGCTACCAGGAACAAAGACTATTACCTAAAGTAGAAAGATGAACACACTAACATCAATGAATCAGTAACAATAAATGCTGTGGCATACTGGAGCCAGCCTGCACTAACTCACAAGAGCCGACTGAGAAATTTCCAGGAATTTTGTGAACCAATCATTAAAATGTCAGTAGCTTAAAATCAGCCATGGTGGGAGTATTTATACCATAGAAATTGATAAATGCTACAAACCAGATTTCTTTCTCCAGCCTCCAGAAAATATTTACCAGCACGTCACTGAATAAATGCCAGGCACAATAAAAATCTCTAAAACACTTGATGAAAAATAGCTCTCAACCTAGTATTCTATACCAAGCCAAAACATCCTTTGAGACTGAGAGGCAAAACAAAAACATTTCCAGCCTACCTGAAACTAAAAATATTTGAATCTACAGACCTATGCCAAACAAAATGCTGAAAGCTACATATACTTGGATAGGAAGAAAAATAAACCCCGAAGTAAGGAGTAAAGAAAATCAGCAAACTATATTCTTAAATATAAATACCTATTATCATTATTACTCTTAACTGCAAAAAGTGTAAATAATTTACATTTAAAAGCAATGTGGAATCAAAATATTGGGCACCAATAACATGGGAGAAAACAATAACAAGGGGATGTTGGAAGGATGTTTAATATGCTAAAACTTTTGTGTTGTTCAGAAAGGAGATGAATAAATTGATTACTTTTTAGACTTCATCATAAAAACATAGTTTACTATGTGTGAGGATGCACTGGTGATAGCCTAACACACAATGGCACCTTAATATATAATTTCTACATCCATTACCAAGGGCATTGTATTTTTCTTGCTTTTCTTAAATTTGGAAAACAGTGCTGCAGAAATTAATCTAGGATTGAGCCCATTATGTTTTGCACAAGTACAAAAGGACCTTAACACTTAATATTAATTATAGTCAAGAGAGATATGGAACTCATATTGAAAGGAGTTAGCCAGCTTGCTTTAGTCAGACAGTAAGGGAAGTGTTCTCGGAGAATCTCCGACCCACCCCACAAGTGCTTGCACCAGATGTTTTGTGTAAATAAGGGAACTTGCCCATGGGGTTTGCCTGAACATCCCCACAGCAGACTAAGGGACCACATGTGCACTGCGGGGAGGGAGTGGAGCCGCCAGGAATTCACGCCTTATACCCAGCCCCATCAGTTTTTACATAAAACCCCTGGTATTCAACTGTGAAGGAGACAACCAGGAGCCTGCTTTCAGCACCCTTCTCTTTGCTGAGAGCTTTCCTTTCACTTAATAAATTCTACTCCACTCATTCTTTGAGTGTCCACCTGCCCACTTCTTCCTGGTCTGGCGACAAGAACCCAGACCTAGCTGAACTAAGGAGCAAAAAATCCTGCATCAATATTTAACATTGTAGCCATCTGGACACAAAATCCTGAAAACATGCAATCGTGATCATTTGTATTCAGTTCCAACTTATTTTATTCTTCTGCTTGTCATGTCGACATCTCTATTATAGACTCACAAGATCGTATCATTCCTACAGACTTCTTAAAGCAAAACAGTTCCCTATTAACATCATGGGTCTGATATTTTTTTCTTTACCAACCAGGTTTTTAAGTGATTCTGTATGGGGTGGAATTTTTTCTCTTGACTGCTTCATTCCCATTGTACCAGACTGACAACATGAATTCTCGTGGCCTCACTCTCAATTATTCTTTCTTGGAATTGTACATTTAGTGATGCAGAGACTGAAAGGGTATACAGAAAAAGAAAGAGTGGGGAGTAGGAAGTGGGTAGAGGGTGCTTTCAAGTGGATTTCCTTGTAAGTTTTTGTAACCCTCACACGGAAGATAAATTTGTCACAAGATACACCTTTGCTGACAAAGAAACTCAAGGTAACAGAAGGCAAACAATTTTTTTTTTTTTTTTTTTTTTTGAGACAGTCTAGCTCTTGCTCTGTCACTCAGGCTGGAGTGCAGTGGCACAATCTCTGCTCACTGCAAACTCCGCCTCCCAGGTTCAAGCGATTCTCCTGCCTCAGCCTCCTGAGTAACTGGGATTACAGGCATGCACCACTGCGCCTGGCGAATTTTTGTATTTTTAGTAGAGATGAGGTTTCACCATTGTTGCCAGGCTGGTCTCAAACTCCAGACCTCAAGTGATCCACCCATCTCAGCCTCCCAAAGTGCTGGGATTACAAGCGTGAGCCACCATTGTTCTCCAGTTACTCTGAGTTCTGATTTTCTCTTGTGAGGTTTCTTGTCTGTTGTATGAGGCCTTTAATGTAGAACATACTTAATACAAATAGACTTTGCCAAGTTCTCACTGAAGGCAACCACTACTATCCTATTCTTGCCCCAATTCAGCAGTTCCTTATGACCAGGAGGACCCAGTTGACCTGGGATACTCCTGGCTTATATCTCTTATCTGGCATAATTATTATTAGCACCTCCATAATTATTCATAGCACTCCAAAAGTGTCCTGGTTTAGATAAACTATATGGTCACCTTCTTATGAGCACTCAGTTATGCCTCTCCTGGATCAAACGTGGAGGGAAGGAGATTAATATGATGGAGTGTTTATTTTGACTGAGCACTGGGCTACACACTGTGTAAATAATTTCAGTACATCTTAGCACAACTCTAGGAGGCAGGCAATGTTTATTACCAACTAGAGATTAGGAAAGTAATGTTCACAGAGTATGAAGTGGGACCATGGGCATACAACTTATGAATGGCTAATTAAGGACCAGAATCCAGGTCTAAAGTCAAAACCAGTGCTCTTCTTCTAGATTACCTTCCCAACAAAAGGAAACTGAATCAGAATATCACCATCTACCACTGTGAGATTTGAAAAGTTTGCCATTGCTCCATATCAAAAGCCAAAGACACCAGACATTTACTGTAATGTATTTGGGCAGCCATCTGTGGAAAATTATCTGCAAAGATGACCACCCATAACTCCTGTAGCCCCATGCCATATCTCCTATCCAGAAGTGAAGTCTTTTTCCTTTCCCTTAAATCTGGGCTGGCACTGGGACTGGCTTTGACCAATGGAACACAGCAAAAATGACACTGTGCCAATTACAGGCCTAGGCCTTAAGAAACCTGGCAACAGGCCAGGCATGGCGGCTCATGCCTGTAATCCCAGCACTTTGGGAGGTCGAGGCGGGCGGATCACAAGGTCAGGAGTTGGAGACCAGCTTGCCAACATGATGAAACCCTGTCTCTACCAAAAATGCAAAAATTAGCTGGGCATGGTGGCAGACACCTGTAATCCCAGCTACTCAGGAGGCTGAGGTAGGAGAATTGCTTGAACTCAGGAGGCAGAGGTTGCAGTGAGTCAACATCAAGCCACTGCACTCCAGCCTGGGCGACAAAACAAGATTCTGTCTCAGGGAGTAAAAAAAAAAAACTGGCAACTCCTCTTCTGCTTGCTTACAACCCTAACCCACAAGTAAAGAGCTCTAGCCTGGGCAACACGGTGAGACTCCATCTCTACCAAAAAAAAAAAAAATTCAATTAGCCAGGTGTGTCCATGTAGTCTCAGCTACTGGGGAAGCTAAGGAGGGAGGATCGTTTGATCCCAGAAGGTCAAGGCTTCAGTGCACTGTGATTGCACCACTACACTCCAGCCTAGGTGTCAGAGCATGGATTTGTCTCAAAAAAAAAAAAAAAAAAAACTCTGGGATATCCTAATAGAAAGAAGGATTGCATGAATAGAAATGCCAGGTGGAGATGGATTAAAGCAACCCAGAGGACAGGAGGGAACACCACAACCTGGTATATGAGACCATCTTAGACTTTACAGCCTCTTCCAACCCTCAGATGAACAGTGCTGCATGAGTGAGCTTAGTCAATACGGGGAGCCAAGCTAACTCTGCTGGGTACTGCCCAGATTTCCTGACCCACAGAATTGTGAATAATCAGTGGGTGTTGTTTTAAGACGCTGAACTTTGGAGAGGTTAGTAATACGGCAATAGTTACCTGATGCACTATCTTTTTCCCTACTCCCTTATCTCTACTACACTCCGGGGCTCATCTCTCTGGGTCTTTTGGAAAGCCAGGAAATGATGCCCAGGTAGGAAACACTGCCTTGGAGCCTGAACAGGCCAGCAGGCTTGTTTCCTCCTCCTGTCAACATTTCCCATGCCAGCCTTGCCCCATTCCCATTTTGCTTTGCCTCACATGAAATTATAGAAATTTCCCCATTTCTCCTTTATTATATCTACACCTCTGTCCTGTAATTCCAAGGCCACTACCACGCCCACTTTAGATCTTCCCTCAGACTCTAAAACTACACTTTTCCGGCTGGGAGTGATGGCTCATGCTTGTAATCCTACCAGTTTAAGAGGTCAAGGAGGGAGGATTACTTAAGCCCAAGAGTTCAAAACCATCCTGGGCAACATAATGAGATGTTGCCTCTATTTTTTTAAAAAAATGTTAAATAAATAAATTAAATTAATAAAACTACAATTTTCCTATGGCTATTCTTGAGTGTGAGGAAGATCTGTAAATTTGTGTGTGTTTGTGGGTGTGCATGTGTGTATGTGTATCAGTGCACATGTACTCATTTTTATTTATATTCCCTAAATCTCAACAAAGTCAAAATTACACTTAATTCTACATGTGTTTGAGTCATACAACATACATGGATGTCTAATCTCTTTATGTAAGTTTCCCAGTGCCAACTAATAATGCATCAATTTCCAACAAAAAGTCCCTGTAACTCTCTAAAAAGATTCATTAATCTAATTTTATTCATTCAGTAGTCACAATATGAATACGCTGTTTTGACCTGAAGAGCTTATTTCATGTTTTTAAGAGATTTAAACTGTTTCCAAGGGCAACCAGAGAATCAGCTTGACATCTTAGACAATAAAACCATAGCATTCATCCATATCATGAGCCAAGTAGAGAGCTGGGAGGTTTATGACATTATAACCATTGATAATTTTGGTTGTGCTGATGCGAAAACTTTTTAATGTGATGAACTTGGAGAGGGTTCCAAGGAAAGCTGCCAAGGTAATTAAAGCAGCCTTGTAAATTGGTTTGAAGAACATGCCAGGCTGACAAAACAACTGTCAGCCTATATGACCCTCCCCTCCCCTGGCCACCCCAATCTATTCATCACATAACCTCAGCTTAATTGAAATTGACAACACAATGATGACAAATATGTGCCATGGCTTAAGCAGCACATACTACCTTATAATCCTTTACAGAATGCGGCAATAAATAGTGAAACTGGTCACCTATACCCTGCTGACTTCCTGAAAGTGTTTTAGGCAGCTTACATTTAAATATGCAATGAGAAGAATCCATAAAATTAACACAAGGTAATAGCCAGGCTCAGCCATTTCAAAATGTGTATGGAAACTAATGAAGGAGTAGAAATTAAGCCAAAATCATGCTAACTGAGGAAATTTAGGACATATGAAAATAAATATAGTCCTCACAACATAGAATGGAGGAAAGGTGGTAGGAGGGGAGGGAAAAGCACACTCATAGTGAAGTGTAGGGAATAGATGAAAGGAAAAGAAAGTAGAGGGAGAGTACCAGCATATACTTGATTCCAGTCTACATACAGTGAACTGCTCTAGGACTTCTAGTGTCTCATTTAATCTTCACAGTAATTGATGAGAAAATTGAGACTCAGATCCTGGGTAACTTGCCCGAAGTCTCACCTCCATAAAGTGATGGAAGAGCATGCCCAACCTAAAGCCATTTGACTCCAAACCCAATATTCTTTCTGCTAAAAAATTCTCAATCAAGAAGAGATTTATTTAAGGACACTAAGCAATAGAATAAATTGTGTTATGCAAAGTCATTCTTTCACCCATGCAAGAGTGTTCCTTATGGGCCTGTTTTCAGAAGACAGGTATGTTGTACTGTTGAGGCATTTGTATACAATGGTTAAGGGCACAAGCTCTTGAGAGTTAAAGCAAATTTGAATCCCAGTTGCATCACTTCCTAGTTGTGTGATCTTTGGCAATTTACTGGACCTCTTGGGGCTTCAGTTTCCCCATTAGGAAAGTGAGAACAATTAAGCCTGGCTCACTGGGTGGTGAAAGGATGACATAACACAGGCAAAGTGCTTAGCACAGAGTTCTGAACACAGTAGAACTTAAATATATTTTTATTCCAATTTCTGTATCTATGCTTATTAAGTCAGAATGGCCATTGTTTTACTGAAATATTTACATGTAAAATGATATCCTGTCTTGGATTTGCTTCAAAATATTTTAGCTTAAAAAGGAGGGAGAAGAGCATTATGTGGGAATAAGGAAACAAGACTAACAAATGCTGATGATTGTTGAAATCAGGTGAAGCTGGTACACGGGGTTCATTAGGCAATTCTGTTTACTTTGGTGTACATTTGAGATTTTCCACAATAAAAAAATTTTTTTAATGTTCATGGTTAGAATACCCAAAGGACACATATGTTGATTGAAAAATGCCAGAACTAAAGACTGAGAAGAAGAAAAGACTGAATCCTAGTTAGCCTGGTATCTCCTCAGAAGGCCTCAGGGGATCGAGGCCTGGAATGATTACTTTCTTGAATCCAAGCTGTGTATCACATAAAATTTCAAAGAGGTGACTGTTACCCTGTTCTTCAAAATTTTGAAAATAAGAGTTACCATGCAATCTCTAGAACTAAAGCTAATTATTTTTTGAATGCCATTACCTTGGTTTCCCTTCTCTCTACCTCCATCCACTGGTGTAACCTACCATATTTATCTTTTCAATATTACTATTTTTGTTATCAGCCTCTCTTTCCAGCACACACAACTTCCCTGTCCTTTGAATTTCCTTATGCCTGCCAAGGGATTCCAGCTGAAATTTCTATGACTGGCCTTTCTTAGATCTCCTAAAGATTTTCTATTCAAGACTCTTTCCTTAAAGTCTATTAACAACACATTTTTGAGTTACAATAGCTTTATTATTATTATTATTAAAATGCATATATGCTTTTAGGAAGAAAAACACATTGTGACCCATATGTGTCAATTAATTGACCATGAATTAAGTAGCATGAGATTCCAGGATGTGATGACTGTGGAGAGGAGAGGAGATATGTTCCGAAAGAGGAGGTAGCATCAAAGCCAAAGTTTGCAATTTTGCTCCACTGTTTCCCAAAGAATTGTCTCATGTCCATATCCCTCACTCCTTCTTAGCAAGATTTGCCTGTCCACTGTCACATGCATAATAGCTCACTCTCTGTTTTCTAAGCTAGATAACTCGAGCAACTTATTCTTGAAAAGGTGGAAATGGCTAACACAGTTTATATTCAAACATGACTACCTCCTAGGAACACATTTGTGGTACCCAGAAACAAACAAACAAACATAGACCTTAGAATCAAAGAACCTAAGATGGAAAATAAATGACCCTCTCACCATAAGTGCCACATGATGTAATGCTAGAATTTTGTTTATGCTATTAACAATCACTTATGCATTTGTTTGTTGAAATTAGATTGGACTGTGAAGGCACAATCCCTTATCAGCTAATTTTACCCCTTCATTCCACCATGTGGAATTGTCCTTTTATAACCATTATGGAATCTATTCTAACAATGTGGAATTGAATATATCCAGTTCCCTTTAGCATTTTCTCACCAACATGAGTGGTAATAGAACCAGTGTGCTAGGACTTATGTAGAGAGCTGCAGGTGATAGAACAGTCTCATTATTTCAATTATATCCATATTTGCAATTTATTTAATATTATCATTAGTTCCCTGTATAAGTATGTTGGGGGTATTAGTCTCCAGCTAAGTTATTTTATAAAACTTTAAATTAGCCGGGCATGGTAACTGACACCTATAATCCCTGCACTTTGGGACGCCAAGATGAGTGGATCGCTTGAGCTCAGGAATTCGAGACCAACCTGAGCAACATGGCAAACCCTGTCTCTACTAAAAATACAAAAATTAGCTGAGTGTGGTGGCATACGCCTAAGGTCCAAGCTACTCCAGAGGCTGAGATGGAAGGATCACCTGAGCCCAGGGAGGTGAAGGTAGCAGTGAGCCAAGTTTATACCACTGCACTTCAGCCTGGATGACAGAGTGAGATCCTGCCAAAAAAAAAACACACACACACACACACACACTTTAAATTATCTCCAGTATTGGTGATATCTTTGTTTTAATAATTAACAGCTAAATAACAAAAAAGTTTTAACGAAATACCATCTTACTTACAGACTTCAACAACAAAAGGGTTCACTGTGTTTATTACTAACTCACCCCATTGCCTAACCCCTTTGTAGATAGAAGGTCAACTCAAAGCACTCTATTAGGACACAATGTGGGTCAGGTGGTGTGGCTAATGCCTGTAATCCCAGCATTTTGGGAGGCTGAGGTGGGCAGATCACGAGGTCAGGAGCTCGAGACCAGCCTGGCCAAGAGACCAGCCTGGCCAATATGGTGAAATCCTGTCTCTACTAAAAATACAAAAATTAACTGGGCGTGGTGACAGGTGCCTATAATCCCAGCTACTCAGGAGGCTGAGGCAGGAGAATTGTTTGAACCCGGAAGGCGGAGGTTGCAGTGAGCCAAGATCACGCCATTGTACTCCAGCGTGGGCGACAGAGCGAGACTCTGACTCAAAAAAATAAAAAAAGATAAAAGAAACAATGTATTCTTCCCTTAAAATTCTACATAAATTTTTTGCTGCTTTTTTTTCCTTGGAGATACAACCGAAACATAGATAGTTAGATCTATTTCCCTAGTCTGTGATTTCATGACTTGCTTGTGATTGAAAGCTTTCCAGAAATCATTTGGGCCTCTGTGCATCACTCCAACAACCACACATTAACCCTAGTAACTAGACTGCAGTAACATACCCCACACCTGTGTTTCCCCTGCCGCCAGTCTTTTCACACCCACAGCTTATTACCAAAGCAATTTAAAGAACTGCATTCTGAAAAGAAAAAAAAAAAATCTTTGTATTATTTTTTACTTCTGATTTTCTGGATTCAGCTGGATGGGAAATGTTTGCATTGGTCTCTCCTGACCAGGCTAATTGCCCTCTTGTGCTGCCCCATCTTTTTAAGAGTATATTCTATTGTCCCATTTGTTAGCCTGTAGTTGCAGTTATTCACTGACATGTCTATTGCTGCCCCCAAAGAGTTTAAGGAAAGGATTATTGCTATGTCTCCCCAAAATTCATATAGTGAGCCTGTAAACCCCAAGGTGACGATATCTGGAGATAGGAGGTAATTTGAGGTAAATGAATTGGAGCCCTCATGATTGAATTAGTGCCCTTACAAGAAGAGACACCAAAGTGCTTGCTCTCTCTCTCTCTCTCTCTGTCTCTCTCCCTCTGTCTATCTCTCTCCCCCGATGCATGAAGAAGAAGTCTGTACTGTGTGCACACAGCAAGATGGCAGCTGCCTGTAAGCCAAGGGAAGAGACCACAGAATAAAACATACCTTGCCTGCTCCTTGATCTTGGACTTCCTAGCCTCTGGAACTGTGAGAAATAAATTTCTGTTACTTAAGCCTCAAGTCTATAGCATCTTGTTATGGCAGCCAGAACTGACTATGCCAATCATCTCTCATATGTTTCTAAATCCCTAGTCATCTGACACAATGCCTGGCCCCCAAGAAATGCTTAAAAGTTGTGTTAAATGAATGCACAACCTATACTACATACTGTCCAGTAAGTAAAACCATGTTTGATACATAATATTTTTAAATCATCTTTGTTATTGTGAACTTTAATTGCAATATGCCTAAATATGGACATAAAATACATATTTATATTGCTCACTGGGCCCTTTCTGTCTTTTGTTCTGGGAAATTACTTTTACTTCTCCAAGTATATGTTTCATTCCATTTCTGATTCCACTGAATTCTCTCTCACTAGCAGGGGGAATGAGTAAGGAAAGATGGCTCTAAGGTTTTTCATCCCATCTATCCAGATAGGTCGATAAACTAAGGCCCACAAAAACCAAATGACTTGTGGAAGGTCTATTATCTCGACTAAACCTTAAAGGTGTTTGGGAATTAGACAGGGTTATAAGATGACAATGTTAAGTCAAGGGACTTGGAAACAATCAAATCCTGTCTTAGACCAACTAATTCTTTCCATCAAACTACCTTAGGAAAATATATCAACATAGAATAATCAGTGGTTATTCTTAGGCCTTGGCCCCTAATACCCAATGCAGAAATATTTTGGCTGAGATTTTGGTAGCCATAAGTCTAGAACCAAAGTTGGCTAAGCTTACAGTCTCAAAATGTCTCCCCATGAGATACTTACTAACTACAAAATGGAAAATAGTCACTCTTCACTGTTGAAATCTAGCAAGCATGACTTCAATCAAGTGGTCAAAGTTAACATCACAAAAATAAAATATTATTATTATATATCTCCTGACACGATGTGCTGAGAAAAATACATCGCCTCTGTGGTTTACCTGATAAAAATATATAACCTAATTAAAACATGAGAAAACATGAAACAAGCACCAATTGAGAGATATTTTATGAAATAACTGACCAGGAATCCACAAAAGTGCAAGGTCATGAAATACAAAAAGAGACTAAGGAATTGTCAGAGATTGGAGGATTAAGGAGATAAAACAAACTAAAAGTAATTTGGAATCCTGAATTGGATTCTGGACCAGAAAAAGGACGTTTGTGGAACAAGAGACAAATTCAAATAAGGTCGATAAGTTAGTTGATATTGCAGCTATGTTATTTTCCTGATCAAGAGCATTGCACTGTGGTTATATAACATATTAACAGGAAAATCTCAATGAAGAACAGGAAAATCTCAATGAAGAGCAGAAAACAACTTTTCAAACTTTCTTAAAAAATTAAATAAAAATTACACGTTTACAGTTGTACAAAGTGGTGTTTTGATTACATATATATAGATAGAGATACATGGTGTGATCACTACAATCAAGCTAATTAACATACTCATCATCTTACATAGTTGCCTTGTTTTTTCAGGTAGGAGAGCAGTTGTAGTGAAAACATTGGAGATCTAGGCCGGGCACAGTGGCTCATGTCTATAATTCCAGCACTTTGGAAAGCCAGGGCCAGAGAATCACTTGAGCCCAGGAGTTGGAGACCAGCCTGGGCAACATGGTGAAATCCCATCCCTACAAAAAATACAAAATTAGCTGGGCGTGGTAGAGCATGCCTACAGTCCAGCTACTTGGGTGACTGAAGTGGGATGATTGTTTGAGCCTGGAAGGTGGAGGTTGCAGTGAGTTGAGATCACACCACTGCACTCCAGCCTGGGCAACAAAGTGAGACCCTGTCTCAAAAACTAAAAATAAAGAAAACACTGGAGATCTACTCTTAGCAAATTACAAGTATACTCTACAGCATGATTAACTATAGTCACTATGCTGTACATTAGCTCTCCGGAACGTATTTACCCTATGTAATTAAAACTTTTATCCTTTGTCCAACATCTCCCCATTTCCCCTACCCACCTCTTATAAGCATCATTCTACTCTCTTCTTCTACAAATTCAACTTTTTTAGATTCCATATATAAGTAAGACCATGCAGTATTTTCCTTTCTGTGTCTGGCTTATTTCACTCAGTATCATATCTTCCAAGTTCATCTATGTTGTTGTAAATGGCAGGATTTTTCTTCTTTTGTAAGGCTTTATGGTGTCACATAAATCCTACAGGTTTTCTTCACTCTTTTATTATATTTTTTCCTTTTCTCCTCAGTCTGGACAATTTCAAATTATCTGCCTTCAAGTTTACATATTCTTTCTTCTGCTTAATTAAATCTGCTGCTAGAGCTCTTTGTTGCATTTTTTAATTTTAGTCATTGTATTCTTCAGCTCCAGAATTCCTGTTTGGTTCTTTTTTATGATTTTTATCTGTTTGTTAAACTTCTCATTTTGTTCTTGTATTGTCTTTCTGATCTCATTGAGCCATCTATGTTCTGTTGTAGCCTGCTGAGTATTTAAAACAATTATTTTGAATTCTTTATTTGGCAATTCATAGATCTCCATTTATTTGGGGCGGTTACTGGAGAGATGTTCCTTTGGTGGTGTCATGTTTCTCTGCTTTTTATGTTGCTATAGCCTTATATTGTCACCTTTGATTCAAAGAAGCGATCACCCCTTCCAAACTTCAAGGACTGGCCTAGGTAGGGAAAGACTTCTTCCCATGGGTAGCTATGAGAGTGCCAACTGGGCAAAGTGCACAGTGGCTCCAGGTCTGGATCTGTGTCTGGAGACATCAGTTCCAAGGACATGCAGGGGTTGGGTCTGCTGGGCTCATGAGCACACACATGGTTGTAGTAGAAGCCTTGTCCAGTAGGTCCACAGGTGTGCATGCACACTGTGGCAGTTGGGGCACAACGGTTCAGTCTGCTGGGTAGCAGGTAGAGCTGCAGCATATGCCTGATTCTATAGGCATACATACTCAGCTTTGGCAGGTGCCTGGTCCTGTAGTTGTGCATGCACAGCTATGGTAGGCACCTAGTCCAGTGGGCATATGGACACATGCATGGTGGCACTGGTGGGCACCAGGACCAGTGCACAGGAATGTGCTTGGTGGTAAGTGCCCATCTCCAGGTTCAGGCATGAATAGCCTGACCAGGGATAAGGGTGAAGTAGCAGCTCTGACTCCAGAGGTGGGAAGTGGCAGCACTTGGCGGCTCTGATTTCACAGGACACAGCAGCTCTGGCTCTGGACAGCTCCAACAGCTGGGGTCCACATCAGCAAAACCCCAAAGAGTCCTCTGCAGCAGTGGCTAGGGCTGCTGGGATCCTCAATGGCACAGGTTGCTGAGGTGCCCTACTATCCTTCTTACCCTACATGAATTACTCATGGCCAAGGGAATTCCTTTTGATATCATGCTGGCCCAGGAGATGGGCAACACAGGCAGAATTCTTCCTCACCCTTTCTCTGTGGCCATCCCCGTTCTCTGTGCTCCTCTGGTCTACTGCAGCCCCCTAACTGCACTTCTAGGCTCTCACAAAGCTATCCTCATCTGTGGGCAGTTGATTTGATAATTGTTTTTGTGTAGGAGTGAGGGCTGGAATTTCCTAATCTGCCATCTTGCTCTCTCTGAACTATTTTTATATAACATTTTATAAGTCTCAAGTTGTTTGAAAATATAAATTTAAAAATATATATTCTAAGCAACTCAGAACCTAGTCTGAGTTTGTTTCCCCACATGAAATAGGCTAGTCCTTAGCTGCTGTGGAAACTAGTAAAGTTACGCATTGAATGTTAGCATGAATTAAGAGAGAAAAAAACAAAAGGTATGAACTTTGGGATAAAGTCAACTAGGATTCCAATCTTAATGAGCCTAAATTATATTCCTGTTCTATGACTTAACAAATAGTCTTTGTATGGAATCCCTCGTCTATAAATTGGAGATGACAAAAACTACTCAGCAGAGTTACTATACACAGAGGAGATACGATATGTGTAAGAAACTAAAAAGGTTGCTTAATTCTTAATGAACACTCTCAATATGTGATTGCCCTGTTAGTTACAATAATCTTTCAACAAACTAGTGTTCTATAATTTAGAAAAAGACTATAACTGGACTTTTCTTCCACTGTTAAACATTCATTCCTATCTTTAGCTACAACTTAAGGTTTCCTATGGCAGTAATGTTTACAAACCAAGAGATATATATTATGCTAATTTCCATACTGGGCATATTCTCTCTGTGGGGTCTAGAATGGAGGTTTAGATTATTTAAAGACTGGTAAAGAATTTCCAGGTAATTAGGTAATTACCTACTACTCAATGTCATTTATTAGAACACCTAGAAGAATAGAGATAGCTAGAAAAATCCAACACAACTGAAGTTTAGAAAATACTTTAGCAGGTTTTCAAATGCTGGCTTAAATTCACTGGCAAAGTATCTCTGTGTAAATACTTCAATTAAGTTTATAAATTTAGATTACAAAAATGAGCACCACGAAGAAAAGGTATATATAGATTCTTGAACATGCTGGATACGTTTACGGAAGGCTGCATAGGGAACCAGTCACCACCATTGCCTCTAAGAAAAAAGACAGGCACAGAGATCAGGAGCAGGAAAGAAATAAACTTTTCACTGACTTATGTGATGTTTTAAGCCATATTCATGTATTATCTGTTCAAACAAATTTTATATATATATATAATTTGAAAGAAATAAAAATATTTTCGTAAGTATTAATAGTTCCATAAAGCAGCTAGGCAGATGGAGAGCCATTCCAGAGAAGGAAAGGGGTCATTGTTTAATCCCATGATCTTTCAGGGAAGAATTCTAGCTTCTACATATATAAATGCAGCTACTGTTTTATCTTATCTAGTATAACAAGTTGGACAAACTAAATAACTGAACTAATATTCAGGATACTTCTAGTGTGTTTCTGCAACATCCTTTCTGCCATGTGCACGTGAGAAGATACTGCCTTACAAACCAGCCATTTCAATATAAAAAAGAGTGTCCTGTGCAAAGAGACGGTACATTTTATTCAAATGCCAATTTGTGACTGGAAATAAGTGAAAACCTCCAGGATAATGCCAGTATAGGTGAAAATAGCAGAATAAAAATAGAAGATTGAGCACTGAGATTGGCTTCCAGGGGTGGTAAAAGAGTGTTTGCCTTTGGGAGGCCATTAAATGGGCAGTGACTATCTGTGTGCTGTTCTGTCTGTAGCTTCTGTGGTTATGGCTCTTGTGAAGGTGGTGATTAAAGTCTACGTGAGATGCCTCAAAGCAGTCATCACTGAGGCCTTCAAGAAAGACTTCAAACGAACAGAAGTCAAGACCTCCAATAGAGAACTATGATACCAATGCCCTCTTCCCACCTAGGGCACAGAATCTCAACCTCTCCCAGCCTACTAAGGAAAAAACTGTTGCAAAGGTCTAAGTTTCTTCTCCTCACCCTTGATGTTTACAGAGTGCTTGATGCAAATCATTTTGCATGGCGTTTAGTCCTATTTTAAGAATTAATCATACTTTTCCAATTCTGGTATTATAATTCTATGTTTATTATTTTCTGTAAATTAGCATTCAGATGAGACAGATTCATAAAAGGAAAAAAAATACTTCAGGATGCAAACTTCCAGTTGCTCCTGGGAATTTGGAGCCTAAGGTCTTATCTTCAGATGTTGACTATAACATTAATCACTGCCACAGTCTTCTCTGATGAGAGAATCTTTAAAAAATTACATTATAAGACACATAAAGTGTAAAGATCTGAAGTATACAACCTCGTCTACAGCATACCATCCTGAGTGCACCAGATCTGTCTGAAGTGTACCACCTGATGATTTTTCACATATGTATCCACCTGCATAACCACCACCCAGGTAAAGTTCTGATTTCTATGGCCAAAGAATCCACACTTTCCATTTAAACAATGTGAAAGAACAGAAAATTAATACACTCATATAATCACCATCCAGATCAAAATAGAGAATGTTTCCAACATCTTAGATGATTCCCTCTTGCACCATCCTAGTTAATACTGTCTCTCAGAGGTAAGTGTGACTCTAACTCCATAGACTGCTTTTGCCTATTATTGAAATTCATGTACATGGAATCATACAGTATGAACCCTTTGTGGCTGTGATTCATTTGTGCTGTTGCATGCATCAGTAGGCTGGTGGCTCACCCCTGTAATCCCAGCACTTTGCAAGGCCAAGGCGGGCAGATCGCTTGAGCTCAGGAGTGCTCTGAGACCAGCCTGGCCAACATGGTGAAACCCCATCTCTAAGGAAATACAAAAAATTAGCTAGGATCATGGCAGGTACCTGTAGTCCCAGCTACTTGGGACCCTGGGCGGCAAAGGTTGCAGTAAGCTGAGATCTCACTACTGCCCTCCAGCCTGGGTGACAGAGCAGGACCTTGTCTCAAAAAAATTAAAAATAAATATATATAAAGTATTTTTAGCAAAGAAAGGAGCCAAATGATGCTGTTCAGCTACAGAGATCAGGCTATCAGGGGTAACACACTACAGAAAAGTGTGCCTAACCCACAAACTTGAAACCTTATCCTGCTACAACTTCAAATGCCCCAGTTGCCTACAAGTCCTTAAGGTACCCCTTCCTCCATTCCTCTATTCCCATGTTTCTGATACACGCAAACCAGGTTTTTCCTAAACTCTAACACCATTACAACAATTACTAATGCAAAAGAAGACTTCTGTCACCAAATATGTGGGGGGTTTTCCTCAAACACCAAGCAGTGGACATCAGCTGGGTGTCCTCCAATTTAATTCCAACACATCTACCTAGAGACAGGGTCAGATTGCACAGGGTGAGGGCTCAGTCCCCAGGACTGCACCCCACACCCCCAGACACCAGTCACAAGTCTGAGACTCCAGAACTTCTGACCGGCTTTAAATTGGGGGCTCTCCATTCCCTTCTTTGGGTTTGATTAATTTGCTGGAGTGGCTCACAGAACTCAGGGAAACACTTATGTTTACCAATTTATTATAGAGGATGTTGCAAAAGATACAGATGAAGAGATGCACAGGGAGAGAACGGGGGAAGTGGCTCGGGGCTTCCATGACCCCGCGGGGTGTGCTGCCCTCCAGGAACCTCCACATATTTAGCCATTCAGAAGCTCGGCCAACCCTGTCCTCTTGGGTTTTTATGGAGGCTTCATTACATAGGCATGATTGATTAAGCCACAAAGTCAGCCTGCTAGAAATGTGAGGAAAAGAACAGGGCCACATTTTGCTACGTTTTACTTCTGAATGATTGGAAAAGCTCTGCAATCAGTCTCAAACAGTGGCTTTCAATTCTTGGTTGAGATCAGTAGCCAAAAAAAGAAAAAAGGTCTATACACATATACACACATATATATGTAATAGAGAATATATTAATATATGTAATAGAGAATATAGTAAATGCATTTATATATATATATATACTTTTTTACTATAAACCTTGACTTGGAAATCACTGCTCTAAAATGTCCCTAGGAAAAATACTCAGAAGCAAATAGTCCCTTAAAAGCCATTACATTTTAACAGGAGCCTTTTGGTACCAAGCAGGAAATTTAACTATATGACATACCTGGAATAAATCAAAAAAGAAATG
Organism: Macaca nemestrina; assembly: GCF_043159975.1. Classification (NCBI taxonomy): domain Eukaryota; kingdom Metazoa; phylum Chordata; class Mammalia; order Primates; family Cercopithecidae; genus Macaca; species Macaca nemestrina. The sequence goes on along the minus strand of NC_092126.1, from coordinate 28,293,495 downwards.
GAATAAAATGAACTAAAATAGAAAATATCAGTGCATTCTACATCGTTAAAGGTTAGTATTGCTTTGTGAAATCTTTGCATCATTCATATGAGTGCATATGCTGCCTCTCAACATAAAATGTATTTTGTTCTTGGGCATCACAATTTAAAAAGTTTGAAAGGATTATTTAAAGCATAGTTGTAGGACTTCTCCAGTCACTAAGCAGCAAGCTATATGTCTGAAACTTCAAGTGGGTGATCTAAAGCCATCAATTATTCTTTACAATAGAATCAGGGGATGTGAAGCTCTCTCTATCAATATGTTCATGAAATTAAACTGCCCTACCAAGAAGGTATCTTTGCTCTTTCCACCACTAACATCAACATTTTGTCTGACAGTAAACAAAACCTGTATGTCTCATCAAGAATGGAATCCAAGCATCCCAGATCATTTCATTTTTAAAAATGTGTAATATAAAGACGCTGGTTTCTTCAAATTTTTCAAAGAATATGAAAAAAAATTTGCTATCTATGAAAACTCTTTGTCCTCTTCTCTTGTAATTAAAATAAATTCAACCAATATTTTTCAGGATTTTTTTCTTAGATTTCTTATTAGTTTAAATCAATCCTGCTACACAGAGTAGCATGATTTTCAAGTCCCACTATGTCCTATTATAATACGTTCTCCGTAGAAAAATACATCCTCCCTGTACTCATTGCAACTTCTATTGGTTACTAACATGGTAAACATACACTTTGATTTCCCTTAATACCAAACTACAATCTTTTTTAAAAAAGAAAACTTTCATTTTAAATTCAGGTGTACATGTGTAACATGTTTGTTATATAGGCAAACTTGTGTCACGAGGGTTTGCTGTATGAATTATTTTTTCACTCAGGTATTGGTGACACTAAGCCTAGTACCCAACAGCCAAACTACGTACACATTCCTTTGAACTTTGAATACATAGACACAGTTCATTTAGCAGAAATGGAATTCTTCCACCAAAAGGTTTTTAACCTAGAGTTGGTCCACAAATTAAACAGAAACAAACATGCTTTTATTCTTACAATTAACTGAAGTTTAATACTTCCTTCAATTAGGAATACAGGCAACACACCTCAATACCATTTGCAGTACCTAAGACTGTTACAAATAGAAGCATAGATATTTTCACATCACATTAGAGGTGTTTCAGTATCTCAAAATATCATCTATGTTCATCTTTACTTTAAAATATGACAGTTATTTGACCTAGCATTGTTTTTTCATTTAATGTGTTATTAAAAATCATATACTTTATATCACAATATCATATCTAATAAATTTATTTCAACATGTTTGCTTTACTTTATAAACCTATATATTCTATTTTACACATTTAAAAACATTATTTTCAGAAGAAATCTACCGTATTCATCATATTTCTAAAGTTTGCCAATGGCTTAGAATAGTGCCTAGCTTATATAGGAATGCATAAGTTTTAACTAAATATATAAGAATAATTAGATGGGCCACTGGGCTGACAGGGCAGATATGGAATCATGGACTAAGAAGGATAGGTGATGGAGGGAAGCAAGCTTTAAAAAATGGAAAAAAATTCACTGAATAAAACCTTACTGTGGATGATACAGTGCCATTAATCAATTTTATATTATTTTATGCTAATTTTAAAGCCAATTTTAAAAACCCAAAGAGGGGCAGGCATGGTGACTCATGCCTGTAATCTCAGAACTTTGGGAGGCCAACACGGGAGAATCACTTGAGCCCAGGAGTTTGAGACCAGCCTGGGCGGCATAGTGGGACTCTGTCTCTACAAAAAAAAATAAATAAAATCAGAATGAACATGGTGGCTCATGACTGTGGTATCAGCTACTCTGAAGGCTGAGGTGGGAGGATTGCTTAAGCCCAGAAGATTCAATCTGCAGTGAACCAAGATCACACTATTGCACTCCACCTTCGGCAACAGAGCAAGATCCTGTCTCAAAAAATAATAAAATGAAATAAAAATAAATTTTAAACAAAAAGCAAATTTTTTAAATCTCTGGTAGGTATTAGAAGTCACTTTTTTGTATTTTTATTAATATATCAAAGTTGTACATATTTTAAATGTGATATTTTGATACATGTATACAATGTGTAACAAATCAGGGTAACTGGGCCAAGCACGGAGACGCCTGTAATCCCAGCACTTTGGGAAGCCAACGCAGGTGGATCACCTAAGGTCAGGAGTTCGAGACCAGCCTGACCAATATGATGAAACTCCATCTCTACTAAAAATACAAAAATTTGCCAGGTGAGGTGGCATGCACCTGTAGTCCCAGCTATTCAGGAGGCTGACACAGGAGAATAACTTGAACCCGGAGGTAGAGGTTGCAGTGAGCCGAGATCGAGCCACTGCACTTCTACCTGAGAGACAGAACGAGACTCTGTCACACACACACACACACACACACACACAAATCAGGGTAATTGCGATATCCATCACCTCAAATATTTATCTTTTCTTTTTTTTTTTTTTTTTTTTTTGAGGCAGAGTTTCACTCTTGTTGCCCAGGCTGGAGTGCAATGGCACAATCTTGGCTCACTGCAACCTCCGCCTCCCAGGTTCAAGCAATTCTCCTGCCTCAGCCTCCCTAGTAGCTGGGATTATAGGCATGTGCCGCCAGGCCCAGCTAATTTTGTATTTTTAGTAGAAACGGGGTTTCTCTATGTTGGTCAGGCTGGTCTCGAACTCCCCACCTCAGGTGATCCACCCGCCTCGGCCTCCCAAAGTGCTGGGATTACAGGCGTGAGCCACTGCGCCTGGCAAATATTTATCTTTTCTTTGTGTTGGGAACATTACATTTTTATCTTCTAGCTATTTTGAAATGTACAATAAATTGTTATAAATTTTTAAATAAATGTGTATTATACATTGATAAGTAAATTTAAAATTTATGTTATAAATCATGCTATTGTTTACTGTAATTTCCCTAATTTCAAATACTAGAACTTATTTCTTCTATCTAACAGTATTTTTGCACACATTAATCAACTTCTCTTCATCCCCTTATGTTCCCTTCCCAGCCTCTGGTAACCACAATTTTACTCTCTATTGCCATGAGATCTACTTGTTTAGCTCCCACATATGAGTGAGAACATGCAATATTTGTCTTTCTGTTCCTGGCTCATTTAATTTAAACTAGTGACCTCCAGTTCGTCCAGGTTGTGGCAGATGATAGGATTTCATTCTTCTTATGGCTGAATATCATTTCATTATATTTTTGGTTTTGCTACTGAGTTATTTGACTTCCTTATATACTGTGGCTGTTAGTCTTTTGTCAGATGGATGGCTTGTAAATATTTCCTCCCATTTGGTCTATTTTCTCTTCACTTTGTTGTTTCCTTTGCTGTGCAGAAGCTCTTCTAGCTTGCCATAATCCTATTTGTCTACTTTTGTTATTCTTGCCTATGCTTTTGAAGTCTTATGCAAAAAAAAACTCTTTGCTCAAACCAATGTCTTGCAGCATTTCCCCAATGTTTTCTTTCAATGGTTTCATAGTTTCAGGTCTCTAATCAATTTGAGTTGATTTTTATATATGATATATATGATGAAAGATGGAGATCTAGTTTCATTATTCTGCATGTGGATATTCCGTTTTCCCAGCATTCATTAAAGAGACTATCCTAGATTCATTAAAGATACTGTCTTTTCCCCAATATACGTTACTGGCACCTTTGTCAAAAATAAGTTGGCTGTAAGTACATGGATTTATTTTTGGGTTCTCTATCCTGTTCTATTGGTCTGTGTCTCTGTTTTTATGCCAGTACCATACTGTTTCAGTTACAATCGTTTTGTAGTGTAATTTGAAATCTAGTAGTGTGATGCCTCCAGCTTTGTTCTTTTTGCTTAAGATTGCTTTGGCTATTTGGGGTCTTTTGTGAGTCCACATGAATTCTAGGATTGCTCTTCCTAATTCTGTGAAGAATGACATTGGTAGTTTGATAGGAATCGTTTTGAGTCTGTAGATCATTTGTGGTACTATAGATATTTTAATGACAATTCTTCCAATAAGTTTTTTTTTTTCATTTTTTGTGTCCTCTTCAATTTCTCTCATCAGTATTTTACAGTTTTCCTTGAAGAGATCTTTTACTTCTTTTGTTAAATATATTCCCATGTTGTATTTTTTGTAGCTGCAGCAAATGGGATTGCTTCCTTGATATCTCTTTCACATTGATTGCTTAAGCATACAGATTTTTTGAGTTACCACTGCTGATTTTGTGTGTTGATTTTGTATCCTGCAACTTTACTAATTCATTTATCAGTTCTAAAAGTTTTTTGGTGGAGTCCTTAGGTTTTTGTAAATATAAGATCCTGTCATCTGCAAACAAGGATAATTTGACTTCTTCCTTTCCAATTTGGATACCTTTGCTTCTTTATTTTATCCAATTGCTCTGGCTAAGACTTCCAGTACTATGTTGAACAACAGTGGTGACAGTGGGCATCCTCGACTTGCTTCAGTTCTTAGAAGAGCTTTTGACTTTTCCCCATTCAGTATGATATTAGCTATGAGTTTGTCACATATGACCTTTGTTGTATTGAGATATGTTCCTTATATACCCAATTTGTTGAGGGTTTTTTTATCATGAGGGGATGTTGAATTTTTGAATATTGAATATTGAATTTTGAATTTTGAATGCTTTTTCTGCATCTATTGAAATGGTCATCTGATTTTTATCCTTGATTCTGTTCATGTGCTGCATCACATTTGTTAATTTGCATATGTTGAATTATTTTTGCATCCTGAGGATGAATCCCACTTGATCATGGTGACTGATCTTTTTAATTTGTTATTTAATTTGGTTTGCTAGTATTTTGTTGAGGATATTTGCATCGATGTTTCATCAGGTATATTGTCCTAGAGTTTCGTTTCATTTTTTTGTGGTGTCTTTGTCTGGTTTGGTATAAGGGTAATATTGGCTTCGTAGAATAAATTTGGAAGTGATATCTCTTCTTCAATTTTGTAAATTGTTTGAGAATAATTAGTATTATTTCCTCTGCAAATGTTTGGTAGAATTCAGCAGTGACTCCATCAGGTCCTGGAGTTTTCTTTAATGGGAGACTTTTTATTACCGCCTTGATCTTATTTTTCAATATTGATCTGCTCAGGTTTTCTATATCTTCATGGTTTGATCTTGGTAGGTTGTATGTGTCCAGGAATTTACTCATTTCTTCTAGGTTTTCAAATTTTTGGCATGTAGTTCTTCATAATAGCCTCTAATGATCCTTTGTATTTCTGTGTTATCAGTTGTAATGTTTCCTTTTTCATTTCTGATTTACTTATTTGATCTTCTCCCTTATTTTATTAGTCTAGCTAACGGTTTGTCAACTTTGTTTATCTTTTCAAAAAACTGTTCATTTTCCTAAACTTTTGTATTTTTTATCTCAATCTCATTTACTTCTACTCTGATTTTTATTATTCCTACTAATTTGAGGTTTGATTTGTTCTTGCCTTTTTATTTCCTTGTACCTTGTTAGATTGTTTATTTCAAGTCTGCTTTTTCATGTAGGCATTTGTTGCTATAAACTTCTTCCCTCTTAGTACCACTTTTGCTCTATCACATAGGCCTTGGTATGTTGTGTTCCATTTTCATTTGCTTTAAGACATGTCTACCTTTTCTACTTAATTTATTTATTGAACCATTGGTTGTTCAGCAGCATATTGTTTAATTTCCACATATTTGTACATGGAAATTAAAGTTTCCAAAGTTTATTTTGTTATTGATTTCTAGTTTTATTCCATTGTGATCAGAAAAGATTCTGGTAATTTTGACATTTTTTAACTTTTTGAAACCATTTTGTGGCCTAACATATAGTCTATCCTGGAGAGTGTTCCATGTGCTGATGAAAAGAATGTGTATTCTGCAGCTGTTGGATGAAATATTCTATAAATGTCTGTTAGGTCCATTTGTAAGTCACTCTTTTTGACACTATATTTAGAGTTTAAGAATAAAATACTCCTGAGAAATTTTAAAAGCCAGATACAGGGCATCTGCAAAAAGATCAACCATAGAAAATTCAATCACTGAGACAGCATCCTACCTTTCTCTTACTGTAAAAACCAGACCTAGTCATTGAATTTCAGTAGGTTTTTATTTTAAAATAAGACAGGTGGGAATTTAAAGAAACCATTATCATCTGTTCTATAAAAATATCATTCAAAAACATGGCTTTTTAGCTGCTCACTTAAGGACGAAAAAGTGGCAAGCAATGTCTTATAAAATATATTACAAAAATGCCAAAATGCTACCTTTAGGATCTACCAGTGACCTCCTGGCACATTGACACTCTGGACTCTCAATACCTGAGGACTGTTCAGATAGTCAAGTCCAAAGTGGGTCTCAGTCTTTCTGGGATATCCTTATTGCAAAGAAGAGAGCCTTCACTAAGGATTAAATGTAAGCATCACACACTAAATTTCCATTCACTTTCAATTTCTTTTCCTTACTGTACTCAAAATCATTATTTCTAAACTAAGATATGATTCTCTCAAACTCCTTCCCCATCCTGAAATATATGAGGCTACCCATTTCTGTTAGAATCTGGACAAAACTATTTCACATGACCTACAAGTCCCTGTGAGGGCTCACCTTGGCCCACCTCTTAAGTTTCACCACCACCACACTCCCTTCTTCTATGTTCCAGCTATGCCAGTGCCCTCCAGTTCCCTGTACTTTGTGTTTCCCCCTTCTCAGGCCCTTTGCATGTGTTTGTGCCTTTGGCTGGAATGTTCTTCCCACCCTCTTCATTAAGGTAAGGCCAGCATCTTTCAGATCTCAACCTCAATCCAAGCATCACTGTGTCACCTTCCTGACTATCACATTTTATCATGTCAATGATGCAAGTTTCTTCATACTTTAGGAGTTTTGGAATTACAATGTGTCTTATAAGTAAATGGAGTCTCACAGTCACTGTTAGCCTGGATCAAAGTCAAATTATTCCAGCAAGATTTTGGAAGCCAGCAACGGGGCCAGCAGCAGGTCTGCACCTCCCTGTGACAAAGCTCCCAGAGAAAGGGACAGGCTGCCACTTGTGCTGTTTTGTAGCCTTCACTAGTGACACCACCAGGTTCTGGAAGATCCGAGGTGATTTGTGACTGGAGTGGATCCCGGGCATACCACAGCAGCCCTATGAAAATTGGCTAGACTGTTACATGGGTGGCTGTTCCCATATCTTGTCACTGGGCAGGTCCTCCAGGCCTGGGCCTCCAGCCACCCACCATAAGAGCTTCAGAGCCAGTACCAACTCAGCAACTTTCTGGACAGAGCCTCCACGGGCAACTGGAAGCCTCTTTGCCACTGCCTCTGCAGTTGAACTGCCCTTGCCACCCTTGAACTAACAAAGGAACTAACATCCTAAGTGCTTTATCCAAACCTCCAACAAGTTGCAATCAACCCGAGGAGAGGAGGCCAATCCAGCTCACATGGGTCCCACATACCCCCCCATGGCTTATCACCAGAAAGGGAATCCCTGGCTTGGGCCCACAGTACAAACTCTTCATCTTGAGCTGATGGCACTGAGTGATTGCTAACCTGCATCTCTCTGGGATGGAGCCCCCAGCAGTCAAGCAAACAACCATCAGCAATAATCACTACTAAGATCTCTTTCTCTGCTGCTGCTAAGCTGGGGAAAGAACATAAACAGTGAGATCTCCCTAGAGCTGCAGTGGGCAGCCCAAGAGTGCCAAGTCATGAACTACAGCCAGTACTCAAGAGGGAGACAGGGCCACACCTTCAGAGCACTGAGAAGGAACATGGCTGCAACTGTGAGGAAACATATGAAAGCCACACAACCAAACAAGAGTCTACCAACTGGCCAATAGCTGAAATGTTACCTGCTGGATCACACCCCAAAGCTTCAACACCAAAAATACCTCACTAGCATACCCTCATCTAAAACCAGAGACAAGAAGTCAACTTCAAATAAAACCCTATACAAAGTTTTGGCCCAGTGAAAACATCAAGAAAAGAAGTCTATTGACTGTACTCAATCTACACTGCAGTTAAAGAAACAGCCACAGACATAGACAAGAACCAGCACAAGAACTCTGATAACTCAAATGGCCAGAATATCATATGTCTTCCAAATGACTACACGAGTTCTCTAACAAGAGTTCTTAACCAGGCCAAAGTGGCTGGAAGGACAGAAAAAGAATTCAGAATATGGATAGAGATGAAGATCACTGACATTCAGGAGGACTGGAAAACCCAATCCAAGAAAAATAAGAATCACAGTAGAGTGATACAGCAACTGAAGGATGAAATAGTTAGTACAAAAAAGAACCTAATGGGTCTGACAGAGCTGAATAACATAATGTAAGAACTTCACAATGTAATCAAGTATTAACAGCAAAATAAACCAAACTGAAGAAAGAATATCAGAACTTGAAGACTGGTTCTCTGAAATAAGACAGTCAGACAAAAAATAAATTTAAAAAAAGAATGAACAAAACCTCTGAGAACTATAGGATTATATAAATAGGTCAAATCTAGGAATCATTGGCATCCAGGAAAGGGAAAGGGAGAAAGCAAACAACTTGGAAAATGTATTTCAAGATATAGCCCATGAAAAGTTCCCCAACATTGCTGGAGGGGCCAAAAGTCAAATTCAGAAAATACAGAGAACCCTTACAAGATTTACATAAGGTCAACCCCAAGACACATAATCATCAGATTTTCCAAGGTCAAAATGAAAGAAAGAATGTTAAAGGCAGCTAGAGAGAAAGGGTAGGTCACCTACAAAGAAATTCCCATCAGGCTCAGTGCAGACCACTCAGCTGAAACCCTACAAGCCAGAAGAGATTGGGGTTTACATTCAACACTCTTAAAGAAAAAAAAAAATTCTATCAAAAGTTTAATATCCAGCCAAACTAAGATTCTTAAGTGAAGGAGAAATAAGATCCTTTTCAGATAAGCAAATGTTGAAGGACTTCATTACCAACAGACCTGACTTATAAGAGATCTTGAAAGGAGCAGTAAATATAGAAAGAAAAGACCACTACCTGATATTAATAATACAAACACACACTTGAACACATAGAGCAATGTCACTGTAAAACAACCATATAAACAAGCCAAACTAATAACCAGCTAACAGCACAATGGCAAGATTAAATCTGCAAATATCAAGACTATCCTTAAATGTAAATGAGCTAAATGCCCTCACTTAACAGGCACAGAGTAGCAAGCTGGATGAAAAACCAAGACCCAGTGATATGCTGTCTTCAAGAGATCCGGCTCATACAAAATGACACACAAAGGCTCAAAATAAAAAGATGGAGAAAAATCTACTAAGCAAATAGAAAACAGACAAAGAAGGGATTGCAATCCTAATTTCAGTCAAAACAGGTTTCAAACCAACGAAGTTGAAAAAAAAAAAAGACAAGGAAGGGCATCACATAATAGTAAAGGGTTCAAATGAAGCAGAAGACCTAACTATTCTAAATATATGTGCAACCAACACAGAAGCAGCCAGATTCATAAACCAAGTTCTTAGAGACCTACAAAGGGACACAGACTCCCACAAAATAATAGTGGGAGACTTCACCATTCCACTGACAATATTAGACAGGTCATCAAGGCAGAAAATTAACAGATATTCAGGACCTAAACTCAGCATTGGAACAAATGGATCTGATAGACCTTTAGAGAAGTCTCCACCCAAAAACAACAGAATATATATTTCTTTCATTGCCACATAGCACATACTGTAAAATTGACCACATAATTAGGCATAAAACAACCCTCAACAAATGTGAAAGAACCAAAATTACACCAAACACACTCTCAGATCATAGCAAAATAAAAAAGGAAGTCAACACAATGAAAATCACTCAAAACTATACAATTACATTGAAATTAAACAACATGCTCCTGAATGACATTTAGGTAGATAATGAAATTAAGGCAGAAATCAAGAAGTTCTTTGAAAATAATGAGAACAAAGATACAACATACCAGAATTTCTGGGACACAGCTAAGCCAGTGTTAAGAGGGAAACTCACACATTAAAATGCCCATATCAAAAAGTTAGAAATATCTCAAATTAACAACCTAAATTCACAATTGAAAGAATTAGAGACCCAAAAACATTTCAAACCCAAAGCTAGGATAAGACAAAAAAATAACAAAAATTAGAGCAAAACTGAAGGAAACTGAGACACAAAAAACCATTCAAAAGACCAATAAGGCCAAGACAGGTGAATCACAAGGTCAAGAGATCAAGACCATCCCAGCCAACACAGTGAAACTCATCTCTATTAAAAACACAAAAATTGGCCAGGTGCAGTGGCTCATGCCTATAATCCCAGCACTTTGGGAGGCCGAGGCAGGTGGATCACTTGAGGTCAGGAGTTCGAGACTAGCCTGACCAACATGGAGAAACCCTGTCTCCACTAAAAATACAGAATTAGCTGGGCGTGGTGGCACATGCCTGCAATCCCAGCTACTCAGGAAGCTGAGGCAGGAGAATCGCTTGAACCTGGGAGGTGGAGGTTGTGGTGAGCCAAGATTGCACCATTGCACTTCAGCCTGGGGGACAAGAATGAAACTCTGTCTCAAAAAAAAACAAAAAACAAAAAAAACAAAAAACAAAAAAAAACAAAAATTAGCTGGGTATGGTGATGTGTGCCTGTAGTCCCACCTACTCAGAAGGCTGAGGCAAGAGAATCACTTGAACCCGGGAGGTGGAGGTTGCAATGAGCCAAGATGGCACCACTGCATTCCAGCCTGGAGAGAAAATAAATAAATAAACAAATAAATAAATCCAAGAGTTGGTTTTTTGTAAAAATAAAATAGGCCACTAGCTAGACTAATTAAGAAAAAAAGAGAAAAGAGACAAACACAATTAGAAATGATGATGGGAATGTTACTACTGACCCCACAGAAATAAAAACAACCATCAGAAACTACTATGAGCAACTCTACAAACACAAACTAGAAAACCTAGAAGAAATGGATGAATTCCTGCACACATATATACTCCCAACACTGAGCCAGGGAGAAACTGACTCCCTGAACAGACCAATAATGAGTTCTGAAATTGAATCAGTAATAATAAATAGTCTAGCAACCAAAAAAAAAAAAAAAAGCCCAGGACCTGATTCACAGTCAAATTCTACCAGATGTAGGAAGAGCTAGTACCATTCCTACAGAAACTATTCCAAATAATTGAAGTGGAAGGATTTCTCCCCAACCCATTCTGAGGCCAGCATCATCTTGATACCAAAACCTGGCAGAGAAACAACAAAAAAATGGCAGGCCAGGGCGCCCCACTGTCTGGGAAGTAAGGAGTGCCCCTGCCCAGCTGCCGCCCTGTCTGGGAAATGAGGAGCACCTCTGCCTGGCCACCGCATAGCACCATCTGGTAAGTGAGGAGTGTTTCTCCCTGGCTGCCCCAACATCTGGGAAGTGCAGAGCGCCCCTGCCCTGCCACCCACCATCTGGGAAGTGAGGAGCGCCTCTGCCCTGCCCCCTCCCACTCTGGGAAGTGAGGTGCACCTCTGCCCAGCCGCCCCACTGTCTGGGAAGTGAGGAGCCCCTCTGCCCGGCTGCTTTGCAACCCTCCAAGTGTGAAGTGGCGTGATGTGATCTTTCTGCCCTCCCCAAGTTTGCATTTTTGACATTAAAGTTTACTTTTAAATTAAAAATATATATATATATATCAGGCCAATATCCTTGATGAACATGAATGCAAAAATCCTCAACAAAATACTTGCAAACTGAATCCAGCAGCACATCAAAAAGCTAATCCACCATGATTAGCTAGGCTCATCCTTAGGATGTTAGGGTGGTTCAACATACAAAAAGCAATAAATGTCATTCATCAAATAAACAGAACTAAAGACAAAAACCAAATGATTGTCTTAGAAAATACCGAAAAGGCTGAGATATGAAATCAACTTAGGCGTCGAACAACAGATAAATGGGATTTGTATTTTTTTTTTGTAAATCCTATTATACTCCTGTTTTTCTAACTAGTTTTCTTCTTTTTTTATTATTATACGTTAAGTTCTGGGATACATGTGCAGAACATCTGGGTTTCTTACATAAGTACACATGTGCCATGGTGGTTTGATGCACCCATCAATCCATAATCTACATTAGGTATTTCTCCTAATGCTATCCCTCCCCTTGCCCTCCACCCCTCAACAGCCCCTGGTGTGTGATGTTCTCCTCAGTGTGCCCATATGTTATCATTGTTCAACTCCCACTTCTGAGTGAGAACATCTAGTGTTTGGTTTTCTGTTCCTGTATTAGTTTGCTGAGAATGATGATTTCATCCATGTTTCTACAAAGGGCATCTCTTTCATGGCTGCATAGTATTCCATGGTGTAATTGTGTCACATTTTCTTTATCTAGTCTATCCTTGATGGGCATTTGGGTTCATTCCAAGTCTTTGCTATTGTAAATAGTGCCACAGTAAACATATGTGAGCATGTCTTTATAGTAAAATGATTTCTAATCCTTTGGGTATATTCCCAGTAATGGGATTGCTGGTATTTCTAGTTCTAGATCCTTGAGGAATCACCACACTGTTTTCCACAATGGTTGAACTAATGTACACTCCCAGCAACAGTGTAAAAGCATTCCTATTTCTCCACATCCTCTCCAGCATCTGTTGCTTCCTGACTTTTTAATGATCATCATTCTAACTGGCGTGAGATGGTATCTCATTGTGGTTTTGATTTGCATTTCTCTAATGACCAGTGATGATGAGCTTTTTTTCATATGTTTGTTGGCTGCAATTAAATGTCTTCTTTTGAGCAGGTTCTGTTCAAATCCTTTGCCCACTTTTTGATGGAGTTTTTTGTTTTTCCTTGTAAATTTGTTTAAGTTCCTTGTAGATTCTGGATATTAGCCCTTTATCAGATGGACAGATTGCAAAAATTTTCTCCCATTCTGTAGGTTGCCTGTTCACTCTGATGATGTTTCTTTTGCTGTGCAGAAACTCTTTAGTTTAATTAAATCCCATTTGTCAATTTTGGCTTTTGTTGCCATTGCTTTTATTGTTTTACTCATGAAGTCTTTGCCCATGCCTATGTCCTGAATGGTATTGCCTAGGTTTTCTTCTAGGGTTTTTATGGTTTTAAGTGTTACGTTTAAATCTTTAATCCATCTTGAGTTAATTTTTGTATAAGGTGTAAGGAAGTGATCCAGTTTCAGTTTTCTGCATCTAGCTAGACAGTTTTCCCAATACCATTTATTAAATAGGGAATCCTTTCCCCATTGCTTGTTTTGTCAGGTTTGTCAAAGTTCAGATGGTTGTAGATGTGTAGTGCTATATCTGAGGTCTCTGTTCTGTTCCATTGGTCTATATATGTGTTTTGGCACCAGCACCATGCTGTTTTGGTTACTGTAGACTTGTAGTATAGTTTGAAGTCAGGTAGTGTGATGCCTCCAGCTTTGTTCTTTTTGCTTAGGATTGTCTTGGCTATACAGGCTCTTTTTTGGTTCCATATGAAATTTAAAGTACTTTTTTCCATTTCTGTGAAGAAAGTCAGTGGTAGCTTGATGGGAATAGCATTGAATCTATAAATTACTTGGGCAGTATGGCCATTTTCACACTATTGATTCCTCCTATTCATGAGCATGGAATGTTTGTGTGTGTGTGTGTGTGTCCTCTTATTTCCTCGAGCAGTGGTTTGTAGTTCTTGAAGAGGTCCTTCACATCCCTTGTGTATTCCTAGGCACTTAATTCTCTTTCTAGCAATTGTGAATGGAGTTCACTTTTGATTTGGCTCTCTCTCTATTACTGATGTATAGGAATGCTTGTGATTTTTGCACATTGATTTTGTATCCTGAGACTTTGCTGAAGTTGCTTATCAGCTTAAGGAGATTTGGGGCTCAGACTATGGAGTTTTCTAAATATATAATCATGTCATCTGTGAACAGAGGTAATTTGACTTCCTCTTTTTCCTATTTGAATACTCTTTATTTCTTTCTCTTGCCTGATTTCCCTGGCCAGAACTTCCAATACTATGTCAAATAGGAGTGGTGAAAGAGGGCATCCTTGTCTTGTGCCGGTTTCCAAAGGGAATGCTTCCAGCTTTTGCTCATTCAGTATGATATTGGCTATGGGTCTGTCACAAATAATTCTTATATTTTGAGATACGTTCCATTAATACCTAGTTTATTGAGTGTTTTTAGCATGGAGGGGTGTTGAATTTTATCTAAGGCTTTTGTTGCATCTATTAAGATAATCACGTGGTTCTGTTTATGTGGTGGATTATATTCATTGATTTGCAGATGTTGAACCACCCTTGCATCTTGGGGATGAAGCTGACTTGATGGTGGTGCATAAGCTTTTTGATGTGCTGCTGGATTCGGTTTGCAAGTATTTTGTTGAGTATTTTCACATCAATGTTCATCAGGGATATTGGCCTGAAATTTTTCTTTTTTTGTTTTTTTTTTTGTTTGTTTTTGGGTTTTTTTGGTACTATACCTTAAGTTCTGGGGTATATGTGCAGAACATGCAGGTTTGTTACATAGGTATATGTGCAGAACGTGCAGGTTTGTTACATAGGTATACACGTGCCATGGTAGTCTGCTGTACCCATCAACCTGTCATCTACATTAGGTATTTCACCTAATGCTATCACTCCCATAGCCTCCCAACCCCTGACAGGCCCTGATGCATGGTGTTCGCATCCCTGTGCCCGTGTGTTCTCATTGTTCAACTCCCACTTATGAGTGAGAACATGTGGTGCTTGGTTTTCTGTTCTTGTGTTAGTTTGCTGAGAGTGATGGTTTCCAGCTTCATCCATGCATCCATGTCCCTGCAAAATACATGAACTCATCCTTTTTTAGGGCTGCATAGTATTCCATGGTGTATATGTGCCACATTTTCTTTATCCAGTCTATCATTGCTGGGCATTTGTGTTGGTTCCAAGTCTTTGCTATTGTGAACAGTGCCACAATAAACATGCATGTGCATGTGTCTTTATAATAGAATGATTTATAATCCTTTGGGTATATACCCAGTAATGGGATCACTGGGTCAAATGGTAGTTCTAGATCCTTCAGGAATCACCACACTGTCTTTCACAATGATTGAACTAATTTACCACTTTTTTTGTTGTTGTTGTTGTGTCTCTCCCAAGTTTTTGTATCAGGATAATGCTGGCTTCATAACCTGAGTTACGGAGGGGTCCCTCTTTTTCTATTGTTTGGAATAGTTTTAGAATGAATGGTACCAGCTCCTCTTTGTACCTCTGGCAGAATTTGGCTGTGAATCCATCTGGTCCTGGCCTTTTTTTTTTTTTTTTTTTTTTTTTTTTTTTTTTTTTTTTGGTTGGCAGGGTATTAATTACTGCCTCAATTTCAAAACTTGTTATTGGTCTATTCAGGGATTTGACTTCTTCCTGGTTTAGTGTTGGGAGGGTGTATTTGTCCAGGAATTTATCCATTTCTTCTAAATTTTCTAGTTTGTATATAGATGTTTATAGTATTCTCTGATGGTAGTTTGTACTTCTGTGGGCTTAATGGTGATATCCCCTTTATTTTTTTTATTGTGTCTATTTGACTCTTCTCTCTTTTCTTCTTTATTAGTCTAGCTAGCAGTCTATCTATTTTGTTAATATTTAAAAAAAAAAAAAAACAAAAAACAAAAAACAGCTCCAGGATTCATTGATTTTTTGAAGGGTTTTTTGTGTCTCTATCTCCTTCAGCCCTGCTCTGATCTTAGTTATTTATTGTCTTCTGCTAGCTTTTGAATTTGTTTACCTTTCTTCTCTAGTTCTTTTAAGTGTGATGTTAGGGTGTCAATTTTAGATCTTTCCCACTTTCTCATGTGGATATTTAGTGGTATAAATTTCCCTCTAAACACTGCTTTAGCTGTGTCCCAGAGATTCTGGTACATTGTGTCTTTGTTCTCATTGGTTTCAAGGAACTTATTTATTGCTGCCTTAATTTTGGTAATTACTCAGTAGTCATTCAGAAGCAGGTTGTTCAGTTTCCCTGTAGTTGTGTGGTTTTGAGTTAGTTTCTTAATCCTGAGTTCTAATTTATTGTACTGTGGTCTGAGAAACTGTTATGATGTTCATTCTTTTGCTGAGGAGTGTTTTACTTCAAATTATGTGGTCAATTTTAGAATAAGTGCTATGTGGTGCTGAAAAGAATGTATATTCTGTTGGTTTGGGGTGGAGAGTTCTGTAGATGTCTATTAGGTCTGCTTGGTCCAGAGCTGAGTTCAAGTCCTGAATATTAATTTTGTTAATTTTCTGTCCTGTCCTATTGATCTGTCTACTATTGACAGGGGGGTGTTAAAGTCTCCCACTATTGTTGTGTGGGAGTCTAAGTCTCTTTGTAGGTCTCTAAGATCTTTCTTTATGAATCTGGGTGCTCCTGTGTTGGATGCATATATATTTAGGCTAGTTAGTTCTTCTTGTTTCATTGATCCCTTTACCATTATGTAATGACCTTCTTTGTCTTTTTTTATCTTTGTTGGTTTAAAATCTGTTTTATCAGAGACTAGGATTGCAACCCTTGCTTTTTTTTTTTTTCTTTTGCTTTACATTTACTTGGTAAATATTCCTCCATCCCTTTATTTTGAGCCTATGTGTGTCTGCACATGAGATGGTTCTCCTGAATACAGCACACTAATGGCTCTTGACTCTTTATCCAATTTGCCAGTCTGTGTCTTTTATTTGGGGCATTTAGCCCATTTACATTTAAGGTTAATATTTTTATATGTGAATTTGATCCTGTCATTATGATGTAAGCTGGTTGTTTTCCCCATTCATTGATGCTGTTTCTTCATAGTGTCAATGGTCTTTACATTTTGGTATGTTTTTGTAGTGACTGGTACCTGTTTTTCCTTTCCATATTTAATGCTTCCTTCAGGAGCTCGCATAAGGCAGGCCTGGTGGTGACAAAATCTCTCTGCATTTGCTTGTCTGTAAAGGATTTTATTTCTCCTTCACAAATGAAGTTTAATTTGACTGGATATGAAATTCTCTGTTGAAAATTGTTTTCCTTAAGTATGTTAAATATTGACCTCCACTCTCTTCTGGCTTGTAGGGTTTCTGCAGAGAGATCC
Organism: Macaca nemestrina; assembly: GCF_043159975.1. NCBI lineage: Eukaryota > Metazoa > Chordata > Mammalia > Primates > Cercopithecidae > Macaca > Macaca nemestrina. The sequence continues at coordinate 28,276,436 of NC_092126.1, read as the reverse complement.
ACTGTTAGTCTGATGGGCTTCCCTTTGTGGGTAACCCACCCTTTCTCTCTGGCTGCCCTTAACATTTTTTCCTTCATTTTAACCTTGGTGAATCTGACAACTATGTGTCTTGGAGTTGCTTTTCTCGAGGAGTATCTTTGTAGTGTTCTCTGCATTTCCTGAATTTGAATGTTGACCAGTCTTGCTAGGTTGGGGAAGTTTCTGAAGTATGTTTTCTAGCTTGGTTCCATTCTCCCTGTCACTTTCAAGTTCATCAATCAAACGTAGGTTTGGTCTTTTCACATAGTCCCATATTTCTTGGAGGCTTTGTTTTTTCCTTTTTATTCTTTTTTCTCTAATGTTTTCTTCATGCTTTATTTCACTAAGTTGATCTTCAATCTCTGATATCCTTTCTTCTGCTTGATGGATTCGGCTATTGATACTTGTGTGTGTTTCACGAAGTTTTCGTGCTGTGTTTTTCAGCTCCATCAGGTCATTTATGTTCCTCTGTAAACTGGTTATTCTAGTTAGAAGTTCCTGTTACTTTTTATCAAGGTTCTTAGCTTCTTTGCATTGGGTTAAAACATGCTCCTTTAGCTCAGAGGATTTTATTATTACCCACCTCTGAAGCCTACTTCTGTCAATTCGTCAAACTCCTTCTCCATCCAATTTTGTTCCGTTGCTGGTGAGGAGATGATATCCTTTGGAGGAGAAGAGGCATTCTGGTTTTTTGAATTTTCGGCCTTTTTGTGCTGGTTTTTCCTCATCTTCATGGATTTATCTACCTTTGGTCTTTGATGTTGGTCACCTTCAGATGGGGTATTTGCGTGGTTGCTTTTTTTGTTGTTAATGTTGATGCTATTATTTCTGTTTGTTAGTTTTCCTTGTAACAGTCAGGGCCCTCTTCTGCAGGTCTGCTGGAGTTCTCTGGAGGTCCACTCCAGACCCTGTTTGCCTGAGTATCACCAGCAGAAGCTGCAGAACAGCAAAGATTTCTGCCTGCTCCTTCCTCTGGAAGGTTTGTCCCAGATGAGCACCCGCCAGATGCCAGCTGGAGCTCTCCTGTATGAGCTGTCTGTCGACCCATACTGGGAGGTGTCTCCCTGTCAGGAGGCACGGGGGTCAGGGACCTATTTGAGGAGGCAGTCTGTCCCTTAGCAGAGCTCGAGCACTGTGTTGGAAGATCCACTGCTCTCTTCGGAATTGGCAGGCAGGAACATTTAAGTCAGCTAAATCTGCACCACAGCCACCCTTTCATCCAGGTGCTCTGTCCCAGGGAGATGGGAGTTTTATCTATAAGCCCCTGACTCTGGTTGCTGCCTTTCTTTTAGAGATGCTCTGCCCAGAGAGGAGGAATCTAGAGCAAATGGATTTTTTAAAGTGGTATATAATACACACACACAATTGTGTATAATACACACACACAATTGTGTATAATACACAAATGTGTATAATACACACACACAATTGAATACTATTCCACCATTAAAAAAGAATAAAATCCTGTCATTCATGGCAATATGGATGGAACTGGAGGATATTATGTTAAGTCAAGTAAGCCAGAATTACTAAGACAGATGGGCCTATAAAGTAATAATAAGGCCAGACACAATGGCTCATATCTGTAATCCCAGCATTTTCAGACATCAAAGTGGGAGGATCACTTGAACCCAGGAGTTTGAGACCAGCCTGGGCAACACAGGGAGACCCTGTCTCTACAAAAGACAGGGTGGCCAGGCCTGGTGGTGCATACCTATAGTCCTATCTACTACTCAGGAGGCTAAAGTATGAGGATTGCTTAAACCCAGGAGGTTGAGGCTATAGTGAGCTGTAATCACACCACTGTACTCCAGCCTAAGTGACAGAGTGAGGTCCTGTCTTAAATAATAATAATAATCATCATCATCATTATCATCATCACCATCATCATTATCATCTAGGAACAGAAAATTGAACACTGTGGATTTTTACTTATGTATGGAAGCTTAAAATGGTTGATTTCATATAAGTTAAAAGTAGAACAGAGGATACTAAAGTTTGGGAAGAGTAGGGAGAAGGGAGGGATAGGGAGAGGTTTTTTAGGGATCTAATTACAGTGAGATAGGAGGAATAAGTGTCAGTATTCTATTCCACTGTATTACTATAGGTAACAATACATTACTATGTAGTTTCAAATAGCTACAAGTACAACATTGTACATTGCCAAAACAAAGAAATGATAAATGTTTGAAATGATAAATATGCTAATTACTCTGATCTGATTACTGTACATTATATGTATTGAAATATCACTATGTTTCCCATGAATATGTACAATGGTTGTCAATGAAAAAAATTAAAATATTACATGAATAAATAAAATGTTCTTTAATATTATAAAATATAATATAAATGAATGTTCTTTAGTAAATACAATGTTATTTAATATTCTTTTAAAAACTGGAAGCAACAAAGATAGCCTTCAATAGGTGAAAATGTGGTACATCCAGACAATGGAATGTTATCATCAATAAAAAGAAATGAACAAAAAAGCTGGCTGGGTGCAGTGGCTCATGCCTGTAATTCTAGCACACTGGGAGGCCAAGGTGGGTGGATCACCTGAAGTCAGGAGTTTGAGACCAATGTGGTCAACATAGTGAAACCCTGTCTCTACTAAAAATACAATAATCAGCTGACTGGGTGGCGGGTGCTGTAATCTCAGCTACTCAGGAGGCTAAGGCAGGAGAATCACTTGAACCTGGGAGGTGGAGGTTGCAGTAAGCCAAGACTGCATTTCAACCTGGGTGACAGAGTGAGACTCTGTCTCAAAAAAAATTAAAAAATAATGCGGGATATGGATGAAAAATCTCCAGAGAAATAGATATTATAAATAGAAAACAATCACAACTTCTGTAAATGAAAGACACACTTAGAGAAAGGCAAAATATACTGGAAAGTTTCAATAATAGAAGCCAACAAACAGAAGAAAGAACTTCAGAGCTCAAAGACATGGCTTTCAAATTAATCCAATCTGACAAAGCCAAAAAAAAGAAATTAAAAAAAAATGAGTGAAGCCTCTAAGAAGTGTGGAATTATGTTAAACAACTAAACCTAAGAATAATTGGTGTTCCTGAGGAAGAAGAGAAATCTTAAAGTTTGGTAAATGTCTTTGAGGGAATAATCAAGGAAACCTTCCCTGGCCTTGCTACAGATCTAGACATCCAAATACAAGAAGTTCAAAGAACACCTGGGAAATTCATCACAAAAAGATCATCACCTAGGTACGTAGTCATCAGGTTATCTAAGGTAAACATGAAAGAGAGAGTCTTAGAGCTGTGAGGCAAAAGCATCAGGTACCCTATAAAGGGAAACCTATCAGATTAACAGTAGATTTCTCAGCAGAAACCCTACAAACTAGAAGGAATTGGCGTTCTATCTTTAACCACCTTAAACAAAATAATTATTAGCCAATAATGTTGTATCCAGCAAAACTAAGCTTCATAAATAAAAGAGGAATAAAGTCTTTTTCAGAAAAACAAATGCTGAGAGAATTCACCACTACCAAAGTCAGCACTACAAGAAATGCTAAAAGAAGTTCCAAATCTTGAAAGAAAAGTTCAAAACACACCAAAATAAAACTACCTTAAAGCATAAATCTCACAGGGCCTATAAAACAATAACACAATGGAAAAAGAAAAACAAAATGTTCAGGCAACAACTAGCATGATGAATAGAAGAGCATCTCAAATCTCAATACTAACATTGAATGGAAATGGCTTAAATGCTCCACTTAAAAGGTATAGAATGGCAAAATGGATAAGAATTCACCAACCAAGTGTCTGCTTTCTTCAAGAGACTCACCTGACACATGACTCACATAAATGTAAGAGAAAGGGGAGGAAAAGATATTCCATGCAAATGGACACCAAAAGTGAGAAGGAGTAGCTAGTCAATGTAAGACAAAACAGACTTCAAAGCAATAATAGTTAAAAAACAAAACATTAAAATTAAAAATTAAAAAGCAACAACAGTTAAAAAGACAAATATAATGATAAAAGGACTAGACCAACAGGAAAATATCACAATCTTTCACCTAACACTAGAGCTCCCAAATTAATAAAACACATATGCATCTAACACTGGAGCTCCCAAATTTGTAAAGCAATTACTACTAGGCCTAAGAAATAAGATAGACAGCAGCACAATAATAGTGGGGGGACTTCAATGCTCCACTGACAACACTAGACAGGTCATAAAGACAGAAAGTCAACAAAGAACCAATGGACTTAACAGTTATTTACAGAATACTTTACCCAACAACTGCAGAATGTACATTCTATTCATCAGCACATGGAATATTCTCCAAGATAGATGATATAATAGGCCACAGAACAAACCTTAATAAATTTAAGAAAATCAGAATTATATCAAGTACTCCCTCAGACCCCAGTGGAATAAAACTGGAAATCAACTTCAGAAGGAACCCTCAATATCATGCAAATACATGGAAATTAAATGATCTGTTCCTGAATGATCTTTGGGTCAGCAATGAAATCAAGATGAAAATTTAAAAATTATTCAAACTGAATGATAGTAGTGACACAACCTATCAAAACCTCTGGGATACAGCAAAGCAGTGCTAAGAGGAAAGTTCATAGCATTAAACGCCTACATCAAAAAGTCTGAAAGAGCACAAATTGACAATCTAAAGTCACACCTCAAGGAACTAGAGAAACAAGGTCAAACCAAACCCAAACCCAGCAGAAGAAAATAAATAAAGATCAAAGCAGAAATAAATAAAATTGAAACAAAACAAACAATACAAAAGATAAATGAAATGAAAACCTTCTTCCTTGAAAAGATAAATAAAACTGATAGACCATTAGCGACATTAACCAAGAAAAGAAGAGAGAAGATCCAAATAAGCTTTATTAGAAATGAAACTGGAGATACTACAACTGATACCACAGAAACACAAAAGATCATTCAAAGCTGCTATGAATACCTTTATGCACACAAACTAGAAAACCTAAAGGTGCTGGATAAATTCCTGGAAATATACAACCCTCCTAGATTAAGCCAAGAAGAAATAGAAACTCTCAACAGACCAATAACCAGCAGTGAGATTGAAATGGTAATAAATAAAAAAATTTATGTGCCTGTTGGCTCATCATCACTGGCCATCAGAGAAATGCAAATCAAAACCACAATGAGATACCATCTCATACCAGTTAGAATGGCAATCATTAAAAAGTCAGGAAACAACAGGTGCTGGACAGGATGTGGAGAAATAGGAACACTTTTACACTGTTGGTGGGATTGTAAACTAGTTTAACAATTATGGAAAACAGTATGGCGATTCCTCAAGGATCTAGAACTAGATGTACCATATGACCCAGCCATCCCATTACTGGGTATATACCCAAAGGATTATAAATCATGCTGCTATAAAGACACATGCACATGTATGTTCATTGTGGCACTATTCACAATAGCAAAGACTTGGAATCAACCCAAATGTCCATCAGTGACAGACTGGATTAAGAAAATGTGGCACATATACACCATGGAATACTATGCAGCCATTAAAAAGGATGAGTTTGTGTCCTTTGTAGGGACATGGATGCAGCTGGAAACCATCATTCTCAGCAAACTATTGCAAGAACAGAAAACCAAACACCGCATGTTCTCACTCATAGGTGGGAACTGAACAATGAGATCACTTGGACTCAGGAAGGGGAACATCACACACTGGGGCCTATTATGGGGGTGGGGGGGAGGGATTGCATTGGGAGTTATACCTGATGTAAATGACGAGTTGATGGGTGCTGACGAGTTGATGGCTGCAGCACACCAACATGGCACAAGTACACATATGTAACAAACCTGCACATTATGCACATGTACCCTAGAACTTAAAGTATAATTTAAAAAATTGATTGATTAATTAATTTAAAAATAAAAAAATTTTTTTTAAAAACTGCCAACAAAAGAAAGTCCAGGGCCAGATGGATTCACAGCTGAATTCAATCAGACAATAAAGGAAGAGTTGGTGCTACTGAAACTATTTCAAAAAATACAGGGAGAATCCTCCCTAAATCATTATATAAACCCATATTATCCTAATACCACAACCAGGAAAGGACATAACAACAAAAAGAACAAAACAAAACAAAACAAAAATTACAGACCAATATCCTTGATGAACTTAAATGCAAAAATCCTTAACAAAATACTAGCTAAACAAATCCAACAGCATATCAAAAAGATAAGTCACCATGATCAAATGGGTTTTATACCAGGGATGCAAGCATGGTTTAACGTACTCAAGTCAATAAATATGACACACCACATAAATAGAATTAAAACAAAAATTATGTGATCATCCCAACAGATGCAGAAAAAGCAGTTGACAAAATCCAGCATCCCTTTGTGATTAAAACCCTCAGCAAAATCAGCAGAGGGGGGCATACCCTAACGTAATAAAAGCCATCTATGACAAACCCACAGCCAATATTATGCTCAATGGGAAAAGCTGAAAGCATTCTCCCTGAGAAATGGAATAAAATAAGAATGCCAACTTTCACCACTTCTATTCAACATAGTAATGGAAGTCCTCACCAGAACAATCAGACAAGAGAAAAAAAAATAAAGGGCATCCACATCAGTAAAGAGGAAGTCAAACTGCTGCTGTTTGCCAATGATATGATTGTATACCTAGAAAACTCTCAAGACTCAAATTCAGTAAAGTTTCAGAATACAAAATTGATGTAATCAGTAGCACTGCTATACATCAACAGCAACCAAGTTGAGAATCAAATCAGGAACTTATCCCCTTTAACAATAGCTGCAAAAAAAAAAAAAAAAAAATACTTATGAATATACCTAACCAAGGAGGTGAAAGACCTCTAGAAGGAAAACTACAAACACTGCTGAAAGAAATCATAGATGGGTTTTTTAAGCAAATCAAACACATCCCATACTCATGGATGGGTAGAATTAATACTGTGAAAATGACCATACTGCCAAAAGCAATCTACAAAATATCATTATCATTCTCCACAGATCTAGAAAAAGTAACCCTAAAATTCATATGGAACCAAAAATGAGCCTGCATAGCCAAAGCAAGACTAAGCAAAAAGAACAACTCTGGAGGCATCACATTACCCGACTTCAAACTATACTGCAAGGCTATAGTCACCAAAACAGCATGGTGCTGGTATAAAAATAGGCACATAGACCAATGGAACAGAATAGAGAACCCAGAAATAAAACCAAATACTTACAGCCAACTGATCATCAACAAAGCAAGCAGAAATATAAAGTGGGGAAAGGACACCCTATTCAACAAATGGTGCTGGATACTTGGCAAGCCACATGTAGAAGAAGGAAACTGATACTCATCTCTCATCTTACACAAAAATTAACTCAAGATGAATCAAAGACTTAAATCTAAGACCTGAAACCATAAAAATTCTAGAAGATAACTTTGGAAAAACTCTTCTAGACCTTGGCTTAGGCAAAGACTTCAGGACCAAGAACCCAAAAGCAAATGCAACAAAAACAAAGATAAATAGATTGGACTTAATTAAACTAAAAAGCTTCTGCACAGAAAAAGAAATAAGCATCAGAGTAAACACACAACCCACAGAGTGGGAGAAAATATTCACAGACAATGTGTCTGACAAAAGACTAACATTCAGAATCTACAAAGAACTCAAATAAATTAGCAAGAAAAAAAAAAACCCTACAAAAATTGGGCAAAGGAAGTGAATAGACAATTCTCAAAAGAAGATATACAAATGGAAACATATGAAAAAGTGCTCAACATCACTAACTATCAGGGAAATGCAAATTAAAACCACAATGAGATATGACCTTACTCCTGCAAGAATAGCCATAAATAAAAAAATCAAAAAATAATAGATGTTGATGTGAATGTGGTAGAAAGGGAACACTTTTACACTGTGGGTGGGAATATAAACTAGTACAACCACTATGGAAAACAGTGTAGAGATTCCTTAAAGAACTAAAAGGAGAACTGCCATTTGATCCATCAATCCCATTACTGGGTATCCAACCAAAGAAAAAGAAGTCATTATATGAAAAAGACACTTGCACATGCATATGTATAGCAGCACAATTCACAATAGCAAAAATATGAAACCAACCTAAATGCCCAGTAACCAACAAGTGAATGAAGAAAATGTGATATACATACACCATGGAGTACTACTCAGCCATAAAAAGAAACAAACTAATGGCATTTGCAGCAACCTGGATTAAGTTGGAGACCCTTATTCTAAGTGAAGTAACTCAGAAATGGAAAAGCAAACATCATATGTTCTCACATATAAGTGGGAGCTAAGCTATAAGGATGCAAAGGCATAAGAATTATATAATGGATTTGGGGGACTTGGATGGAAGAGTGGGAGATAAAATCTCAAAATCTCAAAAATCACCACTAGAGAATTTATCCATGTAACCAAAAACCACCCGTTTCCCAAAAACTATTAAAATAAAAAAAAATTTAAACCTAAATTTAAAATATACAATTCTGAGATAACCCATTTGCTTTTGGGTTCTTGGTCAAGAGGTCTTTTCCTAAAGTGACAAGATTTCTGAAGAGGTAAGAGTGGATTGATTTAGAACACAGCTTCTCTATCTCCTTCCCCACATAGGAAAGGAGAAAATTCCTCTGTGACATACAGGAGGGAGCAAGGGTTGGCCTGGAGCAGATAAATTTGTATGGCGGATCCCAGGATTTGAAGGTGTTTCCATTTGATGATTTCCATTTTCATCATCATGTAGGATACAAGATCCTTCAGAGAGTGGATTAAGGAGATTGGTTGGGAAAGGAGTTTTAAGTATATGGTAAAGCTGTTGTTGCTTCTGAGGTAATGGGAGACAGATGAACTAGGACAAATAGGGTAGATAATAGTATTATGTTGTGTCATCTCCAGGCCTAAATTTATGTACTTTTCCCCCTCTGAAATTTTTTCCTCTGACTCCTCCCAACCACTCGTTCTCAGGATTGACTGCCTTCTCCATTTGATTTTTCTCCCCTAACCCCAATTACTGTCCTGAATCTGATAAAGTGGTGCACCCATTGAGTTAACAAATCAATCCATCACTCTATAAAGGTCATCCATTTGTTATTTAAATAAAACTTTTTTTTAAAAAAAGGAAATGTAAATAAAGTACAGACTTTTGTTAATAATAATATTTCAATATTGGTTTATTAATTGTAACCAATGTACTTTACTAAAGTAAGAAGTTAGTAATTGGGGAAACTAGGTGTGGAGCACTATTTTCTGTAAACCTAAAACTGTTCTAAAATTAAAAGTTTATTTTTTAAAACAAAGTGAATACTACCAAAAGAGAGCGTAGGAGAGAACACATGTGCACACACCTGGAGTGTAAATAGAAAAACATCTATATAAACTATGAGTATTGTATTAGTCCATTTTCATGCTGCTGATAGACATACCCGAGACTGAGAAGAAAAAGAGGTTTAATTGGACTTATAGTTCCACATCGCTGAGGAATCCTCAGAATCATGGCAGGAGACAAAAGGCACTTGTTACACTGTGGTGGCAAGAGAAAAATGAGGAAGAAGCAAAAGCAGAAACCCCTGATAAACCCATCAGATCTCATAAGATGTATTCACTATCATGAAAATAACACAGAAAAGACTGTCCCGCATGATTTAATTACCTCCCCCTAGGTCCCTCCCACAACATGTGGAAATTTTGGGAGATACAATTCAAGATGAGATTTGGGTGGGAACACAGCCAAGCCATATCATTCTGCCCCGGCCCCTCCAAATCTCATGTCCTCACATTTCAAAACCCATCATGCCTTCCCAACAGTCTCCCAAAGTCTTAACTCATTTCAGCATTAACCCAAAAGTCCACAGTCCAAAGTCTCATCTGAGACAAGGCAAGTTCCTTTCACCTGTGAGTCTGTAAAATCAAAAGCAAGCTAGTTACTTCCTCCTAGATACAATGGGGGTACCGGTATTGGATAAATACAACTGCTCCAAATGGGAGAAATTGGGCAAAACAAAGGAGTTATAGAGTCCATACAAGTCTGAAATCCAGCAGGGTAGTCAAATTTTAAAGCTCCAAAATGATCTCCTTTGACTCCATGTCTCACATCCAGGTCATGCTAATGCAAGAGGTGAGTTCTCATGGTCTTGGGCAGCTCTGCCTCTGTGGCTTTGCAGGGTACAGCCCCTCCCTCCCAGCTGCTTTCACAGGCTGGCATTGAGTGTCTGTGTCAGTAGACCTACCATTCTGGGGTCTGGAGGACGGTGACCCTCTTCTCAGCGCTCCACTAGACAGTGTCCAGTAGGGACTCTGTGTGGGGGCTCCAACCCCACAGTTCCCTTCCACACTACCCTAGCAGAGGTTCTCCATGAGGGCCCCGCCCCTGCAGCAAACTTTTGCCTGGGCATCCATGCATTTCCATGAATATTCTGAAATCTAGGTGGAGGTTCCCAAACCTCAATTCTTGACTTCTGTGTACCCGCAGGCTCAACACCACATGGAAGCTGCCAAAGCTTGAGGCTTCCACCCTCTGAAGCCACAGTCGGGGCTGTATGTTGGCCCCTCCCAGTCATGGCTGGAGAAGCTGGGATACAGGGCACCAAGTCCCTAGGCTGCACACAGCATGGGGACCTTGGGCCCGGCTCACAAAACCAATTTTCTTCCAGGCATCCAGGCCTGTGATGGGAGAGGCTGCTGTGAAGGTCTCTCATATGCCTGGTAATATTTTCTCCATGATCTTGAGGATTAACATTAGGCTCCTTGAAATAGGAACGCTTTTACACTGTTGGTGGGACTGTAAACTAGTTCAACCATTGTGGAAGACAGTGTGGCAATTCCTCAAGGATCTAGAACTAGAAATACCATTTGACCCAGCCATCCCATTACTGGGCCATATACCTGAAGGATTATAAATCATGCTGCTATAAAGACACATGCACACGTATGTTTATTGCAGGACTATTCACAATAGCAAAGACTTGGAACCAACCCAAATGTCCATCAATGACAGACTGGATTAAGAAAATGTGGCACATATACACCATGGAATACTATGCAGCCATAAAAAAGGATGAGTTCGTGTCCTTTGTAGGGACATGGATGAAGCTGGAAACCATCATTCTCAGCAAACTATCACAAGGACAGAAAACCAAACACTGCATGTTCTCACTCATAGGTGAGAATTGAACAATGAGAACACTTGGACACAGGGTGGGGAACATCACACATGGGGGACTGTAGTGGGGTGGGGGGAGTAAGGAGGGATAGCATTAGGAGATATACCTAATGTAAATGACGAGTTAATGGGTGCAGCACACCAACATGGCACATGTATACATATGTAACAAACCTGCACATTGTGCACACGTACCCTAGAACTTAAAACATAAGGAGAAGGAGAAGGAGGAGGAGGAGAAGGAGAAGAAAAAGAAGAAAAAGAAGAGGAGGAGGAGGAGGAGAAGAGGAAAAATATTAGGCTCCTTGCTACTTACACAAATTTCTGCAGCCCGCTTGAATTTCTCCCCAGAAAATGGGATTTTCTTCTCTATCGCACAGACAGGCTGCACAGTTTCTGGGCTTTTATGCACTGCTTTCCTTATAAAACTAATGCTTTTAACACACCCAAGTCACCTCTTGAATGTTTTGCTGCTTAGAAATTTCTTCCACCAGATACCCTAAATCGTCTTTCTCAAGTTCAAATTTCCACAAATCTCTAGGGCAGGGGCAAAATGCCGCCAATCTCTTTGCTAAAACTTAACAAGAGTCATCTTTACTCCAGTTCCCAACAAGTTCCTTATCTCCATCTGAGACCACCTCAGCCTGAACCTTATTGTCCATATCACTATCAGCATTTTGGGCAAAGCCATTCAACAAGTCTCTAGGAAGTTCCACAGTTTCCCACATTTTCCTTTCTTCTTCTGAGCCCTCCAAACTGTTCCAACCTCTGCCTGTTACCCAGTTCCAAAGTCACTTCCACATTTTTGGGTATCTTTTCAGCAATGCTCCACTCTACTGGTACAAATATCTGTATTAGGGTTCTCTTGGAGGGACAGAACTAATAGAATAGATGAAAGATAGATAGATAGATAGATAGATAGATAGATAGATAGATAGATAATTAAGTATTAACTTACATGATCACAAGGTCCCACAACAAGCTGTCTGCAAGCTGAGGCGTCCGAGTCCCAAAACTGAAGAACTTGGAGTCCGATGTTCGAGCTCAGGAAACATCCAGCATGGGAGGAAGATGTAGGCTGGGAGGCTAGGCCCATCTCTCCTTTTCACGTTTTTCTGCCTGCTTTACATTTGCTGGCAGCTGATTTGATTTTACCCACCAGATTAAGGGTGGATCTGCCTTTCCCAGCCCACTGATCAAAGGATAATCTCTTTTGACAACACCTTCACAGACACACCCAGGATCAATACTTTGTATCCTTCAATCCAATCAAGTTGACTCTCACTATTAACCATCACAAGTGTGAATAATTGTGAGCTTAGTCACATAAATGTTACAAAGCTTAAAGCCTTGTCGGTCAAAGTGAGATCCCTGAGCAGCTGCATCATATCACCTGGAAGCTTTGGAAATGCATAATCTCAGACTCCACCCTGGACATACTGAATCAGAATCTGCCTTTTAACAAGATCTACAGGTGATTTATATGCACATTAAAATTTAAAACACACTAACTGAAAGGATATCAAATATAAATTTATTCATCCCCTATTGTCCCCAATTCACATTTCCTCCTAGCGAAATGTTTATATCTGTAAATCTTTTTTAAGTTTTTGCTATTCTTTTTCATTAATGGATGTGCTAGTCTATTTGTAAATCTCAGTAACTCAGATAGGTATATTTACTGCAGGAGTTGATTAGTTTACCACTGACCAAAAATTCTAATCACGAAAATATTTCTAACGGGGCAAACTACAGGCTGGATCTCTGGACAAAGAGAGCATTCTTAGTCAGTCTAAATTACTACTTCACCACCACCTAACAACTGACAGACTAGGTATGGGGAGTGCCTTTTTAAAAAGATAAGCGTTGTTAATCACTTCAGGGTATTAATGTGTATAATTTACTCCGAGAGAATAAAAAAGTCTTCTCCTCTGCTCAGGTGAAGGTGTGTTCACCTCTATATACAGAGTAGAAAATCTGGCAGAGTAATTACAGGTGGAATAAGAGCTATAAGCTCCAGATTACTCTCAGGAAACATTTCTTAGTCTAAACGCACTTTTTAATTAGTTCTTCCAATAGCATCATGCTAATTGGCTAATTTGGGAATGATATGAGACCCCATGTGCTTTAAAGAAAATCTGTTTGTTGATATATTTATTTGCAAGTGAGTCTGTCTTATTGCTGGCAGGACAGATATTATTAAAACAGAATCACCTGCTTATTTTAACCAGGTTTTTTTTTTTTTCATGAACACACATGAATTGGATTATCCCTAGGGTTTCAGGAGGAAGTATTAGCATTTTGAGTGATGGGAAATTGCCACTTAGCTGGGAAATAAATGAGCTTTAAATAGATCCCATTATTTTTTACAAGGTTATTACTGTAAATGTTTTATAATAGAAGAAATGCCTTTCAAGACTATCCTCATTGTTGGTTTATGACTGGGGTGTTAACCTCTAACTAGCCCAGCTCTTCACGTCAAGCCATGGTGAGCTTTCATAAGTGGTTATTACATAAAATAAAATTACCCTTTATTGGCCCATATAATATTTCCAACAAGTTCCTTGGTTAACCATGTTGTGAACAAAATGCATTAAGTTTATTTGCCTGAGCTAGGAAACAGTACTTTAAAACTTTTTATAGGTTCAATATATTCTACTATTAACGAGACTATCCTGAACACTATGGAAACCTAGTTTAGGTGAGAACATGGTGATATATTTGAATATTTATTTATATCTCACCTGAGTATTTCACACTGTTTTACTTGTTTCTCTGAGAGATGACACTTGATGATCCAAGCAAACCTCCTCTCTAGGTTACTAGTACTGTGTAAAATGCGCCTTTTCAGCCTAATTACTGCCACTAAATAATAATTTTAAAAAAGAAAGTGCATAAATCATCCTGGATTTTGCAAAGTGTTGTGGTAGACTTCTTCTTCCAGCTTAACATCCTCTTTTCAGCTGCTGCTATTCCACACAGTTGGCTAAGGTTCATCGCTAAGTTTGGAAATGCTAGGGTGCCCCCTACCGTTAAAATGGGAAATCACGTTTCTTAGACACACTATTCAAAGAACAAGATTCTCCCAAAAAGGATATTTAACCAAAGCACAGATAAGCAACAATTAGTCACACCCACGGATGGGTGGGTGGGTGGGTGGATGGATGGATGGATGGATGGATGGATGGATGGATGGATGGATGGGAGACAGAGGCAGATAGTAAATCTACCTAAGGATAAATTTGAAATTTTGGAGTTAGAAGCTACTTGAGTATTCACCTAGTCTAGAGATCTATCTATGGAGGATACGGTGACTGAATATCAGAGGGTCAAAAGTATATGTCTATATGCATTTTTCTAAAATAATAGTGTGTATAGCTTTCATCATTATTTCAAATGTATATATAACCTGGGTCATTATCTGCTATCTTCCCTGTCATTAGTTGACTCTAAATCTAATTTAAAAACTAATCATTAGTTAATTCTAAAACTAATAAAAGCAAAGTAACTAGAACAACCAAAATAATTCCAAATAAAGAACAAAGAGGATTCACACTGATTCTAAGACGTATTCTAAAGTTATAGTAATGAAGACAGTGTGGTATTGGTGAAAGTGTAAACACATAAATCAATAGAACAAAATAGTGAGTCTATAAATAGACTCATACAAATATAACCAATTGATTTATGGCCTAGGTACAAAGGCAATTAATTCAATGTAAGAATAACTGCTTCAAAAAATAGTGCTAACTCAACATTCACCAAAAAACTATGAGATTTTGAACTAAGCTAATCTTTCATAGAGAAGACACCATGACCTATTAATGAAAATAATGAAAAATTGGGCTTCATCAAAATTTAAAACTTCTATTCTTTGAAAGACACTGTTAAGAAAATAAAAATCCAAGCTAAAGACAGGAGAAAATATCTGCAAAGTGTATATCTGATAAATGACTTGTATCCAGAATACATAAATATTTCTCAAAACTCAGTAATAGGAAAATAACCAAGCCAATTTTAAAAATTGGCAAAATACTAAGATAGAAACTTTACCAAAGAAGACACATGCATGGCCAATAAGCTTATGAAAAGACATTCAACATCATTAGTCATTACAGAAATGCACATTAAAACTACTGTGTGCTATTATTGCATACCTATAGAATGACTTAAAACATTTTTTTAACTGACAATATGTGACAATACCACATGCTGGCAAGGATGTACTAGAACACTCATGAATTGCTGGTGAAAATGCAAAATGATGCAGCTGTTTTGGAAAACAGTCTTTTAATTTCTTATAAAGTTAACATATAGCCCAGCAATCCTACCTGATAGGTATTTTTTCAAGAGAAATGAAAAGTTATGGTCATACCAAACATATACATGAGAGTTCATAGCTGCTTTATTCAGAATTCCCCAAAACTTGAAACAACCCAAACGTCTTTAAATGGTAAGTAGATGAACAAATTGTAGTGTATCTATGCAGTGAAATACTACTCAGCAATAAAAAGAATGTATGTATGTATGTAACCCATGCAATCACATGATGTATCTTGAAAACATGTACTGAGTGAAAGAAGCCTGTCTCAAAAGGCTACACACTCCATGATTCCATTTATATGAGCTTCTTTTTAACGCAAAACAATAGAAACAGAAAACAGATCGTGGTTATGAGAGGCTGGAGTGGGGAAGAAGAGATATTTACTGCAAAAGAGCACAAGAGAATTTTAGAGAGTGATGGAACAGTCCTATATTTTGTTTGTGATGGTAGTTACACAATCCATATGCATTTGTCAACACTCATAGAATTGCACACTAAAAAGGGTCCTTTTTACTGTGTGTAGATGATACCTCAATAACCCTATAAAAAAATCAATACACAATTTTTAAATTTGTCACAACATCAAAAACATACCTAGGAATAAATCTAATGCAAGAGGTACAATATCTCAACATGGAAAACTAAAAAGCAATAAAGAAAAGCTAAATAAACGTATGCGTGTACCATATTTAGTGTTTGGAAGTCAAAACATTGAAAAAAAAAAAAAAAAGCCAACTTCCCCAAATTGATCTGTAGATTCAATGCAATCACAATAAAAATCCCAGCAGATTGTGTGCATGCTTAAAAAACAAATAGAATGAGAGTCTGTGCTTCAAGTCTGAAACAAGTGATAGAAATGCCATGATAGCAATAAGTCAATGGGAATTGTCAAATCTATCAAAATCAACAAAGGACAACCAATTAAGAAAAACAGGAATTACGGAGACGAGAAAAAAAAAACAAGAAGAGGTCAATACAATGCTTATATAAATAGATGGAGAAACACTATTACTTAGAAGTGGCTGAGATGAGCCGAGACCTAAACTAGGCACCTTGATTAATATTTACTAAGCTAAACGGGTGCTGGTTACTTATATATCCATTATCTCCATAACCATTGAAATAAACTTACAAGTTGAAAAGGCAGCCATTATCTCCATTTTATAAATACAAAAGACACAGTTTTGTAAGGTTAGATGTCTTTATAAGGTTGTAAGTGCAGTGAATGACAAATTTATTACTCACATCTAATGCTCTCAGTTTGCTTCTCAGGAGGGGTCCGATTGGTGATCTATAATTACTAAGCACTTTGCAGTTTGACTAAGTAAAATATGAGGGCTGAAAGACTGCATCATGCTAGGAACTACAACTTTTGCAAATGGGAATCAAGAAATCAGCATTACTTATATGATGTAATACAATTTGGGAAGGAGGTATCATAGCAAATAGAAAAAAAGTAAATGATGAATTAGAAATCACTGAAGCATGAAACTTGATTGAAATTACAGTTCTTCAGACTTTATTAACACAGCCAAAGGTAAGAAATGTACATGACAAGATGTTAATATTCTATGTGAAAAAGAAGTTGCTAGCATCATGCACCTTGCAACATCCTTAGCACCATGTTGAGACATACAACTTTTTTTTTTTTTAGTCTATGTGGTGCAATGCATCTGGTTTCACAGACCACTGGCTTTTTGCTGAGCCGCACTCAAGGATGACTGTGGCTATGGTAGCTAGGTTCACACGTTAAAGGCTGCTTCTTCCGTAACAGGACGGTGTATGTAAATAGCATCAAGCAAACAGCAGAGATGCTGGCCTTAATGAAAGATAAGCTGGAAAGCTACCAATTGCTCAGACATTAGGAAAGACAACCTTCAAAAAGATCCAAGAGGGCTTTGGTGAAGTTCTCTTCACCAAAGCAGACATTTGGCACCAATGCCAGCCAGCAGGCCTATAATAGGCATAGGAGACCTCTGGGTGCTGCCTGCTCCAACTTAACTGTAAATTGCAGCTAGAGCACTAGGCATACTCTGTGGATGGCAGTGATCTGAGCTAATGGCTGGCTGCCATGACCCAGTAAAAAGTAACTGAGGCAAAAATCTGATTTTAGAGAAGAGAGTATTTCCATGTATCCAAATCTTCTAGACACTAAGAGGCAAAGCTTTTAAATGATGCCAGTTCAGCTACCCTAATTTTTATTAAAAGGCTCAAACTTTTTTTTTTTTTTTTTTTTTTTGAGACAGAGTCTGGCTCTATCGCCCAGGCTGGAGTGCAGCGGCGCGATCTCAGCTCACTGCAAGCTCCACCTCTCGGGTTCACGCCATTCTCCCGCCTCAGCCTCCTGCGTAGCTGGGACTACAGGGGCCTGCCACCACACCCGGCTAATTTTTTGTATATTTAGTAGAGACGGGATTTCACTGTGTTAGCCAGGATGGTCTCCATTTCCTGACCTCGTGATCTGCCCGCCTCGGCCTCCCAAAGAAAAGGTTCAAACTTTTAAACCGGGTTTGCCCAGATAAGCAGCACTAGGTCCCTTGCCCCAAAGCCATTCTGCATTCAGGGCAGGGAGCTAACCCCTCAGTCAGCTAAACTGGAATTCGTGTGGCTCAAGGATCACCTCCATCACATGTGCCACTTTGATTCTAGCTGGTTTAACTCACAGAAGAAACCTTAACAGGAGGTAGGTTTCTGAATCCTAGGCAATTCCAAAACAAGAAGCAATGGAAGCAGCTCCTAGGCACAGAATTGAAGGGGTGCACTTAAAAAGAATGTTGACAATAGGCTGCTAAATAGCACCTGCACTCTATTCAGTCCCTAGCATCTCAAAGAATAATGAAAAGTATAAAATAGGCTGAGTGGGGAAGAGAGATACTTCATAATAAAAAGTAATAACCAGCCAGGCACAGTAGTTCACACCTGTAATCCCACCACCTTGGGAGGTCAAGGCGGTGGATCACCTGAGGTCAGGAGTTTAAGACCGACCTGGCCAATATAGTGAAACCCCATACCTACGAAAAATACAAAAAATTAGCCCATCATGGTGGCACACGCCTGTGAGGCACAAGAATCACTTGAACCTGGGAGGGAGAGGTGAGCTAAGATCGCACTACTGCACTCCAGCCACGGCAACAGAGTGAGACTCCATATCAAAAAATAATAATAATAATGACTGGGCTGCTGTCCAAAATTTCTAAATTGCAAGAAGGAAATAATGTTTTAAATGTCATGCCCCAAAAAGAGAAGACAGTATACATAAAGTAGATTTTTAGGTCAGATATAGTAAATGCATAGTATCAAAATTAACTTCATTTCTCCCAAATTAGTTTAAGTCCATAGGTCATAAATTCTAGCTAATGCACACATATGAGCATCTTGGTAAGGCTCAAATCAAGATTTTCTCCATCTCCCTCCTTCACTCAGATACCATGTAATTTCTTCTGTGGCTTCGGTGACATACAGATACTGGGTTGTAGAAACACAATTTTTGCTGAGAAAATTGCTCTGAGATAACTGCTTTCAGAGCTAAGAATTGGCTTATTTCCTAAATTTGGTGGAAGCTGTGAAATCTTGTATATCTTGTTACATCTTTGACTTCCTAAAATTGAAGCTCAGCGGAGGCTTCAGTTAAGCAACTATGACTTTAAGAGCCAGGATGGAATTATTGTCTTCCCAGTGAGAAGCAGCTCTAGACGCAGCTGCTTAAAGGAACCACACCTCTCCCCAGGTCTTCCAAACACCTTGGCTGAAACTCGGCAGAAGCAGAAAAAAAGGGAGACATAATTTCCTTGGATTTTTAACTCACTGGACACTAGACAATTTGATTTCAGTCTTGAATTACTTTGAATTTTATCTTCAGATTTTAACTGGCAGGGAAATTTAACATTTGGGTATTATTTATTCCTGTGAATTTGACACTAGAAAGTTTATTCAAATTTTATCATCTTCATGTTTATCATCTTTATGCTGGCATTTTATTACCAGCGTATCTTATTTATTCTCATTCTAGAATTCTCATTGTAGAATCCCTTATACACCATGTTGGACAACATGGCTGGGCATAAGTTGGAATGAGAGATAGAATAAAAAGATAACTTTTTTATTTGTCAATGGAGTTTCCTTGAAGTTGAAAATGTACAGTTCTGACCCATTTTATAGCCTACCAGGGACAAAATACAAAGAACTCACCAGAGATAGGAGGAGGATACACAACAGAACCTCAATTGGTACTTTTAGAGTAGATTTTGGAAAGTGAATCAGGACCATCCCGAATGATGTCTTACCTCCTCCCTTAGGGGGAATGGCCCCATGCCTGCTTGACCATAGTTCAATGACTTAAGCCAAATGTGTTAAGAAAGCATGAGTTTAGAGATCATTTGGAAAAGACTGCTTATTCCCCAAACCTTATAATGTTTTCTTTTGTCTTGTTTTTGCTGTCTTAAAAGCTTTAAATTTGTGGTTTTTAATATATGCAAAGAGCTCCTCTAGCTGTATTCTTCATTTGTTCTTTTAAAGAATTAGTTTTTAAAAGACAAGTAACTTTTCAATGAAAAAGGAAATGTAAGGAAGTTAAGACTGCTTTTTTTTTTTTTTTTCCTTAAAATTTTTCACCTGTAGCCAGGCGCAGTGGCTCACGCCTGTAATCCCAGCACTTTGGGAGGCTGAGGGAGGCAGATCACGAGGTCAGGAGATCGAGACCAGCCTGGCTAACGTTGTGAAACCCCATCTCTATGAAAAATATGAAAAATTAGCCTGGCATGGTGGCGGGTGCCTATAGTCCCAGCTACTCGGGAAGCTGAGGCAGAAGAATCGCTTGAACCCAGGAGGTGAAGGTTGCAGTGAGCCAACATTGCGCCACTGCACTCCAGCCTGGACAACAGAGTGAGACTCTGTCTCAAAAAAAAAAAAATTCACCTGTAGTTCCACGCACAAGAGCCAGCTTTTAGTCCACTACACAAACAGGAATCTCTCTATTCTTGGTGTGTTACGACATTTTAATCACCTGTGACAGAAACTGCAGCCCACGTTGGCTTAACCAACAAAGAAAATTAAACTTGGCATCACAAATCACACTACGAATTCGGACGGCCCACTAAAATGGATAGAATTCTTAGGCCTACAAAACTTCTAATATCATTCTGAACTATGTCTTCGCTGGGGCTGCATGTTAACCCTTCAATCACTTGTCAAGCTCTTAGGTGCTTTATGGAAAACAATAAATTTTAAAATCCAAAATCTAATTTATTAGCAACACATACAGGCATATGAGTCTTACCACTGTGATTGCTGAACTCTAACGTAATATCTAAAGCCAGAATGGACTGAACATTTTAGATAAACACAGTTAATAATTCTTTTGCTTGAATGAAGTCCAAAAATATCACATGGATGTTTTACACTTGATCCTGTCTGCATGCCGCAGCTCATCTAGAACATTTCTGATGTTCTCAACACAAACTTCTCCTCTGTGATGCTTTTTTGATGCAAGATTCCATACATTTTCAAATTCTTCATCAGAAAGCTTGACACCAATGTTACACAATATCTCTGCAATCTAGAAAAAGGCATTTAAAATAAATAGGTCATTATTTATATGTTTTAAAATTTGTAATGAAAAATACCTTTATAATATCTAAGACTATGGATATTTTTTCCAAAAATGTATGTGTGTGTATATATTTGTGTGTGTGCATGTGCTTGTGTGTGTATACATATATATATATATAAAAAAAAAAAATAAGGAAATATCAAAATTCTAATGCTGTCAGCTCATGAATAATTTTGTTATTATAAACATGAGGGTGTTCAAATACACTAGCCAATATATAAAGTTACTTTCAACTTTAAATGTCTCATTATTTTAAGGAGAGGTAGCAAAATTCAAGTAAAAAAGGTGAAAAAAGTAAAGAAGACTTGCTAGGTTTGAGTTTCATTTCAATAATTTATTGTCATTTTGGTCTTGTGTATGTAACCTAAGCCACTTGAACATTAGTTTTGTTTGTTTATTTATTTATTTATTTTTGAGACAGAGTCTCACTCTGTTGCCCAGGCTGGAGTGCAGTGGCGTGATCTTGGCTCACTGCAGCCTCTGCCTCCTGGGTACAAGTGATTCTCCTGCATCAGCCTCCTGAGTAGCTGGGATTACAGGTGTGTGCTACCACACCTGGTCAATTTTTTTCTATTTTTAGTAGAGATGAAGTTACACCATGCTGGCCAGGCTGGTCTTGAACTCCCGACCTCAGATGA
Organism: Macaca nemestrina; assembly: GCF_043159975.1. Classification (NCBI taxonomy): domain Eukaryota; kingdom Metazoa; phylum Chordata; class Mammalia; order Primates; family Cercopithecidae; genus Macaca; species Macaca nemestrina. The sequence goes on along the minus strand of NC_092126.1, from coordinate 28,254,682 downwards.
CCCACCCACCTCAGCCTCCCAAAGTGCTGGGATTACAGGCATGAGCCACTAGGCGTGGCCAAGTTTTATATTCTTTATAATACGAACATTTATGAAATGTATCTAACTGGCCTGTTGGAACTTGAACTACGTGTGCAAATGGCAGACAGATAGTGTACCCATGATTAAGAGAGTACACTAAAAGCGGAGCACACTGAAAACCAGCAACCTTTGGTTACTAATAATCCCTCTACAGTGATAATTATTAAAACCGATGAAGGTGGGGAAAAACATGCTTCTTATGTCTTAAGAAAAATATAAGAAAAGAAAGTAAGAACTAGTAATGGGAATAAAATATGTGAAAACAAAATTTTTAAATGAAACTAAATTTAAAAGAAGAAGCATTTACTATGAAGCATTCAGGAAAAAAAAAGGGGGGGGAAATGAAAAGGTTAGACAGCGAATAGCCAAAGAAATAAAATAGTTGCCGAATACATCTATTAAACAGAATCTCAACAATTAATCCCCTAGAAATGATGTACCCTTGTGGGAAATTAGTGTAATTAAATACAAATTAAGTACTATTCAAATACAAATCGAATTCTGAAATTCAGAAGAGCAGAGCTGCTAGCAACTGCAGCTATAAAGCAAAAACACAATACCCTATGCATAGCTGGTAGTTCCCCACCCACTGGTAGTTTAAAAAGGCCCCTGCAGAGTGAGCTCCGGAATGGTTTGAGTCAGTCTTGAGCATCCCCTACCTTCTCCTCTGCTTCCTCCCCTACTCCTTGGGAAACTTTGCTCCAGTGGTTTGGCATTCTATCAGTAGTATGCTGACTACCTAACACGTCTACTGAAATCTATCCATCCTCAAGTCAACGTTATTATTCCAAGCAGGTCTTTGACTTCTTACTTTTTGCCTAGAATTGTGGGATAAAGGATGACTTCCTAGTTAAAAGAATGTTTAGGCATTATGAAACAAGCAGGAGATTTCTGTTTCTTTTGGAAGCCCTAAAGTTCTATTTCATAGGCCTTTTAGAGTGATTGAGGGAAGTGAAAACACAATCAGGAGGTTTTCTTCTTCAATCCGCAGGACGGATACCGGGTTCCTCCTTTGGAGCCAGGCATCAGCCTCTGTCTCCCCTTCCTCTCTGCCCTGCCTCCATGTGAAAGAATTGCTGGAATGCATCTGCCATTAATTCGGTTAGTATTTAATAAGTTTCCAAGCCATCAATCCTTCATCTGAAGTCCAAGAAGGCATCGTATGTCTTTTCCTATATCATTTCTAGCTCCAGCTATGAAGGTTCTGAAGAAGCAAGTACTCCCTGAATTACACCTGCTTTCCATAAGCACAGATGTAGACAGGCTAGTCTAACTGAGCACTGCTATAAATCTCTAGCCCTCAGCACCCCAGTGGCTATTCAGACCTAACCGGTTCTATAACCCTGGCTTTATAACCCATCTACAAAGAGGATCATCTCGGATATGGCATCATGTTTTCTGAGTCAAAAATAAATAAATAAATAAATAAATAAATAAATAAATAAGACAGATGTATGACCTTACCCGCGGTGTGGCAACAAGACAGAATATTTTAAATCAATGCTTGTCACAGATAATCTGAGACATATGATACCAGTGGACAAGAAGGGTGGCAGAGTGACCATCTTCATGCCCACTCTTAGTTCTAGAGGCCCAAGGCCATCGGGATGCTTACATAAGGAAGGGATTGATCCTGTTCCTTTTCTCAACTAGAATAGCATCAAATGTTTTAGAAAAATATTTTTCTTCTTTACATGGACCATATTGAATGTACAATATGAATTTACTATTCCTGTCACAGTCTAAATTCTACCTCAAGAATTGTACCAGATGTCACAACCAAGTTGAGCATTATTCATCAAGAATCCTACACCTGGGGATCCTGTAGACTTTTGTAAATATAAAAACCCAAGTTTTGAAAAGTCTAAAAGAGTAGTCGTTGATAGATCAAACATTTCCGTTTTTGTACGCTCGTATGTGATACCTCTTCTTTTGATCTGGTCTTGAAGAAGTCTCTCTCAAACACTCCTTTCTGGGCAAAGACGGTAGGATATAGTAGTGAATACGCACCACCTTCTTCACCATAATTACTTCTGTCACTGATGCGACGAATTCGGGGAGCAGGAATGTCAGATCGAATGGTTGGAACTCCACAAATAGGGTAACCTAGGTCATTGATGAGGAAAGAAAACCGACATTCTAAAACAAAGCTGTGTAACACAGCCACCAGTCACATGTGCATACTGAGCACTTAAAACGTGGCTAGGAAGAATTTTGGTGTAATCCAAATGTAAAATTCAAACATTTTAGTACAAAAAAGCAAAATATTTAATAATTTTTATATTGATTAGTTATTGAAATAATATTTTGAATATATATAGTATTAAAATAAATTTCACCTGTTTCTTTTTTTTTTAACATGGCTTTTTTTTTTTTTCTTTTTCTTTTTCTTTTTTGAGACAGAGTCTCACTCTGTCACCCAGGCTAGAATGCAGTGGCCTGATCACAGCTCACTGCAGCCTTGAACTCCTGGACTCAAGTGATCCTCCCACCTCAGCCTCCCAGGTTGCTGAGACTACAGAAGTTTGCCACCATGGCCAGCTAATTTTTGTAATTTTTGTAGAGACAGAGTCTCACTATGTTGCCCAGGCTGGTCTTGAACTCCTCACCTCAAGTGATCCTCTCACCTTGGCCTCCCAAGGTGCTGGGATTACAGGCATGAGCCACCATGCCCAGCATGATTTTCTTTAATGCTAAAAAGTTTGTAAATGCACAGATGACTTCAATTTTATTTCTACTGGACAACACAGTGTAAAGAGAGTAACAAGATTTCATTACTCTAGAATATATAGCATGTCTATAAAAATCCAGTTGAGAAAAATATGTAAATCCTCAGTCATGTCCTTATTCCAATGATGTGATCTTGATCAACATAAAATAGTTTTTCTAAATCACCAATATTCATCATGCTTCATATTGATATATGGATGTTATAGGTTGAATTGTCTCCTCCCAAAACATATATGGTGAAGTCCTAACCTCCACTACCTCAGAGTGTGACGTTATTTGGAAATAAGGTCATTTCAGGTGTAATTAATTAAGATGACATCACACTGGAGTATGGTGGGCCCCTAACCTAATATGGCTAGAGTTCTTGTAAAACGGAGGAATTTGGACACAGACATGAAAATGGGGAGAACACCACATGAAGATGAAGGCAGAGATCAGGGTGATGCTGAAGGAGCCAAGTGGTGCCAAAGACTGCTAGTAAATCATCAGAAACCAGGGGAGAGGCATGGACAGATTCTCCTTTACAGTCCACCAGAGGAACCAATCCTACTGACACCTTGCATTTCAAGCCTCCAGAACTGTGAGACCATAAAATTCTGTTAAGACACCGGTTTGTGGTGCTGTGATATAGCAGCCCCAGCAAACTAACATGGGGAATGAATATGCAGAGAAATGTTATGTAAAAGTTCTTTAAATATTTGAAGGCAGATATGTATGGAGCTAAGAATCATATGGTTTTAAAATCATCTAATATTAATACTTGGTGGAATCTGAATTACTACGATGTATAACATTCGATGTTCTGATCTATAATGGTTTCCATTTCATTAATATGCAAAGAATCGTTTTACTTTGGTCATCATTGGCAATTCAGTTCAATCAACATTTATATGTGGGCCTCTCCTCCCCAGGTAGTTAGAATACGAATTAAATGCAAGGTACAAGGCTTTAAGAAACTTAGTCTAAGGAGAAAGGCAGGGGACAATGCAAGGACAAAGGACAGTTTGCTTCCACGTTTGTTGATGCTTTTAAAACTTGACAAATAAGTGACATACAAGTAGCAGGAACGGCTCCTACAACTGCATTGATCTCAGAAGAAGTTGTCTTATAGTAGTTGGAAACTTTATCACTTGGTCTCAGAAGTGTCCGAAGAGTCTTTTCTGTGCTCCCTGGTTCTTTTAAGACAATATCTTCTGGCTTTATGAGGAGAGCTGGTTCAGGTTCTTCAACATTAGCCTCAGTAGGGTTTACACAATCTGGTTTTCTACCTTTAAGAAAAAAAAAAAGGAAAGAAAAAATGCAGGAATACATTACTACTTAGTGCTTGCTGCTCTGCAACAGGATAAGTTTTCCCATCTAGTTTCCTCTTGCAAATGGAAACAGCTGGCATGACCCCTCCACTGACCCAACACCCAACTGTGGAAGAGTAAGTTCAGGCCAATGTCATACACCAAGAAATCTGAACATGGCCTAATGTTTTCTTCTGCCACTCTACTCACTTCATTCTAGAATAAAGCTTTGAAATATGAGAGACCAAATGTAAACATAGAATCCATTCATTTCTTTTCTTAAAAAAAAAAAAAAATAGAGCAGGCGGGCATGGTGGCCCACACCTGTAATCCCAACACTTTGGGAGGCCGGGGGGGGGGGGGAGGCAGATCACCTGAGGTCAGGAGTTCTAGACCAGCCTGGCCAACATGATGAAACGCCGTCTCTACTAAAAATATAAAAATTGCCGGACGTGGTGGCGGGCGCCTGTAATCCCAGCTACTCGGGAGGCTGAGACAGGAGAATTGCTTGAATCCGGGAGGCGGAGGTTGCAGTGAGCCGAGATTACGCCATTGCACTCCAGCCTGAGGGACAAGAGCGAGACTTCGTCTCAAAAAAAAAAAAAAAAAAAAAGTGTATTTTAATATTTAACTTGAACTACAGAGTTTTTCCTAGCACTATGCCCTAGGGAGAAATAAGACAAGACATGCTTGTAGTTGAAAATTCCACACGTACTTGACCGGGGGGAGCGTGCATTACAACATCGAGATGATAAGAACGCACTATGAGCTCAAGAACTGTTTCTACAACTAATTCCTGACAAGTCAGTGTACAAAAGAAAACCCTGAGATAGAACTGAAGTTGTAAGACTCTGTCCTCCTTTGCAGATTTGCTTTGCTGACTCAATTCTGAAATTTAGGAATAAATTCCTGCAATCTTTTTCCGATCTGGTTACTACATATGTACCACTAGAGAGCGCTGTGGTGTTTCCATCTTCAGAAAAATTCTAAAGGTTCTGGGGGAGCCCAAGTAAGGGTTGCAAAGGCAAGTGGCCTGCTGGTATTAGAGAAGGGTGGATACCCTGGCAAACTAGAAAAGGCTTACCTCTCTGAAGAACGCATTCTTCCCCACAACCCCACCTCTCCCCACACTCAGTTCCTGCCAATGGCTGCTATGAAAATGCTCAGGCCTACCGTTCCAGATCCTCTAATCCTCCACCTCACCAAAAGTGGAAATCTGGACAAAGTTTGAAAAAGAATTTCTCAAAAAAATTGAAAGATTACTTACCCATTTTTCTTCAAAAGTCAACAGTAAGATAGAATTTGATATCAGAAAAATTTTGGCAGAACATTCTCGGGCCCCCTCTAGACCTAGTGACCACAAACTTAACAGTTTCTACCCTAAAATCATACAAGATGAAAATCCTCAAAAACTCTATTGAAAATGGCTGAAGAAATTAGGATCCAAAACCAGAAACAATTCGAAGAATTATCTGGTCTGAAATAAGCTTTTCGTTCTACCATTACTTCATGAGTTGTGCCAAGAAGGAAGCTCTGTCAGCCCGTTTATGAAAGAGTCGGAGTACAGCTGTTTTCTATAAAAAGCTTCATTAGGTAGGGAAGATTCTGATGCCTTCCTAGTGGATAGAATAGAAAGGCTAACCCATAAGGGCTCGCATCATCAGGAGAGATCAAAATTTGGTTTTGACTTCACAGAAAGGCATGACTCAAGAGTAAAAGTGAAAATAGTAGTTATCTCCACTTTTTAGAAAAGAGACATCCCAAGAGGAAATAAAAATGTAAACATCTTTTTAAAAAGTTGAACCTCTAATAATTAAGATACAAAAATTAGGGTAGGCCGGGTGCAGTGGCTCATGCCTGTAATCCCAGCATATTGGGAGGCCGAGGAGGGAAGATCCCTCAAGCCAGGAGTTTACAACCAGCATGGGCAACACAGCCACTCAAGAGGCTGAGGCAGGAGAATCACCTGAGCCCAGGAGTTCAAGGCTGCAGTCAGCTATGATTGCACCACTGCACTCCAGCCTGGGCAAGTAGAGTGAGACATTGTCTCAAAAAAAAAAAAAAAAAAAGGTAAGGCAAATGAGGTATTATTATAAACCAACTAAAGTACAAGAATGTAAGAATGTTTGAAATAACACTCAATGGTAGTGAGATTGGAGTAAAACCTCACAGACTTAGCTGATAAAATTGCAAATCAGTAAAATCATTTAGAAAAGCAAAATGAAAATAGTTACTTCTGAGACAATAATAACGGTCATAAGAAATGAGAAATAAAAAGCTTTTTGAGATATGATCATTATAACATTGTGCATACTACTTTTAAAATATTAGAAACAGCCTAAATTTCAGAAAGTGAAGAAATGGCTTAGTAAATCATAATATATAAGCATGAGGGAACTGAAATGTAGTTCATAGAAACCAAAAAAGCATTTCTTCATTCCTTAGAAATATGAAAGCTGGCTGGGCATGTTGGCTCATGTCAGTCATCCTAGCACTTTGGGAGGCCAAGACAGGAGGATCACTTGAGGCCAGGAGTTCAAGGCCAGCCTAGGCAACATGGTGAAATCCTGTCTCTGCTAAAAATACAAAAAAATTAGCCAGGCATGGTGGCACGCACCTCCCGTAATCCCAGCTACTCTGGAGGCTGAGGCACAAGAATCACTTGAGCCCGGGAGGCAGAGAGTGCAGTGAACCGAGATCACACCACTGCACTCCAGCCTGGGTAACAGAGCAAGACCCTGTCAAAAAAAAAAAAAAAAAGAAAAAGAAAGAAGAAGAAGAGAAATGTGAAAGCTAAATTTTAAAAAGCCTTATATAGTACGTTCAGTGTTATTTTAGACATGCTTAAAATATGTACATGTACACGTATGTATATATGTATATCTATACATGTAATGATACAAGAAGATAAAATGTAGGCCAGAGGTATCCAACCATGTGCCTTCCCTGGGCCTCACTGGAAGAAGAAGACTTGTCTTGGGCCACACATAAAATACATTAACAGTAAGGACAGCTGATGAGCTTGAAAAAAAACTGCAAAAAAACTCACAGCGTTTTAAGAAAGTTTACAAATGTGTGTCGGGCAGCATTCAAAGCTGTCTTGAACCACGGGTTAGGCAAGCTTGACGTCAACATCATAATATTTGAATCAAAAGTAAAGATTATGCTGTTTTTCCTTTTTATACAAAATTTTTAAAATCTAATTTTGTGTCAAATTCTGTGTTTCTGGGGAAGGGAACTAATTACTCAGATAATCGTTTTTAAACAGGTTTCTGAGAATCTGTCTTTCATATTTTGAGCTTCTGTGTAGTTTTGTGCTTTTAATGTTTTTGAATAAATAATACATGGTTCCAAACTCAAAAGATACAAAAACATAGGTTAAAAAGTGAGTCTCATTGCCACACTGTCCCTCAGCCATCCAACTGCCTCTTCCTGGAAATAATAAATGTTATTGATTCTTTCCTACACTACCACAGATAGTCTATGCACAAACAAGCAAATAAACACTATGTATATGTGTATATTTTTATTTTTCATGTAATATTAAAGTTGAATATAGCTGAGCTCCTAGCAAAATTAAAATACAGAAGTCCATTTAAGAATTCAGTAAATGGCTAAGCAAGCTGGCTCACACCAATAATCCCAGCCCTTTGGGAGGCCAAAGCAAGAGAATCCCTTGAACCCAGGAGTTTGAGACCAGCCTGGGCAACATAGTGAGACCTCGTCTGTATTAAAAATAATAATAATAAACTTTCAATTATTTTGAAAAAATAATTCATCAAACCTTCAAGAATTAAATACCTTTAATAATGACCCTCTCTTCATACTCTTTAAGAAGCATTTTGTCTTTCCAGTTAAGAAAATTTGCAAATTCCAGATAGTTAATGAAGCCATCATTATCCACATCACAGTAGTCAAATAGCTGGTCCAGGAGCTTGTCATCTAAACTCAAGTTGGCCTGGTCACAAGCTTCCTGCAGCTCGGCTTTATCTATCATCCCATCTCCCTTCTGTTATACAGGAAGCAAAAGAACAGAAAATGGGAGTTGTCTTCAAGAGCAGAGTGGGCAACATTATTTAGTTTAAGAAAAAAACTGTTTCATCACATACATTCAAATTTGTCCCAATTTTCACAGAAGAGGAGTCAAATATGCTGTTTAGACCGTGGTAGAGCAGTGTTACCATGATAAGGGCTTGACGTTTCATGTGACCAATGGGTGTGTACTTTTGACAGCTCTCTACAATTGTTTATCCTTACAAAGTTTTTAACACCTTCTGTGTTTTCACCCGGCAATAAATGGTCCTTCATTTCACTGCCTGTTGTTGAGGAGAAATTGGGGAGATAGTTGCAGGACAAGTTCACGGAGGTGGGTTCAAAGACAGTTGTCTGGTTTTGATAACACTCCTATGGGCAAGAGGGACATGCTCCCAGTCTGATGGTCAGCCCCACTGTAACAAGTAACACAAAGATTCATCCTGGTAAGTAGGGGGAGGAGGGTGGAGGGAAAAAGTGTCATTTCTTTTCAGACAGCATTTAAAGGCAGAAGTACCCACACTGAGTATGAACAGAGGGAAATGTATAAGGGCTCTCAGCAGAAACTGGCTGATTCACTTGGGAGATGAAGGGGCAGAGCACACAATGCTTGTTAAGGAAGAATGTTAACAACTGGGACATCTTAGCACTCAGCCCCTCCTACAGTCTATCAAGCCAACCTTAAACCCATTCAGAGATGATGGCAAGGTCCCAGTTTTCTTGTTTGTTTCTGCAGTGGATTCTGGCTGCTATAGGGGAGCTTTGGCCCCCACGAAGAGACTTCCCTGAGAGGAAATAACTCCCAAGAGAAATCATAAATGAGTCACTGCATAGTATTTAAGCTCTTACTGCCCAGGACTGGATTTACAATGCTGATGGAGGCAATCCCCTAGAGAATGAGAAACTAACTTGATGAATTATAAATTCTTGCAGTCAGACCCACAGCCCTGGAAAACTTCCCTACTTAACCCTTGTATTCAAACAGAATGAGGACTTAAAACATATGATCTTGGCAATAGAGCTGCAAATGCCCTGGATTAAAGTAGACTCCTTTATAAAAGTCTCTACTACAGGCCGGGTGCAGTGGCTCACGCCTGTAATCCCAGCACTTTGGAAGCCTGACCAACATGGAGAAACCCTGTCTCTACTGAAAATACAAAATTAGCCAGGCATGGTGGCGCATGCCTGTAATCCTAGCTACTCAGGAGGCTGAGGCAGGAGAATCGCTTGAACCCAGGAGGCGGAGGTTGCAGTGAGCCGAGATCACGCCATTGCACTCCAGACTGGGCAACAAGAGCGAAACTCCATCTCAAAAACAAACAAACAAAAGTCTCTACTACAACCAAAATGCAAACCCACACTCATCCCTAGGTGAAAAGCAATGTGGGATGTGGCCGTTGAATCAAGAGAGCTCCAAAACTGAAACATGCTGTCAATGATAACTTACTGCCTAATACGCAGGGCTTTGTGCGCACTGAGAACACTGGTGGTTTGTTTCATGGAGCTACCATGCCACCATCACGCCACTCAAAATCAAAGTAAATATTTCTTATTTACTGGTGCAAAGCCATTAATCCTTCCCTCCCACAAGCCCTGATCTCAACTGCTTTAGGAAGAAAGATGATTAGAAGTAGGACCAAGGGCTCCAGGTCTTCAAGAGGGATGCATCTGTTCAGTGGGGTGAGATTCTCACATTTTTATGGTTTGGATACAGTTCCGGAAATCGTCATCATAGCCAGTCCTGGGAGAGGGTGGTAGGGAAGGATGTCCGAATTCAATTAATGGGGTTTGGGCAGAGGTTGCAGAGACGAATTAAAGATAACAATGTATTATTGCTATGGCTTCCCAGGCTGAATGTTTAATTGGTATTGATGCTTTCCATGTCTGTATAGTGAATGCTCATATGTGACAGAGGGGATTATCCTGATCAAGAAGAGCCATGTATAGACAATTGTTAGTACCTTTGGGACCCCACAGCCCTAATGACTCCTTTGAGTTATGAGTCTATAACTGGTGGTTTTGCCAATTAGAGCCTCTGGAAAAGAAAGGCAACCTTCACTTGGAGGTGAGCCATGAAGTTTAGGACTCATCGCCTCCCTAACTTAGTTACCAGGTAGACCTGTTTTGAAAAGCGGCTATTAGCCTGTCACTGAGCTCTTCTGGAAACCGAACACTAGACCCATGGAGGCCTTCTGACTCGCCAGCCGATAATCATTTTGAGGTGGACCAACTTGGACTCAATGACTAACAGAATGAAAAAGGAGCAAACAAGCCTCATATGTCAAATGGAAATGGCATATTCAAGAATACAGCCTGGGCTCAGGTGATCCTCCTGCCTCAGCCTACTGAGTAGCTGGCGCTACCCCTCCTGGCTAATTATTTTTGTTTACTTGTAGAGATGGGGTCTCACTATGTTACCCAGGCCAGTTTCAAACTCCCAGCCTCAAACTATCCTCCTGCCTCAGCCTCCCAAAATGCTAGAATTGTAGGTGTGAGCCACCACACTCAGCTGAGAAGTGATCCCTTAGGAAAAAAAAAAAAAACTTATTCAACACTCTGTCACCTGAAGCAAAGCCACTGGCTCAAGAGGGCCCTCAATTCACAGAACCTCCTCTAAATGCCTGTGCCTGGTTCACTTATAATTTGGCTCAGCTGAAACCTGGTGGTCTTCACTGAGCTAAACTAAAGGCCATTCTCACAGCTCTGGCCAATACTCCCCTTGATAAACCTGTTATATTTTTGCTGACTCTCGGGCTGTTGACTGTGGCCTACCTGTTTGATTTGCCACTTGGAAAACAATAGACTAGCAGATTGAAGACACCCCCTTAAGGGACTGCAAACTACAGGATAAAAATTATGGCTAGTGATTGAACTATCTGGGTAGTTCATGTAGATACTCACCATAAGCACGGGAATAATTGGAATCAAGTTGCTGATGAAGCCTGAACCATGTAGATTGCCAACATTGCTGCCTGTACATATGTGGCAACAGACCCCCATTACACACAGGGCACAAGGCAAAGGACTCTATGTTTCTAATGCAGAAGCCACCACGACATGCCAAACTTGTGACTGCCAGAAGTTGACTCATTTGTCTCGTGGTGAGAGAGGACACATCCCACATAGGGATCTCCCTCGTGTTCCTGACAGACTGACTATAGTGAACCTCTGACCCCTCCCCCCTCAGAGCTATCAGTGGTGCCACACCAATATTGACACTTATTCAAATTATGGAATTGCCGTTCCAGTCCAACCAGATGGCTCTAGTCCCAGCAGTAGGACCCATAAAGTTAAGTTAATCTGGGTTATGCATTTTGCTTTCTGGAACATTTTCAGTCCGTCAGTGGGGTGCACCCTATAGCAGCACAAAAGCTATTCAGCAATGAGCTATCAGTCAAGGTATTCAATGAACCTTTCTTACTCCCTACCATCCGTTGTCATATGGTATTATTGAGCATTGGAATGGCCTTCTCAACCAGCTCCTGGTGCCCACATTTTAGTAAAGCTGTTTGGTCACTCAATGCAGCTGTCCCCAGAAAGGACTCATTCTATCTCAGCTGCTTCCTGAATAATAATCAGAATAAAAGGGACAGGGGTTATTAAAACTTCTTTTGAAAATTGGGGTTACTGCCATGACCATTCCTGGACATAGTGCATCTTTTCTCCCCCTAACAGCAATCCCATGGCAGTAGGGTTGGTCCACCCTTTTGGTAGCAACCAGGCATAAAAAGGATTCTAGGAGGTTCAAAGTTAATTCTATTTCAGCCACCTGATTTTCTTGTTGGGTTGACAGTCCTTGATCACAGGATAATAACCACTTGGTTGAGTATACCTCTCAAAAATCAGCATGAGAGCTGGGAGCAGTAGCTTACATCTGTAATCCCAGCAACATGGGAGGCTGAGGCAGGAGGATCACTTATGGCTCAGAGTTCAAGGCTGCAGTGAGCTATGATGGTGCCACTGCACTCCAACCTGAGCAACAGAGTGAGACCCCCATCTCTAAAATAAAATAAAATAATAAAATAAAATCAGTATGTTCCATCCCAGTAGTTGTAACTTCACTTTTTTCCCAATCATATTCTCTATTTTCTTTTTTTTTTTTTTTTTTTTTTTTTTTTAGATGGAGTCTCACTTTGTCGCCTAGGCTGGAGTACAGTGGTATGATCTCAGCTCACTGCAACCTCTGCATCCCAAGTTCAAGCAATCTCCTGCGTCAGCTTCCCGAGTAGCTGGGATTACAGGCATGTGCCACCATACCCGGCTAATTTTTGTATTTTTAGTAGAGATGGGGTTTCACCATGTTGGTCAGTATGGTCTCGAACTCATGACCTCAGGTGATCAGCCTCCCAAAGTGCTGGGATTACAGGCGTGAGCCACCATGCCCAGCCCATATTCTCTATTTTCACCTAGACCTTTTGTTTGTAAAGGTCAGGTATAACAGGGACCAGGGATTTCTTAGAAACGTTCCAGAGATCTGTTTTATTCTCTTTTATGCCTGACCTTTCCAGACAAAATTTCTAGGTGAAAATAGGAGATAAATGGGAAAAAGGTGAAGTTATAGCTACTGGAATGGGACACCCTGATTTTGTGGCAACAGGGGGAGAGCAGCAACCAAGCTCTTGGAGACAGAACACCTTATACCCAGGATGTTCAGGGGGGTGAGGGACACCATGATATTCTGATTTTCAGCCCACTCCTGAAGACTGCATCATAAGGGAAAATGCCTTGGTGCAGCTCTCTCAAACCGTTGGTGACACCTTAGTTTTAACTGACTGCCAGGCAGTTCTGACCACAATTTGAATGACATCCACCTCAACTTTACCGAGAAATCTATTGGAAACAGCAGAGAATGACCCTAGTTACTGCACCTCCACACTGAACACCTTTGGGTATCTTCCCCAGCCCCAGTGCAGTCATTCCACAAGGGGAGCAAATACCATCAGCTGGTGGCATGGACAGACAGGAAGTTGGACTTACTGACCTCATGCAGCCCCTCCAAAAACAAGGACTATACACAATTATTGAACTTAACTGAGAACCCTATAACCTGAGAGCAAAATGTATTTTAGGAAACTATTCTAGTTTTAAGTTAACAATGTTTACATATTGACAACAAATGTGCTGCTTAAGTGAGCACAAATCTACACATGCTTAATTAGACAATTAATTAAAAGAGAAAATCATCAGCTGACTTGCATTGCTAAGAACATCTGTTATGAATTACATAGTCTATGATAGCTAGGAGCCAAAATCCCTGATTGCAATTCTGAGTTTATCATAGTACTTGGGCCTCACTCTACTTCAGTGTTGTGTTACATATGTTCAACAACTGGCTCTTTGGCAGTGTGGTGGAAGAAAGCCCTGATTTGTAGCAGGTGCTGCTTTCCATGGTGTTCATACTCTCATCATGGTAATTTCTAGCTACCATTGTGATGTCAACTGGCTTGTAAGCTTCCTGCAAATTGAACAGTATGCTCTCCCAGCCAATTCTAGCACACTACTGCTACCCCATGTGTAACTCTTCCTCTAGATTTTCCGTTCCCTATATGGAATGTCTACACATTATCTGGAATAATGCTTGATGTACTATGAGTATTCAATAAATAACAGAATTAATTTCATAAGCCAAGAAGATTCATTTAGAAAATCATAGTTTATTTGCTCCGTGGTGTTTTGTTTTTCCATTAAATTAAATGTGGCACCCAATAATATAAGATTTAAATAATCAAAAATTAACCTACAGCTGTACTAGACCCACATCTTATTACCCTTTCAGAAAAAAAGCTCCTTATGGACACTGAATGCGACATTGTGCATATTAACAATTTAAAAAGTATATCAAGGCCGGGCGCAGTGGCTCACGCCTGTAATCCCAACACTTTGGGAGGCCGAGGCAGGCAGATCACCTGAGGTCAGGAGTTCAAGACCAGCCTGGCCAACATGGTGAAACCCCGTCTCTACTAAAAATACAAAATTAGCTGGGCGTGGTGGTGGGCGCCTGTAATCCCAGCTACTTGGGAGGCTGGAACAGGAGAATCCCTTGAACCCAGGAGGCAGAGGTTGCAGTGAGCCAAGATCATGCCATTGCACTCCAGCCTGGGGAACAAGAGGGAGACTTCATTTCAAAATATATATATATATATTATATATATAATATATATATATAATATATATAATTCATATATATATATAAGGCATATCAGCATTAAATAATTCTCAGTAATTTCCTCCCTGCTTAATTTATGATAAGGAATGTGCCTGGTGATTTACTTAATCAACAGCTATTAAGATGATCATCTTTTCTTTAATTACATTTAAAATGAAAAATTCTTAAAAGCAGGGCACTATGTATTGTGACAGTTTCTCTTATTCGTGTCACTACCACTATTTATTGAGTTGGCTCCAAGCTTCCTGGTAACCAAAGTAAAAAGGTGTGCATAATCAATACAAAATATATGCTATCCATGAGATAAAAACCAGTCATCAGATACTTAGATGAAGCGCAATTATTTCCTTTGTCAAGACTGAGTTGCTTATAAAGAGGATGCATCTGACTAAAATAAAAGCCTCATGGGCATACTAACAAAAAATATACCAAGTTTCAATGGCAGTTTCTTACAGTGCTCCTTAGCATAAGCTAAAGGCAGTGCAACTTGGTAAAAGCAATTCTATGATGGCCTAAAATAGTGCAAGGTAATACGTAGCCCTAGATTGATCTGATTTTCTCGAACAATAAAATTTAGGGTAGCTTAAACACTGAATATCTCATACTCTCAAAACTAAAGCCACACCGTGCTCCCAGGGAAAAGACATTCTAAGCTTGACTTGGACCTAGAATGCAGGTACTCTGTGTGCAAATTCAGATTTAGGTATAGATTGTCAAGTCTTCCCCAGGGATCCCTAGTGCTACCCACTGCCCCTCGCTCCCAGCACACTGCAGTTTAATAATCCGTAACAGTGATTCTCAAACTTGAATGTGCATCAGAATCACTAGAGTGCTTGCTAAAATTGCTGGGCCCCACCCCAGAGTTCCTAAACTCAGTATTTTCTGAAATGAGCCTTGTAATGTGCGTTTCTAACAAGTTCCCACGTGATGATGATGGTGGTAGTGGAACCACACTTTGACAACCAATAATCTACAAAAGGGGTCAGCAAACGTCTTCTGTTAAGGGGCAAATAGTAAATATTTTAGGTTTTGAAGGTCATACAGTTTTTGTTGCTACTACCTAACTCTGCATTCATAGTGCAAAAGCAGCCACAGACAACACTAAAAACAACACAGGCATGATTGTGTTCCAGTAAAACTTTACTTATGCAAACAGTGGGCCGGATTTGGCCCACAGGCTATAGTTTGCTGACCCCTGATCTACATCAAACTGCTGGGATCTGTAAGCCCATGCATTACCAAAAAGCTCTCCCCCATTACTGGCCTTGTCATAGTGCCTGAAGGCTGCCAGCAAAGTGTCAAATTTTTGGTAATTAACTTTCTTCAAGTGATGCCGAACTGCTGCAATCAGGGCTCGCTGTCTATCCTTGCCTCGAAGATATTCACCCGGAAGTCTATTATGGATGAGATCACCAACTCCTATTGAAGACAGAAAAAAGTTTTTTACATAAGTTTAAAGTCTTTCTATATTATTTCTATCTTTTAAAAAAAGAGAGTGAGAGAGATCTAGCAACCTCTGTGAATGAAAGGATCATCTAACTCTGACATGATTATGCAGCATGTCAGAAAATCCTTATGTACTATAAAGAAAAGTACATAAATTAATTGATAAAAATTAATATTTCTGTTTTATGTTACCTCTCTGCTCAAGAAGAAAATCTAAAAAAATGAATTTTGTGTGGACATCACCAACCGCACTCAGCTGTGAATTATTTTCCTTAGACAGTGATGTCCTTGCTTGACTACCTCTTGGCCATTTGTCTACAATGCTGAGGATCTGAAAGCTAGGGCTGAGTTCAGGTGGGGACCACTCAGCGTGCCTTGAAACTGACTAAACTGGGAGAGCCTTGTAAAAATCAAACTCAAATTATCTACTCTCTCCTATGTAAGTTTCCAGTTGGCTGTCAGTCTGCATACCAAGTTCCCATTTCTCAGCCTTGCTTCCACTCATGCCACCACCAGCACTGGAGGCCTGCCTCCCTTCATAGCTCCATTAACTAAGAGTCCTGACTCACACCCCAACTAGAGTTGACCATGCTGCTCCAGATGTGGCAGCTTGGTGGATATCACCAGAGGAGACCTCCTGCCTCTGTTCATTTTCCTCAGCCTACACACACCTCCCATCTTCCTGCCAGGACTCTCAGCTTTCTCTTATTCTTTTAATTCATCAATTCATGCTATAAGTATTGGTGAAAGATGTCCTATGTGCTGGACCCTGAGGATCCGACAGACAGCAAAACACAGCACCCACCAGCATGAAGCTTGCCCTCAAACAGGCAGAATTTACCATGATTACCTACTTCTTTTTCAAGCTAATTGATGGTTTCCTAATCATCCCTTACCCTCTTCAAAAGATATTAAAGCCTCTAAGATGGATAGGCATCCATTAGTAGTTCGTGTAAAAACAGAACCCAAATACAATTTCCTAATGTAGTAATTAATGATGCTCCAAACCACTGTCTTGCAAAAGCTCAATAAATATTTATTCTATTTATCAATGAGTGGACTTTAGCTAAAACATTTTTCATAGTGGTTCTTAAACCTTAGTGTATATAAGAACCTACTGAATCAGAATATCTAGGGCATGGGTCCCAGGAATGTGCAGATTTAATAAACTCCCTGGATGATTTTAATGCAGGTAGTCTGCAGCCCATGTTTTGAGAACCACTGATACACAGCCCAATCCTGATAAGCTGTAGCATATTTTTCCCTTTGGGTATCTGCTATTTAGATTGCCTAGAAATAGAGACAAAATACAAGTAAGTTTCTTCTGCTACTTTATGTATTTATTGACTGATTAACTCACTGGCTAGCTGGCTGGCTGGTAGGAAAAGAGTGGTTCTTAATTATGTGGTTGTAGAGTACAGTGCTTTCTCATATTTGAATGTGCTTACAGTTCACCCAGAAATACAGTTAAAATGCAGTTTCTGATTCAATAATTCTGGGACAGGGCCTGAGATTCTGTATTTCTAAGATGCTCCCAGGGGATGCCAATACTGGCAGTCTGCAGACCACACTTTGAGAAGTTAGGACCTAGGACAATATCCGACTTCATTAAAAAGCTGCTCCATTTCACTTTGGCTTGTTTAATATAAGCCATATTTATTTTTCTTAAATAAAAGTCAAAGCCTTAACTACACTTACAGTACTCATTACAAGGGCTTCCAACTGTACCTATTTCAAACACAATATGAAAAAAAAATTTCTGTTATATACTTTTCCCATTAATGTTAATGCAACATTTTAAGGCTTTAAAATTAGAAGTTTTTGAAATAAGGAGATGGTGAGCTTAACTGTGTAACTTTCCAGGGATTTTGTTGCTGTTTGGGGTTTTTTACAGAGAAAGTGTGTATATTTACCATACTCCTCAGGACGGAGACAAGCTCCAAATGTGTAGTCTGGGGGAACATTCATTGTTTCTGCAATGCTATCAAAGAAAACAAATCCTTAGTTAAAATACCCACCACATGGCATCTCTGGAATTTAAAATATGTTTGCCATATGTTCTTAGTAGCCTATATTTTATCTCATAACCAAACTATGAAGATCAAACAAAAGTTCTCCAATAGATCTTTTGTCTGATCTTCCACTTGCATTAAAAATGACTGAATGCTTTCACCCTCTTTCAGAAGCCCAGAATTACAAAGGAAAAACAGAACACATTCAAAGCAAAATTACCAAAGTATAAAGACAGAGCAAGACAGACAGACAGGAAAGACAAAGAAAAACGTAAACACAGTAAGTTAAATCTCTGATATCCCACAAATAATGCTTTATGCAAAATTATCCCTCTCTCTTCTCCAGGGCCCTCTGCATTTTGGAGAACTCACTGCTTTCCTGGAATCCCAAATTCTATAGACATTAACAGATTAACTGATTAACAATAAAATAATGATTTTCTTATTTAATAGATAGAATCTAATAGGCACACCAACAGTTACCACAAGAGTACTTTTTAAATTCTATGCAAAGAAACTATCAATTTGAAGTTAATCCTTAACTTACGGATCTAAAACTCTTCCAAGTTTATGTTGAAACTTTTCTTTGAAATCATCTGCTCTCTTGGATACAAACTTAGCTCCTCTTTTCCTGCAAAATTAGAACATTATCAGGTATCTCTATTACCTAAAGTATTCTTGGCTGCCAAATACACGTAAAGTGAAGAATACCATAGTATCATTAGGCCTTGAAGGAACAAATGTAGTTTCAAAAGATACTCTCCGCTAAAAATAAAGTTTTATGCGTTCATTTTTCTTTCATTTACACTAAAATAAAATAAACCTTGATTAATGAATAAGGTAAGCAAACAATATTTTTAGTAAATAAAAACAAGGTGTTAATATCACTATTGTAAGTGTAGCTCCTGGCCAGGCACAGTGACTCACTGCCGTAATCCCAACACTTTGGGAGGCCAAGCTGGGCAGATGGCTTCAGCTCAGGAATTTGAGACTAGCCTGGGCAACATGGCGAAACCCTGTCTCTTAAAAAAAATACAAAAACTAGCTTGGTGTGGTGGCATGCACCTGTAGTCCCAGCTACTCGAGAGGCTGAGCTAGGAGGATGGCTTGAGCCTGGGAGGCTGAGGTTGCAGTGAGCTGAGGTGACGCCACTGTACTCCAGCCTGGGTGACAGAGTGAGACCCTGTCTCAAAAAATATATATAAAGTAAGTGTAGCTCGTAAAATTGCTAGAAGAAAATTAAGCATCAGGCCAGGCACAGTGGTTCATGCCTGTAATCTCAACACTTTAGGAAGCTAAAGCTGGAGGATCAGTTGAGGCCAGGAATTTGAGATGAGCCTGGGTAACATAGTGAGATCCCATCTCTACAAAAAATAAAAATAAAAATAAAAAAATTTAGCATCAAATAAATAAATAGCCAAAGGATATAAACAAATAACTCACATCTAGTAAGCAAATACATGGGGAATTTATAATACTCTCTAGTAATAAAATAAATGTAAAATAAAAGAATAACAAAGTGCCACTTCTAACCTAGTAAACAAGCAAATATATGTAAGTATATTGAGAGAGAGAATATCTAACTTTGGCAAAAAGTATAGTAAAACATTTACAGATTGCTAGTGCAAATTCCTACAGTCCTTTTGAAAATAACTGGGCAATATGAATCAAAAAGCATAAAAACACTCATGCCCTTTTATCCACATCTGGGAACCAATAATAATGATATAATCCAGATAGCAACTAAAAATGTAGAAAAGAGGCTGGGCACGGTGGCTCACACCCATAATCCCACCACTTTGGGAGGCTAAAGTGGGCAGATCACTTGAGGTCAGGAGTTTGAGACCAGCCTGACCAACATGGTAAAACCCTAGCTCTACTAAAAATACAAAAATTATCCAGGTGTGGTGGAACATGCCCGTAATCCCAGGTACTTGGGAGGCTGACGCAGGACAGTCACTTGAACCTGGGAGTCAGAGGCTGCACTAAGCCAAGATCATGCCACGGCACTCCAGCCTGGGCAACAGAGTGAGCCTGTCTCAAAAAAAAAAAAAATGTAGACACGTTATATGTATAAAAAATGTTTGTAGCTTATTGACTACAATGGAATAAAGAAAAGAATCAAAATATTCAGTTGTGGAGGGTGATTAAATTATATCACATTAATAAGAATACATTGCATGCATTTTCAATGCTGGCATATACAGCAATATATAATTATTTTGTGTTAGGTGGAAAACAGGATATAAAATGGGATTGCACTCTGGTGAAAACTATGCAAAAATCTACGTAGGAAGCCACACTAGGATAAAATACATTAAAATGATAATAATGGCTGAATTAAAGTGAATAGGATTATGAGTGATTTTATTTTGCCAGTTTTTTGTAAAATAATTTTGTTACTTCTACTGTTGTGATTAAATGAATAAAATTTCTTTTGAAACCTGTAAAATTACAACACTATTATTTAATAACATTAAAATTAATAAATTATCTATTGTTTTGCTAAGACTAAAGACAATGAACATTACATTCTTAAACTCCATTTGCTTTTCAAAGTATCTCCTGTGCTATTGAACTACTGAGCTGAATAAATTTCTGGAGAAGAGTAACACTCTGTGGAGGAACAAAAGAAGAAATATAAGTAATTCATCTCATTTCTTCATTTCCTTCCCATTTGTTGGTGGGGGGAAGAATGTAGGTGGAGTCAGAATAAATCAATGCAGTTTAGGGCTATAACTTGAACAAACGGAGTTAACAATCTAAAAATCAGCTCCAGGCCAGGCGCGGTGGCTCACGCCTGTAATCCCAGCATTTTGGGAGGCTGAAGTGGGTGGATCATCCTGAGGTCAGGAGTTCGAGACCAGCCTGGCCAACATGGTGAAACCCCGTCTCTACTAAAAATACAAAAATTAGCCAGGAGTGGTGGCAGGTGCCTGTAATCCCAGCTACTTGGGAGGCTGAGGCAGGAGAATCACTTGAACCTGGGAGGCAGAGGTTGCAGTGAGCCAAGATCACACCACTGCACTCCAGCCTAGGCGACAGAGTGAAACTCCGTCTCAAAAAAAAAAAAAATCAGCTCCAAGGTACATAATTAAGAACATGCAGAGATAGGAAAAAGAATTGTAAGGCACAGAGCCAACTCTTTTTAGTCAAGAACCGCCTGGAGTATGCTTCCGCAACAATCAGGAAGTATCTGTGGGCAACCATGTATGTCAGAATATCAATAACTGCAACATCATTACACAACCTCTTAGCATTCACGAACCAACTCAGATAAAGCTCTTTGTGTGCCAGTGAATTCATTCATTCACACACGTGCACAAACACGTGCACTCGCACACGCAAGCCTACCATCTGATGACTCAAACCAAAGTTTGATTTGACTTTGCTTTGATTGTTCAAACCAAAGGTCATAAGCAGAATATAGATAGAGATCCTTTTTGTTTATTTGTTTTTGTATTTGTTTTTTGAGACAGTCTTGCTCTGTCACCCAGGCTGGAGTGCAATGGTGCCATCTCAGCTCACTGAAACCTCCGCCTCCCGGGTTCAAGTGATTCTCCTGCCTCAGCCTCCCAAGTAGCTGGGACTATAGGTGTGTGCCACCACACTCAGCTAATTTTTGTATTTTTAGTAGAGGCAGGGTTTCACTATGTTGGCCAGGCTGGTCTCGAATTCCTGACCTCGTGATCTGCCTGCCTCAGCCTCCCAAAGTGCTGGGATTATAGGCATGAGCCACCATGCCCAGCCAATAGAGATCTTCTTTTACAGAGGAAATGTATCCCATAAAAGTTGAAAGTAAACCAAATTTGTATGTTAAATCGTGCATATAAAATTAGATGCCTCAAAATGTAAACTCACACACTTGACTCCCAGTTTATAACAGAAGGCAAACCGAATGAAGTAGTGAGCTCTTTTTAAATTGCAACAAAAAGAATAAAGAATTTATCTACTGCTAGCAATAACATTCCAATTAAGTTTCAAAATACAAAAAGGGTCAGGTGCAGTGGCTCATGCCTGTAATCCCAGCATTTTGGGAGGCTGAGGTGGGTGGATCACCTGAGGTCATGAGTTCGAGACCAGCCTGACAAACATGATGAAACTCCATCTCTACTAAAAATACAAAAATTCACCAGGCATGGTGGCGCACACCTGTAATCCCAGCTACTCGGGAGGCTGAGGCATGAGAATCGCTTGAACCCAGAAGGTAGAGGTTGCAGTGAGCCGAGATTATGCCACTGCATTCCAGCCTGGGTGACAGAGGGAGACTCCATCTCAAAAAAAAAAGAAAAAAAAAAAGAAAAAATGATCATATAAAACACTGTTCCATAAACAATGTCCCCTTGGGGGTAGAGACAAGTTGGAGGGAAGCATGCCCTGCTCACTGTTTGCCCTTATAAACTTTGTGTGTTTTTCTGTGGCAACACTAAATCATTGATATTTGCTCTGCTCTTAGGATGTTCTTGAGGACCAGATTGTTGTTAATGTGTTTACCTCATATGTTTTACAAACGGATAGCAAGTTTATATTTCTAACCCACTGAAAATGGATAAACCATATCTGTCTCCTTTTAAGTATCAATTTATTATATTTAATTATAAATCTCTATAGTCCTTAAATATTTAAATAATATCTTTATCCTTTCCTTTATACATAGTTTAACTATTTTAATAATAAGAAATTTATGTTAAATTGTGCATATAAAATTAGATGCCTCAAAATATAAACTAATAAGAAATATTTATTATGTAAATGCTTCATCTATATCCTAAATAAAAACTGTCTCATGCAGGGTTACTATGATACTGAAAAATTTATTCTATGTGTGTGTTTTACCATCCTTATTTTGAATAATACAAGTATCAGAAACCCATGTAATAAAGGAGGGAAAGAGGAATGGAAATCATTTTTGAAGCCCATAAACAGGTGATCAAGAATCAAGTGCCTATAGATCCGGTGCAGTGGTTAGGGCTGCCTCTAGAGCCAACACTGCCTGGATTTCATTCTTACCCCTGATACATCTGAGCTGCATGATCTTAGGCAAATGATTTAACCCCTCTGTACCTCAGCTTTTTCACCTGTAAAATGGGAAGAATAAAAATTAGAATACACCTATCCTGTGGAGTTCTTAGTAGGATTAAACTAATAATATATAAAGTGCTCAGAATTTTGCCTGTATAACTGAGAGCTGTTATTGTCACGGAGACAAAATAGGCATAAGAGTGAGGCAGGTTGAATACCTGCAGGAATGCTAGGTCTGTGTGCATGCTGCGCCTATGGAAACCTAGAGGGCCATTGTCTCCTTTAAAAAGGGCAGAGGTCAGAACAAATCTACCCCTATCTTTGACAAATGTGAATGCAAGGCCCATGCATTAGTTTCATGTGGTTGCTATAAGAAATTACCAAAAACTGATGGCTTTAAAAAATGTATTATCTCACAGTTCTAGAAGCCAGAAGTCTGAAATCAAACTGTCAGCAAGGTAACATTTCCTCTAACAGCTTTAGGGGAGAATTCATTTCTTGCTTTTTTTGTTGTTTTCCCTAGAGACGGTGTCTTGCTATGTTGCCCAGAATGGCCTCTAGCTCCTGGGCTCAAGCCATCCTCCCACCTAAGCCTCCGAAAGCACTGGGACTACAGGCATATGCCACCACACCCAGCCCATTCCTTGCTTCTTCCAGGTCTGATGGCTGTCGGCATTACTTTGCATTCCTTGGTTATAGGCACATCACACCAATATCTATCTCCATCTTCACATACCTTCCCTTCTGCATATCTTTTCCTCTTGTCAAATTTTCTTCTTCCCCTCTATAGATACTGACCATTGGATTTAACACCCACTCAGATAATCCAGAATGATCTCTTCATCTCAAGATCCTTAATTACGTCTGCAAAGACCCTTTTTCCACACAAAGTAATATTCATAGGTTCTGGGCATCAGGACATAGACATATCTTTTTGGGGAGGGTGGGACAGCACCAGTATTTACAATCTTCAACCCATGGCACCAGTATCCACAATCTTCTGATTTTTTTAAGCATAATGAGAAATCTAGACTTTTATGAACAACCTTCCAAAGTTTACGTGTTGGCTCAGATATAAAATATAACACAGGAAATGAAAAACTAAGGACCCAATTTTGTTTTCTAAGGAAGTAGTTTTTACAGCATGAAGACATAAAAAGGTCACAATTTGAAAAAGTTGAGTCTGATGCTCAGGTGCCCAAATAACTATTCAACAAAGCTGAATAACAAATATCAAGTCAAGACAGGATGGTTATCCATGCCTTTATTCCCAGCTATTCAGAAGGCTGAGGTGGATAGCTTGAGTCCAGGAGTTCAAGGTTGCAGTGAACTATGATGGCCCTACTACACTCCAGCCTGGGTAACAGAGCGACATGCTGTCTCAATAAATAAATAAACAAATTTCAAGTCGATTACAATTGTCTTGGTAGAGTTTTGAAAGTCCATTGTATTTAAGAAACACAAATAAAGTTGATCCCAGAGAGTTAAAACATGCATATATGTCTTTATATTTGCTTGTAACTTCAGAATAAAGACAGTAAAAAAAAAAAAAAAAAGTATCATTTTTACCTCTGTAGGAACTAGATAGGATGGGTGTCAGAAGTGAAATACATTACACTGTTTTTTTCTATTTTTTTCTAATCATTTTATTTGAACCATATCATTTTATTACCTCTTCAAAAAATAAATTTTAAAAATCAACTTTTCTTTAAGTCCGAATGTCTAACACTTGCTCCTGGGCATAGTGTAATTAAACTTACATTTGTAGTTCATGGAGCCAATATAAAGATTTTGCCATGGCTCGTCCATCATTAAAATGTGGTGTTGGTACTCCATACACATTAAACCTATGGAAACTTGATGGGTTATACTTTCGGTTCTTTGCCTCTCCTGTGGAAAAAGAAAGGAAGACTTATGACTTAAGCAACACAAATAACCTTATCTTGCAAGATGCACATTATGTTCTCATTGACATTGAAAATGAGAATGGAACAAAAAATGAAATTGTAACAGTGCAGAAACTGCACAGATTTAGCTACCAAAGACATAAGTATTCCCCCATGTGAGCTGGGAGACTGGTGGAATGCTACACACAACAATACCTTGTGTTAATATTTGAAAAGCTATATGTAAAAAACTCCAAAGTCTCCATCAAAAAACTGTTAGAACTAATGAATTTGGCCAGGCACACCAGTGGCTCATGCCTATAATCTCAGCAATTTGGGAGGCCGAGACTGGTGGATCACTTGAGGCCAGGAGTTTGAGACCAGTCTGGCCAATATGGTGAAACCCTGTCTTCTCTAAAAATAAAAAATTAGCTGGTCGTGATGGCATGCACCTGTAATCCCAGCTATTTGGGAGGCTGAGGCACAAGAATCGCTTGAACCCAGGAGGCGGAGGTTGCAATGAGCTGAGATCATGCCACTGCACTCCAGCCTGGGCAACAGAGTAAGGCTCTTTCTCAAAAAAAAAAAAAAAAAAAGAAAAGAACTAATAAATGAATTAAGTAAAGTCAAAGAATACAAAATCAACACATAAAAATCCATGGTATTTCTATAAAAAATAACAACCTAGACAAAAAAGAAATCAAGAAAATAATTCAATTTATGATAGCCTTAAAAAAAATACTTAGGAATAAACTTAACCAAGGAGGTAAAAGACCTGTACACTGAAAACTATGAAACAGTGATGAAAGAAATTGAAGAGGACACAAATAAAATGAAAAGATATTCCATGCTCATCGATCAGAATAATTAATTTTCTTAAAATGTTCATACTACCCAAAGCAAAATACAGATTCAATGTGATCCCTATCAAAATTCCAGTAGCATTCTTCACAGAAACAGAAAAAAAAAAATCCTAAAATTTATATAGAACCACAAAAGGCTCTGGATAGCCAAAGTAATTATAAGGAAAAAGAAAAAAAGTTAGAGGCATTACACATCCGGATTTAAGTTATATTATAGAGCTGTAGTAATTAGAACAGTATGGTACTGGCAACAGACATACAGACTAGTGGAACAGAATGGAGAGCCCAGAAATAAATCCAAACATATACAATGCACTAATTTTCAACAAGGGCAGCAAGAAGAAACAATGGAGCAAGGATAGTCTCTTCAATAAATGGTCCTGGGAAACCTGATTTCCACATGCAGCACCATACACAAAAATCAACTCAAAACAGATTTAAAAAAAATAAATGTAGGACCTGAAACCATAAAACTCATAGAAAAAAAAACAGAGGAAAAATTTATTGACATTGGCCTTGGCAATGATGTCTTAGATACAAAAGCTCAGACTACAAAAGCAGAAATAAATAAATGAGACTACATCAAATTAAAAACCTTCTGCACAGCAAAGGAAACAATCACCAAAATGAAAAGGCAACCTATGAGCTGGGAAAAAAAATACTTGCAAACTATGTATCTGATAGAGGGTTAATATTCAAAATTTATAGAAAATATGTAACTCAATTCTTTTTACTTTTTTCTTTTTGAGACAGAGTCTTGCTCTGTCACCCAGGCTGGAGTGCAGTGGCGTGGTCTTGGCTCACTGCAACCTCCACCTCCTGGGTTCACGCCATTCTCCTGCCTCAGCCTCCCAAGTAGCTGGAACTACAGACGCCTGCCACCACGCCTGGCTAATTTTTGTTTTTTTAGTAGAGACGGGGTTTCACTGTGTTAGCCAGGATGGTCTCCATCTCCTGACCTCATGATCTGCCCGCCTTGGCCCCCCAAAGTGCTCAGATTACAGGCGTAAGCCACCACACCCCACCATGTAACTCAATTCTTTAAATGGGTGAAGAACTTTAATATTTAGAAAGTAAGTAAGGACATTGTATGGGAAAAAGACATATCAGTGATGAAAAACGCAGGTTCTCCACCATTGTTATGGAAATCCTGAAGATCAAGGGAGGTATGACAATGATTTAGGTCCCTGGCAGCACTTTCAACTATGCTAAGATTTGAGAGGTTTGGTGTTTTGCACTTGTTCGATTTTGTGCGATCATCAGAACATTGCGACCCTCATATTTCATTGTAATAATTTACCTCATATGAGAAACATTCAAAGGGTGACTGAGGGCTAAGAACCCAGCAGAGGAGTCTTTTTATTTAAAATTGAATACTGTGCTTTTTTCTTTTCAAGTCTTGATGTGGTATTAGTTTTCAATTTCGAGATAAGAAAGTAGGACTGAAACTAGAGAACAACCAAGAAGGTAGGAAATGATGGAGTAAAGACATTCAGCCTCACTAGTAATTCAAATAATGTAAATAAAAACAGTAAATGTCGTGTTAATGAAGTAACAAGAAATTATAATTGTCTCTTAGTTAGACAAAAATAAAGAAGATTGGGTAAGCTCATTACTGGGAAGCGTGTGGAGAAATGGATATTCTCATACTCTGGGTCTAAGGGCAAATTGGGCAGTAATTTGAGCTGACAGTTTGGCTCTAAGAGTAAAAATTTCTCAGAAATCTAGGAATGTAACTTAAGGAAATAGCCAATCACATTTACAAAGGTATATAAACAATATGTTTTTGTAATAGTGAAAATATAATGTAGATACTGACATGAAAAGACATTCCAAAACATTTCATAAGACAAAAAAAAAAAGCAAAAGGAAAAAAGTATATATGATGTGGAATAAAATGAACATACATACTGATATATATAAAAGTGCAAAGAAAAACACCTATGAAAGTATTATCGGCCGGGTGCAGTGGCTCACACCAGTAATCCTAGCACTTTAGGAGGCTGAGGCAGATGGATCACCTGAGGTCAGAAGCTCGACACCAGCCTGATCAACATGGTGAAACCCTGTCTCTACTAAAAACACAGAAATAGCTAGGCGTGGTGGCAGGCGCCTATAATCCCAGCTACTTGGGAAGCTGAGGCAGGAGAATTGCTTGAACCCAGGTGGCAGAGGTTGCAGTAAGCCGAGATCATGC
The DNA here is from genome assembly GCF_043159975.1 of Macaca nemestrina. Taxonomy (NCBI): domain Eukaryota; kingdom Metazoa; phylum Chordata; class Mammalia; order Primates; family Cercopithecidae; genus Macaca; species Macaca nemestrina. Next base: position 28,226,958 of record NC_092126.1, on the reverse strand, counting down.
CACTTCACTCCAGCCTGGACGAAAGAGCAAAACTCCATCTCAAAAAAAGAGAAAAGAGAGGAGAGGAAAGGAGGGGAGGGGAGGGGAGGGGAGGGGAGGGGAGGGGAGGGGAGGGGAGGGGAGGGGAGGGGGGGAGAGGGAAAGAAAGAAAGAAAGAAAGAAAGAAAGAAAGAAAGAAAGAAAGAAAGAAAGAAAGAAAGAAAGAAAGAAAGGAAGGAAGGAAGGAAGGAAGGAAGGAAGGAAGGAAGGAAGGAAGGAAGGAAGGAAGGAAGGAAGGAAGGAAGGAAGGAAGGAAGGAAGGAGAGAAAGAAAAAGAAAGAAAGGAAAGAAAGAAAGAAAGAAAGAAAGAAAGAAAGAAAGAAAGAAAGAAAGAAAGAAAGAAAGAAAGAAGAAAAGAAAGAGAAAGAAAAAGAGAAAGAAAGAAAGAATCATCAGTGTGAGACAGAGAATTGTGGGAATTTTTTTGTATATTGTATATTTCTATATAGCTTTCATTTCATGAAAGTATCACTTTAGTAATGATTAAAATTAAGTTATTTTATAGTATTAAGTGTATTTTAAATGTTGTAGATCCATATTTATAGCTATTTACATATTATTTAAGTAAAACATTTAAAATATATAGAGCAGGCTCCCTAAAAGCATGGAGAGTAATATCCCGTTTATTTAATGATTAATGATTTAATGGCTCAAGGATGGGGGTTAGAAAAAATGTTCAGAGAGAGGAAGTGGAGCAAGATGGCAGAATAGGAAAGCTCCACCGATCATGTCCCAGTCCTGTGTCCCAGACCCACACCCGCCCCCCGCCTCCTACAAGGACACCAAGTTGACAACTATCTACACAGATATGAGTGCCCATCTCAAAAACCAGGTGGGTAACTCATAGTGCCTGGTTTTAACTTCATAGCACTGAAAAAAAAAAAAGGCACTGAAGAGACAGAAAAAATAGTTGTGAATCACGAACACCACCCCTCCCCAACCCCGGCAGCAGCAGAGTGGTGTAGAGAGCCTCTCCTGGCACCAGGGCAGGGAGAACACGGCAATTGTGAGGTATTAAACTCAGTGCTTTCCTGTTAGAGCAGAATGGAAAACTGAACCAAACTCAGCTGATGCCTGTCCACAGAGGCAGCATTTAAATCAGCCCTATCAAAAAAGGAATTGCCAATCCCAGTAGTCCGAACTTGAGTGCCTGCAAACGTTGCCACCAAGGGCTACAGCACTCTGTGTCTCCAAGTAACCTTGAAAGGTGGTCTAGGCCATAAGGGACTGGAACTCTTACGCGACTCCCAGAGCAGAACCAGGCCCAGAGACCGTGGACTGGGGGCGGGACACATGTCATACTGGGACACCGGCGGGGGCAGCCAAGGGAATGCTGGCATCACCCCTCCCCTCACCCCAGGCTGCACAACTCAGCTCATGGCTCCAAAAGGGACCCCTTCCTTCCGCTTGAGGAGAGGAGAGGGAAGAGCAGGGAAGACGTCACCTTGCATCTAGGATACCACCTCAGCCACAGCAAGATAGGGTACTGGTGGGACTCAGGAGGCCGCCATTCCAGGGTCTGGTTTGCAGATGACATTTCTAGACACATCCGGGGCCAAAAGGGAACCCACTGCTTTGAAGGAAAGAACCCAATCCTGCCAGCATTCATCTCCTGTTAACTGAAGAGTTCTTGGGCCCTGAATAACCAGCTGTCGTTATTCAGGGCCCAGGTAGTACACCAAGGGTCTTGGGTAAGCCTCTCAGACTTCCTGGCTTCAGAAGAGACTTAGCACATTATCAGCTGTGGTAGCTACAGAGCAAAACTCCTTCTGCTTGAGAAAAGTACAGGGAAAAGTATAGTAAAGAGGACTTTGTCTTACACCTTGGGTACCAGCATGCCCACAGGGGAGTAGAGCACCAAGTAGGCTCTTCGGGTTCCCAATTCCAGGACTTGGCTCTTGAAAATAACATTTCTGGACCTGCTCTGGGTCAGAGGGGAACCCACTGACCTGAAGGGTAAGTACCAGGCCATTAACCTCAAGCTGACTTAAGAGACCTTGGGCCTTAAGAGTACATTGGTGATAGTCTGGCATTATTCCTCATGGCCTGGAGTGGTGGTGGCTACCCAGTGAGGTTCCTCTGCCTTTGGGAAGGTAAGGGAAGAGTGAGAAAGACTGTATCTTGTGGTTTGAGTGCCAGCTCAGCTGCAATACAGTAGAATACCTGGTAGACGTCTAAGGTTTTTGACTCTAGTCCTTGACTCCCAGACAGTACTTCTGTACCCACCCAAGCCCTGGGGGACCTCACCACCCTGAAGGGAAGGACACAGGCCTGGCGGGCTTTGCCACCTGTTAATTATAGAGCCCCAGGACCTTGAGTGAACATAGGCTGCAGCCAGAGGTTGAGTACAGCAGGACTTGGGTGAGACCAAATGCTACACTAGCTTCAAGTGTGATCCAATACAGTCAGCAGTGGTGGCCACAGGGGTACTTGTGTCACTCAACCCCCAGCTTTAGGTGGCTCAGAACAGAGAGAAAGACTGTATGTTTAGGAGAAAGTAAAGGAAAAGAACATGAGTTTCTGCCTTGTAACCCAGGGAATTCTCCCAGATCTTATCCAAGTTCATCAAGGCAGTGCCTCTACAAGTTTGCAAAAACTAGTGTTACTGGGCTTGGGGTGCCTCCTAAAGCAGATACAGCTTAGATCACCACACCCAAGTCCTTTCATATATCTGGAAAGCATTTCCAAGATGAATGGGTACAAATAAGCACAGACAGTGAGAACTACAATAAATATCTAACTGTTCAATTCCAGACACCAAGGAACATCTACAAATATCAACACCATCTAGGAAAATATGACTTCACTAAATAAACTAAATAAGACACCAGGGACCAATCACGGAGCAACAGAGCTATATGTCCTTTCAGACAGATAATTCAAAATAGCTGGGTTGAGGAAACTCAAAAGACATTTAAGATAACACAGAGAAGGAATTCAAAATTCTATCAGGTAAATTTAAGAAAGAGACTGAAATAATTAAAAAGAATCAAGCAAAGGCCAAGCGTGGTAGCTCACACCTGTAATTTCAGCACTTTGGGAGGCCGAGGAGGGTAAATCACCTAAGGCCACGAGTTCAAGACCAGCCTGGCCAACATGGTGAAACCTCACCTCTACTAAAAATACAAAAATTAGCCAGGCGTGATGGTGCCTATAATCCCTGCTACTGGGGAGGCTGAGACAAGAGAATCACTTGAACCTAGGAGAGGGAGGTTGCAGTGAGCCAAGATCACACCACTGCACTCCAGGCTGGGCAACAGAGTGAGACTTCATTTCAAAAAACAAAAACAACAACAACAACAAACAAAAAAAGAAGCAGAAATTCTGGAGCTGAAAAATTCAATTGACAAACTGAAAAGTACATCAGTCTCTCAATAGCAGAACTGATCAAGCAGAAGAAAGAGTTAATGAGCTTGAAGAGAAGCTATTTGAAAATACAATCAGAGAAGACAAAAGAAAAAAAAATTAAAAGAACGAAGTACAACTAAAAGATATAGAAAAATAGTCTCAAATGGGCAAATCTAAGAGTTATTGGCCTTGCCAAGCAAGGTGGCTCACGTTTGTAATCCCAGTACTTTGGGAGGCCAAGGTGCAAAGATCACTTAAACCCAGGAATCTGAGACTAGCCTAAGCAACATAATGAGACTAAATTTATTATTTTTTTATTTTATTTTATTTTTAAACTTATTGCCCTTAAAGAGAAAATAGACAAAGAGATAGGAGTAGAAACTTTATTCAAAGAGATAGCAGAGAACTTCCCAAATCTAGAGAAAGATATCAATATCCAAGTACAAGAAGGTTATAGAACACCAAGCAGATTTAACCCAAAGAAGATTACCTCAAGACATTGAATAATCAAACCCCCAAAGGTCAAGGATGAAGAAAGGATTCTAAAAGCAGTGAGAGAAAAGAAACAACATACCATGGAACTTCAATAAATCTGGCAGTAGACTTTTCAGTGGAAACTTTACAGGAGAGAGTGCCATGACATATTTAAAGTGCTGAAGAAAAGAAACTTTTATTCTAGACTAGTATATCTTATCTGGTGAAAATATCCTTCACACATGATGAAGAAATACTCTCCCAGGCCAAAAAATAAAAATAAAAAGCAGAGGAATTTCATAAATACTAGACCTGTCCTACAAGAAATGCTTAAGGGAGTACTTCAATTTCAATCAGAAAGAAAAAAATATTAATAAGCAATGAATAATCACCTGAAGGTGCAAAACTCACTGATAATAGTAAGCACACAGAAACACACAGAGTGGTATAGCACTGTAACTGTGGTATCCAAACTACTCTTATCCTGAGTAGATAGACTAAACAATGAACCAATCAAAAATAATAACTACAACAACTTTTCAAGACATAGAGATTATAAGAAGATATAAATAGAAACAACAGAGTTAAAAAAGGGGAGAAAGTTAAGACATAGAGTTTTTATTTTTCCTTGTTTGTTGTTTATGCAAATAGTGTTAAGTTGTTATCAGGTTAAAATAATGGGTTTAAGATAATATTTGCAAGTCTCCTGGGATTCATCTTTGGGACCCAAGTATTTTTCAACATACGCAAATCAATCAATGGGATATATCATATCAACAGAATGAAGAGTAAAAAAACCATATGATCATTTCAATTGATGCTGAAAAAGCATTTGATAAAATTCAACATCCCTTCAACATTAGCAGTAGCTAATGCCTGTAATAATAGTAGTAGCAATTCAACATTAGCAGTGGCTAATGCCTGTAATAATAAAAACCCTCAACACACTGGATATAGAAGGAACACACCTCAGTATAATAAAAGCCGTACACAACAGAATCCCAGCTAGGATGATACTGAATGGGAAAAGACTGAAAGTTCTTCCTTCATACTGGAAGTCCAAGCTACAGCAATCAGACAACAGAAAGATATAAAGGGCATGCAAATTGGAAAGAAAGAGGCCAAATTACCCTTATTTGCAGATGATATGATCTTATATTTAGAAAAACCTAAAGAATCCACAAGAAAATTATTAGAACTGATAAATTCAGTAAAGTTACAAGATACAAAATAAACATACAAAAATCAGTAGCATTTCTATATACCAACAGTGAATGATGTGAAAAAGAAATTTAAAAAGTAATCCCATGTATTAAACACAATAGCCACACATAAAATTAAATATCTAGGAATTAACTTAATCAAAGATTTCTATAATGAAAACTATAAAACACTGATGAAAGAAATTGAACAGGACACCAAAAAATCAAAAACCATTTTATGTTCATGGATTGGAAGAATCAATATTGTTAAAATGTCCATACTACCAAAAGCAATCTACAGATTCAACGCAATCCCTACAAAAATACCAATGACATTCTTCACAGAAATAGAAAAAAAATCCTAAAGTGTATATGAAACCACAAAATATCCAGAAAAGCCAAAGTAAAAAGATCGAAACTGCAGTAATCACGTTACCTGACTTCAAATTATACTACAGAGCTGTAGTAACCAAAACAGCATAGTACTAGCAGAAAAACAGACACATAGACCAATGGAACAGAATAAAGAATCCAAACAAATCCACACACCTACAGTGAAGTCATTTTTGGCAAAGGTGCAAAGAACATACACTGAGGAAAAGACAGTCTCTTCAACAAATGGTGCTGGGAAAACTGGATATTCATATGCAAAAGAATGAAACTAGACCCCTATCTCTTGCCATATACAAAAATAAAATCAAAAATGGATTAAAAACTTAAATCTAAGACCTCAAACTATGAAACTACTACAAGAAAACATTGGGGAAAATCTCCAGGACATTGATCTGGGCAAAATTTCTGGAGTAATATCCCACAAGCACAGGCAACCAAAGCAAAAAAGGACAAATGGGATCACATCAAGTTAAAAAGCTTCTGCACTGCAAAGGATAAAATCAACTAAGTGAAAAGACAACCCACAGAATGGGAGAATATACTTGCCAACTACCCATCTGACAAGAGATTAATAACCAGGATATACAAGGAACTCAACTCTATAGAAAAAATAATAATAACCTGATCAAAAAAGTGGACAAAACATTTAAATAGACATTTCATCAAAAAAAAAAAAAAAACAAATAGCAGACATATGAAAAGGTGCTCAACATCACTGATCATCAGAGAAATGCAAATCAGAAGTACGATGAGATATCATCCCACCCCAGTTAAAATGGCTTATATCCAAAATACAGGCAATAACAAATGCTGGTGAGGGTGTGGAGAAATAGGAACCCTTGTACACTGTTGGTGGGAAGGCAAATTAGTACAACCACTATGGAGAACAATTCAGACGTTCCTCAAAAAACTAAAACTTGAGCTACCATATGATCCAGCAATCCCACTGCTGGGTATATACCCATAAGAAAGGAAATCAGGCTGGGAGCAGTGGCCAATGCCTGTAATCTCAGCACTTTGGATACCAAGATGGGTGGATCACCTGAGGTCAGGAGTTCAAGACCAGCCTGGTAAACATGGCAAAACCCCGTCTCTACTAAAAATACAAAAATTAACCAGGCATGGTGGCAGGCACCTGTAATCCCAACTACTTGGAGGGCTGAGGCTGGAGAATGGCTTGAACCCAGGAGGCGGAGGTTGCAGTGAGCCGAGATCACACCACTGCACTCCAGCCTGGGCAACGGAGCAAGAATTCGTCTCAAAAAAAGAAAAAAAAAAGAAAAGAAAAGAAAAAAGAAAGAAAATCAGTATATCAGAGAGATTACATGCACTCCTGTGTTTGTTTCAGCACTGTTTACAATGAGATTTGGAAACAGCCTATGTATCCATCAACAGATGAATGGATAAATTATGATGAACCTATAAAGAAAATGTGGTATATTTACACAATGGGGTACTATTCAGCCATAAGGAAGAATGAATTCCAGTCTTTTGCAACAACAGGGGTTGAACTGGAGATCATTATGTTAAGTGAAATAAGCAAGGCACAGAAAGACAAACGTTGCATGTTCTCACTTATTTGTGAGATCTAAAAATAAAAACAATTGAACTCATGGACAGAGAGAGTAGACGGATGATTATCAGAGGCTGAGAAGCATAGCGGGGGTGGTAGGGAAAAAAACTAGAAAGAATGAATAAGAACTACTACTTCATAGCACAATAGGGTGACTACAGTCAATAATAACTTAATTGCACATTTTTAAATAACTTAAAGAGTATAATTTGATTGTTTGTAGCTCAAAGTATAAATGCTTGAGGGGACGGATGCACCATTCTCCAAGATGCACTTATTACATGTTGCATGCCCATGTCAAAACATCTCATGTACCCCATAAATATATATACCTACGATGTACCCACAAAAAAAAAAAGAATAAGAATAATTTTTAAAATGTTCAACTTCTCAACTGTAGTTATCCCTAGCTAATGGGATTTCAAGGTTATATTTACTCTTTCTTCATTTTTTAATATTTAAGTTATCTACAATTATAATGTATTTCCATAATTAAAAAGCTACTTTCCTTATGAGGGAAAAATTAAGATCATATTTAAAAGATCAGATTCTACAACTTTTCAAGATGCCATTGAAACTTCCATAAAAATAGCAAACGAAGGAAATTGTAGTCATGTTACGGTCCATTAGAGCTCTTCTAAATATAAAAAACTACACTTATTTTTCTCAGACTGTTAAATGCTTATAAGGTATCTCATTGTAGATTGTCTATACATTGTACATATTTATTGACATAGTTCTTTTTGCTTTTTATTTTGAGACAGGGTCTCACTCACGCCCAGGCCTAGAGTGCAGTAGTGCAATCGTGGCTCACTGCAACCTGGAACTCCTGGGCTCAAGCAATCCTCCCATCTTAGCCTCCCAAGTAGCCAGAACTACAGACATGCGCCACCATGCCTGGCTAATTTTTTAATTTATTTTTCATAGATACAGATTCTCCCTATGTTGCCCAAGCTGGTCTCAAACTCCTGGGCTCAAGTGATCCACCTGCCTCAGCCTCCCAAAGCGCTGAGATTACAAGAGTGAGCCACTGCACTTAGACCAAAGTTCTTTTTAAAACAATTAAAGAGCATTGGATTAGACTGTGCAATAGACATGAAACTTTTTCAAACATGAATAAAATATTTTCACAAGACAGAGAAGGAAGAAAGGAGGGAATGAATGAAAGAAAGGGAGGAAAGAACAAAAGAAAGAAGGGAAAGAGCAAAAGAAAGGAATGGGCTAGGGAAGTAGAGGAGTAAAGATATGGAGAGAAGTCAAGACTGTGAGAAGAAATATGGCATCTGTGCAGATAGCAACAGGGGCAGTGTGACAGTAGAGACAATCTTAGACAATCTGGGAACACGTTGGGGCATGTAAAGAACCAGCAGATACTTCCTTATCACTGACAAAACAAGAAAAGAAAAAGAAAAAGGAAAAAAAAAAAGGAAAAGGAAAAAGGAAAGGAAAGGAAAGGAAAGAAAGAGGCGGGAGAGAGAGGGAAGGAAAGGGAAAGGGGAAAAGAAACAAAAAAGGAAAGGAGAGGGGAGGGAAGGGGAGGGGACGGAAAAGGAGGGGAGGGAAGGAAGGAAGGAAGAAAGGAAGGAAGGAAGGAAGGAAGGAAGGAAGGAAGGAAGGAAGGAAGGAAGGAAGGGAGAACCAACACACATCGGCTATGACAGAAGCAAATGGCAGACTCCAAACATGAAGCTATGAACAGAAATTTGGGAGGAGAGCATAGAAAGGGAGTCTAGTGTTAGACGGCAGTGGAGGAGAAAAAGTAAAGAAATAAGAAATGAGGAGCAAGAAAGCCCCCCCTTTCTTGCAGTGAAGGAGAAAAGATAAGAAATAAGGAGCACAACCCCCCTGCTGTGCTGCAGTGAAGGGCAGCTCTTCTAGCTAATAAAGACTGAGTTTATGAACCATGCACAATCCATAGGCTTTCTCAGGACATGTATCAGAGTCTACTTCTCAATCCTTTATTATATCAAGACTTTATTTAACATCAACGTATTGGCAATTGAGTTTTATTTTATAGCACTATAAACAACTAATGCCTTTTTAGTTGTGTTATGGAATAATTCTAGTAATATGCTACTAGATATGAAACTTTAAGACAAGATCACTAAAAATAATAATAATAATAACAGCTAATAATTTTGAGTACTTAACTATGTTCCAGGTACTACGTTAAGCATCTGACATCTAATCAATCCTCACAATATTACTATACCCATTTAAGGGATAAGAATATATAATGATCAAATAAGTAAATTGCCCAAGTTTTAAAAGATAGTAAATAGTTGAGCTAGGATTTGAACCTGATCTGATTCAAAAATCTGTGAACTTGACCATCACCCAATATTCTTAATATAAAATTAAGCACTTAGAATAAGTATTGAGCCGAGTGCAGTGGTGCATGCCTGTAATCACAGAACTTTGGGAGGCTAAGGTGGGAGGATCGCTTGAGCTCAGGAGTTTGAGACCAGCCTGGACAACATAGGAAGACCTCATCTCTATTTAAAAACTCAAAAAATTAGCCAGGCATGGTGATGCACACCTGTAGTCTCAGCTGTTCAGGAGGCTGAGGTGAAAGGATTGCTTGAGCCTAGGAGGTGCAGACTGCAATGAGGCATGATCACACCACTGCACTCCAGCCTGGGCAACAGAGACCCCTGTCTGAAAAAAAAAAAAAAAAAAAAATTAAAATTAAATTTTTTTAAAACCATAAGTATATGCGGTACAGGTTTTCCCAGCTATCATGGTTTATGACCTTATGAGTAAGATTGTATTAATCACCTATTACATGCCAGGCATTTAATTTTATGTACTTATCTCCTTTATTCCTCTTCACAAATCCGAGAGTCCCATATCCTCAGGCCCATTTTGCATTGCAGGACACTTACCTGCATAATAATCATTATGAGAAACAACATACAAATCATGTCCTTCATTTCCTTCTTTAAATACTTCTTCATAGGATTTTGGTGGATTCACCACGTCTTTAGCAGAGTATTCTGAAGGAAGAATTAATAAAATCAGTTCCAAGGTACTTTTTAATCTATTTATAAGACGTTTATATTGACTAGAACAAATGAGAAATTAGGTATGCTGGATGCAAGTCTACATAGACATCCCGAGAGATCACAAAGCCAACATAAATGATTTATCAAGAAAGGGAAGCCCCCTTGACCTGGCTCACCCCCTAGAAATCTGAAGCATGTTAGAACTTTATTATCAGTTGGCTGGGAGCAGTGGCTCACACGTGTAATCCCAGCACTTTGAGAGGCCAAAGAGGGTGGATCACCTGAAGTCAGGAGTTTGAGATCAGCCTGGCCAACATGATGAAACCCCATGCCTACTAAAAAAAAACACACACAAACAAAAATTCCAGCCTGGCCAACATGGTGAAACCCCATTTCTACGAAAAATACAAAAATTAGCCAGGTGTGGTAGCACTTGCCTGTGGTCCCATCTACTCTACTCGGGAGGTTGAAGCAGGAAAATCACTTGATCCCAGGAGGCAGAGGTTGCAGTGAACCCAGATGGCACCACTGTACTCCAGCCTGGGTGACAGAGCGAGACTTTCATCTCAGAAAAAAAAAAAAAAAAAAAAAAGAACTCTATTATCAGTTAACTGTTTAGTTGTGGTAAGCCATATTCCAAGCACAGTTAAATTCCTGGTCCTGAGAATCTCTGTGCAATTTTTATTTTAGTTTGCTGCAGACTTCTCAAGATGATCTAAACAAATCTGAACCACAAATTAGAACCCCTAACGCCCTATGGGGTAGCCATGGTGTAAATTTTGGCAGTTTTAGATGGAAGCATACACCCTGTGTCTGTTTGGATCTGAATCTGTATTCCCAGGCCAGGCTCAGTGGCTCAGGTCTGTAATCCCAGTACTTTGGGAGGCTGAGGTGGGTGGATCATCTGAGGTTGGGAGTTTGAGACCAGCCTGAGCAACATGGTGAAACCCTGTCTCTACTAAAAACACAAAAATTAGACGGGTGTGGTGGCACATGCCTATAATCCCAGCTACTCGGGGGGCTGAGGCAGGAGAATCACTTGAACCTGGGAGGCAGAGGTTGCAGGGAGCTGAGATCGTAACACTGCACTGCAGCTTGGGCAACAGAGTGAGACTCCGTCTCAAAAAATTAATTAACTAATTAATTAATTTTAAAAAATGAATCTGTATCCTCAGTGTAGCCAGAGGTACCAGGGAAATCACTGGAATCAGGGAGAAATTCTTCTACTGGTCCTAAATCTAGAAGAAATGTTTGTTTAATAGCTGCATTCCCATGACTAGTGGTACCCAGTTTTGTGTACAATGAATAATTTTGTTTTTACTGCTTTAGATAATAATTTGTAAATGTAACTCCATTTACAATTTCACTCTTCCCTTTTGACCTAACAACATAGATTAAGAAGTTTCCTTTATTTTGGCCTTTCTGCCAAGAATTAAGGTATATAAACTAATAGTTAAGAATATCAGAAGATGATTCCAATCAAAATAATCCTGTAAAGCAGAACTTCTTTTTGATATATGAACATTACACTTAATGATACACATATATACATGTTTTGAAACATTGTTTCTTTTTATATATTTAAATGAGGAACACTTAGAGAATACTTTCCACATTAAATAAACTAATACTAGGTAGCAGTTATGATATAATGGCTATAATGCCATGTCTAACAGTTCATATACATAGGATTTCTTAAACCTATCGAAAAGAAGAGGTGGGAAATAGTCACTCACATCTGTAATCCCAGCAGTTTGGGAGGCCAAGGTGGGAGAATCACTTGAGTCCAGGAGCTTGAGGCCAGCCTGGAAACATGGTGAGACCCCAGTCTCTATATAAATATAAATATATATAGTTTATAAATATAAGTATATATGTTTCATATGTTTATGAAACATAAAAAGGAGAGGATATTTAATCTACTCTAAAATACATTTTTCATGTGTCAAATTTTAAAAAACTTTAGATCTGAGGTAATAAGGTACAACTCCAGATTTTACATTCCAAAGTATAATCTATCTTCAGAGTAGATGTCACTACCTTAAGGAAAATAATCTAGTGAGCCTTTCGGTGAACAAACTAAGGTTCCTGGAAGAGAGCCTCAATGGGTATGGAAAGACAAAGAGAGAATTTCTCCACAAAAATAAAGAAAGATGGAATTTGAGATCTCCTATGGTAAGACTCCTAGAGGGAGGGGATAACTTCAAAAAGAGTAAAGGAGAGAAATCTGAGAAAGGTGTAAAGAAAGGCACCCAACAACACGGCAGGAACCTGGGTCTTCAGAAGGAAGAATGGCCTATGACCAGTTCCAATGAGTTATTTGTTGAAAGATGGTACTCTACTCCCCCTCAGAATCAGAGTGGAAGTCACTCTGCCCTGTGATTGGTTAATATGCACGTAGACCTCATGGATCTGCATGAATGGAGTGTGGTATACAGCATTTACCAAACTTACCTGTGCCATGAACTCTGTTTCATAAAGAGTTCAGAGTCACGAACACATGTGAAGCACTGATGGAAACAGAACACACGAATGGATGTCCAAGGCAAAGGGATTGCAGTTCTCTAGCTAGTCCCAGAGCCAATTTTTGTTGAGTACTTTCCTGTCTTTACACCATACCTACTATGCTCACTATATCTGGACTCCAATACCTGAATTTTTCCTGCTTCTGCATACATACATGTCAAGGATTTTGGTTCTGAGAATAACTTTCTTGCTACAATCCCATCTTTCCTTCTTGAGTCATTGTTTACACCATCACCAAACATCATACAAATAAGATATGAGATCATATTTTCCAAAGAAACTTATTTTACCAGCCCCTTCCCACCCCTTTTTTTTTTTTTTTTTTTTTTTTTTAACTACCTCTGATGATTGCTGTCCCAAATGTCGTATTGATTGTGTCCATTCCTTTAGGTAATCCTGGTGCTTGATCATGAGATTTTCCTAATGGTGCTCGTCGATTGCTAAGATATATAGATTCTTTTTTATCTTTAATTTTCTGTTGAAATGTGGTAATAGGCTGTGGGTTTATCAATGTGTTTGCCTAAAAGAAATCATACAATGCACAAATACATCAACAAAAATAGTACAAATCTGAAAATGGAAACCCTAATCAACAGCTAGGGAGAGGAGACTGTACGATTGTGGGAAAACATTTCATTATCATCACTGGCTTTGCTCACCTTCAAATGAACTGTCGGAATTGGCTATAAAGTTTAAACATGCCTAGAAGAACTTTCTAATGAGTTAAAAGGTTTCAGTGATACTAAAAGGTTTACGATGATAGCTTCCAGGTTACTCGACTCAAATATTTAAGACAAGTGATGCCAGGTGCAGTGGCTCACGCCTGTTATCCCAGCACTTTGGGAGGCTGAGGAGGGCGGATCACCTGAGGTCAGGAGTTTGAGACCACCAGCCTGGCCAACATGGTGAAACTCCGTATCTACTAAAAATAAAAAAATAAAAAATCAGTCAGGTGTGGTGGCACGCGCCTGTAGTCCCAGCTACTGAGGAGTCTGAGGCAGGAAAATCACTTGAGCCCGGGAAGTGGAGGTTACAGTGAGCCAAGATCACACCACTGCACTCCAGCCTGGGCAACAGAGTGAGACTCAGTCCCAAAGAAAAAAAAAAAAGAAAGAAAGAAAAGTGAAAATGAAAAGCACAAGAACCACTTGACTTCCAAAAGTTCTCTTCAGATATAGAGATCAGGTCTTCTGAATCTAGAGTGTCCATTCAATCAGTAGCAGATAACAAACATTTTGACTCCACCTCTACTCAATGTCCATGTAAGTATTCCATAGGGCCTCTAGGCAAGGGGATGGAGTCTCAGTCTGTTGCCCAGGCTGGATTGCAGTGGCATGATCTCGGCTCACAGCAATCTTCGCCTCCTGGCTTCAAGCGATTCTCCTGCCTCAGCCTCCCAAGTAGCTGGGATTACAGGTGCCAGCTACCATGCCCCAGGTATTTTTTTTTTTTTTAACTTTTAGTAGAGACAGGACTTCATCATGTTGGCCAGGCTGGTCTCAAATTCCTGATCTTAGGTGATCCTCCTGCCTCAGCCTCCCAAAGTGCTGGGATACAGGCATGAGCCACCACACCCCGCCAAGGCAGTGTTCTTTATTGTCTAACAAAGCCTGACAGCATTTCTCTTCATTGTGAGAAAATGGAATGCAACTAGGCTTTTATCATTTGAGAGGAGAAGAGATAGTTTTTGGCTTAAACTATTAATTTCTTCACACCGCCTTGGCTGCTGCTGCTTGGATTTTTTCTACTGCTCAAGATAAAGGCTTTTGGAAGATAGATTGAGAAAAGGCTAGTAAAAAATATGGGTGGGAAGGAGATTGGAACTCATGAATTTCACTAATACCTGATTTGTGCATTTTCACCTTGGTAAATTAATAATGTACAAGGAAAAAAAGAAAATAAGTTACCGGTATTGAAATTTTAGATCTAATTCCATGTGTCAAATAAGGTGCAATTTGGGGATCATTTGCTCTTCCATAAAATACTCTTTCTACTCCAGCAGGTGGATATCTGAAGTTGAAATACTTTTTTGACGCAGGTGGAGTAATTAGCTACAAAGAGTGAGGCAAGAAAATAGTAGTAAGTACAGTTTCTAAAAATATTAACAGGACTAATCTATACCAATCAATCAACAACCTTAAGTGTATGTATGTAGTAAGCACATTTGGAACTACAGCCCCAAATAATGAACATCCCACTAAAACATATTTAATTATTAATGGAAGTAAACATTTTTTTCCATGACACAGATCCTGAGAACATGTGCCCTAAACAACTTATTTTAAATGTTGCATTTAGAAAACAACCAGGAAGTATCCAGGTTACAAAGTATACCATTATTCCCACTGAAATAAATTGAATCTCCTGTAATTGAATCCCTGTAGAGCTAGAAACTGGAAGCCTGGGATTTTCACTTTCTTGGACAAAATCAATAGAAGGCCTCAAAATACAGTAAAGAATCCAAATTGGCCACATTAAATGTATACCACTTTCATAAGGAACGTTGAGTTGCCTATTTCTTAATGTTCACACACAAGGTAAAAATAGAAACATAAAGGTATATTGAAAGTGCTCACCCTGGGAAGTTTTTCAGTCACGCAGCTTGCAACTCTGTAACCAACTGGAATAACTTTTCCTGCCTTTGGGAGAAAAAAATGGGTTGATCATTGTCAGGGTGGAAGAGGAGCATTTGGAAGAATGAAATTTATTTCAAACTTGTCCTATGCCTCTGATGCTACAAAGTTACTTTTGACTAACATAAAAAAGGAAGAACCGATAGTAAATATAAAGCAATCTTCACACGTAACAAACATTAAATGCTATGCATATATTATAAACATTTATAAAATTGTAAGCATATATTTTTACAGCACTAACATTGTTAGTGATTCATCCAGTTACAGGAATTCTGTGATGTGTTGAGGAATTCAGCTTTCGGAACAATCTTCTCATAGATCACAGGTTAATTATTCGTTGTCCTGTATAACAGTGAAATAGAAGTATGATCTTTGGGAGGCCAAGAAGGGAGGGTTTCTCAAGGCCAGGAGTTCAAGGCTACAGTGAGCTATGATCACATCACTGCACTCCATCCTTGGCAATGGAGTGAGACCTTGCCTCTGAAAATAAATAAATAAATAAAATTTAAAACTAAGAGAAAAAAACTAACTTCCCATAGTGTTCTGGGTATCTGGAAAGCGGGGGCGGAGAGAGAGAGAGAGAGAGAGAGAACAAACAGACAAAAGCAGAGAAATTGAGAATGGAGTGGAGTGGATGGATGAATGAGTAGATGTGCATGAACATATGAATGAACACATATGGGTAGGTGAAGTTTGTTATTATGTGAAGTGTTGAGTGTGGAATTCCTTTTAGTAAGAGAGTCATTAGGGTTTAAGAGACTATCTTGCTGACATCTCTAGGTATAAAAGAGGAAGCCCACAGACATAGCCAGGCAGAAAACTGAATTGCTTTGTTAAAAAAAAAAAGGGGGGGGGAGAAAATATGATCTTTGTAGTCTAACGTTTTGATATGAATTATTAGACTCCAGTTTGAAAGGGAGGGGCAAAACAACTTCTGATTAGATACACCAAGAAGGAAAAATCAAGGAGATGACAAATAAATTCAGAAGGTGTGTGGAGTCGAAGGTCTAGCAACAGGGTGAGAGGCTGGAGGGCGCCAAGATGGCAAATAAGACAGTGAGAAGTAGCCCAGTCTTAATGCTGTATCTTCAGTAAATTCTACCCATGCAATTACATTATGTGAGAAGAACTTTGTGTAAAAAAAGAAAGGAACTGTGTTCTAACCTGGGCAAAAGCAAGACTGAGAAGATGGAGAAGAGATATAGTGAGATTTTTTAAAATTCAGTTGGAAGTTATAAGAAATCTCACAGATACCAGGGAATACTGTCTCTCTTGCTATACTTAGGATAGGAACTCAAGTCATTTTTAAAAATATGAAGGCTGCCAGGCAAGGTGGCTCACACCTGTAAACCCAGCACTTTGGGAGGCCAAAGGTGGGTGGATCATTTGGGGGTCAGGAGTTCAAGACCAGCCTGGCCAACATGGTGAAACCCCGTCCCTTCTAAAACTACAAAAATTAGGCAGGCATGGTGGCATGTGCCTGTAATCCCAGCTACTCGGGAAGCTGAGGCAGGAGAATTGCTTGAACCCAGGAGGCAGAGGTTGCAGTGACCCAAGGTCATGCCATTGCACTTCAGCCTGGGTGACAAGAGCAAAACTCCATCTCAAAAAAGAAAAATGAAATTATGAAGGGGATCAGAATATGCCACCCAAAAATATGCCACTTTTGCATGTGGATTATTTTGAGCTGAAGGCAGTTGAGAATCCACAGACACAGGAAAAGTTCAACACTTAGAAAAAGGTGTGGTAAAGCTATGAAAATAGAAAGATTGGTTGAAAGTTTGTATTCAGGGCAATTGGATCCCCAGTTCTTCTCCATCCTATGTTATCCTTGTCTTCACACAAGCTCTCAACCCCTCTTGCCAAACTGTGGATTTGTTTTCATAAAGTGGTTTTGTAGCCAGAAACATCAAGCCAAGGTAAAGTAGCGGGACATTAATAAAGTATACTTTCTGTAATGCATTTCCTCTAGCTTCCTCTCCCACTGGGCCCTGGAAAGCAAGCAGCCAGGAGTCAAGCCAGCCCTCTAGCCCGTGGGCAGTGCATAGAAAAGGCAGTAGGGCAACAATGAATATAAATAAAGATTTGGAAGCCAGCCAGCTTGGGTTCAAATATCTGCCAATAAATAAGCTGTGTCACCCTATTACTCAGCCTCAATTTGCTCACAATGGAGATGGTGATAACAGTACCAACCTCATAGAGATCACTGTGAGAATTAAATGAGTTAATACATATAAAATGCTTAGAACAGTGTCCACACACGCTGTGTGCTATGTAGGTTTCAACTATTATTACCATTATCAATATTCTCTGGAAAATCTGAATAACCTAGAGGGAAAAAAAATTAGTATTGGGGACTCACCCAAAATAAAAGCTGCCTCATCACTTGATCACCTTATAACAATGCCCCAGCCGGATGCGGTGGCTCACGCCTGTAATCCCAGCACTTTGGGAGGCAAAGGCGGGCAGATCACGAGGTCAGGAGTTCAAGAGCAGCCTGACCAACATGATGAAGCCCCGTTGCTACAAAAAAAATACAAAAATTAGCCAGGCATGGTGGCACATGCCTGTAGTCCCAGCTACTCAGGAGGCCAAGGCAGGAGACTCACTGGAACCCAGGAGGCGGAGGCTGAGTGAGCCGAGATCGCGCCACTGCACTCCAGCCTGAGCAACAAGAGCAAAACCTTATCTCAAAAAAAAAAAAAAAAAAAGCCCCAGGGTAAACAAGCCATGCAACACACATACAGCTACTAATTTGTTTTGTTTTGTTTTGTTTTTGAGACAGGGTCTGATTCGGTCGTCTAGGCTGGAGTGCAGTAGTGCAGATCTCAGCTCACTGCAATCTCTGCCTTTCAACATCGGCTCAGTACAACTTCCACCATCCTCCCGCATCAGCCTCCCTAGTAACTGGGACTACAAGTGCGGGCCACCATGCCTAGCTAATTTTGGTAAATTTTTTTTGTAGAGACGAGTTTTTGTCATGTTGCCCAGGCTGGTCTCAAACTTCTGAGCTCAAGTGATATGCCCACCTTGGCCTCCCAAAGTGGTGGAATTACAGGCGTAAGCCACCATGCCCAGCCTGCTTAATGTTTTAATATGAGTTATTAGACTCCAATTTGAAAGGGAGGGGCAAAACAAGCTAATAAAAAACAAACACAAACATAGAGGGAATAGGAAAACGTAAACAAACAAAAGAGATTACCTGACAGATATAATAAGATGTTGCATTTATTGCATTCATAAAACAAGATTAGAAATTTTAAAAGACAACCTGAGAAGAAATAACTTTTTAGAATTTAAACACGATAATCTAAATAAAATTTCTACTTTTCACCTATTGTTTTAATAGGTACTGATGAGCTGGGCGTGGTGGCCCATGCCTATCATCCCAACACTTTGGGGGGCTCCAGCTCCACTGCTGGAGCCCAGGGTTCAAGACCAGCCTGGGCAACAAAGTGAGACCCTTTTCTCTTAAAAAAAAAAAAAAAAAAAAACTAATGATGATTCTTTCCTAAATTGTTATTATTATGATGGCTGCCAAATGAAGACTTTCTAACTATAGCATTCTTTCTACATTTATTAATTGCATTATACTTATACTGCAAGGAAGTTTTCTTTCTCTTTTTTTTTTTTTTTTTTTTTTTTTGAGACAGAGTCTTGCTCTGTTGCCTAGGCTGGATTGCCCAGGCTGGAGTGCAGTGGTATGATCTCGGCTCACCATAACCTCTGCCTCCCAGGTTCAAGCCATTCTCCTGCCTCAACCTCCCGAGTAGCTGGGACTACAGGCACATGCCACCATGCCCGGATAATTTTTGTATTTTTAGTAGAGACAGGGTTTCACTACGTTGGCCAGGTTGGTCTCGAACTCCTGACCTTGTGATCCTCCCATCTCGACCTCCCAAAGTGCTGGGATTACAGGCATAAACCACCACGCCAGGCCTTTTCTCACTATTTATTCACACATGTATGTATTTACATCCCTATGTACTCATGGATTTCTATTTTATTCAAAGGCAATTTTATTCAATACTCAGTGTACACCAGTTTGGGCTAGGGGAAGACTCATCACATTTGTTTCTTCAAATTTGTTTTATATCTGCACGATTCTTTAGGATTCTTCTCACTTTTTTGCTCACAAAGATGTTCCATGTTCATATCGTACTAGCCTGTGCAAGTCTTAGAGTCAGCCATTTCTCCAAGGAGCTTAATTTATTTTCATAGAGAATAGTATTAAGAAATAAAGATCTGGATTTTGGTGTGCTCATTGCTACTAGAGAAATACTGCTTCTAAGCTCTCTTAAATAGAGTTAGGAAACATATGACTAGACAAACACTCCCATACACTTGCATGTATATCGATCCTATAATATCCTGTCTAGTTAAATGCATGTAGTTAGAATCCATGGACATAGATATATAGATATATCATAAATGTATATGAATACTTCTTATCACAATCCAACACAACAATTCATTCTATTCTTCTCCTTTCCATATTTGTAACCCTTTTCTCCGTCGGTGAGAAAAGGGTTATTGTCCTAAATAACCCTGGCATTATTGTCCTAAATATTTTTACTTATCTGCTTAGGCTTTCTGTCTGTAACCCAACTCCCAACTGCAACAACCATCTCCTTGCTCAGCTGCCTCGTTGTTCAGTCCCTAACCACACCAGAGACACCTTGCTTGGCCACCTCCTCAGTCAACCCCCAGTGTTACAGCCTTTAATGGCCAAGTACCTCTTTCATTTCTCATACAAGTGAGTCCCAAGATTCAAGTCAACTCAGGAAGGTTGATATAAGACCATTTTCAGCTGCTCAGGACCCACAGACCCATAATCATCACACCACCTTCCACTCTTCAAATTTAATGTAGGTTAGCATAATGGTTACAGCTCTCCCACTTGCCCTTGGTCAAGATCCCTCTGTTTTGCCCAGAGAGATCCCCAATTCTAAACATCTCAGAGAGAATTAGGAGGGATGGTACCCAATCCCTTTCTGCCCAGAAGACATTGAATCCATTATGCAAATAAAAACACCCAATTCCCAGAATTCTGCAGAGATTAGCTTTGCAAATGCATACAAAATAAATCTTTGTACCTGGTATTTTCTCCACTACCAGGGCCTGCATAACTAGGAAGGTCCCACAAGATTTATTAATGGGGGGCACCTTTCCCTCCACCTATTCCCAAAATAGCTGTCAGGTTCTACTAGTACAGAACAGGAAAAAGCAAGGCACCCCTTTGCATGACATTTACCATATTAAAAAGTCATTTGTCTATTGGTCTCCAGTCTCTAGACTCTAAGCTCCTTGAATGCAAGTGCTATGTAATTTTTCATCTATGTAGCCCCAGCGTTTGTTTGTGTGTGGGTTTTTGGGTTTGTTTTTTTTTTATTTTTTATTTTTATTTTTAAGATGGAGTTTCACTCTTGTTGCCCAGGCTGGAGCGCAATGGCACGATCTCAGCTCACCACAACCTCCACTTCCCGGGCTCAAGCGATTCACTCACCTCAGCCTCCTGAGTAGCTGGGATTACAGGCCCTGTCACCACACCCGGCTAATTTTGTATTTTTAGTAGAGGTGGGGTTTCTCTATTTTGGTCAGGTTGGTCTCGAACTCCCAACCTCAGGTGATCCGCCCACCTCGGCCTCCCAAAGTGCTGGGATTACAGGCATGAGCCACCCACCGGGCCTTGTTTTTGTTTTTTTTGTTTTGTTTTTTTTTTTTTGAGACGGAGTCTCGCTCTGTCACCCAGGCTGGAGTGCAGTGGCCGGATCTCAGCTCACTGCAAGCTCCGCCTCCCGGGTTCACGCCATTCTCCTGCCTCAGCCTCCCGAGTAGCTGGGACTATAGGCGCCCGCCACCTCGCCCGGCTAGTTTTTTGTATTTTTTAGTAGAGATGGGGTTTCACCGTGTTAGCCAGGATGGTCTCGATCTCCTGACCTCGTGATCCACCCGTCTCGGCCTCCCAAAGTGCTGGGATTACAGGCTTGAGCCACCGCGCCCGGCCTTGTTTTTGTTTTTTAAGTAGGATCTCACTCTGTCAACCAGGCTGGAGTGAAGTGATACTATCACGGTTCACTGCAGCCTCAATCTCCCATGGCACTACGCTATCGTGGAAACTGTAATTTTTGTAAACTTGCCCTTGAAGCTCTCTTCCCTTCTTCCTCTTTCTATTCCAGGGCTCAATATCATTTACCAATGCACTTTGTATGCTTCAGATGTTTTGTCTTAATAACTCCAGGTTTCTGCCATAGTCAGTGCATTGATGGAAATCAACGGACAGTCTTGGGATATCTTAGAAAATGACCATTGTAGAGATTTTGATCTCTGATAGTGTTTTTCAAAAGTCAAGTGCTCTTTCAAGGGCTACCAGGCCTCCACACAGAGGACCTCCTTTCACAAGAATCTTTTTGATTAAGGACACACCAGAAATCTCTCCTTAAGCCAGTATTTCTTGGAAACTTTTCCTTGCTGCACTGGTTCCATATCCACGACTGCTTTAATAGAAGAACTTGGCTGATGGGTCTCATAAATCCATCAGAGCAAACCTTCACCCGCAACTAAACACCAACTTTGGGCAGCAACTTCAAACCACAGGATGAGTATTCCTAAAATGAGGTGTATCTACTTTTCCTTGCTCAAAACTGGAAAGCTCTCTCATTAAAATAAGCTCTTCCAGTTCCCTGAATGCACCCTGATGCAAAGTGATTATCCTCAAGGATTGATCTTGCAGGTTATTCACAATGGGGATTTTCATCTAAACTCTCCTCACAGCCATGCTTGACACTGGGTTTCAACCTCACCCAAATGCACTTCCTTCCTACTCTGAGACTCAGGGGCATCAAATACTTTACCATCCCATCCCCTGGTCAGGATGTTAGGGATTTCCTTCCCTTCCTTTTTCAGCTGTTTGAGTTTAACCAAGCTTACAAGAAGTAGATAATACTATAAATAAATACTGTAGTATATATAAATAAATAACTGTAGTGTATATGCTGTATATATAGTATATAGTATATATAGTATACAATATTATATAGTATTATATAGTATATACTATATATTATTATTTTATTTAATATTTATCTAATTTAATATTTTATTAAATATTTATTTAATATAATAATTTATTATATAGTATATACTATATAATACTATACTATATAATTTATTATATAGTATATACTATATAATTTATTATATAGTATATACTATATAATTTATTATATAGTATTATATAGTATATACTTTATAATATATACTATATACCATAATACTACATATATACTATATGATACTGTATATAATACTATAATATAGTATACAGTATAAATATAGTACATACTAAATATAGTATATACTATATATAGTACTATATTATTTACTATATAGTAGCTAATACTATAAATAACATACAAAGAAAGCATAAAGACAGTTGGAAAGATGAGAAGCTTCTCAATTCTTTTTATACACTAGCATTACCCTAATACCAAACACAAAAAGAAAAAATACTGTCTAAATTTACAGAGAACCACAAATACAAAAATCCTAGTGAAACACTGGCAAGTCAAATCCAGGGATATATTATGAACATAATATATCAAAACAAGTAGGGCTTAGGCCAAAAATATGAAGATGGTTTACCCTTAGAAAATGAACTATTTTTTCTGAGGGCTCTGTTCTGTTCCATTGGTCTATATCTCTGTTTTGGTACCAGTACCATGCTGTTTTGGTAACTGTAGCCTTGCAGTATAGTTTGAAGTCAGGTAGCGTGATGCCTCCAGCTTTGTTCTTTTGGCCTAGGATTGTCTTGGCAATGCGGGGTCTTTTTTGGTTCCATATGAACTTTAAAGCAGTTTTTTCCAATTCTGTGAAGAAAGTCATTGGTAGCTTAATGGGGATGGCATTGAATCTATAAATTACCTTGGGCAGTATGGCCATTTTCACAATATTGATTCTTCCTATTCATGAGCATGGTATGTTCTTCCATTTGTTTGTGTCCTCTTTTATTTTACTGAGCAGTGGTTTGTAGTTCTCCTTGAAGAGGTCCTTTACCTCCCTGTAAGTTGGATTCCTAGGTATTTTATTCTCTTTGAAGCTATTGTGAATGGGAGTTCATTCATGATTTGGCTCTCTGTTACTGGTGTATAAGAATGTTTGTGATTTTTGCACATTGATTTTGTATCCTGAGACTTTGCTGAAGTTGCTTATCAGCTTAAGAAGATTTTGGGCTGAGACAATGGGGTTTTCTAAATATGCAATCATGTCATCTGCAAACAGGGACAATTTGACTTCTTCTTTTCCTAACTGAATACCCTTTATTTCTTTCTCTTGCCTGATTGCCCTAGCCAGAACTTCCAACACTATGTTGAATAGGAGTGGTGAGAGAGGGCATCCCTGTCTTGTGCCAGTTTTCAAATACCACACATCTATAGCCATCTGATCTTTGACAAACCTGACAGAAACAAGAAATGAGGAAAGGATTCCCTATTTAATAAATGGTGCTGGGAAAATTGGCTAGCCATAAGTAGAAAGCTGAAACTGGATCCTTTCCTTACTCCTTATATGAAAATTAATTCAAGATGGATTAGAGACTTTTTTTTTTTTTTTTTTGAGACAGAGTCTCGCTCTGTCACCCAGGCTGGAGTGCAGTGGCGCGATCTCGGCTCACTGCAAGCTCCGCCTCCTGGGTTTACGCCATTCTCCTGCCTCAGCCTCCTGAGTAGCTGGGACTACAGGCACCCGCCACCGCGCCCGGCTAATTTTTTGTATTTTTAGTAGAGACGGGGTTTCACCGTGGTCTCGATCTCCTGACCTTGTGATCCGCCCGCCTCGGCCTCCCAAAGTGCTGGGATTACAGGCGTGAGCCACCGCGCCCGGCCGGATTAGAGACTTAAATGTTAGACCTAAAACCATAAAAACCCTAGAAGAAAACTTAGGTAATACCATTCAGGACATAGGCATGGGCAAGGACTTCATGTCTAAAACACCAAAAGCAACGGCAACAAAAGCCAAAATTGACAAATGGGATCTAATTAAACTAAAGAGCTTCTGCACAGCAAAAGAAACTACCATCAGAGTGAACAAGCAACCTACAGAATGGGAGAAAATTTTTGCAATCTACTCATCTGACAAAGGGCTAATATCCAGAACCTATAAAGAACTCAATCAAATTTACAAGAAAAACAAACAACCCACCCCATCAAAAAATGGGCAAAGGATATGAACAGACACTTCTCAAAAGAAGATATTTATGCAGCCGACACATGAAAAAATGCTCATCATCACTGGCCATCAGAGAAATGCGAATCAAAACCACAATGAGATACCATCTCACACCAGTTAGAATGGCAATCATTAAAAAAATCAGGAAACAACAGGTGCTGGAGAGGATGTGGAGAAACAGGAACATTTTTACACTGTTGGTGGGACTGTAAACTAGTTCAACCATTGTGGAAAACAGTGTGGCAATTCCTCAAGGATCTAGAACTAGAAATACCATTTGACCCAGCCATGCCATTACTGGGGATATACCCAAAGGATTATAAGTCATGCTGCTATAAAGACACATGCACACGTATTTTTATTGCAGCACTATTCACAATAGCAAAGACTTGGAATCAACCCAAATATCCATCAGTGACACACTGGATTAAGAAAATGTGACACATATACCCCATGGAATACTATGCAGCCATAAAAAAGGATGAGTTCGTGTCCTTTGTAGGGACATAGATGTAGCTGGAAACCATCATTCTCAGCAAACTATCGCAAGAACAGAAAACCAAATACCACATGTTCTCACTCACAGGTGGGAATGGAACAATGAGATTACTTGGACACAGGAAGGGGAACATCACACACCGAGTCCTATTGTGGGGAGGGGGCGGGGGGAGGGATAGCATTAGGAGATATACCTAATGTAAATGACGAGTTAATGGGTGCAGCACACCAACATGGCACATGTATACAGATGTAACAAACCTGCATGTTGTGCACATGTACCCTAGAACTTAAAGTATAATTAAAAAAAAAAAAAGAAAATGAACTATTTTAATTCAGAAAAATATAATATTTCAATAAACATGGGGAAAGCTTTTCACAGATTGTTTAGTCCTGAATTTTAAACTTTCTTAGCAAACTGGAAATGGATACAAGCATTCTTAACTTTAAACATCAGAAATCTCCCACAAAATCATAGGTAATAGTGAAACATTAGAATCATTCCCATTAAAATCAGAAACGAGACCTTGTTGTTGTTATTGTTGTTGTTTTGTTTGTTTGTTTGAGACGGAGTCTCGCTCTGTCGCCCAGGCCAGTGGTGCGATCTTGGCTCACTGCAACCTCCACCACCCAGGCTCAAGTGATTCTCCTGCCTCAGCCTCCCAAGTAGCTGGGATTACAGGCGCCTGCCACCACACCCAGCTAATTCTTGCATTTTTTAGTAGAGACAGAGTTTTGCCATGTTGGCCAGGCTGGTCTCAAACTCCTGACCTCAGATGATCCACCTGCCTTGGCCTCCCAAAGTGCTGGGATTTCAGGGGTAAGCCACCATGCCCAGCCAAGAGACCTTGTTTTTAATACTGTATTTTTTTTTTAAATCATAGCCAATGCAATGAGGTAGGAAATAGAGACAGATGAAAGGTATAGATACCAAAGAGAAAAGGAAAAAGTGTCAATATGATTGTCTACCTAAAATATCCATATACAAGCAAAATAGTCATAAACAAACAAAGGAAATAATGATAAGCAATTATGACTAATAAGAGTTCAGCAAGGTGACCACATACAAGGACAACAAAAACAATAAAAACAAACACATGAAGCAATTTCCAATCTAATTATAAGTCAAAGAAACGTAAATTAAAACAATGCCTAACAAATCATTATGATTTTTAAAATTTATTTCTACAATCTTTTAGGAAGAGATTTGGCAATAGACTCTAGAAAAAGATCCATGCTTTTGCCTTCTGCTGAAACTCTTTCCTTAAGAAAATATTCCAACACATATAAAAAGACTTTTTTTTTTTAACTTTTTTTTTTTTTTTTTTGAGAGACAAGGTGTCACTATGTTGCCCAGGTTGAACTCAAACTCCTGGACTCAAGCAGTCCTCCCACCTCAGCCTCACAAAATGCTGGGATTACAGACATGAGCCACCATGCCTGGCTGACAAACTGTTTTGTAGAAAATTCTGGAAAAATAAAAAAAAATGCCCAAAAATAGGGGGAAAGAGTTAACTAAAGAATTGGCTTGACCAGGTGCAGTGGCTCATGCCTATAATCCCTGCACTTTGGAAGGATGAGGTGGGTGGATCACAAAGTCAGGAGTTCAAGACCAGCCTGGCCAATATGATGAAACCCCGTCCATCTCTACTAAAAATACAAAAAAATTAGCTGGGCGTGGGGGCAGACACCTATAATTCCAGCTACTCAGGAGGCTGAGGCAGGAGAATTGCTTGAACCCAGGAGGCAGAGGTTGCAGTGAGCTGAGATGGTGCCACTGCACTCCAGCATGGGTGACAGCGCGAGACTCTGTCTCAACAACAAAAAAAAAGAATTGGCTTAAATATTTTTTATCATTAAAAGATCTTTTTGAAGTCTTTGTAGTAATAGTGAAATCTTACAAATAACAAATGAAAAATCAAAACAAATTTTACACTCGATATAACAACTACATAAAAGTGCATTTGGATAAAAGTGTCATAAGAAGTATAGAGTAATTAAGAACTCAGGCTCTCAAATAGGAATTTGAGACTTCAAATTCCACCACTTTTTAGCTATATGACTTTAGCCGAATTACCTAAATTTGCTTCCATTTCCTTACCTGTAAAATAGGATTTAGTAATAGTAGATACCTCACAGGTTGCAATAAGGGCAAACGAATTAATACCTGCAAAGGTCTATGAATAGCCATATTAATATAGTGAGCCACCAATAAATATTAATAATCATGAAACAGTAAAGTGCTAATAGGCATTGTGTTGAGGTGATAAGATTATAGGCATTTTCATCCCTGTTTTCTAAATTTTCTATAATGTCATTATTCTTGTGTTATAATCAAAATAAATATTTTAACATCTTAAAAATTATTTTTAAATGAAGCCTTGTTTCTAATGAAGTTAGATTCCCTCCTCTTGCCTATAATCCTAATTCCATTCCCTTCCACTCATCTAGAATCTGGTTCCACCCATTCTCTTCCTTTGTGTTATCTCAAACTCCTCCACTGATTCACTAAATAATAAGATTCCTAAGTGGAATATTTACTCTTTCTCTTTCTGCCGTATTTCTTAAGGGAAAAAAATTTCATGATAGCTTTCTCTGATTCTAATAACCCATTTGCTCTTCAGTACATTATAATCTGAATTCTTTTTCTATTATGTCATTCTAACAATGTTGGTAATTTCTTAATGTCCAAAGTTAATCAATCTTATTTTTACTTTGTGTTTGGAGACAGGCTCTCATTTTGTCACCCAGACTAGAATGCAGTGGCGCGATCATAGCTCACTGGAACCTTGAACTCCCAGGCTCAAATGATCTTCGCACCTCTCCCAAGTAGCTGGGACTACAGGCACACACTACCACACTGGGCTAATTTTTCTTTTTTGTATAGGCAGAGTCTTGCTATGTTGCCCAGGCTGATGACAAACTCCTGGCCTCGAGAAATCCTCTTGCCTGCTGGGTGTGGTGGCTCATGCCTGTAATCCCAGCACTTTGGGAGGCCAAGGTGGGCCGGACACTTGAGGTCAGGAGTAGGGGACCAGCCTGGCCAACATGGCGAAACCCCTTCTCAATTGAAAATACAAAACTTAAATTTAAAAAAAAAAAAAAAGAAGAAAAAAAAAATTAGCCGGGTGTGGTGGCATGCTCCCAGAATTCCAGCTACTGGGAGGCTGAGGCACAAGAATCACTTAAGCCCAGGGAGCCGAGTTTGCAGCGAGCTGAGATCGCACCACTGTACTCTAGCCTGGGTGATGGAGTGAAACTCTGTCTCAAAAAAAAACACAAAAAACTAAAAACCTCCTGCCTCAGCCTCCCAAAGTGCTGGGATTACAGGTAGTGCCACTGCACAAGGCCCATCAGAGATGATTTAACACTGCTGGTCAATCTCTCCTCAACACTCTCTTTCTTGTCCTATCACATTTAGAAAGGAAGGTATGAGAAGTGGGAGGAAGCAGAGGTTTTAGAATTGCCTGTGCTGGAAACTGGAAGCTGGTGTCTGCATGTGTGTGAGATCAGATCAGATCAGATCAGAAGCTATAAACTGCAGAACCAATCCAGAAATGGGAACAGGTGTGGTCAAGTAAAGTGGCTGAGAAAATCCAAAGAGGAAATCAGAAAGCAATGTGAGACACAGAAGAAAAGAACATTCTGAGTCTGAAGGGGAAAAGTCTTCAAACCCAGACAAAATTCTGAGGAAGCCCTGTGACCTCTTCAGTTGAGTTTTATTCTCAAATTTCAGTGTGTGGAATATTTTATTCATATTATATCTTAAGGACACTTTCTTATGTTCCTCAATACCAGTGTCTCAGACTTACCTTTTTCTTTTCTGACTGGTCTTTCTCCCATTTAATCATCCAGGCTTCCTTCTATTTATCAAACGTGTATTTATTGACTGACCACCATAAGCCAGGTATTGTGGTATGACATGAAGGCAAACAATAAACAAGATACAATCTTTGCCCTCAAGAACTCACCTTATTGACATCTTTTTCACTGATTACCTCTTGTCAATGTTTCCCAAGATTCTTGCCTTGACTTTCTTCTCCCATTCACACCCACAGGGCATCAATTGTTTCATATTACCAAGTGTCTCCCTGGCTTCTTCACCTGTTATCTCATACTGAAGATAGCCAACACTGGACATTCATTTGCCACCAAACCCAAAGAGATCATTATCAACACAGAAACTCCTGAGTCATCCATCAACCTTCCCAAACTCACCACAGAGATCCACAACCGAATGGCAATTTTTTTAAATATCATCTAAAAACCTCTCAAAAGTGCAGTCTCCTTTCTATTCTTTCTAACTCTACATTAATTCCAGTCCATCAGAACTTTGGAATGTTCTTCTAACTACCTACTTGTCATTCAGTAGCTTCCCCTTCCCGTTCATCATAACTACTGATATCAGAATTATCTCTCTAAAAGCCAAATTTTATTTATTTCTACCCTCATTAAGATCCACTATTGATACTGTATCCATATGTTTTATCCCTACACTCTGGGCCTTTAGATGTCTTCTACATATTTCTTCTTCATCTTCATCTCTCAACACTCTGCTGGCTGAATAGAACTGTTCATGCCTCTCAAACATAGGAAACATTGGTCGTGCTCTGTACCTTTTTATGCCTAAAATGCTCTAACCTCATTCTTTCTTCAAATACTGACACCTTTCAATGTTAGCTCAAATATTACTTTTCCTATTAAGCCTTTCCCATCTCCTCTAAACAGAATTGTGCAATCTTTACACTGAGCTCTGTATTCAGAGTGTACTTCTATAAAGGAAGAATAGTGTGATTTTTATTCATTTAGATAACCGTATACTATTCCTTTAGTTATCTGTCTCCATTACTGGAGTGAGCCTAAACCTAGAAGTAGGGATCATGTACTTTTCATTTTATTTTGTCCTGTACCTGGCACAATGGCCACCACAAGTCTTTGCTGAAAGAACAAATAATTCACAGACTAAACAATGAATGGAAAAAGAAAAGTGTGAATATTAGGACACAGCATGTGTCTTCATGTATCTCAATATGTGAGAGACTTGAGAAAAATGAAATGAAGGTTAAAGGAGAAAAGAGAAAGAAATCAGAACAAACCACTGGTGTGCACAGAAAACAAAGCTGACATCTAGGAAGGGAGGCAGAGAATCAGAAATCTAAGTAACATCTGCAAGGAGTCCAGTGGAGCAAGAAATTTACGAATCTCATGAAATCTTCGTAATTTGTCTCTTCAAAACAAGTTTCATCACTTTATCATCTCAATAAAGACATAGCTATACACAGTTTAGTTCCTAGGGAAAGTGGAAAAAACTTACACTTGGCCAGCAAGGTGTTCGATCAAAAAATTTCCCAGAGTATATGGGTCTGATGCGATCTGGAGGTTCCACTCCTGATTCAATGTTTCCAGCCTCCTTTCTCTCTTCAGGTTGTTGGGCAAACTGGCACTGGGGAGGTTCTATCACCAAGCCCATTTGGGGCTCTGTATTCTTAGTCTCATCTGGCTCCTCGGCTTGGGTTAGTCCAATGTCCACCTCCACAGGAGGCTTAATCTCTGTGCCGGGTTTCATTACAACACAGGTAGACTCTTTTTCCATTTCCTGTCTTGGTTCCATATCCAAAGCAGGCTTTCCCACTAACTGCTCTACCCTTTCAGAGCCACTAGCCAAAGGAGCTCTGCTGCTCCCTACAGCCTGTGGACTTCCACACACCCTGCCCAAAGGAGGCTGTATTATCCGTCCATGGGTATATCTTGCAAGAAGACTTTCATTTTCTAACCCCATTCTTCCTGGCAACAGAGAAGGTTTTGTTCCCTCTGTGGCTGAGGCACTATCGACTCCTAAACTTCCCCTCTGCATAAGAGTCTTAGAAATATTCTGTCTTTCTGATCCCATTTCAAGCCCCTTGCTCAATGGAAATTTTGTTTCTGGTGATGCCATCCTTCCCTCACACTTATTACTAACCACAGGGCTCTCCCCGCATCGGGAATCTTCTTTTCCTAATCCCACTCTGATCCCCAACTCCATGGGAAATTTTGTTCCCATGATGACCCTCCTGTCTCCTAAATCATCCTTCCCTTCGTTGGGGTGTCCAATCTCCACCTTTCAGGGGCGATTTCTCCCCACTTTCATTTCTCCAAGAGCACTCATCTCTAAGGGAAAACTGTACCTGGCTCGAGGGACGTTTCCAAACCCTTGAGGAACCCCACTCTCAGGAAAGAGCACAACCTCACTCGTATTTCCTGCCCACTGCTTCTTGCCTGCCTCTTAACACCTAGCTGAGTTCACCGAGGAAAAGATGGAGTCTGTTTATCCGGTTACCTGGGAAACAGGGGCGGGACTTGGCGCTCAAGTCCTCCTTGGACAGATCTCCGCACATCTCTCATTTCTCTCTCTCTCTCTCTCTCTCTCTCTCTTTCTTTCTCTCTCTCCCCCCTTTTCTCTCTCTCTGCCCCCTCTCCTCTCCCCTCTCCCTCTCTCCCACTCTCCTCTCCCCTCCCCCCCCTTTCTGTCTCTCTCTTGCCTTTCCTCTCTCCCTTCTCCCCCTCTCCTATCCCTCCTCCTCCCCTCTATCCCTGCTTCCTCTCTCTTTTTCTTTGTTAGATTTGGAGGGCAAGAAAACTTGAGTGATGTGGCGTTGGGCGCTAGATCAAATGTTCACCAACTTCTCTGGTTTCCCAAGCAATGCAGTCCTTTTAGGATGGTTTCAACGATTGGCTTCTTCCTGGCCATTGGCCTCTTCATGTTGGTGATGATGAACAAATAAACTTTCTGGTGATGATCCCTTTTTTTAGGTCGTTCCTTGTCCAAGTACCTCCTCCCTGCATGTAGTTATTTTAGTACTAACAAACAACTGTAAATTCTAGAAATATTATATTTGACAACTGTGGCATAAAGACATCGTAAAGTCATTGAGAACATTTACACTTTAATAACTAGGCTTTAAATCACATTTAAAGTGCTTTTTTGTTTTTTGTTTTGTTTTGTTTTGTTTTTGAGATCGAGTCTCCCTCTGTCGCCCAGGCTGGAGTGCAGTGGCACAATCTTGGCTCACTGCAACCTCTGCCTCCTGCGTCCAAGCAATTCTCCTGCCTTAGCCTTCCGGGTAGCTGGGATTACAGGCATGTGCCACCACGCTAGGCTAACTTTTTGTATTTTTAGTAGAAACGGGGTTTTACCATGTTGGTGAAACGAGGTGACCAGCCTGGCTGGTCTCCTAACTCCTAACCTCAAGTGATCGACCCGCCTCAGCCTTCCAAAGTGCTGGGATTACAGGTGTGAGCCAGTGCACCTGGCCTAAAGTAAATATTTTAAAGTTTGAGATATGCTACACAATAAGGCATATTGTATTTTAAAGATAATGTGGCAACTAAAACTTTATTGTTTTTAAGTAGGAGTTTTTTCTTAATTGGGGTTTCACCCCTCAGATTTTAATGAAAGTATATTTGGTAAATATTTGTCATGTTCTACACATATAGGTTATAAAACACCTAGCTTAGAATTTGAACTGAATTAGGCTGGGCACAGTGGCTCACACCTTTAATCCCAGCACTTTGGGAGGCTGAGGCAGGCGGATGACTTGAGGTCAGGAGTTTGAGACCAGCCTGGCCAACATCGTGAAACCCTGTCTCTACTAAAAATATAAAAATTAGCTGGGCATGGTGGCCAGCGCCTGTAATCCCAGCTACTCAGAAGGCTGAGGCAAGAGAATCACTTAAACCCGGAGGCAGAGGTTGCAGTGAGCCGAGATGGCGCCACGACACTCTACCCTGAACGACAGAGTGAGACTCCATTAAAAAAAAAAAAGAAAAAAAAAACCGGCTGGGCACGGTGGTTCATGCCTGTAATCCCAGCACTTTGGGAGGTGGAGGCGGGTGGATCACGAGGTCAGGAGTTCGAGACCATCCTGGTCAACATGGTAAAGCCCTGTTTCTACTTAAAATACAAAAATTAGCTGGGCCTGGTGGCAGGCACCTGTAGTCCCAGCTACTTGGAAGGCTGAGGCAGGAGAATCGCTTGAACCTGGGAGGCGGAGGTTGCAGTGAGCCAAGATCACACCACTGCACTCCAGCCTGACGACAGGGTGAGATTCCATCTCAAAAAAAAAAAAAAAAACAGAATTTGAAAAGAATTTACAGGATTCCAGAACTCTACGAAAACCCCTTAAAATCCAAAAATATTTTTTAAAAGTGTGTAGGATTCTGGGCACAGTCACTCATACCTGTAATCCCAACACTTTGGGAAGCCAAGGCAGGAGAATTGCTTAACACTAAAAATCCAATTAGCCCAGCGTGGTGGCTCACATCTGTAGTCTCAGCTATCTGAGAGGCTGAAGTGGGAGGATCACTTGAGCCCAGGAGGTCTACACTGCAGTAAGCCATCATTGCACCATTGTATGCCAGCCTGGGCAACAGAGTGAAAAAATAAATAAATAAATAAATAAATAAATAAATAAATAAATGTCCAGGAGTTCAAGACAAGCATGGGCAATACAGTGAGACCTGTCTCTACAAAAAATTTCAAAAATCAGCCAGGTGTAGTGGTACATGCCTGTATTCCTAGCTACTCAGGAGGCTGGGAGGATCACTTGAGCCCAGGAATTCAGGCTGTAGTGAGATATGATAATGCCACTGCACTCTAGCCTGGGTGATGGAGTGAGATCCTGTCTCAAAAAATAAAAATAAAAAATAAGGCCAGGTGCAGTGGCTCACACCTGTAATCCCAGCACTTTGGGAGGCCTAGGTGGGCAGATCATTTGAGGTCAGGAGTTCGAGACCAGCCTGACCAACATAGTGAAACCCTGTCTCTACTAAAAATACAAAAATTAGCTGGGCATGGTGGCCGGTGCTTGTAATCCCAGCTACTTGGGAGGCTGAGGCAGAAGAATTACTTGAACCCAGGAGGTAGAGATTGCAGTAAGCCAAGATCGTGCCATTGCACTCCAGCCTGGGTGACAAGAGCGAAACTCCGTCTCAAAATAATAAATAAATAAATAATTAAAAGTGGGTAGGGTATACTAGGGAGGCCAAGGCAGGAGGATCACTTGAGTTCGAGACCAGCCTGGCCAACATGACGAAACCCCACCTCTACTAAAAATACAAAAATTAGCTGGGTGTGGTGATGCTTACTTGTAGTCTCAGCTACTCGGGAGGCTGAGGCAGGAGAATCACTTGAACCAGGGAGGCAGAGGTTTCAGTGAGCCGAGATTGCACCACTGCACTCCAGCCTGGATGACAGAACGAGATTTTGTCTCAAAAAAAAAAACCAAAAAACTATTTTCTACAACTTTCTAGAAGGCTAATATAAATATTCTTCTCCTTAGTTCTTTTTTTATGGTGCCAAATTTAAAGTTTTATTTGAGACATTGCATTTTCCATTTGCAATAGTGTTTATAAAGTGCAATGTTATTTCCTTCCACGAGCACATGTTCCATACTCAAGTATTGAGAATGCCCAAGAATTTACTATAGCAGCTCAATTTTTAAACTGCTACAGTCATATTGTGACCATGAAGAAGTATCCCGAAGACAAAAGCTAACACACACAAAATAGGACAGCAGTGAGATCATCAGGACCAAAGCTCTGATCAAACTGTACCTAAAACTCACATAACTCTAGACTTACAGTTACATGGGCCAGTGTCCCTGTTTGACTCGCACTTTCTGTTAACTATAACTGAAACATCTTTATGTCTACCACACTTAACAGTCAACATCCCTTAAGACTTTACTTACAGAAAACTTTTCATGGCTGGTAAATACTCTTCTCTCTTTTCCTTTGAGCTCCTCCAGTACCAAGAGTCTGAGTCACTCACTTTATCACTTCTCTCTCTCTCTCAGACATACGCACATACAACAAACCCTTGTGGCATATTTGTGGTGTTTTACCTAACTTTCTGCCCTTCCCTTGGTTATAGCCCTGACCCTGGTACAAGATAACATTTAACATTTGTTACACTGAATTGTGACTGTCAGTGCTTCTGTCTCCTCCTCCCCTGAAGACTGTCAGCTCCTGAGGGCCTGACAGTCCCTTGACTCAACTCCTCTCTACTTCAATGTTTTATGCTTTGACTCAAAGAGATTCGGCTTCGTAGGGAGAGAGGTGGAAGGTTGAAGGGCATCCATCCAAACTTGTTTACTAACATTTGTATGTTCTTCCCTAGTTAACTGCCTCTATGCCTTGGCTGGAGAGGGAGCCACCTAGGTTCCCTTCACCTGGAATGTCTATTTTCACACATTCCAAACTCAAGGTCAACTCTGAAAGGAATAAGAGCTGTAATTGACTGGAAAAGGACATGTGGCAACTTTCTGAGATTATGGTAATGTTCTGTATCTCAGTAGGGATGTGGGTTACACAGGTAACATGTTTTGACATTTGTCAAAACATGAAATTATGCTCTTAAGACACGTGCATTTATTTCATTTTATGGATATTTGACCTTTAAAAAGGTTCACATATTGAACTCTAGTAAATGGCATGCATGATGAAATGTTTAAAGGAATGTGTACACATGTTCATAATTTTGAAATGCATAAAGTGTTGATACATGGCTGGACATACGTGATAAAGTCAAGTGTAGTAAAATGCTAGTTGTAGAATCTGGGTGGTGGATATTTGGGTGTTCATAGTACAATTACTTTGATTTTCTGAATGTTTGAAAATGTTCATCATAAAATGTTAGGAAAATAATAAGAAATGTGGGTTAACATCTCTGATGTCTTCACAGTCACAGACTTGGTTTAGACCCCATTACATCTTAACTGGAATCTTGCAATCACCCTTACACTGGCCTTCATGTTAGCCCACTGCAGTCTCTCCTCACCGCAAGGATCGCCAGAGAGAACCTTCAGAAACATAAATTGGACCTCTGTGATCCGGTCCCTGCCAACCTCTTCAGCTTCATCCCTGACACTTGCCACCTTACTGCAGCCTGTACTACAGCTCAACCCAGGGCTTGCAGTTCCACTCACACACTGGGCTATGTTATGACTTTCTGGTTTGGTTTTGTTTTGTTTTTGAGATGGAGTCTCACTCTGTCACCCAGGCTGGAGTGCAGTGGTGCGATCTTGGCTCACTGCAACCTCTGTCTCCGGGGCTCAAGCGATTCTCCTGCCTCAGCCTCCCGAGCAGCTGAGATTACAGGCACCCGCCAACATGCCCAGCTAATTTTTGTACTTTCAGTAGAGACGGGGTTTCACCGTGTTGGCCAGGCTGGTCTTGAACTCCTGACCTCAGGTGATCCACCTGCCTTGGCCTGCCAAATTGCTAGGATTACAGGTATGAGTCACCACACCCAGCCTACTTTATGACTTTCCACTTTTCCTCCTATTGTCCCCTTTGCTTGGAATGCTTTATTCCAACACATCCTCTTCCCTCCTTGCCTGGTAAATACTCTTCAAGACTCAACCCAGGGATTACTTCTTCCCAGTAGCACGTCTTCCCAGTAGCATGTCCTGGGTTGGGTCTCCTCCCTTTTTTTTTTTTTTTTTTTTTTTTGAGACGAAGTCTCACTCTGTCACCAAGGCTGGAGTGAAGTGGCATGATCTCGACTCACTGCAACCTCTGCCTCCCGGGTTCACGCCATTCTCCTGCCTCAGTCTCCTGAGTAGCTGGGACTACAGGCACCTGCCACCACGCCCAGCTAATTTTTTGTGTTTTTAGTAGAGACGGGGTTTCACCATGTTAGCCAGGACGGTCTCGATCTCCTGACCTTGTGATATGCCAGCCTCGGCCTCCCAGAGTGCTGGGATTACAGGCATGAACCACCACACCCAGCCATGGGTCTCCTTCTTTCATGCTCCCATAGCACCTCAAACTTATTTGTAACATAGTATTTATCCTACTATGATCTATGTGGGTTTCCATGTCTGTATACTAAACTAGATGCTTCTTGAAGAGCAAGCCTTCTAAAGGCATGCACAGGGTCTGATCTAAAAGAGGCTTTGATAAGCCACTGTAGAACTGAACAATTGATATTGAACTGGCATGGATGACATTCTGGCACTCTCCAACAACTTCGTCTTATAGATTTGATTGTATCTCCTCTACAGGAGTTTAAGGCCCACTGCCCCTATTGACTCAGCCATCTTTCTATGTCTCTCAAACACCATCTTCCTCATGAAGTCAACTCAATTTCCTGCCCCAGTTTGGAATGATCTCTCCAATTCCTTTAAAGGCTTACTTTCTATATACTTCTTTTTTTTTTATATATGAGATTATGCACCTTTTTGGGCAAATTTTGACTGGGAAAAATGAAACTACATTGACTGATAAAAAAAAAAAAAAAAAAAACTGCCACAGAATTTGCTACATACTTGGGTCCTTCAATGTTTCAAGTGTGTGGAACGATGCTGCATCTATACTTGGGTTATCTTACTCAGTGGTGGGCCCTGAGAAAGCACCACCAGAGGCAGAAGATCCACCAACAGTGAATCCCCTAGGCATTCCTCCTGCACTCTGCTACAGCTTGTTAATGATGGGATTGCAGACTTTCTCCAGCCCTTTCTGCTGATGTTCAAATTCTTCCTTCTCAACAGCCTGATTCTTATCTATCCAGTTAATAATTTCATTATGCCTGACAAGAATCTTCTGTTTGTCTTCATCATGAATCTTGCCTTGAAGTTTCTCATCTTCAACAGTTGCTTCCATGTTGAATTCATAGGATTCAAGGGAATTCTTGGATGACACCTGTCTCTGCTTCTCATCTTCAGCTTTGTACTGCTCAGCCTCCTGGACCATACGCTTAATATCTTTCTTGCTAAAATGGCCCTTGTCATTAGTGACAGTACTCTTGTTCTCTTTTCCTGTACTCTTGTGCACAGCAGAGACATTGAAGGTGCCATTGGCACCAATATCAAATGTGACTTCAATGTGAGGAACACCTTGGAGTGCAAAAGGTATGCCTATGAGTTGAAACTTGCCAAGCAGGTTGGTATCCTTGGTCATGACATGCTCACCCTTCATAAACCTGAATAAGCACATCAGGATGCTTGTCAGGGTAGGTAGTGAAGGTCTGTCTGCTTGGAAGGAATGGTATTATGCTTAATGAGAACAGTCATGACTACACCAGCAGTTTCAATACCATGGAAAGGAAGAATGACATACAAGAGCAACAAATCTTGAGCGTTTTCAGATTTGTTGCCAGACAGAATGGCTGCTTGAACAGCTGCACCATAAGCAACAGCTTCTTTAGGGCTGATGCTCTTATTCAGTTATTTTCCATTGAAAAAGTCTTAGAGAAGCTTCTGAATCTTGGGGATACGAGTAGAACCATCATCCAGGAAAATATCATGAATCTGTGACTTGTCTAGTTTGGCATCTTGAAGGGCTTTCACTACGGGGTCCAGGTGTCACAGAAAAGGTCAGCATTCAGTTCTTCAAATCGGGCATGTGTAAGAGATATAGAAGTTGATTCCTTCATAGAGAAAATGGATCTCAATACTAGCCTGGTTGCTCAAGAGAGAGTGTACTTAGCATGTTCACAAGCAGTATGGAGACGTTAGATAGCTCTCTTATGCTCACTGATATCTTTTGTATGCTTGTGCTTGAACTCGGCAATAAAATGGTGGACCACTTGGTTGTCAAAGTCTTTTCCACCTAAGTTGGTGTCTCCTGCTGTAGATTTCACCTCAAAGATTCCATCTTCAACAGTGAGGACTGACACATTTAAAGTGCCACTTCCAGGCCAAGTGCAGTGGCTCACGCCTGTAATCCCAGTACTTTGGGAGGCTGAGGCAGGTGGATTACCTGAGGTCAAGAGTTCGAGACCAGCCTGGCCAACATGGCAAAACTCTGTCTCTATTAAAAATAAAAAAATTAGCCAAGGATGGTGGCGCATGCCTGTAATCCCAGCTACTTGGGAGGCTGAGGCACAAGAATGGCTTGAACCCTGGAGGCAGAGGTTGCAGTGAGCCAAGATTGCACCACTGCACTCCAGCCTGGGCAACAGAGTGAGATTCTGTCTTACAAAAAAAAAAAAAAAGCCAGGAATGGTGGCTCACGCCTGTAATCCCAGCACTTTGGGAGGCTGAGGGGGGCAGATCACCTGAAGTCAGGAGTTCGAGACCAGCCTGGCCAACACGGTGAAACCACATCTCTACTAAAAATACAAAAAAAATTAGTCAGGTGTGGTGGTGGGTGCCTGTAATCCCAGCTACTCAGGAGGCTGAGGCAGGAGAATCACTTGAACCCAGGAGGCAGAGATTACAGTGAGCCAAGATCACACCACTCCAGCCGGGGTAACAGAGTGAGAATCCATCTCAAAAAAATAAATAAATAAAAATTCAAAAATACCACTTCCAAGGTCAAAGATCAGCACATTTCTTTGAGCTCCAACCTTCTGTCTAAGGCATAAGCAATAGAAGCAGCAGTTTGCTCATTGATAATTCTCAGTACATTGAGATAAGTAACAGTTCCAGCATCTTTGGTAGCCTGATGCTGAGAATCATTAAACTAAGCTGATATTGTGACCACAGCATTGGTAACACTCTTCCCAAGGTAGGCTTCTGCCATTTCCTTCATCTTTGTCAGAACAACAGAGCAGCTGTCCCCAACCTTTTTGGCACCAGGGACCAGCTTCATGGAAGACAATTTTTCCACAGACCAAGTTGCAGGGGGTAGGATGGGGGGAAGATAGTTTTAGGATGATTCAAACACATTACATTTATTGTGCACTTTATATTATTATTACTTTGTAATATATAATGAAATAATTATATAACTCATCATAATGTACCATCAGTAGGAGCTCTGAACTTGTTTTCTCACAACTAGTCTTTCCCATCTGGAGGTGATGGAAGACAGTGACAGATCATCAGGCATTAGATTCTCATAAGAAGTGCTAGATCCCTTGCGTGTGCAATTCACAATAGGGTTGACTCTTATGAGAATCTAATGCTGCCACTCACCTGACAGGAGCTCAGGTGATAATGTGAATGATGGGGAGCCGCTGTAAATACAGATGAAGATTCACTGACTTGCTGCCACTCACCTTCTGCTGCGCAGCCAGTTCCTAACAGGCCACAGCCCGGTACCAGTCCGTGGCCTGGGGATTGAGGACCCGTGCCCTAGAGGACACCTTTCTGGACAGACGTTTTTTTCTCTCTCCCTTGTATGGGCCTGCCAGCATTATTCACTACTATGAAGGGCCAATGCTTCATATCAGACTGGACAACAGCATAATCAAGTCTGTGTCCAATCAGCAATCAGATTTGGCATCAAAAAGTGCGTTCATGGGGTTCATTGCAACTTGATTCTTTGTGGCATCACTGAGCAATTGTTCAGTATCAGTAAAGGTGACATAGCTTGGAGTGATTGGATTTCCCTGATCATTGGCAATTACCTCTATTTTTCCATGCTGGAAAACAACCACACAAGAGTAGATGGTGCCAAGATGAATACCTACTGCAGGTCCCTTAAACATGGTTGTTTGCATGTAGGCTGGATTGGATTGTGAAGAAAGACACAGGAACCCCAAAAGTGGCCACTGCATTCAATAAATCCCAATAAATTCTTCAAATGACTTTGCAGTATGTAAATCAAGGTAAGGCCTCATTCAATTCATTCAGTCATTCTACACATAGGTATTGAGTCCCTCCCTATTTTGTGTCAGTGTTGGGAATACAGTTAGCCCTCTGTATTCCATAGAAAGTATTTGAGTTAAAAAATGAAAAAAACACAAAATAATACAAATTAAAAAAAATACAACTATTTACATATCATTTACATTGTATTACTTATTATAAGTAATCTGAAGATGATTTAAAGCATACAGAATAGCCTACATGCAAATACTACACCATTTTACATGAGACTAGAGCATCTGTAAATTTTGGTACCCTCATGGTGGGGGAATAGGGGAGTGTCCAAGAACCAGTCACCAGCAGATGGACTGA
The DNA here is from genome assembly GCF_043159975.1 of Macaca nemestrina. Lineage (NCBI taxonomy): Eukaryota > Metazoa > Chordata > Mammalia > Primates > Cercopithecidae > Macaca > Macaca nemestrina. Next base: position 28,186,152 of record NC_092126.1, on the reverse strand, counting down.
CTGTATAACCCAACCCCTATTTCATGGAGCTTATCGTCTAGTAAGGATAGATAACCATCAAGTGGAACGATGCAAACTATCGTATCAAATGGTGCTAAGTGTTATGAAGACTGCATAATATCATGTCAAATGGTGCTGTTATGAAGACAACAGACCACTTCGACATGTAAGAAAGCACTTTAGAATTAGTGGGCTTAGAAGTCCCTAAGGCAGATGACATTTGAGCTGAAGCCTGAATGATGCCCTCCAAAGACACAAACTTTTTAAACATGACTAGCTTAGGTTTTCACAGCCTTTTATTCACTCACTTGCTGCCATGCCAATGTTTCAGTTACTGTTGGTTTGTCTCCAGGAAAAATTTTGAATTGTCTCCAGATAGCTCCAATTAAAAGTAAATGTAAACTTTCATTATCATCTATGCAAAGATTCATTCTTTAGCTACACAAGGGAGGACAGATTTCCTGGAAGAGAAGGAAAAGGGTATGGGGACCTGTGAATGGTTGAGAGGCGCCTGCCACTGGGAATTTGTTATTGAGTATTTAGAGATTTGAGGGCAGTATAAGCACCAAAGACAGTGTTTAAGTCTTTATGATTATTTCTCCATTTTGTACCTTCCGTAACAAATTCTATCAACTGGTAGGACTCCACATTTGACACTAAAATATATACAATTATCAGTCCTCCTCAGTTATCTGGGGCTATGAAAAAGAAAACACAAGCATATTGCAAGTGGCAATACAACAGAGCTTTACTGTAGCATTTTAATTCCTCTAAAATTACTACTGGATCTTTAGAAATGCCAGCCACCAGGGCAGCACTCTTCCAGGCAAACATTATGACTAAACTGTAAAATATTGTGAAATGTATTCATGAAGGAGGTGAAGACAAAATCAGTAAACAGGAATGAGTGAGGAAGCAACATACTGGAACGATGAAACAGGGAGTTTTTGCAATTTGTAAACTTCAGCATCAGATGTTTCGTTGTGAGGTCTTGTTAGTCCAATGTTCACAATTCTAAATGTAATTAAGTTCACCAATACTTTGGGGGTTCCTATTATAGCAGTCAAAGGTCTTTTGTGAAGAACTGAAATGATGAATAACTGATCGTCACAGCCCTTAAAAACCTTATAATTGAAGGAAAGGCTAAGGAGTAAAGTCCAGGTGCTCATTAACTATTAAAATAAGGCAGATTTTAAGACAGATATTATAGAGAGCAAGGCAAAGTATTGTGAAATTACAGAAAAAATAATAATTAAATCCAGTAGAAGTATCTGCAGATGCTGTCTAGAGGAACTGGTGTCCTGGCTGAGATGGAGCCAGCAGTTATGGGCAATAGTAGTGTTTCAGGTGGAGGAAAAAAAAAGTGATCAGACACCAAGATGGCAACACACAGGCAATATTCAGGGAACACAGATACGTGTGGTCAGGGGACAAATAAAGAGTTTGGGGAGAGGGATTCTATAGAAATAGAATGAAAGAAACGTGGGTTGGGACTAGAGTTAAAGAACTTTAGACTGGCAAGTAATGAGATAGCATTGAACATTTTTCTAGTAGAGTGGCTAGTGTAAAGAATGGACAGAAAGAGCAGCAGTATGCATTAATTTCAGTTTATATAAACACTACCATGGACCAGGTGTTGAGATTAGACCTCAAATTTGGGGATTAGATAATTTGTTGATAGAATGGACAATGGTTTGTGAGAAGAAAGAGTTGAAGATGATTCTGCAGTTCCAAGTCTGGGTGACTGGGAGGATGTTAATGCCATTCTCTAAGCAGAAGCAGGTTTGGAGTGGAATAGGTTTGGTTTTGGGCATGCTGTTGACATGACAAAACTGATGTCACATATCCTATTTCCTGATTCCTCCTGGGATTGTTCCAGAGCTATCACCATGATTAATAGTTAATATTGGAACAACTCCTTGAGAATAAAATGCCACAGGTACCATTTATATATGACACATTACGTTCTTCTGGCAACTGGGTACTTGATCTGAAAGACTGGCTGTTCGAAGTTCAAATCATCTTCATTACACAATGCTGCCGACTGCACGCCCACAGGATACCTTAACCCGGTATGCTTCAAGGACAATATTCTCGCCATCACAACAGAGCTATACATTGTAAACTGCAAACTGAAAAGTTGCCTTTATTCTGAAGGAAAATCAATTTAATATTCTTCTACCAAATTACCAAAACAATGTTTCTGGCGGAGGCTGGGGAGGGGTTGGTGGCAGAAGCCTTTCTAGAGACTGACTATGGTATGGGATTCACATCTTCAGTAGGTCCCCCGAGGAGGGTAACGTCTCGGGTAGTCTTTCACCAGAATTGTGTTCAACAACTCATGTTCTGGAGCCAACCCGCAGATCAGAATCCAGCTTAGGCACCACACAGCAGTGATCTCGGACAAGTTACTCAATCTCTTGTGTCTCAAATTATTTACCTGTAAAATATCTACAACTAGAACTGAAAACTTGGCTGCCAGGCACTGGGCTGGACACAGATTTACAGCGGTGAGGACAACCAAGGGGAACTAAAATTCGAATGTAGGGAACAAACGATTAACAAGTTAGTTTCAGAATGAAAGACTCCTAGCGTAAGAATTCAATTGGATAATTCCTGTAAAGCATTTAGTACAGTAAAGAGCGAAGAGAGATTCTGAATAAAAGGTAGATGCTATTTTAGGATTTGGCCCTCCCCGCCCCCTACCAAAACCACGTAAACTCTTAATAGAAGCGACTTTTGTCAGGCGCCTAAAGGCGGCTTTTAGGATAGGAAGGGTCCTCTCTTCCTACTTGGGGTAAATGCGTTTTACCAGCCTTTACCGACCCACCCAACCCCAGGGACAATTTTTGGGGGGAGGTTCTCTAGTGCTAGACAAGTTCCCTCTAATAAAGCCCCTTCGACGAGGTGCCAGGATTGGGGTGAGGGAACCTTGCCGCTCCCACAAGGGCTGGGCACAAAAAACAAACAAAAAAATAAGATATTTTGGTCTTCCCCCAAAGCATAGTAAAAGAATTTCCCCCGAACCCGGCCGCCGGGAGCCCACAGACCCCCCAGCCCAAATAACAATGGCGCTGGAGAGGGCGTGGCCGCGCGTACCTGGGGTGGGGGAAGGGGAGAAAGGCGGCCAGCTCCGGTCAGAGCCACTCGCAGGGTCACGTGACATCTTGCCTCGCCCCGCCCCGCGAACAGACCTGGGCGGGGAGGGATTCGGGAAGGGGCGGGGAAGCGGATGGAGCGGGGGCACTGGCGATGACAGGAAGTGACGAAGGGGCGTAGTTCGCTGCGTGCGGCGACGTGGCGGCGGGGCCGACACCGGACAGCGGAAGTGGCTCCGGCGGTGGGACTTGAGTGTTTGTGTTTTGGTTCGTGAAGGAGCCGGCGGCTGGCCTTAGGGGAGGAGGCAGAGGGAGGAGGAGGAGGAAGACTTCGTCGGAACTCCAGCGCCGGCGGCGGCGGCGGAGGAGGGGAAAGGAAAGAGGAAGGCGGAGCGGCGAGAGGCGGAGACGGAGCCCGACAGGGGCGGCACCACGGCAAGAGCCCCGCACAGTCCAGTGTGAGGGGAGCGACGCGAAGAGCAGACGGCGCCGCCGCCGCCACCACCACCGCCATAGACACACACTCATCCTACGGGCCACGCCTGGGCCTTGGTGCCAGGAAGCTTCGGCCCCGCAGCCCGGCTTGCTGCGGTCTCAGGTAACCGAACCGCCTCTCCCCCTGCGCAGTGGGGGTCTGGACCCCAGGTTATCCGCGATCCCCAGCCTGTCCGCGGCCCTGCGGGTACTAAGACCCCCGCCCCTTCTCCCTCATGCGCAGCAGTAGCCTGGACCAGAGGACTATCGAACCCGGCGTCTAGTTCTGCCAGCCCTGGTGACTCATCCTCAAGGGGCTCTGGAGACCGGGATTTGGGGACTGACTGAGGGAGCGACGGGTGTCACCCTTTCCCTTCTCAAGATGGCGCCGTGGAAAGTGTACTGGAGGCCGCGGTTCCGCCTGGTCCCTGTGCTGGCAGTCCTGGGGGTCTCGGTCAAAGCCAGCCAGGTTCGGGGGAGGAGGTTGGAAAGGCCAAGGGACCTGGCGAGTGGTGCTTATCCAGGCGATCTGGAGTTGGCTATAAGCTACTGAGGTGCTCTCCAAGCAGGAACCCGGGCCTACTGCAGGTGTGAATGTGGGGAGCTCCGCCTACCTGCAACTTCCAAAGACGTGTAGTGTCGGTGGGTGGGAGACTCGTCAAAATGGGCCGTCTAGAGACTCTTGTTTTATGTATGGAAGGTAGTGAACTACAGCGTTAAATAAATTCGAGATAACAGGACCGCTGAACTCCTTCAATGGGTAGAGACCATGAAACTTGTTCTGATGTTATCTTTCCTGGAAGCTGTTTACCTCTGAGACTTTCAAACTTTTAAGTTCTGAACGTCATAGTTCACATACTTGGTTTTTGTCTTGCTTAAGTGGAATCAAAGCGTTCAATCAGTTGCCTTTTACATAATAAGAAAAAAACACTTGCACATCTCTGGGAATACTCAAGACTGCTCATAAACTTTATTCCTAAAGTAAAATGGAAATGATAACTCAGCATTTGTGTAAGCAAAGTACATGAAACAGTGCCTGGCACAAAATAAGTGCCCAATTTTTTGATCAAAGAACACTTAGAAGGATTTTAACTATAGAATGAATAACAGTTATTTTCAAAAGATTACAAATGTATATTATGCAAAATTATTGTTTTGCAAAACAAGTTTCAGTAAGCAGTGAATACAAATGAATACACGTAATTTTTAACCTTTGTGTTATGCTAAGTGTGTATTTACTATTAACTCTAGTTATTTCCTGTTTGAGATCCTCAAGGGGAGTAGCCACAGTTAAGTAACTTTAAACCTTAAAAGTCAAAGTGAAATCAGAATCTTGTTTGATTTTTTTTTTTTTATGGGAATCTGATGTTTTGCCTGAAATTTTGAAAGTACCGTAGAAATTTGGAGCATGTTGTCCTTGATAAGTAATTTCGTGTTTTTGTAGATAAAAAGACAAATGGAAAATGTTTTAATTGATACTGCTTGTGTAATATCTGAAGATGTATTGGTGCATTTTCAGTACATATGATGTTCTCTAGATATTTTCTTATCAAAGGACCACGTTATTGACAATTTCAATCCCTACTATGTTTATTAGAGATTGTTTACATGTATTGTTTCATTTAATTGTCACAGCAGCTATGCAAGTTAGATATTATGGGAATAGAGACTTGGAAATTAAAGAATTTGCCCAGGCGGAAATTGGTATAGCCAGGATTAGACCCCCAAGTCTGGTATGTTTGTGGGGAGGGGGATTTTTATTTATACGTCGTTATTTAGAAGCAACTCAGATATTACCTCAATTAATCTGTACATATTTCAGAATGTAATGGTAAAAGATAAGGACTCTAGAAAGCTGGTGTTTAGTTAAGGCAGGGAGGTAGTTTTATTGCCTTAAGAACTAAGATCTCGTGGACATGTTAGGGAATTCAGTATCAAGAGCATATTATAAACTGATTTTATGGGAAAGGCGTATTTCTTTCTTTTGTTTTTAATATAGAGACAGGGTCTCACTGTTGCCCAGGCTGGTCTCAAGCAGTCCTTCTTCCTCAACCGCCAAGTGTTGGAATTTACCAGTATAAGCCACTGTGTCCAGTGTGAAAGACATATTTCTTACATGAGGTAGCTAAGTGAAATATAGCAGGGTTTTTAGAGAGGGAATCATCAGGTTTAATATATTAGCATATATTCGGATTTTGATTAAAGATAGAAGAAAACTGTTAAGATTGGTTTGTGAGTGGATTGAAAAAGGTTCTTCAAATATTCACTAATTCCTTAGAGATTAAAAATTAGCACAGAAGTTGCCATTCAGGCTAGATTTTTTAATGTGTTGTTTAAATAAAAAATAATGGCCTGCAGGCTGGGTGTGGTGGCTCACACCTGTAATCCCAGCCCTTTTCGAGGCTGAGGCAGGAGGATTGCTTGAGCCCGGGAATTCAAGATCATGCTGGGCAACATAGCAGGACAGTGTCTCTACCAAAAAAGTGGCCTGGCATGGTTCTGAGCGCCTGTAGTCCCAGCTACTCAGGAGGTTGTGGCAGGATTGCTTGAGCCCAGGAGGTGTAGGTTACAGTGAGCTATGACCATGCCACTGCACTCCAGCCTGGGTGAGAGAGCAAAACCCTTTCTCAAAAAAATTAATAAAAAAAAAAAGTCATGCATATTTTTCGTCTAAAAACTACAAAAAAGTTACAATTACTGTAAGTAAATAAGTCAGTAATAATCCCACCACATAGAGAACAACTGTTAGCATTTCTGTGTATGGTATACTTGAGCAGATGAAGAAACAGTTTTAAGTCTGTCTGCCATTAGGCACACAAACCTGGGATACTGAAAATATTTGTTGTCCAAAATTACCGTTAATTAAATGAAAAATGCGTCGTTTAACAGAAGACTTCAAATAATACTAAACTCTAGGATCTGTTCTAAAAGCTTCCCATATATTAATAACATAATTTTTCTCAAAACAATGTTAACCCAAGTAGCCTGGCTACAAAACTTGAACTCAAGTCATCTCTCAGGTTGCCTGGGTTTGAAACTCAGCTGTGTGTCACTTCTGTGACAGTAACTATGTGACCTCAATTAAGCTTCTTAACATCTCTGTGCTTGTTTCCTCATTTATAAGGATTGTAATAATATCTCATTTTATAGGATTGTTGAGAAGTTAAGTACTTAAAGTACTGCCTGGCACAAAGTTGAAGGTTTGAGGTTAGCCTTTAAAAAAAAAAAAAGAAAAAATGATTTTGGGCTCAAATCCTATACTTTTAAATTTCCTTTAAAAGATAGTGACATTGAAGGTCTAGTAGAGCTTAAGATAATCGTGCTATAGGCAAAATTTAAAGTGATTAATAGTAAATTTGCTTTACTGATTTGTATATTTAATTCATAATTGTTTCTTTACAGGTTTCTTTACCTCCAGAAAGAAGAATATTGACCCCTTGAATTCTGGAAGTTCATTGAAGAATCTGAAATTAAGGACTTATTTCAAATTTGGACATGGCTAATCGAGGCGCAACAAGACCCAACGGGCCAAATACTGGAAATAAAATATGCCAGTTCAAACTAGTACTTCTGGGAGAGTCTGCTGTTGGCAAATCAAGCCTAGTGCTTCGTTTTGTGAAAGGCCAATTTCATGAATTTCAAGAGAGTACCATTGGGGGTGAGATTTTCTTTTTTCCCTGCTTCATTTAATCGAATCATACGTTGACAAAGTATTTTGATGTTCCAATTGTGTGATTATGAATAGCTAAATCATACAGTGAAGAAAAGAGCTGTTCAGCTTACCTTAAGCTTTAAAACTTGCCTTTATTTTTGTGAAAGTGATGTGTTTTTACATTTGATTGTTTGGTTAATCCCTTGTGGTTATATTGTCGCTAAAATACAGATAAAAACATTGAGTAGAATCAGTGTCTCAAGTAATATGACTTGACCTGATACCTATTTCTAGCTAACAAGTAGAAGCTTCTTCAAATTAATACAGTACATGTTTGTGCTCAATTATATTGGTTTAAAATGAATAGTAAAAAAAAGTAACCTTAAATTCTGATCTATATAACTGAACTATTTGTAAATCATTATACTTATTTGTAAAATTAATTAAATATAATTAAATACTGCTAGATGTACTTTTTTTGTTGTTATTTAAGAGATGGAATCTTGCCTAGGTTGGAGTGCAGTGTCCGGATCATAACTCACTGCAGACTGCAGCCTGGAACTCTCAGCTCAAATGATCATCCTGCCTTAGCCTCCCACTAAGTAGTTGGGCCTAAGGGTGCTTGCCACCATGCCAGGCAAGTTTGTTTTTTTTTTTTTAAGAGTCAGAGTCTCGCTGTGTTTCCAGGTTGGTCTTGAACTCCTGGCCTCAAGTAAGCCTCCATTCTCAACCTCCCAGGTAGCTGTGATTATAGGTGCTCCCTGCTAAGATGTACATGTAAGAATGCTCCTAAGCTGAGGGAAGAGAAAAAGTGATTAATGGAAAGGGACATGACAGGAAAATGGAACCTGAAGAAAAAGATGAAATGAGAAGGGAAAGAATAGGCACTGACAAGGTGGTCATGGTGCGACAGAGATGAGGGGAAGGTAAGATGCAGGGTGAAAAGGAGACAGCGAACAGTACGGTATTGTCAAGAGAGGACATGAAGTGGGAAAATTGAATTTTAGCTGGGCGTGGTGCTGCATTCCTGTAGTCCCAGGTATTTGGAGGCTGAGGCAGGATTATTTTAGCCTAGGAGTTCAAGTCTAGCCTGGGCAACACAATGAGAACCCATCTCTTTAAAAAAAAAAAAACAAAAAAAAATTGACTTTAATCAAAGAAACCTATAATTATATAGCTGTGGGACGAGAGCCTCTTTTGGGCCGCTGTTTAATCTGTGAAATGATGCTTTTAATCTGTGAAATGATGCTTTTCAATTAGATGAAATGTGGGAAGAATGACACAGTTTGAGATTCACGATATTTTGCAAGTGATACATAATTAAGCAATGCTCTTTTCTGAGGTATTTGTATATATGTTTTAACCCCATCCTGTAAAATTAAAGTCAAACTGTGGAGATAAGACAGGTAGATACCAGCTGGCATGTGGCAACTTCTTGGAATCTGTCTTTCAGAAGCAAAACTTCATACTGTGCATTTAGTGAGTGTTCTTCAGCAAATATGCTTGAGAATGTTATTCATAATCTTAGACCCATTCTAGTAAGATAAGTTACAGAACTCTACTACCTCCTGGCCTTTGTATATCTTGTTACAATGTTATATTAGAATGTTTTATGTTTTTTCTAATTGCTGAACATCAGAAAGCATCATGGAGCTTTTGAGTCAGAAGTCTTGACATTTTAAAAAATGTTAATACACAATATATTAGACATCCTTTGTGATCTTTTTTTTCCTTGAAGGTACATCCACATGTGATTTTGTTGTTGTTGTTAATACACTATATCCATTTTAATAATGAAATACTGCTTCTCTAGAAGGTTTCGCTTCCTCCAGAAGCAATTTAATCTAAAGCTAACTGTTAGTCCAGTAGGAAAAGGTTAAAGAATGCTAGATCATGTACACCCACTTACTTTACTGTTAATGGCAGCATTTCCCAAAGTATATATGCATTCTGGGTTAAATACCTGGGCCAAATACGTTTGGGAGTTACTATATGCTACTCTTTTCTTCTCTCTTTATTATTTTATTAAAATAATAAAAAATCTGAAGTACTGTAGTATAGAACTTAATTCCTGGGGAGCTTTGCAAGAGCTTAAGGTTAGAATTTTTATCTTGTTTTGGGTAATCCACTTCTAAGTTTATTTTTTCCTAATGATAGCTCAAGAAGGGTGTTTAAAAGAAAAATGTAACCCATATCCTGTGTATCATAAACATATCTCTGATACGTGTGTATCTCCATATAATCTCCATGTAACACCAGTTAGATTGTCTTGATTTCATTAATGAATTTTTCGTAAAGATTTTCATTTCTATTTGTAGAGCTTCCTATTTAAAAACAAAAATGAATTTGCATCCAAATTTCTATTAATCCTTTTTTTTTTTTTTTGAGACAGGGTCTCTGTCGCCCAGGCTAGAGTGCAGTGGCGCCGCCCTGGCTCACTGCGACCTCCGCTTCCCAGGATTGAGCGATTCTCATGCCTCAGCCCGCCAAGTAGCTGGGACTATAGGCGCAAGCCACCACTCCTGGCTAATTTTTGTATTTTTAGTAGAGATGGGGTTTCACCATGTCGGCCAGGTTGGTCTTGAACTCCTGGCCTCAAGTGATCCGCCCACCTTGGGCTCTCCAAGTGCTGAGATTACAGGCATGAGCCACTGCCCGTGGCCTTTCTGTTAATCTTTATTGGATACTTTTTCACTGTGCTGACCCCATGTGAATACTATTCAGGAGGTATGACAGTACCATTATGATTATAGCTGTGGACACTGTTCTTTTATGCTCTGTACTCATAGCTTTTCACCTTTAGGAGCTAGAGTAGATGTAAAATATTTAAGAATTTTAAGGTTTGAGCTATTTCATGATCAACTCAAAAGGTCTATAACTTGCAGGTAATACGTATTTTTGTTTTGACTGACAGGTAGTAGAAGTTACCTGAAAAATGAAGCCAACCAACTCTTTTGCATTTCAACTGTTGGGTTTCTTTTTTTTCTTTTTGAGACAGAGTTTCACTACGTGGCCCAGGTTGGAGTGCAGTGGTATGATCTAGGCTGACTGCAACATCCACTTCCCAGGTTCAAGCGATTCTCCTGCCTCAGCCTCCTGAGTAGCTGGGATTACAGGCCCACACCACCACTCCCAACGAACTTTTGTATTTTTAGTAGAGACAGGGTTTTGCCATCTTGGCCAAACTGGTCTCAGACTCCTAACCTCAAGTGATCCACCTGCCTCGGCCTCCCAAAGTGCTGGAATTATAGGCGTGAACTACCATGCCTGGCCTCAGCTGTTTAATTTTCACTTTACTGTTTATATCTCCTGACTTGAGTTATTGTTCTGAAGCACTCACTTAAAATTTTCATCTCTATTTGATTGTGTTCAAAGGTGGATATCATATGTTACATTCTTTGTGGATTCTGGATCCACAAAGAAAGAATATCAAGATTTCTTCTGTAATTTGTGTGGTTCTTCCTAAATATAATAACTTGATTTAAAAATTCCTGTTGCACTGGGCATGATGGCTCACATCTGTAATCCCAGCACTTTGGGAAGCTGAGGTGGGCAGATCACTTGAGTCCGGGAATTTGAGACCAGCCTGGCCAACATAGCGAAACCCCATCTTTACAAAAAATACGAAAATTGGCCAGGCGTGGTGGCACACACCTGTAGTCCCCGCTACTCAGAAGGCTGAGGTGGGAGGATTGCTTGAACTCAAGAGGCGGAGGTTACAGCGAGCCGAGACTACACCCCCACACTCCAGCCTAGGTGACAGAGTGAGAACCCTGTTTCAACCAAAAAAAAAGAATCCTTGTTGCCTCACCATACTTCATGCATCTTACCCCTATAGCACTCTTGATGAAATTGCATGCAGCAGATTTAGCAATTTAGAGAGTTCTAGCTTGTTTGTAGGGGTTTAAAGTTTGCATGACATTTATGTTTTTATTGTTTGTCTGAAGTTAGCCGAGAAGTTAACAAGGAGCAGTAGGCTCAGAGAGTTGTCTTCCTGCTTTGCTTGGTACTGCATCTCTAGGCTCAGGAGCTCTTCAGTAAGTACTTGTTGAATGAGGGCTAGCCAGCTTTCCTTTAGCACCTTGAATACCTGAAAAAACTTTAAAGATTCCTAGTGAGTTTCTCTTCTCAAGAAATATTTATTTTTAAGAAGACATTTATGTGATATTTATAAACAAATTAATCCTCAGTAGTTAGAATATGCGGTGAAATAACAAGCAGACAGTCCTTTTTTTCTCTTCTGAGAAAAGTGCTTCGTACCACAGTTACAATTTTGTTTGCACTAATCAAAAATGTCTTATAGACTCTAAAGTTTAGGTAATGGAACTGTACATGAAAACATTAACATTCCTCTTGCTGGTTCTGTGATTTTTGAACATTAGCTTAGAACAGTGGTCCTCAAAGAGCATTCCCACTTCCAGAAGCAGCTGCATTAACTAGGAACTTGTTAAAATGCAGAATCTCGTGTTGAATCAAAGCATTTGGGTGGGACCAACAATTTAGGTTTTAATAAGTTTTCCAGATGATTCTGATGGCATGCTAAATTTGAGAACCACTGCTTTATGTGTTCTGAGTAGTTGATTTTACATTGATACTAACATTGATTCTCCCATACACAGAATAATTGTGGGGTTTTTTTGAGGTGCGGTGTTTGTCGGAATTTTAAAAACATTGTTGACCGGGTGCGGTGGCTCATGCCTGTAATCCCAGCACTTTGGGAGGGTGAGGCTGGCAGATCACGAGGTCAGGAGTTTGAGATCAGCCTGGTCAACATGGTGAAACTTCATCTCTACTAAAAATACAAAAATTAGCTGGGCATGGCAGTGGGTGCCTGTAACCCCAGTTACTCAGGAGACTGAGGCAGGAGAAACATTTGAACCCAGGTTGGAGGCGGAGGTTGCAGTGAGCCGAGATCACGCCATTGCACTCCAGCCTGGGCGACAGGGCGAGACTCCATCTCAAAAAAAAAAAGAAAGAAATTTATTGCAGTTATTAACTCTAAGTGAAGTGCTGTTTCTACTTATATATTTAACACCCATCTAAATTGGTTAGCATGGCAAACTAGTTGTTTTTATTCTAAAACAACATCTAACAGGAATAAAAGTTACTGTTAAAATGAAGAAAAACAAGGCTTGTTTCAAACTTATTATTAACATACTATTTTACCTAACAATTCATGGCCAAGTAATTCTCAAGAATAAACCATTGTGGTTAAGAAAGAAGACTGTATCTAGATTAAAGTTTTTACCACAATGCCTGGCACAGAGTAAAAGGTTTATTAAATTATAGCTATTACAGTTACCATCACCACTGTTACTTTTGGCTGAGTCATTTTATCACTGTTGATATTTTTGTTGTATTGTCATGATATAGTATTATCTTGAGATGGTAGCTGTTACACCTAGTGCATAGCATTTGATTTAGAAAATTTGAAGATTTGAAAAACTTTGTGTTTTCCTTTTTTTTTTTTTTTTTTTAAACAGCCTGCTCTGTTGCCCAGGCTGGTGTGCAGTGGTGGCATCAAAGCTCACTGCAGCCTTGATGTGGGCTCAAGTGGTCTTCCCAAGTAGCTGGGAACTGACTGTAGGCATGCACCCCACACTTGGCTAATTTTTTATTTTTTTGTAGAGACAGGTCTCACTGTTGGTGCCTAAGTTGGTCTCAAACTCCTGGGCTACAGAAGTCCTCCCACCTCAGCCTCCCAAGGTGCTGGGATTATAGGTGTAAGCCACTGTGCCCAGCTCAACTGTGTTATTTGTGGAAGTTTCTCAGAGGGAGAAATTACAGGGCTAAAGTACTACATGTATGCATATGTTAAAGTTTCTTCCAGTAACTACTTAATAATGTGTACCTGAAAATTGCTAAATTGTTACATGTCCTCACCATTAAAAAATAGTAAGTGCCAGGCGCATGGCTCATGGCTCATGCCTGTAATCCCAACACTTTGGTAGGTCAAAGTGGGCAGATCGCTTGAGACCAGCCTGGCCAACATGGCCAAACCCCATCCCTACCAAAAAAAAAAAAAGCAAAAAGTAGCTGGGCATGGTCGTGCACGCCTGTGGCATGAGTATTGCTTGAACTTGGGAGGCAGAGGTTGCAGTGAGCTGAGATAGCGCCACTGCACTCCAGCCTGAGCAACAGAGTGAGACTGTGCCACGGAGGTTGCAGTGAGCCGAGATAGCGCCACTGCACTCCAGCCTGAGCAACAGAGTGAGACTGTGCCACGGAGGTTGCAGTGAGCCGAGATAGCGCCACTGCACTCCAGCCTGAGCAACAGAGTGAGACTCTGTCTCAAAAAAAAAAAAAAAAGGTAAGTAGGTGAGGTGATACAGTATTGAATTACCTTGATTTAGTCACCTCACAATGTGTACATACATCAAAACGTATTATATATCATAAGTATGTATTGTAAATACATACGATTTTTATTTTCAACAATACCTTAATAAAGCTGGGGAAAATAAAGTTACTTCCTAAACAGAAAAGCTAGCTAGAAAATTTAAATCCAAATAACTTATGTTTTTCCAGTAGCAGAAAGCTTTCTACTGTTGCCCTTCACTTGTTAGCCTTCCGAATGGCTTGTTTGTATAATTATAATCTGTGCTTGTATCTTTTTGCATGTGCACATTGTTAAAAGTACTTTTGAGAAAGAATAGAAGACCTGGAGACCAAACCACCAGCATGTGGTTTTTGATTCATGAGAAAAAATGTGTGTTTCAAATATTCATTCTACTTTCTGATACATTGATAGTTAAAATTTGTGGAAGTTAATCATTTGGTTTCAAGTGAAATATTACCATCTTTATGCATGATATTTTCTTCTAAAAAGTACATATTCAGAATTTGAGAGGTTATTACCTAGAGAAGTTGATAGAGATTTGATATTTCATATCCGTTTATGTCACAACCTAAAAAAGTCTTTCAGTAGTCTTAACTATTCCCTAACTTCTTAGTTTAAAATATTATCATATGTGGCTACTTTAACATTCCTGTGAGCTGGGAGTCGGTATGCATGGTTCTCATCCTCACATGCTTTCATAAGCATTTATGTGAACTCTGTTTATACATTTGTAACACGAGAGTATTGAACTAGGTCAGGATTCTTCTAGGCCAGGTGTGGTGGCTCACGCCTGTAATCCCAACACTTTGGAAGGCCGAGGCAGGCATATCACCTGAGGTCAGGAGTTCGAAACCAGTCTGACCAACATGGCAAAACACTGTCTCTACTAAAAATACAAAAATTAGTAGGGCGTGGTGTCATATGCTTGTAATCCCAGCTACTGAGGCATGATAATTGCTTGAACCTGGGAGGCGGAGGCTGCAGTGAGCTGAGATCACACCACTGCACTTCAGCCTGGGTGACAGAGTGCTGAGGCATGGGAGGCTGAGACATGAGAATTGCCTCAACCTGGGAGGCAGAGGTTGCAGTGAGCAGAGATTGCACCACTGTGCTACAACCTGGGTGACAGAGCGAGACTGCATCTCAAAAAAAAAAAAAAAAAAAAAAAAAAAAGGATTCTTGCAGAGCAGATGTTCTTATAAACTGTATACTCTTCTCATTAAACAATATAGTCAATACAATTTAACTTTTGTTTTCTTAAAATGTATTTTAAGATTTGGAATCATGAGCATCAGTTTCTGCCTTGCCATGCTTAGTGTGTTGATGCTCTCTGGTGGTTTGGAAATATTCAAGCTGTTTGGTAGAATGATTTTGCCAAATAGCTCTTAGTGAACTGCTCTTACTGATTCACTAATTTGCTGCTTTTATTTGTTATATATGGGAAATATTAGGTTGTCTAAAGCAAACCAAAATAAAACCGGAAATCATCTCTGATGATTCTAAAACTAGAAATCAGGGACGACTTCTTGGTATAGTTTGGGAGACAAATTGAGTAAACATTGTAATCTGGTGCTATATATTAAAGGTTTTTGAAAGTGATATTATATGCCACTTTTTAAAAATTAAGCCTAAATCTCCAACTGATCTTTCTGTTAATGTACTGATTTATATTATATATAAATATCTCCAAAAGAGGATATACATAGAAAGTAGTCTCAGTTCCATTCTGAGGAAATCTGTACATTTGCATAAGCTTTAGTGCATGGACTTTGTGAGATTTATTCTGGCTGCATTTAGTCTATTTTTGCTAGCTCTCTGGTTGTGTTCTGATTTTTTGAGACAGGGTCTTGCTCTGTTGCCCAGGGTGAAGTGCAGTGACATGATCATGGCTCACTGCAGCCTCAGCCTCTTGGGTCAAGCAGTCTTCTCACCTTAGCCTCCCAAGTAGCTGGGACTATAGGTGTGCACCACCATGCCTGGCTAATGTTGAAGTTTTTGTAGAGACGAGGTCTTGCTCTGTTGCCCAAGCAGGTCTTAAAACTCCTGACCTCAAGTGATCCTCCTGCCTTAGCCTCCCAAAGTGCTGAGATTATAGGCATGAGCCACCGCGCCAGGCTGCATTCTGAATATATAAGGTTTCTAGATAATTGATCTTTTCAGAGACACACTGAGAGGCACATGAAAGACACTTGGTTTTGAGTAATAATTGGTGGAGGCAATTTTGCTTTTAGAATAGAATAAATAATTCTTACTTGATAGAAACATGGGAAATTTTGGCAAACTGTTTCTCCCTTTTTTAGGTTATATACCATAATAACCTGACATTGCATATACATAATCTTGTTTATGAAGTATGCTGAGTAAATTTATGATAGGATAATATCATTTGGAGTTACATCAAGAGCCTTTTCAGCAAACCGCTTTGTGAAAGAGAATAAAGATGTGTAAGAGTAAGAAAAGAAACAAGAGTACTTCTAAAGGTTTTTGTTTGTTTGGTTTTGAGACAGGGTCTTGCTCTGTTACCCAGACTGGAGTGCAGTGGCATGATCGTGGCTCACTGCAGCCTCAACTTCTGGGCTCCAGCCATCCTCCCACGTCAGCCTCCTGAGTAGCTGAGACCACAGGCGTGTGTGCTCCTGGCCCCAGCTAATGATTTTTGTATTTTTGGTAGAGATGGCTAGTCTCTGTGTTTCCCAGGCTGGTCTCGAACTCCTGAGCTCAAACAATCAACCTGCATTAGCGTCGCAAAGTGCTGGGAGTACAGGCGTAAGGCACTTGTGCCAGGCCTCGTTTTTTGTTTTTTCATTCATTGGTTACCTTGATGTATATGTAAACTTTAGTTACTTAGTTACTAAATTCTTCAAGATGAAAAAGTTAAGTGTTAACTGAAGTCATATGTTAGACTTTGAAAATAAGAATGCACTACAAATCAGAATATCTGAAGTAAGTGTTGCTAAACAGCATTCATCCTTCTTTCGAGGAAAGGTAGAAGCAGGATGAAGAACCAGTTAGTTATTCATGGTTTTTTAAGCCTTAAGTGTTTACAGTAGTAGTAGTTGGATATTCTTTGGGTCCCAAATAAGAAGTGGGTAATCTTGATACGTGACTAGTCACTGCATAATTATCAGACACCTTCAGCTTTTCTCAGTCAAAAAACTGTTCTTTATCTTTGCATTAAACTAGAGCCAGAATGTGTTCCACTTAGTTACTATCATTTTTATTTGAGGTATAACATGAATAGAATTTTCTCCTCTATTGCATTCATATGTAATTTGTGAATTTTAGAAATGTGTGACTTCTAGGAAATAAAGGATAATTTAAAGATAGGATACTTAAAATAATTACTTGTTATGTGATACATTCCTAGAACTTAAACAGCTCTTTCGCAGGTTTCATCTGTACCTTGTCATGGCTATATGGGGAGGTACTAATTTTATAGACAAGGAAACTGAAGCAATAAAAGTTAAGTATATGCTTGAAGTTTTGCAACTAGGTGACATCTGGGATTAAAGACATCTTTCTGAAATGCCATTCATGTTCTGGAATGTACTGTGTATGTGTGTGTTTCTCCTTGCAAGAACCTCTCAGACTGTTAAATAATATGTAGTTTTTGACAGGTAGGGGCTTTCTTGCTATATATCACTTAAGGAAAATAATGTGAAAGTATTTTGAAAACAAAAGAATATAAGATGATAATTTAAATTGTCCATATTCCTAAATTATCACCATTTTCATTTTTATGCCATTATCATGTATGACACGCTATATTTTAACTGACTTTAATCAAATACATTAATTTGTTCATGTGAATCAAAATTCAAGAGGTTTATAAGGTTTACAGTGAAAAATCTCCCCCTCATCTTCTATCAAGCCCACTCCGTTCTTTTCCCCAAAGATGATGTTACTTTGTTATATATCCTTGCAAAGTTGCTGCTATACTCAAATCTATATATTCGTGTGTCCCTTTTTACAAAATTTGAAACATGTCAGACCTACTATAATCCCCTTTTTATTTTTCACTTTAATGCTGGTCTAGTTATCTATTGCTGAGACACAAATGACTCCAAATGTAGAGACTTAAAATTATTTTATCATCTCCATGGTTCTAGTGAGTGGGCTTAGTAGGTGTTTCTCACTCTGATCTTTCCCCTGCTTTTGCAGTTCATTATGGGGCAACAATCATCTCAACACATCTGGCAGTTGGTGCTGGCTGTTGGTTGGGACCTCAGATGGAGCTGTTAGTTAGAACACACCTACATGTAGTAGCCTTTTATGACGTTGCTCCAGAAGTCACATAGAAAGATAGCATCAGTTCTATTCTAGCCACAGGCCTGTACAGATTCAAGGGAAGAGTGTCAACATCACATTGTAAGAAGAATGTGGTATGGAGTGTCTTGTTGCAGCTACCTTAGAAAATACAATCTACTGGCCGGGCCGGGTGGCTCACACCTGTAATCCCAGCACTTTGGGAAGCTGAGGTGGGTGGATCACGAGGACAGGAGTTCGAGACCAGCCTGGCTAACATAGTGAAACCACTTCTCTACTAAAAATACAAAAATTAGCCGGGCATAGTGGTGCATGCCTGTAGTCCCAGCTACTTGGGAGGCTGAGGCAGGAGAATGGCTTGAACCTGGAAGGCGGAGGTTGTGGTGAGCCGAGATTGCGCTACTGCACTCCAGCCTGGGCAACAGAGCAAGAATCCATCTCAAAAAAAAAAAAAAAAAAATACTATCTACCATAAGACCTATCTATATCAAAAGAACATCCACATTTTTCTTGGCTGTAACAGTATTCCCTTGCATGTGTCATATTAGTAATAACAGTTCTCTAGTTTTAGATATGTACATTGTTATATCTTTGGCTATAATAGTACTGTGCTAAATAACAGTGAGCAGTAATTTCTCACATATTCTGAGAATATCTGGAGTATATATTTTTAGAGCCCATTGTGTTTACTTTCTCTTTTTTTTTTTTGAATCGGGGTATCACTTGCCCAGGCTGGTGTTCAGTGATGCTATCACAGCTTGCTGCAGCCTTGAACTCCTGGGCTCAAATGATATTCCCACTTCAGCCTCCCAAGTAGCTGGGACTACAGGTATGAACCAACACACTTGGCTGATTTTAAAATTTTGTAGAAAAGGGTTCTCATTATGTTGCCCAGGGTAGTCTCAAACTCCTGGCCTCAAGCCATCCTCCTACCTTCACCTCCCGAAGTGCTGGGATTAAAGGCGCGAGCCACCATGCCCAGGCTGTGTTTCGTTTTTCTGTGAACTATTCATAACCTCATGTTATTTCTGTATAGATTTCTTTGTAATAGTCACACTACTGCATTCCATTTGATTTATTAATTGTAATATTTCTCAGTACATCTATATTGTCACATTTTAGTATCTGGCAATCTCCTCTTTTTATTTTTTAACTGTTCCATTGTTGGGCATTTAATGTTTGCTTTTTTGTTTGCTGTTTTAGGTAATCACCTAATAGAGGGGATATCTTAGAATTTCACCCGCCCCGCCGACTTACTTTTGTAAGATCAATTTCTAGAGGTGATTATTACTGAACCCAAAGGAATTTTATCCTAATAAAATTGTTTTGTAGGATCAAAAGAATTCTAGTCTTCATCACTTTTTTAACCCTTAGAGATACACCCAATTTCTTTGAGAGTTGGCCTAGATAATTATATCCTAGGATTACAGATTTCCTCTGTTAATAGGAGTTTAAAGTTTTCCCTCTCAGTTCTCTCTCCTTTAGTCTTTTTTTTTCTATTATGTTGTAAAATTCTCAGATATCAGAACTTTTGTTTTTGTTTTGAGAGACAAGGTCTTCCTCTGTCACCCAGGCTGAAGTGCAGTGGCATGATTATGGCTCACTGCAGCCTCCACCCCCTGGGCTGAAATGATCCTCCCACCTCAGCCTCCCAAGTAGATGGTACTACATGTGCATGTGCCACCATGCCTGGCGAATTTATTTTTAAGATAGAGTCTTGCTATGTTGCCCAGGTTGGTCTTGAACTCCTGGCCTCAAGCGATCTTCCTGAGACAGGAATCCCAAAGTGATGGGATTATAGGTGTGAGCCACTGTGCTCAGCCAAATATTAGAACTTTTAAATTCATTTAATATATAAGCTTACTGCCAAGCATGAAAAAATCACTTTGAAGGCCAGTAATGTTTTAAAGGTCTAGAAGATTCTCTTGAGGGCTAGGAAGGATTATGTGCTAGGTTCTTGAACTAGGAGAAAAGGGAAGGAATCCTGGTATGCAAAATAGCTTGGGCACTATCCTTGCACATTTGACAAGTTTAGTGACATACTTTTGTTGAGTAAAGTATCTGTTGTCTATAGATAACATGTCTTTTGTAGATACTTATATATCTACCTACCTACCTATAGATCTACATGTCTATATCTCCCTTAAAGCTAAGCTAATTTTCTTAACCTTTTCTCTGTTGATATTTGTTTGGTAGCCTTTATCTGATTCTAGTTAATAACTCGTAACAACCTGTACCCTATCATTTTTTAAAAAATACCTTTTGTCTTTGTAATGTGTTCTTTCATTCTTCTTCCCAATTCAGCAGTTTTGGTACGTTCCTGTTACATAAATCTAATCTGGTGAGCAGAGATGTTCTTAGGGTTATGCCACTTGGTGAGGTAATCACAGGGTCTTAGCCCTGAAGGCGCTCACACTGACTTTATCAGTTTATTCTAGGGTGATCAGGTTTGGGGCACTAACTTAATACTAACAAACTCCTAAGATTAATTTTATTTTACTTATTTTTTTGAGACAGAGTCGCCCAGGCTAGTGTGGGCAGAGTGCAGTGGCGTGATCTTGGCTCACTGCAACCTCTGCCTCCCTGGTTCAAACGATTCTTGTGTCTCGGCCTCCTGAGTAGCCGTGACTACAGGCGCATGTCACCACGTCTGGGAAATTTTTCTATTTTTAGTAGAGACAAGGTTTCACCATGTTGGCCAGGCTGGTCTTGAACTACCTCAGATCCCACCTTGGCCTCCTAAAATGCTGGAATTACACAGACGGGAGCTACCATGCCTAGCCAAAACTCCTAAGATTAACTTACTTATTACCTACTTACTTACTTACTTACTTACTTTATTTATTTGAGACGGAGTCTCGCTGTGTCCCCTAGGCTGGAGTGCAGTGGTGTAATCTCTGCTCACTGCAACATCTGCCTCCTGTGTTCACCTGTCTCCGCCTCCCAGGTAGCTGGGATTACAGGTGCATGCTGCCACACCCGACTAATTTTTGTATTTTTAGTAGAGACGGGTTTCACCATGTTGGCCAGGCTGGTCTCAAACTCTTGACATCAAGTGATCCACCTGCCTTGGCCTCCCAGAGTGCTGGGATTACAGGTGTGAGCCACTGTGCCTGGCCCAAAGATTAATTTTCAAACAACGTGCATCAGTATGTTAGAAATACCTAGTGTTAGCTGGGTGTGGTGGTGCGTGCCTTGTAGTCCCACCTACTCCGGAGGCTGACTTGGGAGGATTGCTTGAGGCCAGGAGTTCAACGGCACACTGAACTATGATAGCACTGCTGCCCCAACCTGGATGACAGTGGGAGACCCTGTGTTAAAAGAAAGAAAGAAATTCCTAGGGCGACGATGTTCAGCTGGTGACATGTGGCTGACTGTCTTATGTACTGGTTAGTGGACTCCCTTAGAGTTGGGTGTCCCGTAAGGGTTGCTGTCAAGTTGTGATAGTAAAAAGCATTGACTTCTCAATATCCTTTACCCTAGACAGTGTTGGAGAAATACTGATTTTTATTCTTTACCTCACTCTTGACTTAATGCAGGATCTTCCCTGTGTATCATTAATATTCTTCAGGATTTTAAATCATTTCGCAACTATTACCTTTAGATGTTGCTCATAGATATTTATATTTGTTTCCTTCCTTTATTTATTTATATTTTGGGGCGGGGGCGGGGGTGGGGATGGGACGACAGGGTCTCAGTGTCACCCAGGCTCAGGTGATCCTCCTGCCTGAGCCGCAGACCTCTTACCCCCTACCCCCCGCCCAGTAACTGGGACTACAGGTGCACGCCACCACACCTGTTTTTGTATTTTTGTTAGTAGAGACGATTTCTCCATGTTGTCCAGGCTGGTCTCGAATTCCCGGGCTCAAGGGATGTGCCCGCCTGGTCCTCCCAAAGTGCTGGGACTACAGGTGTGAACCACTGCGCCTTACCCAGATTTCTTTTTTAAATTGTGGTAAAATATCCGTAACACAAAATTTACAATTTTAGCCATTTTTTAGTATACAGTTGAGTGGTATTAGGTACTTTTAGCATTGTTGTGTAACTATCCAAAACTATCTTCCCTAACTGAAACTCAGCACCCATTAAACAATAACTACCCCTTCCTCCCGTGTCTGGCAACCACCGTTCACCTTTTCTTTCTGACTCTAGCTACCTCACATAAGTAGAATTGTACAGTATTTGTACTTTCGTGACTTCCTTATTTCATTTAGCATAATGTCCTCAACATTCCATCCATGTTGTAAAGCATGTGCCAGAATTTCCTTCCTAAAACTTCTTAGGCTGGATAATATTCCATTGCATGTATATACTTCATCTTGTTTGTCCATCATTGGACACTTAGGTTGCTTTCATCTTTAGCTATTATGAATAATGTTGCTGTGAACATTGGTGTACAAATACTGTTTTAAGTTCCTGCTTTCACTACTTTTGGATATATTCCCATAAGTGGAATTGCCGGATCATATGGTGATTCTGTCTAATATTTTTGAGAAATATCTATACAGTTTTCCACACCAGCTGCAAAGCAGTTCCAGTTTTTCCACGTGATCACCCACACTTTACCTTTTTCTCTTGCTTTGATCATAGCCATTCTAATGGCAGTGAGGTGGTAATTTGTGGTTTTGACTTGCATATCTCTATTGATTGGTGATATTGAACATCTTTTCATGTGCTTATTAGACTTATTTATTTATTTTGGTTTTTTGAAACAGGGTCTCACTCTGTCACCCAGGCTGGAGTGCAGTAGCATGATCACAGCACACTGCAGCACATGAGCTCAGGTGATTCTTCCACCTGTACCTCCCAAGTAGTCTAGCGCATACCCTCGTGCCTGGCTCATTTTTAAATGTTTTATAGAGACAGAGTCTCACTATATTGCTCAGGCAGATCTTGAACTCCTGCTTAAGCAGTTCTATTATCTTGGCCTTCCAAAGTCCTGGGATTACAGTTGTGAGCCACTGTGCCCAGCTCTTATTGGTCATTTGTGTATATTCATTGGATAAATGTCTATTCTAGTCCTTTGTCCGTTTTCTTCTTTTGAGATGGAGTTTCAGTCTGCCGCCCAGGCTGGTGTGCCATGGCACCATCTTGACTTGCTGCAACCTCCATCTCCTGGGCACAAGGAATTCTTCTGCCTCAGCCTCCTGACTAGCTGGGATTACAGGCAACTGCCACCACGTCCGGCTGATTTTTTTTTTTTTTTTTTTTTTGAGACGGAGTCTCGCTGTGTCGCCCAGGCTGGAGTGCAGTGGCCGGATCTCAGCTCACTGCAAGCTCTGCCTCCCGGGTTTTTACGCCATTCTCCTGCCTCAGCCTCCCGAGTAGCCGGGACTACAGGCGCCCGCCACCTCGCCCGGCTAGTTTTTTGTATTTTTTTTTAGTAGAGACGGGGTTTCACCGTGTTAGCCAGGATGGTCTCGAACTCCTGACCTCGTGATCCGCCCGTCTCGGCCTCCCAAAGTGCTGGGATTACAGGCTTGAGCCACTGCGCCCGGCCGATTTTTGTATTTTTAATAGAGACAGGGTTTCATCATTTTGGCCAGGGTAATCTTGAACTCCTGACCTCAGGTGATCCACCCACTTCAGTCTCCCAAAGTGCTGAGATTACAGGCATGAGCCATTGCGCTTGGCCCTTTGTCCGTTTTCTAATCAGGTTTTTTGTTGTTGCTGAATTGTAGGAGTTCCTTATATTAATATATTCTAGCTTTCAATCCCTTATCAGATGCTCATTGATTTTTAAGAATGAATTCTAGATAAATTAGTATTTATAGATCACCTCTTAAGATGGATTAATTTTGGGAAGATTGCTCTCTTTCTATATGTTATCTACATAATAATTTCTTATTTTGTTAGGCTTTTGGAATATTTTCTTTTTGCGTTTACTCACAGTGTATATGCATTACTGTGCCCTATTTATTTCCCCCCCGGGTGCTGAGTAATACTTTGCCCGATTCTACTTTTATTTCTTTCTTTTCCTCACATTAATTGAAATGTAACTCTTCCCTAACTACACTCACGACTGTGGCTTCTGCAACGCATTCATTGGGTGCTTCCTGTATACACACACTTTTGTAGGAAATAAAAATGGCCTCAGTTTTTTTTCCCCCTGTTTTCAGCTATGTATTCTTCTCTATGTGTAATTTTATCATCTGAAGTTAGTGCTTATCTGAGAAAATCTGTTATGTTGGATTACTGCTATTAGTACTCATTTTCCCAGTGAACCAATTTCTGTCTTCACTGATAACTTTAGTACCTGATTCTAACAATCTCTAATTTGAATTTTTTTTATCACAAAGCCACATTCTATTTCTGAAAATTTGAACAAGACCCTTTCCCCTCTCTAGTCACTGCATCCTTTCCTTTTAGTTTTAATTGCTACTTAATACTTACTACGTATTTAGTTACTAGTATTTTTTTTTCACTTACACAGTTGGATTTTTTTTAAAGGTACTCAAATATGACAACCTATATTATTGTTTCTCTATACACATTTATTTACTACCAAAAATTGAAAAAAACAGCATATCGAAATTTCTTTACTGCAATTCACATCTTTGAAAACCAGAAAATCTGATTTATTATGCTGTAGCCAAACTACCCAGTGTTTTCTTTACATTCTTTCCCCACAAGTTACTTTACTTGTGATTCTTTCTTTTGAGACAGCCCGTCTCTGTCACCCAGGCTGGAGTGCAGTGGCACAGTCTCAGCTCAGTGCAACCTCTGCCTCCAGGATTTGAGATATTCTCATGCCCCAGCCTCCTGAGTAGGTGATACTACAGGCACGTGCCACCATGCCTAGCTAATTTTTGTATTTTTAATAGCCAGGGTTTCACTGTTTTGGCCAGACTGGTCTCAAGCTCCTGGCCTCAAGTGATCCTCCTGCCTCAGCCTCCCACAGTGTGCTGGGATTACAGGCGTGAGCCACTGCGCCCAGCCTTACTTCCAATTCTTGATGACGGATTTCGTTTCACTAACAAGGTTGTTTTTAATTATTAAATAGTTTTAAATTCTTTGAGCATAAAAGTTTGTTCTACCTACTGTCTTGAACTCCTGACCTCAAGTGATCCACCTGCCTTGGCCTCCCAAAGTGCTGGGATTACAGATGTGTGAGCCACAGTGCCTGCCCTATTTATATTTTTTCATTATGCTAATTTAGGAGATAAAAATTGTTTTTACTATGTGGATGATTTTGTTGACTACTGGTCTCCTTTTCCATTCTTTTTTTTTTTTTTTTTTTTTTTTTTGAGACGGAGTCTCGCTGTGTCTCCCAGGCTGGAGTGCAGTGGCGTGATCTTGGCTCACTGCAAGCTCCGCCTCCCGGGTTCACGCCATTCTCCTGCCTCAGCCTCCCAAGTAGCTGAGACTACAGGCGCCCGCCACCACGCCCGGCTAGTTTTTTGTATTTTTAGTAGAGACGGGGTTTCACCATGTTAGCCAGGATAGTCTCGATCTCCTGACCTCGTGATCCACCCGCCTCGGCCTCCCAAAGTGCTGGGATTACAGGCTTGAGCCCCCGCGCCCGGCCTCCTTTTCCATTCTTTTGTGAATTGTCTTTACACATTTATTCCTGAGGTTCTAAAATTTTTCTAAACATTTATAGTAACTTTCTACAGATTGAAAATACTAATCCCTTAGCATCCATTGTAGAAATTTTTCTCATTAGGTTTGCCCCTTTGTCATGGTAATGACACAAGTTTTGCAAACCTGAAGTCTCATATTTTTGTGTAATCAAATCTGTAGTCTTATATAGAATTTTGGTCAATTTTAATAAAGCAATTCTTCCCTGTCAGTTTTGATAAATAATAAGTTTGGGCTTGAAGTTGTATGGTTTCTCAGTTTTTGTATTTTTTCCCCTTTCTGTTTAATTCATGTAGAATCATTTTAGTTATGAGGTGGGGGTTACTTTGTTTTTCTTTTTTTTCTTGAGATGGAGTCTCACTCTGTCACCCCGGCTGGAGTGCAGGGGTGTGATCTTGGCTCACTACAACCTCTGCCTCCTGGGTTCAAGCAATTCTCCTGCCTCAGCCTCCTGAGTAGCTGGGATTACAGGCGCATGCCACCATGTTGGTCAGGCTGGCCTTGAACTCCTTCCTATGTGATCCACCCGCCTCAGCCTCCCAAAGTGCTGGGATTACAGGCATGAGCCACCATGCCCAGCTGGCCACTTTGTTTTTTAATTATTAATCTTTGGTTTTATGCCATCAATTTGGATACCCTTTCCCTCGCCCAGTGTGTTGTAATGTCTTCTCCTGGCTTACTGTTTGAGTCTTGCATATTATAATAGGCCTTTGGTATTTGCAGATTTGACATTTAAAGCTTCAGCTATTCTCACCTAATTCCAAGGTCTGTGATAAAGTAATTTGTAGTTTTGCTGAGGCTGAAATGTTACTTGCTTGCTGCCAGGCTTGCAAGTAGGAACTGATCACGTAGCTCAGAGGGAGCCTATCAGACAGGCCAGCACCCACATCTCAACGCAGCTTTGTTTTTCTCTACTTGTCATCGCGTACACAGTAACTCTCGAAGTGATAAAAGCTGTTTCTTTGTGAAATATGGGCCCGAAAAGAAAACCAACTACTAGTGCTGGTGATGGAAGTGAAGAGAAAATGAAGCGGTCTAAGAGTGATGGTTCTTAGCCAGAAAATAGACGTTTTGGATAAATTAAAGTGGTTTTACAGATTCAGGTAAGTTTGTGGTTGGTTCATGTTGCTACTGTATTGATGTAGTAATTTAACTTTTCAGTGGCACAATTCGTTTACATAACTTTATAAATTACTAGTAATGTATTTTTAGGAGCACTAAGGATTTGAAGATGTCACCTAAATGTCAGTTACACTTCACCGAGTTTTACAGGGGAAATTAAACACTGTAGTGGAATTTGGCCAGGTGTGGTGGCTCATGCCTGTAATCCCAGCACTTTGGGAGGCCAAGGTGGGTGCATCACCGGAGGTCAGGGGTTTGAGACCAGTCTGGCCAACATGGTGAAACCCCCATCTCTACTAAAAATACAAAAATTAGCCGGGCGTGGTGGCGGCCGCCTGTAATCCCAGCTACTTGGAAGGCTGAGGCAGGAGAATCACTCCAACCCAGGAAGCAGAGGTTTCAGTGAGCCGAGATCGCGCCATTGCACTCCAGCCTGGGCGACAAGAGCAAAACTCCATCTCAGAAAAAAACAACACTATAGTAGTATTTTAAAACTTTAGGACTTTGGGAAATCATGAACGTCTTGGGATGTATTATGTATATAAGAGTTTGTTATACTGGCCTACACTATTCCAGTAATATTTCTGTTCATGTAGTACTGCAGCACTTTTCATTTTTTTAAGTATATTATAAAACTGATTTTACCTGGCCTCTAATGTTGGTCTTTTTCTCCCCCAAAATTATGCTTTATCATACCACATGAACAATAGTACAGTGGTGGTGGTGGCGGTGGTTGTTTTGAGACGGAGTTACACTCTCGTTGCCCAGGCTGGAGTACAATGGCACAATCTCGGCTCACTGCAACCTCTGCCTTCCGAGTTCAAGTGATTCTCCTGCCTTAGCCTTCCAGGTGGCTGGGGTTACAGGCATGTGGCACCATGCCTGGCTAATTTTTTTGTGTTTTTAGTAGAGACAAGGTTTTGCCGTATTGGTCAGGCTGGTCTCAAACTCCTGACCTCAGGTGGTCCACCTGCCTTGGCATCCCAAAGTGCTGGGATTACAGGCAGAAGCCACCGTACCCGGCCCAGTACAGTGTTATCAAGTGAAAAATATCTTGATGATGTTTTTGAGGTTGTGTTACAACTTGAGTAGAGAGACCTTGTGAAATGTCTGTTTTTTCACATTTGGGAGCTGCCTCTGTCTACATTCAAATGTTATCTGAAGTACCCTTTAAATGGTTCCATGTATCTTTTTGAACTTCCTCCTTTTGGTAGACATTTTTGAACATCTGTATGAACAAGGATTTATATTAGATGCTGGTACAGAGAAGAACTACTACAGGTTGAGCATCCCTAATCTGAAGTCTGAAATGCTCCCCAGCTCTTCAAGCATCAATATGATGTCACAAGTGAACAGTTTCACACTTAACACCTTTGCTTTCTGATGAGTCAGTGTACATAAACTTGGTTTAATGCACAAAATTATTTTAGCTTCAGGCTGTGTGTACGAGCTTTATGTGAAACAAATGAATTTCATGTTTTGACTTGGATCCCTTCCCAAAAATATCTCATTATGCAAATACTACAAAATCTTTAAAAATCCAAAACACTTCTGGTTCCAAGCATTTCATGTAAGGGGTACTTAACCTGTGGTCATTGCCCAAGTAACTCTCAATCAAGGAGAAGAAAAGATATAAACCAATGATTATAAAAGATGTGAAATGTTTCTACACAGAGAACTCTGGGAGCACAGATGTAGGAGATGTTAACTAGGGTGGAATGAAGGAAGGTTTCTAAGCAGAGTTGAGGAATGAATTGATTATCTTTGTTAATCTGAGTGGGATCCATTCCTGTTCCAGCATGGTTTCCCCTGGTTTTGTTCCTAGATTTAGAAATAATGCCCTGGTTTGCTATAAGGAAGAATCTTAACGTGTTTATTAGGAATGGATATTGACTCAAATGCCTTTTTGTAATTTGTTTAAAAGGATTTTCTTCATTAACCTGTTATTGTAATAGTTTTGTATTTCTGAAAGAATGTACTTGGTCATGGGCCTTTGTTTGTCTTAATGTATTTGTTGCAATTTCTTTGTATTTGGCATTTTTGTACATGTATGGTGGCCTCTTGTGGTATCTTTAACTGGCTTGAGAATTGGATCGTATTTTCTCTAAGGCAATATCTCTAATACACTTGGCCCTCTGAATCTGTGAGTTCCGCATTTATAAATGCAACCAACTGCAGCTTGAAAATATTAAGGGGGAAAAAATTACTTAGCTCCAAAAAGCAAAAATTAAATTTGCCACACACTTAATACTGTGTTGAATCTAGTGGATGACGTGATGCACAGGCATTGTATTACCTAATACAATGTAATCTAGAGATGCTTTAAAGTACAAAGTAATCTAGAGATGCTTTAAAGTACACAGGAGGCTGTGCTTAGGTTATATGCACATACTTTGCAATTTTGTATCTGGGACTTGAGCGTCCTCAGATTTGGTTACCTGTTGGGGATTCTAGAGACCAGTCCTTCATGATAGATGGGAAAGTTCTGGAAACAGTCCTCCACAGATACTGAGGGACGACTCTAGTTATTTCCCTGAGCCTGAAGTTTGCTTATGGATGTATAAATGAATGTTTTTACTACTAGTATACTTTGTGAATCATAGTATGTCTAAAAAATAAAACAGTCTATGCACATTTTAATCCCCCTTTTTTTTTTTTTTTTTGCAAGTCTGCATCAAACTATACTTGGAAAAAGGCTTGTGTATTGTGATTTATTTTCCTCTTTTCCTTTTTGATAAGAGTACTGTCTTAGGGAGTTAATTTTAGTTTAAAAACATGTTTTGATCCTACAGGAGAACCTCTCATGACCTTGAAAAAGTGACATAGTGCTCTCTGGATATCCTTTACCATAAATACAGCATTTTAGAAAATGGATAATTCTGCTAATTGTTGGTTTAAAAAAAAAGTTTGAACTGGATTAGAATATATTTTACAATATGATTAGTGAGAATTCATAAAACTATCAATTAGAATCTAAGTCAAAATGAAGATGTTTACAGTATTGTTTGCAAAATTCAGAAGATTTTAGTTGTCGATACTAAAGCCAGCAACCAGTTAACCTAAAAGAGCATAAAAAAAAAGTTATGGCTAACATAAAAGAGATACATCTCGTTAGACTTGGTTTCTTTAGCACATTTGATACTGGTTAGTACATCTCTATCGACATCACTAGATAAACTGCTGTAATTTAGAGAAATGTATCATAATTCCTTTGCATAATATTTAGAAAGGTGTAATTCAAGTGCATACCAATTTGGAAATAGGGTTTGAATATCACACCTTGAGCTAAACGTAGAAGGAAGGGAGGAGCATACCAATTTACAGTGAATGATAGAGCAGCAGCAGCGGGCGGTCTAATGGCTGTGTGTGGGTCTTTTAATTTTAACAATATTGTATCATTTTATAATGCTACGTTCTTTTTTTTTTTGAGACGGAGTCTCTGTTGCCAGGCTGGAGTGCAGTGGCGCGGTATCAGCTCACTGCAACCTCTGCCTCGTGGATTCAAGCGACTCTTCTGCCTCAGCCTCCCGAGTAACTGGAACCACAGGCAGGCACCACCATGTCGAGCTAATTTTTGTATTTTTAGTAGAGACAAGGGTTCACCATGTTGGCCAGAATAGTCTTGATCTCCTGACCTCGTGATCCGCCCGCGTCAGCTTCCCAAAGTGCTGGAATTACTGGCATGAGCCACCATGCCCAGCTTGTGATGCTGCTTTCTTAGTGTTAAAATTAGAATCAGGAAAAGTACAGATCCGAAAAATTCTTACGGCAGGGAATGAAAGGTAGGAGCAAATATTGAATCAACTGAACAAATTAAATCTAGGTTAAGGTAATAATGACTACCACAATTAAAGTGTCACAATGTTTTAAAAAATAATATAACAAAAGGCCGGGTACAGGGGCTCATACCTATAATCTCATTACTTTTGGGAGGCACTGCAGTCTGGGCGATAGAGTGAGACTGTGTCTCAGGGAAAAAAAAAAACATATATAACAAGAAATACTAACTTGGTGGTAATGGACTGGGACTAAATTGCCAGAGTGTGCCAATAAAATCTAGTAAAATGGAACAGGACGTGGTGTTGGCAATGTAGATGGTACTTTTAAGCACACTGGGTTTCCTGCGACTTCCATTTTTTGAGACTATCATTGCATTTCTTTAATTGTAGAGCAGTTTTGAAATGTAGTCTTTGCTGGGCTCGGTGGCTCACGCCTGTCATCCCAGCACTTTGGAAGACCAAGGTGGGCGGATCACCTGAGATCAGGAGTTCGAGACCAGCCTGGCCAACATGGTGAAACCCCGTCTCTACTAAAAGTACAAAAATTAGCCAGGTGTGGTGGTACGTGCCTATAGTCCCAGCTACTCAGGAGGCTGAGGCAGGAGGATTGCTTGAACCTGGAGGCGGAGGTTGCAGTGAGTTGAGATCACGCCCCTGCACTGTAGCCTGAGTGACAGAATGAGAGTCTTGTCTCAAAAAAAAAAGAAGGAAAAGAAATGTAGTCTTAAGCTTATTTAGTATTATAACAAGCTTTTCTAAGATTTCTAAGATGCAGAAATTTTTCAATCTGTGATTTCACTACAAAGGCCCTATATGTAAGCATACATGTAAATAGCTTAAAAGCACAGCTTTGCCAGTATTTAAAAGCTGTTATCAATTGTGGGTATGCAATCTGTCAAGTTTCTAGGTGTTTCCTTTTTTTTTTTTTAACCCTCATTTATTGCTTTTAACTGACACATAATAGGTGTACATATGTATGGGGTTCGGTGTAACATTTTGATACATGTATACAAGCAGGTGTTTTCTATATTATGAAAACATTTGGAGAAAAATGATTAACTTATTGCAGTCCTTTTCTTTCAGCTGCTTTTCTAACCCAAACTGTATGTCTTGATGACACTACAGTAAAGTTTGAAATATGGGATACAGCTGGTCAAGAACGATACCATAGCCTAGCACCAATGTACTACAGAGGAGCACAAGCAGCCATAGTTGTATATGATATCACAAATGAGGTAAGTATGGATGCATTGCACAGTGAAATTAATTTGAGTACCCACTTTTGGTATTCAGAATTTTGATTAAATATTTTGGAAAATCTTTTTTTGATAGTCAATCTTGACCTTTCTGCTGAAGCTTTTGTGAATTAGAAAATCTGGTTTAAAAAAAATAAAATGAAAATGTCTCATAATACAGTAGTCCTAAGAATTTCTTTCCCACACTCACTGTGGACAGTCTTTTAAAAAAAGCCTTGTATCACAAAGATGCTTCCTAACCATTTTTTGAGCCTATGCCCAATAGCTGTTTCTTTGTTTAACAGGAGTCCTTTGCAAGAGCAAAAAATTGGGTTAAAGAACTTCAGAGGCAAGCAAGTCCTAACATTGTAATAGCTTTATCAGGAAACAAGGCCGACCTAGCAAATAAAAGAGCAGTAGATTTCCAGGTATGTTAAATTTAACTTTCACTTGAAAGTCCCTTTTTTTCCTGTAAGCTTTTATTTTGTGTCAACACTTGAGTTAGTTGTAATGTTAAAACCATGCAAGTAATAGAAAAGACTGATTTTTAAAACAAATACAAAATACTACATATAATAAAATGTTTCTGATAAACCTAAATTTTCAAATAGATTACTGGAATATAAAAACTGATCAAAAGATTTTGTAGACTTAAACAATAAAGGCCGGGTGTAGTGGCTCACGCCTGTGATCCTAGCACTTTGGGAGGCCAAGGCAGGTGGATCACCTGAAGTTGCGAGTTCGAGACCAACCTGACCAACTTGGAGAGAAACCCTGTCTCTACTAAAAATACAAAAGTAGACAGGTGTGGTGGTGCATGCCTGTAATCCCAGCTTCTTGGGAGGCTGAGGCAGAAGAATTGCTTGAACCTGGGAGGCGGAGGTTGTGGTGAGCTGAGATCACACCATTGCACTCCAACCTGGGCAACAAGAGCGAAACTCCGTCTCAAAAAAAAAAGAGAGAAACAGTAAAAGTAGTCATTGTTCACAGTGCACAAAGTGATTGTACCCTGCCCTAATTCCTCCATCCCACACATACTTTATGTCCTAACCCTCTTCTACTTATCTGCAAGTATGTGTAAGCACGTGTGTGTACCCACATATGTCCATACGCAAACACTCATGTGGTTGTTCTTAAAGCGGCATTCAAAAATAAAGGCTCTGCCAGTCGGTATCCAGAGTTGGAAAATAATAAGCTAAAAACTAATAATTTTTAAAAAATTTTAAGGCTAAAAAAAATCCAGTTTGTGTCTTACGGTTGCTAATTCAGAATGTTTGCTGCTGCAAAATAGAGCAAGTGCAATCACTTAAAAACAAAGCAAGTCCTCTACTTCGACATTCTTTTTAAAACTGCCTGTTCTCTTGCTCTTTGGCTTCTCTACTAGAAGGGTGGTTGAGGCTATTATGTATATATCAGTGATGAAATAGTTTTCTGTTTTGATGACTGTAGATGGAATACATGTATTCTTCCACCATTAGGTATTAAGCTGGGTATGTTACACTTGTAATTTTATTTAATTCTTAGGAAAATGATGTGAGATGCAGTATCATCCATTACTGTTTCCAAAATTCTTGCCTCCCCAGCACTAGAGTGGCAGAGAAAATACTTAAGTTACAGTCAGAAGTGGCCCTGTCACATAACAGTTCAAAGGAGCCTCAGTTGTTTCTTTGTCCAATGGGAAAGATCATTGGTTACCCCTCATAACAGCTATGAGGATGAAAAGTAATAATATATGTAAAATGTAAAAGCATGACAAAAATGTAGGGCAGTAATGTAATTTTCAAAGGAATGATTCATGATATATTCAAGACTATAATGTTACTGTAGAGGTCACTGAAAATTAAATATGAGGGTGTCATTTAGTAGTTGAAGCCAGTGTTAGATATTTGGTTTCCCTTTGTCTTCATTGCAGATAATAAGTGTAAATAAAAATTTCCATTGAGATCAAAGAGAGTTTTATTTAGAATAAGATAATTCTCCCCCATCTCTGGAACTCAGTATTTGAAAGCAGATTTAATGTAAGAACAGATTAATCAAGGTGGGATAATGCAAGAATTTCAGACCAAAAAGGAAATAGTCCTTTATAAAATTTTCTTGCACAGTGCTCTTACCTCTGTTGTAGCTATTACATAGTTGTTGATTATAGATGATTATAGGAATCAGGTTGGAGCAGTAATAAGTAAGTCTCCTTTTCTATAACAAGTTTAAAGCAGATACAGCATATTTCCAAGAGATATATCTCATTTTTTGTTCTATAAACAGGAAGCACAGTCCTATGCAGATGACAATAGTTTATTATTCATGGAGACATCAGCTAAAACATCAATGAATGTAAATGAAATATTCATGGCAATAGGTAAGATTAATATCTCTTTTAAAATGATCAGTATAA
This sequence comes from Macaca nemestrina, assembly GCF_043159975.1. Lineage (NCBI taxonomy): Eukaryota > Metazoa > Chordata > Mammalia > Primates > Cercopithecidae > Macaca > Macaca nemestrina. The sequence continues at coordinate 28,152,213 of NC_092126.1, read as the reverse complement.
GCAAAACAAGCATGAAGCATATTTGATTTGACTCTCTTTTTTAAAAAAGTATTGGGGGTGAGTGTGTGTGTATGTTTGTGTGTGTGTGAGAGAGAGAGAGAGAGATATTATACCACTTTTCTAATTCCCTTCCACAAAGCAATACTTTGTTGGTAATATTGTTAAATTTGAAAGATAATTACCTATTAGGTTGTAATACTGTCAGTTTAGGCAAGCTTCTTCAAGGTGAGTTAAGCCTTAACCTTAACCTGATAGTTCAAATAGATAAATTTTGCAAAGGTTTCGCTGGGAGATTTGGATAAATATGTTTTTTTATTAGGCTATACATTTTAAAAGTCAAATTATTGGTAAGTATAACTCAGAAGAACATGACACATAAGTATACAGATTGACAAATTATTTTAATGTAAACATGAGGAAGACGATTTCAGAGCATAGAGGCATAAGGAGAAAAAAAAGAAAACAAAACAACATCCATACTTTATATTTGATCTTACACAGTGTTCTTGTCATTGCTTTAAGGTTTTTTTTCCCCAGAGACAGAGTCTCACTCTGTCGCCCAGGCTGGAGTGCAGTGGCGCCATCTTTGTTCACTGCAAGCCCCACCTCCCGGATTCACGCCATTCTCCTGCCTCAGCCTCCCGAGTAGCTGGGACTACAGACGCCCGCCACCATGTCTGGCTGATTTTTTTGTATTTTTAGTAGAGATGGGGTTTCACCGTGTTAGCCAGGATGGTCTCGATCTCCTGACCTTGTGATCCACCCACCTCGGCCTCCCAGAGTGCTGAGATTACAGGCTTGAGCCCCCGCGCTTAGCCCTGAGGTGCTTTTAACCGATGGTAATTGCCGTTTCAGTTTTTGATTATAGGTAACGAAGTTGGAGTAGTATTATAAGCCTCTTTTCTATAACAAAAATAAAGGTTGGTTTAGTTTTTTGGTTTTAGATTTTATTTTATTTTATTTTTTTAAGCCTTTCCTCTTTTCAATGGTTTTAATGTATAGATTCTACCTGAAGGGTATGTTTTGGTGGTTCTCAAAGTTTGCCATCTGTGGTTTTCATGTGCCCTGCACTCTTCTCATCCCACAACACCTTTTATTTTACAGCACTGATTCTTAACTGGGGTGTTCACAGTCCTTACTTACACACTCCAAGTAAGAAATACTCTTAAATTGAACTCATATAAATAAACAGTTAATAGCTGAATCAGAGAATAATGAAAACCCAGTAAAAGTTGCAAGTATTTTTATTGTTTTTTACTAGGTGACAGAGTTTAATGGTACTTCATTTGAAATGGGAAAAAACTTGCCTGTTTCTCATGTAAAATGTTTTCCTGAAAAACTCAAGTTTGCAGTTTGCTAGGGAAATACTGGCACAGTTGCGAAGGGTTGTGTGATAATATACTCATTTTACAAATGTGACAGATTACACCCAGAATCACATCTGAAAAGTTAGAGGAAACAATGAGATAATAGGTCTTTCAAATCAGCCTGCACTTTTAAACCTTTCTCACAGTATTTAAACTCTACCAGATGGACTTCAGTTTGTACCTTTTTATTCAAACATGCTAAGAAAGTCATTTTTCGAGTTAGAAAGCAGCCTACATATTTTAGCTTTTTGTTTTTTTCTGAAATTAGAATGTTTCCCTTCTTAAAACCTATGTGTAAATGGAATTATGGCCTTTCCATTTCCTTCACTAGATTAGTAATTTTTTTCTTTTATATAATTTTTTTGTTATGAAGGAATACTTTGATTAGTGACTTAAATCACACAGGGCACTCATAACAACTGTAATCAATGCAGGGACTAAAAAGTTTCTCATTCTGGTTTACTTCCTTCAGCCTCCTAATCTCACTCACATCTGATTTAAACACTTAGGGAAGCATGCTAAATAGGGAGACATGATGGATTGCTCAATCCGGAACCTAAGTTGTTATTATATACAGTATATAATGCTGTTTTGTGTCCTAGGTACCAGCGTTCAGCATCTCTGGGGCTTTGCTTGTAAATACATTTTACTGGAGATATACCATTATAATACCATTTATGCTACCAGCCTAGACCCAGTCCCAGAGAAGTGGCCCAATGGAAGTCTTTCTTTCCGAGCTTCAGTGCTCCTGGCTCCCAAATGCATTGCACAACCCAGCATCTAGGATTCTAAAAATGATTGATGCTGATGTAGAATGGAATGTGTAGAACAAATAAAGTATAAAAGGTCCACAATGCAACTAGGCAATCAGATCTCGAAGCAGAGTATATTCAATTTCTGAGTAACCTGAGTCAAAGCTATGGTAAAGTTAGAGTCTTACCATAGTAGTCTGTCCCCAAGATTGATAGAGATCAGTGTGTGCAGCCACTCTTAAAATCAGTACTCTTAGACATGTTTAATATTCTGCTTCCCCTCAAAAAATGAATTTAGCACATTAAGGGTCTTACGAATTAAAACAAACTACAGCAATCTCCAACTTTACAGTGGTTTGACTTACAATTTTATAACTTACTGATGGTGTGAAGTGACATGCATTTAGTACATTCTCAGCTTACTATGAGGTTACATAGAGAAACCCATCATAAATTTCAAATACCATACATGAGGTCGGGTGCGGTGGCTCATGCCTGTAGTCACAGCACTTTGGGAGGCCAAGGCGGGCAGATCACTTGAGGTCAGGAGTTGGTTAGGAAATGAGCCTGGCCAACATGTCGAAACCCCCGTCTCTACTAAAAATAGAAAAATTAGCAGGGCGTGGTGGTATGCGCCTGTAGTCCCAGCTACTTGGGAAGCTGAGGCAGGAGAATTGCTTGAACCCAGGAGGCAGAGGTTGTAGTGAGCTGAGATCATGCCACTCATGCCACTGCACTCCAGCCTGGGTGACAGAGTGAGACTCTGCCTCAAAAAAAAAAAAAATCATAAATCAAAAACATACAAATTAGGATGGATATATCAGGATGTAGCCCCATCGTAAGTCAAGGAGCATCTGTATATCCAGCAGGTACTTTTTTTAATCAGTGGGAACACTCCAGAGAACAACCACTCGCTGTATAGAGCTTGGCAGAGGTAAAGTCGTAACTGCTGGTTGAGTGTGTTGTCTGAATCTGACAAGCCAGACTCCTCTGACTCAAATAAAGTTAGGAAATAGTTTTTGGAGATGAGGTCTTCAGGATAATTCTATTTGGATTAGGTATAGCTACTGGTCAGTCAGATTAGGATTCATCAGCCTATAAAAGGAGAAAATGAGGTTGGTTGCAGTGGCTCACTCCTGTAATCCCAGTACTTTGAGAGGCCACGGTGGAATGATCTTCAAGGCCAGGAGTTCTAGACCAGCCTGGGCAACAGAGCAAGACCCAGTCTCTACAAAACAAACAAACAAATTTTTAAAAAAAGGCATGGTGGTGCATACCCTGTAGTCTTAGCTACTTGGGAGGCTGAGGTGGGAGGATCTTTTGAGCCCAGGAGTTCAAGGTTTCAGTGAGCTATGATTGTTGCACCACACTCCAGCTTGGGCTACAGAGGGAGACCTTGTCTCCAAAATGAAAAGAAGTATGGCTGCAGGCTACATTCAAACTAAGATCACAACAAAGTGTTGAGTATGTCTGAATGTATGTGGATATGTTTGTGTCTTAAGTGTATTTCCACTAGCATGCTAAGGTATGTTTGTGTGTTCGTATATTTCCTCCAGTATGCTAAGTTTTGACACATGCAGGCATCTAACTTGGGTCTTATCTGTCCTTTGCCCAAAGCATAGATTGTAATTGTTCATTCTCAAAAATCCAACTCTTACCTATTTCCCCTTTATTTCAAGGCAGCTGATGGTTACTCTGCAAGGTGTAAGTTTCTCTTTTAAAAACTAAGAGGTCGAGCATGGTGGCTCATACTTGCAGTCTCAGCACGTGGAAGTCTGAGGCGGAAGGATTCCTTGAGCCCAAGAGTTCAAGACCAGCCTAGGCAACAAAGTGAGACCCCATCTCACTTTGGAACTCAGGGCTGCAGTGAGCCATGATCACACCACTGCGCTTCATCCTGGGTGACAGAGTGAGACCTGTCTCTTAAAAAAAAAGAGAGTGTGAGAGAGAAAATGTATATAGATGTTTTAAGGCCAAAGGCTGTGGAAGCCAGGAAGGAAATAGTAGATATGATCTATCATAATTCGGGGTGATAATTAGTTGCACAATAGAGGACAAGTTTTGTTGAGGTGATGATTACAATGGTATTTGTTTCTATCCTGACTTGTTCTAAAAAGCGTTTGTGGCAGCCTGGAGAATGCTGATATGAGCTGAGCTTCTTTATAAACTTACTGATAAGCTTACTGGCTGGCCATCATGTTTATTAACTTAGATTTTTTTTTAAATAGAAGTAATAATGAGGCCAGGCACCATGGCTCATGCCTATAATCCCGGCACTTTGGGAGGCCGAAGCAGGTGGATCACCTGAGGTCAGCAGTTCAAGATCAGCCTGGGCAACATGATGAAACCCCGTCTCTACTAAAAAACAAAAATTAGTTGGTCGTGGTGGGGCATGCCTATAATCCCAGCTACTCAGGAGGCCAGGGCACAAGAATCGCTTGAACCCAGGAAGTGGAGGTTGCAGTGAGCTGAGATCACGCCATTGCACTCCAGCCTAGGTGAGCCTGGGTGACAGAGCGAGCCTCCATCTCAAAAAAAAGAAGAAGAAGAAGTAATAATGAGTATAAAATAAAATACAACTTTTCTGGTATTACTGAGTGAATCTGTGTAGAGAATTACATAAAGCACTAGTCAGGCTTAAGTTTTAATTGTGTCTACAGCCAGTCCCCATCTACCCTTCCCCCAACACAGTTACCCCAGAAATCAAACTCCCTAAGACAGCAACCAATGTTTTGGCATTTAATAGATAGTAAACATTTGAAAAGAATGAACATGTGGTTATATAATACTTTGGGGGTAACCTAACTGGAAAGAAAAATTATAAATAGCAGGTGAAACTGATACTAATATGACTATTCAAATATTCCATTTATTTGATCATTTTCTTTCAGCTAAAAAATTGCCAAAGAATGAACCACAAAATCCAGGAGCAAATTCTGCCAGAGGAAGAGGAGTAGACCTCACCGAACCCACACAACCAACCAGGAGTCAGTGTTGTAGTAACTAAACCTCTAGTTTGAACTAGCTGGAATAGTCTTCTGCTTCCTAAATGTTAATAACAATGGAATTGGAGCATTTAACCAGCCCAGTATGACTTCCAAAAGAAGAGACTTATGATAGAGTCAAGTTTCTAATACAGAATTATTTTAAGTGTTTTGAACTTAATTTTTAATAACATGCATGGGTCCTTCTCACTAATGTTTCAACAATAGGGAAAAAATGAGAACTATGTGGACACTTGTTTCATTGGAAGGTTAGGAGGAATGATTTCTCATCACTAGGAATATAGACAGATGACTGTCTGGACCCACACAGTTAACCAGCCCATTTCTCCACACTGGTACAGTAGTCACCTGTGAAAAAAAATTTGGATCTTACTAATTTGGGCTTTTCAAAAACGTCCTTTTTTTAGAAGGAGATTCTAAAGTTATTTATGATGCTTAGCCATAGTATTCAGGCAAATGTTCATTTCTCCTGGTATCTGTATTTAAAATGTACATTCCACATTTTAATAAATTAGCCACAAGAAAATAATCCCACATATACAAGGTCGGGGGGTGGGGAAGAGTATTAATGGTATCTTAATTATAGCCAGTCCCGTTTTTTTTTTAAATGGGGTAAAAATCAAATGCAATCCCATCTTGTTTTAAGAATTTGAGAACTAATAAATGCACCTTAATGGATAGTGTTCCTTTCAAACATGTGAGTTCTTTAACAAAAATGAAATAAACCAGGTGTCTGATTTCCGATTAATCACTGCTGGCCATTACATAGGTTTTGTTTTTTGGGGCAGGGAGGGGGCTTTTGTTCCCTTTTGACATAATATAGTCAATGCACTAACAATTATGTATATTCAAACTTGATTATTTTAAATTCGATCTTCAGCTGTACTGTAAATAGGGTACTGCATTGTAGTCTCCATATCTGTATTACTTTTCTGTAATATTTAAGAGTTGCTTAAAAGTATACAAAATGTACAGTTACTAAAATAGCTAATTATTTCTCTCTCCCCCTTGGACAAGAAGGGGCTTCAGTTGTTCCTCCATGGCTAGAACTATAATAAACAATGTACCCGTAATTTGTAACATAAAGTATTGCAATATGTTAGTAACAATCTTGCAGCCTTCTTTTCCAAAGTTCATTTTATTTTGATCAGTTCAGTATATTGCACTAATTATTTTAGGTATTTTCATTATATGAAAGCTACCATGTGTCAGAGATGATTTAGTCTATTTAAGTGTTGGACTGCTAGGAGAACTTGTACATTTACAATAATGCAGAATTAGGAAAACGGTTCACCAGTGTTTAGTTTTATATTGAGGTGCTCAGGTTGGAATAAAGTGGTATAAAAAGCAAGTATTGGTTTTTCTTTCTTTTTTTTTTTTTTGGCATAAAACAGTGAACATATATAAATGATATTATATGACCTAATATCCGCTTTTATATTTTCTTTACTGTGTTCATAAAATTGTTTGCATGTTATTGATGAATCGTCCTCATATCTGGATCATTGAAGAATTGCTTTATGGTATTATATTTTGGTGCTCTGGATAATTGGAACTTTTATTTTTTATGTCAGAAGCTGATACTCACTTCCATTGAGAAATATTACCATAACTGTAATGTTGTCTCTGGAGCCAGCCAGTAAAGCAGCATTTACAAGTTCACGGCTAACGTACTCAGCTGCACCTTCATAGAAACTCTTAGTGCCTGGTTCTTTTTCATTTGTTGCCACACCATTGACACTAGTTGGGCTGTCAGTTACTTTTTCACTGCAAGGTTTATGATGAGTCGTTTCTGCTGGAAATGTTTCTACATTCTCAGGGTTATAAATGCAGTATTTAGAATAGTTTGAATCGGAAAAATTTTCTTTGGAATTTGTAGTTGACACACATCCTTCAGATACAGATTTATACTGAAACAACACTTGGATATTACTTTGTGATTTAGTAAGGTTTGGTTCAATGGTTGAAAAAAGCAGAGGCCCTTTGGATGGTGAAGATTTTTTAGGTATGATAGAACAGCATGTTTCTTCATACATGTGAAATGTTGTCATTGCCAGGGCAGTGACTTCCTCTTTATCCAAAACTTCCCAAAGTCCATTAGTAGCTAAAATAAGGAATTGACATAGGTCATCTATAGGGACAGAAATAGTTTGAGGTGCTGGGATAATGGACTTTTTCAGCTTGAGATTTCCATGAAATCCAAGTCCTCGTGTAGTTTTTACTTGCCCTTCTACAAGCCCGTATGGTTCATTTGAACTAATGACTGTTCCATTCTGAAGTATTCTTCTTCTTTCGTTTGTGTTTCGTGTAGTATGTTCTTTGGTTAGGCAAAAACCTTTCCCATTTCTGCACAAGACTGCTTGCACATTACCTAAAAGATTATTTTTTAAAAGAAGAAATTTTTATCCTAGAGAAAACCAATTGTATTCAAAATCTGCTAACTTTAGTAAATTCTGTGTTTCAATGCTAAACAGAAAGCAGGCTATGTAAAAGTACTGTTTAAATATGTGTAATATATCACTACTGAATGATTTATAGTAAATACAGATTCAAACATCATTTTATACCTCATTGTTAAGCAACTTTTAGTGTTTAAAACTACTACATTTAGTGTTAACATTACAGATAATGCAAAGTAACTTCTAAAGTTTTAAATGAAATGACTTAATATTACTTATATTGGAGAGTCATGAGTTGAACTTTTTTATAGCCAACATATATTCCATCTAGCAGATTTTTAAATGTTTTAAGATAAATGCTGCTTCAATTTAAAACACACACTTTGATTTTTTTAAAAAAAACAGAATGACAGTTGTGTAACCAGTACAAGTTAAAACTTGAATGTGCTTAGGTCATGGGTGATGAAAACATTAGAATGTCACTATTAATGTTAGGTTGCTATAATGTGTAGTTTTTAAAAATTAAGTCAATCATTCCTGTGAAGAAATACATTATTAATGTATTACATGAATAATAGGCAGCCAACATTAAACCCTTTGGTTGGAAACTGAAATCTTAAAAGTTGGTTGTAGTTTGTTCATGGTTCAAATGAATCCATGATGGTGTGCTTCATTGAAATCTTACAGTTTAAACAGGATTTGAACAGACTGGCGGGAGATTATATATTACTGTAACTTTTTGTGGAGCATTTTTTAAGAAAAACTGAATTTTTTTAGTTAGGAAAAATTGATTTTCCCCAAGTTTTTAGGAATATAATTTTATGTTTTTAAAATTACATATAATTACATATTGTTTTTCTTGGCATAAAATCATTTGTGATTTATAGAAAGTTATTAAACTTCTGAGATGGGGTTAATAATATTTGATTATTATAACATCTTTGAGATTTAAAATTTCTGGAATAGAATGCCAAATTTACATAGAATATTCTGGTTTTAAATATGATCCTGTACCTGGGATCATTTAGTTGCTTGCAGGAGGAGTTCAATTCTAGGCCCACAGTTTTATAGCTAAAAGAATTTAGACTTAGAAGGTTGAGGTCCAAGGCCAGGTGTGGTGGCTTACACCTGTAAACGCCACTCTTTGGGAGGCTGAGGCAGGCAAATCACTTGAAGCCAGAAGTTTGAGACCAGCTGGGGCAACATGGCAAAGCCCCATCTCTACTAAAAATACAAAAAAATTAGCCGGGCATGGTGGCGCATGCACGCCTGTAATCCCAGTTACTTGGGAGGCTGAGGCACAAGAACCGCCTCTACACAGGAGGTGGAGGTTGCAGTAAGCTGAAGTCACACCACTGCACTCCAGCCTAGGTGACAGAGCAAGACTCTCTCAAAAAAAAAAAAAAAAAAAAAAAAAAAAAAAAAAGTTGAGGTCCATGCAACTAGTATAGTACTATAGTTGGAAAGCCTAAATTGGTGGCCAGCGTGGTGGCTCATGCCTGTAATTCCAGCACTCTGGGAGGCTGAGGCAGGAGGATCACTTGACCAGACTGGCCAGCATGGCGAAACTCTGTCTCTACTAAATACAAAAATTAGCCGGGCATGATGGTGCACGCCTGTAATCCCAGCTACTCAGGAGGCTGAGGCACAAGAATTGCTTGAACCTGGGAGGCGGAGGTTGCAGTGAGTCGAGATTGCACCACTGCACTTCAGTCAGTGCGATAGAGTGAGACTCAAAAATAGCCTAAATTGGTAAAAGCATTAGTGTCAGATATAGACAGAAACTATTGTCTCATTTGTATAATAGGAATTTTTAATAGCTGAGCTACTGGATTAGGACTAAAAGATGATGTTTGTGAAAAATATTTTGGAAACTACATAAATAGTAGTTCTTAAAGGCCATATGGCCCCTCATTTCTTTATAGTGTGGTTATTAATATTGTGTATTAACTTGTCTTACTGTTGATTATTCGACTTAGATTTTGCAGAACATAAGTCAGTAAAATAATGACTTTTGCTGAATTATAAATTATTACTGAATCAGCTAGGCAACATGAAGTGGCACTTAACGTGCCAACTGAGTAAATGGAATTATTAGGAGTACATATGGTTCAGTACTTCTTAAATTAGAAAAATTTGTACGTGTGTACATACACGTGAATTGTGTGGCCATAGCTCTGAAAACAAAAGGGACATAATTTGGCTCAGAATAGTCAAATCCATTGACTTTGTAAATGTTTATTTGCATGTGGCAAGCCAAAATGCCATTTAGCAAAAAGAAAAAGCATTATTTTCCTAGTATGTGATTTGAAAAGAATTTAAAAGGAATAGTACTTACAATGAAAGGATGGTAAACAGGTTATTTTTATTTTAGTTACCTCTACAGAGAGCTTGACAAGTGTAGCCTTATGCACTATTTGCCTTTTTTTTTTTTTTTTTTTTTCCTGTGCTACAGAGTAGGACATACCATGTTGGCCCATTTTATTACTTGTGAACATCCTTTGGGTTCAGCACAATAAAATATTTTAAGAGAAAGGACATTAAATCCTGGTTGCAGTTCTTGCTCTACCTGTTAAAAAGGGAGATAATGCCTTTTTTTTTTTTTTTTTTTTTTCTTTTGGAGACAGGGTTTCACTCTGTCACCCAGGCTGGAGTGCAGTGGTATGATTACGGCTTACTGCAGTGTTGGCCTCCCTGGGCTCAGGTGATCCTCCCACCTCCGCCTCCAGAGACCTGGGACTAAAGGCATGTTCCACCACACCCGGCTAATTTCTGCATTTTTTCGTAGAAACAGGCTTTCGCTATGTTGCCCAGGCTGTCTCAAACTCCTGGGCTCAAGCGATCCTCCTGCTTTGGTCTCCCAAAATGCTGGGATTATAGGCGCTAGTCACTGCACCTGGCATCGCATTCTTTACCTGTATGAGTGGTGCATGAAGGAAAGGAAAAGTGACGGAGAAGTAGCCAGCGTTTCTTAACTATTTGTGTATATAACCCAGGAAGTAGAGGGTAAATAAGATTCATCAGGAAGACTACTAATGGAACGAACTAAAAAATTAGATATGCAGAGTCAACAGTTTCATTTTGTAACAATGAGCGGCATATGCTGTCAGCTACAAACAGGGTGTTTGAAGTCAAGTGCTATATTAAACTGAAAGCTTGAACATGATAATGAACAAAAGGTTTCCATGAAGATGAGAAATTAGAGGAAGATTATTAAATATCACTGTTATGTCCACGTTGTCTGGAGAAGTGGAGAGGAAGCAGCCTTTGATAGCTTAAGAGAAAGGACAATTTGGCTTTTTAAAAAGTTTCTTGGTAACATCTGTTTGGAAGAAATGCGAACAGCTAACCAAGCAACGAACTGTGTTGGAAACCACTACACAATTTTAATCTAAGCATAAATGAATTCAAGTCCTAGACAAAGGTAACAACTTTCAGTATTTGGAGAGATTGCGCTCTTCAGAAAATGTTACCAGAATAAAAATGGAACAGGATTACTGGAAGAGCAACGTGTTTAGGAACAATAATCTTGGGGATTAAAAAGAGCCGCTTTGAGATGATGCTCAAGCCTTTTTAAAGTGGCATAGTCAGGTAAAGTGTTTCTTATGCAGAGGGTAATGATGTGGCTGCCTCCTGCAATTACTGGGTTATCACCAACTTTTTGAGAAGGAAAAGTCCAGTAAACTTAGGATGAACTCTGGAATCCCAACCAGGGAATTCTAGAGCTGAGTAGGCAATATCAAGATTTTTCTCAGATAAAGCCAGAAAGGTGACTTAGTGTTGATTAGAACAGGAACGTTTTAAGAAGGAGTGAGAGAAGAGGAAAAGGAAGTTTATGTGGTGATCAGAAAAAAACATACCTATATACATGATGGATGAAGCAGGAAAAATAAAAACACACCTAGGATGCACAACGTTGCCCAGGAGTAATGAGGACAGTTTGGTGTAGAAAAACAGTATGGGGAGTGGAAGGATTTAGGAGCCTGACACAGTCAGACTTGAATCCCAAACTTTTGTCTGTGTGGCCTTCATTAGATCACTTTATTTCACTAAGTAACAGTTCTTTACCTGCAGTGTTATTTGTCAAAGTTACTGTGAGTCTCAATAAGCTAATTTAAGAGGTAGACACTTAAAGGTTGGTGTTCTAAGAAGAGAAAAGCAGGTAGAGAGGCTATTCAAAAGAAATTGAGGAGAAACGACAAATGTTTCATTTCAGACCTATTTCTAAAAGAACTATAAGAAAATACAAAGTAGAATTACAGGCTTAAGATAGGCAGTGGTAACTTGGAACTTGGGAAAAATTGAAATAGTTACTGGGGAAAGGAAAAATTACAATTATAAAGGAGCATAAGTAAATTAGAATTGCATGTAAATAAGATTAGGGGAAACAGTCTATATCCAGTTTTTCTTCAATGCTCTAGTTTCAGCAAAAGAGGCTGAATTTGTTTAATTTTATGCATGGACAGCAGCTTTGTGACTTCCTAAGAATGGTTATCTTAAGAGCCTCACTCATGTTGAACTAGCTTTCATTGGATGTTCAAAATATCCTTTTGTTTTATAGACATATGATCATGAAACTCATGTCCATTGTTCATTGCTCACCATTGTACCCCTCAAGCCTAACTAGATTATGCACGAGTCTCAACTATTTATGAAATATTTGTTGAATGTGTTCTCAGAATCAGGTTTGTAAACATGTGAGAGTTCCTTAGCACCACCATCAAAAAAAGAGAGAAGGGGAAGGGAAGGTATATAAAATGTCAGTGTTAAGAATTTGGCTTTTTTCCTGCACAAAATTGAAGGAGATTCTGGAGTTGAATTAGACTTTAGGGGAAAATGGTAGGGGTGGAGATAATTTTAAAAGCAACTTACTAAACTAGTCCGAATGAACACATTTTCACACCCATGGAAACGCATCTAGAGAAGAAAGGCAACTGAGGTCTGCAAGTACAGCATTAGTGATTAATGAAGACAGAAAAGTCCACATAAAAATGAAGACACCCTAAAAACAGGAGAGAGCTAGTACTGTTCATTTGAAGTAACCAGACTTCAAGCCTGAAAGACTGGAGTCCTGGCTCACTCCCTGGTTATATAACCTTGTATAATGCTTTGATGAGCTTTAGTCTTCTCATGTATTAAAAATGTGATTATCCTTTCCTCACAGATTTTGAAGATCAGATGAAGGAGTGATGTGGCAGTCTTGAGAAGGGAAGGGGGATTCAGGTGACCACTAATTTAAAAATTGTGATAGCCGGGTGTGGTGGCGTAGGCTGTAGGCCTAGCTACTTGGGAGGCTGAGGCAGGAGGACCGCTTGAGGCTAGGGGTTCCAGGCTGCAGTATCCTCTGATTGAGCCTAAGAATAACCACTGCGCTCCTGGCTACATAGCAAAACCTCATCTCAAAAAAAAAAAAAAGTGAATAATAGAGAACTAGTGGGTAAAATTGTGCCTGGTCTCTGAATTTACTGTGAGCTTTTGAGACAGAAAGCTAGGACACTAGAAATAAAAGTTTACAGGGCCTCATTAAAAGGAATTATTAACAAATGTACAATCTAGACATAAAGATATTGGAATAACAGATACACCAAAGCACTCAAATATTAAAAAGGAGCAGTAATGAGGCAGTCTGGGTCTCAGATTGACCCTTCCACTGAGAACAAGTAAATATCCTGGATAATATAGCCGAAGTACAAAATACTCAAGAAGCATAATGACTAAATTCAGGTATACCAAGAGCAGAAACTAGCTTTTACCTAAGACCATGTATTGAGCCGAATAAATCCACATTAGATTTTCACAAGGTGGCCAGATGCAGTGGCTCATAACTATAATCCCAGCACTTTGGGAGGCTAAAGCAGGTGGATCACTTAAGGTCAGGAGTGTGAGACTAGCCTGGCCAACATGTTGAAACCCCGTCTTTACATAAAACAAAATTAGCTGGGCTTGGTGGCATGTGCCTGTAATCTTAGCTGCTCGGGAGGCTGAGGCAGGAGAATCGCTTGAACCCTGAATCCGGGAGGTGGAGGTTGCAGTGAGCCAAGATCGAGCCACTCCAGTCCAGCCTGGATAACAGAGCAAGACAGTTTGTTTGTTTGTTTTGTTTTGGGACGGAGTCTCACTCTGTCGCCCAGGCTGGAGTGCAGTGGCACGATCTCAGCTCTCTGCCTCCTGGGTTCGAGCAGTTCTTTGCCTCAACCTCCCAAGTAGCTGGGATTACAGGTGACCACCACCACACCTGGCTAATTTTTGCATTTTTTAGTAAAGACGGGGTTTCACCATGTTGGCCAGGCTGGTCTTGAATTCCTGACCTTGTGATCCACCCGCCTCGGCCTCCCAAAGTGCTGGGATTACAGGAGTGAGCCACTGCACCCAACCCAACTCTGTCTTAAAAAAAAAAAAAAAAAAAAAAAATCACAGGCTTATGAAACAGGAGACAAAACCTAGGGCTTCTCCGAGATGGGGAAGACTAAATGGCTCACCACAACAAAGCTAGGACCCCAAAGAACGATGGCCTCACTGAAACAGTGAACCAAAAATAAACCTATGCCTGTTGCCACCACACAGACTACAGAAAAACTGACTATTTCAGATTATGCCAAAGAGAGAAAGAGGGAAGAAAGGAAGCTACAAAAAACTTGGAACTGGCTTGACATTGTAGCTCACATCTGTAATCCTGTGAGGCAAGGATAATCACATGTTTAATACATGAGAAGATTAAAGCTCATCAAAGCATCAAAGCACTTTGGGAGGCCAAGATGGGAGGATCACTTGAGTCCAAGAGTTCGAGACCAGCCTGGGCAACATAACAACACCCCATCTCTACAAAACAAAGAATGTGAAACCACCAACCTTCACGTATTTGTAGTCTGAAAGCCTCAAATGGATCACTTAGTACATATTGATAGTGTCAACAGGCAGACACGAGGCAGGAGCAAATGCAGTACTCTGGATGACACATCTCTCACATAATTCCCCAAAACATAAATTATATGGAATTTCTTATCTTTCTGGTCAAGATACAATAACAGTGACTGGATTTACACTTTCATCTGTTTTGAAGAGACAGAGCCAAGAGTCCAGGGAAACCAATGCAGCTAGAGCTTGCTGAGGACAGAATACCAGAGAGAAAAGAGCTTACATCTGGAATTCTAGAGAATTCCAGATACCTTCCGAGGGTCTTTCTCTAGTGGGTCTTTCTCAAGTGTTTAGATGGGTACTGGTGAATACATGTGTGGGTGGAAACTGGGAAAAGAAACATTTGAAAAGGATTAGAGGGAGCATTGCTGAGGACTCATAGGCTGGTAGAATAATTCCTGTTCCAACCAGCCAGACTGAAAAGATATTAATTCAGGAATCATTAGGTAGCATGCTTAGGAAGGTTTTGCCTCAGTAGCAGAGAATAATTAGACCCAAACTCAACGCTGCCCTGGACTTGCCTGATAAATTAAAAAAACAGGATCTAAAAGGATCAAACTATTTCCAAGTAATTTCATCCCAAAACAAAGCTCAAGACCATATATCCAAAAACACACATTTACTCCTAACACCCACAACCTGTCAATGTGTTCTTATTGGGAAAAAAAAAAAATAGTTTTTGCAGTTGTAGTTAAGGATCTCAAAATGATAGCATTCTGGATTATCCAGGTGGGCCCGAATTCCAATGAGAAACGTCTTTATAAGAGATACACAGAGTAGAGACACACAGGCAGAACAGTAAAATGCCATGTGAAAATCAAGGCAGGGACTGGAATTACGCAGCTGTGGGTGAGGGAATGCCTGGAGCTACCATAAGCTGGAAGACCCAAGGAAGGATTCTACCCTAGAAGAGGCATGGCCCTGTGAACACCTTGACTTCAGGCATCTGGCAAGTAGTATCTTTTCATACCACAATGGAATAGAACTGTAATAGCGAGAGGAACATTTGAAATTGTACAAACACATGGAAATTAAACAACATGCTCCTCAACAATCATAGGGTCAATGAAGAAATTAAAAAGGAAATCAAAAACTTCTTGAAACAAATGAAAATCAAGACATAGCATACCAAAACCTATGGGATGCAGCAAAAGTGATACTAATAGGGAAATTTATAGTAATAAACTCCAAATAAACAACATAACAATGCACCGCAAGAAACTAGAAAGCCAGGACAAACCAAACTCAATAGAAGGAAAAAAAATAAAGATCAGAGCAGAATTAACCAAGATAGACACTAAAAAATACACATAGGATCAGTTAAACAAAAGGTCATTTTTATGAAAAGATTTTAAAAGTCAATAAACCATTAGCTAGCCTAAACAAGAAAAAAGAGAGAAAATCCAAAAAAAAAAAAAAAAAAAAAAAAAAACAGAAATGAAAAAGGAGACATTACAACAGATGCCACTGAAAAACAAAAGATCACTAGGGACTGTTACAAACAACGATACCCTAACAAATTAGAAAACCTAGAGGAAATGGATAAACATAAACACCTGGACACATACAACCCTACCAAGATTGAACCAGGAGGAAATAGAAAACCTGAACAGACCAATAACAAGTAGCAGGATTGAGTCAGTAATAAAAAGTCCCCCAAATGAAAAGCCCAGGACCAGATGGCTTCACTGCTGAATTCTACCAAACTCATAAAAAAGAATTAACACCAATTCTTCTCAAACTATTTCAGAAAATTGAAGAGGAAGGAAATCTTTTTAACTCATTCCACAAGCCCAGCATTACCTGAATACCAAAATCAGATAAGACACAACAACAAAGAAGAAAACTATAGGCCAATATCCCTGATGAATGTAGATGTGAAAATCCTCAACAAAATACTAGCAAGCTGAATCAAAAAACACATATATTTTTTAAAGCACCATGATCAAGTGGGATTTATTCCAGGGATGCAAGGATGGTTCACACAGAAATCAATAAATGTGAAGCTTCGTGCAGAGGCAGTATCATAGCCAGTGAGGTTTAGCCATGGTGTGATTACTGCTAATTGAAAACTTTTCCCCATAGCCCACTGTGATGACTTGTAATACAGTCAGCATTAAAAATAAGATAAATATGACACATTACCAACAGAATGAAGGAGAAATACCATATGATTATCTCAATAGATGGCCAAAAATTTTTTGGATAAAATTTAACATCTCTTCATGATAAAACTTCTCAACAAATTAGGCATAGAAGAAACACATCTTAACATATGAAAGGCCCTGCTATGGTATGTATTTTTGTTCCCTCCAAACATCATGTTGAAATTTTATCAACAATGTTGGAGATGGGTTCTGATACATGTTTGAGTCATGGGGACAGATCCCACTACTGAGTATGATAAATAGCCCACCGTGATGACTTGTAATACAGTCAGCATTAAAAATAAAATAAATATGACACAAGAATAAAGGAGAAATACCATATGATTATCTCAATAAATGCCCCCCAAACTTTTTTGATAAAATTCACTTCTCTTCATGATAAAAATTCTC
The DNA here is from genome assembly GCF_043159975.1 of Macaca nemestrina. NCBI lineage: Eukaryota > Metazoa > Chordata > Mammalia > Primates > Cercopithecidae > Macaca > Macaca nemestrina. Next base: position 28,135,217 of record NC_092126.1, on the reverse strand, counting down.
AACAAATTAGGCATAGAAGAAACATATCTCAACATAATAAAGGCCCTGCTATGGTATGTATTTTTGTTCCCCCCAAACATCATCTTGAAATTTTATCAACAATGTTGGAGATGGGGTCTAACAGATATTTGAGTCATGGGGAGCAGATCCCACTACTGAGTATGTAGCCAATGGATATCAAGGAGATACCTGTACCCCCACATTTTAGGCAGCACTATTCACAATAGTAAAGATGCAGGGTCAACAATGTCCATCAGTAGATGAATGGATAAAGAAAATGTAGTATATGTACACAATGGAATACTATTAAGCCATGAAAAAGAAGGAAATTCTGTCATTTGTAGCAACATGGATGGAACTGAGGACATAATGTTAAGTGAAATAAGCCAGACTCAGAAAGACAAACATTACTTGTTCTCTTTCATATGTGGATCCTAAAAATTGTTGATCTCAATGAGGTAAAGCAGAATGATGGTTACCAAAGATTGGGAAAGGTTGGGGATGGGGCAGGAGGAGATAAAGTTAAGTTGGTTAATAAGTACAAACAGGCTGGACGCAGTGACTCACCCCTGTAATCCCAGCACTTTTGGGAGGCTGTGGTGGGTGGTTCACAAGGTCAGGAGTTTGAGACCAGCCTGACCAACATGTTGAAACCCTGTCTCTACTAAAAATACAAAAATTAGGCTGGGCGTGGTGGCTCACGTCTATAATCCTAGCACTTTGGGAGGCAGAGGAGGGTGGGTCACCTCAGGTCAGGAGTTCGGGATCAGCCTGGCCAACATGGTGAAACCCTGTCTTTTCTAAAAATACAAAAATTAGCCAGGTGTGGTGGCGTGCACCTGTAATCCCAGCTACTCAGAAGGCTGAGGCAGGAGAATGGCTTGAACCCGGGAGGCGGAGGTTGCAGTGAGCCAAGATGGTGCCACTGCACTCCAGCCTGGGTAACAGAGTGAGACTCCATCTCAAAAAATAAAAAAGGTACAGACATTCAGTCAGAGACAGGGAACTGTATATCTTAAAATAGCTAGAAGAGTTGAAGTGTTCCCAACACAAAGAAATAATACACATTTCAGGTGATGAGTATTTTAAATACCCTGATTTGGTCATTACATATTATATGCATATATCAAAATACCACATGTACCCCATAAATATTTATAATTATTATGTATCAATAAAATAGATAAACATTTTTTAAAAGAATGTGAGTCTGGCAGTACCTTTTTCCACATGCACAAATTCAACATTTATTCAGTGGCTTCATCATTGAACTCATACTTCATTATAAGTTAAGAATTTTTTTTAATTCTAGAGTTATGACATTGATATTTTATGAATTTTATAAAAGGAAACCTAATTCCCTCACTATAATTAATCCTGTTCTATAAAATACAAAATAATTCTTGAAAATTTTGTGTAAAAATTTTTTTTTATGGCTGGAAGTCATTTAAAGTTCTTTCTTACAGGAGTACTTTTGGGCCGGGCGCGGTGGCTCAAGCCTGTAATCCCAGCACTTTGGGAGGCCGAGACGGGCGGATCACGAGGTCAGGAGATCGAGACCATCCTGGCTAACACGGTGAAACCCCGTCTCTACTAAAAAATACAAAAAACTAGCCGGGCGAGGTGGCGGGCGCCTGTAGTCCCAGCTACTCGGGAGGCTGAGGCAGGAGAATGGCGTAAACCCGGGAGGCGGAGCTTGCAGTGAGCTGAGATCGCGCCACTGCCCTCCAGCCTGGGTGACAGAGCAAGACTCCGTCTCAAAAAAAAAAAAAAAAAAAAAAAGGAGTACTTTTGTAGCTAAATCATGACCTCAGGTTCTCTCTTTTACAATTTGAATTGTTTTTACCCATGTGTCTTTCTATTAAAATGCAACATGCCTAGATGCAAACAGTTTAACACCGTTGTATAGACCTGGAAATTAAATCCCATTGTTGGACCTGGAGATTAGAACCAATCAATCAGCAGTGTATCTAGATTATTTTTATTTTTTTTTGAGATGGAGTCCTGACTCCTGCTCTGTTACCAGGCTGGAGAGCAGTGGTGCCATCTCAGCTCACTGCCACCTCCGCCTCCTGGATTCAAGCCATTCTCCTGCCACAGTCTCCCGATGTAGCTGGGATTACAGGCATGCGCCACCACGCCCAGCTAATTTTTGTATTTTTAGTAGAGACAGGGTTTCACCATGTTGGCCAGGGTGGTCTTGATCTCCTGACCTCATGATCCGCCCGCCTTGGCCTCTCAAAGTGCTGGTTAGAGGAGTCAGCTACTGCGCCTGGCCATTTATTTTTTTTTCTGGAGACAGAGTCTCCCTTCATTGCCCAGTCTGGAGTGCAGTGGTGTGATCTCAGCTCACTGCAGCCTCTGCCTCCCAGGCTCAAGCGATTCTTCTGCCTTAGCCTCCCGAGTAGCTGGGGTTACAGGTGCCTGCCACGTCCAGCTAATTTTTTTTATTTTTTATTTTTGTATTTTTAGTAGAGATGGGGTTTCACCATGTTGGCCAGGCTGGTCTCAAACTCCTGACCCGAGGTGATCTACCCACCTCGGCCTCCCAAAGTGCTGGCATTACAGGTGTGAGCCACCACCCCCGGCCGTGTCTAGACATTTAATGACAGTATCCACTTATTGAATATGTCATAATTTGTCACATTAATTTTACAAAGACTCTTATAATTAATGATAACTTCTATAGGGGTCCCAATTCCAAGAATATGGGTCAGTTCACAGATTGGCCTTAAATCTGTAATGATTATGTCTATGAACTATTTGGAACCTCAGCATAGAGCCTGAGAAATGACAAAGACTCTGAGGCAGTGGACATGCACTTAGCTTTCTTGGTGTTGTTTAGTCTGGAGTCCTTGACATTTCAGGCTCAGAACCAGGCTGGATCAGAAACAGGCTGACTTTCTGGGGCCTTGACATTCGTTGTAGTAGTCTTTGTGATTATCTGGCCTTGCAACACTGTCTCTGCCACAAAGTCCCACTCGCTGAGGCCCAGCCTCCTCAGGCTTTGGAAACAATCCCCTTAAGAGGTAATATCATATGGCAGGACTGATTTCCAACTCCAATTCCTGTTACTTCTGAGACCTTGAACAAATGATCTCACATTTTTTAGCTTTAATTTCTCATCTGAAACGTTGGGTTAACAATACTTAGATATCACTAGATGTCCAAGTTATTGTAAGACTAGAAGAGGAAATTACTCTGTATTCAATATTCAGTGAGCGGACACTATCATTAATAATAATTCTATCTATGAAAAGGCTGGTAGAACTGTAGTTAAGTATCTCATAGAACTCAGTGTGGAACTCATGTCAATTCTGCTAAAAAGTTTTACCTCTGAGCTTTCCATTTTGGCAAATTCCTTAACTTCCTGAAATAACTTTTAAACAACACAGGTAACTTCTTTAAGAAGAGAATACATGCTCATAAAACTGAGGCATGAACTATTATTCTCTCTGAGATGAAATAGATGCTACTTGGCCAGTGAGCATGAGAATGACCTATAGCAAATACACTTATCAGAGTAACTGACCAATTTAAACAACTACACTAACAATGAGCAAACAACTTTCCATTTTTCTGAAAAGAGGAAGTGTACAAAATGTTTTTAATTTTATTCAGATTTAAGCATATGTAGTATCTTTGCTTTTCATCTTTATCAGCAACTCTATTGCTACCCCTTTGGGAAAATGTAACATATTTGTCACATTATATCATATCTGTGCCTGTTTGGAAAATAATTACAATATTTTTGTGCCTACAATCTGCACTTAAATTGTGGTTATTTGTTGCTTCTTATATTATCAGTGCAATTTCTAGGCACTAATAAGTCGCTAAATAATAAATCATAAAAAAATTCTGGAAGCATGAGGGGTTTTGCTGCAAGGAACCAAAAACATAAAGGTGTTATTTGGTGCTATTCAATGTACATACCAGTGTTTGCAACATGTAATATTCCAGGAAATATTTGTGGCATCTCCTGGGAAGTGGAGCTCTCTGCCAATCCATCATGGTTGGTTTTTCTTTTCCAATTCTTATGAGCATAAGGACTTTTAGGTTTGCCTTCCAATATACAAGTAACTGCAGAGCAGCCACTCCATTGAACCCTAGACACTTCTTTTCTTCCAAGACGTAAAAGCCTATCCATTCTCCAAAATGCTTTTGCAAAGGCTTTGTGTATGTCCTCATACTCACGCCTCACTGCTTCTGTTTTGTTTATGGCAGAAAAGAGATCTTCTATTGCCGTGTATTCTTCTCTAAACACAGTGTAAAAGGAATTGATTATTTGTTGCTCATCAGTTGTCATTTGGTAAGAAGGATCAAATTTGGAAAGCTGATGGAGGAGTAAAACTGGGAGTTCCATGGATGTCAACTCTGCCGCTGAGGCACCATGATGTCCATCGAACAAACCGAAAAAACACACATTAGGTTTATTACCAAAATTACTCACTACAGTGAATTTATCATTCATGTCAGCTTTCCATGTAGAATTCCTGTCTTCACAAATGCCCACTCCTTTAATTAATAGATGACGTACTTTTTGAGAATATATGACACTCCTGTCAATGTTATCAAAAATCTTATAGTATGCTGGTATTTTTTTTTTCCAAAGCAGCTCAAAAGCATTATTAATGCTCTGTAGGGTTTTTTCAGTGAACATAAAAGATGACAATAGTTTAGAAATCATGAACTGTCTCTGAACAGCAATCACTGAGGGCTGTGGTTTCTTTCCACCCATCCACTGGAAACCCAGCGTGGCCAGAGCTACATGTTGCTTCTTATGGGGAAAAATACCAGTTAAGTCAATTTCGTGCTTGCATATGGAACAGGGTAATGTGGTCGCTTGCTCATAGACCTGCTCCTCTTCACGGCGTTTGGTGTGTCTCACTGGTCTTGGCTTTTTCTTTCTAAAACGTTTTCTTTTGGGTAAAAGTGAAATATCCACATATGAATCAAATGTTGATGTTTTCATATTCCATTCTCTTGATTTCCAAAACACCCTGCAAACAGGACGAAAGATATTTACATGCCAGGATGATGCAGTGAAAATCTCTTCAAGCAGGCTCTTATCATTGCAATTTGATTTGGCTCCTCACAATCTTATATAAGCCTAGGATTAAATATTCTGAGTCATATTCCTCAAAAAACATGTAAGTACTCAATTAATTGGTGATTGACCTGTGCCTGCCTGAAATAAATTAGGCAAAAATTCCAAAGAGTCAGCCAGACATCTAAGCAAATGCTCAGAGAAATCAGCACAATATTTTACCTTAGGCATGTGAAAGTATATATTTGAGACCTGCGATTCTGATTTCTAATATGGACAAACAGTCATGTATTGCATAATGATGTTTCAGGCAATGATGGACCATATGCAATGGTGGTACCACAAGATTATAATGGAGCCAAAAAATTCCTATTGCCTAGTGACATTATTGTTGTCTCAATGACATAAAGTGCAACATGTCACTTATGTTTTTGTGTTGATGCTGGTGTCAACAAACCTAATATGCTGCCAGTCAAATAAAAGTATAGCAAATACAAGGCCAGGCATGGTGGCTCACGCCTGTAATTCCAACACTTTAGGAGGCCGAAGTGGGCGGATCACTTGCAGTCAGGAGTTCAAGACCAGCCTGGCCAACATGGTGAAACCCCGTCTCTACTAAAAATACAAAAATTAGGCCGGCCTGGTGGCTCACACCTGTAATCCCAGCACTTTGGGAGGCCAAGGCGGACGGATCACGGGGTCAGGAGTTCAAGACCAGCCTCACCAACATGGTGAAACCCCATCTCTACTAAAAATATAAAAAATTAGCTGGGCATGGTGGTGAGTGCCTGTAATCCCAGCTACTTGGGAGGCTGAGGCAGGAGAATCACTTGAACCTGGGAAGCAGAGGTTACAGTGAGCCGAGATGGTGCCACTGCACACCAGCCTGGGTGACAGGGCAAGACTCCAACTCAAAAAGAAGAAAAAAAAGTATAGCAAATACAAGATATGTACAGAACATAATACCTGATAATGATAAACGACTATGTGACTGGCTTATGTGTTTATGATAGTATACTTTTTAGTCGTTATTTTAGAGTGAACTCCTTCTATTAGAAAAAAATTAACTGTAAAACCACCTCAGGCCCTCCAGGAGGTATTCCAGAAGGTGTTGTTAACATAGATGACAACTCCGTGTGTTGTTGCTTCTGAAGACCTTCCAGTGGGACAAGATGTGGAGGGGAAAGACAGTGATAGTCCCAACTCTGTGTAGGCCAAGGTGTGTATTGTAGGTTTTTTTTTTTTTTTTTTTTTGGAAAAAGGTTAAAACGTTTTAAACAAAATTTAACAATAATTTTAGTTAAATTTTTTAATAAAAATAAAATTTAGCTGGGTGCTATGGCTCACACCTGTAATCCCAACACGTTGGGAGGTCGAGGGGGGGTGGATCACATGAGGTCAGGAGTTCGAGACCAGCCTGGCCAACATGGCAAAACCCCGTTTCTACTAAAAATACAGAAAATTAGCTGAGCGTGGTGGCTCATGCCTGTAATCCCAGCTACTTGGGAGGCTGAGGCAGGAGAATTGCTTGAACCCAGGAGGCAGGAGGCAGAGGCTGCAGTGAGCAGAGATCGTGCCACTGCACTCCAGCCTGGGTGACAGAGTGAGACTCCATCTCAAAAGATAAATAAATAAATAATGTAAAATGTTAATTAAAAAATTAAAAACAGAAAAAAGCTCTTAGAATAAGGAAACGAAGCAAGTAGTTTTTGTACAGCTGTACAACGTGTTTGCCTTTTAAGCCAAATGTTACAAAAGAATCAAAAAGTTCTAAAAATTAAAACGTTTACAAAGTAAAAAGTTACTGTAAGCTAAGGTTAATTTATTATTGAAGAAAAAATATTGTTTCCAAGTTTAGTGTAACCTAAGTGTACAGGGTTTATAAGGTCTGCAGTAGCGTGCGATAATGTGCTAGACCTTCACACTCACCACTCTCTCATTGACACCCAGAGAGACTTGCAGTCCTGCAAGCTTTATTCATGGTAAGTGCCCTATTTTAAAATGTTGCATTTTTTACTCTTTGTACAATACTTTATTGTACCTCTTCTGTGTTTAGGTACACAATACTTTCCATGTGTTACAGTTGCCTACGGTATTCACTACAGTAACACACCGTACAGGTTTGTAGCCTAGGAGCGATAGGCTATACCATATAGCCTAGGTGTTAGTGGGCTGCACCATCTAGGTTTGTGTAAGTACACTCTGTGACGTTCACACAGCCATGAAATTGCCTACCGATACACTTCTCAGAAAGTATCCCCATCCTTAAATGATGCATGATTGTAATTACTTTTGTGCTGCATTTCGTCTGCCTTAAAACACTTTTGTTCTAATTAGAGGGTTCACAAGAAAATGAATGGATTATGCCAAAACCAAGCAGAATAAGGAAAAGAACTGACAGTAAGGACAGAATTTTTTAAAAAACTACAACGAAGAGGTATGGACTGAGGATAGGAAAGAAAAGATGTAGAGCTGGATGATACATTTCTGGAGAGCAGGCATCATTTTATACCCCTTCCTATCAGAAACATCTAGCACTGTACTCAGCACCTGGGGCCATTTTTATCCATTTCATGCACAATTTCAAGGGCATGAGATATTTCCAAGGGTCTATGAAAAGTTAGAGACCAGAAAAAAAATGCTTTGGTTACAAAATATTTTAAAACTTGATAAAAATCAAAGTTGGCTGGGTGCAGTGGTTTATACCTGTAATCCCAGCACTTTGGGAGGCCAAGGTAGGGAAATCACTTGAGGTCAGGAGTTTCAGACCAGCCTGTGCAACATAGTGAGGCCTTGTCTGTATTAACAATTAAAAAAAAAAAAAAGCCAGGTGCGATGGTATGCATGCCTGTAGTCCGAGCTACTCAGGAGGCTGAGGTGGGAGGATCGCTTGAGCCTGGGAGGTGGAAGCTGCAGTGAGCCATGATTGCACCACCACACTCCAGCCTGGGCTACAGATCGAGACCCTGTCTCAAAAATAAATAAATAAAGTAACTTTATATATATATATATAGAGAGAGAGAGAGAGACAGACAGACAGACAGAGAGAGAGAGAGAGAGAGAGAGAGAGAGAGAGACGGAGTTTCACTCTTGCTGCCCAGGCTGGAGTACAATGGTGCAATCTCGGCTCACTGCAACCTCCGCCTCCCTGGTTCAAGCGATTCTCCTGCCTCAGCCTCCCAAGTAGCTGGGATTACAGGCATGCACCACCATACCTTGCTAATTTTGTATTTTTAGTAGAGACAGGGTTTCTCCATGTTGGTCAGGCTCGTCTTGAACTCCTGACCTCAGGTGACCCACCTGCCTCAGCCTTCCAAAGTGCTGGGATTACAGGCATTAGCCACTGTGCCCAGCCATAAATATTTATGAAATGTGACATTACAAAAACTAGTCAACTTCAACTCAATTCGTATATAAATTGTATTTGAGATGGGTACATTTTAATGTGTTACAGTAATGGGGGATGGAGCCTGTGACACTAAGAATACTTGGAGCCTCTAAGTACTTAAAACATCTCAGATACATAATAGATATTCGACAACTGAATATCTATTGATATTCTATAGATAGTTGGTAGTTAGATAAGAAATTGACCCATTTAATTATAATGACAATATGATAATAATAATAATGAAATATATTTTGTTATAAAAGGTATATATCATCATGTTCTTAAGTTCAATGCAGAAGGATACAAAGTAGAAAATAAAAGAATGTTTTTGTCTTCCCACACTCCGCTTGAACCCGGGAGGTGGAGGTTGTGGTGAGCTGCAATCACGCCATTGTACTCCAGCCTGGGCAACAAACCCCAGCCCCAGTAGTAATTGAGTTATCTATCTTTCCAAATATAAATTTGTATATAAGATCTTGTCTGGCCCTGCGCAGTGGCTCACACATAATCCCAGCACTTTGGCAGGCAGAGGCAGGTGGATCACTTGAGATCAGGAGTTTAGGACTGGCCCGGCCAACGGGGTGAAACCCTGTCTCTACTAACAGTACCCCAAAAATTAGATGGGCGTGATGGCACGCCTGTAATCTCAGCTACTCGGGAGGCTGAGACAGGAGAATGGCTTAAACTCAGGAAGTGGAGGTTGCAGTGAGCCAAGATCATGCCACTGCACTCCAGCCTGGGCGACAGAGTGAGACACTGTTTCAAAAACAAAAACAAAAACAAACAAACAAACATATTTTCTGAAGGCCAGTAGGGTCCCATTTTGCATGCCATCCTAAAATCTGATATTTTCAGTAAATACTAGGTCATGGACAGGAAGTTTGAATATGGAAGAACAGAACAATATACATTGTCCCTAGGTATCTGTGGGGGATTGGTTCCAAGACCACCCTCTCCACACATGGATACAAAAATCTAAGGAAGTTTAGGTTCCTGATAAAAATGGCGTAGTATTTGTATCTTCCTTGTATGTTGCCTCACTCAGGAGTGCAGTGGCCTAGAACTCCTGGGCTCAAGCCATCCTCCCACCTCTGCCTCCATAGTCGCTGTAACTACAGGCATGCACCACGATGCCCGGTTAATTTTTGTATTTTTAGTAGAGATGGGTTTTCGCCATGTTGGCCAAGCTGGTATGGTCTCGAACTGCTGGCCTCATGTGATCCACCCGCCCCGCCTCAGCCTCTCAAAGCACTAGGATTACTGGTGTGAGCTACTGCGTTGGCCCTCCTGTATACTTGTTTATTTACTTATTTGAGACGGAGTCTTGCTCTGTCGCCCAGGCTGGAGTGCAGTGGTGCAATCTGGGCTCACTGCAACCTCTGCCCCCTGGGTTCAAGCAATTCTCTCACCTCAGCCTCCCAAGTAGCTGGGATTACAGATGCTCACCTAATACGTATATATATATATACACACACACACACACACACACACACACACACAGATATATATATATAGTATTTTTAATAGAGATGAGGTTTCACCATGTTGGCCCAGGCTGGTCTTGAACTCCTGACTCAAGTGATCCGCCCAGCTCTGCCTCCCAAAGTGCTAGGATTACAGGCGTAAGCCACCGCACCCGGGCCCTCCTGTATACGTTAAATCATGTCTTGATAGAATATGCATAATGCAACGTAAATGCTATGTAAATAGTTCTTATACTGTATTTTTATTTGTATTATTTTGTTGTTGTATTTGTTTATTAGTATTATTATTTTAGGAGGTATTTTGGGAATATTTTCTACCCAAAGTTGGTTGAATTCACAGATGCAGAACCTTCAGATATGGAGGACTGACTCTGTTGTGAAAAATGTAGACTTAGGATTTTTTTTTTTTCAGGGGAGGAAAAAGCATGTAAGTTTACTTTACATAACTGACTGAAAAATACATTCAAGAAATAGTAAGTAGAAGCCGGGGGCAGTGGCTCACACCTGTAATCCCAGCACTTAGGGAGGCCGAGGCTGTCAGATCACCTGAGGTCAGGAGTTCGAGACCAGCCTGGCCAACACGGAGCAACTCCGTCTCTACTAAAAATACAAAATTAGCCAGGCGTGGTAGCACCTGCCTGTAATTCCAGCTACTTGGGAGGCTGAGGCAGGAGAAGCGCTTGAACCTGGGAGGCGGAGGTGGTGGTGAGCCGATATCATGCCATTGCCCTCCAGCCCAGGAGTAAAAACAACAAAAAACAAGTTGGTCGCGGTGGCTCACGCCTATAATCCCAGCACTTTGGGAGGCCGAGGAGGGCCGATCACGAGGTCGGGAGTTCGAGACCAGCCTGACCAACATGGTGAAATCCATCTCTAATAAAAATACAAAATTACCCGGGCGTGTGCCTGTAATCCGAGCTACTCAGGAGGCTGAGGCAGGAGAATCGCGTGAACCCGGGAGGTGGAGGTTGCAGGGAGCTGAGATCACGCCATTGCACTCCAGCCCAGGCAACAAAAGCGAAACTCCGTCACTCCGTCTTATAACAAACACAAAAATTGTCCCTGGGCGGGCGCTGTAGCTCGCACCTGTAATCTCAGCTACTCAGGATGCTGACACTGCAGGATGCTGGAGCCCTGGAGGTTGAGGCTGCAGTGAGCTGTGATGGCGTCACTGCACTCCACCTGGGTTACAGAGGGAGAGGTGGTCTCTTCAACAACAACAACAGCAAATGTTCATTTACTAACTGTATAACCTCTATCAAGTCTTTTAATTTCTCTGAGCATCTGCTTTTAGCCTCAAATGAGGTAAATGGTGAAATAGTTGGTACCTAGGGGAAGCTAAAAAAAAAAAAAGCCTGCTCATTCTGCCCTAAGTGAAAAGGACACTGAGAACTATGCCAAATAAAAATACATTACATAAAGGCATGAAATTACAATGCTTAGGGAGAAATGTGTTCTACGTAAAATTAATTGAGAAAAAATCAGGAGATCAATGGAAGAGGATTGTTTTAACGACCTGTATTTGAGAACTGTGTAATGCATATTTACCAACATGTTGTGGTAAGTTGTTTATATCATCACTTAGTTACCAGCTATGTTACACGGTTTAAGAGAAAATGAACTTGGTCAGGTGCAGTGGCTCACGCCTGTAGTCTCAACAGTTTGGGAGGCTGAAGTAAGAGAATTGCTTGAGGTCAGGAGTTGGGGACCAGCCTGGGCAACATAGTGAAACCCCTTCTCTACAAAAAACTTAAAAATTAACTGGGCATAGTGGTGCACACCTGTAGTCCCAGCTACTTGGAGATTGAGCAGGGAGAATTGCATGAGCCCAGGATTTTGAGGTTTCAGTGAGCTATGATAGTGCCACAATACTCTAGCCTGGGTGACAGACTGAGACCCTGTCTCAAAAAAATACAAAAAGTATATTAAATTAAAAATAAAATGTGAGCTATATTAAATAAAACAATTAGAAGAAATATACATGTAAATTAAAAATGAATGGAAAATAATGTAATAGCCATAGAAAACAGGTAAATATCTTTAAGATGCTAGCCAGTAAAATTTGAATCCTGTAAATTATTCAAAAATCACTTCTAGAAAGGAAAACCTTCTACGATAAATGATAAACAAAATAGTGCACTATGTGATAGGCAAAAGGCCTTTAGCAACCTTCATACGTGGTTTATACATGGCAATATAAATAAAAATTAAAGAAGCAAGCAAAACTCTGATAAATTTGAAATGTTTTGCCACTTTATTCGTATTTAATTCCCTGAAGTGTATGACTGTATTGGATACAGCTACTTATCCCTGTAGTAAAATTTTATTTACAAATGTCCACGTTATAAATACTTCTAGAACTATTTGCATTTTGGGAAGTTTTCATGGCTTTCCCTCACCAACGATTATTTTTCCTTTTTTAATGGAAAATCTAAAAATTACACAAAAATAGGAGTATAATAAGTCCCCATATACTCATCACTAGCTTCGACTGTCATCAACATTTTTTTATTCCTGTTTCATCTATATCATCCACCTTATTTTATGTTATTTTATTTTGAGGTGGAGTCTTGCTCTGTCACCAGGCTGGAGTGCAGTGGTGCTATCTCGGCTCACTGACATCTGCTTCCCGAGTTCAAGCAATTCTTCTGCCTCAGCCTCCCGAGTAGCTGGGACTACAGGCGCCTGCCACCATGCTTAGCTGATTTTTGTATTTTTAGTAGAGACGGGTTTCACTATGTTGGCCAGGCTGGTCTCGAACTCCTGACCTCAAGTGATCTGCCTACCTCAGCCTCCCAAAGTGCTAGTTTACAGGTATGAGCCACTGCACCCAGCCTATGTTATTTAATTTTATCACAATTTTTGCTGGAGTATTGTAATGCCAATCTCCAAATTGTATCAACTCACCCATGAATACTTGAGTCTCAACAAATTTGATCAGCATCCAATGACTTCTTTAATACCTACAATAGGCCGGGCGCAGTGGCTCATGCCTGTAATGCCAGCACTTTGGGAGGCCGAGGTGGGCGGATCACCCGAGGTCGGGAGTTTGGGACTAGCCTGACCGACGTGGAGAAACCCCATCTCTACTAAAAAAAATACAAAATTAGCCGGGCGTGGTGGTGCATGACTGTAATCACAGCTACTGGGGAGGCTGAGGCAGGAGAATCGCTTGAACCCAGAGGGCGGAGGTTATGGTGAGCCGAGATGGTGCCATTGCACTCCAGCCTGGGCAACAAGAGCGAAACTCCGTCTCAAAAAAAAATAAAAATAAAAATAAAAAATTTAAAAAATAGCCGGGCGCGGTGGCTCAAGCCTGTAATCCCAGCACTTTGGGAGGCCGAGACGGGCGGATCACGAGGTCGGGAGATCGAGACCATCCTGGCTAACACGGTGAAACCCCGTCTCTACTAAAAAAAATACAAAAAACTAGCCGGGCGAGGTGGCGGGTGCCTGTAGTCCCAGCTACTCGGGAGGCTGAGGCAGGAGAATGGCGTGAACCCGGGAGGCGGAGCTTGCAGTGAGCTGAGATCCGGCCACTGCACTCCAGCCTGGGCGACAGAGCAAGACTCTGTCTCAAAAAAAAAAAAAAAAAAAAAAAAAAAAAAAAAAAAATAACTACAGTAGGCCAGCTACTGTGCAAGGTGCTGAGATGCACAGATGGATGAGGATGCACCCTGCCCTTGAAGCTATGAGGGGAAAAGATTGCAATTCTGTCCATATGCTCATCCAGGTCATTAATAAAAGAATGAAACAGGTCAGGTGGAGCCAAGGACAAAGCCCCATTATTGTGCCCAACCGGGAACCTAGCCCTTCATCTGGCTAGGAATGGTGTAATGAGACCTAAGAAAATGACCTAGGAAAACTCACAGCTGAGACTTATTAGCAAGGGTCCAAGGCAGTATCCAAGGGAATGATCACTTAGCTGGCAAAAGGAGCAAGAGGACCCAGCAAAAGAAATGGACAGGTAAGCAGAGAAGTAGGGGAAGAAACTGGGTCTGTCAAGGCCTTTGAGTGCTTTTGGCCAAAATATATAAAAATATTTTAATTGCTGTTTTTTGGTAATATTCATGTAAAGGATATAGTTTTAAGAGTCTTGATGGACTATTGGGACAATATATAAGGCACCGTAACACTGTGTTTTGATCTGAAGTCAATTACTTATATCAGAACTTCATTTTTCCATATGCCGGGACAGCCATAATACAGCTCTATCACACGTGGCCCGTTCTTAGAATGTATTGCATCATTCATATGTTCGTTCATTCACAATAACAAATTAAATAGGCCGGGCACGGTGGCTCATGCCTATAATCCCAGCACTTTGGGAGGCTGAGGCGGGCCTATCACTTGAGGTCAGGAATTTGAGACCAGCCTGGCCAACATAGTGAAACCCTGTCTCTACTAAAAATACAAGAATTACCCAGGCATGGTGGCAGGCGCCTGTAATCCCAGCTACCCGGGAGGCTGAGGTGCGAGAATCACTTGAACCCGAGAGGCAGAGTTCGCAGTGAGCCGAGATCGCGCCATTGCACTACAGCCTGGGAGACAGAGACTCTGTCTCAAAATAAATAAATAAACAAACAAACAAATAAATAAATAAATAAATGTAAATTAATCAATTAACTATAAAGACATCAGAATAAGAGCAGAGAGAGGAATGCGAGTCCTCTTTTGTATAAAGTAGAGGGATATATCACTCTTCAATGTACATAGTTTACAGGAAGCCAAGGTTTCATCTGATAACTAAGAATGTGGAGGAAAAGAATACTGTAGATATAATTATTCATTGGTTATACTTATTATCCAAAAAAAAATTTAAGAAAGTTTACCTTAAAGCATTATTGGCGCTCATGTTCCTTTGGAATTACCTTCCTTTGCCCTCCCTTTATCCCCTTTCCCTCTATTTCTCCAACTTGAGTAGTGATGGTGGAGGTAGAGGTGAACGTGATGGCCGTGGCAGAAGTAGTGGGGATAGTGATGAGAGCGGTGGTGGGCGTTCCCCTGACTTGATGGTAGAGCTCCCTGTGTGGAATGTTTACTACATCACCTGGAACCTCAGTCAGAACTCACTTTATGATTCAGAAGAACTGTGAAGCAGTAACATTACAAGTTGTGTGAAGTAAACTTGGGAATTTCTGAAAGAAGGAGCATTTGTTAAATACACTGTCTTACTTACTCTCTCTTCCTTTCTCTGCCATCGTGGTGTGTGCTTGACTCTGCTTCTCACCATGTCTTCTCACAAAACTTTCAGGATTAAGCGTTTCCTGGCCAAGAAACAGAAGCAAAATCGTCCCACTCCCCAGTGGATTGAGATGAAAACTGGTCATAAAATCAGGTAGAACTTCAAAAGGAGACATTGGAGAAGAACCAGGCTGGGTCTATAAGGAATTCCGCGTGAGATGGCACACATATTTATGTTGTGTGAAAGTCAAGACCACCTTACCAAGTTAAGCTGAAAATGTTACCGCTATCTGGATAGTTGGACATGTTTTATTGGGAATATATTTTTTCTCTCTGTGTGTGCTATGAAGGCACTGGTTGGCTGGGTTCAGTAATAAATACGTGAGGCCTTTCATTTCTGTCTCTACATATAAATATAAATATATATATACTGTCTTACTGCTGGATGCAGGGGCTCACGTCTGTAATCCCAGCACTTTGGGAGGCCAAGACAGGAGGATTGCTTGAGGCCTGGAGTTCAAGACCAGCCTGAGCAACATATCGAGACCCATCGCTACAAAAAAGAAAAAAAAAAGGAAAAAAAAGAAAAATTAGCTGAGCATTGTTGCACACACCTGTAGTGCTAGCTACTCAGGAGACTGAGGCAGGAGGGTCACTTGAGCCCAGGAGTTTGAGGCAGTCAGCTGCAGTCAACTATGATTGTGCCATTCTGCTCCAGCCTGGGTGACAGAGCAAGACCCTGTCTTTAAAATAAATAAATAAACTGTCTTATGCCTATGTAGTAGAAATGAAAATGTAAGAAGAGTGACTATCAATTGTTTTTGTAAGTTGTGGCACTTTCAAACAGCCATTTTAGGAGACTATCCTTACTGTTCAGATGGGATGTCTTCCGACCCAGTGTTACAGCACCTCAGGCCATCTGTCTAGGACACCTCCTCTATCTGCTCTGTAGATCCTACCCACCCCATCTTGCTGTCTCAGGTAACTGCCTGAGAGTTGTAGATCTTGACTGGACTGGCTTTTATAATTATTTCCCCAGCCTTCACTCCTGGCTAATATCTTTAGTTCCTAAATCTTTAATCCACAGCTGCATGCCACTCCCTCACCCCAAGGCTGGGTTAGAACAAGAGTCCTAGAGCAGGTTGCCTGAATGCTGAAGAAGTTTGGACAAGCCCAACTGTCAACTAGATATCTCCCTGAAGAGGTATCAAAGTCAACATGTTCAAAATGGAACTCACTAACCTTTCCTCCAGAATCTTCTTTGATCATCGACTTAGTTTAACTGGAATGTCTCAGAGAATTTCTTTTCCTGTGTGGTTCCAGGTTAAATTTGGCCAAGAAGGGAATCTTAATATTTAAAACTTAGGGGTTTATATTGGAATGCTATCATCATCCAATGAGTTCACCCACAGATGCCGAAGTGCCTAGCAGGTTTCTGTTTGTCCTTTGTTCCCCACTACTCTACCTCCAGGTTTTCCTCCAGCTCCAGGTCTTGCTGACCAATAGCAGCCCCAGGCCTATTAGCTGGCACCTGTCTGTGGGCCCACAGAAGCAAACATTTCCTCTAGACTTCCCTATCAGCTTCTCCTTCATGGTCCAGTTTGGGCATCTGGTCTGGATGTCCCTGGCTTCTCAGACTGACTGGATGGGGACTTCCCTGATGCCCCAACTCGTCTTCCCAGATGTTTAGTTGACCAGCTTCTCCCACAAACTAATTTTAACAATAAATCCTTTTTTCCACAATGCCTAGGGTTCTGCTTTACTGATTGAACCCTAGCTAATACAGGGACCGCCATCACCCCATCCTCCTTTCCAGGATATGTGAAATTGATCACCAAGACCTGTCAGATCTCTCTCTCTCTCTCTGTTTATTTTATTTATTTATTTATTTTGAGATGGATTCTCACTCTGTTGCCAGGCTGGAGTGCAGTGGTGCAATCTCGGCTCACCACAACCTCCTGCCTCAGCCTCCTGAGTAGCTGGGATTACAGGTGTGTGCGATCACACCAAGCTGACTTTGTACTTTTAGTAGAGACAGGGTTTCACCATGTTGGCCAGGCTGGTCTCGAACTCCTGACCTCTGGTGATCTGCCCACCTCGGCCTCCCAAAGTCCTGGGATTATAGGCGTGAGCCACAGTGCCCAGCCAGATCTCTCTCTTCAATATCCCTCTACCCACCCACTTGTCTCCATCCCCAGTGCTATCTCATGGTTCTAGGAGGTGAAAATATCTTGCCCAGATTTCCTAACTGCTCAATTCACTTCCAGTCTGGTTGCCTCTCAGTGTGTTCCCCTTAGAGCAGTCAGAGGAGGTGATGTCCTGACTGAGGCCCATTACTAGCTTGCCCTTGTCCTTGGGATAACCTCCCTAATGTGTTTGACAAAGCTCTGTCTCTATTGGCGTCTGCTAACTTCTCCAGCTCCATCTGTCAGCACTGCTCCTTCACCCCATGCCAATATTATGTAGAGTCATTAGATAAATCGTTGCCAGTTTGGTATTAGATTATTATAACCTGAATTTTTCTTATTTATTGCTTTTTTAAATCACACTGAGCATACAGGCACTGCATATTAATATCTAGCAGTTGGCCAGGCACGGTGGCTCATGCATGTAATCCTAGCAATTCGGGGGGCTGAGGCAGGCAGATTGCTTGAGCTCAGGAGTTTGAGACCAGTCTGGGCAACATGGCAAAACCACGTCTTTACCAAAAATACAAAAATTAGCTGGGTGTGGTGGCGCATACCTGTGGTCCAAGCTACTCGGGAGGCTGAGGTGGGAAGATGGCTTGAACCTGGGAGGCAGAGGTTTGCAGTGAGGTGAGATTGTGCCACTGCACTCCAGCCTGGGTGACAGAGTGAGACCCCATCTCATAAAAAAAAATATATATATATATATATATGTGTGTGTGCGTGTGTGGTATATAATATATACACACACATATAAACATATATATATTTGTGTATATATATGGCAGCTGCATTATCTCCATGCCACCGTAGATGTGGGAGAGAATGAGGCATCTCCTTCAGGCAAGTGCCTAGTGCCTGTAAACCCCGTCTCCCTAGAGTGGGGTCAGGCATCTCATAGGGTGGCTGTGGTGTTCACATCACATTTCCACATGCAGCTATCAGGCTGGATGGTGGTAAGGATAGTGGAAAGACCCCTTACAGAAGTTAACTGGTGACTTACTGTAAACTTCTTTTTAGAAAGGCAAAAATAGAGAAAGCATAGTTCTGAGATGCTTCCCAAGAGTGAAGATGAGTATATCTCTACATAGATTCTCAGCAGATTGTTTTCTTCCAAAGTGTATTTGTTGTGTGTTAATTTTGTTTATTAATTGATCGATTATTTATTGTATTGACTTAAATAAAAATGTTGTATTTTTTATTTATTAGATATCCAATTAATGCATTCTCCTTTTAAAAATATTCAAATAATACAGAAGTATGCAGAGGAAAAATAGAGGAAACCGCTGCCAAAAGTAGGGTGTGTATTATTCCAGACTGAGTTTTATGTATTTTTATATACACATGAAAACGTACATGCTATCCATTATTAAATTTAGGTATAATTTGCATAAAATCCATTGCTCAATTTTTAAATGTACAACTTGAAAAATTTTTATATAGGAACTTACTTGTAGACTCCATTAAGTTTTGTTCGTTTTTTGTATTTTCTTTTTTTGTTGTTGTTGATATGGGGTCTTGCTCTGTTGCCCAGGCTGGAGTGCAGTGGTGCAATCTTGGCTCACTGCAAGCTTCGCCTCCCGGGGTTTACACTATTCTCCTGGCACAGCCTTCTGAGTAGCTGGGACTACAGGCGCCTGCCACCACGCCTGGCTAATTTTTTGCATTTTGTTTAGTAGAGATGGGATTTCACCGTGTTAGCCAGGATGGTCTCAATCTCCTGACTTCGTGATCCACCCGCCTAGGCCTCCCAAAGTGCTGGGGTTACAGGCATGAGCCACCACGCCTGGCCGTTTTCTGTATTTTCTTTAGTAAATTCACAACATAATTACAATATTATTCTGTAAATGTTTTATTTCACTTACCAGTATGGAATAGGGATCTTTCAAGTCAGTACTTATCAACCTACCTATTCTTTTTAACCACTGTATTATATTCCATAGTGTATGTAAAGATGTAACATGGATTATTTAACCATTTATCTATAATAATGAAAATTTTTTTTGCTGTAACAATATTTCATAAGGAAAAGAAATATGGTAACTCAGTAAGGTAGAGGATCACATAATCAATGTACAAAAAACAAAACAATTAATTTGAAAATATAAAAGCAAAAATAACCTATTAGATATTATAAAAAATAATTTAACTAAGAATAAACAAAAAAAGTTTGAGTGAAAAAAATGCATATGAAAAAAGCTATAAAACTCTACCAAGAACAAAAAAATATGAATAAAGGCAAAGACTCATCTTGTCCTTGGATCAGAAAACTCAGTATTGCTGGGCGCGGTGGCTGATGCCTGTAATCCCAGCACCTTAGGAGGCCGAGGCGGGTGGATCACCTGAGGTCAGGAGTTCAAGACCAGCCTGGCCAACATGGCGAAACCCTGTCTCTACTGAAAATACAAAAATTAGCTGGGTATGGTGGTGAGTGCCTGTAGTCCCAGCTACTCAGGAGGCTGAGACAGGAGAATCACTTGAACCCAGGAGGCGGAGGTTGCAATGAGCCGAGATCACACCATTGCACTGCAGCCTGGGTGACAGAGCAAGACTCTGTCTCACAAAAACAAAAAACAAAACAAAACAAAAAACCTCAGTATTATATAAAGTTACCATCAAAGGGGGAAAAGCAAACCATCCACAGGGAGAAGATATTTACAACATGTATATTGACAAATAACAAAGTATTCAAATTCAAAATATGTAAAGATATAAATAACTCAAGCAAATCAACAATGGAAAGACAGACAGTCCCTTCTCCCCAAAAGTTAGAAGACCTGATAGACATTTCACAGAGGAAATAGAATTATTTATACAATAGATTATCATACCTCAGAGGAAAGAATCACTCCTACTACCCACAACATTAAAGAATATCAGGAAGTACATACATATTGACCAAAAGAACTGACAACATTGAACCTACAGAGGAAGATTCCATACATGTGAAGTCCATTAAGTTGCAAACTAAATACGTTGTTTAGGATGCAAATGAGTGTGATAAAACATTAAAAAAAAAAAAAAGTAATAATAAACCAAAATCCAAAATAGCACTTATGTCAGAAAGGCCAGGAAAAGAAATGTGATTGAGGCCTTCAAAGTAGAGCTGATTAGATGATGGGTACATTATTCGTCACAGAATTGTTATTATATTTTACAGATATATTTTCAAAGTTACTTTGTGCCTATTGTTTTTTAAATGATGGAGGCAGCATTGTTTATAGTGCTCAAAAATAAGTGACTGGTTGACTAAATGAGTCAAAAATACAATGGCATATTACATAGCCTATTCAAATAATACATATTTATTTATTTAGAAAGAAATCCACTGAATATTTTTTCATGGAAAAAAAAGCAGACCAGGTTCGTCGCGGTGGCTCTCACCTATAATCCCAGCACTTTGGGAGGCCGAGGCAGGTGGATCACGAGGTCAGGAGTTTGAGACCAGCCTGGCCAACATGGTGAAACCCCGTCTCTACTAAAAATACAAAAATTAGCTGGGTGTGGTGGTGTGCGCCTGTAATTCCAGCTACTCCGGAGGCTGAGGTGGGAGAATCACTTGAACCTGGGAGGCGGTAGTTGCAGTGAGCTGAGACAGCACCACTGTATTCCAGCCTGGGTGACAGAGGAAGACTCCGTCTCAAAAAAAAAAAAAAAGAAAAAAAAGAAAAAAAGAAATATGATGAGCCCATTTATGTAAAATTGAATAGGGGCATAAACAAATAACTAAAATAATGTTTATCAAACCACAAATATTAGTTTTATCTTTGTAGGAGATTTGTACTTTCTTCTTTTTGCTTACATATACATATACATATATGTATACATATGAGAATGTATTATTTTCCTTAAATAATATATTTTCAAATAAATCCATATCCCTTTTCACTTTTTTACATAAAAACCTTCGCATTGCCCAGGCTGGAGTGTGGTGACACAATCACAGCTCACTGCAGCCTCGATCTCCTGGGCTCAAGCAGTCCTCCCACTTTCAACCTCCTGAGTAGCTGGGACTACAGGCACATGCCACTGTGTCAAGCTAATTTTTTGTTGGTTTGTTTGTTTGTTTTTCCTTCACATATTTTATTTTATTCTATTTTTTGAGATGGAGTTTCACTCTTTTTGCCCAGGCTGGAGTGCAGTGGCCCGATCTTGGCTCACTGCAAACTCTGCCTCCCGGGTTCAAGTGATTCTCCTGCCTCAGCCTCCTGAGTAGCTCACGCCTGTTAATCCCAGCACTTTGGGAGGCTGAGCTGGGCAGATTACTTCAGGTCAGGAGTTTGAGACCAGCCTGACCCACATGGAGAAACCCCATCTCTACTAAAAAAAAACAACAACAAAAACCAGAATTAGTCAGGCATGGTGGCGCATGCCTGTCATCCCAGCTACTCAGGAGGCTGAGGCAGGAGAATCTCTTGAACCCAGGAGGTGGAGGTTGGGTGAGTCGAGATCATGCCTTTGCACTCCAGCCTGGGCAACAAGAGAGAAACTCTGTTTCAAAAAATTAAAAAAATAAAAAAACAATTTAAAAGGAAAAAAATCATAAAAATGTACTTGCTTCTTATTAAAGTGGAAAAAACTAAGCAAAGTCAGGCTCTGATGTGAAAGTGTTCTTTTCCTCCTTCCTCAATCCATCACCCAAAGATAGACTCACTGGAAGACATGAAACATTCCAATATGGGTCCGAAAGCAGTTTTATTATATGTCACATATACTCAAACTATAGAAACGATTTTTTTTTAAAAACTTTTTTTTTAAATTGAGATGGGGTCTTGCTATGTTGCCCAGGCTGGCTTCAAACTCCTTGGCTCAAGCAATCTTCCCGCCTCAGTCTCCTGAGTAACTGGGACTACCAGCATGTGCTACAGCATCCAGCTGAGACTATTCTGTCACCTGCTTTTTTACTTACCAATGTGAGTATGCAAAAAGTTATCTAATACTTTCTCTATTGATGGACATTTAGTCTGTTAACAGCATTTGCCTTTTGCAAACACTGCTGCAACAACAACAACAAAATTTGCACATGTATCTATTAGATAAACTCCCTGTAGTAGAATTCCTCTGTCTGTGAATAAGTAAATTTTGAATTTTTCAGATTCATTCAACAACACTTTATTGAGGATGTACTATGCGCCAGGCACTGTTCCATGGAAGAAAAATTGACAGGCCAGGCATGGTGGCTCACATCTGTAATCCCAGCATTTTGGGAGTCCAAGGCAGGAAGATGGCTTGAGATCAGAAGTTCAAGACCAGTCTGGGGAACATAGTGAGACCCCCATCTCTATAAAAATACAAAAATTAGCCTTGCATGGCAACATATACCCATTGTCTCAGCTTCTCAAGAGGCTGAGGTTGGGAAGACAGCTTGGGCCTGGGAGGTCAAGGCTGCAGTGAGCCATGATTGCACTACTGCACTCCAGCCTGGGCGACTGAGTGAGACCCCGCCTCAGAAAACAAAATGAAAAAAAAGAGAGAGAGAGAGAAAATGAAAAGACAAGCCACAGACTGGGAGAAAATATTTTGTAAAACATACATCTGATACAGGACTTGTATTGAAAATATGCAAAGAACTGTCAAAACTCAATAAAAAACACAACTCAATTTTAAAATGGGCATACAATCTAGATAGGCACTACACAAAAAGACACGCAGATGGCAAATAAGCAGATGCAATGATGCTAATAATGTATGTCACTAGAGAATTGCAAACTAAAACAAAGAGATACCACTACACACCTATTAGAATGGCTAATCCAAAACACTAGCTACAGCAAAGGCTAGTGAGGATGTGGAGCAACAGGAACTCTCATTCATTACTGGTGTGAATGCAAAATGGTATGGCTACTTTGAAAGACAGTTTGGCAGTTTTTTGCAAAACTATACATAGAGTAACCATATGATCTAGCAATGCTACTTCTTGGTACTTATCCAAATGAGTTGAAAATTTATGTTCATGCTAAAACCTACGAACAAGTGTTTATAGCAGCTTTCTTCATAATTGCCAAACTTGGAAGCAGTCAAGACATCCTTCAGTAGGTAAACAGACAAACTATGGTACATCCATACAATGGAACGTTGCTCAGTGATAAAATAAATAAATAAATAAATAAATAAATAAATAAATATAAATAAAAATAAGCAGGCACGGTGGCTCAGGCCTGTAATCCCAGAACTTTGGGAGACTGAGGCAGTCAGATCACCTGAGGTCAGGAGTTTGAGACCTGCCTGACCAACATGGTGAAACCCCATCTCTACTAAAAATATAAAAATTAGCTGGGCGTGATGGTGCATGCCTGTAATCCCAGCTACTTGGGAGGCTGAGGTAGGAGAATCGCTTGAACCCCGGGAGGTGGAGGTTGGAGTGAGCTGAGATCATGCC
This sequence comes from Macaca nemestrina, assembly GCF_043159975.1. Taxonomy (NCBI): domain Eukaryota; kingdom Metazoa; phylum Chordata; class Mammalia; order Primates; family Cercopithecidae; genus Macaca; species Macaca nemestrina. The sequence goes on along the minus strand of NC_092126.1, from coordinate 28,111,546 downwards.
AGTGCATTCCAGCCTGGCGACAGATCAAGACTCCGTCTCAAAAAAAAAAGAAAGAAAGAAATGAGTTGTCAAGCTCCCAAAAGACATGGATGAATCTTAAGTGCACTATCTATGAATCTTAAGTGCACTATGAATCTTAAGTGCACTTAAGTTTCACTATCACTAAGTGAAAGACGCCAACTGAGGCTGGGCATGGTGGCTCACGCCTGTAATCCCAGCACTTTGGGAGGCTGAGGTGGGTAGATCACCTGAGGTCAGGAGTTCGATATCAGTCTGGCCAACATGACGAAACCTTGTCTCTACTAAAAATACAAAAATTAGCTGGGCGTGGTGGTGCGGGCCTATAGTCCCAGCTACTTGGGAGGCTGAGGTGGGAGGATCACTTGAGCCTGGGAGGCAGAGGTTACAGTGAAGCAAGAGTGTGCCACTGCATTCCAGCCTGGGTGACAGAGTGAGACTGAAAAAAAAAAAAAGGAAGAAAGGAAAAAAAGAAAGAAAGAAAAAGAAAAAGAAAGAAAGAAAGAAAGAAAGAAAGCCAGCCAGCCAATTGGAAATAGCTACGTACTATATAATTCCAATTATATGACATTCTATAAAAGGCAATACTATGGAGACAGTAAAATGATCAATGGTTTCCAGGGGTTCAGGAGAAGGGGATGAATAGGTGGAGAACAGGAGATTTTTAGGGCTATAAAACTATTCTGTATGATAATGTAATGGTGAATACTTGTGACACGTTTGTCAAAACCCATAGAATGTACAACACAAAAAGTGAACTTTAATGTCAACTGTGGACTTTAGTTTATAATGATAGTATTGGCTTATCAACTTTAACAAATGTACCACACTAATGCAAGATGCTAATAAGGGAAAGAAGTGGTGGGAGGCAGTGAAGGGTATATTGGAAATGTCTGTACTTTCCGCTCAAATTTTTTGTAAACCTAAAACTACTCAAAAGTAAAATTTATTAATTAAAGTGGTGTGTGTGTTTGTGCGTGTGTGTGTAAGTAGGACATTCTAAGAAAATATCTTTCTGGAAGTGCATCTAGTAATTTCCCCCCCTAATTCATATCTAAAACAGATACACATAAACAGTGAATGTTGTAGGAAATTAGAAGACAGACCACTATCTTGGGAAGGATAACAATGCAAGAGAAGAATTCCTTTAAGATGGTTATTTCAATTAATTATTTTATATACTGAGCACCTACAGGGGTAGGCACTAGACATACAGGCCAACAGCAGGTCTCTGTGCTTGATGAGCTCAGTGCCTGTCACGGGGAAGACAGACACACAGATGCACTACTAGATAATAACATTATCAGTGCTGACCATGTGCTGCGCTCTTTCTAAGCATTCCACCCACATTGTCTCTCAACCATACAACAACCCCACACACAGGCACTAATAATCTACTTTACAGACAAGGACCCTAAAGCTCTAGAAAGTGACTTAACTTTGCTGCAATAAATGGCAGAGCCCAGGTGTGTTGGCCTGCAAACAATGTGTCAGAAACTGCCAAACTGTCTTCCAAAGTGGCTGTAAAAATCAATTCATTTTGGAAGAAGAGGACAATCAGTGATACACTTGCTTAGATGTTTCTTTCACATTATTTGAAAGCGTTGAACTTCAAATACATTCACAAATTTTAATATCTGATTCTCACTCTTCTGTTCTTGCCTTTCCTTTCTTTCACTGGAATAAATTCTTTTTTTTTTTTTTTTTGGGTGCAATGGCCAGATCTCAGCTCACTGCAAGCTCTGCCTCCCGGGTTTATGCCATTCTCCTGCCTTAGCCTCCTGAGTAGCTGGGACTACAGGCGCCCGCCACCTGGCCTGGCTAGTTTTTTGTATTTTTTAGTAGAGATGGGGTTTCACCGTGTTAGCCAGGATGGTCTCGATCTCCTGACCTTGTGATCCGCCCGTCTCGGACTCCCAAAGTGCTGGGATTACAAGCTTGAGCCACCACGCCTGGTGGAATAAATTCTTTGACTTGTCATCCTTCCAACTGCAGGACAATCAAATACATATGGCTTAATGGGAAGGTGGTCAGATTAGAAAATAATGAAAGTCAATCTCTCCAGTAGGGAGCCCTTGTTTGGCTTGAAACTGCCCATCAAATTCAAGTTTCTTACATGTTCCACAACTATGATTGTGAAAGTCAAGGCAGCAGGCACCAGACTGTGTGGAAGAAAGTTATATTTAGTATTCCTTTCGGAGTTGTCTCTTTGGATATCGCCGAGATTCTGGTACAGGCTGTTACTGTTTGAGGGCTTCTGGGCCTGCGGCAGAGAAGGAGTGGGTGGTTTGCTGACAGTTCTTATAAATACCCCCAGTATTTATTTAATGGCAGAAACACACAGAGAGAACACACAGAGCATTAGAGGAGAGAACATAGCTTAGCTCCATTCATCCCCTGGGCCCAGGACCAAGCACTTCTAATCTGTTCTGAGGAACTGCTTCTGGGGCCAGCTGCAGCCCTGTGTCTGGGGAAGTCACCTGCCTGCTTGCTGAAGGAGGAAGGAAGGAAGGAACAGGGAACAATGAGGCCCTTGTAAAAAGCCAAGTTTTGCTTTTTTTTTTTTTTTTAAGTTTATTTTCTAACCATGTCACTCCTCTGCTTAAAACCTTTCAGTAGCTTTCCACTGTTTCTGGAATAAAGGTCAAAGGTCCTAATATGATGAGCAAAGTTCTGTAGGGCCTGGCCAAAGCCTGACTCTTCAGCCTAATCTCTTCCCACTTTCCCATTCATTAACATTCCTCAAACGTAATCCACACTCTGCCCACCTCGGGACTGGACATGCTATTCCCTCTGCTCAAAGGCTTTTCTCTCCACTGGCACTCAGTTAATTGTAACTCATGCCTCATTTCTCAATTAAAACCTCATTTCCACAGTTGAACTTCAGCATCATCAGAAAAGTGTTTCCTGACGCTTCACAGGAATCCTCCACACTTTGTCAAATGCCTCCACAACTCCTTATGCTTTGCATTGATTCGAGTTTTTTGTTTTATTTTATCATATTTTATTTATTTATTTACTTACTTATTTGAGACAGAGTCTTGCTCTGTTGCCCAGATTAGAGTACAATGGCATGATCTCAGCTCACTGCAACCTCTGCCTCCCAGGTTCAAGCGATTCTCCTGCCTCAGCCTCCTGAGTAGCTGGGATTACAGGCATGCGCCACCATGCCTGGCTAATTTTGTACTTTTAGTAGATACGGGGTTTCTCCATGTTGGTCAGGCTGGTCTCGAACTCCGGACCTCAGGTGATCCGCCCACCTCGGCCTCCCAAAGTGTTGGTATTACAGGTGTGAGCCACCGAGCCTAGACTTTTTTTATTTTTATTTATTTTTTTTGAGACAGAGTTTTGCTCTTGTTGCCCAGGCTGGAGTGCAATGGCTCAATCTCGGCTCACCACAACCTCTGCTTCCCAGGTTCAAGCGATTCTCCCGCCTCAGCCTCCCAAGTAGCTGGGATTACAGGCATGAGCCACCACGTCCGGCTAATTTTGTATTTTTAGTAGAGACGGGGTTTCTTCATGTTCGTCGGGCTGGTCTGAACTCCCGACCTCAAGTGATCTGCCTGCTTCAGCCTCCCAAAGTGTTGGGATTACAGCCACCACACCCGGCTGGTTCAAGTTTGTAATGTTAGTAATGATGTACTTGTTTATTTAAGCAATGTCTGTCTCTTCATTCCCATTCTGCTTGTCTTTTTAATCCCAGAGCCAATTCATAGACTTGTAGTAAATATGCCTGCTATGTAGTAAAAGTTTCATAAATATTTATTAAACAAATGAATGAACAAATAAAGTAAGCATTTGAGCTCTTAAATATTTAGTTTTTAATAGAGGGAGTAAGAAAGATTCCCATGTTTTTCCCTCATCCTCAGTTCTTAGCAGTGAGGTCTTAGTGTGAAGATACGTGCCTCAGAAGCTGGCCAACAGAAGAGCTAAGAGAAAGGAGAGTGGAGCATTAGAAACTCTTGGACTCTGCTAAGAATTCAGCCACCAAGCAGTCAACCCCTTTAGAACTGTGCTGTCCAATATGGTAGCTACCAGCCACATTGACTATTTAAATTCAAACTAGTTAGAATTTTAGCTTATCAAATCTTATCAACCACATTTCTCACGCTCACACATGGCTAGTAGCTACCATATTGAATAGTGCAAATAGAGAACATTCCCATTATCACAGGAAGATGTATTGAAGAGTGCTGCTCTGGAATAGAAAATACCCTCTTCTGCACAGAGCATGGGATTCTCAGCAGGGTGACAGAAGAGAGCCCATTTTCCCCTCTGCTTTCAAATCAGGAGATGGGGGAGACCCCGTCTCTGTTACTACTTTTGTTTTATCACATGTAATTGTAGGTGCTGCAGCTGAAGGTGCTTTATTGCAAATAAACTACTAAATGGTTCCAAATATAGGGTTGTTCTAAAGATTAAATTAGTTACAACCCATGTTCAGGCCATCAGTTAGCTCTCAATAAATGTTAACCATTTTGCAATACTCATCATGTGAACGAAAAAACAAAAAAAGTAAATTTAATTTTAAACAGTTGGACACGGAGGTTCACGCCTGTAATCTCAGCACTTTGGAAGGCTAAGGTGGGAGGACTACTTGAGCCCAGAAATTTAAGATCAGCCTGGGCAACATAGTGAGACCCCTGTCTATACAAAAATTTTTTTAAAAAATTAGCTGGGGCCGGGTGCAGTGGCTCACGCCTGTAATCCCAAAACTTCGGGAGACCAAGGTGGGTGGATCACTTGAGGTCAGGAGTTTGAGACCAGCCTGGCCAACATGGTGAAACCCTGTCTCTACTAAAAGTACCAAAAAAATTAGCCGAGCATAGTGGAGCACCTGTAATCCCAGCTACTTGGGAGGCTGAGGCAGGAGAACCCAGGAAGTGGAGGTTGCAGTGAGCTGAGATCACACCACTGCACTCCAGCCTGGGCAACAGAGTGAGACTGTGTCTCAAAAAAAAAAAAAAAAAAATTAGCTGGGCATGGTGGTGCATGCCTGCAGTCCAAGCTACTCAGGCAGCTGAAGTGGGAGGATCACTTGAGCCAGGGAAGTCGAGGCTGCAGTGAACTGTAATTGTGCCACTGCACTCCAGCCTGGGTAATAAAGCGAGACTTTGTCTCAAAAAATAAATTAATTAAATAAATAAAAAATAAACAGATGGTAGTCACAATTGTTATTGGCAGAAAATCAAAGTGTTAAGTGCCGGATAGCCTCTGGTGAAAATAATCTAACTTCTCTGAGCCTCAGGTTCCTCATCTATAAAATGAGAATAGCTTTTTCTATCCTGGTAGGATTACATAGCATGTTTTGCAAAAAGGGGTTATCACAGTACCTAACATGCAGTAGGTTCCCCAAAACTGTTAGCTCTTCTTGTTTTTGTTGTTGTTGCCGTTTGTATTTTTGGTTTTGTTTGTCTGTCTTTGAGATAGAGTCCCGCTCTGTCACCCAGGCTGGAGTGCAGTGGCGTGATCTCAGCTCACTGCAAGCTCCGCCTCCTGGATTCAACTGATACTCCTGCCTCAGCTTCCAGAATAGTTGGGATTACAGGTGCCCATCGCCACACCCGGCTAATCTGTGTATTTTTAGTAGGGACGGAGTTTCACCATGTTGGCCAGGCCGGTCTTGAACTCCTGACCTCAGGTGATCCACCCACCACAACCTCTCAAAGTGCTGAGATTACAGACATGAGCCACCGCGCCTGGCCAACTCTTCTTGTTTTATTATTGGTGAATGCTATATCAAATTTGACTTTCTCAAGAATCACCTTAGAAATTGGATTCCAGCTGTTAAAACATTCCAGGTGTGTATTTTAAGATGTACGGATGTGGCTAGTAGTGCTAACTTCCTGACGCTTTCATTTGGTTTTGCAAGGGGCTGGCAACCCAACCTGTAAGTCAAATTGTTGGCATGAGTTAAATTTCCTTTGGTCCCACCCGTGTTTCTTAGTGCCCATTACTTCTCACTAGGCCAAGAAGTGCCTGGCAAACGGCATATGTCAGAATTCTACTAAAAGATGTTATTCATCTTGAAGAACTGAACTTCTAATTTTTCCATTTGACCTTAACTAGGTTTCTCTAATGTCTCCTGTCAAATCTTCTGGCTCTGTTATCTTCCAAATTTTAGGATTGTTTCCATAAAGCAACCAAATTTCAAACAGGATATGCATGTTTGTATTCGGAGGGTGGAGAGTGGGAAAAGAAAGAGGAAGGGAAATGATGTTTAATCTGATGTCAGGTTAAAACCAAGAAAGAGAAAGTAGGGGTGGCAGAAGGGGACCCCTAATACTTACTGAAAATGCACCATTTGCCAAATATTGTTTTAAGCACTTATTTTTTTCTTATGAACCTTCTTCTCCTCCTTTTTAAATTTTTAATTCAAATTAATATATGCACATGGCTAAAATGTTATTACATGTGCATGGTTTAAAATATAATTGCAGTCAAATTGTTCAATTTTTTTTTTTTTTTTTTTTTGAGACAGAGTCTCATTCTGTTGCTCAGATTGGAGTGCACTGGCATGATCTTGGCTCACTGCAACCTCCACCTCCCAGGTTTGAGCAATTCTCCTGCCTCAGCCTCCCAAGTAGCTGGGATTACAGGCACAGGCCATCAAGCCCAGCTAATTTTTATGTTTTTAGTAGAGACGGGGTTTTGCCACGTTGGTCAGGCTGGTCTTGAACTCCTGACCTCAAGTGATCTGCCCGCCTCGGCCTCCCAAAATGCTGGGATTACAGGCGTGAGCCACCATGCCCAGCCAAACCGTTCACATTTTAAATTTATTTTTATCCAGAAAATATGAATGACAGTAAATGTAAAAAAATCTAAAAATTATTTTTCACATAAAGTTCTCTTTCTTTTAAAATATTCAGAATGATCTATCAAAACTAAATGGCAAATGAAGTTGTGGTTAATCACGCTCAGATTTTTAGTCAAAGATATTTAAATAAGGCTGAACATATTATTAGTTTTTTACAAATTTGAATGAAGGTATTGTTTTGTTTTGTTTTGTCTTTGAGGAGTTTTGCTCTTGTTGCCCAGGCTGGAGTGCAGTGGGACGATCTTGGCTCACCGCAACCTCTGCCTCCCCGGTTCAAGCAATTCTCCTGCCTCAGCCTCCCAAGTAGCTGGGATTACAGGCATGTTCCACCACACCCAGCTAATTTTTTTTGTATCTTTAGTAGAGACGGGGTTTCTCCATGTTGATCAGGCTGGTCTCAAACTCCTGACCTCAGGTGATTCGTCTGCCTCAGCCTCCCAAAGTGCTGAGATTACAGGCGTGAGCCACCGTTCCCCACTATGAAGGCTGTTTTCTAAGAATGTTTAGTCTTTGCATTCAATGTTCATCTATTTGCCAAAGAATTCATGTCATGTTTCCCATATGTAATATTTAGATCTCTATATATACAAATGTGAGGGTAAAATGAATTTATACTATGAAATGTTTCTCAGTCACTCTGTGCAATGTTAGTGAACACTGTGCTAATTCATGAGGATCTTCAGAACCATGAATTGGAATACAAAGAGAAGCAAAAAAATCAGCTGCTTGGCACTCTGGGAAACAATACTTGGTTATGCAAGAATCTTTTGCATTCATGCTAAGAAGGAGGATTTGACAAGCTAATTAATTTGTCTTTTCTCTTACCTAAGTACTCCTGCCACTCAAATTCTTTCTGCACTCCAAAGCCATGCCTCTTTCACCAAAAAACTCCTCAGCATTCCAATGCGGGTGCCTTTTGTTTTGAGGATCTAGGGCAAGGGATATGCTGGAAGTGTGTCTCCCCGGGGCTTGAAGATTGTTAGGCAGAAGGGTGAATGTCTAGGTTTACAAGGTCGCCCTGTCTAGAACTCATATCAACAGACACTAACACCACCACCCCCATCTCATAACTCACACACCTTTTTTTTTTTTTTTTTCGAGACAGAGTCTTGCTCTGTCTCCCCGGCATGATCTCAGCTCACTGCAACCTCCACCTCTCGGGCTCAAGGGATTCTCCTGCTTCAGCCCCTTGAGTAGCTGGGATTACAGGCGCCCACCACCACGCCCAGCTGACTTTTTTTGTATTTTTAGTAGAGGCGGGGTTTTTCCATGTTGGTTAGGCTGGTCTTGAACTCTTGAACTCCAGTGATCCACCCGGCTAGCCCTCCCAAATTGCTGGGATTATAGGCGTGAGCCTCCACACCTGGCCTCACACACCTTTTTTTTTTTTTTTTTAAGTGTTTATGACACGTGGAGCTCTCTAGACTATGCGACCCAACATAGGATTTCTCTCGCCTGAGTGTAAGAGTGATCCAGCTTTAAAAAGAGAGTTAAGGCTGGGAGTGGTGGGTGGCTCAGGCCGATAATCCCAGCACTTTGGGAGGCCGAGACAGGCGGATCATCTGAGATCAGGGGTTTGAGACCAGCTTGGCCAATATGATGAAATCTTGTCTCTACCAAAAATACAAAAAAATTAGGCAGGCATGGTGGCACACACCCGTAATCCCAGCTACTCAAGAGGCTGAGGCGGGAGAATTGCTTGAACCCTGAAGGTGGAGTTTGCAGTGAGCTGAGATCCTGCTGCTACACTCCAGCCTGGGCAACAGAGTGAGACTTTGTCTCAAACAAACAAACAAACAAACAAAATAGAGTTAAAAGGCTGGGCGCGGTGGCTCATGCCTGTAATCCCAGCACTTTGTGAGGCCGAGGAGTGTGGATCACTTGAGGTCAGGAGTTCGAGACTAGCCTGGCCATCATGGTGAACCCTTGTCTCTACTAAAAATACAAAAAGTAGCCTGGCATGGTGGCAGGCGCCTGTAGTCCCAGTTACTCGGGAGGCTGAGGCAGGAGAATTGCTTAAACCCAGGAGGCAGAGGTTGCAGTGAGCCAAAATAGTGCCACAGCACTCCAGCTTGGGTGACTGAGACCCTGTCTCAAAAGAAAAAAAAAAAAGAGTTAAAGAAAAAACGATCATTAAAGGGATACAATAGTATTCTTAAAAAGCACTACAGTGAACTTACAGTAAAAACTGAGCTATACTGGCTGGGAGCCATGGCTCATGCCTATAATCCCAGCACTTTGGGAGGCCGAGGTGGGTGGATTACCTCAGGTCAGGAGTTCAAGACCAACCTGGCCAAGATGGCAAAGGATTTGAGGATTTGCCCAGTCTTTCTTCCTTTCTCTCTCTCTTTTTTTCTTTTATTTTTGAGACAGAGTCTTGCTCTGTCACCCAGGCTGGAGTACAGTGACGCAATCTCAGTTCACTGAAACCTCCGCCTCCAGGGTTCAAGCAATTCTCCTGCTCCAGCCTCCTGAGTAGCTAAGATTACAGGTGCCTGCCACCGCGCTCGGCTAATTTTTGTATTTTTAGTAGAGACGGGGTTTCAGCATGTTAGTCAGGCTGGTCTTCAACCCTGACCTCAAGTGATCTGCCCGCCTTGGCCTCCCAAAGTGCTGGGATTACAGGACTGAGCCACTGTGCCGGCCACTTTCTTTTTGTTTTTGAGACAGTCTCCTTCTGTCACCCAGGCTGGAGTACAGTGGCGCAATCTTGGCTCACTGCAACCTCTGCCTCCTGGGCTCAAGAGACTAACTGAGTAACTGGGATTACAGGTGCATGCCACCATGCCCAGCTAATTTTTGTATTTTTAGTAGAGACGTGATTTCAACATATTGGTCAGGCTGGTCTGCCTTGGCCTCCCAAAGTGCTGGGATTACAGGTGTGAGCCACCATGCCCAGTCAACACTGTCATTTTTATACACTGGGGATAGGAGTTTAAACTGGTATGATCACTTAGCAAAACTGGAAGTATCTGTTAAAGCTGTACTACATTTTTGCTATGATTCAGCAACCATACCCCTAGGTATATGTCCTGGAGGAAAGAGTTCATATGACTACAAAAAGGCATTTAAGAATAGTCATAATGGTGGGCCAGGCACGGTGGCTTATGCCAATAATCCCAGCACTTTGGGAGGCCGAGGCAGGCGGATCACCTGAGGTCAGGAGTTCGAGACCAGCCTGACCAATACGATGAAACCGCATCTCCACTAAAAATTAGCCAGATGTGGTTGCAGGTGCCTATAATCCCAGGTACTTGGGAGGCTGAGACAGGAGAATTGCTTGAACCCAGGAGGCAGAGGTTGCAGTGAGCCGAGATTGTGCCATTGTACTCCAGCCTGGACAAGAGTGAAACTCCATCTCACAAGAAAAAAAAAAAAAGAATAGTCATAACAACTTCATTAATAATAGTAAAAAACTAGAAATGTCTATGAAGAAAATGGGTAAATTGTGGTAGAGTCATACAGTGGAATACTACATGGCAATTTAAAAAAGTGACATGAGGCCAGGCACAGTGGCTCATGCCTATAAGATGAGCACTTTGGGAGGCCGAGGTAGGCAGATCACTTGAGCACAAGAGTTCAAGACTAGCCTGGTCAACATGGTGAAACCTTATCTCTACAAAAAATAAAAATTAGCCAGGTGTAGTAGCGCCTGCAGGTAGCCCCAGCTACTTAGGAGGCTGAGGTGGGAGGATTGGTTTAGCCCTGGACGTTAAGGGTGGAGTAAGCCACGATAGCACTACTGCACTCCAATCTCGGCAATCCAACCTGAGCGACAGAGTGAGACGCTGTTTCAAAATCTAACAAACAAGCAAACAAACAAACAAAGTGACAAGGCTAAATGGAACAGCAGGATGGACTTCATAAACATAATACCTTTAAAAAGGAGGCCGGGCGTGGTGGCTTATGCCTGTAATCCCAGCACTTTGGGAGGCTGAGGTGGGTGGATCACCTGAGGTCAGGAGTTCAAGAACAGCCTGGCCAACATGGTGAAACCCTGTCTCTACTAAAAAAACAAAAAACAAAAAACAAAACAAACAAAAAAATTAGCCAGGCATGGTGGCAGGCACCTGTAATCCCAGCTACTTGGGAGGCTGAGACAGGAGAATTGCTTGAACCCGGGAGGCAGAGGTTGCAGTGAGCTGAGATTTCGCCACTGTACTCCAGCCTCGACAACAAGAGCAAAACTCCATCTAAATAAATAAATAAATAAATGAATAAATAAATTTAAAATAGCAGCCCAACAACAAGAGTCCATGCTGTGTTATTTTTATATGAATTTTATGAATAGGCAAGACTAACCTATGATGATAAAGCTATTAGCAATTGCCTTAGGGTGTTGATTAGAAGTGGGCAAAAGGAGTCTTTTTTTTTTTTTTTTTTTTTGAGACGGAGTCTTGCTCTGTTGCCCAGGTGAGAGTGCAGTGGCGTGATATCAACTCATTGCAACATCTGCCTCCTGGTTTCAAGTGAGTCTCCTGCCTCAGCCTCCCAGGTGGCTGGGATTACAGGCGCATGCCACCATGCCTAACTAATTTTTTGTGTTTTCAGTAGAGACAGGTTTTGCCATTTTGGCCGTGCTGGTCTCAAACTCCTGACCTCAAGTGAGCTGCCCGCCTTGGCCCCTCAAAGTGCTGGATTACAGGCGTGGGCCACTGTGCCCAGCCGGGAAGTCTTTCTGGTGTTGGGAATGTTCTATATATTGATCTGGCTGGTGAGGAATCAAGTGTTTCCATATATGAAAATTCGCTGAGCTGAACAATTAAAATTGGTGTACTTAACTAAAGCATATTATCGCTTATTTTATTTATTTGCTTATTTTAGAAACCAGGTTTCACTCTATCCTCCCACGCTGGAGAGCAGTGGTGCCATTAGAGCTCACTGCAACCTGGAACTTTTGGGTTCAAGCCATCTTCCTGCCTAACCCCCCAAGTAGCTGGGACTACAGGTATGTGCCCCTGTTCTCAGGTAGCTTTTTTATTTTTTGCAGAGACCAGGTCTTGCTATATTGTCCAGGCTCATATTATCTTAAAAAAAAACTTGCTGAAAAAATAGAATAAATATTCTAGAACAGAAAGACAAAAACAGTTGAAGACACATATATATTGGGCTCTATCTCCTTTTGTTTCTTTCATTTTTCTTTCAGTGTTAAAAAAATGCATAAAAGCTTATTTTAAAAAATTGATGTTAAATGCCATTTGGAGTAGATGTCATTTTTCTTTACAAGCTAACAAAAATATTAAACTCAACATAGCCAAATATAATACACATGTGTTGGCAGGTGTTTCACCTCCTACAGATTAAGGCCTTCCCTGAGTAGAAGACTAGCTAAGTAGTGGTTTAGATTCTTTCGGAAAGAACTGCTGAAAGATGTGTTTAGAAAGAAAAAAAACCAATGAAGAGTAAAAGAGATATTGAGCATGGGAATCGTTAAAATATATCGGAAATGTTAATGATCTATTGATTGCATGTTTTGGGCTGAATTGTGTCCCTCCAAAATTCATCTACTAAAGTTCTAATCCCTACTACTTCAGAATGTGACTGTATTTTGAGATTGTCTTTAAAGAGGTAGTTAAGGATAAATGAGGTCATGAGGGTGGGCCCTAATCCCATATGACTAGCATCCCTAGAAGAAGAGATGAGAACACAGAAACACACAGAGAGAAGATCACGTGAAAACACCGGAGGAAAACCACTGTCCACAAGCCAAGGACAGAGGCCTCAGAAGAAACCAATCTGGCTGTCACCTTGATCTTGGGTTTTTAGCCTCCAGAATTCTGAAGAAATAAACTTCTGTGTTTAAGCCACCCAATCTGTGGTACTTTCTTATGGAAGCCCTAGCGAACTTATATACTGTGGTAAAATCGGAAGTCAGTTTGTGTCATAAAAATGTAGATAAAATAGTATAGACAATAACAAGAAAGATGGGAGCATTTGGTGAGTACTTATATACTAATATCTTGCTTGATTTTTAACTATGTAGGATAAACACGTGTCCTTTCCTAGAACATGATACCTTGGCAGAGTTGAGTAGTTATGAGAGATGACAACCCACAAAGCCTCAAATGTCTTCGTCTAGCCTTTTACAGTGAAAGTTCACTTGATCCTTCTCCACGGGTTTATTTTGCAAACATCAAAAAACATGACCAAAGATACACCTCCATCCATATTTACTTCTGGGGTGGGCAGGGAATTGGGAAATGAGATAAAATGAGATAAAGAGAGGTATAAAAGAGCAGTCTTAATTATATATTTATTATATATATTTATGGAAAATGAAAACATTAAAAACCTGGTTGGTGAATACACACATATATCACTTTATTTTTCAATGGGTTTGAAATATTTTATGACAATATAACATTGTTATGGTTTTGAAGGGGTATCATGTTACTATACTAAACAGTTGTCATTTTTCTTTGTTTTTCTTACCCAAAGCATTTGCTGATGTAGAGCACCTATTTCATACATTGGAACACACTGCTCTGTGCTTTGATTTTTGACTTAAAGGTCAGTGGCCGTGTGCTCAGCCAATCAGGAGTTAGGATTAAGAAATGGATGCCTTTTACAGTAAAGGCTTCCCTTATAAGGGGACCCTGAATTGGAAAACCTGTTCTGAGAAAGATTTTTTTTCCTAATTTGTGAAACTATATGTATGAATGTTTTTATACATTTAGGGAATTAGAATCCCTCAGGTTTATTTTAAACAATTATCTGGCACTAACAGGAATAACATTTACGATGTTCTTATCATTCCAGAAAATCAAGGTCATATCAAAGTTTGGTTCTTCGGAAATTTGATTTCCTTATATAATTTTCAAGGTGCTTGAAACAATAAATTCTCATGTACTGCTTTTGAAAAGTAGAAAGTCATTTAGCCTGAATTCAGAAGAAAGCTGACTTCATTTCTTTTGCTTGTATTGTACTTTCATTGTAAATGATAAGGAAACTGGTGAAACAAGTATGTGTTAATATTTAAAACAGAAAGCAATAAAAAAAAACCCCTCTGTCTTTACAAGGGCAAGGCTTAGCCAAATATACTTAGGTCTATTCATATTAATAATAGAAGATTGTTACTAAGAATAACTAAGAATAACTAACAACAAAAATAAATAAGGTTGGGTAGTGCAGTGGCTCATAGCTGTAATCCCAACACTTTGGGAGACCCAGGCAGGAAAATTGCTGAGGCCAGGAGTGAGAGACCAGTCTGGGCAACATATTGAGACCTTGTCTCTAATAAAAATTGGAAAAAAAAAATAGCCGAGTGTGGTGGCACATGCCTGTAGTCCCAGCCACTTGTGAAACTCAGGTAGGAGGATTACTTGAGTCCAGGAGGTGGAGGCTGCAGTGTGCCTTGATCATAACACAGCACTTCAGGTTGGGTGACAGAGCTAGACCCTGCCTCAAAAAGAAAAAACAAAGTTGAATAAAATAGCACTAATGGGGCTGGGCATGGTGGCTCACGCCTGAATTCTCAACACTTTGGGAATTCATCAGGTCAGGAGTTCATCAACACTTTGGGAGTTCATCAGGTCAGGAGTTCTCAACACTTTGGGAAATCATCAGGTCAGGAGTTCAAGACCAGCCTGGCCAACATGGTGAAATCCTGTCTCTACTAAAAATATAAAAAATTATCTGGGTGTGATGGTGGGCACCTGTAATTCCAGCTACTCGGGAGGCTGAGGCAGGAGAATCACTTGAACCCAGGAGGTGGAGGTTGCAGCGAGCTGAGATAGCGCCACTGCACTCCAGCCAGGGCAAAAGAGGGAGACTACGTCTCAAAAAAAAAAAAAAAAAAGAGCACTAATGGTATTTGGGACATGGTTAAGATTCACACTGGAAATGATGATTTAATTCATAAATGCTTGAAAACTAGGGAAGGGGATTTTATGTTTCCCCATCCTAGGATTCATTTTATTATTATTTTCAATACTTTTTTCCTAGGAGGATTTATTTTATTTAATTTAAAATAAATGTTCAGTAATTATAGCCACTTCCCTCAGAGGAAGGTTGGCCCAAGGGGCCCCACTGAGACATTGACCTCACATCTCTTTATTTCACACTCATATCCAACTGCTGTTTCTAAAAGCAGGTGGCTGGGAAGAATGTCAGTCATGGGCCATGTGCTGGGTCAAACCTGCACTTTGACTTTTGACCACTTGATCTGTACCTTTAGCGTCTGTGCCTTTACTGGGGACAATTTCAATCCATCTGTGGGATCCAGGGTTACTGGTACATTACAGAAGCTGTGTAGCCTTGGTAGGAAGCAATATGGCAAGAAACTCTGCTAGATGATATAACAATAGATGACCACAAAACTTGCCTTTCTTAGGAAGGCATCTTGGAGCAAGGAATACCAGATGAACAGGGCTAGCCATGCTGTTTGGTGGAGGGTATCCGCATAGTACAGCAAATGCAAAGGCCCTGAGGTAGGAAAGCGTTTCCTGAGTTTGGCTGAAGTATACTGCAGCACCAGGGAGAATGGGAAGGGGTGGACCTTGTCAACTTCTTGTTATATAATATCATGTTGTGAAGTTGAAATTTTATTTTATTGCTATGCACCTTTTAAAATCTTTTCATTACTTTTGAATTTCCCATGCCTTTATTGAACATATACAAAATTGTGCTTATATGTCAGTGTGAGTTTGTTTTTAACATAACTGCTGCACTGAGATTTATTCAACAGTGTTTCTTAGAGATCTATGTTATTATATTTTTATAAAGGTCATTCTGTATAACAGCTATAAAATATTCTATTGTGTGAATATACCACAAGTAACCTCCAGTGGTCAGCCTGCCTCTACTATGCCCACTCTCCAGGCTTTTATTTCCTGAATGTAGCTTCTTTACCTCAGTAAGTGGTAAACACTTTGTAAATGAAAACATTGCCTTTTATTTTCTTGGTAGTCATTTCTTAAAAGTACTGTGTGCACAGAAAGAGCATATTGAATGCTTACAACAACCTAGTTATGGAAAAGCAATAAGCCTCCTGAATCCTTTGCCCTTGAAATTTCCTTGCCTGGTGCTCATAACACACTTTGAATAGGTCTTGAAACTGCGGGCCTTCAGCCTAAGGCAGTATGTCATCTGGGTACTCTGAGCAGGGAAATAATGAAAAATAATGTTCAGTTAATGGCACAAGCCATTCGCCACACAGACAGTGATGGTTTTTAGAGTGGATTGAAAGGAGAATGGCTAATTCTGCTTCAAAACATCCTGGAAATTGTCTGCCTCCTGAATTCTGAGGGACGCTTGGGAGGAGGAGGTGATAGGTGACTTAATGTTAAATCCGGGTTCCTTCCCCCAATATGTTACTGTGAAAATTTTCAAACATACAGAAAAGTTGAAAGAATTGCGCAGTGTGCCCATTACCTAGACTCTACTATTATATGGTCCCCTATTTGCTTTATCGTATCTCTGTTCATCCACCCTTTACCCATGCATAGAGGCATCCATACATCTTATTTTTGACGCATCTCAAAGTACAAAGAGCACCATTAAATAGAGTTCAATGCTTGTAATTCTTTTCTTTTTTTAAAAAATTTTGAGGTAACATTTACATCCAGTGAAATGTACAAATCTCAAGTGGACCATTCCATCAGTTTGACAAACGCCTACAAGGTAGAACCCAAGCTCTTATTAGTATTTGTTAAATCCATGTTAGAGTTTGATCAGAGAAGCACAGCCTTTAAGACTCTCACCCTGCTTTGAGGAGAATGGCAAAAATCCGCGAAATTTCTCAGCAGAGTCAGGAGAGAGTAACACTGGTAACGTGAAGCACGTCAAGCTAAGAAAGGAAGCACTGAAGTTAATTGTCCTGAACGGAACCTGATAAGAATCTGCCATTTCATCCCCTCAAGACTGGACTCAAGTTGGGAGAGAATATTGCCTTTTGCCCTGTCTAAACTAATATCACTGTTTAGATCTACAAAGTCCCCCACCTTCCCATGTTTATGTATTACACTGCATTACAAGTCAAAATAACACAGAGAATCTGGAAAAAGGAGAAGGGGAATGTTTCCAACGAAAAGCACACCCCTTAAGGCGTCTGGCCTGAGAGCTATATAGCATGCATAAAATCTGATAATAAGCACATTATGACCCACATTGCATATAACAAAAAGTAGGGCACTTCTGAAGGGTCCTGAGAAACAGCCCTGGACTTTTAAAACCTGCTTTAAGAAGGCGATCAACCGTACGCCACTTTCAAACGCAGCACTGACATGTATGCTCCACAGTCATCAACAGAGAAAACAACAGTTTTCAACAAGAGTTGAAAACTGAGTTGAGGGTTTTTTTTTTTTTTTTTTTTTTTAAGTTTGAGGCCAAAATCGGTATTTATTCTTTTGAATGATGCTTATATCTTTTTCCTGGTTAATATGCACGCTGGTGGTACAATTTTGAAAACTACGTAACGTGATAGAACCACCACCCAGAAACGAATCCTGTTAACAAACTTTTTGTATTCAAACTTTTTCCACTGCACATAGTTTTTATTTTGACAATGCTTTTAGACAATCGTTCTTTTAGCAACCAGCACTTTCAAACAAAAAGTACAGGGAATAGTAAGTTTTTTCCCCCTCCTCTGGCAGATTTGACCCACAAATTGCTATAGGAAGAAAGTGTTAATTATATTAAAACATAGTTTGACAGAAAGTATTTAAAAAGAGAAAGGGAAAACATCACGCTTTTATTTTGGTGAATTAGCAACAAAGAAAAGGATTAGCATGGACGGGTACTTTTCAAAAATATTTTTTTTTTCCTCTGGCTCCCGCTAGGGTGGAGGAAGTTGTCTCTGCTCAGAGACAGGGTGGAAGAGAGTGGAAGGACAAACGACTGAGAGGCGGCCCCCTCCCACTGGTGCGGGCGTGCGGGGGTCGGATGGGGGGCCGCGGAGGGGGGAGGTGGCCAGCAGGTGCCTGGGCTCCAGTCCCCTACCCCCACCCTCGTCCCCACCCTCACCCACACCCAGGGATTGGCCTCGCCCCCTGGCGGGCGAGCAGTAGGTGTCGAGGCACTGGGGTGGGGGGTGCAAACCCCGCGGGCAGCGGAAAAGAAGCCGTGGGGGGCCTCCCGGCCCCGGCACACACTGCGAGGCTGGCACCCGCCCGCACGCACACCCAGTCCGCAGCCCCGAGGAACATGTCCGCAGCCAGGGCGCGGAGCAGAGTCCCGGGCAGGATAACCAAGGAAGGGCGTGTGCTGTGGCGGCGGTGGCAGCGGCAGCGGCAGCGGCAGCGGAGCCGCTAGTCCCCTCCCTCCTGGGGGAGCAGCTGCCGCCGCCGCCGCCGCCGCCGCCGCCGCCACCATCAGCTCGCGGGGCCCGGCCGGAGCTAGCCCGGCAAGCGGCGCGCGAGGGGGAGGGCGGGGGCGGGGAGGGGGGTGGGCGAAGGGGGCGGGAGGGCGTGGGGGGAGGGTCTCGCTCTCCCGACGACCAGAGCCCGAGAGGGAGACCCTGGCGGCGGCGGCGGCGCCTGACACTCGGCGCCTCCTGCCGTGCTCCGGGGCGGCATGTCCGAGGCTGGCGGGGCCGGGCCGGGCGGCTGCGGGGCAGGAGCCGGGGCAGGGGCCGGGCCCGGGCCGCTGCCCCCGCAGCCCGTGGTGCTGCCGCCGGCGCCCCCGCAGGGCTCCCCCTGCGCCGCTGCTGCCGGGGGCTCGGGCGCCTGCGGTCCGGCAACGGCAGTGGCTGCAGCGGGCACGGCCGAAGGACCGGGAGGCGGTGGCTCGGCCCGAATCGCCGTGAAGAAGGCGCAACTACGCTCCGCTCCGCGGGCCAAGAAACTGGAGAAACTCGGAGTGTACTCCGCCTGCAAGGTACGCGCTCGCCGTTCTCGGACCGCGGATGGGTGCTAGGGGCCCAGCCCGCGGGACCCCCCTCCCCCTCCCGCTTCCACCTCCGCCTCCCGCCTTCTGCCTTCTGCCTCTCGCCTCCCGCCTCCCGCCTGGGGCCGCTGCACCGCGGAAGTGCTCTTGTCGCCCGAGCCCAATTAGCTCCTTCTTGGATAAGAGTCCTGCTGGGTTTGAAGAAGGGGATCACTAAGACGGAGAGCCCTTCATTCCTTCCGCTTGAAAGGAGTAGCTTCGGAATCCGAGCTCCCGGGCTACTCTGGGGTTTTGTTGCTCTGTAGGAGCTCGCTGGAGTCACTTTCGCGGGAGTGGAGCGGTGCTCTCCATGTGGTGGGCGACCCAGGGGCAGGGAAACATCTTTTGGGGGACTGAGTGGTCCCTTCTGCAGTCGATCCCTTCCCGTGTCCCACTGGGAGGAACTGGGTGCAAGGAGTCGGGGTGGAGAAGACTCCCGGACTCCTGGCGCTTTGGGAAAGCGAAGGGGAGGAAAGCGCGGGGTGCGAAGGTGGGCAGAGCCCGAGGCGAGGGTCTTGTGGCGCCTGACGCCCTCGGCTGGGGGCGGAGGCGCTGCCGCGCGCAGTGACAGCCCTGTCATTATTGTATTATTACTTGTTTAGTTAAAACGCTGTCCCAGCTGCTCGAGGTGTAAACAGGATTTGGCAAGGTGACAGCCCAGCGCCGCGGACGCTACTGCTTGGTTTGAGGACACCCATTTCTTGCTACCCACTCTCCGTGCCAGTTTAGGCACCCTGTCATCCCCAGCTGCAGATCCAGATGTGGGGGCCGTGCTCCCGAGGTGGGAGGATTGCCCGAGGCCGCGGGGCAGGCTGGCCCTGCGCTGTCAGCAGCGGCTTTGTTTTGACAGGGTGACAGCTGAGGGGGGCGGGGACTTGGCCTTGTCAGCTCCTGCGGCCTGTGGCAGAGGCAGGGAAGAGACACACTCACACACACTCACACACCTCCCTGTATTCTTCCTGCCTGCTGCAAAGAGGGTCAAGTTCCCAGATTCCGGATTCCCAATTCCCACAACCAAGCTGCAGTGGCCACTTCTGAATTTTGATATAACTATTATTTATTCTACTGGAACATCTGGGTTATACTCTTCTTAGTACTTACAGGAGCTTCTTAGTCACAATGGAATGTCTGTGCTTGCTCTTTTTCCACACCGTATCCTCATGTTTATGTTGAGCACCTCTGTATCCTATACTGGTTCGATAAATATTTGTTGAGTGAATGTGGGATCTAGCCCAGTGCTCCTCAAACTTTCATGTGCATAGGAATCTCCTGGGGAAGCTGGTTAAAATGCTGATTCTGAATCAGGTGGTCTGAGGTGGAAGCTAAGAGTTTGCATTTCTGACGAACTCCCAAGTGGCACTACGCTAGTCCACAGACCACATTCCAATTCAGACCTGGACAGTATATTATTTGTCCCCGTTGAATTTAGCAGAAAAGACAGAAACAAATAATAATGCCGTGTGGTTATTTCTGAAGAAGGAATGCAAAAAAGATGAAGTGGGGAGTGTGCTTTTTGAAAGGTGCAAGCCCAGGAGTTGATCATGAAGGGCATTAGATGAATGAGAACAGGCCACTGACTGTAGTAGGCAGAAGGGAGAGCTAGGTACAGAATTAAGAACAAGGTCGTGGGTTCAGGGCATACTGCTTGGGTGATGGATACACCAAAATCTCACAGATCACCACTCAAGAATTTATGTAATCAAACACCACCTGTTCCCCCAAAACCTATGAAAAAAAAAAAGCAAGGTCAATTACTTGGTGGCCTTGGCGTTTTGCAGCCAAAGTGGGCTCATGCAGGAACTGTGTCAACTCAGTGTTTCTGTCCTGGCTTTATTTTAACATTTATTTATTGGGTTATCATTACCAGCACCTCTTAAAGACTTCCTGCTGCCTGCTGTAGCTTTAATATCTGAAAACTTTCCTGAAGTTTTGGTTTTAAAACCAAAACTGAAGTTTGGTTCTAAAACCATGAGCATATGTGGCCTGCATTGATGTTTTTGATCTTTTCAAATTTCCATGGGTGAGATGTAGCACCACTTCCAAAGTTTGAGATTTGAGTGTTTTCTGGTCACTTTCATGACCAAACAAGAGAAATAGAAAATTTATTTTAAGGCCTTTTTTTTTTTTTTTTTTTGAAACAGGGTCTCACACTGCCTGCAGGCTGGAGTGCAGTGGCATGATTGTAGCTCACTGCAGACTCAATCTCCCTGGGCTCAGGTGATCCTCCTCCATCAGCCTCCTGACTAGCTGGGGCTACAGGCATGCACCAGTACACTATTATTATTATTTTTTGTATTCTTTGTAGAGACAGGGTTTCACTTTGTTGCCCAGGCTGTTCTCGAACTCCTGAGCCCAAGCACTTTGCCCGCCTTGGCTTCCCAAAGTGCTGGGATTATAGGCATGAGACACCATGCCCGGCTGAAAGTGTTCATTTTTATGTGTCCATTCATTCAGTAAATATTTGGAGGGTTACCAACTGGGTGTCAGGCATTGTGCTAGGTGCTGGGCCTATGACACACAGAATTTGTCCTTCAGGAGTTACTTACTGTGTGTGTGCACAAGTGCATGTGTGTGCATGCATGTGTTGGGGCCTAGGGAGGAGGGCAGTGAACCAGAATTACAGAGAAGTTCAGAAAAACTACTTTCTTGGAGTACTTGCGGACCCAGAGCAGGACAATTCATAGACTGGGGCACTGGTAGGGTGGGATTGCCTTCCTGGAGGAAGTGTCAGTGGCTGCTAAGAACTCTTGGCAGGGCAGAGTGGGGTGGGGTGAAGCTTCTTGTAGTGGAGAAACTGAAAGCAGTTCTGGAAGCTTGGAGGTGGGCCAACTCCAGCCAGACCTTTGTTGCCTAGGGCCACCTGGTTGGGGGTGAGGGGTACGTGGCCAAGAGGGCACTGAGGAGTGCAGGAATCTTAACCTGGGGAGTGACACTATCTCAGATTTGCTTTAAAAAAAAAAAAATTAACTGGGCTCAATTGGATAATAGGGAGGGTAAGAGAGCAGAATCTGTGGTTCTCTCTTGGCTTGTTTCTGCACTTACTATGAGCAAGCCCGAAAGGACAGATTGCTCTACCTTTGCCACAGGCCCCTTGGCAAGTTAGATTAGAGAGATTAGAGAATGAGGAGGGATCTAGAAAGAGATAAGGTAGTTTGCTGGGGGGCTTTTGAAAGAAAAACAGGTCCCAGGCCTGATATAAATCTGGCCTTTAAACTTCACAAACAAAACCAAAAAAGAAGGGAGCTAACTCAGCCAGGGTGATGTGCCACACCCCAGAGAAAAGAAAAAGGAAAAAAAAAAAAAAAAAAAAAAAAAAACAAAAGAAAGAAAGAAAAAGAAAAGAAACAAACAAACTTGTTTTGCAGGATCCAGATCTTTGAACTGTGTCCTGGTAAAGGTTGCTTCAGAGTCATTTTGCTTATGTGTGGCACAGCCAGAGTGATCATTAAAAATGTAGATCTAGGCCAGGCGCAGTGGCTCATACCTGTAATCCCAGCACTTTAGGAGGCTGAGGCGGGAGGATCACTTGAGTCCAGGAGTTTGAGGCCAGCCTGGGTAATATAGTGAGACTTCGTCTCTACAAAAAATAAAAAATTAGCCAGGAGTGGTGGCAGAGGTTGCAGTGAGCTGTGATTGCGCCACTGTACTCCAGCCTGGGTGACTGAGCGAGATTCTGTCTAAAAAAAAAAAAAAAAAAAAAAAAAAGGAGATCTGACCATGTTATACCCCAATTTCAGGCCCTATAATTTCTCTTTATTGTGGTCCAGAAGGCCCTGCATGGCCCGGCTACTGCTGTCTGTGGCTCCTTTTCAAAGCTTCAGGCACATGGTTTCCTTTCACCTAGTAAGGGGTAAGGTGGGGTGAGGGGCTTTGCACATCCTGTTCCCTGGGACTGGAAGCTCTTCTTTCCACACTTGAAAATTAGCTCCCAACTCTTCCTACAGAACTCAGATTCCTTGCCTTTCCTTTACCCTCCTGAGCAGCCTTCCCATTAGAAATTATCCAAATTCATCTGTACTCTTTCTGGTGCTTTTCTTATGATTTTTATGATTTGTACGATTATTCGATATGCATTTCGAATCTTAGATTCTTAGTGATGCGGTTATTGACTAAGCGAATGAACCAGAGAAGAGAAAGTGCAAGAAATGATTAGCTGTGATGATAGCAGTTGTGGAATTATAACTGAATCACTTCTTGACAACTGAGTAGAGATTTGTCATACAGGACAGTTCTAGGTATCCCACAGATATTGATAGGATTGGCTTATTTATTTATTTATTTATTTATTTATTTTTTGAGACAGGATCTTGCTCTGTCACCCAGGCAGGAGTACAGTGGTGTGATCTTGGTTCACTGCAACCTACACCTCCCAGGCTCAAGTGATCCTTCCGCCTTAGCCTCCTGAGTAGCTGAGACCACAGGCATGCACCACCACACTCAGCTAATTTTTGTACTTTTTGGTAGAGATGGGGTTCTCCATGTTTGCCAGGCTGGTTTCAAACTCCTGGGCTCAAGCAGTCTGCCTGCCTCGACCTCCCAAAGTGCTGGAATTACAGGTGTGAGCCACCACACCTGGCGTATTTATTTATTTATTTTAGAGACAGGGTCTTGCTCTGTTGCCCAGGCTGGGGTGCACTGGCATGATCATAGCTCACTGCAGCCTTGAACCCCTTGACTCAGTTGATCCTCCCACCTCAGCCTCTTGGGTAGCTGGGTCTACAGGCCTGCACCACCATGCCTGCTTGGGATTGGGTTTTTAATGTTATAAAAGAAACTTCAAGTGAATGTATGAGTAGGCCAAATCCCAGTCTTCTTGAATTAAAGTGTATCATCTACTAACTTCAAAAGAGAAACAAAACCCATTGACTAACCCTTCCTAAAGGAACAGGCCATTTATATTAATACATAAGGGGAGACAATAGGGTGTAGTGGTTAACATGGGCTTCCAAGTTCAGACTAATCTGAGTTCAAATTTTGGGATATCCAGCTCTGCAACCTTGGATAAGGATTTCATTTAAGCCTTTATTTTCCTGTCTGTAAAGGAATGATGCTACCCCCCTCATGGCATAACAGTGAGGTTTTAAAATGGGCTGTATTAGACATCCAGCATGGTGTGTTGCCCATGGCAAGCCCTCAGAAGGTAGGGGAGACACTGTTAACTTGGAAGTCGAGTAAGAGCAACAGACTCAGTCCTGAATCCACCCCAGCTCTGCCACTTGTGTGATCTTAGGCACAAGTCACTTAGTTTTTCTCTGAGCCTCAATGACTGCATGTATAAGGTGGTGATCATGACTTCAACCTTAAAGTTAAAAGAAAAAAGTGTCCCCAGAATTCCTAGAACATAAAGATGCTAGGTTAATGCTGGCTAAACTGAATTGCCTGGTGCTTTACTCATATATCAGAGCCAGTGGCCACGAAGCATTTATGGAGAACCCAGTTGCGTAGGTTCTGGGCAAGGTGCCACATTTAAGGAGTTTCATGGACACAGGACTATAAAATTAGTCTTAATTGAAAAAACAGGGCCGGGGCGTGGTGGCTCATGCCTGTAATCCCAGCAGTTTGGGTGGCCAAGGCAGACAGATTACTTGAGCTCCCAAGTTCGAGACCAGCCTGGGCAACATGGTGAAACCCTGTCTCTACAAAAATTAGCCGGGCATGGTGGTGCATGCCTGTAGTCCCCAGCTACTCAGGAGGTTGAGGTGGGAGGATGGCTTGAGCCCAGGAGACAGAAGTTGCAGTGAGCTGAGATCATGCCACTGCAGTAGACCTTGTCTCAAAATAATAATAATAATGATTTATAATCTAGAAGTAGCACTGGCTGTAGCATATACAGAGAGCATAGGTGGATGTGCCACCATAAAAGAAAAAGCATCCTTTGTTGGCTAAGGGCTGGTGGGTGGGGCACTAGAACAAGACTTACAGTTGGAGAGCGCCCCCAACACCTTTGTATTTGTCAATCACTCCCCCAGAGAGCAAATGTCTTTTTCAATTGTCAGCATCTAGAGCAGTGGCTCTCACCAAGGAGCTATTTCACCTCCCAGGGGACATTTGACAATGTCTGGAGACATTTTCAATCTTTGCAGTTGGGAGGAGGGAATGCAACTGGCAACTAGTGAGTGGGTCAGGAATGTTGCTATACATCCCACAGTGCACAGGACAACTCTCCCCAACAAAGAATTATCTGGTCCAGAATATTAATAGAATTAACAGAAGTTGAGAAAGCGTGTTTTAGACAAATACCCTTGCAGCACAGAAAGAAAAAAAAATCAATGTTTTTTGTTTTGCCTTTTTTTTTTTTTTTTTTCTTGAGGCTTTTTTGAGGCAGAGTCTTACTCTGTTTCCCAGGCTGGAGTGCAGTGGGCTCAGGTGATTCTTCCACCCTAGTCTCCCAAGTAGCTGGGACACAGGTGCATGTCACCATGCCTGGCTAATTTTTGTAGTTTTTATAGAGATGTTTCGCCAACCTGGGTTTTGCCATGTTTAACGGGCTGGTCTTGAACTCCTGGGCTCAAGCAATTGGCCTGCCTTGGCCTTCCGAAGTGCTGGGATTACAGGCATGAACCACCACGCCTAGCCTAAACCAATGCTTTTAATATGAATTTGACTAACACTTAAAATCTGAAAAATCTCAAAGTAGATTCACAATCTACTTTGTGAATCATGGGCACACATTTTAAACAGTTTTATTGCGGTATAATTTATAGATCATAAAAGTTGCCCACTGTAACTCTGCAGTCAGCTGCTTTTGAATTAATGTATGTAGTTGTACATCCATCACCACAACCCAGTGTTATGACTTCTTCCATCCCCCGAGTTTCCTCTTGCCATGAGTATCTTTTTTTTTTTTTTTGGGACGGAGTCTCACACTGTCGCCCAGGCTGTAGTGGAGTGCAGTGGTGTGATCTCAGTTTACTGCAACCTCTGCCTCCTGGGTTCAAGCAATTTGCCTGCCTCAGCCTCCCGAGTAGCTGGGATTACAGGCAAGTGCCACCATGCCGTGCTAATTTTTTTTGTATTTTTAGTAGAGACAGGGTTTCACCATGTTGGCCAGGCTGGTCTCAGACTCCTGACCTCAGGTGATCTGCCTGCCTGCGCCTCCCGAAGTGCTGGGACTACAGGCCTGAGCCACCACACAAGGCCCATGACTGCCTTTTTAAAGTGATATTTTGTATCAAATTGGTTGTTGGTTTGCAAACAGAAACTAAATTAGAAATATCTTTTTGGCAATGCTTCCAATAGGCAACATTGTCACAGCAAAATACAAAACATGGAGGGAGGTGGATAAGATGTTGTTTTAAAAGATCAATCTTTAGCCACATAAGTTTATTGCCTACAATTATATCCTGTGGTGACTTCTCTAAAATACAGTATCATAAAGCCAAGCATACAAAGGAAAAAATGTTTCATTTGGCAGGCACAATACAAAAAGCCTGAGAGAAAGATGTCCAAGTTTAATTCTGTGTCCTCAGAAATTTTCAGGAAAGATGGAAATTCAAGCCTGCAAAGCCTTCAGATTGCAATTTGTAGTTTTATATAACTGAGAAAGTAGTTTACGGGGCAAAACAGCAAAATCTGCTGAGGACTGTTTTGTTTTAGGAAGTGTGTGCTTGCAAATAGCGATTTGTGATGTAGCACTGTTTAAGGTTTTTATTTTGTTTTGTTTTTAAAAATCACCCGGCAGATTTAAACCCAGTTGCCTTGGTGTTAGCCAGATTTAATTCTGTGGTAGTTAAGTAAATCCATAGGGTCCCACCCTTCATAGTGACTATGGAGGGTGAAATATACACTTTCCTGTAAGATGCCTGGGAGCAGTCAGCACATCTGCTTCTCAGCTGAATACTCAGTGTAGTGCCAATAAAATTAGGATTTTCAAGGCTCAGTGGCTTCTGATTTAGTCTGTCGTTAAGAGAAAAGTGGCTATTTGGGAAAAATTGTCAACAGTTGCCTACTCTTGCATGATACTTTTCTGCTGTGGTCATCTGATTCAAACGGGGAATTAGAACAGGCACACTGGCTACTTGCACATTTGGAGAGGAGGGGAATCCTTGCTTACTTCCCTCTATGCTGGGTGCCCTTGGGCAGCGCCCCCCTTTTCTTTTTTTGGAGACGGAGTCTTGCTCTGTTGCCAGTCTGGAGTGCAGTGGCATGCACTGCAACCCCCGCCTCCCGGGTTAAAGTGATTCTCTCCTGCCTCAGCCTCCCCAGTACCTGGGACTACAGGCGCGCGCCACCATGCCTGGCTAATTTTTGCATTTTTAGTAGAGACGGGGTTTCATTATGTTGGCCAGGATGGTCTCCTCTCTTGACCTCGTGATCCTCCCACCTTGGCTTCCCAAAGTGCCAGGATTACAGGCATGAGCCACCGCGCCCGACCCGGCAGCACCTTAACTGCCTAGTTTCAGTTTCCTCTTTGGTGAAGTAGGAGTCCAGGTGCCACCTCATTGACTTATTGTGAAGATTAAATACTTCAGCATATATGAAAGTTCTTGGAACCTAGGCATTCCACAAATGTCTATTTAATTTTATTTGTAAAAAACGTTCCATTGGTATTAGCAGTTTGTGTGTTTGCCAAAGTGTTATGTCTCACGTCATTTGATTCTTCTACCCGGGGTAAGTGGAAGGTAAGGGAGGTCATTTTACTAGCAGGGAACTGAGACCCAAAGAGGTTAAGTGACTTCTTCAAGCTACAGTGGTTACTCAGGAAAGCGCCCGCCCAAGTAGATCCTCTTTCCTATGCACCATTTTGCCTCCTCTTCCAAAACTTTTGCATGGGGGTGGAGGGAGTCGCTTTTCTTCCAAATGGTTTCCGAAGAGGATTACATTTGTTTTAGGCATTCTACTATCATTTGAAATTTATTGTACTCCATTTGAGAGGTATGTTCAAAGGATTTTCTAGTCCATTGAACCTGTGCAGGCCATAAAGTAAACAAAATAAGTATTCTTTATTACTGGCCCAGGACAGACATATACATGCTCTTGATTGTTTTAAAGGTGACAATCAAGACTGGTCACTGTGCTGGCCCAGTAGAATTCCCTGTTGAAGGAAGATGAAAGAGATACCTACTCAGGCTATAGAAGGTGCCAAATGTGTCAGAAAGTTAAGAAATTGACTGTCTTGAAAGTTTAGAAGTCCAGCTGGGCACTGTGGCTCCCCCTTGTAATCCTAGCATTTCGAGAGGCTGAGGCAGGCAGATCACTTGAGCTCAGGAGTTCGAGACCAGCCTGGGCAATACGGTGAGACCTGGTCTCTACTAAAAATACAAATATTAGCAGGGCATGGTAGCTTGCGCCTGTAGTCCCAGCTACTCAGAAGGCTGATGTGGGAGGATGGCTTGAGCCCGGGAGGCGGAGGTTGCAGTGAGCTGAGATCACACCACTGCACTCTAGCCTGGGCAATGGAGTGAGACCCTGTCTCAAAATATATATATATATATTTAGAAGTCCCCCAACCAGTTTATATAAGACTGTTCACGCAACAGTATCTCAGCATGATAAAAAGGAGTCATTAAAAAAAATCTTTCAGTTGCATTATGCATAAAGGGCTCAAATCATGTTTACAGTGCAATTAATTTTTACATATGTATACATCTATGCAACTGCCACCTACATGAAGCAGTAGGACATTTCCAGCATCTCAGAGGGTTCTCTTGTGCCTCCTCCCCACTCCTGGTAATCCTTATTCTGACTTCTATTACCGGTGATTAGTTTTGTCTGTTCTTAAACTTTCCATAAATTGAATCATATGGTATGAATTATTTGTGTCTGGGTTCTTTCACTCAACATTATGTATGTCAGATGCATCTGTATTGTTGCGTATAGCAGTAGTTTGTAAAGACACATGTTTTTAAATTAAAAAATTAAAACATTGCCAGCAATTTTCAGGATGGAAGTCATTGGACGTGGACAACCTCATGGGATGAATCTTTAACTAAGCTTTTGAAAGAAAGGATGGGAATTTGATAGTCAAATTCAGAAGAACCTGGAATGGCAGGAATGTGGATAAGAAATCAAGGAGGTGGCCGGGCATGGTGGCTCACACCTATAATCCCAGCACTTTGAGAGGCTGAGGTGGGCAGATCACTTGAGGCCAGAAGATCAAGACCAGCCTGGCCAACATGACAAAACCTTGTTTCTACTAAAATACAAAAATTAGCTGGGCATGGTGGCACACACTTATAGTCCCAACTTCTTGGGAGGCTGGGGCACGAGAATGACTTGAACCCAGGAGGCACAGGTTACAGTCAGCCAAGATCACACCACGGTACTGTAGCCTGGGTGACAGAGCGATACTCTGTCTCAAAAAATCAATCAATCAATCAATCAATCAAGGAGGGGTACTTGGCCAGGTAGATATAGATAAGGAATACGGAAAGGAAGAGAGGCAGAATGATGAGGAGATGGGTGCGTGTGGGCTGATGAAGTCACTGCTGGTGGTATGTCTAGCCTGCATGTCTCCTCCCCCTGGAGTCCGTATTGGTGAGTCCTTACTGGTAAATATTCATGTGAAATCCTGTTGCCACCTGTCCCTGGTTCTGGAAGATCACTAGAGTTGTTATACATTGTAGTCGGTGAGCCATGCAGAACCATACATGTTGAGAGTGATGGCAGCTTTCCTAAAAGGT
Source organism: Macaca nemestrina (assembly GCF_043159975.1). NCBI lineage: Eukaryota > Metazoa > Chordata > Mammalia > Primates > Cercopithecidae > Macaca > Macaca nemestrina. Next base: position 28,082,227 of record NC_092126.1, on the reverse strand, counting down.
TGACCAGAGCCCAGTGCATAAAGCTCCAGTGGGCAGTGCCACCTTTGTTATATGGGCCTAGTTGATAGAGATGTTCCCGTGTTCTTTAGAACTACCTGCTGAAGCCATTAAATGCCACCCTCTCCCCAGGAATGGTAGTGAGAAGCAAAGATTACTCTACAGCTCCACAAAGATTTTTCATAACAACTGTCCCTGAAAAGTAGTATTGAATATATGATGAGCTTGTTATTTAATGGCTTCATTCGAACCATCCACTTATAAATTAGTCTTTTCCGTAATTGATATATTTAACCAAATGGGAATTTACTTGAAGATTGTGTGTTTGGGCACGTGGGTTGTTATATCTGTTGCCATTTATTTATTCATTTAACATTAATTTCCACGGGCTGCTTTGGAAGATTTCTGCTCAGGTACCTCCTGTTCAAACTTCTTAAGATAATTTATCACCTAGTTATAATTGAAATGGAATCGAGTCCTTTATAATTTTGAATCACATTCATCTCTAACATCTAATTGTGCATGTGGTTACCTGCCGCTTTGCACACTTTTCTCTCCCATGTATCTCTTTATGTTGTCCTCAAAGCCTTATTCCAGTCTGTTCTTAAATGCCAGCTTCTCAGAGAAGCCTTCGTGACTCTCCGGACTAAACTAGCAGCACCCCATCTATCACTCCATAATCTTATCTTGTTTTGTTTTCCTTTACTGCACTTACTAATATTTGGAAATTGTATTTTAAAAAATGGTTTCTTGTCTGTTTGCCTTATGACAATAGAAGCTCCATGAAGCAGAGATTTGGGTTAACAGAGCCCGTAAGGCCTCAGCCCATGAGGGGTGACAAGTTGTATGGGGATTAAATTCCATTAAATTTTCCATTAAATTCATATCCCAGGTGGATCATACCTTGCACATAGTAGGCACTTGATAAATATTTGTTAAATAAGTTGGTAATTTGATATTCACAGGCTTTGTGAGATTGGTGGAAAGGAAACTGTGTTGTAAAGATGGCCAGGCATGGCAGCTCATGCCTGTAATCCCAGCACTTTAGGAGGCTGAGGGGGTGATCCAGCCTGGGCTATGGAGAGAGACACTGTCTCTTAAAAAAAAAAAAAGAAGAAAAAGAGCCTGGGCACAGTGGCTCATGCCTGTAATCCCAGCACTTTGGGAGGCCGAGGCAGTCGGATCACCTGAGGTCGGGAGTTTGAGACCAGGCTGGCCAACATAGTAAGACCCCATCTCTACTAAAAAAAACCATGAAAATTAGCCGGGTGCGGTGGTGGGTGCCTGTAATCCCAGCTATTTGGGAGGCTGAGGCAGGAGAATTGCTTGAACCCGGGAGGTGGAGGTTGTAATGAGCTGAGATCGCACCACTGCACTCCAGCCTGGGTGACAAGAGCTAGACCCTGTCTTCAAAAAAGAAAGATGAGGAAACTAAGGTGCAGGGAGGTTTAGTAGCTAGCTTTGTGGTCTGCAGCAGGGCAGCCTCCAGCTGGGGTTGGAACAACACCTACTTATAGTTAAGTGTGGTTTCCCTTGGTTCATGGCAGACTTGATGACAAGCAACACTTATCTGATGGCGTGAACGTCTCCTACAAATCAAGCAAAGAGGAATCACCTATATTTTAATCCTCTCCAACCACTGTTTCCTCTTCTGCAAGTTACAGTTAAATTCTCAAGGCCAGGAATGGTGGCTCACGCCTATTACAGGTGTGGGATCCTACTTTTGGGTGGCCAAGGTGGGCAGATTGCTTGAGCTCAAGGGTTTGAGACCAGCCTGGGCAACATAATGAGACCCCATCTCTATAAAAATACAAAAATTAGCTGGGCGTGGTGGCACGTGTCTATAGTCTTAGCTATTTGGGAGGCTGAGGCAGGAGGATCACTTGAGTCCAGGAGGTCAAGGCTGTGGTGAGCCATGAGTGTGACGCTGCACTCTAGCCTGAGTGACAGAGTGAGACCCTGTCTCAAAAAAACAAGACAAAACGAAAAAACTCACAAAGGTATCATGAGTGTTATGAGATCAGTGAGTTAAAAGCTACAAAGTGAGACAAAGTTTTAACATATAGTCTAGAAGTCTGTACGGTATTAGTAAACTTAAAAAAAATCAGTTGTATATGAAGGCATTCTTTAAACTACTATTTCTATTTTTTGCTACTTTGTGGCCCACTTTAAAGTCTACAGTAGACTTTCTTTATTTGTTCTTTTACTGTTTAGGCTTATTATTTATTTATTTTTATTTTATTTTATTTTTTGAGACGGAGTCTCACTCTGTAGCTCAGGCTGGAGTGCAGTGGCATGATCTCAGCTCACCGTAACTTCCACCTCCAGATTCAAGTGATTCTCCTGCCTCAGTCTCCTGAGTAGCTGAGATTACAGGCATGTACCACCACACCTAGCTAATTTTTGTATTTTTAATAGAGATGGGGTCTCGCCGTGTTGGCCAGGCTGGTCTCAAACTCCTAACCTCAAGTGATCCACCCGCCTTGGCCTCCCAAAGTGCTGGGATTACAGGCATGAGCCACTGTGCCTGGCTTTAGGCTTGTTTTTGTTTTTTTTTTTTGTTTTTTTTGAGATGGAGTCTCACTCTGTCGCCCAGGCTGGAGTGCAGTGGTGCGATCTTGGCTCACTGCGACCTCCACCTCCCGGGTTCAAGCCATTCTCTGCCTCAGCCTCCTGAGTAGCTGGGATTACAGGGGCCCACCACCATGCCTGTCTAATTTTTGTATCTTTAGTAGAGACGGGGTTTTACCATCTTGGCCAGGTTGGTCTTGAATTCCTGATCTCGTGATCCACCCACTTTGGCCTTCCAAAGTGCTGGTATTACAGGTGTGAAGGAGATGGATGCATTTATTTTGGAAAAAAAGTGTGAATAATGTCTCTAATGATCCACTTGGAACAATACATCACTTAATCTCAGGAAGAGGCTTAGGGTAATCTTGTCAGTGTATGGGGTTGTATGGGGTTGCTTCCATTAAATTCCATGCCATCCTAATCAGTCCCCATGCATTGCATACTCTTGGCTTGTGCAGCCTTTTGCGAGGTTTGTGTGGTATGCAGGAGGTTCCAGAAGTACGAGGATGAGACCTGAGTAATATCATAGTGATTGATGGTGGCAGTGCCAATTTGCATCAGCTCTGACAAGCTGGTGTTGAAACTAGATGGCAGAATGCCAAAGACGCCAAGGTCAGCATACTTTGAAATAACGAAGTGAGTCATGTAACTCAGGATTTGCACATACTCACAGGACTACCTGACTCATCCCACCTCTGAAGGAACACATCTGTGAGCCCCGGTTAGGGGCCTGTGGCCACTTCTCTGCTACATGTGCAAAAGGAAGCAAAAGCCACAAGGAGCCCTTTTCTTGTTGAGGAGACAGATAAGGAGTGAAAGAAAACTTAAAATGAATAATCAAGCATGAAGTCAATGCAGGGAGAAACCATCATGAGCTAGGGGCAGGTGAAAGGGTGGGAGAGAGGCCCAGCCCAGGTGGAGGGAATAGCGTAAAACCGAGCAGAGAAGCAAAACTGATGTGAGCCAGACATGAGACTAGTTTAGAACATGGACCTGGGCACCAGACTGCCTGGGTTTGAACCCTGATGTGTGACCATAGGGAGGTTACTTATGCTTTACAAGCCTCAGATTTCGCAGCTGTAATGTGGAGACAGTGATATATGTCAACTTTTTCCGTTCACTCAACAAATTGTTATTTAATGTGCCAGGTGTTGATTTAGATGCTGGTGATACAGTGACAGATGGGTCCTTATTCTTGCAGAGCTTGCTTTCTGGTAGCAGAAGCAGACAATAAGCCAGAAAATAACAGAAAGTAGTAAGTGCCTCGCAGAGAATGAAAACAGAGAATTAAATGAGAGTGCCTGGGGAATTCCTCTAGATACATGCCCAGGAAAGTCCTTCTGCAGAAGGGACACGGACTGAGGCCTGCATGTCAGGAAGTGAGGAAGAGGGTACTGTGCAAAGACTCTGGGGCCAGAAGTGGCTTGGTGTGTGTGAGGCCTGTCAGGAGACCTGTGTGTCTAGATGGAGGTGGGGTAGGGGACATGAATATAGGAGATTAGGTGGAAGGGATAAATGGGGTCCAGATTGCCAACATAGAATTTTTACACAGTGATGTCAAGATCTTTAATTCTGATAAGTTTCAACAAATATATATCAAGACACAGAACTTTTCATCTCCCTAGAAAATTTCCGCCTGCTCCTTGCCGTTCAAATCTCTCTCCCGCGGAAGGAACCACTGATCTGATTTGTGTCACTTTAAGTTAATTTAGCTATTTTTCATATAAATGTTACCACATAGTACATACTGTTCTTTCACTCAGTATATTTTTGAGATTAATCCATGTTTTTGGATGCATTGATAGTTAATTTCTGTTTATTACTGAGGAGTATTCTGCTGTATGGATATACTAGTTTGTTTATCTGTTGACTTGTTAGGGACATCTGGGCTGTTTCCAGTGAATTCAAATTAGATTTCTGGTTTGAAGTGACCCCTCTGGCTGCTCTGAGAATAATAAAGTATATGAGAGAAACAGTAGATAAAGAAGGCCAGTTGGAAGTTATCGTAGTCTAGGTATGAGTAGATGGTGTCTTGGGCTAGGGTAGTAGGAATGGAGGGGTGAGAATTAGTTTGGGCTATATTGTGAGGGTAGAGGCAACAGGACTTAATTTGTTACGGGGGAGGGAGTGATGAAAAGACAGAAATGAAGGATAATGTCTAGGTTTTTGGCCTGAGCAACTGAATGGATGTAGTTCCATTTACCAAGATAGAGAATACCATAGGAGAAGCAGGTTTGGGTAAGAATAAAGAGTTCTTTGTTGGAGGTGATACATTAGATATGTCTGTTAATAGAAAAATGCTGTTTTGATGATAAAATGAAATAATGTATTTAGCAACTTGGTATAGCATCTGGAACATTCAGAATGCCGCATAGATGTCAGTTACTATTACAATCAAAACAATGCTAAATAACTTGGAGGAAAAGAGAAATACGGGCAAAGAGAAACTGGGAAATAGGGTCTGCTAGGTTAGGAAGAAGTGAGTTGATACAAAGTCTTGAATTTCAGGTAGAAAATTTTGAACTGAATCCATTTGGTAATAGTGTCCTTGCCCTTTAAGAAGGAGGAGGCACAAGGTATTTTAGAATGCCACAGAGGAGTTCTAGGTTTTGGTGTTGGCTCCTTGTCCTTTGCCAGCTGGGTGAACTCAGGCAAGCCACACCCCTTCTCTAAGCATTGAATTACTTGTCCTACAGGGTTGTTGGGAGGGGAACATGACATGATTTGGACTGCAATTGCCTTGGAAAGTAGCAAACACAAATGCTTGACGTTCTTAAGTGGTATTTTAGAGTAGAGTGATGTGAACTGGTATTAGGAGGAAGGTTGGGAGTGGGAATGTATTGGAAGAGGGGAAGAAGTATTTCTTTTAGTTGGCTGATAAGGGCCTGAACTGGGGCCCTGGCAATGAGAATGGACAAGGTATAGATCTGACAAAGTTTGAAAGAAGAATCAGTTGGCCTGGATGAGGGCATTGAGTGCAGTTTAACTTTAGGAGCTGGGAGAAGGACAGTGCCAACAAAGGGAATACAAAGGGAATACAAAGGGAATAGGGTAGTTGAAAAGGGAGAATTGGGATGGAGGGCAAGCCTTTTTATAAAACTTACTGGGCAGAAATGCTGGATGTAGGCAGTTAGAAATGAGGGCTGGAAGTTCTGCTTTACAGGTTGGGCTGGTTATGTGGATGTGAGAGTCGTCATCTCAGATAATGACTGATACCATGAGAACGTGAGCTATCCAAGGAAACAACATATAAGGCACTATTTATTTTGCTCATCCTGGTTGATTTGGTGCCAAAACAACAGGCGGAAGAGTGAAAAATTCTGTTAGTCAGCTGGTTGTCTGAACTGCTCAATGTTAGCCAAGCAGTTTGACAGATCTTTCCACTGTGTCGAGGTCTAAGTTGACTCCTCTGGCATTTTGACAGATAATTTCTGATAAATTCTGTGTGTGTATATTAAATGGAAAGAAATTGTCTTGGATTTAGCATTCCAGGGTACTAGTTTCTAGGCCCCAGTGTCACTCAGGACCTCCTGAGGCCCTTCCAGGGGTGATGCATGCTTAGGTTTGCTCCTGGAGAGGTCACTCAGATGTAATGAAGGGTCTGGCCAACCCCTAGGCTATTTGGTAGCCACTGGAGCCATTCCAGCATCTTCAGAGAGCCAGCCAAGGGGGTTCCAGACCTTTCTGTCAGCAGGGCCTAATTATAATATTTAACAAAGGGAGGGCAGTTTCTTATTCAACTCCAGCATAAACACAAGGATTTCTTCCAGACAGGGATGTCATGAAGATTTTCTGTTGATTTGATTTTGGAGGAACCATGGAGAGCATAGATGAGAATTTGAATGAGGTGTTTATTTATACCTGGGTTGTTTTGTCTTGGGTCACTTCCTCGTGATACGCTTTCCACTCTCCTTCTGTAGCCTTGACCACTCTTCAATATTTGTTTTTTTGATTCCCTGTGGCTTTACAGACCAAAATGGCACTCTGAATTAAGGTATTCAGCCAGGTGCGGTGGCTCACGTCTCTGATCTCAGCACTTTGGGAGGCCAAGGCAGGAAGATCACCTGAGGGTCAGGAGTTCAAGACCAGCCTGGCCAACATGGTGAAACCCTGTCTCTACTAAAAATAACAAAAATTAGCTGGGCGTGTTGGCAGGTACTTGTAATCCCAGCTACTCGGGAGGCTGAGGTAGGAGAATTGATTGAACCTGGGAGGCAGACATTGCAGTGGGCCAAGATTGTACCACTGCACCGCAGCCTGGGCAACAGAGCGAGACTCTGTCTCAAAAAAAAAAAAAAAAAAAGGTTTTCAGAGATGCTTCTGATAGTGAATTACCTAACTAGTTATCTTTTCTCTCTTACAATTCTACTTCTATCTCAATTCCAGGCAATTTTGTTCTCCTGAGGGAACCCCGACCCCCACCTGATACACTTTCCTCTTCTCACTTATGTCAGATTTTTAAAGTTCCCATAGTTTAAAAATCCCAGCTTGAGGTCATAGCATTATGGAATCTTCTGCTGGCCTTCCATGTGCAACTGTGTGAACTGGAAGGATTGTCTCACAGTGGAGGAAGAAAAAGGGCTTATGTCCCAGGGAGGATTACTGAACCATTTAATCTGTATATGAAAAGCTAAAGTTAATTCAGGGAGAAGAGAAAGGTGTTTCTGAAGTCAAACCATCTATCTCTTCAAATCTTTGCTACTCAAAGAGTGGAGTTCACCCAGGAACTTTTAGAAATGTAGAATCTCAGGTTCCACCCGACACCCACTGAATCTTAATGTTCATTTTTTTTTTTTTTTTTTTGAGACAGAGTCTCGCTCTGTCGCCCAGGCTGGAGTGCAGTGGCCGGATCTCAGCTCACTGCAAGCTCCGCCTCCCGGGTTCACGCCATTCTCCTGCCTCAGCCTCCCGAGTAGCTGGGACTACAGGTGCCCGCCACCTCGCCTGGCTAGGTTTTTTTTTTTTTTGTATTTTTAGTAGAGACGGGGTTTCATCGTGTCAGCCAGGATGGTCTCAATCTCCTGACCCCGTGATCCGCCCGTCTCAGTCTCCCAAAGTGCTGGGATTACAGGCTTGAGCCACTGCGCCCGGCCTTAATCTTCATTTTGATGAGATCTCCAGGTGATTCCTGAGCAGATTGGAGTTTGAGAAGCACTACTCCAAATTACATCAGCATAATTCAAACTGCTCATTTCCAAAGAGAAAACTTTTGGCAATCCCAGCTGCTTACAGTGGACCCCAGGTGTTGTTTTTTAAAAATATAATTAAAATGTCTTGCTGGGTGTGTGGCTCACACCTGTAATCCCAGCACTTTGGGAGGCTGAGGTGGGTGGATCACTTGGAGGTCAGGAGTTTGAGACCAGCCTGGCCAACATGGTGAAACCCCTTCTCTACTAAAAATACAAAAATTAGCCAGGCATGGTGGCGTGCGTCAGTTAGCCCCAGCTACTCGGGAGGGTGAGGCAGGAGATTTGCTTGAACCTGGGAGGTGGAGGTTGCAAGGAGCTGAGATCATCATGCTACTCTACTCCAGCCTGCGTGACAGAGACTCTGTCTCCAAAAAAACCCAACCAAACCAAACAAAAATATCTTTTTCAAATACATGTACACAGTTAAGTGGAAAACTCAGTTAGCAATGGTAGCAAATGAAATTGAGATTTTAAATCCTGTCACCACAATCCTCCCCCATTGTCTGTCTCACTCCTTATTCCCTTTTAATAACCATTTCCAGAAACTCTTAGTCTCCTTTCCCCATCCTTAGGCTGTGTCTTACATGTTACATGGCAGTTTTGTTTTTCATTTTTTTTTTGAGATGGAGTCTTGCTCTGTTGCCCAGGCTGGAGTGCAGTGGCACAATCTCTGCTCACTGCAACCTCCACCTCCCAGGTTCAAGCAATTCTGTTCCTCAGCTTCCCGAGTAGCTGGAATTACAAGTACGCCCCACCATGCCTGGGTAATTTTTTGTATTTTTTAGTAGAGATGGGGTTTCACCATGTTGACCAGGCTGGTCTCGAACTCCTGACCTCAAGAAATCCGCCTGCCTCGGCCTCCCGAAGGGCTGGGATTACAGGCATGAGCCACCACATCCAGCCTGTATGGTAGTTTTAAGAAGGGAACTAGAATAACTATGTAGAAATTCACTTTAATTAATTAATTAATTTAGAGACAGGATCCTGCTTTGTCACCCTGGCTGGAGTACAGTGGCAGGATCGTAGCTCACTGTAGCCTCTAACTCCTGGGCACAAGTGATTCTTCTGCCTCAGCCTTCTAAATAGCTGGGATTACAAGTGTGAGCCACCATGCCTAGGTAATTTTTATTTTTATTTTTTGTAGAGATGGGGCCTGGCTGTGTTTCCCAGGCTGGTCTCCAACTCTTGACCTCAAGTGATTCTCCCACCCCGGCCTCTCAAAGGGTTGGCATTACAAGCCTGAGCCACCACACCCAGCCCAGAGATTCATTTCGATTTCAGTTTGGCTCTAATGAATTTGTGAAAAGACCAGAAAGTTGGACTTACTTGCTGAAGTAGAGAATCCCAAAATGAATACCAGCAACACCAGTCTTTATTATTAGTAAGTTTTAATTGTTTCAAACTCTCTATTAATTTCAAAAACAGGGCACCCTACTTAATGACTCACTTGTCTTGTCCTTTGCTATTTATCTTTTGCGAAGTCAGATTCTGACAGTGAAGGAAGGACCATATAAAGAGTGTAGCTTCTTTTGCTTTTTTAGATCTGAAAAGGACTGGGTTTGGACAGAGAAGAAGACCCCCATGTGCTGGTCCTATTAAAATAATTTTGTTTTAAGTTGTAAGTGTATCTGTCTTACTAAAGCTTCCTTAATTTGTGAGGAGAAAATAAGCCCCAATTCTGCGATGCACTTTGGGGAAACTTTTCAGAACACCTATCTTTGAAGTGATAGTTACTATCAGTTCTTGCCTTTTAAAATACAGCTTTGTTGAGTTATAATTTAGGTACCATGATATTCTCTAGTTTTAAGTGTACAATTCAATGATTTTTAAGAAATTGACAAGTTGTGCAATCATCACCACAATCTACCTTTTAGAAGGTTTCCATCACCTCCAAAAGATCCTTGGGTCCATTTACAGTTAACCCTGTTCCTACCCCCAACCCCAGATGGCCACTAATCTTTCTGTCTCTATAAATTTGCCTTTTCTGGATAGTCATGTAAATAGAAGTATACAGTATGTGGCCTTTCATGACTGGATTCTTATGCTGAGTGTATTGTGTTTGAGATACATCCATGTTGTAGCATGTGTCAGCACTTCTTTATTTTTCGTTGCAAGTAATAATCTGTTATATGGCTAGAACACGTTTTGCTTATGTGTTAACTAGTCGATGGGCATTTAGATTATTTCTGCCTTTTGGCTATCATGAATAATGTTGCTGAGGCATCTGCATACAAGTCTTAGTATGGATATATTTCTGTTTCTCTTGGGTAGATACTTGGGAGTGGATTTGCTGGGTCATGTGGTAAATTTATGTTTAACTTTTTGACAAAATTGTTGTTTCTTTAAAAAACTGTGGGCCGGGCACGGTGGCTCACGCCTGTAATCTCAGTACTTTGGGAGGCCGAGGCAGGCAGATCACCTGAGGTCGGGAGTTTGAGACCAACCTGACCAACAGGGAGAAACCCTGTCTCTACTAAAAATACAAAATTAGCTGGGCGTGGTGGTGCGTGCCTGTAATCCCAGCTACTGGGGAGGCTGAGGCAGGAGAATCACTTAAACCCAGGAGGTGGAGGTTGCAGTGAGCCGAGATCATGCCATTGCACTCCAGCCTGGGCAACAAGAGAGAAACTCTGTCTCAAAAATAAATAAATAAATAAAACCCCTGTGGTAATGCTGGGCATGGTGGCTCATGCCTGTAATCTTAGTACTTTGGGAGGCTGAGGTGAGGTGGGAAGATCACTTGAGCCTAGGAGTTTGAGACCAGCATGAGTCACATAGTAAGACCCTGTCTCTACTGAAAAATAAAAATTAAAAATAAAATTAAAAAATTATCCAGGTGTAGTGGTACATGTCTGTGGTCCTGTCTACTCAGTAGGCTGAGGTTGGAGGATTGCTTGAACCCAGGAGGTTGAGGTTGTAATAAGCTGTGATCATGCCACTGCACTCCTGGGCAACAGAGTGAGACCCTGTCTCAAAACAACAAAAACAACAACAAAACTCTGGTAAAATATACATGATATAAAGTTTACCATCTGAACTATTTTTAAGTGTCTAGTTCATTGGTATTAAGACATTCACATGATTGTGCAGTCATCATCACCATCCATCCACAGAACACTTTTCAGCTTGCAAAACTGAAACTCTGTGTTCATTAAACAGTAACTCCCTCTTCCTTCCTCCAACCCCTCGGCAACCACCATTCCTATCTCTATGAATTTGGCTACCATAGACACCTTATCTAAGTGGAATCATACAGTATTTGTCATTTTGTGACTATTTTACTTAGCATAACATCCTCAAGTTTCATTCAAGTTGTGGCACGTGTCAGAGTTGCTTTTCTTTTTAAGGTTATGTAATAGCCCTTTGAATGTATATACTACGTTTTACTTATTTATTCATCTCTCAAGGGGTGCTGGGGTTGCTTGCACCTTTTTGCTATTGTGCTTAATAATGATGCTGGAACGTGGGTGTCCAAATATTTCTTTGACTTCCTACTTTCAATTCTTTTGGGTATATACCCAGAAGTGGAATTGCTGCCTCATATGGTAATTCCATTTCTAATATTTTGAGGAACTGTCATACGGTTTTCCATAGCAGCCGTACCATTTTACATTTTCAGCAGGAACATTCAAGGTTTTTCAGTTTCTCTACATCCTCTCCAACACTGTTTTCTGTTTTTTGTAGTAGCCATGCTAATGGGAGTGAGGTGGTATTTCATTGTAGTTTTAATTTGCATTTTCATATATATATATGAAATATTATATATATATATTAGATGTAGTTTTGCTTAGTCGCCCAGGCTGGAGTGCAGTGGTATGATCTCAGCTCACTGTAACGTCTGCCTCCCGGATTCAAGTGATTCTCTTGACTCAGCTTCCCGAGTAGCTGGGATTACAGGCATGCACTGCCACGCCCAGCCAAATTTTGTATTTTTAGTAGAGATGGGGTTTCGCCTTGTTGGCCAGACTGGTCTTGAACTCCTGACCTCAGGTGATCCACCCGCCTCAGCCTCTCAAAGTATTGGGATTACAGGCGTGAGCCACCGTGCCTGGCCCATTTTTGTAATTATTAATGATGTTGAACATCTTTTCATGTGTTTATTGACCATTTATATCTCTTCTTTCAAGTTTCAAGTTTCAAGATTCATTCACGTGCCACAACTTGAATGCAACTTGAGAGAGACACTTCTTTGGAGAAGTGTCTGCTCAAGTCCTTTGCCCATTTGAAAATTTTGTTGTTATTGTTGCGTTGTAGGCATTCTTTATATATTCTGAATATTAACCCCTTATCAAATACATGGTTTGCAAATATTTTCTCACATTCTCTGGGTTGCCTCTTCACTCTGTTGTGTATGTCTTTTGGTACACAGAAATTTAAAGTTTTTACTAATTCCAGTTTATCTGTTTTTCTTTTGTTCCCTGTGTTTTTGTTATTTGAAACAGGATCTTGCCCTGTTGCCCAGGCTGGAGTGCAGTGGCACAATCATGGCCTGTTGCTGCCTCGAACTCCTAGGCTTAAGGGATCTGCCCGCCTCAGTGTCCTGAGTGACTGTGACTACAGCATGCACCACTACATCCAGCTAATTTTTAAAATTCTTGTAGAGATGGAGTCTTGTTTGTTGCCCGGGCTGGTCTTGAACTCCTGACCTTCCCAAAGTGCTGGTATTATACACGTGAGCCACCACACCTGGCCGCCTGTGCTTTTGATGTTATATCCAAGACACCTTTGCCTAATCTAGTATCATGAAGTTTTTTTCTGTATTTTCTTTTAAGATATTCTTTTTTTTTTTTCTTTTGAGATGGGGATCTCGCCCTGTTGCCCAGGCTGGAATGCAGTGGTGCAATCTCACCTCACAGCAGCTTCTGAGTAGGCCCTTCTTTTTTTTTTTTTTTGAGATGGTTGCTCTGTCGCCCAGGCTGGAGTGTAGTGGCGCAATCTCAGCTCACTGCAACCTCTGCCTCCCGGGTTCAAGCAATTCTCCTGCCTCAGCCTCCCAAGTAGCTGGGATTACAGACGTGCAGCAGCATGCCTGGCTAATTTTTGTATTTTTAGTAGAGACAGGATTTCACCATGTTGGCCAGGCTGGTCTCCAACTCCTGACCTCGTGATCCAACTGCCTCGGCCCCCCAAAATGCTGGGACTACAGGAGTGAACTACTGCGCCTGGTCAAGATTCATAGTTTTATGTTTTATGTTGAAGTCTTTCATCTATTTTGAGTTCATTTGTGTGTGTGTTACTAGCTAAGGCTCCAACTTCATTCTTTTGCACGCAGATATCTAGTTTTTCCAGCCCCATTTGTTGAAAAGACTGTCCTTTCTCTATTGAATGGTCTTGGCACACTTGTCAAAATCATTTGACCATTATCTGTGAGGGTTTATTTCTGGGCTATCTATTGTGTTCCATTAGTGTATAAGAAGCTAGCAAACTGTTTTCCAAAGTGACTGTACCTTGTTACATCCCACAAACACTGTATGAGGATTCCAATTTTTCACATCCCTGATAATTTGTTAGTCTGCTCCATTTGAAAAAATAATTTATTTTGTGTTTAATTGACACCTAATAATTATACATATTGATGGGGGCATAGTGTGGTGTTTTGAAACATGTATATATTGTGTAATGGCCAAATCAGTGTAATTAGCATGTTCATCATCTCAATCACTTGTCATTTCTTTGTGATGAGAACATTCAAAATCCTCTCTTGTAGCTATTTTGTAATATGCAATATCTTATTGTTAACTAGTCACTCTGCTGTGCGATAGAACACCAGAATTTACTCCTCCTATCTATATTTGGTTAGAGATATCTTATTGGCTGTGAAGTTACGGTTTTGATCTTTGACATTTAAACATTATGCCTTTGTTCAACATGGAGCAGAGAGGTAGTGAATAAGAGCGAGGCCTTCCTCACTCACAACCACAGTGCCAGTTACCTGCCCGGACACACTTTGTGCTCCTGCAGGGTAGAATGAGTAACCCCAGGCAAGTCTCTTATCACCTAGAGCCTCAACTTTCTCTTTTAATAATGGCAATAATTCATACTTTCCTTATGTCAGGTGAGATAAGAATACATGTAGATTTTTAATTTTGGGAGCTAAATAAATGTTGGATTCACAGTTATACTGAATAAATTTTCCATCAGCGTGTTCTTGCTGTGGGACATCTTTGACACTAATTTAAGTTTTCCAACAAATATGACTTTCCAATATTTTAAGCATGACAGAATCCTACTAGACAGCTGGCTGTCTTTCTCCTGTTCCTCTGGATGTCAGTCAAATATCCTCACACCTATCTCACTCATTAACACAGAGTGAAGTGTGAGCTCCCCACCCCTTGTCTGTCTGTGATCTGGGTTGTGACCACTTGTTTATCCTGTTTATCTTCTTTCTCATCATCCATCTGGTTTCTGGCTACTATGACAAAATCGGTTGCATGCTTTTGACCTCTAACCCTGGATCCTGTTGGGATGAAAACATTATCCCAGTCCTGTTGAAAGTAGTGCAGTGGCCTTTTCTTCCTTCTTGGTTCTGCAGTGTCTACAGAGACTTGCTCTTGGGGGAGATGAAGTCATCTGGTTAGCTTTCCCCTCCCTGTGCCCAGGTTGCTAGCTGCTACAGTAATTGGCTTGGCAGTGCACTCCCCAAAAGGTTGTCCTTCAGCTGATACTTCGTTAAAGCTGCAAGGCCAACTCCCTTGGGAGTTCCCTTAGACAGCAGCTGTCATGCCTAATTAAGGAGAGACATGGGAAAGGTGTTTTGAAAGGAGACCTCTTATCTCAAAGAACAGTGGCCAGGCCTGAACATTCAATGGGGAGACGAAGGCCAAAGTGGAAGGCATGGTAGCAGTAGCTTAGAAAACTTGGCAGAAAATGCTTTGCTGGCAGTCAAGGATAAGAGCATTGACTGTTTTTTAAAGGACATAGTACGTCCTTTTTAGCAAATCAACGAGTCCCATATGTATTAAAAATTTTGTACACCTAGGTTGTTAGGTGTCCCATGGAGCATGCACACGTGCGAGAACCAGTTTTCATATCCTACAAAAAATACTGAAACAGGTAAGGAAAACGCAAGGGATTCTTGGATATATCAATAGGGTATAACTTTAATGAGTTAGGACCACTTAGGGATGCTGAGACTATTCTATGCTTCAACTGTTAGGGTCCATAGTGAAGACCTGGGGCTTGGGGGTAGAGTTCCTTTATAGTCCAGTGCACTAATATCCAATAGAAATATGGGGGCCACATATATTATTTAACATTTTCTAGTAGTCCTGTGTATTAGTTTCTTAGGCCTGTCATAACAACCACAAAATATGTGGCTTAAAACAACAAATAGAGTTTTTTTTTTTTTTTATTCACTGTTTTGGAGGCTAGAAGTCTGAGATCAAGATGTCATCTGGGCCACACTCCTTTTGAAGGCTGTAGGGAAGAATCCTTCCTTGCCTCTTCCTAGCATGTGGTGGTGCTTGGCAGTCCTTGGCATTCTTTGGCTTATAGTGAGACCCTGGTCTCTCTTATAGTGAGATCCAGCCTCTGCTTCTGTTTTCACTTAGCCTTCTTTGCTGTTGGTCTGTGTCTGTCTCCAAATCTCCTTCTTTCTCTTAGGAAAACACCAGTCATTGGTTTTAGGGGTCAGGATAATTTCATCTGCATATCCTTAACTGATCACATCTGCAATGAACCTATTTCCAAATATGATCCCATTCTGAGGTTCCAGGGGAACATGAACTTTATTTACTATTATGATTATTTTTTGAGACAGTCTCGCTCTGTCACCTAGGCTGGAGTGCAGTGGTGCCATCTCAGCTTACTGCAACTTTGGCCTCCTGGGTTCAAGTAATTATCCTGCCTCAGCTTCCTGAATTGCTGGGATTACAAGTGCGTGCCACCATGCCTGGCTAATTTTTGTGTTTTTAATAGAGACAGGGTTTTACCATGTTGGCCAGGCTGGTCTCGAACTCCTGACCTCATGTGATCCTCAGCCTCGGCATCCCAAAGTGCTGGGATTACAGGCATGAGCCACTGCACCTGGCTGGGACAAGAACTTTAGGGGACACACTGTTCAACCCACTGCACCAGATTTAAAAAAAAAAATCAGAAAAGCCAAAAATTAAATTTCATTAATTCTATTGTTTACTTTAACTGAATATTTCAAAATATTATTACAATACGTAATCAATATAAAATAGTTCTTAATGTGATATTTTAACATTCTTTTTTTAATACTAAGTCTTTGAAATTCAGGGTATATTTTCAAACATGCATAACACATCTCAATTTTTATTGCCAATTTTTAAAGACTCCGTATTCACTTGTGGCTGGCTGCCACATCTTGGACAGCACAGTTGGAGTGCTGCAGGGCTGACAAAACTTTTATACTTCTCAGTGTTTCGCCCCATGTTGTCTCCCTCTCTTCATTCTTCTTGGTTTTCAGGGAATTTTAATTTGTTTCGAAAGTCTCAGTCATTATGAACAAAAGAAATAAAAATCTACTTTGTACTGGGATCGCAAGACTCAGTGGAGGAGGTAAAAAAAAGCCAATTTTGAAAGAAAAGATCTTTATTCAGTTACATTTTTAAGCATCAGTGTTTATTGTGGGGTAGAATTCATTAAGCACTCTATCACAAGTGGTTTCAACACGTGCGGTTAATATTTAGGATGTAACTTTTTTTTTTTTTTAATTGAGTAGGGGGAATATAAGACCTTATTATTACAAATCTCCCTGCCATGAGATTTGTGACTCACCCATTTATGAGCCCCCAGTGAACACAGCCATTATTCTCTGTCATGTTAAGACAAGAAGGGGCATAAATAAACTTTTTTTCTGGGCTGACCGAACTTTGTCTGTTGCAACAATGAAGTTAAGATCTACATCTCTAAAACTCTGTATTGTCTTCTCCAAGAATTTAAAACTTGTTACTTGTTAGCATGAATCTCAGGGCAAGGCAGAGTTTTATAAGCAAGCTCATAGGAAGAAAAGTTTTAGATCCTTGAATTCTTTATTTATTTTTTAATTTTTTAAAAAACTCTGAGACAGGGTCTCACTCTGTCACCCAGGCTGGAGTGCAGTGGCGCGATCTTGGTTCACTGCAACCTCTGCCTCCCGGGTTCAAGCGATTCTCCTGCCTCAGCCTCTCAAGTAGCTGGGATTACAGGCATTCACCACCATGCCTGGCTAATTTTTGTATTTTTAATAGAGACGGGGGTCTTGCCATGTTGGCCAGACTGGTCTCGAACTCCTGACCTCAGGTGATCTGCCTGCCTTAGCCTCCCAAAGTTCTAGGATTACCTGTGCCTGTCCTGTCTGGCTTAATTTCATTTCTTTTCTTTTTCTTTTTTTTTTTTTTTTTTTTGAGGCAGGGTCTTACTCTGTCACCTACACTGGAGTGCAGTGGCATGATCTTGGCTCACTGCAACCTCTGCCTCCCGGGTTCAAGTGATTCTGCTGCCTCAGCCATCTGAGTAGCTGGGATTACAGGTGTGCACCACCATGCCAAGTAATTTTTGTATTTTTAGTGGAGATGGGATTTCACCATGTTGGCCAGGCTGGTCTCGAACTCCTGACCTCAGGTGATCCGCCTGCCTCAGCCTCCCAAAGTGCTGGGATTACAGGTGTGAGCCACTGTGCTCGACCCTGTCTGGTTTAATTTCAACATGTCTTTTACCCACTGTGCTGTAGCCACATTGGCCTTTGCTTTCTGTTGAGCAAGCCAGGCACTCTCTTGGCTTTGCACTAGCTGTGTTTCCCTTATACCAGATACCTAATAACCAACTCCCTCCTTTTTTCAAGTCTTTGCTCTAAGGTCATCTCAAAAAGTCCTAGTTAAAATTATACCTTTTATCCCACCCTCTGCTAAGTTCCCTGTACTCGTCCTTTTATCTTTCTTTCCATAGCACCATCACATTCTCCAGTATATGCTATAATTTACTTATGTGTTAATCTTGTTTTCCCCATCCCCGGCCACCCCTAATGTAATCTCCAGGAGAGCAGAATCTTTGTTTCATAGTCAATAGTACCTGGCGTGTAGTAGGCCTCAATAAATATTGTTGAAAGAATGAGTCAGTGTGCATGACTCCTGGGCTCGAAATGCAGTTCTCCAAACTCAAGGTGTTTTTGGTTATTACTGTTTTTTGCTTCTAGGTTTGGCCTGCCATCCTTAATTGCTTTGTGGGGGCTGTTTAGTCATTTTTTTTTTTTTTCTCAAACTGAAGGTCCTTTGGGAAAGGGCTGTGGATCAGACCAGGCTATTCAGAAAAGCTGGAGGCTTAGGGAGTTCCTGGAAGTAGTTATGCAGCAACTAAGAGAGGTTGGTCCGCAATAAGGGTGGTTTCCTCTGACCCTACGAAATCTTAGTGATACTTTTGTAGGGGAAGAAAGCTGTTTTCCCTTTACCATTTTAGGCGCATCGGTTGGGGCCCTGTCAGTCAGACTAATAAAATACATTAACAAGAGAAAAACAAAAGCAAATTTATTGACATATTCATTGTGCATGAACATGGGAGCACCCAGTGAAGAGTACCTCAAAGAAGTAGTTAGAACTTGGGCTTATGGGCTATCTCAGCAGACTAGTAAATTTTTAGAGAAGTGAGAAGACAAAGGAAAAGGACCTTGAGCTGCTAGGGACAGCAGATTGTGGGAAGGCAAGTATGTGCAGAAACCAATGGTAGATTAGGGCTGGTTTTAGCAAAGTTTGTTATGTAGATTCCCCTGGTACCTTTGGGCTGATAAAGGTCTAGAGTTGTCTCCATGATCAACTTCTGTCCTTCTTGGTAGAGAGGGAAGAAGGGATACCTTTAAGAATTTATGTCCTGCTTTTGGGGATATACGGGAGGGCAGAGAACTTTTCTTTTTCTTTTTTTTTTTTTGAGACAGAGTCTCACTCTCGCTCAGGCTGGAGTACAGTAATCTCAGCTCACTGTAACCTCTGCTGCCCGGGTTCAAGTGATTCTCCTGCTTCGGCCTCCCGAGTAGTTAGGATTACAGGCGCCTGCTACCATGCCCTGCTAATTTTTGTATTTTTAGTAGAGACGGGGTTTTAGCATTCAAGACTGGCCAGGCTGGTCTTGAACTCCTGACCTCATGATCCACCCGCCTCGGCCTCTCAAAGTGCTGGGATTACAGGTGTGAGCCACTGCGCCCGGCCAAGCTTTTCTTGTATCTGCATTTTAATAACCCTTATACCAAAGCTGTGTATTTTGGCTTGCCATATTCTGCTATTCACTGTCTTCATTGTAAATTCTCATGACAATTTCCCTCAAGAACATGGCCTCTGAGACCTTTGCAGCCTCTGAAGAGGTGGATGGCTCATTGCAGAGAATTTCAAGGCCAGGTTCAGCCTGGCAACAGAGAACTCTGGGGGTAAAAGTTGGGCCTGCCTGATGCCTAGACAAAAGAGGGTCACTTGAGCTACTCACTGGGGGATGTAGCTATGGGGATGCTGATGTAGGTGCTTCTCCTGGCCCTGCTTTCTCCATCCTCATTAATACAAAATGGGAAAAGCAATCAGGTTAGGTGTTCCAGATTCACATGGCCCACTGAAGAAGACTCATTCAAAAGCAGAGTTTTCTTCTACCGTGACCCTTCTTACCTTGCCAATGGTTTATTCTCTTTTCTTTTTTTTTGAGACAGACTTCTCGCTCTGTCACCCAGGCTGGGGTGCAGTGGCCGGATCTCAGCTCACTACAAGCTCTGCCTCCCGGGTTTAGGCCATTCTCCTGCCTCAGCCTCCCGAGTAGCTGGGATTACAGGCGCCCGCCACCTCGCCCGGCTAGTTTTTTGTATTTTTTAGTAGAGACGGGGTTTCACCGTGTTAGCCAGGATGGTCTCGATCTCCTGACCTTGTGATCCGCCCGTCTCGGCCTCCCAAAGTGCTGGGATTACAGGCTTGAGCCACCGCGCCTGGCCGACTATTCTCTTTTCTTATACTGTTATACACAGCTCGGAAATGATCTCTATCTTGGAGAATTTTATGTATGAGGTCAAAGCAGCAGCCTCTAACATTTTCTTCAAATTACACTTATGCTGCTGGGCATGGTGGCACACGCCTGTAATACCGGCACTTTGGGAGGCTGAGGTGGGTGGATCACCTGAGGTCACGAGTTCGAGACCAGCCTTGGCAACATGGTGAAACCCTGTCTCCACTAAAAACACAAAACTTAGCTGGGCGTGGTGGTGCATGCCAGTAATCCCAGCTACTCAGGAGGCTGAGGCACAAGAATCACTCGAACCTGAGAGGTGGAGGTTGCAGTGAGGCAAGAATGCACCACTGCACTCCAGCTTGGGCAACACAGAGAGGCTCTGTCTCAAAAAAAAAAAAAAAAAAAAAACCCAAAAAGTTTGGATAACTGTATTATAAAAGTAAAAAGAAGTCAATATTAATAATATCTTTTCTTTAACCCATATATCCAAAATAATACATTTAAACATATAATTTCAATATATAATGTAAAAATTGTTAATGGTATATTTAATATTTTGCACTAACCTTCTAAATCTGTATATTTTACAACTACAGTGCACTTTGATTTGAACTAGCTAGATTTCCAGTGCTCAGTAGCCACATGTGCCCAGACGCTTCCATACTGGATAGTATATGCAGATGGCTCTACCCTAGAGTGACTTCCTCTGTGTTACATGTTATTCTAACAGTGTACTTTCTGGTTTCCCAGCCATAGCTGACTTGAAGCAGTAAATAAATGGTGAGAGTGATGGAGTGCTGAGAATAGTAGAGAAGGGGCAGAATAATTATTTTTATAAGTGGCTGGGGTCATTCATTGCGAGCATGCTAGCCTTTCATACCTTGAGACCTGCCGAAGCACACAGTGTGGTACCAGGTAGAATAACTGATAATTTTTCCTGCTTGCCTTCCATTTCATGGGTCAAATCACTTACAGAAGGCCACGTCGTGTTCACTCTTGTCTACAAACATAGAGAGGTGTGAAGAGTATGTGGACAAAGTTAAGGAAGCTTTCTATCAAGTGTTGCTAAAATGATGGTGTTCTAGTACAGGAAACCTGGAAATATATGTATAAGTAGAAACCCAGGACTACATGATGAAGCCCTCTTCAGTTCTAAAGCTGGGAGCTCACAGAAGTCTTGGAGGAGCCTGCAAGTGTGTCGTCAGCTGGGTGTGCCCCCGTCTCATCTTCCTAAGATTGCTAACTTCTTCGGTCCTGTGGGTTTCCCTTCTGGTCCATGGGGCAGAGATGCAGCTGGTGCCTTAGAGCCTGCAAGGCTCAACCTTAATCTAGACCTTAGCTGTGTTTGTGGGACATCAGGAGTCTGGCTTGTGGATTTGGACATCTTTGAGATGGACTTTCTTGGAACTGACCACTTCACGGACACCCATTGGGGGTAATGGGAGCAAACTGTGTGGGTCAGCTGCATGAGCTGTAGCATGCAGATTCCAGCCAGCAGAAAACAAAAGAAAACAAAAAGCAAAGCACCCAAATCAAATACCACCTTTGGCTTTTCTTTCTTTTTTTTTTAAACTGGAATAAGTGTTTATTTTCTATTAATAAAAATGAATTGTGACAAAAGTGGACTCCCCTCCCCCTCACCCCCACCCCTCTGGGATAAAAATTTTCCAGCATTGCCAGGAGCTTTCAGGTACACATTAAATAAAAGAATAAAATGAAGTTAAGCAGCTGGAGTATAGGATAGTATTTGATTTTCAAGATCACCTGAAGCTGCACTATCGTACCAAAGCTGACCAAGTATAATAAAAAGAAAAAAAAAACAACCCATGCACAAAGATAGACACCTGCTTGATCTGCAGCTTTTCTATTTTTCTCTTGTCTATATGGAAGACGACAAAGTCAGGGGTGAGGGGGTAGCTGTCATATAACTAGTGTACATTGTTCTCATGTAAAACCATCAGTCCACGGCTGCCTGTTACATAATTTTATCTGTTTCTTTATTCCTTTTTTAGGCCGAGGAGTCTTGCAAATGTAATGGCTGGAAAAACCCTAACCCGTCACCCACTCCCCCTAGAGCCGATCTGCAGCAAATAATTGTCAGTCTGACGGAATCCTGTCGGAGTTGTAGCCATGCCCTAGGTGAGTTCCTAAATCTTCAAGGAAAGTATAACGAGTTCATTGTAGCCTGAGACTCTTAACTTACTGAATTCTGTGGGCTCACCAAATTTGAATGCTATGTACCTCTGTATGAGACCAACAACAAGAGCCTCTCTAGTCTCATGAGTTTGCTGGGAAGGGCTTCTTGTGAGAGACAAATGCTGCACTGTGTGCAGTGACTTTGTCCCTTCTTCCTTTCAAGAGCTGAGTTGGACTGGGGGATTGCCAAGTAAGATGAAACATGACAATCGAGCTAGTTAGCATGAATAATGTGTAACATGTCCTGATTCATTTTGGGGGTTGGGGCCTGAGGGTCTTTGACCTCAGGGTTGAAACCTCAACCAATGGGTTTAATGATAATAATTACCCTGTTTGTTATTTCTGTTGCCCTGAACTTTCTGGGGTGCTTCATTTTATCTTCATGTTCCTTAGTTTTGTGTATCTCATAGCTCTTTCTTCACTGGGTTGCTCTTTACTGTGTTTAGTGAATGTTTACTGGTGGTTTCCCTTTCAACTTTCTTATCTGACCCTGCAAAATAATCATTGTCAGTGATGGCACAGTAGGCCCTGCTGCAGTTACTCAAAAGGACTGTGCTAGTATGTTGTTCTGTGTCCTGATACTAGTTTTATGATTAAAATATTTTTAAAAAATCATATGTTGTTTGAGTAGATAAAAGTTGAGGAATTAGTTTTTCCTAGATACTAAAATTTCAGTCCATGAAGAATCTTAGAATATTATTATTTTTTTTGAGACGGAGTCTCGCTCTGTCGCCCAGGCTGGAGTGCAGTGGCGCGATCTCGGCTCACTGCAAGCTCCGCCTCCTGGGTTCACGCCATTCTCATGCCTCAGCCTCCCGAGTAGCTGGGACTACAGGCGCCCGCCACCACCCCGGCTAATTTTTTGTATTTTGAGTAGAGATGGCATTTCACCGAGTTAGCCAGGATGGTCTGGATCTCCTGACCTTGTGATCTGCCCGCCTCGGCCTCCCAAAGTGCTGGGATTACAGGCGTGAGCCACTGCGCCCGGCCGAATCTTAGAATATTCTTACTTTTCTGCCTTCAGTTATACAGTCTCCCCCAAAATGTCAACAAGGCCATTTTGCTGTCCATGACAGCAAGGACATAACACTGGGCAGAACATTCTTGCTAAGGTACTTGCTCTTTCCACCTGACCATTATAAGTGGGTGACTTCTTATGCCATCATTTCTCTAGAGCTTCCTGCTTACAAGAAATGGTGTTGCCTCCAAGGTTAGCATGGTGTTAGGTCGTCCTAAATTTTATTTTGTACTCAGAGAGTATTTCAATATTTACAGAGCATAAAAGTAGATAATGTGATCTTCCCAAGAAGTCATCACATTGGAATAACCTTCAGAAAATAGAAATAGTCTTGATCTCACAAAAGAAACACACTAATAATTTCATCATTTTGTCAACTTAACTGGTATCTCAAATAATGTAAGCTCTGAGTCTTGAAGTACCCAACACAGAGCAAACATTTCAAAAGTTTGAGAACTATCCTTGATTATAATTTACCTTTTTTTTTTTTTTAAACAAAACAAAACAACCACTAACTATGACTGGAGTGAATGGAGTTTAGGATTGCCTTAGGAAATATGACTTAATAAAAGGCTGGACTCAAGAACTCCTTAAGCCTTAGGCTTGAAGTGTATTTGTTATTGATTGGGAAATCCTATTATCCTACATCAATTAACATTTAAAACAGGATCTTCTTTCTTCCTTAGCTGAGCAGATTGTCTCCATTCTAAGCACGTAAACACACATGAATGCCTGAAGGCAGAAACAGTGCTTCACCAAAAAAAGCCAACTTTGTTTCCTTTTTTATTTCTTAACAAGCTTTGAAAACAAATGCCCTCATTCTGCAATACATAATCAAGAATGAAGACTGAAAAAAAATCACATATCCTTTGACCTGCCAAATCCATGCCAGAAATTTAATCTATGTGTAAATTAAGGCATGCCCTCAAATTAAACTAAAAGGATAGTGACATGTTTTATGGCCTTACTTATGATAATGAAAAGCATGAAACAACCTAAATATTCCAATGTAGGAGATGATTGTGAAGAAATCAGGTAATAAAGCAGCTTGATAGAAGGTTTTATAATTTAGGACTAAATTATTGGATCTATCAGCCTGAGTTCAAATTCTGGCTTTGAACTCAGTAAAGTTATATATAGTTCCGGCTCTATAAACGGTAGCTGTGAGTAGCAGCACATTGCTTAATCTGCCTGGACTTCAGTTTTTCAGTTCTGAAATGGGTTAATACATAGTAGTATTTACCTTGTAGGATCATTGTGAGGATTATATAAGACAAGAAAAAATCTTAGAATAGTAAATACATGATTATTAGCTGATGTTTTTAGTAGTAGTGGTAGTATAACACTATCAGGGTTCTTTCACTTCATACAACAGATATATACTCTGTCTAGTTTAAATAAGAAAACAATGCATATAAGAAGGATACTGGTAGCTTCTAGAAGCTGAACACAATGGGAAAACAGGTTTTGATCTCATTTGGGGATCTCAGCCGCAGAAGTTCACAGACCTTCTGTTCAGTCTGCTGCCACTGAACGACTTAGGATTCAGCTCCAACTGCCTCTGTCCCTGTGAGTATTGGTTCAGGATTTAAATACCCTGTGGAGGAGATTGTGCCTGTCATGTGCCTAACCCCGAATTTCACCCCAAGGGAACTAAGAAGTTGGTCCTTTCCCAAATACAGGATGCTGACTGAGGAACAGCATTGATGTTTCATGAGTATAATCCCATTTTATTAGTTAAGAAAATGTAATACTATAAGGCTGGGTGTGGTGGTTCACTCTTGTAATCCCAGCACTTTGGGAGGCTGAGACGGGCAGATCATGAGGTCAGGAGATCAAGACTATCCTGGCTAACACGGTGAAACCCCGTCTCTACTAAAAGTGCAAAAAATTAGTCGGGTGTGGTGGCGGGCGCCTGTAATCCCAGCTACTGGGGAGGCTGAGGCAGGAGAATGGCGTGAACCAGGAGGCGAAGCTTGCAGTGAGCCGAGATCCCGCCCCTGCACTCCAGCCTGGGTGACAGAGCAAGACTCCGTCTCAAGGAAAAAAAAAAATTAGGTGTACATGGTGGCAGGTGCCTGTAGTCCCAGCTACTTGGGAGGCTGAGGCAGGAGAATTGCTTGAACCCAGGAGGTGGAGGTTGCGGCGAGCCGAGATCGCGCCACTGCACTCCAGCCTGGGTGACATTGAGAGACTCCGTCTCAAAAAAAGAAAATACAATGCTGTAAAACTTTTTTCTATTTTACTCAACACAGAACACTTCTGTGACCAGCTGTGTGTGTGTGTGTTTTTTTTTTTTTCCTTCACTCGCCAGGCAATTCTCCCACTCTGAACACTAGTTGGATGTCCCATAATTCATTTCAGTTCTGTCATGACCTACCTGGAGATAGCATCACATCCCACAGGATCAGGGCTCAGTCCCACAATACTATTCCTACTTCAGATGTCAATTGCAAGTCCCAGGTTGTGACCTTTGCTTCTGACCGACTGGCTATAAATCAGGGTTCCCACCATATCCCTTCCTTGGTTTCAATAATTTGCTAGGATGGCTTGCAGAACTCAAGGAAACACTTCAGTTTAGTGGTTTAGTATAAAGGATACACAGACAGCCAGATGAAGGGATGCACATGGCAAGGTTTGGGGAAAGGGAGTGAAGCTTCCTTTCCCTCTCCAGGTGCACGACCCCCCAGGCACCTCCACATGTTCAGCAACCTGGAAGCTTGAGCCTGTCGTCTCAGCTACTTGGGAGACCGAGGCATGAGAATCGATTAAACCTGGGAGCAGAGGCTGCAGTGAGCTGAGATCGTACCACTGCAGCCTGGGCGACAGAGTGAGACTCCATCTCAAAAAAAAAAAAAAAATTTTTTTTTCTTAGGGCTTTATCTCTACACTTTCCCTCCCCTACCTTTCTTGTAGGTTGATGGGTGGAGCTGAAGGTTCCAATCCTTTAATCCTCTAATAACCTGGTCTGTCTGGTGAGCAGCTTCATCCTGGGTTATCTGTGCACTACACCTTAAGTCACCTCATTAACATAAACTCAGGTATGATCAAAAGGGGCTCTTGATGAACAATAAAAGACACTCCTCCTGCTCAGGAAATCCCAAGGGTTTTAAGAGCTCGTGACAGGAACTGGGACAAAGACCAAATAGATTTCATACTATACCACAAACATAAATTTTAATATATATGATCAGGAAAAGGTCTGGAAGGATGTATGTTGAGTTGCTGACTGATTTTCTCAGAGTACTGGGGGTACAGGTATTTAAAAAATATTTTCCCCTACTCCTTCCTTTTTTCCTTGTTTCTTCTCTATTCTTTAGTCTGCTCTCTTAAAACTGAAATTACTGCACATTTTCAAGTGGTCTTGGAATTATTGTTGGAATGCCAATGTTTATTTATTGGTCTTAGAATAACGGCTCTAGAAAACCTTTTTCCGAGATTACTCTTCCTTCCTCCCTCCTTTCTGTGCTTTTTAAAAAACTTTGTTTTCTTAATGGAAAGTTTTAAACACCCTTAAAGGCAGAAGGGATAGTTTAATGAACTGCCTTGGACTCAGCAGCCAGCTCTAATGATTATCTACATTTGCCAATTTTGTTTTATCTAACCCCCTGCTTTTATTTGCCAGAGTATTTTAGCAAGTTTCCTACATTTTTTCTTATCTTAATCATGCAGGTATCTTCTTAATTGTTACTGACAAAGTACAAGTTGAGGTTTAGGGAATTCTGTTAGGAATTATGTAAGCCTGAATTCTCGAATACATTTCAGTTGCTATACATTGTTGTTCTGTTTTCACATACAGTAGTCACCATTCTGAGCATGGTTGATTTACTCACCAGTAATTGTACACACGTGTCAATACGAAGTGTTCTTGAATTTGTCAAAACAGAACAATACTGGCTTATTGATTGAGATGGTATCAATTCTATTGATTAAATGTTGGGTTTCTTTTGCCTCAGCCATATATGTTTTTTGGAGCTCTGGTTTTAGGTAATCTCCTGACAATTTCTTTCATCCCAGACATCTTTGGTCTGACATAATTTAATACTATTCTGTGTTTCATGGACATAAAACACAGGAGCGAGATAGTCTGATCTAGTAGAAAGAACATTCATTTGGGAACTAGGAAGTAAGAACTCTAGCCTGTCTGGGTATGGTGGTTTGAGCCTGTGATGGCAGCTACTCAGGACGCTGAGATGGGAGGATCCTTTGAGCCCGGGAGTTTGAGGCTACAGTGAGCTGTGATGGGGCCACTGTATTTTAGCCTTGGAGACAGCAAAACCCCACCTCTAACAAAACAAAACCAAACCAAGAAAATAATTCTAACTTGGCCCTGCAATTTACCAAGTTCCTTAACCTTTTTGCTGTTTAGTATCTCCATCCACAGAATGAAATAGTTGGTCTAGACCTGTGCTGTACAATACGGTAGCCACTGGCCACATGAAATGTGTTTACTTTGAATTGAGATATGCTGTAAGTGTAAAATACACACAGTTTTTGAAGACATCATAAGCAAAAACAATGCAGAATGTCCCAGTAATTATATTTTATATTGATTATATGTTGAAATGATAATATTTTGAATATGTTCGGGTAATATTAAAATTATTTCTACTGGAAAATTTGAAATTACGTATATAGCTCACATTATATTTCTATTGAATTGTGCTGGTTTAGAATATTCTAGTTCATTCTCTGAAATTGTATTTGGGATTGGCACAATAATATTCAGTTTACAAAAATTTTACAAAGGGCTCTAACAGAGTGCTTTAGTTGGTCCCAGCATTTCTCCTTATTTTAGTATGAATAAAGATTTTTCTTATTTTGGGACTGCTATTTAAAAAGCAGCTTGGGTCTTGCGTGGTGGCTCACGCCTGTAATCCTACCATTTTGGGAGGCTGAGGCAGGTGGATTGTTTGAGCCCAGGAATTTGAGACCAGGTTGGGCAACATGGCGAAACTCCATCTCTACAAAAAATACAAAAATTAGCCAGGCATGGTGGCAAGTGCCTGTAGTCCCCGCTACTCGGGAGACTAAAGTGGGAGGGAGGATGGCCTGAACCTGTGAGACAGAGGTTGTAATGAACCGAGATTGCACCACTTGTTCTCCAACCTGGGTGACAGAGTGAGGCCCTGTCTCAAAGTAAATAAATAATAAATAAATAAATAAAAAAGAAAATAAAAAAGCAGCCTGTTTTTATGAGCAGGAAAGTAGGAAGCAAATCCTTGCGATCAAAACATGGTTGGAATTTCTGTTGTTATTTTGGAGTCCATTGTTCTGAACTGTTTCAGAACAGACTGATTATTAAATTTGTCTAGTAATAGTACTTTAGTTTATGTAGAAGTTTTTTGATTATTTTTCAGCGTCATCACCTTTTTCTTTCTCTTCTGCCTGGGCTGGTGTGCAGTGGCGCGATCTCAGCTTACTGCAACCTCCCCATCTTGGGCTCAAGCTATCCTTTCACTTCAGCCCCTCGAGTAGCTAGGACCACAGACATGTGGCAACATGCCCAGCTAATTTTTTTTTTTTTTGTATCTTTGGTAGAGACGGATTTTGTTATATTGCCTGGGCTGGTCTCAAACTCCTGAGGTCAAGCGATCTGCCCACCTCGGCCTCCCAAAGTGCTGGGATTACAACTACCTCACCCTTCATCTTCTTTCTCTGATACGTGTGTGTGTGTGTGTGTGTGTGTATATATATATATTCACACTGACTGTTCAGCAGTGGAAACTGTTTTTTGTCACTATAGATTCCTTGCTTTCCTGCTTGTTTACAGTAGGAAATTTCTTTTCTGTTAACTTTTAAAATTTCGAGTTAGGCAGACCCCTCACCCTACAACCAGAATTGATTCAGAGACTCCCAGAGCTTTTTTTTTTTGAGAGGGAGTCTCGCTCTGTTGCCCAGGATGGAGTGCAGTGGCACGATCTCCGTGATCTCAGCTCACTGCAACTTCCACCTCCCAGGTTCAAGCAATTCTCCTGCCTCAGCTTCCCAAGTAGCTGGGATTACAGGCTTGCACCACCATACCCAGCTCATTTTTGTAATTATTATTATTATTATTATTTTAGTAGAGATGGGATTTTGCCATGTTAGCCATGCTGGTCTCGAACTCTTGACCTCAGGTGATCCACCCACCTCGGCCTCCCAAAGTGTTGGGATTACAGGTGTCAGCCACCACACCTGGCCTTTTTTTTTTTTTTTTTTTTTTTTTTTTTTTTTTCAACAGAGTCTGGCTCTGTCACCCAGGCTGGAGTGCATTGGTGCAATCTCAGCTCACTGCAACGTCCGCCTGCCAGGTTCAAGCTATTCTCCTGCCTCAGCCTCCTAAGTAGCTGGGATTACAGGAACCCACCACCATGCCTGGCTAATTTTTGTGCTTTTAGTAGAGATGGGTTTTATCGTGTTGACCAGGCTGGTCTTGAACTCCTGATCTCAGGTGATCCGCCTGCCTCGGCCTCCCAAAGTGCTGGGATTATAGGTGTGAGCCACTGCGCCCGGCCTGAGACTCCCAGAGCTTTTTAAGGAAGGTCAAGAGTTAGCTTTTTTTTTTTTTTTTTTTTTGAGACGGAGTCTTGCTGTGTCGCCCAGGCTGGAGTGCAGTGGCCGGATCTCAGCTCACTGCAAGCTCTGCCTCCCGGGTTTTTACGCCATTCTCCTGCCTCAGCCTCCCAAGTAGCCGGGACTACAGGCGCCCGCCACCTCGCCCGGCTAGTTTTTTGTATTTTTTAGTAGAGACGGGGTTTCACCGTGTTAGCCAGGATGGTCTCGAACTCCTGACCTCGTGATCCGCCCGTCTCGGCCTCCCAAAGTGCTGGGATTACAGGCTTGAGCCACCGCGCCCGGCCAAGAGTTAGCTTTAACAATCACACTAGAGCTTACTTCTTGAGTATTATGAAGAAAATACCAGTATTTTTCTCATGGATATTTCAAATATTTAAATCATTTAGGCAGATCATTTGACTGAACACATTTTCTTTGGTCATATGACATTTGCATAGACTTGTACCATATAATCGCCCCCTCAGTTCCCATTTACATATGTACCGTGCAGATGCCAAAGGACGGAAACATGGGGCCCAGCTAGCACAATGACACAGCCTTCTCAATTGAGCCAGCATATTCCTCTGGCTGGGTGTCCGCCGTTGGCTAATGCAGCCTTTCAGATGCTGGTTTCAGAGTTTTCAGGAGCTGTGGGTCGGGCACAGCAGGAGTTAAGGGGATAATACTGGTAATATTTTATCTGCTCATTTGATATAAGTAACATCTCCCTGACGTCCTCTGGTCATGAAGGTCCTGTTTGATACTCCCTTCAAGTCCCTCCCTCTAGCGCTGGCTGAATTTAGGCTTTTCCTCATTATTCCTTGCCCGCGTCTGCTGCAGCTTCTGGAGTTCTTATTTCCATTCCTGCATACCTGGCTTTCCCATAAAGTGATGATACAATGTGATCACACTCTCCTGCTTAACCCCTCTGAACTTCCCATTATCCTCAGAGAGAAGAGTGATCTGTAGTTGAGCAAGCAGGTTCAGTTCATTGAGGTCTCTTTATTTTCAAAGCTTTTCTCCAGTTATCTTCATTGCATTGTGGCCATCAGGCTGCTCCATGTTCTCCAAAGGTTCTTTGAACTTTCTCCCCCTTCTGCCTTAGAATCTGGAAGCTCACACCAGCTGCAATGCCTTTCCTTCATTTTCTGCCAGGGAATTCTGCTTATCCTCCAAGGCTTGACTACAGAACTCTAGAGAATAAAGGCCTTCTTAGAGCTCTATGGCAATGTTCCTTCTTATATAACTATAATTATATACCAATATGTACTGAACTGTGATTAAGAGTTGACTTTTTCTCTAGTTCATAATATATTTAGTTCGTTGAGCATACTTATGCTTATTCTTTTGTTGATAAATAGTCATTGAATTCAATAATGCTAAAATGAGGGCTGGTTGCATTTATTTGCAGAGGAGCTTTCAAAGTTTATAATCTATACCTACTATGTCCAACACAGTAGCCACTAGCCATTGTGTGGCTATTGAACACTTGCAGTTTCACTAGTTTGAATTGTGCTGTAAGTGTGAAATGTACACAGGTTTTTAAGACTTAGTAAAACAAGAGGAATGTAAATAGTAACTTTTAATATTGCATAGATATTGAAAGAATAATACTTTGGTATATTTTAGGCTAAGTAAAATGTATTATTAAATGAATTTCACCTATTTCTTTTATCTTTTTAAACACAGCTACTGGAATAGTTAAATTTACGTATGTGGCTTGCATTATATTTCTGCTGGACTGCTGTCATCTAATGGGCTCTTACTCTTAGGCTTCTCTTTTTTTTCCATTCCAGATCTGAGATTACAGAAAATGAAACCACTTTTAAATGATAAACCTTTTTGCACATTAGTCAATTTGACAGATTTCATTGCAGTCATTAATTTTACCTCTTCTAGCCTCAGTGCCAAATTCCCATGAACAAAAAATGTATTTGAGCAGCCTTTAAATCCTACTGTGTTATTTGCTTCTGGTCCAGAGGAGCAGGGACGTGTTAGCTGCCTGCCCAGCTGCTGCCTGTTCACACTGCAGGGCATGTGAGGACTGGCTGGCTGTCTTCACGAGAAGTGCAGGCCAGTGATACATGGAGCCAGCCAGAGCTTAGTGAGGGTCATAGCACACAGTGTCAGCGTGCTTCCTGTTCTCAGCAAGGTTGACAGCTGCACCGTGATTCTTGGCAGCAGTCATATGGCGGGTCACTCTCTGGCACCCTGGGTGTTTGCAAGTCTGACACAGCACCGAGAGGTGCCAAGGTACACCCTTCCGGAGAGATCTAAAGAAGGCAAAGCCTCCCCTCATCCCCTCACTTGCACCTTCTGTCTGCTTTCTTGTGCCCTTCACACAAAGTGGACCCTGGGGGAACTGTGACCCACCAAAAGGTATAAACTTTGCCACAACTCAAGGGTTGGTCAATCTTGGGTAATTACTATATATCAATGCTTTGTATCAGGCTCTTGGAAGACTAAAGTAAAAACAGGATTCTTTAATGATCAAATTCAGGTGGAGGAAAGATTGTAAAAAAACTTTTAATTTTCAAATAATTAAAAATTTACATAAAAGTCATGAGAATAATAATGAAGAGTATCCCATAAATCCTTTCCCTAGATTTACCTATTAGTAACATTTTATTCTATTTGCTGTTATTGGCTCATATATATATATGTATAAATGTATATAGAGAGTCTCATGTATGTAATATATATATGAGTCTTTACGTATAAATTGTTTTTTCTGGAACTATATGGGAATAAGTTACTTATATATCATAGCCCTTCCTCCCTTAAATATTTCAATATACAGTTCCTAATAATAAGGTTTCCTATTTTTGAAATGGAGTCTCACTCTGCTGCTCAGGCTGGAGTGCAGTGGTGTGATCTTGGCTCACTGCAACCTCCACCTCCTGATTTCAAATGATTCTTGTGCCTCAGCCTCCCAGGTAGCTGGGATTACAGGTGTCTGCCACCATGACCGGCTAATTTTTTAATTTTTAGTACAGATGGGGTTTCATCATATTGGCCAGGCTGGTCTCGAACTACTGACCTCAAACGATCTGCCCACCTCAGCCTCCCAGAGTGTCGGGATTACAGACTTGAGCCACCGCGCCTGGCCAAGGTTTTCTGTTAATAACCTCAGTTCAATTACCAACTTTAGTAAATTTAACGTTAATATAATACTTTTATCTAATCTACTCTGTTTTCTAATTTTATCTGTTGACCCAAAAATATTCTTTATATTTTCCATTAAGCATCCACTCAAGAATCACATATCTGTTTAGTTGTCATGTCTCTTTAGTTTTCTTTAGTCTGGAGTTCCTTAGCATTTTTATTTTATTTTTTTGACTTTTATAACATTGACATTTTGATGGAGGAATGTTTTAAATTTTAAAAACAAACTCTTTAAAGAGCTAGGAAAAATACATTTTTTGTTATTTTTCGGTTATGTAGAAAAAACCTTTGCAAGCAAAACCTTAAAGCACTGCCAAATGTAGATATGACTTTCTAAACAAATTAACATTTCTCTACAACCAAACCAAATAAACCAAACAAACCCCTCCCCACCAAATACATAAACATTTGCAATGAATATGGCAGACTAAAGGTTAGTACATAAGGTTTATTCAAGGTGGTA
Organism: Macaca nemestrina; assembly: GCF_043159975.1. NCBI lineage: Eukaryota > Metazoa > Chordata > Mammalia > Primates > Cercopithecidae > Macaca > Macaca nemestrina. Next base: position 28,049,175 of record NC_092126.1, on the reverse strand, counting down.
AGAAAAAGACTAACATCCTAAAAAACCAAGCGAAGGGACTCAAATTGGCAGTACACAGGAGATCAAATACAAATGGCCCATAATATGAAAAACAAACAACTCCCTGCTCTTTCTGTTGAATGCAGCTCAAAACAGTGGGGGGTGCTGATTAATTTTCAAAAGATCGGTTAAATTATCAAAGATGGTTCTCCACTGTAGGCAAAGCATAGGAAAAAAGAATATTCTCTCACTACGGATACAGTGTACATTGATGCACATCTTGAGGGAGGTTAAATTAGGGAGCAATGCATCAGAGCTTTAAATAGCAGCGACTTAATATCTTGAGTTTTACGGCAGGTTGACTGCTATAGATTTGTGCATTGTTGCTTACAGATTTTTATTTTATTTTTGAGTTTTTAATATGCTCCTAGACTCATAAATAATAGAGGCCTGTCTCTTTTAAGAAAACTTACTTTTAGATCATTGAAGGGAGCCTATTTGCATCAAAACGTCTTTATAAAAGATTAAGAGAAGGGTTTCTTTTAATAATGAGTGACTCTTTTTGGTTTAATATGAATTGTTTGTCAGTATAGTAAATAGTTTAACTTTGCAGTTAGAGTGGGGTTCACCTGGATGTTGACATGGGTTGGGATTAATTAGGTGACTGGTAAATCTAGAGATAGGTTAAACAAGTCTAATTCTGGTCAGCATCCCCAAAGAGCCAGGAGTAGTCTCTGGATTTGGTAGAGATGGGGTTGTTTAAGGAAAGTGGTATTTTAGGAAGACTACCCTGGCAGCAGAGAGAGCAGTCTGGGGGGGCTATTTTGTTATTGTAGGTTTGACATTCCAGTGGAACAAAGGTAGGAAGGGGGAATGCAGTGTCTCTGAAAGAGAATGAGCAAGCTCAGCGGAGTCTGGTGGCTGGTAATGTGTGGAAGGTAATGGACACTGAAGGAATGAATGATGGGCTTGTTGGCAGAAACAGGGCCAGCAAGAGGTAGCTGCTATTTTGAGGAGGGCCACGAGGAGTTCAGTCTTCGAGTCATTTTCCGTGATGGTGGTGCACCTATTTTGTTGGGACAGGGAGGATGGAAGGTGGGGTTTGGGGAACATTGGAGCTGGAGAAGAGATTAGCTGGTGATGTGTGTGTGTTGAGAATAGGAAGCTCAGTGCTAGTTCCTCAGAGACTGAGTTAAGTGAGAACTGAAAAGGATTTTTGGTCAAAAGAGATCTGCAGTTGGCCTCCTTGGAGAGGGGCTACATTGGAGGGTCTGAGAAGTCGGCACATTTAGACAACTATGTATTTATATAGTGTAGTCACAGCTGTTCTTGTCTGGCGTTCTTATTACGGGAAGCTTCTCTTTGATAGCAACTTGTCTGGACCATTTTTCCCCCCTTCTCCAGCAGACTGTCCACTCCATCTACTTTCATTTGATCTTCCTCCACCTCATTGTTTATTCTAGGAAGCTTAACCTTTCTCATACAATACCCTCCTGCCTCAGTGTACCCGCTACCACCCCAGACCTATGTTTATTTCACTCTCAGAGGAAGAGATATCCTCTTCTGCTGTGAAAGTTACTCACTCTTTGTACAGTAGAGCCTTTCTTCTCTTCTGGGAAACTGTTGCTGCTTTATTTACATTTTCCCCCATCTCCACCTCCCTATTCCTTTCTACTTTGGGTTTCACACAGAGTTCTGAGGAGAGATCACTCATTGTATTATGGTAATAAATAAATAATAAAGAAATGCAAAAAAAATCACAAAACCACAAACACATTTCATTATGGGCAGAGTCAGAGGGAAACGAGCCTCCTCAGGTCTCACTTAAGCATTTTAATTTTCATGAGGTCTGTTCTTCAAAATATGCAAAAAGTTGGTTCTAGACAGTGGTTTTAAAACTGCAGAATCCCAACAAGGGAACGGGATGGGTTCCTGAGCCTTCTGAAAATAGAGGCTTTCCCTTCTATTTCATCCAGAGCAACTCCTTCTAATTCTGATTAGTACTTTATTTTGGTAAAGTGTTTTGTGGCTTTAAAAAAGTAAGTTACTATTTCAAAAGTAAATTATGGCATGTACTTCCATGAGTTAAATCTACTCTGTGTTAGCACCTTAGATGGTTTCATATTATGGAGCATCTGAAGGAACTTACTTGATATTGTATACTGATTTGATTGCTTTCATAGCTTAGCACAAAAAGAGATTAGAAGTTTATAAGACAGGCCAGATGCAGAGGCTCACCCCTGTAATCCTAGCACTTTGGGAGGCCAAGGTGGGAGGACTGCTTGAGCCCCGGAGTTTGAGATTAGCCTGGGCAACGTAGTGAGACTTCATCTCTATGTCTGTTAATTAAAAAAAAAGTTTATAAGACAAAAATAATCCTAAATAAAATTATTTCTGTAAATAACTGACATAAAAATGTTGACCTAGTTGTCTCCAAAATGAGGCCTGTTTCCCAAAGGCTTCAGACTGACCTCAAGGAAAATTTTGCAGTCTTAAGAAAAAGATGACCTAGCAAATGTTCTACCTAAAATGAAGTCTGATTTTGGGTATCTTTTAGAAAGTGATGAGGCAATGTATTGTATAGCCAAATAGAAAATAATATATTTAAACATTAATTTTTGTGTTTACACACACACATAATTTTTCTTTTTCCTTCCTTCCTCCCTTCCTTCCTTCCTTCCTTCCTTCCTTTTCTTTTGCGTGGGGGACAGAGTCTTGCTGTCTCCCAGGCTTGAGTGCAGTAGTGCAATTTTGGCTCACTGCAGCCTCCGCCTCCCGGGTTCAAGTGATTCTCCTGCCTCAGCCTCCCAAATAGCTGGGACTACAGGCATGCACCACTACACTTGGCTAATTTTTGTGTTTTTAGTAGAGACAGGGTTTTGCCACGCTAGCCAGGCTGGTCTTGAACTCCTGACTTCAGTTGATCCACCTGCCTTGGCCCCCCAAAGTGCTGGGATTACAGGCGTGAGCCACTGCGCCCTGCCTAGATGTAATCTTTCTATGATGTAAATTATTTATATACTTAGAAACAATGTAATTGATTATTCTTTTTCTATTTGATAATGCAATAATATGGTGTGGACATTTTATTCAACACTGCTGAAGTCAGACAGATTATAAAGATTACTTCCCATCTTCTTACCTTTTAAAAATGCTGTTTTGAGCCAGGCATGGTGGCTCACACCCATAATCTCAGCACTTTGGGAGGCCCAAGTGGATGGATCACTTGAGCTCAGAAGTTCGAGACCAACCTGGACAACATGGTGAAACCCCATCTCTACATAAGAATACAAAAACTAGCTGGGCATGGTGGTATGTACCTGTAGTCCCAGCTATTTGGGAGACTAAGATGGGAGGATTACTTAAGCCCAGAAAAGTTGGGGCTGTAGTCAGCCATAATTGTGCCACTACAATCCAGCCTGGGTGACAGAGTGAAACCCTGTCTCAAAATAAATAAATAAATAAATAAATAAATAAATAAATAAATATTTAAAAAGAAAGAAAGAAAGAAAGAAAAACAAGCTGTATTGGAGGCTGGGCATGGTGGCTTATACCTGTAATTCCAGCACTTTGGGAATCCGAGACAGGAGTATCCCTTGAGCCCAGGAGTTCAAGACTAGCCTGGGCAATGTGGTGAAACTTTGTGCCAACAGAAAATACAAAAATATTAGCCAGGTATGGTGGTACACGCCTATAGTACCAGCCACTTGGAAGGCTGAGGTGGGAGGATCACTTAAGCTCAGGAGGTCGAGGCTGCAGTGAGCCGAGATCACACCATTGCACTCCAACCTGGTTGACCAAGGGAGACCCTGTCTCAACACCGCCCCACCCCCCAAAAATGCTGTATTGGGGTGCACACCCATGCATGTTTCTCATCACGGGCCCATCACTCTTCCTTTCAATTACTTTTCTGTATTAGAGAGGAATGAAAGGTGAGTGGCCTCTACCACTCTAATTTTAACCCCTTTAATCCGTGTTCCTCTAGGACATTTGTGTTATTTAAAAACAAAGAGAGGTTGTTTTGTTTTGTTTTGTTTTTTTGAGACGGAATCTCACTCTATCGCCCAAGCTGGAGTGCAGTGGCACAATCTCGGCTCACCACAACCTCCACCTCCCAGATTCAAATCATTCTCCTGCCTGAGCCTCTCAAGTAGCTGGGATTACAGACGCGTGCCACCACGCCTGGCTAATTTTTGTATTTTGAGTAGAGACGGGGTTTCAGCATGTTGCCAGGCTGGTCTTGAACTCCTGACCTCGTGGTCCACCTGCCTGGGCCTCCCAAAGTGCTGGGATTACAGGCGTGAGCCACTGTGCCCTCCTGAGATTTTTTAAAGGGTACAAAATTACAGCTCGATAGGAAGAATAAGTTCTAGTGTTCTATGCCACTGTAAGATGACTATGGTTATGGTTAACAATAATATCTAGTTTCAGATACCTAGATGGATGATATCGAGTGTTTCCAACATAAAGAAATGATAAATGTTTGAGATGATGAATATGCTAATTATATTGATCTGATCACTATGTATTAAATGTATCAAAATATTGCTGGGTACCTCATAAATATGTACAATTATATGTTAATTAAAATGAGAAAATAATTTAATTTTTTGAGCTTTATTAAGGTTTAATTAACAAAAATGTATATATTGTATATGATGTGATATTTTGAGATACATACATTGTAAAATGATTAAATCAGGCTAATTAGCATATCTCAATTCACATACTTTTAATTTTTGTGGTGAAAATATTTAAAATTGATTCTATTGACAATTTTCAATTATATAATTACAATGCATTATTATTAACTATAGTCACCATGCCATACGATTGATCTCCGGAACTTCTGTGTCAATGAAACTTTGTACTCTTTGACCAACATCTCTACGCATACCCCACATTCCAAGTCCCTGGTAACCATCATTTTACTTTCTGCTTCTCTGAGTTTGACTTTTTAAGATTCTACATATAAGTGACATCATGTAGTATTTGTCTTTCTGTGCCTGGCTTATTTCACTTAGCATTAAGACAGGCTCTCACTTTGTTGTCCAGGCCAGAATGCAGTGGTGCAATCATAGTTCACTGTAGCCTCAAACTCCTAGGCTCAAGGGATCCTCTTGCCTTAGGTTGCTAAGTAACTGGGACTACAGATCTGAGCCACCATACCTAGCTAATTAAAAACACTTTTTTTTTTTTTTTTTTTTTGAGACGGAGTCTCACTCTGTCGCCCAGGCTGGAGTGCAGTGGCCGGATCTCAGCTCACTGCAAGCTCCGCCTCCCGGGTTCACGCCATTCTCCTGCCTCAGCCTCCCGAGTAGCTGGGACTACAGGTAGCCCACTGCCTCGCCCGGCTAATTTTTTGTATTTTTTAGTAGAGACGGGGTTTCACCATGTTAGCCAGGATGGTCTCGATCTCCTGACCTCATGATCCGCCCGTCTCGGCCTGCCAAAGTGCTGGGATTACAGGCTTGAGCCACCGCGCCCGGCCTAAACTTTTTTTTTTTTTTGTAGAGACAGGGTCTTGCCATCTTACCAAGGCTGGTCTTGAACTGGGATCAAGCAATCCTCCTGCTTCAGCCTTCCAAAGTGCTAGGATTACAGGTGCGAGCCGCTATGCCTGGCCGTTTCCTTAGTTTTTAAGGCTGAATAGTATTCGATTGTGTTAATATAGTACATTCTCTTTATCCATTCATCTGTTGGGGTGGACACTTAGGTAAATTCTATATTTTGGCTGTTGTGAATAATGCTGCAGCAAATATGGGAATGCAGATGTCTTTTTGACATACCGATTTCCTTTTCTTTGGATATATATCCAGAAGTGGAATTGCTGGGTCACGTCATATCATAGTTCTTTTGGATTTTTTTGAGACATATCCATATGGTTTACCATACTGGCTGTACTAATTTACATTCCCACCAACAGTGTGCAAGGGTTCATTTTTCCCACATTCTTGCCAACACTCATCTTTCATCTTTTTGATAATAGCTATCCTGAGCATGAAGTGATATCTCATTGTGATTTTAATTTGCATTTCTCTGATTAGTGATGTTGAACATTTTTCCATATATACCTGTTGGCCATTTGTATGTCTTCTTTTGAGAAATGTCTATTCATATCCTTTGCACATTTTAAAATTGGGTTGTTTTCTTACCATTGAGTTGTATAAGTACCTTATATATTTTGGATATTAGCCTCTTATCAAATATATGGTTTGAAAATGTTCTCTCCCATTCCATAGGTTATTTCTTTACTCTGTTGTTTCTTTTGCTATATAGAAGCTTTTTAGTTTGATGCAGTCCAGTTTGTCTGTTTTTGTTTTGTTGCCTGTGCTTTTTGATCATATTCAAAAAATCTTTGCCAAGACCAATGTCAAGAAGCTTTTTCCTATGTTTCCTTCTAGTAGTTTTACAGTTTCAGGTCTACATTTAAGTCTTTAGTCCATTTTGAGTAGGTTTTTGTATATGGTTTGAGATAAGGGTCTAATTTCATTTTTTTGCATGTGGATATCCTGTTGTCCCAACAGCATTTATTGAAGAGACTGTCCCTTCCCCTTGGCATCTTTGATGAAAATCAGTCGACTATAAATGGATGGATTTCTGAGCTGTCCATTCTGTTCAGTTGGTCTATGTATTTGTTTTTCATGTTGGTAACATTTTGTTTTGATTGCGATAGCTTTATAGGGGCTTTTGAAATCAAGTGTAGTGTGATGACCCTGCCTTTGTTCTTTTTGCTCAAGATTGCTTTGGCTATTTGGAGTCTTACGTAGTTCTGTACAGATTTTAGGATTATTTTTTCTATTTCTGTGAAAAATGTCATTGGAATTTTGATGGGGATTGCATTGAATCTGTAGATCGCTTTGGGTATTATGGACATTTTAACAGTATTAATTCTTCCAACCTGTGAACATAAAAGATATCTTATCACTTATTGGTGTCTTCTTCACTTTTTTTTTTTTTGGAGATGGAGTCTTGCCCTGTCACCCAGGCAGGGGTGCAATGGTACAATCTCAGCTCACTGCAACCTCCGCCTCCCAGGTTCAAGTGATTCTCCTGCCTCAGCCTCCTGAGTAGCTAGGATTACAGGCGTGTACCACCACACCCGGCTAATTTTTTTAATCTTTAGTGGAGATGGGGTTTCACCATGTTAGCCAGGCTGGTCTCGAACTCCTGACCTCGTGATCTGCCTGCCTCAGCTTCCCAAAGTGCTGGGACTACAGGTGTGAGCCACTGCGCCCAGCCTACTTTCTTTTATCAGTGTTTTTTAGTTTGCGGTGTATATATCTTTCACCTCCTTGGTTAAATTTATTCCTAGGTATTTAACTGTTTTTGATGCTTAAGTGTTTTTGATGCTATTATAAATGAGATTGTTTTCTTGATTTTTTGTTTTGTTTTGATAGTTTGTTGTTAGTATACAGAAACATGGCTGGGCATGGTTACTCTTGCCTGTAATCCCAATGCTTTAGGAGGCTGAGGTGGAAGGACTGCTTGAGCCCAGGATTTGAGAAGACCAGCTTGGGCAACATCGTGAGACTCCATCTCTATTAAGAAAAAAAAAAAAAAAAAAAAAAAACAGAAAAAAAAAATTGTACTGGTCTTTGTGTGTTGATCTTGTATCCTGCAACTTTACTGAGTTTGTTTATTAGTTTTAAAAGTTTTTTGATAGAGTCTTTAGGGTTTTCTGTTTATAAAACTATGTTATCTGCAGAGACAATTTAACTTCTTTCTCTTTGATTTAGATACTTTTCATTTCTTTTTCTTGCTTAATTGCTTTGGCTAGGACTTCCAATACTATGTGTAATAGAAGTGGCAAGAGTGGGTATCTTTGTCCTGTTCTTAATCTTAGAGGAAAAGCTTTCAGCTTCTCACCATTGAGTGTGATGTTAATTGTGGGTTTGTCACATATGGCCTTTTTGGGTTGAGGTACAGCATGTTCCCTCTATGCCTAATTTGTTGAGAGTTTTTATCATGAAAGGATGTTGAATTTTGTCAAATGCTTTTTCTGTATCTTTAGATTACCATATGATTTTTCTCCTTCATTCTGTTAATGTGCTGTATCAATTTATTGTGGAACCATCCTGGGATTAATTCCTCTTGCTCGTGGTGAAGGATTCTTTTAATCTGCTGTTGAATTGAGATTGCTGGTTTTCTGTTGAAGATTTTTGTATCCATGTTCATCAGGGATATTGGCCTGTAATATTCTTTTCTTGTAGTGTCCTTGTCTGGCTTTGGTGTCAGTATAATGCTGACCTTTTAAAGTGAGTTTGGAAATATGCATCCCTCTTCAATTTTTTGAAGAGGTTTTTTTTTTGTTTTTTTTTTGTTTGTTTGTTTGTTTTGTTTTTTTTTTTTTAGAGTTTCACTTTGTCATTCAGGCTGGAGTATAGTGGTACAAGCATGGGTCACTGCAACCTTGATCTTGTGGGTTCAAGAGATCCTCCCACCTCAGCCTCTTGAGTAGCTGGGACTACAGGCATGTGACATCACACCTGCCTAATCTTTATTTATTTTTATTTTTTGTAGAAACAGGGTCTAACTATGTTATGCAGGCTGGTCTTGAACTCCTAGGCTTAAACATTTCTCCTACCTCAGCCTCCTGAAGTGCTGGGATTATAGGCATGAGCCACTGCACTTGGGCTTTTTGAAGAGTTTGAGAAGTAGTGTTAGTTCTTTTTAAAGTGTCTGGTAGAATTCAGCCTTGAAGCCATCAGGTTCTGGGTTTTTCCATGATGGAAGGTTTTTTTATTTAATTACTGTTTCAGTCTCCTTTCTTGTTATTAGTTTGTTCAGATTTTCTATATTTTCATGATTTAGTTGTGGTAGGTTGTACATTTCCAGGAATTTATCCATTTCTTTTAGATTATCCAATCTATTGACATAATTGTTCATCATCATCTCTTATAATCCTTTGTATTTCTGTGGTATCAGTTATAATGTCTTCTTTTCATTTCTTATTTTGAGTCTTCTCTTTTTTTTTCTTTTGTAGTCCGGCTAAAAGTTTGTCCATTTTTTTGTCTTTTCAAAGAACCAACTTTTAGTTTTGTTGATCTTTTCTATTGTTTTTCTTGTTTCCATTTATTTCTGCTCTGATCTTTTTTGTTTACTCTTTCTACTAACTTTGGACTTTAGTTTGTTCTTCTTTTTCTAGTTCTTTGAGGTGTAACATTAGGTTGCTTATTTGAGATCTTTTTTCTTTTTTAATGTAGGCATTTATTGCCATAAGCTTCTTTCTTTGAACTGCATTTGCTCCATTTTGTAAGTTTTGGTATGTTGTATTTCCACTTCTGTTTGTCTTAAGATATTTTTAAATTTCCCTTTTAAGTTCTTCTCTGACCCACTGGTTGTTCAGGAGCATGCTGTTTAATTTCCACCTATTTGTAAATTTTCCAAAATTCCTCCTGTTAATGATTTATATAGATTAGTCCAAAATAATTGCGGTTTTTGCCATTGAAAGGAATTGCAAAAATGCAATTATTTTTGCACCAATCTAATAGTTTCCTACCGGTGTGGTTGGAATAGACACTTGGTATGATTTCAGTCTTTTAAAAGTTGTTAAGACTTGTTTTATGGCCTATCATCTGATCTGTCCTAGAGAAAATTTCATGTGCACTTGAGAAGAATGCATATTCTACTCTTATTGGATGGAATGTTCTATATATGTCTGTTAGGTCCATTTTCTTTAAAGTATAGTTCAAGCCCAGTGCTTTGTCATTTATTTTCTGTGTAAATGATTTATCCATTGTTGAAAGTGTAATATCAAAGTCTCCTACTATTATTGTATTTTATTCTATCCTTTCAGATCTTTATTTATTTATTTATTTATTTATTTATTTATTTATTTATTTTTGAGTGTTGCTCCATTGCCCACGCTGGAGTGCAGTGGCATTTTCTAGGTTCACTGCAGCCTCCAACTCCCAGGTTCAAGTGATCCTCTCCCGTCAGCCTCCCAGGTAGCTGGGATTACAAGCATGTGCCACCACATCCAGCTAATTTTTTGTATTTTTAGTAGAGACGAGGTTTCACCATGCTGGCCCCACTGGTCTCAAACTCCTGACTTCAAGTGATCCACCCACCTTGTCCTCCTAAAGTGCTGGGATTACAGACATGAGCCACTGTGCCCAGATCAGATTTATTAATGTTTGCTTTATATTATATTATATATTTTATATATTTACAGCAAACATTAGGTGCTGTAACATTAGGTACATGTATATTTACAATTGTTATATCCCCTTGATGAATTGATCCTTTTGGTCTCTCTGTATAGTTTTTTTTTTTTTTTGAGATGGAGTCTCCCTGTGTCGCCAGGCTGGAGTGCAGTGGTGTGATGTCGGCTCACTGCAATCTCTGCTTCCCGGGTTCAAGCAATTCTCCTGCCTCTGCCTCTCCTGAGTAGCTAGGACTACAGGCACGCGCCACCATGCCCAGCTAATTTTTGTATTTTTAGCAGAGATGGGGTTTCACCATATCGGACAGGATGGTCTCGAACTCCTGACCTCGTGGTTTGACTGCCTTGGCCTCCCAAAGTGCTGGGATTACAGGCATGAGCCACCACGCCCAGCCAGTTTTTGACATAAAGTCCATTTTGTCTGACATAAACATAGCTACTCCTGCTCCTTCAGGATCCCCTACTCCTTGGTATTTAATCCTCTTAACTTTCTGAAAATGCATTTGTTTAGATATCTTAGTTTGAGCTCCCCAAGAAGCAGACTCTGAGACAAGGATTTGAGTGTAGGTAGTTTATTTGGGATAAGAGTAGGAGAGTGAAAAGTGAAATAATGAGGAAATGGTGGCCAATAAATAGTGAATTACTAAGCCAGCTCTCACTGTGGGCAACTGGTACTTAATTCTGTGGGGGAAAAATTGGGAGCTGGTGTAGAACACTTACCTCAGAGTTATTCCATCTGAAGAGTGAGGAAATGAGTATTTATACCCTAACTTCTTTAGTCTTTGGCTAAGAGCTGCTCTTGAGGGGTATCTAGGTGGCAGAGTAGGTTATGGTGATAAGAAAAGCTGTTAGGCCAAATGGAGCTGCTCTTAGTTGGAAACCAGGAGTTGTGGTAAGGAGGAGGGATATATAAGTGGATATTAGTAGTATCCTCTATCCCAGGCTTCTGACTCAGCATTGTGGCTCAATGGTGAGCACATCATGGTCTCCAAAGTAGACTGACCCATGTCCACCACCTACCAGATATTCCTCAATAGCCTTTAGTTTCATCTCCCTTTAAAAGAACGAGGAAAAACCTATCACTTTTTTAAACGTATTAATCTTTCTTTAAAAATCATTTCAAGCACTTTAATGTTCAAGCATTTTTAGGCCAGTACACTCAGAGCTATACCTAAGAGGATCATTCTTGAAGTGCTGCCTCCTGTTATGTGGCAAACATAGTAATAGATGTTGGGGATAACAGAAATAAAAGACATGATTCCAGCCCAGAGGAGTTCCTGGGCAAGTGGGTGATTATTAGATGGTTTATCTAGAGATCCTTTTTCAAGTGAAAAGGGACTTGAAGTGAATCATTTAATCAACAGAAGTATGTTTGTAGGTGCTTTAGAATTTGGGTCAAATCTTTTTCAGTTTCAAACCCTAGCTCTGCCTTGTTGGCTGAGTGACGTTTGGTGAAACAATATTTAGTCTGTCTGAGACTGTATTAGTTCATTTTCACACAGCTATAAAGAACTACCTGAGGCTGGATAATTTATAAAGAAAGGAGGTTTAATTGACTCACAGTTCTGCATGGCTGGGGAGGCCTCAGGAATCTTACAATCATGGTGGAAGGCGAAGGGGAAGGAAGGCAAGTCCTACATGGCTGCAGGAGAGAGAGAACGAGTGAGCAAGGAGGGACTTGTTGAACACTTTTGAACATCAGATCTCATGAGAACTCACTATCATGAGAAGAGCATGGGGGAAACTGCCTCCATGATCCAATCACTTCCCACCAGGTCCCTCCCTTGACATGTGGGGATTGCAATTTGAGACGACTTTTGGGTGGGGACACGGATCCAAACCATATCAGAGCCTTAGTTTCCTCAATTGTAAAATGGAATTACTAATGCCGACTATATGGGGTTGGGGATTAAATGCAATAACCTTAAAAGATGGACTGTATTTGAGTAGAAGAGATTACAAAAGGATGAGTGAAGAGAGGGTCAATGGATAGGTCACAAAACTATAGTAATACAACAGAACAAAGATGCAAAAGTGGGTTTGCAGTTGGATCATGGAAGATGTTGAATCTCAAGCTAAAATAGGCCATGGGGACTTTGCAGCAGACAGTGAGGTTTCAGTGTGTCTCAATCAGAAAGGCTGAAGAAAAAGGCCTTCAGTCTTTACACTATCATGATATTCTTTGGTGAATGAGCTCTTCATAGGACTTAGAGCTACACCTTTAGGGAGCTTGGTTTTCTGCATCTCTGAACCACCAACTTACAAATCCTGCATTCATGACTGGGACCATAGAGAACCCTCTTGACATGGTAGAGAATTTGCTTTTATGGAAACCTAAGAACTTGACCCTATCAGGACTAGTCTTGATGCTACCAATACTGGTTCTTAAAATGTGCATTATTTGCATACATTAGTCACCAGCCCATTTTTAATGTTGGAAGAGGAGACTAAGGCTCAGGAACATGGTAGTCTCTTAATTATAGGTAGATTTTCTGAGAAGACTTCAGTCCTACAGGAGTTCAGAAATTTTCTTTTATTCCCAATGAGCTTAAAGGATTGATGGTAAGATTGATGAGAGAGAACCTTCTATTTTAAAATGGGGAATGTGTGGTTTCCAATTGAGTTCTTATATATGTTTATCTGATCTTATCATAAGCTGCTCATGTTTCCCACCTGGAGAATGTGTCAGAGGAAGAAATGAACAGACTCCTGGGAATAGTATTGGATGTGGAATATCTCTTTACCTGTGTCCACAAGGAGGAAGATGCAGATACCAAACAAGTTTATTTCTACCTATTTAAGGTGAGATTTTAACATTTTAAAAACATTTTCTCTCATTATTCAAATGTGCTCCGTCTCCATATGCCAGGTCATGTGTGTGAAGACTTTCAGCTCATGGTACATTTTGCCCTCAGAGTGTGCTGAACCATACGTTTCTTCATGATGGATTCTCTAAAATGACCCACCATACTTTGAACACATCACTGTCTCTGAGAGCTTTCACACTTGTATGCAAAGTTGAATATCTTGATTTGCATGTGCAAATAGATTTTTCCATCCACCCAACAAATATTTATTGCACATCTGCTCTGCATGTGGCACTAATGTAGGCATGAGGGATAGAACAGTGGACAAAACAGAGTTCTTCCCCTCATGAAGTATACATCTCAGTAGAAGAGACAGTCAACAAGTAAATAATATCTCTGCAGGTGGTGATAAGTGTTCTGAAGAGAAACAAAGTAGGATAAGTGGAATCAGAATGGCAGCGATGGTTGGCGAGTTGGGGACATGCCAGTGAGGAAGGTCAGTTAGGTTAGCCTCTCTGAGGAGATGGAAGTTGAGCAAAACCTGAGTGGGAGATAGGAGCCATCTGTACAAAGTGCTGGGGGAAGAGCCTGCCAGGCAGAGGGAAAAACAGGTATTTTAGGCCGTGCACTAAGAGAGCTTGAAGTGATGTCCGAATAGCAAGGAGGGCAGCACGGTGGAGCCCAGCGATCAGAGGAATGAGTGGGAGGAGATGTAGTTGGAGGAGTGGCTGTAAGTCCTATCTCTAATGCTTTAAGAGGAGGAATCAAGATATTCCAAGTTTATTTTGGTATCTTAGCCACCGTTATCTGTTTCTCACTGACACCAGTCACCGATTATTGCTACCATTCCCCTAGCTGTCTCTTCACTAGTTCTACCTCAGCTCCATGTGGGTCACATCCATTCCTTTCCCATAGACGTACATCTCATCAAGCTTCTGATTAGGCCCGGGACTAACAGATGTGGGAAGCAAACCAGTGGTGGAAATGGAGAGCAAAACTTCAGGTTGCCAAAAATAGATCTATAAACGAGGCTGCCAGAAGGAATAACCTTAAAAGAAAATAAACCTGCTATTGAGGGCATTGTAGATTATGTTGTATTGTGTAACCCTTACAAGGATGTTAAAAGCAAAACGAAAGCACTCAGAGATTATGGGTAGGAAAAGTTTGCCTCTTCTAATAAGAAGCACTGTGCTTCATTTTTGGAAATAACTCCCCTTTAACTCATTTATATTTATTTGTGCTTCATTTTTATATGACAAAAATAGCTAAATTTTCCAGTAAGTTCCCTCTTTTGCTTTGGCTGCTAGGAATCTTAGCGCAAATTTTGTATCCAGTTCCTATAGCTTTTTTCTTTTCTTTGTCTGAACTTATTTAATTCATAATTTTGCCTTTCCCCCTTTTTATTAACTTTTGTCTTTTATTGTGCTAATGGGGTTTTTTGGGTGGTTAGGAGATAGGAGAGGGAGGTAGAATTATATTTTTAAAATTTAATGGATATTAAATTTGGGGATATTAACTTTACAAAGAATAATAAGAGAGAGAGAGAGAAAGAGAAAGAGAAAGAGAGTGGGGGAAGGGAGAGAATATGAACAGCTGGATTCCCCACAGCCATTAACAGGCACTAGACCACTTTAGGCATCCAGGTGACAACTTGTTGACGTGGCTGTGAGGCTTGAGTCATTCAGCTCGAGCCCTGGTAGGTTCACAGTGTTTAGAGCTTCTGTGGAAAAAGATCTTAGTTGAAGAAAAACAAGGTCTGCATGACTACAGCTATTATTTGTCTTGGAACTGTGCTTCCTGGCAGCTCCCCACTACCCTGTTGGAAGTGAAGGTGGTGTCAAGGTTTCCATCCTGTCAGCCTCTTTTTGGTTTATAACCAACCAAACAGGCCAGAAAGCATTGCTCTGCTTTAAAGTACATCTTCTCTCTCTTTCTTCCCTCCTTCATCTTAAAATAACAGTACATATATATTTGCTTGTGGAAACACAGTCCAAAATATTCAGCATTCTCCCCACCTCCTGCAAAAAGTATTATTCTTGGGCAAATGAGTTATAAATAATCTATTCCTTAGCTTCTGAAAGGCAATTCCTAAAAACAAAACAAAAATAATGATTACAATTTTTTTTAATTTTAATTTTTTTGAGACAGAGTCTTACTCTGTCATCCAGGCTGGAGTGTAGTGGTGTGATCCCAGCTCACTGCAACCTCCACCTCCTGAGTTCAAGTGATTCTTCTGCCTCAGCCTCCCGAGTAGCTGGGATTACAGATGTGTGCCACCATGCCTGGCTAATATTTGTATTTTTAGTAGAGATGGGTTTCACATTGTCAGTCAGGCTGGTCTCGAACTCCTAACCTCAAGTGATTTCTCCCCCTCGGCCTTCCAAAGTGCTGGGATTATGGGTATGAGCCACTGCATCTGGCCCATGATTTTTTAAAAAGAAAAAAGGAGAAAGGCAGTTCTGTGTCTCATGTGTCAATAATTAAAGTAAAAATGTGTTATATATTTTAGTAGCATTAAAAAATTTCAGTCTTAGTCTGGGCACGGTGGCTCACAACTGTAATCCGAGCACTTTGGGAGGCTGAGGCAGGCCCTTTACTTGAGGTCAGGGGTTCGAGACCAGCCTGGTGAACATGGTGAAACGCTGTACTAAAAATACAAAAATTAGCCAGGCGTGGTTGTGCATGCCTATAAATCCCAGCTACTTGTGAGGCTGAGGCAGGAGAATTGCTTGAGTCCAGGTTGCAGAGGTTGCCATGAACTGAGATCATGCCCCTGCACTCCAACTGGGGCAACAGAGTGAGACAACATCCCAAATAATATTATTAATAAAATCAGTCTTAGATGTTGAACATAAATCCAGTGGAAAGCTGTGTCCTAAAGTTGAAGTATATCTTAGTGCTTACAAGTGTGACCCTGGAGTCTAACTACCTGGGTTTAAAACTTTGCTCTATCACTTACTAAATGTGACTTTGGGCAAGTTAATCTGCCTTGTTAGTAGTAGCACCTACCTCAAAAGATTATAAGTATTAAATGAGATAATACATATGAAGAACCATGAAGATTGTCTGGTGAAATTAAGGATGCAAATGCCTGCTGCTATTAAGAACTTTTTTATATGCCCACTTATCTCAGCTTCATCATCTTATAGATAAACTGAAGTTCAACATCTCCACAATCCATCAGTTTACCTCCAAATTGAAACCCCCAATGGGCCAAGTTCCTAAATGGTCTTATTTTAACTGGGGGAAAAAAGCAAGCAACCAGAATTATTTGTATTTAATTTTTATGACCAATCTTTAGATATTCTTCGAAACATACACAATGACTTATCTTTATTGCAAATTTACTTTTATAAAGATGGGCATAATACTTGAAAGGATGAACAAATGCCCCATACTCATAATTTGTGTGGCACCCCTGGAAGGAGTTGAGGTCTTTGTAAGACACAGTTCAGTGGTAAGACATGGTCATCTTCAACCTTGGTGGTTCATTGATTTCCATTTATCTCTGAGAGAATGGTTTTCATGTTTTGTTTCTACTGAAAAGGCAGTAAGCAGAGAAAGGAGGGATTGATGTTACTTAAATAAATGTGTGGCCATATCTAACTGACCCACATGTAAAAGTTACAGAAGATTCAAGCCAAGATTGAAGGTAAAGAATTTCAATATCAAATTTATTTTCTGCGTTGTTCTTGGTAAGTGGCTCTGTGTTCTCTTTTCTGTTTGCTCTTTGAGAGCTTTAAATTCCAGTGGCAGGAATTAAGAGCAGTGTTTTTGTTTTGTGGGCATTGAGATGCCAGAACAGTTGGCCTGCCTTCTACGGATGGAAGGGAAATGAAAAAAAGACGGCAACAGTGAAAGTTGCCCATTTAGAGCTCTGCAGACTTCCTTCCCAAAGAGCCTAGGCCCTAGATGATGCGTATGCCGTGCAGCTGCTGTAGACAGCTCCTGTCGCCTGGCCTCCTTTGTGCAGAATAGATCTTGGTCTTTCACGTCTTTAAATAAGATCCTCTAGAGCTTCAGCACACCTACAGTGGCCTGGAGGGGCATGTGCCAAGTGTGTAGGATTGCATACCAGGCCTCTGGGTCAATGGAAAGCCAGAAACAGTAGGAGAAGAGGGAAGTGAATGGAACAGTGGTGTCTGTTGGACCAGCACGGGTGGCCTAGGCTGCCCAGAATATGAAAGATGTCCAGTTCCTCATAACTCTGGCTATGGACATGAAGGCCAATTTGGGTTACCTGATATTCGTTGCCCATTTTATTGACTTAAGGATTTATTTATATATAGTTAAGATAAATAGAATATGGTAACTTCCTTTAAAGGCTGTGTGTGTGTGTGTGTGTGTGTGTGTGTGTGTGTGTGTGTGTGTGTGTGTAAGAGAGAGAGAGACAAAAGAGAGAGGAGAGAGAGACAGACATAGCAATTAAGATTTTTTTTTAATGATTTCTTTGCAGCTCTTGAGAAAGTCTATTTTACAAAGAGGAAAACCTGTGGTTGAAGGCTCTTTGGAAAAGAAACCCCCATTTGAAAAACCTAGCATTGAACAGGTAAAAAGATTTTAAAAAGTCCTCTTTTTATTGGCTTAAGGCTGAAGAAATCTTTTAATCCTCCTTTTACATGTCTGTCTATGGCTTCCCTCCTCCATTCCCAGGTTAGAGATGTTTACCAGTCTGTGGAAATTGTCCTGGAGGCTTTGGATCAGAGGTGTATACCTAATTTAATACATGATCTAGCTTTTGCCTTTTAGGGTTGTTATATACTCAGAGTTTACTGTGTGTGTGGGGAAGAAAAACATTAAGTAGAACATGTAGTTTGTAAGAACACATGAAATGTGCTTTTTCTTGTTGTTGATGCTTTAAAATGAAGTCTTTGTCCATTTGCTTGGCACTGTCTGAGAAAGCCTATTGAGGTGAGGGAATTTAGTAGCAATGTGAAAAACATTGTAAGTCAAGCAAAAAAAGCAAAAAAGAAATAAGATTTTGTACCCAGAAATGGACTTCCTGCTACATTATGATTCCTGGAAAGAAGCCGTTTTACTCAGGGAATCTGTTAAAATGTAAAGAGTTTTTCTGTTAGGTGTTGTCAGTATCTTTCATTAGCATCACTTTTTTAGCCTTTCATTGTTTGGCTAAACAAAAACACTCAGGACTGAATTTTTTGATGAGAATGACTACTGAAGTCATGATACCAGAGTCCTTAAAAGTAAATGCATTTTTATCAGTCAGTTTTCAGTAAATTTTATTTTGCCTCCAAACTCTTCATAAAGAATTCATTGCTCTTTTATTTGAAATTAGATGAGATGGGAATATTCTATAGAAAGATTAAATTAACAGTTTTTTAAAAAGCCCATAATTCTGAATGATATATATATATTTTGGTAAGCTTATTGACTTCGAACAAATGATAGTAAAGAGTTTAAATTTTAGTTGTTTAGTTCAGTGGCAGGCATGATAGCAGCCTTTTGATTAGCATTTTTGTAATGTAAAAACGTAATATTTATCTAAGAACTGCATTATATGTGGGCTACTCTGCTGATAGTGGAGCAATAATTATTCTGCACAACAGTCATATTTTCTTGATTCAGGGTTTTGACCTTTTCAGTTCATGGTTTTGATTTTCTCCTTAATGCTTCAGGATTTCAGCAGGCGTAAAGTCATAACTCACAACCTCTCTGTCTTGTCACTTTTCATCCACTGTGATCTGAAGCAAGATTCCCACTGGGGATTGCTATTTTCTTTTAGGGAAAAGGAAGAGATTTTTATGAATAGAGAAATGTCTGTTCTTTTGCTAATAACCACCAGTCGTGCTGGCTGTGTGGGTGTTCAGAATTAGTATGATTGCATAGCTGCATGAAGAAATTGCCTTCCCTCTTTTTAAGGGTGTGAATAACTTTGTACAGTACAAATTTAGTCACCTGCCAGCAAAAGAAAGGCAAACAATAGTTGAGTTGGCAAAAATGTTCCTAAACCGCATCAACTATTGGCATCTGGAGGCACCATCTCAACGAAGACTGCGATCTCCCAATGATGATATCTCCGGATACAAAGAGAACTACACAAGGTAATCAGATGCAAGTTCTTTTCCTTTGGCCCCATAAAGCCTGTTACAGACATAAAATTCTACTTGACTCTGTAAGTAGAGGGTTGCCTAGTTATCATTATGACTCCATCTAATTCAGAGATAATGTCTTTATAATTTAACTTACAAACTCCTACTTTTCATTACTGTCATAATATGTTGAGGGGTGAGGGATGTAAATCATCTATACCCAGTATGATAGCCACTTGCCATATGAGCACTTGAAAATGTGGCTAGTTTGAATTGAGATTTCTATGATTGTACCAAAAAAGAGTTTAAAATTGCTCATTAATAGTTTTAAAATATTGATTACTTGTAGAAATGATAGTACATTGGATATATTGGATTAAATAAAATATATTAAAGTTAATTTTACCTGTTTTTACCATTCCATTGTGGCTACTAGAAAATTTAAAATCCATATGTGACTTGTATTATTTATCTATTGAATATCGCTGACTAGATAGCTACACTATAACTCTGAAATTAATTAGAGCCCTCACTCAAAAAATGCAATGACCATATAATGAAGTTACAGAATTTTTTTGGGCTGGGCACGGTGGCTCATGCCTATAATCCTAGCACTTTGGGAGGCCAAAGTGGGTAGATCACTTGGATCAGGAGTTCAAGACCAGCCTGGTCAATATGGTGAAACCCCATCTCTACCAAAAATACAAACATTAGCTGGGCATGGTGTCACATGACTGTAATCCCGGCTACTTGGGAGGCTGAGGCAAGAGAATCACTTGAGCCCAGGAGGCAGAGTTTGCAGTGAGCTGAGATTGTGTGCTACTACACTGCAGCCTGGGCAACAGAGCAAGACTCTGTCTCAAAAAAAATTTTTTTTCTTTTAAAGGGAAGATTAGCTTAGATCCAGAACTGTGATGGAACTGATATCATTATACATATTATCTTCCAGGTTTTGTCCCTTTAAATAACATTTTATATTAGTTATAATGAAAGAAAATGTAGAATTTTGTAGCCTTTGTCTCTTTACTTAACATCATATCAAACAATTCACAGGTTACATTATAGTCCATTGAGTTGATTTACCCTAATTTACCTAACCATTTCTCTATTGCTGGATATTCAAACTCTGCAGATAGTCTTGGATTGAACATATATTTTCTTCTAAAGTGGAAATTTATTTTTATTGCTTATTACTTGCAGAATAATAGAATTGGTTTTACAAATCTTAAACTTGTACCATACAAAATATAATGACCTACATTTATTTTCATTTGTAGGAGTGTGACTTGGGTCATCTATTCTTTTCAACTTTTTTGTAACTTTTCTCTGTTTGTATTTCAGAGGCACATCAAGCTTCCATCAGGGGATATTAGGAAGCTTTAGTGCTTATTTTTTTCCTGATTTAAAGTGGGCAGTAGTATCTTTTGATAGCCTGTCAAGACCACTTGTGCCCAGGTTATTTTCTGTAACAGCAGATAACATGGAAGAATGGTATAATTTAAAATAAGCTTTCCTCTCTGTCATTGACCTAATTTCATGTGTAGCACACCCTTTTCCTCTCTTTCTCTTTACTTTTACAATATATGCAATTTCAGTTACAAAGTATTTTCTCCTTAATAATTGATATTTATAGGAATTGCAGATTTCTTCAAAATAAGTTTTTAAATTATATCTTTATTTCTGTATCTTTCATTTTAGGATTTTACATTAACAATAGTCCTATATTATTGAAACTCTTGTTTATAATAAGAGTTGAGACGATAAGTCTCTCAAAAATATATAGTTTTTAATCCCATCTATGAATAATTGACAAAGCTAAATATTTGTCAAAGCCAAGGCCCTGAATTCGTTTGCCACTTTTAACAGAGAAAGTAATTGTTTCATCAAGAAAAAGGAGAATTAATTGTGAAGCAGCTTGGGAGACATTACTATATTTTGTTTTCTTTTTCTTTTTCTTTTTCTTTTTTCTAGAGATAGTGTCTCATTCTAGATCCCAGGCTGGAGGGCAGTGGCATGATCATAGCTCACTGTAGCCTCAACCTCCTAGACTCAAGCAATTCATATATCTCAGCCTCCTGAGTAGCTGGGACTACAGGCACATGCCACCATGCCTGTCTATTTATTTATTTTTTATAGAGATGGGGTCTCACTATGTCACCCAGGCTGATCTCAAACTCCTGACCTCAAGCGATCCTCCCATCTTGGCCTCCCAAAGTGCTGGGGTTACATGTGTGAGTCACTGTGCCCAGCTATGATATTTTAGAAAACAGAAGAAAAATGCAAGGTAGTCTTTGAGAATTACTAAGAAGTTGGTGGCACTTACAAATACTTAAGAAGTAGTAAAAATGGAAATTGGTTTGGATGAGTGCTGGGTTTGAATGGTGTGGGTCCATCTCTCCCTTGTTATGTGAGCTTTAGACCGGTCTCTGGTCTAAAGAGACCTTTGATTTCTTTCTCTGTCCAAGTGTCTTGAGTTTTGTATGTATTCCATGGGTGGTTTGTATGTAGTTTCTGACACACAGAACAGGTGCCGGGAAGATGCTCATCATCATTTTCCTCCCATGCACATTGTTCTCTAAAACTCAGTCACTGCCAATGTGGAGCTATTAAGCTAAAGCCTTAAATGTATAATTGAGTGAGCGTGTAATTATTTGAATATCACTTTAGAAATTAAGATAGCAGGGAATAGAAAAACGGCAAAAGAGTGCTTTATAGCCCAGCATCCTGAGCCAACAGCTGAAGGGAAAGAGTGGAGTCAGACAATGGAAAAGAGAAACTTGCTGAGAGAAACTGAAATGAATATGCCCTGATGAGGTCTGAAACCTGCTGATTTCTAGGTGAAATGTAGACCAAGAACCCCTATTAATAATAAATAAGGAAATGAAGGTAGATGACACCAGCCTCCCCCGCGTCCCCACCATCGCGTCATGTTGATGAGGAAAGGGAAGTAGAGAGGAACAACCTGTGAAAATTAGGAGAATCAATATTCAGAGTAAAACCTCACTGCCATGACCACATGGGGAATTAAAAAAACCACATACCACCACAGCATGATGTCTCACTGATACTGATCTTCTCAAAAATGGGTAATATTACTGGCTGCAGGCACCAGCAGGCTTTATCTTGATGTTACTGTAAGAGAACCTCAGGACCTATAACGCTGGTTCAGCTTATAACTTAGGGCAGTTACTGTAAATATTAGAACAAAGATGTGCCGAAAATGTTTGCAGTACATCAGTCTGAAAATGAAGTTAAACAGGATTCTTTGTGGAAAAGACTGGACTTAGAAAATGATTGTGTTCATTACAGAGCTAACTTGTAAATATTTATTCCATAAAAATTAAAAGCAGACTGGACAGTAGTACTGCTTAACTTACTTCTCTGTTCTGAATAAAAGACAAATATAAATAATCCTTTTTTGTTTGAGATGGAGTCTCGCTCTGTTGTCTAGGCTGGAGTGCAGTGGTGTGACCTCGGCTCACTGCCACCTTCACCTCCTGGGTTCAGGCGATTTTCCTGCCTTGGCCTCCCGAGTAGCTGGGATTACAAGTGTGTGCCACTATGCCTGGCTAATTTTTGTATTTTTAGTAAAGATGGGGTTTCACCATGTTGGCCAGGCTGGTCTCAAACTCCTGACCTCAGGTGATCTGCCTACCTCATCCTCCTCAAGTGCTGAGATTAAAGGCGTGAGCCACCACACTCAGCCTAAATATTGTTACATAAGTGTATGTTAACTGTACCTAATATATACTTGCAGAAGCACTGTGGTTATAGAAAAAAATGTGGGTAAATATTTTGAAGTTCCTGAATTTCATGATAGTACACTATTATAATTCCATGAAGAAATAACCCGAAAAGAAAGTCAGAGGATTATGGCTTCTTAAACTACAACTCACCAACAGTCTGCTGAAGGAAAGTGGCAAGTAATTAGTCTTAGATTTTGAATTGTGTAGAACTTTTGAAAATTAAAGCTTACACCCACACTGAGGAGATGCTTCACAAGAATACAGAGCGACTGGGTACAGTAGCTCATGCCTGTAATCCCAGCAACTTTGGGAGGCTGAGGCAGGAGGATCGCTTGAGCCCAGGAGTTTGAACCCAGCCTGGGTAACAGGATGAGACTTCATCTCTACAAAAAAAATTAATAAACTATCTGGGTGTGATGGCATGTGCCTGTGGTCCCAGCTACTCTGGAGATTGAGGTGGGAGGATTGCTTGAGCCCAGCAGGTCAAAGCTGCATGGAGCCGTCCATGATCCTACCACTGCACTCCAGCCTGGGCGACAGAGCACAACCCTGTCTTAAAAAAAAAAAAAAAAAAAAAAAAAAGAAGAAGAAAAAGAATACATAGCAAGTTAGCTGAAACTAACTTGTTTGTTTTGGGAAACAGTTTTATTCAGCCATTCAGCCATTCTTCTATGATGTATAGCCTATTGCCATGTGTACTGAGCATTCATTATTAGACATGTAAATCTAGAACAGAATTTATCAGGAAGCACGCAAGGAACACTAGGAAACAGGAGATCTGACTTCTAGTCTGGACTTCAGTAGTAACTGGGCCTCAGTCCCTGTGAACTAGGGCAAGTCAGTTTATTCCTGCAAACCACAGGATTTTCAGTTCAGCAAGTCAGTAGAATGAGTTGGTCTTCTGTGTTCACGTTTTAAAATTCTGTTCACAGAAGTTACAAATCATCATGATGATGTGAAAAATCTGGGAGTTATTTGAACAGTCAGAAAATAGCATGCAAATACCATCCTTATTAGACATACAAAAATGAATGAACTATCATTTTGCTTCTTTTTAGTAGACCTGAAATCAGTCATGTAGGTAAAATCTTTTCCTACAGTTACTTCTTTGGAGGAATGCATGCGCCCATGCATGTCCATTTCCTTCTTTCTGTCTCACTATGTGCAATAATATCAATCAGTATATTAAAACAAAACTAGAAGTACACACACACACACTGATTCTTTCTGTCTCTTACACACACACACACACACACACACACACACACACACACACACACACACACTGACTTGGCCTCATTGTCTTAATCTACTGTGAACTTTACAGATTACAAAATAAGATTAATCTTGAAAGTTAAGAAAAAGTTGAAAAGTATAAATTGAGGTCTATAAAATGACTTTGAGGAAATGAATGAAAACCCATTATTTGAAAATTTTTACTAGCTAATAACAATCTATGCTGTCTTCTTCTACCCTGGGAAGACTGAATAACCTGTTAAAGCACTTTTGGATAACTTTTTAGGATTTTATGATAATATTTATAACCTATCATCTTTGTAGGAGAAATAATGTCAGTCTTAGAGCCTTAGACGTCTGCAGATCTCTCCTCAAATGGAAATGCTCTTTAGACTCTAAATCAGCACTGTCCAATAGATATATAGTATGAGCCAAAAATGCAAGCCAGATATATAATTTAAAATTTTCTAGTAGCTACATATAAAATGAATAGATATAAGAAATTATTTTGAATTTTATATACATATCTTTTTTTGTTTTTGAGACGGAGTCTTGCCGTGTCTCCCAGGCTGGGGTGCAGTGGCTCAGTCGTGGCTCACTGCAACCTCCACCTCCTGGGTTCAAGCCATTCCCCTGCCTCTGCCTCCCGAGTAGCTGGGATTAAAGGCATGCACCACCACACCTGGCTCATTTTTGTATTTTTAGTAGAGACGGCGTTTCACCATGTTGGCCAGGCCGATCTCGAACTCCTGACCTTAAGTAATCTGCCCGTCTTGACCTCCCAGAGTGCTGGGATTACAGGCATGAGCCACCACACCTGGCCAATAATACATATATGTATTTTTTACACAATATATCAAAAATACCATTTTGCCTGGGCATGGTGGCTCACGCCAGTAATCCTAGCACTTTGGGAGGCCAAGGCGGGTGGACTGCTTGAGGTCAGGAGTTCGAGACCAGCCTGGCCAACATGGTGAAACCCTGTCTCTACTAAAAATACAAAAATTAGCCAGGCATGGTGGCGGACACTTGTAATCCCAGCTACTCAGGAGGCTGGGACAGGAGAGTAGCTTGAATGGGGAGGTGGAGGTTGCAGTGAGTTGAGATCATGCCATTGCACTCCAGCCTAGGGCACAGAACAATACTCTGTCTCAAAAACTAAACAAAACAAAACAAACCACAAAAACAAAAAATGCACAAAAATATAATTTCACCATGTAACCATTGTGAAAAATTATTAAGGATATATGTTTACTTTTTTGGTACTGAGTCCTTCAAACCTCCAAATCCAGTGTTTATTTTACTTTTTCCTTTTTTTTTTTTTTTTTTTTTTTTTTGAGATGGAGTGTTGCTGTGTTTCCCAGACTGGAGTGCAGTGGTATGATCTCGGCTCACTGCAACCTTCGCCTCCCAGGTTCAAACGATTCTCTTGCCTCAGCCTCCCAAGTAGCTGGGACTACAGGTGCCTGCCACCATGCCTGGCTAATACTTATATTTTTAGTAGAGATGGGGTTTCCTCATGTTCCCCAGGCTGGTCTTGAACTCTTGACCTCAGGTAATCCACCTGCCTCAACTTCCCAAAGTCCTGGGATTACAGGTGTGAGCCACTGCATCCGGCCAAATCCAGTGTGTATTCACACATCTTAATTCAGTAGCTAAATTTTAAACAATTAAAACTAAATGGAGTCCTACTAGAACAATCAAGTTGTGTTTAGTGGGAAAACATTTCACACTGTTTCCACTTAAAAGTAAAATTGAAATTGATTAAATAAAATTAAAAGTTAAACTTCTCGGTCATACTAGCCACATTTCCAGTGCTCAATAGTTACCAGTGGCTGGTGGCTACTGTGTTGGATAGCAGAGACATAGAATCATCGCCATCATCAGTGAAAGCTTTATTGGACAATAAATCTTTAAACCTTTCATTGCAGAAGATTGGACATATTTTGTTATTTTTAAAATTTAGTCATGTTCTGCATAACAACGTTTTAGTCAGCAATGGACCATATATAATGACAGTCGTCCTTTAAGATTATACCAAAATTTTGCTGTACCTTTCTATGTTTAGGTATATTTAGATATACAAATACTTACCATTATGTTACAGTTGCTTGTAGTATTCAGTACAGTAACATGCTGTACAGGTTTGCAGCCTAAGAGCAATAGACTGTGCCATAGAGCGGGGTGTCCAACTCTTGGGCCATGGTCCACCATGGGTCCGTGGCTCGTTAGGAACCAGGCCGCACAGCAGGAAGTGAGTGGTGGGCGCGTGAGCATTGCAGCCTGAGCTCCACCTCCTGTCAGATCAGTGGTGGTGTTAGATTCTCATGGGAGCACGAACCCTATTGTGAACTGTGTATGTGAGGGACCTAGATTACGCATTCCTTCTGAGAGTCTAAGGCCTGATGATCTGAGGTGGAACAGTTTCACCTAGAAACCATCCCTTTTACCCCCCAGCCATGGAAAAATTGTCTCATGAAACTAATCCCTGGTGCCAAAAAAGTTGGGGACCTCTGCCATAGAGCCTAGGTGCCAAGTGTGTAGTAGGTTCTACCATCTAGGTTTGTGTAGGAACACTCTCCAGTGTTTGCACGATGATAAAATCACCTGACTCATTTCTCAGAATGTATTCCCATTGTTAAGCAAGACATGAAAGACATGACCGTATTAAGTCTTACAGATAGTCTTGTGATTGCCTAAGTCTCATGAAATTGAACTTCTGATTATGAAGATTTGTGACTGTTTAACTCTACATTTATAGTTTCATTACTAGTTATTTGGGATCTGACTTCCCCTCAGCCCCAGATAGATAGATAGATAGATAGATAGATAGATAGATAGATAGCATGTCAGTGTCTCATTCTGTCACTCTGTCACCCAGGCTGCATTGCGGTGGCACAATCATAGTTCACTGCAGCCTGGAACTCCTAGGTTCAAGCAATCCTACCTCCTCAGCTTCCCAAGTAGCTAGGACTATAGGCGTGTGCCAATACACCTGGCTAATTTTTAAACTTTCTGTAGAGATGGGCATCTTACTACGTTGCCCAGGCTGGTCTCGAACCTGGGTTCAAGCAGTCTTCCTGCTTGGGCCTTCCAAAGCACTGGGATGACTGGTGTAAGCCACCATGCCATGCCTGGCCAGCCCATTCTTTTAACTTAATTAAGTGGCCACATACTAACATCTAGCAAAGAATTGACTTTGAAAGCAATGAATTTCTATATGAAGCACCTTATGAATTACAAAATAAATGCACTTTCTAGTTTTTTTCTGCTACCAAGATCACTCTTTCAGACAAGAGACAACATTAACACTTGAGGTACCCATTTCAGTATTGTAAACAAATGACATTTGGGGTGTAAATTATTAAAGGAAAAAAGTTGAGAGAAGAAATAGAAATAGTAGCGGAAGTTTTAGGTTATTTTTGAATCTAGGCAGACGAACTAACACTAATGAAAGCATTTTCTCCAAAGGTGTTTGAACCACTGCGACAGCTACCACCATTTCCACCACCAGCACACATACAGGCGAAATATTTTATAATACAGAATAAGATTTTAAAAAAATGTCAGGAGCATGAATAATATTATTCCTCTCTTCATTAAAGGGCTCAAAGTTCATCGGGAGCTTTTTGTAGCAGCTTGGGCACATTGGAGAGCTGTCTCCCGTTTTAAAGGAGAACAGGAAAGCACATAGAGAGGAGAGGTTTGATTTTTGAAAGGCAGTCCTTTCCTAGAAGAGGGTGATTTGGGTCTGCTCTCGAGGAATAAGAATCTGTGGAATAACGCTTTTTGACCTTTTCCTCGTTTGGTGCCACCGTCCATGGCTACCACTGTTACATTTATGTTGCTGGGTCCTGGGAAATTCACATCTTCCACTTCTAGGAGATTAAAAAAAAAAAAAAAAAGTATGGTTGGCTGAGTGTGGTAGCTCATGCCTATAATCCCAACACTTTGGGAAGCCGAGGTGGGTGGATCTCTTTAGTCCAGGAGTTCGAGACAAGCCTGGGCAACATGGTGAAACCCCGTCTTTATAAAAAATACAAAAAAATTAGCCATGTGTGGTGGTGCATGCCTGTGGTCCCAGCTGTTCGGCAGGCTGAGGTCACTTGAGCCCAGGACGTGGAGGTTGCAGTGAGCCGAGATTGTACCACTGCACTCCAGCCTGGGTGACACAGTGAGACCCTGTCTCAAAAAAAGAGAGAAAAAGAAAGAGGTTTATTTTTGAATAGATTTTTACTCTCTACTGTATGTTGGCCAAATGCACTTTCTAAATTAGATGACCTCTGTTGTCAGTGTACCCTGGAACTGTGGTCAGATCTTAAGAAAACTGGCTTCCCTCTGGTCTGGTCCTCCTCCAGCATTGTGCAGTGACGCTGAGGTGCATTTTTGACTTTGAGTCTGAGTCATTGAAAAATGTACCTAGGTGACAGATGGTAGAAGCTTAATACTTCCTACATTTTTGACTTGAGTTTTAAACAGTACTGGAGATCGTTGTCTTCCCACCAAACCTCCGATAAGTGCTGTGTAGGCTTTTTAAATAAATCTTCACATTTTACTCCGAGGACTAGGTGGTTAATTCTGATTCTTTCACAGAAGAGACTTCCTCAGCTTCTCCTTTAATTTTTTCTTTTACTTAAACTACCATTAGTGTGCCAGTAACTCCAGTTATACTGTGTCTTTTATATACACATTTCATTTAATGCTCACAAGAACCCAGTGAAGTAGGTATTATTGTTGTCCCCATTTTACAGGTAAGGAAAGACAGGCTAAATAGCGTAATTAAATTTTCAAAGTTATGCAGCTAGTTAAGTGGCACAGCAGGAATTTGATCCCAGGGGCTGTTTGACTCCAGGACTCACTGTGTGATGCTGCAGAATAAGTTGATTTTAACAGAATTAGACACACATGGTGGTGTAAAGGCAAGCTAATTCCCAGGTTTCACTAGCTGGTAGGGATATTGTTGCTTGTTATTGCAGGCCTAGTTTTTTTCTGCTATGGTTAATAGTACGAGATAAACATAATTGGATATTTCTGATGTCCTGGGGGTTTACAGGATATTCATGGTGCTTGACTTCTCTTGTCGCAGGTGGCTGTGTTACTGCAACGTGCCACAGTTCTGCGACAGTCTACCTCGGTACGAAACCACACAGGTGTTTGGGAGAACATTGCTTCGCTCGGTCTTCACCGTTATGAGGCGACAACTCCTGGAACAAGCAAGACAGGAAAAAGATAAACTGCCTCTTGAAAAACGAACTCTAATCCTCACCCATTTCCCAAAGTAAGGGAGAGGTTTTGCTGGTCTTTGTTTGATCCCAGAGCTTGAGGTTGCTAACTACAATGCCAACGCCTGTATAAATAACAAGATCAGGAATGACAGAAAAAGCATTCCAAGGGGGAGGGAGAAAAGACCCTCAGTTCCCTTTGTGAATCTTCTTGGGTATTTTCCAGTCCGTTTATTAGCCTGACTTTGGGTTGACTGCCGTCATTGCTCCCTTATCCCCTCCTCATCCTACCTGAGTCATTGTCTCTGACTCTCATAGAATGGGGCAGTGCTTTCTTTTGTATATTCAGCGGCCAGGAAGCTCTAGAAAGATGAGGGAGAATGTTTAGGTACATTTTCCAGCCACTCAGAAATGGTGCAAAAGTAGCCAAGTGGCTTTTTTTTTTTTCCATTCAATTTCTCCAGCTTTTTCTAAGCACTGGTGAACCATCCCTGCCTCAGCTATAGTAGACTTGAACCCACTCTTTGGAAACTAGACTGCAAAAGCAGGGATGAAGAGGAATAGAGACCTCCTTCAGCATGAACTTTGAACCTCTATGCTAAATTTCTTGTAGAATATGCATACTTTGGTGCTTCTTGCACCTGTCAGAGCTCCAAGGCGTAAATAATCATTTAAATATTTTAAAGGGAAGGAAATGCTTTAAAGCAATAGAAAGTTGCGGTGCTGCACCATTGGCCTTGGAAATGCATTTTTAATGCTAAGAACCAAAAATTTAAGCTAAGAGGTTGGACGCTGGTGAGATAGGCTAAGGGTACAGTTGATGACTTCTCATGGAGCAATAACAGCGAGAAATGAATGAGACAGTTCATTTTGTGGTTGTCATTCTGCCTAGATCAGCATTTGGTCAGGAAGGTAAAAGGCGTAATTTGAAAAGACTGGCTAGGTATGATATAGCCTTCCTTCCCCACACCTTTCTGAACTGCTGATGTGGAGAATAGAATTTGAGAGTAAGGATTCTTTGATGAAAGATTGATGAAACCCCGTTTTGTTTGAGAAACTAGATTTTTATTATTCAGATAGTATTACTAGATTACAGAATTTTTGTCTCACTAAAGATAGAGTTTTAATTCATAACAATAAGTTAGGTTCAAAACAATAACAAAAACAACAAAACAACAAAAAACCAAAATGGTTTTCTGAGAGAAATTGACTGAAGATTCCATGGCATTTTAACCGAAATCCTAAACCTTAGATAGATGTCATGAGTAATTCTGATGGGCTTTGGTGGAACACCTAATATTTGCACATATATTTCAGCAACCTGATTGTCAAAATTTTCTTTAGAGAACCAGTACATGAGACTAAGTCATGACATGAACATTTTGTTGTCCTCTGTGGAGGGAGATTCTGAAGCACTTAAACTGCAGTTTGGATTTTGCTCCCAAAACGGGTTATGAAATTAGGGCACACTCATGTATTTCAGTGTCTTTTAACTGATGTAAGCTCCTTTCCTTAGAGACTGAAGCAGTTTTCTTCCTTATGTATCTATTACATTTGCCATATAAGCAGCATTTTTTGTTTTCAGGTGATAGCTGTCCTTCTGTCTCTGAGTCAAGGGACAAAAGAAGACTCCTCTCTTCCCAACACCTGTTATGGTATTTAAAGAGAAATTTTAGTTACTTTGCATAATAAGATTTTTCCCATAACAAATTCATTTTGCTTCTTGCAGATATTTGCTAATTATAGTGTGTTTTGTTCCCTCAGCCCATAGTTCTGGCATGCTTATGCTAAGAGCTAAAACATCCATGCTGCCTTCTTTTTTTCTCTATTACTAATGGTGGGGTAAAACTACCACCCACTTCTCCTTTTAAATCCCTTTTCACCGAATATGACAACATTTAAGGCTATTGGGGATTTATACCTACAGTTTTGGCAGCAGAACCACACATGTTGAAACCTGAGGTATTATTTGAGTCTTGGGCACTGTTTCAGAGTTAGAGCTGGGACCGGCTTCCCAGCACCCAGGGAGGTCTCTGCAATTCTCAGATGCATTTTCAGGGCTTACATTCTTATCTTCCTATTCTTCATATGTGCTGCCTTTTTTCCCACTTGGCTTTAACATGTGCCTCTTTCCCCATTCACCTAATTACAAAGTTTTTTTTAAGTTTTGTATCTATATTTCATTCTAAAAGTGAAGAAAATTTGGTTCGGGGAAAAAATGAAGAAGACCACTGATAGCTTCACCACTCTGAACTATTTTTAGTGCTTTTAGATATTTTTATTTTTCCCCCTTTTATTGGCAAACAAAAATTCAGTAAGCCTCAGAGGGACTTAGGTATCTGTATTTCTTTTTTCTTTTTTTCTCTTTTAATTTTTAAGTTTTTAAAAACACCTGCCCTATTCTGATAAGCATCTGTATTTCTAATAAGGTTTCCAGATGATTTCTATGGGTTGCTAAAACTTGAGATCCATTTGGTTTAAAGTTAGCATAGTAATTAATTAGTTACTTGTTCCAATCCTGATCCTGCCATTTACTAGTTGCAGGAATTTGATTGAGTTATTTAACTTCTCTGTGCCCTACTTTCTTCATCTGTGAAATGGGTATGAATTTTATCTCATAGGGTTGTTAAAAAGATCAAGTGAGTTAGTATACATCAACCACTTACAACACTGCCTATCATGTAGTGAGAGCTATACATGTGCGTGACAAATAAAAATAGAAAATATAACTCATAGAGTTGATGTGAGGATTCAGTAAGAAGTTCTTAGAGCAGTGCAGGCACAAAGTAAGCACTCAATAAATATTAGTAACTTTTGTGAAGGTAATGACAGTGGCAATGCAGCTATATGGAGGGCTGAAATCATGCTCTGAGATTCACTGAGGAAGATTAATGCATTTCTACTGATGTAATTCATGTGTCTGTATCCTATGTTGTGTTAAACTATGCAGGGTCAAAAGAGTAAACATTTGTATAAATGCATTTCTGTATTTGTATATACCAGGGCTGCCCAACTAAATCGTAATTTGGGTTGTAATTCTCCATTATATTTCTGATTGAAGGTTTGAGACACTTATGTTAAGGTGATTGCCACAGATTATTAGGGCTGTTGTCCTTACAGTAGTTTTTTTGTTTTTTTAAAAAATCTTATTTCTATTACTCTTGTGTCTAGATTTCTGTCCATGCTAGAAGAAGAAGTTTATAGTCAAAACTCTCCCATTTGGGATCAGGATTTTCTCTCAGCCTCGTCCAGAACCAGCCAGCTAGGCATCCAAACAGGTGAGTTTCCTTTTACACAAATCAGAGAATAACCAGGAAGGCCAACCTGACGTGTAAGTTGCAGTGAACTGTAACTTATACTTAGCTCTATAGTCAAATGAGCTTAGCTCTATAGTCAAATGCTGGCTCTTTCCAAACCCAATTATAGTCTCAGTCAATGGCTAGACACACCTAGGAATCAAGTCTCCGTCTGACCTCTTAAATCTATGATATCTGTTTTGTACATCAAGTTACCACCAGGTATAATGGTGGATAGTGAGTGAGAGGCAGTCTTGAGTCTCAGGATGTGAACTACTTCCCTGTGGGGGCAGGGCATCCTTGCTATTGCTTAAATCAGCCAGTGGCATCAGTTGGCATTTTGTGAGGAAGGAAGACAGGTGCCTTCTGGAGTCACAGTGATCCCAGAAAGAGGATCTGAATTCCTGCCTTTGACACTAGGAAGACCCCATGGAGAAGTTTGGCAAGAAATGCCAAAACAGTTTATATCTGGCTACGGGGAAAGACGGGATGCAAAATTTTGATGTCAAGAGTTTTTTTTGTAGTGCTCTAGGTCAATGTGTAATATGGGGGCTTGTGAGTATTGCCTCTAATGCCTCCAGCAAAGAAAAAAAGATTTATTCTTGCTTTAAAAACAAAATTGAAGTATAATTTATATGTACTAAAATGTACTCTTTTTACCGTACTGTGTTTTGACAAACACATATACTTGGGTAATTACCACTGCCATCAAAATATAGAACAGTGGCCTCCTTCCAGACAGATTCCCTTGTACCTCTCTGTAGTGCATTCATAGTCCTACCTCCAGCTCTGGCAACCAGTGATCTGTTTTTTTGTTCTTATAGTTTTGCCTTTTCCAGAAAGTCATAGAAGTGGAATCATATAGTGGACAGCTTTTCGAGACTGATAACTTTAACTCAGCATAGTGCATTTGAGAGGTGATTTTTGAAAAAGGTTTTCATCTAGAGCTCAAGTTTAGGTGTAAATATAACTAAATCCCTACAAACCAAAGTACTAGTGAATGAGGAATTTTATTTGAATCATACTCTTTTTGTTTGAGCTCATTACCAAAAACATGTCAAAAACATATTTGTGTCTTTTTTTTTTCTTTTTTATAACCTGAGGTCATAATTTCATGTATCTCTGGTCCAAAACCTGTAGTCCTTTGGGGCCTGTCTGTGCCCATTACATGTTTCTTCTACAGTTGAGCAATCAGCATTTAGTAGTCATGTTTTCTGTGGTTACTGGACATATCCTTTGCATTGCTCCCTCTGTACCTGTGCTATTCACTTTACCTTTGATTTGATTTCACCTAACTTTCAAATAGCATTTCTTCTGCAAACTCTTTCCTAAGTTCTCCCATCCCTTCTAGCAAGGACTGGATCTCTTTTTTTCCAGACTTTCACAGAGCCTTGAATATATCCTATCCTTGGTTCTCAAACATGACTGCACAATGGAATCACCCATGGAATTTGAAATGCACTGTATACTGATTTCTGAGTGCCATTCCAACAGAGTGTGAGATTATTGTCCTGGGGTGTGGCCTGGACATTGGAACTTTAAAAAAAACCCCAGGTAATTTTAATGTGCAGCGACATTTGAGAATGACTGTGTTAGACAATACTCACCTCATATTATCCTAGTCCCGTTTTTTCTGTATGTCTTTTATCTCCTGTGGATGCAGCTTTTTGATGGTCAGAGACCCAGTTTTGTCGCAATAATTGAAACATTTATTAAGTGCTTGGCTAAGAAGCTTCCTTGGTATCTTTAAGCCTTTTCACAAACCCTGGGAAGTTGGAATTATGATCTCCTTTACATAGTTGAGGAAATAGAAGTTCAAGGAGGAGCAACAAATTGCCCAAGATAGACCTTGTAAGTGACGGAACTGGGTTTCACATCTGTATTTAATTCCTAAATATTACACTGTAGTAAGAGAGCCAGAACTCTAACCACTACATCACACCATCTTGGTGTGTGCTGCCAATATACAGCATACACTTGTGGAAGGAATGAGTGAAGAACAGTTTCCTCCCTCAGGCAGTGGGGGACCAAAGTTATTCAGCAGGATCAACATAGTTCTCCTTTGGTGGGTCTGTGGAGAGGATTTCTCTGTGTGTGAAAACTCCCCTTTACCCTTGTTTGCTCAAAATTCTCCAGTCTGCTCAACTTCCAGCCACATTGTTATCTGTCATAGTACAGGATGGAGAAGGAAGAGGTTGTTGTCTGTGACCGTATGGAAATTTTATTCTTTTTTCTGTGGCTAAGGTTGTCACCAGGTTAAGTTGGATTGTACACTTTAGTATTACCTGAAGCCGTCAGAAGCGGGCTGTCTTCTCTTGTTCTACTGTAATTGCAATGTGTTCTCTTGGGGGAAAAGAAGAGTGTAATCATCTACTTAATTAGCATGTCTGCGCATCGATGCAACTGTGATAAATGACATTCATAAGGATGGATCTGAAATTTTACAAGATACTCAGATGTCTTCTGAATCACCAGAGCTTTCTCTTTGTTCAGAATCACTCCAGTATGCTTTGAAATTCAGAAGGGCTATATATTGGAAGAAAAAAACATAGAGCATGGCACTTTAGTATATTCTGATTTTTGACAAACCACTAGCTATTCAGTTAGAAGTGCTCTGGGTTGGTATCTCTCTCTCTCTTGGTTTATTTACTTTATTGCCTTCTTGGCTGCTGGGAATGTCCTTGTTGACTGAATTGTGGCTGTGTTGAAAGTTAGATGAACATTCTCTCTGACAATTGTCTGTACTGCCATGCTGTGTCTTGTGTGTGACCAGTGTTTTTGAGAATGTCTATACCCCTTGTCACCTCTCACCTCATCAGCTACCAGTCAGCAACACAGCTAGCAAAGCAGCATCCTACTTTGTAAGGCCTTTTTTTTTTTTTTTTTCCTGAGATGGAGTCTCACTCTGTCGCCCAGGCTGGAGTGCAGTGGCACGATTTCTGCTCACTGCAAGCTCTACCTCCCGGGTTCATGCCATTCTCCTGCCTCAGCCTCCGGAGTAGCTGGGACTACAGATGCCTGCCACCGCGCCCGGCTGATTTTTGTATTTTTAGTAGAGACGGGGTTTCACTGTGTTAGCCAGGATGCTCTCAATCTCCTGACCTCGTGATCCACCCGCCTCGGCCTCCCAAAGTGCTGGGATTACAGGCGTGAGCCACCACACCCGGCCTACAATGGCCTTTTCTAAAAAACAAAAATATAAAAACCCTTTTTGTTTGGAAATACTGTCAAACTCACAGTAGAGTTACAAGAAGAGGACAAAGAAATCCTGTATATTTTATATTCTTTACCTGGTTATAAACCAATTGTTAACATTTTGCCATCCTTGCTTTATTATTACCCTTTCTCTATCCCTTCTTTTTCTCTTTTATTCTCTCTCTACTCTTCCCCTAAGTTATTTACATATATATATATAATTTATGAGAAAAAATTATATATAATATATATTTTTATTTATATATGATATATAATATAC
The DNA here is from genome assembly GCF_043159975.1 of Macaca nemestrina. Taxonomy (NCBI): domain Eukaryota; kingdom Metazoa; phylum Chordata; class Mammalia; order Primates; family Cercopithecidae; genus Macaca; species Macaca nemestrina. The sequence continues at coordinate 28,013,196 of NC_092126.1, read as the reverse complement.
AAATATTCACACATGTAAATATATATTATATATTATTTATATATAGGTATATATATTTTCTCCTAAATTTGTGTGTGTGTGTGTATATGTATATATAAAACTTAGGGGAGGAGTAGAGAGAGAGGAAAAAAAGAAAGAGAAAGAGAGAGACATATAGGCCAGGTGTGGTGGCTCATGCCTGTAATCCCAGCAGTTTAGGAGGCCGAGGTGGGCGGATCATCTGAGGTCAGGAGTTTGAGACCAGCCTGCTCAACATGGCAAAACCTCATCTCTACTAAAAATACAAAAAGTTAGCCGGGAGTGGTGGCAGGTGCCTGTAATCTCAGCTACTCGGGAGGCTGAGGCAGGAGAATAGCTTGAACCAGGGAGGCAGAGAAGGTTGCAGTGAGCCGAGATCGCACCACTGCACTCCAGCCTGAGCGACGAGAGTGAAACTTTGTCTCAAAAAAAAAAAAGAGCTATATATATAATATATACTTTTAAAAATATATTTTTTATATAAAAATAGCTATATATATATTTAAAATATATATATAATATACAAATATATAATATATATTTTTTCAAAATATATTATATATATATTTTTTCTTCTAAATTAATTGAAAGTTACAAACATCATGCCCCTTTAGTAATTTTGATGTCTCTCATATATTCTCTAATATAAAAACTATGGTTTTCTGTCAGCATATTTAATGTTGATGTAGTATTGTTATCTAAGCTATCTGCTGTCTTCTGTTTTTGCCTCTTGTCTCAATAATGTGGTTTATTGCAAATTTTCCATTGCATCAGGAGGCATATGATTGTTGGTATTAAGTTTGATCACATGGTTGTGGTGGTGGTCACCAGCTTTCTCCACTGCAGTATTACTACCTCTCCTTTTTAATAAAAAAAGTACTTTTGTGGGGAGATTTTTTTTTTTTTTTTTTTTTTTTTTTTTTGAGATGGAGTCTCGCTCTGTTGCCCAGGCTGGAGTGCAGTGGCCGGATCTCAGCTCACTGCAAGCTCCGCCTCCTGGGTTCACGCCATTCTCCGGCCTCAGCCTCCCGAGTAGCTGGGACTACAGGCGCTGCCACCTCGCCCGGCTATTTTTTGTATTTCTTAGTAGAGACGGGGTTTCACCGTGTTAGCCAGGATGGTCTTGATCTCCTGACCTCGTGATCCGCCCATCTCGGCCTCCCAAAGTGCTGGGATTACAGGCTTGAGCCACCGCGCCCGGCCTGTGGGGAGATATTTTGAGACTGTATAAATATCTTGTCTTCATCAAAATTATACTCACCAGGTTTAGCCTACACACATGATCTTCCTCAAATCAGTTATCATATGGTGGCTGCCAAATAGTGATTTTTTTTTTTTTTTTTTTACTAACTTCCACCATTCCTTCCTTATTTCTTTGTTGGTATTCTTGAGCTTTCCTCATCTCCACTTATTTATTTATTTATTCATTTATTATTTTATCAATATGGACTCAGATATCCTTATTCTGTTTAATGAGTTTTAATCCCTACTGTCTTTGTTATTTTGATGCCTTGGCTTATGTTTTAAAGATGACTTATTTTGTGGCATTGGGCAGGAATGGGGTAGTCCCATTGCACTTGGTTTCTTGTTGCCTAAGAAAGGAGTCAGTCATCTAATACCTTCTTCTCCTTTTGCCCGGGCAGTTATCAGTCCACCTCCTGTGGCTGGGACAATTTCATACAATTCAACCTCATCTTCCCTTGAGCAGTCAAATGCAGGGAGCAGCAGTCCTGCCTGCAAAGCCTCTTCTGGACTTGAGGCAAACCCAGGTAAGCTCTTAAGAGGGGTAAGACAGGGCTGTGACTTGCCCCAGGAGCTCTATTACCTGAGGAGTGCAAAAGGTAGACTTAAACCAACTACAGTTTCTGCATGTCCAGGATTTTAATGGCCAGAAATCACTTTGTATTAGGCTTTTGGCTGTACTGGTTAGTTATTGCCGTCTTAAAACTGTAATAACTGGCTGGGCGTGGTGGCTCACGCCTATAATCCCAGCACTTTGGGAGGCCGAGGTGGGTGGATCACGAGGTCAGGAGATCGAGAGCATCCTGGCTAACACGGTGAAACCCCGTCTCTACTAAAAATACAAAAAATTAGCCAGGCGTGGTCGCGGTCATCTGTAGCCCCAGCTACTCGGGAGGCTGAGGCAGGAGAATGGCGTGAAGCCGGGAGGCGGAGCTTGCAGTGACCAGAGATCCGGCCACTGCACTCTAGCCTGGGCGACAGAGTGAGACTCCATCTCAAAAACAAAAACAAATAAAAACAAAAACAAAACTGTAATAACTTATTGTCATAGCCCACTCATTTGGCGTGTTGCCTGAGAGTTGGCTGATTTCAGCTAGTCTCACTCAATCTTGACTGGGCTTGCTTGCAAGTTACCCATTGATTATAATCTCTGTTTTGGGCTTGGCTTGGCTAGAGCACTTAAGCTGAAGCAACTCTGCTTTACATATTTCTCATAATTTTCCTGGGACTATTAGGCTACCTGGAACATGTCCTTCTTCTGAAGAGACAGGGCAGGAAGAAATACATAGTCTCTTGAAGCCTAGGCTCGGAACTTGTAAACCATTGCTTCTGCCACATTCTTTTTTTTTTCTTTTTATTTGAGATGGAGTCTCACACTGTCACCCAGGCTGGAGTGCAGTGGTGCGATCTCAGCTCACTGCAACCTCCGCCTCCTGGGTTTAAGCGATTCTCCTGCCTCAGCCTCCTGAGTAGCTGGGATCACAGGTGCCCACCACCATGCCCAGCTAATTTTTGTATTTTTAGTGGAGACAAGTTTTTCCCATATTGGTCAGGCTGGTCTCAAACTCCTGACCTCAGGTGATCCACCTGTCTCGGCCTTCCAAAGTGCTGGGATTACAGGTGTGAGCCACCATGCCCTGCTGACTTCTGCCTCATTCTGTCGTCCAAAGCAAGTCATATAGTTGAACTCAGAGTTGAGAGGTAGAGAAGTGGAAAAAGGTAGTCTATTCCTTTCGTAGGAATCACTGAAAAGTCACATGGCAAAGAGTGTAGATACCAGGAGGGTAAATAATTTGGCCATTAATGTAATCTGCCACATGGGCAAAAATATCTCTTGATCCTAGAAGCATTTCACAGTTAGAGAATGTTTTGAAGGTTGCTTTTCTGTCCACAGACTGGACATCAGACAAATCTTGGATGTGACCACATTTTTAAATAAATGAAGTACCATGAAAGAGGGAAAGAAGAGGACCTTATAATATAAGAAGTACCAAATATTTAGCATATGCCACCATTCCCTTTCACTTCCAAGGGAGATATCACTAATCCATCCAGAAACTCTACCAGTGAGCTTGGATTCAGCCTCAGATTTTTTTAAAAAAATCATAAACACCATTAGCAGCGTAACAAGCAGAGGGCATATATCAATTAACAAACCCCAGCCATGAAATAAATAGTTTTCAGCATTACTCTTAGAGAGTCATGGAATTTGAGGACTTATTGGTCAACTGTCTGAAAATATTGTTACTTGTTTCCAAAAACAAACAACAAAAAAATTGTAAAAAAAAAGAACTCGACAAAAGCCATTTAGTAAATAATATGTAATATTTCTGGAAGAATATTCTACAGTCAAGTTGCTTTGTATTGTTCTGCTCCTTTTCAACTAAAGATAGTGAGAATGCTATGTGGAGAATGTTATATTGAGATAGCAGTGGGATTCACATGTGAGGAAATAAATTAGATCTAGACATCTTAAAAATTCAAAAAATTTACTTGTAAAAATAAATACATGTTATGTCTGGAAAAAACTGGAAAAACCAAACATGAGAATAGAAAGGAGAAAAAAAACTACCATGCAATCTCATGAGGAAAGTAGAAGAAAGTTCTCTTTGCCTTTGCATGGCCTCTCCTATTGTGTGGAATGGTGAGATTGCATCTACTTGATAGGCTAGTGGCTGTGCTCACTTTGTGAGGCATCATTTTAAGGCAAAAAAGCATTGTAAAAGATGAAGTGTGTCATTTTATAATAAATTAAAGTCATTGTTTATTAAAAATAAAACAATTTATGGTATATTTCAAATATATAATATTAGACATATATACATAATATATATGCATACATATATATACACATACGTGTGTGTGTGTGTGTGTGTATAGCCAAGCCCAGCAGAGATTCCAATCAATGGGTAGACTCATGAGCAAGCCTGCCAAGATTGAATGAGACTGGTTGAAATCAGCCACCCATCAGTAAACACACCAAATGAATGAGCTATGATAGTAAGTTATTATGGTTTTAGGACTGCATTTGGGGTTGGTTTATTACATAGCAATAACTAACCAATAAAGCCCAGAGCCTAATGCAAACTGATTTCCATACATGTATGGTGGGGTGGGGGTGGGGGGTGCGGAATTAACATGACTTCGAGGAGAAATAATCAAATCAACCAACAGTTGAGGGTTTAAACAAACAGCTGAGTAATTCATAGGTCAGACAAAAATATCAGTAAGGCTCTGGAAGCCCATACAACGTGATCAGTAAACTTGAGCTAATGGAGTTATAGAGATCAAAATGTGAAAATACACATTCTTTCCAAGAAGACACTGCACATTTACCAAAGACTGATCTTATTTTAGGCCATAAGGCAAATTTCAAAACATTTTGACACTTCGATGTCATATGGACCATGTTCTCTGACCTCGAAGAGACTATATTAGAAGTACTAACAAACAATAGCTAGAATCACCCCTTTGCATTTGCAGATGAAGAAACATGTACCTTAATATTTCATGTATCTAGTTAAAAATCATTGTAGAAAGTAGAGAATATTCAGAATGAATTGGGTTGGCAGTTATTGTGAGCTTGTCCCTTCTCTTTCCTATCTTCCTTTGTTACCTCTTCCCCTGGTGGTAAGGATAGAATTGACCTCCATACCCATCAGTGCTGTTAGAAAATTAGTCAGCGTGTATTATTTGTTTTTTGTTTAGAACCACCCATTGTTTGCCTTTTATTTTGATCATTACAGGAGAAAAGAGGAAAATGACTGATTCTCATGTTCTGGAGGAGGCCAAGAGACCCCGAGTTATGGGGGATATTCCGATGGAATTAATCAACGAGGTTATGTCTACCATCACGGACCCTGCAGCGATGCTTGGACCAGAGGTCAGCAGGGTAAACCTGGGCAGCCAGCTGGTAGACCTCTTCTGCTCTCCTGGCCACTCCAGCTGTCAGAAGTGGGGATGCTAATGCTGAGAGTTAACATGTTATGCTACCCTGGTTTGCATTTAACCTGGTGGTCAGTGTGGAGAGGGCAGGAACAACTGATCAAGAGGTAATTCCCCTTGATGAATATCACATCACAGGTCCACTTACTAATAATCTCACAGTCGAAGGCATCGTTCCCAGCTTTTTATCTTGAAAAATTTCAAGCCCTCATAAATGTTGCAAAAATGCTGTGATAAAAATCCATAGATGCTTCACTTAGATTCAACAGTTAACATTATGCCACATTTGCTTTCTCTCTTTCTCCCTGCGCCTCCCCATATGCTCTTTTCTCTTTCTCTCCGTGCTTCCCATGAACCATTTGGAACTGTTTCAGAATTAAAAACACATGTCGTAATACTTCACCCCTAACAATTTTTGCATGTACTGTATCTCATAAGGAAGCTATTCTCTTACATAACCACAATGCAGTCATTACTGTTAGAAAATTTAGCATGGTTACAATATTTTCTAATACAGGGTTGGTGAATTACAGCCTGCAAGCCAAATCTGGTCCACTGGCTGTTTTTTCAAATAAAGTTTTATTAAAACATAGTGTCTGCAGCTATCTTTGCATTACAACTGTAAATTTGAATAATTGAAATGGGGAATGTGTGGCTTGCAAAGCATGAAATATTTATTATCTGGCTTTTCACTGAAAAGTTTGCTGACCTCTGGCTTAATATAAAACCGTATTTAAATTTCCCATATATCCAGATGATGTCTGTTATAACCTTTGTTGTTGTTGAAGGATCAGTTAGGGATTGTGCATTGCATTTAATTCTTCTCTCTTCATTTCTTTAGTCTCCTTTAAAACCACTCCCCAGCCCTGTTTTGGTCTTTTGCAGCACTGCCATTGGTGAAGAGTCTTGGTCGCTAGTTTTGTGTAAGGTCCCTCTTCTTGGATTTCTTGATTGTTTACTAAGGATTAGATTCAAGTAAGGCATTTTTGGTAAAAGTGCTTCTGTCATCTCATTGCCTTGCATCTGAGGGCATGCAAAGCAATGACACTTCTTTAGACATGCCGGTCTTAAGACATTTCTGACAGCTTCCAGGAAATGAAGAAATGGCTTGGAGATTATATTACAGTGTTAGTTTTCAATTTGCCATGTTTCCTTAAGCATTTATTTTATGATATTGAAGATACTTCAGAGAACCAGAATGTTGTGATAGAAAAACCTTTTCCTAAAATGATCTTTCCATTTCCTTCTAGATATCCAGTCTGTGAGGGCTTAAGACTATAGTTTTTTTAGGGATTTAGTAACATTGCAGATTAGCTGAGTTTAGTTTTTTTCAGCTCTAAAATGGGAATTTGTACTAGTCTATTGCATTGCTACAAAGAAATACCTGAGACTTGGTAATTTATTTTTTTTGAAAAGAGCTTTAATTGGCTCACAGTTCTGCAGATTGTACAAGAATGGCATCAGCATCTGCATAGCTTCTGGTGAGGCCTCAGGGAACTTCTACTCATGGTGCAGGGTGAAGTGGGAGCAGGCACATCACATGGTGAGAAAGGGAATGAGAGAGCGAGGAGGAGGAGCCAGACCCCTTTAGACTACCAAATCTCCTGTGAACTAACTGAGCAATAACTCATTCATCAACAAGGGGATTGTGCTAGGCCATTCATGAGGGATCTGCCGTGATGATCCAACACTTCCCACTAGGCCCCACCTCCAGCATTGGAGATTGCATTTCAGCATGAATTTGGAGGGGGCACACATTCAAACTACATCAGGATGAATCACATGTTTCAAAATATTTTGGATATATTAATATTTAGTAGTATACTGGAGCTGGCTTGTACTGGAATGCAAAGAAAATTGTTAAATTTTTAGGAATTTTGTGAGCTGGTTGTTCCATATGTTGGTAGCTTGAAATTGACCACCATGGCACCTGGTTACCTGGATAGCCAGTTCTGGACTAATGAGATGAAGTGTCACCATTTAGGGCCTTCCTTACCTGAAGAGCTGTTTGTGGAGTATTTGCTTGCAAACCACTGGGCAGATTAAATAAGATAGGGAGCATAAGTGCTGGCACGTGGTTGTGCTTCCAGCTATGGTTGAGTGTAAGTCAACAGATATTCTCTGGAAAAAACCCTGTTCTTTAAAAAGAGGTGTTAAAAGTATATTCATGAGTGCTACTATTGGGCCTGTAATGAGAATTTGAATCTGTCATCTCAAGGGTCCTTAAAGCTCAGCTGGAGAGGATTCCTTTAAGCCAGAGGTTGGCAAACAATAACCCACAGGCCACATTTTGTCTGCTTACTGTATTTTTAAACAAAGTTTTATTGGAACAGTACTGCACCCATTCTTTAACATATTGTCTGTGGATGCTTTTGCATTACAGCAGAAGAAGGAGTAGTTGTGACAAAGACCTTATGGCTCACAATGTCTAAAATATTTTCTATCTGGCCCTTCACAGAAAATTTTGCTGGCCCCTAATCTACACTGAATATCATCCGTGTACACATACAATACTCCAATTTCTCAAAATGCTTTACCTGCCTTTTCTGTCTTGTCTTCATAACTTGTATGTGTATGTGTCTCTGTGTGTATGTGTGCACACATGTGTGAATTTAGGACTCTGAAAATCCACAAATGTGTATCTTATTAGAACAAAAATGAGAAGCTTGGATGTGTCCCATCCCCACTGTCTTGAGAGAATAGCTCTGTGTAATTTTTTCCTGTCTCTTGCATCTCAGACCAATTTTCTGTCGGCACACTCGGCCAGGGATGAGGCGGCAAGGTTGGAAGAGCGCAGGGGTGTAATTGAATTTCACGTCGTTGGCAATTCCCTCAACCAGAAACCAAACAAGAAGATCCTCATGTGGCTGGTTGGCCTACAGAACGTTTTCTCCCACCAGCTGCCCCGAATGCCAAAAGAGTACATCACACGGCTCGTCTTTGACCCGTAAGTGGTACTTTCTGTTCCTTCTTCCTTATTTCCTTTTTAAATGAAAGAGGAACTACTTAGATAGTGAAAGTCAGCCATAGTCATCCACTGAATACCACTGCTCCTGTCTTGCTGTGGATACAGAGCTACACCAAGCTAATTTTCATGTCTGAAAGTGCTAAGATTAATTTTAAACAATATACAAATTTTCTTGTTAATGATAATGAAACTTTGTATTTTACATCGCTGTTGACTATCCTGTGCTTCATTCTTTATAGCAGTGAGAGAATGTAACACTAAGATGTTCTACTTTTTTCGTAGTCAAAATATTGGTTTTGGTATCTTAACTAGGTGCCCAGGTCTGTGGGCAATTATTGGGATATAAGATGGGTTAACTTTGAAAATCCATTGCTTTAAAAAAAAAAACAAAAAACAAAAAAAAAAAAAACCCACAAAACCCCAAAGAACTAAACTTCCCTAATTGAATTTATTTTAACATATATAGCCCAGTAGCCTCTGGGGACTGTGATCCATGCCTGTGACAATTCAGAGTGATGCTTTAGACAGAGGGAAGGATTCCATAATGCAAAGTTTCACAAATTGTATATGTAGATTTTAAATTCTTTTTCATAATGTTTCTGTAATATTTTGGAGTAAGACTTAACTCTTCAGAGACACATATCATGTTTGTCCATGACTTCCTGCTCTCCCCTGACCCCTCCTTGGCACTGGGTGTGCCAGTTCCAGAGCACCTCCGCACATACACTGTTCTCTATTTTAAACCTCAGGCACTTCTCAGGTGACTGGTACTTTGTTCTGATGGGAGTGCTGATGACGTCTTATGCAGTCAAGCTTGCTCTAAAAAGTTCAGATAAAAGGGTAGTCTAGTGAGATAGGGGTTACATGAAGGAAGTTTCTATAGAAACTTAGGACATGTCCCTCTTTCTTAGTTGGTTAATAAGGAACACCCCAAAAAGTATATTTGTATAACTAGGATAGGTAAAACTTTGACATAATCTTATTCTTTCAGGAAACACAAAACCCTTGCTTTAATTAAAGATGGCCGTGTTATTGGTGGTATCTGTTTCCGTATGTTCCCATCTCAAGGATTCACAGAGATTGTCTTCTGTGCTGTAACCTCCAACGAGCAAGTCAAGGTAAGGGTAACCCAAGGTCTTAGAAGAAAAGCAGAATGTGGAGCTTCTCACTAAGGCCTGCAGAGCTTGGGAAGATCTCTCTGTGCCATGTCCAGAGGAGGTTCAAAGTGGAGTTAAGGACTTTCTGGGAATAGTCCTCTCACTCCAACGGTCCCCAACCGTTTTGGCACCAGGGACTGGTTTCATGGAAGACAATTTTTCCACGGGCCAGACTGGGGGTATGGTTTTGGGATGAAACTGTTCCATCTCAGATCATCAGGCATTAGTTAGATTCTCATAAGGAGCATGCAACCTAGATCCCTTGCATGCACAGTTCACAATAGGGTTTGCACTCCTGTCAGAGTCTGGTGCCACCACTGATCTGACAGGAGGCAGAGCTCAGGCGGTAATGCTCACTTCCCTGCCGTTCACCTCCTGCCCCTATGTACAGGCCACGGACTGGTAATGGTCTAGGGGTTGGGGACCTCTATCTCACTGTGAGTGTATGTGTATGTGTGTGAGAAGAGTAAATGGTTTCACCTACCAACAAATAGGGTTGTACCAAGGCTTTATTGGACTTTGGGGCAAGGTAGCAGGATACTCTACAAGTTCCATGTGTCACTCAACTATCTATAGCAAATGAAGGGATATTTGAAAATAAATCTCAGTGTTCATTGTTAATTTCCACACCCACACACACACAAACACGTAATCACAATTAGTGACACTGCACTACTGGAAAGGATATGGTTAATGTGGATTAGAAAGATGATTCAGGCAGCTTACACTTCAGAAAGATTTCTTTTTTTTTTTTTTTTTTTTTTTTTTTTTTTTTTTTTTGAGACAGAGTCTCGCTCTGCCGCCCAGGCTGGAGTGCAATGGCCGGATCTCAGCTCACTGCAAGCTCCGCCTCCCGGGTCCACGCCATTCTCCTGCCTCAGCCTCCCGAGTAGTTGGGACTACAGGCGCCCGCCACCTTGCCCGGCTAATTTTTTTTTGTATTTTTAGTAGAGACGGGGTTTCACTGTGTTAGCCAGGATGGTCTCGATCTCCTGACCTCGTGATCCGCCCGTCTCGGCCTCCCAAAGTGCTGGGATTACAGGCTTGAGCCACCGCGCCCGGCCCAGAAAGATTTCTTATGACCTTGTCCCTAAGGGAAGACAAGGACTAAAGAAATTCTTTAAGGGAAGTCATGAAATTCTATAAGGGAAGTCATGTAAATTTATGAATAAATTTCAGAAGTTATTCTGTAGGGTTTGGCGTGTGTTGGAGTGTCTTTTTGTTTTGGTTTGTTTTGTTTTTTATGTTGCTAATTTACCTTCCCAGTTGTCTTTGGCCTGGGTCCCTTCCTTTCCGGGAATTGTGTCCATGTTTTATTGGTATTGCAGTTGGTGCCGCAATCTGGCAAGAATAAACTAGACTCTGAATTGACAGAAAGAGCTCTCATCTAGACCTTGTCCTGTTCTACTTTCTTGCTTTTAAGAAAAGGGAACCAGAAAACGTGTCCTTAGAACGTTATTCACTTAGGGCTGGGCGCAGTGGCTCATACCTGTAATCCCAGCACTTTGGGAGGCTGAGGTAGGTGGATCTCCTGAGATCAGGAGTTTGAGACCAGCCTGACCAATGTGGTAAAACCCCATCTCCACTAAAAACACAAAATTAACTGGGCGTGGTGGCACATTCCTGTAATCCCAGCTGCTTGGGAGGCTGAGACAGGAAGATCACTTGAACCCGGGAGGCAGAGGTTGCAGTGAACTGAGATCACACCACTGCACTCCAGCCTGGGCAGCGGAGAGTGAAACTCCATCTCAAAAAAAAAAAAAAATAAATAAAACTTTGTTATTCATTTAGGATTTTCATGGGCAGACTAAAGATTAGCAGCTCAGGATTAAGATGGCTGCTGAGAAGAATTATTGGAAGGTCTAAAGCAATGTGTCCAATAGAAATATAAAGCAACCTGCAAATATGAGGTTATAAAAGCACACATATATGTGCTTTTAAATTTTCTAGTAGTTGTATTTTTTTTTAAGAAAAGCAAGTGGAATCCAGTGAGATTAATTTTGGAAATATATTTTATTTTACCCATATATCCAAAGTGTTATAATAACTGCAACAGGCATTCAGCATCACGAAGAGTTATGGAGACCTTTTACATTACATTCTTTGTTCTGTATTGTCTTTTTTTTTTTTTTTTTTTGAGGAGTCTCACTCTGTCGCCCAGGCAGGAGTGTAGTGGCTCCATCTCGGCTCACTGCAAGCTCCGCCTCCCAGGTTCACACCATTCTCCTGCCTCAGTCTCTTGAGTAGCTGGGACTACAGGCGCCTGCCACCATGCCCGGCTGATTTTTTTTGTTTTTAGTGGAGACGGGGTTTCACCGTGTTGGCCAGGATGCTCTCGATCTCCTGACCTCATGATCCACCCGCCTCAGCCTCCCAAAGTGCTGGGATTACAGGTGTGAGCCACTGTGCCCGGCCTTTTTTTTTTTTTTTTTTTTTTGAGACAGGCTCACACTCTGTTTCCCAGGCTGGAGTGCAGTGGCATGATCTTGACTGCAACCTCTGCCTCACGGATTCAAGTGATTCTCCCAACTCAGCCTCCCGAGTGGCTGGGAACTACAGGCATGTGCCACCATGCCCGGCCAATTTTTGTATTTTTAGTAGAGATGGGGTTTCACCATGTTGGCCAGGCTTGTCTTGAACTCCTGACCTCAGGTGATCTCTCCTCCCTGGTCTCCCAAAGTGCTGGAATTACAAACGTGAGCAACCATGCCCAGCCTTGTACTAAATCTTTGAAACCAAGTATGTATTTTACATTTACAACACATCTCAATTTAGACAAGCTGCCTTTCAAGTGCTTGATAGGCACATGTGGCCAGTGGCTCCTGTATTGAACAGTGCTGGTCTAAGTATTTTCTTGACTCCTTCAGCTTCAAAGAAGCAATGCCATTTACAGAAACCAAAAATAAGTCCCTGAAAGGAATCATTCTCTGCATTAGGGGCACAGCCTGTGCTGTTGGTACTGTAGCTTTCGTTAACAGCTTCACTCTCTGGTCACAGTACCCGTTTTTAAAATTATTATCATTATTATTATTATTTTGAGACAGAGTCTTGCTCTGTCACTCTGTCTGGAGTGCAGTGACGTGATCTGCTCACTGCAACCTCCGCCTCCTGGGTTCAATTGATTCTCATGCCGCAGCCACCTGAGTAGCTGGGATTACAGGCGTGAGCCACCGCACCCAGCCACAGTGCCAATTATAGCTGCTGCGATGTATTTATTCTCACAAAGCACAAGTGGAGCTTTTTGTCTTCAACTCTTTGCACTAAGCATCAAAGGGCAAATGCAATTCAACAGTCTTACATTCATCATTCTGACTGGGGAAGGTGAAGACCCATACTTGCTTGAAACTGATCTCTGGCTCATTTTCAAGGAATTCTGACAGTGTGTCTTTAGATGGTGCTGTTGCTGTGTTTATCATTATTCCCCGCTAGCCGAAGTGACAAATGTCCAGATGTTTCCAAATGTTCAAAGTAAGAACTTACTTAAAGGAAAATTTTATTTGGCTTTTCTTAGGGTGAAGACCTGGAAAATATGTATTTGGTTTGTCATTTTAGAAAAAGATGGCATAATTTTTATTTTCAAAACTAGCTATACCAAACACCTTGTTTGGAAAGGTTGATTAAGGTTGACTTGGACACTTTTAGGGATACTAGAGGGAAACTGAAGGTATTTAGTATGAATTGGATACTTTGTCTTATTACTTCCCAGAAAGGCATTTTTTCCCCCAAACCATGTAATTTTCTAAAGACTTGAAAAGGTGGCCAAGCATCACAAACTCAGTAGGAAGAACAAGAAAAACAATCACTTCTTGTAAGTGACTTGAAACTGTAGTTTTAGAAAATGAAGATTAGTCTTTCAAAACAAAATAGAATGGATGAGTTTAGTGTGTGTGTGTGTTTGCATGTGTGCGTGTGTGTGTATGTTTTAATGGTGAGAACGTGTGTGTGTGTGTGTTTTAATGGTAAGAACCAATCTTTAGTAGAAGTAAGAATGGGAGAAACAGTTCTTCCATTAATTTCCTGGTCTTTTTTTTTTTTTTTTTTTTAAGACAGAGTTTTGCTCTTGTTGCCCAGGCTGGAGTACAAGGGCGTGATCTTTGTTCATTGTAAACTCCGCCTCCTGCGTTCTAGTGATTCTCCTGCCTCAGCCTCCCTAGTAGCTGGGATTACAGGCATCAGCCACCAGGCCCGGCTAAGTTTTGTATTTTTAATAGAGATGGCATTTTACCACATAGGCCAGGCTGGTCTCGAACTCCTGACCTCAGATGATTGCCTGCTTTGGCCTCCCAAAGTGCTGGGATTACAGTCGTGAGCCACTGTGCCCGGTCAATTTCCTGGTCTTTTTACTGTCCTGTGTTGTTAATGATTAATGAACAACTTTTGAGACATCACACTGCCCAAGATATTTACGTTTTCACTGGCGTATAGTCTAAGATAAAGATTGCTGAGCTCTGCCAACCCAGCAACACTAGACAACTTGGAAGCACTGCTCCAATATGGAGTAAAACTGAATGGGTCCCAGTGGCTGTAGCATACATTATTGAAAACAGAAAGTTCATAAGAAGTTTTATTTTTATTTTCATGTTTTGATTTTTTTGAGATGGGGTTTTGCTCTGTTGCCCAGGCTGGAGTGCAGTGGCATGATCACAGCTCTCTGTGTCTGCGACCTCCTGTGCTCAGGTGATCCTCCCACCTCAGCCTTCTGAGTAGTTGGGATCACAGATGTGCACCACTATGCCTGGCTAATTTATTTTTTGTAGAGATAGGGTCTCCCTGTGTTGCCCAGGCTGGTCTCAAACTCCTAGTCTCAAGTGATCCTCCCTCCTCAGCCTCCTAAAGTGCTGGGATTATAGGCGTACCCCATTGTGCCCAACCATAAGCAGACGTTTTAAGTGTTTATTTTACTATATTAAAAATCTTGGCTAAATGGCATTTTAAAGTCTATGTTTGGTCATTTTGGAGAATCACACTGATAAACAAATTCCTGTGAATTCTTTAAATTAGATTTGTATGTGGATTTATTGTGCTGAAAACACAAGATAACATTTGAGAGTTTACTTGAAGCTCCTCTCCTGATTTTGGAATATCTTGTAATCTAGCCAGGTGCGGTGGCTCACACCTGTAATCCCAGCACTTTGGGAGACCAAGGCAGGTGGATCACCTGAGGTTGGGAGTTCGAGACTGGCCTGACCAACATGGTGAAACCCTGTCTCTACTAAAAATGCAAAATTAGCCGGGCGTGGTGGTGCGTACCTGTAATCCCAGCTACTCAGTGGCTGAGGCAGGAGAATCACTTGAACCCAGGAGGCGGAGGTTGCGGTGAGCCGAGATTGAGCCATTGCACTCCAGCCTGGGCAACAAGAGTGAAACTCCATCTCAAAAAAAAAAAAAAAAAAAAAAAAATTGAATTTGATATTATATGCAGCTTTAAAATTATGTAGCTAATGTTTGTTTACCATAATAGGTATTTAAATAAACACTGAAGTTACCAGATAGTTAGAAAGTGATCCTTTTGATGGCAGGTAAAAATAAAGGTGTACAAACAAGGGGAAAGAGTTCTGGGGTTAAAATCGAAATAAACATTTGCTTATAATAGCTTTATGTTGTCACTGCCTCTCTAACCAAGGCAGTACTTAAACTACCATGACTGCTAGTCACAAATACTAGTTAGATACAGCGGAAGTTCAAGTTAAAAGACAGAGCCCCTTCTCACAAGCAACTTGGAATCTGGAAAAGTTTTTTGGAGAGATGACAAATTTGTGGTCACTGATGAAAAATATCTTACACAGGTTTTGAGAAGCTATTTACCAAAGAACCATTGCTGTTCTTGAGTAAAATTAATTGGATTGTGGATGAGGGGGACAAATGTATAGTTTCTATTAACTCCTTACAAGATGGTGCATACAACATAATCTCTCTTGCATTGGCGTCCATGTTAAAGTGAATTTCATCAGAAGACACATTTCTTACTAATTTTTAGACATTACTTTTCCTGTGCACATGCAGTTCACTCCAACTGGCCAACCGTTTGCTTTCCTCTAGTTAAAAAAAATTTTTTTAATATAATTTTTAATTATATAAGACATATGCAAATACATTTTCAGATAAAACAAAAATCCCATTTGCCCTTCCCACTACCATCCCGCTATTTTTGTCAGCTTGGTACACATCCTTCCAGGTACTTTTGTATTGACACAGGTACTGGAACTTACTGAACCTACAGATAAGAGGTGACTGTGTGTTTTTTTGTTGTTGTTTTCTTTCCCATTTAAATAAATGGAATTCATATTGTATGCATTGCCTTACTGGAAAAAAACTTAACATTGTCTTAGAGACCTTTCAGCTTTAGTGCCTATATGTGATTGTTTAAATTTGTATTTAGATACATTAAATTAAAATGAATATTTACCTCCTTGGTTATTCAGGTACTCAGTAGCTACATGTGACTAATCATTATCATATTGGATAGCATAGATAAAGAACATTTTCATAATTGCAGGAATTTCTATTAATGCTGATATATAGCTACTTTATTCTTTTTGTACAGTATTTTATAATATGGATGCACCATAATTTATGTAATCATTTCTCTACTGAAGATATATATGCTTATTTCCAGTAATTTTCTATCACCAACAATGCTCTGTTTGGAAATGTTTCCTTAGACACTGAGAAGCAGAATTCCTATATGAATTAATATAGCCAGTGTAAATTTAAAAAATTATTTCTGGATTGCCTTCTCAGTGGGTCTACCAGTTTACGTTCTTCACCAGGGGTGTTGGAGAGAATAGTTCTCCCTACCATTACTGGCACTGGGTACATAAACTGTAAACATATTTGCATACCATCAGGTGAAATATTTCATTTTATGGTAGAGTGCTCTGATTGCTATTGAGGTCGAACATATCGCTTGTATTTACTAGTAATATTCTTGTTCTATCCTTTGACAAATTTTCTTTTATTCTGTCTCTTTTTTTGTATTGATTCTGTATTTTTGATATTAAATCTTTGTAATATATGTTGCAGCTACACCCCCTAACTTGTCATTTGTCTTTTGTTTATGGTATCTTTGATTATTTATGGTGCCTTGAAGAAGTTTTAAAATTTGAAGTATTCTACTTAATAATCAGTCTTTTACTTCATGCTTTTGCATTTTATATTTTCTTTAAGAAGCCTTTTTGTATCCCTAAGTTATATGCCCACTTTTCCTATATCTTTTTATAATACTTTTGTAAAGGTTTATTATACCTTACATTTAGATTTCCAATCCATTTCCTTCTCTTGTTTCCAATTTGAAAAACTTTTTTAAGGACTAGCTTAAACATTTTCTTTTCCTTCTATTCCCCCACTCTTTACCACCTTGATTATGGTCTTTTGCACTATTGTTTTGTTTTGTTTGTTTGTTGTCATTTTTTGAGATGGAGTCTCACTCTGTCACCAGGCTGGAGTGCGTTGGCACGATCTTGGCTCAGATCTCGGCTCACTGCAACCGCCGACTCCCTGGTTCATGCCGTTCTCCTGTCTCAGCCTCCCGAGTAGCTGGGATTACAGGCACATGCCACCACGCCCAGCTAATTTTTGTATTTTTAGTAGATGGGGTTTCACCATGTTGGCCAGGATGGTCTTGATCTCCTGACCTCATAATCCGCCTGCCTCAGCCTCCCAAAGTGCTGGGATTATAGGCATGAGCCACTACACCCGGCACACTATTGAAGATACAAATATATCACTCTGTACCAATACTGCATAACAGAAATGTAATGCAAGCCTCAAATGCAAGTCACATATGTAATTTCAAAATTTTAAGTAGCCATATTAAAAAAGTAAAAAGAAACAGGTGAAATTAATTGTGACATTTTTTATTGTCTTATCAACATGTAATAAGTATAAAATGTTAGTAATGAGAATTTTTTTCCTAGTGTGTTTTTATACTTCAGGACGTTTCAAACTGGACTAGTCTCATAGCAATTGCTCAATAGCCACATGAGGCTAGTGTCTACTCTGTTGAATAGTATACCCCTTCTCTACACGTGTGTTTATATGTTTATCTTCCCCATTTTCCTATTGTTTCCTCAAGGAGAGAAATAGTTCATTTGTCTTTTTATCCAAGTTTTATTCAAACTCTCTGTGTTCAGTATTGTGATATGTTTGGGAAAAGCTAAAAGCTAAAATGTCTTTGGGTGACATAAATGGAAGAATAATTTGCAGAAGAGGGAGATGATGATACCGTTCTGTTTACTGGACATACTGTCCCCTTATTATTATGCTTGGTCCTAGGATCCATGCTTTAGAAAGGCATTGTTATATTAGAAAAAGCTCTGAAAAAAGTGATTAGTGGCCGGGCGCGGTGGCTCCCGGCACTTTGGGAGGTGTAATCCCAGCACTTTGGGAGGCTGAGGTGGGCAGATCACGAGGTCAGGAGATTAAGACCATCCTGGCTAACACGGTGAAACCCCATCTCTACTAAAAATACAAAAAATTAGCCGGGCGTGGTGACGGGCGCCTGTAGTCCCAGATATTCAGGAGGCTGAGGCAGGAAAATGGCATGAACCTGGGAGGCGGAGCTTGCAGTCAGCCAAGATTGTGCCACTGCACTCCAGCCTGGGAGACAAAGCAAGACTCTGTACAAAAAAAAAAAAAAAAAAAAAAAAAAATGTGATTAGTTTGATGAGGTGTCATTCAGTCATGCCATATGAGGAATGACTATAACCTTGATGGTGCTTGGCTTGGGACTGGGGAAGTACGGATGGGCGTGTGTGAGAGAGTATAATCTTCAAAGGCTTGAAGGGCTATTAAAAGCAAGAATGAGTCTTTGTAACTCTAGGAGTAGAACTAAGGCCAGTAAGTAGAAATAACCATGACCAGATCTTGGGTGAATGTTAGGAAGGAATTTCCAACCATATAATGCCTGAAAATGAATTGGTCTATCTCACCACCAAGGAATTGCCCTACATTGGAGGTGTTCTAGCAGATTGCCTTTTCATGATAGATGGCAAAAGACCTCTAGCCTCATATGGGTTAGGGGGTTAGACAAAATGACTTCCAGAGATCTTCCTGTCCTTGAGGTACTGTGATTCCATGAGATCATACCTGGGAGCATATTTGAGTTATTTAGAAAAATGTGCTACATGGCCGGGCGCGGTGGCTCAAGCCTGTAATCCCAGCACTTTGGGAGGCCGAGATGGGCGGATCACGAGGTCAGGAGATCAAGACCATCCTGGCGAACACGGTGAAACCCCATCTCTACTAAAAAAAATACAAAAAAAACTAGCCGGGCGAGGTGGCGGGCGCCTGTAGTCCCAGCTACTCGGGAAGCTGAGGCAGGAGAATGGCGTAAACCCGGGAGGCAGAGCTTGCAGTGAGCTGAGATCCGGCCACTGCACTCCAGCCTGGGTGACAGAGCCAGACTCCGTCTCAAAAAAAAAAAAAAGAAAGAAAAATGTGCTACCAAATTGTGGAAAATTTATGTGAAGATATTTTTGTCTGGATGCTTGGATTTACTTTTATCTCTCTTCATGAGGTTCTGAAACAATCACATTAGATTTATATGTTTTCTGTAAGCTTTGTCACTGAAAAAACTTCATATTATAAAAATATTTGAATCACTGAGTTTATTCAACATTGTTCACTACCTTTAGTTATTCAGAGATTCTGGGCTTCTCAGACCTCACTTGGAAAGGTCTGATAAGACCAAATTTAAAATGCCATGTTTGTGATGATTCAGTTCTTTCGAAGGGTTGCCAATTTCTGGTTTACAGTAAACACTTGGGTTACTAAATATTCTAATGAAGATTAGCACTTTTCATTTGCATCTTTTTTTTTTTCTTCTGAGAATCTCAAATACCTTAAAGATAAGCAGAAATTCATAATCAGCATTCATTCTGAAAACTTTTATATTAATATTCAGCAAGTGATCTTTAAGATTGAGTTAGGAACTTGTGGCCCTGGTGTGTTATTTTCAAATAACTAGAAACTTATATTTTCAAATGATGATTTTTATCTTTGAAGCAAGGGTTTTGATTTTTGTTTGTTTGTTTGTTTTATAGCTTATTTTCAAAGTTAAGAAATGCAAGAAAGGGTGTCAATATATTTCCTTCAGGAAAGGTCCTGGTTGGTAAAATACGTAAAAGTACAAGCTCCTAAATTCACCATCATTTCCTGGTGGATTTATAAGAGTTTTTCTCCAGAATCTAATGTATTTGTTTGTATATTAACTTCCACACAGGGCTATGGAACACACCTAATGAATCATTTGAAAGAATATCACATAAAGCATGACATCCTGAACTTCCTCACATATGCAGATGAATATGCAATTGGATACTTTAAGAAACAGGTTGGTTTCTCACCGCACAACACTGTTTTGTCATTACTTTTCTTAATATGTTCTCAGGTAGCCTTCTTCCAAATAAGTTTCTCCCCCAGTGTCTTCCACTTACAAGAACAGACGTTTGTTTTATATCAAAATAAAACATATTTTATCAAATATATTTTATCAAAAATAAGCTTCAGCCTGGATTAGAGAGTGTCACTAGTACATAGTAAGTACTGAATAACTATTTGTTGAGAGAATGAATGAATGTCATCTGTCAGTGAGGTGTAATATTGCATCCTAACATTCTAAAATATGGTTTCTAATAAGAAATTCCCAGTCCTGGAATTTGGTGGGTAGCATTCTCTGTGAATGAGAAAAACAGATTCAGTTTCTGGAAGACCTCCATTTATGATAGCAGAGAGGAAATCCTGGAGTTTACAAAAAACTGCAAACAGTACTGATTCTACAGCACATAGTGGGCTAGGAGCTTAGCTGTCATCCTTCCTTTCTCCCTTCCTCCCTTCCTTTCTTTTTTTTGAGACAGGGTCTCACTTTGGTGCCTAGGCTGAGACTGAAGTGGTGCAGTCTCAGCTCACCACAGCCTTGACCTCTTGGGCTCAGGTGATTCTCCCACCTCAGCCTCCCAAGTAGCTGTGACTACACCCAGCTAATTTTTTGTGTTTTTAGTAGAGACAGGGTTTTGCCATGTTACCCAGGCTGGTCTTGAGCTCCTGGACTCAAGCAATCCACCCACCTCAGCCTCCCTAAGTGCTGGGATTACAGGCATGAGCAACTTCACCAGGCCTCTGTCCTGGCAGTTTCTTATCAGAAGTTTTCAGCTCAGGCTGGGTGCAGTGGCTCATGCCTGTAATCCTAGTACTTTGGGAGGCTGGGGCGGGAGGATTGCTGTGCTCAGGAGTTTGAAACAGCCTGGGCAAAATAGTGGGACCTTGTCTCTCTTTAAATAAGTCTTAAAATAAGTTTTCAGCTCAGCTTTTTGAGGACTGTTCTTTGGCTGCATATTTTTTTAATAGTGATTTGTAATTCCTAAACATTCTCATTTACTTTTCTGACTATAAAAGTAATGTATAATCATTGTAGAAAATGTAATAAAGCAAAAGAAGGAAAGAAAAATGGCTTGTAATTCCATCACCCAAAGAAATTTTTTGTTAATGCTTTGATTTTTTTATTTTAAAATTTTTCTTTTGTTTTTCCTCTCAGCTCATACCTATGCTGCTAATGCTTTGACATAAATCTTTTTAATATTTTTTTCTGTGTGTATATAAACATAAAAATTGATTCATACCTATATATATAATAATATATATATTTTTGATATTTTTGTGTATATAATAATTTTGATGGTTTCCTAGGATTTTGTTGTAGAAATAGAAAATAATTTCTTTAACCAATACATTTTTGGCTATTTAGGTGTTTCTTGTGGGTAACGTGCATAAGTATGGGTGTGTTTGTGCACGTGTTTTGCCCTTAGAATAAATCTCTAGAAGTAGAGTTGCTTCCAGACATTTTTGTTATGTGTTGCCAAATACTTTAAAAATTTCCATTTTTGTCAGTAGTGTATTAGGGGGTCAGGAAAGGAGTTGGTAACTGAAAAAACATTTATCACTTTTCCAGATAATAAATTGTGTATGTTTGAATGTATTTGATTATGTGAAGTTAGATTTATTTTTCCATGTTTATCAACTCTTTGTATTTGTTCCCTTTTTGGATTGCTAATTCATTTTCTTTTGTCCTTTTTTCTATAAAAATGTTTAGTTGCACATTGATTTATGATAACTATTTATATATAACAATATTAACCTTGGATAATATTTGTTTCAACATTGCTTGTGGCTTTTTCTTTAAATCTTCAGAATGTTAAAGATTTTATTACATAAAATGTATGGACTTGGTTTGGTTTGGATTTTGTTTGTTTGTTTGCTGTCAGACAGGGTCTTACACTGCCACCCGGGCTGGAGTGCTGTGGCATGATCACAGCTCACTGCAGCCTCAACCTCCTGGGCTCAGGCAATCCTCCTGCCTCAGCCACCTGAGTAGCTGTGACCTCAGGTGCATGCCACCATGCCCAGCAATTTTTTTTTTTATAATCATTTGTAGAGATGGTGAGGGGTTGGGAGGGAATCTTGCTGTGTTGCCTGGGCTGGTCTTGAACTCTTGGACTCAAGTGATCCTCCTACCTCAGTCTCCCAAAGTGCTGAGATTATAGGCATGAGCCACTGCACCCAGCCAGACTTTTTTTTTTTTTAATATGTTCTTACGTAATTAGAAAGCTTTTTGTGCTCTGAAGACAGATAAATAATCTCCTATTTGTTATCTTCTCATTGTTTGAGATGCATTTTAACTTTTATGGTAAAACTTACTAAGAAATTAATTGGATTGCTTCACTGAGGTCTTGAGCATAAGCTTTCCTCGGCTGTAACTGTAGTGGAAAGCATGAGATCTCAGCCATGGTTCTTAAATAACTTGTCTGTAGTCCTCTTTGAGGATGATGGCAATAATTACTTGGAAAATAAGTTTTTGTTGAAAGATGAGGCAGTGAACTGCTGGTGATGGTGCTGAAGTTCAAGTAATTTTCTGCAAATAACTGAAATAGATACTTAAGGAAAATTATGTTTATATTATAAATATATTATTTATAATTTTGAATATTACTCTCAAGCAGTCTGTTATTATGGCTTAAAGTATGTAAATGAGTATATTCCAAAGCATTAATGTCATTGAAACAACCATACATTGTGACTGTCTGGAATTTTTTTGCCTGCAAAGAAAGGATTTCATTTCCTTAGAAACATTAAGTTTCTAATAACTTTATTTTTTTGACCATCTTTTCTTTGATAATTTAGATCAATGTTATTGATTTGCTGAGAATCCTGGGGATCCCCTCACCACTTTGGGAGAAATTTGCAACAGTCATATTTAATTATGTAATTCAGTACAAAATTAAACCTAATTTTTACTTAATACCTGTTTCTGTTTTAAGCTTTTTAATATTTCTTTCTTTTTGTTAGGGCCGTTTAAAAAAATGTTGTCTTGCTTCCTGTTTACACAGTTAGATTTCTGGTGTTTTTGAACTTCATGGGTGGTTTTAAGCTAATCCTCTTCAGAATAGTATAATGAGAACTTCAAAGAAGCTTGTCTTGATTCCTCACACAGTGCCTGGAACATAGTTAGCACTCAGTAGATATCTGTGCATGGTGTTCATGTGAATGAATTTACTTTCTTTTCAGGGCTTCTCCAAAGAAATTAAAATACCTAAAACCAAATATGTTGGCTACATCAAGGATTATGAAGGAGCCACTTTAATGGGGTGTGAGCTAAATCCACGGATCCCATACACAGAATTTTCTGTCATCATTAAAAAGCAGAAGGAGGTAAGCAGGTGGTTGACTCACTTACCTTCTGTACAGGCCAGTCTTAGCTGGGGTGGGTTGCATTTCCTTGGGTGCTCTGTGTACATATTTACTGGATAGCAAACTCTCAGTTTGCTATGGGTTATCCAGATTTCTTCTCTCTCTCTTTTTTAACACAGAGTCTCTCTGTCACCTAGACTGGAGTGCAGTGGCACTATCTCGGCTCACTGTAATCTCTGCCTCCTGGGTCCAAGCAATCCTTGTACCTCAGCCTCCTGAGTAGCTAAGATTACAGGCGTGTGCTGCCACGCCCAGCCAATTGTTCTTATTTTTAGTGGAGACAGCGTTTCACCATGTTGGCCAGGCTGGTCTCGAACTCCTGACCTCAAGTGATCCACCTGCCTTGGCCTCCCAAAATGTTGGGATTACAGGTGTGAGCCATCAACGCCTGGCCATAGATTTCTTCTTTAAAGGTATCCTTGATCTGTTTCCTTTCTCGGTTACCATTTCTACAAGAGTCATTACTTTTTAAATTTGTGTAAAATACAAAATGTGTAAAATATGGTGACATATTTTAACTTCACCTTCAAGCCATTTTACATTTTGGCCTCAATTATCGTTCCCACTCCTATCTCTCTACTTTCATCTCCAAATACTCCAAATACATCTATATTTACTGTTCTCCAAAGTGTCTTCGTCCATTAGCCACCCCCTTCACTCAGCACACGCATATTTCAAACCTTTTCAGCGTGTGTTCCAGTTACTCTTCTGAACTTCTCTAGCATCAGTTTGATCAACCTATTTGAATTTCAATTATTCATCTTACGTAGACATTTACCTTAGTGTATGTTAATCTCCGCTTTTACATTGCAAGTTCTGAGGGCTTATCTTTCTAGGTATTAAGTGATTTGTTATCTGGTATTGAGGTGACATTTTTTATGCATATGAATGAAAAGAGGAGCAGTAAAAGGGAAAGGTTGATAGAGTTGAATACATAATAATTTAAATTTTCTAAGACAGAAAAAAAAAAAAACCCGTGATGAAAAGAACAGAACTGGGGAGTACACAAAGGCCATTTATTGAAAGAAAGAACTTTGTGTGTTAAGCGCAGGATCACCTCCTGGCTGCCCCCAGTTGGGTGGAGTTTGCAGCTGTGTCATCCCACATCAATTCCACTTGATACTTCTGTTATTGGTTTAGTGCACTTTTCTCTAACAAATAGCTAAGGAGGACATCTGTCTTATCCATCTTTGTTTTCTGGTTTCTACTAACCTCCTTAATCCCAGTTCTTAGTTATTTGTCAGGCATTATCTACGGAACAGCCCTAAAGCTTTTTACACAGTGTCTGGTGCATAGTAGTTACTCATTAAGTATTTTTCTTTCTTGCCCAGGCTGGAGTGCAGTGGCGCGATCTCGGCTCACTGCAAGCTCCGCCTCCCGGGTTCACGCCATTCTCCTGCCTCAGCCTCCCGAGTAGCTGGGACTACAGGCGCCCACAACCGCGCCCGGCTAATTTTTTGTATTTTTAGTAGAGACGGGGTTTCACCGTGGTCTCGATCTCCTGACCTTGTGATCCGCCCGCCTCGGCCTCCCAAAGTGCTGGGATTACAGACGTGAGCCACCGCGCCCGGCCTAAGTAGTATTTTTCTTTTACTTAAAGTGGCTCAGTCTTGTTCTTATATTTCCTGGGGAAGTGAGCAAAGGCTTTTTTTTTTTTTTTTTTTTTTTTTTTGAGAAGGAGTCTGGCTCTGTCGCCCGGGCTAGAGTGCAGTGGCCGGATCTCAGCTCACTGCAAGCTCCGCCTCCCGGGTTTACGCCATTCTCCTGCCTCAGCCTCCCGAGTAGCTGGGACTACAGGCGCCCGCCGCCTCGCCCGGCTAGTTTTTTGTATTTTTTAGTAGAGACGGGGTTTCACCGTGTTCGCCAGGATGGTCTCGATCTCCTGACCTCGTGATCCGCCCGTCTCGGCCTCCCAAAGTGCTGGGATTACAGGCTTGAGCCACCGCACCCGGCCCTTTTTTTTTTTTTTTGGATTTGAAAATGAAAACAACTTTTGTTGCTTTTTGTTCAAAGATATCAGCCCAAGAGAGAATTACAAGTAGGCACTTGGAAGAGTTAATAAAGCACAGCAGGCTCCTCTCTCTCCCTGTCTCTCTGAAGAGCTGGCTTTCCTCATTGTTCTCTCTGGGGCTTAATGAGCAGGTCTGGATTCAGCAGCACATCATTCGGCATTAGAAGCTGCTGGCCAGCTAAAGCTATCACCCTGCTGTCAGCTGCTCTTTCCTCATTCCTCCTCCCAGCAGCACGAATTCATCCCCACGGTGTTAGCTGAGAGCAGGATTCCCTTGGCAGAGTCTGCAGATTCACATTGTACATGATCTGTTGGCCCTTCAAACCTACAGGGGAACGCCAGAAGCGCAGAGCTATTTTAGATGGCTAACAAAGCAGTCAACTTTTTAGAAGCCAAGGCTCCCTCCCCCTTCTTTTTTCTCCTCTCCTCCCCCTCCCTCTCTGCCTCCAGCCTTTGCTCACACATTCCATTGAATGGGTGATGGAGGTTTGGAGCTCTTAATCTAGTTTTTTAAAAAGCTATCTGAAGTCACTTCAATAAAAATATATTTGGATTCATGTAGTATTTTTTCCCACAGAATTCAGTTGATTTTTTACAAGTGTTATTTATTCCAACTGTGAAAAACCCCTCAAGGAAGGTAGGGATTCATGGTGGCAGCAAAGAAACAGTGAATATTTTGAGGCACTTCCTAGCCCCTGAAAGTATACAGGAGCAGAATAAGTTGTAGTTGTCATTAGTGGAGATAGAGAGAGAAAACTAGTGTAGTTGAACAGGTGGACCAAGAGTGGAGAGTTAAGTGCTACTTTGTGAGTGTTGACTCCAAGGGAAAGGTAGGATCTGTAGGGGCCTCATGTCACCTGACATGACTTTTTTGTGGGAGATTTGTTTTGAACTGGGCAGCCTGGTAATGAAATCTGCATTAGCAGAGACTCAGAGTCCAATGTGAACAGATTTGTGGGCACATGAACAGGTAGGACCATTGTTATGTCGGTGATGAAGGCACTATTTGAGAAAGTGCAAATAGGCTATGAGCAAGCATAATTGGGTATATATGTGCCTATGTGTGTGTGTGTGTGTGTGTGTGTGTACATGCATACATGTATGTGTGGATAGGCTAGGTGGTGGGTGGGGGGATAAATTCTTAACTCTTAATCTACATGTGACAGTACAAGGAATTGGGGTTAGAGAAGCCAAAGTAAGGATGGGGAAACTCAATGCAATTTTTTTATAAGGAGACATGCAAAGACTGGGTGATGTATTAGAGATGGGGAACTACTCTACTGAAATTTTCTGCTTCAGGAGACCCTAAAACTGACAGCGGTAGATCATAGGACTGAGCTATGGACTTCAGGAGAAGATGATGAGGACATACTTTCATTTGGAAGGCATTGATTTTATGGTCATGGGAGGGAGTTGAAGTGAAGATATTTTCTAGGGAGGTGAAGATAATATACTGGAACACAATGAAAATATCTCCTTTCTGAGATGCAAGTCAAAACCACAATGCGACACCATCTCACACCAGTCAGAATGGCCATTATTAAGAAGTTAAAAAAATAACAGATGTTGGCAAAGCTGTGGAGAAAACGGAATGCTTATACACTCTTGGTGGGAATGCAAATTAGTTCAGCCCCTGTGGAAAGCAGTT
The DNA here is from genome assembly GCF_043159975.1 of Macaca nemestrina. Taxonomy (NCBI): domain Eukaryota; kingdom Metazoa; phylum Chordata; class Mammalia; order Primates; family Cercopithecidae; genus Macaca; species Macaca nemestrina. Next base: position 27,986,464 of record NC_092126.1, on the reverse strand, counting down.
TGGAGATTTCTCAAAGAATTAAAAATAGAATTACCATTCCACGCAGCAATCCTATTACTGAGCATATACCAAAGGAAAATAAATCGTTTTTCCAAAAAGATACATGTGCTATTATGTTCATTGCAGCGCTATTCACAATAACAAAGACATGGAATCAATCCAGGTGCCCATCAAAGGTAGATTGGATAAAGAAAATGTAGTACATATACACCATGAAATATTATGCAGCCATAAAAAAGAACAAAATCATGTCGTTTGCAGCAGTGTGGGTTTAGCTGGGGCCATTATCCTAAGCAGATTAACACAGGAACAGAAAACAAAATACTGCATGTTTTCTGTTATAAGTGGGAGCTGAACATTGGGTATACATGCTCACAAAGATGGGAACAGTAGACACTGGGGTTTCCAAAAGAGGCAAGAGAGGGAGAGGAGTAAGGGTTGAAAAACTACCTGTCAGGTACTATGCTCACTACTTGGACAGTGGGATCATTACAAGCGCAAAGCTCAGCATCACACAATATACCCATAATACCCCCTGTATGTAAAATGAAAACAAAAAATTAAAATTAAAAAAGATCTTCTCCATAGTGATTACTGGAGGTACAGAGAACTTAGGAAGCCTCCCAGTCCCATTAACAGTCACTTCTCAGGAGCCCACAATCTTTAAGGTGCTACATGAGGTGTGTGGAAGCCATCTGGTAGGTCATTGCATTTGAGAGTCCCTTGGTGAAGAGAAGGAAACTTTTCAAATTGAAATAGTCTTCAGCATATTCTCTGAAGGTATCTATTTAAGAGATTGCCCTTGGGATTTTTTTTTTTTTTTTTTTTTTTTTTTTTTGGAGACAGAGTCTCACTCTTTCGCTCAGACAGGAGTGCAGTGGCACCATCTTGACTCACTACGAGCTCCACCTCCCGGGTTCACGCCATTCTCCTGCCTCAGCCTCCCGAGTAGCTGGGACTACAGGTGCCCGCCACCACACCCGGCTAATTTTTTGTATTTTTAGTAGAGACGAGGTTTCACTGTGTTAGCCAGGATGATCTCGATCTCCTGACCTCGTGATCTGCCTGCCTTGGCCTCCCAAAGTGCTGGGATTACAGGGGTGAGCCACCGCGACCGGCCGGGATTCTTTGTTTTTTAAAAAAGAAGATTTGGATTTACAAATAAATGGAAAGCACCCATCTAGATCAGCCCTGTCAAAAGTGGTAGTCACTAGCCACATGTGGCCACTGAGTACTTGATATGTGGTTAGTCAAAATTAAGGCATGCTGTAAGTATAAAATCCTCTGATTTTCTTTTCTTTCTTTCTTTTCTTTTTTCTTTTCTTTTTTTTTTGAGAGGAAGTCTCACTCTGTCACCCAGGCTGGAGTGCAGTGGTACAATCTTGGTTCACTGCAACCTCCACCTCCCAGGTTCAAGCAGTTCTCCTGTCTCAGCCTCCTGTGTAACTGGGATTACAGGTGTGCACTACCATGCCCAGTTAATTTTTTGTATTTTTAGTAGAAATGGAGTTTCACCATGTTGGCCAGGCTAGTCTCGACCTCCTCACCTCAAGTGATCCACCCACCTCGGCCTCCCAAAGTGCTGGGATTACAGGTGTGAGCTACCACGCCTGGCCAATCCTCTGGTTTTCAAGAGTTCATATGAATAAAGCAATGTAAAATATCTTACACTTTTTTCCAATTGTATGTTACAATATTTTAGATATAATGGGTTAAATGAAATACATTATTAAAATCAATTTCACTTGTTTCTTTTTGCCTTTTGAAAATGTGGTTAGTAGAAAAATTTAAATTACATGAGTGGCTTGTATTATGTCTCTACTGGACAGCACTGATCTAGATTTACTAGGAATATACTTTTACTAGCTCATTCATTTTATGAAGTTATTTGTTTAACTGTTAGGATTATATATTCATGCTGCAGTATTTACCAGCTGTATGTTTGAAATCAATCAAGAAGTAGATTTTTTTGTTTTCCTTTGTGAATGCAATTAGTGATTTCTATTGTTTTGTTTAATTTTCCAAAATTTCGTTATGATATGTTTAATTTCCAGATGGTGATTTTTTAGTTTTTTTTAACCTCACTGTCTTGGAAGTAGTTACCTCAGCATATTAATAATTATTTTACAAAACAAACAAAACATCTCTTAACATTTCTCAGTCAGTGTGATGGCTCATGTCATGGTTGTGTTGCTTTAATAGATGATACTTTAAATTGCATTATTGTTTTCTTTCTTCTCATGACAGCCTACTATTATAGAGCTGCTGCTTTTTTGATGCAGGTAGAATAGGTTGGAGCTCCAGCCTTGAAAAGTTTATGTAGTAAAGCTTTAACTACTGTAGGCTTTGGGGACTTTCTGGGGCCTGTTTACCTGCCTCTCTAGTCTGAAGGGAACAGTTCCTAGTTATGGATGTGAAGAGATTCTGTCACTTGACTGAGTAGTGAATGCTCAGGGCTGCTTTCCTGTGATTCTGGCAGAGCCTCCTCAGAGAGGCAGGGCAAAATAATTGGGTGTTATGCTACAGATGACAAGTGGTCCCTAGGGGCTGTGTGTTTTCTCAATATTGGCTTTTCTGGATGGCAGGGACAAGTAACTCAAAGATGTTTTTGTGAATGTCACTAAATAGACATGGTATAATATAATCTGTTCATTTCTTACCTGTTAAATAGCATTCACCCCTTTCTCCCATCTCGTTTCATAAAAAAGACTGTTTTGTTAGGAAAACATTTCATTAGGGTGACTGACTTGAACTGTATCCATAGACTTCTTTCCCTAAACACATTTCCTTCTTGTGCTTCACAGATAATTAAAAAACTGATTGAAAGAAAACAGGCACAGATTCGAAAAGTTTACCCTGGACTTTCATGTTTTAAAGATGGAGTTCGACAGATTCCTATAGAAAGCATTCCTGGAATTAGTACGTATAGACCTTCTTTTAAAAGCGAAATTTTTTAGTAATAGTGTGATTTGTGTTTGAAACAATTTCCAGAATGCAGTAACTTGGAAAGCTATATTGCCCTGCCTGTCTCTGTGTTATCTCTAGTCTTTTAAGAAAGGCAGCAAATGTCATCGTTTTATGTCTTCCCTATCACCCAATACAAACAAACCAAAGGGAGCTCAGATGCCCCCTTGTAATAGCTGTTAATATCCACCGTTTATTAAGAGTCTGCTATTTGTAGCACAGTGCGAATTATTACGCATATGCAACCTTGAAAGCAGGGAATCCTATTTTATAAATGGGGAAATCGAGTTCCAAAGCAGTTAGATCATTTACTGCTAAAGGGCACATAGCCAGTAACGGTCAGAATTAGAAGCAGCCCAGTTCTGATGTCCAAACGACTTACTGTTTGCACCGTGTCTCATTGCCACCAGGGTTTTAACCTCCAAGGTCTGTGCTTGACTAAACTAGTCTCCCCAAACTTCCAAAAAATATTATTTGTTATGTGTGATGGAAATTGTATACCGTGTTTCATATTCCCTATTTTACAGTAGTTTTCCTAAGGGTTCTTGGCTGTATGTTAGAGTTGAGTTGTATTGGGTTAAACCATACCAAATAGTTGTTTTTATAGGTCAAAAGCCATTGAATATCATTTGGCAATTTTATTCAGTTCAAATCCAAGTTCTTTTTAGTATATTCAAGCATTAATAAAAAAACCAAAATCAAACAAGCAAAAATTTTCCAGAAAAAATAAAATGTTATTTTGGCAAGATATATCACTTTATGACATCTGCCCTATGGGAGATCTTACTTTTATGCTAAATCCAGAAATTCTACTTCCATGTATTATCTCTGTTAATGACATAATAGCAACCAGATCATTGAATGCCTACTTGTGCCACACATTTTTCTGTGCTTTTTTTTTTTTTTTTTTGTACATCAACTACTCTCAATAGGGATAAAACCACCTGATTTTTAGGGTTCTGTTTTATAGATCGATAAACTGAGAGACAACTTACTCTTATTTAGGGTGAGTTACCTTTTAAGGAAAGAACAGGAAATCACATCCAGATCTCTCAGACTCCAGGCTGTTTTCTATCTGCTACACTAAACTTTCTTGCATTACAAGCGGGGCCTTAGCCAAATAGAACAGAGACCAGGACAGAGTTTGTTCTGACCTAAAATAACAGCTTAACTCTTTTACAGGGTCATCTGCAAAACATTTGACTTTCAGTTTAAAAAATACACATGCCCACAGTACTGTACATATTTATTTTTTATGCTCTCCACTGAAAGGTTGGTGTTCCTGCTTTAAAAACAGTAACATATGGGGCAGTGTTGTTAGTCTTGGAAATGTTTTATATTGTTAGCGGTATAAGGAAGTAACTAATTGCCATTAATTTCAGTCTTTTCTCAGAAGTAGATTTTTATTGAGGCATGCCTGTAATTTATTGTTTTTGATAAGTATTAACTATGTTACTCTCTTGACCAAAAGCACTTCTCATTCAGTGTTTCATTTTGTTGACCTATAGGAGAGACAGGCTGGAAACCGAGTGGAAAAGAGAAAAGGTAAGTATGACAGGCAAAAGGATGTTAATGGAAGTGATTATTTTCCCCCCACCCAGCAACTTAAAGAAAATGGGCAAACTAATTGTAATCACTCACACAACAGTTGGTGGGTTTTGAGTTTCCTAAAACATTCTGGAATGGTTCCAATTTTAGGTTTTTGTAAGAATGAGCTGAATAGTAATCAGCTGGCAAGAGGGTATAAATCTAATCATTGCTCCTTGTTTCCCTTTTTCCTTTCAAGTAAAGAGCCCAGAGACCCTGACCAGCTTTACAGCACGCTCAAGAGCATCCTCCAGCAGGTGAAGGTGGGTGTCCTCTTTATTCACCTCATGCAAATATTTTGAAATGATTTCCCACATGGAATTTCCATATTAGATACCTTACTTTTTTCTTTACCCAAGAGCCATCAAAGCGCTTGGCCCTTCATGGAACCTGTGAAGAGAACAGAAGCTCCGGGATATTATGAAGTTATAAGGTTCCCCATGGGTAATGCCATTAACATTTTCTAAGTATAGATTTAAAACTGGATGGCGGTGTGGGGGACAAATGGTTGCTGAGGTTGATTTGTACTCCTCTGTTTAGGGTAGGAAGTGTATGACGGGTGGTGGGATTCCACGCACCGTGGAGGGGCAGTGATGGCAGAGAAGTGGGTGGCTGTGTTCATTAGAGACATTCTGCAGCTGTCGTTTAGAGCCCACACGAGCTTAACGACACTAGACACAGAAAATCCAGGGTAACTGCAGATAGCACTAGGTATGAAAGCTGGTACTTTAGATATAACTTTGCTTATATTCTAACTGTTTGGTGCAAATAGAAAACATCAGCTTATCCTCTTGATATGCTTTGAGTCTGTCGTAAATAGGTATTCCTTTTCATAATTATTCAAGATAATAATGAAAGAAGTTAAACTACTTGACTGCTGTCCTTTCAGAGGGAGAAATTCTACTTACCACAATTCTGGATTTTCCATGCCCTTGATGGGTACTGTTGGTGTCACTGTATATACTCTTTATTTTAAGCTTTGTCTCATATCCAAAATCAAACAAAAAAGGATGTCTTCAGAAATGTAGAATTGTGCAGTTTGGTGCTTTGCCCACACTATGCTAAAATGAATGATTAATTGAATCAATTGAGAACGCTCAAATTAAACTAATTTGGCATTGTGGGGTGACAGACAGCTAGCTGACATGTTTTCTTTTTATCAGCTACGTGGCCATATTTTTGGAGAGAGCCAGAGTCTTCTGTCTCTTTTCTACTTGTAATCTATTCCAGGTGCTAAGAATTGTGGAAGTCCAGCCTGGGTAAGGTAGTGAGACCCTGTCTCTACAAAAAGTAAAAAATTAGGTGTAGTGGCACACGCCTGGGGCCCCAGCTACTTGGGAGGCTGAAGTTGGAGGATTGCTTGAGCCCAGGAGTTTGAGGCTGCAGTGAGCTGTGATTGCACTACTGCACTTCAGCCTGAGTACTGGAGGGAGACCCTGTCTCAAAAAAAAAAAAAAAAAAAAAAAAAAAAAAAAAAATTATGGAAGTATTAAAAATGTGAAAAGGAAGAGTGAAAGGGATGCATTAGCTCCTTGATAACTGAGTTATTTATAGGTGTTTTCTATAGCATTTAAATGTTTCACATGAATATTTTATATATTTGTAGTAATGATTTCAGTAGCCTACACCCCTTAAAGTGGACACACATCTATATGCTTTTCTTTCCCTCTTCTCTCTGCCTTACCACTATTTATTTCAGTACAAGAAAATAAAGGGTAGGGTTGAGTCAGTCTAGAATTCTGAATGGAAGGCTGATTTGGGAATCAGTATTGTCCACTATGTGCAAAATATGTTAAAACTCTTTGTGTCCATTTCTAACCATAAATTAACTGATTTTTGTATCCTCTTCTCTGGACTGTCTCAGCTTCTTTTGTGAAACCCTCATGGGAAGTTGTGTCAGTTTGGGGCCCTTTCAGCCCCTGTCCACATGCACTCTGAAGACGTGCAGTGATAGGTCTAGCGGATCCCATTGATCATAGCCTACTTACAGCCTGCTTTCTGAAAGTGTTTTGCTTGGTCCAGCCTGTAAAGGTTGTGAACTTCTCCAGTTGGATACCACCTGTGTGCATAGCTGAGTCTCACGAGGGGAAAACTGACCTAATTGAGCAAGGCCAATGATTGGCTGAAATGTGTGCTGGACAAACTTAAAGCTATAAATGGTGTTCTTCAGTAGGGCAGTATTTTTTTTTTTCTTGGTATTGTTTAGATGCTGAGTAAAATATTTAGTTTTGTCCCCAAGATTATCTTGTATTTGAAGACAAGAATGACAAATCAATAATTTTACATTTTCCCATTGTTTCCTTATTTGATTTTTCTAATAACATTACTTTTCTTTCCCCATATTCTAAAAATGGATGAGATTTTCTCTCATATGGATGGGATCTAACCTGTTTTCTCTCATATGGATGGGATCTAACCTGTTTTATTTAGGGAGTCACACACTGGACATCACCTGTATAGTCCGGCCCAAGCATGACTTCTTGTTACACATGGATGGCTAGGCAGGATTTTCATGCTTATCCAGAATTCCCAAATTAAGGGGAAGGGACATGAAAACAGAATAATTTAATGGTGTCTCTATATTTGGTACCACCAATATTTAGTCACCTTTTTTAACCCACCTCATTTTGTCAATTGAAAAAACTCTAAGAAGGCCAGAGGAAGAAAAATGCTATCTATAGCTATAGAATAGAAAGGAAGTATTCAGAATTGTTTATAGTTATTCAGAAAAGTCCAGACACCTCCATAATTCTTGCTTTGTTTCTGTTGCATTTTAGGCTCTCTCCATCTTTTCTTACCCACCTCCTAAAAGTAGTTCGAAAGCTTTTGGACAAACTTCTTTGTGTTGTGTCATCCTTTTGCTCCCCCTCCACCTTTTTGGGGGGTACATGTTTCTTCCTTTTAAAACGTTATAAATATTATATTGGGCAGCACATCTTAAGTGGTAGACATTTAGGTGGAAAAGTGAAAGGAATGTAAACATCTACTTTTACTTAGGGCCAATTTCATTGTTTTTTTCTTCCTTAAATGAGAGAACATTTTGATCTGTTCAGTCACACGTGGATGGGACATTTAGTGTGGATTTGATGAGTCTTTGTGTTTCTTAACGCTTTTAGATTTTTCTCTCTCTCCAAATTGTTTTAGTTAGAGAAGAAAGAAAAGTTGAAAGTTGAATTTATAGATGTGATGACATACACTCTAACCGAGATAGGCTTTAATCAAGAGATAGGCAGAAGCAGCTTTTTTCCATTTCTTCTTTGATGCTTTTGTGGTGGATTTAGGATATTGATGCAAATGAATTTCTTCCCATTTGGGGATATTGTACATAAATTTACTTACCTTATTAAATGATGATCCCAGTGTATTTGGTTACAGGTTTCTTTCCCCTGGAAATTTTGTAACATGCTTAGAATTTGGGATTTTGGTAGTCAAAAGTGTTTCCCCCCCGCATTTGACTTATTTTTCCACACATAGTTAATACAATTATAGCTTTTAACAATAAAGCCAGACTTCAAGACAACCAAGGAACCATAAATAGACAAATGTTAGCATCTATTCTAATCTGCATATAATTCTTTAAATTAGTCCTGACAGTGAGGACTGAGGAAACCCCTCTTTAGTTTTATCAGTTTAGCTGGAGTACTGTTTTCACCTGTAAAATTCTGCCATTTAAAGCAAGCAGCTATATTGGGAAATTCTTTGCAATAGTCTCACAAGGCTTACTTGCTTTAGAAAATAGATTATTAAATGAAGTTTGTTATTCTTATTTCATTGATGGAGCTTGAAGCAAAATTCATTCGAATCATTTTACATGCAAGGTCACTGGTGTGTTCACAGATGTATTTATTATTAGTTTCTCTACTTTATCTATATGACACCAAAACAACTGTGAGTTTAGTGAAACAAACGCAGTCTGATAGTTTTAAGTAATTAAATGATTCAATACCAACGATCCACCTGCTCTGCTCCATATAGATAGAGCTTCTTCTGTGTAATTCTGAATGAATAGCTAACAGTAGTCAGTTCATCATACTTATTGTTGCTAATCTACTTAGCTTCCTTGTGCTGAATAGGGGATTGAACCAGATGACTAATAATGGTCCCTTTAATGCTAAAATGGCTGTGATTTGACATTTTTAAAAAACCCACAAGAGAATGAACATAAGATTTAAGAACTGTTTTCCTTGATCATAAGAATTTCTCTTAAATAAAAGCATTGGGATGATAAAAATGTAATCAAACCAACAACATAGATTTCTTTCCCAGTCCCAGTTTTGTCAGCTGGTGTTTAAAATGAGTCAAAGATTGCTAATATTTTTTTTTCCTGTGCAGATCTGAAAACCATGAGTGAACGCCTCAAGAATAGGTACTACGTGTCTAAGAAATTATTCATGGCAGACTTACAGCGAGTCTTTACCAATTGCAAAGAGTACAACCCCCCTGAGAGTGAATACTACAAATGTGCCAATATCCTGGAGAAATTCTTCTTCAGTAAAATTAAGGAAGCTGGATTAATTGACAAGTGATTTTTTTCCCCTCTGCTTCTTAGAAACTCATCAAGCAGTGTGCCTAAAGCAAGGTGGTTTAGTTTTTTACAAAGAATTGGACATGATGTATTGAAGAGACTTGTAAATGTAATAATTAGCACTTTTGAAAAACAAAAAACCTCCTTTTAGCTTTTCAGATATGTATTTAAATTGAAGTCATAGGACATTTTTATTTTATGGAATAGATTTTAATCTATTTACTACTATTAAGGTAAATTTTCTATGGCATGTCCATTAGCTGACTATTCCATGATAGATGATTAGGGGTTTCCTCAAAACCTGTGTGTGAGGAAATTGCACATAGTAGCAAAATTTGGGGAAATTCATAAAATTTTCAGACCGTGAATGTTTCCATTTTTTTCTAATGGAATGTGAGAGTTTATTTTTATTTTATTCCGAAGGACTTTAAGGAAGGGATACATGATTTTAAAAAAGCCTGTAAGAGGTGAAATATGTGATGTTTGAAGTCTCATTATAGACTTTTTATATATATTTTTTAAAACACTCATCTAGATGAGGTGCTTTGAGCAGTTCTGAAAAATGCAGTTCCAGGAAGGCAACTGCTTTGATTCCTAAGGAAGAAATTCTAAATAATGCAAACTTTTTAAATAAGCATCTAGGTTTTTGATAATTCTGTGTACCTGCAACAAACTTGTTAGTACATAACCACTATTTTAATAATTATTTTCTCTACACAAATGTGTGATATCATATTTGACTTTGCTTATGCAGGCCATAAGTTCCAAAAGATAATTTCCCTGGCCACAAAGGCATAAACTTGAAAACACATGAGATTGAGTCAACATGCTTTAATAGGAAAAGATGTGTGGTCTATAAATGTATCCATCTGGTGAATCCTTGTTCTAATAAATATTTTTTTCTTTTCTATGATACACACAGCCACACTGATAATATGTAAATGAACATTTTCCTTTTTATATCTCCAGATTATGTTTATTGTCTGAGGTAAATTAAATTCCCACCAGGGTTTGCTGTCAGTATTTTAACACCCACATTAGTATATGGGTCCAGGGTCATAACCCCCTAAAATCCATCATGCAACCTTATTAATCTATCTTGGGATTTCAGTTTAGTGCTTGGATTTATTTCCTGATTACACTACATAGAAAAGTGAGACATCTGCCATCCCAGCTCTGGGAAAACCAACTAATATACAACCATATAAACGAAGGCCATCTTGATGGTCTCAACACTAATTTTTTATGATGCAAATTTATAAACTGATTTTTGTAAAGGACAAACTTTTAAAAGTGTATTTAACTTGATGTTTTCTATCAGCATAAATAAAATGGTCATGAATAGTCATTAAAAACAGTTGCCAGTGATAATCTGCATGAAGGAAAAAGACCCCCGCAAATGGCTGAGTTGGAAGTATTGTTTTTGATATGTAACAGATATTCAGAATGCTCACACTGAAAATGCCTCAACTTTTTAAAGTATAAGAAACCACCATGAGTGGTGTCTAGATTTCTAATGAAGAATGATGATACAGTTTGGATTAAGTATCTTGGACTGGTTTTAAACAGTGCTTTGTACCGGATCTGCCGAAGCATCTGTCCAGCCTGGTATCCTGTGAAAGTTTGTTATTTTCTGAGTAGACATTCTTATAGAGTATTGTCTTTAAAATCAGATTGTCTCTTCTATATTGAAAGCATTTTTATGTTTTCTAATTTAAAAATTAATATTTTCTTATAGATATTGTGCAATAAAGCTGAAGTAGAATGTGTGGTTTTTGCAAATGCTTTAACAGCTGATAAAATTTTACATTTGTAAAATTAATATATTGTACTGGTACAAAATAGTTTTAAATTATATTTTAAAAAGCTTCCAATCTTGTGGTGTGTTTTCTTCATTCAGTAGGCTGAGGGTAACGGAACAAATTATGATCTGGTTGATGACCATCAGTTGAATCCTTAAACCTTCTATCTTAAGCATTCTGTTGCATTTGGGGGAGGTTTCATAAAAATCCATATCTCATCAGTAAGAGGTTTTCAGGAGAGACGCTTACTCTGTCTTTTGAGTTTTCCACTGCATCTTACCCACTTACCCACTAAACAATAACAAAAACGATCCATTGAAAGAAGAGTGTTGTCGGTTTAGAAATTAAAAGAATTTTGTTTTTATACTTTGCATCTGTGAAATATATGAATGAGACAGAAATACAGCCGATTTTTAAACGTCTCCCATATGAGCTTTTAATGTTATTCAAAATGATGTCTGTAGGAAAGAATACTATATCCTTTTGGGGTTTGAGAGGACCCAACCAAGAGAACCCCTCTTCTCTACTGAAATCTAGACCAACTGAGAAGTTAAAAAAAAAAAAAAAAAAGGCATATGATGGCCTTTAATACTAGTAAAATGGATATTGGAGAATGTGGCTTCCTTTTTATCTGTGGACAATGGGCTTTCTAATGCTGAAACCCAGAATGTGATTGACCAGCTGCTCTGTACCACTGTTCTGTACTCCAGAATGTTAATGACAAGCTGCTCTGTACCCCACTAATGGGGCAGGGACTTTCCCATTAAGCTTAGTGCAGCCCTAGAGCAGTGGTGCTCTCTAAAGGCAGGCCAATCCTGAAGAGGCCCAGGTGAGAGCGGGGCATATCAGCCTATGTCCATAATAACCTATGGTAAGTATGTTACTACTTAACTCCTTAATTAGGCAAGCCCCTCCCTGGGGAAGAATGAATGAGGGGACAGAAGGAAGCCAGGAGATGATGTATGTCCTCCTTCAAGGAAGTAAACTTTTGTAATGGAGAATAAGTCTACTTCAATCAATAATTACAAATTGGTCATATTTATTAGAAGTGAATGGTGAGAGGGAGACTTTGAGGTTTTCATGTTACCTGGACGAACAATTTATATTTCCAGAAACTAAGAAGTAGAAACAAGATCAGACTGAAGTACTATGGACCAGTTAATTATTTGTCACCCCTTTAAGCTGATATTCTTTAGACCAATCCTCAGCGTTTATTTAAAAGGATTTTAAGTGCTGCACAAGGAAGGGTAACTGGCGGCAGCTCTTGTCGTTAGAGCTGTTCTGCTCTATCCCTTAACTAGCATTCTCCTCTTAGCAAAGTAAAAATGCCAAAGAAAAGCCATCAGCGATTCTGGAATATCAAAGGTCAGAATGGTTGCAAGTTCTTACTTAAGAGGTAGTAATTAGGTTGACAGTTTTTTCATCTGTTGAAGTATATGTTTAAAATTCTTGACCATTCAGACATTTTTTCCTGGCAGAAAAAAGGTGTCTGTGTAGGGGGTAGTGGAGGGTGGGCAGGGAAGGTGGTGGCAGGGAAGGTGGTGGCAGGGACTGAAATCAATGGCTGTGTTTGAGTCTTAAAGCTCCTGGTATTAAAGTCGTATTTACTTTCTCCTTTGGGTATATCAGTGCTATCAGTATAAGTGATGATGAAGATTGGCAGGATAAAAACAATGTTAACTAATGTCTCAGGTAAAGAGTTGAAAATGAATTTAAAGAGAAAAAAAGAGCAGATGAAAGATTTCCAGGTACACTTTGGAGGAAGAGCTTCAGCAAAGTAAAAAAAAGATGCTGTAAGGAAGTGAGAAAACCATAAGCATTATGAAAGATCCTCTTTAATGTATTTATGTATATTTATGGCTTGATTTATTTATGGGAACATCTTTCTTATAGAAAAAGGAAGCTAACAATGACAAAGCTGGAAATTTTCTTTGGGTTTATTAAAAAGCAGTATTTCAACAAAGCAGAGAAAAATTAAAAGTCAAGCTTCCTGCTCCCTCTTCTTATTGGGAAGTCCGACACAACCTTCACAGGATCAGGAGTTGAAAAAGATGAGAAATGATATGTGTAATTTGTGTGTGTGTATTTATATACAGTCATGTACCACTTAACGATGGGGATACCTTCTGAGAGATGCAATGTTAGGTGATTTTGTTAGTGTATGAGCATCCTAGAGTGTACTTACACAGTCCTAGATGGTATAGTCTACTACACACTGAAGCTCCATAGTATGGCCAGTGGCTCTTAGTCTAGAAAGTTGTATAGCATTTTACTGTAAATACTGTAGGCAACTGTAACACAAAGGTATTTTAAACATATCTAAGCATAGAAAAGGTGCAGTAAAAATATGGTATTATAATCTTATGGGACCACCATAGTATATGCAGGGTATTGTTGTCCAGACATCTTCATTTGGCATGACTCTGGGTGTATGCATGAAATTTTATGAGCTGAACCAAGGGTTACCATTGTCAGTTTATCTAGGTTTGAAGTTCTTTAAAAGAAATCCCAGAGAACTTGGAGGCTAAGGACCTTCTGAAAATAATGCACATGTTTACATGTGTGCACTTTCTGCATATCAGTTCACTTGGTCCTTGGACTCTCCCAAAGCTCATTGGTGAACCCCAGTTTAAGAATTTTTGCTCTCACGAGTCTGGGCAACATAGCGAGACCGTATCTCTACCAAAACAAACAAACAAACAAACAAAAACAAACAATTAGGCCAGGCATGGTGGCTCACGCCTGTAATCCCAACACTTCGGGAGGCTGAGGTGGGCGGATCAGGAGGTCAGGAGATTGAGACCATCCTGGCTATCATGGTGAAAGCCCATCTCTACTAAAAATACAAAAAATTAGCCTGGTGTGGTGGCCGGCGCCTGTAGTTAGTCCCATCTACTCGGGAGGCTGAGGCAGGAGAATGGCGGGAACCCAGGAGGCGGAGCTTGCAGTGAGCCAAGATCGCGCCACTGCACTCCAGCCTTGGCGACCAGAGCCAGATTCCGTCTCAAAAAAATAAATAAATAAAAAGCATCTTTGCTCCGTCAACCTGCCATCTTCTAATGTTAACAGATGGACATCTAGTTTCTACTTAAAAACATCTGTGAACGGGAAATTTGCCTTTTTGTGCAATAGTACTGTTCAACAGTGGGATAGGCAAAGGTTTATAAGAAAGCCCATAGGTTGGGTTGAAGTCAGCTGTTTGTGACCAAGCTCTAGTTCGAGTTTCCCACAGAGTACTATTAGTGTGCCAGCACTGTTCCTATCCCTCAACACACCCAAGCATACTTGTACAGTTGTAGCTACGTGCACAACTCAAGATCCTGTCTATGTTTTAAAAACATTTTTAGGCTGAGCACAGTGGCTCACGCCTGTAATCCCAGTACTTTGGGATGCCGAGGCGGGTGGATCACCTGAGGTCAGGAGTTTGAGACCAGCCTGACCAACATAATGGAACCCCATCTCTATTGAAAATACAGGCCGGGCGCGGTGGCTCAAGCCTGTAATCCCAGCACTTTGGGAGGCCGAGACGGGTGGATCCCGAGGTCAGGAGATTGAGACCATCCTGGCTAACACGGTGAAACACCGTCTCTACTAAAAAATACAAAAAACTAGCCAGGCGAGGTGGCGGGCGCCTGTAGTCCCAGCTACTCGAGAGGCTGAGGCAGGAGAATGGCGTGAACCCGGGAGGCGGAGCTTGCAGTGAGCTGCGATCCGGCCACTGCACTCTAGCCTGGGTGACAGAGCGAGACTCCGTCTCAAAAAAAAAAAAAAAAAAAAAAAAGAAAGAAAATACAAAATTAGTCAGGCGTGGTGGCGCATGCCTGTAATCCCAGCTACTTGGGAGGCTGAGGCAGGAGAATCACTTGCAACTGGGAGATGGAGGTTGCCGTGAGCCGAGATTGCATCATTGCACTCCAGCCTGGGCAACAAGAGCAAAACTCCATCTCAAAACAAACCAAAAACATTTTTAAAAATTGAGGTATAGTTAACATACAATAAAATGCACTGGTCAGACCAGGTGTGGTGGGTCATGCCTATAATCCTAGCACTTTGGGAGGCTGGGGCAGGAGGATCGCTAGAGCCCAAGAGTTTGAGACCAGCCTGGCCAAACATGGTGGGACCCTGTCTCTATTAAAAAGCACAGGTCTTAGGTGTTAAGTTTGATGACTTTTGGCAATTATCTACACCAGTATAATCACAACCCTAAAGACAGGACATTCTTATCACCAAAGAAAAGTTCCCTCACGCCCCTTTCAGGTCAATTCTCCTTCTGTCTCCAGAAAACCACTTCTGATTTCTGTCACCATAGATTGGTTTTGTGTGTTACTTGATTTCATATAAATGGGGTCATAGTTTGTACTTTCTGGGGTCTGGTTCATCCACATTGTAGTATGTATCAGAAGTTCATTCCTTTTTATTGCTGAAGAGTATACTATTGTAATATTCCACAATTTATCTTCTCAAGTTTAGTGGACATTTGGGTAGTTTCCAGGTTTGGGTCTTACAATCATGCTGCCATAAACATTTTTTGTGCAGGTCTTTTTGTAAACATATTGGTATTCTCTTATGTGAATACCAAATAGTGAAACTTTTAGGTCACGAAGTAGATGAGGGCTTAATTTTATAGGAAGATCCCCCTGCCCTTGTATTAACCTGTGAGGCATTTTTTATTCGAGTTCCAATATTCACTGTTACATATTCCTTCTACGTTTTACATTTATAAATTACAAATTTGTTTGTAAATTATATGTTTTCTCTTGTTCATATTATTGAAAAAATATTGAACAGGATGAGGGAGAGGATGAAACTTTCCATTATGATGCTGGATACCAACTTTCAAGATGCCAAAGATCAAAATCACTCGAGTGTGACCATGCAGCTGTATGTGAACTCACCTAACAATCCCGATCCAGGCTACATTTCCCACCTTTTCTATAATACCAAGCTGGAATAAATTTTAATTACTCTCCGTTTTACTTATTACATGTATCTTCTTGCACAAATGCTACTTACCAACACCTTTTATGATAGAACGCCATACTCATTATCTTGAGTCTATTCTCATTAGACACATGCTTTTCTGCTCAAAGTTGTAGTCAGGATGTATTTAATGTATGTGAAGATGGTCTCAGGTGAATGTAAAACACTATATAAAATTTTAAGTTGACACTATAAATTTTAAAAAGGCTTTTTACCTAAACCAGTATTCAAGTATTGTTAATATGTTATTTTATTTGTACTGGCACTAAGTGGGTTTGAACTAGCAGAATTTAGTGCAGATAGTCAATCTGTGGATGCTGCATAGATTCCTATAACCAAGTAATTTCCTCAGGAATCTACCACTTATTGAGCACTTAGTAAGTGTTAAGCACTTTTCTAAGCATTTTATATGTACTAACTCACTGAATCCTTACAATTCAATGAAAATATTGAGATACAGAGAGGGAATTTTCCCAAAAAGGCAAATGCAGGGATTCTGGATCCAGAGTCAGTGCTCTTCAATGCTATGCAATGCCACAGCTACATATAAAGAATGATGGTCCTAGTTTGTTGCAGCATGAAGTATCTGGATATTAAGGCTACCAACTATAGTTCCTATTCCTTCACATTTCCCTGCTATTTACCTCAAATTCCTATTCCACATTTATTAAGCATCTCCTATGTTTAAAATGATAAAGCCCTTTAATGCTAAGATTCTATTACTGGGAAAGAAAAGTCAATTGGAGAAGAAATGTCACATCAGTGAATTAAGAGATGAGAGACTAATTTCAGGTCAGGGTGACAGTTGATGATATGTTGTGGGATCAGGTTGGATAGAGTCATGAAACACCTTGCTAAGAGCCTGGCCTTCTAGACCAGGGGCCTAGGCCCAAGGGCCTAGAACAATGGCCCAAGAAGGCTACTGAAACTTGGAGTGTGTGTAGGTACAAAGTGATCAAAGTAGCAATTATATTTTCATGGAGAGGTCAGACATTGAATAGTAATTACAGGTATCTAGAGTGCTACAATGAAAGGTAGAGCCTGCAGTGGTGGGACTAAGGGTGGCTTCAACAAAAATACAAATTAAATCAAAAGACTTTTTAAGCAAATGTAGCTTTAATATATGTTTCCAGGGTACTCCCCTGGCTCCTTGTCCCAATATCTCCTCCATTCAAAAAATCACCACCCTAGGGCCCTGTTTATAAGGAAATTCTGGAGCTTTTACTAGTATAGTGCTATGAGATTATAAAAAGGAAGGCAAAATCTGGTAAGCAGGAACTTAGAGAAAGCTTCTGAGAGGAAGTGGCTTTTTAAGCTGAAAGATTAGAATAGGCATTGACCAAGGCAAAATCTGGAAGAAGGCAGGCAGAGACAACACAGGCTAAGATCTCCAAAGAACTGAGAGAATTCAACATGACAAGAGTTGCAGACGCAGAGGAGTGTAGTGTGAGATGGTGCAGGGCCATAACAGGCCATATTAATAATGGGTTTTATTTTAAGAGAAATAGGAAATGGATTTTAAGAGAAACAGGAAACAGCTGTTAAGCATAGTCACATTTTGTGATTTTAAAAAATCATCTAGGAAATGGGATTGGAGACTTTCGCTTACACAATATCGAAGACTAAAATAACTTAAAAACTTTGACCCCTGAAAACACCTGGAAATGGTAGATAAAATGCAATATATTTGAGGGCATAGCTGAGCTTACAAGAAAGAAAAGGCAATCTCCAAGTGACACAACCAACAGGAAACTTAAAAGAGGGGTTCAATACATGTACTGATTCCTTGGTCACCCTGGGAAAGTTGCTATCTCTAATTAAAGGGCTTAGGTTTTAATACGTATGTAGGCTGAGTGAAACAGACTGTCAACACCCCTCCATCTCTCCCCCCACACATAAAGCTAGAATCTATTAAAGGTCTGCATACATTAGTGAACGCATGGACTAAAAAAGTTTTCTAAGGATGTGAAGCCCCTGGACTTTACCTCAAGCAGATTTGGGTTTCAAGTTTTCATTCCCTACAGTCTGGTAATCTCTAAACAAATTCCCAAACATAATATAAAATAAAAATTGCTTCTTTGGTAGGTGATACCTCCAGGGCTCCTGGTAAAAGCAAACACAAAATCAGTCTACACAGATGTTTCTACAACCTAGTCCTTTCAGAAGGAAAAATAAGTTCCATGAAGGATGAGCTCACAATAAAAACTTAGAAAATATGTGAGCAAATAATTGAAAGTCAGCAGATACAACAAATATCAGAATTAGAGTGCTTATAATTGCTAAAAATAGAGAACAAAACATTAAGTGACAGGTTAAATAGGTTA
Source organism: Macaca nemestrina (assembly GCF_043159975.1). Taxonomy (NCBI): domain Eukaryota; kingdom Metazoa; phylum Chordata; class Mammalia; order Primates; family Cercopithecidae; genus Macaca; species Macaca nemestrina. The sequence continues at coordinate 27,968,282 of NC_092126.1, read as the reverse complement.
ATATAACCAAGGATAGAATGAGTGAACTGGAAGATAGAACTGACGAAATGATACAGAAAGAATGTAGCTAAAGAGATGGAAAATATGAAAAAGGAGTTAAGAAACACAGGTTATAAACAATGTGAATTCCATCAGGGCAGAATATTGGTTTTGGTCACTGAGGCATCCCAAGGGCCTAGAACAAGGTCTAGCACAGTTGTTCCTGACTATTATTAGTTAAATCAAAGCCCAAAAATTATGAGATATTGCATAAGGAGAGAATGGGAAAAAGGCAACATTCAACAAGCCAATAATTTTTCATAATAAAAAGCATGAATATTTATAACCATAGTGAATCCCAAGCAGGATAAATTATTGACTTCCACTTCTGCCTATGAAGTCCTCTACTATGGGACTTGTTCAGCCACTATAAGCAAAAAGGATGGAAAATATTAATCAACTTTTTCAGAAATTGTGCAATAGCTAGTAAAAGATGATGATTCCAGAGAGAAGGAAAATAAGCAGTGAGCCCCATGTTCTTCCTATATTTCTTCCCAACGTAGTTTCAGAATTGTGAGACAAGGAGTGAGAATCCAGAGTCCAGTAATATCACTGAGTTGAAGAGACAGACTGAAGTTTGGAGAGGCCGCAAATGTAGAATTTTCTGGCAGAGTAGTAGACAGGAAAGAGCTATGCAGAGAAAGAGCTCCAGAATTCTGTCTCCTGAGTGTTGACTGAATACTAATCCATTCATGTGTAGGATGAAACTTCATGTAACTATGGAAAGAACTGCAGGGTAAAGAACAATTGCAGGGAGTTGTGAGCCAAACAACACTCAAAAGTAATACTTTGAACAGGCTTGGGAATCATTCAAGCAACCAGCAGCCAGAATGGACAGACCTTGTTGAATAAATGGGACATTCAGTGAAGACCCTAGATGCTTCATATCTTTGTACTGGGGGTAAGTGAGCATAGAGTGAAAGCTCCCATAGATCTGCCCCAAAAAACTTAAAAGCAAGCCTAATAAAGATGAAGCTGATCTCTAACAAACTTAATTGCCTGACAAAACAAAGTTAACTCTTTAAAGGAATACAAGAAGATACAGCTTATACAAATGTAAAACTCCCAATGTACAGTATCCAATTTAAAAAGTTACAAGATATACAAGGCAGGAAAGTATAATAAATGACTAAAACAAAAATAGGCCAATAAAAGTTGATCCAGAAATGACAGAGATAATGGAATCGGCAGATAGCGGTGTTAAAATAGTTATTCTGAACATTATATACATGCTCTAGAATATGAAACATGAATACAATAAAGAGACAAATAAAATATATATATAAAATAAAGAACCAAATGGAATTTCTAGAGGTAAAAAAAAAGAAAATACAATATCATGACAGAAAAAATACACTGGATAGGATTAATACACGATTTAAAAAAGCAGAAGAAACTATCCAAAATGAAGCCCAGAGGGAAGAAAAGACTAAAAATCACAAGAGATTTAGAAAATACTTTAGACTAAATGACAACATATAAAAATTTGTAGGGTGCAGCTAATAGAGTACTTAAAGGAAAACTTACAGCATTAAAAATACTCATATTAAAATAAGAGAAGTCTTAATTCATAGTACCTTAAGAAGTTAGGAAAGAGCAAATTAAATCCAAAGTAGAAGGAAGAATGTCAAAGAGTAGGAATCAGTGAAACAGAGAATGAATAAAAAAGAGATACATCACTGAAACTAAAAACTGGTTCTTTGAAGTCATAAACTTCTATTTAGATTGATCAAGAAGAAAGCACAAATAATCCCTTTTCCTGTTTGGACAAAAGAGCGCAGCTTGCTCCCAGCACTCGTTTAATTTTACATAAATACGTTCTTAGAGACTGAAGCAAATCTGACAGATTTTCAATGTGAAAATAAAATGTAAAAACTTTCCTTGGAGTTATTTCTAACAGAACTAACATCAGAATCGTCTTAATCATCAGAATCGTCTATTTTGGAAAAACTGGGTTCATCAAATGAATCTTCGACCAACAACTGTTCAAGAATGATGTCAACGGCCGGGCGCGGTGGCTCAAGCCTGTAATCCCAGCACTTTGGGAGGCCGAGGCGGGTGGATCACGAGGTCAGGAGATCGAGACCATCCTGGCTAACATGGTGAAACCCCGTCTCTACTAAAAAAATACAAAAAACTAGCTGGGCGTGGTGGCGGGCGCCTGTAGTCCCAGCTACTCGGAGGCTGAGGCGGGAGAATGGCGAACCCGGGAGGTGGAGCTTGCAGTGAGCCGAGATCGGGCCACTGCACTCTAGCCTGGGCCACACAGCGAGACTCCGTCTCAAAAAAAAAAAAAAAAGAATGATGTTAACATCACACATAGGATTGCTTTGTTTTCTAGAATTTGACATTTTCAGGTTTTGAGAATTACTACATTTTCTAAATGGAAATATAGTACTACTATAAACAGAATGCTATATATAGAATATCTTTTGTTTCCAAAGTCAGTATACTAGAGTGATGGAAAAACAATAAGAGCGAGCTTATTTTGTGGCAAAGTTATCTTTGAGTAAATGCTGCAGCCACAAGTGCTGCCAGTGAATATTCTTGTGGCAAATGGGAAAAAGGTTATCAATATCAGGAATGAAAGAGAGGAGGATAACTAGAGCTCTTACATGCAAGACAAAAAGTACAAGGGAATATTATGAATAACATGTCAAACAATTTGATAACTTAGATGAACAAAATCCTTGTATAACACAAATTAGCAAGACTGTCTAAAGAAATAGAAAATCTAAACATCTCTGCATCAACTTTAAAAATGAATTCATAACTTAAAACGTTTCTACAAGCAAAAGTCCTAGCGCAAATAGTCTCACTAGTGTGTCAAACTTTCAAGAAAGGAGTAATATCAATCTACACAAACTCTTTCAGAAAACAGAGGAGGTGGGAGGACTTGTAAACCCCTTTTATGAGGCTAGTATTATTACCCTGATAACCAAAGCTAGAAAAAAATTTAAAAACCATAAGAAAACTATAGACCAATAACTCTCACAAACATAGATATGAAGGTCTTTAACAAAATATTAACAAAATTCAGCAATATACAAAAATGATGTTATGACTGAGTGATGGATTTATCCCATTAACTCAAGGTTGGTTTAACATGGGAAATCCATTAATTTAACTCACCATATTAAGAGAATAAAAGAGAAAAAAAAATCATCTCAATAAAGTAGCTGACAAAGTTCAACAGTCACTCAAGATTAAAAAAAGAAAAAAGGAAAAAAACCTCCCAGCAAAGAAAGAATACAAGGAAATATCTTCAGTCTGAGAGGTTATTAGTGATCACTTACAGCTAATATCACAGTAATGCCCTAGGACCAAATGCTTCCTCCCAAAGTCGAGAAAAAGGCAAAGACAAGGGCTCTTCTCACCCCTATTCAACATTATGGAGGAAGTTCTAGTAGTGCAGTAAAGTAAGAAAATACATGCAAAACAGAAAGACAGAAGTAAATTGCCTTTATGTGTAGACTTTAAGATCATGTACAAAAAAAATCCTAATGGAACTGCAAAAAATGGTGGTAGAACTAGTGAGCGAATTTAGCAAGGTCTAGGTATGAAAATCAATTGTATTCCATAAACTAGCAGCAAAATAACTGAAAATTAAAAATAATACATTTATAACAAGTCAAGAATATGAGTTGCGAAGGGACAAACTAACAAAATATGAAGAAAAATTAGAATGACTAGACTTCTCAACAACAAAATCAAGTCTGTAAGAAAATTAGTAACTCTTAACCTATACCTCAGGAATGAGGGCAAAGTTAAATTCATTTTAAGGGAAACACAGAATTTGACCATTATCAAAATGACATAAAGAAAAAGTAGAGTAGTTTCTTAGTTCACTGGTGTTGCTATAAAGGAATACCTGAAGCTGGATAATTTATAAAGAAAAAATGTTTACTTGGCTTACAATTCTGGTGGCTGGAAGATTGGGCATGAGGTGAAAGTCTCAGGCTGCTTCCACTCATGCTGGAAGGCAAAGGGGAGCTGGCATGTGCAGAGATCACATGGAAAGAAAGGAAGCAAGAGAGAAGTAGCACCAGTCTCTTTTAAACAACCAGCTGTCTTGGGAACTAATCGAGTGAGAGCTTACTTATCTCCTCCTCCCAGTGAGGGCATTAATTCATTCAGGAGGGACCTGTTCCCATGACCCAAACACCTGCCATTAGACCTACCAGCAACACTGGGGACCAGATTTCAACATGGGACTTGGAGAAACCAAATTGTAGCAGATAGAAAGCAAAAAAAAAAAAATTCAATAAAAGTAAAATTATAGCAGTTATCACAATACATGTACATTTACAACTCCCAAGGGAGAAAAATTAAACAGATTCAATAATTAGAGAACCTGTAAGACTTATAATCATTAAAAAACTAGTATAAAATTTCCCCATGAAAGCATAGAAAGATAAGATGGTTTTGGTGTCAAGTTCACCAAACTCTCAATAGGTACAACTTGTTCCCACAGATACCAAAAATACAAGGTATATACAAGAAACTATATAGGCAAATTTTAGTCATGATCATAGACACAAAAAATCCTAAACAAAATGTTGGCCGGGCGTGGTGGCTCACGCCTGTAATCCCAGCACTTTGGGAGGCCGAGACACGCGGATCACTTGGTGTCAGGAGTTTGAGAACAGCCTGGCTAACATGGTGAAACCCCAACTCTACTAAAAATACAAAAATTAGCTGGGCATGGTGGGCACACGCCTGTAATCCCAGTTAGTTGGGAGGCTGAGACAGGAGAATCGCCAGAACCCAGGAGGTGGAGGTTGAGGTAAGCCGAGATTACACCACTGCACTCTAGCCTGGCTGACAGAGCGAGACTCCTCTCAAAAAAAAAAAAAAAAGTTAGCAAACAAATCCTACCTATGTATTAAAAGAATTATGACTTAGAAGAAAACAGAAGGAAAAAAATAGACAAATTGGATTCAATCAAATTTCAGAACTATTGTACATCAAAGGACACTATCAACAGAGTAAAAAGGCAACCCACAGAATGGGGGAGGACATTTGGAAATCACATATCTGATAAGGGACTAAAATCTAATATATATACAGCCTAAAACACAACAACGAAAAATAGCCTATTGGATTTGAATAGACATTTCTTCAAAGATACACAAACTTTAATGTTCATTGATGGATAAAGAAAATATGTATACATACAATGAGATATTACTCAACCTTAAAAAGGAATAAAATTTTGATACATGCTATAACATGGATGAACCTTGAGGTTATTATGCTAAGTTAAATAAGCCAGACACAAAAGGACAAATATCCTATGATTCCATTTCTGTTAGTTACCTGAAACAGTCAAATTCATAGAGATAGAAAGTAAAAGTAGTGGTTACCAGAGATTGGGAGAGAGAGGAGAAGGCAGAGTGATTGTTTAATGAGTACAGAGTTTTAGTTTGGAAAGAAGAAAAAGTTCTGGAAAAGGGTGTACAATCATGTACTTAATGCTACTGAATGTACTTAATGCTACTGAACTTTACAAATAAAATGATCAAAATGGCCAGGTGTGGTGGCTCATGCCTGCAATCCTAGCACTTTGGGAGGCTGAGATGGGAGGATTGCTTGAGGCCAGGAGTTTAAGACAGGCCTAGGAAACACAAACAGTCTCCAGCTCTACCAAAAAAAAAAAAAAAAAAAAAAAAAATAGCCAGGTGCAGTGGTGCACACTTGTAGTCCTAGGTTAAGGGGATCCTTTGAACCCAGGAGTTTGAGGCTACAGTGAGCTATGATTGGCCACTGTACTGCAGTCTGGGTGACAGAATGAGAATAAAAAAAAAAAAACAAACTTAAAAAGATCAAATGATAAATTCTATGTACATTTACCACCTCCACCAACACACAAAAAATTGTGACTATACAATATACCCAGCATAAAGCTAAACAAAGCAATGGAAAGAAGCCCATTCTATGATAAAGCTAGGAATATTCAGCAGTGGGGAAAGAAGACATTAGTCAATGAATTCTGCTGGGACAACTGGTTATCCTCGTGGGAAAAAATAAAATTAGATCCCTAGTACTCAAAATAAATGCCATATGGTTTAACGACCTTAAAGTGAAAAACAAAACTGTACAAATTTTAGACAAAATCTTAAGGAAGAAGGTGGTAGAGGATACTAATATTTCAAGCTTCTAAATATCAAAGGGAATTATAAGCAAGGTATAAAAAAGGGCAGAGATTGAAGAAAGATACTTAGAATACACGTAAACAGAAAAAAGGACTAGTATGCAGACTATATAAAAAATCCATAGTTTTACATTCTAGTAGAAAAGCAGGGAAAAGGTATAATAATTCATAAAGGAAGAAATGAGAATAATAAACACTTGAATTCTCGTAAGTAATTAAATCAATGAGATACAAGTTCATAGTAATTAAAACAGAGAGAGAAATAACTTCATACTTCCTGGCTTGGCTAATTTTAATGTCTAATAAAACTAAGTGATCGACAGCGTGTGCTGCTACTGGAATTTAGAAATTGCTGTTAGGACAGTGATATACTCCTTATAACAGAATTGGTGCAACCACTGTAGGAAGCAATTTCCTACAGTTCAATATACTCTACAACTGAGCAATTCCCCTTCTAGGTATTAACTTTATAGAAAGTTAAGCATTTTAAGTGTACAAAGATGCAGAATGTTCACTGCAGCACTAATTTGTAAATAATAAAGTGGAAATGAATTGTGTCTGAAAAGAAGAAATGAGTATGTCTGATTTATATAATAAACTGTACAATGATGAAAATAATCTACATCTGCCAACATGGATAAATCTCAAAAACAATGCTGAAAGTCAGTTGTAAAATGATATGTACAACATAATATTCATATAAAATGTTAAGATATAAAACAATACTTAAAAGCCTATGGATAAATATGACAAGATTATAGGAACATTAAAAATACAAACACTTTAACATTGATTTTAGGATAATGATTGACTCTTGGGATGAAGGGAAGGGAAGGATCACAGCTAGATCAGTGTCAGAGCAGAATGATCTTTAAGGCAAAATTAAAGTACTCAATGGTCTAGAGCAGGAGTTGGCAAACTTTTTTGGTAAAGACCAGAAAGTAAGTATTTTAGGACTGTAGGCCAAGAGGCAAACTCAAGAATATAATGTAGGTACTTTACTGGGGTTCAAAGTTAGTGCTTCTATCACTAAAATTGATTTCAAGTGTTTGCTTTTTTTTTTTTCAACTATTTAAAAACGTAGAAACTATTCTTAGCTTATAGGCCATCCTGAAGCAGGTGGTGTGCTAGATTTGGCCATGGTCCAACTGAACTTTCTGTGATGATGGAAATGTTCAATATTTCCTCAATTGTCTAATATAGCCACATGTAGCTACTGATCACTTGAAAGGTGGTTACAGGGATTGAGAAACTGACCTTTTTTTTTTTTTTTTTAAAGACATTGTCTCGCTCTGTCGCCCAGGCTGGAGTGCAGTGGCGCGATCTCAGCTCACTGCAAGTTCCGCCTCCCGGGTTCACTCCATTCTCCTGCCTCAGCCTCCCGAGTAGCTGGGACTACAGGTGCCCCCCACCACGCCTGGCTAATTTTTTGTATTTTTAGTAGAGACGGGGTTTCACTGTATTAGCCAGAATGGTCTCGATCTCCTGACCTCGTGATCCGCCCACCTCGGCCTTCCAAAGTGCTGGGATTACAGGCGTGCGCCACCTGCCCAGCCGAGAAACGGACTTTTTTACTGTCTAGTCTTAGTTTAAGATAGCTACTCTAGTGTTTCCATGAATTTAAAGAATAAGTATAAAGGGAGTAGTAAGAAAAAAAACTGAAAAATTAAGAGACTGTGATGGGAGACTAGGGTATATGAATCAGTGATGAGGGGGCTAGAAAAATCAGGGATGATGAAAAGGATTTCGGCTCTGACTGACATGGAATACAGAAAGATAGGGAGATAACAGCCAAGAAAATCTGAGATATCAGGATTAGAACGGTCCCCCCCATAAAATTATAATTTGTGAATCATGAACTGGGAGATTACATAGAGAAAAGTTGGGAGAGAGAAGTGTTAGGTTAAAAGTATGGAGGGGAAGCTGAGAGTTTCACAGCAATGACTACTGAAAATACTAAGGATTAACTCACCTAGATCATACCCCCGCCCCCAAAAAAGAGAATACCAAGGGGAGGGGAGAGGAAATGTCCAAGGATGAGAATAGTGAAGACAGAGAGATATTCTATTTTTGATATTTAAAGAATAGAAGGGAAGCAGTCACTATCCTATACAAGCTTTATTGCTCTTTAAAAATGAATAACCTACAAAGTTTTAAAATTTAAAGAGGTATATACAAGTATAGACATCAAACTTTCTGAACTGAACCAATTCCCTTTCGTTGGTTGATCAAAAATATGCAAAAACCCTAAATATTCACACATTTAATCTTTGAGATTTCTGACTAAATAAGGAGCTATCCTGAAAGTACATGACATTTGTAATTTTATTGAGGCATCACTCTGAACATACAATTAGAGCTTGGGGTTCAGAACTAGTCACTTACCTAGTCCCTGAGCCTAAAAAACAATAAATTTCTCTAGTCATTTTTCCATACACATTTTATCTGAAAAATTAAATACAACAGTGGTATGAGGAATTCATAAACAACTTAGGGTGTACTCTACTGTAAATATCAAAAATTTATTCTACTCAAATACTACACAGAGTTTCAGAAGATCCACAATAATTTATTTTACTTAAATACTGTACTGAAGGGTTTCAAAAGATCCTCTTAGAAAATCATTCACTTTAGTATCCCCCACTTAAGGGAAAAATAGAGATGCCAGAAGCTTATAACGAAAATATCTTAATTTGAGTAATCATTATTCATTTCTAAAATGTTTGTATAAGATATATTTTGGGCCGGGCGCAGTGGCTCATGCCTGTAATCCCAGCACTTTGGGAGGCTGAAGCGGGCAGATCACCTGAGGTTGGGAGTTCGAGACCAACCTGACCAACATGGAGAAACTCTGTCTCTACTAAAAATACAACATTAGCTGGGCGTGGTGGCGCATGCCTGTAGTCCCAGCTAGTCGGGAGTCTGAGGCTGGAGAATCGCTTGAACCTGGGAGGCAGAGGTTGCAGTGAACTCAGATCATGCCACTGCACTCCAGCCTGGGCAACAAGAATGAATTTCTGTCTCCAAAACAACAACAACAAAAAAAGATACATTTTGACCAACATTAAGAGGTTTAGGCAGCATAAGAAATCGGTATGATGATAATGCTTAAGTTCAGTTATTTATATTCAAAAGAAAAAACAAATTAGATTTATTAACATTTTAATACAAAACATCCCATTTGAAGCATAGTTCTGAAGAAACGTTTATGAGCTAGGGTCCTGTCAAGAGAATATTCTATGGCAATGGCTCACTCTGTTTGTGTACTCTTACAGATCCTCTCTTGAAGCAACAGAAAGAGGTGTAGATTGAATTTAAACAATATTCAACAAAACCTTCATTGTATTTGTTTCATACTTTTTTTAGAACGTCTCAAATCCTTTTTCTGCTTGAAAATAGGAGAATTCAAAAAGCACAAATCTGTAAAAGGGTCCCCTCTTCTCAGTTTCCTGGAAGAGTAAAAAGAGATCTCAGGCATAATATAAGCATCCCAATATTAACTTACTCCTCAGTATCAAGTTATGGTAAAATACACCAATTTTAAATGTTACCACTTCAGTTTTTTAAAATCAAATGTTTTTATTTCAGAAAAAACTCATTATTGAACAAAGCTCCATAACCTTATTCCCCCGACATGTATCATTAAAAATAAGTTCCCACAAACCAAATACTTACGAAGCGAGGGTGGGCTCCTTATAGTTCACGCTGACTGTGCACCTACGTTTAGGCAGAGCCACTGCTGGGCTTTCTTTAGTCTTTTTTGGAGAAACAGAAAGCCTTCCGATTTTCACAACAGGATACAAGGAGACATTGGTGATATCCTTCAGTTTAAGATGAGGTGACTGGTGAGTTTCAGGTGGTGTACCTACAAAATAATTTTTACTGAATGATTTAAAAAAAACCCACACAGGAACTAAAATTGTACTCAATTTTATATATCTTAACTGTATACAAAATCCAGCATTTAATAACAGAATTTTTTTTAGATGGGCTCTCATTGTGTTGCCCAGGCTGAAGTGCAGTAGTGTGATCTCAGCTCATTGCAACCTCCACCTCCTGGTCTCAAGCAATCCTCCTGCTTCAGTCTTCTGAGGAGCTGGGACTACAGGTGTGCACCAACATGTCCAGCCAATAATACATTTTTTTTTTTTTTTTTGGCTTTTTCATCATTTTTTCCTCTTCCTTTCAAACCATTGTTGAAATATTAATTATAACAGAACACTTCACTAAAACGTAAAATTCTTCTAGGATAGCTTGGGCATAATAAGTTAGTTTAACCATGGAATTTCATTTTAGTCATACCTTGCTATTTGGAATCAAGTCCTCTCTCTTTCAATACCAAGGTTTTTATCAAGTCTCTTCCTATAGTCTTATAAAGCCGCTAAAATTCCTTCTATTAAACAAATGAGAATTCTAAATAACAGCTTCTGTGTAAACCAGGAGACAAACTAGCATGTTAAAAAGTTACTCAGTTTTTTTCCCATCATAAACATCCAAGTATACTTTGGAGCTACACATATATTGGAAGGCAAATGTCCAACACATAATAAAGACACTGCAAAACAATCTCCTCAAATAGCTTTAAAAAGCAAACTGTACCCCCAAAAAAGTAAACTGTAACCGTGAAATGACTGTATACTAAGAGCCATATGCTCCAGTGTTATCTGGTTTTTATAGTCTGTCCTGTTTGTTGCCACATAAATATATTGTACTGTATTAATTATTCCAACTTTCGGTTTGAGAAATATATCTTATGGAACAATATCAGATCGGTTGCTACATTCTGGAAAAATGCTTCTCAAACTTTAATGTGTATATGAATCCACAGGAGGACTTCTTAATGGCCAGGCACAGTGGCTCACGCCTGTAATCCCAGCACTCTGGGAGACCCGAGGTTGAGTTTCAGGTCAGCCTAACCAACATGGAGAAACCCCGTCTCTACTAAAAATACAAAATTAGCCCGGCGTGGTGGCACATGCCTGTAATCCCAGCTACTCGGGAGTCTGAGGCAGGAGAATAGCTTGAACCCAGGAGGTGGAGGTTGGGATGAGCTGAGACTGTGCCACTGCACTGTAGCCTGGGCAACAAGAGCAAAACTCTGTCTCAAAAAAAAAAAAAAAAAACCCCACAAAGATGCAGATTCTGACTCCAGGGTATGGGATATGGCCTGAGATTCTGCATTTCTAAGAGGTCTAGGGATCAAACTCTTGAGTAACACTGTTTTAGAGTATATTTTTTTCTTTTAAAAATGTATTTTTTATGGATTTTATGTATTTTTATGGATACAGGCTCACACACCTGTAATCCCAGCACTTTGTGAGGCCAAGGCAGGAGGACTGCTTGAGCCCAGGAATTTGAGACCACCCTGGCAACACAGTGAGCCCTCATCTTTACAAAAAGTAAAAAAAAAGAAAAAAAAAATTAGCCAGGTGTGATGGCGTATGCCTATAGTCCCGGCTACTGGGGAGGCTGAGGTGGAAGAATCACTTGAGCCTGGGAGGTTGAGATTGCATTGAGCCATGACAGTGACAGTGCCCTCCAGTCTGGGTGATAGAGCAAGACCCTGTCTCAATTAAAAAGTGAACTACAACCAAAAAATCCCAACTTCTTCTGGACATTTTCAAATGTACACAAAGATGGCAATAACAGTATAATAAACTCTGAGTTACCTAGGTTCAATAATTATCAACACTCTGCCAATCTTGTTTGATTTTTTTTTTTTTTTTTGAGACCGAGTTTTGCTCGTTGCCTAGGCTGGAGCACAATGGCATAGTCTCGGCTCACTGCAACCTCTGTCTCCTGGGTACAAGCGATTCTCCTGCCTCAGCCTCCAGAGTAGCTGGGATTACAGGTGCGTATCACCATGCCCAGCTCATTTTTTTGTATTTTTAGTGGAGATGGGGTTTCACCATGTTGGCCAGGCTGGTCTCGAACTCCTGACCTCAGGTCATCCGCCTACCTCGGCCCCCCAAAGTGCTGGGATTACAGGCATGAGCCAACCCGCCCAGCCTACAGCATATTTTTTAAGAAGATACTTGCCTGCTACCACTGACTAGCCGATTTAGAAAGTTGGTTCGGTTTTTAAGGTTTTAATCTCCTTATAAACAAAATAAGCATCATAACACCTATACTTCACAGAATTGTTCTGAGGATCAAATAAAATGATATAACAATATTTTGAAAATGATACAACTTGACTATGTATGTTAGTTTTACTTGTATTAACTAAAACTGCCAAATGAGAATCTTTGTGGACAGGTGTAGGTTGTATTATGAACATCTGAACTATGCCTACTTTTGATCTCATAAAATATTTTCTGAGCCAGTTTTTAGAGATGTTGTACAAAAGAATACTAAGTCTGTCAATTGAGGAAATCTTCACTAACTAGAAGATTATTTAAAATCACAGTTCCTGTCAAATTTAATATAAAACAAGGCCATTAAAATAACAAGTCACTGGATTCAAATTTGATTTCACTTTCAAGGGGATACTTCAGGTAAGTGTATAAAAGCTACTTCAATTCAACCTAACTCCACAAAAGAGTCCCTCTGTCCTCTTGGGAGTCCTTATTTACTGAAAATAAAAATTCTGTCTCCACAACAAGCAATTTCTGAATTAGGTCAGAGCAATACAACTGTGATTTCCACACCCAGCCCCACACTGTTTAATCAGACCATAACTTCCCCCAAAGAGAGACAGATGGTGAGTCTCCAACCTCCACCAGAGAAACAGATGGTAAGTATAGTATATAAGCATCAGGAGTGATCATTTATCACAAACATTAAAAACGCAGGTAAACAAGTAGATCACTTACTAGTAGGAGTTTTTGTTGGCTTAGAACCCTCCGTCTCTTTTTCATCTGTATATTTCAGTCCTCTTTTAGCTAGAGGCCTGGTGACTGGTCTTGTACCTGAATCGCTGGTGGGATTCTGAATGTACTTGCAAGTGGGCAAATAGAGGTCATCGGAATCATCTCCTGAACCACTTGATTCACAGAGGCTCACTTCAGACTCATTGTTCTCTTCTCTATTAGAGTCATTGCTCATTTTTTGTCGGAAAGGAGTAAGATGAACACCCTCTTCCAAATTAAAATTGTAAGCATCATTGGAACTGACAGATTTGTGCATTTTCTTTTTGGAAACAGTTCTTTTATTTTCACTTTTATTCTCTTTATATTTTGACATAGGTTTTGATTTTCTCCTGTTAGCTTTTCTTTTCTCTTCTCTTTTTCTTTCTTGTGTATCTCTTTGCTTACTTTTAGTTTGTTCAGATTTAGATTCTAAAATGTCTTCTTTTGTTTTAGTAAACGTTCCTGGATGAATCAGCTTTGAAAGTGATAAGTTAGCTTGGTCCTTGCTCCATTGACAAACATTGTATTGTACATTTTCAGGCATGTTTACTAGTGGGTCTAAAAATCCAACTCTTTCAAATTCAAAAGACTTCCCCGCCAAATGACTGGTTTCAAAATCATCCAAGCTATCAAACTGACATACACTGTTACAATGTTTCTTTAAACTGCGACGGACAGATACAGTTCTAGGTAAGACATTATCAGTGGACTTAGCTTCACCTGAACCAAAATCAAATCCCAGTGTTTCTTGAGGAATAGTAGGTATCTGATCTGAGAATTTAAAAAATAAATGAGAAAAATAGTTTGACTTTGTGGAAAACTGAATTTCAAGAACTTTAGAATTCAAAGTAAAAAACTGAATGACCAAAAAGTCATTCTGTAGTTTTCCTACATTATAAAATCTGTAAATAAAAATCTGGGGAACTAAAATAATACCATCTATTTACTTGTCAATGATCAACTGATGGCTTATATCTGACATGTGAAAGAATCTTGTACAGGTTCAGTATCCCTAATCTGAAAATCTGAAATCCAAAACTTTTTCAGTGCAGTCATGATGCTCCAAGGAAATGCTAACTGGAGGGTTTTGGATTTCAGATTTTCAAATTAGGGATGATGAACTGATATAATGTAAATATTCCAAAATTAAAAAAATAAATCCAAAACACTTCTGGTCCCAAGCATTTTGAATAAGGGACACTCAATCTTTATAATCTTTAAAAATATTATAGGCCAGGCACAGTCGCTCACGCCTGTAATCCCAAACTTTGGGAGGCTGAGGCGGGCGGATCACGAAGTCAGGAGATGGAGACCATCCTGGCTAACACGGTGAAACCCTGTCTCTACTAAAAATATATATAAATATAAAAAATTAGCTAGGCATGGTGGCAGGCACCTGTAGTCCCAGCTACTTGGGAGGCTGAGGCAGGAGAATAGCGTGAACCCAGGAGGTGGAGCTTATAGTAAGCTGAGATTGCGCCACTGCACTCTAAGCCTGGGCAACAGAGCGAGACTCTATCTCTCAAAAAAAAAAAAAATTATAACAGGCTTTATGTGCTCTTAGTTTAAAGAAAATGAATATGTGTTTCACTGAGTACAGATTCAGAGAAGTACAACCGCATATTCCAGAGTGGGACAAACGAGAAAGTGGGAGCTAAGTTGTTCTTTGAAAAATAAATAAGATTTGGATAACTAGAAAGCTTCTCAGGTAAGAAATATAATCTGTATTTTAAGGAAAAGTGAGGCTATGTCCGGTTTTGCTATTCAAATACTATCCCTTCTTCGAAGCTTAGTTCAAGTGGAGGAGATTGACATTTGAGAACACAGACATATCAATTTAAAAGTAGTAAGAAGGGGATAGCTTTGGAGTTCAACTTTGATTTTAAATACTAGCTCTTAACATCTAGACTTCTTCATATGAGATACTTTACCTTCTTGAGTTCCTATAAAACGGGACTAATGTACTTATATTCCTAGGTTGTTGTGAGGGTTAGGTGAGATTGTGCAGGTAAAATGCCTAACATAGAGCTTGACACATAGTAGCAATAGGTAAATTGCTGCCATAGTTATAGCCAAAGTTTCAGATTACAGATTTGACATAATAAACATATTTTAAAACTCTATTACTCTGTGTAAAATAAACAGATTTCCTTTGAGCAGAATACCAGATGAACAAATTTAAAAAGTTTAGAAAAAAAGAATTAGAGAAATTTAATTGTATTATTTGTTCTCAAAGACCTTATCTTGCCCTTAATAATATTTTTAGATTTTCACTTGATTACCTTCTATTTGAAATGACTCTCCTTGTCCTGGAAGTTCAGTTTCTTCAAGAGGAATTTGCCTTAGAAAATACCAATGAAAAACCAGAAATTTAATGATTATGTAATAAAAACAAATTCAGTATTTTCCTAATTTTTCTTTCCTTTAGTATCATTTCATAACTCGATTTCAAATCAATACATCTATTCTGTATCAAAGGAAACCAAAGGACACTTATGCTGATTATAGGGAGATTGATTTGTTACGACTGACATTCAACTCCTACTTGAACTAACCTATCAAGTTGGATAGTTCCACTTGAAAACATGTTATATAACTCAATTTCATTTAACTAAGGAAACAGCCAATGATAATTAATTTGTAAAATGTTTTTTAAAAAATGTAGTTTGATCACTCTTTAGGAGCCTGCTTTATCATTAGCAGAGCTATGATTTGTTTGTAATATATGCTTTTATGGTGCTTAACTATTGAACTCTTCTGAAGTTAACATTGTTCATTTTCTTTAAAAATGTTGTTCTTTACTTCATGAAACATGAAGTGTTCTTTATACTCTAACACTATTACTGGCAGTTTCATTCTAATTGTAATTTTATTCTTTATTCTCTGTAGAGAATTTTCCACTCTAGACATTAAACAGATTTAGGTAATGGCTGTGGTAACTAATAACTATTTTACAAAACTTCTACAAACGCGATTACCTTATCTTACTTTTTGTCCACAACATAAGTTTGTCAGATCTTAAAGTCCAACAGTTTAAAAACTACTAATGATTAAAAGTAATCTACGGCAATAGAAATCATCTTAGTGGTTACTTATGTGGAGAAGGGGATGGACTTGAAAGGCATACGAAAGAACTGTCTATGGCAGTAGTTCTCATCTAAGGGCAATTATGCTCTCCAGGGAACATGTGACAATATCTGAAGTCATTTTTTGTTCTCCTGAGGGATGTTACTGGGATTCATTGGGTGGAGGCTATGGATGCTACTAAACATCCCATCATGCACAGACAGCCCTCTACAACAAAGAATTATCTGGCCCAAAATGTTAATAGTAAAAACACTATGTCTTCATTGACATTTTTGTTCCACGATATATACATTAGTCAAACTCATCGAACTGTGTAACTGTGATCTGTGCATTTTACTGTTTATAATTAAAGCTTAATAATTCATATAAACAAATAAATAAAGTACATTTGATCCAAGAGAAGGGGACGAGGGTATAGGTGATCTAGAAAAATGAACTGGATCAGCGAGACAATGGGACAACTGTGTTAAATATGATGTTTCATTTATTTATTTATTTTTCCCCCAAACCAGACTATTTATAGGGCTGGCAAAACATCTCATTTCAATAGCTAATCCTTCTTAAAATAAAAACATGGTACACAGAAAAGTATGACTGGAGGAAAGTATGAAGTAGAATTAAAATTTCTGGTAAGGCTTCTTTTTCCTAGGCATCAAAAAAGGAGTGAAATATGAGAAAAAGGGGTTTAGCTTGGCTATATGTGATAGAATTTCAACACATCAAATTCTCTTAAATATATTCTCAGCAGAGAAAGCATCAGACTACAAATATAAGAGTTGACATGAGCACATTTCCTTTCATAAATGAATCACAGAATTAAATCTTTCTTAGTATTAATAATCATAATAAAGAATTTGATACTAACGGTAAATCCTTCACAGATAAATTTCTGGAGTTGTCATCGCTATTGGGGTCCATTCCAGAGGAACATATTTCCTGGTTCTGTTAATGTATTAAAACAAAACACTGTTATAACTGAAGTATTCAGAAGAAAGCATTAACTTATTCAACAATATGCACTTGTTGACAGTCTACCATGGTGCCATGCCATAGTTCCAGGAGCTGAGTCTATAAGAGCTCAAAAGCAGAGTAAGTCTTATCCTCTTAAAGCTTACATTCTAGTGCAGGGAAATAAAATTTTAAAAAGAGAAGACATATGTACAAAATTTCAGATTGTGATAAGTGCCATGAAGGAAATATCCAGGGTGAGGTGATAGAGAGTAACTCAGGTTGGATTGCTCTTTTAAATAGAGTGTATCTGATATAAATCAGAAGACTGCAAAGGAGCCAGCCACTAAAAGAGCAGGAGGAAAAGAAGGCAGTGGAAACAGCAAATACACATAAGAAAAATCTTGCTGTGTTTAGGAAAGAAAGGCTGTTGTGGCTGGAACATAGTCACTGAGAACAGTAGGAGATATACATGCAGAGGCCACATAATGTAGGGCCTTGAGAACCATGAGTTTAGATTTCAGTCTAAGTATGATGGGAAGGTACTTAATATTAAGAAAAGAAGTAAACTGATTTAAGTTTTTGAAAGATCAGTCTGAATTAAAAGAGGCCAGGGGTAGAAAGAGTTGAGACATCATCATAGCATATCTGGCAAGACATGGTATCAGCTAAGATTAGAGTCATGGCTATGGAGGTGAAGCCCAGTGGAAGGCCTTGAGATGACAGGTCAAGCTCAAGGACTGAAAAGGGATGGAGGTGGGAACAATGAGGGAGAGGAAAGCCTCTTGTGGTTTTGGACTAAGCAAATGAGTAGGCTACTTTACTGAGATGAGTAAGACTTATAAAGGAAGGTAGGAAGTATACAGTATCTTTGGGGGAGGCAAGGGGAAGTTGTGCTTTATATAAGGTATGTTTGAGATCCCTTATACATCTTTAAGTGGAGATAGCAAATGGTGGCTGTGTGTATACGTGTGTATGTGTTTGTTTTTAGATTCTGTACTGTAAACTGGGAAGGCATCAGCAGACAGTACATAAAGCTATGACAGGGTATAAGATGAGTCTACAACAACTGGCATTTATTCATTTTTTGAAATAAAGTCTTGCTTTGTCACCCAAGCTGAAGTGTAGTGGTGCTATCATAGCTCACTGCAGCCTTCAACTTCTGGGCACACGTGATCCTCCTATCTGAGCTTCCCAAGTAGCTGGGACTACAGGTGCATGCCACCACAACTGGCTAATTTTTATTTTTTATTTTGTAGAGATGGGAGTCTCGCTGTGTTGCCCAGGCTGGTCTTGAACTCCTGGGCTCAAGTGATCCTCTCACCTCAGCCTTCCAAAGTGCTCAGATTACAGGCATGAGTCAATGTGCCTGGCCAAGAATTGACATTTAAAGGTAGAATGAGGAAGAAATCAGCAAGAGACCGATATGGAATAGTCAGAAAGGTAGAATAAAAACCAGGGGAGCACAATATCATGAAAACTAATAGATCAAAGTATGTCAAGTAAAGAGTGGTCCCTGTTTTACATATTATTACTGCAAGGTCAAGAAGAAAGAGAAGTTACCACTGAATTTGGTAACATGGAGGTTTTGGTGACCTTGATATGCAGTGACAACAGAATGGTAAGGATCAAATCTAGATTCAGAGTGGCTGCAGGCCAGGCGTGGTACCTCATGCCTGTATTCCTAGCATTTAGAGAGACTGAAGCAGGGGGATTACTTGAACCCAGGAGGTCAAGACCAACCTGGGCAACATAGTGAGGTGGTCTCTACAAAAAAATGTTTAAAAATTATCTGGGCGTGGTGGTGTTCCAGCTATTCAGGAGACTGAGGTTTGGAGGAGCACTTGAGCCTGGGAGGTCAAGGCTGCAGTAAACCATGATTATGCCACTGCACTTCAGTCTAGGCAACGGAGCGAGATCCTGTCTCAAAGAAAAAAAAAAAGAGTCATTTCAAATGTGAATGGAAGCTGAGGAAGTGAAGAATATACTGTTTTCTTTTAAAAAGTTCTGCTGTGAAGGGAAGAAAACAAATGAGGAGATAAAGAAATATGAGACGAGGAGAGGTTTCATTACTTTCTTCTTCTCTAAGGTTGAGAGATACGAAAGCACATCTTTATGATGACTGAAATGATCCAGTGGAGAGGGGGATATATGGAAGAGAGAACAATCTTCCAGGAATAAAGTTGTAGAGGAGGTGAGAAGAGAAAATCTGATGCATGGGCTAGGGAGCGGCTTGGGGTGGTGCTTGCCTTTAGCAGGAATAGGGGCCATTCTGCCACTGTAACAAGAGGGAAGATGAAGAACCTAAGTATAGAGGTGGATTTGTAGATCTCTGTTATGAAGATGACAATTCTCACTCAATTCCTAAGAAGCCAATTCTAATTTAATTGAATTATCTTCTGAAATTTGATGAACGTTGACATTATAATAAATAGGCCAAAAATGTTCATTAAAAACAAAACAACCAGAAATTTAATCCCATTAAAATCTTTCGGCCAGGTGTGGTGGCTCATGCCTGTAATCCCAGCACATTGGGAGGCCAAGGCCGGAGGATTGCTTGAGACCAGGAGTTCAAGACCAGCCTGGGCAACATGGCAAGATCCTGTCTCTGGCAAAAAAAAAAAAAAAAAAAAAGAAAAAATTAGCCAGGTGTGGCAGTGCACGCCCATAGTCCCACCTACTCAGGAGGCTGAGATAGGAAGATCGTTTGAACCTGGGAGGTGAAGGCTGAGTGTGCGTGAGCCTGGGAGGTGAAAGCTGCAGTGAGCTGTGATCACACCACTGCACCCCAGACTGGGCAAGAGCGAGACTCTGTCCCCCTCAACCTACCCCGGCCAAAGATGAAAACTTTAAATTTGACATCAATGTAGCTAATGTTCTGAAACGAATATTAATGCAGGTAAATAAAAAAGAACATTTAAATATATACTAATATAACTTAAAAACAAGTCATTAAAAAAATCTATAAAATTAGGGAACAAAAAGGCTGTTAAAAATTACCTAAATGTTAACTATTGCTAGGCTAGGCAAGAAAACATTCTTGTAAAATTTTTACATTTTAAGCTTCTCCATCACTGCTAAATTGATTTGATAAGCACTGAAGCATGGGTGTACAATGAGGTTGAGAATGAGTGACACAAGCAATTAGTATATAGCAGAAAATACAAACGTTGACATTCTAAATGCTAAGAATATATTTGCGTAGCAACTAACAATGTTTTTAATAAATACTCAAAAACCACTGAGCTGCAGTAATAGAATTTTTTCCCAACTGCTTTTGTAATTATCTCGAGTATTCACTTCCTACTATTTCTGTTTTTCAGCAAAAACTTTGTAAAATGAGGAGGAAGATTCAAATGCCTTTAGAGGAACTGTTTCCCCCTACTAGTTGACTGAACAAGGAAAATACAAAATTAGAAAAGATTACATTCTGGGAGAAAAAAAAAAAAAGTAATCTACCACACCTAGCACAGTGGCTCATGCCTGTAATCCCAGCACTTTAGGAGGCTGCGGTGGGTGGGTCACTTGAGGCCAGGAGTTCAAGACACCTGACCAACATGGCGAAACCCTGTCTCTACTAAAAATATAAAAATTAGCCAGGTGTGGTGGCACATGCCTGTAATCCCAGCTCTCGGGAGGCTGAGGCACAAGAATCGCTTGACCCCAGGAGGCAGGGGCTCCAGTGAGCTGAGACTGCACCACTGTACTCCAGCCTGGCGACAGAGCAAGACTCTGTCTCAAAAAAAAAAATATATATATATATACACACACACACACACACACACACACACATATATAAACCTCCCATGAAGGTAAAGAAAATATACCTAATCTTTATAGAGGCAGTTCTCAAATATACCATATATGTACTTATTGTCTATGTGTATATATACATATATATTACACGTGTCTTAATCACATGGAGGAAAAAAAATAAGGAATCAATAGGGAGTGAAGCAAGAACTCTTTCACTGACTTCTCCTGTCAATGGAGAAGTGACATTAATTCCATTTTCAATTACCCGCCCACCTCCTCCCACCCCCAATATCCCTCCCCTAATCATTATGTTCTCACTTTCTTATCTGACCTTCCGGTCTAAGTGCCAACTCAAATGTTTTCACTGGTATAGCAAAGCAATGGCCACTGGGAAGAATTTCAATGTTCTGTACGCCTGACACTCACCACTGCTTTTTTTCTTTCTCTGCCTCATTTCCCTGGCAGTGGCTACTGGAAAAAGGGATAAATAAACTAGTTCATCATTACTTTTTTCATAAGTAATGACACACATTACTGTATACACAATGATACACAATGGTACAGCAAGACACAAAGAATATCCTAAAGCAAACCTTCTCCATATCTGTTATATTTTGGCTAGCAGGACCATATTTGAACAGCTTCTTTACAATCTTAGACAAAAAGAAAATCAGATTGAAAATTTGAGCAGCAAAATGTTTATGATCTTACTTGTCTGGGAGTGAACAGTCTTCTCTACTTAGTCAACAAGTAGGTAAAAACGATTCTCCAAAAAGCACTTAAATACTCCCTATGTCCTAAATAAAGGTAGTTCTTATAAAACCCCACTGGATATAGCAAAACAAAAGGCTAAGGTCAAAGCTAAGATAGCATTGATTAAAACTTCTGGATGAGTCCACTTCAACTACCACTTTTATATCTTTAGCTTAGTTGCACTATCTTTGACTCACTTAGTTGAACATTCAAATAGACCAGCAATGCAAAAGGCTAAAACTATGTCTTCTGCATCCTGTCTTGCTACCTGCTTTACGAATGAAATAGGCAGGAACAGGCTTCAATCACCTATATGCTTGAAGCTTTCTTAACTGGCCAAATGCAATAGCTGTGCTCTGAAGCACCAAAGAAGGATGTTTTAAACAATTCATGCATAATTGAGCTATCAGTAATTCATTTAAATAAAATAATTGATCTAAACTATTCATGGCTTAACTAAACTAAGAAATTCGGCCTCAGTAATGAAAATACCTGAGCAGGTTCTTCTGTTTGTTGTGATGTAAGTTTTCCTTTCAATGCATATAGCTGCCATGTGAGATAGTAACATTCTTTTCTCAGCTGTAGGATGATATCTTGGGCTTCTCTCACTTTGGATTTTTCATTTTCCAAAGCTAAAACTAACATTTTGTTGTTGTCTTGGTAATTTTTCAGCAGTGTAGAAGTGTTGGCTAAAAAAGGATTAAAAAATTTATCAGTTATTAAATCTAAACTTAAAAGTGATATAAAAGGACAACATAAAAATCTCTTACTGATTATTTGGCATGGTGCAGCTATAAAAGACCTGCGTTTGCCAATCTCTGCCAAGTTTTTATTCCTTTTCTCTTTCATTCGCTTCTTTATGTCTTCAAGACTATCTTGAAAGGACTTCTTCAGGCATCTTTCCTTGGCCATCTTTTGCCTAAACAATAAAAAATAATTTTTCTCAGAGAGAATATTATCAAATATAAAACTTTAAAAAACATAGGCTATTCATAAAGAATGCATTAAATAGACTAAACTGTAGAATTAGCTCAAAGTAGATAGTTAACTAACTTGATAACATAAATTTTCCCCTTTTAAAATCTCATTCATGTTTTTGATGTTCTCTCGTCCTCCTCAGGCACTTTATAGAAAAGTTTTATTGAATATAGATTTCCAACCCAAAGATTCCACAATATGCCACTTATTCATTCTTTAACAAATACTCACTGTGGCATATATGCCAGACACTATTGAAAATGCTTATTATTATATCTTGATGCCATTATTATTTATGCTTCTTAAAGAAAATGTTTAGGACCAACTTTTAGTGCTTAGGCTTACAGCATTAGTTCTGAGGCAATTATATATCTGGGTTTTGTTTTCCAGCTCTTCTTTAATGATTAATTCATCACATTAGGTCATTCAACTATTTTTCCATAATTAGATAATTTTAACCTAATTATCGCTTATGATATACACACACTCTCAAGAAAGTCAAGGTGATCCTTAGAGGTTTAAACTATGTAGCACTACATACAATTTTATTAGGCTATTGTAACAATTACAGAGCTAGAGCAGGAACTTGGGCAGAAGAACACTCCAGTATTCTCAAAGTATGGCTAAAACTTAGGGCTGTTAACTCCCAGTGAATTATGAACATAAAAAATCAGACATAAAATATTGTTGTACATACAGTTAAACGCTGAGTATTAAATACATAAGTATACTTAATCTTTCAATGTTGTAAGTCAGGTAGGTTTTAGCATGCTACTAAACATGTCAAACCACTTTTCAGAAACATCTTTTACTCTAGATTGCACTTTGAATATCTTAAAATTGAAAAAAAACTTGTTTCCAATAATAATGTATGCATACAATTTTCACCACAAAGGATATCGCTACCTTCTCTAAGATAGTCAAACATTTTCCTAAACCTTACACTTTCTTGAGTATGTTCTCCAGGCCTTATTTTCCTCTATGCAGTGTCTGGATAATTAAATATAGATATTATAGATTAAGAACTTTCTACCAAGGTATATACAATATATACTGGGAGGTTCCTAGCAGAGATAGGATAGCTATTTTTAAAAGCAGTAATGGTAAAGGGGTTGTTTTACACAATTAAGTTAGAATTGAGGATGTTTGAGAGTCATACAGATTAAGTTACTGATCTAGTTTAGTTAAGGTATTTTAAAGTTTTCCTTATTACTTTTAATCAAGCTAAAATCACAAAAGAAACTTTCCATATCAAAAGTTTTATATCCTGTCTAAATTAGGCGATGGTGTTAGTAGGGGGTGTGGTAGACAGAAGGAATGAAAGCACAGACAGGCTACAGCGCGAGATGACGGTCTCAATCTGTAGAGTACTCGCGTGGCGCTCTGGATTCAAAAGAACCTAGCATATTTGATCTCCGTTCATAATTATCCAATCAGTTCTGCTGCGAAGACAGCCAGGTAGGACACTAGTCAGTGTCGGCCTCTTCAGGGTAAGTGAGGAAGAGAATGGCCTGGACAATGAGGACGTCAACGGTATCACGCTGCACAAAGAACTGCTGTCAATTTTCTTGCGTTGAGCCAGGCTTTTAACTACCGTAAAAAGCTTTATTTGCACATCGCTTAATCTACACAATTTTGCAAAGTAGGATATTAGGGTCTCCATTTATTTAACGTAAGAGGAAGACAGAACATCTGAACGGGCAGATCGAGTGGCTGAACCGCGAAAAGCGCGCGGCCAGTGGGACTCCAGAGCCCGAGCTTTCGGCCACCGAATTTAGAACGGTATTGAGAACCCAAGGGAAGTCAAACACGGATCACTACGCCCTTGTTTCCCACCTTAAAACCTACTTCCTCCTCCTTCAGGAGGCGGAAAGCCGAGGGGAGGTGGGGCTGGTCCAGAACCATACCTTGGCCACTACTTCTGCAAGAGCTATCTTCCTCCTTCTCACATTTCAAGGCTCTTCGAGGCTCTCTCGCGCGAGCCACGCGCAATGAGCCCTCCAGGACCGTACCCCGTCGCCTGGAACTACCGTCGCCACATTCGAAATTTTCCGCCTCGTTCCTCCATTGGTTGGCTGGGAGGCGGTCACGTGCACCCAACATCAACCGGCGCTGGCAGAGTCCCGCCCCGCCAGGTGACGTCACGCGGCTCAAACTCGCTCACGTCCACATCCGGGCATCCATCGGGCCTGGGGGCGGAGCTGGTGGTCGGGTCGCGGCGACCTGCCGGGACCTTTTCCTCAGAGACGTGGGGATTTTGCGGGTGGAGTCACTCCGAAACCTTTAAGACGGGGTGTGATCGGTAGTCCAGAGCTTCCTGTTTCTTCAGTCTGACAGCTTCCAGTGTCCCAGGTTGTGCTCAAAGCCTTCCTCCTGTGAGAAGAATCTCTTTGGTTGCCTGTTAAAGCGGTCAGCCAGCTTGCAACACGGAAGCAGCTTTTAGGGGAATTAAAACCAAAGCAAGGAGCAAATTCTGGATTAAAGAGGTATTAGGGAAACTGCAGATACCTGAAAATTGGAGCTCCATGTTTCTCTTTGCCGGCTACCTCTGGCTCTTTAACGCTTCTCGAGAAATGGCACCAACATCCATCCAGTTACCGACTAGAAGCCTGATAAATCATCCTTAATGATTCTTTATCCTCTCTTAACCTTTGCCCGTCCAGTCAGTCACACGGTCTTCTCAACTCTACTTTCCAAGTTTCTCTCATGCCCACTTTTTCCCCCCCAATCCAGCTTCCAGCCTAATCTTATTCCCAAAATGGCACTAGTACCCACTCTGACCGCAGATTCTACTCCCTATATTCTTCATAGAGTAATATTTTTACAAAACAAGTATCAAATAGGAAACTTGACAGTGGCTCCCTGTTGCATTTAAGGTGAAGTTCAGACTCCTTTAACATATTTTGTCCTTAAAGAGCCCCACGATTCCTGGTTCCACCACTTGTACATTTTCTTAAGATTCTTGCCCCTTTTGCCAATACCGTTCTGTCAAGAACATTCTTTCCCTTGGCCTGACTTTCTCATATGTATACTGAAGTTTCACTGTACAGATTAATTCTTCCAGAAAGACTTATCTGACCCTAAAGCCCCTTAGTATCTGTTTTACACTTTCTTAGTGCCCTGCATTTTTGGAGTATTCCTTGTGACACTGACTTGTCGTTCATTGCCTGTTTCTTGAAGTTGAATAAGGGCAGGAACTACATCTGCTTTATCGATAGCTAAATTGTCAGCATCTCGTTGCAATTTGAAGTAGGTAGTAAATATTCACTGGGACAATAAAGGAACAAATGAAAACGTAACAAATGCTTTGAATCTAGGCATTCTTTATGAAGGTGTGTTGTTGTTTTTTAAAGGTAGCTAACACGTGCTTGCTCTAATCTAGGGACCGGTCCTAGCTTGAGTGGAAGAGGCTGAAACACCCTTCTCCAGCCAACAACTCCCTTGTTTTCCAAGTTAACCAGACCAACTCCATTAATCCTCAGTTTACTGCCACTGGGCAATGTGGCTTATATGTGCAGAAGCATCAAGAAGGAATGGGCAGAGAGCTTTTTTGTTGTTTGAGGTCAGAAGAGTATGAAGTGGAAAGTGAGAGCAGAGAGTAGGGCCAGCTTCATCAGCAGGCAACCGGTGCTTAGAAGGGCTGTGCATTTGGTTTAATGCTCTGCTGTGGCCATCTTGAAATGCTTAGTAGTTTATATTTGAACTTATGTTTTGTAAGTTATGTCTGATGAGGCAATGGAGCAATCTTGTGAGCAGATGTGATTCATGCAATGCATGTCTGTCACTGTTTTTTTGTCCCATGTCATACAGTGTTCAGGATGCTCACTAAATGGCTTCCATGAACCACTTATTTTGTAGTTAGGGACCTAAGTACAAAGTGCTCAGAAGGACTCACCCTTGCCGTCTTGAAATTATTATTATTTTCTTTGAGACGGAGTTTTGCTCTGTCTCCCAGGTTGGAGTGCAGTGACACGATCTCTGCTCACTGCAGTCTCCACCTCCCAGGTTCAAGCAGTTCTCCTGCCCCAGCCTCCCGGGTAGCTGGGATTACAGGTACCCACCACCACGCCCCGCTAATTTTTGTATTTTTTTGTAGAGACAGGGTTTTGCCATGTTGCGTAGACTGGTCTCAAACTCCTGAGCTCTAGTGATTCGCCTGCCTCAGCCTCCCAAAGTGGGATTACTGGCTAAGCCACCATGCCCAACCAACCTTATTATATTTGCTAACCACTTACACTAAAAGTGATGGCGTGAAAGGAAAAGGAAAGGTAAGACATTCCACAATTCTTTTTCTTTTCAGTCTTTCTCTACTTATCGGTAAGCTGAAGGTTTTTGTCTTGCATTTTTAGCAAGGAGCGTCATATTTTCATTTCACATCGACCCACAGAGATTATATAGTTGGCCCTGACCAAAGGCTTGGAGGTTCTGACTTTTTGAGGGGTGTCTTCCCCGTTCCCAATTTAAAAATGGATCAGACTTCAAATCAAGTGTTTATTATAGAGCGTTAAAGAATAGAAATGGCTGAATTTAGGGGCAGTGAGGGAAAATACCACCGGAGTCCTAGCATGAATAACTTTCGTACATCAAAATGTTCTACTGCTGCTGATTTTAGGGAACTAAATTCCTGTTGGAATCAACAGCTCTTTTAAAATATTGTGGAAACTACAGCTGTTCCCAAGAAGAGTGCACATATTCCTTTTTGAACAAAAATAGGCATATTTCAAAGAGTACTAAATGGTGGACTGGAGTTTGAACCCAGGAAGCCTGGCTCCAAAGTCCATGCTATTAACAACTAGACTATGTTCTGCTACTTCTCCCTTTTATTGTATCACAGTGGTACCCAGCCTAATTCAGAGATAATCCATAGTTTAATTATATCAGCAAAGTACAGTGTAGGAACATGTCATCTAGCTGACAAACTGAGAAGAACCTATGAAAGGGTACCCAATTAGTCAAAATTCTTTGTTTAATTTAGTAGATGTTTAGAATAGTTATGGCGTAATTCAAATAATTTTAACTTCTTAAAAATCTTGCTCTCAAATGACAGTGAATATTTGTAGCTGCATTACTATCAGGGTTTTTCAACATGTGAATGCATGTTATTTCTACTTTCGTTAATTTTAACTTTATGATATATTTAAAATATAACGAGCACTCACATTCTCCCCTGCAAGTTCCTAAAATCCCAATAAAACTGGTTGTTACTAATCTTTAACTGCCTTGTTCCTAACATTTATTACTATGTGCAGATTTTATGATTTTTACTCGAAGTCCTGACCTCAGGTGATCCACCCGCCTCAGCCTTCCAGAGTGCTGGGATTACAGGCATGAGCCACCACACCCGACCTTTTTTTGTTTGTTTGTTTTGTTTTTTTTTAGAGTCAAAGTCTCCCTCTGTTGCTCAAACTCCTGGCTTCAAGGTATCCTCCCACCTCAGCCTCCTACGTAGCTGGGATTATAGGCTCAAACCACATGCCTGGTTCTTTCACTTTCTTAATGGCGTACTTTGAAGCACAAAATTTTAAATTTCCATAACTTTATTGAAAATTTAATTCTCAATTATTATTGATTTATTTATTTGCTGTTCCTTGTGGTTTTGATGTCATCTCTCAGAAGTCATTGACTAATACAAAGTTACAAAGATTTATATCTATATTTTCTTTTAACAGTTTTGTAGTTTTACTTCTTACATTTAGGCCCTTGTGGTTTATCTACACTGTGGTAGTGGATATATAAGCCTACACAGGCAATAATATAACTTAACACACACACACACATACACACATACACACAACACACAAAACAGATGGATGCTGGTCAAACTGAGGAAATCTAAGATTTCAATGTCAATATCCTGGCTATTATATGATAGTTTTGCAAAATGTTACCTATAGGGTAAATTGGGCAAAGTGTGAGGGGGATTTCTTAGTATTATTTTTTACAGTTACATGAGAATCTAAAATTAGTTCAATAAAAATTTTAATTAAGAATAATAGTCTGTGGAAATTGCTACTTTTCCTTTTCTTTATGTTATACAAATTGTGGGTAGTCACCTTTTGAATTTTTTTTTTTTCATCTGAAAGAAGGGGAACACTGGAGTAATTATTGCCAGGCAAATTAAGAGCATTGTGTGGGTATAGATAATTCTTGTCTTTAAAAATAAACAACAAGCATATAATAGTTTTGGTGTTAATTCTAAATATATACCTAGCACTGTTTTAACGTATAGTACTGATTTTGATTTCTACCAATTGCTTTATCACAATGGCATATGTAAGTGCAAATTTGGTAGGGAGGAATAATTTTAGGTGGACCAATAACTTATACAAGTAATCATATGTTGTAGTATATTATGCTTAACGTAAAATAAGAAGTAAATAAAGACACAGATGATCTAATTACTTCTTTAAATTTATGAGTTTTCTGGTATATAAACACATATAGAAGGGTATACCATAATCCTCTACGTAGATAACTTTTGCTGACATTATTAAAAATTAGGTAATCATTTATTTACCTATTAGCATATAATAAACATACATAGATCTAGCAAGAAAAATTGTGAAAAATTTTAAAGTAGTTAAAAAATATTACTATGTATCATCTTGAGTGTGCTCTTCCAGCTTATCTCAGCCTTTCATTGTTTTGGAGCTATTTTACAACTTTATATATTGTAGAAAATTGGTAATAATGCAAATGATTTTTTTGTCCATAGAAATGCAGATGATTGTGTCCACTAGAATTCAATTAATTATTTTCCTGAGGATAGATCTATTTTTCAGCTATTTACAAATTCATTTTAGCATTCTTGATTTTCCATATTCACATGATTCTTAGAATTCTCCTTTGAACTGGTTATAACATCTTACTGATTTTCTCAATAACTGATGAGTTAAATCAAATTCTGACATCAATTCATTTTAATTTGTATGAGTCATGATTTTACCTCTAAAAAAATCCTTTAATAGATGGCTACAACATTCAAACAGTACAAAATAGAATAAAATGAAAAGTGAAAATCTTCTTCCCAGCTAGTGTCATCTTCATGAGCCTTACAGTCCCATGGTGAAGACAGATGTTTATCCGAGAATGTAAGATAAATATAAAATTGTAATTCTGATAAATGTGATGAAAAAGAGGAACACAGTACTGCGAGAGCGTATGTAACAGGGTAACAACTTAGCCAGGGGGATCTGGGAAGTCTTCTCTGAAATAATAACAAGTGGCCTGAGATGTGACTATAGGTAGGGAGAACCATTATTTATTAATATAAAATGAGACCCAATTGCTTCCTCCATTAATGCTTGGTGATAGATTGTAGGCATAAAAAAAAAAAAAGTACCTGGGTTGGTGCAGGCCTGGGAGAGAAGGACAGAGGGTAATTTTAGGGTATTGGCAAGAATATTACTGAAATAATGGTTCATGGAATTTAAGATGGGTAAGTAAGCAAGTGAAAAAAAAAAAGCTGGTGGGTGGTTAGGACTAATGACTTGAAAGAAAATAGAAGTATTCATAAACTTGAAGTTCTGATAAAGTTGACAATACAAATTAGAAAGAAAGTCTATTATTAGAAGAGCCTGGGTTGTCTGAAATAGAAAATTTTGAGGAGGAGCAGTTACAGAAAATGAAAAGTTCAAGGTGTCCCATTGGAGTGGGTGAGGAGGGTAAAAAGAAGGACATTGGAGATGAAGAAGACAAGGATCTAGGAGGTCATTTATTTGATTGCTTGCCTGTATGGACACTGAAGTCCCCTGGCATTTATGACAGGGATTGATGGTGAGTCACTTGCCAAGTCACAGCTGAATGTGGTGAGTGACTTGAAAGAGTTATAAACAGGAAAAGGTAAGGGGAGGACTAACGGCCTGGAAGAGGTCCAAAGGTCCAAGGAATGAATCTACCACCACCTGAGAGGGCTACAGGGCCCGGAGCGCCATTGGGAAAAATCTCAAATTAAGTTGATTCGAGCTGTCCTTTTATTTTCCTGTAAACTGCTTGTGTGTGTCTCTGTCTATTTAAAAGTGGACTGTTTGTCTTTTTCTTACTGACTTTTTTACTAGCTCTTAGTAAATTAAGGAAATTAGCTATTTGTCTGACATCCATGTACATTACAAATAATTTTTCCCATTAGTTGTCTTGGACTTTGTTTATGGTATTTTGCCATGTAGCAGTTTTAAATATTTATGAACTGGTTATATCAATCTTTCATTTTTGTGCTTCTGGATTTGTGTTTCTGGGTTTCTGCTCATAAAGACCTTTCCCCTCTAATATTATAAATAATTCCACTTGTGATTTGTTCTAGAAATTTGATGGATTCACTTTAATAGTCAAATCTTTGCTCTACCTGGAATTCAATTTGGTATAAAAGTGAGAAGGGATTTAGCTTACTTTTTCTTTTCCAGGTGTGTGTTCATTTGTTCCAACACCAATTCTCTACTGGTATGAAATCTCACACTTGTCATAATAAAATTCCAGTATGTATTTGCATCTATATTAGAAGAAAAAAAGGTTAATATGAGACTGCATGATATAATCAAGAGGCATATCTCAGAGTTAAACGGAATTTAAATCCTGGCCTTTCCTGTTGACCTTAGCCAAGGAGCTGAACTTCTCTGGGCTCTAGTTTCTTCATCTTCAAAATGGGAATAATAATAGTCTTTGAGGATTAGTGACAATACATGACATATATGAGCCACTGTGGCTAGAGGAGAGTGAAGGAAGAGGATAGAGGAGAGGAGGTGAGAGAAATATCAGGGAGGTAGAAAATCTAAGACTTTGTAGGCCATTGTAAAGATTTTGTTTCTGTTTTTCTGAATAAGGTGAGAAACCACTAAGGATTTTAAGCAGAGAAGTGATATGATCTAACTTACATTTTAAAAGCCTTCTGTGTTGCAACTATACTGTGGAAAGAAGCAAGGTAAAGCTAATTGCAGTTTTCAACAGAGAGATGATGATGTCTCAGGCCAGGATGGGAGCAAAGATTTGCGTAAGGAATGGTAGAATTTTAGATGGAGCTGCTGTCAGCTGAGATGGGAAAGACTTGTGAGTACAGTAAGTCTGAGGGCAAAGATTGAGAGCTCAGATTTGACCATGTTAAACGTGAGAGATTTGCCACATATGCAAGCATAGGTGTCAGGTAGGCGGTATATACTCTTGGGGTTCAGGAGAGAGATCTGAGCTGGAGAAAAAAACTGGGAGTCATTGGATAGCACATAATTGTATTTAACAAATTTAAGGTCACATGAATGAAGTGGATAAGCAAGGCAATGAGTATGGACAGAGTAGGGAAGAAGCTTCAGGACACCAACATTAAGTTGGTGGGCTCACCAACATTAAGAGATTGAAGAGAAAGGAGAAACCAGTGAAGAAAGTTGAAGAGTGTTCAGTAAGGCAGGAAAAACTGAAGAAAAGCAGGATCTTAGAAGCCAAGTGGTGGAGTTGTAGGGGTAAAAGCCAGATTGAAGTGGGTTTAAGAGAAGGTGGGAGGAAAGGAATTGGAGAAAGTGAGTACATAAAGCTCTTTTAAGAAGGTTGAATGGGGGAGGTGGTGCCGGTGAGAAGAAGAAAGGAGAAGGTATGACCTTGTTACTCAGGAGAGTCATGCATTTGCTAATTACAAGTATTTGGGTTGGTGTTTACCAAAGTGCGTCCAGCATACCAATGTTGGTATGTGAGGTGATAATAAGTGATGCCTGAAAGCGTATTTTTAAATTTTGAGTCTATTGTATATTTTAAAAATACAACCAGTATTTACAGTGATATAAAAGTGATGGTATAAATTTCCTTTTGAAATAAATTTATTTTGGCAGAAAAAGTGAATCAATTTAAAAAATATATTAAAGGTAGTTTATCAATGTGATGGGTTTACACAAATAATTTTAGGTTTAGGAAACACATACTTGGGCATTCAAGGACCTTTGCAATCTAGCTCCTTACCTGACTGAAGGTGAATTTTCTTTCTCAACCTTTCTGTAGAATCCTTCCCATCAATATTTCTCTATTCTTTTCTGCCCATTGTCTTCTTCCAATCCTTTATTTTGACATTGGACTATATTGTATTGTTTATATATTGGAGTCTGTAGGAACATTGAAAAGCTAGACCCGGACTAGTGCCTAGGAAGCTGACAGCTAAGCTGCTATGACAGGTGGTGCAGGCCAGAAGAGCCAGGCAGCTCCAGGTACAACGTCTTAAGGTTAGAATAACCATAGAACCAGCTCAGGTGGTTGTCAGAATAAGGAGGTCAGGCCTGGTGATTAGGACATAGCAGCAAGCACTTCCAGGTAGCAGTTCATTAACAACCAGGCAGGGAAAATTATTAAAGCAAGGAAATTTGCACATATGCAGTTAGACCATCACTTTTCTGCTGGGTTACAGGAAGGAGATGTCCAGTCTCAGGAAGGAGGCCTGCCAAACTTAAGTGGGTATCAGGATCCCCATCACCAACTAGGAAGCCTCCTGGTTTGTAGAGGCTTATTTTAATGGAGCAGACTTGGCATCAGAAAATCTGGATTTGAATCCTAGCTTCATCTAGCTATGTGGCCTCAGTTTCTCATCTATAAAATGGTGATAATAATTTCCAATAATTATTAATTAAATTAATTACATATGAAAAGAGCCTTATATAATAATGAATATTGATTATAACACTTTAATTATTAATATAGTTAATAAATAAAAAAAGAGTAGAAGATCCTAACAAAGGGACTTTACCATAAGTCAGGGCTTGGGCACAATAATCTGAATTATGGTCAATAATAGTATAAGTTACTATGTTGTCTTTAGTCATTGGTGGAATGAACTGGTGATGTAAATAAATGTGTCAATCACCCAATACCATGCAGTGGCATTATTATTTCTAATGTAAATGGGACCTATGGGGTCCTGGATAAAATTCC
The DNA here is from genome assembly GCF_043159975.1 of Macaca nemestrina. Lineage (NCBI taxonomy): Eukaryota > Metazoa > Chordata > Mammalia > Primates > Cercopithecidae > Macaca > Macaca nemestrina. Next base: position 27,934,823 of record NC_092126.1, on the reverse strand, counting down.
ACTGCTGTATTCACAATGTTAGGCCACTTTTAAGTGATATTTTTAGTTTTAAGGGTAATGTGTAGAAATTGAAGAGGGCTCAGGCCATAAATTATTAAATGCATTTGGTCATTTCTTTTGCAAATGTTTATTAAGTGCATACCCAATGAAATCACTCCCGTAAGTGGGCCTTGAGGAGATGGTAATGAATGGGATAGAGGCTGTCTCTGTCTTTTGGAGACAAGCAACTCATGTCAATTAGTTAATTATAACTGTAATGGATGCTAGATGAAGTACAGGATGCAAAGAATGCATCTAATAAGGGGGAACCTGTGCAAATCTAGGGGTGGTTGTCAGGATGTTTAAACTGAGACCTGGAAGATGGTGAGAAGTCAGTTGGATAAAGAAGAAGGGAAAGCACATTCCAGGAAGGAGGACAATGGGCTGAGGCCCTGATGAGGTTGAAGGAGCATGGATTTCCCAGAATTAAAAGATGTTTGGTGTGGCTAGAGTGCAGAGGGGGATCAGCATTGGAGAATGTGACTGGTGGAAAATCCGGAAGGCAGGACCTTCTGGGTGAGATTAAGGAGTTTAGATTTCTAGTTTAGATTTAGAAATCGGGGAAACTTATGCACATTAGTGAAATGAACTGAGAGATCACTCTGGCAGCAGTGTGGAAGAGGGTAGGCAGCAGTTCCAGAAGGGATGGGGGAGACTACTTAGGAAGCTACTGTAGTGTCCCAGATAATACATGATAGGGGCTTACACTCAGGTGGTGGCAGCACATGGAGAGATGCAGACCAACTTGAGAGACATAAAATAGCTCCCTTGGGAAAAGAGACTACTTTTTCTAGAGAAGAGAAGGCAAAAGTTTTAGGTTTTATATGTTTTAAAGTGTTACCATGAAGAGGGTATTGGCTGGTTGTCATCTATCTCTATAGAGAAAGAAAGAATAAATTACCTTATCATTTAATGAGGCAGAATTTGAGTTTCCTTGTTATCCTAACAGACCTGCCAGTAGAAACTGTTTAATTTTTATTTGAGGTACTTTTAAGATGCAGAAATCAACCCTGGAGGCAAGGAGATGAATGCAATGACCCCTTGAACTATTTCCTACTTCAAATTATATTATTGTTCAGCAAATTTGCCTGGAGCATCATAATGTCGTAGGAATACTGGGATATATTCTATTTAAAACTCATCCCAATCTTGAGCCTTGAGTATTCCCAGAAGTTTTGCTGAAGTATTTTCACATTTTATAAGTGTGAAAAAGAGAAAAGCAGACCCTGACAGCTGGAAACTGTCCTGGCACACACAGCTGGGCCGTGGTGTTTTACTGAACATAAACACCAACGCTGGACAAGGCCACTCTGTGACCATGGTGGACCAAGACAAAAACAAAACCACCCTATAGTCAGGGTTGAACATAGACAAAAACATGAGCATTATCCAAACCACAAAAATGGCCAAACATCTCCATATCCTGGCTGATATAACTGACTGCTGTTTAAAAAAAAAAAAATGACAGCTTTAGCTTCACCCCAATCATCTCATCATCTAAAATAGACAAGAATAAGAGACCCAATTACAGAATTACTCCACTTCCTAATACTATCCAATCCAGAGCACAGCCCTGCTTCCTGGAACTCTTCCCCAACTCACCTAATCAAACTCTAATCCCAATAAATAATTATTATAATAATATAATAATATAATTATAATAATAATCCTTATTAATAAGTTAATAAGCTCTTTCTAATACCTCTTACTGAGATTGCCTCATGGTTCTCCATTGCTACAAGTCAAGAATCCCAAATTTGTTCAACTGCAGGTGTGTTCCTGGCAGTCCTTGACTGGAGGTCATTGGCAAGTGTAAGGAACAGACTGTAGGTTTTGTTCTTTTTCTCTCGCTTTTGTTACTGGAATAAACATTTTGGATTTTCTATGTTCTGCTGTATCATATAGCTGATTATCTTTTAATTTTCTCTATGATTCCTTGATATGTGTAAAGTCACAACATTCTGGCTTTTTAAAAGCCTTGTAACCCACTTCTTTACCTTTCTATATCATCAAGTTCTTACATCATGGGAAACATAACCATTGACAAAAAATCTTTGACTTTTTTGTTACCACTTTCAAATAGAAAAACTGTTAAGCAAATGATATAAAAAGTATAACAATTTTAACAACTCAGCCAGATCATACTGCTTGTTTGTAATTATAGTGTCTTCCCTCATCCTCAAGGGATATCTTCTAAGCCCCCTAACGGATGCCTGAAAACTCAGATAATACTGAATGCTACATGTACTATGTTTTTTCCTATGCACACCTTTAATTTATAGTTTAGACATGGTAAGAGATTAATAATGGTAACTAATAATAAAATAGAACAATGATAACAATATACTGTTCTAAAAGTTATGTGAATGTGATCTCTCTCTCGCTCCCTTTCTCAAAATATCTTATTGTACTGTACTCACCCTGCTTTTTGGCCACTGATACCTGAAACCATGGATAAGTGAGATACTACTGTGTAAGGTTATTCTGTGTGAAGCAAAAGTGGCTTTGTGTATATGTGTTCAAGAGTCTTAGTTTGCCCTTGTTTGTGGGATATTCTCAAAGATACTTTGGTCTTCTGTATCCATGTATGAGTATTCATTGATGATACTCATTATTCATTACCTGTGCATGGGCAAACTGCTGAATAGTGACTTAGTATACATAGCTTTCTCTTTTAGCGAATTCTCTATGTAGAACACAGTACTCAGCAACATCTTGTATGTAGTAGATTTGGGACAGACTTTGGCAGGAATTTGGCCATTTGTAGGTACCTACATTAAATGGTTGTCTGCATTTGGGGAATGTTGCTGTTGAGAGAAATACTGCAACGTCAAGGACTTTATTTCAGAAATACACAAGTCCTCACTGCAATTTGTATCACATTCTGGTGAAATATAAATGCTCAAATAAAAGCGTAATGTTTATCTGCATGTATGTTTTGGTCTGTTTGTGTAATCAAAGTGACCATGTACTCATCATTCACATGCTTTTCTTAAGTCAGTGAACACTCCCTTCATGCCCCCTGTGTTTTTCTTGATGGAATGCTTTCCTTTTATGAAACAGAAGCAGTCAGAAAAGGTGAAAGAAGGAGGTAGCTGAAAGAAGGAGACAGCAGGGTATTATTATATGACACTGGTTGCTAAATAATAACTGCTGCATCATTTTACCATGCTTTGGGGATCAGAATGAAGATGAGGTAAAGGAACAGTTTAAGAAAGAACAATTCTTTTTGCAGCCCAAACTGTTATCACATTCTCCTACATAGTAATTCGTATCTTGATTACTCCTAGGATGTTACTTCTATTTTGACAGAAAGAGAGGACACCAAGAATGTGGAAAATGATTAGATATGATCAAGATTTGGAACATCTAATAGGAAATCATTTCTATTTTATTTCTTGAGAAAATATAAACATTACCTTTTTTTTTTTTTTTTTTTTTTTTGAGACGGAGTCTCGCTCTGTCGCCCAGGCTGGAGTGCAGTGGCGCGATCTCGGCTCACTGCAAGCTCCGCCTCCCGGGTTCACGCCATTCTCCTGCCTCAGCCTCCCGAGTAGCTGGGACTACAGGCGCCCACAACCGCGCCCGACTAATTTTTTGTATTTTTAGTAGAGACGGGGTTTCACCGTGGTCTCGATCTCCTGACCTTGTGATCCGCCCGCCTCGGCCTCCCAGAGTGCTGGGATTACAGGCGTGAGCCACCGCGCCCGGCTTTTTTTTTTTTTTTTTGAGATAGAGTCTTGCTCTGTCACCCAGGCTGTACTGCAGTGGCGCGATCTCAGCTCACTGCAACCTCCGCCTTCTGGGTTCAAGCAATTCTCCTGCCTCAGCCTCCCGAGTAGCTGGGATTACAGGCGCCCACCACCACACCCAGCTAATCTTTGTATTTTTAGTAGAGACGGGGTTTCACCATGTTGGCCAGGCTGGTCTCTAACTCCTGGTTTCAGGCAATCCACCCGCCTTGGCCTCCCAAAGTGCTGGGATTATAGGTGTGAGCCACCATGCCCTGCCCAAACATTGCTTTAATAAATTAATTAATTTAAATATTTTGAACAGCCCTGAGTAGCAATTAAATGTATTTGTTAAATTATTTATAATTCATTAATTCTCAAATATTAAATGTTAACCTACAAAAAGTCACTTTTAAATTATTAAATATAATGTTTTAAGAGTAGAGCTGGTTTTACAATTTGGAAACTTTATTTTTTTTAATTAATAAAAAGATCACTAAAGGTTTTCTTCTGGAACAGTTTCATAAGGAAGGAGAATTACACAATCACTTTGTCACCCAAGCTATAGTGCAGAAGTGTGATCATAGCTCACTGTAGCCTTGAATTCCTGGGCTCAAACGGTCCTGCTGTCTCAGCTTCACGAGTAGCTGGGACTACAGCTGCATGCCACCACACCAGACTAATTTTACTTTTTTATTTTTTGTAAAAATGGTGTCTTGCTATGTTGCCCAAGCTTGTCTCATCTTTTTAAAGGATGTTTTTGTTTTGTTTGATTTATATTAAATTGTTTACCTTTTTTGTTTTGAAACAATTTGAAATTTACAGAAAAGTGCCAAAAGTAATACAAAGGGCCCAAGAGCTGTGTATCTCCTTCAGCCAGATTTCCCAGTTGTTAGCATTGTCCATATTTGCATCCTCTTTCTTTATTCCTCTACACACACACACACATACACACACACAATCACATCACTGTAGGTTTTTTCCCCCCTGTGCCACTTGAAAATAAGTTGCAGACAAAATCTCTTAATATTTGGCATGTATTTACAGTTCCAAAATCAAAATTATGAAATCAACATTTATCTAACAGTACCATCTAATCCACAGATCCCATTCAAACATTACTTATTTTTTCCAAAATTTTCTTTAGAGGTTCAGAATCCAATCCAGGGTCATACATTTGTTACTCCAACTTGGAACAGTTCCTAAATCTCCCTTTCTTTCATGACTATGACATTTTTAAAGGGTAATGCCACTTACATTGCAGAATCTCTCGTGACTTAAAATTTTGACTTTTGTATATGTTACATCATACAGATGATTTGTCTGAAGAATAGCACATGTGTGTAACTTATAAACAAATAAATGGAGGTACATACTCAATTTTTTTTTAACCAGTGGTGACACATATAGATAAAGGGTTGCAGATCACTTGCTAGGTGATCAGCAAGAGTAACCAGCCACTGTCTAGAAGCTGGGTTGTAGAAAGAAGAGAATGGGCAGTTCATATTGAGAATTGTTGTGGGAGACCAGGAGCCTTGAGCTGCTGAATCTTGGTGCTGGATAAGTACATTATTTTAAGCCTTTAATCATTATGTGATCAAATGCTTCACTCTAATATAAAAACTTGGTGTAGCATTTCGTGATACAGAAATTTGAAACCTATTTTTTAAATTATTTGAACATACTTGATTTTAATGTCTGTTGTAGTCAAAAAAGTTCTTCTAAAGACATGTATGCCCAAATGGAAAAAGTGTACCTTTAAGTATGCATTCCAAATCGTGATACTTATCATTTTTTTAAAAAAACATTTTATTATTATTTTTTAAGCTTTTATTTTAGATTAGGGGGTACATGTGGAGATTTGTTACATAGGCAATCTTGTGTCACAGATTATTTCATCACCCAGCTGTTAAACCCAGTGCTCAATAGTTATCTTTTCTGCTCTTCTCTCTCCTCCCTGCCCTCAAGTAGACTCCAGTGTCTGTTGTTGTTCCCTTCTTTGTATACACGAGTTCTCATCATTTAGCTCCCACTTAGTAGTGAGAACATGTGGTATTTGGTTTTCTGTTCCTACACTACTTGGCTAAGGATAATAGTCTCTAGCTCTATCCACATTCCCACAACATATATGATCTTGCTCCTTTTTATGGCTGCATATTATTCCATGGTGTACATGTACCACATTTTCTTTGTCCAGTTGGTCATTGATGGGCATTCAGATTGATTCCATGTCTTCACCATTGTGAATAGTACTGCAGTGAACATTTACATTCATGTGTCTTTATGGTAGAATGCTTTATATTCCTCTGGTTATATACCAAGTAATGGGATTGCTGTATCGAATGGGTAGTTCTTTTTTTTTTTTTTTTTTTTTTTTGAGATGGAGTCTTGCTCTGTCGCCCGGGTTGGAGTGCAGTGGCCGGATCTCAGCTCACTGCAAGCTCCGCCTCCCGGGTTTACGCCATTCTCCTGCCTCAGCCTCCCGAGTAGCTGGGACTACAGGCGCCCGCCACCTCGCCCGGCTAGTTTTTTTTTTTGTATTTTTTTAGTAGAGACGGGGTTTCACCGTATTAGCCAGGATGGTCTTGATCTCCTGACCTCATGATCCGCCCGTCTCGGCCTCCCAGAGTGCTGGGATTACAGGCTTGAGCCACCGCGCCCGGCCTCGAATGGGTAGTTCTGCTTTTAGCTTTTTGGGAAATTGCCACACTGCTCCCCACAATGGTTGAACTAGTTTACACTCCCACCAATAGTATATAAGTGCTCCCTTTCCTCCACAACCTCACCAACATCTGCTACTTTATGACTGTTTAATAATAGCCATTCTGACTGGTGTGAGATAGTATCTCATTGTGGTTTTGATTTGCATTTCTCTGATAATCGGTGATATTGAACTTTTTTCATATGCTTGTTGGCTGCATGTATCTTCTTTTGAAAAGTGTCTGTTCATGTCCTTTGCCCACTTTTTAATGGGGTTGTTTGTTTTCCTTTTGTAAATTTATTTAAGTTCCTTATAGATGCTGGATATTAGACTTTTGTCAAATGCATAGTTCACAAATATTTTCTCCCCTTTGGTAGATCTGTTTCCTCTGTTAATAGTTTCTTTTGCTGTGTAGAAGCTCTTACTTGTAATTAGATCCCACTTGTCAATTTTTGTTTTTGTAGCAATTGCTTTTGGTGACTTTGTCATGAAATCTTTGCCTGTGTCTATATCCCAGATGGCATTGCCTAGGTCTTCTTCCAGGGATTTTATGGTTTGGGCTTTTACCTTTGTTTTTAATCCATCTTGAGTTTATTTTTGTATATGGTGTAAGGAAAATGTCCAGCCTCAGTCTTCTGCATACAGCAAACCAGCTATCCCAGAACCATTTATTGAATATGGAGTTAATATGTTTGGCTCTATGTCCCCACCCAAATCTCATCTTGAATTGTAATCCCCACGTATTGAGGGAGGGTCCTGTAATCCCCATGTCGAGGGAGGGAAGTAATTGAATTATAGGGGCAGTGTTACTCGTGCTGTTCTCATGATAGTGAGTGAATTCTTGCAAGCACTGATGGTTTTATAAATGGTAGTTTTTCCGGTGCTCTCACACTCCTCTCTCTCCTGCTGCCATGTAAAACGTGCTTCTTTCCCCTTCTGTCATGATTGTAAGTTTCCTGAGGCCTTCCCAGCCATATGGAAGCATGAGACAATTAAACCTCTCTTGTTTGTAAATTACCCAGTCTTGGGCAGTTCTTTACAACAGTGTGAGAAGTGACTAATACAGGAGTCTTTTCCTCGTTGCTTGTTTTTGTCAGTTTTGTTGAAGTTCAGATGGTTGTAGGTGTGTGGCCTTATTTCTGGGCTCTCTGTTCTGTTCCATCGATCTACAGGTCTGTTTTTGTACCAGTACCATGCTATTTTGGTTACACAGTGCAGTAGTATAGTTTGAAGTTGAGTTATGTGACACCTCCAGCTTTGCTCTTTTTGCTTAGGATTGCCTTAGCTATTCAGGCTCTTTTCTGGTTCCATGTGAATTTTAAAATGGTTATGAGAAGAATGTCATTGGTAGTTTGACAGGAATGGCATTGAATCTGTAAATTGCTTTGGGCAGTATAGCCATTTTAATGATATTGACTCTTCCTATCCATGATCATAGGATGTTTTTCTATTTATTTGTGTCTTCTGTGATTTCTTTGAGCAGTGTTTTGTAATTCTCTTGGTAGAGATCTTTCACCTTTCTGGTTAGCTATATTCCTAGGTATTTTATTCTTTTTGTGTCACTTGTGAATGGTATTGACTTCCTGATTTGGCTCTTGGCTTGGCTGTTGTTGGTGCATAGGAATGCCAGTGATTTTAGTGCATTAATTTTGCATACTGAATCTTTGCTGAAGTTGTTTACTAGCTGAAGGAGCTTTTGGGTATGTCTATGTCTAGAGTTTTTCTAGACATAGAATCATGTTGTCTGCAAACAGAGATCGTCTTCTCTTCCTATTTGGATGACTTTTATTTCTTTCTTCTGCCTGATTACTCTGGTTAGGACTTCCAGTACTGTGATGAAAGCAGTGGTGAGAGAGGGCATTCTTGTCTCATGCCGGTTTTCACAGGGAATGCTTCCAGCTTTTGCCCATTGAGTATGATATTGGCTGTGCGTTTATGACTTTTTTTCAGTGTCTAGTTTATTGGGAGTTTTTAACATGAAAGTGTGTTAAATTTTACCAAAAGTCTTTTCTGCGTCTATTGAAATAATCATGTCGTTTTTGTCTGTAGTTCTGTTTGTGTGATGAATCACATTTATTTGCATATGTTGAACTAACCTTGATTTGCATATATCGAACCAACCTTCATCCCAGGGATGAAGGCTACTTGATCATGGTGAATTAGCTTTTTGATGTGCTGCTGGATTTGGCTTGCAAATATTTTGTTGAGGATTTTTGCATCAATGTTCATCAAGGATATTGGCCTGAAGTTTTTTGTTGTTGTTGTGTCCCTGCCAGGTTTTGGTATCAAGATGATGCTGGCCTCATAGAATGAATTGGGGAGGAGTCCCTCCTCCTCAGTTTTTTGGAATAGTTTCTGTAGGAATGGTACCAGCTCTTCTTTGTACATCTGGTTGAATTCAGCTATACGTCTGGTGAATCCATCACATCCTGGGCTTTTTTGTTGGTGGTAAACTATTTATTACTGATTCAATTTTGGAGCTTGTTACTGGTCTGTTTATAGAATCAGTTTCTTTCTGGTTCAGTCTTGGGAGGATGTGTGCGTCCAGGACTTTATCCATCTCTTCTAGGTTTTCTAGTTTGTGTAGAGGTGTTTTTAGTAGTTTCTGATGGTTATTTTTATTTCTGTGGGGTCAGTGGTAACATTGCCATTATCATTTCTATTTATTTGGATCCTCTCGCTTTTCTTCTTTATTAGTCAAGCTAGCAGCCTATATAGTTTATTAATTTTTTCAAAAAACTAACTCCTCAATTCATTGGTCTTTTGAATGCTTTTTTGTATCTTCATTTCCTTGAGTTCAGCTCTGATTTTTGTTATTTCTCATCTTCTGCTAGCTTTGAGGTTGATTTTTTCTTACTTCTCTAATTATTTCAGTTGTGATGTTGTTAATCTGAGATCTTTCTAACTTTTTGATGTCAGCTAACTTGTAATACTTGTCTTTCAAAGCAAATCCAAAATTATGTAAATATTTCTGCTGAAAAAATAACTAGAAAATGTCTGTGTATTCAAGCTCTATACTTTAAAATTTTTAACATGTAGGCTTAACATGCACTAAAACTTCAATATTCTTAACAAGTCATAATAATTTTCCAAGTTTCTTTTTTTTTTCTTTTTGAAACAAGGTCTCCCTCTGTCATCCAGGCTGGAGTGCAGTGGCATGATCATTGCTTACTGCAGCCTAAACCTCTCAGACTCAAGCAATCCTCCTGCCTGAGCCTCCCTAGTATCTGGGATCACAGGTATGTGCCACCACACCTGACTATGTTTTCATTTTCATTTTTTTGTAGAGATGGGGTCTCACTGTGTTGCCCAAGCTGTACTCGAACTTCTGAGCTCAAGTGATCTTTCCACCTATGCCTCCCAAAGTATTGGGATTACAGGAATGAGCCACTGCACCTGGCTATTTTCCAGATTTCTTAAGTGTGCAAGTATTAGAATTTCCATAGTCTACATAATCTTTAACAACAACAGCGTATAATGCTGGAAACACTTCAAAGGTTTTGTTTTTAAAGAGCTCTCTCCATAGATCATATGGTAGTTCTGTCCATAGCCCTTCAGGACTATGTTGATGGCTGATGTCTCTCAGTTGCTTCATTCTCTAGGTATTGCACTCAGGGAAAGAAAGCTGTCTCACCCAAGGTCACATTGCTTCCCAGAGGGCAGCTGTCCTCCAAAGACCAGCCTATGGTAAATTCAAAGGCCTGAATCCTTTTATGCTGTGGGTGGAAATGTAAATTTGGAAATTTATAGACAACAGTGTAGAGACTCCTCAAAAAACTAAAAACAGAACTACCATATGATCCAACAATCCCATTTCTGGGTATATATCCAATGGAATTGAAATCAATATGTTGAAGAGATATCTGCATTCCCATGTTCATTGCAACACTGTTCACAATAGTGAAGATGTGGGAGCAACCTAAGTATCCATCATCAGATGAATGGTTAAAGAAAATGTAATATAAATGCACAATGAAATACTACTTAGCCTTGAAAAAGAAGGAAATTCTGTCATTTTTGACAACACGGATGAACCTGGAGGATATTATACTAAGTGAAATTAACTAGGCACAGAATGACAAATGCCACTTGATCTCACTTATGTGTAGAATCTAAAAACTGTTGAACTCATAGTAGTAGAGTTTAGAATGGTGGTTGCCAGAGGCTGGGAAAGCAGGTGAATGAGGAAAGGAGACATGTTGATTGAAGAGTAAAAGGTTTCAGTTAGGAGGAATAAGTAAGTTCTGGCACAGCATGGCGCCTATAGTTAACAACAATGTATATTTCAAAATTGCCCAAAGAGTAGATTTTAAATGTTTTCACCACAAATGATAGATATGTGAGGTGATGGATATGTTAATTAGCTTGATTTAACCATCCCACAATGTATACATATATAATAACATCACATTGTACTCTATAAATACATGCAATTATTATTTGTCACTTAAAAATAAAATAAATTTAAGAAAAAAAAAGGGCTGGCTAGCTTGCTGCAAGGTGAGACAATACTGACAGGCTGTCTGAGCTCCCCATGGGATTGGTTGAGGACACTGTGGTAACTGCATCAGAGTTCAGCTTCTTCCTCTGCTCATTCCTGCTTCCTTCACTTCCCCTTGGCTGTTGAGCCTGAGAGCACTCCCCAGTATAATTTCTTTTTCTTTTTTTTTTGATCACTGCTCATTGCAGCCTCAACCACCCCAGCTCAGGTGATCCTCCCATCTCAGCCTCCTGGGTAGTGGGGACCATAGGTACCCACTACCATGGCTGGCTAATATTTTGCATTTTTTTGTAGAGACAGGGTTTCACAAAGTTCTCCAGGCTGATCTCGGCTCAAGCTATCCTTCTGCCTCGTCCTCCCAAAGTGCTGGGACTACAGACATGAGCCACTCCCCCCGGCCCCAGTAGCATTTCTATATACAGCTCTCCATGTCAGAATCTTCTTTCCAAAGAATTTGATCTAAATTGGTTACATTCCATAAGAGAGTGCAAAGAGTCCTCTAAAATTTTAAATGTCTTGTTTTTATAAAACTAACCTCATCCATAACATCCTGTAGCACTTTGCTCTCTTCTGGCTTCACCATATTTTTCATGACAGTTCACTTGTGAGTGAGAAAGAAAATGTATTTCATGTGGGGTATTTTATCTGTATCCTTGCTTGGGAATTAAAAAAATTCCAGTTCAAATAGTTGCCCCACGATTTTTCATGTATCATAGTTTTTCTAAAAGAAACCATTTATTGTTGAAGGAAATATTACTTTTTTTAACAGCTCACATACAAAAAAAAAAAAAAGCAGTTATTCATGTGTTTTATTATTGGAAACAGAATCCAGAAAATACCATAGCTAAAATGTGTTGGAAACATCGGTGCTTCATCTAAATATATACCAAACCTTCAACACTACGTAATTTGTTCCAACATTTGTTTCTGCACTCTACTATAATGTTTTCTATATATCATCCAACTGTATTTGCTGACAAAGACATGCATTTAGGTTTCATCATATGCTCTTTCTTTTGTATTATTTCAGCCATTTTTACCATAACAGAAAGAACAAGTGTTTCCCCAGTGGATGTGGCTGTGCTTTTTACCTTTGCTTTAAAATGAGAAATCTCTAAAGAAGCTTCTACATTTTTATTACTATATTTCATGGCACTTTGTAAAATTCTATATTAGTGTTGTGTGACTTTATAAATCCCTGAAGAATTGAAGTCTTTTTTCTTTAGGTTGGAATGCTTAGTTTGTTTTTCTTTTCTTTTTTTCATCAGTTTGGTGAAAAAAGGGATGCTTAGTTTTAACAGATCCTGCTAAATTTGTGGCATCATACCACCATTTTCTATTTCTATTTCTGGCAATATGGCAAATTATATTACCCAGCGAGCTTCCTGATTTCCTTTCCTTTTCCTTTTCCTTTTCCCTTTCCTTTTTTTCTCCTTTCCCTTTCCCTTTCCCTTTCCACAGTCTTTCTTGGTCACCCAGGCACAGTCTCGGCTCACTGCAACTTCCACCTCAATTCTCCTGCCTTGGCCTACCGACTAGCTGGGACTACAGATGTGCACCACCATGCCCGGCTAACTTTTTTTTTTTTTTTTTTGTATTTTTAGTAGAGACGAGGTTTCGCTATGTTGGCCAGCTGGTCTTAAACTCTTGACCTTATGTGATCCACCCACTTCGGCTTCCTAGAGTGCTGTGATTACAGATGTGAGCCACCGTGCACAGCCACCAATATCTTTCTTTAAAGCCTGTGAAAACCCTGAGCATTGGCGAAGTAAATGTAAAACTTCTTTGAAGGGACATCTTCAATCCAGATAGAATTACCGCCAATAGAATCCTGCTGCTGAAGATTTCATAATACAAAATTGCAAAATGCATAAGAAAACAATATGCCACAATTGAGAGTCAGCATACACGATAAGCTTTAGTAATATACTATCAAAAACATAAAAGAACTATTGAATAGTAAAGATAAAATAAATATGCATAAAATGGTTAAGGATATAAACAGGAAGTCCAAAGCATGAGAGAAAAAAAACACTATCAAAAAGACCAAGAAAATTTAAAAAAAGAAATAAATACAACCAAATTGAACTTTTAGAAATAAAAAAAGTAGTCATTGATATTAAAAACTCAGTAGACAGATTGAAAAGATTTGACTCAGCTGAAGATGGAATTAACACACTGGAAGATAGATCTGATTGGAAATGAAATTGTGATGCAGTTTCTTTTATTATGCCTTTGGACATTGTACCTTACCCATCTGGCCACTTCTCTGAAGTGAAAGCCTGTTGCCTGTTTTGAGTTAGCATCCCATTCTCTATTCTGCTGTAGTGTGCCAATCTTCTATTTCTGGCTCCCTCTCCTCATGAGTGAACCATTTGCCAGAGATATTCCTATTTGTAGCATACATGAGTACTCTTAATGAATCTGCTTCCTTTTTGATAAAGTGTACATTTTTTTCCTTCCTTCTCTTTCTTCCTTCCTTCCTTCCTTCCTCCCTCCCTCCCTCCCTCCCTCCCTCCCTCCCTCCCTCCCTTCCTTCCTGCCTTCCTTCCTTCCTTCCTTCCTTCCTTCCTTCCTTCCTTCCTTCCTTCCTTTCTTCTTTCTTTCTTTCTCTTTCACAGGGTCTCACTGTGTCACTCAGGCTGGAGTGCAGTGGTGTGATCTTGGCTCACTGTGAACTCTGCCTCCCAGGCTCGAGTGATCCTCCCACCTCAGCCTCCCAAGTAGCTAGGACTACAGGCATATGCCACCGCACCCAGCTAATTTTTATATTTTTGGTATAGATGGGGTTTCACCATTTTGCCCAGGCTGGTCTTGAGCTCAAGTGATCTGCCCACCTCTGCGTCCCAAAGTGGTAAGATTACAGGTGGGAGCTACCGTGCCTGGCCTAATTGGTACATTTGCATAATATTGAAAGAAGTTGCACTTTAGATCACTGAGCCTGTACTAGTCATCATAGAGGAAAGTAGGAAAGTTAGAGTTAGGCAAATAGTCTTGGTTTTTATTAATAATAAATTATTTATTAATAATAAAAAATAGATAAAACATATTCTATAAAATAGGCATTCTAAATTTGCTTACTAACCTGAAAATATTCTAAAACAGATAATCAAAACAATTTTAAATAATTATATTAAGAAGTGTGGCTTTATGAATTAAACTTTTCAAAAGAGAAAGTTACCCAAACTATTCATGTCATACACACACAGATATGTATGCATGTACACAGACATACATGTAATTTACTGATAGATCAGAGGAATACTATAGACATAATGTATGTAAATTATTCTGGGCAAGTTAGATTAATGTGTGCTATGTTAGTCAAGGTTCAGTGCAAGAAGTAGAAACAATTGTAGATATTTTAGGCATAAAAGAATATTTCATAAAACTTCACCAACTATCAGGTGCACCATTATTTCTAAAAAATGCTAAGTGCTATTAAGCTATGCCAAACTGCCTTAATGATAGTCTTGAATTAGTTGGTCACATCAGCCTTTTATTATTTGAAGTCATATTACCTATTTTGTGGGATTTGGTTATTTCTCTTGCTTTTGGTTGCATTGCTTGACATGAGATAGGCAGATCTTTTGCACATATTTAAGTAATGAAATTGGGAATCTCTGTTATAAAGCAGGGGCTGGCAAACTATGGCCTATGGGCTAAACCTGTAAATAAAGTTTCACTCCAACACAATCATGCCCTTTTTTTTTTTTTTTATCTACTATATCTGATCCTTCTACAGTGGCAGAGTTCAGTGGTTGTAACAGAGAGGATTGTATGACTTGAAAGAATGGGCCCTTTACAGAGAAAAAGCTTGCTCACCCCTGCTACAGGGAAATATATATCATAATAGGAGCTATCATCTCTTGATACTGTGGTACACGATGCTAAGTACTTTATGTGGGGTAGAAGTCTCTTATCCAACAGGGAGACAAATGTTAGTTGATTGATTGATCTATTCAATCAGTCAACAAATATTTATAGAGTAACTACCCTCTACCAAGAGACATGTTCAAGGAATTTGAAATATAGGGCATTAAAACACAAAAATCATTGTTTTTATAGAACATACACTCTAATTGCCTATGAGAGGGCAGGATAAGGCTCAATAAAGAGGAGTTAGAAAATAACTGAATTAATATGTAAAAAGTATTATGACAGATCATGATAAATGCATGTGAAAAGAAATGCAGGAGAGGTAGTGCTAGGGGCAGGGCTTCAGATTAAAAATAGAGAAATCAGTTATGAGATAATCCTGGGCAAGGACTTTTTGGAAAAGATGTCAAAAGGTCAGGTAAGAAGAGCATGAATAGACAAATGGGACTGCATCAAACTAAAAAGCTTCTGCAGAGCAAAGGAAACAATCAACAGAGTGTGAAGAGATAACCTACAGAAATGGAGAAAATATTTATAAACTATGCATTAATTAAGAAGTTAATATTCAGAATACCTAAGAAACCCAACTCAATAGCAAAAAAAATTCGATCAAAAATGGGCAAAATCTCTGAATAAATATTTCTTAAAAGAAGTCCTACAAATGCCCAACAGGTATATGAAAAAAATCCTTAACATCGCTAATCATTAAGGAAATGCAAATCAAAACCATTATGAGCCATCACCTCACCCCAGTTGGAATGCCTATTATCAAAAAGATGAAAAATAGCAAATGTTGACTCAAATATGGAGAAAGGAGAACTCTTCTTGTACGCTGTTGGTGGGGGATGTAAATTAGTACAGCCATTATAAAAAACAGTATGGAGATTCCTCAAAAAAATTACAAATAAGGGTGGATGTGGTGGCTCATTCCTGTAATTCTGGCACTTTGGGAGGTTGAGGAGGGAAGATTGCTTGAAGACCAGCTTGGGCAAAATAGTGAAACCCTGTCTATGCAAAAAACAGAAAAATAAGAGAAAACTAAAAACAGAACTACTATGTGATCCAACAATCCTACTACTGGTGTATATCCAAAGGAAATGAAATCAGTATGTCAAAGAGATATCTGCACTGCAATGTTTATTGCAGCACTATTCATAATAGCCAAGATACGGAATCAATTTAAATATACAAATATCCACCAATGGATGAATCGATAAAATGTGGTGTATATACATAATGGAATATGATTCAGCCATAAGAAGAATAAATTTCTGTCACTTTTAACCACATGGATCAACCTAGAGGACATTAAGTGAAATAAGTGAGGTACAGAACAACAGATACTGGGCCGTACGCGGTGGCTCACGCCTGTAATCCCAGCACTTTGGAAGGCCGAGGTGGGCAGATCACGAGGTCAAGAGATCGAGACCATCCTGGCCAACATAGTAAAACCCCATCTCTACTAATTAGCTGGGCATGGTGGCACGTGCCTGTAGTTCCAGCTGCTTTGGAGGCTGAGGCAGGAGAATCGCTTGAACCTGGGAGGTGGAGGTTGCAGTGAGCCGAGATCACACCACTGCACTCCAGCCTTGCGACAGAGTAAGACTGTGTCGCAAAAACAAACAAAAAACAAATAAACAAACAAAAATCTCTCTCATATGTGAGATATAAATAAATTGATCTTATATAGAAGTAGAGAGTAGAATAGTGGTTACCAGAAGCTGGGGGAGAGTACAGGGAAGGAGAATGGTGGGAGGTTGGTCAACAGATACAAAGTAACAGGTGGGAGAAATTAGTTCTAGTGTTCTATTGCATAGTAGGGTGACTATAGTCAACAATAATATATTGCATACTTCAAAATAGCTAGAAGAGTGGAGTTTGAATGTTCTTACCACAAAGAAATGACAAGTGTTTGAGGTGATGGGTATGCTAATCACCCTGATTGATCATTGTGTAGCGGGATGAGCCGCAGACAAAACTCCTCAAACACCAGATTAAAGAAGGAAGAGGTTTTTTATTCGGCCCGCTAAAGAGCCGAGCTCCCTGAAAAAGAAATTCCTAGCCCTTTTAAGGGCTTACAACTCTAAGGGGTCCACGTGAAAACGTCATGATAGATCAAGTAAGTGTGAGGAACGTGACTGGGGGCTACATACATCAGCTAACAGAACAAAAAGCTTCACAGTGCTTTCTCATACAATGTCTGGAATTTACAGATAACACCAGTATTTTGGTCAGGGGTTAATATTATTATTATTATTTTAACCACCAGGGACAGGTGGTGGCGCCAAAGTCGTCTAGCTAGTTATCTTACTTCTGTTTCTTTCCAACTTTTTGCTTTCTCCCTTTTCTCCTGTCTTATAAACTAGGGAAAAGGGGAGGTGAGGGAGAAGCAGGGAAGGACAACAGGAGAAGTAGTGGTCTCATTCCATAATTGCACAATATATATACACATTGAAACACCACACTGTACCTCATAAATATGTGCAATTATTATATGTCAGTTAAAAACAAAGAGAATGGAAAAGTTAGGAAAGTTTCACAAAGGCAATGGTATTTGAATGAGGACCTGAAGGAGGTGAGGACAAGCCATGAGGATATCTAGTAGGAAAGCATTCCAGCTGGAGGCAGCAATCACCTCACAGGCAACAAGGAGGGGAAACGTCTTGCGGTTTTGAAGAAAAAGTAAGAAGGCTTGTATCTTTAAAGTGAAGAAATAAGTAGAGAATAACATCGAAGAGGTAAAAAGAAATGGTGCAGGGGCCGTGCAGATTATGGACTATTGTGAAGATTTTAGTTTTTGTTGTGAGTGAGTTGGGAAGCCATTGGAAAGTTTTGAGCGGAGGAGTAATATGAGTCTACTGAACTGGATACCTCTGTTGCTTTGTGGAGAATAGCTGGAAATTGGGCAAGACTGAAAGCTGTTAGAAAGGGCTTAGGAGGCAATTAAGGAGCATTTGCCATAACCCACCTAAGAGCTGGGAGTGGCTTAGACCTTTGCAGTAGTGACAAAGGTGGTAAAAATACATATGCAAACTTTTCATGGTGGAAAATATAGAACATATATGGAAGTGGAGAGAAGAATATAAGAAACCCCTCCAACTTCAAAAACATTAGTAACTCAGGACCAATTTTCTCTTGTTTATTACCCATTCAATCCTCCTACCATATTATTTTGAAGAAATCTCAGACAGTTTTGGATATATTTAGAAGGTAAAGCTGATAGAATTTACTGCTAGTTTGGATATGGGGAGTAGGCTTCAAGGAAGACTCCTTGAGTACCAGGAAGGAAAAGCTGAGATTTACTGAGATGGGAAAGACTGAACAAGGGGCAAAGCTTTTTATGATGTTTATGTGGGGGGAGTGAAAATCAGGAGTTTGGATTTTCACATAATAGTTTTGAGAATTTATTAGCTATTCAAGAGATGAGATATATATCTCCATACTTCCCAGTGTGACAATTTGGGGGATCTTTTTGATTGGCACCTGCTGACCTCACCCATTACATTTCCTTCCAATTCCCCACAGGAATTGGAACCTCTTTTGTTTTTTTGAATGTCAGTGATTCCCAAATGTTGCTGCATGATAGGACCACCTGGGAGAGACTTAAAAAACTCTAATGTGCAAGTTGCATCTCAGATCCACTGTATCTGAATGTCTGAGGGTGGACCCAGGCATCAGTACTTTTAAAAAGTCTCCAGATGATTTCAATATACAGCACAGTTTGGAAACACACTGCTCTAGTTCCAGTATTGCAAAGCGTGGTCCCCATCCAGCAGGTATGGGTCCTTCAGCCAGCAGTGTTGGCAACACCTAAGAATTTGTTAGAAATGCAAAATCTCAGGCCTCACCCTGACCTCCTGAACTCAAACCTACATTTTAACATCTTCTAGTGATTTATATTCACATCAATGTCTAAGAAACACATCTGTCTTTTGTTTTTGTGCCTTTGCAGAAGTTGTCTTCTCTGCCAAGTTGCCTGCCCACCCATCCTGCTGCCTCATTCCCATTTATCCTTTAAGATTGACCTCAGCCATTCTCGTCCTGGAAGACTTTCTTATCCTTCCCACATCATGCTCAGGCTTTTCTTCTGGGGACATCCTCTATTTACCTTTATTATATCTTTTATTACAGTTTACTGTAATTGTTGGTTTAGCGGATATGGATAGTCTCTTAGGTTTTGGGCCCACCGCGGCAGAGATCATATTCCTGGTAATATGTGCTCAGTCAGTGTTTGTTGAATGGAGCAACTAAGGCAGGAATTGGTCAGGTGCGACTGTCACAGGCCTAGATGGCAGGGCACTGAGTCTGTCAGATGAAACCACTGGAGATACTGGTTGTAACGAGCAGCAGTCCCGGTGTGGGTGAGCTCTGATCTTTGAGCTGCATGAGACTATTTATTCTCTTTTATCTTCTGTGTTATGGGGAGAAAGATTGTGGCTTGCAAGATGTGTGCTCATAGCCTGAACTTTTTTTTTTTTTTTTTTTTTTTTGAGACAGAGTCTCATTCTGTCGCCTAGGCTGGAGTGCAGTGGCACGATCTCGGCTCACCACAAGCTCTGCCTCCCGGGTTCATGCCATTCTCTTGCCTCAGCCTCCCAAGTAGCTGGGACTACAGGCGCCCACCACCACGCCCGGATAATTTTTTTGTATTTTTAGTAGAGACGGCTTTTCACTGTGTTAGCCAGGATGGTCTCGATCTCCTGACCTCGTGATCTGCCCGCCTAGGCCTCCCAAAGTGCTAGGATTACAGGTGTGAGCCACTGTGCCCGGCCCATAGCCTGAACTTTTAAGGTATACCCTCCTCATAGCAGTGATAGGGAATGAGGGGTTAGCATAGCTTGAATTTATTCTAAATTTTGTTAAAATTGTTTCTTATGATAACTTCTTTTCCTAATCTTTAAACCAGTACACAGAAAAGAACAATGAAAATATAAATTATTTGCAGTTCTAAAACAGCAAAAAAGAAAGTTATTTTAGCTTGTGCCTTTCTAGTATTAATATAAAAAAATACTGCATTTGTCATATAAGGACCCACATCATCTGATCC
Organism: Macaca nemestrina; assembly: GCF_043159975.1. Lineage (NCBI taxonomy): Eukaryota > Metazoa > Chordata > Mammalia > Primates > Cercopithecidae > Macaca > Macaca nemestrina. The sequence goes on along the minus strand of NC_092126.1, from coordinate 27,914,925 downwards.
CTTTAGTACCTATCTAACTTTCTTTTCTCTCACTTGTTTTCTCTTCTTCAGACACACCTACCTCATTGCTGTTGCTTATGCACCCCAGGCACACCCACCTTCAGGACTTTGCTCTGGCTGTCTTTTCCAAGTGGGGTAATCTCCCTCATACCTCCTTGCCTTCTAGTCTGTGCTCAAATCCCACATTCAAAAATTGCCTATCCTGACCATGCTATTTAAAACTGCAACCTATTTCTACATTTTATCCCCACCTCTAATTCCCACGTCCAGTCCCCATTGTCCTGCTTCACTGTGCTTTTCTTAACAGAATTTAGGATTTTCTAACAGACTATGTAATGTACTTATTTTATTATATGCATTATTTATTGTCATTGTTGCTTCTCTACTTCCTCCCCTTTAATCTTCAAGGGCAAAAGATTGTTATGAATTTAATAGTGACAGACATATAATAGATGCTCAATAAATATTTGAATATTTGAATATATAATTGTAACTAAAATGTTAACATAGTATAACTATGTTTTGTGTACTGTTGTTTTTCATTTAGCAATATACTGTTGTACTGTAATGTTAATTTAGCAATATACTGTGTCTATCTCTTCACATAAAGTAATATTCTTTGACAGATCTATATCCCTGAATGTTTTTATGCCTCCAAACAATTTCTGTAATCATTGATAAGCTCCAGCATCAGTAAAGATTTGAAGCTTGACTAGGGAGAAGCTGACCACATCCCATTCTTTTATTCAGTATACACACACGTGACCTACTGTATGAAAAAAAAAATAGTGGTAGAGAAACTGAGAAAATAAAAACCCAATTTATATATATTGAAATAAGATTCTTGCAGGCAAGATTCTTGGAGCTACATGTGACTTTGCTTTTCTTTATTTCTTTATTTTATTGACTTTATTTTTCTCTTGTCATTAGTACATGGTAGATTCTCTCCCCAGCTCTGTTTGGAGTCAACTCATTCTCACTGCAGCTCTGTTTGGAGTCAACCCATTCTCACTTCCAACTTGCCTTGGAGGTGTCTGTAATGAAGCTGCCCTCTCCTGTACAGGACAGCAAAGCCAGCAGGCGCCTCTTTTTCAGAGCTGCTGATTCTGGGCAGCTGTGAGAATCTGGCAGCCCCTGTTTCTGTGGGTGACTGGTCCTCTGGTTGGTGGCAAAATAACTCCAGACTAAAATGCACTTTTTATTCTTAGATATCAGTCTCAGATTTAGGGGGAAATTGTATGTCATAGAGAAGAAAGAGGCACAGAGTCTTGTGATTAATGGAAAGAAAGAAGTTCATTTTGCCTCTAGTCCCTTTCTTTGTTCCCTGATCCAGCTTATTCTCCCTTATTCATTGTCCTGCCGCTGACCATTGTGATTGTGTGGCCACCTATGGCTTTTTCATTTATTTGCCAGCATGGTTCACACATTCCAAATGACGGCAGAGACATTAGGAGCCATAACTCACCCAGTGAAAATGGCCAGTTTTCTTATTGTTCTTCTTTGGCATTTGTGTTATTTTAAATTACTTGTCTAGCTAATTATCCCAGGAGACAGGGAGCATTAAGGACCTTACATTTGACTACAAACGAAGTCAGAGAAGGCTAGCATCTCTTTTCAGAAATGAATTTTTAAAAAGTGAACACTTCTGAAATGCACGTTACTCTTTTCCTTAGGATGAAGAAACATCCTGAGAAGGTTGACATGCTGAATGCCTTAAAGAGCTTCAATTGAGATGCCAGATGAAAGCGTAACTAGAATTTCTATGGCTTAAATAACGAGAGTAAGAGGCCTCTATTGTTATTATTCTGCCAGTTTTTTTCTCTTTCTCTTTTCTATGTTGTGTATGTCATCTTTTTTGAAATACCGTATTTCAATAACTATTACTTCTTTCAGTCCAAGGAGATTTCTGAGAAGTCCTACTTGGGATGAAAAGATGGAATTACATAATAAAATATAATTTATAAAGATAATTTGAACATAAAATAGGTCACAAGACTATCTTTCCTAGAGTCAGAAGGTGAATTTGGTAAGTCTGACATGTGTGTATAAAAATTATATATCACGTATTTCTTAGAAATGAAATTAGATGTCAGTGTTATTTCTGATTAGTCCAGATAATTAGGAAAGAAGTAGAGGGAGAAAAACACTAGAAGTAAGAAGATTTGATTTCATGTGTAATCAGAAGAAATATGCAAGTAATTCATCACTAATTCAAATAGTCAAGAAAAGTCTAGGAAAAGCCCTAGGAAGCATAATTAGTTATGCTGAGGGTTGAAACATTTGCAAAATGTCACAGTTATAAATTGCTATTTTCTTCCCCCTGAGACCTGAGCAATGCTTTATCAACAAATCCCAGAAGACTTTTTAGCAAGTCTCAACATGAAATACTTGTACCTGATGCAAGACTTTTCACCTAGAAAGAAAAGTGGCCGGCTTTGGAAGGTTAGCTTCTTACTTTTTGAAAAGCTTTCTGGAACTCTGCCTTCACTTTCTGGGCTTCATTTACCCTTGGTGAAAAATGGAGGGATTGTACCTGTCACCCACTTTTCTCCCAAGGGTGTTATACAGCAGCTAGAGAAAGTCAATTTACCCACAATCCTGTGCTGTGAGTGACAGGCCAATGGGCCTCCCTGGCCCAATAATGTGTTCTTGGTCTCTTCTGCTTCAGGTAAGGGAATGTCTTATTATCCCCCAATCTCCTATTGGTAATATTTATTTGCTACAGTTCAGACAGCGCTTGATTGAATACTGAACTCAAATACTTACCTTAGACAAGAACCTTGACCACAGCAGTCATTTCTAGGCCTGGTTGGCACAGGTTCTCTTCACAAAGCATACTGGGAATAGATGAAAAATTCTGATATTGCAGTTTCTGGGTGTGCTCAGGACTCTTCCTTGCTATCACTGGTTGTGTCTGAGACTGTCTAGCTGGGGAAATTTGGTTGGGGTAATGAGTGAGGGAGGGCTAGAACTGTGGGATGCTTTTTTATTTCCTAAATTTCCTTCCAAGAACCTCTAGAGTCACTGGAATTTCACCCCTGTGGTATTGGTTAGCAGGTGGGGGAAAATTTACCTTCTCATTCCTAGAGCTACATTAGGGGAAACAAGTACTATGCGGTTTGGGGTGAAGTTGGTATTAATTTTCCCTGAGAAACAATACTGTTGATGATGGTTGGGTTCTGTGGGCCTGTTAGTAACAATATAATTCATCTATAGTATGAGTTAAGTGGACTTGTGTGGGCTATTCTATTAATACATTGTCTGTAACATTGTTTCTTTGAAAATAATGTATCCTGAGTTCCAAAAAATGGACTTCAAACATTTGGAATACACACCATTACTCAGTGGGGACTGATGTGGGGCAGCCATAATGAATGATTCAGAAAATATGGTCCCTGCTGGCATTCACTAGTGTTTATAAATTTCAGTCTCCTAGCTTTCAGTTTCTTGAAAACGCTTCATTTCTTCATATGGTTTAGGAGGTAGAATGTGTACAATTTTCTAGTCAGCTGAGAAGATTCATTCTCAATCCATTTATTTTTGTAGTTTGGTAAAAGGATATCCTTTTACTTTTTAAAATTTAGATTATTAAATAATAAATGAACATTGAATATATATATATATTTTCTACATTCTTGCCATTTTGGGGTTAAGAATATACTCTTATGTAGCAATAATCAAAAGTATAAAAATTCCTTATATAATTTCCTATATATGTAAAACTCTGTATAAATTCCTTATGTAATGTCAACATCATTTGGTTCTGTCAATTTTTGCTTTTAAAGTTATGCTTTAGATGTAGACAAGTTAAAATTTTTCTGTTATTTTGGTGAAATGAACCTTTTAAACATGAAGTAGTAATTCTTTTTTGTTAATAATGCTTTTTGCTTTAAAGGTAGTTTAATCTGATATTAATAAAACTATATCATGCAAAATTGTATATTCAGAGTTGTCTGTTATATAGGAAAACTGGCAGCAACAAAAAAGTTTAACAGTAGGACACTGGATACACAGAAAGAATATGTTCATACTTTGATATACTGTGCAGCTGTGTAATACAATGTTATACATTATAACCTTCGTGAAGAAAAAAGCTCACAGCTATGCATGTAGAAAAGAAAATGTAAAAAAGAAAAAACAAGAAGCATACTACAAAATAGCTTGTATTATAGGATGCTATTTTTGTACACCCTGATACATATGTAAATATATGTTTAGCAAATAATCTGATATTATCCACTAGAATATCATATTGAATACTTTTGGGTGAAGAAATTGTGAATAATTTTAAATTCTTTGTTCTCTTTAAAAATATATTCCTGTGTCATAAGTTAATTATTATTTCAAATAATGAACATATGCTACTTTTAAAAGAAATATAATATAGCCTTTTATTTGACAAAAAAGCTCTCCTCTTACTCTGTAGTTTATAAACAAGAATTCTGAGCCAGATAAATAGCTTTTTTAAACAAATGTCCATGATTCTTACTTGTTTTCTTTGTAGATTTTTAAAGAAAGATGACTACTTTGAATTACATAAACTTTAATTTCTAAAACATAAATGTCTGGGTAGAATAGTAAAATTGTATCCCATATCTACTTAACAAAAGTAGTCATAAACTTGGAATGGAATGTGACGTAATAAATTGCAATAATTATATAAGATTTTCAGTTTCAAACATACATATTAGGAAGGCCTAATTGAGACTAGAATTTTAGAAGTACAAATGCAATTTTTTTTTTGCATCATGAATGAATAGAAAAAAAAAATCCCCTCAAGTTTGGCTAGCTGAATGAGCATGTTGTAAGTAGAATGTATTATTTTGTTAGTGTACCCCTCAGAGGTTGGCAGTTGGGTAGCAGCAACGCAGCAACAATATAAAGCTGTCACTTGGTGGAGCTAGAATACTATGTAATTCCAGTATCCTCTTTCAGCAGATTTCTTGGGGAAAATGGTTTAATGGCAAAATTTAAGACTATTGCCCCCAGTTGCCAAATATTGAAGTACTTACTCTTTGGGGAATCTGGTTTTATGGTTTTCTTTGTTATTGTGCCAGAGTATGAGTAAATGCCAAACTAACTGGGCAAAAGGTCTTTACTGATTACACTTAATAAATTACAATCTTTTCATCATGCTAAATTCAATGCCTTCCCCCCACCCTGCCCCAGGAGTTAGTTTAAATGAATATATCATCTATTGATTCAGTGACATTTTCACACATTCCATATGGCACCTAATAACCCAGTATCATTTCACTTGCTATGTCAATTACTGTAAAATCAAGATGGGCTTTTAGATAGCTTATGATGCCTGAAACAAAATGCTCAATGGATATTATACAAGTGTTTGGTGATAAATACCAGCTTTTGGGATTCCCTGGGCAGGGTAGAAATTTTAGATCAATTCAAATATTGACCAAAACTTTTTAGATGAAATTTTAGGGTGACCAGTAAATGAAAACTGCTATAGACTCAGACAATCCTTCCCTGGAATGAATTTAACACTTTTGGAAAATTCTGGATTGGAGCCATTCTTACTTTGGTCTTCCCAAAATTGAAAAATTGAAGAAAGATTTTTACATTTGTATTTATAAGTGGGTGTGTATAGTTTTATGCCTTCATCAAGGTTAAATTGTGCCAACCTTTTCTCTCCGGTATTAGGCATATTCCAAAAAGACTTAATTTTAAAATTAGATTAATATCTTTCATACTTACAAGGTGTTAACTCAGATAAAATTATTGTATACCTTGACTATGTGAATGGATGCTGAAATTAATGTATTTATGGATCATTATGTTGACACGTGAAGAGCAATAATTGAGTTTTTTATTTTTTAACTTTTTAAATTTAAATTAATTTTTTTTTTGAGACAGGGTTTCGCTCTCTCATCCAGGCTGGAGTGCAGTGAAGTGATCACAGCTCACTGTAGCCTTGACCTCCAGGTTCAAGTGATCCTCCTGCCAGAAATGGAGCCACTGTGCCCAAATGAGGATTTTTAAATATTTCCTATTCCTAATTTGGCTGGGTTCTGATTCTCTTATACTTTTATTTTTTCATAGAAGCTTTTTTTTTCCCCAGTGAGAAAGATTTTATTTGACCTTATAGATAATTCTATTTGGGAAAACTGTGGAAATAGGATAATCAGTCTTCTATTACATATTATGGTCAGGGTAGATCCAGGTTTTGTGAGACTAAAGCCTGTGTGGTTTGAGCTCTTTTATGTAAAAGGATACAAAATTACAAATGCAAAGTTAGGCATAAAAGTCCACATTTATTTAAAATTTGAAAAAAGAAACCGATTGAATAGTTTAAAAAGCTGGGACAAAACCTTCAAACAGTGAAAGATCCAGAGAAATTATATTTTTATTAAATAACTGCCAACACATCTCTATAATTATTTCCACATACCAACTTATGGTTCCATACATTCACAATATAATTTCTTCTCACATAATTCCAGTTTTGACTACCATAGGCATATTCATATCATGATAGGACTCTGTCTCTCACCTTTGCAAAAAAAATGCTGGATAACTCACCACAGTGGGCATTAGGAGTATTTTTGGAATCCATTTCTATACTAGGAAAGCCAGCAATAACTTAACTATACAGGGAACTGACTGTGAGCCACATAAATAATGCACATTAAACTCAAACCAAACGTATCTCCTACTCAGCATCCCAGGGTCTTGGAAGGACCCCATGCAAATGAGGGACCCTAAAATCTAAAACTCTTTAGTATCACAGTAATTCTACCTTTTTGAAATCCTTCTATCAATAATGTACCTCACTTGATTAAAATCGTCATCATCTTTAGGGTGATTTAAAGTTTGGGAACCACTAACAGTAACATTCATATATGAAAGGATAGTAAATTTGGGTAAAAGTATTCTTAAAACTATTTGCCATATAGACAAGGAGGACATAACCGTAGGGATGTTATTTCAAGACCTTATTTTCTAAGTATCACTTACTGGCTTTTAGCAAAGAGTACTAAAGAAAGTGTTAGGACTGTCTTACAGATTTTTACAAAATTCTTACAAAATATTTCTGATTCACCATTATTCTTATATACCATTAAGAAGTACTGTTTTTTTTAAACAACAGCTTGAAAGGCATAGCTACTTTCCTATTTAATTTGTATTCTTAATCTACCAGAAAAATCTGCAACTCCAGCAGTAAGATCATTGGTTATTTATTTCATGGATAATATCCACATTGTTGAAAGGCTTCCCGTTTTAGTGATTAAACAAACAAAAACAAAAACAAAAGCAACACAGCCTTGTATCAGACATGAAATTCTGTTTCTATTTGATGATTCCTGGAAGTCTCTTGACTCCTTAAAAGAGCACCTTATGCATGCACTTGAACACTAAAGCCGTAGTAATAGTAATAGTTAACATCTATTGAGTGCTTTCTGTGAGCCAGACATTTAGTGAAGGGCTTTACTTGCATTCTTTGTTTAATTTTCTGAACAGCTCTATGAGGTACGTACCATTTTATGAATGAAAAACTGAGGCTTAGAGAGTTTAAATGACAAGCCCAGATCCATGCAGTTTGTAAAGTGGCAGGCATGGTGGCTGAATATATACTTATTTTAACTGCTTTGCAATAGTGTCACAGAAGCAGTCATTCAATGAATGTCAGAAAGGTTCAGAATTCATAGGTAGCACTTGAATAACTACAACTTCAAAAGGGGAGAAGCTCTGAATTTAGGAGAGAGTACAACATAGGAAAAGACAGTAGAAGTCCAGGCACTGGAGTCAACTGTATTCTGGCTCCATCATTTATTAGCTGATTGACTTTTGACAAGTTACTTAACCTTTCTGTGCTCCAGTTTCCCTTGTAAAAAGAGGATAATCCTAATAAGGTATGAGGATTTAATGAGGTGGATGAAACATTTAAACCAGTGGCTGGCACAGTAGACTCTCAAAAAGTTGTATCATTATTGTCTATTAACATTTATGCTTATTTGTCCTTTGAAATAAAGTATATGACTTGTGCAATGATAGGTAAACAGTATAAAAATTTTGTCATCTTTCTTTTCTAATACGTGTGTTATTTAGTTAAGGATCCTTGAAGTATAATGGAGAATGTGTTCATAGAAATATTGTAATATCAATACAAAAATGCATCCTAGATTTAAAAAATAAAAATACTTCCCAGGAAAATTAAATTTAAAAAATTTGTACCATATTTGTATTTTTATGTTGATTTAAAGGATATTGCCACTACGTGGAAGAATTTCCAGTCCAGGTATGTTCCTGTAGATGTTGACTTTTCAAAACTTAATCTACTATTTATGTTATAAAATTATTAATATCATGTAGCTGAGCAGAAACATTAGTATAACATAATGACAAAAGTTGCATCTCTGCTCCTGATACTCTTAATAAACACATTATTCATTTTTTATTCAATTCAACTGCAAATAGCTATATTGAAAACATTACCAAAGGGTACATTTCTATTTTAGGGTGACAGGAAAATAACTCCTGAAGAGTCTTAGAAGTGAGAAACAAAATATGAATTATATAGTAGGTGGGAAAACATAAAAGATTCTGATGTCTATGAATAACTATATTTCCCAAAGGAATAAACATTAGTGACTTTAATTAGATTATAATTGCTCATGAGAGCAAGCTCTTGCATGAGATAAAAACACCTGACAATGCATTATGACTGAGCTTTTCTGTCAGCAGCATAGGATGGATTAATATAAATGCGATTAAAAGGTAGAGAATTGTCTAAATGTAAACTAAGCCCTTAATCAGTGCTATTGTGATGGAAAGATACTCTCATAAGTAGGTCACGTTCTATTTTGGTCTTGACAGTTGTGCATCATGTTGAGATTTAAGACAGGACTGTAACTGTGGAAGACTCCAGAATGTTATCTCTTACTAACATTTATTCACAAATGTGTAAAAATAAACAAATGAGAGTTTTTATGAAAGTTGCGATTTATATTGTTTCTTTTATTTACTGGAGGAACTCTCTAGAAGTAATCTGTTTGGGATTAGATTTAGGGATTTTCTTTCCTTTCTTGGGCACACTTTTGGAGTCTGTATTTGCTCCATCAGTCATTTTTGGTTCGGAGGACTCTGTTAAGAATAGATGCATTTTGCAGTTTCCTCAGGTATTAAAATGACCCAGTTATAGGTGGAAAAGCCCGCTTCAGTCAAGTATTTCTAGACCTTTGGAAAAACAGTGAATATTTATTGACATGCTAAAAACCTAAGTTCTCTAAAATTTCTTAATTTATCTTGTTTTTGATACTTTTGTTGAGGGGAAAAAAATCTTCAGGTGGGGCACATCTGTTATTAATATTATAGAACTTTTATAAATTATGATGCTTTAGATCTGTCTAGTAGTCCAAGGCTTGGCTGACCAGTGCATATAATGCATTTGATCGTGGTTTTGTTAGTAGTGAGTTAATCTGTCACTGGCCTCACCATACTTCACTGTATTGAGTCAAGTTTCCTATGGCACCTTTCAGAGCCCATTAAGTCCTTACAGAGCTACAAATTCCATCTTCAACACAAGTTAGGAAGGTAATATAAGTCAGTGAAGCAGGCGAGGGGGGACAGTAGCAAACTGGAGGTCCATTCTCTGACTAAGGGACAGCAGATACTCAGCCCATGGTAATCAGATCTTACGATAAAAAAATGCTGGAAATCTGGGTTTTCACATAAACATTTTGATAGTTAAATGTTATCAACTAATTAAACAAAAACTTAGTAAATGAATTAAGCCATGTCTGTTACCCTTTTATGATGTCTATATAAGGAATTTTTAAAAATCTGTCAGTCTCTATTTTTTTGTATACTTTTTCCACACTACAGACCAAATGCTGCAATACATTTGAAGAAAAGCCATCTAAACCAACATATTATATTATTCAAGCATCATTTCTCCCATGCATTTCACTTCCAGGTGTTTTCCAAAGTGAATGCAGTTGTATTTTAGCTAGGTATGACTTTATATGACTAATATAGTACAACACAGCAGTGATAATGTGCCATATTCAAAGAGGAAAGGTAAATATAAATTTAGCCTAATGGATAAAGATTTGGCTTTCTGTTTACTTAAACCTTTGGGCTCCACGTTGCAAGGGGATTAAGAAACATATGGGGAAGTTTTGATTTAATAGCACAGAGTGCCAATTCTGTAACTCCAGGTGCCTTTTGGAGAAAAAAAAATCCTGGCTATAGTATCTTGTTTTGAAAAGCCACTCAAAACAATTGAGGTATTCTACAAATATAAAATGGCTCCTGAAAACTTTTAAATTGTACAGGATCTAGTTCTGAATGAACCAATGTTGGGTTTCTTAAAAAGAATTTTATATACAGCTAGAGAGGATGTATATACATAGAGAAAGGGAGGCACATAATCATAATACATGTTAAGATTTATCTCCACTTGCAATGAAATTCTACATGACTGACACATGAATACCTAATGTAGACTTAATGAGTACAAAAAGAAAAGAAAATAGAAGTCACAGTGAAGCACAAAATTGAAAATGAATCAGAAAACAATGGAATTAAATTAAGAATAAATTAACATAGGATAAAAGTGAAAGACACTGGCCAGTTATTAGTAATATATATTTTAGTAATTTCCAGTGGTAAGGGATAAGTTACTCATCAAAAGCAATGATCTTCTTTTAGGCTGGGCATGGTGGCTCACATCTGTAATCCCAGATCTTTGGAAGGCCTAGGTAGGTGTATCACTTGAGGTCAGGAGTTTGACACCAGCTTGGCCAACATGGTGAAACTCCGTTTCTACTAAAAAATACAAAAATTAGCTGGGTGTGGTAGGCCATGCCTGTAATCCTAGCTACTCTGGAGGCTTAGGCAGGAGAATCTCTTGAACTTGGGATGTGGAGGCTGCAGTGAGCTGAGATCACCCCACTGGACTCCAGCCTGGGCGACAGAGTGAGACTCCATCTCAAAAAAAAAAAAAAGCAATTTTCTTCTTTTAAATCAATAATGTCTACCTATAGTTTACTGCTTAATATTATTTTTGCAATATATGACCTTAGAATAAAGGTGTTTTTTTCCTCACCTTCTGTAAAACTAAATATACATCAAACAAAAGACCCTACCTTGTTAACTTGGCAGTGTACAGCATGGTATTTAAGGATTTGGCTTGAGGTCCTAGGCTTAAATCCCAGTTCTGCTTCATATGAGATATGCACCACTGGGGAAATACTTCACTTTTCTGACCCTGATTTCCTTATCCATAACTGGAGACAATAATAATATTTACACCATGGGGTCATTGTAATGTTTATAGAAAATAGTCTGTTTTCATGTTTACAAGACACAGACAAATAGCAAGTACGTAATAAGTAGTGGCTGCAGATATTGTTACAAAATAAGAAGTCTAGACAGTCCAGGCTCATTATATGAAACATGATGGGAAAAATTTGATTTCAATTACTTCCCTTAATAAGCACTTGTTGTTTGGATTAAGGCAAAAAGCTGTCAAATTACTGTAAAATAGTATCAAAGGAATATTCTTTATTTAGCTAGGAAGAGAAAGCCTGATATGTGTCCTAATATTTTAAATGTTATTAAAAAGAATATAAAGATTTTAAAAAGAATGGTTCTATTTATTTGCAGAGTGATTGAAAAGAAAAGATTGACCCTTTTAGCATTAGTAGGTACTTGGAACAAAATTGAAAAATACTTGGAACAAAATTGAAAACTGATGTGACACACTGAAATGAAATTATGATAGTTTTAAGACTCTTTTTCTTTGCAGAATTTGTAGTTTATCTTTCTTGGGTGGATTGTAGACCTTGAAAGATAGAATTGTTAGCCTTGAAGTCAATAATTCCACCATTATTTTATTTTTGTCCAATAATCAAACTGTAATATATATATATTAAATATAGAATTTGAATAAGAAGAGAAATGCTATTAAAAATAACTGGATTAAAAATAAAATTAGCTATGGCACTTTACACTTGGCAAAGTCCACTTGGCAGTAGTGTGGTTATAAGTTCACAATGCAGGGTTTGTATAACTAAATGCTTCTAACCTGGGATTTGAAAAAGCAGCCTCTGGGTCAAAGATCAGAATTTTCTGTAAATGGATTTGGACATTATATTTGACTGATAATTTGATATAGAAATATGTGGTAACAGAATACAATACTTATGGAATATGTTTTGGAACCAAATTCAAATCCAAAGCAATTTGAGGTTCCTAACAGAGTGTTTTTGAAATCACTAAAGAGCACACTTTGCAGTTATTTTCCTTGGTGAAAGAACCAAGGAAAGTATTGCATAAGCATGCATTTTTTTTTTTCTTTAAGTAAACTTCTTATCTAGGTTCACAGGGCAAGACCACATCTAATATGGTTCATATGTTTTGTGGAAACATGTATTTTTATTCAGAATAGCTATGTGGAAAAGGAAAGGTAAAACGGATCCCAAGGGCATCTTAAACACACTAAAGATGTATTACAGGCCACATAGTTCAACTCAAGAGTGTTTTGGCAAGCAGAAAGTGGCAGACAAATTACAAGCCCAGCAATGTATATAAAAACCTATGAAACATGTCTATGGATAGAATTCAATAATGCAATTAGTTGGGGAAAGCTTGAATAAACATGTTAAGTAGTCAGCATTTATCAAATACTCTTTTTGAGGAGAAGGAAAACAAGAGTTACCATGAGGTAGAGTAAGAGGTCACATAATCTGTGAGTGAGGGTTAAATCACCACGCAAAGATATCTGAGGGTACTGTCATTTTGAATAAGGTTAAAGCTGTCAAACTAGTTATAAAGAATGACTTTGAGCCAGGTGGTACTCGCTGAGAGTGGAGGTACCTGCTCCTGTAACTGTAAAACTATTTAAACATACTAAAACTATAGAAGTAAATCAAGGTGTTTTAAAGTGGTTATACACCTCCCCCTCTTTGGTGTCCTGTTATAGGCAGTCCAAGGAAACCATTAGCAATCATAAGTCTTTCCACATTTAATCATTCAAGTACTACCTTGATGCACCATCTTTAATATTTATATAAGAAATAATTTAAAGATTTGCTCACTGTTTCACTGTCAGGAAGGTTTCTATAATTTGTATAAAAGAACAACTAACATCACTAGTCATAAATACTCGATAACCTTACTTAAAAGTAAAAACAAATGAAATGAAATGTTATTAAGTTCTAGCTAGACACTGTAGATTGTTGAAGGCTGTAATTCTGAGGCATACTCTCTATCAACACAGATATAAAAAATGCCCTTATCCATTTACTTAGAAATTATACAATTAGGAATGTAGCCTGAAGATTTGTTTATGACTGTGTCAATTGATCTTATGCACAAGGTTATTTGTTGAAGCATTGTTTGATGTAGCAGAAGACTACAATAAAATAAATAATAATGATTAGCAAAAGTTATTGTGCATTCATATATACATATATATATGACAAGGTTTTGCTCTGTCACACAGACTGGAGTGCAGTAGCATGATCACAGCTCACTGCTGCCTCGACCTCCTGGGCTCAGAGATTCTCCTACCTCAGCCTCTTGAGTAGCTGGGACCACAGGTGTGTGCCACCAAGCCTGGCTAATTTATTTTTACTTTTAGTAGAGACAGAGTCTCCTGGTGTTGCCCCTCCCCACTCCCCTCCACTCCTCCTCCCTTGCCCCTCCCCCTCCCCTCCCCCTCCCCCTCCCCTTCCCCCTCCCCTCCCCCTCCCCCTCCCCTTCCCCCTCCCCTCCCCCTCCCCCTCCCCTTCCCCCTCCCCCTCCCCCCTCCCCCACTTCCCCTACCCTCTCCTCCAACCCCTTCCCTCTACCCTCCCCCCACTCCTCCACCCCTCCCCTCTACCCCCTCCCCTCTACCCTCCCCCCACTCCTCCACCCCCTCCCCTCTACCCCCTCCCCTCTACACTCCCCCTCCACTCCTCCACCCCCTCCCCCATCCCCTCTCCCCTCCCCTCCCATCCCCCATCCCCTCGCCTCTACCCTCCCCTCTTCCCTCCCCTCCCTTTCCCCTCTCCCCTCCCCATCCCCTCCCCCATCCCCTCCCCTCTACCCTCCCCTTCCTCTCCCCATCCCCTCCCCTCTACCTTCCCCCCCTCCTCCCCCATCCCCTTCCCTCCCCCCTCCCCTCCTCATCCCCTCCCCTCTCCCCTCCTCTCCCTACCCCTCTCCCCTCCCTTCCCCTCTCCCGTCCCCTCCTGTCTCCCCTCCCCCCTCCCCTCTCCTCCCCAGTTTCTCTCTTGTTGCCCAGGCTGGAGTGCAATGGCATGATCTCTGCTCACCGCAACCTCCGCCTCCCAGGTTCAAGCGATTTTTCTGCCTCAGCCTCCCCAGTAGCTGGGATTACAGGCTTGCGCCACCATGTCTGGCTAATTTTGTATTTTTAGTAGAGACGGGGTTTCTGCATGTTGGTCAGGCTGGTCTCGAAATCCTGACCTCAGGCAATCTGCCCACCTCGGTATCCCAAAGTGCTGGGATTAAAGGCGTGAGCCACCACGCCCAGCCTGCATCCTCCATATTTTCTGGCCCAGTGGTTTTCACCCTTAGGATTAGGAACAATTGGAAGCTCATGAAATTAACTAAGTGGTTTTGAAAAATAAATGAAACAGAACAGAATAGAAAAAAATAAAATAGAAAATAATCAGAGTGTTTACCTCATAGTAAAGCTAAGTATCATTTTATGAAACTCTCTCTTCCCCACCCCCCCAAAAAAGTCTGAAAACTGTCATCTGTTTTTGAAAATCCAGTAACAATTCCTTGATATCTGGAGAGATGATTGTCTCTAGCATTGTGTGTTTGAGGGCAAAAATCAGATAAAACTAGGAACTCCCAGGAAAAAGTTGAAATCACCAGGAGCAAAGCCGTCTAAGTCCCAATATAATCCTAGCTGACTATGGACTCCAACAGCCTCAGGAGAAAATGGAGGGACTGGAAGGGCATTTAGAACTTATTAACCAGAAGCTTGGATCTATGACTAGGAAGAAGATAAAAGTCCCAGAGACTATATACAATCGACTGGTTCGCTTCTGAAATGGGAACATGCCACATAGCCCACATGTTCTTGTTGTGCAAGGCAGGTTTAATATAGCAGTCTTTTTTTTTAATTATTATTACCTTCTATGAATTATCAAAATATCAGCCAATATTAAAATTTCTTATATATTTTGAATACTTAAAAATCTAGATACATTTAAATATTTCTTATATTCCTTAATTTTAAGCCCTGTTTTCTCTGTGTAAGAAATTGCATTTCTCTCCTAGTTATAAGAAAAATTAGAGAAACTCAGCAGAGAAAAATATGAAGAAAATAAAATTATATAATAGACACTACCAGAAAGATTAGAAAATTTAGGGAAGTGGCCGGGCGCGGTGGCTCAAGCCTGTAATCCCAGCACTTTGGGAGGCCGAGACGGGCGGATCACAAGGTCAGGAGATTGAGACCATCCTGGCTAACACTGTGAAACCCTGTCTCTTCTCTACTAAGAAATACAAAAAACTAGCCGGGCGAGGTGGCGGGCGCCTGTAGTCCCGGCTACTCTGGAGGCTGAGGCAGAATGGCGTAAACCCGGGAGGCGGAGCTTGCAGTGAGCTGAGATCCGGCTACTGCACTCCAGCCTGGGCGACAGAGCGAGACTCTGTCTCAAAAAAAAAAAAAAAAAAAAAAAAAAAAAAAAAAAAAAAAATTTAGGGAAGTAAATGGAAGAAAAGTAAAATTTATCCATAATGCTCCAATCCAGCAATACTATTAGTGTTTTGCATGTTTCTTTCTGGTCTGTGTATGTATGCTTGTGCATATGTGTAGATAATTTCAAATTTTTTCTATTATTAGTAACACTTTGACAAATAGCCATATACATAAAACTTCACCTGATTGTTGGGTGAAAGGAAATGCCCATTTTAAAGACTCTTTTTATATATTGACAAATTGCTTTCTTGGAAGCTTATATAATTAACATGCTCATCGGTAGTGCCAGGAGTATAGAGTCTATTCCAACATATTCTCATCAACACTGGTTATAATTATCTGTCTGAATATTTGCTAGTATAATGGCAAAAAAATTTATCACATTGTTCTTTTACTTTTTGACCACTGAAGAAGTTGAATTTAAAAGTGTATTTGTTAGCCAATTTTATTTCTCTTGGGAATTGTTCGTTCATGTCCTTTGCCCCATTCCTATTAGAGTATTAATGTCTTTTTATTAATCTTATGTTGTCAATTAAGAAAGCGAGGGTTTTTGTCTCTTACATTTGTGACAAATAACTTCTCCAGACATATTTTTTAAACTTTCGATTGTTTGGAAGTTTTTAAACAAAAGCTTAAATTTTTTTTCCAGTCAAATCTATTTTTTTTTTTTTTTGGTTATTCTTTGTAGTTTGTTCCATTGTTTTTATGTTTAGAAATTCCTCTTTCAGCCGGGCGCGGTGGCTCAAGCCTGTAATCCCAGCACTTTGGGAGGCCGAGACGGGCGGATCACGAGGTCAGGAGATTGAGACCATGCTGGCTAACACGGTGAAACCCCATCTCTACTAAAAAGTACAAAAAACTAGCTGGGCGTGGTGGCGGGCGCCTGTAGTCCCAGCTACTTGGGAGGCTGAGGCAGAAGAATGGCGTGAACCCGGGAGGCAGAGCTTGCAGTGAGCCGAGATCGCGCCACTGCACTCCAGCCTTGGCAACTGAGTGAGACTCCATCTCAAACAAAAAAAGAAATTCCTCTTTCATTCTGTGACCAGATAGGCATTTATTTATATTCTTGTTTGATTTTCAGAAGAAAATGGTTTTCTTTTTAATTTTGAAGGCTATGCTCCAGTTAGAATTTTCCTTCGTGGATTTAGGTAAGGATCCAAACTTGATTTCTTGCCATTTCCATAATTAACTCACTGATTTAGCTCCATTTAAAAAAATAATTCTCCTTCATTCATGTAGAATACCAAATTCATTTGTTTCATTCTCTTTAATTGCTTTTTCTGTCACTATTTTGCTGTATTATTTAGATTACTGTAGCTTTATTATGTGTTTTGATTCTGTTTAGAACACTTTATTTATTTATTTAAACCTTTTATTTTTATTTTATTCTCAAGATGGTGGATTAGAGGCTTTTGGCATGCCTTGGCCCCATGGAAATAGTAAGATGGTATATAAAGATCAACTCTCTGAGCTGTAATTCAAGAAGGAAAATGGGAGTCCACTGGAATCATGAAGGACACCCCTGGTGCCGGGGAGGAGAATGTGGGCAAACAGTCCCCATGATGGTGTTACAGCTGATATAAGTGGGTTAAGCCCCAGTAAGTGAGAGAGGCAGAGAGCCTCCCTTTGTGACTCACCTTTCCAGTTGGGATCTGAGCAACCCAAGCCGAGGGAGGGCACTTTGTTTCTTCCAAACCCCAGAGCTACCTTGGGAAGAGGCTTGGAGGTGCTGAGAGGGAAATAAACTGGGAAAAGCTGCAGGCATTTTCCCAGACCCATGACTAAGAGTGAGACACCATTTTCAATCTGGGTGCATACAAAGTCAGCCAATTGTTGGGGACCCAGCAGCATGGTCATGCAGGCATCATTGTCTTGGGCCAGATACTGGAGCACTTGCTCTGGAGTGAGGAAGGGGCCTCTACAGCTAGAATTGTGAAAAGCACCTCAGTAGCAGGCACTTCAATTGTGCCTGTCATCATAGGCCTGGCTGGGAGGAGAGCTGTTACAGCTGCAGGTTCTTCTAGGTGATGAGACATGCAGCCAGGGCCAGTTTGATGACCTGGAACCAGTCTGTGTGTGTCATTGCTCAGTGCCTCAGCCTGCTCCTCTGACATCATGGAACAGTGAAACTTTCTCTGCTTCAACCCTATACAGAACTCCAGGCATTGGGAGCACACATTTGCCTGGACTAGCAGCCTGAGCTTCCCATCCTTCCTGGGCATAGATTGAGGTACAGCAGGGCCCTCTCTGCTCTACTCCCAGATATATCTCCAGGTATTTGGATCACCCACTCACCCAAATCAGCAGTCTGACCCACCCAACCCTCCCTGTACAGAGATCCTGGTGCAATGTTGCTCTCTCTGATTCAAGTCCAGGCAGAGGGCATATGGAGCTCCTGCTTGCCTGGTTCAGCAACCTGAGTTGCCCCAGCTTTCCTGGGCAGAGATACTGGTTCAGAGGGGATCACTGTACTCCACACCTAGGCAGATCTCCAGGCATTTGGGGCACCTATTTACACGAACTGGTAGTGCGAGCTGCCTCAACCTTCCTGCACAGAGATTGTGATGCAGCAGGGTCTTCTCCACTCTATGCGCAGTAGTCAGAACACTCACTCACCTGGATTTGCACTGTGTGCTTCCCCATCATTCCTGTGCAGAAATGGTGGTGAAGTGGGGCCTTCTTGGCTCTACACCCAGCCATATGTCCAGGCATTCAGAGCAACAAGTCCTCTGAATCACTAGCCTGAGCTGCCCGCCCTTCCTGTGCAGAGATTGTGGTGTAGTGGGGCCCTTTGCACTCCAAGTCCAGGCAGATCTCCAAACACTTGCCACACTAACTCTCCTGGATTAGGAATTTAGGCTGGCCCCCATGCCAATGTGGAGAACTAGGGGCTAAGGGGGTTTCTCAGCTCCATGCTTAGGCACACCTCTGGGTTCTTGGTGGATGCCCATCGAATTCTTGCTCAGGACTAATGTTGTGCCCACCTCAGGGAACCAGTAGGTGGGTTTGCTGGGTGTGGGCCTGCCCATCTTGATTTGTCACCTTGGGGCTCCATAGGAAGCTCAGACCACTGTGCACTCCACAGATCAGACCACTGCCTGAGGCAACAGAGAGCTTTTCTCAGGAAACAAGGATCAAGTATATATCCATCCACATTGGCTTCAGTTGGCTCTTACCTATAAGCACCATCTACTGACCTGTAGGTCAAAACAAATGGCCCAATATAAACCTGCTGACAGGGTGCACAGGGCTATAGAAGCAAAGCCAAAAGATTCTACTTAACATTCTCTACAGTCACAACCCCTCGGGAGGGGAAAAGGGAATAAAAACAACTCAATAGTATGGTAGGAAAAGAGAATGAGAAAAAAATCCTATCTTCATGAAAATAATTACAAAAATTAGAGGTGCCAGTGTCTCCAGATGAGAAGGAGCCAGCAGAATAATTCTGGTATCACAAGAAATCTGAATGTCATGACACCAACAAAGGGTCACACTAGCTCTGCAGCAATGGTCAATAATAAAAATGAAAACTCAGAAATGACAGGTAAAGAATTCGAAGCGTGAATTGGAAGGAAGCTCAATGAGACCCAGGACAAAGTTGGAAATCAACACAAGGAAACTTCTACAGCAACTCAGAAAATGAAAGAGAAAATAAACATCTTAAAAATAAATCAGAGCTTCTGGAATATAAAAACTCACTTAAGGAATTTCAAAATACAATCAAAAGCTTTCCCAATAGACAAGACCAGGAAAAATAAGACCTAGAAGAATTAGAAAAACAAGAACAAACTAACTCCAAAGTTAGCAGAAGAAAATGAGTAACTAAAATTAGAGCAGACCTGAACAAAATTGACACCCCAAATGCATATGAAGAATCAATGAAACCAAGAGTTGGTTGTTTGAAAGGCTAAACAAGATTGATAGACTGCTAGCTAGATTAAAAAAAAAGAGAAGATCAAAATGAGCATAATCCAAAATGACAAAGATGACATTACAACCAATCCCACAGAAATACAAAAGAGACTAGTATAAACACCCCTATGCACACACACTACAAAATCTAGAGGAAATGGATAAATAACTGGAAATACACACCCCTGAGGATTGAATCAACAAAAAATGGAAACACTGAACAGATCAATATTAAGTTCTGAAACTGAATCAGTCATAAAAATCCCTACCAATAAAAAAAAAAAAAAAAAAACCCTGGATCAGGTAGACATACAGCTGAATTCTACCAGATCTACAGAGATGAACTGGTACTAATCCTACTGAAACTATTCAAACAAGTCAAGGAGGGTCTCCTCTCTAACACATTCTGTTAAGTCTGCGTCCCTCTGATATCAAAATCTGGCAAAGACACAACAACAATCTACAGGTCAGTATCCTTGATGAATACCGATGCAAAAATTCTCAACAAAACATTAACAATTAAATTCATCACCATAACAAAAAGATTATGATCAAATAGGCTACATCCCTGGGATGCAAGTTGGTTTAACATAAGCAAATCAATAAATGTGACTCCCCACATGAACAGAATTAAAAACAAAAACCATATGATCATCTCAATAGATGCAGACAGCTTTTGATAAAATTCAACATGGCTTCATGGTAAAAATTCTCAACAAACTAGGCATCAAAGGGATGTACCTCAAAATAATAAGCGCCATCTATGACAAATCCACAGCCTTCAGGATACTGAATGGGAAAAAGCTGGAGGCCTTCCCCTTGAGAACTGGAACAAGACAAGGACATCCACTCTCACCACTTGTATTCAAAATAGTACTGGAAGTCCTAGCCAGAGCAATGAGATAAGAAAAATAAAAGGCATCCAAATAGGGAAAGAAGTTAAATTATTTCTCTTCACTGACAATATGATTCTATGCACAGAAAACACTAAAAACTTCACCAAATACCTCTGGAACTGATAAATGGCTTTACTAATGTTTCAAGATATAAAATCAATGTACAAAAATAAGTAGCATTTCTATAAACAAATAACATTCAAGCTGAGAGTGAAATCAAGAAAAAAATCCCATTTATAGTAGCTAAAAAAAAAAAAAAAAGCCCAGGAATACCCCTAACCAAGGAGGTGAAAGATCTTTACAAGGAGAATTATAAAACACTACTTAAATAAATCAGTGATTACAGAAATAGAAAAGCATTCCATGACCATGGATTTAAAGAATCAATATCATTTAAATGGCTGTACTGCCCAAAGCAATCTGCAGATTCAGTGTTATTCCTATCAAACTACCAATGTCATTTTTCATAGTATTAGAAAAGTTTATTCTAAAATTCCTATGGAACCATAAAAGAGCCTGAATAACCAAAGTAATCTTAAGTACAAAGAACAAACAAGGAGGCATTACAGGACCCAACTTCAAACTATATTTTAAGGTTGCAGTAACCCAAAACACATGGTGCTGGCACAAAAACAGACACATAGACCAGTGAAACATAATAGAGAACCCAGAAATAAAGCCACTACAGCTGTTAGATCTTCAACAAAGTCAACAAAAATAAGTAATGGGGGAAGGACTCTCTATTCAATAAATGGTGCTGGGATAGTTGGCTAGCCATATGCAGAAGAATGAAACTGGACCCCTATCCCTCACTATATACAAAACTAATTCAAGATGGATTAAATATTTAAGTATAAGATCTCAAACTATAAGAATTCTAGAAGAAAACTGGGAAATACCATTCTGGATATTGGTTTTGACAAAGAGTTTATGATTAAGTTTTCAAAAGCAATTGCAACAAAAACAAAAACTGACAAGTGGGACCTAATTAAACTAAAGTGCTTCTGCACAGCAAAATAAACTATCAACAGAGTAAACAGCCCACAGAATAGTCAAAAATATTCGCAAATTATGCATCCAATAAAGATCTAATATCCAGAGTCTATAAACAACTCAATAAGAAAAAAAAAAAAAAAAATCTCCATTATAAAGAAGGCAAACCATCAGTCGTAGACTGGATAAAGAAAATGTGGTACATATATGCCATGGAATACTATGCGACATAAAAAAGAATGAGATAATATCCTTTGCAGTAACATGGATAGAGCTGGAGACCATTATCCTAAGCAAACTAATCTAAGAACAGAAAACTAAGTAGCGTATGTTCTCACTTATAAGTGGGAGCTAAACAATGAGAACACAGGGACACAAAGAGCGAAGTAACAAAGACTGGGGCCTAACTTAAGGTGGAAGGTGGGAGGAGGGAGAGGATAAAAAAATACCTATCATATACTATACTTATTACCTGAGGGGGCTAAGTAGTCGTCTGTATACCAATCTCTGCAACATACAGTTTACCTATGTAACAATCCTGCACATGTACTCCTAAACCTAAAATAAAAGTTTAAAAAAGTGGGTAAAGGATATCAACAGATACTTTTCGAAAGAATATATACAAGCAGCCAACAAACATGAAAAAAAAAAATGCCCCACATCACTAATCCTGAGAGAAGTGCAAATCAAAACCACAATGAGATACCATCTCATACCAGTCAGAATGGCTTTTATTAAAAAATCATGGCCGGGCTTGGTGGCTCATGCCTGTAATCCCAGCACCTTGGGAGGCTGAAGCAAGTGAATCACCTGAGGTCAAGAGTTCGAGACCAGCCTGGCCAACATGGTGAAACCCCATCTCTACTAAAAATACAAAAATTAGCTGGGTGTGGTGGCACATGCTTGTAGTCCCAGCTACTTGGGAGGCTGAGGCAGGAGAATCGCTTGAACCTAGAAGGTTGCAGTGAGCCGAGATCATGCCATTGCACTCCAGCCTGGGCAATAGAGCAAGACTGTCTCAAAACAAAAACAAAAACAAAAACAAAAAAACCCAAAAAGTCAAAAAACAACAAATACAAGGGAACACTTATACACTGTTAGTGGGAATGTAAATTGGTTCAGCCATTTGTGTGTAAAGCAGTTCGGAGATTTCTCGAAGAACTTAAAACAGAACTACCATTTGACCCAGCAATCCCATTGCTGGCTATATACCCAAAGGAAAATAATTATTCTACAAAATAGATATGTGCACAGGTATGTTCCTTGAAGCACTACACACAATAGCAAAGACATGGAATCAACCTAGGTGCCCATCAACAGTGGATTGGATAAAGAAAGTTTGATACATATGCACCATAGAAAACAATACAAGTCATTAAAAAATAATGAAATCATGTCCTTTGCAGCAACATCAATGCAGCTACATAGACCATCAATCTGAGCAATTTAATACAGGAAGAGAAAAGCAAATACTGCATGTTCTCATGTATAAATGTGAACTAAGCATTGGATACATATGGACATAAAGAAGAGAAAAATAGACACTCAGGACTACTAGAAGGGAAATAAGAGGAGTGGGACAAGGGCTGAAAAACCACATATTGGGTACGATGCTCACTACCTGGGTGATGGAATCATTTGTACCCCAAACCTTATCATCACACAATATACCCATGTAAAAAACCTGCACCCATATTCCTGAATAAACAAAAGTTGAAATTATAAAAAATTGAAAAAATAAATTACCAGATTAAACATACCTGTTTTATACAGAAAAGAGTTTGTCCAAGTTTTAGGAAAATCTATACATCGAGTTTAATATGGAAAAATGGAGGAAAAACATTTTTGCATTGAAAAGTTATATCTTTATTATATAGTGTTCTTATATGTGAGAAAGATAATCACAAACACCCCAATAGAAAAAGGGCAAAGATGCAATTTACAAGGTAATAAAACACATTGTAGATATTATATTTTGAGGAAATTGTTGTGACTATAATTCACCTACATATTCTTTGACTTCTTTCATAATTTCTTATTAAATATTTAAATATTTAATTAATTTATCATTTTAATGTTGTGTAAAATATGATGTAGGAAACCAGTTATGTTTTTCTAAGTGATTAGCCTTTTGTTTTTATTGACTAATTAAGTTATACTGGTTCATACTGCCTTTACAACATATTAAGTGAAGGATACCTCTAAAATTCCACTTTCTTCCCAACAGTAAGATTAGGGAAATTAGAGCTGGGTAGAATTTCAGATACCAACTAGTCCAGCTCCATTATTTTAGAGAAATAGAAGATATAGAAATAGAAGCTAGGTTAGGTTAAATAATTCAACTACGGTTATTCAGCTATTTACTGATAGAGTTAGAAATTGTAATCAGCAACTTATGTTTTTTTTTACTTAGTAAGAATATGGTTATCCATTTAATCTTTTGCTAAATCTAAGATAAGAAAGCTGGTAAGCCTAAAGATAAGATAAAAATGAATCAAACATCAGACAAAGATGCTTTGAACAACTTTTGTGGGGTTTCTAAGAGCCACCTCTATTAATTTAGTCCCAATTTTATTTGTAAAATTTTACTAAAAATGGAGGTTTCCAATAATTTTTTTTCTATCAAATATATTCCCTTGCCCTGTTTTGTACACGAGACGCAGTAATATGTTAAGCTTTTAGATGAGCAGATCTATGTAGCAGAGAAAATGTGCTCTAGAGACCTATGAAAAAATTATAAGATCTCGCCAAGTCTTTGTGAATTCTAACATCAGAATTAGACTAAAACTCTTCTGAAATTTGAGTTGTGCTTAGTGTTTATAAAATGCAAACTGAAGTTTCATAAAACAAACCGGTCATTGGAAAACCTGACACAAAGTCCAAAATTTCTCAGATAATCTGCTATTGGTATGGATTTGAGTATCAGCGGAAAAGTTAAATGATTAATTTTAATTCCATATAAACAGAATTGAGAAGTCTAGATAAGATAATATTTGGCTAACAACATCTTTTGTAGTCTCTCTCAATTTCCCTTTAAAATACTTACAAGACACAGGAAAAACAGAAACACAAAGCAATGCCAGACTAGATGAATATAGCTTATAAAATCTGCATTAAATATCTGTAATCATAACATAAATAGTACTTAAGTTAGGATCTCCCTATATTCTCTCTTACTCTTAACCAAAAAAGGGGAAAGCACGTCCTTCTTTTGGAAGAGAAGATGGTTCATGTTCATCGATCCAAGTGTCATCAAACAGAAAATTAGATAGGTATCTTTTACTGTGAGACATCTTCTCTGTAATCAGTGGCGTGAGAACTGTATTAACCCTTGTATTTCAACCCATATTCCAAACAGAAGAAGAATCAAAGACATAGTTGCTTATTTGATAAGTTGATCAACTGGAATCTATTGATCCTCATCACTGTCTCTCAACCCCCTCATGTTTTCACTTCTCCCCTTACCTACCTTAAATTACATCGTCAATCTTTATAATTGCTCATTTGTTCTTTTGTTCTATTTTATTGCCTGGAAAACCTCCAACCTTGATTAAACATACTGACACTACACCTGTCTTGTGCACCTGAAAGTTGATGGAGAAAATCACTCAACTAGACTGACATGAATTAACTTAAATTCCTCCCACTAACTCTAGAGAGCCCTTCATGGTGTCTGTAAATATTGCCACATGTCCATAGTTTGTTCACACTCCTGCTTTCCTAGCAACTATTTCTCCTCCCCACCCCAAAGTATATCACGTTTCTGCTTATGTTCTTCTCTAGCCACAATTCTATTTCTCTTGTTCTCTTAAAGCTTCAAAACTCCTGGAACTGCTTGTCTATGTGTCTCCAAGTTGTCTCCTCTCATTTCCTCTCAGAGCACTGCCATCACCTCAAGCACTCCACCAAAATTTGTCTTTGACCTTTACATTGCTAAATCTAAAGAAATTTTTTTTCCTTTTCTTGTTTGAACTATAAAGAGCATTTCACACAGTCTCTACCATCTTTCTTCTAGAAATTTTTCTTCACTTGACCTGAAAAGCATCAGACTCTCTGGTCCTCATCCTGTATCCCAGGAGTATAAGCATAGTTCAGTAAGGGCATGACAAGGTCACTACTGCTATTTTCTATTGCCTTGGAAATTCTAGACAAGGCAGTAAAATATAATAAATTAGAGGTAAATATATATACATGGAGACCACAAAATTATTATAAAGTGTGGATAATTATTTTCCTAGGAAATTTCAAGAGAATCAGTAAGAAAACCCATGAAAACCAGTAAGAGTTCAGAAAGGTGGCCAAATGAATAATAAATATATAAAAATCAATAGCTTTTCTGTATTCCAGCAATGACTACTTTAAAATATATTGAAAAAGAGATACATTATAGTAACAAAAATTATAGTTTCTAAAAATTTCAAAACAAAATCTAGAGTTTCTAAATGAAAAGAACTGCAAAAGGTTACTAAGAACATGAAGGATGACTCAACAAAATCAAAAGACATAAATGCAAGAATCTTAAAGTGGAAAGTGAATAGCTTATGGAAATGTTGGAGACTGCCTCTGAAACCCTCATTACCAAAATAGATACCGTGGTCCTGAATTAGAACTCTTTAAGTATCATAGAGATGTCAATCTTGACAGATTAATCTACATGTTTAATAAAATTGTAATTGAAATCTTAATATGACATTTTCTATGGTGTCAGTGTTGTTCTCAAGTTCACCAAGAAGACTTTGCAAGCAGGACAAGAGAGAATCATTGCAAAAACTAGGGAAATCCAAATGAAGTCCGATGTTTAGTTAACAATGTGCCAACTTTAATTTCTTCATTTTGATAATTGTCCAATGGTTATGAAAGGTATTAATATTAAGGGAGGCTGAGTGAAAGACCTAAGGGAGGCTGAGTGAAAGGCTGAGTGAAAGACATTCTCTATATTATCTTTGTAAACCTTTTGTAGATCTAAATTTCCTTCAAAATAAAAAGGTTATTTGTTTTTCGTGATTTTAACTCTTATTTTACATTCAGAGGGTACATATGTAGGTTTGTTGCATGGGTATATTGTGTGATGCTGGGGTTTGGGATACGAGTCATTCTGTAACCCAGACAATGAGCATAGTACCCAAAAGTATCCTCCACCCTCTACTGGTCCCCACTGTTTATTTTTGCCGCTGTTATATTCGTGAGTAACCAATATTTAGCTCCCACTTGTAAGTAAGAACATACAGTATTTCATTTACTGTTTTTGCTTTAATTGGTTTAGGATAATGGCTTCCAGCTGCATCATTGTTGCTACAAAGGACATGATTTTCTTCTTTTTTATGGCTGTGTAGTATTCCATGGTGGATATGTATTACATTTTCTTTATCCAATCCACCATTGATGGGCATGTAGGCTGATTCCATGTCTTTGTTATTGTGAGTAGTGCTGCAAGAAACATATGTGTACACATGTCTTTTTTTTGTAGAATGATTTATTTTGCTTTGGGTATTTAGCTAATAATGGCATTACTGGTTTGAATGGTAGTCCTGTGTTAAGTTTTTTGAGAAATCTCCAAATTGCTTTACACAGTGGCTGAACTCATTTACATTCCTACCAACATTTTATATGCATTTTCTTTTCTCTGAAGCCTTGCCAGTATCTGTTGTTTTTTGACTCTTTTAATAATAGCCATTCTGACTGGTATGAGATGGTATCTCATTGTGATTTTGATTTGCATTTCTCTGATAATTAGTGATGTGGAGAATTTTTTCATACTTTTTTTTGGATGCTTGTATGTCTTCTTTTGAGAAGTGTTTGTTCAAGTCCTTTGTCCATTTTAAAATAGGGTTATTTATTTTTTGCTTATTGATTTATTTAAATTCCTTGTAGATTCTGGATTTTTGACCTTTGTTGGATGCATAGTTTGCAAATAATTTTCCCATTCTGTAGATTGTTTGTTTACTCTGTTGACAGTTTCTTTTGCTGTGTAAAAGCTCTTTAGTTTAATTAGTTCTCATTTGTCAATTTTTTGCTTTTTGTTGCAATTGCTTTTGAGGATATGCTCATAAATTCTTTGTTAAAGCTGATGTCAAGAATGGTGTTTCCCAGATGTGTGAGTCTGTTCTCAGGCTGCTAATAAAGACATACCTGAAACTGAGTAATTTATAAAGGAAAGAGGTTTAATTGACTCACAGTTCAGTATGGCTGGGGAGGTCTCAGGAAACTTACAATCATGGTGGAAGGAGAAGCAAACATCCTTCTTCACATGGCAGCAGCAAGGAAAATTAATGAGCAAAAGGGGGAAAAGCCCCTTATAAAACCATCAGATCTCATGAGCACTCACTATCATGAGAACAGCAGCATGGGCGTGACCACCTCTGTGATTCAATTACCTCCCACCAGGTCTCTCCCATGACATGTGGAGTTATGGGAACTAAAAATCAAGATGAGATTTGGGTGGGGACACAGCCAAACCCATATCACTAGGTTTTCGTCTAGAATTTTTGTAGTTCGAGGTTTTGCATTTAACTCTTTAATCCATCTTGAGCTAATTTTTGTATATGGTACAAGGTAGGGGTCCAGTTTCATTCTCCTGCATAGGACTAGCCAGCTATCCCAGCACCATTTATTGAATAGGGAGTCCTTTCCACATTGCTCACTTTTGTCAACTTATGTCAAAGATCAGATGGCCATAATTGTGTGACTTTATTTCTTGGTTCTCTATACTGTTCCATTGGTCTATGTGTCTGTTTTTGTACCAGTATCATGCTGTTTTAGTTGCTGAAGCCTTATAGTATATTTTGAATTGGGTAATGTGATGCCTCTTGCTTTGTTCTTTTTACTTAGGATTGCTTTGGCTATGTGGGCTCTTCATGGTTCCATATGAATTTTAGAATAAAATTTTGTAATTCTACAAAAATAACATTAGTAGTTTGGTAATAATGGTGTTTAATCTATAGATTGCTCTGGGCAGTATGGCTGTTTGTGTAAGTCTGTTTTTGCATTACTATACAGGAATACCTGAGACTGAGTAATTTATAAAGAAAAGAGGCTCATAGTTCTGCATGCTGTACAAAAAGCATGGTACCAGTATCTGCTTTTGGTGAGGGCCTCAGGAAGCTTACAATTATGGCAAAAGGTAAATGGGGAGCAATGTAGTCACACAGTAAGAGCAAAGCAAGAGGTTGTAGGGAGGTGCCACACTCTTAAACAACCAGGTCTCACATTAACTATCAGAGTGAGAACTCACTCATAACCAAGGGGATGGTGCTAAGCCAATCTTGAGGGATTCACCTCTATGACCCAAACACCTCCTACTAGGCCCCACCTCCAACATTGGGGATCACATTTCAACATAATTAGATTTGGAAGGCACAGACATCCAAATCATATCTTTTCAGTGTGGCCACAAAATGTCATGTTCTTCTCACAATGCAAAATAAAATCATACTTTTTTTTTTTTTTTTTTGTAACTGAGTCTTGCTCTGTCACCCAGGCTGGAGTGCAGTGGCATGATCTCAGTTCACTGCAACCTCTGCCTCCTGGGTTCAAGCGATTCTTCTGCCTCAGCCTCCCGAGTAGCTGAGATTACAGGTGCTGACCATCACCCCTAGCTAATTTTTGTATTTTTGTAGCAACGAGGTTTCACCATGTTGTCCAGGCTGGTCTCAAACTCCTGACCTCGGGTGATCCACTTGCCTCGGCATCCCAAAGTGCTGGGATTACAGACATGATCCACTGCGCCTGGCCCAATCATCCCTTCTTTTAATCCTCCAAAATCTTAACTTGTTCCAACATCAAGTTCAAAGTCTCATTTGGGACTCAAGTTATTTCCACCTATGAGCCTGTAAAATAAAAAACAAGTTATGTAACTTTCAAGATACAATGTTAGTACACATATTGGGTAAACATTCCTGTTCAAAAAGGGAGAAATCAGCCAAAAGAAAGGGGCTACAAGCCTCATGGAAGTCTGAAACCCAGCAGGCAGGCATTAAATCTTACAGCTCCCAAATAATCCTTGACTCTGTGTTCCACATCTGTGGCACACCGGTGCAACCGGTGAGGTCTCAATGCCTTTGGCAGCTCCACCCCTGTGACTTTGCAGCATTCAGCCCCCATGGCTGCTTACACAGGTTGGAGTTGTGTGCCAGTGGTGTTTCTGGTACAGGGCATGGGCTGCTGGTGGACTGACTATTCACAGCTATAGAGGGCAGTGGTTCCATTCCCACAGCTCCACTAGACAGTGCTACAGTGGGGAGTCTGCATTGGGACTCCAACCCCACATTTCCCCTTGTCATTGCCCTAATAGAATTTCTCTATGTGGGCTTTGCCCCTGTGATACATCCTCTGAAATATAGGGGGGAAGCTGCCAAGTCTTCTTCACTCTTGCATTCTGTGTTCCCGCAGGCTTTAATATCACCTGGATGCCACCAAGCCTTACCACTTGTGCCCTTTGGAGTGGTGGCCAGAGCTGTACCTGGGCCCCTTTATGCTGTGATGAGCTGGAGAGGGTGGGATGCAGGTAGTAGTGTCCTGAAGCTGTGCAGGGCAATGGGGCCATGGACCTGGCCCCCCAAATTATTCTTTCTTTCCAGGCCTCTGGGCCTGTAATAAGAGGCTGTCTCTAAGATCTCTGAAATATCTTTAAGGCCTTTTTCCCATTGTCTTGGATACTAACATTTGACTGACTCCCTTTTAGTCATGCTAATGTCTTTAGCAAGTGGTTTCAGTCCAGCCTGCTTGGATTCTTTACCACAGGACCAGGCTGCAAGTGTTCCAAATGTTTACATTCTACTTCCATTTTAAATATTAGTTCCAACTTTAAGTCACTTATTTGTCCTCATATCTGATTTAGGATGTTAGAAGCAACCAAGTCATCTTTTGAATGCCTTGCTGCTTAGAGATATCTTCTGCCAGATACCCTAGCTCATCAGTCTTAAGTTGAAACTTCCATGGATTCCTAGGGCATGGACACAATGCAGCTAAGTTCTTTGCTAGGGTGTAATATGGGTGACGTTTGTTCCAGTTCCCAAAAGATTTCTTATTTCCATCTGAGACCTTCAACAACCTGGACTTTATGGTCTATATCTCTATCAGCATTTGGTCACAACCACTTAACAAGTTGCTAAGAAGTTCCAAACTTTCCCTCATCTTCCTGTCTTCTTCTGAGCCCTTCAGATGTTTCCAACTTCAGCCCATTACCCAGTTCAAAGCTGCTTCCACACCTTTGGGTATGTTCATAGCAATATCCCACTCCTTGTTACTAATTTTCTGTGTTAGTCCATTTTTGCCTTGCTACAAAGGAATACCTGAGACTGAATTGTAAACAAGGGAGGTTTAATTGGCTCACAGTTCTGCTTGCTGTACAGGAAGTGTGGTGTCAGTATCTCTTTCTGATGAGGGCCCCAGGAAGCTTACCACCATGGTAGAAGGTGAAAGGAGAGCTGGTGCATTACATGGTAAGAGTGGGAGCAAGAAAGTGAGGTGGGGAGGTGCCACGTTCTTTTAAACAACTAGATCTCATGTGAACTAGCCGAATGAGAACTCACTCACCACCAAGAGGATGGCACTAAGCCATTCATGAGGGATCAGCTCCCATTAGGCCCCACCTTCAACATTGGGGATCACATTTCAACATGACATATGGAGGGAACACACATCCAAACTATATCACCATTTTAATCATATTGATTCTTCCAATCTATGAACATGAAATGCTTTTCCACTTGTTTGTATCATCTCTGATTTCTTTCAGCAGTGTTTTACAGTTCTCCTTGTAGAGATCTTTCACCTCTACAAGGATTCTAAAATAAAGGTATTTTAAAAGAAAGGTATTTTAATTTTTGTGGCTATTGTAAATGGGATTTTATTCTTAATCTGGATCTCAGCTTGAACATTATTGGTATGTAGAAATGCTACCTCTTTTTGTACATTGATTTTATGTCTTGAAACTTTACTAACATTTTTCAGTTCAAGGAGGCTTTTGGCAGAGTCTTTAGGGTTTTGTAGGTATAGAGTCACATATTCAGTAAAGAGGGATAGTTTGACTTCTTCTTTCCCTATTTGGATGCCTTTTATTTTTTCTCTTGTCTCATTGCACTGGCTTAAACATCCAGTACTATTTTGAATAGGAATGGTGGGGGTGGGCATCCTTATCTTGTTCCAGTTCCCAAGGGTAATGCTTCCAGCTTTTTCCCATTCAGTATGATGTTGGCTGTGGGTTCATCACAGATAACGTTTATTATTTTGAGGTATGTTCCTTTGGTACCTAGTTTGTTGAGGGTTTTTATCACGAAGGCATGTTGAATTTTATTGAAAGCTTTCTCTGCATTAATTGAGATGATCATATGATTATTGTTTTTAATTTTGCTTATCTGGTGAATCACATTTATTGATTTGCATATGCTAAACCAACCTTGCATCCCAGGGAAAAAGCCTACTTGATTGTGGTGAATTATCTTTTTGATGTGCTGCTGGATTTGGTTTGTTAGTATTTTACTGAGGATTTTTGCATCAATGTTCATCAGGATATTGGTCTGTATTTTGTTGTTCTTTGTTGTTGTTGTTCTGTCTTTTTCATGTTTCTGTATCAGGGTAGTGCTGGCTTCATAGAATGAGTTAGAGAGGAGTCTCTCCTCCTTGATGTTGCTGAATAGTTTCAGTAGGATTAGTACCAGCTCGTCTCTGTATATCTAATATATTCAACTGTGAGTCCACCTGGTCTTGGGCTTTTCTTGGTTGGTAGGTTTTTTTAGGACTGATTCAATTTAAGAACTTAATATTGGTCTGTTTAGGGTTTCAATTTCTTCTTAATTCAGTCTTAAGAGATTGTGTGTCTTCAGGAACTTACTCATTTTCTCCATATTTTGTAGTGTGTGTGCCTAAGGGTATTCATAATAGTCTCTGAGGAACGTTTATATTTCTGTGGGATTAGTTGCGATGTTACCATTGTCATTTCTGATTGTGCTCATTTGGATCTTCTCTCTTTTGTTCTTTGTTAGTCAGTGGTCTATCCATCCTGTTTATCCTTTCAAAGAATCAACTTTTGGTTTTGTTGAATCTTTGTATGGACTTCTGAGTCTCAGTTCTGTTCAATTCTGCTCCAATTTTCATTATCTATTTTCTTTTGCTAGCTTTTGGTTTTTTTTATTATTATACTTTAAGTTCTGGGGTACATGTGCAGAACGTGCAGGTTTGTTACATAGGTATGCATGCGTGCACCATGGTGGTTTGCTGCATCCATCAGCCCCTCATCTACATTGGGTATTTCTCCTAGTGCTATCCTTTCCCTAGCCCTCCAACCCCTGACAGGCCCTGGTGTGTGATGTTCCCTTCCCTGTGTCCATGTGTTCTCATTGTTCAGATCCCACTTATGAGTGTGAATATGCAGTGTTTGGTTTTCTGTTCTTATTAGTTTGCTGATAATGATGGTTTCCAGCTTCATCCATGTCCCTGCAAAGGACATGAACTCATCCTTTTTTATGGCTGCGTAGTATTCCATGGTGTATATGTGCCACATTTTCTTTATCCAGTCTATCGCTGATGGGCATTTGGGTTGGTTCCAAGTCTTTGCTATTGTGAACAGTGCAGAAAGAAACATACACGTGCATGTGTTTTTGTGGTAGAATGATTTATAATCCTTTGGGTATATACCCAGTAATGGGATTGCTGGGTCAAAAGGTATTTCTAGTTCTAGATCCTTGAGGAATTGCCACATTGTCTTCCACAATGGTTGAACTAATTTACACTCCCACCAATAGTGTAAAAGCATTCCTATTTCTCCACATCCTCTCCAGCATCTGTTGTTTCCTAACTTTTTAATGATTGCCATTCTAACTGGCGTGAGATGGTATCTTGTTGTGGTTTTGATTTGCATTTCTCTAATGACCAGTGATGATGAGCTTTTTTCATATGTTTGTGGGCTACATACATGTCTTCTTTAGAGAAGTGTCTGTTCATATCCTTTGCCCACTTTTTGATAGGGTTGTTTGTTTTTTTATTGTAAATTTGTTTACATTCTTTGTAGATTCTGGATATTAGCCCTTTGTCAGATGGATAGATTGTAAAAATTTTCTCTCATTCTGTAGGCTGCCTGTTCACTCTGATGATAGTTTCTTTTGCTGTACAGAAGCTCTTTAGTTTAATTAGATCCCATTTGTCAATTTTGGCTTTTGTTACCTTTGCTTTTGGTGTTTTAGTCATGAAGTCTTTGCCCATGCCTATGTCCTGAATGGTATTGTCTAGGTTTTCTTCTAGGACTTTTATGGTTTTAGGTGTTACATTTAAGTCTTTAGATGTAAAGACTTAAATTAATTAATTAATAATAATTAATAATAATTAATAATTAATTAATAAATTAATTAATAAATAATTAATAAATTAATAATTAATTAATTAATTAATTTTGAGTTAATTTTTGTATAAGGTGTAAGGAAGGGATCCAGTTTCAGTTTTCTGCATATGGCTAGCCAGTTTTCCCAACATCATTTATTAAATAGGAAGTCCTTTCCCTATTGCTTGTTTTTGTCAGGTTTGTTAAAGATCAGATGGTTGTAGATTTGTTGCATTATTTCTGAGGCCTCTGTTCTGTTCCATTGGTCTATATCTCTGTTTTGGTACCAGTACCATGCTGTTTTGGTTACTGTAGCCTTGTAGTATAGTTTGAAGTCAGGTAGTGTGATACCTCCAGCTTTGTTCTTTTTGCTTAGGATTGTCTTGGCTATACGGGCTCTTTTTGGGTTCCATATGAAATTTAAAATAGTTTTTTCCAATTCTGTGAAGAAAGTCACTGGTAGATTGATGGGGACAGCATCGAATCTATACATTACTTTGGGCAGTATGGCCATTTTCCCAACATTGATTCTTCCTATCCATGAGCATGGAATGTTTTTTCATTTGTTTGTGTCCTCTCTGATTTCCTTGAGCAGTGGTTTGTAGTTCTCCCTGAAGAGGTCCTTCACATCCATTGTAAGTTGGATTTCTAGGTATTTTATTCTCTTTTTAGCAATTGTAAATGGGAGCTCAATCATGATTTGGCTCTCTGTTTGTCTGTTATTGGTGTATAGGAATGCTTATGATTTTTGCACATTGGTTTTGTATCCTGAGACTTTGCTGAAGTTGCTTATCAACCTGAGATTTGGGGATGAGACGATGGGGTTTTCTAAATACACAATCATGTCATCTGCAAACAGAGACAACTTGACTTCCTCTCTTCCTGACTGAATACACTTTATTTCTTTCTCTTGCCTGATTGCCCTGGCCAGAACTTCCAATACTATGTTGAATAGGAGTAGTGAGAGAGGGCATGCTTGTCTTGTGCCGGTTTTCAAAGGAAATGCTTCCAGTTTTTGCACATTCAGTATGATATTTATTGTCATAAATAGCTCTTATTATTTTTGAGATATGTTTCATCAATACCTAGTTTATTGAGAGTTTTTAACATGAAGCAGTGTTGAATTTTGTTGAAGAACTTTTCTGCATCTATTGAGATAATCATGTGGTTTTTGTCATTGGTTCTGTTTATGTGATGGATTATATTTATTGATTTGCATATGTTGAACCAGTCTTGCATCCCAGGGATGAAGCCAACTTGATCGTGGTGGATAAGCTTTTTAATGTGCTGCTGGATTCGGTTTGCCAGTATTTTATGGAGGATTTTCACTTTGATGTTCATTGGGGATATTGGCCTGAAATTTTCTTTTTTTGTTGTGTCTCTGTCAGGTTTTGGTATCAGGATGATGCTGGCCTCATAAAATGAGTTAGGTAGGAGTCCCTCTTTTTCTGTTATTTGGAATAGTTTCAGAAGGAATGGTACCAGCTCCTTTTTATATCTCTAGTAGAATTCGGCTGTGAATCCGTCTGGTCCTGGACTTTTTTTGGTTGGTAGGCTATCAATTGCTGCCTCAATTTCAGAACTTGTTACTGGTCTATTCAGGGATTCGGCTTCTTCCTGGTTTAGTCTTGGGAGGGTGTATGTGTCCAGGAATTCATCCATTTCTTCTAGATTTTCTAGTTTATTTGCCTAGAGATGTTTATAGTTTTCTCTGATGGTAGTTTGTATTTCTTTAGGATCTGTGGTGATATCACCTTTATCATTTTTTATTGCATCCATTTGATTCTTCTCTCTTTTCTTCTTTATTATTCTTGCTAGCAGTGTATCTATTTCATTGATCTTTTCAAAAAACCAGCTCCTGAATTCAGTGATTTTTTTGAAAGGTTTTTTTTTTTTATCTCTCTATCTCTTTCAGTTCTGCTCTGATCTTAGTTATTTCTTATCTTCTGCTAGCTTTTGAATTTGTTTGCTCTTGCCTCTCTAGTTCTTTTAATTGTGATGTTAGGGTGTCAACTTTAGCTCTTCTCTCCTTTCTCTTGTAGGCATTTAGTACTATAAATTTCCCTCTACACACTGCTTTGAATGTGTCCCAGAGATTCTGGTACGTTGTATCTTTGTTCTCATTGGCCTCAAAGAACATCTTTATTTCTACCTTCATTTCATTATTTACCCACTAGTCATTCAGGAACAGGTTGTTCAGTTTCCATGTAGTTGTGTGGTTTTGAGTGAGTTTCTTAATCCTGATTTCTACTTTGATTGCACTGTGATCTGAGAGACTGTTTATTATAATTTCCGTTCTTTTACATTTGCTGAGGAGTGTTTTACTTTGGATTATGTGGTCAATTTTAGAATAAGTGGAATGTGGTGCTGAGAAAATGTATATTCTGTTGATTTGGGGTGGAGAGTTCTGTAGACATCTATTAGGTTTGCTTGATCCAAAGTTGAGTTCAAGTCCTGGATATCCTTGTTAATTTTCTGTCCATTGATCTGTCTAATATTGACAGTGGGGTGTTAAAGTCTCCCACTATTATTGTGTGGGAGTCTAAGTCTCTTTGTAGGTCTCTAAGAACTTTATGAATCTGGGTGCTCCTGTATTGGGTGCATATATATTTAGGGTAGTTAGCTCTTCTTATTGCATTGATCCCTTTACCATTATGTAATGCCCTTCTTTGTATTTTTTTATCTTTGTTGGTTTAAAGTCTGTTTTATCAGAAATTAGGATTGCCACCCATGCTTTTTTTTTTTTTTTTTTTGCTTTCTATTTGCTTGGTAGATCTTCCTCCATCCCTTTATTTTAACCTATGTGTTTCTTTGCACATGAGATGGACTCCTGAATACAGCACATTGATGGGTCTTGACTCTTTATCCAATTTGCCAGTCTGTGTCTTTTAATTGGGGCATTTAGCCCATTTACATTTAAGGTTAATATTGTTATGTGTGAATTTGATCCTGCCTTTATGATGCCAGCTGGTTACTTTGCCCATTAGTTGATGCAGTTTCTTCATCGCGTCGATGGTCTTTACAATTTGGTATGTTTTTGCAGTGGCTTGTACCAATTGTTCCTTTCCATGTTTAGTGCTTTCTTCAGAAGCTCTTGTAAGGCAGGTTTGGTGGTGACAAAGTCTCTCAGCATTTGCTTCTCTGTAAAGGATTTTATTTCTTCTTCGCCTGTGAAGCTTAGTTTGGTTTGATATGAGGCTTGATATGAGCTTCTGGGCTGAAAATTCTTTTCTTCAAGAATGTCGAATATTGGCCCCCACTCTCTTCTGGCTTGTAGGGTTTCTGCAGAGAGATCCGCTGTTAGTCTGATGGGCTTCCCTCTGTGGGTTACCTGACCTTTCTCTCTGGCTGCCCTTAACATTTTTTCCTTCATTTCCACCTTGGTGAATCTGACCATTATGCGTCTTGGGGTTGTTCTTCTCGAGGAGTATCTTTGTAGTGTTTTCTGTGTTTCCTGAATTTGAATATTGGCCTGTCTTGCTAGGGTGGGGAAGTTCTCCTGGATAATATCCTGAAGAGAATGGAACCAACTTGGTTCCATTCTCCCACTTTCGGGTACACCAGTCAAACATAGGTTTTATCTTTTCACAGAGTCCCGTATTTCTTGGAGGCTTTCTTCATTCTTTTTCATTCTTTTTTCTCTAATCTTGTCTTCATGCTTTATTTCATTAAGTTGATCTTCAACTGTGATATCCTTTCTTCCACTTGATCAATTCAGTTACTGATACTTAAGTATGCTTCATGAAGTTCTCGTGCTGTGTTTTTCAGCTCCATCAGGTCATTTATGTTCTTCTCTAAACTGGTTATTCTAGTTAGCAATTCATCTAACCTTTTTTCAAGGTTCTTAGCTTCCTTGCATTGGGTTAGAACATGCTCCTTTAGCTCAGAGGAGTTTGTTATTACCCACCTTCTGAAGCCTACTTCTGTCAATTCATCAAGCTCCTTCTTTGTCCTGTTTTATTCCCTTGCTGGCGAGGAGTTGTGATCCTTTGGAGGAGAAGAGGCATTCTGGTTTTTGGAATTTTCAGCCTTTTTGCACTGGTTTCTCTCCATCTTAATGGATTTATCTACCTTTGGTCTTTGAAGTCAGTGACCTTTGGATGGGTTCTCTAAGTGGATGTCATTTATGTTGATGTTGATAGTATTCCTCTCTGCTTGTTAGTTTTCCTTCTAACTGTCTAGGTCCTTCTGCTGCAGGTCTGCTGGAGTTTTCTGGAGGTTCACTCTAGACCCTCTTTGCCTGGGTATCACCAGCGGGGGCTGCAGAACAGCAAAGATTGCTGCCTGTTCCTTCCTCTGGAAGCTTCGTCCCAGAGGGGCACCCACCAGATGCCAGCCAGAGCTCTCCTGTATGAGATATCTGTCAGCCCCTACTGGGAGGTGTCTCCCAGTCAGGATACATGGGGGTCAGGGACTCACTCGAGGATGCAGTCTGTCCCTTATCAGATCTTGAATGCTATGCTGGGAGTTCCGCTACTCTCTTCAAAGCTGCCAGGCAGGGTCATTTAAGTCTGCTGAGGCTGTGTCCACAACTCCCCCTTCCTCCAGGTGCTCCGTCCCATAGAGGTGGGGGTTTTATCTATAAGTCCCTGACTGGGGCTGCTGCCTTTTTTTTTTTCAGAGATGCTCTGCCCAGAGAGGAGGGAATCTAGAGAGGCAGTCTGGCCTCAGCACCTTGCTGAGCTGAGTTGGGCTCTGGCCAGTTAGAACTTCCCTGCGACCCTGTTTACATTGTGAGGGTAAAACTGCCTACTGAAGCCTCAGCAATGGTGGACGCTTCTCCCCCAACCAAGCTCTAGTATTCCAGGTCAAGCTCAGACTGCTGTGCTTGTAGCAGAATTTCAAGCCAGTGGATCTTAGCTTGCTGGGCTCTTTGGGTGTGGGACCCACCAAGCCAGACCACTTGGCTCCCTGGTTTCAGCCCCCTTTCCAGGGGAGTGAGTGGTTCTGTCTCCCTGGCATTCCAGGCGCCACTGGGGTATGAAAAAAAGAGAAAACTCCTGTGGCTAGCTGGATGTCTGCCCAAATGGCTGCCCGGTTTTGTGCTAGAAACTCACGGCCCTGGTGGCATAGGTATCGGAGGGAATCTCCTCATCTGTGGGTTGCAAAGACCATGGGAAAAGTGCAGTATCTGGGCCAGAGTGCACAGTACAGTCCCTAATGGCTTCCCTTGGCTAGGAGAGGGAGTTCCCTGACCCCTTGTGCTTCCCAGGTGAGGCAATGCCCCACCCTGCTTCTGCTCACCCTCATTGCGCTGTACCCACTGTCCAACCAACCAGTCCCAGTGAGATGAACTGGGTACCTCAGTTGGATATGCTGAAATCACCTGCCTTCTGCGTTGATCTCACTGGGAACTGCAGACTGGAGCTGTTTTCTATTCGGCCATCTTGCCAGCCACTTTGTTCCTGGAGTTTTTGTTGTTGTTGTTTGGTTCTTGTAAGTGTGATGTTAGAGCTTTTAACAAAGATCTTCCTAACTTCCTTGAGCAGTATAAACTTTCCTCTTAACACTGCTTTTGCTGTGTCTGATAGATTTTGGTATGTTATGTCTGTGTTTTCATTTTTTTGATTTCTGCCTTAATTTTGT
This sequence comes from Macaca nemestrina, assembly GCF_043159975.1. Taxonomy (NCBI): domain Eukaryota; kingdom Metazoa; phylum Chordata; class Mammalia; order Primates; family Cercopithecidae; genus Macaca; species Macaca nemestrina. The sequence continues at coordinate 27,875,537 of NC_092126.1, read as the reverse complement.
TGTTTACACAAAAGTCATTCAGGAGCAAGTTCTTTAATTTCCATGTGATTGTGTGATTTTGGGAGATCTTCTTGGTATTGATTTCCATTTTTATTCCACTTTTTGCTGAGAATATGGTTGGTGTGATTTCTTTGTCTTTTTTTTTTTTTTGCATTTTCTGAGACTGACTCTATGACTGAGCATAATGATCAATGTTGGAGGATATTTCTTGTGCAGATGAGAAGAAGGTATATTCTGTGGTTAATGGGTGGAGTAGTCTGTAGATGTTTATTAGGCCCCATTGGTCCAGTGTCGAATTTAAGTTCACAATTCTTTTGCTAGTTTTCTCCCTTTATGATCTAATGCTTTTAGTGGGGTGTTGAAGTCCCCCACTAATATTGGGTCACTGTCTAAGTCTTTTTATAGGTCTAGAAGTACCTGTCTTACGAATCCTGGTGCTCCAATATTGGGGGCATATATATTTAGGGTAGTTAAGTCTTCTTGTTGAACTGAACGCTTTATCATAATTTAATGCACTTCTTTGTTTTTTTTCCCTGTTGTTGCTTTAAAGTCTTGTTTATCTAAGAATAGCAAACCTTGCTCTGTTTTGTTTTCTATTTGCATGATAGATCTTCAACCCTTTACTTTGAGTCTATGAGTGTCATTACATGTGAGATGGTTCTTTTGAAGACAGCAGACAGATGGGCCTTTTTATTTTTTAATCCGACTTAAAATGCGTTTTAAATGTGGCAACAATTTACATTCAAGATTAATATTGATGTGTGAGGTTCTGATACTGTTGTAAAGTTTTTAGGTGATTGCTTGTAGTTTCTATCCTGTAGTTGCTTTATAGAGTCTGGGATATGCATAATACTGTTTTTGTGGTAACAGGTATTATTCTCTCATTTCCACATTTAGAAGTCTCTTGAGAGTACTTGTAAGTTTGGTCTAGTGCTAGTGAATTCCCTTAATGACTGCTTGTCTAAAATGTATTTTATTTTTCCTTTGCTTATTAAGCTAGGTTTGGCAGGATATGACATTCTTGGTTGGAATTTCTTTTCTTTAGGAATGCTGTAAATAGGCCTCCTGTTTCTTCTGGCTTGTAAGGTTTCTGCCAGGAAGTTTGCTGTTAGCCTGATAGGGTTCCCTTTGTACATGATCTCACCTTTTTCTCAGCTGCCTTTAAGATTTTTTCTTTGGCATTGACTTTGGATAGTCTGATGACTATATACTTTCATGATGTTCATTTTGTGTAGTATCTCTCAGGTGTTCTTTCAACTTTTTAAATATGTGAATATTTACCTTTCTAGGAAGATTAGGGAAATTTTCTTTGGTTATTCTCTGAAATATGTTTTCCAGGTTGTTTACCTTTTCTCTTTTTCTCTACAAAATGCAAATAATTCATAGGTTTGGTTGCTTTACATAATCCTGTACCTCTTGAAGACTTTGTTCATTTTAAAAAATTCTTTTTAAATATTTTGTCTGACTGGGTTAGTTCAAAAGACCAGTCTTCAAGTTTTGATTCATTTTTCTGCTTGATCTAGTCTATTGATAAAGCTTTTAATTGTATTTTGAAATTCCTTAAGTTTTTCTGTTTCAGAAGCTCTGATTAATTTCTTTTTATGTTGTTCATCTCTTCCTTCATTTCCTGGGTTGCTTTATAAATTTCTTTGTGTTGGCTGGGCTCAGTGGCTCAAACTTGTAATCCCAGCACTTTGGGAGGCCAAGGTGGATTGCTTGAACTCAGGAGTTCGAGACCAGCCTGGGCAACATGGCAAAATCTCGTGTCTATAAAAAAATACAAAAATTAGCTGTGTGTTGTGGTGGATGCCTGTGGTCCCAGCTAGAGGTGGGAGGATTGTTTGAGCCCAGTAGGTTGAGGCTGCAGTGAGCCAAGATCATGCCACTGCACTCCAGCCTGGGTGACAAAGTAGTGAGACCTTGTCTCCAAAAAAAAAAAAAAAGAAACAAAGAAAGAGAGAAAGAAAGAAAGAAGTTTCTTTGTGTTAATTTTCAACTTCATCTTTGATTTCATTAAGCTTCCTTGCAATCCATGCTTTGAATTTTTTGTCTGTAATTCTGAGTTTCCATTTTGATTATCGACCATTGGTGGGGAGCTAGTGTGATCCTCTGTCAATATTGCAACATTGAGATTTCTCACACCAGGATTCTTCTTCTGGTTCCTTCTCATCTACAGAAACTGGTACTTCTAATTTTTGTAATTATTTTTGTGTGGATAGGATTTTTTTCTTTCTTTCTTTCCTTATCATATTATTGAGTTTTTCTCCCCTTTCCCCCGCTCCCTAAGGATTGTGGTTATAGAGAATGTTGGGTAGAGTCTTTTGGCTTTGCTTCTATAGCCTTATGCACCCCTGTCCACACGTTTTTATATTGGGCTGTATTTTTGACCTACAGGTCAGCAGATGGTGCTTATGGGTAAAAATGAAATGAGGCCAATGTGGATGGGTAGATACTTCATCCTTGTTTACTAGGTGAAGCTCTCTGTTGCCTCAGGCAGTAGGCTGATCCAGGCAGTAGACAGTGGTGTGAGCTCCTTGCTCAGCACCATAGTGGGACACCAAGATGGGTAAGGCTGAATGAGGCAGGGGCATGTGCAAGTTACCCAATGGCAGGCACAAGGACCAGTACCAAGGAGAGGGTCCAGTGGGCAGCCACCAAATGCCCTAATCTGGCAATTTCTTATTTCAATTGGTAACAAATATGATTTTCTAAAATTTTAAAGCATTATTTATGCTTTAACTAATGCTTACATGAGAAAATGCTTAAATGAAAAATGAGAAAATATAACAAGTTTTAAATTCCTTAATACATTGGTAGCTCTTAAATATCAATAGGAAAAATGTACAAATTCTTATAGAAATGTGGTGAAGGAAACTAACAAGACATTTACCACTTCTTGACTTTATTACAAAAAGAAAATTAGATAAATATGCAGCAAGATCCAAAGACAATCATTATTGCATTGTCTATGACAGTGAAATATTTGAATCAATCTGAAGATCTGTAAATAGAGCATTAGTTAAATATATTTGGGAATGGATGTGTAAATGAAATAATATGCAGCCTTATGCAAACCTAGATTTATTTTGGAGTATGTAGTTACTCAGGCTTCTAGTAAGTTTGTTTGTAATTCCACAGTCTGGAAGCTTTTAGTCCTAGGGTTAACAAGCCAGGAGAACATGGGTTGTTAATAGTCAAATATGAGGAATTCCTAGCCCTAAGGAATGTGCCTTATACCATTGGGAGGAAGATTGTAATTAAATGCTTGTCAGTTGATGTGTTGCCAATTACCAAAAAGTTTACTAAATTATAATGTTATTCCTTGAACTTGACTGACATGGTTTTCTTGGCCTCATAGTTTCATTGACTAAGCCAAGGTAACCTTGTTCAGTAGATTGGCCCTCTTGCCTGAGGATATTAGTAATTTAAATTGAATAAGTGGTAAAATTGTGGACAGTTACATTCTGAGGTTGTCTCTTGGTTGACACATGGGCTGGTAAAACCACTTTAAAGGCGTATATCTCTTTAGCAGTGACTGCATGCATGCCAGGGAAAAGAAAACTGCATATTAGGATGGATGAAAGTTGGCATACTGCAGATGAATGTTTGTATTACCTTTCTGTTACGAATGTTTAACTTGGCCTTTCAAACTCAAGCTCTTCATAATTTAGGAATTAATGTGTATACTGCTGCTTGGCGTCTTTCAGAAATTTTCAAAGCTTCACTTTTTAATTTAATTTAATTTTATTTTTGAGACAGAGTCTTGCGTCTCGCTCTGTTGCCAGAGTGGAATGCAGTGGCACGATCTTGGCTCACTGCAACCTCCGCATCCTGGGTTCAAGTGCTTCTCCTGCCTCAGCCTCCCAAGTAGCTGGGACTACAGGCATGCGCCACCACACCCAGCTAATTTTTGTATTTTTAGTAGAGATGGGTTTTCACCACATGGTCTCAATCTCTTGACCTTGTGGTCTGCCTGCCTCAGCCTCTCAAAGTGCTGGGATTACAGGCATGAGTCACTGTGCCCAGCCAAAGCTTCACTTTTTAAAAATCAGTATCAGTGTGTTTGTATAAATTATTGTATGACTAGCAGATCCTATTAAGTTGGTCGATTACCAATGGGAAAAAAAAAAAGAAAATTCAAAGATTATCTTTAAAGCAATGTGGTAGAGTTTTGCAAATAAGATGGTGTGGAAATCTCCCTTCAGTCCAGTACAATTTCTTTTGGCTGTCTTTGTTGTCAGTATGTACATTTATCTGTAAAGACTTTAAAAATATTAAATATAAGTATATTCAATTATTTGGAAATATTGTGTGAAAAATGTGGCTTTGAGGTCTTAGGATTCTATACCCCTAATTTTAATGCCACAACCTGTAGAATTAATAGATCACAAGGGAAATAAGTATGGGCATTCATCCATCAATGTAAACCATTTCAGTATAATTTATTAAGAAATAGTTCTCGGGTTTTTATGGTATTAGGTCTAACATTTAAGTCTCTAATCTATCTTGAATTAATTTTCGTATAAGGAGTAAGGAAAGGATCCAGTTTCAGCTTTCTACTTATGGCTAGCCAATTTTCCCAGCACCATTTATTAAATAGGGAATCCTTTCCCCATTTCTTGTTTTTCTCAGGTTTGTCAAAGATCAGATGGCTGTAGATGTGTGGTATTCTGAGGACTCTGTTCTGTTCCATTGGTCTATATCTCTGTTTTGGTACCAGTACCATGCTGTTTTGGTTACTGTAGCCTTGTAGTATAGTTTCAAGTCAGGTAGTGTGATGCCTCCAGCTTTGTTCTTTTGACTTAGGATTGTCTTGGCAATGCGGGGTCTTTTTTGGTTCCATATGAACTTTAAAGCAGTTTTTTCCAATTCTGTGAAGAAACTCATTGGTAGCTTGATGGGGATGGCATTGAATCTATAAATTACCTTGGGCAGTATGGCCATTTTCACGATATTGATTCTTCCTGTCCATGAGCATGGTATGTTCTTCCATTTGTTTGTGTCCTCTTTTATTTCACTGAGCAGTGGTTTGTAGTTCTCCTTGAAGAGGTCCTTTACATCCCTTTAAGAAAACCTAGGTAATACCATTCAGGAAATAGGCATGGGCAAGGACTTCATGTCTAAAACACCAAAAGCAATGGCAACAAAAGCCAAAACTGACAAATGGGATCTAATTAAACTAAAGAGCTTCTGCACAGCAAAAGAAACTACCATCAGAGTGAAAAGGCAACCTACAGAATGGGAGAAAATTTTTGCAATCTACTCATCTGACAAAGGGCTAATATCCAGAACCTACAAAGAACTCAAACAAATTTACAAGAAAAAAACAAACAACCCCATCAAAAAGTGGGCAAAGGATATGAACAGACATTTCTTAAAAAGAAGACATTCATATAGCCAACAGACACATGAAAAAATGCTCATCATCACTGGCCATCAGAGAAATGCAAATCAAAACCACAATGAGATGCCATCTCACACCAGTTAGAATGGCAATCATTAAAAAGTCAGGAAACAACAGGTGCTGGAGAGGATGTGGAGAAACACTTTTACACTTTTGGTGGGATTGTAGGAACACTTTTACACTGTTGGTGGGATTGTAAACCTGTTCAACCATTATGGAAAACAGTATGGCGATTCCTCAAGGATCTAGAACTAGAAGTACCATATGACCCAGCCATCCCATTACTGGGTATATACCCAAAGGATTATAAATCATGCTGCTCTAAAGACACATGCACATGTGTGTTTATTGCAGCACTATTCACAATAGCAAAGACTTGGAATCAACCCAAATGTCCATCAGTGACAGACTGGATTAAGAAAATGTGGCACATATACACCATGGAATACTATGCAGCCATAAAAAAGGATGAGTTTGTGTCCTTTGTAGGGACATGGATGCAGCTGGAAACCATCATTCTCCGCAAACTATCGCAAGAACAGAAAACCAAACACCGCATGTTCTCACTTCTAGGTGGGAACTGAACAATGAGATCACTTGGACTCGGGAAGGGGAACATCACACACCGGGGCCTATCTTGGGGAGAGGAGTGGGGGGAGGGATTGCATTGGGAGTTATACCTGATATAAATGACAAGTTGATGGGTGCTGACGAGTTGATGGGTGCAGCACACCAACATGGCACAAGTATACGTATGTAACAAACCTGCACGTTATGCACATGTACCCTAGAACTTAAAGTATAATAATAAAAAATAAAATAAAAAATAAAAAAAATCTGGATTTGAAAAAAAAAAAAAGAAATAGTTATCAGACATGATCAACAAATGGTGCAGACATTTCAGCTCTCTAAGACAAAAGAGTGAGACTTTGATTACAGAAAGTCAGAAACAGAAAGAAAAGTAGAAATTTAGAATAAAAAGAAAAATCAGACTATGGAAACTAAGAAACAGAGATAAGTATGCCATATGTATTTGCAGCTAGATCTTTTTGTCCTCTTGTTAGGTGGTAGGAAGAGGGTGACCAAGGGTATGTGCAGGGTGGTGAAAGGATCCACCAGGGCAAATAGAGTCAGCAGAAAATACATCTTACAGGGGGACCTTACCTTTAAGAACTCAGGCAAACTACTTATTCAAGTTTCAATAGCATGTCACCTAGTATATCTCGTGTGTCTCTCATATTCTCATATGAAGAAAGTTGGTATTTGTGAGCTAACCAGAAAATGGATTTATTTTTTCCTTTCATTTCTTAGCTTTTTCAGGTTTTCTGGAACTTTAATTAAGATTCCAGACATCTCAACCATAATTTTCAGACAGCTTTTGTTAATAATACCAATCTCTGTGTTTAGTTCAGTGTAATCAAGCCTGTTTCTTTTTAAAAAAAATGCCTGTTTATGCTCAGTGCTTATGTTCTAAAAAACATAGATGTGATAGATAATCATGGTAAAATATTTTAATTTTGAATGTCACTGGCTCCACTGAATAATAGAAAAGTTATCTAATTTTCTAATAATAGAAAAGTTACCTAATTGTAATTACTCCCAAAAAGGTTCTCCCCCACCTCCATCTTCCCTGATGTTTTTATTCTGTTGAATTCTCTAGAATGCATGCCAGTTATTTCTGTTTTAAATCTTGATTTGGTAATTTTTTGGTATTGTATATAGATTCTAACTAGCAAAGTGTATGGCGTTTTGTGACTTTTACATTGATCTTTTATCTTAACATAGTTTATTTTTATAATTTTATGTAAAAATCATTCAAAAACAATTATCTATATGTGCTTAAACATTTTAAGTGGACAATTGATGTACAGAACAAAACAGATGGCATGTTTTTCCAGGGAAATTTGTATGTCTTGTATGTTTTAAATTCTGTAAGATCCAACAGGCTAAAATCATCAAAATTACACTTAAATAATAAAAATTGCACTCAAATAGAGATGCATTTTTAAAGGTGTGATTGATTGCAATTTTAGGTAAAGACCAAATGTTGTTTTTTAAAAATTCCCTCTATGAAGGGCTGTATAATATGCTTATTTGAAGTATTATTCAACTGTGGTCAAAACAAGAAGAAAAATATAAACCAGGCTTTATTTAAGTGTATGACACTGCAGCAGCAATGAACAGAATTCTAGAAGAGTGACAATTGACCAATTGTTGTCACAAAGTTCCAGGGATATCTGTGAGCAGGCAAATTATGGGCAGAATTAAAAACATGCAGTGGATATTTCTGTGCAATTGTACTGCTGAATATTGCAGAGTCAAATACATTTCCTTACATGTACTTTTTTTTTTTTTGGAGACGGAGTCTTGCTCTGTTGCCCAGGCTGGACTGCAGTGGCCGGATCTCAGCTCACTGCAAGCTCCGCCTTCTGGGTTTACGCCATTCTCCTGCCTCAGCCTCCCGAGTAGCTGGGACTACAGGTGCCCGCCACCTCGCCCGGCTAGATTTTTGTATTTTTTAGTAGAGACGGGGTTTCACCGTGTTAGCCAGGATGGTCTCGATCTCCTGACCTCGTGATCCGCCCGTCTCGGCCTCCCAAAGTGGTGTCCTACCTAGTGTACTTTTACTTTGTTATTCTCCTCTCTTCAATATACAAAATCATTTGAACGCAGTGTAGATGCTATAAGAAGGCCTTTAAACCAGATATTGCTATAACAGTGTCTAAAGGTGAAAGGAATTTGAATTCCCTCATTCTTTTTATATGTTTAATGATGCCAAAGTTAACCAGGGAAAGACCTGTGCATCTTGACTTTCCTCAAGCTGAGTTTATCCTGAATCTCTGTGATGACTCATAATTTCTCAAAAGCTCCTACAATCTATATGGCTCTAATTTTAGTGGAAACTTCCCAAAATCTTAGAATAATTTCATTTAAACAATCTTTCAACTATTTATTAAACTGGCCATCACTATATATCTTTAAATCTTACATGGAAACGTTATTTTCAGAATAATCGTCTTGGAAGATTCTATATTCATGTTATAGTTGCAAAAATAATTTTTGGAATTGTGTGTGTATTTGTGTGTAATTATCTTTTGTATAGATTCAGGGATGGAAAATTTTTATTCTGAGGATAGATCCTTTTGTTCCTTCCTTTTAATGTATAACTTTTCCTGACATGAATTTGAAATGTCTGCAGAATATTCCATTGTACAGTCAGGCCTGCGTTTAGGCAGTTTATAATTTTCTGATAAACATCCTAGTTTTGATAGCAACAGGAGGCAGATAAATTCTAGTCAAACAGGGGCAGGTCTCTGGCAAGACCCCACCTTCGAATCAAAAATTCTGAAACCCATGGCCCAAACTGAGAACTTCCATTCTTGTGTGCCCGTTCTCTCCTGATTTGTTCTTTCTGAATAATTTTTTTTTTACCAATGGAATGTTGCCTTTTCCCAAAATTCCTATGTCCTGCCCCACCCACATCCTGTGCCTATAAAGACCCCAAACTCAGCAGGCAGGGAGGAGAAGTGACTGGATGTCAGAGAGAAGCAGCTAGACGTTGAGGAGAGGTGACTTTGGCTTCAGAGATGGCAGCTAGATGAGGCTACTTGACTTCAGAAGAGAGAGGCAGAGAGGCAGCTTGACTTCAGGGGAGAGCAACCTTTCCTTCCTGTTGCCTTTCCAGCTCTTCTCTCTACTGACAGCTGCTTTACTCAATAAAATTCTCCACATTCACCATCTTTCAATTCATCCACGTGACTTCATTCCTCTTGGGCACTGGACAAGAATTCGGGACACACCAGGTATGGGTACCTGCTGTCACGCTGGCCCTTTGCCCTCACAGCCATCCCACACAACAAGGGAAAGGTCTCACTGAGCTGATAACACACTGTTGTCTGCAGATAGCTGAACTAAGAGAGCATTGTAACATGCCCTCTAGGGCTTTGGGGTCGCAGGCACCCCCACATAGATGCTGCTATGGGGACTCCATGGAGTTCGCTCCGTTGCTAAAGCAGCTGTGTCCTATACTCGCTCATGTGTATGCTCCCTCCTGCAAGGGATGGAGCACAGCAGACCCAAGTGAGTGGTGTTTGCTCCTGCCAATACCAAAGTGGCTGGCCAATTCCTGCAGTCATTCGCTCACATGGTCCCTCCTGCAAGGGAGGCTGAGTAAACGAGGCACCCCTGTTGCAAGTCCCATGAAGGTGTCAAGAAAATATCCTGCATCAGTTTGATGATTATTGACCACTTCTCTGTATAAAAACGAGATTATTGATCAAAAGCCTATGAAAAAATATGAAGTTTCCATACATTACTTTAGAATATTTTAATAAGGACCTAGTTCAATTTGAATCACATAAACTGTTTGGATTCTACCAGATAAGGGTGGGCAGGAATTGGAAGATTAAAATATTTTTCCACTTACACTTAGAGGTTAGGTGAGGTTGTAGCCATTCACTTATTTATTAAACAGAGTCATTGTTTATGCTTCCTTGTTATCATAGAATAACTATTTTTCTCCTAGTTGATGTGTATGATTTACCTAATTTTTTATTATTATACTTTAAGTTCTGGGATACATGTGCAGAATGTGCACGTTTGTTTGCTGCACCCATGAACTGTCATCTACATTAGGTATTTCTCCTAGTGCTATCCCTCCCCTAGGCCCCCATCCCTGGACAGGCCCCGGTGTGTGATGTTCTCCTCCCTGTGCCCATGTGTTCTCATTGTTCAACTCCCACTTATGAGTGAGAATATGCGGTGTTTGGTTTTCTGTTCTTGTTAGTTTGCTGATAATGATGGTTTCCAGCTTCATCCATGTCTCTGCAAAGGACACGAACTCATCCTTTTTTATGGCTGCGTGGTATTCCATGGTGTATATGTGCCACATTTTCTTTATCCAGTCTATCATTGATGGGCATTTGGGTTGGTTCCATGTCTTTGCTGTTGTGAATACTGCATCAAGAAACATACGTGTGCATGTATCTTTATAGTAGAATGATTTATAATCTTTTGGGTATACACCCAGTAATGGGATTGTTGGGTCAAATGGTATTTCTAGTTCTAGATCCTTGAGGAATTGCCACACTGTATTCCACAATGTTTGAACTAATTTATGCTCCCACCAACAGTGTAAAAACGTTTCCATTTTTCCACATCCTCTCCAGCATCTGTTGTTTCCTGACTTTTTGATTGCCATTCTAACTGGCATGAGATGGTATCTCACTGTGGTTTTGATTTGCATTTCTCTAATGACCAGTGATGATGAGCTTTTTTTCCATACGTTTTTTGGCCACATAACTGTCTTTTTTTGAGAATTGTCTGTTCATATCCCTTGCCCACTTTTTCATGTTTTTTTTTTTTTTTTTTTTTTTTTTTTTGTAAATTTGTTTACGTTCTTTGTGGATTCTGGATATTAGCCCTTTGTCAGATGGATAGATTGTAAAAATTTTCTCTCATTCTGTAGGTTGCCTGTGCTCTCTGATGGTAGTTTCTTTTGCTGTACAGAAGCTCTTTAGTTTAATTAGATCTCATTTGTCTATTTTGGCTTTTGTTGCCATTGCTTTTGGTGTTTTGGTCATGAAGTCTTTGCCCATGCCCGTGTCCTGAATGTTATTGCTGAGGTTTTCTTCTAGGGTTTTTATGGTTTTAGGTGTTACGTTTAAGTATTTAATCCATCTTGAGTTAATTTTTGTATAAGGTGTAAGGAAGGGATCCAGTTTCAGTTTTCTGTGTATGGCTAGCCAGTTTCCCAACACCATTTATTAAACAGGAAATCCTTTCTCCATTGCTTGTTTTTGTCAGGTTTGTCAAAGATCAGATGGTTGTAGATGTGTGGCGTTTCTTCTGAGGCCTCTGTTCTGTTCCATTGGTCTATATATCTGTTTTGATACCAGTACCATACTGTTTTGGTTACTGTAGCCTTGTAGTATAGTTTGAAGTCAGGTGGAGTGATACTTCCAGCTTTGTTCTTTTTGCTTAGGATTGTCTTGGCTATATGGGCTCTTTTTTTGTTTCATATGAAATTTAAAGTAGTTTTTTTTTCTAATTCTGTGAAGAGAGTTAGTCCTAGCTTGATGGGAGTAGCATTGAATCTATAAATTACTTTGGGCAGTATGACCATTTTCACGATATTGATTCTTCCTATGCATGAGCATGGAATATTTTTCCATTTGTTTGTGTCCGCTTTGATTTCCTTGAGCAGTGGTTTATAGTTCTCCTTGAAGAGGTCCTTCACATCCCTTGCAAGTTGAATTCCTAGGTATTTTATTCTCTTTTTAGCAATTGTGAATGGGAGCTCAATCATGATTTGGCTCTCTGTTTGTCTGTTATTGGTGTATAGGAAAAGCTTGTGATTTTTGCACGTTGATTTTGTATCCTGAGACTTTGCAGAAGTTGCTTACCAACTTAAGGAGATTTTGGGCTGAGACGATGGGATTTTCTAAATATACAATCATGTCATCTGTGAACAGAGACAATTTGACTTCCTCTCTTCCTAATTGAATACCCTTTATTTCTTTCTCCTGCCTGATTGCCCAGGCCAGAACTTCCAATACTATGTTGAATAGGAGTGGAGAGAGAGGGCATCCTTGTCATGTGCCGGTTTTCAAAGGGAATGCTTCCAGCTTTTGCCCATTCAGTTTGATATTGGCTGTAGGTTTGTCATAAATAGCTCTTATTATTTTGAGATACATTCCATCAATACCTAGTTTAATGAGAATTTTTAGCATGAAGGGGTGTTGACTTTTATCAAAGGCCTTTTCTGCATCTATTGAGATAATAATGTGGTTTTGTCTTTCGTTTTGTTTATGCGATGGATTACATTTATTGATTTGCATAGGATGAATCAGTCTTGCATCCTAGGGATGAAGCCGACTTGATCATGGTGGATAGGTTTTTGATGTGCTGCTGGATTCGGTTTTCCAGTATTTTGTGGAGGATTTTTGGATCGATGTTCATCAGGGATACTGGCCTGAAATTTTCCTTTTTTTGTTGTGTCTCTGCCAGGTTTTGGTATCAGGATGATGCTGGTCTCATAAAATGAGTTAGGGAGGAGTCCCTGAGTAGTTTTAGAAGGAATGATACCAGCTCCTCTTTGTACCTCTGGTAGAATTTGGCTGTGAATCCATCTGGTCCTGGGCTTTTTTTGGTTTGTGGGCTCTTATTGCCTCAATTTCAGAACTTGTTATTGGTCTATTCAGGGATTCAGCTTCTTCCTGGTTTAATCTTGGGAGGATGTATTTTTCCAGGAATTTATCCATTTCCTCTAGATTTTCTAGTTTATTTGCATAGAGATGTTTCTAGTATTCTCTGATGGTAGCTCGTATTTCTTGTATTTCTATGGGATCAGTGGTGATATCCCCTTTATCATTTTTTATTGTGTTTATTTTTTTCTTCTCTCTTTTCTTCTTTATTAGTCTGGCTAGTGGTCTATCTTTTCAAAAAACCAGTTATTGATTTTTTGATGGGTTTTTTGTGTCTCTATCTCCTTCGGTTCTGCTCTGATCTTAGTTATTACTTGTCTTCTGCTAGCTTTTGAGGTTGTTTGCTCTTACTTCTCTAGTTCTTTTAATTGTGATGTTAGGGTGTTGATTTAAGATTTTTCCTGCTTTCTCCTGTGGGCATACAGTGCTGTGAGTTTCCCTCTGAACACTGAAAAATACAAAATGCTTCACGGATTTGCATATCTTCCTTGTGCAGGGGTCATGCTAATCTGTATCATTACAATTTTAGTATATGTGCTGCCGAACGAGCACCTTATTTGTTCTTCTTATCATAGAGGATCCAACATATATCTTTGTGATATTATCAGTATGTAGATGTTAGTTGAAGTTGCATACATATAAATGACATGATCTAGGAAGAATGTGTGGTGGAGAAAGAAAGAGTTGAATATGGAACCCTGGAGAATAACAACATTTAAGGTTCAGGCCTTTAAAGAAGTCTTTTTCCTGCAGATTGGGAAAGAGTAGCTAACCAAGTGAGAGACAACTAGAGAGTGGAGAATTCCAGAAAAATACAATGTTTCAACTGTGATGGAGATATTAGGGATGTCAAATGCATCAAAAATGTCTAGGAAGATGAGAGTGGATAAGTGCTGTGTTTATCAACACAATTGTTCTATTCCTTTTGAGAGGTGAAGCTGGCTGGGCTTCTGGGTTGGATGGGAACATGGAGAACTTTTGTATCTAGCTAAAGGATTGTAAACGCACCAATCAGCACTCTGTGTCCTCTGTCTAGCTAAAGGATTGTAAACGCACCAATGAGCACTCTGTAAAAATGCACCAATCAGCACTCTGTAAAATGGACCAATCAGCAGGATGTGGGCGGTGCCAAATAAGGGAATAAAAGCTGGCCATCTGAGCCAGCAGCGGCAACCCACTCAGGTAGCCCTTTCCACACTGTGGAAACTTTATTCTTTCACTCTTCACAATAAACCTTGCTGCTGCTCACTCTTTGGGTCTGCACTACCTTTATAAGCTGTTAACACTCACTGCAAAGGTCTGCGGCTTCACTCCTGAAGTCAGTGAGACCACAAACCCACCAGGAGGAACAAACAACTCCAGAGGTGCCACCTTTAAGAGGCGTAACACTCACTGCAAAGGTCTGTGGCCTCACTCCTGAAGTCAGTGAGACCATGAACTCACCAGGAGGAACAAACAACTCCGGAAGCACCACCTTTAAGAGCTGTAACACTCACTGTGAAGGTCTGCGGCTTCACTCCTGAAGTCAGCGAGATCACGAACTCACCAGAAGGAAGAAACTCCAGACACATCTGAACATCTGAAGGAACAAACTCCAGACACACCATCTTTAAGAACTGTACAACTTATTGTGAGTGTCTGCGGCTTCATTCTTGAAATCAGCAAGACCAAGAATCCACTGGAAGAAATCAATTCTGGACACATTTTGGTGACCACGAAGGGACTGTTGCCTATCGCCAAGTGGTGAGTACCATCGGACCCCTTTCCCTTGCTGTTCTGTCCTATTTTTCCTTAGAATTCGGGGGCTAAACACTGGGCACCTCTTGGCCAGTTAAAAGTGACTAGCATGGCCGCTGGACTAAAGACACGGGTGTCAGGCTTTCTGGGAAAGGGCTGTCTAACAACCACTGACTCTTTGGAGTTGGCAGCATTGGTCTGACTATAACCAGCTTCTGCTTTTCCTGTACTTCTGGGCTGAGCCAAGGGTCAACAGAGAAGAAAGCCATTCAGCTCCAGGGTCTCGATAACAAGTTGGTTGACCCTGTGGCCATAAGCGGAACTCTCAAAGTTACGTCGCCCAAGTGAGATTTGCCCATCTATCTTATGTATCCTGACCCTTCCCTCCTGGGTCCTAATGCCTGTCAGACAAACTTCCTCTCACCTCTCTTCTCCAAGGCTAGTCCTGCTTCTAAAAACCATTCCCTGTTTCTGGTGCTTTTCTAGTTTCTCCTATAAGAATGATTTCTAGTATAAACTCCAGGACTCTATTCCCTTCTTTAGGCACCCGGGCTTACCAATCAGAAAGACATAATTTTTGCTCAAAGTCCCATTGTAGGGGGGACTATCTGGAATTTTAGGATCCTTCCTTGGACAAGCAGGCCTAACAAAAGCTATTTCTGAAGCTATGATATGGGGAGCCTCAGAAATTGTATCTTTCTTATTCATATAAGTGAGGACAAAAGGCATGACTCTTCCAACTCTGGAGATCTCTTCCCTCCCTCAGGGTATGGCTCTCCACTTCATTTTTGAGGCATAACATCTTTATAGGACGGGGATAAAGTCCCAATACTAACAGGAGAATGCTTGGGACTCTAGCAGGTTTTCGAGAATGTGTCGGGAAGGGCCACTAAATCCGACATTCCTCAGTCCTCCTTGTGGTCTAGGAGGAAAATTAGTGTTTCTGCTGCTGTGTTGGTGAGTGCAACTATTCTGATCAGCAGGGTCCAGGACCGTTGCGGGTTCTTGGGCAAGAGGTGTTTCTGCTGCTGCGTCGATGAGTGCAACTATTTCGATCAGCAGGGTCCAGGGACCACTGTGGGTTCTTGGGCAGGGGGAGAAACAAACAAACCAAAATCATGAGCGGTTTTGTCTTTCGGATGGGAAACACTCAGGCATCCACAAGAATGACCAGAGTTGATCCACTATCAGGGATGGGCCGAACCCTCAGACAGGATTTACAGGCATCAGCCCAGTTGCTGAGTTGTGGACTGCTAAGCAAGCTAGTACAGTCACTTCTTTTAGATTGCTTTGGAGGGAGGGGTTTTTCAAATTTGCTTTTGGTTTAAGGTGGTCAAGGGCATTGAGTTGAGCAAGGAAACAAGCTTTTCTTAAAGGACTGTTTTCCAAACAGGCTTGGTTCTGTGGACCCAAATGACAAGATAGTTTCTGGTTAAATCTCACAGATAAAGTTCTAACCCTCTAAAAAGAAAAATGATTTTCAAAAAGACTTAGGTCATTCATTCTAACAGGTAAGAACAACCTTCCATATACATGACAGCCAAAACTTTGTTATCACATGGGAAAAAATCTTCCGCCACCTAGTCTGCTAAATATTATTTACAAATTTCTTTATGATGGGTACAAATACCCAAAATCCCGCCATCACTCTTTATTAGTATAGATGGGAACATATGGGACTGTGGTGTGACTCAGCTCATTAAGATCTTTATTATTTTTATCAGTGAAAGGGGGGTAGGGGGTGCACTTAAAAAGATTGTATTTCTGAGAGAGGGAAGGGAATGTTACAAATAGATGAGTAAGTCAACAAAAGGAGAAAGATGTAGAATGCCTGCAAACTATCTGATTATTTTAAAAAGTCTACCTTTTAAGGGAGATAGAATCAAAATTCTTGAGTGGACTCTATTTATCCTATGCTGTTTGAAATGATAACTACATTTTTACTTTATGCCAATGGTGTTTCTGCTCACAGATTCCAAATTCCCTGGTTAATGTGCTGAAAATTTGTTTTGCTGAACATGAAACCCAATAAAATCATTGATTTCTACAATATTTGTATGGTGGAGCTCAATTCAATGAATAAATTAATAAAATGAATAAATGATAAATGAATTGAAACATAATAAATTAATAAAACCTCAATGTAATATGCCTCTTAATATATTCAGGAGGGAATGTTTCAACTGTTAAATTGATTGCAGTTAAATGAATTAAAAAACAAAATAAATTTTAAAATGCTCCATTATTCATTAAAGTGCTTTAGTGCCTCATTAATCTATTTTAGATCACTCAGGCCCATAAGTGCCTATTGTCAAAAGCTGATAAAGTGTAAGGAATTGCTTTTCATACCCTAGAGTCAACTGAATACAGCAACGCTTCTCAAAGTGTAAAGATCAAATCTGTTGGGTGTAAAGTGTCTTTGAAGCTTGAAAACTTTTTGAAGGGAATATTGGGAGGATTTTGTTTTTCTATGTTCAGATAGTCACATTTTAAAAATTGTTATAAAAAAAGGAAATAAAAGAAACTTCTGGATTTTAAAGTATCCCATTTGTCTCCTTTCCAGAGCACTCTTAAGATGAGACACATCAGTGGGTCAACCTAAAAGATTTCCTGATTTAAAACACAGTTGCAACTTTTTTTTTTCCCCCGAAAGGTGTTGTTCTTTCTAGTGGCTTAATCTCTATTCCTCTTAATCATTTGCATCTTCTTTCTCCAGTCTCAGCTTCCAGAGGTAAATTCCCAGTGACTTTCTGCTGAGTCTTCTCCTGTTCTGCTGAGTCTTATTGACAAGATCAAGTCATCCTATGCTGGCTGGCTCTCTTCAGAGCAATCTCCTCATCAATGTCCTCCGAAATATCGCTAGCCTCTTTTTTTTTTTTTTTTGCCTTGATATTTCCAAGATGCTGGGGGGAGGTGTGAGGACCCCAGCACCAGGAAGTGGTCAACTTGCAGGTTGTGAAACGAGTTTACTAACAACAGTGTAGGTTTGAAAAAGGGAAGTTTATTAGAAAGGAGGAATGCTGCAAAAGGGTGCAGGGGAGGGCCTCAGTGAGAGGACTGAGCACCGCGCGGTGGATTTTCCTTAGGGGTATTTGTAGACCTTAAGGCGGGAGCTTAGGGTTGTAAAATGAGTTTCAGCATGATATCCCAGAGAAGTATAGAAATTTTAGTTACTTATAAAAGTTGAAAGAGGCCTGGAACCAGATGCGACCAGGTGGTCTTTGTTCCCTTCTAAATTCCTTAGATAAGAAGTTTTGCCTCCAGATGGTGTTTGATGGTCACCAGGTGGTTTCTGCTGTCCTCACAAGGGTTCTGTGAGTCATGAAACAGGCTTTGTTTGTTATTTTATAAATTCTATATATGAAGGGTGGGGTTTGTCTCACTCACTTTAGTATCCTACTGGCAGAACCCACTGTAGCTTTATTTAATGAATGCATTACACACTTAAAATTTATATGACACTTATTTAAAGTCTCCTGATGTATACTTAGAAACCTATAATGAAATACATCAAAAATGACATTACGTAGTGATGTCTGTTACTGATTTTTTTTTTTTTGAGACAGTCTGTCTCTGTCGCCCAGGCTAGAGTGCAGTGGTGTGATCTCATCTCACTGCAACCTCTGCCTCCCTGGTTCAAGCGATTCTCATGCTTCAGCCTCCTGAGTAGCTGGGATTACAGGCACCCACCACCATGCCCAGCTAATTTTTGTATGTTTAGTAGAGAGGAGTTTCTGCCACATTGGCCAGGCCGGTCTCTATTGACCAGGCCAGTCTCTAAGTCCTGGCCTCAAGTGATCTGCCTGCCTCAGCCTCCCAAAGTGCTGGAATTACAGTCGTGAGCCGCCGTGCCTGGCTGATAGTTGATATTTTATATGAAACTTGTTTTTGTCTTTCTACAAGCTTGTAGATTATTTCCTCTCCCAATTTTTTTTTCTCCAAGTTTTAAAAAATTTTACAATGATGTGGGTCGGTAATGATGTGGGAGTCAGAATATCTTCTCATAGAAAAGGCAGCTTTCAAAACAAATCACTTTATGAAACTTGTCAACTTTCTAAAAATGCTGGGTTGACCAATCCTAATTTTTTTCATCAGTCATGGAACTTTACCACTAGCTCAGTAGTTTATTGATGATATTGTGGAAGGATGATTATGTGCTATATTTCTTTCTGTCATGAAAATAAGTAATTCCTCATTTATCATCCTTTTTGAATTATAGCACAGAAATACAAATGAAAGCTTCAGAAATTAAAACACATTTTAAATATTAAGAAATACTAGACTAGGATGGGTTTAAGCCCAGCCATACCATCAACTTACAATGATTGTGTGAATTTAAGTAATGAATGTCTCAGGTTGTCACTTTTCATATTTGTAAAATTGAAAAATATTAGTATTTAGCTTACAAGGTTGTGGTGAGGAGTACATAAGACAATACAGGAATATTATTGGAGTCTGGCACATAATAATAATTTTAGGTATTATTATGATGATGGTCAGGTATTTTATGATGGAACATAGACTCATTAATGATGGTAGTTTTTTTTTTTTTTTTTTTTATGGAGTGGGGAGAAGTTTTTGTTTGGAAATGCTAGGTGTAAGGCTGAAGGAGCCTTCTAACGTGGAGAAGGAGAGAGGAATGTTGTAAAGGGCTTTAGCAAGGGCATCCACCTGGAGTTCAGCTAGTTTCAGAAAGAGTAGATTAAGAATGATTCTCAGGGAGGGAAGAATTGCTAAAGATGAGCAGCCACTGTTGGACAATTCTCATTTTACCAAGAGCAATGGAGAAGAACAGTGAGGAGTCAAGTCATGTGCAAGAGGGAGTGGAGAGGAACAGCAGGATGGGGTGAGTGGGGGCACTGTGGCAAGGGCTGCACTGGCAGGTGCTCTTTCTTTCAGTGTCCTCACACTTATACTGCTGTCTCTCGATATTTTTCTTTTTATGTTTATATTTTATCTCCTTAGTTATGTTTTATTTTTAATTAACATGTAACATTTATATGTATTTAGGGGTACAGAGTGATACACTTATGCACATAAACAATGTGTAATAATCAAACCAGCGTAATTAGCATCTCTGTCACCTCAAACATCATTTCTTTGTGTTGGGAATATTCAAAATCTCTCTTCCACTGTAATTTCTATTTCTTTCCCCCCCGCCCCAAGATGGAGTCTCACTCTGTTGCCCAGGCTGGAGTGCAGTGGCGCCATCTCGGCTCACTGCAAGCTCCGCCTCCCGGACTCACGCTGTTCTCCTGCCTCAGCCTCCCGAGTAGCTGGTACTACAGGTGCGCACCACCATGTCTGGCTAAGTTTTTGTATTTTTAGTAGAGATGGGGTTTCACCTTGTTAGCCAGGATGGTCTTAATCTCCTGACCTCGTGATCCACCCGCCTCGGCCTCCCAAACTGCTGGCATTTCAGGCGTGAGCCACCGTATCTTCTACTGTAGTTTCATAGTGAGAAAAAAATCCTCTCTTCCAGGTATTTGAAAATATACCATAGGCCGGGTGCAGTGACTCACACTTGTAATCCCAGCACTATGGGAGGCCGAGGTGGGTGGATCACCTGAGGTCAGGAGTTCAAGACCAGCCTGGGCAACATGGTGAGACCCAGTCTCTACTAAACATACAAAAAATTAGCTGGGCGTGGTGACGTGTACCTGTAATCCCAACTACTAGGGAGGTTGGGGCAGGAGAATAGCTTGAGCCTGGGAGGCAGAGGTTGCAGGGAGCCGAGATTGCACCATTGCACTCCAGCCTGGTGACAGAGCAAGACTCTGTCTTTTTTTTTTTTTTTTTGAGACGGAGTCTAGCTCTGTTGCCCAGGCTGGAGTGCAATGGCCGGATCTCAGCTCACTGCAAGCCCCGCCTCCCGGGTTCACGCCATTCTCCTGCCTCAGCCTCCCGAGTAGCTGGGAGTACAGGCGCCCGCCACCTCGCCCGGCTAATTTTTTTTGTATTTTAGTAGAGACGGGGTTTCACCGTGTTAGCCAGGATGGTCTCGATCTCCTGAACTCGTGATCCGCCCGTCTCGGCCTCCCAAAGTGCTGGGATTACAGGCTTGAGCCACCGCGCCCGGCCAAGACTCTGTCTTAAAAAAAAAAAAAAGAAAGAAAGAAAAAAGAAAATATACAATAAATTATTGTTGACTATAGCCATCCTACAGTGCTACAGAAAACTAGAACCTATTCCTCCTGTCCAGCTGTGATTTTGTATTCACTAACCAACCTCTCTCTGTCCTCTCCCTCCTACCCTAGAGTAGAGAGTTCTATGTGTGCAAACTTTTAGCTCCCACCAATGAGCGAGTACAGGTGATACTTATTTTTCTGTGCCTGATATTCCACTTAACACAATGTCCTCCAGGTTCATTCTTGTTGCTGCAAATGATGGGATTTTATTCTTTTTTTATGGTTGAATAATATTTCTTTGTGTATCTATAACACATTTTCTTTATCCCACTCATCTGTTGATGATAGATTGATTCCATGTCTTGGCTATTGTGAAGAATGCTGCAGTAAACATGAAAATGCAGATATCTCTTAGATACACTGATTTCCTTTCCTTTCCTTAATGGCTGTACTAATTCATAGTCCTACCAACAGTGTATAAGAGTTCCCTTTTCTCTGCATTTTTGCCATCACTTGTTACTTTTTTCTTTTTGATAATAACAATTCTAACTGGGATGAGAAGATATGTCATTGTGGTTTTGATTTCTATTTCCCTGATAATTAATGACATTGAACTTTTTAAAAAAAATATACTTGGCCATTTGTATGTCTTCAGTACTAAGCTGTTTTTGTGTTACTATAAACAAATACCTGAGACTGGATAATTTATAAAGAAAAGAGGTTTAATTGGCTCACAGTTCTGCAGGCTGTACAAGCATGGCTCCAGTATCTGCTTCTGGTGAGGGTCTCAGGAAGCTTCCAATCATGGCAGAAAGCAAAGGAAGAGCAGGTGATGTCACATGGCAAGAGCAAGAGCAAGAGACAGAGAACTATAGTGATGGTACTGGCATTGGATGAACATTCCCGTTCCGAAAGGGAGAAATCAGTCCATAGAAAGGGGGAACAGGCCCCAAGCAAGTCTGAAACCCAGCAGTGCGGTCATTAAATCTTAAACATCCAAAATAATCTTCTCTGACTCCACGTCCCATATCCTGGGCACACTGGTGTAGGAGTTGGACTCCCAAGGCCATGGGCAGCTCCGCCTCTGTGTTTTGCAGAGTTGATTCCCCGTGGCTGCTCTCACAAGTAAGAATTGAGTGCCTGCAGCTTTTCCAGGCTGAGGATACAAGCTGCTAGTGACTCTAACATTCTGGGTCTGGAGGGAGGTGACCCCCTTCCCACAGCTCCACTAGGCAGTGCCCTAGTGGGGACCCTGCTCAGGAACTCCAGCCCCACATTTTCCCTTGGCATTATGCTAGTAGCATTTCTCTGTGGGGCTCCCCCTCCTGCAGCAGACTTCTCCCTATGCACCCAGGTTTTCTGACAGATCCTCTGAAATCTAGGTAGAAGCCACCAGGCCTCCTTCCTACTTGTATTCTGAGCATCTACCACACTTAACACCACATGAAAACTGCCAGAATTTATGGCTTGCACCCTCTAGAGTTGTAATCCGAACTTTACCTGGACTCCTTTGAGCTGAGGCTGAAGCCAGAAGAGCTAGGACATGGAGAGCGATGTCCCAAGGCTGTGCAGGGTAGCAGGCGCTTGGGGTTGACCCCTGAAACCATTATTTCTTCCTAGGCCTCTGAGCCCATGGTGGAAGGAGAGGCCTGGAAGTTCTCTGAAATTCCTTTGAGGCCTTTTCCCCACTGTCTTGGATATTAGCACTTGTCTCCCTTTTAGTCATGCTAATCCATTTAGCAAATGGTTGCTCTGCAGTCCTCTTGAATTCTTTCACTGAAAATGGGCTTTCCTTCTATACCACATGGCCAGGCTGTGCTCTGCTTCCCTTTTAATTATAAGTTCCAACTGTAAGTCATTTCTTTGTTCCCACTTAAAATTGTAGGTTGTTAGAAGCAGCTATGCCACTTCTCAAATATTTTGCTTCTTAGAGATTTCTTCTAAGTCATTACCTTAAGTAATTGCTCTTAAGTTCAAACTTCCACAAAGCCCTAGAACGTGGAAACCAGGCAGCCAAGTTTTCTGCTAGGGAGTAACAATTGTGACCTTTACTCCAGTTTCCAATAAGTTCCTTATTTCCATCTGAGACCTTATTAGCCTGACCTTCACTGTGCATATCTCTATCAGCATTTTGACCACAACTATTTCATCACTTTCTAAAGAGTTTCAAAATTCCCCTCATCTTTCTGTTATGAGCCCTCTGAACACTTTTAATCTCTGTCCATTACCCAGTTCTAAAGCTGCTTCCACATGTTGTTTTTTGTTTGTTTGTTTTTGTTTTTGTTTTTTTTTTGAGATGAAATCACGCTCTGTCACCCAGGTTGGGGTGCAGTGGTGTGATCTTGGCTCACTGCAGCATCCTCCTTCCCGGTTCAAGTGATTCTTCTGTTCAGCCTCCCAAGTAGCTGGGACTACAAGTGCATGCCACCATGCCCAGCTAATTTCTGTATTTTTAGTAGAGACGGGGTTTCACCATATTGACCAGGCTGGTCTCAAACTCTTGACCTCATGATCCACCTGTCTTAGCCTCCCAAAGTGCTGGGATTACAGGCGTGAGCCACTGCACTGAGCAGATTCCATGTTTTTAGGCATCTTTCTGGCAATGCCTCTGTCCTCAGTATGAATTTTCTATATTAGGCCTTTTTTTCATTAGTATAAAGGGATACCTGAAATGAAGTAATTTATAAAGAAATTAGGTTTTTAAAATTAATTAATTTTATTTTTGATTTTTTGTAGAGATGGGATTTCTCTGTTGCCCAGGCTGGTCTGGAACACCTGGGCTCAAACAATCCTCCTGCCTTGGCCTTCCAAAATGTTGGGATTACAGGCATGAGCCACCACACCCAGTCAGGAAAGAGGTTTAATTGGATCACGATTCTGCAGGCTGTATAAGTACAACTGCAGCATCTGCTTCTGGTGAGAGTCTCAGGAAGCTTCCAATCATGGAGGAAGGCAAAGGGAAAGCAAGCGATATCACATGGCAAGAGTGAGAGCGAAAGAGGGGGAGAAGTGGGAAGTCTTAGACTTTTAAACACAGATCTCATGTGCACTTGAGAGACAGGGCTAGCTGGATTTCCTAGGCCAAATAAGAATCCCTAAGCCTAGCTGAGAAGGTGACTGCATCTGCCTTTGAACATGGGGCTTGCAACTTAACTTACACCCAACCAGTCAGGTAGTAAAGAGAGCTCACTAAAATGCTAATTAGGCAAAAACAGGCAGTAAAGAAATAGCCAATCACCTATTGCCTGAGAGCACAGCGGGAGGGACAATGATCGGGATATAAACCCAGGCATTCAAGCCTGCAGCAGCTACCCTTTTTGGGTCCTCTCCCTTTGTATGGGAGCTCTGTTTTCACTCTATTAAATCTTGTAACTGCACACTCTTCTGGTCCGTGTTTGTTACAGCTCGAGCTGAGGTTTCACTTGCTGTCCACCACTGCTGTTTGCTGCTGTTGCAGACCTGCTGCTGACTTCCATCCCTTCAGATTCAGCAGGGTGTCTGCTGTGCTTCTGATCCAGAGAGGCACCCATTGCTGCTCCTGATCAGGCTAAAGGCTTGCCATTGTTCCTGCAGGACTAAGTGCCTGGGTTCATCCTAATCGAGCTGAACTGAGTGAACTAGTCACTGGGTTCCATGGTTCTCTTCTGTGACCCATGGCTTCTAATAGAGCTATAACACTCACTGCATGACCCAGGATTCCATTCCCTGGAATTTGTGAGGCCAAGAACCCCAGATCAGAGAACATGAGACTTGCCACCATCTTGAAAGCAGCCCACCGCCATCTTGGAAGTGGCCCGCCACCATCTTGGGAGCTCTGGGAGCAAGGACCCGCTGGTAACAAACTGATGGAGAACTCTGCTATTACCAAGGGGATGGTGCTAAGCCTTTCATGAGGGATTAGCCCCTGTGATCCAATAATCTCCCACCAGGCCCCAACTACAACATTGAGGGTTACATTTTGACATGAGATTTGGAGAGGACAAACATTGAAACTACACTATCTTCTTTTGAGAGATGTCTATTTAGATCATTTTTCCATTTTCTAATTTCTCCTGCCTTAGTCTCCCTAGTAGCTGGGATTATAGGCACCTGCCACCACACCCAGCTAATTTTTTGTATTTTTAGTAGAGACGGGGTTTCACTATGTTGGCCAGGTTGGTCTCGAACTCCTGACCTCAGGTGATCCACCCACCTAGGCCTCCCAAAGTGCTGGGATTATAGGCGTGAGCCACCGTGCCAAGCCCACTTTTATTTTTTCTCTTGGCTAATTGCTCTGGCTAGGACTTCCAATACTGTGTTGAATAAGAATAGTGAAACTGGGCATCCTTCTGTTCTACCTCTTAGAGGAGTGGCTTCCAACTTTTCCCCATTCAGTATAATGTTAGCTATGGGTTTGTTGCATATGGCCTTTATTATACTGGAGGATGTTTCTGCCATACTTAATTTGTTGAGTTTTTGTCATAAAGGGATGTTGAATTTTATTACATGATTTGTCTGCATCTAGTAAGATGATCATATCTTTTTGTCTTTCATTCTGTTGATGTGATGTACCATGTTTATTGATTGTGTATGTTATGATTTGTGTATGTTGAACCATCTTTGCATCCCTGAAATAAATCCCACTTGCTCATGGTGTATACTCTTCTTGATGTGCTATTGAATTTGTTTTGCTAGTATTTTGTTGGGGGAGTTTTGCATTTGTGTTCATCGGGAATATTGGCCTATAATTTTCTTTTTTTGTTATATTCTTGTTGGGTTTTGGTATCAGGATAATGACTTGTCATGTAGAATGAGGTAGGAAGACTTCCCTCCCTTCATTGTTTTCAAATGGTTTGAGAATAATTGGTATTCATTTTTCTTTATATATTTGATAAAATTCAGTAGTGAAGCCACCTGGTCCTAGGCTTTTCTTTATTGAGAGACTCTATTACTGATTCAATTTTGTTGTTTGTTATTGGTCTGTTCAGATTCTCTGTGTCTTCATGATTCAATCCTGGCAGGTTGTATATGTCCAGAAAGTTATCCATTTCTTACTAGGTTTTCCAATTTGTTGTCTCACAGGTGTTTATAATAGCCTCTGTGATCCTTGCATTTCTGTGGTATGAATTGTAACATCTCCTTTTTAATTTCTGATTTTATTTATTTGGGTCTTCTCTCTTTTTTTTCATAGTTTATCTAATTATCTTTTGATTTTGTTTATCTTTTCAAAAAGCCAGATTTTTGTTTTGTCAATCTTCTTTTTTTAGTCTTTGTTTTGTTTAGCTCTGCTCTGATCTTTATTATTTTCTTGTACTAATTTTGATTTGATTTGTTCTTGCCTTTTTAGTTCCTTTAGGTATATCATTAGGTTGTTTATTTTAAATCTTTTAATTTTTGGGGGGTGTAGGATTTTTTTGCTGTAAACTTTCCCCTTAGTACTTCTTTGCTATATTTCATAGGTTTTAGTATGTTGGATTTTCATCCAGCAAGTCTATATCCTTTAATTACGGAATTTAAGTCATTTACATTCAAATAAATATTTTTTATTTTCTTCTCTTTAATTACTTCATTCACCCACTGGTCATTCAGGAGCATGTTGTTTTATTTCTATGTATTTGTACAGTTTCCAAAGCTACTGTTGTTATTATTTTCTAGTTTTATTCCATTGTGGTCTGAAAAGGTACTTTATATAACTTCAATTTTTAAAAATTTGTTGATACTTGTTTTGTTGCCTAACGTATGACCTATCCTGGAGAATGTTCCATGTGCTGATGAGAAGAATATATATTCTGCAGTTGTTGGATAATGTGTCCTATAATATCTGTTAGGTTCATTTGGTCTATAGTACAGTTTACCAGTAATGTTTCTTTGTTGATTTTCTGTCTAAACCATCTGTCCAATGCTGAGAGAGGGGTTCTCAACTATTATTGTACTGGGGCCTGTAGTTAGACTTTTTTCCTTTAGCTCTAATAATATTTGCTTTATATATCTGAGTTCTTCAGTGTTGGGTGAATACATATTTATAATTGTTATAGCCTTTTGCTGACTTGATCCTTTTTATCATTATGTAATGAACTATTTTGTCTCTTTAAATGTTTTTTGTTTTAAAGTCTATTTTGTGTGATGCAAGCAATAGCTACTCCTGCTCACTTTTGGTTTCCATTTTTGTGGAATATCTTTTTTCATCCCTTTACGTTCAGTCTATATGTCTTTATAGGTGAAGTGAGTTCTTGAAGGCAGCATATATTTGAGTCTTGCTTTTAAAATTCTTTCAGCAAGTCTATATATTTTAATTGTGGATTTTAAACTACTTACATTCAAAGTTGTTATGGATAGGTGAGGACTTACTCCTATCATTTTGTTAATTATTTTCTGGTCATTTTATATATTCTTTGTTCCTTTCCTTATCACTTATTGTTTATCTTTGTTGTTGGACAGTTTTCTGAAGTTATAACATTTGATTGTTTTCTCTTTCTCATTGTGTATCTGCTCTATCAGTGAATTTTATACTTTCACGTGTTTTCATGATGGTAATTACAGTTCTTTTGCTTCCAGATGTGAGACTCCCTTAAGTATTTCTTGCAGGACTCATATATATGAGAATTCCCTCAGTTTTTGCCTGTTTGGGAGACTTTATTTCTCCTTCATTTTTGAAGGATGGCTTTGCTGGGTATAGTATTCTTGGCTTACAGGTTTTTTTTGTTTTTTTTTTTCTTTCATCACTTTGAATATATCATCCTATTCACTCCTGGTCTATAAGGTCACTGCTGAGAAATCTGCTGTCTGCCTGATGAGTATTTCTTTATATGTGACTTGACACTTTTACTGTTTTTTGGAATTCTCTTTTTGTTTTTGACTTTTAACAACTTGACCAAAATATGCTTTGGGAAAGATGTTTGGGTTGAATCTGTTTGGGAATCTTTGAGTTTCCTGAATCTGGATGTCCGTATATCTCTCTAGTCCTGGGAAAGTCTCAGCTATTATTTCATTAAATAGGTTTTTTAAGAAATACCTTTTCTCATTTCTTCTCCTTCTATAACTTCCGTAGTGCATTTTTTGTTTGTCTGTTTAATGGTGTCCTATATGTTCCATAGGTTTTATTTATTTATTTATTTTTTGCCTGACTGGGTTATTTCAAAAGACTTGTCTTCAAGTTCAGAAATTCTTTTTTCTGCTTGATCTAGTATATCACTGAAGCTTTCAATTCTATTTTTATTACACTTGTTGAATCATTCAATTTTAAGACTTCAGTTTTTAAAAAATGATGTCTATCTCTATTGAATTTCTCAGTCAGAGGAATTGTTTTCCTGATCTTATTGAATTGTGTATCTGTGTTATCTTGTATCTCTCTGAGTTTTCTTAAGTCATTATTTTAATTTCCCTTTTAGGCATGTTACTGGAAAAATCATTGTGTTTTTTTAAAGGTGTCATGTTTCCTTGCCCTTTCATACTTTTTGTGTTGTCACTTTATATCTGCACATTTGATGTAATTGTCACTTCCTCCAGTTTATGAAGTAGCTTTAATAGGGAAAGACTTTTTTCTGTAGATGTCTCCTGTAGTTTCAGCTGGGTAGGCTGCTTTGGCTTTGACTCTTAGAGGGTAGAGTAGTGTAGTTTCCATTTGTTTTATTTGGCTGTAATCATTGTCAGTGGTGACTACAAGTGCCTCCATGGCCTAGGCTGCAGTTATTTTTGGAAATTGTGGAATAACTTTTCTGGGTGCTGGGATGACAAGCAGGCCAGTTCTTGGGCTCTGTTGGGGGGTTCACATGGGTGTGTGGCAGCTTTGTTCTGGAGGGAATTGGGTCACTGGTGGAGGTGGCAGGCCCTGGGTGGGCCAGTCTTCAGGCCAATGGGGGTCATCCACAAGTGTCTGGGTGTAGGACAACTTTGCTATGGAAGAGGAAGGATTACTAGTGGTGGCAGTGGGACCCAGTCTGATGGGTCTCAGGTTCTGGGGAGCATATACTTCAGCTCCCTTTTTCCTGGGGGGCTGTCTTCCCACTGTGATGGACTTCTTGTACCCCGATAGGGCAATGTATAGGCTTGGGTGCTGTAATCATGACCACACTGCTGGGTTCAGCTGTTTTCTTGTTGCTTCAGCCCTCAGGGTGGATGTGGTAGGATGTTGGTGAGGCCACGGGTATGTGGAGATGCAGGGGCTATTGGGCCCCAGGGCAGGATGCATTCTGATAGTGGCTCCACTCTCAAGGTGGTGATGTTCTGTGGCAGCCTGAATAACTGAGTGTGTGTATGGAGGGGGGAGTGTAAATTCCCTCTCCAGAATAATGCAGTCAGATGGACTCTAGGAAGCTCCCTATACTGGGCTTAGGGCCAGCCAGGGCTATGGGGCTCTTGTGAAGCTAGGATTCCAGGCATCTGTGGTGGAAATGCAGACTACTAAGGATCTCCTGTTTACCTTTTTCTTGGGGTGGGGAGTCTCTCTTGACCCCAAGATGATCCTGGCCCGTGCGGTTTGCTTCCTTCTTTATGCTGCCATTCTGAGTCTCTGTGCTGCAGAAGGTCTTTGGCACTTCTTTGCTGCATTTCTGTGTTCTCCGCTAGATATTCTATTTGATGTGTTGTCATATGTTTGTTTTTTGGTCTTTGTTGGGGGACAAGTGTTGAGCACCTTTAGTCACCCATCTTGATGACTGTAGCACTGTTTTTCAGATTGTATAAACAGCAGACTATTTGTTCGTACCCAAATGAGTCAAGGTAAGATCAACTCTTCTCTTTAATTATTATTTTGAGGAACAATTGGTTATTGTAAAATAGCAGAATATGTATCTACATGAAAATAACTTATTTTTAAAAGGTCCTCTGTCCTTAGATCTGACAACCCCAGAGGATGTTGGAATTCAGCACTAAAATTCCAAAGTCAAACTGTGTTCCTACTATTTATTTAGTGAAGATTTGGGGTTTCTCAGATATTATAGTTTCATTGTTCTTGTATCAAATTCCACTAAGAATGTTCTCCTAATCTTATCAGCTGCTTTTAGAATTCATTATTATCTTAGAATTTTGGAGAGTATTTATTAATTGAAATGAGGAAAAGGTAGCATTTTTCACATAGACCATAGAAAATGTTAAAAATAAAAGGAACATTGAGGAAGGAAAGAAACACTATCTGTTGTGGCTTCAATGCATTTTACTGTGAACATTTACAAGAACATGGTTGTCACGTAAAATAACCTTACTCTGTGTGATTTCTTTTTAGCAGACGCGAGAGACATTCATGGTAGAATGAATCCCTCAAGGAGAAATCATGTTAAATAATTTATTAGAGCAATTATTTTCATTTCCAATGGCTTATAAATGAAAAAAATCAATAAATTTATTTTATATCAAGAAAAGATTCTAAAACAGAATGTCATGGTCATGTAATATTTGAAGATTGTTTATCCAGAGCATGAAGGACTGACCAGCTCCAGGTAAATATTGTTTCTGGAGTTCAGTGAGCATAAATTCTATACAGCACAATAATTGATGAAAGGCGTTTTAGCATATTGTATATGTAATTGTATTTGCACCAATATTAGCACCATCTATGTAGGTGGCATCTCAGAGTCTTAGAAAGAAATGTTATGCTACAGTTTCTAGTTACTACAACATTTTTTGAAAGGCTCCACAAAAAAATTAGTAACTTTCATTAATTGATGTATTTACTGATTGATAATTTCTAAATTAAAGCTGAGTAAAAATAAAAAACCCCAACAAAGTGATAAGACACCAATTCTATATGAAATCATGGTAATAATTACCCTGATTATGAGCAAACATTGTGCATATATGTTCACAGTAGGACATTTTACAGCTTCTTATTTGTTCTGTAGGATATTATTGAAAGTAATAATCAATCAACACTTTTTTAATGTTAGCATTTGATTGAGAGCAGGAATGATTAGTGCTATTGTTTCACAGAGACCCAGACATATCATTTAGGAAAGCCTAATTTACCTGACTTCATTGATCTTTTCCTTTCTTTTAAAAATTTTAAATGGAATCTCAAGTGAATAAATTAGTAAATTTATCATTTTCTCTACAATGCTGTCATAAAGGCAGTTTGATAAAATAGCTCATTATAGTCAATGATATGAAATATGAGTTCCATCAGCATATTTTCATTAAATGCAAGCTACAGAAATTAGTTTGCTATTATCAAGGACTGTGGAATGCAAAAATAAAATTAAGCATGCTATTATATTGGTTAAAATTGGGAATTGACCCAAGTAAATTAAAAAAAAAATCTTGTAGCGACAAAAATATTAAGAAAACCAAAGGAATCATCAAAAATTAATTGACAAGTGACAATCCTAGTCATGTAATGAATATGTTTGAGATAAGTTGTCATCCCCTTCAAAGGCAGCCTTCAGATCTACCTTTTTTAGGCAGCCATGGTTCTAAAATGTAATTTTTTATATTTTGAGATGGATTCTCCTGCCTCAGCCTCCTGAGTAGCTGGGGTTACAGGCATGCACCACCATGCCTGGCTAATTTTTGTATTTTTAGTAGAGATGGGGTTTCTCCATGTTGGTTAGGCTGGTCTTGAACTCCCGACCTCAGGTGATCCACCCGCCTCTGCCTCCCAAAGTGCAGGGATTACAGGTGTGAGCCATCGTGCTGGCCTAAAATGTAATTTTAAAATCTTCTTTTGGTAAAGAAAATTGAAGTATATACATAATAGGATTAGTTGTTATTTATAATTGTTGTTTATGTGAATTAAGCAATTGGCAGTGCCTATTGCATCTTTTAGGCTTCATTTTTCTTAAAGGGGACATTTACAAAGGGGAGGAAGTAATGGAGAAGTAGTCTTGATTTTGACTGGTACGTACTTGGAATATGGTAAAAGTACATACATCTGGTATGACTGATGATTGCTAACAGCACATTTTATATCTATAAATATCTATGTCAGTTACCTATTGCTACAAAGTAGTGGATTGTCAATCACCTTAAAACTTGTGGCATACAATAATAACCATTTATTTAGCTCATGGGAATGTGGGTAGCTCCTGAAAATTGGGTGTTCTTGGCTGGGGTAGCTGGCTATGTTTATAAATTTCTCATTCTCCTAGACTCAACAGGGCTTTCTAGCATGTTCTTATTGCAATGGTAGAGACACATGAGAAGTGAAAACATGTTAACAACTCTTAAGGTCTAAGCTCAGAAATAGTTCACAGTTGTTTTCAAAATATTGGTCAAAGCAAATCATATGACCAAAACCAAAGTCAAGGAGTGGAGAAATACTGTACACTTTGAATGGGACAAAATGCAAAAATCACATGTCAAAATCACAGCATGGATATAGTGAGGGAATGAAGAACTGGGGCTGGTGATGCGATTTACCTTTAAGATAATAGTTAGTCTTTTTTAAAAAGCTACTTTATTGAGGTATGACTGATGCACAAAAAGTTGTACATATTTTAATGTGTACAACTTGATGAGTTTGGAGATAAGTATATACCCCTAAAACTCACCACAGTCTATGCTATAGACCTCTTCATCACCTCCAAAAGTTTTCACCTGCTGTTTTCTTCCTCTCCTCCTCCCCCTCTTCTTCCTTATCCTTCTTGGAATAACACTTAACATAAAATCTACCCTCTTCACCAATTTTTAAGTAGATAATACAATACTTTTAAACTATATGCTCTATTGTATGGCAGATCTCTAGGAATTATTCATCTTATATAATCAAAACTTCATCCCTTTGACTAATTTCTCCCTGTTTCTCTCTCCCCCCATCCCCTAGAAGCCATCATTTCACTCTTGGCTTCTGTGAGTTTGATTGTTTTACAATCATTATATAGGTGATATTATGTAGTATTTGTCCTTCTGTGACGGGTTTATTTCACTTAGCAAAATGCCTCTCTATGTTCACCTATATTGTTACAAATGGCAGGATTTTCATCTTTTTAAAGACTGAATAGTATTTCATTGTGTGTATATACTACATTTTTATCCATTAATCTATTGAAGGACTTTTATTTTACTTCATTGCCTTGGCTATTGTGAATATTGTTGCAATGGACATGAAAGTACAACTATATCTTCACAATTCTGATTTCAATTCTTTTGGAAATACACTCAGAAGTGGGCTTGCTGGATCATATTATAGTTCTATTTTTAATATCTGAGGAACCTCTGTACTGTTTTTCATAGTGATGTCACCAACATGCATTAGCATCAAAAGTATATAATGGTTCCCTTTGCTTCACATCCTTGCTAATGCGTCTTATCTTTTTAATTTTTTTAGTAATAGCCATCATAACAAGTGTGAGGTAATATCCCACTGTGGTTCTGGTTTGCATTTTCCTAATGACTACTGATGTTGAGCATGTTTTCATATACCCATTGGCCATTAATTTGTATGTCTTCTTTGGAGAAATGTCTATTTAGTTCTTTTGATCATTTTGTAATTGGGTTATTTATTTTTATGCCATTGAATTGTAAGGCGAGTTAATCAGAAAACACATTGAATCAATTCATCATGAAGACTAAGAAGATAAAAGGAGATAAAAAGTTGGTGTGTCTGTCCAGATTTTTTCCACATAGTTGTAGAGTTGTGCAGTTGTAACCTGTAATTAAAATTCCTGGGGTATCATAACTATAAATTAATCAACAGTATAAACTAGAAAATAAAGTATTTCTTTTAACATTTTGTGAAAAGCTTGAATATTTAGATAGGCTTACAAATAAAATACATGTTTTTTATTATATCAAGAGGAAATTCACAGGCTGTTATTTGATTTAATTTTCCAACTTAGCCTCTCTAACCCAGTCCAAATGTGCATGTGACAGATGAACTCTTACAGAGAATAAATGATAAATAAAAATGAAAACTATAGAGATACTTTGTTGCTTAGTGAGCATTGAAGTCTCATCTGAAATCATGTCATATTTGAGTATAAAAAGGTTACTCTATTCTATATAAAAGCTAAGAAAATAATGAGAGGAGAAAAGAAGAATGAATCAAAAGAGGGAAAAATAGTAGAGGATCTAAGAGAAGGGGACAGACAATAGCAAATACAGAGTAAATATTAGAAGAGTCCTGAGAATTACAAGGATTTAGGGATTATGTGCTGATGTTTTCTGATAGCAGTGAAAGGGAAGTTAGTATTAAAAAGTCAAGATAGATATAAAAGTCAAAATGTAATTTAGATTTTAGTATTTTGTAATGGCAACTTTGTGTCCTTATAAAAGCAGTCAGCCAGGGGATAGCTCAGTAGACTGGAATACGGGGTATTTTATGAAAATGTAAGATAAGCATCATTGGATGCTATTGTTTTTAGGTGGGGTTATTATGAAGATACATAAGCTTATACAGTTGAACTGTGAAGAGGTTTTTTGTATGAAGTAAAGTGGCAAAGTAAGTCACAATAAAATAGAAGAATGTAGCCTATACAATAGTGTAAAGTTGAGTATATATAAGCAACAGAGTGATCGTAATATTTGTCTCTATCTCAGTATATCGTCTATCTACCTGGAAAGACAAAAGGCAGAAGTATAAAAATGCTATGTTCAGTTTAATAGAAATATAAAGATCTGAATGTGACTTGAAAATTAAAAACAAAGGGAAATATTGGCAGATCTATAAAATGTTGACTGACCTGTATTATATGATTTAAAAAACTCAGAAGGGGTTGCTATAAGAATATTTGTGAAATCAAAGGTCACTGAAGCAGTAGAGTGTCGGGGTTAGTAAGAGCATGAACTTAGAACACGAACAGAACTGGATTTAAATCCTAGGTTTGCTACTTCTTACCTAGCAT
Organism: Macaca nemestrina; assembly: GCF_043159975.1. NCBI lineage: Eukaryota > Metazoa > Chordata > Mammalia > Primates > Cercopithecidae > Macaca > Macaca nemestrina. The sequence goes on along the minus strand of NC_092126.1, from coordinate 27,841,312 downwards.
GAGTGACATTGGGCCAGTAATTCAAACGTTTTAATTCTATTTTAGAGATAACTTCCCTCTAGGAGTTACTCCTGGAATGAGCAACACATTTATTTTTTAATTTTATATATTTTTGAGAAGGAACCTTGCTCTGTTGCCCAGGCTGAAGTGCAGTGACATGGTCTTGGCTCACTGCAACCTGTGCCTCTTGGATTCAAGCAATTGTCCTGCCTCAGCCTCCTGAGTAGCTGAGATTACAGGTGTCCGCCACCAAGCCTGGCTAATTTTTGTATTTTTACAAGAGATGGGGTTTCACCGTGTTAACAGGCCAGGCTGGTCTTGAACTCCTGACCTCAGGTGATCTGCCCGCCTCAGCCTCCCAAAGTGCTGGGTTTACAGGTGTGAGCCACTGCTCCTGTCTGAACAACATATTTTTAAAAAGATATTACTATTTTGATCACTGCTAGAAGTACAAGGGTTTTATTTTTATCACTAGATGTGGAATTTAACTTGAGGAGGCACCTAATGAGATTGATGAGCTCCCTCATCTCTTAAATAGGGATAATAATTTTTTTTTTTTTTGAGATGGAGTCTTGCTCTGTCGCCCAGACTGGAGTGCAGTGGTGCAATCTCGGCTCACTGCAAGCTCCGCCTCCCGGGTTCATGCCATTCTCCTGCCTCAGCCTCCTGAGTAGCTGAGAGTACAGGCGCCCGCCACCACGCCCGGCTAATTTTTTGTATTTTTAGTAGAGACGGGGTTTCACTGTGTTAGCCAGGATGGTCTTGATCTCCTGACCTTGTGATCCGCCCGCCTCGGCCTCCCAAAGTCCTGGGATTACAGGCGTGAGCCACCGCACCCGGCCTAGGGATAATAATATTTATTTCATAATCTTGTTTTGAAAATAAAATGAGTGCTGTGTATAATCAAAACATGTAACCCAGTGCCTGGCTATAGAGTAAGATTTCAACAAATAGTAATAATAATTATTATTATCAATCATTCAGCTAATATAAATAAACTAAGTTTAAAAATGTGCATTGCTCACTATTAGAGAAATGATCGATCAAAGTGAAAAGACTCCTGCTTCTGGCTTATTGTTAATTAAAATGGTAAAAAGTTTTTAGGAAGACATGCTTGTCAGTCTGCTGTGTGCTTTTTCAAAAACTAGCTTTGGGTTCCTAAGTCAGATGTCACTTGAGAACGTTACACACAACTGTTGTCCAAGAATCAGTACATAAAGAAATCATGAAAAAGTTCCATGGATTTTTCTGTGTTCTCACTCCTGAGCACAACACAGCCCTTGAATGGCAATCCAAAACAAATAAAAGGTGACTAATTTAACACGGATTTCCATTTTTACCAGGGTATATGGGTTTACATAGCATTGACTGTTTTCATATGGCCTTACCTCTATGTGATAAAGCCTTTGGAGACTGTTTATTTGGCTTGGAACATTTGAAGTCAGGGTTTATTTGGTTATCATTCAGAAACTAATGCCTGGAGGGAGTAATATATTTTAAAAAGATATTACTGTTTCTATCACTGCTGAAAGGGACTTATTTTTATTGCTAGATATAGAGTTTAACTTGAGGAGGCACCCAATGAGATTGGTGATATTTTGAACATGGTTCTCATTGCACTTTTTTGGATTGTACTTTCTTTATCAATCTACTAGATGATCAGGTTGTTTTTCAGGATAACATATAACCATAAAATAGATAATGTGAGAAATTTTATTCCTCATCTCAGCACTATATAGATCTTCTGAATCCCCATAGCATTACAGATGCAAATTTAAATGTTGCCTGTGCCTAAATTCTCTTAAGAAGTAAAAGGCTTGTTGACAATTGTAACTGAATGTCGTTTCCAATGGCACCTTCTACAATGTTGTAGCATTAAAGTAAGATGTTATCATATTCTTCAAGACTAATTTCTTGACGTATTCACATATTTACCTCCTTGAAATCAGTAAACACCATCCCATAGGGTTACAGAGATAAAGAATGAGATACTCTACTGAATACAAATCCTCTTGGTCCCATCTCTTGCTCCAGCCATTGCTGTGGTGCTCGATTCCCAGTGGGTTTTGGTAAACTTTAGGCAGATGCAGATTGTGTCTCACCCTGAGCCAAAGCTCCCATGGTTCTCACTTCTCACCTCTGGATGGCCTGGGACACATGTGAGAATTATCTCAGCACTCTCATATAATATGAGGTTAAAACTCATGGGGCCATTCTTAACCAATGGGAGATGGGTGTTGATGAATCAGTACTTTCCCCTTTTGTCCCTTAGGTGGATAGTTCTGAGACACATTTTATAAAGGTCTTCACAAAGTCCTAGTCAAGTACTATCATCAATAGTACTGGTGAACTTCATAATGCATCCCTCTGTTGGCCTTTCCTCCTTTCTTGTTCCCTTGGTCTCTTACTCTTCATCCATGGGGTCACTTCCTGAATAAACCAGCAACCCTAAAGTATTTGTTTTATGCTCGCTTTCAAGGGACCCAGGCTGAGAAAACCACCAAACATTTATGTTGGGAATTATTTTATAAGAAATGAGACTTAAACTTTTCTAGATGTTTTGCATGTATGAGTTTACTTAACTCTCACAAAAATCCTTCCAGATAGGTTCTTTTATATATAACTTCACCCCTGACAGAAATAAATTTCATGTCTTATCAAGGCATAACCCGTGAAGAGGTTGGCCTTTGCCAGATACCAATTCTTTCAGTGCCTTAGTCTTAAACCTCCCAGCCTCCAGAACTATAATAAATAGAATTCTGTTGTTTATACGCCACTCAGTTTAAGGTATTTTTATGATAGCAGCTCAAAGGAACTCAGACATAACTCTTGTCCATCGAGACAGATAATTTTGGTGTGTTCTGTTGTGATGCTATTTTGGGAGGATTGTTGTTTTGAATATAGATGATCTTCCTTCTCTTAGTAAGCCATGTTTTCTGTAAAATTTAACATTAAAATGATGTCTGGTAAAAGATGGACTTTTTATTTTATTTATTTTTTATTTTGAGCAGGAGTCTCCTTCTGTCACCTAGGCTGGAGTGCAGTGGCATGATCTCGGCTCACTGCAACCTCGGTCTCCCGGGTTCAACCAATTCTCCTGCCTCAGCCTCCCCAAGTAGCTGGGATTATAGGTGCCCACCACCACATCTGGTTAATTTTTGTATTTTTAGCAGAGACAGGGTTTCACCATGTTGGCCAGGCTGGTCTCGAACTCTTGACCTCAGGCGATCTGCCTGCCCCGGCCTCCCAAAGTGCTGGGATTACAGGCGTGAGCCACTGTGCCCGGCCTTTAATTTTTTGTTGGTGTTGTTGTTGTTGGAATGTTTCATTCTCAGCACAGGCAACAGTTAGTTAAAAATTGAGCTGCCATCAAGCCCACATTTCCCACTTTAATGTATTTAGAAAGACAGATTTGAAGACAAAGTACATATATTGGTATCTCTTCTAACTTTTCCTTTACTGCTGATCTGTAGAGGAAAACTGTCTGCGAGGAGGCCTTCCTGCATTCCTATACACTGCCCATTGGTTGGATTATAGATGTGGGAGGCTGAAGGTGTCAGCAGGAACCTGAGAGTCTTTCCCACTTCCTTCCTGCAAGGCTACATGGTGCCCTTAAACTGAGAGATGATGGGTTGGTTTGATTATCTGTACTCCACTTGGTCTAAATGATATACAGCTGATAAATACTCCTTATAGTTTGTGTACAAAGTTGGGTCCTTTTGGATATCAGTATAGATAGTTTTATTGAACACTTTTGTTACTTTGGTTCTTTTACTGGGCATTAGAGAATGTTTTAAATAATGTGATGCTCTGATATCCTTCCTGCGAGGCATCTATGATGCATTTAAAAGAATTTCAATTAGGACTTCCTAAAGTTAAAACAAAAAGGTTGAATTAAGCTTTTGCTATCAGGAAAGAAAATAATCTTTTTTAGTACACTTTTCCTACATCATAATTCCTTCATTAACAAAGGAGTTGCTGTTTTGCAGTCTCATCCCTAAATAAATTCACTGTTATAAGTATCGTTTGCAATCTCTATCACACTCAAAGTTTTCACAAATTCTTACAATTACTTTAATTAGCTTCTGCTGATACACACCAAATGATGAGTTCCAATAGGGTAAATGTTCATCTTATTTCTCATATTTGTATCTGATATTACATTTTTTTCCAACCTTCTATTATATTTAACTAGATACAAATTATAGGAATTCCTCAGATCATAATCCATATCCAACTGTTTTAATTTTTCCATTATTTTGTTCTCATTACTTTTCTATTTTGATTCTATTCTTACTTTGGGGACTACTATTTTCACAAGTTTAAGTTATTACTAGTCTAATGGTGATACAAAATATTCAAATAATATTTACCATAAATACCGATTTCAAATAGCCTTTCTTGAAGCAATCATACGAGATGTTATTACCTATAAAAAGTTTGAGAGACCTGAATCTTAAATCTATAGAAATTAGAATTAAAAATAGAATGTCTGACACCAAATAAACTTTTAGTCTGTAAATCAACATGAACTGATATGGATACTCTATAATTATTTGGGTGACTTGATTAAGGTAGATAGCCCAGTTGGATAGTTTAAGTAAAAAAGGTCCATAATGGGATGAATTGAACATCACAGATGAAGTATCAATTCAGGAAGACTGAATTCATCTTACATTTGGGGGTAAGACTGCTATTCATGTATTACTTATTCAGATGCTCTTTTCAGATGAAGGGACAAGGATTAAATCATTTGAAAAAGGCCACATGGTGCTATTATCTGAGCCAGGGTAAGCCCTCATCATTGTGTATTGTTTAGCCTACTTAGCTATTTTCCATTCTCTAAAGTTCACGGCCTGATATTTCATGAGCCAGTGGTTTGATTTTAATGGATTTTCCAACAATGGGCTAAAATATCCCACCCAGAAAATTTAGCTTTTGTGTATGTAATCAGCTATGTTTTAGAACTGTCCTTAATCTAAAAAATGAATTTTCTTTTATTTTAAAGATTGTATTTTCAGAGAGTATGATCATTAGCTCCACTAAGTCCTGCTTCTCAAGTTCTTTCCTTCAGTGAGTGAGAACATATATTATCTTCATATCCATAAACAGAAACCTCCTAGACACATCTGACACTGCTTTAATCCATTTATTTAACCCATCACCAAATCCTGTTTACTTTCAAATATCTTTTAAACTCATCCACTTTATTGTTTTTTAGAAGTCTTTACTGTCAACACTCTGGTTCAAGTTTCCACCATCCCTTAACTGAACAATTGCAATGGTCTCCTAAAATGGTCTCCACATCTCCTACGATTTACCTTTCTCTATTTCCTCCATTCTCCATTCAACAACTATGGTGATCTTTCCAAAATGCGAAAATGATTCCTTTTCCTATACTTAAGTCACATCAAGGCTTCCCCTTGGCTTTATGCCAGGCATGGACTGGTATGATCACCTCTCATTACTCTTTCACTCTGTGCCTCCAGCCACACCAAATTTTTTTTTTTTTTTTGACAGAGTCTCACTCTGTTGCCCAAGCTGGAGTGCAGTGGTGTGAGCTTGGCTCCCTGCAACCTCCACCTCCTGGGTTCAAGCGATGCTTGTGCCTCAGCCTCCGAAGTGGCTGGGACTATAGGTGCACACCACGTCCAGCTATTTTTTGTATTTTTAGTAGAGATGTAGTTTTGCCATGTTGGCCAGGCTGGTCTCGAACTCCTGGCCTCAAATAATCCACCTGCCTCGGCCTCCCAAAGTGTTAGGATTACAGTTGTGAGCCACTGTGCTGGGTCCCAAAGTTCTTACATGCTGCAAACACGCCTGGCTCCCTCCAGACAGAAGGGTCTCCCTAAAGCTGCTCCGTTTGTCTCAAAGGTCACATATCTTTGCTTATAAATAGCTAGGTGATTACAGAGGTCTTTGGAGAGGAGATGATTTCTTAGTAGACATCCTAAGGATTAGTAATGGAAGATCCCTAGGCTGTAAGCATGATGGAGGCATCACATAATCTGGCAAGGTTCAGTCATGGAAATCTTATTTTATGCTAAATATCTTGGATTTTATCCTGAAGACTGAAGGTGATGAAACTATTTCAGCCATAGGTTGTTGTATGTACAAAAGTTTGGGGGAATGAATCATCATGGGTTAAAAATACCTTTTTTAAGGTAAAATCATGACTCTTATACAAACATAAAATGAACATGTCAAATTTTTTTTTTTTTTTTTTTTTTTTTTTTTTTTTTTGTGGCGGAGTCTCACTCTGTCGCCCAGACTGGAGTGCAGTGGCGTGATCTCGGCTCACTGCAAGCTCCAACTCCCGGGTTCACGCCATTCTCCTGCCTCAGCCTCCCAAGTAGCTGGGACTACAGGTGCCCACCACTGCGCCCGGCTAATTTTTTGTATTTTTATTGGAGACGGGGTTTCACCATGTTAGCCAGGATGGTCTCGATCTCCTGACCTCGTGATCTGCCCGCCTTGGCCTCCCAAAGTGCAGGGATTACAGGCGTGAGCCACCGCACCGGGCCAAAAATTTTAAACTTATTAATTAACGAGGGAACTGATAAGATACCACAACTGATTCAAACAGAATTTAAAAAACCACATGCAGGAGTGATAAGACAGGTTTACAAATAGAGGAAAAACTGGTCAATATCCAAAGGACAATAATCAACTGCATCTCTACCAGACACAATCCATTCACATTAATATAGTCTTGAAACATTTGCATTGAAATCAGTTTTTTATAACTTACAGGGTTGAAAAATAGCTCAGTGAAAAGTAAGGACAATCTAGAAGAGCATGCTAGTGAGGACAGCCAGTAATCCCATTTTTATTCTCATCTTAAAGTCTTTCACAATTGTTGCTGACTCATTTTATGTACAAAGGATGATAAATAATTTATTTTTGTGAAGTATAATATATGATAGGAAGAGTGGTGGAAAATAAAGCTTGAGATTTTTGGCAGAGGTAGGTCATGAAGGGCCTTTCATGTTATACTAAATCTTGGATTTCATGGGAAGGTGATGGAAGAACCACTGAAGGACCTAAGCAAGGGGCTTTTTCTTATCTTAATTGTATGTTACTATTATAACAGCAGTTTGTGCCTTCAGATAAGCATTCCTAGAGAGTATTTTAGGCCAATTGTGACGTTCTCTTGGGTTCAGCATTTTCACAAGGCGAAATGAAGATCAACTGGACATCTGCAAGTATGCTAAGTGTTAGAAGTACATCAGTACCCAATGTTTAAGCAATACCTGGTCTTAAAAGCAAAGAAATAAATATCTACTTTGTATTAGTTGTCTGCTACTGCAGGGGTTCCCAACCCCTGGGCTGTAGACTGGTACCTGGTAGTGGCCTGTTAGGAACTGGGTCACACAGCAGGAGGTGAATGGCCAGCAAGCAAGCATTACCACCTGAGCTCCACCTCCTGTCAGATCAGCAGTGGCGTTAGCTTCTCATAGGAGCATGAACTCTATTGTGAACTGCACATGTGAGGGATCTAGGTTACTTGCTCCTTATGAGAATCTAATTCCTGTAATCTGAGGTAGAACAGTTTCATCCTGAAACTACCCCTCACTTCTCCAACTCCAGCCTGCACCATCTGTGGAAAAATTGTCTTTCGCTAAACCAGTCCCTAGTGCCAAAAAGGTTGGACACTGCTGTGCTACTGTATAATGAGTCACCCTCAAACTTAGTGGCTTAAAATGGCAATAAATATTTATTATCTTGCTCTTTCTGTGGGTCAGGAATTCAGACATAATTTAGTTTGAATCTTCTGGCTTGGAGTCTCTCATGAAGTTTTAGTCAAGATGTTCCCTGTGTCTGCAGTTACCTAAAGCTTGACTGGAGCTGAAGGATACACTTCTGGTCAGGCTTTTCAGGTGCCTCACTTATTAGACTGGCAAATTGTTTGTTGGAGCGAGGGCTGTTTCTCTCCATATGGGCTTTCCCACACAGCTGCTTGAGTGTCCTCGTGACATGGCAGCTAACTTCCCCCCGTGGAGCAATCCAAATAGAAAGAGCCAGGTGAGAGTAATTTTTAAATTTTTTTTTTAGGACCCAGCCTCAGAAATAACATGACATCACTTCTTTCATATTCTATTTATTAGAAGAAAGTCATGAAATCTGGTCTTCACGCAAGTGGTAGAGAATCAAACTTTTATTTTTTTTTTCAGATGAGGTTTCACTATGTTGCCTAGGCTTGTCTCAAACTTCTGGCCTCAAGTGATTCTCCTTTGTTGGTCTCTCAAAGTCCTGGGATTATAGGCATGAGCCACTGTGCTTGGCATAGGCTCCTTTTCAAATGAGGAGTTTCAATGAAATTACTAACAAAATTTAAATCCACCATATGTATGATTAACTGTAACTCATCTTTACCAGTTACTTATATTACCGTAGTTGTATCAAAACTGTGCACACCCACACTTTTTGATTAATTCTAATTGGAGCAAGAAATGAATATTTTAAAATTTCTCCCCACTACATGACCACTGTGGGTTGACACAGTTACAAGCTGAGTTTTATTACCGTACCCACATACAGCAATATCCGTATTGTGTTTATATACATCAGTGCACAGGAATAGGCCACCCTTTTAAAATTTATGGAAGTGACAGGTTTATTGGCATCAAGCTTAAATTTAGAGTGCACTGGAGATTTCCAACCGCACTCATCCACCTTCACATTTGAAACTCTCAGAGAATCCATCACATCAGCAGATTTGTCTTTTTTATTTTATACTAAAAATATCACTGGCATATGACTTGTAGTATATATTCCTGTAAGGTAACAAAATAAACATACCTACATCGACATATTAATTCCTGGATTTTGCCTAAGTGGCTTCCATTTTGCATAAATGTTGATGCTTGAATCTTAACCAGCTACCTCCTGACCCTGTGCATTTTCACTTTCGATGTTTTCAATGTTAATTCACAAGCAAAGTACTCTGGAAATAAGTTGCATCTGTTTAATACATAGGGTTGTGGCAAAAAGGCAGAAGAGTTACCTTCCACTTGCTCGAGGGAGAAGGTAGCCAGCCAATATTACACGTTGTCTCACTGGCTGTGCACGGCCCTGATGACAGGTCCTTATGAGCCTGTTGACAGCTGTTTCCTGCTAAGAAACAGCCCCCTATACCATATGTTTATTTTTGGCTGAGAAAATCCCTCAAGCAGTGAATTCTAACACTCTCGGGTGCCTCTAATTATCTGAAGGGATATGGGAAAATTCTCAGTCTAGTTCCTAAAACTAACATCTATCTTAATTCATCCTTATTAAAATTTGTGAAACCAGTAATTTATTTCAGAGAAAAAGGATGATAGAGGGAGTAGTTGTTCAGAAACTGAAGAAAGAGTAGCTGGTCAATTCTTAAACTTGAGAATCAGGGCTTGAGAAGCAGAGAGACAAGTAGGCTTTTTTGAAAGTATTCAGATCTCAGACCTTGCTTGTCTTGGTCTCTGACATGCCTTTTGTGGCATAGTCTGAAAAGTGCTAACTTCTCTAACCTGACCAGGAAGTTAGAAACAGTTCTATATGACCGAGTATGGTGGCTCACGCCTGTAATCCCAGCACTTTGGGAGGCTGAGGCAGGTAGATCATGAGGTCAAGAGATTGAGACCATGTGGCCAACACTATGAAACCTTGTCTCTACTAAAAATACAAAAAATTAGCTGGGCCTGGTGGCATGCACCTGTAATCCCCGCTACTCAGGAGGCTGAGGCAGGAGAATCTCTTGAACCTGGGAGGTGGAGGTTGCAGTGAGCCGAGATTGTACCACTGCACTCCAGCCTGGGTGACGACAGAGCAAGACTCCATCTCAAAAAAAAAAAAAAAAAAAAAAAAAAAAAAAAAAAAAAATTAGATCTGTATGGTCACCGTTAAAATTTGAGCAATAAGCTTTAATAGCTTTATTAACGCTGGTTTATGAATCAGGTATAATGTTCATTGATTTAATTCTGCAACACAGTGGAAATTACATTGAAATGTCCTTCTTATTTCATGTGTAAAAAGTGGGAAACTGCATGATAGAATTCAAGTTGAACTCCCTGTCCGTGTACTCACAAGCAGGCACTCTTGTTGAGATGTAATATTAAATGTGTCTTACAGTTTTATAAATAGGTAGTGATGGAAAGATTTGATTTAAAAGAAATTTCGGTTTTTAAATACATTTAAAACATATTTATTACTATGTATATCAAATATAAGGAGCTTACTCTCCACCTTTTATTTTATTTTTGAGATGGAGTCTTGCTCTTTCGCTCAGGCTGGAGTGCAGTGACACAATCTCGGCTCATTGCAACTTCCACCTCCTGGATTCAAGTGATTCTCCTGCCTCAGCCTCCTGAGTAGCCAGGATGACAGGTGTCTGCAACCATGCCTGGTTAATTTTTGTATTTTTAGTAGATACAGAGTTTTGCCACATTGGCCTGGCTAGTCTTGAACTCCTGACCTCAAGTGATCCACCTGCCTTGGCCTACCAAAGTGCTGGGATTACAGGTGTGAGTGACCATGCCTGGCCTCCACCTTTTACTTATTAGAGACAGGGTCTTGCTATGTCCTACCTTGGCACTGAACTCCTGGACTCAAGTGGTCCTTCTGCCTCAGCTTCCTGAGTAGCTGGGCTTACAAGTGTGTGCCAATGTGCCCAGCTTTCACCTTTATTTATGTCCTAATTTAGATATGAATTTAATTAGATTTGTCCCTGACAGTTGATTTTATATCTTCTTATTGTCCTTGTTAATGACATTTAGAGAACAGATAATCCCCAAGAACATGCAAAATGGAAACATATTTCTTAACCATATTATTTTCTGAGAGCCTTGTGTATTAACATGTGTGATGCTACCTTCTGTTTCTTGAGAGGTTCTGAGAACCCCACCCTCATACTAAAACATGTCTCTTTTAATGCTCTCTGAAATCCCCCCAAATAACTTCTCATTAAAGGATCTCTTATTGTGTCACTGTTTAGGGCATTTAGATATTCAGGTAATGCACTAGAGTTTTTCAGTTTATTTGATTAATCCAGGATTGCCCAGAAATTTAAGGAAACAGGATTTAAAATAGATCTACTTTTAGTGTTTATTAGTCCATTTTCATGCTGCTGATAAAGATACACCTGAGACTGGACAATTTACAAAAGAGAGAGGTTTGACTGGACTCACAGTTACACGTGTCTGGGAAAGCCTCACAATCATGGTGGAAGGCAAGGAAGAGCAAGTCATGTCTCACATGGATGGCAGCAGGCAAAGAGAGAGAGCTTGTATAGGGGAATTCCTCTTTTTAAAACCATCAGATCTTGTGAGACTTACTCACTATCATGAGAACAGCCAGGAAAGACTTGCCCCCATGGTTCGATTACCTCCCACCAGGTCTCTCCCACAGTGCTTGGAAATTCAAGATGAGATTTGGGTGGGGACACAGCCAAACCATATCACAGTGTTACAAAAAAAAAAGATTATAAATCAGCACCATATTATTTACCTTTAAATGTAGGATGTTGGAAGACTTTAGATCTTCTATATTTCAGAGTTCTTGCACTCTTTTTTCACCATTCAGTGAGAAAAATGTCTGATGGATACTGTGTTGAGTACAGTTGGCAACTGTTTTATTGAACAGGCAGCTCTGTCTAGAATCGTCACATTGCAGCCTTTGGATAGAGGCTCATGCACAGTGCTATTCTAGGTTGTAAAACCATATAGTTTAGACCACCGTAGGCAGAGAGGATATGCACATTTTGTTTATCCATTACTGATTGATGTCCCCCCAGCCAATTTTGGGCTCTTTTTAATAATCCTGTTATTGCTGAGAGAGAAGGAAGAAAGAAATCAGCCAGGCAGATAGTTAGGGCAAAAACTCCTCAGTAGAATTCCTTCTCTAACAAAGAGCAGCCTGGAAGATGGAGCTGCAAACATAGATAAGGAGCAAGTTCCAACACAGAGCGGGACCCTCCTGTGTAATCAGCAATCTTTGCATCCATTTGGTGGGCTCCAATAAGCACAGTGAGCCCTAGTGAGCACATTCCTTTCCTTTTTGGACATTCTCAGATAAGGAAGCTTGCATTAGGCGGGGGTGCCTGCAGCTACACCTGTAAGAGGAACTACTTTGGGCCAGGCATGTCCACCATGGAGGATTCTGCCCCCTTAACACATGCGCAGTAAAAAAGATAAGCAACATGGAGTTACTTAGGCCAAGGACCTGCCTGTGCAATAAAAGGTTGGGTTGGGGGCTGCCAGAGACTCTCGCCCTTTGCAAATGACACACCTAGTTCTAAGTGGTTTTTCGTGCCTTATGTAGATGAGATACCCCCTCCCCACTAGCTTGTTTATAAAAACCCTTGTATTTCACTGTGAAATGGCAACCATTTTTTGGGACCCCTCTCTGTGGCAGAGGGCTTTCTCTCTCTCTCACTTATTAAACTTCTGCTCTAACCTCACCCTTGGAGTGTGTGCATCCTTGATTTCCTTGGCCGCGAGGCAAAGAACTTTGGGTGGCATCCCAGACAATGAGACTGCTTAATTGCCATTCGGATAAAAGTCTTTTTTCCCTTTTATTTTCATTCTGAATTTTTATTGTGGCAAATTTCATATATGCATAAACCAAAGTAAGCAAAACTATGTAATAAATTCTCCTGTGCCCATGATCCAGGTTTAACAATTATGCACTTATGGCCAAACTTGTTTCTTTCCTACCACACTCACTTTCCCTACATCAGTATTATTTTTTAACAAAACTCTGATGTAATATCACTCTATTCACAAATATTACAGTACCTGCCTCTAAAAGATAAGCCCCTTTTCTAAAAATATTACTATAGTCCATCAGCATACTGAAAAAATAACACAGATTTAAAAAATTTCCTTATTAGATATCCTCCGTGTTCACATTTCCAGTTTTCACATAAATATGATTAAGTTTGATGATTGCTTGAATTAGTAACCAAATAAGTTTCACATACTATAAGTGATTAGGATAGCTATTCTACATCTTTTTAAAATCTGTAAGTTCTCCCTTCATCTCTGTCTCTTTCTCAGAATTTATTTGTCAAAGAAACTGGATCATTTCTCTGTTAGAGTTTCCTGCAGTTTCATGTTCCCTGACTGCATTCCTGTGGTACAGTTTAACATGTTTCTATGTCACCTGTATTTCCTATGAAACGGTAGTTGGACCTAGAGGTTTGATCAGATTCAAGTTTCATTAAAAATTTTTATACTGTGTGTTGTTTTCCCATCTGTAGGAACATAATGCATGATATTCTTTTCATTTTGTGATATTAGCCACCTTTGAACATCATTAATTGATCCTCAGTTCATTAAGAGTTGCAACAGAATGATATTTCAGTGCTTCAATAAAGAGAAACTCCTCTCATCTACTATTTGGTTATCGAATGGCAGAGTTAATAAAATAAAGGAGGACAAATTCTTATTTCTTTTTCTCATCAGTTTTCAAAGTAGTAACTTTCCCTAGCATCCACAAGAGGTGATCAGGTCACATCTTTTTAAACATAATGCTCTAGATTTAAATTTCATTACACTTGATCGAATTCCATTTTAATATTAGACACATATATAATAATTTATGTTTTGATTCAAATCTATTTCTATATCCTCAGAGTGGCTAAGCTTGCCCATTACAACTCAGAGGGACACCAACATCCTCTTCTGTAACTATTGTTCCATACGTCTCCCTTTGCTAGGACAAGGAAAAACATTGTGCAACCAACTGGGTATAGGGTAGAGGAAACTGGAGAAAATTCTGATCAAAACTGCTTTCAAAGAGGCATAGGAGGATTTTCTTAGGGTGATGAAACTCTTTTTTCATTTTTTTTTTTTTTTTTTTTTGAGACAAGGTCTTGCTCTGTCACCCAGGCTGGAGTGCAGTGGCACGCTCACAGCTCACAGCAGCCTTGACCTCTTGGGGCAAGCAATCCTCCCACCTCAGCCACCCAAGCAGCTGGGACCATGGGCACATGCCATTATGTCAGGCTAATTTTTCTATTTATTGTAGAGATCAGGTTTCACGATGTTGCCCAGGCTGGTCTTGAACTCCCTGAGGTCAAGCAATCCATCTGCTTCACTTCCCAAAGTGCTGGGATTAGACACATGAGCCACCATGCCCAGCTGAAACTCTCTTATACCTTGGTTTTAGTGTTGTCTGTATTTGTCAAAACTCATAGAACTGTACATTTAAAAAGATGAATTACACCTAAAAGAAAATTATGCCTATGTAAATTATACCTAAAAGAAAACCACAATTATAACTTGACTTTAAAAATGCAACTAGGATAATACATATTTTTTCCTATTTTCTATTTATTTGTAATGCTTGATTAAAAATTATTTTTAAAATGTTTGAATTTGAAAAAAAATCAATAACTTTAACTTGATTATGATAACTTTATGACTTCAGATAAATTGCTTTTAAAAATATATAATGTGAAAATTTAAGTTAGGCCGGGCAATGTAGCTCACAACTGTAATCCTAGCACTCTGGGAGGCCGAGGTGAGTGGATCACTTGAGGTCAGGAGTTCAAGACCAGCCTGGCCAACATGGCAAAACCCCGTCTCTACCAAGAATACAAAAATTAGCTGGGTGTGGTGGCGAGTGCCTGTAATGCCAGCTACTTGAGAGGCTGAGGCAGGAGAATCACTTGAACTCTGGAGGTGGAGGTTGCAGTGAGGCAAGATTACACCACTGCACTCCAGCCTGGGCGACAGAGCAAGACTCCATCTCAAAATTAAAAAAAAAAAAAGAAAAAAAATTAAGTTAGATAAGATCCAGTGGTTTCCAAATTTTGGTGCACATTAGAATCAGTCAAGAACTTTTAAAATCTTTCTTCCTGGAATGTTTGGGAGTGGAAACCTGGCATTAGGATTTTAAAAATTTTCACTGGTACTTCCCTAGTGATTCTAGGGAAATAGTCAAGGTTAAGAACCATTGCTATAGGGTCTTTGCTTGTTTTCAATTTTGGCTGTATGTTGGAATCACCTAAGGACTAAGGTACCTTTAAAAGCTATTGATATATGGGCTGACCCTCCCCAAATTAGGATTTGTGCGGCCTGGGTTGGGGACCCGAGTGCTGAGAGTTTCAAAAGCTCCCCAGGTGTTTCTAGTATGCAACCAAAGTTGGGAACTACTGGTCTATACAGTGTACCTTCTAAAGCTATGTAGAATTTGCTGCTCCCCTGCCACTTCCATTGGTCCCCAGACTGATAGCATCAGTATTACCTGGAAATATGTTCTCAAATCTCACCTCAGACTTACTGAATGAAAAACTCAGAAGGTGGGACCAAGAAATACTTGTGTTTCAAGTCCTCCAGGTCCATTTGATATATAGTACAGTTTGAGAAGCACTGCTTGGGGAGATTTGGTGGCCATTTTTTAGTTACTGGTGGCAGAATTGGACTCTCACTGCTAGAACCTGACGGAGGCTCCAGTGTGGAATTGGCCATTCTAGCATCTGAAACCCAGGTCAGATACTGGAGAATTCTTTTAATATTGTTTTGACATATTTGATTGCTCCTGTGCTGAAGTGGCATGAATGTTGTGGAGCTCTAAGAATGGCCATCCCATTCACGTAGAGTTATTTTAACAAACTAGGGAAAATGCAAACAATAGTATCTTTTAGATGCACTCAATTACACTGCATTGCTATTAATATGGCCCAGTTCTCTGTGATTCTGTTTTAGATTCTGCAGGTCTTCCTTTGTTAGATCTCTTTTGAATTTTTTTTTTTTTTAAAGTGAAAGCTCATCTTGAAAGAGAACCACATTTATAGTAGAATGTCCAGAGACTTCAGTGATTCTTTATCACAGTGTCCTCTATTTTAATATTGCTCAGATTTTAGGTTTTAGTGTGACAAGACTTCATAAAAAGTATAAAGAGATAATTTCCTTCAACTGCATTTTATACTGATTTAGAAAGACCTAAACACGTGCTTCTTAGAAAACAGTGATATATGAGGGACGTTTTTTTCTTCGTATAGGCTGGATGAGGCATGTATCCAATCACTGAAAGTCTATGGCACAGGGTGGCAGTGGAAACAAATAACTTTGAAATAGAGCTATCTTATGGTTTGTTGTAAAAGGGTGTAAAAAGTAAAATTGATTAAAAACTCTTAATAAATAAAACCCGAATTGAAGATAAAATATTTGAGTAGCTCCAGTAATACCTGACACTTTGCTTCTTTCTCCAGCAATGGAAGACCTGCAGATTCTAAACAGAATCATACTTTACCTCTTTCTCTCCACCCAAATGTTTTAATATTTCAAATATCTAAATAGAAGGATGAAGCAGTAAAACGTTTTTCAAAGTAGTCCCAGCCACTATGCTAAGTCTGTTTGTCCCTTATATATTTGGACTTGAGGTTTGAATTGCCCTAATATAATCTTATGCTCTTTTTTTGCATTTCATCTCAGTCCAATCTGTTTGTTTGTAGATCAATAACAATAATTTGGGAATAAGGATTTAAATAAGAAATTTCAGTGAATGAGCCGATGATTACAAGGAGATTAAGACTTTGAACTGTTACTATGAAAGCTTTAAAAAAGATCCTGGAAGGTTAATGTGTAAAATTTAAATCCCCATGTCCTAAATAGTTTAATCTGAATATTACCTTTAGGTAAACAGGGGAAATAACAAATAGACTACTTTGTTAGAATAATTTGGGTTTGGGATGGCAGCTGAGGTTAAGAAATAGAATTGAATATTTAAAAAAGTTGGCAGTGGTAGAACTGAATTTAGGCTTGGTGTCTGTAAGTAAGAATGAAAATCTTTGTTGGTGAAAGTTTCTATTCTATTTATTTCTTATACTGAAAGGAAGTTTTCCAAACTAAATTGTGGGCTATAGTTTTCATAGAAATTAATGAGCACTTTGTAGCAACTTCGGAATACCTTCTCTGTAAGTGAGGCTCTGAGATAAGCTGCACCGGCTGCAACTTTTGGAGGGCCTATAGGAGAATTCTCCAGGGTGGCTCTGGGCTTTGACACAGTGATGGGAATGTGGCTGTGTGAACAGCAGGTACAGGATTAGCTAAGTCTCTTGGGATGTGCAGAACTAAACAGCCTCATTCTGTAAACATGGAAACCGGTTTAAAAAGAACCAAAGGGATGCATGTTCTCTTGTGAGAACTAAAATAAGATCCATTTACAGTGTTTGTATTGGGGGATACAGATTTTTGCTTAAATTTAACTTTAGACTTGCTTTTGCTGACTGACATGCTGACTTTGCGCAAAGAATTTGGATTTTCCCCCTTTCTTTGTTGAGATATGGAAATTTACAGGTATTGCACAGAAGGAAAAGGGTGTGTGCACATGTAAGGTGTGTATGGATCTGTAGGGAGATGGAATATGCAGAGGGCTTGAAAATAAAATACCAAAAAAGAAGAGAATAACGGAAGAACTTGAGAATTATGACTTTAATCTCTTAGAATTTAATGCAAAGCTAAATTTAGCTAAAGAGATATATGTTTATGGAAAATTGTGTTTATTTCACTCTTCCACCCCAGTTTTCAGATTCTTTAATTTCAACTTTTAATCTCTGTCTTTCATGAAGATAAAGTCTGTGCCTTTTAAATTTTTTGTTCCCCTATGTTTGTCAGATAATATTGTGGCGTATGAAATGACTCAGCTACCGAATGCATGAGTTTTGCTTGCAGGAAGAAAGCAGTGGTTGTTGGTGGCCTCTTTTGTATCTTTACTTCAGGAAGAGTCTATATTGTATCTTTTGAACTTCCTAAAACCAAAAAGTGCATTTCTGCCCTGTTTCCTGGTGAGATAATAAATTACGTTTACAAGACTGGGGCTAGTTCCTTGGAAACACTTCTAACATTTTTAGGTCCTAGTTTTTCATGATCGGTATGTCCCCTTTTATTATGCCACCACTTTTGTGTCAGTAACGCATAAACCAAATCCAAAAAGAAAAAATAACAACAGCAACAAACATCTGTGAAATAGACTCCTGAACTGTGTTGGAAAACAGGAGACATGTCTTTGCATCACATATTTCAGCCTGTGAAGAACACTTGGCTTTTTTCCGTTTTTGGCTGTTCACCTGGGCTGTTACATATGTACTAGATATCTATTGATGAATAACGAACAGTTACCCTGAAACTTAGCTTAAAACAAGAAACATTTCTCATCTCACACAGGAAGTGACTTAGCTGGGTGGTTCTGACTCGGTCTCTCATGAGGTTGCTGTCAGGGTGTCTGCTGGGCTGAAGGACGTTCTGGGACTAACGATCTGCTTCTGTGTGGATGACAGGTTAGTGCTGGTTTTGGAAAGGAGGCCTCAGTCCTTGCCATGAGGACTCTCCATAGGGCTGATAGAGTGTTCTTATAACATAGCAGCTGGCTAACCCCAGAGCAAGTGATCCAGGAGGGAGCAAAGTAAAACCCACAATGTTCATGACCTAAGGTAGGAAGTCACACAGTTATTTTCACAGCATTCTCTGGTTACACAGATCAGGCACATTTATTATATGACAAAAGATGTGAATGTCAGGAAATGGGGATTGTTGAGGGCCATCATGGAGGCTGGTTACCACCACCACCTAAATGTCCAAAAGTCATGAAGGAAAATGAGACTAGGGCCGTAGGTCTGGAATCTTCCAAAAGACTATAAAAGTAGATTTCCTTTATTTTAGGTAACATGCAATCTAATTATTTTAAGTATCATGTTTAGAATTTTGCACTCTTGGCTTAAAAAAGAGAAGAGGATTGAGGGCAGATCTATAGTTTTTAGGTCAAATCACATAAGGCTCAGAAAGGAACTAACACTCTACCACTGGTCAGGCACTTTACATGAATTCTCTCACACCTCACAACAGCCCTCGGAGGTAAGTGGTATTAGTCCCATTTGCAGATTCAAAAATTATGTTCCAGAGAAGTTTAGTAGTTTTCTCATCGCCACACAGGTACTAAGTAGTTGAGCCCTCATTCAAATCTCGGTCGTTTTGGTGCTAAAGTTTGTGAGTTTCTTATTACATCATATAGTAATGGGAAGTACACTCCAGGTGATGAGCACCGGTGCCTGCCACCTTCACTGGTGAATACAGAGCACCTTGCATGCACATAATAGGCAACTTATAGATATTTGTTGAATACATGAAATTAATTAATGTCTGTATACACTGAAATTACTACCTGAGATATTTATTTTGATCCCCAGACATGGTCTTTTAGATAAACTCAGGACTTCAGATTTAGTGGAATTATATTCCAGCACATTTGGAAAAGCAATCTGCTTGAAACTAGATGAAATGGCATGTACAAATGTGGCTAGTAGTGTCTGATAAACATTAGGTGCTCAAAGATTATTTTACTCTTCACTTTGCAATTGTGGAAATTTTGCTCAAGTAATTGCATAATTAAGAAAACTTGTACATTTTCAAAAATAATGAAACAAGGAGAAACATCCTACTTTTCCATAAAAAGGAAAAATATGGATTCTGAAGACAGCTAATTTTGTCTGCAAAGAGCCGATTGATAAACAAGTGATTTAGCTGCTCCTAGAAAACAGTGAGTATTTGGTCTACTGCAAGCCAACCTTGTCCTGAATTGCCTGTTTTGTTTTCCCTAACAACTTTTCTATATTTATCTTCTCCATCCTGCTTCTTCCCCTGGTCTAGCAATGTGATTTATGATGGGGCGTTTAGGAATCCCCCAAGGTGGCTTGGCCACTTGAGGTGCTTGAGACTAAAGGTCAGTCACATGGACAGTCCCAAGCCCAAATAAAAACTACAGACCAAGGCTTAGGTGAGTTCCCTCATTTGCAATGCTTCATGCATATTGTCACAGATAGTTGCCAAGAGAATGTGGTGTTGCCCTTGACTCCACTGCAAGGTGACAACTGGAGAGTCCATGAGTGGGACTCGCCTGGATTCTTCTCCATTTGTCTCTTCTCTTGGTTGATTTTAATCTGTATCTTTTAATTCTAATAAAATACAACCTTAGTATAACAGCTTTCAGTGAGTTTGGTACATCCTTCTAGTGAATTATTGAATCTGAGGGTTGTTTTGGGAACCCTGAACTTGTGGTTGGTGTCAGAAGTGAGGGTGGTCTTGGGGACTTCCCTAACCCCTGCAACTGATCATCCAATTGCACTTTTAAGAAAACCTGAACACTTTACAGTGGTCTTTGGGATCCTAAGCAGTAGCCTTTATCCACCTGTCCGATGTTATTTTGTACCACGTTCATTCTCCTTCATTACCTCCAATCACATTGTTCCTCTATTTGGTTTTCAAACATGTCCACAAGTGTCTTGGTACGTAGTTTCTTCTGTCGCATCTCTCTGGCTTCAGATATTTACAGGACAGATTGTTTTATTAAGGTATTAATTAAAATGATCACTTCTTCCAATAAGTCCCATAGAAGGCAAAATCCTTGACTATTTTGTTGTGTCCGAGTGCTTAGAACAGCCACTAGCACACATTGGGCATTCATTAAATATTTGTTAAATAGAGTCATAAAATATATTCCCTTTTGAAAAAGCAGAGTAAATAAGCTGTCAGGTCAAGCAACTATTGGAAGCCATAGTGTATTTTATATTAAAAGATGTAAACAAACCACCTCTCTATATGCTTGCACTTAAGCATAGCTGGTAGAGAATTGATGAATGGATCAATTTTCACTTGGTGGCTTACCTTAAGAGTTTCTCTAGCATTTTAATTAATGAGTTGACAGAAAGATATGTATATCAAATATTTAGATAAAAGAAAACACACAGAGAGTATCAAACATAAAATTGAATTAGGATAAATTTAAATTATCACATTCAGTTTAAAAAATAAAGTTGGCTGGGAGTGGTGGCTCATGCCTGAAATCCCAGCACTTTGGGAGGCCAAGGGGGGTGGATCACCTGAAGTCAGGAGTTCAAGACCAACCTGGCCAACACGATCAAACCCCATCTCTACTAAAGGTACAAAAATTAGCTGAGTGTGGTGGCGGGCACCTGTAATCCCAGCTACTCAGGAGGCTGAGACAGGAGAATCTCTTGAACTCGAGAAGTGGAGGTTGCAGTGAGCCCAGATTGTGCAATTGCACTCCAACCTGGGTGACAAGAGAGAAACTACATCTCAAAAAATAATAACAATAATAACATAATAAAATTTAAAAAAAGTTGAGGAAAAATCTTTTAAGACCCCATTTTGTAAAAAATGGCTAAGGAAACTGGAGTTATTAAATTTAAAAAAGAGAAGATTTAGGTAGATATGATAATTTATATTTAAAATCTATCAAGCGGAACAGAGATTGGATTTATTTTGTGTAATTCTACAGCTACTAATAAGACAAAGACTTGGAACTTTTGAGGAAAGATAGACTTTGATAAGGAAGAATATTCTAGCAGAGTTGTTCACAGTAAAATGGGCAGTGTGAGAAGTACTGACCTATCTTGTTGCCATATAATGCATTTAAACCTTATCTAGGTAACCATTTGCCAGGTAGACTGATGGAAAGATGAACTCCATGCTTTTTTTTTTTTTTTTTTTTTTTTTTTGAGATGGAGTCTCGCTCTGTCGCCCAGGCTGGAGTGCAGTGGTGCAATCTCAGCTCACTGCAAGCTCCGCCTCCCGGCTTCACCCCATTCTTTTGCCTCAGCCTCCCGCCTAGCTGGGACTACAGGTGCCTGCCACCACGCCCGGCTAATTTTTTGTGTTTTTAGTACAAACGGGGTTTCACAGTGTTAGCCAGGATGGTCTCAATCTCCTGACCTCTTGATCCTCCCGCCTCGGCCTCCCAGAGTGCTAGGATTACAGGCGTGAGCCATCGCACCCAGCCGAACTCCATGCTTTTTAAAGACCTTCACAAGTCTCTGAGTTCTTGTAGTTTAGGAAATCTAGGGACCAGTTTCCAAGATCTTAGGGAATCCAAGGATCAGATCCTTAAGACAAGATGATATTTCAAGGTCAATAATGGCAGATTCCTCAAAGGATAAATACTCTGTCCACAAATTCTTTGACGTTCCTCTCAAAATAGAGGCCTGCCTTAGGGACTCACGTCTAGCAGGTGCAATGCAGCATGCTGCATGATTTGTGAGGCTAGGTTAGAGAAGGTGAAATAGCTTTCATCTGACTTTCTCTTGGAACACTCCCCTTTGGAACCCAGCCTGTGTTCATGTCCAGAATTATTTTTACTGAGTGACTTTGCCTAAGGCATTTAATTCTCTCAAATTTAGCAGTCACATGGCAAGATCACGGGTAGGTATTTCCAGCCACATCTCCAGCTAAGGTCTCAGCTGAGAGCCAGCATCAACTGCCTGACACGTGAATGAGTAAGCAAACCTTTAAATGATTCTATTATCCAGCCTTTGAGCCACTCCAGCTGGGGCCATATGGAGCAGAGACGAGATGGCACCATCAAGCCCTGCAGGAACTGCAGGATTGTTCTGTGTTTTAACCATTTTACCTTAGGTGAAGTATGGTGAGGCCAGAGAGAGATCAAGGAAGAGAAGCTGGAAAGAGTTTTACAATTTTGTTACGTTCATTTTTCCCTGAGAACACAGTATGCCATGCAGGGCCACTCAGCGGCAGAAGCAGCGGGGTTGGTTGTGCACAGGGAGAGAGGGAAACTCTGGGAAAGTGCTTTTATTGCGCTGTGGGGTTTCTGTGGGAGAAAAAAAGGTGAGATAGGGCAAGTAGGCTTTGGATTGGCTAGTTGAATATTAGGAATCAGTGGACTGATTGAATTGAGGAATCAGGAGACTCTGAGGCATAAAGACTGTCCTCAGTTTTCTGGTATGTGGTCCTGAGGTGATTAGGATGGGTGTGCAGTGGCCCAGAATGAGAGAGCCTAATAAGGGAGATGCTTGAAGAATGGACATAATTGGCTTTTCAAGAAGGGCAACTGACCAGCCTCTAGCCTGAGCCTCAAAACTGGGCTAAGACAGCATTCATTAAACTATAATGCAGTGAGCAAAATAAATGTTGGCATCATTTTAAGCCATTGCTTTGAGTAGTGTATTATGTATCAATAGATAATTGGAGCTTTCTGACTGTTGGTAGTTGTAGAAACTCACAAGATGGAGAGTCTGTTGTGTTCTTCCAGACATAGAGAGAATGTAATATCCCTGTCAGCTTCTAGGACCCTTCTGGGTTTGTGATCTAGAGTTCTTCCCTGGATACGATTTACTGAGTCATCACATGTGCCCTAAAGCCTGGCCCAAACTGTGGCTCTTGTGAAGCCCCAAGGATGTGCTTTCTGTAGGTCTTCATGGGACAGCAGTGAGAGAGGAGCTTCCTGGATGTCAGAGAAAGGTCTGTCTTAGCTCACTCTCAGAGTAAAGGTATATCTGTCTTAGTTTGTGTTCACTTAAATGGAAAGCTTGAGAAATAAATTTGGGTGCTTGTAGTGTATTTGGGGAGGATCCCAGAAAGCAGTAGTGAGGGTATGAGAAGAGTTAGACAAGGATGGAGGAAAACCCAATGTAAGGGAGTGAAACAAGGACTTGATTGTCCTGGCGTCTTCTGAGAAGCATACTTTGCAGAAGTATCCACCTGTAGGACAGGAATCAGAGACATTTATCCAGCCCCCATCATTTCCCCTTAGGTTGAAGGCTATCTCTGAGAACAGTCTCTGAACTATGCTTGTCCTTGGTCCGAGCAGGCTTCTATGCAATACATCAGAAAAGGCCTTTTGGCAGAAAGTAGAAAGATGGATGACATGCCCTTGTTGCCCTCAACCTGAGGGTAGTCTGAGCTCATGTGGATTTTTGCTAAGGCTGAAATTCAAGGTGTCCAGAGTGATATGCTATGAAACACCGAGGTATTTGCCACAAAATCAGGATAGGAAAATTTACTAAAACTGGAGTTAAAGGTCTGACTTCCAGATCATAATTATACTAAGCAACCATGGCCAAGGCACTTAGCTTCCAGTTTTAGTTCTCTCATATATAAAATGAGGATAACATTATTAGGTGACATTTTGTGGAAGATACAAAGCCAGGGACAGTCACAAGGAGATGTGAACTGGCTGGCTGTCAAGGAGCCTCCGGAGGAGGTGTTACCATGAGGCATTTGCCATAACCTATGGTGACTCTATATTCTCAGAATGGCATCTTCTTTCAAGGCAAGGCTTGTAACCAAATTTGTAAAGATTGACCTGTAAATCAGCATAAATGTTTATTAGTTTAGAATGACAAATGTGAGAGTCACTGAGCATGGACAGTGCTATTATTTGGCTAGGCCATACTGTCTTTGAAGGCAAGCAATTTTGGAAGTTCAAAGTCAGAAAGTTATTAAGTGAGAATAGGATCCAAATAAATATAATTAGTTATGTGGTTGAATTTTGGAGCACCAGGGTAAGGGTAGCCTGATGTATCCTTTTCTATTACAGGAATATTCCTCTCCCTTGAATAGGCAAATGCTACCATCAGCTTCTCTGACTTGTCCAGTGATTTTTATTATAAAGGTCATTATAATGACTGAGGTATTGGCAAATATCTTCAAACCTATCTTATGCATGTCTGGGATGCAATTGACTTTTATAAATCAACTTTGCATGTCTCTATCACTGTGCATTGTATTGATTTTGCAGTGCAACTCTCAGAGGCAAAGGTTTTTTTTTCTTTTTTCTTTTCTTTTTTTTTTTTTTAACCGAACTCTTCAGGGAACAACTCATCCACTATACTGCCTGACAGGGTTATTGTAGAGATTAAAGGACATTGTTAAACTGATAAATACTGTGAGTTACTCTTGACATTATTAGATCATGGACTCCAGTAGGCAGTAATGGGCTCTGGCAAGTAGAGGGAAAGAGTTTTATAACCAATGAAATAGAAAAGTATTCTTAAACATTTTTTTTCATGGAAGAGTTAAAGGACTTTTGTAATCATGAATAAAAGAGGTTGTGTTATTTTTTCATTAGCTGAATACTGAGCTTAAAACTAGACTACTGTTGATCAAATTATAAACTGATATCCAAAGCACTGTGACAGATTTTATTAGGAATTGTCAAATACAGTAAAGGGGAAACGACATGTATAAGTCTGGACTTATGGAACATAAAATATAATTTTTAACTTATTGGAGATAAACTGATTTTTAAAAGTTGAATGTGAGAGAAACATTACTAACCTGGAAACTCGGAGACTAGAGCACTTGCCTTGTTCTGCTGACTAAAGAGCTGTGTGACTTTGGCCAATTGTCTCACGGGAACTCAAGTTTCCTCAACAGTAAAAAGAGGACTAGTTTAGCTAATGCTATGTATATTTTAGCTCTAAAACTTTTTGAAACAAGTAAAGATTCTTGCGGGTAGGAGCAATAGGAGTCAGATAACTTTTTAAAAGTGTGAATATTTTAGAGGAAAGTAAGAGATGGGAAGAGCTTCCATTGTTGTAAAAGGGAAATTGCTAACCTGCATTCCAGAAAGTTGCAGTCGAACATTTTCAATTTTCTGACACTAAAATACAGAGATAATACTTGAAGAAAAGTTCATAGGAAGTCCCTAATTATGGTGACCAGCCATCCAGGTTTCCCTGGCACTAAGAAATTTCTCAGAAAGCAGGACTTCCTCTATTAAATTGGGGAAAGTCCTGAGCAAAACAGGACGAATCAGTTTCTTTCTTACTCCTAACATGCAGTCTGTATTATTTCAGCATAGGTTCCAAACTGCCCCCTGTGTTGATGGCAGCCAAGTGGTAAGAAGGGTTGCTATTAATAAACTTTAAACCCTACAAATGGTGCTTCTGAAAGGCATATAACACTTAGGTGATGGGTAGAGTTTTAAAGTCACAAGCCGGGGAATGTGCATAAAGGAAAGCAGACTACGAGACAAGAGGCTAGAAACAAGCTTTCTTCCCAGTGTTCTGTATCCAGTAATTTGTTCATTCATCTCTTCAGTGTTAATGAGTACACCCTCTGTGTGAAATTCAGTGCTTGCTGCTGGAAATGAAAACAAATGAACAAAAAATTCATCAAAGGACAGGATCATATCTCTCGTGAAATTTATTTTAATCTACCTTGTTGTTATTAAATGTCTCTTCCGGTTCGTCTTCCAGACCACTGTCCTGTAAGTATTCGCACATCTCAGTTCTGAGTCCAGGGCCTAGTACTTGGCAGGCACTCAATAACTATTTAATGAATTGAATTTCTATTATTCCCTTTGTTCTTCTAGCTTAAGAAAAAGAAACTCTCTTTTCCCTTCTTTGTCTCAAGTAATTCCACTAATATTTTTTCTCCAGGACTCAAAGCACTTGGCAAACATTTTCTGAAATCTTTATAGCCTGTCTCTGAAATAGATAAGAAGTACCCTGATAGCAATTGTACCTATCACTGGCTATGGTCTCTCTTAGTTCTCTTATATCCTATTACTGATGGTTCATTTGAGCTTCCACAGCAGGTCAAGACACCATTTAATAGTTCTCATGGCTCATTTTGGGCATCTGCAGGGCAGTAGACTCAGAAAAATATGTGGACTTCAAAGGTACTTATCGGAGGAAATTCAGATCAAAGCAAACAGCACAGTAAATACACCTAGTGTGGGGCTTGTGTGCTACAGCACAGGGCCTGTGAAGGTCTCCTGAGGACGTACGCCAGAAACAGCCACCTGGAGTTGTAATTTTCCAGTCCTTCTGGAGATTTAGGTGAGGTCACTGCTGTGGATTCCAGTTTGAAGTCTGGCAGCAGGAAGTGATCGTGGGATTTAACTCTCTCCGAGTGTCACTACACTGAAAATAGGACAAAATAATAAGACATTTATGACAAGGCTATTTGCTTTTTGCATAATGTGTGGAATTGAAGAGCTAAAAATATTACTAAATTTAAAAAATCCCTAATTAATTCCTATCACATTCCAGTGAGAAGATGAGGGTTACGCTAGTTTCTCTTTTTTTATAGAAAGGACAATTGGATTTTTTTAGTAACTATTAAGGTTCACACATCAAATTAGCAGCAATATACTCACATAGACATCTAGTGTGACTACCACAAAACATTTCTTGGTCTCAGTGGGTTGTACATGTTTGAAACTACCTAAACTGTTGGACTTCACTCAGATTCTAGGATTACAAGCCATACAGTAGGCGTGCTATTTAACTTAATTTAATTGTCATCAATCAGTGTGACCTGAAATTGCATTGTTAATAGCCTTTATGTTTAGATCTGTCTGGTTGCTCCACTTTAGACAGACAATTTGTGAATAGCCATGCCTTTCTGCAATTGGATAAACTCCTACACCTGGGTAAAAAATGTCTTAAATTTGGAAATAAGCAATTGGAAAATTAATTATCTTGTTAACAAGGCAGCCAGTCCTTCCTCAAGTGTGTGTGTATATGCATCTGAGTGTCTGTCTGTCTGTGTGTTAGCTACCTGATTTTATTACTGATCATCAGTAACTCTTAAAAAAGAAAACAAAAAAACAAAAACAGAACTGTTTATAATTCCGCAGGGTCTTGATAAGAAAAATGCAGTAGGAAGCAGTTAGCTCAGTTAGTAATTCTCTTTCACTATACTTTGGAGATATACATGATTAAAACAAATCTGTCTGTCTGTCTATAGATAGATACAGATATAGATAGATAGGAGATAGACATATAATCTATATAATCTATAATCTATCTCTATAATCTATAATCTATCTGTCAATCAAGGAGTTAATATATTTATGTGGTTCAAAAATCACAAAGCAAGGCCAGGTGTGGTGGCTCATGCCTGTAATCCCAGCACTTTGGGAGGCTGAGACAGGTGGATCACTTGAGGTCAGGAGTTTGAGACCAGCTGGCCAACATGGCAAAACCTCCCATCTCTACTAAAGTTACAAAACTCAGCTGGGTATGGTGGTGCGCGCCTGTAGTCTCAGCTATCCAGCTATTCGGGAGGCTGAGACACGAGAATCTCTTGAGCCCAGGAGGTGAAGGTTGTAGTGAGCTGAAATGGCAGCACTGCACTGCAGCCTGGGCAACAGAGACAGACTCTGTCTAAAAAAAAAAAAAAAAAAAAAAAAAAAAAAAAAATCACAAAGTATAAAATAAAGTTCATAGTTACAAGTCTCCCTCCTATTTCTTGTTACCCCTCTGCCAAGACACTTCAGTCATACATAATGATTCTTCTTAATTGCTTGCATCCAGATTTTCAGTTTTAAAAATTTATTTAAAAGCCAATTAAAATATGGCTTCTTTCCTTCTTTCTTTTACAAAAAGGTAACATATTACAGACACTCTTTTGCAGTTTCTTCACCTAACAAAGTGCTGTATAATGGTGATCTTGCCTTAGCAGCACATAGACAGCTCCCTCGTTTTTTTTCTAGCTGCATGGTACTTCATTTTATAGATGAGTGCTTTACAAATTTTAATATATATCATAGTTACCTAGAGGGCTTGTTAAAATACAGATTGCTGAGCTCTACCCTCAAGACTCCAATGAAGAGATCTAAGGTGGGGTGTGAGAATTTGCATTTCTGATACATTGCCATGAGATGCTGATGCTCTTAGTCTGAGGACCATACTTTGAGAACCACTGCTCTAGATAATTATAATATATTATAATTTAGCCTGATGGTAGACGACAGAGATTTCTCCAACCTTTTGCTACTATAAACTATGAAGGAATGAATATTCTTATTCATATACCCTTTCAAACAAGTGTAGGAGTTTTTGTAGGATAAATTTCTAAAAGTCGATTTTCTGGTCCAAGTGTTACATATCTTTGTAACCTTGATACGAATTTCCACTATAGTGTCAAATTGGTGGTGATTGCAATGTACACTTCTACCATCAATAAATAAAAGTGCCTACTATACCATACCAAAAAACTTATTATAAAAACTTTATTTCTGCAGGTCTGATAAAAAAATGGTTTTAATTTGCATTTACCTTTTCATACAATGAAGAATTATTTGTATTTATTTTTTGAAATTTACCTTCTGGAGTAAGTTCCCTAATTTTTCTAGAATTCCAATTTCTTTATTTATAAAATGAGAATATTGGTAATTTTTAGGAATTAGGCAGTTCAAACTGCTGTGGCCCCATTACTTTCTTTTTGGTCCTAAGTAAGCTAATAAATTCTACTTCATCTCATTACACAGTTTCATTTATTTGGCCATTGGTTTACTCATTAATCAGTCAGCATCTACAATATGCTAAGTACAGGAGATAAAGAGATGAAAACCTTATTTTTGAGGCATTTACTGTCTGCTAGAGGAGACCAACATGCAAACAGTTATGTTACAATAAAATGATGGCTGCTAGGATGGAGAAAAGAGACAGAAACAAGTTGGGGCAGGTCGAAAGCAGCACAGGTTTATTGGACGAAAAAACTTGTGAAGGGGGACACCAGATATGTGGCTGGAGCTCGAGCTCCTCTTACAGACTGGGGCAGTTATAGGTCCAGCCGGGAGAGGCAGAATTGTTGCAAAATGGGATGGGCGGTGTGGTTAGCTGCTGATAAGGGAGGAATTTCCTGTGGCCAGGCAGTTGGGCCTGAGACCTGCCTGACAATATGTTTCCCACTGCCGGGAAATTTCCACTCTGGCCAGGGTGTACAAAATGGTGGGGGATTGACAAAATGGCGCAGCTTGGGTTAACAATGGTTGTAACAAAGGTCCCTACAAAGCCCAGGGAAACGAAAACCTAATTGTCTCTGGGAGAATCAGGAAAAGCCTCGTGCAAAAGATAGATCTCAACTGACGCTTAATGATAAGGAGAAGTCTGCCAGGTGGACAAGTGGAGGAGAGTATCCGAGGCAGAAGAACAGCTTATGCAAAACCAAAGCAGCATGGGGAAATATGGATATTCAGGGAACTAATGTAACATTGATTCTTAAACAGAAGGGATGGGAGAAGGGCAACTCTAGTTTTCTAGTTCCCATTTGGGGTGGGAAAATGGTCTCAATTCCTTCAAATCGGCTTGTTCCAAACCCCAGACTATAATATAAATGTTTCCCTCCTATTTCCAGTAACCAATTTTCTCTCTATTAGATCTCTCATCTAGTCCTCTTTTGACCATGGCATTTGTGGTTTGAACTCTTCTTTGTCTCAAATGAAGATTTATTTGAGGCCTTGCCACATGAGCTTGCCAATTTAATGTTCCATCCTCCGCCACATAATTCTTAATGAGAGAGTCAGAGGTTAATAGAAAAATAACATAGAAAGGAATATGTCTTATGCTCTAACTTTGAGAGTGTATATTCTCAAGGACTATTTGTGCAAATGGGGAGATGCTCAGAACATATTATGGAGAAAAGAGAGAGGATGCACAATGTCTAATGATAAAGCAAGAGTTGTGTCTGTTATTTTTCATACATAAATCAATCAGTCTGTTAATCATCTGTCCTATTTATTTGGCTATACAATTCTATATTTTTTTAAAATTAATATATTCTGATATATTTCTACATTATTAAAACTCTTCATAGACAACACATTTAGGCTGCCTTGGCTATCATCCATTGCACCATTTGGTGGATGACCACAACTTGGTTCTTTATTCTTCTATTTTTAGACATTTGGGTTTTTGCATTTTATTCATATAAGCAGAGAAAAAATAAATTATTAACAAAGTTTGTCTTAGTCCATTTTCTGAGCTGCACACAGGTCTCCTTGGGCCACAGCTGGGGTGGCTGAGGAGCACTGTGCTGAAATGCAGACAGCAAGGTGGCCCTGGCCAGTGGAGGGTGCCCTCAGCTATTTCCTGAAACCATTCTGCTCTTTTGGAGCTCTAGGCCCATTATGAGAGGAGCAGCCTTGAAGATCTTCACAATACCTTTGAGGTTATTCTCCCGTTGTCTTGATGAATGACATCTGGCTTCTCTCTAGCCATACTAATCTCCTCATCAAAAGGTTGCTTGGCCACACCCTTGCATGCTTCACATTCTTTTTATGGACAGGCTACAAATTTTTCAAATATTTATATTCTGTTTCCCTTTTAATTATAAATTCCATCTTTAAATAATTTCTCTCTTCTCTCATTTCACTGTATGTAATTAAAAGAAGCCATGCAGCACTTTCAATATTTTGCTCAGAACTTTCTTCTGCCAGATATCCTAGTTCATTGCTCTAACGTTCTGCTTTCCATAAAGCCCTTGGGCATGAACAATTCCACCAAATTCTTTGCTATTTTTTTTTTTTTAACAAGAATGGCTTCTACTCCAGTTTCCAATACCTTGTTTCTGTTCCTCATTTTCATATGAGACCTTATCAGAATTGCCTTTACTGTCCATACTTCTGCCTGTTTCCTGGCACAATGACTTAGTAATGTCTAAGAAGTTTCAGACTTTCCCTACATTGCCTGTTTTCTTCTGAGCCCTCACTAGAATGATACTTAAAGCTCTGTTTATGACAAAATAGGCTTTTTCTTGCCTGCTCCTCCAAATTCTCCCAGCTCTGCCCATTACCTAGTTCCAAAGTTGCTTCTACATTTTCAGGTATTTGTTAAAGCAACAGCCCACTTCTCCCGCACCAATTTTCTGTCTTAGTCTGTTTTGTGCTGCTCTAACAGAATACTGCAGACTGGGTAATTAATAAAGAACAGAAATGTATTGGTTCACAGTTCTGGAGGCTGGGAAGTCCAATATCAAGGTGCTGGCATCTGGCGAGGGCCTACTTACTGTGTCATAACGTGGCAGAAGGCATTACATGGCCAAAGGGCAAAGTGGTTGAGAAAGAGCAAGTGGAGGATGAACCTACTCCTGTAATAATGAACTCATTTCCACGATGATGACATTAGTCCATTTGTAAGGGTGGAGCCTTTATGACCTAACACCTCTAAACACCTTTAATTTAAGCACCTTTAATTTAAACACCTGTAATTTAATACTATTACAATGGCAACTAAATTTTAGCATGAGTTTTGAAGGGGATAAACATGCAAACCATAACTGAATTTATCTTGGATAATGGGTTAATGGGCAAAGATGATCTCTGTAGTTAATTTAAAAAAATCAAGAAAAGCCAGGTATAAGAAAGATATTTTGGCTATAGAGGCATCAATGAATAATGGAAACAGTGATATTTCTCATCTATTTAGCTATGTACCAGCATCGTGTTCAGAGTCTAATGTGTTTTAGATTTTGGGCTGCTTAGTTATCCAAAGACCACACTGAGAAATCTATGCTATTATCAACTTAAGCTTCAGCCCCTCTACCTGGTCCTTCCATCCTAAGTTTGGGGGAGCATGCACTGAAACTCCCAACCCTCTAATCATACCTTGGTCTACCTAGTGACCAACCTCCATTCTGAGGCTATCTGGGAAGCCTCAGCCCCCAATTATCTCATTAACATACACAACATACTCTTATGACACTGAAGATTCCAAGAGTTTTAGGTTCTATATGTCAGGAAGCTGGACAAAGACCAAATATATACAGTCATGTGTTCCTTAAGGATGGAGATACATTCTGAGAAATGTGTTGTTAGGTGATTCTTCATTGTGCAAACATCATAGAGTGTACTCACACAAACCTCAGTGATACAGCCTACTTCACAGCTAGGTTCTATGGTATAGACTATTGCGCCTAGGCTACAAACCTGTATAGCATGTTACTATACTGAATTCTGCAGGCAACTTTAACACGATGATAAGTATTTGTGTATCTAAATATATCTAAACATAGAAAAGGTACAGTAACAATATGCTGTCAAAGATACAAAATGGTACACTTGTCTAGGGCATTTACTATAAATGAAGCTTGCAGGACGGGAAGTTATTCTGAGTGAGTCAGTGAGGGAGCGGTGAGTGACTGTGAAGACCTAGGACATTACTGCACTCTACAGTGACTTTATAAACACTGTCTACTGAGGCTACACTAAATTTATTTTTAAAAATTTTCTTTTTTATTTTTTTATTTTATTTTATTTTATTTTTGAGACGGAGTCTCGCTCTGTCGCCCAGGCTGGAGTGCAGTGGCCGGATCTCAGCTCACTGCAAGCTCCGCCTCCCGGGTTCACGCCATTCTCCTGCCTCAGCCTCCGGAGTAGCTGGGACCACAGGCGCCCACCACCTCGCCCGGCTAGTTTTTTTGTATTTTTAGTAGAGACGGGGTTTCACCGGGTTAGCCAGGATGGTCTCGATCTCCTGACCTCGTGATCCGCCCGTCTCGGCCTCCCAAAGTGCTGGGATTACAGGCTTGAGCCACCGCGCCCGGCCTCTAAAAATTTTCTTTTTTAAATAATAAATTAACCTTAGCTTTCTGAAACATTTTTACTTTATAAACTTTTAAGTTTTTAAAAAACTGTTCGTTTCCTTTGTTATAACACTTAGCTTAAAACACAAATACATTGTACAGCTGTACAGAAATTTTTCTTTATATTTGTATTCTATAAGCTTTTTTAAAATTTTTAATTTTTAGAAAACTTTTTAACATTTTTTGTTAGAAGCTAAGACATAAACATACACACTATCCTAGGCCTACACCGTCTTCCACCTCCATACCTTGTCTCACTGGAAGATCTTTTGGTATAATAACATGTATGGAGCTGTCATTTCCTATGACAACAGTGCCTTCTTCTGTAATACCTCCTGAAGGACCTGCTTGAGGCTGTTTTAAATTTAACTTTCTAAAAACCTTAAGTAGAAGGAGTATACTCTAAAATAACAATAAAAAGTATACTCTAGTAAATACACAAACCTGTAACATAGTCACTTCTTATTATGTACTGTACATAATTGTATGCACTAGACTTTTACATGACTGGCAGCACAGATTTGTTTACACCAGTATCACCACAAATATGTGAGGAGTGTGTTGTGCTATCATTTTATGACAGCTATGATATCACTAGGCAACAGGAAATTTTTGCTTTATTACAGTCTTATGGTACCACCATTAAATATGCGGTTCATCACCAAAATGTCATTAGGCAGAGGATGATTGTGTTTCACACTATCACAATGACTTAGATAAGACTCAGAGATGAACCCCTTGTTTACCCAGGACAAGGTCATGTACAGAACCTCCAAATTTTCATTCTTCATCTCACAAATGATTATCTAAAATATTTTTCCCTATTGACCAAACTGAGAAAATGCCCATTAATTTGACTTGACCAAATTTTGGTCAGGGTTCTCTCCTTCCCCCAGACCCTGACCTTTGGCCTACCTTTGAGCATTGGAACATGAAACAACCCCTGCTTAATTGCCTTTCCTGAGAATCAGCTTACTTTAGGAAAACTCATTCCCTGATCAACTATTGAATCAGGCCATGCATCGATCCCGTGTCTCCACAACTGGTTCTTTCTAGTGTTATTTACTCCTCCTTAGAAAAGAAAAGCCCCTTTCTGCCAGACCTTTGGGATTCTTGCAGATCTCATAATCAGAGCACTCTTCCTATTGCAACAGTTCTCCCTCCTTATTCAATAGTCCTTCTCCCCTTATTGCAATAGTCTTTAAATAAGGTCTTTTCTTACCTAAGTCTGGATTTTTATTTTTAATATACTTTTTCTAGAGCAGTTTTGGGTTCATGGCAAAACTGAGTGCAAACTACAGAGATTTCCAATATAGTCCCTGTCCCCACACAGATATAGAAGCTTCCCACATTATCCACATCCCCCATCAGAGTGGTACATTTATACTACTTGATGAACCCACATTTACACACCTTCACTCAAAGTCCATAGTTAATTTAGGGTTCATTGTTGTACAGGCTATGTGTTTGGAAGAATGTATAATGATAAAACAAGTCCATAGTTTTACCTTTTCCAGCATGTAATATAGTTGGAATCATACAGTATGTAGTTTTTTACCACTGGCTTCTTTCATGAGTAATATGCATTTAAGTTTCATCCATATCTTTTCATGGCTTGAAAACTCATTTCTCTTTAGTACTGAATAATATTCCATTGTCTGGATGTAGTAGAGTTTATTCATCCATTCACTTTATTGAAGGACACCTTGTCTATTTCCAAGTTTTGACAACTATGAATAAAGCTGCTATAAACATCCATGTGCAGGTTTTTGTGTGAACGTAAGTTTTCAATTCCTTTGGGTAAATACCAAGAAGCATAATTGCTGAATTGTATGACAAGAGTATGTTTAGTTTTGTAAGAAACCACCAAACTGTGTTCCAAAATGGTTGTACCATTTTGCATTTCCACCATCACTGAATGAGAGTTTCTGTTGCTCCACATCCTTGTCAGCGTTTGATGTTATCAGTGTTCTGGATTTTGGCCACTTTAATAGCTGTATAGTAGTAACTTATATTGTTTTAATTTGCATTTTCCTGATAACATATGATGTGGAGCATTTTTTCATATGCTTATTTACCACCTGTAAATCTTCGATGAGGTGCCTGTTAAGGTATTTGGCCATTTGAAAAATCAGGTTGTTTGAGTTCTTTGTTGAGTTTTAAGAGTTATTTGTATATTTTGGACGACAGTCTTTTATCCGATATGTCTTTTGCAATTATTTAATTCCAGCCTGTGGCTTGTCTTTGCCTTTTCTTGATGAATTTGTTTTTCACTTGATAGATTATTTTTTTAGAAAAAAATTGTAAAAAACTTTGAAATGGATAAAAAAAGAAGATTGTCTTGCTAGTGCACTTTTCAGAATTATCTTTTTGTCATTGTCTTTGAGGTAATTTGCCATGTTGTGAGCTTTAGAATACCAATAATCATGGTTCTTCTCCTTAGAAATGCAAATAAACTGCATCCAAAATGTAACTGGTTATTGCCCAAGGATAGATAGAACTGTTTGCTTCTACTTGTGAAATTCAATTTGGTATTCTTTATTGCCCAGATGCGTATGGTTCTTTGAATTATCTTTTGAACTGGTTGTAACATCTTACTGGTTATCTCATTAATGCATTAAATAAAATCTTTGATACATATTTATTTTTGTATTCATTTGTATAAGCATCATGATTCTACCTTTAAAAAAAAAATTATTTAACACATAGAGAAGTTGGTATCCCTTGGGCTACAGAGATAGTAGAGAATTGTCTCAGATACAGGACTCTTGGGCCAAAATCAAATGCTCTTGCTTGCCATGTTAAACTTGGAAGCAAAAAGTTAAAATAGAGAAGCAGAAGCATGTTGCCTATTAGGACCAATGTGCGAATAGTTAAAAGCCATTGTTTACTATGAGGAACTCCAATTGAAAATAAAAATGAATAAATAAGTTCATTTAGAAAAAGCTCGAAAACCTACATTTCACCTAGAGTAGGTTCTGCCAAAAAGCCTCTACTAGCATTTGGGAATTAGAACAATTAGCAGAGAAATCAGGCTGCTCTTGCGGGCTTAAGGACATCTCCCAAACAAAGCTAACTCTGATTATGGAATGCTTAATTAACATTCTGAGAGGGTGGTCACATGGGGCTCTGTGCCCAGGGTGCCTTAGCAGTTGCTTTGTTTGAACGAAGTCCCCTAGTGTTAACAGTTGGATATCTGCAGATTAAGTGCAGACAATACTTGGACAGACAATTGAAAAAGTAATTTTTTGATGCTTTCCCCAGCTGCTGCTGAAAGATTAGCTGGGATGTTATCCAGGTTCCTTCACTGTAGCTGATAAAACTTTCTGAGAGAAGCACATGAGTTTCTACGTTATTGTTGATTTAGCTGGGGAAAGAAGTTAGAAACACTTTTGCACTTCTTTTACAGGTTGTGAGTCAACTAATCTAGATTTTGCTTGCTAGACATTGCTCCTGTTGGGAGGAAACACATTACTACAGACAGACAATCGGTTAAAAGGAAACTATACAAAGTGGTTATTCTAGTTGTCTTTCTAGCATCCATTCTACTTCATCCCATTTTTGTGGCCACTATGATTCACGTCTCCTGCACTGGAATGTGAACAGGCAAAGCTCTTTGGGGTTATCCAGTTTCCCTTGCCACAAAGGATGGAGATTTCTGACCTGGGCAGATTTTAGTGTGCAGATGATACTCCCTTTGGTCACAGTGGTTGTTTGGGGGTGGACTAATTAGCGTAAAGCTTAGAGTTTTTGTTCATTAATTTTGGAAAACCCTATCTTATATGCTGGGAATGTTTGAAAAAGAACTGTACCCCACTTTCTGCTGGCAGTGCTCTTATGTCCATAAGAAAAGCCATCTGGAAGATCGAGTGGATCCAGAGAGGACCGCCTCAAAGAATCACAATGAAAAGAAATTGAAGCTGTAATGAAATTGCTCTGAAGGCCCATTCAACCTCCAGACTTTTCAGTCACTTGAACCTGTAAATTCCTCTTTCTGTCTGAATCCATTTGATTTAGGTTTTCTGTCACTTGCAATGGAGGCAGGCTTCTTACCACCAAACATTGGATTTTTCTGTAGTCCTAATTGTTTCCTACTCATTCTATGCGGCTCTAGTAACTGTGCAGTGGGGATTTTAGAACATGACCCTGGCTTGAGTTTCATCCTTGGGGAAGAGCTGGGATTATGTTCATTAATTCCCCTGGGAGCTCTTATAAACTGTTCAGTCTTAGGAGCTTTTCACCTTTCCCAGACCCAGCAGTTAGAGGTATAATTTTTGATAGACTTCTTGCTGCCTTCCAAGAAAATGAAACGTCTGAGGAGAAAATGAGATCAGCCCCAATCTGGAAAAGCTGGAGATCTCTGGACAGATAGTGTTTCATGGAACTTTCCCTGTGAAATACAATTCTACAGATTTGTATGAGATTATTCTCTTATTTCTGTTTTTAAGACTAGGGGAGTCTTAAAGCCTACTGCACTGTAAGCTCCTAAAGAGCAGGAACCATGCTTTCTTTGTTCCCTATTGTGTCCCCGGTGCCTAACATAGTGTCTGGCCCCTAGGAAGCATTTGGTAATTATCTAATTATGATAAGCATTCAATAATTAGAAGGACAAGCAAATGAGGAAGAGTCGAATGCTACAGAGTATTTGGTGGGTTTCTTTTTATACTATACCAGTAAGGGGTTTTCATTTCAGATCCATGATTATAGTTATAGGTTGTAGGGTTTTTCTTTTTTTTTTTTTGAGATGGAGCCTTGCTCTATCGCCCAGGCTGGAGTGCAGTGTGGCGTGTTCTCGACTCACTGCAAGCTCTGCCTCCTGGGTTCACACCATTCTCCTGCCTCAGCCTCCCGAGTAGCTGGGACTACAGGCGCCCGCCACCATGCTCGGCTTTTTTTTTTTTTTTTTAGTAGAGACGGGGTTTCACTGTGTTAGCCAAGATGGTCTCAATCTCCTGACCTCGTGATCCTCCCGCCTTGGCCTCCCAAAGTGCTGGGATTACAGGCGTGAGCCACCGCGCCCAATTGCAGAGTTTTTCTAAACTAAATTTAGTGGAAATTTTGTTCCCTCACTGAATTTTTTGTTTAACTTATTCTTTCCTCTAAGTTAAAAAAACACCCATCATCAGAATTTCTCTAAGAAGAAAGTTGTTTCGTTTGTAATTGTTGAACAAGTGTTGGGTTGATGAAATCTATGTCATGGGTAAAGAAATGAACAGTATACAGATACCCAAAGAACTATGTCACATTGTTGTATTTATTTTTTGTTTTGAATCATGAAATAACTTGTAGAGTCACCCATGTTTTGGGGAGTCTATATGCTTTTGATATTACTGATTCAGTTGCAGAAAGCTGAGCATAGTAAATATAGAAGAAAGAAGAATGCCACTGTTAGCTCCTTTTTTTAAAATAAGATATTAATTGAAATATTAACTTTTTCCATAGGTCAAGGGAAAGAAATCATTAATTCAATTCCGCCAACTTCCAGGGAAGACTAGATAAGAACCATTCAATTACAGGTTGCTTATTTATCTAATTCTCTTGGCAGGATTTGCTTTTGGTGAAACAAATCACCTGTTGAAGAAAAAAAAACCATTTAAGTGATTAAAATCTACTTCAACTAATTTCCTTTTAACCTATTTGTAAGCCAGCAAGAGCTGATAATTGTAATGAATAGTTCTTCTGGGAAGCTGTAATTGACATTTGGATCTCATTAGACTTTGGAAAACTTCTGCCATCTTATTCTTTTAGAGCTCTTCTGCTGG
This sequence comes from Macaca nemestrina, assembly GCF_043159975.1. NCBI lineage: Eukaryota > Metazoa > Chordata > Mammalia > Primates > Cercopithecidae > Macaca > Macaca nemestrina. Next base: position 27,802,443 of record NC_092126.1, on the reverse strand, counting down.
GGTTACAGTGTTCAAGGAAGTCTTCAGTACATGGAATTTAATGATGAGCTTTGAAGCTTCAGGGTTTGGAACTCAGCTCTGCCATTCCTAGCTGTGTGAACCAGGACAATTCTTAGTTTTGTTTTAAACTCAGTTTTTGCAGTTGTAAAATTATTGTTGTGATGGGTTGTTATAATACTTGAATGAGCTAATATAAAGAGCTAAGTTTACAGGTATAAAGGATGTTAACAGTGTCCAGCATATGGTGAGCATGCAGTATCAGGTAGGATTCATTGTGAATAAGAAGCTCTGAAATGAAAAAGAAAGAGTACTAGAAAAATGAAGATCAATTCCTCTTTATAATTAAATTTTCAATTGCTAGAAAATTTAGCATATAGTTAATAGATACCTGCTCTATTATCAACAAAACACTATAAATAGAGATTTTCAAGTTCTAGTACCATACTACTTCTGTGCTGTATATGTGATGCTTTCAGAATTCTTCCTTATAAAGGGTATCTTATCCTAGGGGGCAGAGTGTACAAGACTTCTTGGACAAGAACACTTTAGTTTTGGTGAACAGTTAAAATCAGTTAACATGAATGTCAACTCAGCTCTTCTTGGTGTTTTTAAGTATGTATCATTTAAAGGTAAGAAAGTATAAAATGGAAAAAGAAGTGACTACAAGGCCTGGTGAATGTATACGGTGTAAAAAGATGTGTGAGAAAAGGAGAAAGGAGATGGATAAAGATTAGTAGCTTTTTGATATGGAATGTTCATGGGGTAAAATTACATACATCATTTCTGTTTTATAAGCATGTTATTAACCTCAATTTTTTATGATTTTTTAGGTTGGAAAGTATAAATAATATTCTTTAGACAAATAAGTCAACTTTTGAGTTTCTGAGAGAGGAGATTTGGAAGTTTGTGAAAACCTGATTTAGGACTGCACTAGAAATTTTAGTGTGTATGTACCCTAGGGGAACAGTTTGGTTTACTATCTTGGAGGTATTTTATTCAGACTAACCTTAAAATTAATTTGCATTTTGAACACACATCAATTGTTTCTGCCATTAAGAAGATTATTTAAGGCCATTTTAGATAGATTTAAAGGTATGCAAATAATTCATACTATAAATAATCTATATGCAAAGAGAAATAATACCACTTTTATTTATTCAATAGTGTGCTTTAAGTTTAGATTTAATCTCTTGTTTATAGTGAAAAGCTAAAGAATTATTCCCTAGTCTAGAAGTGATTTAACCTAGAGATAAAAATAGCTTCAAGTTGCTGAAAGAACAGAATTTGGTACCTCTGCTCTCACTTTTAAAGTGTACCTTTATTTCCTAACAATGTGCTGATTACACATAATGGAAGTCTGTATTAGAAAATGAGGAAACATTTAATCAGAAATAAAACTTAAAGCAATCAAGGGAATAGTTGGTGCCTCAGAAATTGACCCTTTTGTATTTCTCTTGATTTATAACTTCCATTTATATTGCTAACATTCACTTTTAGCTATCATTTCTTGATGACTAACCTTGTATTTATCAGTTTTCTTTACCCTAGCTCCCTCAGGATCAGTTGTTGAAATAGCCTCCTGAACACCTTCTTACTCCTCTGAATGAGCAGGGATAGAACAGGAACAGGAGAGAGCAGAAAGCCTTTATTGTTCTTTGTTTGTTCAACTAGAATTAAAGTAGGCTCGAAGAAGCCTCGGAGAAGCTATTTACTCTCATGATCTGAATTCCAGGGTCTCCAGTCTATTCAAGTAAATGCATTTCCATTTGGGAAAGAGTCCCTTCACACCATTCTCCTTCTAGGACAGATAGTCATTTAACTCCTGCTGAATCCATATTGTCAAGGAACTTGCAGAGTGGAACTTATTTTTGTTCTTTGTGCTTGTGTTGAGAGTACTCTATTGGAAGGTATTATAAGGCGTGGGGAGAAAGAGAGTGAAAAAGAGAGAAAAAGATTAGTTAGTGTCTGCAGTTTTCATAAACAGCTGGGGCTATGAGCAGAGACTCTCTAAATTGCGCATCTGGAAGTAGCATCTGGCATAGTGGAAACAACAAAGCTCCAGGGTCTACGGAAGAGATAAAGTAGCAGAGCTTGTCAGGTGTCTTGTAGTTTTAACTCAGACCTTAAGAACAGAATTACCAACAAGGAGTAATGAAATGTGTTCTAGCATCTTAGGGAACACAGTCAATAGGACTTTAGCCTGAGTGAAAAGCATGTGGACTGTGATAGAAGCAGGAATTGGAGATTGCCGTAAATTAGCTTGAAAGCAGTGGTTCTCCAAGTGATTCCCAGACTGTCATCATCAGCATTACCCAAGAAATTGTAAGAAATGCAAATTCTTGGTCTCCAACTCAAACCTATGAAATCAGAAACTCTGAGAGCAGGGCCCAGGAGTATGTGTGTGTTTTTTTTTGTTTTTTGGTTTTTTTTTTTGAGACGGAGTCTCGCTTAGTCGCCCAGGCTGGAGTGCAGTGGCGCCATCTCGGCTCACTGCAAGCTCCGCCTCTCGGGTTCATGCCATTCTCCTGCCTCAGCCTCCCGAGTAGCTGGGACTACAGGCGGCCGCCACCTCGCCCGGCTAGTTTTTTGTATTTTTAGTAGAGACGCAGTTTCACCGTGTTAGCCAGGATGGTCTCGAGCTCCTGACCTCGTGATCCGCGCGCCTTGGCCTCCCAAAGTGCTGGGATTACAGGCGTGAGCCACCGCGCCTGGCCCAGGAGTATGTGTTTTAACAAGTTCTCCAGGTGATTCTGATGCATGCTAAAATTTTAGAACCACTATTTTAGGGTATTAGAGCCACTTTTCCTTACTAAGCTACCTTAATGAGGAGGTGGCCTTCATCCATCTGTTCCTACAACTGATTGTTCCAGGTCTGTGCACGAATAAATGTGTAGACAGCAGATTCAAAATGTGATGGAAAAACCTGGCAAAGCTTTGCTGTAACATTTCATTGTTCCAAGACATGAAGTGGCCCATTTCTTGGGTGCTCCTCTTTCTTTTCAAGCCTTATCTACCTCAGTCCCCTGACTCTTGGAAGATGCCATCACTTTTTATATCACAGTGGAACTGCAATGTCCTGCACGGTAGCCACTAGTCACATATGGCTATTAAGATTAAAAATAAAATAAAATAAAACATTTAGTTCTTTGGCCATACTAGCCACATTTCGACTACTCAGTGGTCACATGTGTATAGTGGCTACTGCGTTGGACAGTACAAATATAAGATACTTCTACCATTGCAGAAAGTTCTTTTATTTTTATTTATTTATTTTTCTAGAGACAGAATCTTGCTATGTTGCTTGGACTAGTCTCAAACTCCTGGCCTCAAGCAGTTCTTCCCACCTTTGCCTCCCAAAGTGCTGGGATTACAGGCCTGAGCCGCCGTGCCCAGCCCCATTGCACAAAGTTTTACTGGACAGAACTGCTGTAGAATTCCTCTCCTATCACTGACACTAAACTTGTAATCCTAGCTGATAATTTTTAGCGTTTCCCAATTTCTGTGGAGTAAATACTCCTATCATGACCAGTTTCATGCTACTAACCTGATGCCACTGCATGTGGAGTTGGGAGGAGATGTACACAGTCAACTCTTGAGAGCCAGTATTAGGTGGTTCCAGGTCACCACTGGTTTTGTGAGAGGAATTCTTCCTTGATGGCAGAAAGTGCTGGTTCTATTCTTTACATTCAAATATCACTTTACAACAAGATTGACTTTCCAAAAACAACATTAACAGCCTACGAAAAGTGGCCAATAAGTCAATCACCTTAATTATATTTTGGGTGTCAAATGGGAATATACAATCTACAACTTAAAAAGCCTTTTCTGTGTCGGTTGGAAAACTGCCCGAGTGAACTGGGGCTAGTGTCCTACAGTGCCTTGCACATGAAACTAAACCATACAAGGTGTTAAGATTTATATTTTCTTGTCTGAATTATGTATTGAGTCAATGGTGGTGCTCTAGTGATTAGTTCTATTAGTGGAGGTGTTTATAGTCTATATGTGGTTGTACAGAGTACGCTGATGAGTGACCTGCACACCAGTTGAAAATGGAAGAGTTGGCTTTTATCTATGAAATCATGAATGGCTTGCAAATATACTATCAAAGATGAGCATGTACTTAACTTTAAAGTATTTGCCATTTGAAAGTGCTTTGAAATTCTTTTTGAAAGATGGAAAATTTTATTTTAATTGCAAGCTAAACAAGACTCAATTGATATGCAGCCAGGGCTAGTTCTTTTAGAATCACAATTAGACTTGGCAGACATTTTTTTTTTTTTTTTCACCAGAGCATTGTCTATTTTTTTCATTTTGTTTTGTTTTGTTTTGGTGATGATGGGATTTTATGGTCATGAATAAAGATCCTACATCATTAAGCTAACAACTCATCTGTTAGATAAAAATAGATTTTAGTCCATGGATTTTACTCCCAAAATACTTGGAAATGAGAAAACTAAATAATTCTTATCCTATTTCCTTTCCTGAAAAGGAAAACCCCTCACTCCGAGTGCCTCTGTTACTAAAACTGTTTCTTAATTGTGACAATAATAACTGGATGAGAGTTATCAGTTAAACTGATGACCTAGTTGAACCCATTTGTTTCTGCAGAAAGATCATCCACATTTGTGTCAAACCGGGTCGTTTTCAGGCCCTTGGGAGTCTGCCATTCCAATGCTTGTCCAGCTAAAGCTGGATGTCCTTGAATGACAGCTGCTGAAAATTCAATCAGTGAGTGGTATCCAAATGTCAGGGAGAGCACTGCAAAGTGGGGACAGGCTGAGACAGTCTGTAGGGTTTGATTTTGGGTAGTCAGAGTTTAAATTTGACTTAGGAAAAAAGTAAGTCAGCATCTTTAATCCCCAAACATTACGCATCATCTAGTCAGTAGACTTCGCAAAGGTCAAGCAATCAATATGGTTAGCATCAGCAGAGATAGGTTACAGGAGGTGATTTTTATTTCTTGAAATTTTTTTTATATTCCAACATAGAAAAAGGTAGGCAGACTGTCAAGTACAGTAAAAGAATTTGTACTACAGTGAGATGAGCTGATCCTTGGTCAAGGGGCTACATTAATAGATGCAGTGGACTTGGAAAGAAATGGGTTTCTCAAATTGCATTTATATTTGTCTTTGTTAAGGGTTTAATATTTTGAATGCACACCTATCCTTTGGGGGAAAATTGGACTGCCTGGAATATCATCAATCCAGGAAGATGGAAATGCCAGAAGCATATGTTTCGTCATGTTGTTGCTTCTAGTCTTGACTTAGACTAGGAAAAGAAAAAAAGAAGAAAGAAACAAGATTAATTTTTTGGCCCTTGCTCTTTGCAAAATCTCTTGGAATATAGTAAAGAAAATATAATTATTGAAAATATCAGGTTCTTCCATGAAGTTACATTTATATATATACAAACTGAGGGAAGAGGGGATTTATAATATTTTCAATTTATGTATTATTTCTAGAAAAGTAGCTGAACAGTTATGGAATGAAAAAATGATTTAAAAATCTGAGGAGGAAGGAAATGATGACAGGTGGTTAGAACCTTGTCACTGGAGAACTATATAGTCATGACATATATATATATATATATCTCAAGGTTTCAGCATGGGCATTTCCAAGCCAAAAAAAAGGCTTTTGTAAGTTCCTTCTTACAATTAAAAAAAAGTCCACATAGTATGTGTGTTTTAATTTTCACCTAGAAAGATGCCTATTGCAATTGATCAAAAAATTAACCTATAGTAGCCTAATTTTTAATTTTATTTCATTGATCAAGAAATTAACCTATAGTAGCCTAATTTTTAATCTTATTTCAGCACACATTACTAGAAAAGTTCTTAAAAATATAGATGAGAACTGTATATATTTCTTGACCAAAAATTGTGATATAGTAGGAGAAAATATTAGGGAAATTTCCTGCTTTTTCTTAAACTCTAGACTGCTCTTGAATGAAGTTGGGACAAGATAGCAATGAGAAGCTGATGGTACTAGATGGAAATTTATGTCAGATCCAAAGGCTCTGGTATAACATCTTCAGTTTGCTGGGGGGCTCCAGGTCTCACAGAAACAAAAGTCCTTAAGGTTTAAGAATTTCTTCTTTCTTAAATCTTTCCAGGACAACCTAGAGACCACTGTAGATCATCCATTGAGAAGGGATATGGGAAATGTGAGAAAGTGGAGAGTTACCCATTGGATTTCAATGATTTTCTGGGCCTGTAGTAAATCACAGTTGTGGCCCCAGTTCTTTACCCATCACTGTATGCACACGTTTTGCTCTGTGGCTGCATTTTCTCTCAATGAAGAGATAGAGTCTATTTCCCTTGAATTTGGGCTTGCTTGTGAATTGCTTTGCCCAACAGAATGCAGCAGAAATGACAGCATGCCATTTCTGAGCCTAGGTCTAAGAACGCATTGCATGTTTCTGTCGTCTGGCTGAGAACACTGCCGTGAGAACATTACCTTCTGCATGATGAGAGACACAGTCTCATCAGCCCCAGACAGATCAGAGAGGCCAGGTAGTATCAGCGGAGCCGTGTAGTTGACAACCCCAGACATGTAAGCAATAAATGCTTAATGTTGAATGCTGCTGATGTTTCGTGGTTGGTTGTTATGCAGTGTTATTGTGACAATAATGCCACAATGTAGCTTAGGGGATTAGTTTCCAGATTGATTATACATATAAAGTTCTGATAATTCTTCATGGAAATCTTGATACTTCATTAAAATAAATAAGAAGTCCTTGAAGTGACAGGCCTGCTTAGCCCAGTCACCTGCCACAGGACATTTATCTACTGAGTTGATTTGATCTGGGGGCAAAGGTTTCAGCCTTCAGTCTGGTAGTAGCCATATGCAAATGTATTTGTGTCTCTTCCAACCTGACAGATAAACAGACAGGCATCTAGAAGGTATCAAGTAAATACTTAGATGGGACCTTCTTGTGTTCAGTGTGAGCATTCTCAAAATTTCAGTAAAGAGTTCATTCCCCTGGGACGTTAGAAGTAACTTAATAATGACCACTAGTATATCTGTATTTGCAATCAGGCTCAATGAACAGAATAGATTCCAGGTTATCATTTGGGAATTTAAACACACTCTTTTTCTTTTGCCAGGTCAATTTCTGGCATGTATGGAATGAATCAGTGTGCCACGCTTTTAAGACCCATTCATTGTCTTCTGGTTTTATTTTACTTCCATTTCTTCCTCTTACTAGAGAAAACAGTTGAATTTTGTGGAAGCCCCAGGGGTTTGTGAATTTCAGAGGGACAGGGTTTTACCTGGAAAGAGAAGGGATTTTTGATTGAAAATGGAGGCTACTTATGATTCATTCAAAGGAGTTTTTCCTCTCCTTCATCTTATTTGCCTAGTGATTTTGTCTTATATGACACTTTGGAGCCTACTGTGAGATGACTTTCCTTCACACTGGATCTTTCTCAAATATTTTTCAAGGACAAACATCCTTCCTATAGGTTTTCTCGTCTGTAATGATTGTCTTGTCTGGGGATTGTATTCTGATTAATTCAACATTAGCTTTCTTACTGCTTCAGTGGATTCCAAATTTGTCATGGTTAAAAAACATTCTCCAGGGAAGTTTTATAAAAGAAATTGATGAAGACAGGGCTTAGGATTTATTCTGCTGACCAATGTTTAGAATGTGGCAGGGGGCTGAGGCACACAAAAAACAAAAATGGAAGGAATGCCCAATTCTTATGCATTATCATAAGTCAGACATAGCTCAGGAGTTTTGCAGATATTTCAGTGATTGTTGCTCACGTGGAGGTTCCTGCACTCGCCATCCGATTGAGCAAAAAGCAGTTAAAAGGATGCAATAAAGGATTCAGCCAGCAGAGGGCGGGAGAGCCACACCCAGTTGCTTGGACCAGTTACCTCCAAGCCTACTGGTTCTGAAGACATAAGCCTTTTTTTTTGTAAGCGTTTTGCTTTCACTAAGTCCCTTCTGACAGAATGGGAAAGAGTCAATCCGCCTGGAATTGAATACTGGCTGCACCTTGCGCTAGCTTCATTATCTTTTTGTGCCTGATTCTTTCTCGTCGGAAAAATGGGAAAAGCATAGTCGTGGTGAGGATGTTATAAGGGTGCTGTGAAGATGATGAAGTTAACTTATGTAATGCATTTCAAACAGTGCTTGGTGCTTAGTAACTACTTGATAAATATTATTTAATAGTGTTATAGGCTACCCCTTTGCCTTCTGTCTTCCATCCTCCCAAGTCTGAATGCAAAAATAAATTAATATGGCAATAGGTTATGTGGGCTGACTCCTCTTCACTCTTTGAAACTCATCTCAAAAAGCACAACATAACCTTCGCGATATTTCTGCCAAAAATGCTTGTGCCAAATCTAACCATGAGAAACAGGTTAGAGTAATTCCAAACCAGAGACATTCTATTAAATTTAGTGACATTTTTTGTTTGTTTGTTTGTTTTGACACAGAGTTTCGCCCTTGTTGCCCAGGCTGGAGTGCAATGGCACGATCTCGGCTCACCACAACCTCTGCCTCCCGGGTTCACATGATTCTCCTGCCTCAGCCTCCTGAGTAGCTGGGATTACAGGCATGTGCCACCACGCCTGGCTAATTTTGTATTTTTAGTAGAGACAGGGTTTCTCCATGTTGGTGAGGCTGGTCTCGAACTCCTGACCTTAGATGATCCGCCCTTCTCGGCCTCCCAAAGTGCTGGGATTACAGGCGTGAGCCACTGCACCCAGCTTAAATTCAGGGACATTCTACTAAATAACTAGACTCTGCACTTTAAAAATTGCAAGATCATGAAAGACAAAGAAAGACTCTGAAACTGTTCCAAATTGTAGGATACTAAAGACACATGAAAGCTGAATGCAGCACATGAACTGGGAATTTCTTCGGCTGTAGAGTACACATTGGGACAATTGGTAAAATTTGAATAAGGTCTGTAGATAAGATAGTAGTAATATATCAATATTGATTTCCTGATTTTGTTAATTGCAGGCTATGGAAGAGCATGTCCTTGCTTTTGGGAAATATACACCAGAATCTTCAAGAATACATAGGGCATCGTAATCCCTGTAAGTTACTCTCAATTTTTTTTTTTTTTAAAGACAGAATCTCTGTTGCCCAGGCTGGAGTGCAGTGGTACGATCTTAGCTCACTGCAGCCTCCACAACCTGGGTTCAAGGGATTCCCCTGCCTCAGCCACCCAAGTAGCTGGGGTTACAGGCATGCACCACCATGCACAGCTAATTTTTGTATTTTTAGTAGAGACAGGGTTTCACCATTTGACTAGGCTGGCTGGAAATCCTGACTTCAAGTGATCCACCCACCTCGGCCTTCCAAAGTGCTGGGATTACAGGCATGAGCCACCGCGCCCAGCCCCAAATTTTTTTTTAAAAAAGAAATGTATATTAGTGCGTGTGTGTGCGTGTATGTGCATATGTGTATGTAAGCATATTTGATATAATAGCATTTAGTACATCTGGTTAAAGTGTATATGAGAGTTCTTTGTAGTGTTCTTGCAACTTCTTTTTGTTATCCTGAGATTACATCAAAATACAAAGGTAAAAATAAAACCATAAATAAAAAATACAATCCCAGCTCTCAGGATGCCTTCTTCTTTAATAGTTTTCCCTGATGTCCCCTGCCTTACCCTTTGCCTTAGGTGGGTTAGGAGTCCTGGCCCTGTGTGCCCTCAGTCTGTAACTTTTTTCTCGGTGACAGTACTGTATTACACTGTATTGTGACCACCTGATTATGTCATTAAACTATGAACCGGGCCAAAGAAGGCAGGGGTGCTATCTTGTTCAACTTTGTGTCACCTGAGCTTAGCTAACACCTGGTACAGAGAAGAAACATATTAAAGATTTGCTGAGAGAATAAGATAGTATAATTTGGTCTTATATCTAAGGTTTAATTTTCTAGGAACCTATAGTGAATTTTAGGCCTGCTTTTTAGTTTTTGTAGCAGGGATGTAGCACAGGTTTGGGACTCAGCATACCTAGTCTGAAAGCTGATTTCCGTCACAGCATGCATGAGGGACAGTCTCTTCAGTTTATTTATACCTTAGTGCTGTGATTCTCGAGCTTATAGACACTATGAAGACAGAATTTTAGCTCTTTAAACAAAGGGGGGCAAATATACAGTGGACTCTATCTATATAGGTATTTAACTTAAAGGAATTCCAGGGCCAAGTGTGTCTACTATTAAAAGAAACATACTTTTCTTACAACGTAGTCCCTGAATGCAAATCATGGTTTTATCTGTTGTGCAACTGGAGAAACAGCAATCTGAACTGATATGGGAGGCAGACCTCACTGTAACAGCATTAGTGAGAAACAGTGTTTGTGGCTCTTAATTGCTCATTTTTTAAAAAATGGCGGATGTTAGGGATTTTCTAAGGGCAGACTTGTCCATATGCAGAGTTGATGTTAGGATGTAATACCACAAAGATGTAATTAACTCCTCTGCTTGTGCTCTCCATGTTAATTCACTCTCATAATAGGGTATGCACTGTGGTCACTATTCTACCACTATTTTTAAGAAAAAATTTAAAACTATTTTTTAACTTCCAAGTTAAGTATTCTGCTACTTGACAAGTTAAAAATGCAATAGAAAATCAATATAACTTTTATCTTTACCAGAAGTCATAGAAGTCTATCTAGAAAAATTTCAGATGTGTGAACATGGCTTTAGAGAAGGAACTCAACTACAGACTATAAGCCAGGTTCCTGTTGTGGTCCTTTATTATGACCTGATGACCTAAGCTAGAGAATCACAGCACCAACGTATAAATAAACCAAATAGCATGCATTGGCTTTAGTTCAGAAGGGAATTTTTGTGCAGAAAATAAGTTGAAAGTAGGGGCTCTGCCCAGTATAAACAGGTAAGAAAAAGGTATGATTCCCCACACCTCAAAAATGACTCATTCACCCATCCCACCAATCAAAGATCCATTTGGAATAACAGGTTCTTCTAAAAGCTACCATAAAAGTTAAGTCTCCTACCACCTATACTTCTGCGTGAATTGGTTTAGTCTGCATGCATTTTGATTGCTTTTCTTCTAACACTTAACTTAGAAGGTGAAATGGAGGTCTTGTTTGGAGGGAATAAAGAAGGAAAAGGAAAGGACAATTTTAGGTCAAGGGATATTTTGGAATGGTGGGAAAGTAGGATCATTAGGACAGCTGGAAACAGTCTTTTAGTTCTTGGAAGCCAGGAAAAAGATGTAGAGAGAAGGGCAGAAGTGGTCAAGACTCCATGAAAAGGAGGATGAAGAGGTCAAATCAGATGTCCACCGTGCAACAATGATGTCAGGAACGCTGCTTGGTATACCATCGAATAACATGTAAGTCATAGTTCTGTAACTGTCTGCCTTGAAGAATTGCCTGGCTTGTTTCTCTCAAAGAATCGACTCTATATTAGACATGAATGTCTATTTATAATAGAATATACCTATGTTAGTACTCAATAGACACTTATTTATTTAACTTGTAATCTTTTTGACACTTTTGCCATACCTTCTGTTATTTGGGACCTCACCACCTGGAACTTGATGTTTCAACAAAATTCAAAAAATACTTGGCCAAAACTAACTTCCCCTGAACTTTACAAATAAAATGAACAATTCAAGAACAGCCAACTGAGTAATTCTGGTATATAAACTGTCACTATTAAATGGCTCATTTATCAAAATAGCGTTCAATCTCACGTGGGCATTCAAGAATTTTAGGACAGACAATGGATATTCCTCCAAACCCTAAAAACCCCATAAAGCAGGGGCAGCAGGACAGAAAGCTTTTATTCTTATCAAAATCATCTTGACTTTGGTACATCACAATGGCTGCATGACAATGTCACATTCTTGTCCACTTAGGTAGATGTTTTGGCTCGCTTGCCTATCATTCTAGAATTAAGAGCCTTTGCAGTATAAAACCAAGATTTGAATAACAATAAAGGTCAGAGCTCACAATAAGGAAGAAAAAAGACAAGAAATGGCTGATAGGAGACTGGCACAGACATGGAACCTGATCATGCTGAGAGCACCTGGGGAGGGAGAGAAAAGGGAAAGTTTGAATGAGTAATAGAGAATAGCATGGTATATATACCATATTTGTAGATTTCTTAGTTATCTGTTGTATTAGTTCCTTTTGACACTGCTATGAAGACTTCCTGAGACTGCGTAATTTATAAATAAAAGAGGTTTAATTGACTCACCATTCTTCATGGTTGGGGAAGCCTCAGGAAACTTACAATCAGGGCAGAAAGGGAAGCAGGCATGTCTTACATGGGACCTGGAGAGAGAGAGTGAGTGTGAGGCAGGAACTGTCAAACACTTATAAAAACATCGATCTCATGAGACCTCACTCACTATCATGAGAACAGCATGGAGGAAACTGCCTCCATGATCCAATCACCTCCATCTGCTCCCTCCCTTGACATGTGGGAATTATGGGGATTCCAATCTGAGATGAGATTTGGGTGGGAACACAAAGCCAAACCAGATAATCTGTCCTCTGCTCCTAGATTTTTCCGTTAAAAATGCTCAGGATAACTTATTAGAAAAAATGTCCTTTTAGGGAAAAATAATAGTTTAAATCATGCTGTTACATTCATTTATGGATCAGTCCAATTCACCTTATTCAGGTCTGCATCTTCTCTCCTTTGAATAGCTATGATCATCCTGTAACTGCTGATGCTGCCTCCTTGCTCTGCTCCATTACCTTACCCCAAGCCTTCAAAGTCATCTCCTACTCTACTCCAGGGTAATTTTTCTAAAATGCAAATACTGTTGTTTGGCAGCTCTACTTAAAAGCTTTTAGTGACTTTCCATTTTCTGTGGAATAAGTCTGAAAGTATATAGCATTAGAACCTTTATATTCTACCCCGCCTACTTTATGTCTTACGATTTCCCATTGTTAATTTTAACTTCACATAGTTTTTCTAATTTATATCTCCAAATCTTTTTTTGTTTTGTTTTTTGAAACAGAGTTTCATTCTTGTTGCCCAGGCTGGAGTACAATGGCGTGATCTCGGCTCACTGAAACCTCTGCCTCCCGGGTTCATTCAAGTGATTCTCCTGCCTCAGCCTCCTGAGTAGCTGGGATTATAGGCATGTGCCACCACACCCAGCGGCTAATTTTGTATTTTTAGTAGAGATGGGGTTTCTCCATGTTGGTTGCCTCGGCCTCCCAAAGTGCTAGGATTACAGACGTGGGCCACCATGCCTGGCCTCTATCTCCAAGTCTTTGTATATGCCTGACAAACTGCTATTTCATCTTGTAGAGCTAAAATCAATTTTTTTTTCATTTTTGGGAAGCCTCCTCTACATACCTCCACCTTCTAACTCCAAGAAGTCCAAGTGAGTATATTCATTGATGTTGCCACTTAATCTAGTATGTATGTGTGTATATGTGTGTATATATATACACACATGCACAGAGAAATATATATATTTCTGTATATATTTCTAATATATAGTGGTTAGAAATATATATTTTATATATAATATATAGTAGTTAGACGTATATGTATTTCTAACTACATTTTGAAAAATAACCTAATTGCAGCTGCTTATATACTTATCTCCTGTTAGATTTTGACTTTCTTCAAAGTTGACACCTAATTTATTTTCATAGATCCAGGACATGGCATATAATAGGTGCTTGTTAATTCCTTTTTGGATGAATGAATGAGTGAATGAATGAAGCTTTTATGCCTAATCTCCGAATTTAGTTAGGAGCTCAATGAGTAAAACTAAGGACTGTTTACTAGATATCAGCCTCTGCTTAGTTCTGAGCTATGGGAGTTGGAAAGTGAAGGATATATTGGTTGGAAACAAGAGTTTGGGTCAATGCAGACCTGAATCCATTTTTTGAGAGAAATTAAATTTAGAAAACAAGCTAAATGGCAGAATGGTAGTTATTACTGAATAGGGGAGATATTTATGTTAGTATCAAAAAACATTGTTCAGTTAAGTAATATGAATGGTAAATTAGTCTATTAGAGGAGGTCATGGCTCTTGTTTTTGGGTAAGAATTAAATGTATTGAAATAGGATTAGAGGAACATGGATTGGTCAGCAAGAAAACAAATGTTATGGTAAAAAAGGTACTTAAAGCCGCAGGTATGGTGAGGAGTAAGGGACTCTAGCTGTGACATTCTGTTACCTATACTGAGAGGGAAAGGGAGACAGGGTGGGATCTGGGAAGAGTTTGTGCAGACAACCAAGACTGCGATCACATTTTTTACTACCCCAGGACTCCCCGTTCCCTAGTGTGGGGAAACCTTCCCACCCCATGCAGCAATGCCTCAGTGATGATGAGCAATAAAGGTTCATGAATTTTCTATTTATTGATGCTCTAGCAGCTGCTACAGTTAGAGGCTCACAGCTTGATACCTCAGCTGTACACAAGTTTCTGACCTGGTGTGTAGCTCTTTTGAAAAAAATATTTTAAAATGAAAATTCTCAGATATACAAAATAGATTTCACTCATATACCCATGACCTAGCTTTAACAAATATAAACATTTTGTGATCTTTTTTTCTGACATTTTTAAAAGCAAATTTTAGACTCATTTTATGCTGTACATCAATATATCAGTATGGATCTCTAACTGATAAGGATATTAAAAATAATATAACCACCAAGATATTACCACATCCAGGGTTGCTCTTAATATGCTCAAGGACCCTACTTCTCCCACCTCTCTTCCCTCTATCAGGCCATGTGTACTATTATTGGTAATGCCTAAGTCATTGTCTTTCTGGGAGAAGAGTCTGCCACTACACCCATTTTTCTTGTGCTTGTAGACTCATCTTCCATTTGCAAAATAGAATATATGAGGAATGAAGTTTTCTGGGTATTACCTTTGTCTACCCTATACGTGATATCTGAATCAGCAGAAAGATGTATTCAATTTTTAAACTAATTGGGCTATTTCAAGCCATACCCCTCCCTGCCATGTAAAAAGGGTGCCCCTGACCTTTTTCTTTGAACCAGGATCTTGCTCTGCCACCCAGGCTGGAGTGCAGTGGTGTGATCATAACTCACAGCAGCCTCAAACTCTTGGGCTCAAGGAAACCTCCCTTGTTAGCCTCCTAAGTAGTTAGGACTATAGGCACATGCTACCTCGCTTGGCTAATTTTTTTTTATTTTTTATTTTTATTTTTTGTGAAGATGAAGTCTCACCACATTGATCAGACTGGTCTTGAAGTCCTGGCTTCAAATGATCTTCCCTCCTCAGCTTCCCAAAGTGCTGGGATTACAGATACGAGCCACTGCACCTGGCCAAAAGGGTTCATTAAAAAAAAAATCTTAATTTTTTTTTTTAGAGTTTTCAGAGACTTTCAAGCAGAGTAAATATGCCAAGTGTTTATAGTTGTGGAATCGCCTGTTCTGCCTCTGAGTTTTGGGGAGAATAAAGGAAGTTCATTCTCCTAGTGGCTTTCTGAGGCAACCCAAGATGCTGGTGATCATTTTGGTTGTTCTCTTTGTCCTCTTTGTTACCAGAGAAGGTCAAATCCACCTATATGGGGTAGGATCAATCAACAGAGTGAATACAAAGAATTCTGGCCATCATGTGGCCAGGATGGCCAGATCTACTTGGCAAGCTAAAGCATGTATGTAAAGATTTAACTATCCATAAGGCATTGAAGTTAAGTGTCCAAAGTAAAGGGTGTTCATGCTGTAGGCATTAAGAAGCGTGGAAGGCACCTCTAACTGGAAATAGTCCTAGGTTTTTGGGAGAAAGTGAAATTTCACCAGAACTTTGACTGCTGGTCACAACTCATAGGTAATAAGGTGTTTGGGAGTGCGATGGGAAGAAAAACAGAGCAAGCAAAGCATAGAGAGGTGAAAGCAGAAGGCAGGTGCAGGGAGGCACATATAACACAGCGTAGCAGTCATTTGCAGTGGCTTGCACCACATATCACCCCCTTCCCACCTAATTTAAGGTCAAGTGAGTTAGACAATTCCATGTACATTGACAGTGTCCCAACTCAAGTGTATACTATGATGTTGCTCTGATTTTTGGCCTCAGAGCTTCCTCTGATGTCTACAAAGTCTGCTTAACACCGCAAAGACTTTCCATAAGAATGGTGGAGTCCATGTTTGTGGTGACAGCCTTCAACTAACGGAGGTGGAAGACAGTGGAAAATGTCCCAGAGTTGTCACAGGGACAATTCTGACATGCGTGCTACATGGCTTCTCAGAGAGACCCACTGGGACTGAGTCTCATTGCCCACAGTTTTTACCAGCTCCACCATGCATCCCTGCGTTGGCTGACCCTCTTCCCCTGATCCGCTTCTGCGACCCACGTTCTGCTTGCTGAGAATTGTGAGAACCCAAACTAAGACAACCATTTTGGTAGAAATGAGAAAATATTCCAGGGAAACAGTGAAAAACAAATGCAGATTGACAGGTTTACAAAAAGACTTTCTTACTAATTAAAAAAAAAGAAGTATATTTCCCTATTTGCTTTCTGCTTGCTTTTTCCTTGCTGTTATTTAGAAAAGTAAAAATGAAAACAATACTTTTAGATTACAATTCACATGGAACTAGGCTTGTCCTATAGTTTACAGTCCTTATGGATTCTGAGTTTAAGGATTCTGTCCCATTATATCTCCTTATTGCCGTAAATGACAATCTATTCTTCCTGTTATTCAGGACAAAAATGCTGGGGGGTAATCTCTGATTATTTTCCTTTTCTTGCAACCCACTTCTGATCTGTCAGAAAATCCTGTTGGATCCATCTTCACAATACATGCAGAAGCTGGATGGCCATTTCTCAGTATCTTCTCTGCTACTGCTCCGGTTTAGGCCATAGTTGTCTTTCACCGGCAGTGTTGCAAGAGCAATCTGTTTGGTTTCACTGCTCCCGCCCTTAGGTCCCTACAGTTTATTCTCAACAAAACAGGCAAAGTGATTCTGTTAAAATATAAGTCACACCACACCTTCCCAATGTCCTGCAGCCTCCTTTGATTCAGCTTTGAGTAAAAGCCAACGTTCTTACAATGACTGAGTAAATGCTGAAGTTTTGGCTTGGTCTTTCACCTCTTTCCTTCCTTGACCCTTTTTCTTAGTGCTCATTCCCCTTGATTATTCCACTGCAGCCCATGGGTCTCATGATTGAACTCTAAGAGGCCAGTGTCCTCCCCACTCAGGCCAGCATTCTCCTAACTCAGGTCAGCATTCTCTCAACTCTTTGCACTTAGGTAATATCACACTGGAGGGCTCCTCTCATCTCCCATAACCACATAGCTCACTCCCTCGCCTCCTGGGCTGTTTGCTTACCTGTCATATTTTTTAGACAGCCCTTCCTTGGCTTACCTATCTGAAATTGAAGCACCTACCTGAATACATCCTTTCCTTTTGCCCTGCTTCATTCTTCCCTTTGGTGTGTTTTACTATCTAATAAGCATGTATTTTATTCATGTACATTTTTTTCTTCCTTCCAGGAGGCAATCTCCATGAGGGCAGGTGTTTTCTCTTTTGATGGGATCGGGGGAGGGGAGGTATCTCTATTGTTCATTGTTCTCTTTCCTGTCCAGAATAGCATATATACACCATGATGGCTAATTTTAGGTGTCAATTTTATTGGGGTAAAGGATGTCCAGATAACTGGTAAAACACAATTTCTGGCTGTGTCTGTAAGAATGTATCTGGAAGAGATCAGTGTTTGAATTGGGAGTCTGTGTAAAGAAAATCACCCTTACCAATGTGGATGGGTATTATCCAGTCTGTTGAGGCCATGAATAGAACAAAAGGGCAGAGGCAGGGCAAATTTGCTTCTGTTTAGTTGGGACACTCATCCTCTTTTGCCCTCAGACATTGGTGCACCTGGTTCTTAGGCCTTTTGACTCAGACTGAATCACACTACTGGTTTTCCTGGTTTTCCAGCTTGCAGACGACAGATCATAAAACTTCTTGACCTCCATAATCTCATAAGCCAATTTCTATAAGTTTCTCTCTCTCTCTCTCTCTCTCTCTCTGGAGAACCTTGGCTAATATACACATACACCATGATTGATAGTGGATGACCAGTAAATGTGTTCCAAAATATATGGATGCCCAATAAATATGTGTAAATATGGAAACTCAATAAATAAATAAATAAAAATGAAAGAATGGATATGTGACTTTACTAAGCTTCTCTGAGACTCTATTTAATCTCTCTTAAGCTCTATATTTTTCAGCTGAAGATGGGGATCCAATACCTAACTCAAAGGAGTAAATCAGATAATGTATTTAAAGACCTTAGGAGAGAAAAAAAACCTCTCTCCTAAGGTATTTAGATAAATGATTGAACTACTACTTGTCAGAAGTTATGTTCTGATTTTTAGTTCGGAAACTGAAGTCCTGAGATTTCTATCTTAAACCATGGAAGGATACTTTTAGAAGCTTTATAATTGAAGTCTAAGATCATAAAAATAACTTCTTTTGCAATTTATTTTTCTCAGAAAAGCATGTGGGGCTCCCTTGGCATCTTTGACTTGTAGAAAGTGTAATATGGAGTTTCCAGACTAGAACACAAGCTCCATAAGAAGAGGTACCTAATTATCTTGTATGTTCCTAGTGACTGCACCTGGTGTATAATAGGTTCTCAATAAATATATGTTGAATGAATAAACAAAGAAAATGTTAAGCTTTTTCCTCCATTTAAGATGTACCAAGAGTGAAGCTGAGACCTAGCAAGATCTATGAACTGTCTCTTTCCTCTAATTTCAATTTTTAAACATTTTTGTGAGTATATAGTAGATGGATATATTTATGGAGTACATGAGATATTTTGATGCCAGCATGCAATGTGAAATAAGTACATCATGGAGAATGGGGTATTCACCCCGTCAAGCATTTATCCTTTGAGTTACAAACAGTTCAATTACACTCTTTAAGTAATTTTAAAATGTACAATTAAGTTATTATTGACCATAGTCATCTTATTGTGCTATCAAATAGTAGGTCTTATTCATCCTTTCTATTTTGTTTGTAACCACTAACTATCTCCAACACCCCACCACCCCCCTTTACTCTTCCCAGCCTCTGGTAGCTATCCTTCTACTCTCTATGTCCATGAGTTCAATTGTTTTGGTTTTTAGATCCCACAAATAAGTGAGAACATGTGGTGTTTGTCTTTTTGTGTCTGGCTTATTTTAGCTAACATAATGATCTCCAGTTCCATCCACATTATTGCAAATGAGAGGATCCCATTCTTTTTTTGACTGAGTAGTACTCCATTGTGTATGTGTACCACATTTTCTTTATATATTCATATGTTGATTAACACTTAGGTTGTTTCCAATTCTTAGCTGTTGTAAACAGTGCTTCTACAAATATAGGAGTGCAGATATCGCTTCAATATACTGATTTCCTTTCTTTGGGGTACATATGCAGCAGTGGGATTGCAGGATCACATGGTAGCTCAGTTTTTAGTTTTTTTGAGAAACCTCCAAAGTATTCTCCATAATTGTTTTACTAATTTATCTTCCCACCAACAGTGTATGAGGGTTCCCTTTCCTTCACCTCCTTTCCAGCATTTGTCATTGCCTGACATTTTGGATATAAGGCATTTTTACCAGGGTGTGATGATATCTTATTGTGGTTTTGATTGGCATTTCAAATGCAAATCAAATGATGATTTGACATTGAGCACCTTTTCATATGTGTTTGCCATTTGTATATCTTCTTTTGAGAAATGTCTATTCAAATTTTTTGCCTATTCTTTGATCAAATTATTACATTTTTTTCTATAGAGTTGTTTGAGCTCCCTACATATTCTGGTTATTACCCTCTTGTCAGATGGGTAGTTTGCAAACACTTTCTCCCATTATCTGGGTTGTCTCTTCACTTTTGTTGATTGTATCCTTTTCTGGGAAGAAGCTATTTAACTTGCTGTGATCCCGTTTGTCCATTTTTTGCTTTGGTTTCTTGTACTTGTGGGGTATTGCTCAATAAATTTTTGCTCAGACCAGTGGCCTAGAGACTTTCCCCAATATTTTCTTGTAGTAGTTTAATAGTTTGAGGTCTTAGATTTAGGTCCTTCATCCATTTTTATTTGAGTTTTGCATATGGCAAGAGATAGGGGTCTAGTTTCATTCTTCTGCACATGGATATCAGTTTTCCCAGCACCATTTACTGAAAATGGACTGTTTCTTTCCCTCCAGCAAGAAGACAGATGTTGACTTCCTCCAGCGTTGCTGATTCACCCCTTCCCCGATCTTTGATTTGGGTTGTGTTCCTCCCTAGCAACTTTTCTGATGTGTTAATGTCATTCATTCTCGGCACATGACTGACCCAGCATCTGTTTTTTTCCTAATGAATGAAGTACTGGGAGAGAAGGGTAGGTATTTACTATTTCCACTATATAACAGACTTATCTTTAGGGAGTGATTGTACAGATATCGAGAGGGAGAAAGAGAATGAATTTAGTGGAGGTTTTTGAGTTGTTTGTATAAAACATTGAGCCCATTGAGCAGTGCTTGCAAATGAGAGAAATGGTTATGTACACAGTTGTCTCCTGAAGAAGAGAGAGCACCATCTACTATAAAATTTAAAAAATCAAGTATCCCTCCCCAGGGGATGTTTCTAATTTTTAGAGAATAGTTGTTCTTATTCATGAGTAACATGTAGTATAGAAATGCAGAAGTCTGTTAGTTTCAGTGGTTGAATCTGGATTAGTTTCTTTTGCATTCCTAAGATTATAGTTTTAGTAAAACCAGCACAAAAATGTCTATACTGATGAGCATCTGACACTTCAGATCATTTGGATTTTTTCTGGAATTTGTGGTGGTTGGAGGGTAAGGGGGTGGAAGTGGCTTTTAAAGAGGACCTATTAACTATGGATTTTGGAAAAACGTATCATGATTTTGTTGTTTCATTTAATGTATACAAATTTACAAAAAAGTATAGTTTCAAGTAAGCAGAAAAAAGAGAAAAACATGAGTTTCAAAATTAGCACTGTACCTTTTTAAGGGCCCTGATCTTTGCTAATTATAGTTATTTGTTTTAATGACAAATTTTAACCAGGGTATGATGATTACTGTGATAAATAGACCTCACATATATATGGTAATAGAACCTTATTTCATATTCATCTAATAGTAGTGGGAATGTGAACAAGTTAGCAGACAGCTCTCATCTACTCAGTCAGAGACCTAGGTTAACAGAGGTTCTACTACATATAGGCTTACAAGAAGGCCTTGTTGTTGTTGTTGTTTTTCCTTTTAGGTATTCCATAGGGGAAAAAAGCAGAGCTGAGAATGCACAGAAATTTTCATGTGCCAAGTTTGGAAGTGGTATGTATAATTTCTCTTTATCTTCAATTGGTTGGAATCCCATTGCATGTTCCTATCTAATTTGAAAAGAGTCTAGATAAAGTAGTTGTTTAGCATGGGCTCCCTAGAAAATAGAATCTGAGGCAAGGACTAAGTGCTAATGCTTTGAGAGGTATACGTTCAGGGCAGCAAGAGTGAGAGGAAAGCAAAGTGAGGCAGGTAAGGATGGTAAGCCATACAAGGTACCAGGTTGGTTGTTACTTCGCAACAATCTGGAAGAAATAGCAGGTCATGCAGCAGGTCAACCACTCAGACTGTATGGCAAAATCAGAAGCTAGAACATTCCAGTGGAGTGAGGGAAGTAAGAAGAATTTGTCTACCTGGCCCTCCCCCATTTATTGATTCCTACTGATCGAAGTTTGCCCTACAGGGTGTTGACTCCTCAACACTACGTGTTTGTATCATCAACCATCTTCAGCAGCTTCTCAGAAGTTAACACCAATACTGTCTGGTGTATTTCACCTGAATCTGAGTCAGATGGAAAATGGCAGAAGATAGAGGCTCTGGAGAGTGGCTGGTTACCCTCAGACAGCAAATCTTGATGAGTCTACACTGCATACGATGGACATGGTGGCAGCTGTCTCAAAGACAACTGAAACCAATACAATCTGAACATCTGGCAAAAAGACTTGCCTTATATAGTTCACCCCTTGCAACATTCAGATTCATTTGTGCCCTCTATTTATATGTGTTTCTTAATCTAAAATATGGGAGCAACTTTTTTTTTTTTGTTAGAACGAGAGATGTCACATTCTCCTGGAAAGTGGAGATACAAGTTCAACTGCTGCATGGTTTGAAATTCCTTCAAAACTCAGGTTGAAATGTAATTGTCATTATGGTGGTATTAAGAGGTGGGACCTGCAAGAGGTGATGAGGTTATGGGTGCTTCAACCTCATGAGTGAGTCAATGCTATTATTGGGGTGTGGCTTAATTATCACAGGAGTTTGGTCTCTTTTTTCTCTGTCTTGTACATGCACTTCCTCACCATGGGATGCCTTCTGCCATGTTATGATGCAGCAAAAAGAACCGTTCCAGGTGCAGCCCCTCTATCTTGGACTTCCCAATCCCCAGAACAGTAAGTCAAATAAACTTATGTTGTTTATAAATTATCCATTCTGTGGTATTCTGTTAGAGCAACAGCAAAACAAACCGTCACAAAGTCACCTTCAAATTGCATTTTTCTAGAAGAGTGAAGGCAAGAGAATCAGTTAAAAACAACTATGGTGTTGCTACAGGTGGTCTTGAGGCTATGATTGATATCATTTCTTTCCTCCACTGTCCATTACAGGTTTCAGTCACCCACTGTCAATACTTCCACCGATATGCTTGCTTTTGAGGATAATCCAGACCCTCATTCTGAGGATTCTAAGCCTTCTGTTCCCTGCTGTTATTGGGTTGTGGTTCTTATAATTGGCCAGTGACAGTTATTACGGGGCTTGAAAATACTAAGGGATGCCTTAGTGAATCTCCCGCATTCATAGACATGTTCACATTATGTAGATATACTTCTAACTTCTCACATACAACCTTGTCAAGGTTGATTATCTTAGCCAGTACAGTAACTCCTTTCTTTCACTACTGCTGTCAGGAAGAGTTTAAATTAGCCAGATGGTAAATATACCTTCTAGTTAAGTGGAACCACCACTGTATCCCTGGCAAAAGTGTTCCTTCTCTGAGAATCAGGACCTGCAACTCAGCAGAAACCGAGGGTTGTGGTACAGAAAGTGCAAATACTACAAGTGGGTTATTGAGTGTAATAATGAGAGGGGGTATTTCTATTTCTACCTCTTTGTTCTTGACCTTTGTATTCAATTATTGGAGACATAGTGTGTTAGTCTAATGTCTTCATCTATTTAGGCTGCTATAAAGAAAGTACCATAGACTAGGTGGCTTGTAAACAACAGATATCTATTTCTTGCAGTTCTGAAGGCTAAGTCCAAGATCAAGGTGCTGATACGTTTGGTGTCTGGTGAGGGTCTACTTCCTTGTAGACGGGGCCTTATTTCTGTGTCTCCACATGGTGGAAGGGACAAGGGGTATCTCTCAGACCTCTTTTATAAGGACATTAATCCCATTCATGAGGACTCTGCCCTCATGACCTGATGACTTCTCAAAGGCCCTGCCTCCCAATACGATCACCTGAGGGGTTAGGATTTCAACATATGAATTTTGGGGGGTGAGGAGACACAAACATTCAGACCATAGTAGTGCCATATGCCAAATATTAGGTTAGCACATATATACATATCCTCAAAGTCAGTGTCTTAAGTCTCAAGTGTGTTGTTTCTGAGCTGGCACTGTAGCTTAGCCTTTAACACATCATTCCATTGTTCTTTTAGGATGGCTGCTTCTAAGTGACAAACTCATTTGTTAAAGAGGCATGGTCGATTTTAAAAATGTACTTCCTTTAACCAACAATAAAATAACACAAAACTGTGTGTGTCAATAATTTCGTAAGCCTTGAGATTCATGTGAAGAATATGAATATGATATTCTTAGCAGATAAAAATATTTTATATTTGAATAGAAATATAAGAAACCAACAAATTCAACTGCCCCATTTTACAAAAGAAAAATAAAGGCCCAGAGAGAAAGAGTGACTTAATAGCTAATTAATGACTGAATCTGTGCTAGATCCAGGCTTTCTTTCTAGATCCCTGAAAATATCATTATATCAAGCCAATTTTTAAACAAAAAACATGGGTTTACCTGTTGAAAATTGAGTAGACTTCTAGATGCAAATCAGATTAGTTTCAAGGTAACAAATAGCTTTGTTACCACTTTGCCATTATACATAGTAGAATTGTATTGTTCGTTCTTTGAAGTGGTTGCAGTTTTTCATGTAGAAGCAAGGGAAACATTCATCTTTGTGTAATAATTGCTTTCTACTCCTTCAGGGCCTTGTTCAAGGCTCACCTCCTCCAGCAAGCCTTCCTTAAATTCTTTAGTTTATGGCCACCTTCTCTTACCTCTCACAGAAACTCCTGATCACCTTTTTATGACTTTCACTGCAAAACAATTTTTACAAGTGAATGAAAATTAAGAAAAAAATACCCACAACCCTGTCATTTCAACACGTGAAACCAGTTTCATTTTTCAAAATTACATCTAGCCTTTGTATGCATATATGATTTGTATAGCATTGGAGATTTTTGTAATCAATGTGTAGATATATATTTGTAGTTTTTTCACCACTTGACATTAATGCATGATCACCTTTTAAAGTTGCTACGTAATTTTCATGATTTTATTTTTAATGTTGTTTCTCATTACCTCTTGGGTATTTCATAGGCATTTTAAAATTAACATGTCTTAAAGTGAACTCAGCTTACTGTTTAACACTGTGCAACTTTAGATGGAAAAAGGCTTCAACCTGTCTTTCTTTCATTTACCATCCCTATTTCAAGTCAGTCTATAAGTCTAGTCCTTCTACTGCCTAAATATTTTATAATTATAAACTCTTTTTTCCAACTGTGTCACTGGATCGGGCTTCCTGAGGCTCACTAGTCCAATTGCAATAGGCTAATTCTGGCTACTACTAGTAGGCAGTCTTTATAGTTGGTTCTTCTGAAGGATGCCCAATAATTTGTTTTTAAATTAAAATTTGATCCTATTCTCTGCTTAAAAACATTCATTGGTTTTCCTTTGTGAAGAGGTTGTCAGTACTTAAAACTAGGGTTATTTTACACAAACATGTAGATTTCTGGTTTCTTAAGGAATTAAAAATCTGGCTGCAGTGTGCCTGCATTCCCGGATGGCAACAGAAGGGTGAAGCTGAGTAGAGGCTGTTCCTGCAGACAGGGCAAATGCTGGCAATTTGGCAAAGAGCCCCCCCAAATCTGTTTTTTGATGTTAGCTCCAAGGTTCCTATGGGCTTTTGAGTTCAGGACTCCCTGCCTAAACTTTTCTGCATGGCACACAAGATTCTTATCAGAGCACCTGATGAGTTCTTTAGCCGTATTCTTCCATTAAGCAAGAAACAGAGAGTGGCTCTTCAAATGTGCCTTGGAATGCTCCTCTCTCTGTGCCTCATCACCTTCATGTCTAGTGGAATCTCTTTTTCTTCCTTGAAGAATTTACTGCATGGTCACCTCCTTTATGAAGGTCTTCCTGACATCCCAAGCCTTCCAGGTAGCAGAAGGATCTAGAAAACAATTCCACTTCTCACTCTATTCTACAACTAGTCTTTCCCTTCTCAGGCTAGGAAGGCAGGCCAAAACACTTCCACTTGCTGCTTCTCAGTGTTTCCCCTTCTTGCTTCATCAACTGCTCCTTTTTGTCAGTCTCCTTTCTCTGCTTTCCATCTTCCTAATCCTTCCTTTTCAGTTTAATTCAGCAAACTCATGAAGAGGGGCTGATAAAGGCACTGGATGCTGGAGGGGAGTTAGTGAAGAGTGAAGGGCTCCTTGTGTGGCAGGGTTTAAATTCTGGTGGGACAAATGGATGTCTGGTAATGACAGCATGACCAGGTGCTGTACATGACGTATAGACAAGGTGCTCTGAAAGACTGGAAGAAGGGATTCTTTCTAGTCATCTTTGGCAAAGGGAAGGAGGAGGTGATTGCTTACATTTAAAAGAATTTCTTAGGAGGATAATGGAACCAGGTGTTCCTCATGACTTCATTTTATGCATTCTTTTCATATCTACATAGCCTTCTTATCCACTCCAATATTTCATTTTAGAGTGTGGGAGTCAGGTGTTCTCTGGGTTTGAATTTTACTTCATTATTTTATATCCTTGTGAAATTAACAGGCTACTTAACCTCTCCATGTCTCAATTTCTTCCTCTTCAAAATGAGAGAAATAATAGTACCTACTTCATAGAACTGTTGAGAAAGTTAAATGAGATATTCACATAAAGCATTCAGAATATTGCCTTTCAAAGAATAAGTATGCAATGAAATTGAGGTATTATTAGTATTATTGTTTGGTAACTTCCCAATTTCTTATAATAATAGACTTGGAAGTCACCAGAACATAATGTGGGAGCACATGTTCTAATGTTCTAGTGACTTCCAAATCTATGATTATAACAATTTTAGCTGATATTATTAAGAGAAAGTCTTGTGCAGTGGTTAAGTATGTAGACTCAAGCCAGATTGCATGGGTTCAAATCTGTTACTTCCTGCCTTTGCAAGCTGCTTACCTTTTCTGCATTTGTTCCCTCATCTGGAAAATGGAAACAATAATAGTATCTATGATATAGGATTGTTATAAAGTGGGTAAATATAAAGTGTTCAGAGCAGTGTCTGGCACACAGGAGGTGCTACATTTTTTTCTTTCTTATTTTTATTGAGATAGGCTAAGAGTTTCATATGTGTTATCTCAGGAATCCTGATCTATCTTTACACTATAGAAGGATAATAGTAATCCTTACTGTACAGATTAAGAGACTGAGGAATGGAGAGGTTAAGTAGTTTGCTAAAAGCACATACCTAGTAAGTGGGAGAACTAGGACTCAGAGCCAGATATTTGTGACTATCTCTCACTTCCACTCTCCTGACTGCCAAACACACACATCCTGGATACTTTATATTCAACATTTCCCAAAGTGATCTCATCATATCCCCTTCTGAATCTGCTCCCTCCCAGGGCTCACTATCTTTGTAAATGGCGTCCTCCACACTCTAGTTGCCCAAGCTAGAGAACTTGGGGTTGTGCTTGATTATTCCTCTTCATCCTCACCTACTCAATCTACCACAATATCTATTCCTTCTAACTCCTAAGGGTTTCATATCTGTTCATTCTGCTACACTTTCACTGCTACCACCCTAGTCCAAGTCACCATCATTTCGAGTAACTCAATTATGCTCCAAGTGAGCTATATAATTGCTTAATGAGGCACAGAATATTATTTGCACCTGGATTCCTTTTAAACTACGCTCTATCTTAATTGGAAGAATGATTGAAATAGAGAACCCTCCCTCCAACATAGACCCAATACTCAAGTCTTATCACGGTTGAGAATACTAGGTAATATCAAGACTTCAGGGCAGAGGGAAAGGTTTTTGTTTTTGTTTTATGAGTACAGGGGAAAGAATTCTGAGGTTAAATACCCAGCAAGGAAGAGTAGATTAAATACCCATTGGATAGGAGGAAAGAGAAGGGAAGAGGAGCAGGGATGAAGAGCCAGAAAATGGTAAGAAGATGGAGGCCAGTAAAAATTCAAGGGATGGAGAGCCAACAAATATTTTTAAGAATGCTACAGCTTAATTGTTACTATTATTTGCATTGCTATGAAATAATCCTTCATTCTTCTCCCTTATACAAATTTTCAAAATATTTTAGCAACTTTTCGAGACTACATCTGTTCTGTGGAAACTAAAGAGTGCTATATTTGTGTGTGGGTTAGTGCAGTATGTCACAGAGGAATCATGAGCCCAGATGGCAGAGGAGGCTATGAGAAACAGACCCGCAGGAATTTGCAGAAATTTTGGTGTAAAACCTTGGCCTTTTACTAGGCCATGGAATTGTTGCGGGCTCAAGGCAATTATTCTTACATCTCTGAAGAGACGAGGGGCCCCAGGCAGGCATCTAATTTACATTTGATTGTACCCAAAGTCAATACTTTGTGCATGACAAAATGATATCCAAAAGGGGCATCTAAGTTCAGAGTTTCTTTTCTTTGTCAAGACATAGCCGAACGATTAGTTGTATTAATTTCAGGATTAATGACCTTTGAATAAATTAGAAACTGATTTGAAAATGGCATTCCAACGAACTAGATTTTATTCACAGGTCCACCTCTGACTGGGTTCTAAGGGACTTGCCAATGGAAAATATTTAACTTTTCTTTGACCTCATGTTCCTCACCAGTAGAATGAAGGATTTAGATCAATCATTGTTTCCTAAACTTTGATCCATCTAATGGTAGTTGTGGGAATTTCGATTTTTCTATCCACTTGCAAAAGATGTTCATAGACAGGATGGCTATATGTTCAGGTTCATCTGGTATAGTCCTAAGTTTATGTTTGTTTTTGGTATAATTATTAACAACGTCTCATTTTACTGTAGAAAAAGTCCAGATTTGGATAATAACATTTATAGTTACCTTATTAATAGGAGTTCCTTCCTTGAATAAAAAATTTTAGGTTAAATAATTTTAAACAGGTTTCTTGACTGCTAAACTTTGCAAATCCTTTATCATGCTAATGTGCCTTTTGACTCTCCAAAAGACGGAGTACGCTTTCTAGCATTTTGGCTTTGGAATTGTTACTTTGCTTCTTAGGGGAATAAGTTAATGGAACTTAGAAAGAGTACGAAATCATCTTAATTCAGCAAATACTTATGAAAGTCTATGTGCCAAGCCCTGGAAGAGGCAATGAAAAGATATAGTGACAACCCAGTCTGCTACAAAATCACTTATAATCTGATCCATAAGTGTGGTGAATGGCAGTGGGGATTGACACTACACAAAGACTTGCAACTCAAGGTCACATTCTAGCTTTCATATTGTGCTATGATACTATGTAATTAGAGTCCAAGATAAGGCACAATAAGTCCAAAGCCCAAACGAGTAGTATAATTTGTTAGCACTATGTCAAATGAAGTTTTCTTAGACTCAATACTGAATGAAAATGCTTGATAAATCTTCCAGAATATTCATACAGTGGCCCAGAGAACCAGTATTTTCATGACTATGCACGACCACCTTATTTTAAAATTTAGTCCTAACAGTTCCCAGGAGGAGACGACTGGTAGTGTTATTTCTAAAAATATATTAAAAATATTTGTGGAAGAATGCTATAGACGGAGATTGTGATTAGAAAGCCTGTAATCCCAACACTTTGGGAGGCTGAGACAGGCAGATCATGAGGTCAGGAGATCGAGACCATCCTGGCTAACAGGGTGAAACCCTGTCTCTACTAAAAAAATACAAAAAACTAGCCGGGCGACGTGGCGGGCACCTGTAGTCCCAGCTACTCGGGAGGCTGAGGCACGAGAATGGCCTGAACCCGGGAGGCGGAGCTTGCAGTGAGCTGAGATCCGGCCACTACACTCCAGCCTGGGTGACAGAGTGAGACTCCGTCTCAAAAAAAAAAAAAAAAAATAGAAATTTACTCAAAGATTATTTTTCTTTTTCTTTCTCTTTTTTTTTGAGATGGAGTCTCGCTCTGTCACCCAGGCTGGAGTGCAGTGGAGTGATCTCGGCTCACTGCAACCTCCGCCTCCCGGGTTCAAGCGATTCTCCTGCCTCAGTCTCCCGAGTAGCTGGGATTACAGGCGCACCATCATGCCTGGCTAATTTTTGTGTTTTTAGTAGAGATGGAGTTTCACTATGTTGGCCAGGATGGTCTTGAACTTCTGACCTTGTGATCCACCCGCCTAGGCCTCCCAAAGTGTTGGGATTACAGGTGTGAGCCACCGCGCCCGACTGGATTAATTTTCTAGTAGAATTGTTTTGGTTAACAATGATAGCACTTAATGACACATAATTTTTTTACATATTAGTTTGTTTCTTATGACAATCAGATTGTATTAGTATTTCCCCATTTACAAAAGAAGAAACCGAAACCTAGAGACGCTGAGTAATTTATCAAAGTTTCAATTGCTGATTAATCTCAGAACCAAGTTTTAAACTCAGTTTCTCTTCAGAGCCTTCATCCTTCTTTGCCACTAAACATAAATTCAGACATGTGGGAGGGCTGATTGTGAACATATCTTCCCCACTCAGAGCTTAGTGATCTCACATTAATACCCCGAAATCAGTCATGGATACTTACACCATGGAAATGAGTAAAGTCTACAAATTAGAGCTCCTGTCACCAACCCCCAGGGCTGATTGTGAAACAATTACCAGCACACCACTGGCTAGATACACATTTGGATAGCTGTTTGACTGAGTATTGCAGGTATTCACATGGGGAATTGTTGGTACTGTTTACGTGTTTTATTAATGTCTTTATCAGATGAGGATCCCTTTTGGCTTGAATTGGAAGAGGAGATACAAATGAGAATTCTCATGATTATTAAATTATTGGATCTGGGAGTTTTTCAGAAAATTTAGTACTTCATCCAGGCAATTTTTAAAGAACCTTTGGCTAGGTTTATTATCTAACCACAATTCTGCTCATACTTCTTAATTTCCAAAACCCATTATTTGCATATTTGTCATGACAATTATCACACTTTGAATTCATGTTCTAGTTATTTATGTATGCATATTTCCTTCCTGTTAGACTACAAGATCCATGATAGAATCCGTGCTATTCAGTACTACAACCCTAGAGAGTGTCTGGCCCATTGCTTTTTCAGTGATTGGGTTCAATGTTGATTAAATGAATAACTTTTGTTTTTCTGTTTCAGACACTGTGATAATTCAGATAGGATAGTGAAGAAAATAACTTAATAAAACACATAATATTCCGAATCATAAAGATTTTCTTAAAACAGACCATCCAGTGTGTCAACCTACTGAAAACATGGATCCATTTATGATGTTAACTATTCTACACTAGAAGATGTAATTTATTTATTTTTTCTTGCTATAAGTACACCTGAAAGACGGACATTTGTTAGGGGGGGGCACTTTTATAACCTGTACTAAAGTAAGTACCTATTAGTTTGTATTCGTACTCTTAGCTTGAAATATATCTTTTTGGCTCTTTTCTACTATTAACATGGATTTTATTAGTATTTAGTAAACCATTGTTTTTTTTTCCCAAATAGCCCTTTTAGTTTCAGGTTACACATTCTTTTTTTGTCAGTTTTTTATGTTTTGATGATTTAAAGTTATTCAATTATTTTACATTAAAATCATTTTATTTTATTAAACTTTTTTCCTTAAATATATTTGGAATATTGTTTATAAAAGATATGCTTTAGAATTGGTGAAGGGACAGATTTAATCTTTTCCCCTTGCCAATAAGCCATCTGCTTGCTACTCAGCTATGGACCAACCATCATTAGTGTAACCTGAGAATCTGATAGAAATGTAGTGTCTTGGGCCCCAGCCCAGACCTACTGAATCAGAATCTGCATTTAAAAAAATGTCCCCAGGAGATTTGTATGCACATTAACGTTTGAGAAAAGCCAATCAATTGAGTCTTTTTCTGAAATTCACCCTGCTGCAAAAGCAGCTGACTATAATGTATTCTTCAATGCAGACCACAATTTGGAATTCTGATTTATTTGATGGCTTAATGTTTATTGACTGCACCTGGTGTGCTAGGTATTGCAAGGAATAGACAAACCAACCAGTCATTGTTCTGCAGTTACTTTACTCTAAAATAAGAAGACACAGACAATTTGCTATTTTTTCATTCCTTTGTACTTTAAAAACATATACAGATACATTGAAAGAAGAGAAGAGTTGAGTAGGAGAGACAGTCTGGTTAAAATCCCACTCAAAAAGGATGTAGCTCATTGTTAAAATAAGAGTAGTTGAGGGATGTTTCACATACAGATAGAAATGGAAGGAATTTTGCCAATTGTCTAGATGTTTGGTCTGGGGAAAGCAAATATCTGGATGGCTGAATTTTGTGTAGACAAAGTATCTGGACAATTGCTTGCATTTTCCACTTCCCCTCCAGATGTTTAGCATTGTGTTGATGTAGCTCAAGCTCATTGCTCTCAGACATTCATGAATTTTTAGTAGAAAAAGTTCTAAAAGCATTGATTTCATGTCGACATTCCATTCCTCACGAAAATTATAGCGTTTAAAACTAATATTTGGTCAAGTTTTTCCCCCTTGAGTTAAATTACCATTTATATAGTGAATTTAGAAGACATTCTTAGTCACTGTCATTAGGATGTGATGAAATAAAAAGGATTTTGAAAGTGTTCAGAATATGCCACCCCCAAATGTGCCATTTTGGCATAAGGATTATTTTAGAATGAAGTCAACTGAGAATCAACAAATGCAGGAAGAGGTCTCTGTTCCCCTTCCTTAGCTACGACCCAAAAGGCACAAGTTTCCCTTTGTGAAGGTGCTCCCCACCTCCTAAACCAGGAATGAAAGGAGCAACTCTTATTACCAGAGACAGAGTTTGCATGGAGATGAGTCTGCGTAAATAAACCTTACTAAAATAACCCTTATCTTCCATTAGTTTCTCCTATATATTTTCCGGTTACTTTCTCTCAACTTGTTGTTCCTTGAAGCACAAGCCCCTTTCCATTGTTGAAATGGCATATAAGTCCCCAAATCTAACTGCTTCTTTGAATTTCACTTCTTGTCTATGAACTCCTATGCTTGTAAAATGGTAATAAATCTATATAGTTTTCTCCTGTTAATCAGTGTTTTGTCAGTTAAATTTGCAGATATTGAAATTGAGAGTAGAGGAAAACTTTTTCTTCTTTCAGTTTGAACTCTGCTTGTATTTCCTTTAAAAAAATTTAATAACTCATTTGAAAAGAGGAAAGGAACAAATAGAGAAGGAAGGAAAGATAAAAAGAGAGATATGAAGCATGTTGAAAGTCTAAAGCATCAATAGAAATGGAATGAGAGTTTTTTGGAATTAGCTGTTTATTCATCTGTTTCATCTAATGATTACTCAAACTGTCAATGACTGCAGGCCTACTATATGGAGAGATTATTATTGTCACACTCTAAGCCTGCAGTGAGGTCAGCTGTTGGATCAATAACAACTCTGCTCCCTCAGATAACGAATCTAAATGAGAATTGCCACTGTTAATCAGGTATCTTGAAATCCTTGAACAGGGCACAGTGATAAATGATTGCTGACTATTGTTCTCCTTTTAACCTCAGTGGACTATGCTCACCCATATTTTTAATTAACTGATTTAGTCCAGGACATTTAAAATGCTCAAATCCTTTCAAAATTCTCCCCAGGGAGGTTCTTCCTGGAGTAGACATCAGGACAAATGCCCTTCCTTTCTTTGTAGAGATATATTTAGCACATTTTTATTTTTTCTCAGAGGAACACATTTCCAAGGAAGACTTTGGTTTCACATTTCACTTAGCACTTAGTTCTTTACCTCACAGAATGACAGCATTTTAAAATTCAGCAAAAATATACAATGTTCTTTACGGAGTATTAAACAAAAGTCAAAGCTTTGGAAAATTACAACCTTCAGTGCAAAAGGATATATCTTCTGCTTTTTTGAAAGCCAATTAGTAATGAAAAATCTTTTAGAAAAAAATGTTTAGTTAAACTGAGGTTATAGACAAGTCTTAAAAGTCTTAACAATTAAAAGATATTCTGAATGTTAAGAAGACTAAGATTTTAGCAGTTATTATTTTATTTAATTTTTTTTTTGAGACAGAGTCTCGCTCTGTCACCCAGGCTAGAGTGCAATGGCCTGATCTCGGCTTACTGCAACCTCTGCCTCCCAGGTTCAAGGGATTTTCCTGTCTCAGCCTCCCGAGCAGTTGGGATTACAGGTGCCCACCGCCGCGCCTGGCTAATTTTTTTGTATTTTTAGTAGAGACGGGGTTTCACCAGATTGGTCAGGCTGGTCTCAAACTCCTGATCTCGTGATCAGCCCGCCTCCGCCTCCCAAAGTGCTGGGATTACATGCGTGAACCACTGTGCCCGGCCAGCAGTTATGAAAATTATTTATTTTTACATTTTTAAATGTTCCTTGTCTTTTAACAAGTATTAAAAAATTTAAAACACGTTGGTATCTTCTCTACAACACTGAGAACATCTCATGATCTTATTGCTGTCAAGTAATTTTGTAAAGCTAGTGAGAGGCGACAACGTGCTAGCAGCCCTTGCTCAATCTCGCTGCCTCCTAGGCCTTGGCGTCTGCTCTGGCCACACTCCAGGAGCCCTTCAGCCCGCCGCTGCGCCATGAGGGCCCCTCTCTAGGGCTGCCGGAGGCCGGAGCCGGCTCTCTTTGCTCACCGCCAGATGTGGAGCCAGAGGCGCACCGGAGCGCGCGCCAGCCTTCCGGGTGGGCGCAGGCTTAGCGTGCACCGCACTGGGTGCGGCCTCTCGGCGCCTGCTGGGCTTGATCAGGGAAGAGCTCCCTCTGGGCCACAGGAGTGACCGGCTTAAGTGCCACTCCCGCTGGCGAGTGCCACTGAGAGATGAAGCCTGCTGGGCTTCTGGGACAGGTGGGGACTTGGAGAACTTTTGTGTCTAGCTAAAGGATTATAAACGCACCAATCAGCACTCTGTGTCTAGCTAAAGGTTTGTAAACGCACCAATCAGCACTCTGTGTCTAGCTAAAGGTTTGTAAACGCACCAATCAGCACTCTGTCAAAACGGACCAGTCAGCTCTCTGTAAAAACGGACCAATCGGCTCTCAGTAAAATGGACCAATCAGCTCTCAGTAAAATGGACTAATCCGCAGGATGTGGGTGGGGTCCGATAAGGAAATAAAAGCAGGCTGCCGTCCCCCCCACCCTAGCTGGCAGTGGCGACTCTCTTTGGTTTCCTTCTGTAGGGGAAGCTTTGTTTTTTTTTCTTGCTCTTGGCAGTAATTCTTGCTGCTGTTCAGTGTTTGGGTCCACTCCACGTTTATGAGCTGTGGTAATAACTCTTGCTGTTGTTCGGTGTTTGGGTCCAGACCACCTTTATGAGCTTTAACGCTCATCCTGAAGGGCTGCAGCAGAGACCACAAACCCACCAGGAAAGACGAACAACTCCAGACTGGAGGAGTGAACAACTCTGGATGTGCCACCTTTATGAAGTGTAACACTCACCACGAAGGTTTGCAGCTTCACTCCCGAGGCTAGTGAGACCACGAATCCACCGGAAGGAATGAACAACTCTGGAGGTGCCGTCTTTAAGAGCTGTAGCACTCACCGTGAGGGTCTGCAGCTTCATTCTTGAAGTAGGGAAGACCAAGAACCCACCAATTCCGGAGACACTAGAATTGATGTTATAGTTAACAGAGGTAAAGGGCATTCATCTGCATTTTCACTTTCTAATGCATCTCATATTTAGAGAATGAGACTGTGACCAAGACAATTGAAAAGTTGATTATTTTTGTCTTCCTTTTTTTTTTTTTTTGAGACGCAATCTCGCTCTGTCGACCAGACTGCAGTGCAGTGGTGCAATCTCTGCTCACTGCAAGCTCCGCCTCCCGGGAGGTCATTCTCCTGCCTCAGCCTCTGGAGGACTACAGGTGCCCGCCACCACGCCCAGCTAATTTTTTGTATTTTTTGTATTTTTTTTTTTAGTGGAAACAGGGTTTCACTGTGTTAGCCATGATGGTCTCGATCTCCTGACCTCGTGATCCCTCCGCCTTGGCCTCCCAAAGTGTTGGGATTACAGGTGTGAGCCATGGCACCCGGCCTATTTTGTTTTCTTAACTTGATTGGTAAATTAGCAAATGTAGTTAAAACACTGTGTGGAATGTGGGGAAAAAAGAACAGTCACGGGCTCTCACTGAAAACTTCTGGGTTATCGATTCCAGCTTTCCATCTCTAGAAACCTTCGTGTCTGTTCATATGAGGTCTGAAAAAATATTTTCATCGCTTTTGGTTAACTGAATGTAGGATATTTTTGTTGTTACCATTTATAGCGTTTATAAACTGCCATTTCTAAAAACATTCCAAAGTGTAGTTGTGTAAAATAACTGTGGGTCAGTAATTCAGACAGAATTCCATAGAAAATGGTTTATCTCTGCTGCATGAAATCTGGGACTTCAACTGGGAAGACTCAAATGGCTGATATGTGGCTCAGATGAATAGGGTCTTGAATTATTTGGCAACCTCTTTGCTCACATGTCTGGCATGTTGGCCAGGATGGTGCAAAGGCTAGGCTCAGCTGGAGCTGTTGATAAGAATGCATCCACATCGCTTTTCCATATGGACTGGGCTTCTCATTCTCGTAGTGTAATGGCTGGGTTCTGAAAGGAAGCCCAAGACAGGGCACCAGGAGAGAGAGAGTTCTAGGAGAGACAGGTGAAGTTGCATGGGTTTTTGTGACCCAGCCTTGGAAATCACAGAATGTTGCTTCTGTTCTGTTCTATTCCATTAATTAAAACAAGTACAGGCCTGCCCACATTCAAGGGAAGATGATACAGGTGTTAAAGCCTCAGAAGGACTCCGTACTTCTATATTTGAGTGCTTGTGGATGAACTGTAACCTAGCTTAATAGACAAAATTGAAAAGCTATCTTAACAGTATGCACCTGTAACAATGGCTGAGTGTTGGCCAATCCCAGCGGCCATACTTCAGCCTCTCATGGACTGTTGAATGTTCAAACTGCATTCAAATAAGGAAACTCTGAGGTGTAACTAATCTGTTTCTGTACCTCATTTCTGATTCTTGTACATCACTTTATCTTTTTTGTTTATAAATTTGTTCTTACCACGAGACACCCCTGCAGTCTCTGTGAATCTGCTGTGATTCTGGGGGCTGCCTGATTGGAGAATTGTTCATTGCTCAATTAAACTCCTTTACATTTAATTCAGCTGAAGTTTTTCTTTTATCAGATGGTGTCAGAAGCAGGATCCAAAGCGGAGCTTCCAGTGACCTCCAGGAGCACTGAGTGAACACGCAAGGTACCAGCAGGACCCGCTTGTGTCCATGGATATCTGAGTGTCTGGGGATGGTGGGTAAGCTCACTTTCAGATTTTGGAGCTCCATGGATTTGTGTTTTGAGCTCTCTGAGTTTCTTTGAGCAAATTTCTGATCCAAACTGGGTTTGGAGTCACGACACAAACTGGACTGGGTCGAGGAACAGATTCGATCTGGGAATTAACTGGTTTGGATCCAGGTAGAGGCCTTTTACATCTGACTGGGTCAGAAAGGAACTAGTAGTAAGCAGTAATATTGCAGGGGTTATAATTTTGGCTTTTGAAAATTCACAGGGATTTTTGTGTTCTACCCCGTTGTTTCATTTTTCTTGTGTGCTTAGGTAGAAAAAAAATTGTTGGCTAAGTTAAGAGAACTTGAGAATAAAGCCAGTATTTTAGGTAAAAATGGGATCCTTAATTTCTGGAAAACCGAGTTCCTTCTGGTTTATACATTAGGCCTTGGAGGCAGTGAAGTCTTACAGAAGTGGCAAAACCTTACTAAAGATAACTTACGGTGGCACATTCTGAATGAAGAGCAATACATCGAAGTACATTTAAAAAGGAGGGTTCTTGGTAAAGTGCCTTTTGGCTAAGAACGGGTTTGGCACTACAGGATGTTAACTGCTGTTCTTTTTGGAATAATTTGCCTTGCACTCTTTGCTGATGGCTGTGGGTGACATGATTAGGCATGTACAGGATTGTGGGACATGGGGAACTTTTTCCTCCCCAAAAGGGGAAACTTCAGAGCTA
Organism: Macaca nemestrina; assembly: GCF_043159975.1. Classification (NCBI taxonomy): domain Eukaryota; kingdom Metazoa; phylum Chordata; class Mammalia; order Primates; family Cercopithecidae; genus Macaca; species Macaca nemestrina. The sequence goes on along the minus strand of NC_092126.1, from coordinate 27,764,947 downwards.
ATGGGATGGCTGGAAAAGATCCCTTTGCTGCCAAGAAGTAGCCACCTCAACTTTTCAGTGTTGCTACAATGGGTGGGTCTCTCTCTCTGGCCTCCCTGATCACTTCGTTTTCCCCACCCTGCCACAGACAATGCTTTTCTCTCTCTCCTTTCCCTTTCCTATCTTTTCTGTTACTCGGGGCAACCACATGTTGAAACTCCTGGTCGGAGGTTGGATTAATGATGACGGGGCCCAACCAGGGGCAAATTTAAGCACTGCCCGTTTGATATTGCTAAGCAGAGTGGCTAATGTTTATGTTTTATCGCACATACTTTACTCTGGCCAGAACAAAGAGGTAATTTTCCTTTATGATGTGGCTTGGCCCCAGCATGATAGTGCAGCAAGCTAGGTCACTAGGGCTGCTCGGGAAAAGGGAAACCAGAAGCCTGGGATGCTGGCAAAAGGGTGATAATTTCTTACCGGTTGTATTTCTGGCTTCTCTCTCTTTGTGCAAATGATTGAATGAATGGTAAAAATCACTATCTTTTCTGTAAAGTTTTGATTAATGCAAAAAGGAATTCTCAAGCTAGCCTCAAACTGGTGTATTTGTGCTATGAATTCATTCTTTTGGGTCGAGGGGTACCTTAGGATAAAACGTGGGCTTAGGACCCCATAAGCTGTCTGCTCAGGACAACCCAGCAAGCTGGTCAATAACAAACTTTCCCGTAGGTCCCTGAAACAAACAAAAAAACGGGATGGGGACATCCACATCTTGTTTCATGTCCTTGGGAACTTGACCTTGTAACCACATGGCAGTATGTTCTCTTGGTCTCCGCCTTCCAGGGAACAGGAATTTTAGGGTTTGTCATAGTTAGCTCTAAAATTTATCTTGAGAAGTTAAAAGCTTTTGCAAGCTCAAAATTAACTACTCTAGACCCCTGGGGAGGACAGTAGAGACTGCACTGTGCTGTTGCTCAGTAGCTATGATTTTGGCCTTTCACACTGGCCGTCTGGGTTTGAGTCCCTGCTTAGGAAGTAAGTCCTTTTGGTTTAATATCTGTATAATCTTGTCTAGTCTCTTCTTCATGGACTGTCTTAAATTTTCCTTTCTCTGAGCACCTGGGAGGTTACCTTTGGTAAAGCTAAAAAGCCAGAAATATCGGCTGGTTGGCCTGGCTACACAATCAGAGGTTAATAAGAAAAATTTAAAGGACTTTATTAAAGAGTGCTATGGTTAAAAGTCAGCGTAATTAAAAGTGAATATTCAGGCTTTAACAGCCTGGACTCCTTGGGAATAACGAAGGCACCAGAAACCCCTTTTCTGGCTCTGTTCTTCCAAGGTCTCCACCCTAAAACCAATAACCAATTAAGTAACTTAAAAACTGGCAAATGCAAAATGCAATAACTACTGTAGTAATCTTGTCTGTCTGCCTGTGTAATTATATATGCGTTGTGTGTAATGTCTATATAAAAGAGCTCTAACTAATTGGCTCAAACAAAAATAAGCACTTAAATATTTTGAAAGCAAAATAAAAACTGTAATGCCTTTTAGTTCATGTGACTTTAGTAATCTTTGGGAAATAAAAACAGCTTTAAAGATTATTGATAAATTGGGTGTGGTGGCTCACGCCTCTAATCCCAGCACTTTGGGAGGCTAAGATGGGGGGATCATGACATCAGGAGGTTGAGACCATCCTGGCCAACATGGTGAAACCCCGTCTTTACTAAAAATACAAAAAAATTAGCCGGGCGTGGTGGCAGATGCCTATAGTCCCAGCTACTTGGGAGGCTGAGGCAGGAAAATGACATGAAACCAGGAGACAGAGCTTGCAGTGAGCCGAGATCATGCCACTGCACTCCAGCCTGGGCAACAGAGTGAGACTCCATCTCAAAAACAAAAAACAAAAAACAAAAAGATTATTGATAAAATAAAGACATTTTGTCTAAATTATGCAGGTTAGATATTAGGTTTGCTGAATGCTTTAAGGTCATATACTGCTTTGACTTGAAAATTATTCAATTTATTTTGGAGAAATTAAATTCTAAATAAGGCCTGGGAATGTATGGAGTTAGCCATGCCTCCTAGCTATGCAAAGAAGGTTATAAAGAGAAAGTATTTTACATAAAAAAGGACACTGTATGGTAAATTCTTGTTCTAAAGTAAAATGACTGGTTGTTTTAAAAGAGGGATGTTTACAAAAAATTAGCTGGGTGTGGTGGCACATGCCTTTAATCCCAGTTACTTGGGAGGCTGAGGCAGGAGAATCACTTGAACTCGGGAGGCGGAGGTTACAGTGAGCTGAGATGGTGCCACTGCACTCCAGCCTGGGTGACAGATCAAGACTCCATCTCAAAAAAATAAAAATAAGAAAGAAAAAGAGGGATGTTTAGGGCAAGTCAGAAAGTCTAAACATGTCATACATGTTTGTGTAAGTTGTGAAAGAATTTATGAAAAGAAAGTTATGCCAGAAATGTTGTATGATTTAAAGGTAATTAGGTTTCCTAAATGCTTCATAAAATGCCACTATGACTTTTAACTGTACAGCTTGCCTGTTTTACAGCTAGATAAGGCCTGGGACATGTGGAATTAGACACTGGAAAGAGACCTTATCTGCTTTTCTGTCTAGGTCTTAGGCTCCACACCTAGTACATAATTAAAATCCCTTACTTCCCAAGGTTTCACCAAAAATAAAAGTCACTAAGAGTTAACATTGTAAGATGTAATTGAGAGTACTGGAAAAAATAGATTTACATGCAAGGTGTGTAAGGAGAATGAAATGTGTTTTTTCTAAGAGATTGTAAGAAAGTATGGGAATGTAAATTTTTGCCTAGGTTAGAGGGTTAAAGGATTGTTTAAAGTTTGAACGGTTTGTAGAAGGTTTAAAAAGATTAATTATTAGAGATTCTATGTGTGAACATATTGGCTAAAGTTAAAATGGCATTATTCAGTTATTTTTCTCCGTAAATTGGATATTGGAATAGAAGCACTACAGAGTTTTCTTAGAATATTTTTCTGCTCTGAGAAAATGTAAAGGGTTACGAAAAGTTTATAAGAATCTTATGGTCCAACTAATTAAAACTGAATAGGTGTATAAAGTGTTATTTTAAAAACTAGCTTTAACATAAAAATATACTGATAGAAACATAAAATTTGGTTTTCTCTTTTAAAAAGATTTTTATGTAATGTTAAAAGATAATGAAAGGTTTTTGTTCAGTAAACTATGAAAGAAAATGTAGGTGGAACGGAAGTAAAGGAGACAGTTGGCCTCATGCTACCTTCATTGGGTCTTGTTTGGAAAACTGAGTCTCCTATCAGACTAATGTGTTTTCCTTTTTAAAATTTTTGAGTTATTTTGGCTAAATGAATGACTTATGGTAACCTAAGATTCTATTTTATAATATCCAGTGTTTTAAACGTTTGGCATTTAACACATCTTTCAGAATCAAGCTCTGGATTACCATGCTAAATCAGCCAATACTAAAATTGTTTAAATACACAATTTGAATGAATTCTATGGTCTAAGTCACGTTGCCTATGATAACCCATTACTTATCAGTGCTGTGTACCTAAACTGGAGAAACAACTGGTCTTGAAGAAAACGTAAGTCCAATGTGAAGCATGGACTCATGAAGAACCAGGACGGCTGCCTTGTCCTTCCTGAGTCCTTAAGCTTTTGTTATTAAAGGGTCTGCATTCCATGACTCATCGTGGAACAGATAAAATAATCCAAACTGAATATGTTGATGTGGTGACTTATAAATTGTGGAAATTGTTTAAAACCAGTGTTTAGTTCCATATTCCTGGGAAAACAAGCAAACCTTCAGGTATATTTGGCTACCTAATGGGCCATTTAAACATTCATAAAGGGGTGTCATTCAGTTGTCATTTTCAGTGCATGTTTTCTGGTTGTATAAAAGCTTTTCCATGCAAGAGGGTTGATGTTATAACAGTAGACTATTATGCTACAGTGTATTTTCACAAGGTAAAGAAAGTTTTTTTTTTTTTTTTTTTTTTTTTTTTTTTTGAGACAGAGTCTCACTCTGTTACCCAGGTTGGAGTGCAGTGGCGCCATCTCAGCTCACTGTAACCTCCACCTCCTGGGTTTAAGCGATTCTCCTGCCTCACAGCCTCCTGAATAGCTGGGATTACAGGTGTGTACCATCATGCCCAGCTAAATTTTGTATTTTTAGTAGAGATGGGGTTTCGCTGTGTTGGTCAGGCTGGTCTTGAATTCCTGATCTTGTGATCTGCCCGCTTTGGCCTCCCAACATGCTGGGATTACAGGTGTGAGCCACTGTGCCCAGGCCAAAGAAAGCTTTTTATGGCTCACTGAGGACAACAGCTGCACAATCTAGAACCTGAAGGTTGAATTTTCTGAGAACATCAGAGAAAGACTGTCCTTGCCATCCATACTACAACAAAACTTTGGAGGCTTGAACCTTGGGTTTGTAATCTCACAACTGAGAGGGGTCCCTTCACACTCCTGGAACTGTACACCCTTTGGAACCCTTAAGGTAAAACTAACCAAGCAAGTTTCTCCCCAGAAGAAGATGGCATCCTTGATGTGAATGGCTTATTCCCAAGGTCACCGATCAATACTTCTACTATCATAAGAGTCTTGTCTTTGAATGCTTCTTTTCCTTGTTTATGTCTCTATGAACAATAGAAATGGAAAGGGGGTCTATTATGTGCACTTACAGGGTATTCTTTTATTTGTGAAGGATTTTGCAGCCAGCCTTATACATGAATAACCTTATACTTTAGTAGATAAAAGATGAAGGCCAATGTATGTGAGAAACTTTAGTGGTACATAAGTTGCCTCATAATTGGTCAAAACTCTTCTTAACCCACATCATGGATTAAAGAGAACATTGCCAGGAGGCCTTCACTCTTCTAGAAGGACATCATTTTTTAGGTCCTTTTTCCATGGTTTAGAATAAAAGAGGCAATAATTATAAATGTCTCCCTCATAATAACCTCTACAGCAAATGATACTTCAAAGGCTATCGTTACACAACAGACTTTAAATTCTCTTGTGAAAGTTATACTAAATAATAGAATTGACTAAACAAAAAAGTACCTGTGCAGCTGCTGACACTTGTGGACTGTGAGAAATACATCAAATGTTTATTATAAAAATTCAGTTATAGGGGATTAATGAAAAGACCGGTCAGTCAAGTGAGTAGACTCTTCATTTAGCTCGTTCTTGAATCTGTTTAATTTTAGGTGGTTTATGGGGAACCTGGGTGAGGAGGATACTCCAAACTCTTGGTGTCATCCTCTCAATAGTCATAATAATAGTCTGCCTGGTGTGCTGTATTCTCCCAAAAGTTTTATTTTTTATTTTATTAATTTTTTTGAGATGGAGTCTCACTCTGTCACCCAGGTGAGTGTACAGTGGCGCCATCTTGGCTCACTGCAACCTCTGCCTCCCGGGTTCAAGCAATTCTTGTGCCTCAGCCTCCAGAGTAGCTGGAATTACAGGTGCCTGCCACCATGCCTGGCTAATTTTTGTATTTTTAGTAGAGATGGGGTTTCACCATGTTGGCCAGGCTGGTCTTGATCTCCTGACCTCAAGTGATCCACCGGCCTCAGTCTCCCAAAGTGCTGGGATTACAGGCATGAGCCACTGCACCTGGCCTATACTCTCAAAAGTTTTAAATATTTGCATGCAGCCGACTCTAGAATGTGAAATGATCTCTCTTCAACTGGAATGACAAAAGCTGAAAGAAATGTGTGACCATAAGGACACCATAACCTATGAATGACGTGCTGAGATGGGAAACCCAAAATGATGGTAACTGAGAGTGGTGCTAAGGCCTTATGTTTTGTCACACTCTCACCTAAGCGAGAACCTGGCTTTTAGCCGGGTGGAGGGGGGGGATTTTTTAAAAAACCAAATTATGTGAGGCCATTATTTTGGACTGAGCTCATGCACTAGGCCTCAATAAACCAAACCAAACTAAAATGGAGTCACTTTTGCTAAATGTGACATAATCAAACTAAAGCTTTAAGAAAACACATAGATCCTAGAACAGACCAGGTTTTGTTTCTGTCCTGTAAACAGGATATTCCAGCATAAGGAGGTACCTCTACTTAGTCCTTATTCTCTCCTTGCAAAACCCACTGTTACACTGTTTCCCAGTGGGTTTCAAAACCATATAAATGCATTTACAATAATAGTGATATCAATGATTAAGGTTTTGGTCAATGTCTCAAAACTGAGAAAATGTCCAAAAGGGGAGAATTGTTAAGGCAAACTAAATATGTCCTGAGAAAGACTTCATCCTTCTATATTTGCATCCTTGTAGATGAACTGTAACCTAGCTTAATCATACAAAATTGAAAACCTAACTTAATAGTATGCACCTGTAATAATGACTGAGTGTTGGCCAATCCCAGCAGCCATACTTCAACCACTCATAGACTGCTGAATGTTCAAACTGTGTTCAGAAATGTTGAGCTGTAACCATTCTCACTGTTTCTATACCTCACTTCAGATTCCTGTACGTCACTTTACCTTTTTTGCCTATAAAATTGTTCTTATCATGAGACACCCCTGGAGTCTATGAATCTGCTGTGATTCTGGGGGCTGCCCAATTCACGAATCATTCATTGCTCAATTAAATTCCTTTAAATTTAATTTGGCTGAAGTTTTTCTTTTATCCCAGGTCTCACCTCTTTATAGGAGCAGTATAAAAAATTTGTCATTTTTTAAAAGCATCATAGCACCCAATTCACAGGTTTTTTTTTAAGAGAGTTTTTTTCTTTTTCTAATTATCTTACAAAAAAGAAGATATCTGGCGCTTTATAGGAGGAAACCAGAGGCAAGTCCTGTGTTTTACTGTAAAGTCAAGTGCAGGAATAGTAACCAATTCCTTTATTTTCCAAAATTTCCCAGTTCATTCGTTGGTACACAGTAGGTTCCAGAAAAATGTTAGTGGGAAAAATTAATTGCTATGAGAATTTCACATGAATTATGTTTCTTCCAACGTTCCTTGCAGTCAATCAGGATGGATGTTGCATTAGTGTTTTCTCTGATGTAGCAGTCATTAACTACAGCTCTATTAGCTGTTCATTTGTGGCATGTAATAGATCCAAATACAGAGGACTGCTTTTGAACTGAGCCATTGTTTCATGAATATTAGAACACAAATCAATGCGTATTGACTGGGCTTGTGTAGATGAATGTGATAGCATTGCCCTCAACAAAATATGGTTCATTTCTTCAAAACAACATGTAAAGCTTAGAATGAAAATAAGAAGTACTTAAGTTTTTCAAGATATTGAACTCTAGGCACTGAGTTAATAAGTTCGTTTTTACAGATGCTTGATGCTGTATGAAAAGATACTACACTTTCTAAAGCAGCTACTTCTGTGTGGATGGTGGTGGGTAAGAGGCCAGGGAAGGATGATAAGTATAGGTAACACTCTTAATGGCACTTTAACGAGCATATATCCTCTCTATTGGCACTCAAAACAAACTTGTGAGGCAGGGACTATCATCCCAAATGTACAGACAAGCAAATTGATACCAGAGGTTCTGTCACTGTCTTGCAGTGGTGGAATTGGAGATTCAAATTCCTCAGATATGATCACCTCTGGAGAGTCACATCTGATCCTCCTCAGACAAATACTCTTCCTCTGTGTTCTCATAATATCTTGAAATATATCTATATCTACCACTTTGTGTTGTAATTATCTTCTTATGTGTTTATTTCTCACCATTTGAGTTTAAGACAAAAGAAAGGTCCTTGTCTCGTATCAGCATCCACTAAGGATTTAACCCAAAGTGACCAGTGAATGCTTGCAGAATGAAAGAATACATTGTTGAAGATCCATTAACTCTAAAAATCTCTCTACCAATCCATGATGCATTTTAAGAAAAGTGTTCTGTTAGAATAGGGTGAAGAAAAACTGATAGTTGTGAGTAGGATGCAAGGGAACCATTGACACAGATACCTGTGAATCATCTCTGGCCTTGTTGTAGCTTATTCTCTGGAATATACTGGGAATAGTAAGGAGGCATGTGTGCCTGAGCAGAATGATTAAGGGAAAATATTAGGAATTGAGGTCAAAGAGTTAATGAGGTGGGGGTAAGATCATATATAGCCCTGTAGGACAGTTAAGAAATCCCAAGTGACTTGATCAGAGCAGACAAAATGATCCTTTTAAAACCTACAATGAAAATAGATGGGGGCTGGGCAAGAGTGGAAGTAGAGAGACCTGTCTTGATTGATTTTCTGAAGTGATCAAGATGAGAAGCATTGTTCCTTGGACAAAAGTGAGAAGTGGTTGGATTTTGGATGTATTTTGAAAGTAGAGCCAAGAAGACCAATTAGATACGGGGTGAGAGCAAGACAGGAGTGAAAGTTGAAACCAGTATTTTTGGCTTGTGCACTTAAAAGGATGGAAATACCATTAGTTGAGATGGGAAAATGTATAGATGAAGCAGATTTTGAGAGGGAAGATAGAGTTAACTTTTGGACTATGTAAGGCCTGAGACTAGTATTAGACATTCAACAGAATAATATTCGGTAGGCAATATGCTTGGATCTCATGATTATATCAGATATATTCTAGAGGTTAGCACAGAGAGGCAATTGTGGTTAATGTAGCATAGACATGATAGTAAAAGCCAGGAGGTGGAATGATATCACCAAATTATTGAGTGCAAACAATGAGAAGAGGTTCAAAGATTGAGGCTTGGGATGTTTCAAATAACAGGTCCAGGATAACTAAAGAGTCTGTAAAAGTGACTAAGAATGAATTAAGTGAGAGGGGAAGAAAACCAAGGAATATGATGTCTGAAACTAAGTGAAGAAAGGATATCAAAGGAGGAGGTATGGCGAAATATCAATGCTATTAATATGTCAAGTGTACTGGAGACTGAAAATCGATGGTAGGTTTTAGCAATGTTTAAGACATCTGTGACTTTGAAACAAGGTTTGGTGGCATGTTGGGGGTAAAGGTCTGACTTGAAATTAAGGGAAGCTTAGTAGGGAGTAATTGAAATCAGCAATTACACATGGGGCTTTTAAGGAGTTTTGTTACAAAGAAAAACAATGAACCAACTGGAAGAGGAAGTGGGGTACAGAAAAGCTTTTCAAGAAAATTTTAAGATGATATATATAATATACATATATATAAGTACATGTATGTATATACACACACACGTTTAATATGTGTGTGTGTATATAAGATATATGTAGATGTGTGTGTGTGTTAGCAGTGTAAGAGATCCAAGTTACCCTGAGTTACTGGTGGCATATCCATGCAGGACTGCAGCAACTTCAGTCCTTGTCTCCTCGAAAGAAAGAATTTGACAGGGCAGAAGAAGAGACCAAGGCAAGTTTCAGAGCAGGAGTGGGTTTATTTAAAAGGCTTTAGAACAGGAAAGAATGGAAAGTTCATTTGAAAGAGATTCAAGATGGTGCCCAAAGGTTAAAAAGAGCATTTAACCTTGATCCTAGGGCTTTATAGACTCGCCTCTTTCCCGTGCTTTTTCCCATAGGATGGGCATGCACAATACCCTCCTTACCCTTTGGAAGTGAGCACACCTAATATGTTTAGGGAGTGACATGCATGCCATCTGAGGCTTCTTCCCATTTTCTAGTGGCATGCCTGGAAAGGTCATATTTCACCATTTTGTCTCTTTATGCGCATGTCCAGGAAGTTTCTTCTCCCTGGCATCTGCATTCAATTAATTCTTTTAATGTTAATAGCTGTGGATCATCAGGAGATTGTGTCTGCCTTCGGCTGTTGAATTACCATGTTTAGAGAGACAGTGTGATAATCATTGAAACAATACCTCATGTTCTTGGTGGGGGCAGAGCCCTCTCCTGCCCGTCTCATGCCTATCTAACTACCTGTAACATATGTGTGTGTTTATATATACGTATGTATCTTCTGTATATACAAGTCTAAAGGCTTGATTAGATTTAGGTTTAAACACTTTTGGCAGTAACACTTTGTGAGTGATATTGTGTAGTTCATATTGTATATCATTGGGGGACACGACTACCAGGTTGTCTTGGTGATTCTACACTTCTGTGTATCTATATTATTTGTTTAGGGTTTGTCCAACAGATCTTTTCAAGAAAAAGGTGCATTTTCTCTTTTACATTTAGCAAATAATCTAGTAGTGATATTCTAGTGCTGTATAGAGATATCCTGTTTGATTTAGTGCCTAAATCAATTATATAATTGGGAGACTTTAAATGATGATTTCCAAATTTTAACATTTATTTTTAAAAATTCTTAGCAGTTTCTTTTGGATAAAGGACAGCTTTTTTTCCCCCCATCAACTGGGGTTGAACTGTACTTGCTCTTAAAAGCATAACTTTCCCTTTAATTACTAATTATCAAAATAAGAAGTTGGAAACTCTCCAGGACATTGGTCTGGGCAGAGATTTCTTGCATAATATCCTAGAAGTACAGGCAACCAAAGCAAAAATGGTCAAATAGGATTACATCAAGTTAAAAAGTTTCTGCACAGCAAAGGATACAATCAAGAAAGTGAGGAGACAGCCCACAGAATGGGAGTGAATATCTGCAAACTACCCATCTGACAAGGGATTGATAACTAGAATATAGAAGTAGCTGAAACAACTGAAAAGGGAAAAAAAATCTAATAATTCAATTAAAAAATGGACAAAAGATCTGAATAGACATTTCTCAAAAGAAAACATACAAATGGCAAACAGGTGTATGAAAAGGTGGTCAACATCATTGATCATCAAAGAAATGTAAATCAAAACTGCAATGAGATATCAACTCACCCCAGTAAAAATGGTTTTTATTCAAAAGATAGGCAATATCAAATGTGAAGATGTGGAGAAAAAGAGATCCTCGCATGTTGTTGGTGGAAATGTAAATTAGTACAGCCACTATGCAGAACAGTTTGGAGGTTCCTTAAAAAACAATAAACAAAACTACCATATGACCCATTAATCCCACTTCTAGGTCTATAATAATAATAATAATAATAATAATAATAAAATCAGTATATCAAAGAGACCTCTGTACTCCCATGTTTATTGCAGCACTATTAACAATAGCCAAGATTTGGAAGCAACCTGTATCCATCAACAGATGAATGGATAAAGAAAATGTGGTACCTATACACAATGGAGTACTATTCAGTCATAAAAAAGAATGACATCCTATCGTTTGCAACAACGTGGATGGAACTGGAGGAGATTATATTAAATAAGACAGGCACATAAAAACAAACTTCACGTGTTCTCACTTATCTGTGGGAGCTAAAAAATAAAACAGTTGAACTTATGGAGATAGAAAGTACAGTGATGGTTACCAGAGACTGGAAAGGGTAGTAGGGTGTGGGGCAGGGAGCCATTGGGGATGGTTAATGGGTACAAAAATATAATTCAACAGAATGCATAAGTATTTGATAGCACAATAGGGTGACTGCTGTCAACAGTAATGTATTGTACCTTTTAAAATAACTAATAACAATGGATTGTTTATAACAAACAAATGCTTGAGGTGATAGGTACCCCATTTACCCCAATGTGATTTATTTTTTATTTTTATTTTTGAGACAGAATTTTGCTTTTGTCACCCAGGCTGGAGTGCAATGACACGATCTTGGCTCACTACAACCTCCACCTACCAGGTTCAGGCAATTCTTCTACCTCAGCCTCCCGAGTAGCTGGGACTACAGGTGTGCACCACCATGTCTAGCTAACTTTTGTATTTTTAGTAGAGACGGGGTTTCACCATGTTGGCCAGGATGAGCTCGATTTCCTGACTTTGTGATCTGCCCGCCTTGGCGTCCCAAAGTGCTGAGATTACAAGCGTGAGCCACCGCGCCTGGCACCTGATGTGATTTTTATGCATTGTATGCTTGTATCAAAATATATCATGTACCCCATAAATATATATATCTACTATGTATCCATAAAGTAGTATCCATACTACTACCCTTCCCAGCGTCTGGTAACCATAATTGTATTTTCTATCTCCATAAGTTCAATTGTTTTAATTTTTAGCTCCCACAAATAAGTGAGAACACACGAAGTTTGTTTTTGTGTGCCTGTCTTATTTAATATAATCTCCTCCAGTTCCATCCATGTTGTTGCAAATGACAGATCCATATACATCTACTGGGATGCTGAGGCAGGCATATTGCCTGATCTCAGGAGTTCAAGACCAGCCTGGGCAACACAGTGAAACCCTGTCTCTAATAAAATACAAAAAATTAGCTGGGCATGGTGGTATGCACCTGTATTTCCAGCTACTGGGGAGGCTGAGGCGGAATAATTGCTTGAACCCTGGAGGTGGAGGCTGCAGTGAGCGGAGATCGTGCCACTGCACTCCAGCCTGGGTGACAGAGCGAGACTCCATCTCCAAAATAAATAAAATGATAAATAAAAGTTAAGTTTGTATAATAATTACTTCCAATTATGGAAAATATTTTAAAAAATATTTAATGTGTATGTATATGTTCATTTTTTAAATATGAAGTAACAGCCTATTTGCAAGTTGAAGAGAATGATTTAGAAGGGAAGAAAACTTTGATTTATAGAAAAGAGGAGGAAGAACTACTAGAGTGAGGTTTTTTGAAGGGGAAAGGAGGACAGACTTGGATACACAAGGATGGGAGTGTATAGTTGGTACACTTATACTAACACCTAAAAATATAACTGCCCAACAGTTCACCTTGCCTGATGCCTAGACAGAGACAGTTTAGCAGGACAGGGGAATTGCAATAGAGAAGGTGTAATTCATGCAGAACCGACTGTGCGGGAGACTGGAGTTTTCTTCTTACTTGAGTTAGTCTCTGTGAGCCTAACTCACAGAGTTAGTGATTGGAGTTTTAAGGATAATTTGGTGAATAGTAGGGGGCCAGTGAACTGGGAGTTCTGAATGGTCAAGTCAGAGATAAAATCATAGAGAGTTGAACCTGTCCTCTGGTGCTGGGTCAGTTTCTGGGTGGGGGCCACAAGACCAGATGAGCCAGTTTCTCATTCTGGGTGGTGCCAGCTGATCCACTGAGTGCAGGGTCTGCAGAATCTCTCAAGCACTGATCTTAGGTTTTACAATAGTGATGTTATTTCCAGGAACAATTTGGGGAGGTTTAGAGTTTTGCAGCCTCCAGCTGTGTGACTCCTAAACCATGATTTCCAATCTTGTCACTAATTTGTTAGTCCTACGAAGGCAGTCTAGTCCCCAGGCAAGAAAGGGGTTTGTTTTGGGAAAGGGTTTTATTATCTTTGTTTAAAAGCTAAACTATAAGTTTCTCCCGAAGTTAGTTCAACCTATGCCCAGGAATGAACAAGGGCAGCTTGGAAGTTAAAAGGAAGATGGAGTTGGTTTGTTCAGATCCCTTTCACTGTCTGTTATAATTTTGCAATGGCAGTTTCGGTAATGCAAGGTAAATGGGTACAATATTGGGTACAAACATGGTGGGTAGTTGGATGTGGCTAGAGGAAATTTGGGGCAGTTCTATTCTGACTGCTTCAATTTTTTTCAGTGATGTATGAAGCAATGACAGTGATGGGGTACAAAAAGTAGAGATATGCACAGGGCGAGTTATTGGTGATGACAAGTTCTAGGCAGGACCACCGAGACAGTGGGGAGCAAGAAGAAAATCTGTTTACCTTTAATAATGACAGGAGGTGGAGAAACTCTAGTCAGACAGGAGCAGGTCCCTGCAGAAACCCCACCTTCAAGCCAAAAAGCCTGAAACCCATGGCCCAAAGTGAGAACATCTATCCTGTGTGCCTGCTGTCTCCTTATTAGTTCTTTCTGAATAGTGTATTTTCTTAAAAAAATACCAATCAAATGTTGTCTTTTCCAAAATGATCTCTGCCCCCATCCTGTGCCTATAAAGACCCCAGACTCAGCCAGCCAAAGAGAGAAGTGGCTGGACATCAGGGAGAAGTAACTTAACTTCAGAGATGGTGGCTGGATGAAGTAACTTGACTTTGGAAGAGAGAGGCAGATAGGCTTGACTTCAGGGGAGAGTGACCTCTTCCTGCCCCCGTTGTAGCTCCCCTCTCTACCGAAAGCCGCTTTCAGCACTCCATAAAATTCTCTGCATTCACCATCCATCAGTTCATCCCTGCGACCATTCCTCTTGGGCACTGGACAAGACTTTGGGATGCACCAAGTGCAGGTACTCAAAAAGTCTGTCACGTTGGCCCTTTGCCATCGTTGGAGGAGGGCAGCCACCCTACATGAGGCAAAGGGCCCACTGAGCTGATAACACACTGCTGTCTGTGGATGGCAGAGCTAAGAGAGTATTGTAAAACACCCTCTGGGGCCTTGGGGTCACATACATCCTCACCTGGACACTGTTGCGGGGACTGCACAGAGTTTACTCCTGCCAGCACTGAAGCAGCCAGCTGGTTGCTGTACTCACCTGCTCCTGTGCTCCCTCCCATGAGGGGTGGAGCATGGTGGACCTGAGCAAACAGAGTTTGCTCCTGCCAGCTAGTTCCTGCACTTCCTCACTGTGGTTCCTGCACTTGTTTTCCCGCTTCTGAGGTTGAGCAGGGCAGGCTGAGTAAACAGGGCACCCCCGTTGTGAATCCCACAAAGGGGTCAAGAAAATAACCCTGCATCACCTTCAGGCACAGTACAATGGACTGTGGGAAGAGAATTTCTTCAGGGGAGAGGCAACTTTCTAAAATAATCTTTTAGCAAATAATTATGATGTGCTTTATGTTTTGGTTTCTTAATTTGACTTTGTTCTTGGGGGTTTTGGGAGCTTCTTGAATTTGTGGGTTTGTAGTTTTTGAAATTCAATTTACAGAGTATTTGGCCAAATGTTTTTTCTTTTCCCGTCATCTTCCACTCCTTTTACATGTATATTAGGCCTCTTAAAGTTTTCCCACAGCCTACTGATCCTCCATTTTCTATCTTTTTTTTTTCCTCAGTCTTATTTCTTTGTTTTCATTTTGTGTAGTTTCTGTCATTATGTCTTCAAGTTCACTAATCTTTTTCTGCAATGTGTACTCTGCTATTAATCCCATCCAGTTTATTTTACATCTCTCACATTACAGTTTTCATCTCTCCAATTTTGATTGGAATCATGTTTATATCTTCTAGTGATAGAAATAAGAGGCAGGGAAATTCTGGGAAGAAGAGGGCAGGTCCCTGGTGAGGGTTCCACCCTCAAGCCAAAAAGCCTGGTACTACAACCCAAAGTGAGAACTTCCATCCCTGTTTTCCCCCTCAAATGTTGCCTTCCCTGCCCCTACATCCCATGCCCATAAACATCCCAGGCTCAGCCAGCAGACAGAGAAGCAGCTGGATGTCAAAGACTACAGTTGGTCATTGTAGAGAAGTGGCTTGACTTCAGAGGGACAGCTGGATGGGCATAGTTTCAGAGAAGAGACTTCAGGGGAAGATTACTTTCCCACTCCATCCCCTTTTCAGCTCTTCTTCCCACTAAGAGCCACTTTCATCAGCAATCAAATCTCCTGCATTTACCATCTTCAGTTTGTTTATGTGATGTCATTCCTCCTGGATGCCACACAAGAACTCAGGCGCCACAAGGGCGGGTGCAAAAGGCTGTCACACTGACCCTCCACTGAGCTGTTAACAGTTGAGCCATCTGCAAACAGCAGAGCTGAAAGAGTACTGTAGCACTTCCTCCTGGGTTTGAGGGGTTGCGGGCACAGCCCCCTTTAGATGCTGCCGTGGGGCTGGTATAGAGTTCACTCCTGCCGGAGCCCAAAAGCACTTGCCCTAGCTCCCACATCTGCTCACCTGCACTCGCCTTCTGGCGAGGGTGGAACAGCAAATAAGTGGAGTTCACACTTGCTGGGCTGAGGTGGCTGGCTAGTTCCAGTGCCTGTGCACTCCAGTTCCCGCCCACGAAGGGGTCAGGGAAATATCTTGCTTCACTAGCACATATTCTAGTTCATTGAACATGTGGAATACAGTTAAAACAACTGTTTTAATGTCCTTGCCTTCTAATTCCATCATTTGTGCCATTTCTGAATTGGTTTGGATTGATTGACTTTTCAGTATGTGTCATATTTTCGTGATTTTTGAATGTCTGATAAGTTTTGATTATATACTAGATACTGTGACTTTTACTTTGTTTGGTGCTGGACTTTTTTCTATTCTTGTAAATGTCCTTGAGTTTTGTTCTGAAACATGATTAAGTTACTTTCAAACAGTTTGATCTTATCAAGTCTAACTTTTAAGGTTTGTTAGATGATACCTGAAGAATGTTTTGTGTGGGGTTAGTTTTTTCCATTGGTGAGGCAAAACATACTGAGTACCCCATTTAATGCTCAGTAAGTTATGAGCTTCTCCAGTCCAGATGGAGGGATTAGGCACTGTTCCTGATGCTGTGTGAGTACCAGGCACTGTTACTTGGGTGGTTCTTTCCCTAGCCTTGGTTAGTTTCCTCACATGCATATGCTGATTAGTACTCAGCTAAAGACTGGAGGAAGTTGGGCATGGTGGCTCATGCCTGTAATCCTAGCATGTTGGGAAGCTGAGGTGGCAGATGGCTTTGAACTCAGGAGTTTGAGAGCATCCTGGGCAACATGGCAAAACCCCGTTTCTACAAAAAATACAAAAATTTGCCAGGCATGGTGGTACATGCCTGTGGTCCCAGCTACTTGGGAGGTTGAAGGTGGAGAATCACTTGAGCCCAGGAAGCAGAGGTTGCAGTGAGCTGAGATCATGCTACTGCACTCCAGCCTGGGTGACAAAGTGAGAGAGACCCTGTCTCAAAAGGAGAAGAAAAAAAAAAACTGAAGGAAGAAACCTCTGCAGATCTCCATAGTTATCTCTCCATGTATTTCTCTCCTCTCTGGTATTCTGTTCTGTGACTTTAGCTTCCTTGATCTCCTCACCTTTATTTTTCAACTCAGGGAGACCAGTACTCCCTTACTCCCACTACACCTGGCCTGGAACATTACTGTAGACAATGAGCTGTTATTACAGAACATACTTCTCTTTTCCATCTTTCAGGAATTACTGTACTTTGTTCCCTAATGCCCACTGTGTTGAAAACCACTGTTTTATATATTTTATCTTGTTGTTTTTTCAGACAAGAGTATTAATCTGATCTCGGACACTCCATTTTTGCCAGAGCAGAAGGCCAAGTAAATTTGTTATAATTCAGCTTTTTGTTATTGTTAGAACAGTATATTAACACTGTATTAATTAGCTAATTATCTGACAGAAAGCAGGGGTATGAGGGAATGGGACCTGGAAAGGGTAGTTCTAGGGAGGAGAAGTACATGTAGTTTGTCAGTGTGAGAGCACTGGTAGTTGGGACAGGGCTGATATTACCTATTTTCATACTGGTAGGCCAGACTGAAGAAAAGTATTTATAGGTCTTTAATCATTTGAAAAGATGAAATTATTATTTTGGCAAATGAAGTTGTTTATCTTAAGATACTCGGGTATCTTTTACTTCACCACCACAAATCAAAGGAAGAAAACCGTCTATATTTTTCTTGTTTATTTGATGTTTGTAGTGGCCTCTCTGCAGTATGGTGAGGAGAAAGCATTGACTTTATAATCAGTGTAATACTCGTGTGATATGTATCTACCGGTAAGAAGCGATTCTTACGAAATGAGACAAATGAATACTATAAGAGTATAAGAAAAAGGAGGTTCGATTTTCAGAGGTAGCATCACAGTATCTTAATAGAAAAATAATTACTAGTAAAAGTTCTACTGACAAAGATAAACTCTACCACAAATATACGTGAAGTGTTCTAATTAATTGTTTGTGTTGTGATAAAGGATCCTTGCCTCCTTCCTTACACCTCTAGTATTACCATCAAGCGATAAACTTAAGAGGAAGATCTGATCAATTATAAAAACAAATAAAGAAGCTACATTTTCTTGGCAGACCTGGGTGTTGTGCTAAAGGATTTTTTGGACTCTGTTACATTTATAGAACCAGAAGTCTACCCCACTCAGAGAAATATACAATGTATATTCTCTTCATTCTTCTGTGCTTGCATTCTCTTAAAAGAAGGATGCACTACTCATATGTTATATTTCATAAGTGAGATTTGGGAGGGGACCTCATCCCTCTGTGACAAAATGAGTTACTCAATTTACTCTTTCCCTAGAGGAATAAAAGAGAAGAAAATAAATATCAAGAGAATGAATCGAGTATGCCACTACTCAGTTTTACTGACACACCAAAAAGTAAGTTAAAAGTAAAAAAGTAAAGTTAAAAATTAAGGGAAATGGGATTGGTTTTCCAGCTCATGGTTCCATTCTTGGTAGATAGGACCAAGCAGTCCTCGAACTAAGCAGATTGCCACACACCAGTGGGTTGAATTAGTGGGTGTCACTGATGGGCACATATCTGGTTGAAGCTGGATACCTCCTTTATTTTATTTTAATTTTTAGTAGAAGTGAGGTCTCACTGTGTTGTCCAGGCTGGTCTCGAACTCCTGGGCTAAAGTGATCATTCCACCTCAGCATCTTAAAGTAGTGGGATTACAGGTATGAACCACTGTGCCTGGCCTGGATACCTCCTTTAAATTTGGTGATGTAGCATTCAGTGGTCCTGGTAGAGGTACTATTCCGAAAAAGACTTGGAGGGAAGATTTTCTAATGCAAAGGTGGCCAGATCTATTCAGACATCATCCTGCACTACATATACAAGAGACTTTTTTACTCCAGGTGGGTCCGTGAGGGCCACATCTGTATTAATATACAGTATATACTCTAGCATTCCATGGGACAGACGCTGGGTTTGAGCACTAAAAATTGTGTACTATCTGATTTTCTGGCCTGCTATAAGCATTATTCATTATGCTATCATAAGAAGTGTTAAAATTTCCAGTATGAGATCCCCTTTAGGGGTTCTGAGCTGACCTGATGAATAGTTGGTGTTATAATACTCCACAGTTAGTGGCCATATTGGTATCAGTGCAACAACCAAGGTCTGTGTGTTCAATATAGCATAAGACACAGTTTGCAAAGAGTAAAATTCAAGTGTGAAAAGTTAAAGCATGCTAAAGTAAGCAACATGATTGTTTTTTTTTCCCCTCTCTGAGTGTATCAAGTGTGTCCAGTGAACATTCTTGATTCTGTTAAAATATTTCATGTATTTGTAATAAATGCTCATGCAAGTTCTAGGAGTGAGAGTTCAGTCTTGGGCAGACCTTAAATGTCTAATGATTATGAAATATTGCCAAGGATGTACATTTGGTTGCATGCCACACTTGCACCCATACTTCATATATACTCTTTTAGTCACTCATTCAGCAATTATTTATCAGCTTCAATTTTTGTACTGTGGTAAAGACTGGTGAAGAAAGATGATTAAGATACTCCCCATCTTTAAGATTTTTATATCTAGTAAAATGTAATTGGGGTGGTAATTTTTATGTTATATAGATTTTGAAATTAGCTGCATTGATCAGAGTCATATAAAAGACAAGTAGAGGTTATGAATTATGAAGAGTTTCAAATTGTCTTTGAAGAACCAATACTGAGGTAGATCTGAGAAAGTTAACGGTTGGAAATCATCTGTTTCATTAAGAAATTGAGTTCTGACTGACTTTTTGCCTTTGGGAACACAAGTAATTTGCTTTCCAGGAGTGGTAACAGATCCACTTTTCTCTGCTCTCCTGAATTTTGTCTTCCAGGCAGTTGAGATCATTTTTAGGTCATAAGTATTGTATGGGTGGTGCCTTCACATCCCTGATGTCCTCTGGCATTCACACCGTTCCTGTGCAAAGGCTAGGCAAGTATTGATTTTATTTCCAAGCTATAAATTGACATCCAAGCAGACTAAGCCACTTGTCCAAGGTCATACAGCTACCAAGTATTGGAGCAAGGGCTCGGCTTCTGTGCTCGAAGCCAACTAACTTTATTAACCTAACTAAAGTTTTCTCAAGTAGACAACTTTCTAGTGTTTCCCCTACTGATTTCTGGAGCAGTAAACAAGTGTTCCTTCTGCAGACCTTGCCACTTTTTCCCCTTCTACAGTGGGTAGAGTGAGCAGGGTAAATGATAGGAAATGGATGTAACATTCCCACTATTCTTGGTTCTCAACTACGAATTTTGGTTTTGAAAGGGAAAACTACTTCCAGAGCTGTGAGCACCACAGAAGTGTTTTTTTTTTCTTCCCTTTATTATCTCATAACAAAGTGATATCATGTTGTCCATTTACAAGTGAGGAAACTGAGTCTTAGAGGTTTGAAATATTTTTTCGTAGTTATACAGCTTGTAATTGGTTTGGGGTCACATCAGCCTTCAATTGTTCTTTATCCTCTGACACCCTAGGCCCTCAGGCAGGAGTGTGGGAGGAAAATGGTAGGATGGCTGGGTTATAAAACGAAGTAAGAAGAGCTAGCTGAACTAGTATTGATACAGCATACCAGGAGGAAGGCAGTAGGTGGAAAAAGAGGGAGAGCAGGTGGCTTGTGCAGTGTCTTTGGTATTTATAAGTATTTTGTACACTCCGCATTCTCCAGGCAGAACAAGTTTTCTCTTCATGTCCTTCCTTCACCTCAGGGCTTATATACTTCTGTGTTCTTTTCATAGATACAATTACAGAAAACTCAAACACAATTTACTAGAAGAAAAATTATTTTAACTTGTATATTTATATAACACATACTATCTTAGTGATTAAGTCCTAAAATTAAAATTCCAGTTAGGACTTTTTATTCACAATTATATCACAGTGTATCACATGGCTGATATTGCTGCTAATGGCTTGGGCCCACATAGTACCTTTTTAATAGTATCTCAAATTATTCCAGTGGGTGGTTGCTTAGCAGCACAGAGGTGAAGACAGATGGCATTTGAATTCTGACTCTTGCATAGCTATTTGACCTTGGGCAAGGTTCTTAACCTCTTTTAACTTACATACTTATCTACAAAATGGGAGTAATTTCTACCACCCTGAGATGTTGTGAGGATTAAATGACACATATCATATGGTGTCTAACATGGGGCCTTGTGTGAAATAAGAGGTCAGAAACCATTAGTTTTTTTTACACTTTCTTCTCCACAGAATGGCGGACTGGCTTCAAACTTGTTGCCTCATTTTGCAGGTAGAGAAATAGAAGCAGAAGTGAAGGATTTACCAAATTTCCCCTCCGAATCTAGTCCTATTAATTTCCAATTTGCTGTTCAAGCTATTAACTCCATTAAACTTGAGTCTACAGGCAACTATAAGGGAGAATGATTGTATTTTGGACTGTTAAGATGCTGATTCTATGTCATATGACATTTTCTGGGACTCTATGGGAAAAGTACTTGTCCTTCCTCTAACTCACTAATAAGTTATGTGACATTGGTCAAATCATTTGACCACTCAAGGCCTTGATGCCTCCAAAATGGCTGGGTTTCACCTCTCTTCTAGGACTGACATTTTTTCTGTTACTGTTGTTATCTATATACTTGCCTGTGTCGACCATTAGATCCTAAGTGTGTGGAGTATACAGATGTGTTCTGCTCAGCTGGTATCCTGTACAGCGTCTCTTCTGTTGCCTCATATATTGCTGATCAGAGAAACTGGATCAGGTTTGGTGTGAGATGGTATGATGATGTTGAAATTCATAGCAGAGTTATTAATCTGTTAAAGTAACGGAACACAGTATATACTCCTTACACATGCTTAGTCATTCAAGATTATCAAAAGGGCATAAAAAGGGCATAACGCAGCTGGGCGTGGTGGCTTATGCCTGTAATCCCAGCACTTTGGGAGGCTGAGGTGGGTGGAATACGAGGTCAAGAGATCAAGACCATCTTGGCCAACATGGTAAAATCCCATCTGTACTAAAAATACAAAAATTAGCTGGGCGTGTGGCGTGGGCCTGTAGTCCCAGCTACTTGGGAGGCTGAGGCAGGAGAATCGCTTGAACCCAAGAGGCGGAGGTTGCAGTGAGCTGAGATTGTGCCACTGCACTCCAACCTGGCAACAGAGTGAGACTCAGTCTCAAAAAAAAAAAAAAAGGGGGTTCATAATGTGATCAGTACGGTCAACTGTGTGCTTCCCAAATGAACTTTAAAGGTGAAATCTTCCAAGGCTCCTCATAAACTTTGTAAAAATAGCCCTTGTCTGATTTGTTTGCTTATTGTTTCTCTTCCCTACTAGTATGTGAGCGCTTCAAGAATTGGAACCGGTTTGTCTTATTCTCTGCTGTAGCCGCTGTGCTTGCATAGTTCTTAGACATAAGATGTTAGCATATGTTGAATAAATTTTAATGAATAAGCAAAAAGTCATAGCTTCCTTTTTCCTGGCTGCCTGCAGGGTAAGAGCGCTCCAGGAAGTGACATGGCTCTAGCTCTTGTCCCGACCAGGTCACTGGTACAGGCACATCACTAGATCCCCTGTGAAGTAAGAGGCGACTGTTAGGACTGTTATGGGTACTGGAGTCCGTAGCATCTGTGAGTGGCCACTCAACAGGCTGGGGAATTCCTGTAAGATTCAGGTTATGGGGACCTCCCATAGTAACATAAAAATTTATGGAAAAAGAGGCTTGTGGTAATAACTCTAAATCAGTGCAACAGAAGCTAGATTTAGTAGCTCTACTTCAAGATGGCAGAAGTAAGATTTTTTCTTTGAATTTTATTCCCAATTTGCCTCTCATCCTCATTGGAACTAGGTGGTCCTTCTTACTTCAAGCTTTTCTGGCTGTCACACTATAGTCCCTAGTGTCATCTCTCAGATCTTTTGATTTACTTTTACCCATTTATCCAAATGTTCTCCTCTTTTGGCCCCAGGTTACATTCCTGACTCTTCATCTTTTGAAAAGGAGGGATCTCACACTGAGGATTACATCTTCTTTCTACTCCCAATGCTTCAAGGCCCAGCTTGCACCCACTAACTCTCAGGGAAATACTTATTCTTTATTTTCTGTACCCAAGACACTTAGGAATTTTGTAAAATGAGTTTCTCCTGCTTGGCATTTGATTTCATGTTAGTGATACAACCAGCTTTTCTAGTGGATGGAAGTTCGGGATAGATGCAGCTCCACAAGGGAACCAAGACTTGTCTATACTGCTATCCTGGAAGACTTTTACCTACTGTACAAAAGAAAGTGTTTGTAGCTCACCTGGTTTTCTCTCATTTTTCTTTCCTCCCCATTTGTAAAATAGATTTTACATTCCTTGTACTTTCTTCGAGTGATTTCAGATTTACTGCATCTGTATTTGTTGAAAAGGTGACTGCAGCCATAATGTGATCTGAGTGGTTCTGTGGACAGATAATCTATCCCCAAATAGTTCTCTCTTATTCACAGGGCATTCATATTGCACCCTTAAGGATTCATGACTTTGAAATCTTTAGGAAGCCACCGTTGAATTAAAATTGAGGGGGAAGGGAAAGTAATAATGAGGATATAAAGCACTGGAGCATTATAAACAATATTTACATTTTTATGCTTCGCTAATATACTTTACACATAATTTTTATTTGTACTGTTTTACTTAACATTGTAAATGTAAAGATGCTGCTACACAGAACTTCATAGTGATGGCCAGGTGCAGTGGCTCATGCCTGTAATCCCAGCACTTTGGGAAGCCAAGGCAGGCGGATCACCAGAGGTCAGGAGTTCAAGACCAGTGTGGCCAACATGGTGAAACCGTGTCTCTACTAAAAAAAAATACAAACCTTAGCTAGGTGTGGTGGTGCGCATCTGTAATCCCAGCTATTTGGGAAGCTGAGGCAGGAGAATAGCTTGAACCTGGGAGGCAGAGGTTGCAGTGAGCCGAGATCCTGCCATTGCCCTCCAGCCTGGGTGACAAGAGAGAAACTCTATCTTGGAAAAAAAAAAAAAAACTTCATGATGATAATTTTTAATGCATACATAATAGTCCATTGATAGATATAGCATGATTGACTTAACTATTCCCTTGATGTTCGTTGCCTTCAACTTTTCATTACTGTTTTAGCTATTTTTATGAATATACTGTTCATGTTTTGTGTTTTTATTTTCTAAAGATATTGATTTTATAAAAGTATTCATTATAAAAGGTTAAGTAATGTTGAAAAGTAAGAAGATGAGAGTAAAATGTCCCTTCCAAATTACACTGTCATAGAGCAATCATTAATATCAGGTGAATATTATTGCAGATATTCTTCTAGGCCAATGTAGAGATCAGTGGAGATGCTATTGTGTGAATATTAATTCTCATTGCCCTCCTAAAATGCTTCCATGTAACTCTCTACCTCTAGATCCAGGAAGCTTAGGTCTCCAGGGAAGGAGGGGCTGAGCTCAGTGATGGATCAGCCCTGGCTCTGTGCTGGAATCACCTCAGAGCTTTAAAAAATTAATACTCATGTCAAGGCACTTTATTCAGAGATTTAAAAAGACTCTAAGGTGAATTGGTCAGCTTTGAATTTCAATGCTTGTATTCCTTTTAAAACCTTTGTAGAGCAAAAGAACAATTTTGAAAGCTAGGTGCATTGAGATAAAAAGTTTGTCTTATGTCAAAATTCAGGCCTAATGGACTTGATCATTCAAGTAGGTTATGGGGAGAGAAACAGTAGCTTATTGAGAACGAAAAGGCAAATGCACTATGTATTCCCTGATACACCCTTTGAGATGGGATCAAAGAGTATGAATGCATAAGGGAGTGAATGGCTTTAGAAACATTCAGAGAAGCAGCGAACCCCTGAAGGCATAGGATCAAGTGGACCACTTTCCTGAGAAAAGGCAGCAGGAGGCTCTTAGTCCCTGTGAGAACATGACCCTTCAGCTCAGTGTTAGCAGTGTTACTGCAGTAAGACTTGGAAGCAATGGTACAGTGCTGATAGTAGAAGGCAAAAAAGTGGCTGAACCTGAATAGAGCTCCAGTCCCATGTTCTATGCTTGAAAACTGAAGACCAGGAATATTTCTGAGTGCCCTGGGAAGAGGATGCAAAAGGATCAAGGAAGCTAAGAGACTTCCAGGAGGAGGAGAGGCTGACCAGAGGTTAATGATCAGAGCCATGGACTCTCTCTAGGGATGCCTGAATATTAGCCCGTTCCCTATTCAAAGGCTAGTCTCATGGTGGCTCAGTGGTGAGAGTCCAGAGAAAAGCTCAGACCAGCTCCCTATAGGAGACAGTCTTCAGAGATCCCTAAATATTTGAGGACTTCATCTTTCTCCACTCACACTGTCACAGAATCATATAAGCCATTCTTTGAATATACCCAGATGCTGCTTGGAGAACAATAAAGGGAGAGGAATACAACTTTAAGTATTTAAGCATTTACTTGGATTTTCTAAGCTGGGGCTAGGTACAGACAAGCAGTTTTCACTGTTGAATCTCACTGAGATGTCTGGGTTTTGGCAGTGAGACTGGAAGGCATGTGTTTCCCAGCCCGCAGGCTGGCAAACTCTTTTCACATGAAAGGTGTTCGTTCTGTCATGTAGTAATCATTTTTAACCATCAGCAAGATGACTTCTGGGCTAGTTTTGAATCAGTACATGCAAAGGTCAAAGAGTTTTATAAATAATATATTATGACTATTTCCTTGGGCCATTCTATATCTTGTTTATTCACCATTTTTAAAATGTTTAAGCTTAAAATATTCACTGGAGCTGAAAGCAATGGGTATTTTTGGCATTTGACCTCTATAAACGCCTCAATTTTTCTTAAAAAGGCTTTCTTTATATCTAAGTCTGTCACTTTGGGGTGCAGTTTCCAATATGCTAATGATCTTAATAAAAAATAACCACAGAATTACCAGAATATGTGAACTTCATGTCTAAACGACATCCTTGTTTTATTAGAACTATGGAGAGCAAGGGTTATTGCCTCAGCTACCTTGGGAAGTTTCAAAGAGTTAGAGATTGGACTTTGAAATTTTTTTCCCCTTAATCCTTAATTGGTTGCAAACATCTATGGGCCATGTGGTTTTTTTCTTAACATTATCTAGTGGATCAATATGATGCTTTCATGCCCTTCAGATTAGAAACGTCTGGTTTTAAATCCCCAACATATACTTTAGGATTAGAACTGAAGTTTAGTGCACAGCCCCTGATCATCCGGGGCTGGGTCACACTTCACAGGTCACATCAGTGATTGCTGAGGTGGAGTAGGAATCTGGCGACTTTAAAGGAAGGGTAAACCACAGGACCTCTCCATCTGCTCAGTGGTACCTGCCCCTTCTCCCTCACTGAGTCTAGTATAAAGTGTGTATCAATGTAACAGCAGCACAGCAGACGAAAGGCAGTCGGGCAGGCATTAAATTTAAACCTTCAGGGAGAATGGAGGGGAACAGTGCAGTGCAGTGGCAACAAAAGCTATAATGCTCTTTTTTTGCAAGTCTGTTTTGTTGTAAAAAATCCAGGCTAGCCACATATGAATCATCCTGTCCAGCACAGAACACTGTGGCAGTGTGAACTGTGGCTGCTCTTCTGATTATGGCTTTTGGTCTCTGGTTGCAAAACTATCCCAGAACATTTTATGATGAAACTCAGATCAGTTCAGTTAATGACTGTGGAGTACAAGAGGAGGGTAATTTGTCAACAGGTTCATCAGGCAAGGGACCAAAGGCTAGTCTCTAACGCAACAATACTTTTCTGGTCATGAGATCTATAAAATTGGACCCTGGGTTATCGTTGCTTTGTTTTATTGCAACAAATTTTAGAACATGCTGGCCACATTTTCTTCTAATTTTTTAAAACTCAAGTCTCTGAAAGATACTGTATGATGGGGTCATAAAAGATTGTATTTATACATATAGATATGGCATGATTGTTTGAAGACATGGAAAAAAGAGGAGAGTGGGCCATGAGTCTCATAAATAATAAATCTTATTACCACCTAGATGTAATTTGTTTGCTGACATTTTCTATTGTATTATTTTTATATGGTGAACGGCACTCAAGCTAGATAATACAGAATTCTCTTTATATTAGTAATCTAGAAGTGGCGTATTATGCTTGCAAAGATGCTGTGTGTGTATCTCACATATATTTCCCATCCACATGTCATTCTTTAAATATGACTAACAGTCCTCTCCCCCAAAAGGAGGTCTGTGTTACCTTTCATTGTATCTGCTTGAAAAGCTTGTGACTGCTCTGACAAATAGTGTGTGTTAGAAGTGATACTATGTGACTTCCAACTCTAGGTCATAAAAATAATGCACTGTCTTCCTGGCTTTCTCTCTTGGGATGCTTGTTCTTGCAACCTAGCCACCACACGGTGAGAAAGCTCAAAGTCGCCCATGCAGAGAGACCACATAGAGAGTCTGTGGGGAGAGGGGCTAATGCCCTAAGCTGTCAGCCAGCATCAACTGCCACAGCTGAGTGAATGAGCCTTCAAATGATTCCAGCCTCAGCCTTTAAATCTTTTGACTGAGACCCCAGACCCCAGGCATTGTGAAGCAAAGACACCTTCCTTGCTGTACTCCATTCGAATTCCTGACCCACAGAACACATGACAGAATAAGTGACTCTTGTTGTTCGAAGCCACTGTTTTGGAGGTGATTTGTTATGCAGCACCACAGCTGAAACACCAGAGCTTTGTTGAGGATATTTTTTGGCGGGGGGGGGGGGGGTCTTCTACCTTGGAGACCTATGGGTTACTCCTGACCTCTGACTTGCATAAATGTCCCTCTTCATATGGGGTGCATATGCTGATAAGTCTTCTGGCTACCTGACCTCTATATTTCTAGGATGTAATTCCTTTTCATGCTTTGCAGACAGAGTCTTTTCAAGAAACGTTTCCTGAAACTCCTGGGTTGATTTAGATGCCATTTTTTGGACTCTCTTAGCAAATCTGTCAACAGCAATCACAGTGTGTGGTTGTGTTGATATACTTGCCTTTTTTTTCCTACCAGCCTGTGAGTCCAATGCAGCATGGGCCCTTCCTCCTCATTTTTCTGTTTATCATGCTAGCATTATTTCTGGCACACGAGAGGTGCTTAATAAATTCTCACTATAGAATTGGTCAGTTAGAACTTAATTTACCCAGGCCTTGACTCAGACAACAATGAGAGAAAAAATTCTGCTCAGACAACGAGAGGAAAAAGAGTTTCCAGAAGTGGGATAGCATGAAATTGAATGTCTATGTGAAACTAGATAATTTTTAACAATGTCTTAAAGAGAAGTTTTCCTTCTTAGAAAGTACGTAAAATTTTAACTGGCTTTATAGGGCATGAAAGAGTCATTGTGATCTAGAAGGGCAATAATCTGTTCAGCTCTTAGTGGACTTCAGAAACACTGGGTGTCTTACGAGAGAGCATCACCGGGAACGGGAAACCGCAGCTAGGTTAGGGAGATTATATTTCTTACTATCGCTTGCTTAATGTTAGGGTCAGATGGAAGGGAAGACTTAGTCTTCAATTCTGTGTTATCTCAATAGTTTATACATTTAGTGTGCCTCATGCATAGAGAAATTTTGTCATAATGCAGATTCCGAGGCCCCAGGGTTCAGAATTCCAAAGCACTGGATCTTGGATAAACCTGAAATATGAATTTTTAATAAATTCTCTAGATGACTCAGATAAAGAAGATCCAAGGACCATACTTTGAAACAAAATAAAACAAAACATGGTAAACTGAATAATAAAATTTCCCTCCAGGATACTTGTGGAAATTGTGCCCCAGAAACTCTATAACGCACTTGACTCAATTACGGAAACTGTACACAGAAACTTGATTTTTAAATTTCTAGACGTATGTTAAAGATTATTTTAGAAATTACTATGAATAACTGACATTTCTGGGTTGTATTTAGGATTTAAATCTAGTTTAGGTTGAATCCAGTCTTTTGATGATGTTTGCAGTGAGAACAGAGGATGCGATGCATCCTGGGAACATTTCCTTTCTTGACTGCTGAGTATCTCCCAGTTCTCCTTTGCACTACCTCTTCTCTTGTGTAATTATTTCTCTGTGCCTCTCTCCAAATATCTAGCCTCCATCTTGTATTTCTTCACAATCTTATGTCTGCTTTATGTGTTAAGTCCTATCTGACAATTTTCAAGGGAAGTTTATCACCAGAAAGATACGACTGTTTCTGCAATTTTGACCGCATTCCAGAGGATATAAATAGATTCCTGAGCTAAAGGATTATGACATTTACAGTATAGCTACTTTATTAACTTTTGGCTTTTAAACACAATGATTGAAAATATGATGAAAAAATTATCCAAGTTAATGTAAAACTAATATCATGCTTTGGCTTTGT
Source organism: Macaca nemestrina (assembly GCF_043159975.1). Classification (NCBI taxonomy): domain Eukaryota; kingdom Metazoa; phylum Chordata; class Mammalia; order Primates; family Cercopithecidae; genus Macaca; species Macaca nemestrina. The sequence goes on along the minus strand of NC_092126.1, from coordinate 27,735,863 downwards.
TTTGTAACTTCCATGGAATTTGCCTTCTGTGTTGGTGGTCAAAGCACTCATCAACTGTTACATTTTCAAATGGCATGATTCCTAAGTGGCTATGTTACCTTAATCTGATTTCTTGCTTTTATTTAATGTAATGAGTCTCTTTTTTTCCTCTAGGATCATCTGAGAAATGTATTGCAAGCAGCATTTGGTTATTATACCCAAAGAGGCCTGGGACTCATATTCATCTTTCAGTGCAATATTTACTTAAGATTATCATATATGAGGGATATAAGAAGTTTCTTCACCTAAAGAAATAAACATGTTAAAATTTTGTAATTAAACTTTCTATGAAGAATGAAAAATTGGAGTTATTTTAACAGTCTAATAACGAGTGGATTTGCAGAGACCGTGACAAAGGGCTGGTTCTTTCCTGGACCTGGGGAGAAGCTTGTGAGCAGTTATCTGATAGACGCAAGAAGTCTGTGGAAACAATAACAAATAGGGCACAAGAGACTATATAAGATCAGCCAACAGATGGGACAGTTTGTCTTTGTATTCATGTCAGGCTGTTTGTTCTAGGATATGTACCATATGATATAATAAAAATGTAACTTTATTTTTGTCTCCTACTTTTAGGTAGGGCTCTCTAGAAGAGTGTCTGAGTTGGAACTCTCGTATAAGTGATGTCCTGAAAGGGTATTCTTAGGAGAAGGGGAGAGAAGGAAGCAAGACAGGCCAGAGAAAGAAAACAAAGTAAGAATGTGGTCTTGACTGAAATCTGTCTGCAGTCTTGTCCTATGGGGACCTGTGCTGCACAAATTGCCCCAAATTTGGGTCCAACCTGAAGTTCTACCTTTTGTACCTAGAGTCGGCCACTGTGTGTTTGGGGGGCAGTGGTGGACAGTTAGTAATTTGGGTGAGGTGACTTCTGTTTAAGGTGACTCTCTGGTGAAGGAGAGCAGTGAGCTGTGGACACTAGTGTGCGGAGTGGCCTGCAGAAGGGATCTAAGTGAGGTATCAACAGCGTCTACTACATCTGTTTTCCATTTAAAATTTATTTAGTGTGGATTTTTTTTTCCCCTGCTGTCGTGGTTCATAGCTTTTGTGGTTACTCTTGGACAACTGATAATCCTACAGTCTTTTAAGTTGAAAGACAGTGTTTTGATTAAGAAGTTAGAGTGTTCAATCTAATGTATTAAACAATACTTCTCATTTTATTCTAAGATGTCTTATCTCTCCTCCTTCCCTACCACTCTTGCCTACTTTCTCAGGTATGGCATAGGAAGGCTGGCCATATGGCTTCAGGAGGAAAAAGGTGGGATGACTTATTACTTGTTCATCACTTCCTCAGAGCAAGCTGCTGTTATTGACCTTTCTGGGATTACAGTGTGTCAAAAATAAGGGAAAATGTACCATATGGCCTTCCTTGACCAGTAGGAGGATCAGATGACTTTGTATCCCCTGAGCCTGGTAGGGTGGTACTTTGTGTCATGGATACTTACGTGGGGTTTTAGAGGCTCTCTTACTGGCTCCTCGTGACTCTCCTCATGGCATTGTCCTCCTGTTGTGGATAATGCCTTCTGTTCCCCTAGCTTTGCCCATCTATATGATCTTCTTGGGCAGAAGTCACAGTAGCACTAGGCTGGTCTCTTTTCTGTAGAGCTCATATCTGCTCCACAAGCAATACACATCCTGAGCAGGTGAGGAGGGAGGCAAACTCATCTCAGCAGCAAGCTTTTTCCACTGCCAAAGAGTCTGCTTAGCCTGTCTCTCTTGCCCTTTGATTTCTCATACCAGAAGCAAGCACCAGTCCATTGTATTTATCTAATTGCAGGAGACTGATTCCAAGTTCTACATGTAGTCCTGTTGAAGCCACTGTCTTATTATGCTTTTCCTCACTAGTTTATCATGACAATTTTCAAACATGCAGTAAAGTTGAAATAATTTCCTGTGAACATTGGCATACCCACCACCTACCATTACATTTTACTATGCTTATCTTTTAAGGTATATATTTGTTTATCCATCCACCAATCCATCTTATTTTTTATATATTTCAAAATAAATTACAGGCATCTATATACTCTCCTGTAAATACCTCAGCATGCATATACAGTTCCATATATGTTTATATTTTTCTTTAGATATAAAATTTACATACAGTGAAATGTACATATCAAGTGTACATTTGCTGAGTTTTGAGAAATATACTCACTTATGTAACCTAAAGTCCTATCAAGATACAGACATCACTTTGTCCATATGGAGGTAGTGTGGAAAAATAAAAAGATACAGCTATCACCCCAGCAAGTTCTTTCATACTTCTTTCAAGTTAATTTCCACACCCTTCCCCACTAGAAGCAACCATTGTTTTATTTTTCCACCATGGTGGATTAGATTTGCCTATTCTAGAACTTCACAAAAATGAAGTCATCCAGTATGTCCTCCTTTGTATAGGGTTTCTCTGACTCTATGTTTTTTGAGACTATTCTACATTGTTGTATGTATCAGTAGTTCCTTCCTTTTTAATTGCTGAGTAGTGCTCTCTTCTGATAAGTTTTAAAAATTCATTCAATTGATGGGCACCTAGACTATTTTTAGTTTTTGACTAATACGGATAACGTGAAGCCACTGTCTTGGTTTGAGATGAAGAGAAGAGCTCATCTTGGGAGGGTAAAGTGAGGCTTGATAATTGTAGTAAGGAAACAGTCCACTCCAAGAAAATTTCTTCACGAATTCTCTATAATCTCTAATTTTCTTGATTCTTCTATATCTTCAACGAGGGACAGTCATCAAACTGATTCTATGTTATCTACTTTGTTTTTTGTTTTTAGAGATGGGGTTTCACTCTGTTGCCCAGGCGGGTCTCAAACTGGCCTCAAGCAATCCTCCCACCTCGGTCTCCCGAAGTGCTGGGATTACAGGCATGAACCTCCATGCCCAGCCCCACCTATTTTGAAAAGAAGCTTTTTATTCCATTTGACAGCACCCTTTAGTTTTTGATATCTATGGTATCTTGGTGTCTCAGCTGAAACTTCCAGTCTAGCAAACTCTGATACTCATTATTCTTTGAATTTCAGCAGAAAGAAGGAGCTGCTTTGGTAGAAGGGACTAATGAGGCTATATACGCTGAACACTTCAGATAAGTTGAAGAGGAGAAATTTGCTCACAAATAGCTTTGGCTGTCAAGTGGTTCTCCAGGCATGTGTTTCTCACACAATGTCAAACAGCAAAACCAGCTTCTAGGCTGCTCTTAATCCCGGTGTCTTGCTGAAGGAGGCTCTTGAATTTCTGGCATCATGAGTTTGTTGATGAAAATGACCTCCATCAGTCACTGCTAGTGAAGCTAGCCATGAACAATAAAATAATGGATTTTTCTGATCACCTTTGGCCTTTGACAGACATCGGGTGGTACCCTTGCAGCACTCCTTATTACTGCCGTCATGACTAACGAGGAGATTAAAATCTCTGGAAGCACAAAAGGAGGCATTCTCAAGGGTGAGCCATACTAATGCCCTCATGGGAAGGTAGGCACTGCATGAGAAGAGGTAGTTCCATAACTTATTATCTTCTTTTAAGTTTAGTGAAAAGAAAAGTAGAGATGAAGAAAGCTGAAAGGCAGCTTTATACAATTGTACCTTTTCTGTGGTAGGATAAAGGAAAAAGAGTGAGTCTTCAAAGCCTCTTGAGGATGGGAAAAGAGACTTAACATATTTGTTATTAACAAAGAAGAATATGATTCTCGTTAAAGACCAGGTACTATCAAGAAAATAACTCAGTAATTTTCTCCTTACTCTAGTCAATTCAATCTTGAGAACATTTTATTAAAGTTTGAGACTCTTGTCTTTAAAATGTTCCCTGAGTCATTGTGGAATAAGATTTGACTTTATAAATTATTAACTAGTTGTATAAATATGTAATCAAATATAATTAATAGGAAGATAGGCTTTTACTGGCTTTTTTTAGGGAAAAAATAATTTAATAGTTTAAACTATTTAATAGTTTAAACTAATATTTAAAAAATAGTTTAGCCAGGCGCGGTGGCTCAAGCCTGTAATCCCAGCACTTTGGGAGGCTGAGACGGGCGGATCAGGAGGTCAGGAGATCGAGACCATCCTGGCTAACACGGTGAAACCCCGTCTCTACTAAAAAAAAAAAAAAAAAAAAAAATACAAAAAACTAGCTGGGCGAGGTGGTGGGCGCCTGTAGTCCTAGCTACTCAGGAGGCTGAGGCAGGAGAATGGCGTAAACCCGGGAGGCGGAGCTTGCAGTGAGCTGAGATCCGGCCACTGCCCTCTAGCCTGGGCGACAGAGCGAGACTCCGTCTCAAAAAAAAAAAAAAAAAAAAGTTTAAACATTCACAATATAGACCTCTTATAATCTTCAGAATCCTTAGAGAGTTTCTTACCTGTTTTTACTATTGATGAGTGTTTTCCTGGGCTTAAGTTAAATGTTCAGATCCCAGTTAAAGTATTTGGATGAAAGGATAAGTTATAGACAAAGTGTCATGGTGCCTAAGAAGATGCTGTGCAAATAGTAGATGCTTAGTTAAGTGAATTAAATTATTTATAACATCTTTATGAAAAAGGATTGACAAAATACTATATAACAGATGAAAGTGACTAATCAAACAAAGCAGAACATCGATAAAGTAAAGATATAAACAAAAAGTAAAGCTAATGGTAAAATTAGACTGCAGAATATATACTGTAAAATCCTGAGGGAATGTTCCCACTATTTACCTCTGAACTTTCTGGCAATCAATAAAAGAGGAAAGCAATCAAGATACACAGCTTAGCAGATGTCTGTAAGATTAAACAAACCAGTTGTTCAAAGGAAGTAATCTATTATTAATTGTTGAGAATAATTTTACCTGTAGGTCATCCTTATGAGGACATAGGATAATGTCATCAATGATGTTCTCAACAATATCCTCATAGAATAGTCCTCAATGTGTGTGGATGGTATAATGCCAGCATGAGTCAGTAAAAGCAGTTTTCAAATTTTTCCTTGGGGAAAGATAGTGCATGGATAAAGGTGCCCCATGTAAACAACTTCATAGTGGTGTGGTTCAAACAGGTTAAATTGTTTTGGATGTTAAAGGAGTGGCTGGACTACTTGGACTTTAGGCAATTTTCCAGAAATACTTCTTTTGACTAAAATTTGGTAAGTCCTGAGTGTCAGTAAGTTTGAGGTTATTCTCTCTGGACTGAAGATACTCTCTCATACTTATTATGGCTTTAGTATTCTGCTGCTCTGAGAATAATAGTGACATCCTTCTCATGACATTTGAGAACTTGATAGTAGAGAACTCCTCCTCACAAAGGTGGGTTGACAAAGTACTCAAGGTCAATGACATGATTTTCCTTGGAAAAGAAAATGAAATCTACTCTAACTTACGAAAAAATGGTTACCTGGGACCTCTTAATTTGATGCCGTAGAGTGTGGCTATTCTAATTTTTAATCCAGAAAATGTTTTTACATGCTTATTCTAGTCATTAAAAAAATGTTAAAAGTTCTCATAGAATATTTAAATTTTAGTAGTGAATTTCTCAGTTGAATTTCTCAAGATAAAGCAGTTTGCAAAATGTACCTGTTAGTAACTGAATGGGTTGATTTGTTGTATGAAATCAGTAGCTTTCAGTGTTGAAGATGATTACCTTGGTCCTTTGGCTTTGAGGAACTTGGTGACATGCCATTCTTTCTGACAGCTGTTATAAATCAGGCACAAATGTCTATGGAAGTCATGTCTAGATTATAATGAGGAAAAGCTCATATTCAGATGGAGACTTGACTACTGATATGCAAAAATTTTCCACCAAAACAAAATCCTTATTTATATACTTTCAGTCTCAACAAGAATAGCAGGTAAGCTATGTTCATTTTTATGAAGAATCCATTTAGGGAATAATTCTTAAATGTGTCTTCCTCTTGGACACACAAGAGTAACAGAGTCAGGTTTAGAACATGTTTCTGACATGCCTCAATTTTGCTACAAGGCTGAGGGACACTCATAGTAATCATTCAGCTAAACAGTCAACCCATTAACTTGTCCTGTGTAGCTTGGTGTCTCTTTTTAGTGATTTTTGTATATGTCATCGATGAGTAATCCTGATACAATTTTTTAAAAAATTGAAATTAAAAATATATCCATGAAGTGTATCTATTTTGCCCTTTCTTTACTTGACAACTCTACCAGCTTATAGTAATTGATATTAATTACTCTAAGATTAACTATGAATTATCAGCAATTGACTTTAGAGAAAACCAGAATGGCTTCTTTCATTTTCCTACACCCCTCCTGAGTGGTCTTTGCTTTTATTCCAGGTCTTTTAGTCACAAATGGGCTTGGAACCAAGGGAATTTTGGCGTAGTAAAAATTTAGAATTTCACTGAAATGACCATCAACTGTTGGTTGGAAATAGTTTTTTTTTCCTTTGCCTTATGCCAAAGGGAAGCTGCTAGGTGATTCTAAGAAGGATGATTTGTCCAAGGGACCAACTGAAGCTTGCCATTATGAGGAGCTCGGTCTCCCTCTTCTGAGCCTACTGACCTGGGGTGGCTTGGCCTACTTCCCTGTGGGTCCTTTGTCTCTCTGATCCCCATGTTCAGTCTTCTTTGCTTCAGATGGAGGGTTGTGCTAACAGCTGCTCTCTGCACCAACCCATCTAACAGCCTGCCTGTGCCCTCATTTGACAGTATTCCTCATTAGGCTTGGACTTGTCCCAAACAGGAAGATCCAATCCCGTGGTTCTTCAAACACGGGACTGGCACACATGTACAGTCAGGGACCACATAATCATGTTTTGGTCAATGACAGACCACGTATATGATGGTAGTCCCATGAGATAATAATACCAAATTTAACACAAATACTACTGTGTTACAATCGTCTATAGTATTCAGTCCTCTAACATGCTGTGGAGATTTGTAGCTGAGGAGCAATAGGCTATATAGCACAGGGGCCTTGGTGTGTGGCAGGCTGTACTATCTAGGTTTGTGGAAATATACCCCATGATGCTTATACAACCACAGAATCACCCAATGATATATTTATCAGAATGTGTCCCTGTTGTTAAGCAGTGCATGGCTGTATATGTGTATGTGTTTGTATATGGGTATATGTGTTTACCAAAATGAAGTCCAGAAAGAAGTGGTAGCTGGGGAAATATGAATCTTATATGTAGATATCAGTGGTTATTGGTAAATAACTATCCTCTGAAAAATAAGATGTCTGCTGTTTTTAGATAATACAAACCAAAGGTAAACCAGTCAAAAGGCAAACTGTACCCTGCATTGCTCTTCTGTCCCTGCAAAACCATCTCAGTAACTCTACCCATAAACTGAAAAGAATATATTCACAGAAAAAAATCATCTGGGAGCTAAAAGCCCACACTTAAAGCCTGGAGATTTCCGTGACCCAGAGAAAGATGACTTTGTTAACCTCTGGGGCAAGGGTGAGCAGTTGGGAAAGACAGGAGAGGTGGGTACTTAAGGATGGAAGGCAAAAGAAGATAGGAGCTGCCTGTTAAAGAATCCGAGGTGAAGGAGAGTGGGTATCTGTATGGGACATTCTCTTGTGGCCCATGGAATGTCTGGCTAGACAAAACAATTCTGTGCAGTGAGACCTCAGACTTTTCTATAGGCATAAGCACCAGTTAGAAATTTTCTCACATGGATCCACCTAGGGAGAGTACCCAGCAAGGGAAATAGGTTTATTCTGTGGGCTATCCTTTTCTCACTGCCAAATTCAAACAAAAAACTCACTAACAGTCCAGTTAGTGACTGGTCACTAAGAGACCAGTGCCCAGGTCACCTAGAGATTGAGACAGAGAAGGGATCACCACTACCCCACTTTTTCCATATTTCCCCTGCTCATCATTATACTAGATCTCCCACGTGCCAAGTGCTGATTTACTAAATTGGCTGAACTTTTCCAGACAGTTTCCAAATTAATAGTCACTCTGCATTAATAGGACTTGCACTAGTCAGGCATCCCTGTGCATTCTATCTCGTTTACGCAGTGGTGCCATCTGTCATTGTAATACCTGTGTCATCAAGTTTTGAACCATAATACTTATACTTCATCAGCTTCCAAATGGTTCCATGATCTGTCAGCAGTGATCAAGGCAGTGTAATGAGACATGACAGGGCATTTTCAAGCACTTTCTTAGGGAGGTCTAGGAAGGAAAAAGTTGAAGCCAGGGGACATTCGAAGTCATTCCACCTTGAGTCACTCTGGTGAGGTCTGTAATATTCCAAAAGAGGGTTTTTTTAATACCCTGAAGCAAAAATTTTTATATATCACTTTAATTTGGTATGACAGACATATAGAAACATACTGTATAAAACCCTAATACAAGTACTTCCATATATCCATCAGATTGTCTATATAGGTGGGACAAAGCAAGAGAAGAGTTAGGGTAAGAAATAAGGTATGTAGTGACAGTGGGAATGGACATGTTGTTCTCTCTCTCTCTCTCTTCTCTGCGTGTGTGAGAGAGAGAGGGAGAGGGAGAGAGACTTGGAAGGTAGTTCATGTTGAATGGCAGAAAACCTCAGGGATGTGGGTAGCAGAAAGTCACTAACTATTTAGAATCTGTTATCTTTCAGGTGTTAGGATAATGATCCCTTAAGATAACTCCATGAGATTAAATAGCTGAAGGGTGAGTAGCAGGGTTCCTGTTGTTTTCTGTAGATAAAAATGTGAACATTTTTTATAGACAGAGATTGGACCTTGATCAAGGTCACATATACAATCAGCAGACCAGTGATACCACCTTGGACAACTTCAGATTCTAGACTACCTGCTATTTGCATAATAAATCAGGGATGTGGGTATTAGGATTTTTTTTTTGCTATGTTTTTGAACTCCATATCCTCTAGAACAGTTTTGGGATGGCTCCACTTCTCAGAAACTATTATCTAAATCTATCTAGCAAGATCTTTTTCAGACTTATTTCCTATCATTTGAAAAACATTTATTCTCTCTTTACCACTGTGGCAGTCTGCCTGGAAATAGATGCAATGTATCATTTTCCACAATAATGGAAGGTGGGCTAGGAATTACCTGTAATTTGTTTCTCCATCCAGGCACGTCAAACTAAGTTATGATGAAAGTGGAGCAGCAACCTTGATCACCTACCGTTTTATAGCTGATGTGATTGTTTTTATGAAGCCTATAACACTTTTAACGCTATAGCTGGGATGATCCTGATTCTCGTCTCAGCAGAATAATATTACAAGAGTTGAGTCAATTCTGATTGCAGAGGACTGGAGAATGGCTTCCTAGTGTCTGGGTTTGAGAGAAAATTACACAAAATGTGCTCCTGTTGTTCCTCCATGGGCTGACCATGTAGGAACCTTCATCCAGCATTCTGCTACCTCCATGAATTATTCTGTTTTCTGTTGGGCAGGAAGGACATGTGTTGTAACCAAGTCATTCTCAGATAAGTAGGAATTTAAGATGAAATTCCTTCTATTATATTCAAAAAGAAGACATGAGTCAGTGGTATTAGTGGAACCAGCCTCATTGTTTAGGGAGATTTTGGAGCCAGATACTATAACTGTTTTCCCATTGCTGAAGCTCTGTAGGAGAAAGAAAAGGCATGAAGGGAAGTATGGAATAGCAATAACATCTCAGCCATGATTCTTAGTATCTAGTTTTACTTGAACAACCATTTACAGAATATTCACAATTGGCCATACTTCTGCTAGGATGCGTGGAGAAAAGAAAGATGACATACCATCCCTACTAAAATTCTGGGACACTGACCCTTAAAATATTAATATATCTTGACAACTGCTATAAAAATGTGAAAATGCAGATGATGAAATTTCCAGGAAATGTGATTAGGAAAGACTATAAAGAGGTGATATTATTAGGGCTTATCAATGAAGATTGAATGACAGAATGTACAAGGTAAGCCAAGGGATTAGGGTACTCTGGGTGTAAAAGCCAGTATAGCAATGAGCACAGAGGTGTGACACATGGTGATGAGGACATATGGCACGTATTTATGGGAGAGGTGTGTCCAAAAATTATACCTGGCAAATTTAAGTTGGAACAATATTTTGAAGGGCTAGGAATGCCATAATAAAGAGTTTGGACTCAATACTGTAGGTCATGTCACAGACTTAATTGTCTAGAGGGTCCAGGAAAGAAATATAAATGAGTGACCATGCAGTGACTGTGGTCACTTGGATGTAAGGTGCCTTCTAAGAAAGGCAGCCGGGACTCCATCCCCATAGATGGTGTTTTTTCTAGTGTGTGAACACTGTATTTCCAAATAATACCAATTTCCCAAGAGAAGCCTGGAAATGAGGCTTCATTTTTTATGTGAACTCTCATGATAATTGAATCCTGGTAACTAATAACGTTTTTTTTTTTTTTTTTTTTTTTGAAACACCTGGGGGCCAAAAAGAAAGCCATTTTAAAGTTCGTGTCTGTCCATATTCCAGTGGCTTGTAACTGCAACTGGAAACCAATGGAAACCACAAATATTTATACTTAAGCAGCAAGTCAATCCTGTGTGCTTTTAGAGAGCCAATTCTGGGAGCAGATTGGGAGTAGGAAGATGATACTTGAGGCAAGATTGTCAGCTGGAGTCAGAAAGATGATGAAGGCTTGACCTCAGGCAGTTGCAGGGGGGAAGGAAAAGGTGAGTGGAGGTGAGAGCCTTGAAGCACCTTGTGACCACTAGATGTGGGGGTGAGGATGTGACGGCCACCAGAGATGACACCAGGGAGGTTGGGAGACTGTTAACTGTGGGAAGAAAATGGAAGGAGCTATTGTGATAGGTGATGATTCTATTTTGCTTTTTACCTATTCTACATTTGCTTTTATAATGTAGTTTATACTTGCTTTCTACTATCTGTTCCATAATTCTGAAAGAAATTATTTAGAGTAAAGAGAACAGATTTTTTTTCTTAAACCAAATAAGTAACCCTTTTTTTTTCTTTCCATTTGTGTTCCAAGATGAACCATGGGCATTAGCTGCTAGATTTCAGACGCTTTCTCTGTATAGCATTAAATACATTGATACGGTTGAAGCAATGAGCTGAAAGTTTTTAATCCTTGATGGATAGCAGAAGAAGAATGAGTCCAATTCTTTTCAAGTTTGAATATAATGATTTTTGCCTTTTCTGCCTCTGCTTTTTCCTTCTGCATTTTACATTTTGCGATGGTGAGTCAGACATGCTGTCATTCTATTCAGCAGCTTTGACATCAGCAGCAAATTTGCATGAGCCAAGAAGGTGAAGTTTCTATATATTGTCTTCAGTTTTAAATGGTATTTTTTGTAGTGACGATTTTAGATGTCTCTCCATTAGAACTTCTGAATTTGTAGGGGCCTTCTATATTGTCTGTTGATTTGTTTGTAGGGCCATTGGAATAGAAGTGGGTCAGGTTTCTTGGATGGTGGGGTTATGACATGGAAAGGTGGATGAATTAACTGGACACTGTTCAGTGTACTTATGGGCAAGGTGAATCTACAGCTTGGTCTTGCATAACATGCTGAATTTACTAGAGAAGTGCTTCTCAAATGTCTCCTCTTTAAAATGTTTTAAAAATTATCTCACCGAAGTTAGGATCCATACTGTGTCTGAACAAATGGTCAAAGGTCATGCCCATTTTCCTTTTCCTACACTCAGGCATTTATTTCTCACCAAATAAATTGTCTAAATTCTCATAGATTGAGCAAATTCACATTATGCTATGATGTGGTAAACTTAATAGGGCTTTTAGGTAACTTGCAACGCTAGAAGTAAGTGGATGCATCAGTTGTCTTCACGTATCCCTAGATAGTCATCAGCAGTTGAGGATCCTGCCCCATCTCATTTTCTCCGAAATGATCTATCAGATATCCATGGGATAGGAGGGAATTTCTGCAATATATCCCAGCGTTATCTTCCCTCTGTCTTAGCAGGAAATAATCATTTACATAGGAACTCTGTGCTTAGAGTTTAATAGATCCTGCTCATACCTGAAAAGACTGTCAGGTAGTAGATGGCTTTGAAGCTTTTGCTGCTGGGTCATTGCCAAGTTGGCAGAGAACTGGCAGGACAGTATATTCCTTCCCTTTTAATGAGATTATGTATTCCCTTAACATCTTTTCATTTTTTATTTTAAAATGCTTCAGCATTAATATATTTTGATCTGGTAATATATGCACATGGTAAAAAATTTAAATAGTATAAATTATTCTTTAACATTTCTTAAATAGTGGCAAGGACCCTAGAAAGGAAGAATAAAAGAGCAATTTTACTCCCAGTTCTGCTACTGACTTGGTACCAGTGGGCAAATTATGACATCTTTCTGCATTTTGATTTCTTTACCTGACACCTAGAAATGGGAATCCTTGCCTAATAACACTAGAGGATTGTTGTGAGACTTTAATAAACCTTGTATGTAAAAATGCCTTAAGTGTATAGATAATAGAACACTTTTGTTATAGTTTCCCCTCATCTTAGTTGATTGCCCAACTAACACCTACTGTGTACGTCTTACAGGTTTAGAGAAAATGAAAGAGCTTTCAATGAACTCAATCCTCAAAATAGTTCTATCAGGTAAGTACTGTTTCTCAGTTTCACAGTGAGAAAATGGAGGCACAGAGGAGCTAAGTTCACACAGCTAGAAATTAGTAGCAAAGTTGATTTGAACTTACTGTCTTTTTTCTTATCCTCCCTTCTCTCTCTTGCTTTTCTCTCTCTTTGTATATGTGTATGTAATTTTATATGCACATATAGGTTTATATATGTATACATTTACATACATATATGTATGAATCTATATATCAATCATGATTGTAACTGCCTACTCTTAATATTTTATGCTTTGCATTATGTTTATTTCATTAAACATTGTTTTACAACATATTTTATAATTGCAAAATATATGTCTGAAGAGGACTTAACCAATTCCTGTCAAGTATTCATTTTTATTTTGTGGTCATTATACATAAGATAAATTTCCTTGCTCACAAGTCTTTGTGGGCATCTTAATTATTTCCTTAGAAAAAAACCCAGAGATGTAATTGCTATGCCCAACAGTATGGTCATTTTTAAGGCTCTTGGCATATATTACCACACTTTTATTTGGAAAGTTTATGCCAATTCTGCCTCCAGAATTTCATGAAGATGACAGAGCAATTATAGAAGGCTAGATTAGGACAGGACCTTAAAGATTAGTGTGCGTGTCTGGGAGTGGACTTGTTTTCATGTATTACAGACAGGAAAACGGAAGGTGGATATCTTGTCCAAGGGCACAAAGCAAAATAATGGTGAAATCCAAATATCCTGATTTCTGATCTGGAGACTTTTTTGGTGTCATATAAAAAATAGTCAGTGATATTGGTTAACAATAAGCAATGAATGAGGTACGAAATGTCTTTGTGGGAGTGGGAATGTTATTTCAGTCATCTTACAGTACCATTACCAACTGTCACTCTCACATTTTCTGGTTGCTTTATTCTGATGACCCTAGAAGCTAGTCTATATCATTAGAACTGAATCAATCTTGTCCCAAGTAAAAATTTCAAATGGCAGTGGGAAAACTGAGAGGAGGGGAATGAGAAGAGTTCAGGCCACATTTACAAAGCTCCCTGCCATTGTTTTGGGGCTGCATGTCTATAGGGTGAACACCACTTGTTTGCAAAAGACAATTTGTTGCACAAACACCTTAATAGTAGCAAGAATGACAATAAAAATTAAACATAGTTTAAAATAAAATTCTTGCACTACAAGTACAATTGTTTTTAAAATACTTTCACATGAAGTGTGCTTTTTATGTAGTTTTATGTCATAAATACAATTTTGTATTTTGCTTTTCTCACTTCTCAAATTACATCTAAAAAACCATTTGGCTAAACTTGCTTGCAAATTATTTTTAAATTTTAACCTCCCAGTCATGTGTCCTGCCATATTTAATTAAACATCCTCCCTCACTTGTTTTAATCCAAGTCAACTCTAGCTTTTGCTTGGGGAGCCATGGCTGCCAGCCTTGTAGAGAGTTTGCTCACAGCCTGTTTGTTCAGGTGACTTTACCATTTTTCTCATCTTAGAAGGAATGTTGCAAGATGAATGGCTGTTTAACCAATTCTACTCCCAGATTTGGCCGGATGTTAGCTGATCACTGTAAGTTTTAGCCTGGACTTTTGTTTCCTGGGCTTCCTTTGTAGAGATTGGGGGAAGACTACCTAAATTTATATACTTATTTGTCTTTCTTCATTCTGGACATAGTTTTGAGTCCCTGGGTTATTTGAATTGGAATTAGTTGGAAGCTTCCTAGGGTAATCTTGAAGTCAGTAAACAGCCAACAACTAGCTTTCTGGCTACAGCACTATTCTGATTATTTCTTTAATATTAATTAATTAGTTTTGATGAGACCCTAATTTTATAATAAAATAACACAGTAGTTTTTCAAGCATATTTTACCAAACTACCTCATTAGGTAAATACTATTAATGAAAGTTGGAATTTAGAGATATTAGGGAGAAAAAAATCAGCTTAATTTTGTTATTCAATTTGAAGTGCTAGGAGGGCATCCCAAAGATGGCTTGCTACCCTAGAAAGCGGTGAAAAAAAATGAAATTTGTACTTCAAAGAGAGCTGGTAGTTGTAAGTACTTGTGATCCCTAATAAGAGAGAGAAAATAGGTATTATAGTATAGATCTTAAGAATGTAAGCTCAGAGTTCAGAGTAACTTGGGTTAAAATATGAATTCCACTTATTACTCTGAGCCCTTGGGCATGTTATTTAATTTTCAAGCCTCAGTTTCCACATCTATGTAATGGAGATTGTAACATCTATGTTGTAGAGTGGATGTGAGAATTGAAGGAGATAATACAACTTATCAAGAATCAATAATCATCACCTATTGTTACAAGATGGAGGGAAAAACATTTGTAGGTAGTCATAGGAAAAGTCAGCAGAAAACATAAAGAATAAATGGGCAGAGGTAGAGAAAAGGAAAACTAAGCTAGTCCAGGAAGCCAGGAAAAGAGAAAATCTTCAGAAGGAAGAAATGAGCAAATACGACACAGAAGCCAAGGAATGTCAAGATCAGAAAAGGTCTTTGGATTTGATGAGCACGATGTCTCCTGTCACTTCCAAGAGAATGTTGTTTGGTAGAAAAATTGGGCAGAAATCACATTAGAGCACATTAGCAGTGGGAAATGCTGCTTGGGACCCATAGAACTTAAAACAGCTAAGGTGTGTTGCCAAAGATAGGTTATGCTATATTTGGATTATCTATGGACTTGGATTTCACATGTGCTTTCTTGTCCTACATACACCAAAAGGTGACTTCTGTGGTCATATGAAGCTGAGATGTGCTACTGGTTGTAGCCTTTATAGGCTGGCTTATATGTCAACTTCAGATTTAGCAGCACATAATTTTTCTTTGGCTACATTTCAGCTGCTTATAGGAAAACAGGATGAAATCAGCAGGCATAGGTTGGGTTCAGTACATTTACAAAGAGTTGATGACATTTAGCTGTTAGGTGCCTACCACACAGGCTTCTTCTACAGTGAGTTCACCTGCAATTAAAATGAAGTTAAATCCAACCAGTCTTTCCATTCTATGAGCCTGTTTGAAAAGTTACTTGTTGGGATTATCTTTCGATCCCGTTTTGCCTTTGGTTTTATTATTGCTCTGGCAGTCACAGAGATGAGTTTCTTTCTGATGTTTTTGCTGAAAATTCTGGCAGGACAAACCCATTCAACCCTAAATGGAAATGAGAGCTCACTGAAAAGTGCAGATTTTCACAAATGACACAAAACTATGACAGGCATACCGGTTTTTATAAGTTTAAAGAGTTTGATTTCACCACAAACAAAAAAGAAACCAACCAGAACCATTTCATGTTTGGAAAAATAATTAAAATCAATTCCTCTCTCTCTCTCATTTTAGAATCTTATTCTTCATGCAAAATATTTCAGACTTTGGGTACCTGTTTGTACTAACATCTGTTTTAAAAATGTCCCTATCTTAGGTTGCTCCTGGTGCTGATTCAACATTTGTTGCTAATGACCCAGAACATTACAGATGTTTTTTGCTCAGATTCTAAGTCATCTAGTACAGTGAAGGGGTTTGATACAGATGAAATATAATTAATATCTATCCTTGGGAAAAAATGCTGTTCACATTTTCTGCATGAGATGATTGGCACTTTAAAGGGAGGTTTCACCTCCTTTAAAATACAGAAAAGGAAATCTAGGTATTCTGGGCATAGCCCTCTTAATGTTGCTGACAAAATGTTTTGATTTGCAGGCTGTATGCTATCTATGGCTGTGTTCTAGTGTTTATTGGTTTAATAAAAAGTCACTTTACTAATCTTCTATTCACATACAGAACTCTAATCTCAAAGCTGCTATCATAAAATGGTTTACTGGTAAACCCACACATTCTTTTTCTAGAAAGAAATTTAAACAGTTTTGAGAGACATTGATGAGTGACTCTTTTAAAGGTGGATTTGAAAGTGATCATAATAGCTCAAATAATGAACCAATTAACTGTTTGTAGAATCCAGTCTGTGTGCTGAGTATTTTTAGATGTTTTGTGGGGAGATCTCTCTTGATCCTCAGCAGGATTAGAAAAAATGGATATTGTTTGAGATTAGTACCAGGAACCCTTTCAGTAGTCAAGATTTCTCTGGTTTCCCTGGAGAGAAAGAGGCAATTCTGCTCTAAGCATATGAGAGATTTAAGGCCCTTACAATGCATACTGACATTTCCTCATGCCCAGCTCAGGAGAGTAAACCTTTGCAATTAATATGAGAGGTAGAAACAGTGGTACCGGGCTGAGTTTGACTTGCTGGCATAAGTGTTTGGTTCTCACAGAATTTTTAAAAAGTATTTTAGATGGCTTCTTGTATTTAATCACTTTAAGATTTCCCACATAAATTTTGACTCATGCCTCTTAAAAAGTGGATGATCTTATTATATCAGGTTTATATTCCTTTAGGTCACCAATAACTGGAGTTGAATACCAGCTATTTCATTTGATAGCCCAAGGGTCTTCTACATAGCATTAACATTGGCACTCCCTGTTTTTTTAAATTGTCAGGGGTACACATGCAGTTTTGTTATGTGGTAAAATCATGTCATGGGGGTTTGTTGTACAGATTATTTCATCATCCAGGTCTTAAGCCTAGTTCCCATTAATTATTTTTCCTGGTCCCCTTCCTCCTGTAAACCTCCACCCTGTGATAGGCCCCATCATGTGTTTTTTCCTTCTATGTGTTCATGTGTTCTCATCATTTACATCCCGTTTGTAAGGAGGACATGTGGTACTTGGTTTTCTGTTCCTGCGTTAGTTTGCTAAGGATAATGGCCTCCCATCTCCATCCATGTTTCTTCAAAGAACATGATCTCATTCTTTTATATGGCTGTATAACATTCCATGATGTATATGTACCACATTTTCTTTATCCAGTCTGCCATTGATGGGCATTTTGGTTGATTCCATGTCTTTGTGAATAGTGCTGCAATGAACATACATGTGCATGTGTTTTATGATAGAACAATTTATATTCCTTTGGGTATATACCCAGTAATGGGATTGTTAGATTGAATGATATTTCTATTTTTAGGTCTTTGAAGAATTGTCACACTGTCTTCCACAGTGGTTGAACTAATTTACACTTCAATGAATAGTATATAAGAATTTCTTTTTTTATCCACAATCTCATGAGCATTTGTTTTTTGACTTTTTAATAGAAGCCATTCTGACCAGTGTGAGATGGTATCTCATTGTGGTACTGATTAGCACTGTTCTAATGATCGTGATATTGAACTTTTTTTCATATGCTTGTTGGCCACATATATGTCTTCCTTTGGAAAGTGTCTGTTCATGTCCTTTGCCAGCTTTTTAATAGGATTGTTTGTTTTTTTCTTGTAAATTTAAGTTCTTTAAAGATGCTGCATATTAGACCCTGGTCACATGTATAATTTGCAAAAATTTTCTTCCATTCTGTAGGTTGTCTGTTTACTCTGTTGATAGTTTATTTTGCTATGCAGAAGATCTTTAGTTTAATTAGTTCCCATTTGTCAAGTTTTGCTTTTGTTGCAATTGCTTTTAGGGTCTTTGTCATGAAATCTTTGCCTGTTCCTATGTCTAAGATGGTATTGCCTAGCTTGTCTTCCAGAATTTTTATAGTTTTGGGTTTACATTTACGTCTTTATTCCATCTTGAGTTATTTTTCAATATGGTGTAAGGAAGGGGTCCAGTTTCAATCTTCAGCATATGGCTAGCCAGTTATACCAGCACCATTAATTGAACAGGGAGTCCTTTCCCCATAGCTTGTTTTTGTCAGCTTTCTTGAAGATCAGCTGTTTGTAGGTGTGGTGGCCATATTTCTGGGCTCTGTATTCTGTTCCAGTGGTCTATGTGTCTGTTATTTTACCAATACCATGCTGTTTTGGTTACTGTAACCTGTAGTATAGTTTGAAATTGGGTAGCATGATGCCTTCATCTTTTTTCTTTTTTTAAAAAATATATACTTTAAGTTCTGGGATACATGTGCAGAACGTGCAGGTTTGTTACATAGATATACACGTGCCATGGTGGTTTGGTGCACCCATCAACCCGTCATCTACATTAGGTATTTCTCCTAATGTTATCCCTCCCCTAGCCCTGACACCCCAACAGGCCCCTGTGTGTGATGTTCCCCTCCCCGTGTTCATGTGTTCACATTGTTCAGCTCCCACTTATTAGTGAGAACATACGGTGTTTGGTTTTCTGTTCCTGTGTTAGTTTGCTGAGAATGATGGTTTCCAGCTTCACCCATGTCCCTGCAAATGACATGAACTCATCCTATTTTATGGCTGCATAGTATTCCTTTGTGTATATGTGCCATGTTTTCCTTATCCAGTCTATCATTGATGGGCATTTGGGTTGGTTTCAAGTCTTTGCTATTGTGAATAGTGCTGCAAGAAGCATATGTGTTCATGTGTCTTTATAATAGAATGATTTATAATCCTTTGGGTATATATGCAGTAGTGGGATTGGTGGGTCAATTGGCATTTCTAGTTCTAGATCCTTGAGGAATCACCACACTGTCTTCCACAATGGTTGAACTAATTTGCACTCCCACCAACAGTGTAAAAACATTCCTGTTTCTCCACATCCTGTCCAGCATCTGTTGTTTCCTGACTTTTAATGATCACCATTCTAAGTGGCGTGAAATGGTGTCTCATTGTGGTTTTGATTTGCATTTCTGTAATGACCAGTGATGGTGAGCACTTCTCAAAAGAAGACTTTTGAGAAGTGTCTGTTCATATCCTCTGCCCACTTTTTGGTGGGGTTGTTTTTTTCTTGTAAATTTGTTTGTTATTTGTAGATTTCTGGATATTAGCCCTTTGTCAGATGGATAGATAGGGAGAAAAATTTTGCATTCTGAAGGTGACCTGTTCACTCTGATGATAGTTTCTTTTGCTGTACAGAAGCTCTTTAGTTTAATTAGATCCCATTTGTCAATTTTGGCTTTTGTTGCCATTACTTTTGGTGTTTTAGTCATGAAGTCTTTGCCCATACCTGTGTTGAATGGTATTGCCTAGGTTTTGTTCCAGGGTTTTTATGGTTTTAGGTGTTACGTTTAAGTCTTTAATCCATCTTGAGTTAATTTTTGTATAAGGTGTAAGGAAGGGGTCCAGTTGCAGTTTTCTGCATGCCGTTTATTAAATAGGAAATCCTTTCCCTACTGCTTGTTTTTGTCAGGTTTATCAAAGATCAGATGGTTGTAGATGTGTGGTGTTATTTCTGAGGTTTCAGTTCTGTTCCATTGGTCTGTATATCTGTTTTGGTACCATACCATGCTGTTTTGGTTACTGTAGCCTTGTAGTATAGTTTGAAGTCAGGTAGCATGATGCCTCCAGCTTTGTTCTTTTTGCTTAGGATTGTCTTGGCTAGACAGGTTCTTTTTTGGTTCCATATGAAATTTAAAGTAGTTTTTTCTAATTCTGTGAAGAAAGTTAATGGTAGCTTGATGGGGATAGCATTAATCTGTAAATTGCTTTGGGCAGTATGGCCATTTTCATGATATTGCTTCTTCCTATTCATGAGCATGAAATGTTTTTCCATTTGTTTGTGTCCTCTCTTATTTCCTTGAGCAGTGGTTTGTAGTTCTCCTTGAAGAGGTCCTTCACATCCCTTGTAAGTTGTATTCCCAGGTATTTGATTCTCTTTGAAGCAATTGTGAATGGGAGGGAGTTCACTCATGATTTAGCTCTCGTTTGTCTGTTATTGGTGTATAGGAATACTTGTGATTTTTGCACACTGATTTTGTATCCTGAGACTGCTGAAGTTGCTTATCAGCTTAAGGAGATTTTGGGCTAAGATGATGGGGTTTTATAAATGTACACTCTTTTCATCCACAAATAGAGACATTCTGACTTCCTGTCTTCCTATTCGAATGCATTTTCTTTCCTTCTCTTGCCTGATTGCCCTGGCCAGAACTGCCAATACTATGTTGAATAGGAATGGTGAGAGAGGGCGTTCTTGTCTTGTGCCGGTTTTCAAAGGGAATGCTTACAGTTTTTGCCCATTCAGTATGATACTGGCTATGGGTTTGTCATAAATAGCTCTTATTATTTTGAGATACATTCCATCAATACCTAGTTTATTGAGAGTTTTTAGCATGAAGGGGTGTTGAATTTTATCAAAGGCCTTTTCTGCATCTATTGAGATAATCATGTGGTTTTTGTCATTGGTTTTGTTTCTGTGATGGATTACGTTTATTGATTTGTGTATGTGGAACCAGCCTTGCATCCCAGGGATGAAGCCAACTTGATCGTGGTGGATAAGCTTTTTGATGTGCTGCTGCATTTGGTTTGCCAGTATTTTATTGAGGATTTTTGCATCATTTGTTCATCGGGATATTGGCCTGAAATTTTCTTTTCTTGTTGTTTCTCTGCCAGGTTTTTGTATCAGGATGATGCTGGCCTCATAAAATGAGTTATGGAGGAGTCCCTCTTTTTCTATTGTTTGGAATAGTTTATGAAGTAATGGTACCAGCTTCTCTTTGTACCTTTGGTAGAATTCGGCTGTGAATCCATCTGGTCCTGGGCTTTTTTTGGTTTGTAGGCTATTAATTACTGCCTCAATTTCAGAACTTGTCATTGGTCTATTCAGGGATTCGACTTCTTCCTGGTTTAGTCTTTACAGGGTGTATGTGTCCAGGAATTTATCCATTTCTTATAGATTTTCTAGTTTATTTGCATAGAGGTATTTATAGTAGTCTCTGGTGGTAGTTTGCATTTCTGTGGGATCAGTGGTGACATACCTTTTACCATTTTTTATTGTGTCTATTTGATTCTTCTGTCTTCTTTATTAATCTGGCTAGTGGTCTCTCTCTTTTGTTAATCTTTTCAAAAAAACCAGCTCCTGGGTTCAATGATTTTTTTTTTTTTTTGAAGTGTTTTTCATGTCTTTATCTCCTTCAGTTCTGGTCTGATCTTGGTTATTTCTTGTCTTCTGCTGGCTTTTGAATTTGTTTGCTCTTGCTTCTTAGTTTAATTGTGATGTTAGGGTATCGATTTTAAATCTTTCCTGCTTTCTCCTGTGGGCATTTACTGCTATAAATTTCCCTCTAATTATTGCTTTAGCTGTGTCCCAGGGATTCTGGTACATTTTATGTTTGCTCTTATTGGTTTCAAAGAAATTGTGTATTTCTGCCTTAATTTATTTACCCAGTAGTCATTCAGAAGCAGGTTGTTCAGTTTCCATGTAGTTGTGTGGTTTTGAGTAAGTTTCTTAATCCTTAGTTCTAATTTGATTGCACTGTGGTCTGAGAGACTGTTATGATTTCCATCTTTTGCATTTGCAAAGGAGTGTTTTACCTCCATTATGTGGTCAATTTTAGAATAAGTGCAATGTGGTGCTGAGAAGAATGTATATTCTGTTGATTTGGGTTGGAGAGTTTTGTTGATGTCTGTTAGGTCCACTTGTTCTATAGCTGTGTTCAAGTCCTGAATATCTTTGTTAATTTTCTCTCTCATTGATCTGTCTAATATTGACAGTGGGGTGTTAAAGTCTCCCACTATTATTGTGTGGGAGTCTACATCTCTTTGTAGGTCTCTAAGAACTTTATGAATCTGGGTGCTCCTATATTTGGTGAATATATATTTAGGATAGTTAGCTCTTGTTGCATTGATCCCTTTACCATTATGTAATGGCCTTTTTTGCCTTTTTTGATCTTTGTTGTTTAAAGTCTGTTTTATCAGAGACTAGGATTGCAACCCCTGCCTTTTTTTTTTTTTTTAAAACTTTCCATTTGCTTGGTAAATATTCCTCTATCCCTTTATTTTAACCTATGTTGTGTCTTTCCCTGTGAGATGTGTCTCCTGAATACAGCACACTCATGGGTCTTGACTATACAGTTTGTCAGTCTGTGCCTTTTAATTGGGGCATTTAGCCCATTTACATTTAAGGTTAATATTGTTATGTATGAATTTGATCCTGTCTTTATGATGCTAGCTGGTTATTCTGCCCATTAGTTGATGTAGTTACTTCACAGTGTTGATGGTCTTTTCAATTTGGTTTGTTTTTGCAGTGGCTTGTACCGGTTTTTCCTTTCCATATTTAGTGCTTCCTTCAGGAGCTCTTGTAAGGCAGGCCTGGTGGTAACAAAATCTCTCAGTATTTGCTTAGAGGATTTTATTTCTCCTTTGGTTATGAAACTTAGTTTGGCTGTATATGAAATTCTGGGTTGAAAATTCTTTAAGAATGTTGAATATTGGCCCCCACTGTCTTCTGGCTTGTAGGGTTTCTGCTGAGAGATCCACTGTTACTCTGATGGTCTTTTCTTTGTGGGTAACCCTACCTTTCTCTCTGGCTGCCCTTTACATTTTTTCCTTCATTTCAACCTTGGTGAATCTGTTGATTATGTGTCTTGGGGTTGTTGTTCTTCTGGAGTATCTTTGTGGTGTTCTCTGTATTTCCCGAATTTGAATGTTGGCCTGTCTTGCTAGGTTAGGGAAGTTCTCCTGGATAATATCCCCTTCACTTTCAGGTACACCAATCAAATGTAGGTTTTATCTTTTCACAGCGTCCCATATTTATTGGAGGCTTTCTCCATTCTTTTTCATTCTTTTTTCTCTAATCTTGTCTTCACACTTTATTTCATTAAGTTGATCTTCAATCTGTGATATCCTTTCTTCCACTTGCTCAGTTTGGCTATTGATACTTGTGTATGCTTCACAAAGTTCTCACGCTCTGTTTTTCAGTTCCATCAGGTAATTTATGTTCTTCTCTAAACTGGTTATTCTAGTTAGCAATTAGTCTAACCTTTTTTTAAGATTCTTAGCTTCCTTGCATTGGGTTAGAACATACTTCTTTAGCTCAGAGGAGTTTGTTATTACCCACCTTCTGAAGCCTACTTCTGTCAGTTCATCAAACTCATTCTCCATCCTGTTTTATTCCCTTGCTGGCAAGGAGTTGTGATCCTTTGGAGGAGAAGAGGCATTCTGGTGTTTGGAATTTTCAGCCTTGTTGCGCTGGTTTTTCCTTATTTTTGTGGATTTATTATCTACCCTTGGTCTTTGATGGTAACCTTTGGATGTGGTTCATGTGTAGATGTCCTTTTTATTGATGTTGATGCTATTTCTTTCTGTTAGTTAGTTATCCTTCTAACAGGCCCCTCTGCTGCAGATCTGCTGGGGTTTGCTGAAGGTCCACTCCGGGCCCTATTTGCTGGGTATCACCAGTGGAGGCTGCAGAACAGCAAAGATTGCTGCAGTTCCTTCCTCTGGAAGCTTCGTCTCAGAGGGGCACCTGTCAGATGCCAGGTGGAGCTCTCCTGTATGAGGTGTCTGTCTACCCCGGCTGGGAGGTGTCTCCCAGTTAGGAGGCATGGGGGTCAGGGACTTACTTGAGGAGGCAGTCTGACCCCTAGCAGAGCTTGAGTGCTGTGCTGGGAGATCCACTGCTCTCCTCAGAGCTGGCAGACTAAAACATTTAAGTCTGTTGAAGCTGCTCCCACAGCTGCCCCTTCCCCTTGTGTTCTGTCCCAGGGAGATGGGAGTTTGATCTATAAGCCCCTGACTGAGGCTGCTGCCTTTCTTTCAGGGGTGCTCTGCCCAGACAGGAGGAATCTAGAGAGGCAGTCTGGCTACAGTGGCTTTGCTGAGCTGCAGTGAGCTCTGCCCAGTTTGAACTCCCCGGTGGCTTTGTTTATACTGTGAGCGGAAAACCTCTTACTCAGGCCTCAGTAATGGCGGATGCCAAGCTTGAGCATCCCAGGTCAACTTCAGGCTGCTGTGCTGACAGTGAGAATTTCAAGCCAGTAGATCTTAGCTTAAAGGGCTCTGTGGGGGTGGGATCCACTGAGCTAGACCACTTGGCTCCCTGGCTTCAGCCCCCTTTCCAGGGGAGTGAATGGTTCTGTCTTGCTGGTGTTCCAGGTGCCACTGGGATAAAAAACTCCTGCAGCGAGCTTGGTGTCTGCCCAAAGGGCCTCCCAGTTTCATGCTTGAAACTCAGGGCCCTGGTGGTGTAGGGCACCCAAGGGAATCTCCTGGTCTGCAGGTTTTGAAGACCGTGGGAAAAGCATGGTATCTTAACTGGAATGCATTATTCCTCATGGCACAATCCCTTACAACTTCCCTTAGCTAGGGGAGGGAGTTCCCTGACCCCCTTGTGTTTCCCAGGTGAGGTGACACCCCCCCCCCGCTTCTGCTTGTGCTGTGTGGGCTGTCCCCGCTGTCTCACCAGTTCCAGTGAGATGAGCTGGGTATCTCAGTTGGAAATGCAGAAATCACCGACCTTCTGCGTTGATCTTGCTGTGAGTTGCAGACCGGAGCTGTTCCTATTCGGCCATCTCGCCCAGGAATCCCCAGCTTTGCTTTTTTGCTTGGGATTGCCTTGGCTATATGGGCTTTTTTTTTGGTTCCGTGTGAATTTAAAAATAGTTTTTTTCCTAGTTCTGGGAAGAATGTCATTGGTGGTTTAATAGGAATAGCATTGAATCTATAAATTGCTTTGCGCATTATGGTTATTTTAAGAATATTGATTCTTCATGAACAAGGAATATTTTTCCATTTCTTTGTGTCATTCATCTCTGCTTTCTTTGAGCAATGTTTTGTGGTTCTTGTAGAGATATTTCACCTCCCTGGTTAGCCAGGTATTTTATTCTTTTGTGGCAGATGAGAATGGGATTGTGTTCCTGATTTGGCTCTTGGCTTGACTGTTGTTGGTGTATAGGAATGCTAGTGAGTTTAGTATTTAGTATCCTTTGATACATTGATTTAGTATCCTGAAACTTTGCTGAAGTTGTTTATCCGCATAGAGAGCTTTTGGGCAGAGACTATGGAGTTTTTTAGGTATAAGATTGTGTCTGTAAGCAGGGTGTCTGTAAGTTTGACTTCCTCTCTTCCTATTTGGATGCTCTTTATTTCTTTCTCTAGTCTGATTGATCTAGCCAGGACTTTCAATATTATGTTGAACAGGAGTGGTAAGAGAGGGCATCCTTGTCTTGTGGCAGTTTTCAAAACGAATGTTTCCAGCTTTTGCCCATTGAGTATGATGTTGACTGTAGGTTTGTCATAGTTGGCTGTTATTATTTTTAGGTGTGTTCCTTCAATACTTAGTTTATTGAGGGTTTTTAACATGAAGGGGTTTTGAATTTTGTTAAAAGCCTTTTCTGCATAGATTGAAATAACCACATGGTTTTTTTCTTTAGGAACTCCTTATTTATGTGGAAAAATCTTTCTTCATATATACCTTCCTAATTCAGCTTTTTCCAATCATCTTATTACCCCATATGTCATAACAAACAGTGGGAACCATAAGCAAGTGAAGAAAAAGGGTTGTTTAATTATTATTTTAAGGGTTTCATTTAGGATCTTATTTTTAGATTCTTGAGATATTTGCATGTTTGCTGTAGCCAGTCAGTGCATGAAATCATTCCTGTCTTTATGAAAGTGCTATTTATATTATGGATTCAGGGTTATTAGAGCAGTAATGTCTTTTCCAACATACAGTATCAATATGGCAAAGATAAAGCTAATGCTAAAATCACATTGATTGTACAGAGCAAATACTTGAACCAGAACCACAAGTCGTATCCTAAGCTGAGAAATCTATAAAACATCGTGAGATAGAAGGGAATATAAGATGTCACACATAGCGTAGACTAAGCTTGTGGGTCAGGTTTGGGTTAGCTAAGGGAAGTCTGTGCTCCTGTGGTTAAACTCCAAGTATCTCTATTTTAAGCTCTCTTAATATCATAGTTGTTATGGTTTCCATTTTACAAATTAGGAAGGTTAGGTAGTACATATAACCTGACCTGGAAGCTGTAAGCTGGGTTTTGAACACTGACAAAATATATTTATATCTATCTGTATCTCTGTCTATGTCTATTATGTCTATGTCTGTCTATATTACATTCACACACTTTTTTTTTTTTTTTTTTTTTTTTTTTTTTTTTGAGACGGAGTCTCACGCTGTTGCCCAGGCTGGAGTGCAGTGGCGCGATCTCGGCTCACTGCAAGCTCCGCCTCCTGGGTTCACGCCATTCTCCTGCCTCAGCCTCCTGAGTAGCTAGGACTACAGGCGCCCGCCACCGCGGCCGGCTAATTTTTTGTATTTTTAGTAGAGACGGGGTTTCACTGTGGTCTCAATCTCCTGACCTTGTGATCCGCCCGCCTCGGCCTCCCAAAGTGCTGGGATTACAGGCTTGAGCCACCGCGCCCGGCCATTCACACACTTTTAATCTATTTAAATTACATTCATTGTCAGAGACTTAAAAGCAGTATCACCACTAGCAACATTTTCACCTGCATCAGTATCCGTAGATGTGTAGTCTCTCCTGGATCACCAGGGAAATGTTGAGAGAGCAGCCACTAGAAGACTTTACTAAACTTGATGCTCACTGGCATCATGAGAGTAGGCAGTGTGACCTAGATGACAGTACAAAGAGAAAAACTTTAACAAAGTGCAAGAAATGAGCCTGAAAATGGGGACTCTCCCACCCCTAATGTGGATGAGTTATTAACAAAGCACTGGGTCATCTCATGAGACCTTGACACGTTCTGTCCCATCAGCATTTTAAACTCCCGTTTGTGTTAGGGGTTCTGCTCAGGGTCTCCTGTGTCCATAGTGTAATGAGCAAGAGAAAGAATTGCAGCTTTATTTATTATAACCTAAAGTTAAAGGAAATCTAAAATAGAAAGAATGCAAAGCCTTAGAGAGCAATAACAGCACCATCCAGGATTAAGGGAAGGGAAAACAAGCTGGCTGTAGACCCTTGGGCTCCATATTGGGTGCTCAATAGAGCTTATTTCAATTTGTTAAAATATCTTTTTTTAAAAAATAAGCTAAGAGTAAGACATCAAGCTGTGTCTACAAAGAGGACCGTTTTTGGCAAAGGACAGTGTTTGAGTTTTAATGTTGCCTTTATAAGCAGTATAACATTTTGCTATTGCCTTAACCTCTTCCGTTCTGATTTTTCATATCTACAAAATGAGAATGATAATAACACATAACTTATAGTTTTTGGTTGAAAATTAATTGAAGCCCACAAAGAATCCAAAACAACGTCTCATAGTAGATGTTAAAAAATTGTTTTAATTCTTCCCTCTATGGAGCTATGTGTCTCTATAATTGGTTTCAGCTACATGCAACAGAATACTTTTTAGTGAAATGAGCTTTTACAATGAAGAATATTTATTATTTCTCATAGTGAATCCACAGGAAGACTGTTTCAGGGTTAGAAAATACAGTAACTCAAGGTTGTCAAGATTGTTAAGTCATATGCTCAAGATGGCTGCAACAACCCCAAGCATCATAGCCCTACTTGAACAAATTGATGGGTGGAAAGAAGAGAGTGTTTGAATTGTATTTCTTTTTTTTAAAAAGGTAAACTTTTCCAGGGACTTTATTTTGTCTCATTGACCGAGGTAGAGTCACATGCTCATGTCTAAACCAGTCATTAGTAAAGGAGATTGAATCAACATGATTAGCTTAGATTGATCAACTTTTAGTTCTTGGAGCTGGAGTATAAGTCACCTTTCCTGATCATATGGAGAAAAGAAAGCAGTAGTAGTGATGGGGAATGGCTGTAGAGTTGTCATACTGCAGTATCTTCGACATGTTTTTATAAAAAGTAATTCTTGTAATTACAAGTCATCTTTTAAA
This sequence comes from Macaca nemestrina, assembly GCF_043159975.1. Lineage (NCBI taxonomy): Eukaryota > Metazoa > Chordata > Mammalia > Primates > Cercopithecidae > Macaca > Macaca nemestrina. Next base: position 27,707,752 of record NC_092126.1, on the reverse strand, counting down.
GCAAATTCTAAATAATCCTCTCCTTTATTCTTCAAGATGTATTAGAAAAAGTTTGAGGGGGCACGTGGACTTGCACACCTGCATTTCCATAGCAGCATGTGATTGCTACTTTTGAACTGAATTTTTTAAATGTCAGCTTCATTTTTAGAGACAACAAAAGAGAAAATTTAGCAAAGTAGTTTTAGTAAAAAGAATAGAATAACTTGTAAGAAACAAGTTAGCAAACCTAATAGTCAGATCTGAACAGCTAAAGTTAAATATTTAATGGTAAAGATAAATGAAACTATGCTAATATGTTCTGGAAGCCCATCAGAACCTATTTCTGGATTTTGGATAACTTCTTCCAGTATTGCAAGGTGATTCAGCTATCACTTTCCTATGTTGCTAAACTGAAAAGGGTAGAGTTGAAATAGAAGAAGAGCATTGCATTTTCAGGAATGATCATATCTTTAAACCATAATCTATTTTGGGGACTAGAATAAATGAGTAGAAACCATATATGTCAGAGAGAAGGACTTTAAAAAAAAGCATTATAGGAAAGCAGTAACTAAAAAAAAGTGTAGAGTACATTATTTTGTGTGGTTGCAACAAAGATGCGTTGTATTTCCCAGCAGAGGGGCGATCTCTGCTCACTGCAACTTCCGCCTCCCGGCTTCACGCCATTCTCCTGCCTCAGGCTCCTCAGTAGCTGGGACTACCAGGCTCCCCAGTAGCTGGGACTACAGGCAGCCGCCACCACGCCCGGCTAATTTTTTGCATTTTCTTTTAGTAGAGACGGGGTTTCACCATGTTAGCCAGGATGGTCTTGATCTCCTGACCCTTGTGATCTGCCCGCCTCGGCCTCCCGAAGTGCTCGGCGTGAGCCACGGCGCCCGGCCAGGATGTTTCACTTTCAGTGCGTACTTGAGCCAAAGAGATTAAGCATCAAACCTGTGTCCAGAGTTCTCAAGAGGTCTTAGGGACAAATCAAACATTTAGTAAGCAACTGCTGATTCTAATGTAGAATTTTCAGCCACGCCAGAAATTTTACTGATATCCCAGCACTTCTCAAATGTGAAAAATGAGAGGTAGTGTGTTTAGACTTATATAGTACCAGGTATTATCGAGGTGACTAAGAATGTTCTGTCTCAAAGAGTCAGGATTAAAATGATTTCTCATAGAACTACTATAATCTTAAAAATATTTTATGTGGGTACAAGACTTTCCTTCTTGCTTCTAATGGTTTCTAGAAGGCTCGGGTGTCAGTTTATTAAGAGAAATCACTGGTTTACTTTGTCAAGACTGTTGATGGGCCCGTTTCCGAGAAAGGTTCAGAGACATTTCCTTCCTCCCTACCTCTTTTCTTTTTATTTATATTGAAGCTTTTATATATTTAGGGAATGCAGGAGAAGAAGGAAGACATATGGTAATGTCATTTTCTAGTAAAGATTTAGAATATTATCCAATAAATCTTCTTAGCCTGGTTTTGAACTGCCTGTATCTCCTCAGCAGGAGTGGACATTCTCAAGGGACAGAAGCCAAATGTGAACGCTTTGGTCCATATTTTATTCCTTTGTAGGATGTCCTTTTAGCTCTAATCAAGGCATAAGTTAATACTTGCTTACATTCAGAGCGAGCTAATGAGTATGGAAACAAGTCTACAAATTACTTTGTGCCCTGGTCATATAAGATTATAATTTTTATGTTTAAAAAACTAACTGTAAGGTACTGAATTGTTTCTTGGGAAGCTATCATTTCTTGCTTAAAGCAGATTTTCCAGGGATTGGATTAATAGGGTCAATATATGAAAATGAACTACTTTGCAGGAATAGAAAGGAGGAAGTTGGGAGGGAAGTAGGTTAAGACAGAAGAACAATATGAAACTTGAAGGCAAGATGAATATTTCTTTTTTGGGGCTGAACTGTGTTCTAGGTTTGGTTGAATTAGCCTTTAAACTCTGCTATTCTATGAAGGATAAAGATAATAAAAATGGATTTATTGATTGTGTTCACAAAGGAGATAGGAACATGGGTCCTCATCAAATGTTACTCAGAATAAACATAATAAATGTTGAAAAGCTCGTGCCTGAAAGAAATTAGGCATAGTCAAAACATAGCAGGAGGCAGATGGAGCAAGATGGCAGAATAGAAGCCTACACCGTTTGTACCCCTGCAGGAACATCAAATTTTAACAACTATCTGCACAGAGAGAAGCACTGTCACAAGAACTAAAAGTTAGGTGAGCTATCACAGTACCTGGTTTTAACTTTATATCACTGAAAGAGGCATTGAATAGGGTAAAAGAGACAGTCTTGAATTGCTGACACCACCTCTCCCCCATCCCCTGGCAGCAGCCATGCAGTACAGAGAGAGAATCTGTTCATTTGGGGGAAGGAAAGGACAATGACTGGGGGACTTTGCATTGAACTCTATGCTGCCCTGTCACAGCAGAGAGCAAAGCCATGCTGGGCTCAGCCAGTGCCCTTGCACAGAAGGAGCATTTGGACCAGTCCTAGCCAGAAGAGAATTGTTCATTCCAGCAGTTAGAATTTTTTGCAAACCTTGCCACTGTGAGCCAAAGTGCTCTGGGGTCCTAGGTAAACTGGAAAGGCAATCTAGGACACAAGGACTGCAATTCCTAGGAAACTCCTAGGACTGGACTTAGAGCCAGTGGACTAGGGTGGCATGTGACCTAGGAAGATACCAGCTGGCACAGCCAAGGGAGTGCTTGTGCCACCCTTCCCCCAAACTCAGGTACCAGTGACCAATCCCAGAGAAAGATATGTGACCTCAGACAGAATTTAAAATAGCTGTGTTGAAAAAACTCAAAGAAATTCAAGATAACGGCCAGGTGCAGTGGCTCACACCTGTAATTCCAGTACTTTCGGAGGCTGAGATGGGTGGATCACAACTTCAGGAGTTCGAGACCAGCCTGGCCAATATGGTGAAACCCTGTCTCTACTAAAAATACAAAAATTAGCTGGGTGTGGTGGTAGGTGCCTGTAGTCTCAGCTACTCGGGAGGCTGAGGCAGGAGAATCGCTTGAACACAGGAGGTGGAGGTTGCAGTGAATGAGGTTGCACCACTGCACTCCAGCCTGGGCAACAGAGCAAGACTCTGTCTCAAAAAAAAAAAAAAAAATCAAGATAACAAAGGGAAGGAATGCAAAATTCTATTAGATAAATTTAAGGGGGAGATAGAAATAATTATAAAAAATCAAGCGGAAATTCTAGAGTTGAAAAATGCAATTAACATGCTGAAGAATGCATCAGAGTCTCTTAATAGCAGAATTGATCAAGCAGAAGAAAGAATTAATGGGCTTGAAAACGGACTATTTGAAAATACATAGGAAAAAAGGAAGTACACCTACGAGATCTAGAAAGTAGTCTCAAAAGGCAAATGTGAGATTTATTGGCCTTAAAAAGGAGGTAGCGAGAGAGAGATGGGGTAAAGTATATTCAAAGGGATAATATCAGAGAACTTTTAAAACCTAGAGAGAAGAGAGATCAGCATTCAGATAAAAGTATGTTATAGAACATCAACCAGATTTAATCTAAAGAAGACTCTACCTTAAGGTATTTAATAAACTCCCAAAGGACAGGGGTAAAGAAAGGATCCTAAAAGCAGCAAGAGAAAAGAAACAACATACTGGCAGCAGAATTTTCAGTGGAAACCTTACAGGCTGGGAGAGAATCATATGACATATTTAAAATGCTGAAGGAAAAAAAATCTTTTACCAGAGTGTAGTATATTTGGTGAAAATATTCTTTAAGCATGAAGGAAAAATAAATATCTCTTCACAAAAACAAAAGGTGAAGTATTTTATTTCTCAACCTGTCCTACAAGAAATGCTCAAGGGAGAGTTCTTCAGGTTGAAAGAAAAGGATGTTAATGAGCAAGAATAAATTATCTGAGGGGTTAAAACTCCTTGGTAATAGTAAGCACACAGAAAAATACAGAATATTATAACACTGTAATTGTAGTGTGTAAACTGTTACATAGAATGAGTACATGATAAACCAATGAAAAATAAAGACCATAACAGTTTTTCAAAACATAGATAAGACAATAAGACATAAAGAAGAACAACCAAAAGTTAAAAAGTGGGGGATGAAGTTAAAGTGTAGAGTTTTTTATTCCTTTTTGTGTGTTTGTTCATGTGTTTATGCAATGAGTGTTGTTTTCATCAGTTTATAATAATGGGTTATAAGATGGTATTTGCAAGACTCATGGTAATGTCAAATCAATACACAAAAGATACACAGAATATAAAAGGCAAGAAATTAAAGCATAACACCAGAGAAAATCACCTTTTCTAAAATGAATATGGGAAAGAAGGGAAGAAGGAAGACAGGGAGGAAGGAAAGAAGAAAGAGATGGCTGCAAAACAATCAGAAAACAAATAAAAGATAGGAGTAAGTCCCTAGTTATCAATAATAACATTGAATGTAGATGGATTAAACTCTACAGTCAAAAGACACAATTACCTGTTGCCTACAAGAAACACACTTCACCTATAAAAATACATAGACTAAAAGAGATAGAAAAAGATATTTCATGTCACTGAAAAACAAAAGCAGGAGTAGTTATATTTATATCAGACAAAACAGAATTCAAGACAAAAACTGTAAGAAGAGACAAAGATGATCATTATATAATGATAAAGGGGTCAATTCAGCAAGAGATATAATGATGATAAATATATACACACACCCAACACTGGAACCCTCAGATATATAAAGCAAATATTATTAGAGCTAAGGAGAGATATATTTCCCAATACAATAATAGCTAGAGACTTCAGCACCTCAAACTTCAGTGTCGAACAGATCTCCCAGACAGAAAACCAATAAAGAAACATTAAACTTAATCTGCACGATAGAACAAATGAACCAAGTAGCTATTTACAGAACATTTCCTCCAATGGCTGCAGAATATACTTTCTTCTCCTCAGAAAATGAATCCTTTTCAAGGATAGACCATATGTTAGATCAAAAAACAAGTCTTAAAACATTAAAAAAATTGAAACATCAAATACTTTGACTATAATTGAATAAAACTGGAAATCAATAAAGAATTTTGGAAAATGTACAAATAAATTGAAATTAAACAATATACTCCTGAATGACATAGTGGGTCAATGAAGAAATTAAGAAGGAAATAGAAAAATTTCTTGAAACAAGTGACAATGGAAACACAATATAACAAAACATTGTGGTATTAAGAGAGAAATTTATAGCTATAAGTGCCTACATCAAAATAGAAGAAAAACTTCAAATAAATAATCTAAAGATTCATCTTACATAACTGGGAAAGCAAGAGCAAACAGAAACCAAAATTACAAGAAAGAATAAGGGTCAGAACATAATCAATTTGAAATGAAGAAAATTAAAAAAACAATGAAACTAAAAGTTGTTTTTTTAAAAAAAGATGGATAGAATTGACCAACTTTTAGCCAGATGAACTAAGAAAAAAAGGGAGGACACCCAAATAAATAAAATCAGAGATGAAAAAGGAAACATTAAAATGAATTCTACAGAAATTCAAAGGATTTGTGGTTACTATGAATGTAGTGGTTACTGTGAATGACTATATGCCAATAAATTTGGAAATCTAGAAAAAAAATGGATAATTTCCTAAACACATCTAACTTACCCAGGTTGAACCATGAGGACATTCCAAACCTGAGCAGACCAATAACAACAGACTATCAAAGGAGTAAAAGTCTTCTGGTAAAGAAAAGCCCAGGACCTGATGATATCACTGCTGAATTCTACAGAGCATTTAAAGAACAATTAATACCCATCCCATTCAAACTGTTCTGAAAAATAGAGGAGGAGGGGGTAGTTTCAAATTTAATCTATGAAGCCAGTATTATCCTGATACTACAATTGGACAAAGACACATCGAAAGATAAAACTACAGACCAATATCTCTGGTGACTATTGATGCAAAAATTCTCAACAAAATACTAGCAAACCAAATTCAACAGTACATTAAAAAGATCATTCATCATGACCATGTAGTATTTATCACAAGGATGTAAGGATGGTTCGACTTCACAAATCAATGTGATATATCACAGAATGAAGGACAAAAACCATATGATTTCAATTGCTGCTGAAAAAGCATTTGATCAATTTTAGCATCCCTTTATGCATCCCCCTTTATGATAGGGATCCTAAAATTGATCAAATGCTCTTTCAGCAGCAATTGAATTGCTCTAAAAATTGAAGTTCACTAAAAAATCTGAATATAGGAGGAACATACTTCAACATAATAAAAACCATATGTGACACACCCACAGCTAATATTTCAAATGGGGAAAAACTGAAAGTCTTTTCTCCTAGATCTGGAAGACAAAGATGCTGACTTTCACAACTATTACTGCACATAGTTCTGTAAGTCCTATCTAGAGCAGAAAAGAGAAATAAGTAAAGGGCATCCAAATTGGAAAATAAGTCAAATTATTATTGTTTGCAGATGATAAAATCTTACATTTGGAAAAACCTAAAATGAACCCACAAAAAACTATTAGAACTGAAAAACAAATTTAGTACAGTTGCAAGATACAAAACAAACATACAAAACTCAGTAGCACTTCTATATGCCAACAGTGAACAATCTGAAAAAAATTTTAAAAAGTAATCCAATTTACAGTAGTCACAAATACAAGTAAATATATAGGAATTAACTTAACCAAAGAAGCGAAAGATCTCTATAATGAAAACTATAACATACTGATGAAAGAAATTGAAGAGGATACCCCAAAATGGAACGGTATCTCATGTTCGTGGATGCGAAGAATTAATATTTTTTAAATGTCCATACTACCTGTGATGGTTAATACTGAGTGTCAACTTGATTGGATTGAAGGATACAAAGTATTGATCCTGGGTGTGTCTATGAGGGTGTTGTCAAAGGAGATTAACATTTGAGGCAGTGGGCTGGGAAAGGCAGACCTACACTTAATCTGGGTGGGCACAATCTAATCAGCTGCCAGTGTGGCTAGAATATAAGCAGGCAGAAAAATGTGTAAAGAGAGACTGGCATAGCCTCCCAGCCCACATATTTCTCCGATGCTGGATGCTTCCTGCCCTCCAATGTTGGACTCCAGGTTCTTCGGTTTTGGAACTTGGACTGGCTCTCCTTGCTCCTCAGTGAGTAGGCAGATGGCCTATTGTGGCACCTTGTGATCACATAAGTTAATACTTAGTGAACTCATAAATATAAATATATATATATATCTTCCATTATTTGTGTCCCTCTAGAGAATCCCGATTAATACCTTACCTGAAGCAATCTACAGATTCATTGTAATCCCCAATGACATTCTTCACAAAAATAGAAAAAAAAAATTCTAAAATTTATATGGAATCACAAAGTACTCAGAATAGTCAAAGCTACCCTGAACAAAAAGAAAAAATTGAAGGAAGCATGTTACCTAACTCAAATCATACTGTAGAGCATTAGTAACTGAAACAGCAAGGTACTGGCATAAAAACGGACACATAAACCAATGAAACAGAAAAGAGAATCCAGAGACAAATCCACATACCTGGAGTGAATTCATTTTTGAAAAAGGTGCCAAGAAAATACACTGGGGAAAAGACAGTATCCTCAATAAATGGTGCTGGATAAGTAAATGAAAAACTGGATATCTATATGCAGAAGAATGAAACTAGACCCCTATTTCTTGCCATATACAAAAATCAAATAAAAATGGATTAAAGACTTAAATCTAAGACCTCAAACTATGAAACTACTACAAGAAAACATGGAGAAACTCTCAAGGGCATCAGTCTGGGCAAAATTTTTTTGCAAAACACCCCACAAGTACAGGCAACCAAAGCAAAAATGGGGAAATGGAATCACATCAAGATAAAGTTTCTGTACAGCAAAGGATACAATTGACAAAGTGAAGAGATGACCCATAGAATGGGAGAAGATATTTGCAAACTACCCATCTGACAGGATTAATAGCTAGAATATATAAGGAACTCAAACAGGAAAATATATAATCTGATTTAAAAATGAGCAAAAGATTTAAGTAGATATTTATCAAAATAAGATATAGAAATGCAAACGGACATATGAAAACGTGGTCAACAGGCTGGCCACAGTGGCTCACACCTATAATCACAGCACTTTGGGAGGCTGAGTTGGGTGGATCACTTGAGCTCAGGAGTTGGAGACCAGCCCAGGCAATATGGTAAAACTCTGTCTCTACTAAAAATACAAAAAATTAGTTGGACATGGTGGCACATGTCTGTAGTCCCAGCTACTCAGAGGGCTGAGGCAAGAGGATTTCTTGAACCTGGGAGGCAGTTGCAGTGAACTGAGATTGTGCCATTGCACTCCAGCCTGGGCAACAGAGCAAAACCTTGTCTCAAAAAAAAAAAAAAAAAAAAAAAAAAGGTGATGAACATCACTGGTCATCAGAGAAATACAAATCAAAACTACAGTGAGATATCATCTCACCCCAGTAAAAATTTTATCTAAAAGCCAAGCAACAACACATGCTGTCAAGGATGTGGAGAAAAGGGAACCCTTGTACACTATTGGTAGAAAGGTAAGTACAACCATCATAGACAGCAGTTTGGAGATTCCTCAAAAAACTAAAAATAGAACTACCATACAATCCAGCAATATCACTGCTCGGTATATACCCAAAAGAAATCAGCATATCAAAGAGATAGATATCTGCATTCCCATGTTTGTTGCAGCACTGTTAACAGCAGCCAACTTTTGGAAACAAGTGCCCATCAGTAAATGAATGGATAAAGAAAATGTGGTATATTAACACAATGGAGTGCTATTCAGCCATAAAAAGGATGAGATCCTGTCATTTGCAACAATGTTGATGGAACTGGAGGTTGTTATGTTAAGTGAAATAAGCCAAGTACAGAAAGACAAACGTCACATGTCGCTTATTTGTAGGGTCTAAAAATCAAAGCAATTGAACTCATAAGAATAGAATGTTGGTTACCAGAGACTGGAAAGGGTATTTAGGTGAGGGGAGGTGGAGATGGTTAATCAATACAAGAAAAAGTTAGAATGAATAAAACCTATTATTTGATAACACAGCAGGGTGACTATAGTCAATACTAATTTAATTGTGCATTTAAAAGTAACTATATAGATAAATTATATAATTTGTAATAAAGAATAAATGTTTGATATGGTTTGGCTGTGTCCCCACCCAAATCTCATCTTGAATTGTAGTTTCCATAATCCCCATGTGTTGTGGGAGGGACCAGGTGGAGATAATTAAATCATGGGGGTGGTTTTCCAATCCTGTTTTCATGATAGGTAACTAGTTTTCATGAGATCTGATGGTGTTATAAGGGGGTTCCCCCTTCATTGGGCACTCATTCTTCTCTTTCCTGCCACCATGTGAAGAAGGACGTGTTTGCTTCCCCTTCTGCCAGTATTGTAATTTTCCTGAGGCCTCCTCAGCCCTGCAGAACTGTGAGTCAATTAAACTTCTTTTCTTTATAAATAATCCAGTCTCAGGTATTTCTTCATAGCAGCGTGAGAATAGACTAATAAAATGCTGGAGGGGATGAATACCCTGTTTTCCATGATGTGATTATTACACATTGCATGCCTGTATCAAAATATCTACTCCGTAAACATATACACACTGTATCTCCAAAAATTAAAAACAAGATAGTAAAATAATGAAACAAATGAAGTGATATTAAAAAATTGCACATTTTAGGTAGCAAAAAATTAATAGGTGTAGAATATGTATTCTGGATCTGAGTATTTTTTTTTCTTTTATGGTACTTTTTGCCATGATCTACATCCAAGCTCTTATGAAGAAGTATCCAACAAGCTGGGGAACCATATGGCAAATTATGCATCATTATTATTATAATTTTGTGTGCCATATTCTCAGCCATGTGTCTTACTCCAGACACTACTGTGGTAACCAGCTCTAGCAGACTGTCTGGTTACATGTTGGTGCAACCTGACAGTGTCTTCCTTTAGGGCCATACTACATACCTCTTGCTTCCTTCTCTGTATATTCTTTGATATCAAGGACATCTTCTCAGCATTCACGTGTGTGCAACATGGAAGTGTGGCTGAGTCATTGTTGATATGATCACCAGTGAATAATGAGAGACAGGAACCTATGGCTAAATACTTCCCTCCTTTGTACACCAAGTGGAGAATTCTGAAATGCATTTTAGAAATGTTCTTATGAGATCCCAGAGAATTGAGTACCAGTTGCCTGTTAATGATGGACAGCTCAACATCATCACATTCTTATATTTGCTTTCTCTCTCTCATCCCCCACACCTATCTTCCTCATGCTCTCTGGAATTACTTCCCAAATATATTATACAGCTTTGCCTTCGGCTCTGCTTTATGGGGAATCCAAGTTAAGATGATGTATGAATAGTGACTTTTTAGTACATCTTGTGCTCCAGGTCATTTGTAAACATTTTCTTATTGTGTCTTTATAGAAATCCTGTGAAATAATGTAGTTTGCCCTGCAGAAACTGAGGCATAAAGAATTTAACCCTTTGCTAATTAGGACACAGCTAATACATGAACCTAGAATTCGTATCTTTATTTTTGTAAATATAAATGCTCATTCTTATTCTTTCACTCAAGGATTTCAAACTTAAGTGCCTTCAAGGACCAGGTAATTTAAATGCATGGAAATGATTCAGGATTCTTCTTGGCCACTTTGCCAACCGAGGTCCTCCATGGCTGGTGATGCACTCCCTGCCTGGGCTTCACTTGGCCCTGGGCCTGCTGCCGGAGGTGCCTTGTTCACTCAGATGGCCTGTGCTATAGCTCGCACTTGGGTTTGGTAGTTCCTGAGCTCTTGTTGTGCATCCGAGAAGAATGAAGATGTGTTGACAATTGAAGGGTGCAGATGGGTGAAGAATTTTATTGAGAACTGGAACACCTCTCAGTGGAGAGGGGATGCAGAGGGTAGTCCCCCACCCCTGCAGTTGGGTGGTTTCTCTCTCAGTGTGGCTGAGTCTAGGGCATTTCATGGGCTCAGAATAGGGGAGTGCATGCTGATTGGTTGAGTATGCAAAAACGTTAAAACAAAGGCAGCACTCAAAGGAGGTCATAACAGTGTAAAACAAAAAAATTAGAGAAGGGTAGATATATATGAAATAGGTTAAGGGTGGGGATCAATCAGAGGAAAGTGCACCAAACAGGAAGACAGTTTCTCACTCTGGTGCAAGGATTTACTTGGGATTGTCTTTGGCTTGAAGGTGGGGTTTCACTGGGGACCCAAGCCTATCTGCCTAATTATTTCTCTGCCTCCTGCCCTCTGAAGAGGTACATCTAACTGTTGTTAGAATAATGATAAAAACTGATCTTGACTGCTTCCTGTTGAAGGGGTACTGTTTTGGGAACATGGTAGTCAGATCTCCCGATCAGAGGCCTATCTAAGGGTCCATAGTAAAAGGGAGCCATTGTCTGAGGCTCTGGTTTCATCACCATTTGGAGTTTGGTGGCCTGAAGGCAAGAAGAGACAAACCAGGTTATTTAGAAGATATGTATCAAAATGAAAAAAGGGGGTAAAGGACTTAAGGGGGTAAGCTTTAAAATCCTGAGGCTGCTGGGACACCCAGATAACTGGTGGTGATAGTTATGCCTGCTAAGATTTGGGTTCATGGGGCTTGGCTTCAGTTAGCTCCCTTTGTCTTATTTTCCCAAGGAAATAAACCTCCAGGTTATGGGCAACTTATTTACTATTACCTGGCAGGATTTGTAGGATAATTGCTCAGAGTTACAATATTGATCTGGATATTTACATTATCTCTACCTTTTGTTTCTTTTGAGCTACAGCCAGAGATCACTGGTTGATTCACAGGAATAATCAGGGTTAGTGTAAAATGTACATTAAAAACTTAAAACAACTAATGTCACTAGAATTGAATAAGTGCATAAGTTTTGAAACATAATTTTTTTCTCTCCAGTCCTCATTTTTGTGAGAAGAAAATCATGATAGAACCGAGTTGTTTTCACAATAAACTTTAGTCTTATACTTGGCCTGATTATTTGCATAAAGTGTAGCAAAAATAACTGTTTTTCACATAGGCTTTTAAAGTTGCTTTGATGGAACTCTGTTCCACAAGAAATCTCAGGTGGGACCTTTTAAAGCCAAGCCCAGCTATGGGTTTGTACCCTCAAATACCTATGAGTTGGGTAAACTCCTCTCTTCTTAAGGTCCCAAGATAGCTTGAGGCTCCTGGACCTGTTAGAAAGTGACTTTCTTTACTCATCACAGGTTAGGAACCCTGTATGGGGACTGTGTAGATAAGGTATGAGGCCAGTTTTCCAAAAGGACTTTTATTGACTCTGCAAGTCAAGCTTGATTTCCTAAAAGAAAGCATGCCATTCCAGTCAAAGCCTCAGTAAAACAACCAGTTTCTGCAGTTCTGTCCTGTTGCAAAAGAAAATGTATTCTTATTGCACTGATGCAAATAACTATATTGCCATAAGTTAAGAATACTCACAAAGTTTCTGAATTCTGGAGAAGCCAGGCAGAGAGAGAAACAGATATGTTCCAAATTTTGTTCACAGAATGATACCTTACTCAATTGTTAAAAGCTGTGGATAGCTCAAGAGAAAGGTTTCCTTGACTCTGAAAAACAAAAAAAGGATCAGCAATGTTTTTAGAAAAAAGCTAAAAAGAATTACTGTAGTTTTCTGTTAGTTCATTCCACTCAGTTAACTCTTGTTCTGCTTGATATTCATGAACATTTCAACTCTTCATGAGTCCTGAATGATTTTCCATTATTCCAACATCACAATCCCCAGAGATATCAGGAACCTGCACTTAAGAGCACCTCTCAAAGTCCTATAACTGATTAAAAACCATCTTTTGAAAAGGATCAAAGCAAGACAACAATTGTCTGTGAATAAAAATGTCCAGGGTATTTACAATAAAAAGCATGATTGACAAATTTGGTTATTTCTGTTTACAATAACAACATACAACAACATAACATTAATTATGATTGATAACATATACTCAGACATTAGAATTTTAGAAATTCTAGAAAATTTTGGAACATATATTAGTAGTATTCACTAAAATACAACCTGAAGAAGATTAAACATTATTTTTATTTTGGCAATCCATGTAACTAAACATGTCACATAATCCTGTTTAACTGTCTTTTGGATGCTCCAGGGACCCTCTGTGGCATCCAAAATTAGGAGTAAGAAAAGACAATTTTTGAAGCTGAAATTTGATTTTGGGAAGCCTGTTAAACATATTAGAGGTTTAAAACACTTGACATTATGAAATAGAATTCCAGATTACCATAAGTTATTTTGCCAAAATGATGACTCAAAGATACTTTAAAAAGGCATAAAACCTTTACTCATTAAGAGGAAGACTTAGCTTTGCAAACAATCTGTCTCCTGTCATCTTCTTCTTTTTTTCAGTATTTGCAGGGCAAATGAAAAATTTTCATTATCCTTTACTATTACACGTAAATCTTGTTCAAAGGAGAGAAAGCCAATTTTCCCCCTTTCGTTAGTTGACTATTAATGTCAACCTCAGCTTTTTATAATTAAGACATTATAGATAATTCTGTCTAATCTTTTTTTTTTTTTTTTTTTGAGACGGAGTCTCGCTCTGTCACCCAGGCTGGAGTGCAGAGGCCGGATCTCAGCTCACTGCAAGCTCCGCCTCCCAGGTTCACGCCATTCTCCGGCCTCAGCCTCCCGAGTAACTGGGACTACAGGCGCCCGCCACCTCGCCTGGCTAGTTTTTTGTATTTCTTAATAGAGACGGGGTTTCACCGTGTTAGCCAGGATGGTCTCGATCTCCTGACCTCGTGATCCACCCGTCTTGGCCTCCCAAAGTGCTGGGATTACAGGCTTGAGCCACCGCGCCCGGCCAATTCTGTCTAATCTTAACCAGTTTGACCATGAGGTGAGATTCTTATAAACCTTCTATAACTCTTTTCAAATTTTTATTAAAGAGAAGATCAGTACCTTAAGAAAACCTTGTTGTGCTTTTGTTTTATGCTCCATTTATGGCAAAACCACATAATACCCTTTTGAATTTAGTCAATATGTTCACATAAATAATTTCTTGTGCAAGATTAATTTTTATAAATGTTCCACAACTTGTTTAAACCTTTAGCTTTATCTTATTTAAAACAATCCTTTAACCCTCTAGGCACAAATTTTTATTCCCATGCCTTCTTAAAATATTTTACTAAAAACACATTTTACTTTCCTTACACACCTTGAATGTTAATCTGTTTTCATTAGTCTCCGTTATGTGTTATAATGGTGACTCTTAGCAATTTTTAATTTTAATGTAAAACCTTTTATGTTATTTTAATTAAGTACTAGGTACAGATAAGGTTTGACTGTTTCCAGGATAGTTAGAGGAATGGTTAATTCCATATGTCCCCAGACCTCACCAAACTGTAAAGCCAGCCAGTTGAACAATTTTGAAAGATAAAGGAAGCAGTTTATGACTGTAAAGCATTTAGCAAATCTAATATCTGAACATAATTTAGACCACATATTTACATTTTGAAGACATTTGTATTTTAGCAATCTTTAAAACTGTTTTTCTTTTTTTTTTTTTGAGATAGAGTCTTGCTCTGTCACTCAGGCTGGAGTGCAGTGGCGCCATCTCGGCTCACTGCAAGCTCCGCCTCCTGGGTTCACGCCGTTCTGCTGGCTCAGCCTCCCGAGTAGCTGGGACTACAGGCACCCGCCACTGCGCCCGGCTAATTTTTTTGTATTTTTAGTAGAGACGGGGTTTCACCGTGGTCTCGATCTCCTGACCTTGTGATCCGCCCGCCTCGGCCTCCCAAAGTGCTGGGATTACAGGCGTGAGCCACCGCGCCCGGCAAAACTGTTTTTATTTCTTAAAGATTAGTCAAATGAACTAAAAGGCATTACAGCTTTTATTTTCTCTTTAAAAATATTTGATCTAAGTGCTTGTTTTGTTTAAACCAATTAATTAGAGCTTTTTAAAAATGTAAACATCAGACACATAACACATATAAAACTACACAGACAGAAGAAGATTCAGTAGTTGTAAGATTTTTTATTTGCTAGTCTTCTAATTGGATTACTGGCGTCAGGGTACAGCCCTTCAAAAAGCAGGGCTGGGAAAGCATGCAGTTTCTAGGACCTAATAAGCAGGTATAGCTGGAAGACAAAAATGAATTTTGAGAGGGATGTATCAATTTTTCATTCCTGGGATTCCATAAGAAAAACAGCCGGCCGGGCGCGGTGGCTCAAGCCTGTAATCCCAGCACTTTGGGAGGCCGAGACGGGCGGATCACGAGGTCAGGAGATCGAGACCATCCTGGCTAACACAGTGAAACCCCGTCTCTACTAAAAATACAAAAACTTAGCCGGGCGAGGTGGCAGGTGCCTGTAGTCCCAGCTACTCGGGAGGCTGAGGCAGGAGAATGGCGTGGACCCGGGAGGCAGAGCTTGCAGTGAGCTGAGATCCGGCCACTGCACTCCAGCCTGGGTGACAGAGCGAGACTCCGTCTCAAAAAAAAAAAAAGAAAAGAAAAACAGAAGTTTTTTCCAAAATAGGGTCAGTGCCACCTCCTTTGTTTTTCCCAAGGAGTCCCATGCTCTCAGAAGTTATCTTAGGGCCACTCGTGTGCATTAAGGGTGGCAAAACAAAATGGAGAAAAATAATTCAGGTGACCGAGAAGAAAAAAAACATTTTTTTCCAGTAAAATAAAATCCAAGAAGAGAAAAGACATAAAGGCATTTTAGATATACCTATAGCTTGGATATCCACTTTTAATTAAGCTGACTTTTAACCCTAGTGCTCTTAAAAATCCTTTAAAATCCATTATTACCTGACTTTAGCCATGCCAAGTGGCCAATGTTTCTGGCTTTTAGACTTTACCAAAAGTAACCTCACAGGTGAAACCGACAAGTCTCAACAAAGGTTATGACTTAGGTATTTTCAAAGAGGTGGTAAGCAGTTTCTACACAATCTAGAATCTTTAAAGGTAGCTCAGAGAAAGGAAGATTTAAGAAAGGAAGCTGGAGGTTGTTCATGGATTGAAAGAGAATCAGCATATGGTGAAAGTCACACAGATATTAACCAGAAAGTACTCATTTCCTAAGCCAGGATTGAACCCAGGTCTCCACTGTAAATTGGCATAGACCAGAAGAAAGTACTGCCACATGGTTACAGGGCAAGCTCCCAAGGACATAAAACAAGATGGAGACCTCATCCAACTTTTTTCTTCAGAGACCTGTAGCAGAGTTTGTTACCGGTTTTCCAGGCTGGCTTAAACAGTAGGCTTATGGGGCCCTAGGCCTGCATTCTCTCCTAACATACCCCTCTTTCTGATAGAAACGGAAAGACAAATTCTTAGCACACAGTACAACAGATTCACTACAGCTTAAGACTAGCCCTTGGCCGGGCGCGGTGGCTCACGCCTGTAATCCCAGCACTTTGGGAGGCCGAGGCGGGCGGATCACAAGGTCAGGAGATCGAGACCACGGTGAAACCCCGTCTCTACTAAAAATACAAAAAATTAGCCGGGCGCGGTTGTGGGCGCCTGTAGTCCCAGCTACTCGGGAGGCTGAGGCAGGAGAATGGCGTGAACCCGGGAGGTGGAGCTTGCAGTGAGCCCAGATCGCGCCACTGCACTCCAGCCTGGGCGACAGAGCGAGACTCCGTCTCAAAAAAAAAAAAAAAAAAAAAAAAGACTAGCCTCACAAATCCCTTTGTCCATTAATCAGAACTTTACAGAGGATATAAACAGTGATTTTTACCATTTCTTTTAGCAGTTTTCACAGGGAGAGAGTGGCTAGAAGTCTGACTGGCAAGAACTTTTACCCTTTTGTGGCATGTCAGGCTTCTGTGTTCCCTTCCCCCAAGCTCAATTTTAAGCCAAGTAGTTTAAGGTTTGGGAGAATTGAACCTTTCCCAGTTTGGGGGATGCATTGAAGGGGGAGTGTCCTGTGGTAGTGGGACACAATTACTCATCTGTGAAAAGAGAACAGAGGACAAAAAGGGAGAAAGAAGGGCTTTTTTTTCCCCCTGTCAGTGGAGTCTCAGTGATTCAGGATGGATTCAAGAGATAGGCAGACTGAAGATGGCTGGTTACCATCTGGAAAGAGGGGAAAAAGGCATCCCTTAGTTCCCTTTTCTTCCCAGTGAATACCCAGGGTACAAGAGAGAGAGGAAAAAAGGTATCCCCCTTTTCCTTTCATCCTAATGTCCCCGAGTCCCAGTGACCTCAGCAGGGTGCCTCCCATGGGTGCCAACGAGGCTTTCACCCATGTAACAGGGAGGCCTGGAGGGTAGGAATTATCTGCACTCACCTACATGCTGGCCTATCCTTTCTACTGTCAGTAACCTCATCTATGCCATGGATACAGGCAAGACCTCCATTCAGGCTCCTCTCCTCCTCTTAGCCTGGTTGTGTCTCATTATCTTTACAAAGGTGGTTGAGTTTTGAGGAAGAGGTATTATCATTTAAACTATCTTAATTCCAGGAATAATCGAGGCAACCATGGAGGCAAAAGACAAGAGGTAGGTTTTGGTTTCCCTAGATCAGATCTCCTCATTGTCGTCGTTTTCTCACTGTTATAATACGTTTTGAAAAGGCAGTTTCTACATTTTATTTATGGGATTTTTAGGTGGTACTTAACACTTTGGCATTCACACGATCACTTACTTTGGGAAGTATCTCCTAGGAAACTGGATAATATACCTCTGTTGGGATTCCAGGGACTAATTTTGTTGAATATAGTATCTCTACTATTACAAAGAAGAATGAGTGGCCACATATAGTCCCTCTTTTATATACATCTGTGCTGCTGAAATCTTAGCATATTTTAAGTCTTTGTTTTAAAAAAAATTATCCAACTATCCATTCATCTTAACATTTCTTCTAAACATGAGCAGAACCAATGTAGAACTTGATTTTCTCCTAATTTATTGTATTTTTTGTTTTAAACAAATTTGTTTTGGAGGATGTGAAGTTTAAAAACAATTATAAAGGCAAAGGATACAGCTTCACTTTTTTGGTCACTGCTCTACTTATTATTGGAATCTTAAAATGAAAGTTGTAGCTTAGTTTAGTTATTGCTATAGTTTGATTAGGTTCCCCAAAGTTCATGACTGGAAAACTTAATTCCAAATGCCGTATGTTGGGAAGTGGGGCCTAGTGGGAACTGTTTAGGTCATGAGGGATCTACCCTCATGAAAGGACTAATGTCATTATTGTGGGAGTGAGTTTCCTATAAAAGTAAGTGTGATCCCCTCTTGCCCTCTGTTGTTCTTGCTCTGTTTTGCCCTTCTGTCTTCTGCTATGGAACGACACAGTAAGAAGGCCTTCACCAGTGGTGGCCCCTTGATTGTGGACTTCCCAGCCTCCAGAACCATGAACCCCCAAAATTTTATTTTATTATAAATTATACTGTCTCGGATGTTTTGTTGTAGCAATACAAAACAGGCTAAGACAGCTAGTTGTAGAAAGTATCTCTCATCAACAATTGTACAGTGTGTCCTCAGAAAATCTTTTCCCCAGGTAAAACATAAAAACTTCAAACAATATGGACAAAGCTCTAGCATTTTCTAGTGACTAATACTGCATCCATACATTTAAGAGATATTCAGGTAGTTTTTAATATGTATTAGGCACTGTGTTAGAAGTTGGGAAAATAGAGGTGATTATGACACAGTCTTGTCCTTCAAGAACTGTTATATTTTGGGGAGGAGAAAGCTATACTCTTGTAAATGAAGCAAAGTTAGATAGATTATACATTCCAAAATGAAGGGATCATAGGTTAAGTTTTATGTGTACCTTGTTTGACATGCAGACAATTAAATAAAATTAATGGCAGTACTTTATTTAGCTACTTTGCCCAATTCACTGGAGTCTCTATTTGTTTCTTTTACCGTTGTTATGTCCCTCACCTCTATTAGTTGCCTGGAATGTGTGAGTCTGTAAACTTTGGGTGTGTGACAGAAGCCAGTATAGGATATCATGGAGGAAAAGGAGATAAAATAGTCATTTCTTGTATTAGAAATAAAAATTGGCTTCACTGATGAGGCAACTTCTCTAGTTAGAAGTGTTAAAAGTGCATAGGGTAAAGGTATAGGTGGAAAAAATGAGAAGGGTATTCTTGGCAGAATTGGCTGTGTAAATGGTGTCATAGAGACTTGAAGTAGCACAACTTTTTGGTTAACTATGAGTACTCCTGTATTCCCAAAGCATAGATATAATTCTACAGTGAGAGATAGAGTCAGAGAAATGGGCAGAAGCCTCCTCCGTCTGTCTTTGTTTATAGAAACAATTTATTACCAGTATGATATTGTAAGTTCTTTGAATGCAAGAATTGTATTTTATAACTATTTTAACTTTACAGTGGTAAACACAGCATCTTGAGCAGAAGGAGGCTCATCCAAATCAAAATCAGGTTGCTTATCAATGCTATGAAGAGATCTACTTATTGGATGAATACAAATCAAAGGGTCTAGGAATGGCAATATGAGTCATTTGGCTCAATTAAAAAATACAAAAAGTGAGACTAATACAAAAATACTGTCCAGATATTATAATTACTGTTAATGAATACTTGAAGTTCTCTTTTAGCACATAGTAAAACAGTAAAAGAATTAGCTAAGAAGAACTTAATCTGTTCTAGTAAGCTGCAAATTTTTTTTAAACAGCCAAACTGAGAACACTTAGACATAGATCAATACAGTCATCCATTCAATCTGCTTTTATTCCAGAAGACATTTAAGTACACTGAAGTCCTTTTATGGACCAGAATGTCCAAGGAAGAGTATTGGTTTGGTGTTGACCAGCAGCCCCTTCTCATTAGGCTATGGATGCAAAGCTGTCAAGTGGCAGATAGAATATGTGTATGGAATAGGTCCCTCTTTCGTCCATTTTGTTTAATACCCCTTGTTAGTGTATTTCAATTACCCCATATTGGTTTTTATTGGATAAAGCTTTTTTTTTTTTTTTTTTTTTTTTTTTTTTTTTTTTGCATCAAAACTGACATACTAACTGCAGTGTGTCCTGGCATGTTTTTATGCAACTAGTTGCAATTCAAGTTCAGTGATGGGTGTTACTCTACTACAAAGAACTAACCAAATAGATTCCATTAATGTTAACTATTTTTATTTCTTTTTATTATGGTACACAATTGTCTAATGTGGAGTTGAGATTTCTTAAAGGAAAATAATTTGTAAACACTGTTATTGCTTTCTCAAAAGACTTTCTACCATTGTAGTAAGAATGGGTTTATGAACTCCTAAATGACTTTTATCTTCCCATTCTCCAATTTTAGGTAGGGAAATGTACTTTCTGAGGTGAATAGGGCCTAGAACGTATTTCCCCATTGCTAAAGTCTTTCTTTTTGGCTCATTCTTGCCGCCTTCGATTAAGCATTTGTCCTCAACTGTTAGAGCAGAATTAAAGAAAACTTAGCACTTACTGAAAGTTTTGCTCTGTTAGTGTTTCAAACCTATTACAATATTGTGAATTATACTCTTCCCAAGTCTGCACTTACTGTGTTTTAAATTGTTAGGTAATTGACTGAATAATATACATAACAATGACATTTGCTAATCACTTATGTAAACTAAATGAGGTAAAATAAAGCTTCAAGGAGTTGTTTGGAAAAGCAGCACCATAAATTGGTTTTAGTGACAATAATAATTACTGGTAAGATGAGACTAAGTATATATTTAAAGTCACTTATTCTTTGACATTCAGTGGACCTAATATCAGGTAGTGCTTTTTTAGTATTTACACGCCAAAGCCTCAAATGTTTCAGTGTTAAGAATAAAAATAATGGTTATTATTATCATCATGATCGCTTAATGAATCTGCAGGGTGCACAATAGAGCATTTTACAATTACAAAGGTGGTAATTTGAAGCCAGAAATATTAGTGTTGACACTTCTGCCTCTTTTAAAACATGTGGAGCTTGTATAACAGTTGTTTATTTGTCCTCTTTTGAACTGGCAGGTTTACAGATGATAATACATAAATATCCTTGCTTCTGTCTTACTTTGAAGACTTTAATAGAATATAGGAAACAGCTGGCATGAGGAAATATGAAATCAAGTGGAAGCAGAGGAGTCAACAGAAGTGAAAGCACTCTACTTATTTAACAACATATGGATGACCTAGTGATTCCCTCCAGGGATGCCAGAGCAAATAGACTCCACTTGTGCCATTTCAGAAAAATGGAGATTTGTCCTTATATTTTTATGTAACTTTATAGAAATGGTGAGTTATAGCAGAAAGCATATAGGTTTTGGGATCAGACGGCCTTAAATTCAATACCTGGATCTACCAGTGACTATTTATTGGTTCTTTAAATCTACTTCTTGGAGTTACTGTCACTTGTGTCTCCTTAGTTCCTCTTTTTTCTCTAAGTTTATTAATGCTCGAAGAGTTTTCCTTCAGTTGTAGTTTAGCCAGGACCTCATGGTGGGTCACTTCAGCCACTCTTATTAACACTCATAGCATCCTGACTTTTTTCTGTATTCAGCCTGCAAACTCTGGTCCGTTCAAACATTCGCTTCTCATTCCTGCAATGGTCATCCGGAAGGAAGGACCCGAGTTCATCATACTCATGAAGCTTGCTATTTCTCTGTTCTGCTCCCCAACTTCAGTGGGGCTCTCCAGATCACGTGAAAATTCATCTAAAGCTTTGATCAGTTCCTGTTTCTGTTACCCATTGTGGGTTGCTGTTCTAAATGTTCACCTCTTTTCTGAAATTCCGGTCACTACTGCTTTACTCTCAGCAGATAATCTTGCCTGCCACTGTGTGGACAGTATTGTGGTTCTCAGACAGAAACTCTTTAGTTTACCTCTGAGAACCTGAACAATTATCTGTATCTGAACACACCTTACCATTCTATCCTTCCTCAGAACAAGAGGTGGGCTAAGCCCTTCTGTGATCTTGATATCTTTTTCCCCCCAGAATTATGTTCCCTGTTCCCCTCTCTCTCCCACGTTTACACACTCTTACTTTTTATTAGTATTTATTTCACAGACAAAGACATATTCAGAGTTCTCCCATTAACTCCACATTCCATGTTGGCTGCTGTCTTGTTTCTCTCTCTTCAGTCCCTGTTAAATTTCCATGAAGCAGAGTCAGTTCCAAGGGTAGCAGTCTCAAATGTCTGTCTGAGACCAGAAAGGTAATAATGACAGTGGGCAAAGACGGCTGAATGAAAGGTAATTGTGGGCTCACCTGTGTCTGAAACTGACAGTCTATCCTATTCTTTGTTCTTATATGTGAATATGGTTCCAGTTTGGCCAAAACTTTTCATTTTTTTTCCTAAGGAAATCAGAAAATCTGGATTTTTATTTTAAATTTCTCAATATTTAAAACACTATGCAAGCCTAATAAAGCACATATGTGGGCTGAATTTGGATTATGGGCCTTCAGTTTTTAATTCTTGGCCTACACTAACTATCTTGATGTCTCATGCTGTTGAATAAACTTACTGCAGAAAGTTTTCTGCCTCTAATGCTCCTCTAAAACTGATGTAGACCAGTGTTTCTCAGAGGTTTCAGATTAAAGGTTTAAGATTCATGTGCCCATGAATCTTTTGGGGATCATGTTAAAATGCAAGAATACATTCCGATTCAGTAGCTTTAGGGTGGAGCCTGAGTTTTGCATTCTAGCAAGCTTCCATCCAAGGACCACACTTTGAGGAGCAAGGCTTCTGAGGACCTGCTCATCTTTACAGGTTTATCTCAAGATAAGCTGTGTAAGTCTTCTGCCTCCCCGACACCACTAATAAAATGGACCTTTTTTTTTTTTCTGTGCACCTGATGTACCCTAATCCAATCTCTATAAATATACCTATAATTATTTATTTTATTTATGTGTTTATGTGCCTGCTTATAAGTGCTTTCATGGCAAGAAACCTGTCTTAAGTTTTTCCCCCTCAAGCACTACTGCAGTATTGGAAATAAAGTAAACTTTGTCCATCTGCTCTCATTTCATGTAATACAGTCCCTAAGACTGTGTGCATGTGTTTCTTTTTGTAGGAGTTGGGTTGCAGTGGGAAGGGTTCATTATGTTGAAAGAGAGGGTCTCTTTTCACAAAGGCTTCTGGCTTATAACAGATTCCCAAAGAAGGATTAAGTGCCATATTTTGATAGATTTTTCTATTCCATGTTCAAATTGGTCCCATGATGTCATCTTTTCAATTTCTGTTGCCAATTTTGGGGAAAATAACTGAATTCCTTCAGTTTTAATCTTTCGAGTGTGTTCAACACTTCCGTTTGCCAATACAAGGGACATCTGGAAGTTGTATGTTATCTCTTATTACAGCTTGGTAAATATCATCCAGGGCTTTTCTGCCTTAAAGGCAGCCTGCCAGCTGTTTGAAGAGATCTGATCTCATTTATAGGAAGGAAAGCACAGATAATGGAGGATAACTGTGCATGGTAAGGAGTGGGAAGATTACTCTCTTCACAGGCATTTTTTCTTTTAGTGGTAACAGGCTTAAGCTTTTCTCATCTCTCTCAAGTGGTTCCATACGGTGTAGTGAGGTGCAAAGGACTGGATTCTGTAACTCTGCCTCAGTCTTACTCATCACACCAGTCAATCCATCAATCATTGAGTATTTATGAATTGCCTTGCATGTGTCAAACACTGTAACAAACACCCAAGATGGTGAGAAATGTCTTCACATAACTCCCTGCTTACTAAGCATACATAAGGGATCTTAAAGGATCCAAGGAAAGGGGATTAACAATTGTGGAGGATCTAATGTGTACGTGGTGATACACGGAGTTTTATAGACTTTATATCATTTATATTGACACTTTAAAACACTGACATATTGGTATCTTTAGTTTCATTCCATAGTTGAAGAAATAGAAACTCAAAGAAGTTCGTTTGTTCAAGGTTCCAAGTTAGTAAGTAGTACAGCCAGAATTTCAACACAGTTCTAGCTCCAGATTCTGGACATTTTCAATCACAGCACCAGGCAAGGATCTTAATAAAATTTGACAAGGGCAGCCCAATAAGGGTTTTGCTACCTTTCAGCTTCTTTCCATGTTTGGTTTCCAGAGGAATCTGGGCTTAGAGGGGAGCTAAGTCTCTGCTGTTGGGAAAATTTTAAATAGCTTACTCTGATGGTAGAGATAAACGTAGAAAAAATGTTAAAATAGAATGAAGCTGAGAGGTTTTAATTTTTGAAGGGTGCATAATATTCTAGCTCAGTGCTTCACAAATCTTAGTGTACATCAGAATCTTCTGGAGGGCTTCTTAAAATATAGCTTCCTAAGCTCCACCCCCAGAATTTATCAATTAATACATCTGGGCTAGGGTTCCAAAATGTGTATTTCTAGCAAGGTGATATTGGTGTTGCCAAACTGTGGGCCTCATTTTTACGAGCACTGGTTTTTCAAATAAATGTTCATTTATGTATTAAATCAGTTAACAATTTTTTTACGTTTTTACTTCTGTGCTAGGTATTATGTTGGATATAGTGTTTGCTTTGGAAAGTCCCTTTTTGTTGGTTACTATTGTAATGTCTAATTTATCAGGAATTTAAAGATGATATAATTAATACCCTTGGAAATCACATGTCAGCGTTTTAAAAAAATCCATGCCTGGTATTTTTTTCCCTTTCTTTGGGTAAACACCTAGATGTGAAATTGCTTCATCACAGGGTAAAATATTTTTAATGATTTTGATATGAAGTTACCAAATTATTTTCCACAAAGTAAATTTGCTAATTTACTGCCCAATAGCAAAGGATGAAAATGCCTGTTCAAACAAACCTGCATTGCCACAAGGTATTATAATTTCTATTTGGCTGCTTGTTTTGTCCTTGTTGGTTTGTAACTGTTTTTTAATTTATATCAAAGATATTAACCCTTTAAAAAGCTTAATATCGTTTGAAAATTACATTGAAGTTTGTGCTAAATGAACATGAAAAAATTGCTTTGAGACTTCCTGTAACACAAAGCAAAGAGGGTCCTGGTAGCAATAATTTGCCTTCTTTTAGAAACAAGTTACTAAATGAGTTTTAAAAGGTGACCTCTTTAACAATGTACTAACAAACACTAAATAGGCTTCAATAGGTGTTCTGATATTTGAGTTGCATCTTTTTTACCTGCAGTGCTTTGAATGGAAGATGTAAAACCTTAATACAGGGCAGAATGGAATATCAGTAGGATCTCACTGACAAATCTAAACACAAGAAGGGTTCTTTTCTGCTTATAATTGGTAATGCCAGCAAACTGAAAGAGACAACGAGTGATGACACTAATACATCATTGAGCTGTTTAGTATTCATAACTTTTCAATGATAGCACCTTTCTTTAATGCAGTATTGATTCAGTCAAGAAATGTTACTCTATTACTTTCTTGGGTTGTTGAATTAGGTTAAAGGACACTGTTAGGGTTTTAAACTGGAGATTGAGAATTTTATAAACTAGTATCCCTTATAATTTTCTAAAGGTCACTGGCCAGAAAGTTGACAATTTTTTTTTTGTTAATAAAATCTTTTTTTAATTCAGAAAAAGAAAACCCCATGCAAAGAAGTTTTCCAACCATTCACCCACCCATACTCCTCCCTACCCAGAAAGGGTATGGGTAGGAAGAGGTGTCTGTCTAGCCTTGGCCCCCATAATTAAGGGGTGTGGGGTCATGACTCCCCAAATAAAATGGGTATGTATGGGAAAGAGGGGTGCAAATGCTGTGGGGAGTGGTGGATGAAAGCAAGAGATGAGGTCAGTGCTGGGATTATAACAAATGAGGGAGAGTTGGGTTAGCTGTAAAGTTAGCTGTAAAGGTTCACTGGCATTTCAGTTAGCAGCTTACTGAAGGTAGAAATGCTCGGGAATCAGAAAGCCTGTTGGTAATCATGAAATTAGCATTAGCAAGCATATGGTAATTCTGTCCATTCTTCAGTTTGACTCATTTTCTTACAGCCATGACATGTGCCAGAAGAGGCAGACCACAGAGTTCAACACTCAGCACTTCTTTATGATCCAAGAAGCAGGGAATTGTGACTCCTCCTTTTTCCACTGAGTGTTCCTTTTTCCGGAACATATTCCCTTAGGTATCCAAGGTGAAAGAGAAGTGTACACTAATGTAGTTGTGAATGCTCAGAAGAAAAGTGAGCTGTTTTGGGTAAGAATAAACCCACAAAAAAGTGTGCTAGTTTGAGTAAGTGGCAAATGTTTATACAGAGGTGTTAGCATAATAATCTATCCTATAATGGGATTTGACCTGTAATATATATATATAGATACAGATAAAGCAGTTCCACAAATGTAATTTCTTCGTGGCTAAACCACACTTTCAGACACTTCCCTTTGCTGACCATCACAATAATGGATCTGTATGTAGACTGAATCCTATCTTTTCTAGGGTAGGCCTCCTCTTCAAGCCAAATATTGTATGCATTTATTTCCTCTTAAAAACAAGAATTACTTCCTTCCTTTATGGGGAGACAGTCTCCAGATACTCAGGATGCTTGTTGTGCAATGATTCATTGCCATTCTGTGTTGCTGCAATAATAACTTGTGATGCTTACAAGTCATTTTCACAACTTGACCCGCCAGCATTCCCTGTGGGCTGCAAACCTTATTCTCTTTCCTCTCGCATTCTCCAGTGTCCCCTTTGTCTCCTACAATGATAGGACAAGAGAGGGTAAATATGTTTCTGGAGCAATTTTCCACAAGTAGGATGGTTATCAATAGGAGGTCCCCTATATATCTTATGTGTTCAGGCTCATCAGAAGGACTTCTTTACCAAAATATGTCTCGATGTTTGCATTGAGGGTAACATTCCTCTGTGTTAAATCTTAAAATCAGACACTTTAGAGAGATGTTTATTTATCAAAATTTTATTAGACATTTGTATCTTTATATAAAATCCATTTCTCAGAGCCTTTTCCTGAAAGGGGTTTTGGAAGGTCGAGAAGAATGTTCCAGGTATGTGATTTGGGGTAATATGAAAGGGCTGAGGTTGGAGTTGTTAACAGTGGTGGAGTAGAATGTACTGTGACACTTGGAGGGAAAAGTAAACTGTAGGACTTGAACACAAACTTCACATACTTTAATTTCACCTGAAATAATTGCTGAAGGGAATGACATAGATTAATAGATATGTTCAAGGCGATAGGTTAATAGCCTTGATTTTGACTCTTTGCTCTATCATCCACAAGTCTTGAGGCACATCATTGACTCTCTCAGTTGACTCATCTGACAAAATTGAGTAATTTGTTTACATGACCAGCCCTTCTTCCCACTTAAAATACCCTCTTTTCTACCTGCATGCTGTTTCCAAAGAGTTTTCTAGAAGTTCTTCAACGATGGCATTTTCCCTCACTACAATCTTTAGCAGGTTTTTATTGCCTAGAGATCAGAGTCAGAACATTTTAAACATTTAGAGTCCCTCCACCCCTATTCCCTATTGCCAGCTTGCCACAGCCTGCCTTGTCAGGCATGTCTCCTATGACTTCCTTACAAAGAAAGTCACATTCTCAGCTTCGTTACGTGGAACCACTCTGTCCCATCAATAAGCCTGTTTTCTTTTTTTCATTGTTTATTTTTAATGTTTTTTAATTTTTACGTTTTTTACAGTGCACTTTTTAAAACAAAGACATTTCCCTAAGTGTCTAAACTATACTCTTTCTTATTTTTTTCTTCAACTTTTATTATAAGTTCTGGTGTACATGTGCAGAATGTGCAGGTTTGTTACATAGGTAACTGTGTGCCATGGTGGTTTGCTGCATGGATCATCCCATCACCTAGCTATTAAGCCCAGAATCCATTAGCTGTTCTCCTGATGTTCTCTCTTTCCTCCATGTCCCCTTTGACAGGCCCCAGGGTGCATTGTTCCCCATCATGTATCTATGTGTTGTTATCATTCAGCTCCCACTTATAAGTGAGAAATGCAGTGTTTGGGTTTCTGTTCCTGCATTAGTTTGCTGAGGATCGTCTCTTCCAACTCCATCTGTGCTTCTGCTAAGGACATGATCTCATTCCATTTTTATGGCTGCATAGTATTCCATGGTGTATATGTATCACATTTCCTTTATCCAGTTTCTCACTGATGGACATTTAGGTTGATTCTATGTCTTTGCTATTGTGAATAGTGATAAGCCTGTTTTCTAACTTTTCCTTTAGTACCCTGCCTCAGAATGCCTCCTTCCTATTTATCACAGCTTCATCTACCATTCAAGATCCCATCAGTTCCCCCTCTTATCAGAGGACTTCATCTTGAAATTATCTTTTTCCACTCAACTCTGATTGCAATTCCACATTACACAATTAATACTTTATTGCCTTATGGGGAGAGTCATTTTATTATAGGTAGGCCTTACTACATCATCCAGGCTCTAAATTTCTTGGGAGAAGGGAAATATTTTGTATTTTACTATAATAACTTTAACAATTGGCAGCTGATAACACTATTTATGAGTTCCTATTGGGGATACTATTTTTAAGGATTTTTTTAAGAGTAGTTTTAAGTTCATATCAAAATTAAAGAGAAGATGCAGAGATTTCCTAAATACCCTCTGCCACTGTCCACCCTGCATGCATAGTCTCATCCATTGTCAACATTCTCTACCAGAGGGTTATGTTTGTTGTAACTGATGAAACTACACTGATATATCATCACCCAGAATCTATAGTTTACATTAGGGATCTCTCAGTGTGTTACATTTTGTGTGTCTACCAATATAGTATCACATGGAATATTTTCACTGCCCTAAAAATTATCTGTGCTCCACCAATTCATCCTTTCCCCCACCCTAACCCTTAGCAACCAGTGATCTTTTTCTGCCTCCATAGTTTTGCCTTCTTCACAATGTCATATAGTTGCAATAATATAACATGTAGCCTTTTTACATTGGCTTTTAAAAACACACTAATATGCATTTAAAGTTCTTCAATGTCTTTTCAAAGCTGGAGAGCTCATTACTTTTTAGCTCTGAATGATATTCCATTGTTTGGCTCTACCACAGTTTATTTATTCATGTACCTACTGAAGGACATCTTGGTTGCTTCTAAATTTTAGCAATTTTGAATCAAGCTGCTATAAACATTCATATGCAGAGTTTTGTGTGAACGTAAGTTTTCAACTAATTTGGTTAAATACCAAGGAGCATGATTCCTGGATTGTATGGTAACATCATATTTAGTTTTGTAAGAAATCACCAAAATGTCTTCTGAAGTGGGTGTACACTGTTGCATTCTCATCACCAATAGTGAGAATTCCTGTTGCTGCACATTCTGATGGACATTTCCTGTTGTCAATATTCTGGATTTTACCCACTTTAATAGGTGAGTAGTGGTATTTCATTGTCCTTTCAATTTGCATTTCTCAGGTGGCATAAGATGTAGAGCATCTTTTCATATGCTTATTTGTATGTGTATATCTTTGGTGAGATGTCTAGTGAGGTATTTGGCCCATTTAAAAAATTGGGTTGTTTTATTATTGTTGAATTATTTATATAATTTGGATAACTATCGTCTATTGGATGGATCCTTTGCAAATATTTTATCCCAGTCTCTGGCTTGTCTTCTCATTCTTTTGATATAGTCTTTTGCAGAGCAGAAGTTTTTAATTTTAATAAAGTTGTTTATCAATTATTTCTTTCATGGACTATGCCTTTGGTGCTATATCTAAGGAATAATCACCAAACCCACAGTCATCTCAGTTTTCTCGTATGTTATATTCTGGGAGTTTTACTTCTGCATTTGACATTTAGGTTTATGATATATTTTGAGCTAACTTTTGTGAATGGCATAAAGTCTGTGTCTGGATTGAATTTTCTGCATGTAGTTGTGCAGTTGTTCCAGCACCACTTATACACATAGTTTTACTTTTAAAGTGATTCCTATAGAATTTGCAATATACATTATATACATTTACAATGAATATAAGTCCACTTTCAAATAACACTCTATCACTTTATGAGTTGTGAAAATACTTTATGGTGAAATAATTCTAATTTCTCCCTCTCCGCCATTTATATATACACATACCTGCATGCCTATGTGCATGTATATACACACATTAGATATAAGCATATATAACTAAGTACATTGTTGATATTATAGTTTTAACAAACTGTTACCCGTTCGATCAACTAAGAATAAGAAAAAGTAAGATGTTTTACTTTACCTTCACTTTTCCTTCTTTGATGGTCTTCCCTAATATAGATATGAATTTCTGAGCTGTATTATTTTCCTTTTCTCTAAAGAACTTCTTTTTACATTTCTTGGAAGGCAGGTCTACCTGCAAAAAGCTTCCTCAGGTTTTGTTTGTCTGAGAGTCTTTATTTCTCCTTCGCTACTGAAGGACAATTTTGTGTGTTACAGAATTATAGGTTGATGATATTTTCTGTCAACACTTTTAATATTTCACTCCAGTGTCTGCTTGCTTGGATGGTGTCTCAGTCTGTTTGTGCTGCAATAAGATAATACCACACATTGGGTAATTTATGAAGAGAAATTTATTTCTCATAGTTCTAGAGGCTGGGAAGTTGAAGATCAAGATGCCAGCAGGTTCAGTGTCTGGTGAGGGCCCCAGTTTCTGCCTTCAAAATGGCTGCATGAATGCTGTGTCCTAGCATGGTAGAAGGGATAAAAGGCAAAAGGGGATGAATATTGTGTCTTCACATGGCAAAAGAGAAGGTGAGAGGGAACTCACTCCCTCAAGCCCTTTTGTAAGTGCCCTAGTACATGGCACTTGTAATCAATGGCTCTGCCCTCATGACTTAATCACTTCTCCAAAGGCTCTACCCATTAGTACCACAAGAGTGAGGATTAAGTTTCAACAATCCTCATTTCAAAAATATGAAATTTGGGGGATATTTAGCTCATAGTAGATGGTTTCTGAGGAAAAGTCAGATGTAATTCTTATCTTTGTTTCTATATAGACAAGGTTGCTTTTTTCCCCACTGTCTTCTTTCAGGATTTTTTCTTGATCTTTGACTTGGCTGTAGTTTGAAAATGGCATGTGATCTGGTTCATCTGTGTCACCACCCAAATCTCATCTTGAATTGTAGTTCCCATAATCCCTATGTTTTGTGGGACGCACCAGGTGGAGATAATGAAGCATGGGGACAGTTTCTCCCATCTGGTTCTTGTGATAGTGACCTAGCTCTCACGAGATCTGATTTTTTTTTTTTTAATTATACTTTAAGTTCTAGGGTACATGTGCATAACGTGCAGGTTTGTTACATATGTATACTTGCGCCATGTTGGTGTGCTGCACCCATCAACTCGTCAGCACCCATCAACTCGTCATTTACATCAGGTATAACTCCCAATGCAATCCCTCCCCCCTCCCCCCTCCCCATGATAGGCCCCAGTGTGTGATGTTCCCCTTCCCGAGTCCAAGTGATCTCATTGTTCAGTTCCCACCTAGGAGTGAGAACATGCGGTGTTTGGTTTTTTGTTCTTGTGATAGTTTGCTAAGAATGATGGTTTCCAGCTGCATCCATGTCCCTACAAAGGACACAAACTCATCCTTTTTTATGGCTGCATAGTATTCCGTGGTGTATATGTGCCACATTTTCTTAATCCAGTCTGTCACTGATGGACATTTGGGTTGATTCCAAGTCTTTGCTATTGTGAATAGTGCCGCAATAAACATACGTGTGCATGTGTCTTTATAGCAGCATGATTTATAATCCTTTGGGTATATACCCAGTAATGGGATGGCTGGGTCATATGGTACATCTAGTTCTAGATCCTTGAGGAATCGCCATACTGTTTTCCATAATGGTTGAACTAGTTTACAATCCCACCAACAGTGTAAAAGTGTTCCTATTTCTCCACATCCTCTCCAGCACCTGTTGTTTCCTGACTTTTTTAAATGATCGCCATTCTAACTGGTGTGAGATGGTATCTCATTGTGGTTTTGATTTGCATTTCTCTGATGGCCAGTGATGATGAGCATTTTTTCATGTGTCTGTTGGCTGTATGAATGTCCTCTTTTGAGAAATGTCTGTTCATATCCTTTGCCCACTTTTCAATGGGGTTGTTTGTTTTTTTCTTGTAAATTAGTTTGAGTTCTTTGTAGGTTCTGGATATTAGCCCTTTGTCTGATGAGTAGGTTGCAAAAATTTTCTCCCATTCTGTAGGTTGCCTGTTCACTCTGATGGTAGTTTCTTTTGCTGTGCAGAAGCTCTTTAGTTTAATGAGATCCCATTTGTCAATTTTGGCTTTTGCTGCTGTTGCTTTTGGTGTTTTAGACATGAAGTCCTT
This sequence comes from Macaca nemestrina, assembly GCF_043159975.1. Lineage (NCBI taxonomy): Eukaryota > Metazoa > Chordata > Mammalia > Primates > Cercopithecidae > Macaca > Macaca nemestrina. The sequence continues at coordinate 27,675,540 of NC_092126.1, read as the reverse complement.
GCCCATGCCTATGTCCTGAATGGTACTACCTAGGTTTTCTTCTAGGGTTTTTATGGTATTAGGTCTAACATTTAAGTCTCTAATCCATCTTGAATTAATTTTCGTATAAGGAGTAAGGAAAGGATCCAGTTTCAGCTTTCTACTTATGGCTAGCCAATTTTCCCAGCACCATTTATTAAATAGGGAATCCTTTCCCCATTTCTTGTTTCTCTCAAGTTTGTCAAAGATCAGATGGCTGTAGATGTGTGGTATTATTTCTGAGGACTCTGTTCTGTTCCACTGGTCTATATCTCTGTTTTGGTACCAGTACCATGCTGTTTTGTTACTGTAGCCTTGTAGTATAGTTTGAAGTCAGGTAGCGTGATGCCTCCAGCTTTGTTCTTTTGAGTTAGGATTGTCTTGGCAATGCGGGCTCTTTTTTGGTTCCATATGAACTTTAAAGCAGTTTTTTCCAATTCCGTGAAGAAACTCATTGGTAGCTTGATGGGGATGGCATTGAATCTATAAATTACCTTGGGCAGTATGGCCATTTTCACGATATTGATTCTTCCTATCCATGAGCATGGTATGTTCTTCCATTTGTTTGTGTCCTCTTTGATTTCACTGAGCAGTGGTTTGTAGTTCTCCTTGAAGAGGTCCTTTACATCCCTTGTAAGTTGGATTCCTAGGTATTTTATTCTCTTTGAAGCAATTGTGAATGGAAGTTCATTCCTGATTTGGCTCTCTGTTTGTCTGTTACTGGTGTATAAGAATGCTTGTGATTTTTGCACATTAATTTTGTATCCTGAGACTTTGCTGAAGTTGCTTATCAGCTTAAGGAGATTTTGGGCTGAGACAGTGGGGTTTTCTAAATATACAATCATGTCATCTGCAAAGAGGGACAATTTGACTTCTTTTCCTAACTGAATACCCTTTATTTCTTTCTCTTGCCTAATTGCCCTAGCCAGAACTTCCAACACTATGTTGAATAGGAGTGGTGAGAGAGGGCATCCCTGTCTGGTGCCAGTTTTCAAAGGGAATTTTTCCAGTTTTTGCCCATTCAGTATGATATTAGCTGTGGGTTTGTCATAAATAGCTCTTATTATTTTGAGGTACATTCCATCAATACCAAATTTATTGAGAGTTTTTAGCATGAAGGGCTGTTGAATTTTGTCAAAAGCCTTTTCTGCATCTATTGAGACAATCATGTGGTTCTTGTCTTTGGTTCTGTTTATATGCTGGATTATGTATATTGATTTGCAAATGTTGAACCAGCCTTGCATCCCAGGGGTGAAGCCCACTTGATCATGGTGGATAAGCTTTTTGATGTGTTGCTGAATCCAGTTTGCCAGTATTTTATTGAGGATTTTTGCATCGATGTTCATCAGGGATATTGGTCTAAAATTCTCTTTTTTTGTTGTGTCTCTGCCAGGCTTTGGTATCAGGATGATGATGGCCTCATCAAATGAGTTAGGGAGGATTCCCTCTTTTTCTGTTGATTGGAATAGTTTCAGAAAGAATGGTGCCAGCTCCTCCTTGTACCTCTGGTAGAATTCAGCTGTGAATCCATCTGGTCCTGGACTTTTTTTGGTTGGTAGGCTATTAATTATTGCCTCAATTTCAGAGCCTGGTATTGATCTATTCAGGGATTCAACTTCTTCCTGGTTTAGTCTTGGAAGAGTGTAAGTGTCCAGGAAATTATCCATTTCTTCTAGCTTTTCTAGTTTATTTGCGTAGAGGTGTTTATAGTATTCTCTGATGGTAGTTTGTATTTCTGTGGGGTCGGTGGTGATATCCCCTTTATCATTTTTAATTGCGTCGATTTGATTCTTCTCTCTTTTCTTCTTTATTAGTCTTGCTAGCGGTCTGTCAATTTTGTTGATCTTTTCAAAAAACCAACTCCTGGATTCATTGATTTTTTGGAGGGTTTTTTGTGTCTCTATCTCCTTCAGTTCTGCTTTGATCTTAGTTATTTCTTGCCTTCTGCTAGCTTTTGAATGTGTTTGCTCTTGCTTCTCTAGTTCTTTTAATTGTGATGTTAGAGTGTCAATTTTAGATCTTTCCAGCTTTCTCTTGTGGGCATTTAGTGCTATAAATTTCCCTCTACACATTGCTTTAAATGTGTCCCAGAGATTCTGGTATGTTGTATCTTTGTTCTCATTGGTTTCAAAGAACATCTTTATTTCTGCCTTCATTTCGTTATGTACCCAGTAGTCATTCAGGAGTAGGTTGTTCAGTTTCCATGTAGTTGAGTGTTTTTGATTGAGTTTCTTAGTCCTGAGTTCTAGTTTGATTGCACTGTGGTCTGAGAGACAGTTTGTTATAATTTCTGTTCTTGTACATTTGCTGAGGAGTGCTTTACTTCCAATTATGTGGTCAATTTTGGAATAAGTGCGATGTGCTGAGAAGAATGTATATTCTGTTGATTTGGGGTGGAGAGTTCTATAGATGTCTATTAGGTCTTCTTGCTGCAGAGCTGAGTTCAATTCCTGGATATCCTTGTTAACTTTCCGTCTCGTTGATCTGTCTAATGTTGACAGTGGAGTGTTGAAGTCTCCCATTATTATTGTATGGGAGTCTAAGTCTCTTTGTAAGTCTCTAAGGACTTGCTTTATGAATCTGGGTGCTCCTGTATTGGGTGCATATATATTTAGGATAGTTAGCTCTTCCTGTTGAATTGATCCGTTTACCATTATGTAATGGCCTTCTTTGTCTCTTTTGATCTTTGATGGTTTAAAGTCTGTTTTATCAGAGACTAGTATTGCAACCTGTGCTTTTTTTGTTCTCCATTTGCTTGACAGATCTTCCTCCATCCCTTTATTTTGAGCCTATGTATGTCTCTGCATGTGAGATGGGTCTCCTGAATACAGCAGACTGATGGGTCTTGACTCTTTATCCAGTTTGCCAGTCTGTGTCTTTTAATTGGAGCATTTAGTCCATTTACATTTAAGGTTAATATTGTTATGTGTGAACTTGATCTTGCCATTATGATATTAACTGGTTATTTTGCTCGTTAGTTGATGAAGTTTCTTCCTTGCCTCGATGGTCTTTACATTTTGGCATGTTTTTGCAATGGCTTGTACCGGTTGTTCCTTTCCATGTTTAGTGCTTCCTTCAGGGTCTCTGGTAAGGCAGGCCTGGTGGTGACAAAATCTCTAAGCATTTGCTTATCTGTAAAGGATTTTATTTCTCCTTCATTTATGAAACTTAGTTTGGCTGGATATGAAATTCTGGGTTTAAAATTCTTTTCTTTAAGAATGTTGAATATTGGCCCCCACTCTCTTCTGGCTTGTAGAGTTTCTGCCGAGAGATCTGCTGTTAGTCTGATGGGCTTCCCTTTGTGGGTAACCCGACCTTTCTCTCTGGCTGCCCTTAAGATTTTTTCCTTCATTTCAACTTTGGTGAATCTGGCAATTATGTGTCTTGGAGTTGCTCTTCTCTAGGAGTATCTTTGTGGTGTTCTCTGTATTTCCTGGATTTGAATGTTGGCCTGCCCTACTAGGTTGGGGAAGTTCTCCTGGATGATATCCTGAAGAGTGTTTTCCAACTTGGTTCCATTTTCCCCCTCACTTTCAGGCACCCCAATCAGATGTAGATTTGGTCTTTTTATATAATCCCATACTTCTTGCAGGCTTTGTTCATTTCTTTTTCTTCTTTTTTCTTTTGGTTTCTCTTCTCGCTTCATTTCGTTCATTTGATCCTCAATCGCTGATACTCTTTCTTCATTTGATCGAGTCGGTTACTGAAGCTTGTGCATTTGTCACGTATTTCTCGTGTCATGGTTTTCATCTCTGTCATTTCGTTTATGACCTTCTCTGCATTAATTACTCTAGCCATCAATTCTTCCACTCTTTTTTCAAGATTTTTAGTTTCTTTGCGCTGGGTACGTAATTCCTCCTTTAGCTCTGAGAAGTTTGATGGACTGAAGCCTTCTTCTCTCATCTCGTCAAAATCATTCTCCGTCCAGCTTTGATCCGTTGCTGGCGATGAGCTGCGCTCCTTTGCAGGGGGAGATGTGCTCTTATTTTTTGAATTTCCAGCTTTTCTGTCCTGCTTTTTCCCCATCTTTGTGGTTTTATCTGCCTCTGGTCTTTGATGATGGTGACGGTACTGATGGGGTTTTGGTGTAGGTGTCCTTCCTGTTTGATAGTTTTCCTTCTAACAGTCAGGACCCTCAGCTGTAGGTCTGTTGGAGATTTCTTGAGGTCCACTCCAGACCCTGTTTGCCTGGGTGTCAGCAGCAGAGGCTGCAGAAGATAGAATATTGCTGAACAGCGAGTGTACCTGTCTGATTCTTACTTTGGAAGCTTCCTCTCAGGGGTGTACTCCACCCCCCTGAGGTGGGGGGTGTTAGACTGCCCCTAGTGGGGGATGTCTCCCAGTTAGGCTACTCAGGGGTCAGGGACCCACTTGAGCAGGCAGTCTGTCCCTTCTCAGCTCTCAGCCTCCCTGTTGGGAGATCCACTGCTCTCTTCAAAGCTGTCAGACAGAGTTGTTTGTGTCTGCAGAGGTTTCTGCTGCTTTTTTGTTGTTGTTGTTGTTGTTGTTTAGCTGTGCCCTGTCCCCAGAGGTGGAGTCTACCGAGACAGGCAGGTTTCCTTGAGCTGCTGTGAGCTCCACCCAGTTGGATCTTCCCAGGGCTTTGTTTAGCTACTTAAGCCTCAGCAATGGCGGGCGCCCCTCCCCCAGCCTCGCTGCTGCCTTGCGGTTAGATCGCAGACTGCTGTGCTAGCAATGAGGGGAGGCTCCGTGGGCATGGGACCCTCCCGGCCAGGTGAGGAATATAATCTCCTGGTGTGCCCATTTGCTTAAAGTGCAGTATTGGGGTGGGAGTTAGCTGATTTTCCAGGTGTTGTGTCTCTCTGTTCCCCTGGCTAGGAAAAGGGATTCCCTTCCCCCTTGCGCTTCCCAGGTGAGGCGATGCCTTCTGCTTCAGCTCTTGCTGGTCGGGCTGCAGCAGCTGACCAGCACCGATTGTCCGGCACTCCTTAGTGAGATGAACCCAGTACCTCAGTTTAAAATGCAGAAATCACCGGTCTTCTGTGTTGCTCGTGCTGGGAGTTGGAGACTGGAGCTGTTCCTATTCGGCCATCTTGCTCCACCCCCCGATCTGATGGTTTTATAAGGGGATTCCTCCTTTGCTGGGCACTCATTCTTCTCCTTCCTGCCATTATGTGAAGAAGGACATGTTTGCTTCCCCTTCCACCTTGACTGTAAGTTTCCTGAGGCCTCCCCAGCCATGCAAAACTGTGAGTCAATTAAACTTCCTTCCTTTATAAATTACCCAGTCTCGGAACAGGCCTAGGTTTAGGGTTTCTTTGTTTGTTTGTTTTGGCATTTATTTTCCTTGGTGTTCTCTGAGCTTCCTGGATCTGTAGTTGGTGTCTGACATTAATTTTAGAAAATTCTCAATCATTATTGTTTAAATATTTCTTTTGTTCTTTTCTCTTTTCCTTTTCCCTCTGGTGTTCCTATTACATGCATGTTACATCTGTTTTAGTTGTCCCACAGTCGTTGGTTATTGTTTTTTTTTTCCCCATCTTTGTTATCTTTGCTTTTCAGTTTTCAAAGTTTCTATTGATATATGCTCAAGGTCAGAGATTCTTTTCTCAGCCATGTCCAGTCTTCTAGCAAGCCCACCAAAGAAATTATTCATTTCTGTTACAGTGTATTTGGTCTCTAGCATTTCTTTTTGGTTCTTTCTAGAATTTCCATCTCTCTACTTACACTGATCATCTGTTCTTTCATACTGTCTACTTAATCTGTAAGAACCTTTAACAATATTAATCATAGTTGTTTTAAATTCTCAGTATGATAATTCCAGTATCTTTGCCATGTCTTATTCTGATGCTTACTCTATTTCTTCAAATTGTGGCTTTTTTGTCCTTTAATATACTTTGTAATTTTTTGTTGTTATCTGGACATGATGTGCCGGGTAAAAGGAACTGCTGTACACAGGCCTTTGGTAATGTGGTGATGAGGTGTATAGGGAGAGAAAGCATTCTGTAGTCCTATGATTAGGTCTCAGTCTTTTAGTGAGCTTATGCCTCTGGACTGTGAATGTTGCAAGTGTTTCTAATTCATTTACTTTCCCTCTTACATGGAACAGCATAGGTAGAGTGAGCTGGAGTTGGGTATTTTCCTTCTTCCAGCTGGAAGACTAGAGCTGGCTAGAATTGAGAATTTCTGTTCCCAGGTCAATTAGACTCTGATAATACACTAGCAGATTAGGCTATGATTAATGAGATTCTTCTGAGGGCCATCCTTATTAAGAGGACAAGAGTTCTTTGATGTATTTCAAAATGGATCCTTTTTTCCTCTCCCTGCTGGAAGCATAGGTGGGGAATGGCAGTGGATTTTTCTCTAATATTTACTGTGGGAACCTGGTTGAGCTCATGGAGGTAAATCTCACAAGACTGTGAGAGCTCCCTTATGACTGCAGTTTTTAACTCTGAAAACTGTTCACACTGAGCCTCTGGCACTTCATCACTGTAAGTTCAGGTTTTCCTACTTTGGCACTGATTCCCATGGCAGTTTCTACTTGTGAGTCTTTGCTCAGTATGCCATGACTCCCCATATTTGTCTACCTGTCTCTCCAATTTGGGGGCAGCCATTTGCCTTGTGTTCTCCATCTCTTATGGATCCAAGAAGAGTTGTTGATTTTTCAGTCTATTCAGTTTTTAACTTGTCATTAGCATGGGCTAGCAACTTCCAAGCTCCTTACATCTGGGAGCATAAACTGAAAGTATGGGAGTACTATTTTTGAAAATATTGAGCCAACATATATTTTATTACTCCTGAATCACAGAGTGCATGGCTCCTTCCTTTATGAACAAAGGGATTTATGGCTTCAAACGTAGATAGCTTCTGATTAGTAGAAAAATATGTCTCAACTTTGAGTATCAAACTAAAATTCCCAGTGAGGGAATAATTATGATGGCTAAACTTTGTTGAAAGGTAAAAACCATTTTTTGAAAAATTATTTAATTTTCTAATTACATATAAAGAAAAAGCGTTGGATGATTTTGAAAAGATTATTTTATTTTTCGAGACATGGTCTTGCTCTGTCATCCAGGCTGGAGTGCAGTGGTGTGATCATAGCTTACTGTAACCTCAAACTCCTGGGCCCAAGGGATCCTACTGCCTCAGCCTCTCGAGTATCTTGGACTACAGGCATGTACCACCATGCCCAGCTAATTAAAATCTTTTTTTTTTTTTTTTTTGTAGAGATAGGGTCTCACCAGCCCAGGCTGGTCTTAAACTCCTGGGCCCAAGCAATTCTTCTGCCTTTGCCTGCCAAAGTTCTGGGACTACAGACATGAAAAGATTCTTATGAATTATAAGCATAAATAGTATCCAAGATATATGATGTAAAGGAAGTTCTCTTTCAGTATGAAAAAGGAAAATTCTTATGGCTTCTGGGGATGGAGACTAAAGCAAAGAAAGTAGACTCAGAGTGGATGAGACTCCAGTGAGGATGCTACAAGGGGGAAAGAGACTGAAGTTCCATCTCCTTCCTTTTGAGTTTTGATGTTCTTGGAACTCTGATTAACCAAGTTGGTCCTCCCTGTGGTCTGTGAGCAGGAAAAGTCAAAATGTTAATGATTTTTCTTGAAATATCACATTAGCTTCATCCAGTAGCTATTGATAGGTACTGCTATTGTTATTCTGCTATTACAACTTTCCTAACTTCTACAGTGCTTTAGTTTTAATTCATGAGTTATTTAGTATATTAAAAAACTTCCAAGTTTAAACTCTTTTCATATTAATTTATATTTTGATCATGATCAATTATATAATTTAAATGATATCATTTAAAAATATTTAAAGTACTTTGGGACCTAGGGAATGGATAATTTTGTATTGTTTCAGTGGCTTATGCCTATAATACCAGCACTTTGGGAGGCTGAGGTAGGAGGATTGTTTAAGCCCAGAAATTTGAAGCTGCAGTGCAGTATGACTGCACCTATGCACTCTAGTATGGGTGACAAAGTGAGACCCTGTCTCAAGAAACAAAGTGTAAACTGTGATTTTTGGATTGACCTGTGTTAAAATATCCCAAAACCATTTGGATATGTACATTTATCCTTCTAATTATGTCAATTTAAGAAAATACATGTATTTTTCAAACTTTTTGTTAGGTATACTGTGTATTAATGAATGATTGTTATATCTTCTTGATGAATTATTCTTGTTCTTATTATGTAGTGTCCCCTCTATATTCTTAATCCATGAGTTTGACTTAAATTCTATTTTGTTTGCTATTACTGTTGTCACTAGCTTCCTTTTGATTATTACTGCAAAACATATTTTTTCTTTTTCAAATCTTCTTTGTTGCTTGTTTTCTATATGATTTTATAAGGTAGCATAAAGGTGAATTAAAAATCTAAACCAAATAATATCTGCTTTTAAATAGATATATTAATAGTTTTATTTATTTATTTATTTATTTATTTATTGAAATGGGGTCTTGCTCTGTCTCCAGGCTGGAGTGCAGTGGTGCAATCAATCTCTGCCCACTGCAACTTCCGCCTCCTGGATTCTCCCGCCTCAGCCACCTGAGTAGCTGGGACTATAGGTGCATGCCACCACGCCTAGCTAGTTTTTGTTTGTTCAGTAGAGATGGGGTTTCACCATGTTGGCCAGGATGGTCTTGATCTCTTGACCTTGGGATACGCCCACCTTGGCCTCCCAAAGTGCTGGAATTACAGGCATGAGCCACCACGCCCAGCCACTTTAAATTTTTGAATAATTGATATTTTTTACTTTTTTATGCCTTCTGGTTACATTCTTCTGTTTTTGCTGAATCTTATTTTGCCTTACTTTTCTGCCTTTGATTAAAAGCATTTTCTTTATATATTTAAGACTCTCTACTGGTTTGGGAGCTGTGTATCTTATTTCTATTCATAATTACTCTTAAATTTATAACATGTATACTTAATTGCATATATGTATATATGCATATGTATATGTATATGTGGATATATACATATATATTTATATGTACAGATTCTAAGGTTATTGCTGCTTTCTGAGTATAAAAGTGATGTTTGTACATTTTCATTACTCATTTTATATACTTTTTGTTGACTGGTATCTTGTATAACTAAACAAAATAAAAATCCATAAATATTAGCTATCATTTTTATAATTAATCATTATAGTTAATGATTAATTCAGCTCACGTGGTGGCTCATGCCTGTAATCCCGGCATTTTGCAGGTGGAGGTGGGAAGATCTCTTGAGCCCAGAAGTTTGAGACCAGCCTGGTCAACATAGTGAGACCCTTATGATGCAAAAAATTTTAAAAATTAGCTGGGCATGGTGGTGTTTGTCTGTAGTCCCAGCTCCCCAGGAGGCTGAAGTAGTGGGAGTATTACTCGAGCCTGGGAGTTTGAGGCTGCAGTGACCTATGCTCATGCCACTATTCTCCAGCTGGGATGAGAGAATGAGATCCTATCTCAAAAAATTATGATAATGATCAATTCAATGTACTAATGTGCTTTTTGCTATTTGATGTTGCCTTTGCCATGCCTCCTGGACTCTCAATCTAGTAACATTTAATAGTACAGGCTGGTTAAATTTTTCATCTAGTTGTCACTTTGGAGTTTTCAGATTTAGTCACCAAGACTGTTACAGTAGTGTGGCTAGTGAGGCATGAGGAGAGTAGGAGAGGGCTCCACTTTCCCCCACCAGGAATGTCTATCAGGTGATGATCAGGTGGTTATTAACTGTCTCTCTAAAATAATAATCAGTCACAGCTTGTGCCAGGGAAGGGCTGTCTCCCAACAGGTAGAAAACACCTGAAACTGGTCATCAGCAACTTCCCAATAAGATCTCAGCAGTTGGGCAAATGGGCTCAAGTTTAAGAGGCAAAATGGCAGAGTTTATTTTTTAAAATTTCCCTTTGTTTTTCAACTTAGAATTTTCATGTGTGTTGGGGGTCATTCCATTGAAACGAAAATGTGAATGGCTTATCTATTAGAGCTTAAATGGGTCATCTTACCAAAAAGTACAGTTTTTCCATCTTTGTTTTTATTCCTTTTCAATCTGGAGTCTGGTTTTTTCAACTGCTGCTTTTCTACTGCTGCTTCATTTAAGGGTAGATCTGACCATTTTGATTAATCAGAACCACCGTATTAAAGAGATTTTCTACTTTGGTTATAATGAAAGCAATCGAGGATAAGCCTTCAAAGTTCTCATGTAATGAATTCTTTATTGTTATCTCTTAAAAGTGTTTTAAAAAATGATCATTTAGGCCAGGCGCGGTGGCTCAAGCCTGTAATCCCAGCACTTTGGGAGGCCGAGGCGGGTGGATCATGAGGTCAGGAGATCGAGACTATCCTGGCTAACATGGTGAAACCCCGTCTCTACTAAAAATACAAAAAACTAGCCGGGCGTGGTGGCGGGCGCCTGTAGTCTCAGCTACTTGGGAGGCTGAGGCGGGAGAATGGCGTGAACCCGGAGGCGGAGCTTGCAGTGAGCCGAGATCACGCCACTGCACTCCAGCCTGGGAGACACAGCGAGACTCCGCCTCAAAAAAAAAAAAAAATGATCATTTATATTAATGGAACATCTTTCAAAAGACAGGAAATGAAAGAATATCAATTTATATTCTGGTACTAAATATCATGAAAACATATCATCTCATTCAAGAAACCATCTCAAACAATGAAAACACATCTTTCAATTCACACTTTTCTCTTTTGGATATAGTCACCTGTTGCTACAGTCACCTGTTGTAACAGCAGACATGTACTCAACCTAACAGATACTGACTTCCATTTTAGCATCAGTAAATTCTATAGTAGTCCCAGCGAAGGACTGAAATAAGAACATGACCTGACCTTGCTTTTTGACTTATATGTGCTCTATATAATGAAGTGTAAAATGAATATTTGTATATTTAATCATGATGTTAATTTTTATTATAACTTCAGAGATATGTGCCTAAAAAATTGGTTTCAGCACTAATAAAACCCCACATATAAGAATCTGAATAATCAGGTCAAGGAATAAGAGATATTTGTCAAGGTACTGCCTAAGTGCATTTATTTCTCCTTTCAATGCCTGTAAGAAGCCAGTCAGATGAATAATTAGTCCATATAATCTTTGCACAGTTATTTTAAAAAAAGACTCAGTCAATGTCAAGTTTTCTATTGAGAGTCCTTAGGGGCTAATGGGACTGGAAAGTTTAAGTGTCACCCTGGTAAGGTCTATTGATTTCAGAAAAACATCTTTGAAAGACTTTTAGACCACTGAAGCAAACAAAAAGATGACCAAAGTCAAGGATCTGCTAAATCTCAAATTGCAATAATACTGTTATTAGTAACAGTTTATGACTTCAAAAACTGAAAATCATGTTTGACTAACAAAGGCAACTCCTCTTCGTAGTTAAATTTCAAAAGGTTGTCAGGCAACTGTTGGGCTTGGTAATTGAGGCTGGAAGGACGGTTTGTTGATGGACTCTTGCAAAAATAAGTAGTTCTATACTTTGTCGGGAGTATGTCTTTGACTTCCGGTCAAAGACTGAGGAGGACAGAAAGAAAAGAGATTTGTCCTTCTCTAATGTTTAAAATAATTGGATACTAGATTTAGTTGAAATGTGTAAAGAATCAGGCAGACATTATCTTCTTCTAGTCATATTAACTTTTGGTATTTTGTATGTGTGTTTTAAGAAGTATTGCAAAGAATATGTTGGATAAAGGTTTGCCTTTACTGTCTCCGATCCTGGGTTGAGACTCTATCTCAATTAAACTGTCTTCCATTAAACTTATATTTGTAATGGGGAAGGGGCCAACAGATTGCTTGGTCTTGGGGCAATACATAATGTGCAAGACAAAGTCAGTGGTTTCAGGCAAAATAAGTCTCTCGAACTGGAGTGAATATGTAGTAGCCTGAGGGTAGATAAGGGAAATAAGAATTTACTATAATCTAAAGCACATAGAAAACTGTTATTTTCCCTGTCCCTATATTTAAGGTCAATTACATATGTATAAAGAGCCCTGAGTTTCTTTTTTTTTTTTTTTTTTTAATTTATTATTCTTATACTTTAAGTTCTAGGGTACATGTGCATAACGTGCAGGTTTGTTACATATGTATACTTGTGCCTTGTTGGTGTGCTGCACCCATCAACTCGTCAGCACCCATCAACTCGTCATTTACATCAGGTATAACTCCCAATGCAATCCCTCCCCCCTCCCCCCTCCCCATGATAGGCCCCGGTGTGTGATGTTCCCCTTCCCGAGTCCAAGTGATCTCATTGTTCAGTTCCCACCTAGGAGTGAGAACATGCGGTGTTTGGTTTTCTGTTATTGTGATAGTTTGCTAAGAATGATGGTTTCCAGCTGCATCCATGTCCCTACAAAGGACACAAACTCATCCTTTTTGATGGCTGCATAGTATTCCAAGGTGTATATGTGCCACATTTTCTTAATCCAGTCTGTCACTGATGGACATTTGGGTTGATTCCAAGTCTTTGCTATTGTGAATAGTGCCGCAATAAACATACGTGTGCATGTGTCTTTTTTTTTTTTTTTTTTTTTTTTTTTTGAGACTGAGTCTGGCTCTGTTGCCCAGGCTGGAGTGCAGTGGCCGGATCTCAGCTCACTGCAAGCTCCGCCTCCCGGGTTTACGCCATTCTCCTGCCTCAGCCTCCCGAGTAGCTGGGACCACAGGCGCCCGCCACTTCGCCCGGCTAGTTTTTTTGTATTTTTTAGTAGAGATGGGGTTTCACCGTGTTAGCCAGGATGGTCTCGATCTCCTGACCTTGTGATCCGCCCGTCTCGGCCTCCCAAAGTGCTGGGATTACAGGCTTGAGCCACCGCGCCCGGCCGCATGTGTCTTTATAGCAGCATAATTGATAATCCTTTGGGTATATACCCAGTAATGGGATGGCTGGGTCATATGGTACATCTAGTTCTAGATCCTTGAGGAATCGCCATACTGTTTTCCATAATGGTTGAACTAGTTTACAATCCCACCAACAGTGTAAAAGTGTTCCTATTTCTCCACATCCTCTCCAGCACCTGTTGTTTCCTGACTTTTTAATGATCGCCATTCTAACTGGTGTGAGATGGTATCTCATTGTGGTTTTGATTTGCATTTCTCTGATGGCCAGTGATGATGAGCATTTTTTCATGTGTCTGTTGGCTGTATGAATGTCTTCTTTTGAGAAATGTCTGTTCATATCCTTTGCCCACTTTTTGATGGGGTTGTTTGTTTTTTTCTTGTAAATTAGTTTGAGTTCTTTGTAGGTTCTGGATATTAGCCCTTTGTCAGATGAGTAGATTGCAAAAATGTTCTCCCATTCTGTAGGTTGCCTGTTCACTCTGATGGTAGTTTCTTTTGCTGTGCAGAAGCTCTTTAGTTTAATGAGATCCCATTTGTCAATTTTGGCTTTTGCTGCCGTTGCTTTTGGTGTTTTAGACATGAAGTCTTTGCCCATGCCTATGTCCTGAATGGTTCTACCTAGGTTTTCCTCTAGGGTTTTTATGGTATTAGGTCTAACATTTAAGTCTCTAATCCATCTTGAATTAATTTTCGTATAAGGAGTAAGGAAAGGATCCAGTTTCAGCTTTCTACTTATGGCTAGCCAATTTTCCCAGCACCATTTATTAAATAGGGAATCCTTTCCCCATTTCTTGTTTCTCTCAGGTTTGTCAAAGATCAGATGGCTGTAGATGTGTGGTATTATTTCTGAGGACTCTGTTCTGTTCCATTGGTCTATATCTCTGTTTTGGTACCAGTACCATGCTGTTTTGGTTACTGTAGCCTTGTAGTATAGTTTGAAGTCAGGTAGCGTGATGCCTCCAGCTTTGTTCTTTTGAGTTAGGATTGTCTTGGCAATGCGGGCTCTTTTTTGGTTCCATATGAACTTTAAAGCAGTTTTTTCCAATTCTGTGAAGAAACTCATTGGTAGCTTGATGGGGATGGCATTGAATCTATAAATTACCTTGGGCAGTATGGCCATTTTCACGATATTGATTCTTCCTATCCATGAGCATGGTATGTTCTTCCATTTGTTGAGCCCTGGGTTTCTTTAGTGTTGGGATCTGCTTGTAAGACATCTTGGAGATAAGAATTGGAATAAGTACATTGAGTTATGGAATCATCACTGGTAAGAAAGATTCTATTTTGGTGCATTGGTCAATTCACCCTCATAACTTTTTTTGTACCATTTCCATGGGCTTGACTATTTCTTCAGTTCTTTGCTCTTCTTCCTTAATGCTTACCTACTCAGTTCTGTTTCTCCTTACAATTTTCTGGTACTCAGCAGGATTTTGGACCAGGTTGTTATTTACTCACTCTTTTCTGATGTGTAGTCTGCACAACCCTGACTTCAGTTCCTTCTTGTCTCCACATTCCATCTCCATTTTTGGCCTTTGAGCCAACACTGACAATACATGGTGATGTTATTTTCATGATAACTGAAAAAAAGGAATGTGATATCTTTATGAAGGTCGAAGTAAAGATTTCTTAAGTTATTGCTGTTATAAGTTCCAGCCTAGGTGGACCCCTTATGTTTTAGGGTCAAAATTTGGTACTCAGAATGAACACCACCAGCTAAGTGGTCCTTTTATCAGAATTATCTAAATAAAGGCGTATACTATGTTTCTACATGCTACAAATGAATTCCTTATTTTTGGAGCAATTTGAGTAAAAACTGGCCTATCATATCATAAATGAATGTTTGGGTTAGATAAGCTGTCATTAAACCATCTATGAACCACATTCCCCTTTACCTTCAACTTGGACTGCCAGTGTTGAAACTATGGAGAGTGCTAATTAATTGAGGTCATGCTCACATGACAGAGTACAGCTTGCAGTGTTCTTTCCTACCCTAGAAGTTTTCTCTTTTGAATCACTTAAATCTCTCACCTAGACTGCTGTAGCCTCAAACTGTGCTCCCTGCCTGCATTCCTTGTGGGCAGTCCCCACATAGCAGTCAGAATGATCTCCAAAACATGGAAATTATACAAAACCTTTAATGCCTTCCTTTTGCAGTTATATTAAAATAGAAACCCCTTACCATGGTCTAGAATGAGGTGGGAGAGGGGAGGGGCAAACTTTGTCTGTAAAGAGCCAAAAGATGATAAATATTTTAGGTTTTGAGAGTCACGAGGATATTATGTACATACTTATAAAACTACTTAAAATGTAATCCTTAAAAAATAAAAACCACTTCTAGTTGGTGGGTCTATGAAAACCGTCAGCAGTCCAGATTTGGCCTGTGGGGGATAGTTTGCTCCACCTTGGTTAGAAGGTTCCTACCTCTTAGACTTGATCTTCCAATATTTCCCTCTTCCACACCATCTCTGAACAGGCTGGCCTTTTGGTCTGATTTGTAAACATTTCACGCTCTCTCTCACCTCAGGGATTTTGTACCTGCTAGTTTCTATGACAAGGATGCCCTTCCCTGATCTTTTCTTGTGTGCTGCTTTCTTATCATTTTGTTGCCTATGAGCTATCTTCTCAGCAGACAGGCTTTCTCAGACAACCTGATCTGATGTTTCTTTTTCCCCCGAACCCAGTTACTTTCTACCACATCATCCTGGATTAAATACATGTATCCTTTACTGTACTTATCATTCTTGGAAGTGATCTCAATGATTACTTTTTATTGGTTTATTGTATTTTTCTCTAACTAGAATGTGACTACCATGAAATTAAAGGCCATATCTGTCTATTTGCTTCTATAATTTTGTTGAATTTTTTGTTTTCAGCTATGATCATTATAGCGCCTGGTCTTCTTTGAAAATTACAGGACTCAACATTTTAAAACTCTGGATAGTGCATTTTTTAGTTTTGGAATATTAATCTAAAATATTTAAATCATAACAGCTTTTGCAGGTGCATTTTCTTATTTAGCATGCGTCATTTCGCATTTAAAACTTGCATTTAAAACAATACCGTGCATAAAAATAGATTTAAACAGCTATAGTTAATTACTCCTTTGGATAGCCACTATTATCAGAGACAGGTTTACACATACCAGTATCTTTAAAGCCAAATGTGTGTCATATTTTATGAAATACCCCTAACAGTCACTGTTCATATTTTGGTTTACCATCTGTCTGTCTTCCATTTTTTGAAGATGTTTTACTGTTTTTCCTGGATCTTATATATGTGTTTTTGTTTCTGTATGTGTCTGTGTGCTTGATGTAAAGTTCTAGCAAAGTGTCTCCAAGAATTTATCCAGATACAAAGCTGACAAATAAAAACTTGAAGAATAGCAAATGGCTGTAGGGAAATGTTGCTTCCTTCAATATTGGTGAGAAACAAATTGTATGTTTAATTCAAAAGTGAATATATAATGTATGCAGAGACACATGCATAAGAATGTTTATTGAGGCATTGATTATGATAGAAAAAATTATAAAAACCTCATATCTATTGCTAAGATATTGGTTATATAATTATAGTACAATTATAAAATATATTAAAATGGTGATATAAATCTATATTGTGAAAAAATCTGCTACATACTGTAAAGGAAATAGATTATACATAGTCCATCTACTATGATTTTGTTTAAAAAGATATGTAAGTACAAAGGCATATATATATATGTAAAGAGAAAATATCTGAAATATTATACTTCTGTTCTAGCATGTGGTATTAGTCCCTTCACACGCTGCTATAAAGAATTGCTCAAGATTGGGTAATTTACAAAGGAAAGAGGTTTAATTGACTTACAGTTCTTCATGGCTGGGGAGACCTAGGACATTAACAGTCATGATGGAAAGGGAGGCAAACACATCCATCTTTACATGGTGGCAGGAGAGAGAAGAATGAGAGCTAAGTGAAACCCCTTATAAAACCATCAGTCTTGTGAGAACTTACTATCACGAGGATAGTGGGGGAGAAACCACCCCCATGATGCAATTACCTCCCACCAGGTGTGGGGATTATGGGAACTACAATTCAAGATGAGATTTGGGTGGGGACACACCCAAACCGTATCATGCTTTAACGGTGATTACACTGGGATTGGTGGTATTACTGATGACCTTTATTTTAGTATTATTTTTTGCAACATTCACTTGTTACTTTTATAAATAGAAATAATAAATTTGTAAATACACAGAATTATTGCAAAAATAAATCTAAAAATGAATATTTTGTGAATTAAGTAAAAATTTTTATTACCTGTTAAAGACATCTACTTCTATTCTGTTTTCATTGGAAGCTGTAGAATTGCCTGTGGGTTGAGAAGGAATAATTGGCAAGTTTATTTAGCCAATTTTACTAAATCCAATACTTAGCTTATGTAAGTAAGGTGTTTCAATGTGTTTTACAAAATTTATGCTTGGCCCAGGGAAATGCACTAGTGGTTAAATTGAATTTCATTACTTATTTCCCCTATACTGTGGTCTCTGTTTGCTTAAGAATTATCCAGGCTATGGTTTTGTTTCATGTATTTGTTAGTATTGTGTTGATTCACATCCACAACAGTAGGTTACTGGTGAAGTCTCTCTTTTTGTCACTGTAATTCACCCTTTCTTGAGCCTAACTATAATACCTTTTCAATACAATATATTGAATCCTGTCTCAGGAGAGGAATCTGTCTCTGATTTATACACACATCCATTTTTGTTGTCACTCAGAAACTGAAATTTCTATTGCTCCATCTCAGGCTTTATTAATCTGTTTAAAAAACTCCATTTCAGTGGAATTGTCCACTACATGCACATATTAATGGTATTAGATGCCTTATACTGCTAGAAAGTATCTTCAACAAGGTTAGAAACCCTGAAGGGAGGAGAAGAAGGGGAACAGTCAGATGGGAAAGAAAGAATAGAAACAAAAATCCATAGTAACATGCTAGGTTTTTTTCATAACGCTGTAATATTGTATTATATTGTACTGTATTTTTAAATTTCAAGTACTTATGAGACTTTTTGCCTTTCTTCACTATGTATTTCTATATAAATATACTTTGGGATGGCAGTTTCTTTTATATTTTAGTTGAAAGTCATATTTTTGTTTTAATCGCTGTGGTAAAAAATTGTATTTTTTTTCATCAAATTTTAGAACACTTTTTTTCTTTAAAAATATGAATCTGATTTCCTTTTTTTGTTTTCAGAGTATGTGAGAGCTGCTTATTTTACAAGAATAAGCAAGTTTATACATTTAAGCAACTGAAATTGGACACTTTTTAAAAGTTAAATGACTGGTTTTATTGAGGGGAAAAAAAGGAGAAAGACTAGGAGCAAAGGATAGAAGGGGGGGGTATGGAAATGTCTGAAGGATGGGAAGGGAGGAGGAGGGAGCACAACATAGGTTAAAGTGTGTTTTTCTGGTAGAGACCAAGGTTGACCTTAACTTCTTAAGAAGCAGAATGAATCTCTTCTGAGCCACTGTTGGGTGGCTGCTAATTAAATGATACCACAACGCCTTATCTCCAGGCTTTCATACCTCTACAGCTTAGTGCTGAACTTGCTTTTTCCACAGATAAGATTTTCCTTTGGCAGCTACCTGTAACTTAAAGCTTCTATTGCTTTAAACTTCTCGTTTTATTCAATTTTCAAGCACATAAAAGTTGCTTAATTTTGCTAAAATTGGTTAAGCAGCCACAAAAAAGATGATGAGCTTTCTTCTGACTCTTATTTTTTTTTTTTTCCTGACTCAAGGGAATAAGATTGTAAAGGCTGCCCATTATTCTCCCAGGATTTCCAAGCTGAGGCCCCTTGATGTTTACATTTTCTTGATGTTTTCATCTTTTGTTTGTTTGTTTCTGTTTTGTTCAGCTGGATTTTTACTTAATTTTGCCTTCTTTCCTGTTTCCTCTCCTTACTGGAGTCAAACATCATAGATTTAGAAAATGCGATAATTTAAAATTTTTGCATGTAATTCACTTATAGATAATTGTATCACTTAGGAAATCCTGTCTTCTGCAATGCTAAGCCAGTGATTCTCCAAATAAGCTATTGGTTTCCTCTGGATGTCCACAACCCTGTTTGGGGACTCCAGCCACAGACATAGAGACATTTAGTTATTTAGGAGAGTGCAAAATGGCTGCAGTTACTTCTCTGTTCAGGGGAGAAATTGGAATCCACACTCAGAAGGAGAACGATGTGCTATTTTTAAATACAGTGCCTTTGAAGGATCTACATTATGTTCTTATACTTACCTCTGGATCATCTTGGCTAAGGTAACTACGAGATACTGGGTGAGGTTTGAAGCATCCTGAATTCTCTGTTGTATCCACATTTTGCTTTAGGGGCTCATACTATGATTTTTATCTCTTGCTTTTTCACGTTCTTCAAAATTGACTTCATGGTTTTTCATCTAAGATTTTTTTGTCCATTCCTTTGTGCTTTTCTCTTGTACACTGCTTAGTAAATTTCACGCTTAGGATAGTTTTATTCTGATATTTTGTTTCAAGGGGTCAATTTAAGTAGCACCTTTATTGGGCACTACATACCTATGCAACCCATACTCGCTGGTGTTTTTCTTCCTTGAAATAAAAGTTTTTATGATACATTGTCTCTCTCTCTCCCTGTCCCGCCCCGTTACACACACACACACACACACACACACACACACACACACACACACGTGTCACTCTGACACTCTAATGAAGGCACATTTTGCTACATGATATTCTAGATACAGTCTTGGAGCAGGAGAGATTAATTTGGACTGGGGCGAAAAAGAAAAATACATCAACTAATATGTTTTTGCACTTTTACTCTGGTTGAGACAATGGTGCAAAACCTGATGAGTCATATGAAGAAATACTACATAGGTGTTTGTTTTGTTTTTGTTTTGTTTTTGTGGTGGGGGGGGAGATTATAGCATATGACAGACACAGGAACCATCACAAATCAAAGCAGGAAATAACAAAATCAAATCAATGGTGGAAGCAGAAAGATTAGAAGACTTGGAAGAAGGGATGATGTAAATCAGGAAGACTTCATAGAGGATTTGGGATTTTTAGGAATGAATTCAAAAAGAGAGAGGGGCTAGGGAAAATTGGGAGATGTTGGTCAAAGAGTAGAAACTCTCAGTTATAAGATGAATAAGTTCTGGGGATCTAATGCATGGCATGGTGACTGTAGTAATAAAATTGTGTGTTTACTTAAATATTTAATAAGAGATCAGATTTTAAGTGTCTTCACAGCCCCCCTCCACAAATAGTGACTACGGGTGGCGATGGATGTGTTAATTAATTTGATTGTGGTAATCACTATGTAATGTATACATATATCAAATTATGTGGTGCATATTGAATATATATAATTTTTGTCAATTAAATGTTTGTTAAAAAGGAAAAGTGAATGCATTACTGTGTATTAGTAAGTAAACCATTGAGGATAGAATATTCCTTTATTTTTATTTAAAATTTTCTCAGACAAAATGTAGGAGGGTTTTAGAAAATCTTGTTTACACTTCTAAATTAAAAGCATATGAGAACTATATCATCTATGTCACTTTTTGGGCCCTTTATCTGGGAGTTTTTCTAAGTTAATAGAGTCAGCTCAAATTTTGCACAAGCAAAAAAATTTACCTGCTAACTCTGGTCTGCAGCATGAATAGTTCTTTGCTGATAGGCACGCACTTTCCTGCATGGATTTGTGTTTCAGATGACATCTTTTTGCCATCTGATTCCTAGTTCTTTTAAGATTATGCATCCCAAATGGTTTGCAATGGCGGACTTCCATTTAACTGCCTGGGTCACACTGAGCAGAGCTGGAAGGGGAGAATGGAGTAATGGAGTATTTGCTTTAAGAAGGCATCCAGTATTTGTAACAGAACTGTGTGACTTACTGAAAGAGAATGTGTAGGAGAAATAGCAGCTCTAGCCAGGAGGAGAAACAAAAACAAATGCATATTCCAACATGGGAGAGGACAAAAGAAAAGAATACAGAAGGGAAATGTAGTCAGCAGAGAGGTGGCAGACTGATAACAAGTTAAGAGAATGGAAACTTATCCTTTGGGGGATAATATTCATCACTGGAAATGACTTAGCCAAATTGATAATCACTGTCACAGTGCAAAAATTAACTTGTCTCTGAGATGCCAGCAATCCTGAGTAATGGTACACAGTTACGTTGTTAAAAATATATTTGTGGAGTCCAATAAAGCATAATAAATTGTAAGCAAGTGGAAATGTATTAAAACATGAGGAGAAAATGATTTGCAATAAAAGCCAAATATTCAGCCCAGGGAAGAGATGCTAAGTAATCTCTTAGCATCTCTTAGTGCAAGCCCCATCAATGGAAGCAGCTGTGGGCAAAGGGCAACACACATACTTGAGTAGCAGCATGCCAAGTGGCCAAAATTTTATGTAGCCGCTCCTTTACCAGGTGTCCCTTTCAATCATAACCTATGGTATTGGTAAAGGCTTGAGATTTATTCAGGAATTCAGAGACTAGATTGTTTCCTACTTTGACCAAAAATAAAGTTCTGGGAAAGATTTAGATAAAGGGTAACTAATCCATCTGTCTGTAGGTGTTAAACTTCCATGTCATAAGTTTAAAAACTGCTGAGCTGGGCAAGTGGCCAACTAGATGTAGCCAGGTAGAACAGCTGCCACTGAGGGAGTGGGATGATTGGTGCACTTGTAACAGACCTTCAGAGGGTGGCTGGAGGGAAGACACAGAGGCTGGGCTGAAGGTGGAGGAAGCTGGGAACCCCGACTGGGGCAACTGTGCATCAGGACTTGTTCCTGGTCCCCAGTGAATCATGGGGAACAGGTGAGGTAAACTGTCAAGCAGCAACCCAGTCTTGCCATGGGCCTCTGGAATCCTGGAGGAGGAGACACCTTGACCACCATAGACACTGACGTTGGCAGGGAGAGCTGCTTAGAGAAGTGGTGGGGCAGCACTACAGCCAGTGTGGAGCCCAGAGGGTTTAGTACAGGAACATCTGTAGTGAAGCATGGCCAGGGATGTCCATCTCCCTAAGCTCAACTTGCTCCCATAGGAGACTTTAGTCCTAGGAAAACTGTCAGACCTGAATTCTGCAGGATGGTCTTGCCCATCAGCCAGAACGATGTGACCTGAGCAACCCTTGGTCTGTACCCTCTCCTGGGGCTCCAGCCTGGCTGTGTCTGCTTGCAGTGCAGCCTTGGGTGACCTGGAGGTCCACATCACAGCTTCTGTGCTGGTGGATTGTGCCTGACAAGCAGAGAGCTCCAGCAGAGTGGACCCCACAGACATGCACCAGCCCACCTGCTTCCTCCCCCAGCTGCAACTTCCTCTGGGCCCAGGGCCACCCCCTACATCACTTTGCCAGCATGTGTGTGTGCCACATGAGTGGATCTTGTCTTTTTCATCAGCGCACATGTGTGCATGCACCCTGCCCTGCCACTGCTGCCAGCATGAGTGCACTCCACCCCCCATACCGCCATACCATGAGCCTAGGTGGGCACAGAGCTGGCCAGCCCCACCCCTGCCAATACCCTATCCCTGTGCCAACACCATCTCCAAAGTGAAACTAGGCATGAAGAACAGCAGACCATCCCCTTCACCCTGACAAGAACTCTGATAACTCAAAAAGCCAGAGTGCCTTCTTTCCTCCAAATGACCATACTAGCTCTCTGGCAAGGTTCTGAACTGGAGTGAGATGGATAAAATGACAGAAATAGAATTCAAAATATGGATAGGAATGAAGATTACAAGATGTAGCTAAAAATCACAATAAAACAATACAGGAGCTGACAGACAAAATAGCCAGTATAGAAAAGAATGTGAATGACCTGATAGACCTGAAAAACACACTACAGGAATTTCATAATTTAACTGCAAGTATTAATTGCATAAGAGACCAAGCTGAGGAAAGAATCTCAGAGCTTGAAGACTGGATTTCTGAAATAAGACAATCAGACAAGAATAGAGAAAAAAGAATAAAAAGGAATGAATGAAACCTTTGAGAAATATAAGATTATGTAAAATGACCAAAGCTGTGACTCATTGGTATGCTTGAAAGAGATGGGGAGAATGGAAGTAACTTGGAAAACATATTTCAGGATATCATCCATGAGAACTTCCCCAACCTAGCAAGAGAGGCCAGTATTCAAATTCAGGAAAAGATAGAACCCTAGTAAGATACTTCACTAGAAGATCATTCCAAAGAAACATGATCATCAGATTATCCAAGGTCAAAATGAAAGAAAAAATGTTAAAAGCAGCTAGAGAGAAAGGTCAGGTCACCTACAAAGTGTAGCCCACCAGATTAATAGCAGATTTCTCATGAGAAACACTATAAGACAGAAGAGATTGGGGGTCAAAACTCAACATTTGTAAAGAAAGGAAATTCCAACCTAGAATTTTATATCCCGCCAAACTAAGCTTTATAAGCAAAGGAGAAGTAAGATCCTTTTCAGACAAGCAAATGCTAAGGAAATTTCTTACCACCAGGCCTGCCTTACAAGACCTCCTGCAGGAGGCACTAAATATGGAAAGACTGTTACCAGCTACTACAAACACATGAAGATACTGACCAGTGACACTATAAAGCAACCACACATAGAAGTCTGCAGAATAACATGATGACAGAATCAGTTTTACACATATCAATACTAATCTCGACTGTAAATGGGCTAAATACCCCAATTAAAAGGCACAGTGTGGCAAGCTGGATAGAGAACCAAGACCCAATGGTATGCTGTGTTCAAGAGACTCATCTGTCATGCAATGGACCCACAGACTGAAAATAGGGGGATGGAGAAAAATCTACCAAGCAAGTGGAAAACAGACAAAGGACAGGGGTTGGAATCCTAATTTTAGATGAAACAGACTTCAAACCAACAAAGATCAAAAAAGACAAGGGCATTACATAATGATAAAGGATTCAATTCAACAAGAAGACTTAACTATCCTAAATATGTATGTACCCAACACAGGAGCACCCATATTGATAAAGCAAGTTCTTAGAGAACGTCAAAGAGACTCCACAATAATAGTGGGAGACTTCAGCACCTCACTGATGAAATTAAACAGATCTTTGAGGCAGCAAATTAACATCGATATTCAGGAACTGAACTCAGGACTTGGTCAGTCTATTAACCTGATAGACCTCTACAGAAGCAGAACTCTCCACCCCAGAGCAACACAATATATCAGGTTGGTGCAAAAGTAATTGTAGTTTTTGCCATTACTTTTAATGGCCTAATACATTTTTTATCATTGCCGTATGGCACATAGTGTAAAATCAATCACAGAAACAAATATAAAACAACTCTCAGCAAATGCAAAAGAACTGAAATCATACCAACCACTTTCTCAAGCCACAGCACAATAAAATTAGCAAGACTAAGAAAATCACTCAATACCATACAATTACATGGAAATTAAATTACCTGCTACTGAATAACTTTTGGGTAAATTATGAAATTAAGGCAGAAATTAAGTTCTTTGAAATTAATGAGAACAAAGATACAACATACCAGAATTTCTGGGACACAGCTAAGGCAGTGTTAAGAGGAAAATTACTAGCACTAAAAACCCACATCAAAAAGTTAGATCTCAATTTAACAAGCTAATATTACAACCAAAAGAATTAGAGAACGAAGAGCAAACCAACCCCAAAGCTAGCAAAAGATAAGAAAGAACAAACATTAGAGCTAAACTGAAGGAAATTGAAACCTGAAAAACCATCACAAGATCAAAATTCAGGAGTTGGTTTTTTGAAAAAAATAGACTGCTAGCCAGATTAATAAAGAAGAAAATAAAGAAGTTCCAAATTAACACAATTAGAAATGACAAAAGGGATATTACCACTGACCACACAGAAATATGAATAACCATCAGAATATTATGAACACCTCTACGCAAACAAACTAGAAAGTCTAAGAGAGATGGATAAATTTCTGGATACATACACCCTCCTAAGACAGAACCGGAAAGAAACTGAATCCCTGAACAGACCAAAAATGAGTTCTGAAATGGTGTACCAACCAAAAAAACTCAGGACCAGACAGATTCACAGCCAAATTCTACCAGATGTACAAAGAAGAACTGGTACCATTCCTACTGTAAGTATTCCAAAAAGTTGAGGAAGAAGGACTTAAGCATTTACCTAAGGTAAGAATTGAGCACACATGTACATAAATATAGGAACAATAGACACTGCGGACTACTAGAGAGTGTGTATGTGGGGAGGGGGGGGCTAAAAGACCATCTGTTGGGTACTATGATGATTGGGTACTTGTCACCAGGGTGACAGGATCCATACTCCAAACCTCAGCACCACACATATTCCTGTGTACCAGATCTGCACATGTAACCTGTGTATCTAAAATAATAGTTGAAATTTTTCAAAAAGAAAAAAGTTAACCCCAAGTTTGTCTAGTACATCTGTGTTTCCCTTTCTTATTAGCTAATTAGGTTATAGCTAGTAAGAAATCTTCTAACTACACAAGAGAAATAATTCCAGCTCATTCAGGAGACAAACCAATTATTCACATACATCTCCAAAACTTTTCATCATCCAAAATTAAAACTCTGTACCAATTAAACACCAACTTTTCATTCCTCCTTTTCTCCTGTTGCTGTTAACCATTATTCTACTTTCCATTTCTATGAAATTGACTGTTCTGGGAACCTCAAAGAAGTGGAATACACAGTATGTGTCCTCTTCTGTCAGGCTGCTTTCACTTGGCACATAAGCATCTTTTTAGACATTATTTCACTTGCATTGCACTCCTCTCCACAAGTTCTGTGAAGTCATCTTGCAATATTAATTTGCATCTGTCCCTTTCTCTTAAAATTCCTATTGTTTCAGGTCTTATTTCCTGTAAGAATTTCTTGGTTCACTGGTTCTTGAATACTTTTACTACTCATCTTTTTAACAGCTTTTTAAGTTGTATCTAGCTTCTTTCTCCTACATAAGAAAAAACCTTCCAAAAATATGTTCTCACTTCAGAATCTTTGCTGGTGTCCCACTGACTCATAAAAAAAAGTTGTAACTCTTTAGCCATGTATTCAAAGCCCTTCACAGTGTGGATTTTACCTACATCTTCAGCCAAACACATTTACTTCTTATGACAAACTTTGCTTGATCAAGAATGTAAATTCTCTCACCCTGCAAAACTCCCTTGGTATTTTCTACCATTTTCCCCTCACCTCGTGTATTGTCGCTTGTATATATCAAGCATGCTCAAAGCCTTCTCTTTTAAGATTGTCCAAGAAAGATCACTTTATCACGTGTAACTGCATGGCAAATACTTTCTGTAGTAGATGTTCTTCCTCTTCACCGGCTTTGTATTATCAACCCTTCCAATGTTTGCCTTGTTCTCCTACCTACACTTTGACTCTGAACTTCACACTCATAGCATCTGAGATACTCAATAAACATTTTTTATTTCATTTTTTAACTTATTTTTTTAAGTCCAAGGTATATGTGCAGGTTTGTTATATAGATAAACTCATATCACAGGGGTTTGTTTTACAGATTATTTCGTCACCTAGGTATTAAGCCTAGTACCCATTAGTTATTTTTCCTGATCCTCTTCCTCCTCCCACCCTCCACCCTCAGGTAGGCCCAGTGTCTGTCGTCTCCCTCTATGTGCCCATGTATTCTCATCCTTTAGCTCCCACTTATAAGTGAGAACATGTGGTATTTAGTTTTCTGTTCCTCCATTAATTTGCTTAGGATTATGGCCTCTACATCTATCCATGTTGCTGCAAAGGATGTGGTTTCATTCTTTGTTGTGGGTGCACGGTATTCCATGGTGTATGTGTACCACATTTTCTTCATACAGTCCTCTGTGGATGGACATCTAATTTGATTCCATGCTTTGCTATTGTGAATAATGCTGTGATGAACATACATGTGCATGTGTCTTTATGATGGAATGATTTACATTCATTTGGGTATATACCTAGTAATGGCAATGCTGAGTTGAATGGTAGTTCTGTTTTATGTTTTTTGAGAAATTACCAGACTGTTTTCCACTGTGGCTGGACTAACTTACATTTCCACCAACATTGTATAAGTGTTCCCTTTTCTCTGCAACCTCACCAGCATCTGTTGTTTTTTCCAGTTTTTGATAATAGCCATTCTTACTGGCGTGAGATGGTACCACTTTCATTCACCTCATTGTGGTTTTGAAAAGTTTTCTGAAATTCAAAATAGCTGGTAATACTTGCACACATTCTTGTATGGCAAGATTTTGTTGGAGTTTAGTCGAGACTCCATATCTGGTTCACTGATCCTTCAGTACTTTACTACCCATCTTACCTTATCCTTTTTCATTATGTGTTTGACCCATGAAAGCATCTTAAATTGAGACTCCTGATATAAATAGTGTACAAACAAAAATTAAGGGCTCATAACTGAAGCAGGGACATAGGGCTTATTAATGGGATTAAGAAGTTCTTAAGCAAAGCTGAACTCTCATTTTATCTCAATGGGAAAATGGACTTACGATATTTTCATAGCTTTGACCAGTAGAATTATTTCTAATTGCAGAAGAAAATAGGATTAAATGATTCACAAAGCTTTGTTTTGCTGTGTCTATAGTGCCAAAGTGAAAAAATTCCAGTTTCATGTGTATTGGGCTAACAGTCCAGAAAATTTAGGCAAAAAGCTTATTGTTAGGTTCTCAGTGATTTATCACAGCAGCTTTCCAATGAAGGAAATCCATTTAAGTAAGGCTGTCTACACGGTTTGTGCTCCATGAGAGAGAGTTAGATCTGACTTTAACACACAAGGCTAGAGATAGGGAAAACATCAGTGCTTTCTGGGCACTTCAGAATGTATGCTCTGAAGGCAATTACACAAAAATGGCCATGTCACAATTTTATTTTTTCTACTGGACACTGATCACTTGTTGTGAATTGACATTTCATGTATTACACATCTCGGTCCAATTGCTTCAAAAGCTGGAGGCAGTATTTTAGAGAAAGAAAGAAAAGGGGAGGTGTGGAGGCTGGAAACATACACACAAGGATTGGGTGTGCTTAGACACTTTCCTCCTGAAAAGGCAGTAAATATGCTTAGCTTATTTTACGGCCAGAGTCGTTTTATGCTTATGTAAATCCGTTTTCTGAATACCCCTTCCCACGCAATCCCACTCCATTCCACAGTGGCCAGGTGGTGCTGCTGGTAATGATGTCGCTGCTTCAAGCAGGACAATTTGGCTCCTGCATTTGTAGCAGTATCAGATGTTTTGCCTTCCAGAGTAGGGAATTACGTGGATCAGGCATCACTCCAACATTTTATCTGTGTTGTCTGCATTTGGAAATGTATCTCAAAGTTTGGATCCCCATTTGAATGTGTGCTATAAATTTAAGTGAACACTCTTTTACAGTTTCCTTTTGAATGATTGGAACAACTATACTGCATTTTCTTATCTGATTGTCCTTCTTATGCCTCACAAAATTCCCTAAAAAAATACAATGTGAAGAAGAAAAAATACATATACCAGAATTATGCCTTAAGGTAAAAGATTATTAAACTGTTTATATGCCTCCTATCCAATGATGTTAGCCTGGTACACTGGTTTAGAATTGAAAATAAATGCTTGATGCCATCTAGGTTGCTTGTGCATTTTAATTTCAGGGTGACATATTCAAATTATCTTTCTCAGAACTCTGCCAAAGTGTCACCTATAACTCATACCTAGACTGGAATTTCCATCTCTATTGCTTCAGTCCTATGGAATAGACAATCATGCCTTGCATAGTCAGCATCTTCCCTTGTATTTAGTAAGTCTTATGCAATATAGAGAAAAAATGCACCTTATGGGGAAATCCATTGCACTCTCTTTGTTGGTACTCTCAATCTGTGAACTAAAAAGTTTAATAACTAGGGTACAGCAATAGCAAACAGTTGATTTGTGGCCTTCATAAGACCGTGGATGGATCTTCACTTTCCCAATTGCATGCACGTTAACCTACATTATTCCTCGTTTCTAGCATGAGGACAGGGGAATGCTTTTGTGCTACTCCTTTCCTTTCATTTCTATTCAAAGGGATTTGTTTTCATTTTCTGTCCTTACATCATTTGATGTTCTCTTGGGCTTGGTAGTCCTCTTTGTGGGAACAGTTTTCTAGGGCTTTCTCATTCACACAATCTTTTAGTTTTTCAGAGATTAGACAACTATGGCCCATGGGCCAAATATGACCTACCACCTGTATTTATAAACAAAGTTTTATTGAAACACCATCATATTTGTTTTTACTGCCTGTGACTGCTTTTGCTCTACCATGACAGAGTTTAGCAGACTTGAGTTAATTAATAATGCCAGAGTTGCTAGAGACCACGTGTCTCATGAAGCCTAAAGCATTTACTATGTGGTCCTTTGCAGAAAGCATTTACCAACCACTGAACCATGCATTCACTGAAAACACATTTATTAAATGTGTAAGATTTTACTGTGTGCTGGATGCTATAGATCTAAGTATAAAGGACATAATCCTTTCTTGAGCTCAAAGACTGTCTTGTGGGAGAGACAGCTACATCAGCAATAGCTTAAGCATAGAATATAATAAATGCCTCAAAAGTGAATTTAGTAGACACTTAATGAGTATAGAATAGAAAACATCCAACTCTGCTGGAGGGCCAGGGGAGGTGGTTTAGAAGAGGGTTTCATGAAGAGGCAATCTCTAAATTATTGACTTGCAAGACAAAAAGAAGTTTTTTAGTAGCAAGTGAGAGCCCTAGGCCACATTCCTTGCATAGGAGCAACGTGAACAAAGTTACAGGCTAAGGAGCAACTTCTTTGGGAAATAGCAGATAGTCCAGTTTGGCTTTACCAAGGTAAGGTGGGGGAATTGATAGGAGTTGGAAAAGGTAGGCAGGTACAGATTCCGAAGAATTGACAGCAGCTAAGAAACTTGCGTTATACAGAATTAATGGAGTTTTAAAAATGATATAGTGGAGAAGAGAGGGAAGAGGAATAAAACTAGAGGTTGGCTTGCTTTGCTTGTATACTTACAGGAACTTCCCCACACACAAACCTTTCTAGCTCTAGTAATCATCTACTTGCTTGGGAAGCTCTTTGCTTTAAGGAAGGCAGGGTAGGAATAAAATCTCTGTTCAGGTGAAATTACTATTATCAATGTGGCATGGATTTTTGTGGTAGGGGAGCTGGGGAAGCTGCTGCTGCTGCTGCTTTTTTTTTTTTTTTTTTTTTTTTTCAGTCTTTGTTCCAGGAAGAAGGCAAGTATTGTCTCTCATTAAGCCCATCAAGGACTTTGTGCATGGTAAGTAGAAAAATCCCAACAATTCTGAGTGATTATTTCAAGAGGAAAAGGGGACTATTCGTTGGAAGTATTTGATCAAGTGGAAAGAATTACGTTTGTATTCATTACCTGTTTTCCCAGTGTCTGACAGAGATGTTTGATACCTAACAATAAATTGGTCTTCATATGGCAATAGGAATTAAGCAAAGTAAATTAAAAGAATAGCTTGCTCTTTGCCATGAAAACTACCCTGTTTAATTAAAATATATATTAATTAGTAGATACCACTAATGAAGATGAACATAGCCAATCAATTTATCTTCCTTTCCATCAGAAATGATGTTTTTAAACTTCTTAGTGTGGTATTATCTTTGTTCAACTTCAAATCCCTCTCGTCTTCTTTGAAGTCCCACAGAAAGTGTTGCTATCACACTTCAGAGCTCAGAAATATTCTTCCAAATCCCTAATCAATTGGGTTATCCAAAGGGTAACAAAAACTAACATTTGCTTAAGACTTTCAACAGAGAAAGCATCTTTAACATAGACGGTCTCATTTACCTTCAAAAACTTATGAGGTAGATATTATCCTTATCATTTCACAGGTTGGAAATGGAGATTTTGTGAAGTTAATGGTTTCCCTCTAGATCTCATATTAAGTGGCTTAGTTCAGAATCAAAACACAGACTTCAGAGTCTATGCTTTTAAAATTCTTCTGGACTGATTTATCTTTTCCTGAGGTAATGTACGGGTATAACCAACAGTGTTGGAAGCAGTAGTTGCTTGCCATCAAAACCAGTCAAAGGTGAAGGATAGGCTTCTCAGATAATGCAGTGTTGACTTGTAGTCACTCAGGCAGAAGAGAGTCACTGCCAAGATTTTTTCCCCTTTATGACTACAATAAACTTTTGCAGGCCAAGCACAGTCCACATTCAGAGACTGCACAGCTTTTAACCCGAGGTCGAAATTCAAACTCACATGTTTAATTCTCTCTCTCTCTTTGGATGCTGGTTTCTGCCTCTATACTTGCATGTCCCAGATCCCCTGGGTATTTCTTTATTTACATTAAATTGCATTTAAATTAAGTTGCATTTAACACAGGTAACACCTTCTGAGCACCTGTATGTTGAAAAACAAAAACAAAAACAAAAAACACTCTGCAGAGTTGTTTGAGCTCTTTCTGGTTGTTAGTGCCTTGTCATATGGGTAGTTTGTAAACATTTTCTCGCATTCTGTCTTTGTTGTCTCTTCTCTTTGTTGATTGTTTCCTTTGTTGTGCTGAAGTGTTTTAACTTGATGTGATATATATATATATATATATATATATATATATATATATATATGTATATATATATATATATATGAAGTTCTGATTAATTCTTCATAATATTCTTGATGCTTCATTATATAAAGAAGATCTTGAAGCGACAGGCTTGCTTTCATCACCTACCACAGATATTCATCTACTGGTCTGTTCAGGTTTTGGATGTCTTCATGATTTAATTTTTTTATGTTGTATGTGTCTAGGAATTTATCCATTTATTGTAGATTTTCCAATTTGTTGGCATATAGTTGCCCATAGTAACCACTAATGATCCTTTGAATTTCTGTGATGTCTCATTAACATTTCTGATTTTATTTATTTGGATCTTCTCTCTCTTTTTCTTTATTTGATTGACTGAATCCTGGTCAGTTTTGAATATCATTTCAAGAGCCCAACTTTTTGATCATTGATCTTTTGTATCATTTTCTTCATTTCAAATTCGTTGGTTTGCACTGATGTGTATTTTTCCTACTAAATTTGGGTTCAGTTTGCTCTTGCTTTTCTAGTCCTTGAAGATGTATCATTAACTTGTTTTTTGAAGTTTTTCTTCTGTTTTGATGTAGGGATTTATAACTATAAATTTCCCTCTTAGTACTGCTTTCACTGTATCCCACAGGTTTTGATATGTTGTATTTCCATTATCATTTGTTTCAAGAAATTTTTCAAGTTCGTTATCAATTTTTAAAATTTACCCAGTGGTTATTCAGGAGTATATTGTTTAACTTCCATGTGTTTATATATTTTCCAAAGTTCCTCTTGTTACTGATTTCTAGTTTTATTCCATTGTGGTCAGAGAAGATGCTTTATATTATTTCAATTATTGAATGTTTTAAGACTTGTTATTGTGCTTTAACATATGGTATAACATTAAGAACAAGCCATGTGCTGAGGAGAAGAATCTGTATTCTGCAACCATTGGAAAAAATGTTCTGTCAATATCTGTTAGGTCCATTTGGTCTATAGTGCAGACAAAGTCTGATGTTTCTTTGTTCCTTTTCTGTCTCGAAAAACAGAAAGTAGGGTCCTTAAGTCTCTGGCTATTATTGTTTTGGGGTGTATCTCTTTAGTGCTAATAATATTTGGTTTATATATCTCAGTGCTCCAGTGTTTTGTGCATGTATATTTACAATTGTGAAATCGTCTGGCTGAATTGACCCCTTTATCATTATATAGTGACCCTCTTTGTCTCTTGTTACAGTTTTTGTCTTGAAATCTATTTTGTCTGATACAAGTGTAACTAATTCTGTACTTATTTGGTTTCCATTTGCATGGAATATCTTTTTCCATCCATTTACTTTCAGTTTATGTGTGTCTTTGTAGGCGAAGTATGTTTCTTTTAGGCAACAGATCATTTTATCTTGTTTTTTTAAAATCCACTTAGCTACTCCATGTCTTTTGATTGGAGAGTTTAGTCCACTTACATTCAATGTTGTTATGGATGAGTAATGACATACTTGTGCCATTTTCTTATTTGTTTTCTGGTTGTTTTGTGGTCTTCTCTTTCTTCTTTCCTGTCTTTCTTTTAGTGAGGGCGATTTTCTCTAATGGTATTATTTAATTTCTTGCTTTTTAATTTTTGTGTGTCCATTGTATGCTTCTTGATATAAGGTTATCATGAGTCTTGCAAACACTATCCTATAACCCATTATTTTAAGCTTAAAACAACTTAACACTGTTTGAATAAACAAAAGCAAAAATAAAACTAATAGTAACTGTACATGTTAGCTTCATCCTCCTACTTTTTAACTTTTGTTTTTTCTGTTTATATCTTATTGTACTGTGTCTTGAAAAATTGCTGTAGTTACTACTTTTGATGGGTAAATCATTTATTCTTTTAGCTTAAGATTAGTTTACACACCACGATTACAGTGTTATACTATTCTATGTTTTTCTATGGGTTTAATATTATAGGAAGTTTTGTACCTTCAGATGATTTCTTCTTGCTCATTAACATCCTTTCCTTTAGCATTTCTTGTAGGACAGGTCTAGTGATGAAATCTCTCAACTTTTGTTTGCCTGAGAAGGTCTTTATTTCTCTTTCATGATTAAAGGATATTTTCACCAGGTATACTTTTCTAGGATAAAGATGTTTTTTCTTTAGTATTTTAAATGTCATGCCTCTCAATTTTGCCTATAAATTTTCCACTAAAAAGTCTACTGCTGAATAGAGCTCCATTGTATGTTATTTGTTTCTTTTCCCTTGCTACTTTTAGGATCCTTTCTTCATACTTGACCTTTGGGAGTTTGATTATTAAATGACTTCAGGTCTCCTTTGGGTTAAATCTGCATGTCTATAACCTTTTTGTAGTTGAACATTGATATCTTTCTCTAGGTTTGGGAAGTTCTTTGATATTATCCCTTTGAATAAACTTTCTACCTGCATCTCTCTCTCTTTCTCCTCTTTAAAGCCAATAACTCTTACATTAACTGAGCTGGCATGTCTCAGTGCCTAAGACCAATGGCATACTCCCTGGGTATTGCTGCTTTTTATTTGGGGCCCAAAGTTCTTTAGTCAGCAGGTGATAAATCCTGGCCCTTTTGAGATTATTTTCTAGATCTTGTAAGCATGCATCCTTGTTTTTTATTCTTTCTTTTTTTCTTCTCTGTGTATTTTCAAGTAGTCTGTCTTTAAGCTCACTGACTTTTTCTTCTGCTTGATCAATCTGCTATTAAGATACTCTGATGCATTCTTCAGGATGTCAATTGCATTTTTCAACTCTAGAGTTTTTGCTTGATTCTTTTAAATTATTTTAGTCTCTTTGTTAAATCTACCTATTAGAAATCTGAATTCCTTCTCTGTGTTCTCTTAAATTTCTTTGATTTCCCTGAAAACACCTATTTGGAATTATCTGTCTGAAAGGTCCATATCTGTTTCTCCAGGATTGGTCCTTGGTGCTTTATTTACTTTATTTGGTGAGGTCATGTTTTTCTGGATGGTCTTGATGGTTGCTGCCTGGGTATTGAAGAGTTAGGCATTTATTGTAGTCTTTGTAACCTGTTATTTATTTATTTATTTATTTATTTATTTATTTATTTATTTAGTGCCCATCTTTCTTGGGAGGGCTTTCCACATAGTCAGAAGGACTTGGACCCCAAACCCAACAATACTGTAGCTTTTGCAGATTTGTAGAAGTACAGCTTTGGTGGTCTTGAATAAGATCTGGAAGAATTCTCTGGATTACCAAGCAAAGACTCTTGTTCTTTTCCCTTATTTTTCCCAAACAAACTGAACCTCTCTTTCTGTGCTGAGTCATCTGGAACTGGATGGGGGGTGGTGATGAAAACACCTCTGTGGCCATCGCCACTGGGACTGTGCTGGGTCAGACCTGAAGCCGGGACAGCACTTGGTCTTCCCCAAGGCTTTTCTTTTCAGGGTGGAAAGATTCCCTGGCCTTGGGCATGTCCAGAGATGCTGTTTGGGAGCCAGGGATTGATTAGAGTCAAAGACCTTAGCAATTTACCTACATTTTATTCTACTGAGGCTAAACTGGCACTCAAACCACAATACAAAGTTCTTCTTGCTTCCCCCCAACTCTTTTTCCCCACGCTATTTTTACAGGAGCCTCTCCCCGTGGCCACCACCACCACTGGCCCATGGGAGGTTCTTCCAGGCCACCACCAGTGTTCACTTAAAGCCCGGGGCACTTCATTCAGCTTGTAGTGAATGCTGCCATGTCTGAGATTCACGCTTTAGGACAGTGGCTCCCTTTTTGCCCAGGGCAGGTCCAGAAATGTTGTACAGTAACCCAGGCCTGGACTTGGGTACCCCAAGAGACTGCCTTTTGTTCTACTCCACTAGCCACGCTGTTAACTACATTGCAATATAAAGTCCTCTTTACTTTTTCATTGGCTTTTTTTTCTTCAAATAGAAGCTGTCTTTCGCCATAGTCACCACAGGTGGAAATGTGGTGGGTCATACCTGAAGTCATCATGTGTCAGTGTCCAAGGCTCATTGCATACTCCCGGGATATTGCTGTTTTTTATTCAGGGCCTAAAGCTCTTTAGTCAGCAGGTGATGAATCCTACCAGAACTGGGCTCTTCCTTTCAAGGAACTGAGCTCCTATTTTGCCCAGAATTTGTCTAGAAATGTCTTCTGGAAGCTCAGGCCTGGAATGAGGGCCTCATAATTCTGCCTGATACTCTATCCTGTTGTGGCTGAGCTGGCGTCCAACATTCAAGAAAAATTGCTCTTTACTTTTCATTCTACTCTCCTTAAGCAGGAGAAAGGAGTCACTTTTATTGCTATGAGCTGCACTGCCTGGGATTGGGGGAGAGATGGTGCAAGCACTCCCTTAGCTGTCCCGCCTGGTGTCTCCCTAGATTACATGCCACCCTAGTCCATGGGCTCTAAGTGCCGCTAAGGAGTTGTCTAGGAATTGTAGTCTTTGTGTCCTAGACTGCCTTTTAAAGCCTACCTAGGATTGCAGAGCTCTTTAGCCCCCAGTAATAAGGCTGCTGGGAAACTCAAGTTCTGACTGCTGGGATGGGGTGCTTTCCCTCTTGGTATGGCTGGTCCAGATCCTCTCTCCACATGCAGGTGCTGGCTGAACCCAGTGTGACTTTTTTCTCCGCTGTGACAGGGAAGCACTGGGTCTAATGTAAAATATCCCAATTTCTGTGCTTCCCAAAGTACACAGATTCTATTTCTGTGTTGCATGGTGGATGCTGGGGGTTGTGAGAGCGGTGGCATCAGTGATTAAAGACTGTCTCTACTGTCCTCCTCAGTGTCTCTTTCAGGGAGATGAATTTAAAACCAGGGAGTAGGATTGTTCACCTGATTTTTAGTTTTTGTGATAGTACTTTTCTGTGTTCAGATAGTTGTTAAAGTTTGGTGTTCTAGCAGCAGGAACAAAAGATTCAGACTTCTATTCAACCATCTTGCTCCACCCTCATGAGCTTTTTAGAAAAATGCCATCTTAGTTGCCAGTCTTGATCTTGGACTCTTCAGGATAATCCTGACCTGCTACAGTTCACATTTCCATGTAACTCTGTCGGTGATGATACACTTGAAGAGACTTGCTGCAGGTTTGGTACTGATAGCTACCATCAAAGTGAATCTTTTCATATGATTTAGGGGTCAAGTGTGCGAAAGAGTCTTACTAAAGGTCTAAGGGGCATTCTTTGGCTTTGGGAAAGAAAGATAAGTCTCTGGAAAGGATAAAAATGAAAATGGTCTGTCTCATGTTCCTCTTTCATCTTTCAATCCTGACTCAGGTTTCCAAATACCCATTCATAAACTGAAGTTGATTTGTAACCAAATTATTCACATTTTGTTGAGATAAGGAAAATGTGTTTATAAATTTCTTTTAGGAAACTATGGTGATGATTAATGATAATCTGGAAAGAAAATAATTGCTTGTCAAAACAAAGTTGTACAATCTTCTGTATATTCATTAAAACTTTTGTGGGACTTTTCCTGGTTCATTGTATACAACTGTTTGGGCACTGTGACTGTAGTTCACCAGAATTTAGACTCACTGAATAGGACAATTATCTCTGCCCTATAGTCCAGGGTCTAGACAGATGCTAATAGCAATTTTCCAGCCTAGTAGATTTCATTTTTTTCGTTCTTTTTTTGGGTGAATTTCAACTTGTATAGTTTAGATTCAGTGAGTATATGTGCAGGTTTGTAACAGGGGTAAAAAACATTACCCGTGATGCTGAAGTTTGGGGTACAGATGACTGTGTCAGTCAAGTAGTAAGCATAGTTTCCAAATAGGTAGTTTTTCAGCCCTTCTCCTACTCCTTCTCTCTCTCCCCTAGTATTCTCTCTAGTTTCTGTTGCTCCCATCTTCATGTCTGTGTGTACCCAAGGTTTAGCTCCCACTTATAAATGAGAACACGCAGTAATAATGGCCTCCAGCTGCTTCCATGTTGCTGCAAAAGATAATTACATCATTATTATTTTTACAACTTTTATAAACATGTTTTATTTGTTTTTCTTATACCATCAGAACTGAAACTACTGACTGTCATTTCCCTCTATCAGAAAAATCAATATAAAACACATACTGGTGCTTCTTTTAAAAAATAGCAATTTAAAAGGTAGTAGCTAGAGGCATTTGATGTCTTTTCCTTCTAAAAAAACATTCAAGCTGTAGGAAAACATGGCACCAAGAGTGTTATGATTATTCATTAGAGATTTTCATCAGTACCTGTACCAGTTTACATGACAATACAGCAATTCAAGGATTAATGAGGTCAAGGATTAATGAAGCAAGATTCAAGGATTAATGAGAGACAACGTACGTGTCATAAGGAATAATACATAGTACCAATCCTTAAAGTCATTGTCTCAGTGTAACTGTTAAGTGTTCAAAAAGATATCTAAGCACAGAAGGAGCCATCCAGATTACATCCCATATTTGTTGCATATCTTTGAAAAACTGCCAATCAAAGCTGACTTTTGCATTTTGGCTTTGTGCTGCACAGTATCAGTTGCTACTCAATGTTAAGCTCCCACTTATAAGTGATAATATGTAGTACTTGAATTTCTTTTCCTGTATTAATTCTCTTAGGGTAATGGCCTCTAGCTCTATCCATGTTGCTGCAAAGAGCGTGATTTCATTCTTTTTAATGACTGCATAGTATTCCATGGTATATTTACCACATTTCTTTTTTATTATTTATTTTTATTTCAATAGTTTTTTGGGAATAGGTGGTTTTGGTTGCATAGATAAGTTCTTTAGTGGTAATTTCTGAGATTTTGGTGCATTCATCACCCTAACAGTGTATACTGTACCCAGTGTATAGTCTTTTATCTCTCACCCCTCTCTCAAACTTCCCCCAGAGTCTCCAGAGTTGATTATATCATTCTTACGCCTTGGCGTCCTCATAGCTTAGCTCTCACTTATACTTGATAATATAGAATATTTGGTTTTCCAATCTTGAGTTACTTCACTTAGAATAAGTCTCCAACTCCATCCAGGTTGCTGTAAAATGCCATTATTTTATTCCTTTTATGGCTGAGTAGTATTCCATTCTGTATCTTCACCATATCTTTATCTGCTTGTTGGTTGATGGGCATTTAGGCTGGCTCCATATTTTTGCAGTTGTGAATTGTGCTGCCATAAACATGTGTGCAAGTATCTTTTTCATATAATTCTTTTCTTCTGGGTAGATACTGAGTAGTGGGAGTGCTGGATCAAATGGTAGTTCTACTTTTAGTTCTTTAAGGAATCTCCACACTGTTTTCCATAGTGGTTGTACAAATTTACATACCCAGCAGCAGTGTAAAATGCTTCCTTTTCACCACATCCATGCCAACACCTATTTTTTTAAATTTTTAAATTATGGCCATTCTTGCAGGAGTAAGGTGGTGGTATCTCATTGTGGCTTTAATTTGATTTCCCTGGTCATTAGTGATGAACATTTTTTCATGTTTTTTTCACCATTTGTATATCTTCCTTTGAGAATTTTCTATTCATGTTCTTTGTCCACTGTTTGAAGGGATTGTTTTTTTTCTTGCTGATTTGAGTTCCTTATAGATTCTGCATATTAGTCTTTTGTTGGATGCATAATTTGCAAAGATTTTCTCTCAGTCTCTGGGGTGTCTATTTAATTTGCTGATTTATTTCTTTTGCTGTGCAGAAGCTTTTTAGTTTAATTAGGTCCCATCTATTTATCTTTGTTTTTGTTGTATTTGCTTTTGGGTTCTTGGTCATAAACTCTTTGCCTAAGCCATTGTCAAGAAGGGGTTTTATGGTGTTATCTTGTAGAATTTTTATGGTTTCACGTCTTAGAT
This sequence comes from Macaca nemestrina, assembly GCF_043159975.1. Taxonomy (NCBI): domain Eukaryota; kingdom Metazoa; phylum Chordata; class Mammalia; order Primates; family Cercopithecidae; genus Macaca; species Macaca nemestrina. Next base: position 27,636,356 of record NC_092126.1, on the reverse strand, counting down.
TTAAATCTTTGATTCATCTTGAGTTTATTTTTGTATAAAAATCTACATGTGGCTTGCCAATTATCCCAGCACCATTTGTTCAAAAGTGTGTCCTAGCCCCACTTTATGTTTCTGTTTGCTTTGTTAAATATCAGTTGGCTGTAAGTATTTGGCCTTATTTCTGGGTTCTCTATTCTATTCCATTGGTATACAAGCCTATTTTTATACCAGTACCATGTTGTTTTGATAATTAATAGCCTTGTAGTATAGTTTGAAGCCAGGTAATGAGATGTCTCCGTTTATTTTCTTTTTGCTTAGTCTTGCTTTGGCAATGTGGGCACCGTTTTGGTTCCATATGAATTTTAGGATTGTTTTTTCTAGTTCTGTGGAGAGTTATGATGGTAATTTTATGGGAATTATATTGAATCTGTAGATTGCTTTTGGCAGTATGGTCATTTTCACAATACTGATTCTACCTATCCTTGAGCATGAGATGTGTTTCCGTTTGTTTGTGTCATTGGTGCTTGCTTTCAGCAGTGTTTTGTAGTTTTCCTTGTAGAGATTTTTCACCTCATTGGCTAGGTATATTCCTAGGTATTTTATGTTTTTTGCAGCTGTTATAAAAGGGATTCAGTTCTTGATTTCTCAGCTTTGTCGTTGGTGATGTATAGCAGTGCTACTGATTTGTATACATTGATTTTGTATCTTGAAACTGTACGGAATTCATTTATTAGATCTAGGAGCTTTTTGGATGAGCCTTTAGGTTTTCTAGGTATACTATCATATCATTTTGAGAACAGTGACAGTTTGACTTCCTCTTTAGTGATTTGGATGCCCTTTCTTTCTTTCTCTTGTCTGATTGCCCTGGCTAGGAATTCCAGTCCTATGTTGAATAGAAGTTGTAAAACTGGGGATACTTGTCTTATTCCTGTTCTCAGGGAGAATAGTTTCAACTTTTCCCAATTCGGTGTTATGCTGGCTGTGGGTTTGCCATAGATATCTTCTATTACCTTGAGGTATGTCCCTTCTATGCCAGTGTTGCTGAGGGTTTTAATCATAAGGAGATGCTGGATATTGTCAAATGCTTTTTCTGCATCTATTGAGATAATCATATGATTTTTGTTTTTAATTCTGTTTATGTGATGTATCACATTTATTGACTTGTGTGTGGTAAACCATCCCTGCATCCCTGATTAAAAAAAAAAAAAAAACTCACTTGATTGTGGTGGATTATCTTTTTGATATGCTGTTGGATTTGGTTAGCCAGTATTTTGTTAAGGATTTTTGCATATATGTTCATCAGAGATGTTGGTCTGCAGTTTTCTTTTTGTTATGTCCTTTCCTGGTTTTGTTATTAGGGTGATACTGGCTTCATTTTTGCCATTTTAAATTTAGGGAGAATTCCATCTTTGCCTTTTGGAATTATTTCAGTAAGATTGGTACCAATTCTGTGAATGTCTGATAGAATTCAGCTATGAATCTGCCTGGTCCTAGACATTTTTTGTTGTTGACAATTTTAAAATTACCATTTCAATCTTGCTACTTTTTGGTCTCTTCAGAGTTTCTATTTCTTCCTGATTTAATCTAGGAGGGTTGTATATTTCCAGGAATTTATCCATCACCTCTAGATTTTCTAGTTTGTGCATGTAAAGGTGTTCATGGTAACCTTGAATGATCTTTTGTATTTTTGTGTTATCAGTTGTGGTATCTTCTGTTTCATTTCTAATTGAGCTTATTTGGATCTTCTCTCTTATTTTCTTGGTTAATCTAACTAATAGTCTATCAATTTTGTTTATCTTTTCAAAGAACAAGCTTTACTTACCTTTTTTGTTGTTTCAGTTTCATTTATCTCTGCTCTGATCTTTGTTATTTTTCTTCTGCTGAGTTAGAGTTTGTTCTTGTTTCTCTAGTTCCTTGAGGTGTGTGTGACCTTAGATTGTCTATTTGTGCTCTTTCAGACTTTTGAATATAGAAATTTAATGCTGTGAACTTTCCTCTTAGCAGTGCTTTTGCTGTATTCCGGAAGTTTTCATAAGTTGGGTAACTATTATCGTTCAGCTCAAATAAATTTTTAACCTTTATATTCATTTGATTGTTGACCCAAAGATCATTCAAGAGCAGATTATTTAATTTCCATGTATTTATACAGTTTTCAGGGTTTCTTTTGGGGTTAAGAGGATAACTGATATAATTTTGATTTTCTAAAATTTATTGAGACTCATTTTATGGTCTCTCATATGGTCTATCTTGGAGAATGTTCCATGTGCTGAGGAAAAGAATGTATATTCTGCAGTTGTTGGGTAGAATGTTCTGTAAAATATCTGTTAAGTCTACTTGTTCTAGGATATAGTTTTAAGTCCTTTTAACATTTCTTGTAGTGCTGGGTTAGTAGTGGCAAATTCTCTCAGTATTTGTTTGTCTGAAAAAGACTTTGTCCTTTATTTATGAAGCTTCGTTTTGCTGAATACACAATTATTGGCTGACAATTATTTTGTTTCATTAGGCTAAAGATAGAACCACCATCTCTTCTGCCTTGTAAGGTTTCTTCTGAGAAATCTGATGTTAATGTGATTGGGTTTCCTTTACAGGTTATCTAATGCCTTTGTCTTACAGCTCTTGAGATTCTTTTGTCTTGACTATAGATAACCTGATGACTATGTGCTCAGGTGATCTTTTTGCGATGAATTTCCCAGGTGTTCTTTGAGCTCCTTGTATTTGGATGTCTAGATTTCTAGAAAGGCCATGGAATTTTTCCTCAATTATTCTCTCAAATAAATTTGCCAAACTTTTCGATTTCCTCTTCCTCAGGAACACCAATTATTCTTAAGTTTGGACATTTAACATAATCACAAATAGTTGTGGACTTTGTTCATTTTATAAATTCTTTTTTGTCTTTGGATTAATTTGAATGCCTTGTCTTCAAATTTTGAAATTTTTTCTTCTGCTTGTTTAAGTCTTTTAGTGTAACTTTCCACTACATTTTATATTTCTCTAAGTTTGTCTTTCATTTCGAGAAGTTGTGATTATTTTTTCTTTATGATATATATTTCTCTGGAGAATTTTTTATCCATGTCCTGTATATTTTTTTTTTCAAAATTTAGGTTGGTTTTCACCTTTCTCTGGTATCTTTTTGAGTAGCTTAATAATCAGCATCTTAAATTCTTCATCTTGCAATTCAGAGATTTCTTCTTGATTTGGATCCATTGCTGGGGAGCTGGTGTGATCTTTTTGAGGAGTGTTACAGAATGCTGTTTGGTCATATTATCATAATCACTTTGCTGGTTTCTTCTCAGTAGGGTAGCGTATTTCAGTGGAAAGGTCTGAAATACAAGGCTTACTCTTCAGATTCTTCTGTCTCATGGAGTGATCCCTTCATGTGGTGCTCTTTCCCTTTCCCTAGGAATGAGGCTTCCTGAGAGCCGGATTGCAGCAATTGTTATTGCTCTTCTGGATCTAGCCACCTAATGGGGCTAACAGGCTCCAGGCTGGTGCTGGGGAATGTCTGCAAAGTCCTATTATGTGGTCCAACTTCAGGTCCCCCAGCCATGGATACCAGCACCTGCTCTGGTGGAGGTTGCAGGAGAGTGAAGTAGATTCTCTTAGAGTCCTTGGTTGTAGATATTTTTAGTGTGCTGGCTTTCTCAAGTTCTGATTATGCTAGCAGTGAAGCTGTCATGTAGACACACTCAGGACCCCTGTTAGCCAGGATGTTGCAGGCATTGGAATTAGGTATTGTCTTCTCCTTGCTGGTATCAGGGTTATTTTGTCATGAGTTGCTGTAATGATCTGAGTTGGTTGGCCTTCAGCCAGGAGGTGGCACTTTTAAGAGAGCGCCAGCTGTGGTAGTAGTCGGGGGTTGGGCGGGGGGTTGCGCAAAGCTTGCTCTAAATTAGTCAGTGTAAGTATTTTGGTTTCTAAGGCAATGGGCGGGGCCATAGAGCTCCCAAGAGTTTTTATCTTTTGAGTTTGACTATGAGAGCAATAGAGAAGTACCATCAGGTGGGGGCAAGGTTAGGAAGTCTCTTACTATTATTGTGTGATTATCTAAGTATCTCAAGACTCTAAGAATGTGTTAAGTGAATCTGGGTTCTCCAGTGTTGAGTGCATATATATTTGAGATTGTTAAGTCTTCTTGTTGAATTGAATGCTTTATCATTATGTAATGCCATGCCATTCTTTGTCCTTTTTGATCATTTTTGGTTTAAAGATTGTTTTTTTCTGAAATAAGAGTAGCAACCATTGCTGTCTTTTTTTGTTTTCCATTTGCTAGACAGATTTTTCTCCAGCTCTTTTACTTTGAGCCTATGAGTGTCCTTGCATGTAGGATGGATCTCTTGAAGACATCATACAGTTTGGTCTTGCTTCATTATTCACTTGACACTCTGCCTTTTAAGTGGGGTGTATGGTCCATTTATATTCAATGTTAATATTGATATTGCTGGATTTGATCTTGTTATCATACTGTTAACTGGCTGTTATGTACACTTGACTGTGTAGTTGCTTTATAGTGTCAGTGCTCTATGTACTTAATTGTGTTTTTGTGGTAGCCTGTAATGGTCTTCTTTGTTACCATGTTTAGCACTCCCTTAAGCACCTTTTCTCAGGCCAGTTTGGTGGTAATAAATTGCCTTACCATGTTCTTGTCTAGAAAGGATTTTATCTCTCCTTTACTTATGAAACTTAGTTTGGCTGGATAGGTTTTATTCATTTTTTAAATACTTTTTTCTTTATTTTGGTCTGAGTTGTTTCAAAGAACTGGTCATCAAGCTCTGAGATTCTTTTTTTCCCTCAGATTAGTATACTCTGCTGTTCATACTTCCAATTGTGTTATAAAAAATATGCAGTACTTTACAAATGTTCATGTCATCCTCACACAGAGGCCATGCTAACCTTCTCTGTGTTGTTCCAATGTTATTAATAGTATATGTGCTGCTGAGGTGGGTACTGAATTCTTTTTCACAGCTGTATAGTATTCCATGCCCCATATTTTCATTTTCTAATCCACTGTTGATGGGCACCTAGCTTGGATCCGTATATTTGCTGTTGTGAGTAGTGCTGCAGTGAACATACAAGTGTATGTGTATTTTTGGTAGAATGATTTATTTTCCTTTTGGTATATACCCAGTAATGGGATGACTGGGTCAAATGGTAATTCTGTTTTCAGTTCTTTGAGAAAATTTCAAACTGCTTTCCATAATGGATGCACTAGTTTATATTTCCACAGTATATAAGCATTTCCCTTTCTCCACAACCTTGCCAGCATTGTTATTTTTTGACTTTTCAGTAATAGCCATTCTGACTAGTGTAACTCATTGTGGTTTTGATTCCCATTTCTTTGATGATTAGTGATATTCATATGTGTGTCAGTCATCTGCATGTCTTCTTTTGAGAAGTGTCTGTTCATGCCCTTTGCCCATTTTTATTAGGGTTATTATTCTTTTGCTTGTTGAATTGTTTAAGTTGCAATGTTTGCAAATATTTTATCCCATTGTGTAGGTTGTCTAATTTCTCTGTTGATAGTTTCTTTTGCTGTGCAGAAGGTCTTTAGTTTAATTAGATCCCACTTGTCAATTTTTGTTTTCATTACAACTGCTTTTGAGGACTTAATCATAAAGTCTTTGCTAAATATCATAAATTCTTTGCTAAATAAATATCCAGAAGGATATTTTCTAAGTTTTCTTCTAGGATTTTTACAGTTTGAGGTCTTCCATTTAAATCTTCAATCAATCTTAATTAATTTTTGTATATGGCGAAAGGTAGGTGTCCAGGTTCATTCTTTTGCATATGGCTAAGCAGTTATCTTAGTACCATTTATTGGACAGGGAATCCTTTTTTCATTGTTTATCTTTGACAGCTTTGTTGAATATCCGATGGCTGTATGTGTGTGGCTTTATTTCTCATTTCTCTATTCTCTTCCTTTGTTCTATATGTCTCTTTTTGTACCAGTATTATGTTGCTTTGGTTACTGTAGCCTTATAGTACAATATAGTTTAAATTCAGGTAATGTGATGAATCTGGGTTTGTTCTTTTTGTGTAGAATTGTATTGGCTATTTGACCTCTTTTTTGGTTCTGTATGAATTTTAGAATAGTTATTTCCAATTATTTGAAAATTGATGTTGTTAGTTTAATAGGGATATTGTTAAGTTTGTAGATGCTTTGGGCAGTATGGCCATTTTAGCAATATTGATTCTTCCAATTCATAAGTGTGGAATGTTTTTCCATTTATTTATATCATCTCTGATTTCTTTCAGCAATGTTTTTAAGTTCCCATTGTAGAGATCTTTCACCTATTTGGTTAGGTGTATTTCTAGATATTTTATTATTTTTTGGTGGCTATTATAAATATAATTGCATTCTTAATTTGGCTCTCAGCTTGAATGTTATTGGTGTATAGAAATGCTACTGACTTTCGTACGTTGATTTTGTATCCTGGAACTTTATTGAAGATGTCTATCAGTTCCAGGAGTCCTTTGGCAGTCTTTAGGATTTTCTAGGTATAGGATTACATCATTAGTGAAGAGACTTAGTTTGACTTTTTCTTTTCTTATTTGGATGCCTTTTTTTTCTGGTGCGTGATTGCTCTTGCCATCACCTACAGTGCTATGTTGAATAGGAATGGTGAGAGAGGATATCTTTGTCTTCTGCCAGTTCTCAAGGGGGAAATCTTCCAGCTTTTCCTACTCAGTATGATGTTGACTAAGGCTTTGTCATAGATGGCTGTTATTATTTTGAGTTATATTCATTCATTGCTTAGTTTGTTGAGAATTATCATGAAAATATGTTAGCTTTTATTGAAAACATTCTCTGTATGTATTGGGATGATTATATGGTTTTTGTTTTTAGTTTTGTATATATGGTGAATCACATTTATTGATTTAATTATGTTGAACCAACTTTGTATGCAAGAAATAAGGCCTTCTTCATTATGGTGAATTAACTTTTTGATGTGCTGCTGGATTCTGTTTGCTAGTATTTTGTTGGGGATTTTTGCATCTATATTCATCATGAATACTGGTCTATATTTTTCTTTTTGTGTTGTGTCTTTGCCAGATCTTGCTATCAGGGTGATTCTGGCTTTATAGAATCAGTTAGGGTGGAGTCCCTCCTTTACAATTGTTTAGAATAGTTTCAGCAATATTCTTACCAGCTCTTCTTTGTATGTTTGTATATTTTGGCTGTGAATCCATCTGGTCAAGGGCTTTATTATGTTTGGTGGGTTTTTTATTACTGATTTAATTTCTGAAGTCAATGTTGATATGTTCGGGGTTTCAAGTTCTTTTCAATTCAGTCTTTGCAGGTTGTGTGTTTCCAGGAAGTTGTCCATTTCCTCTAGATTTTCTAATTTGTGTGAATAGAAGGGTTCATAATAGTTTCTGAGAATCCTTTGTATTTCTGTGAGATCAGTCGTTATTTCTGATTCTGCATGTTTGGGTTTTCTCTCATTTTTCTGTGTTTATTTAGCTAGTGGTTAATTGATCTTGTTTATTTTTTCTTTCAGAGAACCCACTTTTGTTTTATTTGATCCTTTGCATGATTTTTTGCCTCTCAATTTTGTTCAGTCTTACTCCAATTATAGTTATTTGTTTTCTTCTGCTAGCTTTGGGATTATTTTGTTCTTGTTTTCCAAATTGCTCTAGATCTACTATTAGATTGTTAAATTGAGGTCTTTCTAAGGTGTGATTGCTACTTTTTAGATGTCTATTAGGTCCAGTTGTGCAAGTGTTGAATTTAGGCCCAGAGTTTCCTTGTCAGTTTTCTGCCTCAATGATCTGTCCAATTCTGTCAGTGGAATGTTGAAATTCCACACTATTATTATGTGGCCATGTAAATACTTTTGAAGGTCTAAAAGTACTTGTTTTATGAATCTGGGTCGACCAACGTTTGGTGCATATGTATTTAGAATTGCTAAGTCTTGTTGTTGTATTGAACCCTTTATCATTATATATTACATTTCTTTATCTGTTTTTACTCTTGGTTTAAAGTCTGTTTTGGCTGATATAAGAATGGTGACCCCTGATCTGTTTTTATTTTCTGTTTCCATAATAGGAGCATGTACGTAAATTTGTTTTTGTGGTAGCAAGTATCTTTCTTTCATTTCCATGTTTAGAACTCCCTTAAGAATCTCTTATGAGGCTGGCGTAGTGGTAATGAATCCCTTTAGCATTTACTTGTCTGAAAAAGATTTTATTTCTTGGTTAGAATTTCTTTTCTTTAGGGATGCTGAGAACAGGCCTCTAGTCTATTCTGGCTGTCAGGTTTCTGCTGAGAAGACCACTGTTAGTCTGACGGGGTTCCCTTTGTATGTGATCTGACCATTTTGTCTAGCTGCCTTTAAGATTTTTTCTTTAGCTTTGACCTTGGAGAGTCTGGTATCTATATGCCTTTGTGATGTTTGTTTTGCATTGTATATCATAGGTGTTCTCTCAGTTTCTTGTGTTTGGATGTCTACCTCTATAGCAAGATAAAATAAATTTTCTTGAATTATTGCCTTAAATATGTTTCCCAGTTTGTTTACTTTTTCTCCTCCTCTCACAGGTATGCCAGTAAGTCTTAGATTTCATTGTTTTAAAATTTTCAAAAAAATTTTGACTGAATGTGCTAGTTTGAAGAACCAGTTCAAGCTCTGAGTTTTTTCACTTCCAGAAGCTCTGATGCATTTCTTTTTTAGATGCTTGTCTCTTTCTTCTTTTCCTGAATCATTGAGAAGTTTCTCTGTGTTGGTTTTTAACTTTGTCTTGGATCTCATTAAGCTTTCTTGCAATCCATGCTTCACATTTTCTGTCATTTTTGAGTTCTCATTTTCTTTAGGGACCACTGCTGCAGAGCTGATGTGATTCTTTGGTGATGTCACAATATTCAGATTTTTCATGATGACAGAACTTGTGCCCTTGTTCCTTCTCATCTGGAGGCACTGGCACTTCCAATTTATGTAATTATTTTCATGTGTGTTTCTTTCCTTATAACATTATTGTTTTCTTTCCCTCTTTTTCCTCTTTGCCTATGGGGTGTGACTGTAGAGAATGTTGGGTAGAGTCTTTTGGCTTTGCTTCTACAGTCCTATGCACTTCTGTCAGCAGGTTTTATGTTGGGCTGTGCAGCTTGACCTATAGGCCAGTAGATGGCGCTTACAGATAAGAACTAGCTATGGCCAATGTGGATGAGTATATACTGGATCTTTGTTTAGTGGGAGACGCTCTCTGTTGAGAGCCAGCTTCAGGCAGTGGGCTGACCCGTGAAGTGAACAGTGATATGAGCTCCCTGATAAACCCTGTAGGAGGGGATGAAGATAGGGAGGGCCAGATTAGGCAGGCCTGCCTGCAGGTTCCCTGATGGCAAGCACAACCACTAGCACTAAGAAGGAGGTCCAGTGAGTAGCCACCAAGTTCTTGGAAGTGTACATAGGCATGGAGCTGGGGAGATCGGAAATCTCTTTGACTTCAAGTCTCTGCATGAGGGTGGGGCAGCCTAAACTCCTGTTCCAGAAGAATGGGTGTTCCAGATGCCTGGAGATCTTCCTGGGTGTGGAGCATAGAGGGTCCTGCTGCACCACAATCTCTGCACAGGAAGGGTGGGGGGACTCAGGCTGCTAATCCACGTGAACAGGTGCTCCAAATGCAGGAGACATGCCCGGACATGGAGCAAAGAGGTCCTCACTTCACTACAGTCTCTGTGAAGGGGGAGTTCAGGCTGCTGATCCAGGTGGGTGGGTACTCTGCATGCCAAGAGGTTCTTAGCAGACTTTATTACTTTCAGACAGTATAATTACTGTCAGAAATACCATAAATGGCAGGGCATGCTGTGTACTATGATTCCAGGTGGTGCCTTTTATATGATGATCTAATTTAGTCTCTATGTTAATGGAATCCCTGGAGTTGTGCAGGGCCCTGCTTTCCCAAACTTACATGGCAGCCTTCATACTGTTGAGGTCACTGGCCATGATGTGACTCCCAGCTTTCCCATAATTAACTGCTTCCTGCTCCAGGCTATTTTGTATTTACTGATGTTTTCTAGAGCCCGTTTATTTCTATGACTTATTTAGAATCCAGTGTTTTTTCACCACTAAAAATACTCTGTCTTTATGACCAAGAAGAGTAAATGTTGGACAGCAGTGTTAGATATGATGATAGCACTGTTTATTTTTGAAGTGTTTAGAGATAAACCTTGATGGAGGCAAAATGAAGAGTAAAAGGAATTTGGCCTAAGGATTGCTAACTGTGTGACCTTGAGCAAGATGCTTAACTCTTTAGAGCCCTTAATTTTGTTGTATACAGAATAGAGATAATAATGTAATTGCTTTTCTTTTGGTGAAGATTAAATGAGATAATAGATGTAAAGTGTTTGAAACAGGGTCTAACACTTATTAGCAGTATGTATTAGCTGCTCAAAAGTTGTAAGTTGTCTTATCATCCTTTTTATCTTGATTGTTGAAGTTTTTAAATTTGATACATTAAAGATTTCATTTTTTGGGGGTATAGTAAGTCTTTTATCATTATGTAGTGTTCCTTTCTGTATTTAGTAATTTACTTTCTTTTCTCTGAAGTCTACTTATCTGCTATTCATACAGCTATACAGCTTTTTTGTGATTGGTGTTTTCATAGTATGTATATTTTTCTTCTATTTACTTTTTACCTACCTTTATCAATATATTTGAAATGAATTTCTTGTAGACAGCAGATAGCTGACTCATTTTTGAACTATATTCTGGTAATTTCTGTTTTTTAAATATAAAGCATTTATATTTTAATTGGTATCTTTAAACCCTTCATATTTAATGTAATTTTGATGTCAGGATTTAAGGCTGCCACTTTATTGTCTTGTTTGTCTTGGTTTTGTTTCTCTCTTCTTACCTTTCTGTGGGTTACAGAAATAATTTCAGTGTTACATTTTTCCTTATCTGTAGTGTGCATATATTTCTTTGTATATGTTTTAAAAATACTTTTCTTAGTGATTGCTCTAGAGATTACCCTATATTCCAATTTAAAGTTACACTAAATTGTATACATGAAGCTGGAATCAACATACTCCAAATCTGCTTCACATTTTCCTCCCATCCTACTGGACTGTGGGGAGAGAAAAGTAGACATTCAGTGATATGGATAAGCCTTCTCAAGTAAGTGTGTAAATTATATAATTGAGTGTGTATTTTAAACTAGAAAAATATGTGTCATTGTAAAAATAAAGGGAAACTCCTTACTTCTTATTTGCTGTTTCCCATTCTTTTTGATACTTATCTACACATAATCATATGAAAATTCTTCTGTTATTTTTTATTTTTTGCCAATGGAGTGTCACTCCATCACCCAGGCTGGAGTGCAGTGGCGCAATCCTGGATCACTGCAACCTCTGCCTCCCGGGTTAAAGTGATTCTCCTGCTTCAGCCTCCCAAGTAGCTGGAACTACTGGCATGTGCCACCACACCAGCTAGTTTTTTTCTTTGTTGTTTTCTTTTTTTTCTTTTTCTTGTTCTTTTTCTTTTTCTTTTTTTTCAGACAGAATCTCACTCTGTTATCAGGCTGGAGTGCAGTGGCACGATCTCGGGTCGCTGTAACCTCCACGTCCTGGGTTCAAGCAATTCTTTTGCCTCAGCCTCCCAAGTAGCTGGGACTACAGGTACACGTCACCATGCCCAGCTAACTTTTGTATTTTTAGTAGAGGCAAGGTTTCGCCATGTTGGTCAGGATGGTCTTGATCTCTTGACCTCGTGATCTGCCTGCCTCAGCCTCCCAAAGTGCTGGGATTACAGGTGTGGGTCACCACGACCAGCCTAAATAGAATTTTTTATTAGATTTATTTTCAGTATTCAAGAGCCAGGGCACTGGCAGATTTCATGACCAAATATTAGAACCATGACAACTCAGGAAACAGAGTCTATTTCTTCTAAGTACCACCTATTTAGAGTCAGAAGGAACCTCCCGTGAATTTTGCAGGAATTATTTCCTTGCTTTAAAAAGTATCATCACAACCTTTTGTGTCTTAGTAAACAAAATAGTCCATTTTTTTTGCCTGTTTTTGAACTATATAGAAATGGAAACATACATTTATATTACTTTGTATTTTGATGGTTTTTGCTCAGTATTATAGCTATGAAATTCATTCATGTGGTTTTGAGTAGATATAAATCAACAGGAAAAAGAAACATAGCTCAATAGGAAAATTGGAAAAAGACTTAAATGGACATTTCAAAAAGAAGGAAATTCATTGGTTAAAAGTTATATTTAAAAATATACCACCTCATTTATAATCAGGAACATGCAAATGAAAACCACTATGTAATACATCCACCAGATTAAAAAAAAAATGGAGCAACACTATGTGTGAGGATAAAGAGCAGTAAGAATTTTTTTTTTTTTTTTTTGGTGGGTAATTTGTGTGATTTCATAGGAAGACTGTCCTGTTTACTGTCTGCCCTCTGTTTGGAGGCATCCATGCGCAGACACAAGCATGGCAGTAAGCAGGACTTGCCAAGTCTGTGGCCATGTATTTGCCCCTTTCTCTAATGAAGATGCAAGGACTTCAGAATAAGCTCATTTTATTGTTATTATTATTATGCTTTAAGTTCTGGGATACATGTGCAGAACGTGCAGGCTTGTTACATAGGTACACACATACCACGGTGGTTTGCTGCACCCATCAACCTGTCATCTACATTAGGTATTAAGAGCAGTAAGAATTTTTATGTACTACTGATAGGTGCAAACTTTAGTACAACCATTTTGGAAAATCCCCTGGCATAATGCTGGGTAATATACCAGAAATTCTTCTCTTCTGTATATAATATAGAAACACTGGGATATATGTAAATCAAGATTCTTGTGCAAGAATATTTATAATAATATTTTTCACAGTTGCTCCAAATGGGAAGGAACTGGATGAATCAATTGTAGTAGATTCATAAATAGAAAACCATACGGCAACAAAAATAAGCAAGCTACATGCACTTTAGATTTCTGTGAATCAAATTTATTGCTTTCTTATCCATTTCATCAGTTTTCTACTGTATCTAGTGACATTTTGGGAATTTACTTGAACTAACATAAACTATAGAAATTTTTTATTTTGCATATTTTGAACCTCATGGCTTACCATATATATACTAGCTTCTTAAATCAAATGTTTTATGGCATTTATTTCAGCTCAAAGAACAAATCAAAGTAGAAAAATGTAGTGCTGGGTTCGTTGGCTCTCAACAGGTCAGCACAGTGCAATCCTGCCTGACATGCACTATGACCCATTTGCCTTTGCAAAAGGTCACTGGGAATTTCAGAAAACAAAATGCAGGCAGAGATCAAACTAGTAGGAAGAATTCAATGGAAAGGGAGAACACTAGCCAATTTGGCATTATTTTGAGAAGCTTTACCTATACCTTTTTTTTTTTTTTTAAACTTGTGATAAGGCATAAAAGCTGGTGAATGGGTTTTAAACTCTTAGAGTCTCCCTCTCTCTTTCTTTTCCTTTCTTTTAACCGTGAAGAGTTGAAGAGGAATGGGGAAAAGGTAAGTGCTCCCTCCCTAGCCCCTCAAAATCCTGGTGGAGCACTAAGCGTTCTACAGCTGGTTTATACTTAGAAGATTTCATGCAAAGTTTATGGAAAGTAACCTGATATTACACCATAGCTTTCTTCAACATCAGTCAGCAACTGTTCCAACAGCAGTGCATGTTTACAGGGATGGTTTTATGTAACTAGGCATTGCTGTCTGGCAAAGCTCTGACACGGTGCCTCCTCAAGTTCTAACTAATTAGTGTTAGAGATAGTAATAGGAGCAATTTGCTCACCTGCTTTTGATAGCATTTGCTAAGTTTTCTAGGCATAAGTACCAGATTTAAATGGCAGCATACCAGGATTATAGGCATATTGGAGAATTTCAATTATATTTCCAAGGGAGAATTTGGCTTTCAAACTCAAGCTTCCATTTGTCTCAAAGTATAAAATCACTGTACTGCATAGTAAATTTGTTGTAGTGCCTTCTGAAAGGGAGGAAATTCAGACTATTAAATGAAGATTCACAGAATTGTCTACTAGGAGATGCCCCAATAACTGTCTGCCTGATCTTATACCCTCTCCTTCGCTTGATCCAAGGTCCGCTCCTCAGCCTGCTTGACTGAGACATCTGTAGTTAATCTGAGTTCACTTGGTGCTCCCCTTCTGGAGTGGAGGGTTTAACATTAGTTTACCAAGTCTGATCTTGACACTTATGGATAAGTCTCCTGCAATATGGACCAACGTTTCTTAGGTCCTGAGTGTTTGCTCAGTGTTGGATTTTAGGTCACCATATCCTCATCAGTCACTGGGTGTTCACTTTTCCCATCTGTAAAATGAAGAAATGGGACTACGTGGCTCTTACATCTGGATTGGTTAACTTAGACCTGAGCTTGTCTTTGGACATGAAGCTTTTTCTTTTTCTTTTTTTTTTGATGGAGTTTCGCTCTTGTTGCCCAGGTGGGAGTGCAATGGCGTGATCTCGGCTCACTGTAACCTCTGCCTCCAGGTTCAAGGAATTCTCCTGCCTCAGCCTCCCAAGTAGCTGGAATTACAGCATGCACCACCATGCCCAGCTAATTTTGTATTTTTAGTAGAGACAAGGTTTCTCCATGTTGGTCAGGCTGGTCTCGAACTCCTGACCTCAGGTGATCCGCTGGCCTCAGCTTCCCAAAGTGCTGGGGTTACAGGCCTGAACCACCATGCCCAGCCCTGACATGAGGCTCTTTACTACTGTCTTTGCGATGCTAAGTTCTTCCATTCAGACTGAGACTCGTCAGACTGGAAAAATACTCTAAAGAGCAAAATCCCCTAATATTCTGCCTTACCTTGGTGAAACATTTCATTTCATAAAGATCCAGCAAGTCTTGCACTAGAGTATATCCTGAATATTCACAAAGACAGCTAACATGGACAACAGTTTAAGGTGTTACTTTCTATTTTTAAGATTGGGAGTTCCTAACTTTAGGCCCATGGACTATGAAATCTGTGTCTGTGTATATGTGTATGCACACATTTTTTATTGTCTTTTGGAAAAGAGGGTCTGGCGCTTTTGTCAGTGTCTTTACCAAAAGACTTGAGAACCTCTGAATTGAGTTTTTTGCATATTAGAAAGGCATACGTTTAGACACAGTTTCTAAATTTAGTTAATGAACTATATATTGAGCATATGGAGACATATGTTAAGCAAAAATCTTCCTACTTTCTTTTCAAACTTCAGTATTTTAATTTTAATGTAGCAAATATTTTCATAATTGAATTTATTTCCCATCAATATTGGTTTCTATCTCCACTCCATTTTCCTTCCCTGCCTTGCCTCTTTCTTCCTCTTTCCCATTGTTTCTTTGACCTTCTTTATTCTTTTCTTTTTATTCTATTCCCTCTCTCTCCTCCCCATCCAGTTTCTATATCTCTATTCTCAAATGGTTTTACAGCAGAAATGACACTTTCTTCACTACTGTATTCTCAGTCCCCAGGAGACTTCCTGGTATATAGTAATATGCCATTTAGTAAATAAATACATGAATGAAGCATCCAGAATGCATGCTGTTCTTATTCTATCAATTATGAGGCAATCAGGTTGAATGTAGGAGAGTGTTGAAAGTGAAAGTGTTTTTCAAGAAGGGTTCTGAGTGATCTGTGGATCAAGAAAGTGAGATTTGCTAAAAGTCTTTCCATGTATGAGAAAATCCCCTGGGTTTTGAGATGTTTATTATGGTAGCCAGTTTCCAAGATGGCCTCTAATGGCTTCTGCCGCTATTCACAACCTTTTGAATCCCTTCCATTGTATCTAATGGTCTCTAATATTCACGCCCTTTTGTGCCCCCTTCCCATTGTATCAGCATCGGGCTGTGTGACCAATAGTGTACAGGAGAATGACGGTATGTCACTTCTGCAATAAGTAATTAATACAGTTGTTGAAGTGACATGTTTGGGTGGTGACAGACAAGTTAATGATCTGATATTAGCTCATGAAGCTGAAGAACATCTACTTTTGCTTTTGCTGATTAATACTCAGGTTGGGGCAGTCACAAATCTTACAACTATGTTATGACCTTGAGGAAATAACTTCCCTCTTTGGAATTTCTTTTTATCGTATGTATAATGAAAAACATAGATATTCTAATACTATGTAATTTTTCTAGTATAGTGTGTGGAATTTATCAGTTTTTTGATTGAAAACCTGAATTACTGGAAAAGAGGAGCACCTTCTTTAATAGATATTACATTCATTGATGCTGACTGAATTTTAAGTTTGGCTTAATGTGCTTTGAGAACTTCTTGAGAGTCTGATATCTTTTGCTGATATTTTTGATGGGTGAAATTATTTTGTTTAAAATAAAGAGTAAAGAAAAGGGGAAAAAAGAAAAATGGCATAGGGTTGATCACACCATTTCATGAGTTTATGTGGCATGACTTTTAATTTTTTTTTTTTTTTATTTCAATAGGTTTTTGGGGAACGGGTGGTATTTGGTTACATGACTAAATTCTTTAGCGGTGACTTTGTATGATTTTGGTGCACCCATCACGCAAGCAGTGTACACTGTACCCAATGTGTAGTCTTTTATTCCTCACCCGACTCCCACCCTTTCCCTGAGTTCCCAAAGTCCAGTGTATCATTCTTATACCTTTGCATCCTTATAGCTTAGCTCCCACATATGAGTGAGACTATCTAATGTTTGGTTTTCCATTTCTGAGTTACTTCATTTAGAATAATAGTCTCCAATTTTATCCAGGTTGCTGCAAATGCCATTATTTCTTTTGCTTTGCAGAAGCTTTTAGTTTAATTAAGTCCCATCTATTTATCTTTGTTTGTTGCATTTGCTTTCAGGTTCTTGATAATGAAGTCTTTGCCTAAGCCAATGTCTAAAAGGGTTTTTCCAATGTTTCATGGTTTCCATTTTTATGGTTTCAGGTCTCAGATTTAGGTTTTTGATCCATTTTTAGTTGATTTTTGTTGTATAAGGCAAGAGATGAAGATCAAGATTCCTCCTTCATGTGGCTTGCCAATTATCTCAGCACCATTTGTTGAATAGGGTATCATTTTCCCACTTTATGTTTCTGTTTGTTTTGTCAAAGATCAGTTGGCTGTAAGTATTTGACTTTATTTCTTGTTTACCCTTCTATTCTGTTCCGTTGGTGATGTGCCTATTTTCATACCAGTACCATGCTGTTTTGGTAACTATAGCCTGGTAGTATAGTTTGAAGTTGAGCAATGGGATGTCTCCGTTTTTTTCTTTTTGCTTAGTCTTGCTTTGACTATGTGAGTTCTTTTTTGGTTCTATATGAATTTTAGGATTTTTTTTTCTAGTTCTGTGAAGAATGATGGTGGTATTTTGATGGCAATTGCATTGAATTTATAGATTGCATTCGGCAGTATGGCCATTTTCACAATATTCATCCTGAACGTGGATTGTGTTTCCATTTGTTTGTGTCATCTATTATTTCATTCAGCAATGATTTGTAGTTTTACTTGTAGAGACTTTTGACCGCCTTTGCTAGGTATATTTGACCGCCTTTGCTAGGTATATTCCTAAGGATTTTATTTTATTTTTTGCTATCGTAAAAGGGGTTGAGTTCTTTATTTGATTCTCAGCTTGTTTGCTGTTGGTGTGTAGTAGAGCTACTGATTTATCTACATTAATTTTGTATCCTGAAACTTTGCTGAATTCATCTACCAGCTTTAGGAGCTTATTAGATGAGTCTTTAAGGTTTTCTAGGTATATAATCATATCATAAACAAGCAGTGACAGTTTGACTTCTTCTTTACCAGTTTGAATGCCCTTTATTTCTTTCTCTTGCCTGATTGCTCTGACTAGGACTTCCAGTACTATGTTGAATAGAAGTGGTGAAAATGGGCATCCTTGTCTTGATTCAGTTCTCAAGGATAATGCTTTCATCTTTTCCCCGTTCAGTATAATGTTGGCTGTGTGTTTGTCATAGATGTTTTTTATTACCTTATGTCCATTCTATGCCAATTTTGCTAAGGGTTTTTACCATACAGGATGCTGGATTTTGTCAAATGCTTTTTCTGCATCTATTGAGATGATCTTGTGATTTTTGTTTTTAATTCTGTTTATGTGGTGTATCACATTTATTAACTTGTGGATGTTAAATCATCCCTGTATCCCTGGTATGAAACCAACTTGATCGTGGTGGATTATCTTTTTGATATGCTGTTGGATTCAATTAGCTAGTATTTTGTGCTTTTTCAGACTTTTTGATGTAGACATTTAATACTATGAACTTTCCTCTTATCACTGCTTTTGCTGTATCCCAGAGGTTTTGATAGGTTGTGTCATTGTTACCATTCAAAGAATTTTTAAATTTCCATCTTGATTTTATTATTTTCTCAATGAATATTCAGTGGCAGGTTATTTAATTTCCATGTATTTGCATGATTTTGAGGGTTCCTTTTGGAGTTAATTTCCAATTTTGTTCCACTGTGGTCTGGAAGAGTACTTGATATAATTTTGATTTTCTTAAATTTACCAAGACTTGTTTTGTGCCCCATAATATGGTCTGTCTTGGAGAATGCCCCATGTGCTGATGAATAGAAGTATGATCTGCAGTTGGTGAGCAGAATGTTCTGTAAATATCTGTTAAGTCAGTTTGTCATAGGGTATAGTTTAAAAAAATCTATTTTTTTTTGTTGACTTTCTATCTTGATGACCAGTCTAGTGCTGTCAGTGGAGTATTAAATTCTCCCACTATTATTCTTTTGCCATCTATCTCATTTCTTAGTTCCAGTAGTAATTGTTTTATAAACTTTGGAGCTCCAGTATTAGGTGCATATATATTTAGAATTGTGATATTTTACTGTTGGACTAGTCCTTTTATTATTATAAAATGTCCTGTCTTTTTAAAGTGTTGTTGCTTTAAAGTTTGTTTTGCCTGATATAAGAATAGTTACTCCTACTCACTTTTGGTATCCATTTTCATGGAATATCTTTTTCTACTCCTTTGCCTTAAGTTTATGTGAGTCCTTATGTGTTAGGTGGGTCTCCTGAATACAATAGAAACTTGGTTGACGAATTCTTATCTGTTCTGCCATTCTGTATCATTTAAGTAGAGCATTTTGGCCATTTACATTCAACATTAGTTTTGAGATATGGGGTGCTATTCTATTCATCATGCTATTTGTTGCCTGAATACTATTTTTTAATTGTGTTATTGTTATATAGGTCCTGTGAGATTTATCCTTTAAGGAGGTTCTATTTTGGTGTATTTTGAGGATTTGTTTCAAAATTTAGAGATTCTTTTAGCCATTCTTGTAATGCCAGCTTGATAGTGGTGAATTTTCTCAGCATTTGTTTGTTTCAAAAAGACTGTATCTTATCTTTTATGATGCTTAGTTTTGCTAGATACAAAATTTTTGCTGATAATTTTTTTTGTTTAAAGGGGCTAAAAATAGGGCCCCCAAACCATTCTAGCTTGTAGGGTTTTTGCTGAGAAATCTGCTGTTACTCTGATAGGTTTTCCTTTATAGGTTACCTGGTGCTTTTGCTCATAGCTCTTAAGAATTTTTCCTTTGTCTTTACTTTAGATAACTTGATGACTATATGTCTAGGTGATCTTTCTGCAGTGAATTTCCCAGGTGTTCTTTGAGCTTCTTGTATTTGGATGTCTAGATCTCTAGCAGGGCCAGAGAAGTTTTCCTTGATTATTCTGTCAAATATGGTTTCTAGACTTTTGGATTTCTCTTCTTCCTGAGGAACACCAATTATATTTATGTTTGAACACTTAACCTAGTCCCAAGCTTCTTGGAGGCTTTGTTCATTTTGTAATTGCTTTTTTCTTTGTCTTTGATGGATTTGATTAATTCAAAAGCCTCATCTTCAAGCTCTGAAGTTTTTTCTTCTGCTTGTCCAATTATAGTGCTGATACTTTCCAGTGCATTTTGTGTTTTTCTAGGTGTGTCCTTGATTTCAAGAAGTTGTGATAGTTTTTCATTTATGCTCTCTATTTCACTGAAGAATTTTTCTTTCATATCCTGTATCATGTTTTTGATTTCTTTAAGTTGGAGTTCACCTTTCTCTGGTGTCTCCTTGATTAGCTTAATACTTGCCTTTCTGAATTCTTTTTCTGGCAGTTCAGAGATTTCATCTTGGTTTGGATCCATTGCTGGTGAGCTGGTGTAATCTTTTGTACTGTTAAATAATCTTGTTTTGTCATATTACCAGACTTGTTTTCCTAGTTCCTTCTCATTTGGGTAGACTATGTCAGAGGGAAGATCTGGGACTCAAGGGCTGCTGTTGAGATTCTTTTGTCCCACATAGTGTTCCCTTGATATGGTGTTCTCCCCTTTCCCCTAGGGATGGGGCTTTCTGAGAGCTGAACTGTAGCGATTGTTTTTGCTCTTCTGACTCTAGCCACCCAGCAGAGCTACTGGCCCTGGGCTGGTACTGGGGAGTATCTGCAGAGTCCTGTGATGTGATCCATCTTCAGGTCTTTCAGCCATGGGTACCAGCACCTGCTCCAATGGAGGTAGCTGGGGAGTTGAAGTGGACTCTGTGAGGGACCTTGGTTGTATTTTTGTTCAGTGCATTGGTTTTGTTTTGGTTGGCCTACAGCCAGGAAGTGGGGCTTTCAAGAGTGCATCAGCTGTGGTACTATAGGAAGGAAGCAAACTCGCCCTAGGGTTGCCGGGTTACATATTCAGGTTTCTTAGGCAGTGGGAAGGGCCATAGAACTCTCAAGAGATTGTGTCCTTTGTCTTCAGCAACCAGGGTGGGTAGAGAAAGACTACCAGGTGGGGGCAGGGATAGGTATGTCTGAGGTCAGACTCTCCTTGGGCGGGGCTTGCTGCAGCTGCTGTGGTGAATTGGGGTGTGGTTCCCAGTCCAATGGAGTTATGTTCCCAGGTAGATTATGGCTGGCTCTGCTGAGTTACGCACGTCACCAGGGAAGTAGGCGAAAGCTGGAAGTCACAGGCCTCACCCTGATCCCATGCAGCCTGTAGTCCTAAAGGCCGATCTCACTCCCACTGTGTCCCCCCTACAGCACTCAGTCTGTTTACAGGCAGCTGGTGACCAGGGCTGATAACTTGCCCCAGACCATCAACCTCCCTTCTGAGAAAGCAAGCTGACTCAGTTTTTGGGCATCTCAGTGAGCCTGTAGCAGGGATCCACTTCCTTCAAAGGGTCTATGGATTCTCTCAGCTTTCATGGTATATTGCTGTGGTAGTTCTTGGAGCAAAAGTTCACTATGTGAGTCTCCACATGCTGCTCTGTCTGAATAGGAGCTGCAAGGCCTGCCTTCTGTCTGCCATCTTATCCCCTCAATACATCACCTGTAACTTTCTATTCTACCTGTATCTAAATGTATATCTTTTTCTGTATCTGATTTTATAGCTATATATGGACATGTAGTCTGTCCTTAGAAATCCCATCCACTTATGATATTATTATTATAATTGTGGGAAATTTCTTGTAAATTTTAGTAGGCAATCTTTGTTATATGGAAATCTGTTAATCTGTGTATTTTAGGAAGTTTCACCAGAGTGAAGCATTCATCTACTATTTACAGATAAACAAATCAAAATGAACATAACTTGCAACATCATTTTTTAAGACTTGAAAAGCTTTATCAATAAATGATACTGTTGTCCTGGAATGTGTGCAGTGTAAATGCGTTTTGTGCCAGCCATACATTAGACTCTCACAAGGGCAAGGGAAATTGAAACTGTCTTTCTAATGGATCATAAATCTTGAAAATGATTTGAATTCATGGATTAAATGTCAGCTTTGGAAGCATTTGTTGATTTATCTTGAATCTTAAAGAACATTTCTATGACAAATCAAATTAGTACATTTTCATATTCTGGATTATAGTTTTCCAGAATGATATTCTTCAAAGAAATAATATGACATGTTAATTTTTTCCCTGTTAGATGATGATGATGATGATGATGATGTTGATGAAGCTTCTCTTTGTTAATTAGAAGACCCTTGGAGACTAGACTATGTATGAAGCTAAGTGTTGAATTAGAATATAGAGATTATAATTTAAATAATGGATTGCACCTCAGAAACACCAAATTGAATCACTTAGTGAGTGGCTAACTTAGTGGCACTGGTGTGACTGAAGTAAAATCAGAGATTTTATGTAATTTCTTTAGTGTTTCTCTCCTCTACTTACCATTCCTATGAAGGAAATTATGACTACTTTTTTGACTTGGGATGACTTTGGCAACTTTAATGTGTCTCTTTTTATCCAAGTTCAAATTACAAGCATTCTGTGAAAAGAGCAGCTTCCCTTTTGGTGCAGAAAATTGCTCTAGGCCTGGCCTCTCATCCTTTCATTCAAAATCTTTAACTTTCTTTGAGTCCCTCATCTCTTCACGCATTTATACCGTCTCTTTTGTCTGAGTCTCCACAGACTGATAATGTTTTCCCTGGGTGATGGTCATCCTTGGGATAAAGAAATATGAAATACAAGGAATATTTCATACTCTTTGATTCCCACTTTGTAGTCTGAGGAAAAGTTATGCCCCATCCATGTCTGACACTTACTCAGATACTTTCTGAGCCAAAACCCAGTGCTCTCCTGTACAGCTTAAATAAGCGGATAGGCTGAGCTAATGGGTTTGTTCCATGACCAAATGACCATCGTACAATTTCAGGAAAACTTAGGGGATGATACACATTTCCTTCAGTAGTTGGGATTTTAGAAACAGTCCAAGTCTTGGTGATATAAAAGTTGTTAGTTTTTGTAACAGGTTTAGGCTCAGGAATTCAGGTGCTCTGTGGAGTTTTAAAGAAAAGGGGTGAATTGTGTCTTAAGTTGATTGTAAAATATCACATTGAGATGTTTGACACATGACACTTTGGCCAGACTTTCATGGTTAATCAGGTGCAATCAGCTTTCTGCTCTTCAATAGAATACTCTAGTTTTGATGCTTTCAGAGGTAGTGGTTTCTGTTGCTTTTTTGTCAAGAGTATCTTAATTTTCACATGTACGACCACTTGATGACCGTAATATTATTTTTCCTTCTTCTACATAGGGAGACATGATAATGATCTCTGTCTTCATCAAGCCAGAATGGCACAGGTAGTCAGGCTTATAAGTGCTGGTTCTCATCTTTTTAGTGGAGAAACATTGAGCTACATAGATTTTGCTATCCTTGATATCTGAAAATTGTGAACTTGCATTATTTCCTTGATTCACATGAAGATTAGACCATTGTGATTAAATTTCTTGTGTGCCTGTATTGTTACAGCATCTCTCTGTTATTTGATATTCTGTGAATTGTAACTCTTTTTCTGAAGGAAATGTGATATTATTTATTTATACAGTTTATTAGGGTATAGTTGATATACAAAAATGGTGCACATTCAATGTATACAAGTTGATGAGTTTGGACATATGCATACACCTGTAAAACCATCATTACTATCAGAGTAATCAACATACACAACGCCTCCCAAAGTTTTCTTGTGCCCCTTTGTTTTAAGAACTCTTTACTAACCAGCATTTCTCCTCTAATGTGGAGCAGGCTGACTGATTTACAGATTATTTATTGCAGCTAGTTTCTTCTGTCTTGGTGTCACATCACCTCTTATCACTACTGCATTCATTCATTCATAACTACATATCACACATCTACAATACCCCAGGCACCATTCTAACTTCTGGGAATACACTAGTGAGTGAAATAGGGAATACACTAGTGAGTGAAATAGATGAAACTACCTGCTATCATGGCGCTTACAGTGGCAGCTGCAACTTATTCAATATAACCTCTGCTCCTGCCCTTTTTTTCTTTTGACCTAAGAGTTTCAATCTCAAGCTCTTCCTATAATCGCTTACTTCAACTGTTAGATTCTCTGAGATTGCCTCTCTTCCACCAGCCAGGCTCTACCATAAAGGACATTAAGTGTAGGTTCCTAAACTGCCATGAATATGTAAGACATGTTCTTGGTGTTTCAGTTTATCAATTTGAAATACACTTTCTAGATAGAAGCATTAAAACAATATAAAAAACAATGATGAGGGTCTCTAGTATTATTAGTATGTTTCTTCAGCTACATTTTGGGTTAAAAATATTTGTTTGAACTGCCCTGTGCCCTAAGCACTGTTTTTACAAATGCATCCCTGGTTTCCAACCAGATACTTTTCAAACAGATTGGTGGAACCTGAGTTGTCAGCTGGAAATTTCTTGTGCAATCATAATTCAAGATTGTAATGATGACCTTGGAGCTCTTTAACATTCAGACTTGGCTTTTGAATGAAAAAGGAATGATTACCTTTTCTTTCTTTCATCTATTTTTAGATTTATTTTTCTATATTGTATTTCTTTAAAGAGTGATAATCTTCTATACAGGATAGATAGAATAACTCAATTGATCACTCCCCACTAAAGCCTCTGTCATTTGACCAGATAAGATAACAAAAAGTTTACTGTACTCAAGAGCCTCCTTTGGTAAAATAGAAACTTATGATTCTAGGTTATCTTTGAAACTTGGGAAAAGTAAGAGAGATGAATTGTTTCATCTTTCTGTCTGAACACCCTCTCAAGAAAAAAAATACTTTTTGAAAAATGAGATAAAATGGTGTCTAGTGAGTCATGATTTCAGGTTAGTGCAAGTCCCAAGCACTCAGGAGGGTCTACTTTGTGCGTCTCACTTAACAGTACACATTCATAGGACTCCTTCAGTTCCCTGAGTGTAGTCAAATTATCTGGTACCTAATCAGTTCAGTGGCCTCATCAGACCACACAAGAAGTGAAGGAGGCACAGCCACCTTAAGAGCAGCACCTGGGCATCACAGGAAGCTTCCAGCTACTGAGCTCAAGCCACTGATGCCTCTCTTCTGCCTTTTCATTGCTGTCTGTGTTTAGATTGTGGGAATGTATGTAGAGAATATGCATTGAGGATCATGGACCTTATGAAAAGGGGTTGATGGTGAAACTTGGACTTCAGGAGCCTCTTTGTTTTTGCTAAACTTTCCTGGGCAAAAGCTCTGGAGAGAAACGAAGGAGGGACTGGCAGTGTTGAAATCCCTTTTACTTAGACTATTGCTTGTTCTCTGTTTCTCATTGCAGGCTGCAGTGTGGTGTGCAATCTGAAACAGAAAAGTTACAGCTCTTCTGTTAGGGCACCTTGAAGTGGGTGGACATTAGGCTTGGATAAAAGAAGCTCTGGTTCTCGTGTAGAAGCATAAAATCTGGAGTCAGGTTCTGAGCAATTTCACTTCTAAAAATTTATCCTAAGGAAATAATGCTGATGGGGACTATGACTTTTCTGTCAATCTGTAGAAATACTGCCAGGGTCAGAAATAGAGTGCAGTGGTTATGTGTATGCTGTGGAACTGAAATGTCTCAAGTTCAAGTTTAGTTCTGTATTTTACTGAATGTGTGACCTTGACCATATTGTTTAACTTCTTTTTGTCTGAGTTTATTTCATTTCTAAAGGGAAGATTTTCATTGTATCTATTTCATAGGATTTGGGTACACATTAAATTAGTTGAAAGTTGTAAATTGCCTACCACAATGCATTACACATAAACTGAATAAACATTAACTATTATTATTATTATCATCAGGTGGTTTATCACAGCATCATTTATAAGAATAAAAAATGGAAACGACATATCTAAAGACAAAAGAAACCATTAAATAATGATTCTTCCATATAATGTGAGACTTTACAGCTATTAAAGCTGATGTTTCATAAGACTCTTTAATGGCATGGAAAAATATTGCTTAATGGAAAAAACAAGTTACAGATGTTATTCTTAGGGCAAGTCCATTTGTTAAACATATTATGTAGATACATACAGAAAAAGATGATGGAGAGTATACACACAAAGTGTTAGCCATACGATCACAGATGACTTTTCTTTTTGTCCTTAGTTTTGTTTTCTATCATAAACAAGTGTTAAATTTGCAATCAGAGAAAAGCATATATATTTTATTAGAGCAGCAACAATTTGGTTTCAGAAATTTAATCTGTCTATAAAATGGGAATAAAAGTAATGCCCATGTCATAGGATTGTTGTCAGAGTTTTCAACACATTGGTTCTTCTTCACCCTGGCCTGCTGGGCCACCTGATAGAATGAGCCCAGTAATCATCTTCCAGCACATTCTCCTGACTGACTTGCTTCATATCATTTCTCCCTCTCTGAAATTAAGCTTGTTTATTTGTATTTTTTTTCTTTTTATCTTTTCTCTCTGAAATGAAAACTCCCTATCTGAGGGATCTTATCAGTCTTGTTCACAGCTGAAGTGCTTAGAATATTGCTTGGTAGCTCAGGTATTCAATAAATAATTGTTGAATGAATAATGAATATCAGTAAGTTTTGCAAAGTGCTCTAGAAAAATGTTAACTGCTGTTATTAGAAACAGTGATGTATTTCACTCCACATGCCTCAAAAAACTAGATCAAAAAGCTTTTCTCCCGTGCAGTGAATATGTAAAATGCCATATCAGTAGCATCTAAGTGCTACTCCATGTCTTACTCCAGGCTTCCTACATGCCTGGCCATGTTTTCAGGAATAAAATAGTTATCTAGTTTAACTACTTGCCTTGTTATCTTGTGTAATCCTCACAGCAATAATACGAGGTCTGTTACTTCCTTGTTTACAAATTCTGCAATTTTGCAAATGAGGTAAAAAGCATAAGGAAGTCAAATAACTTGCTCAAGTTCACACAACTAATAGAACATAGATTAGGATTGACACCCAGGGAATCTGGCTCTTATTTTGTGCTTGTAATCACTACCCTATAATACCAATGCCAGGGATCTCTAAAAATTATCTGTATGTGGAATTATGCATACATTTGTGTATGCAGACTCAAGTCCTCAGGTGATTGCCAGTTCAGAGTCAGGTCAAGTTGTTTAGTAATATCAAAAGAGAAACAAATTGTAAAAATTTAAAATGTGAAAAATAGAAAGAATAAATCAATAAACCAAACTTAATTCTATAGTATTTTATGCTTAAAAGCAGCTTTCACCTAAAGAATCTCTTTTTATTGATCTCAAGTGTCTCGAATTCAAAACTAATCTTGGAAATATTTTATATTCAAAGGTTAATGGCCTAAATATGTAAAGGGCACTTAAAAAGCAACAGAAAATCACTAATACTCTAAAAAGAAAAAAGAAATGGGTATACTGAAACAGAAAATAAGAAATGCAAATGACTTAAATACATGAGGAAATGTTTATGTTTACTATCCAAAAAATTAAGGCAAATTAATACAACGCTGCCATTGTTGTCAAACAAATTGTTAAGCTTTACAAAAAGTATAATTTTTGGCCAGGCCTGGTGGCTCACGCTTGTAATCCTAGCACTTTGGGAGGCCGAGGTGAGGAGATCATGAGGTTAGGAGTTGAAGACCAGCCTGGCTAACATGGCGAAACCCCATCTCTACTAAAAATACAAAAAATTAGCCAGGTGTGGTGGTGCATGTCTGTAGCCTCCAGCTACTCGGGAGGCTGAGGCAGGAGAATGGCTTGAAGCCAGGAGGCAGAGGTTGTGGTGAGTGGAGATCGCACCATTGAACTCTAGCATGGGTGACAGTGCAACACTCCATCTCAAAAAAAAAAAATTTTTATATATATATATATTTTTATATATATGTATATAATGTTTTATGCTGGCAGGGACTAAGGAAATGGCACTCATAAATGTCTAGGGGTATAAATTAGGATAGACTTTATGGCAACTAATTTGTCTTATTATTTTAATAATCCTAAAACATCCATATCCTATGCCTCATTAGTTTTTCTTTGAGGAAATAATCAGAGATGCATAAAGTATTTTTACTCATCCTAGTTTTATTTATAATTATTTACAAATGAGAGAGAGAGTTCTTGACCAGCAAATTAACTGAGAAATAATTTAATAAATAATTGTATATATTTAAAAATGTTTTCAATCTACTAGAATAGTGCTTATGATTAAAAGCTGTGTGAAGAAAAAAAGCAGGGACCTAACTACCAAAATCATATTAAAATGCATATGCATGAATAAAAAAAGTGTGGATGGATTTTCAACAAAGCACCCACCATAGTTTCTTCTGAATACAAGATTGTCTGCTTTTACTTTTATTCTTTGTTGTTTTTTCTGTATTTTCTATTGGTTTAAACAATGATCAGAAAAAAATAAGCGTTATTAAAAATAAATGTACAGCACTAAATGATAGTATGTTACTGTTTTTTCTCAGCACAAAGTCCATTTTAACAGTAGCTTTGTACTGTTATGCCCAGACTGTTTGTTCCCCAAAGAAGACCACCAGAGTCCAGAGTCAAAGCCAAGCGGCAAGGATCTTTACTACAAGTTCGAACTTGGTCCCTCCTTTACACAGTATACAAGAGGGCCCCGAACAATGCGAGCGTTTGCTTTTTATAGCCCGAAAGTTGTAGGGGAACAAAGAAATTCCTGCGCTTTCAGTAACCTTGAACGGCTGTCTCCTTATCGGAGACTTTCCAGGTGGTGTTTGTACTGAGCTCAGGGAGTTTGAGAGATATATGGTGGTGGGATGGGAGGATGGGATGTGTTTGTGCTAGGCTCAGGGAGTTTTGAGCCCGGGGCTGAGGAATGTGCCCAGCTCCTTTCAGTACCAAGAAGTAGAACTCTTGTAAATACAGATTTAAAGACATTAAACTTTGAGATCCTTGCCAATTAAAAGGAAAAAAAATGTTAAGAGTATGAAAAACAGCGTGGAAGTTCCTCAAAAAGTTCAAACAAACAAACAAACAAAAAACTATCATACAATCCAGCAATCCCACTCCTGGATATACATCCAAAATACATAAAATAAGTATCTTGAAAACATGTCTGCATTTCCATGTTCATTTCAGCTTCATTCATAATAAGCCAAGACATGGAAACTACCTAAATGGCCATTGACGAATGAATAGATAAACAAATGTGGTATATTTGTACCATCGAATATTATTCAGTCATAAAAAGGACTAAAATCCTGCCATTTGCAGCAAAATGGATAAACATTGAGGGCATTATGCTAAGTGAAATAAGTCAGACAGAGAAAGACAAATATTATACGAGTTCACTTACATGTGGAGTCTGAAAAAAAACTCACAGAAGCAGAGAGTTGAAAAGTTATTGTCAAAGGCTGGAGGTTGGGGGAAATGAGGATATATTGATCAAAGAATACAAACTTTCAGTTATAAGATAAATGAATTCTGGGGATCTCATGTATAGCATGGTTGGTGATGGATGTGTTAATTTGATTGTGATAATAATTATATATGTATATCAAATCACATTGTAAACCTTGAATATATATAATGTTCGTTTGTCACTTAAATACTAAAATGCAAAAATAAAAAAGTTTAGTAATTCAAGACCGAAAAATGACAGTCAAATTCAAGCATTCCAAATGTACTTAGAATTTTATGAAAGTGTTATAGTGAAAATAAAAGAACAAAAACAAAGAAATAAAGTCCTTCTGGAATCTGCAGAGAATTTTTTCATGTAGTTAGATACCATATAGTCACCATATTGGGGTGGTAGGGGTGAGTCTTTTCAGTCTATTATTAAATACCTTTTCTGCCTCATTGCTTTCTTTTTAAAGCTTCATTGCTTTTGTCCCAGTTTTAAACACCATTTTGTTACCTCTGTTCTGCCAAAAGTTAATGCACCATTTATATACAATCCCTTTCTATGGCCTACCATTCATCTTCACTATATAGCTCACACATGCAAGCATGTGAGTGGATGGCCCATCCACCTGCACAGGTTTCAGCTCATCACATATTTCTTTCTGATCTTTGAGGGCTATCTGGTTCTGCTCCCAAGATACTGGCTTTTCATTCTCTGTTTTTCCTTTTTAAATCATTTGTGCCTATTCCTTGTTTTAATTGGTTACTACTGTGTTAAGAATAATTTGGCAGTTGGGATAGCAAGAATGAATCTCTTGATTTTGTCCTAACTGATTTTTATATCAGCTAGGGTAGATTAAGTTATACTACGGTAACAAACAATCCCCAAATCTCAGTGGCTTAAAACAATGAAGGTTTATATTCTTGCTTATACCTCATATCTATTGTAGATTAGCAAGGGCCTCTGCTTATGTAATCTTTTAACACTAAACTCTGGTACATAGAGCAGCCATCATTTGGAATATTGTTACTTGCTCCGGCAGAGGAAGATAAAACCATACAGCACCCCACACTGGCAATTAAGTGCTCTGGCCATGAATTGACACATCTCAGCTTTGCTTATACCTCAATAGACAGAACTAGTTCCATCACTCCACCCAGCAACTGAGGGTTGGGGCCAAAAATAGCCCAGAAAGGAGAGAGCTGGGAATAGTTAGGAAGCAGAATCTATAGCTACTTACTTCTTTTTCTAAAATGAAATATTTTCGAGACTGCTTTGAGTGATTGTTGAGAGCCAGTTGCCCCTATTTAAACACACGTATGCATATCAGATTTTAACAAAACCAGCGAGCATTTTGATCATCTGCTGGGTGTCAGATACTGTGCTAGGTGCTGGGGACACAGAAGTGAATATAATGAAACACAGCTTGAAAAACCAACCAGTCTCGTTGGGAAAAAGAAGCATCAAACTGAGTAACTATAAAGCCACCTATGTCAAGTGCTTTAAAAGAGGTATGAACCAAATTGCATGGAAGCACAAAGTACAGTGGAACCTATGTAAGCCCCATCCATTCAGGCATTATTGACAATCAAATGATGGATTTATCATGGGAAATAGAATAGGGGCCTCAGCCCTCTACATTTATTTCACCACTTCCTCCTATACATACATCTACATGTAACCCACACATCAGGTGTCCCCTTGAGAGGTAGATGAGTTTGAATTGAGCCCACAACTCGGGGTCTAGGGAAAAAGCCAAATCCAATTATAGGATTGCTGCAACTTTTAAGGAAGCTTACATTCTCCTTGTCATCCTTTTTTTTTTTTTTTTTTCCTGTGGGGTTCTGCTTCCTACACTGTGTTTCATATTGTGTTACTCCCAAATGTGATCTGCAGCTCATTTGATTTCCACAAAAGAAGCAATTTATACCAAACCTTGTTTGTACAATAGGCTTCACAGAACATTTGGTGGGAAGAGTGGGGCAGTAAAAAGAGAGACATGCATTCTGCAACACAGTCAACTTCAAATGAAATACGAAACCATTCTGAAAATGCTCCAAACCAACACAGCATAGGAAGGAGCCCCAGTGGCCCTTCCTTCTACTTAGTCTCTTCTTCTCCCCATCTTGGGGTCTTTTCTTTCCCTCCTTTCTCTTCTCTCTTTCTGATTTATTTATTTCTGGTACCAATTAGAAGAGGCTAGGTTATTGCTGCAGTAATAGGCAATCTCCCGAATTGTACTGGTGTAAAATAACAGGGTTATTTATTGCTCACATTACAAGTCTATTGTTGATTATCGGGGGCTCTGTTTCATAGCATCCCTGTACATCAAAAGCAAAAGAAATGTTTGTACTTACATGGCATAATGTACTTACTGCTCATCTTTTGAGTCCAGGGTTCTAGCCAAACCTAAATCCTTGTGAATTTACTTTATCCTGACAGAATTCTCATAGTATTTTCCCAAATCAACATAGTTACATCTCTGAGATAACCTGTGATGCCAACTGTTTAGATAATGTATTTTTCTTAAATATCAATTTACAATATATACCTGTTTACAGGACTGGTACGGTCCCCTCTTTTGGAAGTCTGGGGAGGAGACTTGAGCCAGAAGAAAGCACGTTTAGCAGGTTAGATAATAAAATATGCATGGAGATCTATCTAAACATTGGTTTCCCAAGTACTGGGCCTTCGATGTTACAGGTTTTTTACTTTGGAATGTCCTTCAACTTGATTGTCCTGTGGCTGGCTCTTTCTTAAATTGCGTTCAGTCTAAACTTAAATGTTGCTTGTTCAGAGAGATTTTTCCTGAATGCCATACCTAAAAAAGATGCCCTATCTCCCTATACATAGATATCCCATATTATCGTCATTAAGGGATTTGTTTTCATCTAAAATCATCTTGTTTATCTGTGTTTTACTTATTTACTATTTTCCCCCACTAAAATAAACTCCATAAGGACAGGAATCTTGTTATTCTTGCCTATCCTTCTATTACATTTCTTAGAATAGTTTCTGACACATAGTAGTTACTCAACAAAATTTGTTGTGTAAATGAACGTTTGTTGCATAAATGTTCCTCTGGGCAGCCCTGTAATTGAAACACGTATGTCGTGATCTCTTTTTGTTTTTGTTTTGAAATGAAGATTTACTCGAGCTTACGAATTTACAGCTTAAAAGAAAATAAAAAATCTCCAGATCCCCAAACTGCTTATGCCAAAAGGAAAGTTAAGCCTGGAGGCTGAGTCTTGCAACACTGCCTCCCAGTGTTGGAAGCTAGCTGCTACTAGCATTGTGCATTAGACAGACCTCCAAGGAAACTTTTTTAAGGATTTATTGGAAAAATTGATGAAATTTAAATATAATCATTATATTAGAAAATAATGGTGCACAAATGTTTTCTAGTTTTGATAATTGTACCTTGATAAAGTGACATATGTGCAACTTATTCTTTTTTAAAATTACTATTTTTTTCAGTTTTCGTATTTATTTTTATTTTTATTATTATACTTTAAGTTCTAGGGTACATGTGCGCAACGTGCAGGTTTGTTACATATGTATACATGTGCAATGTTGGTGTGCTGCACCCATTAACTCGTAATTTACATTAGGTATATCTCCTAATGCTGTCCCTTCCCACTACCCCCACCCCACGACAGACCCTGGTGTGTGGTGTTCCCTACCCTGTGTTCAAGTGTTCTCATTGTTCAATTCCCACCTATGAGTGAGAACATGCGGTGTTTGGTTTTCTGTCCTGGCAATAGTTTGCTCACAATGATGGTTTCCAGCTTCATCCATGTCCCTACAAAGGACATGAACTCATCCTTTTTGATGGCTGCATAGTATTCCATGGTGTATATGTGCCACATTTCCTTAATCCAGGCTATCATTGATGGACATTTGGTATTGTACAAGTCTTTGGTATTGTGAGTAGTGCCACAATAAACATATATGTGCATGTGTCTTTATAGTAGTATGATTTATAATCCTTTGGGTATATGCCCAGTAATGGGATGACTGGGTCAAATGGTATTTCAGTTCTAGATCCTTGAGGAATCGCCACACTGTGTTCCACAATGGTTGAACTAGTTTACAGTCCCACCAACAGTGTAAAAGTGTTCCTATTTCTCCACATCCTCTCCAGCACCTATTGTTTCCTGACTTTTTAATGATCGCCATTCTGACTGGTATGAGATGGTATCTCATTGTGGTTTTGATTTGCATTTCTCTGATGGCCAGTGATGATGAGCATTTTTTCATGTGTCGGCTGCATACATGTCTTTTCCAATTCTGTGAAGAAAGTCATTGGTAGCTTCATGGGGATGGCATTGAATTACCTTGGGTAGTGTGGCCATTTTCATGATATTGATTCTTCCTATCCATGAGCATGGAATTTTCTTCCATTTGTTTGTGTCCTCTTTTATTTCACTGAGCAGTGGTTTGTAATCCTCCTTGAAGAGGTTCTTCACATCCCTTATAAGTTGGATTCCTAGGTATTTTATTCTCTTTGAAGCAGTTGTGAATGGGAGTTCACTCATGATTTGGCTCTCTGTCTGTTATTGGTGTATAGGAATGCTTGTGATTTTTGCACATTAATTTTGTATCCTGAGACTTTGCTGAAGTTGCTTATCAGCTTAAGGAGATTTTGGGCTGAGATGATGGGGTTTTCTAAATATACAATCATGTCTTCTGCAAACAGGGACAATTTGACTTCTTCTTTTCTTAACTGAATACCCTTGATTTCTTTCTCTTGCCTGATTGCCCTGGCCAGAACTTCCAACACTATGTTGAATAGGAGTGGTGAGAGAGGGCATCCCTATCTTGTGCCAGTTTTCAAAGGGAATGCTTCCAGTTTTTGCCCATTCAGTATGATATTGGCTGTGGGTTTGTCATAAATAGCTCTTTTTATTTTGAGATATATCCCATTAGTACCTGGTTTATTGAGAGTTTTTAGCATGAAGGACTGTTGAATTTTATCAAAGGCCTTTTCTGCATCTATTGAGATAATCATGTGGTTTTTGTCTTTGGTTCCGTTTATGTGATGGATCACATTAATTGATTTGATTATGTTGAACCAACCTTGCATCCCAGGGATGACGCCAACTTGATTGTGGTGGATAAGCTTTTTGATGTGCTGTTGGATTCGGTTTGCCAGTATTTTATTGAGGATTTTTGCATCGATGTTCGTCACCAATACTGGTCTAAAGTTCTCTTTTTTTGTTGTGTCTCTGCCAGGCTTTGGTATCAGGATGATGTTGGCCTCATAAAATGAATTAGGGAGGATTCCGTCTTTTTCTATTGATTGGAATAGTTTCAAAAGGAATGGTATCAGCTCCTCTTTGTATCTCTGGTAGAATTTGGCTGTGAATTCATCTGGTACTGGACTTTTTTTGGTTGGTAGGCTGTTAATTATTGCCTCAACTTCAGAACCTGTTATTAGTCTATTGAGGGATTCAACTTCTTCCTGGTTTAGTCTTGGGAGGGTGTATGTGTCCAGGAATTTATCCATTTCTTCTAGATTTTGTAGTTGATCTGCATCGAAGTGTTTACAGTATTCTCTGATGGTAGTTTGTATTTCTGTGGGATCGGTAGTAATATCCCCTTTATCGATTTTTACTCCATTTGATTCTTCTCTCTTTTCTTCTTTAGAAGAAAGTTTGCAGCCGGGCGCGGTGGCTCACGCCTGTAATCCCAGCACTTTGGGAGGCCGAGGCGGGCGGATCACAAGGTCAGGAGATCGAGACCACGGTGAAACCCCGTCTCTACTAAAAATACAAAAAATTAGCCGGGCGCGGTTGTGGGCGCCTGTAGTCCCAGCTACTCGGGAGGCTGAGGCAGGAGAATGGCGTGAACCTGGGAGGCGGAGCTTGCAGTGAGCCGAGATCGCGCCACTGCACTCCAGCCTGGGCGACAGAGCGAGACTCCATCTCAAAAAAAAAAAAATAAAAAGAACAAAAGAAAGTTTGCTAAAAGAAAGCTGCTTCTTTAGAAGAAGTTTGCTAAAAGAAAGCTTCTTCTTCAGAAGAAGTCTTGCTAGCAGTCTATCAACTTTGTTGATCATTTCAAAAAACCGGCTCCTGAATTCATTGATTTTGTTTAAAGGGTTTTTTGTGTCTGTCTTTCCTTCAGTTCTGCTCTGATCTTAGTTATTTCTTGCCTTCTCCTAGCTTTTGAATATGTTTGCTGTTGCTTTCCTAGGTCTTTTAATTGTGATGTCAGGATATCAGTTTTAGATCTTTCCTGCTTTCTCTCTTGGGCATTTAGTGCTATAAATTTCCCTCAACACACAACTTTAAATGTGTCCCAGAGATTCTGGTATGTTGTGTCTTTGTTCTCATTGGTTTCAAAGAACATCTTTATTTCTGCCTTCATTTCGTTATGTACCCAGTAGTCATTCAGGAACAGGTTGTTCAGTTTCCGTGTAGTTGTGTGGTTTTGAGTGAGTTTCTTAATCCTGAGTTCTAGTTTGATTGCACTGTGGTCTGAGAAGACAGTTTGTTATAATTTCTGTTCTTTTACATTTGCCGAGGAGTGATTTACTTCCAACTATGTGGTCAATTTTGGAATAAGTGTGATGTGGTGCTGAGAATAATGTATACTCGGTTGATTTGGGGTGGAGAGTTCTGTCTGTTAGGTCCGCGTGATGCAGAGCTGAGTTCAATTCCTTGATATCCTTGTTAGCTTTCTGTCTTGTTGATCTGTCTAATGTTGACGGTGGGGTGTTAAAAGTCTCCCATTATTGTTGTGTGGGAGTCTAAGTCTCTTTGTTGGTCTCTAAGGGTTTGCTTTATGAATCTGGGTGCTCCTGTATTGACTGCATATATGTTTAGGATAGTTAGCTCTTCTTGTTGAATTGATCCTTTTACCTTCTTTGTCTCTTTTGATCTTTGTGGGTTTAAAGGGTGTTTTATCAGAGACTAGGACTGCAACCTCTGCTTTTTTGCTTTCCTTTTTTTTTTTTTTTTTTGCCTTTTTTTGTTTAGCTTTTTTTGTTTTTACAGATCTTCCTCCATCTCTTTATTTTGAACCTATGTGTGTCTCTGCACGTGAGATGGGTCTCCTGAATACAGCACAGTGATGGGTCTTGACTCTTTATCCAATTTGCCAATCTGTGTCTTTTAGTGGGAGCATTTAGCCCATTTACATTTAAGGTTAATATTGTTATGTGTGAATTTGATCCTGTCATTATGATGATAGCTGGTTATTTTGCTCATTAGTTGATGCAGTTTCTTCCTAGCATCGATGGTCTTTACAATTTGGCATTGTTTTGTAGTGGTTGGTACTGGTTGTTCCTTTCCATGTTTAGTGTTTCCTTCAGGAGCTCTTATAAGGCAGACCTTGCGGTGACAAAATCTGTCAGCATTTGTTTTTCTGTAAAGGATTTTATTTCTCCTTCACTTATGAAGCTTTGTTTTACTGGATATGAAATTCTGGGTTGAAAATTCTTTTCTTTAAGAATGTTGAATATTGGCCCCCACTGTCTTCTGGCCTGTAGAGTTTCTGCCGAGAGATCTGCTGTTAATCTGATGGGCTTCCCTTTGTGGGTAACCCAGTCTTTCTCTCTGGCTACCCTTAACACTTTTTCCTTCATTTCAACTTTGGTGAATCTGACAATTATGTGTCTTGGGGTTGTTCTTCTTGAGGAGTATCTTTGTGGTGTTCTCTGTATTTCCTTAATTTGAATGTTGGCCTGCCTTGCTAGGTTGGGGAAGTTCTCCTGGATAATATCCTGAAGAGTGTTTTCTGACTTACTTCCAGTCTCCTTGTCACTTTCAGCTACACCAATCAGACTTAGATTTGGTCTTTTCACGTAGTCACATATTTCTTGGAGGCTGTTTATTTCTTTTTACTCTTTTTTCTCTAAACTTCTCTTCTCACTTCATTTCATTCATTTAATCTTCAATCACTGATACCCTTTTTTCCACTTGATGAAATTGGCTACTGAAGCTTGTCCATGCGTCACGTAGTTCTCGTGCCATGGTTTTCAGCTCTATCAGGTCATTTAAGTACTTCTTCTCTACACTGTTTATTCTAGTTAGCCATTTGTCTAGTCTTTTTTCAAGGTTTTTAGCTTCTTTGCGATGGGTTTGAACATCCTCTTTTAGCTCAGAGAAGTTTGTTATTACCGATCATCTGAAGCCTTCTTCTCTCAACTAGTCACAGTCAGTCTCCATCCAGCTTTGTTCCGTTGCTGGCGAGGAGCTGTGTTCAACCCCCAAGGAAATTCTTTGCTGGCCTCCCATAAACAAGCGCATGTCAATTTTAACTTTACGTCTGCAATCTGAGTCTAGCTCCTAAAACTAATCTGGTTGATTCCACACTGATAATGTTCTTAGAAACGTATTTTCCCAGTTGCAGAACAAAGACAAGATGAGATTATTCCTCCACCTACCAGATATGTTTGCATACTTGTTTCTTCCTTTATTCCCCCTTTTCCTTCATTCATCTTATCTTACATAAAATGTAGATTTATTGAGCACTAACTAAAGTCTGACAAGAATGTAACCATTCACTTTACCACCTACCTGTGCCTCTCTCTTAATGTTTTTCTTCACTTTAATGAAATGTATAAACACTAAAATTCCTAAAAACCTCTTCAGAAAAATAGCCACAGATGCCTCTGTAAACCAAGAATAAAAATTGAAGTCCCCCAACCAACTGAATGGGCCTGTTTTGTCTGTCAAAGGCATTTCAGAGTAAACTTGAAAATCTAGTTCAGGCCATGATGGAAAGCGGAGGTTGGACTTAAAACTATACCCTCTTCTCTTTGGAATTCAGGCACAACTGACTAGCAGTAACATTAAAACGGAGATCTTAAGACTGACAAAACAGACACTTTGTCTCAATAAGACACCAAATTCCAGCCTGACTCTAGTATAGCATCACATGTCAGATAGCAGGGCCTGAAAGAAATCAAAGTCTTTTACCCCAAAATATATTTGACATATTTTGAAATGGCCCTGCAAAACTGTCTCTTGTGCGGAAAATCTATATTCTGTAGAGAATCCTCTTCTCTTTCCAGGGTTTTTTTTCCTGATCCAGGAGAGAATTAAGAGCCTGGCACCTTTTTAGGTTTGATAAGAACTCTGAAGCCTGATACCTAGGAGCTTCATCTGCATGATAAAACCTTGATCCCTTATCTTGACCCAAACGTTCCTTTCTATCGATTCCAGGTCTAGATAATAAATAACTCTTTTAACCAATTGCCGATCAGAAAATCTTTGAATTCACCTGTTACCTGGAAGCTTTGAGTTGTTCTGCCTTTCTGGACCAAACCAATGTACATCTAGAGTCCATTGATATCTTATGTCTCCCTAAAAGGTATAAAACCAAGCTGTAGCACGATTACCTTGGGCATGTTCTCAGGATCATCTAGGGCTGTGTCACAGGACATTGGTCACTTGTATTTGACTCAGAATCAATCTCTTCAAGTATTTAATAGAGTTTGACTCCCTCCCTCCCTCCCTTCCGTCCTTCCTTCCTTCCGTCTGTCCGTCCGTCCGTCCGTCTGTCCGTCCTTCCTTCTGTCTGTCTTTCCTTCCTCTCTCCTGCCCGCCCTCCCCTCTCCTCCCCCCTCCCCTCCCCTTTCCTTCCCTTCCTTTGTTTTTAACTTATTTATTTCTCTGTTCTTATCTTCCAGTTTTTCCCCTCCTTTAATCCTTTCCTTTCTTTCTCCCTTCTTTCCTCTTGTCTATCATCTGTCTATTCTGAAACTGGGTAAATGTTTCTAATCTAGCAAGAAAGACTTGGCTTATTGTTCTCATTAACAAAAAAAATCCATTCAAGAGAAGAGCTGCAGTGTAGAAGACACCCTATTGTACTGGGACCTAGGATATAATTCTAAACTCTGGTTGACTTTGGGCAAATCACTCTCTTGGCCCATCTTTCCTCACCTACAAGAGGAGGAAAGGCTTTTTGAGATTCATCTGAATCTGAATTTGTAAGTTTATGAATATTTTAACAATGACAAGATTTTTAGATTTCTAAGCTTTAATATTTTAAATTACTGCAAAAACAGATAGTTTAAGTAGAATATTGCTTTGTGCTCTCTTTCTGAAATACATAGCAGATGATACAATAACACATCAATATAAAGTCTATGAGACTCATCTGAAATTGGTCTTTGTGCAGAACAGTCACCCTTCATCCATCATATATATATCCTTCATCCTTCATGCTTCAAATATATCTAGTCAGGAAAAAAAAAAAAAACAAGCATGCTGTTTTTCTAGACGCTTGCCTTATTCTCACTGCCTGCAAATTTCGAGCCTAGAAAGCTTTTCAGTGAGTTACTGGGAGAAAGATTCATTGTTGGCATATAATAACCAAAGGAGCTGTTCATCTAAAAAAGAGATTCAGCTTCCCAGGTTGTGTGTGAAATAGCCTTAGCAGTGATGATGATTCTGGTTATGGAAAAATAAATACAGTGAAATTGCAGTGAGAACCATTCCACAGCAAACACAGGTGAATAAAAGTGGATGGCATTTCAAAACTAAGATATTTTTGCTAAAACCCCAGCATTGGTTAGATACGCTTTCATTTGCATGAAAGAAGCAGGGCAAATGGAGGAAACAGAAGGACAACAAGTCAACAGAAGTATTAGTGTGGATAAAAACAAGTGCCTGGCAGCCTTATACAAAAGATGATTTTTTGTGTTGTTGAATTTTTTTGTTTTTTGTTTTTCAGTTTTTCAATTTTCAATTTTTGTGGGTATGTAGTAGGTGTATATATTTATGGGGTACATGAGATGTTTTGATACCAGCATGCAATGTGTAGTAATCACATCCTGGAGAATGGGGTATCCGTCCCCTCAAGCATTTATCTTTTATGTTATAAACAATCCAATTACACTACTTTAGTTATTTTAAAATGGACAGTTATTATTGACTATGGTCACCCTGTTCAGCTATCAAATAGTAGGTCTTATTTATTCTTTCTATTTTTTGTACCCATTAATGGTGCTCACCACCCCCAACCCCTCCACAACCCTTCCCAGCCTCTGGTAACTATCCTTCTACTCTCTATGTCCAGTTCAATTGTTTTGATTCAAAAGATAATCTTTTATTTCAATATGAATGTGTGAAAAAAGTTCATTGTTCTCAGAGTGTTTTGCAAAGTACAGTTTCTTTAGGTATTAAACATTCATGTTTTTGTGTCTAAACCCAGGAGTATATACCTTGGTAGTAATGGAAATGAAACGTCCTCCATCTCAATGCCCAATAATTTGGATTCCCACATACCCAACCAAATGGCCAAATGAAGATTACACGGCTCTGTCCCTTCTACTGACTCTCCAGTGTTTCTTTAACCTGGTCTATTTCTAGTCCTGCAGCAATATATGTATTTTCATGATAAAGTGCTAAATTAAATGTTTCCGGGGATTTCAAAGACTTGAATTAAAAAAAAAAAAAAACTTCTAGAAAAGGATATTCTGAAATGCCAATAGATAAAATTTAAAATTTGAAATTAATATTTAATTAAAGTATTTAAAGAATGCCATGGAAATTCTCCAAGCCTTCTTTTGTTTGAGGCAAATATTGAGCAAAATATTTTTATGTTGTAAGACAATGTTATCCTGTTATGCTAGGTTTTTTGTTTGTTTGTTTTTGAGATGGAGTCTTGTTCTGTCACCCAGACTGGAGTGTAATGGTGCGGTCTCGGCTCACTGCAACCTCCGCCTCCTGGGTTCAAGCAATTCTCCTGCCTCAGCCTCCTGAGTAGCTGGGATTCCACACACCCACAACCATGCCTGGCTGATTTTTGTATTTTTAGTAGAGATGGGGTTTCATCATGTTGGCCAGGCTGGTCTCGAACTCCTGACCTTGTGATCCACCCGCCTTGGCCTCCCAAAGTGCTGGGATTACAGGCGTGAGCCACCGTGCCCTGCTGCTAGTGTTGTTTTTCGGTTATTTCAGCAAGAAAATTATGATAACACCAACATCAGTGGAAATGCATTGGTTTGTATAAGGTGTTTTTTAAAAAAAATTTTTGTCCTGGTCATTTCACAATGCCTTATGGTCATTTTTATATTTACACAAATTTAAAATTTTGTAAATTGTTTTAATATAATTATTGTAAGGTAAATTGTTTTATATTTAATAGTTCATGCCTCCCAAAGGAATGGATGAAGGAAGTCTCAGAGGCATATTAAATTATTTGAATTCTTATACAGTTTAATGTCTATTGTAATAAAATATTTTAAAAGAATTCTACATTTGTGTAATGTAGAATTGTGTAAATTTCCTTTAAAATGTATGTAAAATGTTTCTTGAATTATATTTCTTCAATCCAAATATTCCAAGTATTTAGAATATAATGTTACTTACTTTTGTTGGTATAATTGAATTATTCTGATGATCAAAATCACATGTGTATGTGAAGTTATTATTTGTGGTAGTTTTAAAACATAGTTGTAAGTTCTTTTGCACCTCTCCCATTGAGAGGTGGCAGCTAAGTCCTCTCCCTTTGAATCTGGATCAGCCCGTGACTTCTTCCATTAATATAGTGACCTGGAAGTTATGTCCTGTGATTTCTAAAGCTGGGTCTTAACAAACCATGAAGCCTCTTGTTGTCTGCTGAAATACCTGCCCTTGGTGCTCTTAGGCACCATGTAAGAATATCATCAATACGTTGAGACTTCCATGCTCTGAAGGAGCCCAAGCCATGTAGAAAGGCCACATAAAGACTGACATTAGAATTAGCTCAATCCTGCCGTCAGTACATTTTTGCTGAGTCACCAGGCATGTGAAGGAAGTCTGTCTATCAAGTTAGCCCCTAGTCATTCTAGTCACCCCCAGTCATTGAACTCTTCTCAGCTGAGGAAGCGGATGATGTAACTATCAGATGATAGCCATCCCTGCTATGCCTTACACTGAATTCTTGACCCCCAAATTCATGAGCATAGAAAATTGATTGCTGCTTTATGCTACTACTTTTGGATTGGTATTTGACACAGCAAAATTTATTATAATTTTTCTGGATGATATATATATTTACATTCTTCCATTACTGCATGTACTTCTAAAATACTCAGACCAGCAAATAAACACATACAATAATATGAAACACAGAGTGTTGCTGATTATCCAATAAAACCATTTCTAAATTTACTTTTTCTTTTTATAAAAACATATATTCCTAATATATCCAGGGTATAAAAAATTGCATTAAAAAATTTAGTGTCTCTCTGGATGTTTATATTATTTAGGAAGCATGTGACAGTCTTTTATAGCACTATAAAAAGTGTGTCGGCCGGGCGCGGTGGCTCACGCCTGTAATCCCAGCACTTTGGGAGGCCGAGGCGGGCGGATCACAAGGTCAGGAGATCGAGACCACGGTGAAACCCCGTCTCTACTAAAGATACAAAAAATTAGCCGGGCGCGGTTGTGGGCGCCTGTAGTCCCAGCTACTCGGGAGGCTGAGGCAGGAGAATGGCGTGAACCCGGGAGACGGAGCTTGCAGTGAGCCGAGATCGCGCCACTGCACTCCAGCCTGGGCGACAGAGCGAGACTCCCTCTCAAAAAAAACAAAAAAAACCCAAAAAAAACCAAAAAGTGTGTCAGCCATTTCCAAACTCTTTTGAATACGCGTCTACCAGCGTATACATGCACACATTCACAAAGACAAAAAAAAAAAACAAAAACCGAGATGAAAACTGAATAGAAATAGACATTTTCGAAATTTTACTTGATGCCACAATTAAATGTCTTACCAACCTGTCAAAGTACCCACGTCTTACTCCAAAGATCACTGAACTAAACAGTGGATAAAAAGAATGTCTAAATATTTTTGAAATGGTACAAAAATGTAAGTTAACTATTTGGGCTCATTACCAGTTTCATCCTCTCACACTTACGTTGACTTTTGTGATAATCACATCCATTATTTTACGAACTTAGCCTTCAAGAGAGAATAATGAATGGATCATTGACTGAACTGCAGTCAATAGGCTATTATAATTTCCCTTAATACAGCAATATTGAAGAGTCCCAGTTTGTTTGAAAGCTTACAGTTGCTGAACAACTATAAAAAATGAATATGCATTATAATGAAGACACTGAACACATTTTGAAAAGTTTAGTAATTAGAAAGAGCAAAAAGTCACAAAACAGGAAAACTATTTTCAAAGTTGTTGATTTGGAATTTGTCTAAGTTTGTGATATATGTTTATGAGGGGCGAATTTGATTTCGAATCCAGCCTACATTTACTTCATGTTTACTGTATGCTAGATATACTGAATGCTTTATCTCAGATATTATTTAAACTGCCA
This sequence comes from Macaca nemestrina, assembly GCF_043159975.1. Classification (NCBI taxonomy): domain Eukaryota; kingdom Metazoa; phylum Chordata; class Mammalia; order Primates; family Cercopithecidae; genus Macaca; species Macaca nemestrina. Next base: position 27,593,058 of record NC_092126.1, on the reverse strand, counting down.
GCCTCAGATACCTCTAATCTTTCCTATCCAAAATCATTTGAGAATTTTTTTAAATAAACGAAATAAATGAGATATATTACATTTTAAGGAAATCATGTTATGTGATAAAGGTCAGAAAATGTGGCCTGCCTATTTGTTCTGTCAATAAAGTTTTACTGAAACACAACTCATTTGTTTACATATTGTCTTGCTCTTGTGCTAGAACTGTAGAGCTGAGTAGTTGTGATAGAGACTGTATGGCCTGCAAAGCTTAAAATATATACGATCTGATTCATTATAGAAAAACCTTGCTGGCCCCTGATTTAAGAGATACACTACACCAACTTCTTTACTTCACTACAATTTGCACGCAGTCAGGACAGAATGCTATTTCATAGTGGGTGGGGTGGCTCAAGTGGTTTGTAAAGAAAAGTAGTACCTTTCACCTAGATAGTGATACTTTAAATTGTCGTTGATTGACATTATTAACCCAGTCAAGCAAATTAGTACTTCATACTGGAGATAAATCAGGCTAGAAAAATAAAAAACAGGCCGGGCGCGGTGGCTCAAGCCTGTAATCCCAGCACTTTGGGAGGCCGAGATGGGCGGATCACGAGGTCAGGAGATTGAGACCATCCTGGCTAACACGGTGAAACCCCGTCTCTATTAAGAAATACAAAAAAAAAAAAACTAGCCGGGCGAGGTGGCGGGCGCCTGTAGTCCCAGCTACTGGGGAGGCTGAGGCCGGAGAATGGCGTGAACCCGGGAGGCGGAGCTTGCAGTGAGCTGAGATCCGGCCACTGCACTCCAGCCTGGGAGACAGAGCGAGACTCCGTCTCAAAAAAAAAAAAAAAAAAAAAGAAAAATAAAAAACAAAAACTTGTCAGATTATGAAATAGTGTGCATTTAAAACATGTTCTCTGCTGGGTTACTGTAACCGCCCAGTGGGTTGGTTCACCTGGCCCCCTGCCTAGATGTTACCAATGGAAGGTACCAGAGTTACTGGTAATGAATCCGTGTGGGTCTGCAGCAACTTCAGTTCTTGTCTCCTCAGAAGAAATGATTCAACTGAGAAGCATAAGGCAGGAAAAGGGACTGAGGCAAGTTTCAGAACTGAAGTTAAGGTTTATTTAAAAGGCTTTAGAATAGGAAAGAAAGGAAAGTACATGTGGAAGAAACCCGAATAGGCACATGAAGGTCAAGTGCAGTGTTTAACCTTGATCCTAGGACTTTATAGGCTGGCCCTTTCCAGTGATTCTTCCCTTAGGGTGGGCTGCCTGCTCGTGCAGGGCCTTCCTTGGGAAGTGAGCACATGCATTGTATTTAGGAAGTTGTACACATCCTCATCTTATGCTTTCTCCGCTTTTCTGGTGGGGTTTCCACAGAAGGTCATACTCTCCCATTTTGTCTCCTAATGCATATGCCCAGGACGTTGCTTCTCCCTGGCATCTGCATTTGGTTAACATTTACTGTAACAGGTGTGGACCATTAGGAATTGGCCTCTCCCTGACGCTGGCTGCCAATGTATCACTTTTAGAGAGACAATGCAATCATTGTCAAACCATAACCTGACCTTCCTAGTGGGTGGGGGAGCCCCCTCTCCTGTCCTGCTCATGCCTGTCTAATTACCTGTAACATAGACAGATCTGATTTATCAAGACAGGGGAATTGCAATGGAGAGAGAGTAATTCACACAGAGTTGGCTGTGCAGGATACCAGTTTTATTATTATTAAAATCAGTTTCCCTGAGAATTTGGGGATTGGAGTTTTCAAGGATAATTTGGCGGGTAGGTGTTTGGGAAGAGGGGAGTGCTGATTGGTCAGGTTGGAGATGGAATCACAAGGTACTGAAGTGAGGTTTTTTTTGCTGTCTTCTATTCCTGGAGGGAATCACGGAACTAGTTGAGCCAGATGACCAGTCTGGGTGATGTCAGCTGATCCGTGGAGTGCAGAGTCTGCAAAATACCTTAAGCACTAATCTTGGATTTTGCAATAGTAATGTTACCCCTAGGAAAAATCTGGGAGAGGTTCAGACTCTTGCAGCCAGAGGCTGCATGACCCCTAGACTATCATTTCTAATCTTGTAGCTAATTTGTTAGTCCTGCAAAGGAAGACTGATCCCCAGGCAAAAATGGAGTCTTTTTGGGAAAGGGCTATTAACAATTTTGTTTCAAACAGTAAACTAAATTCCTTCCCAAGGTTAGTTCAGCCTATGCCCAGGAATGAACAAGGACAGCTTAGAGGTTAGAAGCAAGATGGAATCAGTTGTCTGGTCCCTTTTACTGTCATAATTTCCTCAGTTATAATTTTTGCAAAGGTGGTTCCAGTACTTAGATTTAGAGCCATTCAGCATCTTTCTTCAAATGAGTGTAGAGAGTAATCTTTTTACTTCTCTGGGGAGTTACCTTTGATTTTATCATTTGCCCAGGTCTTTTTGGCTAGTGTGGCTTGTGTGGCTATGCCTTTTGGGGCTAGAGTAAAAGCACTGGTGGGCTGAGTTACCAAGAGATAGAATGTGTTAGGCTGGGCTGTGTTTTGATGTGGCTTTGATCTGAAACTATGTCTGAAGACTTGAGCCAAGGTGAATATCTGAGAATAGCATCAATCCATGAATTCTAAGACATATATTTACATAAAGGAGGTTATGGTAGAATTCAGAAGAAGAAATAGGACAATCTTAAGAAATGGATTTAGTGCCTGACTAAATGAAATGAAATACTTCTGGATGATACAACTCAGGGGCCGTGGTGGCCTCCTTTTTGGGGGAATTGGTGAAAGGTATGTGTCAGAATGGCTTAGCCGTTTCATTATTTTTCTTCTAAGTCAGAAAATCAGCCAGTTCCATTAGTTGTTGCTAATAAAGCTGTGCTGGGACAGATTGCACATACCTGCCCACACAATCCTACAACCTATTTCTTTCTATCATTCATTGATGGTAGTGATAAATGGAGAAGCCCTTCAGATGATGCCTGGAACAGAGCAGCTACTCAGGATATGTTCACTAAATGAATTAAAATAACTTAACATTAGATATTCTGTGTGAGCATGATTGAACAGGTTTTCCTTCAGTTATAAAGAATGGCATCATATAAATGTAAAATACAAAAACATATAAATATAAAATGCATTAATCATCTAGTTTTCCACTTACTAGATTATTCCAGTCCAGTTTAATTACAGGCTCTTTCATGCCTACTCTATTCTGCAGATAATCAAATCATGTATTTTTTCTGAAATGCAAATTTTTTGTAGCATTAGTTCAGCAAAGCATGATGGAGAGGATAATAAGCCTTAAAAACCAGTTGCTATCTTACTTTTTACCTAATAGTTAGTCCTCTCCTAAAACACAGAGCCATGCTTTTTGCAAAGAAAATGGTGATTTCTTTTGAATACTACTTCCTTCCCCCAACACATGCAAATATTTTTCTGTTCCAAGTGAATATATTTTGTTCCTTGCGGGACAGTGGAGAAGTTCAAAAAGGCAGACTGTTGTGGGAAGTCAGGGACCCTGAACGGAGGGACGGGCTGGAGCTGAGGCAGAAGAACATAAATTGTGAAGATTTCATGGACATTTATCAGTTCCCTAAATTAATACTTTTATAATTTATTTCACCTATCTTTACTGCAATCTCTGAACATAAATTGTGAAGATTTCATGGATATTTATCACTTCCCTAATAATACTCTTATAATTTCTTATGTCTGTCTTTAATCTCTTTATCCTGTTATCTTTGTAAGCTGAGAACGTACGTCACCTCAGCACCACTGTTGTACAAATTGACTGTAAAACGTGTGTTTGAACACTATGAAATCAGTGCACCCTGAAAAAGAACAGAGTAACAGCAATTTTCAGGAAACAAGGGAAGATAACCGTAAGGTCTGCCTGCCTGCGGGGTCAGGCAGAATACAGCCTTATTTTTCTCCTTGTAGAAAGCCTCTATCTGGATGTGCGAGTAGGAGAGATATTGCTAAATTCTTTTCCCAGCAAGGAATAACCCTGGGGAAGGAATTCATTCTTTGGGGGAGGTCTATAGATGGCTGCTCTGGGAGTGTCTGTCTTATGTGGTTGAGATAAGGACTGAAATATGCCCTGGTCTCCTGCATTACCCTAAGTCTTACTAGGATTGGGAAATTCCAGCCTGGTAAATTCTAGTGAGACTGGTTCTCTGCTCTCGAACCCTGTTTCTTGTTAAGATGTTTATCAAGATAATATGTGCATAGCGGGACACAGACCCTCATCAGTAATTCTAATTTTGCCTTTGCCTTGTGATCTTACTGCGCTTTGAAGCTTGTGATCCTTGTGACCTACTTCCTGTTCATACACCCCCTCCCCTTTAAAAATCCCTAATGAAAACTTGCTGGTTTTGCATCTCGGGGTCGTCATCACAGTCCTACCAATATGTGATGTCACCCCCGGAGACCCAGCTGTAAAATTCCTATCCTTGTACTCTTTCTCTTTATTTTTCAGACCGGCCAACACTTAGGGAAAATAGAAAAAACCTACATTAAAATGTTGGGGGCTGGTTCCCCCGATAGCAGACAGTGTCTTCTTCTTTCCTGAGGCATGGAGAGAGTCCACTGTCATTCAGCTAGCCTGACTCACCAAACTCCGGTCTCTTTTATCTCTGAGTTGGGCTTTTAAGGCAAGGCTATATACCTCCCAAGAAGAATGAAGATCTTTCTTCCCCAGGATCAAAGGCACTAAATCCCAGACCATGGAATGTACAATATCAGGAAACCTTATCTTATAACTACTTCTAAAACATCTCCTTTTTTTCTGTCTCATCTGAAAACATAGCCTTCAAGCAATTTATTTGAAATGCCACTAATCAGGAAGGAAAAGAATTATTTCAGAAAAAGGAATGTTAGTTTTGCCACTGATTGCTGTATAACTCTTGAAAAAGCACTTCCATTTTAAGTGAGGGGTTTTAAAATAACAAAGATTTGAAAGGGACACTTCTTATTTATCTTTGCAGCAGAGGGTGGCAGAGGACCAGAAAATTTTTAAGTACAGTATTTCCTACTGTAAACAGAGCCAAAGGACAAGGTAGTCATATTACAGAAGAACTTTAAATTTTGTGAAAGTAATATATTATCAATATTCTAATAATTAAGGAAACAGGCTTCAAGTACTATAACAAAGTTTTGTTAAATTATTTAGTAAGTTTTACATTGTGTTACAGCATTCATATTAGGGAAAAATGAATTTGCATTGGAATTTTCAGGACCATATATAAATTATACAGTAATTCATCCTATGGAAAGGATTATTATTTTGTTGGTCCAAGTCCTCCTTAGCATAAGGGATAACTTAAATAAAATATAATCTATCAATCTGCAGTCACAGGCTTTTTAACTCTTTAAGTGCCGCATGACTATCAAATACCACCGATGAGTTTTTCAGTTCCTGACATTTGTCACTGTGAGAAGCATAGACTATAACCATATAGTGATGCTGTTACAGTGATCTCCATCCTGTCATATATAATGAGACAGCCTGTTTTCTTTTTCATATTGGTAATAATAGAAGAGTAGAAGAACACTGCTTTGATATATTTTTGAAGCATTAATGTATAATAACTTTTGGTAGAGTCTAAATTGGTGTATTTATGTTTGTTAACTGGCTTGAGAAAAGTTTACTTGTTGTTTTTAAAAAGTACATTATTTTGTTATACTTCCTATTAAAATTTTGATCCTTTACCAGAAATGGACACAAACACACACACATACACATAAACACACACATGCACTCACAAGTTATATGTGTGCAATTTCAGTTACAATATCAATAGTATGATCTCTGACACATATTTATCCGTCCATAGATATTTGGCAGTCTGTTAACCCCTAGGTTAAGAACCGCTGCTTTATGATAGTTTGACTTTGATTTGTGACTTTTCTGATTGGAGACTAACTATAATTTCCCTCAGTTTTAGGGGACTCATACTCTCAGTAACGCAAGCAGAAGGCAAGAAGATAGATACTTATTCATTTTGTATCAGCATCTTTCTACTTACTGGTGTATTGGAAATATTTTTTAAAAGCCAAGCTAACTCTCTATGGGCATTATTCTTTTAAGACAAATGGATTAGGCATGACTAATATTTAATATACAGATAGACATCTAATGCCATCATTTAGTCTGTCTGCTTTGGGAATGGTCGCATAGTGTTGGAAGAGATTGGCTATCTCTTCTACAAAACTTTTTCTTCCTCCTGGCACAGGATTTAAGGGAGGAGACCACCCCTCTTTTTGTCTTATGACCAATTTCTGCCTCCAAAGAAAAAAGAAGTAAAAACTAAAAGGCAGAAATGGAATCCACAGGCAGATAGCCCGGTGCCGTGCCCTGGGCCTGATAGTTAAAAATCAACCCCTGACTTAACTGCTTGTGTTATCTATAGATTTCAGACATTGTATGGAAAAGCATCGTGAAAATCCCCATCCTGTTCTGTTCTGTTCTGATTACCAGTGCATGCGGCCCCTAGTCACGTACCCCCTGCTTGCTCAATCGATCATGACCCTCTCACATGGATCCCCTTAGAGTTGTAAGCCCTTAAAAGGGACAGGAACTGCTCACTTGGAGAGCTGGGTTTTTTGAGACGTAAGTCTGCCGACGCTCCCGGCCAAATAAAGCCCTTTCCTTCCTCAACTCGGTGTCTGAGGGGTTTTGTCTGCAGCTCATCCTGCTACATTTCTTGGTTCCCTGACAGGGAAGCGAGGTGATTAACGGACGGTCAAAGCAGCCCCTTAGGTGGCTTAGGCCTGCTGGGGACTCCAGTCAGCTTTAGCGACGTGAATCCTGAGAGTGCTCCCAGGTAGGCAGTTGCCCTGGTGGAACGCCTCGCCAAAGTAGTGTATGGTAGGCCCCACAGAGGATTAATGCAGCGGCCAAACACCAGGAAGGAATCAGTACTTGGAATCCAGACATCTGGAAACACGGTAAGATTGTCTTGGAACTTGCCCACTCCATTGGAGTGGAAGCGTGACTTGATCACCCATGGCATACCTTTATCAGCACCTTGGTTTTGGTTTTGATTTTGACTAGATTTGCACTGTTTTGGTTTAGATTTGGGTATTGACTTTTGGATTTGAACTGTTTTGGCTTTGATTTCAGTTCTGACTTGGCTCAAGTTGCTGGATGAATGAGTAACTCTTTATCCATACTTTGGTTTCAGTGTGAATTGCTTGGTGACTGAGTGACTTTTTGCCCCTTTTTCCCTTCCCTCTTTGTGGTAAGAGTGTTGTTTTGTCTCTTGAGAGAGGAAAACGAGTAAAACACAAAGTAAGCCTACCCTGTTAGGAACTATATTAAAGAATTTCCAAAAAGGATTCAATGGGGACTATGGAATCACTATGACACCTGGAAAACTTAATGCTTTGTGTGAGATAGATTGGTCGGCGTTAGAGGTGGGATGGCCATCAGAAGGAAGCCTAGTTTCAAAGGTATGGCACAAAGTAACTGGTAAATCAGGACACCAGATCAGTTTCCATACATAGATACTTGGTTGCAGCTGGTTTTAGACCCCCCACAGTGGTTAAGAGGACAGGCAGCAGTAGTACTAGTGGCAAAGGGACAGATAGCCAAGGAAGAAAGAGTAGCTTCACTCCTTGCCAGTCCCTCCCCTAGGGGAAGAGGAAAGAGAGAGGAGAACAGCAGCATAAGCAGCTGCAGAGGCAAGGAAACACCAGCAGAGAGAAAAAGAGAGAGAGAGAGAAAAGAGAGAGACAGAAAGTCAAAGAGAGAAAGAAAGAGAGAGAAATACAAGTAGTTAAGAAAAAAAAACAGTGTACTCTTTAGAATCTGTAATTGATAACTAAAGGTCTTCTCTGTGACCATATAACACTCCAATACCAATTTGTTGTCAGTGTAAACAAGGGCATAGCCTGAAAGCACTGAGGCCACTGACAACCCGTAGCCTTCCTGTCAAAATTTCTTAACTCAGTAACCCGCAGATGGCCCAAATACATTCAATCTGTAGCGACAATGGCTTTGCTAACAGAAAAAAGTAGAAAAATAACTTTTAAAGGAAATCTCATTGTGAGCACACCTCACCAGTTCAGAACAATCCTATGTTTAAAAAAAAAAAAAAAAAGAGAAGGGGGGGTAGAATTTATGTAAAAAGAATGTTATATAGTAAAGTCTTGTCCTAAAATAAATTAACTGGTTGTTTAAAGAAAAGGGTGTTTGCAATAAGTCAGAAAGTTGAGACATGTCGAAGAATTGTCTGTGAAAGTTGTGAAAGAAGAAAAAAAACTTATTAAAAATGAATTTATGCAAGAAATGTTGTATAATTTAAAAGAAATTACGGCTCCTGAATGTAAAACTATTGAAGAAACAGTTTATATGCAAGGTGTATTAGAAAAGTAAAATATACTTTTAGTAAAAGGATTTTAAGGAGGCATAAAAATGCGGATTTTTACCTACATTAAAAGGTTAAAAACTTTTTTTTTGTTTTAAAGGTTTAAGCAAGTTTTAAAACATTAATTGTAAAGGAAATTATGTGTGTAAACGTGTTGGCTAAAGTTAAAGGGGTATCATCCAGTTTTTCCATGAACTGGACATTAAAGTAAAAACACAACAGGTTTTTCTTAAAGCACTAACCTGCTCTTTAACAATAATTATACAAGATTAAAAAGAGTCTATAAAAATCTTACCTTATGGTCAGACATTAAAAATTGAATAAATATGTCTACATATTTTAAGTTTTATTAAAACTAAGTTTAATGTTAAGAACACATTAAAGGTGAAATTTAGTTTATCTGGTATAAAAATCATACAGAAAGCATTGTCAAATACAAAGTGGTGTTCGGCTTTCCTTGGTCTAAAAACTAATAAAAATAGATGTTAAAGGAAATTTCTCAGTAAGAAGGCACCAAGGACTATAAAGTCCACTGCTGATGTCCCCACATTTAAAACAAAAGGTCAGTTTCTTAGAGATTATATACTTGGTTTATCTTCCACTTTCCTTTCCCTCAAAACTAAAAATCTTTTAGCACATGTAACATCCCTAGAATTTCCGGTAAACCAGCACCAGCCTGAAGATCATGTTCTCATCAAAGGGTGGAAAGAGGAAAAACTCGAGCCAGCCTGGGAAGGACCCTACCTTGTCCTGCTAACCACCAAGATTGCTGTTCATGCAGCAAAAAAGGGATGGACTCGTCACACCTGAGTCAAGAAAGTGCCACCCCCTCCAGAGTCATGGGCCATAGTCCCAGGGGAAAACCCTACCAAACTAAAGCTAAGAAAAATTTAACTCTTTCTATTCTATTACTCTTTCTTCTTTCCTCGCTCTGTTGCTGATGATCTAGTTATTAACATAACCAAGTCAATTTCACCTCAAACTATTGCATTTAATGCTTGCCTTGTTATATACCCTGTCGGGACTTGCCAAGTCAAAGACAGCTCTCTACTTCAGAAAAGTACCTCTGTCCCTCCTGACTCTCCTCAAACTGGGCATTAGCAAATTGGGACTATTTAATCTGGAGAGATTTCGATAAAGACCCCAGTGTCAACCAGGAGTCTTGCCCCCCAGTGTGGAACTTTTATGCCAGTGTTCTGTGTAGTTGGTCCAATGTTCTGTGGACCACTAAAGAGCAAGGATGGACTGCCCCAACCGGTTTTTGTAATTTCCTAAAGCCATGCATTCATTTTACTAGAGGATCATAGAAGTTAAAGACTTACAACAAACTTTGGCAATTAAGACAGGATACCAAGATGCAAATGCCTGGTTGGAATGGATCAAATATTCCGTCTGCACATTAAACAAAATTAGTTGTTATACTTGTGCACATGGCAGGCCAGAGGTCCAGGTTGTCTGCTTTTCACTAAGGTAGTCCTCCAGTCGACCAGGCATGGGCTGCATGGTAGCTCTTTTCCAGGATTTGAAAACCTGGAGTAATAAGTCGTGCCAAGCTGTCTTTCTGCTATATGCTGAAGTTCAGCACTTTGCGGGTCAGCCCCCAAGGGCCATCCAGCTTATGTCTCCCAACACTAAGTTCACTTTGTGTCTCTCATCAGGGGGAGGAAACTTAGCATTCCTTGGAGACCTGAAGGGATGCAGTGAGCCTAAGAACTTTCAAGAGCTTACCAATAAGTCAGCCCTTTTTCATCCTCGAGTAGCTGTGTGGTGGTATTGTGGTGGACGTTTACTGGACACTCTGCCAAATAACTGGAGTAGCACTTGTGCTTTAGTCCAATGGGCTATCCCTTTCACCCTGGCATTTCATCAACCAGAGGGAGGACGGGTGGTAGAAAAAGGATGGATCTGGTTATCAGATGGAAGAATAGCTGTGCCACAACTGCTAGGAGCTGCAGTCGTACTGCCTGTGCATGATGAGACCACCCACCTAGGCCAAGAGTCACTTAAAAAGCTGTTAGGCGGGTACCTCTACATCTCACATCTGTCAGCCCTTGCCAAAACAGTGGCGCAGCAGTGTGTCACCTGCCGGCAGCATAATGCTAGGCAAAGTCCAACCATCCCTCCCAGTATACAGGCTTATGGAGCAGCCCTCTTTGAAGATCCCCAAGTAGACTTCACCGAGATGACCAGAAGTGGAGATCTCATCCCTAGGTTTGGACTTCCCTTACGAATTGGCTCGGACAACGGGCAGGCATTTGTGGCTGACTTGGTACAGAAGACAGCAAAGGTGATAGGTGTGAATCAAGGATTGGAACGTAGCCCCCTTGCAGCCACAGTGGAAAGGACCCCAGACCATCATCTTGACCACTTCCACAGCCGTGAAAATAGAAGGAATCCCAGCCTGGACCCACCACAGCTACATGAAACCCACAGCAACTGAGACCTGGGAGGCGAGACCAAGCCCAGACAATCCCTGCAAAGTGACTCTAAAGGAAATTGGTCTTATGACGAATTTCTACCTCCAGAGAAAAAAGAAGTAAAAACTAAAAGGCAGAAATGGAATCCACAGGCAGATAGCCCAGTGCTGTGCCTTGGGCCTGGTAGTTAAAAATCAACCCCTGACTTAACTGCTTGTGTTATCTGTAGATTTCAGACATTGTATGGAAAAGCATTGTGAAAATCCCTGTCCTCTTCTGTTCCGTTCTGATTACCCGTGCAGCCCCTAGTCACGTACCCCCTACTGGTTCAATCAATCATGACCTTCTCACGTGGACCCCATTAGAGTTGTATGCCCTTAAAAGGGACAGGAATTGCTCACTTGGGGAGCCCAGTTTTTTGAGACGTAAGTCTGCTGATGCTCCCGGCTGAATAAAGCCCTTTCCTTCCTGAACTCAGTGTCTGAGGGGTTTTGTCTGCAGCTCATCCTGGTACAGATTGACTACATTTTAGACAGTTGTGTAGTTAGCTGTGGTCATTTGATTGAACTCTGGTCAACAGAATATGGAAATAAGTGATGCACATCATTCCTGGCCTGTCCCGTAACAGACCTCCCATGCACGATCTTTATGGCTTAATGGAAATGAACATGGAGGCCTTGGGAGACAAATGCGGGAAATAATAGAGGCATAAGGTAGAAAGGAGCTGGGTCTTTTAATCACCTCTTGGAGGAGAGCTGCTGCTGAATAACCATTTCAGAATTTTATATTAAGCTAGATAAATTTTGTGGTTCTCTCCAATAGCAACAAAACAGACCTGAACTACTATATAAGGTTTACTGAATAATTCAGAGTGGAAAACTACAGGAGAGCTGCCAAATTCCAGGGGAGTTGCCACATTCTGTTTATTTTCAGTGTTTTGTGGCACATGCTGTTTGCTTGTGACTGGCTAGGTGGAATAATGCATGATATAATATTGTGTAGTTTCAACTTGAAGTAATCCTCGATGATGAACACATAGCTTAAAAAGACTTCTTCAGAGAAAATGTGAAGAGAGTGTCCCAATAATGTGAACAGATATGGAAATTCTGAAGAGGCCTTGCTGCATCTTTTCTATGAGTTGAATGAGGTGTTTACCAGTCCCATAGAGAATAAAACAGTATTCTGAAAAGATGCCAAAAATTCAAGCAATCAGAAAGGCTATTTGAATTACTTATATACACCCATCATTAATAACAATACATTCTCTCCTGTATTGTAATTTGGAATATTAAATAGAGTAGTTGATATATAAAATATGGGAGAGGACATGTTCAATTTTTTTTAATTGGTAAAGGTATACAATCAAAATCCTCTGGAGACCACTGATCTAGAAACCCAGAATCCTATATCTACTTGCTCATTGGATGCTCCTACAGAAAAGTGTAAATTTGTCACAACCACTTGAACAGTGTGCTTGGGACACAACTTTGGGATTAGTCTAATGGACAAGTTAGTAATCATGAGGGTAAAGCTATCACACTGGTGACCCCCTCAAAATAAAAAATTTAGCAATTGAGTTAAAAAAAAAAGTTTGTTTTCTTTTCCCTCTCTATGTCTAAGTACTAGGTTAGTATATATACATTTTTATACTGATTTCATTTGAATATAGTGACCCTTTAAATCAGCTGGATTTTTGATTTGGAAGAATCTGCAATTTCAATTTCAAAGTTAAAGATAATGTTACTTTATTAATTTATTATGAGTTCATTGCAGTATAATCTTGAATAAGTTGACAAATATGTTATAAAATAGAAGTAATGAACGATAAAATTTATATTTCAGATTTTCCAATTTTTAATGGCTTCAGTATGGATCTTCTACATGATTTACCTAATGTTTAGATACTGCCTCCTGTTTCTTTAGGACCACCACAGCATGTGTTTAGAAAATCAGTCATTGGTTGCAGTTAGGATTAAAAGTATCTTAATTTTTTTGTCAGCTTGTTCTTTTAATTAGTAAAACATCATATCTCCATTAAACAAAAATCTCCAGAAATAAAGACATAAAGAATAAAACCAAGCAGCTCATAATCCAGAGGTATTCTCGTATATTGTACATTAGACCCATATTTTTAATACAGATTTGTATCCTACCCTTTTCTATTACCTTCTATTACCTTGTAAAATTCATTATTTTAAACTACATCATTCTGCATTTCGAATGTTGTGATTTTCAACAAATAATATTATGGAAAATTATAATTCTTTTGAATATTTTCATACTGCTGTATGTTTAGATCAATTTTATTTTTTTCCCATTATAAGTAATGCCATGACGAATATTCTTCCATATTAAGCTTTGAATGAATTTATGTAGTTCCTGAAGATAAATTCCTAGAAGTGGAATTATACTAAGTAAAATTACATGAACATTTAAGAGGTTCTGTCATTTCATTGTTGAAGCCATCAGTATTGAATATTATAATTTTTATATAGTATACTTTATTTTCTATATTTTGTTGCTGAGTGGTTAAATTGAAAATGCTTTCATACATTTACTAGCTTGGTACTTTCTCTTTTAAATCGTCTTCCTATTTGAAATAATTTTAGAGTTAAACAAAAGTTGCTAAAGCAGAACAAGGAAAGCCTATATATATTCACTCGTTCCCAACATACTGACATTTAATTACTTCTATATGTATGATTATATCTTTTTGAAATGTTTAAATGAAATAGTGAAACATAGTTTTAGTGAAATATAGTAGGTTTCTGGAGGATAAGTCAGGTTTATCTTTCTGATTTGGCCTGCATTCCTCATTCTCTTTTGTTCTTCTGAATATTACTCTTTTGATTGTCTAGTCCCTTTTTGATACTCATAAACAACTCAGTGACTTCCAACATTCTCTTTTATATTATGCTATTTTAGTTCTCCATTTTGATTGTGGTATTAGTTGGGCCTTAGGTACAATTTTTTCTCATCCCAACTTGAGCAGGGGTATACTGTAACAATGTCCATAAATCTGGGCTTTGGTATTGGGGGAAAAGACATGGTGAAACTAAATCTTTGTGTGGAAGACAGGGAAGCCAAATGTTTGAAAAATATCCTGGGCAACTCTGATAATTTCTTCCCACTATTATATTTAAGAATGAATAAGGTAAAAAGTCATTTCCTTAGATACATTTCCTGTCTCTATCATGTATAATTTAAAGTCACTTTGGTATGGGACTTTTCAACTTACGCTTGATTTGGGAGAGTGTATAATGGTTGTGAATAAAATATCACTAATTAAGAAATCTGGAGGCTCAGGCCCAGGAGGTAGCTTTTCTAGTCCTGATTGGCTGGAGCATACCAAGTCTACGAGCCCACCCATACAGGGGATACTTCCAAGAAATTGGGAGAAAAGTCACATTTTCAGGCTTATTTACTCCATCTTCTTACTGTTTATTGAAAGATTGTGTTGCCATGGTGATGGGAAAGAGGTATAATAAGAGATTGGGGAAAATGTTACAACATGGAGAAGGATTTGGTTTTTCACATAGTTAAATGGAAGTTTACCTTTTTGGACTACATTTGCATTATCTCATTTTCCTTCCCCTTGTCAGTATGCATCACAAAGTCATTAAAAGAGTTCAGCATCCATCTCTGTTTTTATTACTTTATCGTGATGACTCTTGGGAGTCCTTAGCCATTGAAAAAGGCGTGTGTGTGTGTGTGTGTTTGGGGGGGGGGTGCAGAACATTTTTCACATTTCTATTTTGTGAATTTCAGGTTTCCTGAATTAGATTGTCAGAAATTTTGCCTTTTATATAAATATTTTTAAGGAATCATTTTTTGAATTAATCAGTTTTACTGTTTTGTGCTTTCAGATTAATTTCTATATTCCTATACTCTTGCTAATTTATTTTTTCTTTTACTCCATTTTGAGTCAAATCCATAACTTACATATTTTTATTAATTTTTTAAAATAAGGAAAGCAATTAAGATTCTCATCTGTCTTTTAGGAACAAATTTAATTTTTTTCTGTTTAAAAGAGTGTGTTCACTGTAGAAAATCTGACAGTATAGATGGAGAAAAAGTAGGCATTTTGTACAGCTTTTACTACTTTCCCATAAGTTTTGACATGTAGTATTTTCTTTCATTTTTGTCTAAGCAGATAGTAGTTTTAGTTCTGATTCTGTGTTTTGGGATGTACAAGTTAGTTGAAAAAGAGTTTAAATGTATTTAAGAGAGGTTTTATTTTGCTAACACTGTTATTATTGGTTTTCAGTTTTTAATATTGTGAAATATGACTTTCACAACATAACAGTGGCTTAAAAATGATAAGAAGTTTTTTCTATCATTTTTCCCTTGTGTAAAAATGTCTGGAGGAAAAGGCACAATGGCTTGCTTAGTAGCTTCTTGGAGTTATCATGGATCCTGATTTCTGTTCTATTATCCTAGTATAAGGTATTCACGTTCTGTTCACCTCTTGTTTAAGATGACTGCTAGCGCCCTAGCCAGTTGTATGACAGTTGCAGTCTGCATGAAGGAAGAAAGATGGAAGTGCAGACAGACGGGAGGCCCTCCTAGCAGACTTACAGCCCTGTAAGGTGTTTTTGTGGCAGTCCTAAGTATTTCCACTTGTATGTCCTTGACCGGAATTTTGTCACTTGACCACTGTAAGAAAGGTTGGAAAATTTAGTCTTTTATTCTGGCAATTATCTCAGTTAAAAGTCAAGATTTTATTTCTTTCTTTTTTTCTTTTTTTTTTTTTTTTGAGATGGAGTCTTGCTCTGTCGCCCAGGCTGGAGTGCAGTGGTGCGATCTTGGCTCACTGCAAGCTCGGCCTCCCGGGTTCACGCCATTCTCCTGCCTCAGCCTCCTGAGTAGCTGGGACTACAGGCGCCTGCCACCGGGCCTGGCTAATTTTTTGTATTTTTAGTAGAGATGAGGTTTCACCGTGGTCTCGATCTCCTGACCTTGTGATCCGCCCGCCTCGGCCTCCCAAAGTGCTGGGATTACAGGTGTGAACCACCGAGCCCAGCCAAGATTTTATTTCTAAGGACAAAAGAAAGAACACTGAGGTGGGAAGGTAGGGGCTTTATAAGAGTATAATTTAATGCTCTTCACTGTCCTTTGCCCTTGCCACAAATCTTCGCTTTTTTCCTACCTCCAAATACAGTTATATTTTAAGTTTTTGTTAAATCAATAGCCAGAATATACTTATTATTATACTAATATTAATATTGCTCACATTTAAGTCATGTGAAGCAGTGATCACATTCTCTTTTTGTGTATATCATTTTGCTTTTCCAGCTATGACAGATAAAATCATTTCACATCTATTCCAATCCCTCCTTTGTGTTGACTCAGTGAAGACTGCAGAACTAAAAACATGCTTCCCAGATTTCTTTGAATCCAGGTGTGGTTATGTCACACAGTTCTGGAATCTTTTTTGTTTGTTTGATTCTATTTTTTCCATGATTATTGAGGCTGAAATAGCCATTTTGTGACCCGAAGGAAAACAGCAATCTTGGCCCTACTAACACGAGAAGTTACCCATCTCCAAAATTCTTATATGGAAAAAAAAAAAAAAACAGAAAACAAAACCTATTTGTGTAAGCCCCTGTTTTGTCAAATGTTCTGTTACTCATAGTCAAATGTGATTGCTAATTGATACACTTTAGTAAAAAATAGTCTTTTTATGTATTAATTTTCTATCTAGTTATGACTAATTTTAACTTGCACTATAGATCTGACAGTCTTTTGGCAATGGAAATACCTCCTGGATTTTGCATATTGTCTGACAGCCAATCTTAATATTTTGTAAGATTTGTTTCCCATCCCTTCATTGCTATTTTACCATGAATTTATAACTTCCATATAAGGAAATATTATCTATATACTACTTTAAATCCTGGAATGTCTTTTTTTTTTTTTTTTTTTTTTTTTCTGAGACGGAGTCTTGCTCTGTCACCCAGGCTGGAGTACAATGGCATGATCTCGGCTCACTGCAACCTCTGCCTCTGCCTCCTAGGTTCAAGCGATTCTCCTGTCTCAGCCTCCTGAGTAGCTGGGATTACAGGTGCCTACTACCATGCCTGGCTAATTTTTGTATTTTTAGGAGAGACGGAGTTTCACCATGTTGGTCAGGCTGGTCTCGAACTCCTGACCTCAGATCTGCCCACCTCAGCCTCCCAAATTGCTGGGATTACAAGCATGACCCATCGTGCCCATCCCAAACCTGCAGTGTTTTAATGAGTGAATCATTTTTGTCGTTTATTCTATATTTACTTCTAAATTTAACTTTTAAAAATAAATATATTGATAATTGGATATCAATGCATCTGGTTTCCAAACTGCTTTAAGAAGATGATTTGAACTTATCATTTTTAATAACTGGAGAGTAGAGATTTCCACTAGGCAAAGAGAAAGTAAGGTCCAAACATGATATTCTTTGGACCTCTGCAGAATTAGCATTTAAACTCATTACAGGTTTAGAGCATGTAATTCAATCAAGGTGGTTTAGGAAGCAGCAAGATGGAGAGGTGTGCCTTCTTGTTTATTGAGAAATTTTGGGCAGCCTTAGCATACCAGGATACAGCCTTTCCAATTTCACTTCTCTTTATTAACGATCCCTTTTGTTTGGGACTTGGCCAAAAGGAATATAGTTTGATTCATGTCTTCACTCAGACTTTCCATTTGTAGTCAATGATGATTTCAAACTTTGCAACTAGAAAGACAAAAAATGCTGTAACTGGCTCCATTTCTCTTTTTTGGACCCCTTGAGCACTAATTATTAACAACCAAGGGAGCAAACTGGGCACAGAATTTCCCTAGGTGATTGACTAATCCAGTGGTTCTCAAAGTGCAGTCCTTGGACCAGCAGCATGGGATAATTGGGGAGCTTATTAGAAATGGAGAGTCTTAGCTCCCAAATCAAACTTGCTGAATAAGAAATTGGGAGTGGGGCCCAGCTATATGTATTTTAACAAGCCCTCCAGTTGATTCTGATGGATCCTCAAGAGTGAGAGTAACTGATTTTAATTATTAGGATCAGAAAAGAAACAGAAGCTCTGGTTAGCCCAGAAGTGTTAAAAAGTTCAGCTGGGCAATCTGAGAGAAAAAGATGAAAAAGAGAAAGGTACTTTTTCTTCAGTCATCAAGGACAGCTGGCGTTGATAAAATAGCTTTGGCTATGCAATGTGACTAAAGATGTATGATACCATCATTTATTCATTCATTTATTCTTCATTTTTTTTTTTAGGTTTTTTGGTTTATTAATGGTGATTGTTTGCCAGGCATTGAACTAAGTTTATAGAAAAGATGCAAAGGTGTTTAAGACATAGAACTGTTACAAGATCTTTGGGGTGTTGCTTTTCTGGCTGGAAACTTCTGTGGCCAGTGGCACCATTGCCTGAATTCTTGTCCTATGTCCAGGAAGAATGAGGTGGGCAGACAAATGAAATGTGAGCAAGATGAAGAGGAGCTTTATTGACTGTTAGAACAGCTCAGAGGAGACCTGTAGTGGGTAGCTTCTTTCTACAGACAGGTCATCCTGTCCAGTGCTCAGCTCTCAGCAAAGAGGAGGTCCTGGAGCTGTGGCTCCTCTCTGCAGGCAGGTCATCCTAAGAAGTGTTCAGCTGTCACCAGAGAGGGTAACCCTTCTCTGCAGCTGCTTTTCCAGACATCTGCTCTGTTCTGGCTGAGTCTAGGGTTTTTATGGTCTTCAGAGCAGGAAGTGCATGCTTATTGGTCCATGGGCAGCCATGGGTGGGCCCAGGAAAAAGTACAGCCAGTTCCCTCTCCAGTCTGCAGGACTGTTAGCCTGGCCACCTCAAGCCCTGCTGGCCTTCCATGGCCTCAAGGTGGGGCTTCACCAAGGACCTGCCCCCTTCTGTCCAGGAGCCTGTCTGCCCCTCCTTCATGGCACCCAGGCCATTGGTGCCAAGGGGTGCCTGCAGGCCAATGCTGAGCTGCCCTCAGCCCCATTTTGGCTTCCCTTCCATGCTCCTGTCACCCAAAGTCCAGAAGGGGCTAAGGTGGCAGGGACCTGGCTGTCAGTGCAAGCGTGTGACCATCCAGCTGCGCAGCAACAGCACCTGGGCTGGGGCCCAGCCTTGCTCCTTGATGGGAGCGGGGAGTGGGTGCTGGGAGCAGGGAGAGGTCAGGGAGTGGGGGCAGGCACTTCTGAGCCTGCAGGGAGCAGGGTGCCTTCTCGGGCCCCCAAGAGCACAGGGATGCCTGGTCCGCAACAGTGCTTGGGCGGCTGAAGCTGCACCAGGGGAACTCCTGCCCTACCAACTTGGAAAAGGTGGTTCCTGCTTGTGCCTGGCTCCTGCGGCTCCATGGAGTGTGCAGCCCTGGCCATACCTCTGAGATCTGAGTGGGTGCTGACAGTGAGGAGAAGCCAGACAGTGGGAGGAGGCACTTCCGAGCCTGCAGGGGGCAGGCGGGCCTTCCCAGGCCCCCAAGAGCACAGAGACACCCGGGTCTACAGGCATGCCAGGGTGGCCTCAGCGGCACCCAGGGCACCCAGGAAGGTCAGAGGGGCATGGGGCTCCTGCCTGCTCCATGCAGTGGGAGGCCGGCAGTGCCTGCATGCTGCAGCTGCTGCCTTGGCAGTGGCTATTCTAGATGGGCCGCTGCTGCCATCAGAACCAGTCTTTAAAGAATAATTTATATTCTGTAAGGAGAAAGCAGGAGGGGATTCGGAAAGAAAAGCAAAACAAGAGGCACACATGATGGGCTTAGAAACACACAGGAAAGACTAATTACAAATGAAAAGACAAAACCTCATTTAGTTGAAACGAAGGTACACAGTTTGACACTGGTACCTTAATGACACTTCTCATTTGCATATGGCTTTGTGAGTCGTATGCGAATAGAACACAGAGGCCCACATGCATGCTAATGGTAATGATATTGTGGATTGTTGCAGTAATAATTTATAGTCCAGCTGTGGTGAAAAAATGTAAACATGGAAGTAATCAAATACGCAGAGGTAGTCTTTTCCTCTTCTAAGGTGAGTACACTTCAGCCAGAAAAACAATCAACTTAGACTCGAAATACAATGGTCTGATGAAGAAACCTCAGTGACCCTACACACACAATTGAAGGGCATAGCAAGAGCAACATCTTGGGAAATCCAATGAAATCTAGTCAGTATAGATTTTGACCTGCCATTTCAACCTGATCAAATGCAGCTCACTACATCCTAATTGTTAACAGAGAGAATTGACTGAGGAGAAAAATCAACTCCTACTATTGTTCCAGAGACATTGCTCCAGCTAGGAAAGAATTCAATCTCTGAAGATCTAGTAGAGGCTGCTGTGAAGGAACTGCTTACAAAGCTCTCTCTTTGTGATTTAAAAGCATGAAATAACCTCATTTCAAAGTCGAAAGTCTTTAAAAAACAAGTACTCTTATCGCCTGTATAGCCTGGATTTTGAATCAGACTTGGGATAAAGTAGAAGAGTCTCTGCATGTAGACCCAAATACCTGTTATCAAAAAGCCTGATCATTCCTTTCAGAATTCATGGCAAATACTATTTTGCTACCCAAAATACATTTTGAAGGGCATTTGCGTTTTTAGGGCAATTTCTGCAGGGAAACAAAACAAATTCACAGAAAATCTGTTTGCACCTTATGCTGTGGAGTCCCAGTATATTTGAGTCATCTTGTTCACAGAAGAAATTGTTCTTAAAGAACAGCTATCAATATTGCAAAATTGTAGGGTGGGATTCTAAAAGATAGTTCCATCTACATTCTTGTTTGCTCTGTTTCCCCTCTACTGCTTGAAACAAACTAATTTACATAGATTTTGTTTGTGAGACAATAGTGAGGGCATCTTTGGGTCTTCGGAAGGTCTCAATAACTTTTGGCTATCTGGATAGCTCATATTTTGGCTTTCCATAAAGAAGTCCCTAAAGCTTGGAAAAACTCTGTACACATCATGTAACTGTACTGTGTCTGAAAGTTGCCTCCTGCAAAGTAAATAAAGCTATATTGATTTCTTCTGGGCCACACAATTTATTTTTGGAATTTTCTCTCATCTAGCTCAAATTTCTGCATGGATTTTTAAGAGTGTTTTTCAGCATGGACTGAAAATAGGGCTAACTGGTTGGAAATGCAGGTAGCTACCATGTAGGTATATTCCCACATTAGGCTTATTATTTATATTGTTCAGCCATATAATCAAAAGAAATTGTTCTCCACAACACTTACCAATATTGCTGTTAAGGCAAAAATTTCTAGGTTCTAAGGTTATAGGAAATGTAGAAGACGGTAGGAATATAAACGTCTGAATTATCCACATGTTATACATGAATTTCCTAAGTACAGCCTCAGGTTAACAATAGCATTTACTGAAGTTCTCCTAATCTTCTGCTTCTATTCAGTGTCACATAGTACATAGTCTTTGATCCCAAGAATCATGCTACTAAGGGAATACTTACTGTATTAGGATATTAAAATATTAGGAAAAAGATTATTGTACTACTTACGTTTGTGCATGAATTCCTATATTTTTTGATGACTATTTGTCAACAGCTTACAATGTATTAGGCATTGGGTGGAATAAAGACATGAGTAAGACACAGCCCTTCCCACCAAGAGTCTCAGAATCTGTTAGGAATGCTATAGCAGAGACTGATGTTTACAACAGATGGCAGACTGTAATAGGTAAATGGATAAATAAATAAAGATATATAGATGACAGACAATAGATACATGAGATTAATAAGTAGGTGGTTAGATAGATGGACAGATAAGTAGATGGATGGACAGAGAGGTAGGTATATAGATAATTAGGTAGGTAGCTATCAATGAGTTAGATGTTTTCATTCTCTTAGAGTAAAAGCTAAAGAAGGGCCTCAAGGTCTATATGGTCTAGCTTCCTGCCATTCCCAACGCTGTATCCTCCTATCCTGTTCCTTTTTTATTATGTTTAAAATACTAGCTTCCATGCTGTTGTTGAAATGCATTTAGTATGTTCTCCCTAAAGTTTTTTGCATTTCCTATTTCCTTTGACAGTTGGAATTTTTTTCCCTAAGATATACTCATAGCTTTCTCTTTCCTTTAATTCAGATGTTCAAATGTTACCTCATCAAAGAAATATTCCCTGACCACACTACTATTGCCATTCCTCTCTCTACTTTTACTTATCACTGCTTTTCATTGAAACAATCACTACCTGCCGTGTTATACATTTCTTTCTTTCATTTTCTGTTTTCTTGGAATGTAAGCTCCATAATAGTGTGAATTTTTGTTAACCACTCTATGCCTAGTGCCTGAATGGTTTTTTTTTTTTTTTTTTTTTTTTTTGGAGACGGAGTCTCGCTCTGTCCCCCAGGCTGGAGTGCAGTGGCGCGATCTGCAAGCTCCGCCTCCCGGGTTCATGCCATTCTCCTGCCTCAGCCTCCTGAGTAGCTGGGACTACAGGCGCCTGCCACTGCGCCCGGCTAATTTTTTTGTATGTTTAGTAGAGACTGGGTTTCACCATGGTCTCAATCTCCCGACCTTGTGATCTGCCCGCTTCGGCCTCCCAAAGTGCTGGGATTACAGGTGTGAGCCACCGCACCTGGCCAAGGCCCTGAATTGTAACTGACATATAGTATATATATTTTGTTGGTTGAATGAATGACTAGATAATTATGTAAAAGCATCATGGAGAAGAACATGAAAGACATTGGATTCTGAATTAAGGAATTTTTGGCTTTATTTGATAGCTGTATCAGTCTACTACTCCCACAAAAATACATTATCATAATACAATAATAATCATTTATTTCTCATGCATCTGCAGATCAGTGACTAATAGTTGGCTAATTGAGGCTATGCTCGATAGGATGGTTATACCGGTTTTAGTTGGGCTCACTTCATGTATCTGTAGTCAGCTTGTGTCTGTAGCTCATCTTCAGGGACCAGTGGACCAGCCGGGGTGTTATCCTCTCATGGTTAAGACAGACCCAAATGAGAGCAAGACTGCCTGTGCCAGCAGGTTGCCGTCCTCCATATGCATCGTGTCTGCCAACATACCATTGGCCACAGCAAATTTTGCCTCAAATCAAAGCAGAGAAGTCACTCTGCTCATAGAAGGAGGAGCAAATTTAAATTGAATCATGTGGGGAATGTTATTTTACATTTGTCAGCAGTTTTAGGCTTTTTTGTGGATTATTATAAAACATTTAAGCTTTTTCATCATTGAGATATATTATTTGGAGCTATGGTTGAACTGAAATTAATGAAAGTGAACCATCATGCAGTCTTCCAATTAAAAAAAAAAATAGTTCCTAGCATTCAGGTGATGGTATATGTATGTCCTGATCACAATATACCCAGTATGTAGGTTAATAACTTGTGCTGTTAAGAGATAGTTTGTTTAATACACAATTTATTTCCCAGCTTTTATCTTAAGAACAACTAAGTGCTCCCTCTGCTCCTATACAATTTTCCCTTCGTAGGAATTTAATTTATAAGACTGCTGACTTTAATTACAGATGGAAGCATGAAACTGTTCTATCAAAATGTAATTGACTGTCATAATAGTATAGCTTTGAGATTTTCTTATTTTCCTCTCCCATCTAAAAAGAGTAGACTCTGGAGATTAGAGTTAATGATGCTGATGCTGTATTGATTGCTGCATTATTTGTTTTCTTTCTTCCTGCATTTGGGACTAACTTGATTATTTAAAAGACACCTGCAATTCTTTAGCAAGTGTTTCATTCCAATCAGGGAATGTGCCATCACATATGTGGGTACTCTATTATAATGTTTACCCAAATATGACAATATGATAATTTTTTTGTGTGTGTATATTACGTGTTCGGTAGGAGTTGCGACAGAGAACAGTTTTAGTATTGGGCAAATGTCTCAGAGTTAGAAGAGTTATCACTAGCAGTGTCAGGTGGAACAGAATTTCTAGGTTGCATTTCCTAGGAAAATGAAAGTCACATCTTCTCTATGCAAAAGATGAAGTCGGTAGGGGGTGTTACGGGGCTGAACATTACTCATATTCTTGAAGGTAATTTACTCATAAATCTGGCCACTAATAAATCTTTGGGTACCTCCTATATCCCAGATAACCATACCGTTGGCTAAAATTCCTAGCAGCTTCTGTTAATTGGAGCCTAAATGGAGTTAATTACAGACAGGTGAATCCTTTCATATTATGAATAGTGATGTCTCTCGTTCTTGTTTCAGTTAGATTTCACCATCATAACAGTGTTCACAAAGGGCTTTGTGCTTCCTGACTTTGCTTCCCATGCTAAAATTGAATATACCTACCTGCATGTTCTCTTTTTGTATTTTTCGCCATTGTAAGACAGTTATTCTCGTTTTTAATATCTGCCCCGGCTCTTCACTATGCCAACTCTCTGCAAATGATTTGGTAGTTTCCCTCTTGGTTTTATTTGATCCATAGAATGAAGGTAAATAAATGGTGAACATGTCAATACAAGCATGCACAACCCAGCACAGGTGCACAAAGATGGGGAAAATGAAGCAAGTGTATTTAAGTATCTTAACTCAGTATTTTATTAAAATGATACTTAGAATAGTCTTGTTATCAAATAATTTTGCTAGAATAACATATAATTCTGATTAATTTGCTAGAATAAATATAGGTTTTTTACTTAACTTCTGGATAATCACATCTAAACTGTGATAGAATTATGACAAATTTCTAAAATATTCTTCACTAGGCAGCCTGTGTGAATTTTTTTTGAGATAGACCCATGTATATTTTGAAGATCTCATCACATATCTATGACATTTCACATAATGACTCTGTAAAGACATATTCTGACACATTCTCATTAGCAAGTTATATAGATTGCTTACTAAAGTAGTGGAAATTACTTTTGAATGAACTCTGCAAGCCTGAGTAAATGACTATGTGAGAATGAGCTAATCAGCTGTCTTTGTTAAATGTTTTTCTGAGTGTGGGAGGCCTTGGCAGGTAATTTGGCTTTCTCTGATTTGCAGCTGCTGTCATCATTGCTATATGTGATTGATATGTCTGACTGGACAAATTTGCAACCTGACACTAATGCTGATGAATGGTTTAAAGATACTGGATATTGATAATTTCAGGAAGTGCCCATGGAATTGCATCTAAGGGACTGATTTTTCAACTTACAAATCCACGTCATGGTAATACTCATGAGGCAAAATTTCTTCGTGAGAGTTTTGAGTTAAGCCCCATATAAGGTGTAGTAAACATGCAGCAAATTGTGCTATGAATTTTCTCTAGAAGAACAAATTTCAGCTTCTAATTTGGTATCATGTAGACATATTCTTACAGAAAATTGATTTTTTTACAATTATCATGTCTTTTATCTGAAACTGCTTTATGAAGTGGAGGATTAGTTTTTCTCAGTAGCTGCACCATGTTTTGCAGAGATGTAGAATGTTAGGCTTGAATGTATCATTTGATATTTCCAAGTCCAATACTTGTCAAAACCTCTCTAATGTCAGAGGAGGGTAAATACTTAAATCGTGAAATCTGGGAATAGAACCTAAAACCAATAAACAAGGTCATATTTGAGGTCGTAAGATTTAGAATCTTTATCCATAGTATACCTGTGTTCATTGAACCAACATTTCTGCTTAGCTGGGCTTCCTTGTCTGCATGAATTAAATAAAATTGGCCTAATACCCTCATTCCCATGACCTGTCAGAATTTCAAAGCCTTTCTCATGATATGTGTACATTCCTAGGGGCTAATGTTGCGTTGGTCACCTGCCTCTCCGATTTCCTGCTTTCACTGAATTTTAAGTCTCTCTCGACTCTTACCATCTTCAGCTGTTTTCTTCCCACCTCCATGAAGATCAAAAAATAGGGTTTCCTTCATTCATTTACCCGTAATGTAACTCATACAAGGTATATGTAGGAATACTAAATCTTGATTTAAAAAAAACAGTTGAGTGGCAATGAATTTGCAGCACAGCACCACATAGCAAAAACTTAAGAGTAAATGTGAGCCAATTTTGATCTTAAAAGTGTTCTGTCACCCTGCCTCTGGAATCCTCTTACCAGCTAACATTGATCTGTAGGCTCCCCTCCTGCCTCCCATGCCTTATTTCATCTCACTCATTTTTTCTCCCTCCAAACTCCATTCTTCTTTGAATTGTGTCACACATTTTTGCTAATAATATCTAGAATGGTTTAGGTACCTGTCTAGTTCCAGAAAACTGAGGCTATTTCACTAGGCACCTTTGTGTCATAAACCTTTTCCATCAAGGTGGCTCCTTGAAAAAGATTGATTTCATAGAAGAATTCCATAAAGAATCTCTTCCTTTATTTCCTCCATGTTATACTGATTTTAATTAAAAAGCTTTGTTTCTCTTATATATTTAGTACATTTTCTGCTTCAACTACATATGACCATTTTTAACTTACAATTTTGTGCTTTCCTCCCTATATATCCTAAAAATTCGGTTTGAAAAGAATGGATCTATCTCCTGACACAAGTATGAGTCTACTTCTCAGTCTCTCTTCTATTATGTTAGCCTCTCTCATTTTATGAGAAATGAAATCCAGAATCGCTAAGTGATTTTCCCAATGTTCCAAAACTCAGAACATTTAATAGGGAATACAAAATTCTGCTCTCTGATTATTCAAGATGGAATAAGTTTCTTATTAGTGAAATTGTATCAAACAAGTACATCTCTACTTTATGATAGGGGATCCTTAATTGTGTGCCCAATCTTTTAAGAAAAATTTTGTATTCTAAAAATATCCATGTTAAATATCCATACATGTTTTTCTTTCATTTATACCTGCACTGACCTGTTTATAATTTTCTTTTGGAATATTACCTGCAGGAAACTTCAATGTTCTGTTAACTTATATACCATCATGTGGGAAGGTTTCTCTATCTGCCAGATCCTGTTCAGGTATTTTTTTTTTTTTCTCTTTTTTGAGACAGAGTTTCACTCTTGTTGCCCAGGCTAGAGTACTATGGCACCATCTCGGCTCATCGCCACCTCCACCTCCTGAGTTCAAGTGATTCTCCTGCCTCAGCCTCCCGAGTAGCTAGGATTACAGGCATGTGCCACCACACCCAGCTAATTTTGTATTTTTAGTAGATATGGGGTTTCTCCATGTTGGTCAGGCTGGTCTCAAACTCCCGACCTCAGGTGGTTCGCCCGCCTTGGCCTCCCAAAGTGCTGAGATTACAGGCGTGAGCCATTGCGCCCAGCCCTGTTCAGGTATTTTTGTGTTTTCCTTTGTCCTGATGGTAAGTCATCTAATTATCAAGGGTCAGCAAGACCTTGAAGAACTGCTGTCTCAGAACTGAGGACAAGGTATCTATTTTGGTTCTTTCCCCTACAGATTATTTTTCTTTCAAGCTTTGGGTCTATTAATTTGCATGATTGACTACACATTTTCTTGTGGGTACAAATTCTCATCAAATCAACATACATTTTAAAAATTCCACCTGTGTTCTTTGAACTGTGGAAGTTTTGATCAGGGATTGAAAAAAGTGTATACCTTGGTTCTTATTCTCAATTTTCTTAGTGTTTGGAGAGACGAAACAGATGTGTTTAAAAGTAAGTAATAGGATTTAAGTGACATTTTAAGAAAATAGTAGAAGTAATATCATAAAGCTGAACATGAGACATTGGTAAATTAAAGGTAAATGGCTATGTTTGTGCTCTTTTGAAAATCTGCTCAAAGCTGTGGACTCTGTCTAAAGAAATGGACATATACGTATACTAATATTTCTTTGCTATTTCTCTGCATTCATGAACTTAGGAAAACCCATCCATGGGCGATATGGACCTCAAATTAAGAAGCCTTAGTCCAGACTGAAAGTACCATAGGGGTTGAAAGACTTGGATGATTGACTCTAGATGGACTGATCAAGGAGACTTCTGGAGATAGGTCTTGAAAGATTACAGAAGGGAAAAGGGCAAGGCTGGGGCAGAGAGCATTTCAGACAGGAAAAACCCTGAGAAAAATCTGTAAAAGATAGGACATTGAAAAGCATAGTTTCGCAGTGCTAAACCAATTTGGAGTGAGGGAGAAGTGGAAGGAAAAATAGCAGCAATGGGATCAGCTTGTGTTGGGTTGCAGAGGACTGTGAATAATGGTACAATTATTTTTTAAAATTTATTACAAAAGTAATACATGATCACTGTAAGAAGTTCACATCATAATGCGATCTAAGAAATAGAATGTGAAAATCCATTTCTTCTGATTGTGGCGAATTATTAGTATACACTACACATGCTGGCTAAACCTGCTTTTTGATTGAACAACATAGGCATTATGGCTGCCCTTTCTACATCAAACATAAATATAAGCCTTGTTAGTTTAATGATTTCAGCATGTTTTTTATATGAAAGTACCATGATTTATGTCATCAATTTTTGTAGGTTTTCTCCCTTATTTCACTAGTATACACATTATGGCAGTAAACATCCTTATACTTTCAAGCACTTCTCATTGTGTCTTTAGGGACAAATTCCTAAAACTTCTAGATCAGAGGATATACATATTTCAAATTCTGACCCATTTTATTAGATTGCCCATCAGAAATTCCATCTCTGTCAAGAGGTATAAGAATTCCCATCTTCTCATATCTTCTACTTTAACATTTTTGATCTCTTAATAACACCTTTTCTTGGTTTGGAGTACAGTTATATTATTTTAAAAATAACTCTTCAGTCCTTTCTTTGGACCAAGAAAGGGGGAGAAAGGGCGGGGCGGGAGGGGGCAGGTGGTGGGAGAGAGCAAGAGCGAGCGAGCTGAAGCATTTTTGTTCATCTCTCTTCCTGTTCTCAGAGTTGTATATTTCTTAGGAACCACAGCAAATTCTGTAACAATTATGAAAAGAATGATGATAAGACTATTCTGTGTGAAAGAAACATGAGAGCCTGTCATGGGGATGTTATACTGGTTTAGTGATGGGTAGATGAAAACTGTAATGAAAATAGTTGTAGAAGAAATGAAAGAGATAAGCTGAGGCAGAAAAAGCCCTTAGGATAAGGAATAAGAGACTAGATGCGCAGGTCTGCAAGAGAAACCATACTTTTTCTTCACTGTTGACACACCCTATCTTAGCCATTTTGTATGCTAATAGCATGCAGACCTGATTGGAGGCAATGATCCCAGAAGGGCCATTGAGTGATAGCGTAGCCATTCTACCTCCAACCTGCCCAGTGCTTGCCTAATTGAAAAGCTGAAGTATGGCCACCCACACAGCAACACCCCAAAACATGGCTTTCCTAACATGGGACCGCGATGATTCATAATACTTTGATTCAAAAGGTCTACCTAATTACCCCTCTCCTAAACCTAGACTTTGTAGTAGATGGGGCTCCTGCTTCTACAAAAACTTTTCAATTTATCCTTAAATTTACACTCTTAGTCTGTATTTTTAAGTTTAATACAGGCTAGTACTTTTTAGGGTGAGTTGGCTTTTATTCTTACTGTGATTTTCCTCTTCTGTCTACAAATGAGCATGCGCTGTGGTTAGTTGTTAGAGAGATGTTACACAAGATGTTACTTGCATAATGAGTTAACTCACCTTCATTAATTTCCTGTTAGTCCTCTTTCTTTTTCTAATCCTTGCCCACTAGGCCAGTTGTGATGTTTGCCTGGCTAATTCCACTTTCCCTGTTTGATATCCCTTCTATGAGTTTTTAAAAAATTCACTTTCCTTCTAGGAAATTAGTGCTTCCCTGTAACTTACATCTTTTATCCTTTATAATTTAGAAAAGGCTGTTATGTTAGTATCTTACTATAAAATTCCATCCATTTTGTATATTTAGGGATATCTGGAACAGAAACCTTATCTCACATTGTGATCTAAGAGGTCAGCAAATTTCTTCTGTAAAAAGCCAGATGGTAAATATTTTAGGCTTTGTAACCCACATACGGTCTCTGTGGCAGATTTTTTCTTTTATTGATATTTTTTTACAGCCGTTTAGAAATGTAGAAACCATTCTTAGATCACAGGCCATACTAAAAAGGGTTTTAGACTTGGCCCACAGCCATATTTTTCTGTCTTCTGACCTAAGAGGCTATACTGCGAGAATGAAAATTTTCCATTTATTTCACCATTTGCTCAGGAGATATCAAAGCTAAACACTAACTATTCTAAGCAGCTAAGAATCATGAAGTTTGAATGACTCCAGTATACCGGACTCTTATTGGACTTAATGGAAAACTGTTTTTGACCAATGGATGATGGGATTTGTTTCAACCAATTATGTGCAGACCTGAGGATTTATCTCATGCTAGGTTTTCTAATCTACTGAAGCCCTTGAGTTCCTGCCACTCCTAGGTGATCTACTTAGTGAAGTTTGACATTTGTGTATGTTCTCTTGTCTGGCAAGTTAATAAACTGAGGGGTTTTTTTTCTTTCTCCTTGGGTAGTCTTTGTTTTAGTCTTTGACATTCCCTATGTAAGAAATTCACACATCAGTCAGCTGGTGGAAGAGTTCTTGCAGATGTTGGGTAAGGATAATTTTTCTTATAGTTTCTGAAATTATGCTTATAAAAAGAATAAAGTTTGGTCGGCTGGGGAAAAATGGGAATGAACAGATAAGGACATCTTATTTTCGTACAAAGTCTAGGAGATACTGTTTAGTCTTTTTAACAAAATAGAGCAAAATTGTTTACTGTCAGAAAAAAATGTGAAAGTCTTTGAAATTAGCAGAAGTCATTACTGAGTGTCTGCAAATATAGAAAATTGATGATGATGCAAATTTTGCTTGTTCATACAAATGCAAATAACTTGTATGTAAATAAGTTCAATGAATTATTGCCCCATGGATAGCAACTAGTTTTTATCTATTTTTCAACTCAAGTATTCCTGATTTCCCATATATATTCATTCTTTGAGTTCTCCTTTGGACTAGTTATAACATCTTCTTACTCTCATCCATTGATGACTTAAATAAACTCTTTGCCATGTAGGACATTAAACATTATTATGAAAATTATCTTCTAACAATCTTAGTATGGCACAGTATACTTCATTGTAACACGGAAGTGTATATTATTTGTGGCATACACAGTTTTATAGTTATAAATCATGTTTTTAATTGTTTTTACTCACTATATATGTAACTAATGAATTATTTGACAATTATCTAAATAACTGAAGTCAATGGAAATTAGGCTTTACTTGTCTAGGCATTTTTGTGTGTAAGTCTTTCTAACTAAAAGATCTGATCATAAGAAATAATTCTCCACTCCTTTTTATCCATATGTCTATCTGTGACGCAATAAATATTAGGTTTTGCCTATGATTTTGTGGCAACCAATTAGGTCAAACTTGTACCAATGAAGACATCCTAAAATTTCAAGTTGAACTGACATTGCATTTTAAAAATATAATACACTTAAAAAACAACAGTTTTAGGCTTACAGCAAAATTGAGCAGAAGGTACAGAGGTTTCACATACCTCTTGCCCCCATACATGCATAGCCTCCCCCGTTATCAGCATCTCCCCCACAAGATTGGTACATTTGTTACAGTTGATGAATCTACATCGACACACGACATTTTCACCCAAAGTCCAAAGTTTTTACATTAGGATTCACTCTTGGTATTGTACGTTCCATGAATTTGAAGAAGTGAGTAGTGGCATATATTCACCATTATAGTATCATTCAAAGTAGTTTCACTGCTCTAAAAATTCTGTGTTCTGACTGTTCATCCCTTCCTCTCCTCTAACCTTTGGCAACTACTGACCTTTTAACAATAGTTTTGTCTCCACCGTGTTGATTTTTCCAGTACGTCTTATAGTTGGAATCATATGTAGCCTTTTCAGATCTACTTATTTCAGTTAGTAATATACATTTAAATGTTCTCCATGTCTTTCCACGGCTTGATAGTGCAGTTTTTAGTGCTAAACAATATTCCATTGTCTAGGTGCACCACAGTTAATTTATCTGTTCACCTACTGAAGGATATATCGGTTGCTTTCAAGTTTTGGCAGTTATTAATAAAGCTGCTATAAACATCCACGTGCAGGTGGTATATAAATGTAGTTTTCAACTCCTTTGAGTAAATAACAAGGAACAAGATTGTTTTTGTATTCCCACCAGCAATAGTGAAAAGTGCCTGTTGTTTCATATGCTAGCTGGCATTTTTGTTATCTAATACTGATACTAATACGGATTTTGGCCATTTTAATAACTCAGCAGTGGCATCTCATTGTCCTTTTATTTTTCATTCCTCTGATGTCATATGATGTGGAGCATCTTTCATATGCTTATTTTCCGTCTGTGTATCTTCTTTGATGGGAAATCTATTAAGATCTTTGGCCCAGTTTTTAATCAGTTTGTTTTCTTATTGTTGAGTACAGATGGTCCCCAAATGTAGGGCGGTTTGACTTAAAAATTTCAACTTTCCAGTGGGTTTATTGGTACATAACCCAATAGTATCTTAAGTCAGTAACCATCTGGACTTAAGATTGTTTGACTTATGATTTGTTTACTTATAATGGATTTATTGAGAAGTAATCCCATTGTAAATCAAGAAACATCTATATTAAGAGTTCTTTGTATATTTTGGGATAAAGATCCACATATCTTGTTTGCATATATTTTTTTCCAACTTGTGGCTTTTCTTTTCTTTCTCTTGATAGCATCTTTGGCAAAGCAAAAAATTTTAATTTTAATGAAATCCAGCGTATCAGTTTCTTCTTTCATGGATTGTGTCTTTGGTATAGTATCTTAAAAAGTGATTGCCAAACCGAAGGTTTTTTAGATTTTTTCCTATGTTATATTGTAGGAGTTTCATAATTTTGCATTTTGCATTTAAGTCTGTGACCCATTTTGACTTAATTTTTGTGAAGGATGTGAGCTCTGTGTTCAATTTTGTTTTCACGATGTCCAGTTGCTCCAGCACCATTTGCTAAAAAGACTGTAATTTCTTCATTGTGCTGCTTTTGTTTCTTTGTGAAAGATTAGTTGACTATGCTAATGTGGGTTTACTGCTGGACTCTCTGTTCTGTTCCATTGATCTATTTGTTTGTTCTTTCACCAATGCCATGCTGTCTTGATTACTGCAGTTTTACAGCAAGTTTTCAGTCTGAGTATTGTTAGTTCTCCAACTTCTTCAATATCGTGTTGGTTATTCTGGATCTATTGCCTCTCTGTATAAATTTTAGAATAAGCTTTTTGATATCCACAAAATAACTGGCTAGGATTTAGACTGGAATTACTTTTAATCTATAAATCAAGTTGGCAAGAACTGAGATCTTGAAAATACCAAGTCTTCATGTTCATAAAGATGAATATCTTTCTATTTATTTAGTTCTTTAATTTTTTTCATCAGAATTTTGTATTTCTTCCCATAGGTCTTGTACATATTTTTACTAGATCCGTACTTAAATATTTCATTTTTGGTTATGCTGATGTAAATGGCATTATGTTTTTAATTTCAAATTTCACTTGTTCACTGCTTGTATACAGGAAAGTAATTGATTTTTGTACATTAACCTTGTATTATGAAAGCTTGATAAATTTCCTGTTAGTTCCAGGATTTTTTTTCTGGTGATTATTTCAGATTTTCTACATAGATAATGATGTTATCTGTCAGCAACGACTAGTTTTAATTCTTCTTTTTAAATCTGTATACATTTTCTTTTCTTGTCTGTTACATTTGCTAGAACTTCCAGTATGATATTGTAAAAAGCAGTAGTGAGAGGTGACATCCTCGCCTTGTTCCTGTGATTAGTAGAAAAACCTCTAGTTTCCCACCGTTAAGTATGATGTTAGTTGTAGGTGTTTTGTAAATATTTTTTAATCAAGTTGAGGTTCACCTTTATTTCCAATTTATATGAGAGTTTTTATGATGGATCAGTGTTGGAATTTTCATATGCTTTTTCAACATCTATTGGTATAATCATGTGGCTTTTATTCTAAATATTTTATTCTAACACTTGTTGATATGATGGATTACATTAATTTATATTTGAGTGTTGGACAAGACTTTCATACATGGAATAAATTCCACTTAGTTGTATGTATAAAATTTTATAGATTTGTTAGATTTTTTTTTGCTAATATTTTGTTGAGAATTTTTATATCTATATTTATGAGAGATATTAGTCTGTGGTTTTTGTTTCTTGTAATGTCTTTGTTTGGTAGTGGTATTAGAGTAATACTGGCCCCACACAATAAGAAACTATTCCCTCTGTTTCTATCTTCTGAGAGAGAGAGAGTCGAGAATTGGTATAATTTTTTTTCTTAAATCTTTGGTAGAACCTACCGTGGAGCACTTTCATTTCTGATACTCATAATTTGTGTCCCTTTTCATAGTTAGCCTGGCTGTAAGACATAGAAAAAAAGAGTGTTTATTATACTGTCATGCACTACTCAGTGGGACACTTCTGACACCAAATGTGTGCATTTTTTCCCCAGGCACACATCAAGTAATTCTCCAGAGGACACCAATTGGGTGTCCTATAATGTGACTTGATTCTGACACTATCTACGAGATAGCATCAGATCCCACAGGGTAAGGACTCAGTCCTACAAGACTGCCCCCATCTCAGATGCCAGTTGGAAGTCCCAGGTTATGACCTGTGCTTCTAACCAACTGGCTATAAACTGAGGTTTCCATGACCCCCTCCTTGAGTTTAATTTGATAGAGTAGCTCATAGAACTCAGGAAAACACTTTACTTATATTTACACATTTATTATAGAGGATGTTACAAAGTATTCAGATGAACAGCCAGATGAAGAGATGTGTAGGGCAAGGTCTGGAAGGAAAGGGGCATGGAGCTTCTATGCCCTCTCAGTGTACAAGCCTCCAGGAAACTCCATGTGTTTAGCAATCTGGAAACTCTCTGAACCCTGTGCTTTTGTGTTTTTGTCATGGCTTCATTATGTAGGCATGATTAATTAAACCATTAGCCAGCATTGGTCATCTCAACCTTCAACCCTTCTCTCCTCCTCTGAGATTGGTGAGTAGGACTTCAAATTCCTACCATCTGATCACATGATCATTTTTCCTGGTAACCAGCCCTTATCCTGAGGCTATGTAAGAGCCCACCAAGATCCACCTAATTAGAACAAAAGATGCTCCTGTTTAGGAAATTTCAAGGGACTTAGGACCTTCTTGTCAGGAACCAGAGGCAGAGACCAAATATATATTTCTTATTATATCACAATGAAACAGAGGTATATTGATTTTATTAATCTTTTCAAAGAATTAGCTTGTGATATTTGTGTGTTTTTTTCTATTTATTTAAATGTTATTGATACCATCTCTACTTTTTCTTTTTTTTTTTCTTTTTTTTTTTTTTAAATTTATTTATTATTATTATACTTTAAGTTGTAGGGTACATGTGCATAACGTGCAGGTTTGTTACATATGTATACTTGTGCCATGTTGCTGTGCTGCACCCATCAACTCATCATTTACATCAGGTATAACTCCCAATGCAATCCCTCCCCCCTCCCCCCTCCCCATGATAGGCCCCGGTGTGTGATGTTCCCCTTCCTGAGTCCAAGTGATCTCATTGTTCAGTTCCCACCTATGAGTGAGAACATGCGGTGTTTGGTTTTCTGTTCTTGTGATAGTTTGCTAAGAATGATGGTTTCCAGCTGCATCCATGTCCCTACAAAGGACACAAACTCATCCTTTTTGATGGCTGCATAGTATTCCATGGTGTATATGTGCCACATTTTCTTAATCCAATCTGTCACTGATGGACATTTGGGTTGATTCCAAGTCTTTGCTATTGTGAATAGTGCTGCAATAAACATACGTGTGCATGTGTCTTTATAGCAGCATAATTTATAATCCTTTGGGTATATACCCAGTAATGGGATGGCTGGGTCATATGGTACATCTAGTTCTAGATCCTTGAGGAATCGCCATACTGTTTTCCATAATGGTTGAACTAGTTTACAATCCCACCAACAGTGTAAAAGTGTTCCTATTTCTCCACATCCTCTCCAGCACCTGTTGTTTCCTGACTTTTTAATGATCGCCATTCTAACTGGTGTGAGATGGTATCTCATTGTGGTTTTGATTTGCATTTCTCTGATGGCCAGTGATGATGAGCATTTTTTCATGTGTCTGTTGGCTGTATGAATGTCTTCTTTTGAGAAATGTCTGTTCATATCCTTTGCCCACTTTTTGATGGGGTTGTTTGTTTTTTTCTTGTAAATTTGTTTGACTTCTTTGTAGGTTCTGGATATTAGCCCTTTGTCAGATGAGTAGATTGCAAAAATGTTCTCCCATTCTGTAGGTTGCCTGTTCACTCTGATGGTAGTTTCTTTTGCTGTGCAGAAGCTCTTTAGTTTAATGAGATCCCATTTGTCAATTTTGGCTTTTGCTGCCGTTGCTTTAGGTGTTTTAGACATGAAGTCTTTGCCCATGCCTATGTCCTGAATGGTACTACCTAGGTTTTCCTCTAGGGTTTTTATGGTATTAGGTCTAACATTTAAGTCTCTAATCCATCTTGAATTAATTTTCGTATAAGGAGTAAGGAAAGGATCCAGTTTCAGCTTTCTACTTATGGCTAGCCAATTTTCCCAGCACCATTTATTAAATAGGGAATCCTTTCCCCATTTCTTGTTTCTCTCAAGTTTGTCAAAGATCAGATGGCTGTAGATGTGTGGTATTATTTCTGAGGACTCTGTTCTGTTCCATTGGTCTATATCTCTGTTTTGGTACCAGTACCATGCTGTTTTGGTTACTGTAGCCTTGTAGTATAGTTTGAAGTCAGGTAGTGTGATGCCTCCAGCTTTGTTCTTTTGACTTAGGATTGTCTTGGAGATGTGGGCTCTTTTTGGTTCCATATGAACTTTAAAGCAGTTTTTTCCAATTCTGTGAAGAAACTCATTGGTAGCTTGATGGGGATGGCATTGAATCTATAAATTACCTTGGGCAGTATGGCCATTTTCACGATATTGATTCTTCCTATCCATGAGCATGGTATGTTCTTCCATTTGTTTGTGTCCTCTTTGATTTCACTGAGCAGTGGTTTGTAGTTCTCCTTGAAGAGGTCCTTTACATCCCTTGTAAGTTGGATTCCTAGGTATTTTATTCTCTTTGAAGCAATTGTGAATGGAAGTTCATTCCTGATTTGGCTCTCTGTTTGTCTGTTACTGGTGTATAAGAATGCTTGTGATTTTTGCACATTAATTTTGTATCCTGAGACTTTGCTGAAGTTGCTTATCAGCTTAAGGAGATTTTGGGCTGAGACAATGGGGTTTTCTAAATATACAATCATGTCATCTGCAAACAGAGACAATTTGACTTCTTTTCCTAACTGAATACCCTTGATTTCTTTCTCTTGCCTAATTGCCCTAGCCAGAACTGCCAACACTGTGTTGAATAGGAGTTGTGAGAGAGGGCGTCCCTGTCTTGTGCCAGTTTTCAAAGGGAATGTTTCCAGTTTTTGCCCATTCAGTATTATATTGGCTGTGGGTTTGTCATAAATAGCTCTTATTATTTTGAGGTACGTTCCATCAATACCGAATTTATTGAGCGTTTTTAGCATGAAGGGCTGTTGAATTTTGTCAAAAGCCTTTTCTGCATCTATTGAGATAATCATGTGGTTCTTGTCTTTGGTTCTGTTTATATGCTGGATTATGTTTATTGATTTGCGAATGTTGAACCAGCCTTGCATCCCAGGGATGAAGCCCACTTGATCATGGTGGATTAGCTTTTTGATGTGTTGCTGAATCCGGTTTGCCAGTATTTTATTGAGGATTTTTGCATCAATGTTCATCAGGGATATTGGTCTAAAATTCTCTTTTTTTGTTGTGTCTCTGCCAGGCTTTGGTATCAGGATGATGTTGGCCTCATAAAATGAGTTAGGGAGGATTCCCTCTTTTTCTATTGATTGGAATAGTTTCAGAAGGAATGGTACCATCTCCTCGTACCTCTGGTAGAATTCAGCTGTGAATCCATCTGGTCCTGGACTTTTTTTGGTTGGTAGGCTATTAATTGTTGCCTCAATTTCAGAGCCTGCTATTGGTCTATTCAGGGATTCAACTTCTTCCTGGTTTAGTCTTGGAAGAGTGTAAGTGTCCAGGAAATTATCCATTTCTTCTAGATTTTCCAGTTTATTTGCGTAGAGGTGTTTATAGTATTCTCTGATGGTAGTTTGTATTTCTGTGGGGTCGGTGGTGATATCCCCTTTATCATTTTTTATTGCGTCAATTTGATTCTTCTCTCTTTTCTTCTTTATTAGTCTGGCTAGTGGTCTGTCAATTTTGTTGATCTTTTCAAAAAACCAACTCCTGGATTCATTGATTTTTTGGAGGGTTTTTTGTGTCTCTATGTCCTTCAGTTCTGCTCTGATCTTAGTTATTTCTTGCCTTCTGCTAGCTTTCGAATGTGTTTGCTCTTGCTTCTCTAGTTCTTTTAATTGCGATGTTAGAGTGTCAATTTTAGATCTTTCCTGCTTTCTCTTGTGGGCATTTAGTGCTATAAATTTCCCTCTACACACTGCTTTAAATGTGTCCCAGAGATTCTGGTATGTTGTATCTTTGTTCTCATTGGTTTCAAAGAACATCTTTATTTCTGCCTTCATTTCGTTATGTACCCAGTAGTCATTCAGGAGCAGGTTGTTCATTTTCCATGTAGTTGAGCGGTTTTGATTGAGTTTCTTAGTCCTGAGTTCTAGTTTGATTGCACTGTGGTCTGAGAGACAGTTTGTTATAATTTCTGTTCTTGTACATTTGCTGAGGAGTGCTTTACTTCCAATTACGTGGTCGATTTTGGAGTAAGTACGATGTGGTGCTGAGAAGAATGTATATTCTGTTGATTTGGGGTGGAGAGTTCTATAGATGTCTATTAGGTCTGCTTGCTGCAGAGATGAGTTCAATTCCTGGATATCCTTGTTAACTTTCTGTCTCGTTGATCTGTCTAATGTTGACAGTGGAGTGTTGAAGTCTCCCATTATTATTGTATGGGAGTCTAAGTCTCTTTGTAAGTCTCTAAGGACTTCCTTTATGAATCTGGGTGCTCCTGTATTGGGTGCATATATATTTAAGATAGTTAGCTCTTCCTGTTGAATTGATCCCTTTACCATTATGTAATGGCCTTCTTTGTCTCTTTTGATCTTTGATGGTTTAAAGTCTGTTTTATCAGAGACTAGTATTGCAACCCCCGCTTTTTTTTGTTCTCCATTTGCTTGGTAAATCTTCCTCCATCCCTTTATTTTGAGCCTATGTATGTCTCTGCGTGTGAGATGGGTCTCCTGAATACAGCAGACTGATGGGTCTTGACTCTTTATGCAGTTTGCCAGTCTGTGTCTTTTAATTGGAGCATTTAGTCCATTTACATTTAAGGTTAAGATTGTTATGTGTGAACTTGATCCTGCCATTATGATATTAACTGGTTATTTTGCTCATTAGTTGATGCAGTTTCTTCCTAGCCTCGATGGTCTTTACATTTTGGCATGTTTTTGCAATGGCTGGTACCGGTTGTTCCTTTCCATGTTTAGTGCTTCCTTCAGGGTCTCTTGTAAGGCAGGCCTAGTGGTGACAAAATCTCTAAGCATTTGCTTATCCGTAAAGGATTTTATTTCTCCTTCACTTATGAAACTTATTGGCTGGATATGAAATTCTGGGTTTAAAATTCTTTTCTTTAAGAATGTTGAATATTGGCCCCCACTCTCTTCTGGCATGTAGAGTTTCTGCCGAGAGATCTGCTGTTAGTCTGATGGGCTTCCCTTTGTGGGTAACCCGACCTTTCTCTCTGGCTGCCCTTAAGATTTTTTCCTTTATTTCAACTTTGGTGAATCTGGCAATTATGTGTCTTGGAGTTGCTCTTCTCGAGGAGTATCTTTGTGGCGTTCTCTGTATTTCCTGGATTTGAATGTTGGCCTGCCCTACTAGGTTGGGGAAGTTCTCCTGGATGATATCCTGAAGAGTGTTTTCCAACTTGGTTCCATTTTCCCCCTCACTTTCAGGCACCCCAATCAGACGTAGATTTGGTCTTTTTACATAATCCCATACTTCTTGCAGGCTTTGTTCATTTCTTTTTCTTCTTTTTTCTTTTGGTTTCTCTTCTCGCTTCATTTCATTCATTTGATCCTCAATCGCTGATACTCTTTCTTCCAGTTGATCGAGTCGGTTACTGAAGCTTGTGCATTTGTCACGTATTTCTCGTGTCATGGTTTTCATCTCTTTCATTTCGTTTAGGACCTTCTCTGCATTAATTACTCTAGCTATCAATTCTTCCACTTTTTTTTCAAGATTTTTAGTTTCTTTGTGCTGGGTACGTAATTCCTCCTTTAGCTCTGAGAAATTTGATGGACTGAAGCCTTCTTCTCTCATCTCGTCAAAGTCATTCTCCGTCCAGCTTTGATCCGTTGCTGGCGATGAGCTGCGCTCCTTTGCCGGGGGAGATGCACTCTTATTTTTTGAATTTCCAGCTTTTCTGCCCTGCTTTTTCCCCATCTTTTTGGTTTTATCTGCCTCTGGTCTTTGAAGATGGTGATGTACTGATGGGGTTTTGGTGTAGGTGTCCTTCCTGTTTAATAGTTTTCCTTCTAACAGTCAGGACCCTCAGCTGTAGGTCTGCTGGAGATTGCTTGAGGTCCACTCCAGACCCTGTTTGCCTGGGTATCAGCAGCAGAGGCTGCAGAAGATAGAATATTTCTGAACAGCGAGTGTACCTGTCTGATTCTTGCTTTGGAAGCTTCCTCTCAGGGGTGTACTCCACCCTGTGAGGTGTGGGGTGTCAGACTGCCCCTAGTGGGGGATGTCTCCCAGTTAGGCTACTCAGGGGTCAGGGACCCACTTGAGCAGGGATTCTGTCCCTTCTCAGATCTCAACCTCCGTGTTGGGAGATCCACTGCTCTCTTCAAAGCTGTCAGACAGAGTCGTTTGTGTCTGCAGAGGTTTCTGCCAAGTTTGTTATTGTTTACTGTGCCCTGTCCCCAGAGGTGGAGTCTACCGAGACAGGCAGGTTTCCTTGAGCTGCTGTGAGCTCCACCCAGTTTGAGCTTCCCAGCAGCTTTGTTTACCTACTTAAGCCTCAGCAATGGCGGGCGCCCCTCCCCCAGCCTCGCTGCTGCCTTGCCGGTAGATCACAGACTGCTGTGCTAGCAATGAGGGAGGCTCCGTGGGTGTGGGACCCTCCCGGCCAGGTGTGGGATATGATCTCCTGGTGTGCCTGTTTGCTTATAGCGCAGTATTGGGGTGGGAGTTACCCGATTTTCCAGGTGGTGTGTGTCTCAGTTCCCCTGGCTAGGAAAAGGGATTCCCTTCCCCCTTGCGCTTCCCAGGTGAGGCAATGCCTCGCCCTGCTTCAGCTCTTGCTGGTCGGGCTGCAGCAGCTGACCAGCACCGATCGTCCGGCACTCCCCAGTGAGATGAACCCAGTACCTCAGTTGAAAATGCAGAAATCACCGGTCTTCTGTGTCGCTCGCGCTGGGAGTTGGAGACTGGAGCTGTTCCTATTCGGCCATCTTGCTCCGCCACCCCATCTCTACTTTTTCTTTTTCTTCTTTCTTTTTTTTTTTGGGGGGAGATGGAGTCTTGCTGTGTCGCCCAGGCTGGAGTGTAGTGCACTGCGTGATCTCGGCTCATTACAACTGCCGCTTTCCAGGTTCAAGCAATTCTCCTGACTCAGCCTCCAAAGTAGCTGGGATTACAGGTGTGAGCCACCATACCCAGTTAATTTTTTGTATTTTTAGTAGAGATGGGGTTTTACTCTCTTGGCCAGGCTGGTCTCAAACTCCTTACCTCAGGTGATCTGCCTGTCTTGGCCTCCCAAAGTGCTGGGATTGTACGCGTGAGCCACTGCGTCTGGCCTCTACTTTTTCTTGTTTTCTGCTTGCTTTGAGTTTAATTTGCTGTTCTGTGTCTAGTTTCTTAGGGTAAAACTTAGAATATTGATTTTGACCTTTTTTTTTTTTTTTTTTTACTATATGCATTCAATGCTTTAAATTTCCATCTAAATACTGCTTTTGTTATATCCTGCACATTTTGATGTTTTGTTTTTATTTTCATTTAGTTCAAAACATTTTAAAATTTATTTTGAGATTTCTTCTCTAATCCACTGATCTATGTGTTGTTTACAGCATGTTGTTTAATCTCCTGCTATTTGGAGGTTTTCCAGTTATCTTTCTGTTTTTGATTTCTAGTTTGTTTCTGTTGTGGTTTGAAAGTAGACATTGCATGATTTGTATTCTTTTAAATTTGTTTAGGTGTGTTTTATGGCCCAGAATGTGGTCTGTCTTGGTGAATATTGCATGTGAGCTTAAAATAAATGTGTATTTTGCTGTTGTTGGGTGAAGTAGTCTGTAGATGTCAATTACATCCAGGTGATTAATGGTGTTCGTGAGTTTGACTATGTTCTTACTGATTTTCTGCTTGCTGAATCATCTGTACATTTCTGATAGAGGGGTGTTGAAGTCTCCAACTATAATAGTCTCATCTATTTCTCCTTTCATTTCTGTCAGTTTTTGCCACATGTATTTTGAAACTTTTAAATTAGGCACATATACATTAATGATTGTTATATATCTCCTTGGAGAATTAATCTCTTTATCAGTACGTAATGTCCCTCTTTGTCTCTGAAAATTTTCCTTGGTCTGCTGTCTGGATTGTCTTCTATCAGGAAGCTTGTCTGCATTGTCTGAAGTTAACATAGTTCTCCCTACTATTTTTGATTAGTGCTAGTGTTACAGGAAAGGGGTACCCATCCAGACCCCAAGAGAGGGTTCTTGGATCTTGTGCAAGAAAGAATTCAAGGCGGGTCCACGGTGAAAAGTAAAAGCAAGTTTATTAAGAAAGTAAAGTGCTGAAACGACAGCTACTCCATAGACAGAGTAGGACATTCCTGAGAGTAAGAGGAGGAGCATGTCCACCCTCGGTACAACGCTTGTATATAGACAGGTTAAAAATAGACCTTGGGGAGATGTGCTCTGCTACAAGGGTTTATGATAAAGAATTAATTTTCTTAATTACTACATTTTGCAAGAATCAATATTATTATCTTTAAAGCAGAATTAGGAATGTCTTCGTTCTCCAGATATCAGGATATTTGGACACTCTCAAGTCTGGGTCTGTTTTAGTAAACATTATTAATTCATTCCCTTATCCATAAACATCTAGAGGCTAGGAATGCCTAATTTTCTGGGAATATAGCCCAGCAAGTCTCAGCCTCATTTTCCTAGCCCTTACTCAAAATGGAGTCGCACTGGTTCGAATGCCTCTGACATTAGCATGGTATATCTTTTTCCATTTCTGTGCTTTCAATCTATATGCATGTTTACATGTAAATACAACATATAGTTGAACTTGTGTTTTGATCCACTCTGACAATCTCTGTCTCTTACTGGGTGCATTCAGCCCATTGATGTTCAAAGTGATCACTGATATATTTGGATTAATATTTACCATATTTGTTACTGTTTTCTACGTGTTGCCCTTATTTTTGTTCTTAGTTTTGTCTTCCACTTTTTTCTGTCTTCTGTGATTTTAATTTAGAATTTCATGATTCCATTTTTCTTTTTTAGCATATTAGTTATATTTCTTTTAGTGGTTACCCTGGAGCTTGCAATTTATATTTACAACTAATCCAAGTCAACTTTCAAATGAAACTATTCCACTTCATGGGTTGTGTAAGTATCTTATAATAACCAAATTATCTTTATTTCTTCCTCCTGTCCCTTGTGTCTTTGCTATCATTCATCTCAATTCTACATAAGCATATATAATACATATATATATATTCAAAATAAAGTGACAAGGATATCTTTATATATATAATATGTTCATATACATGTATATAATCTTGCCATTCTTATTTTGAATGAACTGTTTTCTGTGAAATACTTTACAAATAAAAAATAAGCTGCAAAAGCGCTTCTTCTAACGTTCTTGTAAGCCAGATCTACTGTCAATAAATTTTCTCAATTTTTTATTTATCTAAAAAAGTATTTATTTCTTCTTCACTTTCGAAGGATAATTTCACAAAGCACAGTACTCTAGGTTGTGCTTTCTTCCTCTCAACACTTTAAATATTTCCTTGCTTGCATATTTCCTGTGGAGAAGTCCGATGCAATTCTTAATTTGCCCCTCTATCTAGGTGTCTGAGTTCATTTTCTGTTGCCTGTAATAGAATACCTGAAATGGGATAATTCATAAGAAATGAAATGATTCTATGGTTTTTGAGTTACATTTTTGTCACACAATTTTATATAATATAATTACCTATTCACTTTTTTTTTGTTGGTTTTCCTTTAACAGACCTTAAAGTTCTTGTTGTCATGGTTCGTATCTCATTTTTTTGTATGTCTCTATCTAAAACTTTACCTGGTGTTCATTAAATCGTAAGAACTCAATATATGCACTTTGAAGTAATGGTTTTCCTGACTTTTAGCCTACAGGATTTGCTGTAATTTAAATAGTTACTCACTCTGTTCTATTCACAGTGCTAATCATTCCCTTCTATGTGCCTACCGCATACCTTGTACAAACCTCCGTTGTTACACACAGCATCCTGTACTCTCATCATTTCTTTTATTTTCTGTCCTATTAAACATGTCCTCTAGATGAAGAATCTATATCTTATTTAACTTGCTTTTCCAAATACCTATCACAATGCTTGCCACATGTGGGAAAGTCAGGAATTAGTCACTAAAACAGAATTGAAATAGGTATACAGTCATTCACAAATCATCCTGCCAAGTGCAAACCAAGTTATGAATATTTTAATTTTACCAGCATTCTTTAGTCTTAAAAGAAATTTTAAGGGTAGCATCATATTTTTAAAACAAAGTTTCTAATGGCAGGCAAATTCTGGATTTCCCTGAAAATCATTTTTTCCCTCCCTGAGGA
This sequence comes from Macaca nemestrina, assembly GCF_043159975.1. Lineage (NCBI taxonomy): Eukaryota > Metazoa > Chordata > Mammalia > Primates > Cercopithecidae > Macaca > Macaca nemestrina. The sequence goes on along the minus strand of NC_092126.1, from coordinate 27,548,533 downwards.
TACATGGCATTCTATTACTAGAAATTTTTGTATAAAAAATGTGTGAACTAAAACCTAATATAACTTTAAGACCAAAGGTACTGAGCAGTTTAAAAGTGATTCTACAAGGCAATGTCAGAGCTTCACAAGATTTTTTTTTTTAAATTTTTTTTTTTAACAGAGAGAGAGCTCTGAATGCATTTAACTTACGTGTTTTATGACTTGAACTGACTCTTACCCAGCAAATGCAATTCTTGGAGACTAAGCAAAAATCAATTTAGGAGTTCTCAAAAAACTGTTCTACATTTTTAGATCATCAGAATATACATGTTTTCAAATAAGAAGGAAAATTTTCTTCTGATTTAGCAATCTGAAATATACAGCAGAAATTATGTTAATAATCAGTATCTTACTATTAACTTCACTAAGGTAGTGTCAAAATGATGAAGAAAAAATTTTTAAAGGCAGGGGCAAGCCCCTGCTCTGGCCTGTAGAGCTTGGAATTCATCATCCCATTCTAAGAAGCACAAAACTTAACAAACTGAAAAACCAACAACTTTTCTTATATCCATTGAGAAAAGTGAGGTCACAGGGCAAACCGCTGCTTCTAAAATTGGAGACACAGATAGACAAATACAGAGAATGACAGTTAACCAGAGCAGAAATCCACAAGCACAGTAACCAGTGCTGCCAGGGTAGAAAAACCTAAGTATAGTTGACAAATTGCTAAAGACTTGAATTAAAAAGGCTGAGAGATAAAAATTCTAGGGGGACCTAGTTATTGGGGTCTTTTGTGAGTTTTATTTCCAGGAGTTCAACCAAGTTCTCATTGTAAAGAGTAGAGAAAAATCCCTTCATGGTTCTGGCAGAAGGAGGCGAAAAGTAAGCATTTCGAAATATACTACAGCGTTCTGTTCTTAACAAGGCCTGCCTTAGGGGAAACTATTTTACCAGAGCCTAAACTATTGAGGTTTTATCAGAGCCTAACTGATCTGGGAGAAGGAAAATACCCAGCTCCAGCCTTCTGTAGCCTTCCACGTGGGAAAAGGGAAATACCTAACTGCAGCCCTGTCTAGCCATCCTGCCCAACCTAAGGGAGGGAAATACTGAGAAGCACTTGTGAAGTTCATAGTTCAGGGGCACAAGCTCACAAAGAGACTAAAACCGAAATATAGGCCCCACTCAGCACCTGTTCACCACTTTACTAAAGGCCTATTATCACAGTTACTGTTACCAAGTACATTGTGTCTGCTTGTCAAGAAAAAATTATAAGTCATAGTAAAAGGCAAAAACACAGAACAGACTAAATGAGCATCAGAATCAGAGTTAGATAAGGCAGTGGTGAGGGCTGGGTATAAGAGTCAGAGAATACTTCTGATGGGAAAACTTGAGCCAGGTTTGAAAAGATGTGTGGGAAAAGACAAGGAAAAAAAGGATGAGGAGCATGGGATGACTGTTTGAGTAGAGACTAGCTATGCAAAGACCCAGAGACCTGTGAAACAGTTTAGCAAATTTGGGACGTGTGACCTGAATGTCAGCAGTGAGGGTGGCCAGTTAATATTCAGTGCTGGATAGGCAGCTGGGGAGTCATATAGGAAGAGGCTTGTATGTCATGCTAAGCTATATACATGGTAGGAGGAATCTTTAAAGTGTTTCAAACAGGGGAACAGCAGGAATAGCATCATCAAATTTGCCTTCATAAAATATCACTATGAAAACATTGTGGAAAAGAAGGATTAGAAGAAAATAAGATTAGAGGCAAAAAGATCAACTAGAGTTTCTTATAGGAATTTTTATTGGAAATGGACATAGCCTGAACTCAGACAGGAACAGTGGGTATAAAGAAGAATCAAGACGTGACATGGAATGACTCCGAAGGAGACACCCTTGTTTCTGGCTTATGATGGTGCCATTTCCTACATGGAAATGATGATGAATGATGGCAAATGAATAGGGATGGGGAGCAGTCCAGTGGGAATGATATATTTAGTTTGGGGCCATGTTACGGTTAAAATGAAGATCCAAATAAATATGTCAGTAAAGCAGTTGGGAAATTCAAGTTTGAAATTGATTACAAATCCACACCCAATTGTAGGTGAAGAACTAGATAAAGACACTTTGGAAAGAGTGAATAAAATTGCTTAAAATGGAGCCCAATGAATCCTATTATGTAAAGGATAAAATGAGGAGGAGTAAGGAAGCAGAAAACTAGAAAGGATGTCAAGAATGAGTGACCGATGAGGCTGGAACAAAACAGAAAAGGATGGTATTACAGAAACCAAGTGGAGGTTCTGGAATGATGGAATTGTTAATATTAATAAGTGCTTCAGTGAGGCCAAGAGAAGGCAAAAGGATAAATGATACATAAAACTAAAATAGCTACTTGGATTGAAACAAAATGTGTGACCAGTTTTGATGACATAATGGGATTGTGTGGAAATGAAAGCTAGAATTCAGTGGGCTGTGGAGAGAAATGAGGATGGTAGGGTGCATTTTGTCCAAGACACTTACGTCTGAAGGAAAAGTCATAGTAGCCATGGAGTAAAGCACCAGCTATTTCTAAAAATACAGTCCATGAAAGCAGATATACCCCTAGCCTTATTGACGGTTGTAAATTTCTTTTACAGTGTCTGGCACTGAATTCATTTGTTAAATGAATGCGTAAACTATATAGGAGAGACATGAGGATGTCTGTTTATCAATAGAAAAAAAAAGAGACTCAGCGTAGGTGCTGGACTGCAAGTAAGAACAAACTTTTAAGAGAGCCTGGGGCTAAGATGTTGTGGCTAGGAGGAGGAGAAGCTCTGGGACTCAGCATAAAACACACACTTTGGAATGAAGACTCTCCTACTCAGACCCGTGGGAATAGGATGGTGAATAATGTCAGAAAATTTCAGTGCAATTCCACCGGGAAGTTGAGTGATGCAGAGACCTGTTTGCATTCTTGAGATTTTGTGGTTACGAATCCAGTGTGTCCTGACCTTGAATGACCCTCTAAAAATGACAAAAATAACTCAGATAATTGTGGGTGTAACAGAGGTAAAGAGGCTGAATTATTTGAAATGATAGTCTCAGTTTTACCTGACATGCTGAAGAGAACTGGTCTTCATTTCCAGTGTTTTGCCAGTCTCAGTGTTAATCATGCTGACTGTTCCTTTCAATACCCCTCTGAGGTAAGTTAGCTCCTCCATTAACCCTGCTAGAAGAAGTCTGACTCAGCAGGAATACTACATGAGAAACAGAAAATCCAGTTCAGACCTTGCAGCCACCCAATCCAAGTTACTGTCTGAGGACCCCATCATTCTTTTCTGCAGATAAAGAAATACCAAGATTGACTCAGCACAGAATGTGTGGATAAGAGTTGAACGATTAGAATACAGCTATCATGTGACTCAAAACCCCATATTTCTAGAATGATGGCAAATGAATAGGGATGGGGAGCAGTCCAGTGGGAATGATATAGTTAGTTTGGAGCAGAACAGAAAAGGATGGTATTACAGAAACCAAGTGGGGGTTGTAGAATGAGCAAGCATACTATCAGAATGAGCATTCATACTATTAGAGCGATATTATTTTAAAACAGCTGCTAGATTAAGAAAGGTGCCCGTGCCTAGTCCCTCTACTGCCTTTAAGCCTGTATGTGGAGTGTGAGAGACCGGTGATCACCACAGGTTCAAATAGAATTTTGTATGTGAATGTAGGTGTAATATAACGTTCTCCAGCTCCAACTTCAAGTATGTGTAAGGCAGTTACTGAGGAAGTTCTCTTCCTGACTACACATGAGCTATCCTTGCAGGGTAATTGCAAGAGTCTGAAATTCTATACTACCTAGTTTGGGGAACAAGCTGGTGCAATTTGAATTTTACCATCCACAAAACCACATTTGTATTCCCAGTGGTGTTGGAGAAGTGCGGTTGGAATCCTCCTTTGTGTAAAATCTCGAATCTCTCCTCCGACAGCTCAGGTTGAGCTCATGATACCTGTCTCCATGAGGTAAGATATAATGACAAGGTAATCTGATGATTTACTTTTCCTCTGTATGCCTTTCTTTTCTCTTCTACCAACAAATAATCAGGCAAGTGAAGTGACTTATACTAGTGCGGATTTGAACGATGGGTTTGTTTAAAATTTGATATTTTGTTAATCATAATTTTTTGCATTAACTTTGATTTAATTTTTTTAAATTGGTGCAAAAAATTGCGATTAACAAAATAATCAAATTTAGATTTTTAAAATCAAAACTTATGTAAAAAGGTTGCATTATTATATTATTTACCTTGATAGCTAATTATGTGTGTATGTGTGTGTTTGAGGAGCATATCTTAAGTGTTTTGCCTGAGTGAAGTGCCTACTCACCTTACTATATTCTCCGTGCTGGAAACAAGTGTGTATTTATTTATTTATTTATTTATTTATTTATTTATTTATTTATTTATTTATTTTTTCTTTTAGACACCAAGATTTTTATTTACCCACGTTCCTGCTTTCTTTTAACATTATAGATCAAATTATTCTCTTTTTGACCCAGGGTTGTGATAGGAACCATCTAGTTATAAAGTGGTGGCAGATTTCACGAAATCTGCCTGCATTCATTCATGTTTTTCTGGCCCCTCTCAACCTCTGGTTGTCACTTCTCTATTCTTTCTCAGTTGCCCCTTACCAGTCTATTCTAACCCCTGTAAAACAGGGACTAAAAGTACTAACCTCATTGTTATGAGGTTTAAGACCCAGCACTAAGCCAGACTCTCAGGAAAATTCAAACAACAGTTCCTCTTTGCCCTTCAATATACCCCCTTCTCATCTGTCGTGGGCTGAGGAACCACTGGATCTGGCTCTCAGTAGCGGTTGTGATCCGGCTTGAAGGGGCCATCACGGGACATGCCCAGGTACTGGGCTTGCTTCTCAGTCAGCTTGGTCAGCTTCACATTCAGCTTGCCCAGGTGGGCTTCAGCCACTGCCTCATCCAGCTTCTTGGGCAGGAAGTGAACCCCAACGGGGTACTTGTCTGGATGGGTCCACAGCTCGATCTGTGCCATCACCTGGTTGGTGAAGGAGTTACTCATCACGAAGCTGGGGTGGCCCATGGCACAACCCAGGTTGACCAGCCGACCCTCAGCCAGCAGGATGATGCGGCGCCCATTCTTCAGCCGGTACCGGTCCACCTGCGGCTTGATGTTCACCTTCTCCACGGCGTTCTCATTGAGCCACTTGACATCAATCTCCACGTCAAAGTGTCCAATGTTACACACAATGGCATTATCCTTCATCTGCTCAAAGTGCCAGCCAAGGATGATGTCAACACAGCCTGTGGTGGTGAGAAAGATGTTGCCCTCCTGACGGGCCTCATCCATGGTGGTCACCTCATAGCCTTCCATGGCAGCCTGCAGTGCATTGATGGGGTCAATCTCAGTGATGATGACACAGGCCCCGAAACCCCGCAGGGCCTGGGCACAGCCCTTGCCCACATCGCCATAGCCTGCTACCACCGCTACCTTGCCGGCAATCATCACATCTGTGGCCCGCTTGATGCCATCTATGAGGGACTCCCGGCAGCCATAGAGGTTGTCAAACCTGCTCTTGGTGACAGAGTCATTGACATTGATGGCAGGCACCTTGAGGATCCCATTGGCCATCATCTTGTAGAGGTTGTGGACCCCAGTCGTTGTCTCCTCAGAGATGCCTCGGATGCCTGACAGGAGCTGCGGGTACTTGGTGTGGATGAGGTTGGTGAGATCGCCCCCGTCATCCAGAATCATGTTGAGGGGCCCGTCCTTGAAGTACAGCGTCTGCTCAATGCACCACAGGTACTCCTCGTCCATTTCGCCCTTCCAGGCATACACCGGAATGCCAGCCTTAGCAATGGCAGCTGCCGCATGGTCCTGGGTGGAGAAGATATTGCAGCTGGACCACTGCACCTCAGCCCCCAGGGCGATGAGGGTCTCAATGAGGATGGCCGTCTCCACTGTCATGTGCAGGCAGCCAGCAATACGAGCGCCCTTCAGTGGCTTGGAGGCCAAGTACTGCTCCCGCATACGCATCAGGCCCGGCATCTCGTTCTTAGCAATGTCCAGGGCCTTGCGTCCCCAGGCAGCCAGTCCGATGTCAGCGACTTTGTAGGGCAGTTTGTCAGACATGCTGGAGGCGCTCAAAACAGGCGAAGGGGGCTGGGCCTCAGTCTACGGACACGCACTAGGCGGGCGGGGCCAGGTCATAAGTGTATATTTATTAAAGCTTTGTTTTTCCTTTTAAAATAGTTTCCTTGGCTAGTTATATGAACCTAGATTCACTACATAACCAGTCCTTCTTGGGATAAAAACCAGATGGTGAATTGTTGTGCTCTGAGATAGATTTTACTTTTGGAAATTTTCAGATTATAAAGATTGCCACTTCGTGTAGGTTTTGAAGAAGTTCTGAGGGTAATTGCAAAGGAATGACTAAAAAAGATATTGGACACAGGGATATCATTTAATAATAGATCTTTTTAAAAGTTGATGCTCTGAAGATCCATTTGGGTAGTTAAGGTGAAGATATGTTTGCTCCAAAGGCCACATTTTTTTTTTTGTGCCGTGTATTTTTGATGAAGTAAATTTGAACTTACATAGTTCATATCATCCTGATGCAGAAACACATTAATTCCTTAAATAAATGCATGTGCTTATTTTGTTGACACAAACTAGAAATATGTATTTCTGAGAGGGATAATATCTGGAATATGGATTTTTCCATTTATTGCCCTGTTACTGAAAAAATCCTGCAAAGATTTTGTCTTAGGTCACTGTATTGTGGCCACATGCCTTCATATTCTTGACATGTCTGTATCTGCACACACCTATTTCTAATTTTTTGTTGTAATAGCTTTTGCCTGAAAGCAGTCTAGAATTTCTGTGATAGGAGAAGGGAAAGAGCAAGATAGAGAAATAGGACTTTCCCACTCTTGTTTCCCCACAGAAACATTAATTTGAACAACCATTCATGCGTGAAAATACCTTCACAAGAGCTAAGGGAACCAGGTAAGAGATCACAACACCTGGATGTAGCACAGGAAAGAGAAAAAAAGGTGCATTGAAGAGGTCAAAAAGAACAGTTTTACATTAACCGCATTACCCTTTTCCCAAATGCAGGCAGCACAGTGTGGAGAAGGATGCTCTCTGCATGTGGGAAGGACAGGGAAGTGAGGACCAGACTTTGCCTTGGACCCCAACATAGGCCACTATAGTAAAACCCAGCATGGGGCAGGCTTCTGTGGACACAGGCGCCAGACTGAAACTTGCAGACTGAGCTATTACACTTGCCCCAGTGCTTCGCTATATCACATAGCACCAGGCTCCAGGCCTGCCTGCTGAACTCAACCTCTGGTCTTCTCTACCATTGGGCCAACCTCAGTGGCTCCAGGCTTCAGACCACCCTCAGTGCCAGGCCAGCTCCAGTGGAGCTGGGCTTTGGGCCTATACCAGTGGCACCAGCATTTGGACCTGCTCAGGGCCAGGCTGATTCCAATGACTCCAGGCTCCAGACCACCCCCAGTATCAGGCTGACCCCTATGGCCCTAGGCTTTAGGCTTGTCATAGCCCAAGTCTACTCCCAAAGCCCTTGTCATTAGGCCAGCACCCATGGCCAGCCCCTCCAGATGAAAGTTCCAGGTCCATCTAGCAGTAGGACAACTCCTACACCTCCAGACATGAGGCCCATCCTAGGATCCAGCCGAGGCCAGAACTAAGTTGATCCATACAGACCTAGGTGTCATGCCTGTTCTAATGCCAGATTTGCACATGGCTTTAGGCACTATGTCAACACACGTGGACACAGGCTCCAGGCTCCCCAGCAGAGAGAGGCTCCAGCAACACTCGTACATATCCAAGCTTCATGAAGAGTAGAGTCTGTGGACCTAAGGCCTAGGTTTACCCTTGAAGACTTAGGATCCAGGCCCATTCCAGAGGACACAGACTTCAGACCCATCCTACTGCCTGGCCAGCCCCTTCAGTTTCAGACTTACAGCCCACGTCAGTGCCAAGTCAGCCCCTGTGGACATGGGTGTCAGGTTAGTTCTCAGGGGTATAGGTTCCAGGCTCACCCCAGTAGACCCACTTGACAGGCCCATTCCAGTGGATCCAGAACCACCCAGTGGCAGACCCAGGCACCAAGCCAGTAGCTAGATGACTCCAGCAGCAAGCCTTCTGATAAACTATGCTAGAAGGCCTGCCCACAATTTCTGAGTGGGCTGGCAAGTAAAGGGCTTTCTCAGACAAAGCCAGCCTATGAAGACATAATTAAGTGTATACTTCTTCAGATGGGCAGATACCAATGCATGGCCTGAAAAATCAAGGACAATGAGGGAAACACGGTATCTCTGAAGGGAAATAAAGTGCCAGTGATGATCCTAAATAAATAAAAACGCTTGAGTAGCCTGAAAATAATTCAAAATACTGTTTCAAGTAAGCTCAGTGAACTTAAAAAAAAAAAAAAAATAACCCAGAGAAACGATTCAAAAAAATGAAGAAAACAATAAATGACCAAAATGAGAAATTTAATAGAGTTATAAATGTTTAAAAAATTGAATAGAAATTCTGGAGCCAATGCAGTCAATGAAGTGAAAAATGTGTGTGTGTGTTTGTGTGTGTGTGAGAGAGAGAGAGAAAAGTGGGGAGAGAAAGAGAGCAAGAGAATCAGTTGCAGAATTGATCAAGTCGAAGCACATCTGAACTCAAAGATAGGTTATTTGAACAGATGTAGTCAGAGGAGCAAAAAGAAAAAAAAAATGAAATGTAATGAAGAACGTTTATGGGATTAGTGGGACAGCATCAGAAGTGCAAATTTTCAAGTCAAAGGACTTCAAGAAAGAGAAAGGGAAGGTGAATGTGTTGAAAGCTTATTTAAAAAAAAAATAGTGGAAACTTTCCAAACCTAGGGAAAGATACAAACATCTAGGTACAGGAATCTCAAAGGTCTACAATTAGGTTCAATCTGAACAGGCCTAGCCCAATACCTATTATAATCAAATTGTCAAAAATCAAAGCAGAGAGGATTCTGAAAGGAGCAAGAGAAAAGAAGCAAGTAATATTTAAAGGAGTTTCAATAGGCTAGTAGATTTCTCAACAGAAATTTTACAGGCTAGGAGAGAGTGGGATGATATATTTATAGTTCTGAAGGAAAAAAAAAACCGTCTGTCAATAATACTGTGCCTGGAAAGTCTGTTCTTCAGAAATAAAGGAGAGATAAAGACTTTTCCAGACAAACAAAATTTGAGGTAGTTCATTACCATGAGATCTGTCTTACAGTAAATGCTAAAGAGAGCTCTTCATGCTGAAAGAAGAGGTTGCTAATTAGTAACATGAAAACATATGAAAATATAAAATTCATAGGTAAAAGTAAGCACACAGTCAGAAGAAGAATACTCAAATACTCTAATGGAATGTAAGCCATTATATCTTCAGTATGAAGGTTAAAAGACAAAACTATTAAAAGTATTAATAGCTACAATAATTTGTTAAGGGATATGCAATATAAAAGATATGAATTATATCATCAAAATTCAAAATATAAAGAGTGGAGTAAAAATGTGGACTGTGTGTGTGTGTGAGATCAAAGTTAAGTTGTTACCAGCTTAAAACAGCCTGTTATAAGATATTTTCATAAGCCTCATGGTGACCATAAAGCAAAAACCTATTGTGGATATGTGATAAATAGTAAAGAACCAAAGGATACCACTAGAGAAAAACACTTACACAGGAAGACGGCAAGAGAAGAAGATGAAAAAAGACTTAAGAAAAGATGGAAAACAATTAGCAAAAGGGCAGTGGTAAGTTCTTGCTTATCAGTAATTACCTCGAATGTAAATAAATTCTTCAAACAAAGGGCACAGAGTGGCTGAATGAATATAAGAACCAAAATACAACCATTTGCTGCCTAAAAGAAACTCATTTCACTTGTAAGGACACAAGTAGTCTGAAAGTGAAGAGATAGAAAAAGATATTTTATGCAAATAGATCCAAAAAAGAGCATAGGTTAAAAATTACATTAAATACAATAGCCTTTAAGTCAAAACTGTAAAGTGAAGGTAATTACAAAGAAGGTAATTTGTAATGATAAAAGGGTCAATTCAGTAAGATGATATAGCAATTGTAGATACATTCAATATTGGAGCACCTAAATATAAAAAAAATTAATAGAACTGAAGGGAGAAATAAACTGCAATACAATAATATGGTACTTTAATACACCGCTTTTAGCAGTGAACCAATCATCCAGATACAAAATAAATAAGAAAATATCAGACTTAAACTATATTTTAGACCAAATGGGACCTAACAGACAAATACAGAACATTTCACCAAACAGCAGCAGAATACACATATTTCTCAAGTGCACACAGAACGTTCTCTAGGGTAGATCATATGTTAGGCAACAAAATAAGTCTTAGCATATTTTAAAATACTGAAATTATGTATCATTTCTGATCACAATGGTATGAAATTGGGTATCAAAAACACCTCAAATTTGTGGAAAAACTCACAAATACGTAAACATTAAACAACTTACTCCTAAACAACTAGTGGGTCAATGAAGAAATTAAAAGGGAAATTTAAAAAACTTGAGACAAATGAAAATGAAAACACAACATACTAAACTTATGAGATGAAGCAAAAGTAGTTCTAACAGGGAGTTTTATAGCACTAAATGCTTACATCAAAAAATAAGAAAGAGATCAAGTAAGCAACCAAAGACCTGTACCCCAAGGAACTAGAAAAAGAACAAACTAACCCCGAAGTTAGTAAAAAGAAGGAAATAATAAAGCTTAGAGCAGAAATAGAGTAGAAAAACAATGTAAAAGATCAATGAAACTAAGAGTTGTTTTTTTGAAAAGATAAAGTGCAATCCCCAAATTCATATGAAACCACAAAAGACCACAAATACCTATAGCAATCTTGAGCAAGAAAAATAAAGCTGGAATTATTACATCATTTGATTTTAAAATATACTACAAAGCTACAGTAATAAAAAAAACAGCATGGTACTGGCATGGAAATAGACACATAGATCAATGGGACAGAATAGAGAGACTGGAAATAAATCCATGCATTTATGACCAACTGATTTTTTTTATAAAGATGCCAGGAATATACAATGTGTGAAGGACAATCTTTTAAATAAAATTTTGTTGGTAAAACTGTGTCCACATGCAGAAGAATGAAATTAGACCCTTATCTCATACCATATACTAAAATAAATCCAAAATGAATTAAGGACTTAGAAATAACATGCCAAGCTATAAAGCCATCAGAAAAAATACAGAGGAAAAGCTCCATGATATTGATCTGCATAATGATTTCTTTTTATCTATAACCCCAAAAGAATAGGCAGCAAAAGCAAGAACAAATGGAATTATATCAAAGTTATAATCTGCATTAAAAAAGGAAGCAATTGACAGGATGGAGGGACATCCTATGGAATGGGAGAAAATATTTGCAAACCAAAAGTCTGGTAAGAAGTGAATATCCAAAATATATAAGGAAGTCAACTCAATAGCAAGAAAATAAATAGCCTGATTAAAAAATGGGGCAAGAACATGGACAGATGTTTCTCAAGAGAAAACATAAAAATGGCCAACAGGTATGTGAAAAAATGATCAACATCACTAATGATCAGAGAAATACACATTAAAACCACAAGGAGTTATCAGCTCACACTTGTTAGAAAGGCTTTTTAAAAACGATGAAAGATAAGTGTTGGTGAGGATGTAAAGAAAAATGAAGTTTTTTTTTTTTTTTTTTTTTTAGATGGAGTTTCACTCTTGTTGCCCAAGTTGGAGTTCAGTGGCACGATCTTGGCTCACTGTAACCTCTGCCTTCGGGGTTCAAGGAATTCTCCTGCCTCCGCCTCCTGAGTAGCTGGGATTACAAGCGCCGGCCACCATACCTGGCTAATTTTTGTGTTTTTAGTGGAGATGGGGTTTTGTCATGTTGGCCAGGCTTGTCTCGAACTCTTAGCCTCAGGTGATCCACCCACCTCGGGCTCCCAAAGTGCTGGGATTACAGGCGTGAGCCACCGTGCCCAGCCAAGAAAAAGAAATTCTTACACACTATTGCTGTGAATGTAAAATTAGTGTAGTCATTATAAAAAACTGTATGAGCCTCCTCAAAAAATAAAAACAGAACTACCATAAGATCCAGCATTCCTGTTATAGGGTATATAGCCAAAGGAAGTGAAATTAGTATATTGAAAAGATATTTGCACTTTCATGGTCATTGCAGCATTATTCACAATGGCCAAGATAGCAAATCAAACTAAGTGTCTGTCAATGGATGAATGAATTAAAAAAAACGGCATATATACACAATGGAATACTATTCAGCCATAAAATAGTCAAATGTGACAACATGGATGAACCTGGAGGACTTTATGTTAAAGTGAAGTAAGCCAGGCACAGAATGACAAACCCCACATGATCTCAGTTACATGTGGAATCATAAAAAGTTGAACTCATAGAAGTAGAGAGTAGAGTGATGGTTACTAGAGGCTGGGGCGGTGATGAGGGAGTGGGGGTTGGGCAGACTTTGGTCAAAGGACAAAAAATTTCCTGTAAATAGGAAGAAAAAGTTCAAGAAATCATTTGTACAATGTGGTGACTATAGTTAAAAATGCGAACAGTAGATTTTAAGGGTTCTCATCAGAAAAATGATAACTGTGAGGTAATACATATGTTAATTTGATTTAGCCATTCCACAATGTATATATGTTTCAACATATAATGTTTTACACAGTAAATATATAATTTTTTTGTTTTTCAATAAAGAAAATAAAAAACATTAAAAATTGCTATGATATTTACTTAAAGAAAGCTAAGCATTGCAGGCCTTCTTGGTGCTATTGGTATTTGTTACAAACCATAGTTGTTACCCAGTCACAACCACACATAGTATCAACTCTCCAATCTTACATATATTCTCATTTTTCTTGGGAAAATACCTAGGTATAAATTTATTGAATTATGTAATAAGTGACTGTAAGGAACTTTCGAACTGTTATTAAAAAGGTCTGCATCATTCTCATTCCCACTAGAAATGTATGAGTTTTTGTGGTGCTGGATGCTTGCCAGCACTTTGTGTTGCCTATTTGTTTCCTTTTGTTGTTCTAGTAGATGGGTAGGGGTATCCAGTGCGGTTTACATTTTTATTTCCCCAGCCACAAAACTTGAAGATTTCTGTTACTGAAAAAACTGACTGATGGTCAGTTTTAACTAGGTAATAGTTTAAAACTTTTCAACTTGATTCTTCTAAGATTATGTAACACGTTATACATAAAGTAATTTATATTATTGTTAGCAGAAATATAATGAGTTTATACGTCAAGAGTAGGGAACTACTTAAGGAGATAAATACAACATCTGTTAATTTCTTTGAAGTCAGCCTAATTTAAAATTTCAAAGCATAATAGGTATTTGTTTTGTTGGTGGTTTTGTTTTCTAAGAAATAGTCAAAACTACTAAAAAAATCAACTGGTTACATTTTCATTATAAGTAGTAATTTATATGCAATATTATAAACTTCAAATATTTTTGTACTGGTGTACATAAAAAGTAATTGTAGAATTAATTATTGACTATTATTTTTCTTTTAGTAGTCAAAACTATTCATGTATGATTTTAAGTGTGCTTGGCTTGAAGTATATACTGACTGCTTTAGGAATTTAGCTCTTCTCATACTTCAAAACACTTTGAATAAATGGTAAGTGCTTTTGAAAATACTTTTCTGTGCATGTTCTGATGGCTAGGGACTGGTAATAAGTTACATGGCTGTGTCAAGTGCAGGTCTGGTGTAGAATTACTATCAACTATATTGATAAATGATGCAATTTACTGTATTCTGATTTTTTTAAAATAACATCACACTGCTACGTAGAGTACTTCACCTATATTTTTTTCCGATGGAGGAATTGACACTGGCAAGTGAATATAAATAAAGTTGAAAAGACTTTGATACATAATCCTTGAGATAATTTATATATGATTTTTGATAATTCTGACTCCCTAAATTCTTTTTTCTTCAATTATAGAAACTGATCAAGTGAATGTATTTGCTTGAATATGCACATATTGCCAGCATTTATACATTCAATTTTGTGTTTATACACTGGAGCCCCACCTATTCTATGTAGATAATTTCAAAGAATTCAAATAAAAAAAAAGATGGTGACAATTCATTATTTTTAACTTTACTGTCTTAAGAGACAATGATGGTGTTCTATTAAAGTGTTACTCAAAGTATGTTTTGTGGGTGGATGTTGGTCCACAAACATAGCGGTCTACAATGACATATGTTCAGAAATTGAAGGCACACATTTTGGAACTTTTAAAGTAATTGGAAATTATCATGACTTCCAAGCAGTGCAATGCAGAAAAGTTGGTCTATGATGACCTGGGGTGGGACGAGGGCCAGGGGTAGGGTTAATATGATCCTTCATTAGATGCTTTGAAAAGTGCTTATCGATAACATAATAGCAATTCTCTGAATTCTTTGACTTCGAAACATAACTTTATTGAGTGTGTGCCATGTGTCAGGTACCATGCTAAATATTTTACAGTGGTGTCTTATGTATCCCACATAAGATTCCTACTATGTGTTCTTGTTGGATCCATTTTACAGAAGCACAAAGAAGTATCTTGCTTAAGGTCACACAGCTAGCAGATACATATCAAGATAACTGTAGAGAATAAAGTAGCTTTAGGTAAACTGATAATTCTACTTTGACAGTAGTTCTTGCTGGTTTCAGCTCTTAACGTATGCAACTGAAGGACAGTAAGTGATATATATACGTTGTAGGACTGTCTGAGACATGTGCCTCTGGTTTAGGATGGAGGAGTGGACAACCAACCTAGATAAATCACAGCCTTACTATTTCAGAGGTGAGAGGAATTCTCCTCTGTCCCAGTGTGAACACTTCAGATATATGTTACCGCAGAAAAAACATAAATCTCACTCATAACCAATAGGAGAGCTCCAACACATTCATGAAAGATCCACCGTGGGGACCTAAATACCTCCCAGTAGGCCCCACATCCAACATTGGAGAACAAATTTCAACATGAGATTTGGAGGGGACAGATACCCGCAGTGCCTTTCTTTGATGATTCTAATTGACTCTGAGGCGAAAATTTAATGATTAAATATGTTAGGTGTTGAGTAAAAGGCTAAGGTATTCCTATTTGATAAGTGTATCAAATTGACACATAGAAGATGTGACAATGCTTGTGTTTCTTCGAAGTATCTTTTGTATTTGTTTGATTCCTGGATTTTGGTAGATTCTGGTTAGGAATTATTGCCAGATGAGGGTTCTGATAGCTGAGCTCTTACTGTACTTAGCAAACCCATTAGTAAGTATTAGAACTTTGTCATGTGTTCTTTGTGTCTCTTACATATTCAGATTCAATACAGACAAATTATTATCAATATTTTTATTCAAATAAGGTAAATGTCAAACATGTTATATGCATAGATTTACTAAAATAGCAAGGTGTTTGTTTCAAGGTGAGAGATGAGACTACTAAGCTTTTCTGTCTAGGTTGGCTTCTCCTTGCTTTACATAACTGCATCACTAACACAGAGCTGAATAGGTGCAGCTGTTGCTTTCTGTATTATAATGATCACCATTAATTCTTCCTGGCAAATCTAGCCCTTGGGTATCAGTGGGTTAGGAAACAAAGACTGATCTGAAATGCTGGAGGTGGTGAAGGGAGTACTTCAGGATATAGTTTTAAAACTTGGCTTTTTGGCCTGCCAACAATGTGAGATTACAGATGCGTTGGAATTATATTTACTTGGAGGAGGGTAGGCAGAGAAAGATTTTATTTTGTATTTCATTTTACTGGATGCCTTTTGACATTCTGGGCAGCATCAATTGGCAAAGGTGATTATGTAATTGATAGGGCAGAAGAAGAGCTCAGGGTTGCAATTAACATGTTATTGTACAAATCAAAGGAACAGTAAAAGGCAATTTGTTCAACTTGTCACCAGGCCTGGACAATCTGTGTGCAGACAAAAGGGAGACAGAAAATTGGACTGGAGAAGCAAGAAACTCAAAACAGTCAGGCTTTTGTTTTCTTTCTTTTCAACTTAGTATTAGTCAATGTACCTGTCTGACAACTTTAAAGTAGGTGACAGGGATCAATGATGCATTATTTCTAGTTTTTAAACTAACATTTAGAACAAGATTAAATACCTAAGTTATTTGGATGTTTTATAATTTTTAATATCTCACATTACGTCTCTATATTTGAATTTTTTGAATTTGAGACAGTCAACATAATAGTTCTATTGGGATAAAACTTTGTTTTCTAACAAATCCCAGGCACTGGGTGCACTCCCTGCACTTTGGGTGGCCGAGGCAGGCAGATTGCTTGAGGCCAGGAGTTTGAAACCAGCCTGGACAACATGGTGAAACCCTGTCTCTACTAAAAATATAAAAATTAGCCAGGTGCGGTGGTACATGCCTGAAATCCCAGCTTCTTGGGAGGCTAAGCCACAATAATTGTTTGAATCTGGGAGGCAGAGATTGTAGTGAGCCGAGATGGTGCCACTGCACTCCAGCCTGGGCGGTTGAGCAAGACTGTCTCAAAAAAAAAAAAAAAAAAAAATCCCAGGCATGAAATAAATACATATTCATCTAGTAGCCCCTATACAACTCACAGCAAGTTACAAAAATTTATGAAGAAAAAGTTGTGAAACATTCCAGAATAAAATCAATGATGACCATATGATAAATCTTCCTATAATTTAGTTATGTTTGATTTAAAAAGTAGGGCTTTGGATAATATCCTTAGGTATACGAAAAATAATTTAGTGGAATCTCATTCTGTTCTTAAAGAAACTACTTAAAGGATATATTACTATTTGATACTTACAAGCCTTATAAAGTAGTTTGCACACATGTTATCCTTCCATCACCATATAATATTGAGCAGATTAATAAATAGTGCTGTGTGTGTCATACCTTGGTCTTTGAAACCGAGCAACACTTCACAAATGGCCTAATCTCCAAGTATGAGTGTTTGTATTTTTGTAATTATGTAGAACAATTATATAATGATACTGTTGTCTCATTTTATGATTGAATATTTATTAATGATGTTATTCACTCATTTATTCAATAAACATTTATGGAATATCAATATTGTACCAGGCATTGGGTTACATACTATGTTTTCTTTTTAACAGAATAAAAATATTTTCATAATGTTTTATAGCTTAGGATAGTGATAAGAAGAGGCCCTCCAGCTAGATTGCTTTGTTTCAAAATGTACTACTGTCACTTACTAGATGACTAACTTTGGGCAAATTACTGAACTTCACAGTTAAAGTTGAAGTAATAATAATATTTCTTTCATGAAGTTCTTGTAAGGATCAAATGAGTTGTGTGTGGTGTGTGTGTGTATAAATTAGGATACTACCTGAGAAAAACTTTATACACATGCACCTGTAGTTATACTATATTATTTAACTAGATGTGGTTCTGATGTTAGAACTTGGCATTGAGTGATTAAGATAGATGCTATCTCTATTAGTCTCTATTAGGGATCTCTAAGAAAGTAGGACCAATAGGATGTGTGAATACATATACATATATACACATATATACATTTATATATATAACTATATGTAAATGTACATATAACATATATATTTGTTTTATGTATAGATGGGCAGAGAGAATAATGTAGCTTGAGTCCACAGGCAACCCAGAGGCAGGATTCCCTTTGTATGTACTGTGTTCAAATTTCCTCTTCTTTTTTTTTTTTTGAGATGGAGTCTCGCTCTGTTGCCCAGGCTGGAGTGCAATGTTGCGATCTCAGCTTGCTGCAAGCCTCACCTCCTGGGTTGATGCCATTTTCCTGTCTCAGCCTCCCGAGTAACTGGGACCACAGGCGCCCGCCACCACGCCAGGCTAATTTTTTTGTATTTTTAGTAGAGACGGGGTTTCACCATGTTAGCCAGGATGGTCCCGATCTCCTGACCTCGTGATCCGCCCACCTTGACCTCCCAAAGTGCTGGGATTACAGGCATGAGCCACTGTGCCCAGCCTCAAATTTCCTTCTTATAAGGACATTGGCCATATTGGATTAGGGCCGTCCTTAAGATCTTGTTTTAATTTAATCACCTATTTAAATAACTTGTCTGCAAATATGACCACATTCTGAGTTACTGGGTACTAGAATTTCAACATATGAAAATTTCTGGGGGACATAGTTCAGTACATAACACCAGCCTAGTTCTATATAATACAACATATGTGGTAATAACAATAGTTTATACACAATTCTGAGGAAACAGAGGTAGGAGTACTTTTCGCTAGGCAGTGATAGTGGAAGTTTTGGTAGCAGCTGGAGGGATAGGCATTTCAGTGAAGATGCTATTTAAAAGTGAAATTAAGAAAAAGAATTCACCTTGAGTACAAGCAAAGAAAGCTTTCTAAATAGAGGGAACAGCACAGACACAATCAATGATGCACAGAAGTTCCTGGTTCCTTAGCGTTCTATAGGTCTTTCAGTTGAGGAGGTTGTGGGGAAGAATGAGAGGAAGTGAGCTTCAAGACTGGAAAAGAATGTAAGTGATTTTTTTTTCTTTCCAACTTTTATTTCAGGTTCAAGGGATACATGTGCAGGTTTGTTACATGGGTAAATTGCATGTCATGAGGGTTTGATGACCAGATCATTTTGTGACCCAGCTAATGAGCATAGTACCCTAGAGATAACTTTTTGATCCTCACCCTCCTTCCATGCTCCACCTCAAGTAGGCCCTAATGTCTTTTGTTCCCTTCTTTGTGTCCATGTGTACTCACAGGTTAGCTTCCACTTACAAGTGATAACATACAGTATTTGGTCTTCTGTTCCTGCGATAAGTCACTTGGGGTAATGGCCTCTAGCTGAATCCATGTTGCTGTGAAGGATATGATTTGATTGAAGCAGCGCTCCTTTCTTGAGGGCACTAGCTGCGGGGGTCTGTCCGCAGACTGTGACCCAAAAGATGGATGAATAAAACGTACACTGATATGCAGATATTCTGTTTTGCCAGTCCTGCAGAATGTCCGACCGCCTACACACCAAGAGAGGTTTGTCACTGCAGCCGGCCTCCATCAGCTTGGGAGCCTTGCATTTATTCATTAAGATTAGTTAACAAAAGCTTGAGTCAACACAAATAGAGGTAATTTAACATGGGTAAGAGAGTAGTTCTGTGAGTGACTCAGGTACTGTGGTCTAAAGTAAGTACTATTAGGGGGCAATATCCCTGGTCGACCTCCCCCCCCCGCGAGAGGGCCATCTGGCTCAAAGGTTAGTTATTGGAGGTAGGGTAAGTCAGACTTAACTGGAGAAGCCTCTGATGTCCCTAATATTTACCCTATGACCTAATGCTCTAAGGTAAGAACCACTGCCTTCATCCTGTTCAGTTATTATAAGCTATGTAACCTTTTGGCCTTCCAAAAAGGTTTGTGACTATTCCCTATAACTTTCCCTAATATTTCCCTTTAATATTTCTGCCACCATCCTGAGTGGATCCCAACATTTGATTTTTTTTTTTTTTTTTTTTTTTTTTGCAGCTGCATGGTATTCCATGGTGTATATGTACCATATTTTCTTTCTTTTTTTTTTTTTTTTAATGTACCATATTTTCTTGATCTAGTCTACTATGAATGGGCATCTAGGTTTATTCCATTATTTGTTATTGTGAGCAGTGCTGTGAAGAACATAGGCATGAATGTTTCTTTATGGTAGAACAATGTATATTCCTTTGGGTATGTATCCAGCAATGGGATTGCTGGGTAAAATGGCAGTTCTGTTTTATATCCTTTGAGAAATCTCCAAACTACTTTACACAGTGGCTGCACTAATTGACATTCCCACCAGCACTGAATAAGTATTCCTTTTTCTCCATAACCTCATCAGTATCTATTATTTTTTGACTTTTTAATAATTACCATTCTGACTGGTGTGAAGTGGTGTCTTATTGTGTTGATTTTCATTTCTCTAATGATTAATGAGCATTTTCTCATGGGCATGGTGGCTGCATATATGTCTTCTTTTTGAGAAGTGTCTGTTCATGTCCTTTGTCCATTTTCTCAATGGGGTTTTTTTGCTTGTAAATTTGTTTTAAGTTTCCTGTAGGTTCTGTCATGCGTGTCCGTGTGAAGAGACTACCAAACAGGCTTTGTGTGATTAATAAAGCTTTTTAATCACCTGGGTGCAGGTGGGCTGAGTCCGAAAAGAGAGTCAGCGAAGGGAGATAGGGGTGGAACCGTTTTAGAGGATTTGGGTAGGTAAAGGAAAATTACAGTCAAAGGGGGTTGTTCTCTGGAGGGTAGGGGTGGGGGGGGTCACATGGTGCTCAGTGGGGGAGCTTTTGAGCCAGGATGAGCCAGGAAAAGGAATTTCACAAGGTAATGTCATCAGTTAAGGCAGGAACAGCCATTTTCACTTCTTTTGTGGTGGAATGTCATCAGTTAAGGCAGGAGCCGGCCATCTGGATGTGTACATGCAGGTCACAGAGGACATGATGGTTTAGCTTTGGCTCAGAGGCCTGACATTCCTGTCTTCTTATATTAATAAGAAAAATAAAATAGTGTTGAAGTGTTGGCAGCGAAAATTTTTGGGGGGTGATATGAAGAGATAACAGGTGATGTTTCTCAGGGGTGCTTCAAGTGGGATTAGGGGCGGCATGGGAACCTACAGTGGGAGAGATTAAGCTGAAGGAAGCTTTTGTGGCAAGAGGCGATATTGTGGGGTTGTTAGAAGGAGCATTTGTCGTATAGAATGATTGGTGATGACCCAGATGTGGTTTTGTATGAATTGAAGGAAGTCACAAGGTCTGAGTAAGAGAAGGAGAAAAAACAGGTATTAAAGGACTAAGAATTGGGAGGACCTAGGACATCTAATTAGAGCCTAAGGGGGTTCAGTGTAATTACTTGCTTGGTGAGTTTTTAGGCTCTAAGTTTTTGGGGTGCAGTTCAAGTTGGGCTGGTGTGTGGAATGAGATTGGGACCTAATAAAAAGGAGTGTCCACACAGGAGCTCAAATGGGCTGGAACCTGTAGCATTCCGAGGACAGGCCTGAATTCTGAGAAGGGAAAGTGGTAAAAGTATTGTCTAGTCTTTTTTAAGTTAGTGACTGAGCTTGGTGAGGTGTGTTTTTAAAAGACCATTAGTTTGTTCTACTTTTCCTGAAGATTGAGGACGGTAAAGGATATAAAGGTTTCACTGAATACCAAGAGCCTGAAAAACTGCTTGGGTGATTTGACTAATAAAGGCTGGTCTGCTATTGGACTGTATAGAGGTGGGAAGGCTAAACCGAGGAATTATGTCTGACAGAAGGGAAGAAATGACCGCAGTGACCTTCTCCGACCCTATAGGAAAGACCTTTACCTATCCAGTGAAAGCGTCTAACTAGACCAAGAGGTATTTTAGTTTCCTGACTTGAGGTATGTGAGTAAAGTCAATTTGCCTGTCCTGGGCCGGGGCAAATCCCCGAGCTTGATGTGTAGGGAAGGGAGGGGGCCTGAGAAATTCCTGAGGAGTAGCAGAATAGCAGATGGAACACTGAGAAGTGATTTCCTTGAGGATAGATTTCTAGAATGGAAAGGAAATGAGAAGTTCTAAGAGACAGGCTAGCAGCTTGTAACCTAGATGGAAGAGGTTATGAATAGAATGGGCCTGTGAGTCTGGAAAGAGATATTTTCCTTGGTCTAAGAACCATTTGCCTTGTGTGGGAAGAGATTGTAGGTGGAAGTTTCAGTGGGGGAGTAGGTGGGAGTGACCATGTGAAAACTGCCGTGAGGGATAGAAGTTGGAACGCTAGCTGCTTTTTTAGCTAACTTATCAGCGTAAGCATTGTCCTGAGCGATGGGATCTGATGCCTTTTGATGGCTGCTTTTTTAGCTACCTTATCAGCATAAGCATTGTCTTGAGCGATGATGGGGGGAAGAAAACAGATTTTGGAAGTTGTGAGAACTTTAGAGAGTAATTTGAGCATAGTTTGTGATTTGTAGGGCCTCTTAACAGTTTTAAAGCAACAGCAGCCGCTGCATGCAGACATGAGGGCTAGGCTAAAACAGTAAGGCCAAGTTGTTTGAACAGAAAGGCTACAGGACGTGGTCCGGGCTCTTGTGTAAGAATTCTGACCGCACTAACCATGCCTAGGAAGGAAAGGAGTTGTTTTGTAGAAGGGATTGGGATTTGGGAGATTAGCCAGACATGATCAGCAGGGAGAGCACGTGTGTTTTTGTGAGAATTATGTCGAGATAGGTAACAGATGAGGAAGAAATCTGGGCTTGACTGAAGTAATGGGGGCTGTCTGTGAAGCCCTATGGCCGTATAGCTTAGGTAATTTGCTGAGCCTGATGAGTGTCAGGGTCAGTCCAAGTAAAAGCGAAGAGAGGCTGGGATGAAGGCTGTAAAGGAATAGTAAAGAAAGCATGTTTGAGATCTAGAACAGAATAATGGGCTGTGGAGGGAGGTATTGAGGGTAGGAGAGTATATGGGTTTGACACCACGGGGTGGATAGGCAAAACAGTTTGGTTGGTAAGGGCACAGATCCTGAACTAACTTGCAAGTCTTGTCTGGTTTTAGGACAGGTAAAATGGGGGAATTGTAAGGGGCATTTACAAGCTTTAAAAGGCCATACTCTAACAGGTGAGTGATTATAGGCTTTAATCCTTTTAAAGTGTGCTGTGGGATGGGATGTTGGCATTGAGCGGGGTAAGGGTGATTAAGTTTTAATGAGATGGTAAGGGGTGCATGATCAGTCGCCATGGAGGGAGTAGAGGTATCCTATACTTGTGGGTTAAGTTGGGGAGATACAAGGGGAGGATGCGAAGGAGGCTTTGAACTGGGGGAAAAGGCAGCAATGAGGTGCGGCTGTAGCCCAGGAATAATCAGGGAAGCAGATAATTTAGTTAAAATGTCTTGGCCTAATAAGGGAACTGGGCAGGTGGGGATAACTAAAAAGGAGTGCATTAAAGAATGTTGTCAAAGTTGGCACCAGAGTTGGGGAGTTTTAAGAGGTTTAGAAACCTGGCCATCAATACCTACAACAGTTATGGAGGCTGGGGAAACAGGCCTTTGAAAAGAAGGTAATGTGGAGTGGGTAGCCTCCGTATTGGTTAAGAAGGGGATGGACTTACCTTCCACTGTGAGTTACCTAGAGCGTCTGTGATGGTCCTGTAGACTTCTGAGGCAATCAGGCAGTGTCAGTCTTCAGCTGCTCAGCCGAGAAGATCTGGGAAGGAGTCAGTCAGGGAGCCTTGGGCTAGAGTTCCAGGGGCTCTTGAAGTGGCTGCCAGGTGAGTTGAACAGTTCGATTTTCAGTGGGGTCTCGCACAGATGGGACATGCCTTACGAGGAATCGTGGGCTATGGACATTCCCTGGCCTAGTGGCCAGATTTCCAGCACTTGTAGCAAGCTCCTGGGGGAGGAGGTTCTGGATGAACCCCTGGCAGCTGCGCTTCAGGCGTTTGGAGTTCTTGTGTGCTGGAGATGTGGCTGGCTTTCTCTCACAGTGGAGGCAAGGAATTGCAACTCAGAAATACATTGCTACTCAACTGCCTCTTTATTATTGTACACCTTGAAGGTGAGGTTAATTAAGTCCTGTTGTGGGTTTGAGGGCTGGAATTTAATTTTTGGGGTTTTATTTAATGTTGGGAGTGGATTGGGTAATAAAATGTGTATTGAGAATAAGACGGCCTTTTGACCTTTTAGGGTCTAGAGCTGTAAAGTGTCTCAGGATTGCTGCCAAATGAGCCATGAACTGGGCTGGGTTTTTCATATTTGATGGAAAAGAGCCTAAATGCTGACCGATTTGGGAAAGATCAGATAAAGAAAAAGGAGCATTAATCTTGACTGTGTCTTTAGCTCCAGTCACCTTTTTAAGAGGAAATAGCTGGGCAGGTCGGGGAGGGCTAGTTGCGGAAGGAAACTTTAAGCCTGACTGGGTGTGAGGAGGGGAGGTGATAAAAGGATTATAGGGTGGGGGAGCAGAGGCTGAGGAAAAATTGGGACCTAGCTCAGCCTGGCGAGCAGGGGAGAGGTCAGATGGGTCTGTAGAAAAGGTAGATTAGAAAGACTCAGGGACACTTGGGGAAGGGAAAGAAGGAAGATTTGAGAACGAGTTGCATTGGGAACAGAGACTAGGGAGGGACCAATGTGTAAAAGAATGCCTGGACATCAGGCACTTCAGACTGTTTGCCCATTTTACGACAAGAATTATTTAGATTTTGTAGGATGGAAAAATCGGAAGTGCCATTTTCTGGCTATTTGGAACTACTGTCGAGTTTGTATTGGGGTCAAGCGGCATTGTAGAAGAAAATAAGGCATTAGATTTTAGGTCAGGTGTGAGTTGAAGAGGTTTAAAGTTCTTGAGAACACAGGCTAAGGGAGAAGGAGGAGGAATGGAGGGTGGAAGGTTGCCCCTAGTGAAGGAGGCAAGCCCAGAGAAAAGAGAAGGTAGAGACAGGAGATAAGGGGTCAGGGGGTTCTTGCCCTCCAGAAAAGCGGGAAAGGGGTAGAGATACAAAGATAAGCGGTCTGGGTGCAGAAATAAGATGTCGGGGTGTTCTTGCCCCCCAGAAAAGTGGAGAAGGGGTTGAGGGGTTCTTGCCCCCAGAAAAGCAGAGAAGGGGTAGAGACAGGGAGAGAAGGGGTTGGGGGTTCCTGCCCCCCCCCCCCGAAAAGTGGTACTTGCCACTAAGGGTGAAGGACCAAGGCAGATGTCCCTGTGTGGTCAGACGCCTCTGAAACATTGATAAATAATCAGGCAGGTGTCCCTGCGTGATTAAACACAAAGGGAAGACTGTCTTCCTGAGTCCGTGACTGGCGCCGGAGTTTTGGGTCCACGGATAAAACGCGTCTCCTTTGTCTCTACCAGAAAAGGAAAAGGAACTGAAATTAAGAGAAGGGAAAGATTGAAGTGTGGTGTCAAGATTGAAAGGAGCAAGAGGTTGAGGGATAGTGAGAGAGGTTGGAGAAGAGAGTTAAAAAGAGGCCGATTACTGGATTTAAAATTGCTGAGATGTTCCTTGGGCTGGTCGGTCTGAGGACCCGAGGTCGTAGGTGGATCTTTCTCATGGAGCAAAGAGCAGGAGGACAGGGGATTGATTTCCCAAGGGAGGTCCCCTGATCCGAGTCATGGCACCAAAATGTCATGCGTGTCCATGTAAAGAGACTACCAAACAGGCTTTGTGTAAGCAATAAAGCTTTTTAATCACCTGGGTGCAGGCGGGCTGAGTCTGAAAAGAGAGTCAGTGAAGGGAGATGGAGTGGGGCCGTTTTATAGGATTTGGGTAGGTAAAGGAAAATTACAAAGGGGCTTGTTCTCTGGTGGGCAGGGGTGGGGGGGTCACCAGGTGCTCAGTGGGGGAGCTTTTGAGCCAGGATGAGCCAGGAAAAGGAATTTCACAAGGTAATGTCATCAGTTAAGGCAGGAAAGCCCATTTTCACTTTTTTTTTGTGGTGGAATGTCATCAGTTAAGGCAGGAACCAGCCATCTGGATGTGTACGTGCAGGTCACAGGGGATGTGATGGCTTAGCTTTGGCTTGGAGACCTGACAGTTTCTGGATGTTAGACTTTGTTGGATGCATAGATTGTGAATATTTTCTCCCATTCTGTAGGCTGTCTGTTGATCATTTCTGTTGCTGTGCATAGACTTTTTAGTTTAATGAGGTCACACTTGCCAATTTTTGTTTTGGTTGCGATTGCTTTTGGAGTCAGAAGTCCAAATGTTACTTCCTACATTTTCTTCTAGAGTTTTTAGAGTATTAGGTTTTACATTAAAGTGTTTAATCCATCTTGAGTTGATGTTTGTACATGGTGAATGGGTAAGAGTCAAATTTTGGTCTTCTACATATGACTACCAAGTTATCCTCACACCATTTACTGAATAGGGAGTCCTTTCCCCCATTTTGTGTGTGTGTTATTGTTGGCTTTGTTGAAGATTAGATGGTTGTACGTGTGTGGTTTTATTTTTATGTTGTCTAACGTGTTCCATTGTGTTATGTGGCTGTTTTAGTATCAGTACCATGCTGTTTTAGTTACTGTAGCCTCATAGTGTAGTTTGACATCAGGTAGTGTGATGCCTCTGGCTTTATTTTTGTTTTGTTGTGTTTTTGCTTTGGACTGTTTTGGCTACTCCGGATCTTTTTATAGTTCCATATGAGTTTTATAATGATTATTTCTAAGTCTGTAAAAAATTGTCTTTGGTAGTTTGATAGGAATAGTATTGAATCTGTAAATTGCTTTGGGCAGTATGGCCATTTTAACAATGTTGAGTCTTCCTATCCATGAGCATAAAATGTTTTTCTATTTGTGTCATTTCTGATTTCTTCCAGCAGTGTTTGTAATTCTTGTAGACGTCTTTCACCTTGCTGGTTACCTGTATTTGTAGATATTTGATTCTTTTTGTGGTTACTGTGAATGAGATGATGTTCTTGATTTGGTTCTCAGCTTAGATGTTATTTGTGTATAGAAATTTAACTAACATTGGCCAGGTGTGGTGGCTCATTCCTGTAATCCCAGCAGTTTGGGAGGCCAAGGCAAGTGGATCACCAGGTCAGGAGATTGAGACCTTCTTGGTTAACACAGTGAAACCTTGTCTCTACTCAAAATACAAAAAGAAATTAGCTAGGCATGGTGGTGGGTGCCTGTAGTCCCAGGGCGTGGTGGTGGGTGCCTGTAGTCCCAGCTACTCGGAAGGCTGAGGCAGGAGAATGGTGTGAACCCAGGAGGCGGAGCTTGTAGTGAGCTGAGATGGCACCGCTGCACTTCAGCCTGGGTGACAGAGCAAGACTCGGTCTCAAAAAAAAAAAAAAAAAAGTAATTTTACTAATATTTGCTCATAAAATTTGTATGCTAAGCCTTTTCTGAAGTTATCTGATCTAGGAGCCAGTGACTATAGCATTTTTTGGTATAGAAGTATATCATCTGGAAAGAGAAATAGTTTGACTTCCTCTCTTCCTATTTTGATGTCCCTTATTACTTTATCTTGCCTACTTGCTCTGGCTAGAACTTCAGTACTGTGCTGAATAGAAGTGGTGAAAATGAGCATCCTTGTCTTGTGCTGGGTTTCAAGGGGGAATGTTCCTAGATTTTGACCATTCAGTATTATGTTGGCTGTAGATCTGTCATAGGTGGCTTTTGTTGTTTTGGAATATGTTTATTCAATGCCAAGTTTGTAGTGGGTTTTTTACATGAAGAGATATTGAGTTTTATCAAAACCCGTTTCTGCATCTATTGAGATGATCGTGTAGTTTTTGTTTTTAGTTTTGTTTATGTAATGAACCACATTTATTGATTTGTGTATGTCAAACCAACGTTACATCCTAGGAATAAACCTACTTGATTATATTGGATTCACCTTTTCATGGGCTGCTGGATTTGGTTTACTAATATTTTGTTGAGGATTTTGCATCTTGTTCATCAGAGATATTGGCCAAAAGTTGTCTTTTATCATTCTGTCTCTGCCAGGTTTTGCTATCAGCATGATGTTGACCTTATAGAATGAGTAGGGTGGAATCCTTCCTCATTGATTTTTTTTTTATGTTTAATAAGTTTAGCATTATAAACATTTACTTTTCTAATTTCAGTAGGGTTTTGGAGAACAAGTAGTGTTTGATTACATAAGTAAGTTATTTAATGGTGCTTTCTGAGATTTTGGTGAACACATAACCTGAGCAGTGTACACTGTAACCAATGTGTAGTCTTTTATCACTCACCACCTTTCCCCCAAGTCCTTGAAGTCCGCTAAATCATTCTTATGCCTTTCTGTCCTTATAACTTAGCTCTCGCTAATGGAAAAAAACAATGTTTGGTTTTCCAATCCTGAGTTACTTCACTTAGAATAATGGTCTCCAGTTCCATCCAGGTTGCTGCAAATGCCATTATTTAATTCACTTTTATGGCCGAGTAGTAGTCCATGGTATATATAAGACACATTTTCTTTATCCACTCATTCATTGATGGGCATTTGGACTGGTTCCATATTTTTGCAATTGCAAATTGTGCTGCTATAAACATGTGTGTACAAGTATCTTTTTCATATGATGATTTCTTTTCCTCTGGGTAGATACTCAGTAGTGGGATTGCTGGATCAAGTGGTAGTTCTACTTTTAGTTCTTTAAGGAATCTCCATACTGTTTTCCATAGTGGTTGTACTAGCTTACATTCCCATCAGCAATGTACAAGTATTCGCTTTTCACCATATCCATGCCAACATGTATTGTTTTTTGATTATGGCCATTATTGCAGGAGTAAGGTGGTATCACATTGTGGTTTTATTTGCATTTCCCTGATCATTAATGATGTTGAACATTTTTTTCATATATTTGTTGGCTATTTATATGTCTTTAGAGAATTGTCTATTTATGTCCTTAGTATGATGCTTTTTGATGGGATTGCTTTTGGGATTTCTTTTGTCTGATTGCTCCAGTTAGGACTTCCAATACCAGGTTGTTTCTTTCCTCCTTATTTGAGTTCCTTGTAGATTCTGGATATTAGTCCTTTGTCAGATGTGTAGATTGTGAAGATTTTCTCCCATTCTTTGGGTTGTCTGTTTACTCTGCTGATTGTTCTTTTACTGTGCAGGAGCATTTTTAGTTTAATTAAGTCTCATGTATTTATTTTTGTTTTTGTTGCATTTATTTTTGGGTTCTTGATCATGAACTCCTTGCCTAAGCCAGTGTCTAGAATATTTTTTATGATGCTATCCTCTAGATTATTTATGGTTTTAGGTCTTAGGTTTCAGTCCTTGATCCACCTTGAGTTGATTTTTGTGTAAAGTGAGAGATGAGGATCCAGTTTCATTCTTCTACATGTGGCTTGCCAAATAGCACAAGCACCATTTGTTTAAAAGGATGTCTTTTCCCCACTTTGTTTTTGTTTGCTTTGTCAAACATCAATTGGCTGTAAGTATTTGGCTTTATTTCCGGGTTCTCTATTCTGTTCCATTGTTGTATGTGCCTATTTTTATACCGAAACAGCATAGTGCTGGTATAAAAATACCAGTGACTGTTGTATAGTTTGAAGTAAGGTAATGCGATGCTTCCAGACTTGTTCTTTTTGCTTAGTTTTGCTTTGGCTATGTGGGCTTATTTTTGGTTTCATATGAATTTTAGGATTGTTTTTCCTAGTTCTGTGAAGAATGATGGTGGTATTTTGATGAGAATTGCGAGTTTGCAGGTATACAATCATATCATCAGCAAACAGTGACACTTTGACTTCCTCTTTACTGACTTGGCTGCCCTTTCTTTCTTTCTTTTGTCTGATTGCTCCAGCTAGGACTTCCAGTACCAGGCTGAATAGAAATGGTGAAAGTGGGCATTCTTGTCTTGTTCCAGTTCTCAGGGGGAATGTTTTGACCTTTTCCCTGGTCAGTATAATATTGGCTGTGAGTTTGCCATAGATGGCCTTTATTACCTTAAGGAATGACCCTTCTATGCCGATTTTGCCGAGGGTTTTAATCATAAAGCGACGCTGGATTTTGTCAAATGCTTGTTCTGCATCTATTGAGATGATCATGTAATTTTCATTTTTAATTCTGTTTATGTGGTGTATCATACTTATTGACTTGTGTTTGATAAAACATTCCTGCATTCCTAGTATAAAACCCACTTGATCATGGTGGATTATCTTTTTGATACGCTGTTGGATATAGTTAGCCGGTATTTTGCTAAGAAGTTTTGCATTTATATTCACCAGAGTTATTGGTCTGTAGTTTTCTTTTTTTGTTATGTTCTTTCCTGGTTTTGATATTAAAGTGATACTGTCTTCATAGAATGATTTAGGGAGGATTCCCTCTTTCTTTGTAGAATAGTGTCATTAGGGCTGGTACCAATTCTTTTTTGAATGTCTGATAAAATTCAACTGTGAATCTGTCTGGTTCTGGACTTTTTTTTTGTTGGCAATTGTTTTTATTGACATTTCAATCTTGCTGCTTGTTGGTCTGTTCAGAGTTCTTATTTCTTCCTGATTTAATCTAGCAGGGTTGTATATGTCCAGGAATTTATCCATCTTCTCTAGGTTTTCTAGTTTATGCCTGTAAAGGTGTTCATAATAGCCTTGAATGACCTTTTGTATAATATTTCTGTGGTATTAGTTGTAACATTTCCCATTTTATTTCTAATTGAGCTTATTTGGATCTTCTCTCTTCTTTTCTTGGTTAATCTCACTAATGGTCTATCAATTTTATTTGTCTTTTAAAAGAACCAACTTTTTGTTTCATTTATTTTTTGTATTTGATTTTTTGTTTCAATTTCATTTAGTTCTGCTCTGATCTTTGTTATTTCTTTTCTTCTGCTGGGTTTGGGTTTGTTTTTATTTCTCTAGTTCCTTGAGGTGTGACCTTAGATTGTCCATTTCTGCTCTTTCAGACTCTTTGATGTAGGCATTTAATGCTATGAACTTTCCTGTTAGCACCACCTTTGCCATATCCCAGAGGTTTTGATAGATTGTGTCACTATTATTGTTCAAAGTATTTTTTAATTTCCATTTTGATTTCATTGTTGACCCAGAGATCATTTAGGAGAAGATTATTTAATTTCCGTGTATTTGCATGGTTTTGAGGGTTCCTTTTGCAGTTGATTTCCAATTTTATTCCACTGTGGTTTGAGAGAGTACTTGATATAATTTTGATTTTCTTAAATTTATTGAGACCTGTTTTGTGGCCTATCATATGATCTGTCTTGGAGAATGTTCCATGTGCTGATGAATAGAATGTATTTTCTGCTGTTATTGGCTAGAATGTTCTGTAAATATCTGTTAACTCCATTTGTTCTAGGGTATAGTTTAAATCTATTGTTACTTTGTTGACTTTCTGTTTTGAAGACTATACTTTCTGTCTAGTGCTTTCAGTCAAGTCCCCCACTATTATTGTATTGCTATCTCATTTCTTTGGTCTAGTAGTAATTGTTTTATCAATTAGGGAGCTCCAGTGTTAGGTGCATATATATATTTAGGATTGTAATATTTTCCCCTTGGACAAGTCCTTTTATCATTATATCATGTCTCTGTTTGTCTTTTTTTAACTGCTGTTGCCTTAACATTTGTTTTGTCTGATATAAGAATAGCTACTTCTGCTTGCTTTTGGTGTCCATTTGCATGGAATATCTTTACCTTAAGTTTCTGTGAAAACTTATGTGTTAGGGGAGCCTCTTAAAGGCAGCAAATTACTTGGTTGGTGAATTCTTACTCATTCTGCCATTCCGTATCTTTTAAGTGGAGCATTTAGGTCATTTACGTTCAGTATTAGTATTAAGATGTGAAGTACTATTCTAGTCATCATGCTATTTGTTGCCTGAATACCTTGTTTTTTTTGTTTTTTTTTTTTTTAATTGTTTTTGTTTTATAAGTCCTGTGAGATTTCTGCTTTAAGGAGGTTCTATTTTGGTGTATTTTGAGGAATTGTTTCAATATTTAGAGCTTCTTTTAGTAGTTCTTGTAGTGCTGGTTTGGTAGTGGTGAATTTTCTTAGTATTTGTTTGTCTGAAGAAGATTGTATCTTTCCTTCATTTATGAAGCTTGATTTTGTGGGATACAAAACTCTTGGCTGATAATTGTTTTGTTTAAGGAGGCTGAAGATAGGACCCCAGTCCCTTCCAGTTTGAAGAGTTTCTGCCAAGAAATGTGCTGTTAATCTGATAGCTTTTCCTTTATAGGTTACCTGATACTTTTGCCTCATAGCTCTTAAGATTCTTTCCTTTGTCTTGACCTTAGATAACCTGATGACTGTGTGCCTAGGTAATGATCTTTTTTCAATAAATTTCCCAGGTGTGCTCTGAGCTCCTTGTATTTGTTTGTCTAGATCTCTAGCAAGGCCAGGAAAGTTTTCCTCAATTATTCCTTCAAGTATATTTCCAAACTTTTAGATTTCTCTTCTACCTCAGGAAGAGTTATTCTTAGGTTTGGTCATGTAACATAATACTATACTTTTTGGATGCTTTGTTCATTAATTTTTTTTTTTTTTGTCTTTGTCGAGTTGAGTCAATTCAAAAACCTTGTCTTTGAGTTCCGAAGTTCTTTCTTCTGTTGTTTTGATTCTTTTGCCCAGACTTACCAGTGCATTTTGCATTTCTCTAAGTGTGTTCTTGATTTCCGTAAGTTGTGATAGTTTTTTACTTATGCTATTTCACTGATTTTTTTCTTCATGTCTTGTATCATTTATAAAATTTCATTAAGTTGGAGTCACTTTCTCTGGTGCCTCCTTGATTATCTTAATAATCAACCTTCTGGGCCGGGCGCGGTGGCTCACGCCTGTAATCCCAGCACTTTGGGAGGCCGAGGCGGGCGGATCACAAGGTCAGGAGATCGAGACCACGGTGAAACGTCTCTACTAAAAATACAAAAAATTAGCCGGGCGCGGTTGTGGGCGCCTGTAGTCCCAGCTACTCGGGAGGCTGAGGCAGGAGAATGGCGTGAACCCGGGAGGCGGAGCTTGCAGTGAGCCGAGATCGTGCCACTGCACTCCAGCCTGGGCGACAGAGCGAGACTCCGTCTCAAAAAAAAAAAAAAAAAATAATAATAATAATAATCAACCTTCTGAATTCTTTTTCTGGCAATTCAGAGATTCCGTGCTAGTTTGAATCCATTGCTAATGAACTAATGTGGTCTTTTGTTGGTGTTAAAGAATCTTTTTTTGTCGTATTACCAGAATTGTTTTCCTGATTCCTTCTCATTTGGGTAGACTATGTCAGAAGGAAGTTCTGGAGCTTATGGGCTGCTGTTCAGTTTCTTTTGTCCCAAGGGGTGCTCCCTTGATATAGTGCTCTCGCTCTTCCCCTAGTGATGTGGCTTCCTGAGAGCCAAACTGTAGTGATTATTGTTTTTCTTCTGGATCTAGCCACCCAGAGAAGCTGCTGAGCTCTGGGCTGGTAATGGGGAGGTGTCTGCACCCCTTGTGGTGTGAACCATCTTCAGGTCTGTCAGCTGTAGATAGCAGCACCTTCTCCAGTGGTGGTGGCAGAAGACTGAAATGGACTCTGTGAGGGTTCTTAGAGGTAGTTTTGTTTATTGCACTAATTTTGTGTTGGTTGGCTTCCTGCCAGGTGACAGTACTTTCAAGAGAGCAGCAACTACAGTAGTACAGGTAGGATCAGGCAGTGGACAGGGTGCTAGAGCTCCCAAGACATTATGTCTTTTGTCTTCAGCTACTGGGACAGGTAGAGAAGGACCATCAGATGGGGGCAGAGTTAGGCATGTCTGAGCTCAAATCTCCTTGGTTGGGGCTTGCTGCTGATACTGTGGGGGTGGTGGTGTGGTTCTCAGTCCAGTGGAATTATGTTCCCAGGGGGATTATGGCTGCCTCTGCTGTGTCATGCAGGTCACGGGAGAAGTGGGGGAGAAGTGGCAGTTACAGGTCTCATCCAGCTCCCATGCAGCCCAATAGGCCCCTCTCA
The DNA here is from genome assembly GCF_043159975.1 of Macaca nemestrina. NCBI lineage: Eukaryota > Metazoa > Chordata > Mammalia > Primates > Cercopithecidae > Macaca > Macaca nemestrina. Next base: position 27,515,140 of record NC_092126.1, on the reverse strand, counting down.
TTCTCACAGTGTCCCCCACCAGCACCAAGTTTATTTCCAGGCAGCAGGTGAGCAGGGCTGAGAACTTGCCCCAGGCTACCAGACTCCGTGCGGAGAAAGCAAGCAGGGCTTTCAGGTTTCCTATCTCCCCGCCTGCTATGGCTTCAGTGCTGTCTGCCCTCCCGATTCGCCCCCTCCCCTGAGTTCTCTCCAGGAAACTTCCTGTTCGGTTGAAATTGTTACAAAGTTCAGCTGGAAGTTTCCTTCTCCCTGTGGTCTTTCCCCAGTTCCTCTGGCAGTCCTCTACAAGGACCTCTGTCAGACAAAGTTAGAAATGGCTTACCTGGGGACCGGGAGAGCTCACAGGGCTCTTCCTGCTGCTGCTTCTATCCATGTATTTTGGTCAGCTTTCTAAATTTGTCTCGGCTTCAGGTAAGGTCAAATCCTTCTCCTGTGATGTGAACCTTCAGATTCCACAGTGAGGGTGTATGTTTGGGGGAGCATGATCCCCTTTTCACACTTTCACACTTTCACACTTTGGGCACTCAGAGTTTTTCAGCTGTCTCCTGGGGCCTGCAGGAGCAATCTGCTTCCTTCGAAGGGTCTGTGGATTCTCTCGGCTTTCCTGGCATTGGTAGTTCTTGGAGCAAAAGTTCACAACGTGAGTCTCCACATGCTGTTCTCCCCCTCCTAGTGGGAGCTACAATTCAGTCCTGCCTCCTATCCACCATTTCCCTTCTCTCCGATCTCCTCATTGATTTTTAAAAATAGTTTCATTAGGATCTGTGCAAACTCTTCTTTGTATGTCTGGCTAAATTTGGCTGAGAATTCATCTGGCCTAGCTAGGTCTTTATTTTTTTGTTAGTAGGGCTGTTATTACTGAGTTAATTTCAGAACCCGTTATTGATCTGTTCATGGATTCAATTTCTTCTTGGTTTAATTTTGGGAGGTTGTATGCTTCCAAGAATTTGTCCATTTTTTCTAGGTTTTCTAGTTTGTGTGTATAGAGATGTTCATAATAGCCCCTGAGGGTTTTTTATATTTCTGTGGTGCCAGTGGAAGTGTTTCCTTTTTCATATCCGATTGTGTTTATTTGGATCTTCTCTTTTTTTTCTATCAGTCTAGATAGTGGTCCACTAATGTATTTATTACTTTAGAAGTATTATTTAAAAACCAACTTCTGTTTTTTTTAATCTTTTATATCGTTATTCTCATCTCGATTTCATTAAGTTCAGCTCTGATTTTGGTTTTTTTCTTCATCTAGCTTTGAGGTTGATTTGCTCTTGTTTTTCTAGTTCCTTTAGATGTGATGTTAGGTGGTTAATTTGGTATTTTTCTAATTTTCTGATATGGGCACTTAGCACTATGAACTTTCCTGTTAACACTGTTTTAGCTGTGTCCCAAAGATTCTGGTAAGTTGCTTCTTTGTTTTCATTAGTTTCAAAGTATTTTTGTATTTCTTCCTTAATTTTATTGTTTACCCCAAAGTCATTCAGGAGCAGATTTCTTAATTTCCATGTAATTGTATGGTTTTGAGGGATTTTCTTGGTATTGATTTCTGTTTTCATTGCACTGTGGTTTGAAAGTGTGTTTGGTATAATCTTGGGTGTTTTGTGTTTGTCGAGAATTGCTTCATGCCTGAGTGTGTGGTCAATTTTGGAGTATATGTCATCTGCAGATGAGAATAATGTGTATTATGTTGTTTTTGAGTGGAGTGTTCTATTGATGTCGGTTTGGTGTATTGAGTCAAGTGCTGGATTTAGGTCCTGAATATCTTTTTCAGAATTCTGCCTCAGTGATTTGTCTAATACTGTCAGTGGGGTGTTGAAGTCTCCCACTATTATTGTGTGGCTATTTAAGTCTCTTTGTAGTTCTCTAAGGACTTGTTTTATGAATCTGGGTGCTCCTGTGTTGGGTACATATATACTTAGAATTGTTAAGTTTTGTTGCTGAATTGAACCCTTTATTATTATGTAATGCCTCTCTTTGTCCTTTCTGATCATTGCTGGTTTAAAGACTGTTTTGTCTGAAATAAGAATAGCGGCCTCTGCTTTTTCTTTCTTTTTTACTTGCTAGATAAATCTTTATCCATCTTTTTATTTTGAGACTATGGGTGTCATTGCATGTGAGATAGATATCTTGAAGGCAGTATACAGTTGGTTCTTGCTTTTCTATACAACTTGCCACTCTGCTCCTTTTAAATGGGGGAATTCAGCCTGTTTTCACTAAAGATTAATATTGATATGTGTAGATTTGATCTTTTCATCATGTTGTTAGCTGGTTGTTATGTAGATTGATTGTGTAGTTGCTTTATAGTGTCAGTAATCTAGGTACTTAAGTGTGTTTTTGTGGTAGCCATTAATGTTCTTTCATTTCCATATTTTGCACACCCTTGAGGACCTCTCATAAGGCAGATATGGCTATGAGAAATTCTCTTAGCATTTGCTTGTCTGAAAATATTTCTTCTTCACCTACGGAGCTTAATTTGACTGAATAAGAAATTCTTGGTTGGAATTTTTTTTCTTCAAGGATGCTGCAAATAGGCCCTCAGTCTCTTCTGGCTTTGAAGGGTTTTTGCTGAAAGGTCTACTATTAGTCTGATGAGGTTTCTTTTTTAGGTTGCCTGCCCCTTCTCTCTAGTTGCCTTTCATATTTTTTCTTTATTGTTGACATGGAGAATTATTTGACTATGCATCATGGAAATTGTTTACTTACATAGTGTCTTTTAGTGGTTCTGTGAATTTACTGAATTTGAATGTTGACCTCTCCAGCAAGGTTAGAAAAATTTCATGGACCATATTTTCAAATATGTTTTCCAAGTTGCTTGCTCTCTTTTAGGGATGCAGATAAGTCATAAGTTTGGCCTCTTTATAATTCCATATTTCCTGGAGGTTTTATTCATTCTTTTCTAATTTTTTTTCTTTATATTTGTCTGAGTTGATTCAAAGAACTAGTTTTTTGAGTTCTGGGATTCATTCCTCAGCTTGGTCTATTCATTCAGCTCTTCATACTTCTTATTGTATGATCAAATTTTTTTTTTTTTTTTTTAAGGCAGAATCTTGCTCTGTTGCCCAGGCTGGAATGCAAATGGCATGATCTCGGCTCACTGCAACCTTCCAGGTTAAAGCAATTCTCCTGTAAGTAGCTGGGACTACAGGTGCATGCCACCACGCCTGGCTAATTTTTGTATTTTTAGTAGAGACAGGGTTTCTCCATGTTGGTCAGGCTGGTCTTGAACTCCTGAACTCAGGTGATCCCCCCACCTCGACCTCCCAAAGTCTTGGGATTACAGGCATGAGCCACCGTGCATGAAAGTTCTTATAGTGTATGTTTCAGCTTTATCAGATCAGTTTAGTTATTTCTTAAATGGCTATTTTGTCTTTTTAACTTTTCAGTTATTCTTGTGAATTCTATAGGTTCCTTGGATTGGGCTAAATTTTTTCCTGAATGTTAGAGACCTTTGTTACCATCCGGATTCTAAATTCTACACCTGTCATTTTTGCCATTTCGCTTGGTTGAGAACCCTTGTTGGGGAGCTAATGTGACCATTTGGAGGAAAGAAGACAATCTGGCTTTTAGAGTTGCCGGAGTTCTTGTGCTAGTTCTTTCTCATCAATGTGGGCTGATGTTCCTTTAACTGTGATGTAATTTGAGTATAGTTAGTTTACTTCATTTCTGGATGGTTTTAGAAGACTGAAACTTTGTATAGGGTCTTTATTTTTGGCTGGATTCTTGCCCTTGTTTTCACAGGCTGGGTATATTAGCACAGTATTTTTGGTTGTTGTAGTTTTGGCTCGAATCCAGTAGAGATGCTTAAGCATAATGTTCAGTAGATAGGCTCCTACTTAGCCATGCGACTCCGTATTTTCTTGCATTTGAGGCCATGCTCCCTTTCAGTGCTCTGAGCGTGTGGGCTCCTCTCCTGCTTGAGTGCTGGCCACAGATCTCAGCTTGGTCTTCCTGAGCTGTGCACTGCAGACCTTGAGTGAACTTTGGATTTCTGTTAGCTCCACAGCTTTGGAGCAACAGGGGCAGGGACCTTGGCAGTGGCAATGGCAGAGGGCTTGTCACTGGTCTCTGGGACCTCCACCTCAGAGAAAAGGAGCTTCTGCTAATTAGAATAATCTCCCATGGGTAGGGCAGGCACATTGCAGGTCCAAGCCAGGGAGCCCTGCCTGGCGGAGAGCGTGGGGTGGGGTGGGAGAGTCAGGGAGCTATCAGGGAAGATAGTCTGGCTTCGACGGTGGCTACGGCATGCTGGAAGTGCCAGTAGAACACTCAGGCTTTGTGTTTCTTCTCCAGCCTGGTGGCAACAGGGCCAGTTACCATTGCAGCAGCAGTAGCAAAGGGGCTGGCAGTTACCTCTGACAACTCCACCCCCGAAAGATACAGAGCCATTGCCAATGGGAATGTTCAGCTGGAGTTGGGGTAGCTGCACTGTGGGCCTAAGCTAAGGCCCTGTGATACGGTTTGGCTCTGTGTCCCCACCCAAATCACATCTTGAATTATAATCTCCATGTGTGTGGAGAGGGAGCTGAAATCCCCATGTGTTGAAGGAGGGAGATGATTAGATCATGGGGGAAAATTTGCCCCATGCTCTTCTGTTAATAGTGAGTTCTCATGAAATCTTACGGTTTTATAAGTGTTTGGAAGTTCCTCCTTCACTCTTCTTTCTTTCCTGCCACTTTGTGAAGAAGGTACTTGCCTCCCCTCTACCTTCTGCCATAATTGTACTTCCCCAGCCATGTGGAACTGTGAGTCAATTAAAACTGTTTTCTTTATAAATTACCCAGTCTCAGGGAAGTTTCTTATAGCAGTGTGAAGATGGACCAATATACCCTGCTTGGTAAAGAGCAGGGAATCAGGGGCTCACAAGAAGAGAGAGTGGCCTCCTCTCCATAGGGTGGCTGCTTGGTGATGGAGTGTGAGTGAAGTGATCAGGGTCTTTGTTTGCTCCCCAGCACAAAGACGACAAGGGCAGGTGCGGCTGCAGTGACAATGGCAGAGATCATCTGTTGTCTCTGGAAATTCCACCTGAGAGAAAGGCAGAGCCACCACCACTTAAATAATCAGGTAGAGGCAGGGCAGCTGCACTAGGGACCCAGGTCAGGAGGACCTGTCCAGTGAGGAGCAGCAGCGGCAAGGACCCATGTGGAAAAGAGTCTGGCCAGTTTTCTATAAGGTAATGCAGTGTCCTGGAGGTCTGAGACCCTTCTTGGGCTCTTCAGTCCCTCTGCAGCCTGGGGGCAGTAGGGGCAGAGGCTGCAGCAGTGGCAATTGCAGTGGGCCCTTCAACCTTTGGAGCTCCATTCCAGAGAAATGGAGAGTCTCAACTGGCTAGAGTGCTCAGGCAGGGGTGCAGTGGCTACACTTGGGCCCCAGGCCCGTGGCATTTGCTTGGTGTGAGGTGCAGAGGAGGCAAGGCTTACAGTCTATCTGCACCACCATGGATGCAGCCCTTATCCTGAGGCTGTGCAATAAAGCCTGTCTTTGTTTGTAGCCAGTGGGGGCTGCTGGTGCCTGGGTGCTCAGGGATCCAAGGGCTTTGGGGCTCCATGTGGTCCTGAGCACTGGCTCTGCCCAGGCCCCATGCAACTCTTTATGTCATTCTGAATACCCCAGGGGGAAGCAGGGCAGGGGAATCTCCCATGTCCAGGACTGCAAGGTCCACTGGGGAAATGTGAGTCCTTGGGGTCTCTCATTCACTTACCTGTTTCTTGTGTTGAGGAGCCTCCTTTGGCTTCAGGCCAGTGATGGGTGAACGACTGCCCTGCCTTATTCCTCTGCTCTCCATGGATCACCATTGCTTCCTTGATGAATCACAACATGGCCTCCTGAATGATCCACTTGAGGAGCTATTGTTTACTTGTTGTTCTGTGTCCTCTCTGAGAGAGTAGCACACACTAACTAGCTGTTTCTAGTCAGCCATCTTGGCACCAAAATATGTAAATTATTTTTAAAGCCCTACCCAGAGCTTAGAATTTTTCCTGTGGGCAATGGGGGGTTACTGGACATTATTGATTAAGTCAGAATCACGATCTGTTTTTAGTTAATTTTACTTGACAAAATTACTCTGGTGGCAATGTGAAGGTTAGCTTTGGCAAGGGAGACATGATACTGATGCAGTTGTAAGGAAATAAATTGATGAGGGCTTGAAATAATTCAATAGCTGTGGAAATGAGAGAAGGACATGAATTTGGCAGATATTTCTAACGTAAAATTGGTAGGGTTTGGTTGAGAGAGTGGAGAGAGTTGAGGAAATAACATTCTGAATTTTCTGGCTTGATTGGGTAAATAACTCAAACTTAGTATTTGTGTTTGTGAGGCTATTGTGAAGTGTTTGTTGTGCATGGCATTGGAAAAGGATTTGAATGTGCATTTTGGAGTTTACTTAAATTGCTATAAATTTGACACATTTCACATATACCAATAAGCATTCACAAATGTTCACATAAATTCAAGGAGATACAAAAATGCACTAGATTAGTTGCTTGGGGAAGGGAGACTAGAAATGACGAAGGGTGGTAAAAGGGAATATGTAAATAAATAACACAGGAGAGACCTTGCATAGACCAATAAGGATGGTGTGTATGAGCTAATTAGTATAATTAGTCAACCCTCGACACCTGTGTTGTGAACTAATTAGTATGACTATTCAGCCCTCTCCACCTGAGGTCCAAACAAGAGGATAATAAAATACATTTGGCATATTTAGTTTAGAACCAGGTGAACCCCACTGCCTGATGCCAAATAGGGGGCAGTAAACAAAATACATGTTGATTAATGCCTGGAGTGTATGTCTAGATAGAGGCTAAAGTCAATGATTTTTTAAAAAGTAGTGTTTGAAAAGCTTAAATAGAAAGTACTGTAGAATTAGTTGGCACTGTACTGCACGGAATATAATAAAAATAACTAACATTTTTGACTGCTTAAGTAGATTATGTATATTCCAAGAGCTTTATATGTATTAATTAATTTAATCTCCACCGAAACCTAATAAGGTGGTTACTATAATTATCTCAATTTTATAAGTGAGGATTCTGAGGCATAGAGAGAATTGGCAAGTTGCCCAAAGTTAGATAGCTAGTAAGAGTAGTGACAGGATTTCATAGTCTATGGTCTTAAACACAACTCTACTGCTCCTCTGATCTTTTTCTATTTTGTCTTATCTTTCTTGATATCATGTATTATAACAGGAGGTCAGAGGGGTTTGAATTGCACAGTAAGCCCTTGATTATAAACTTAATTTTGCTAGGGCCACAGTCTAATTTCTCCATGACCAACAGAATGCATAGTAGATCCCTGGTGCTCAATAAACGTTTGTTTCATGAATACATTAACAAATACCCCACAGAAATTTGCCAGCCTAGGCTTCTGGTTTCTGATAATGGCTGTTTATATAATTTTGACAAACTCTAACTTTGAAAACAGCCAAAATTTTTTGATAAACTGTAAAAGGTAAAATCTTTCAAAGGTTAAGACCTCTTTAGTTCCCCTTCTTTCTTACTTCCTCTGTTTTGTTCGTTTTGTAATCTGTGTATTTGCTTATTTATTATTTATCAATAATTCTTATTACCTCCCCAAATTTTACCTCCAGTCCAGTCTTTCTTTTCTTGTCTTAGATTTAAACATATGCCTTTCATGGATATGTCTACATGGAAGAACTAACAAGATGGTAAAAAATTACTAGGTCAAAATTAATGTAAAAATAGAAATCCAGAAAGTTAAATGAGAGTAAAATACTGCTTTTGCTTTGAGAGCATATGCTGATTTGGGGAAATTGGAATTTATTTTCGATGACCTTGTTGAATAAGAAGGATAAACAAGCTTGCATAGTTAGAGGAATGAAATAGAAGATTCTTCCTAAATTGTGGATGTCATTAATACACCCTCAGGGTAAGAGTAAACTCTACCATGTGAGGTTCTACAGCCTAAGTTCATATAGTCTTCATGATCCTGAAAACCTGTGAGTTAACCTCAATTTAAAATGATTGCTGACTGTATTGACCAACACATGTGGCAGAAGCAAATGCATTTATTTTGTAAAGAATAGTACGTTTGTCCTATGCTTCAAGTGAGCTGTACAAGTAATTTTGAAGTAAAAATATTTTTACCCAATAAAACATGGTAAGGCACTCAAATAAGATACCATAAACAAACAAAACAATAAAAGCAATAGACAGAAAAAAAAGCACAAAGGCATTTTATATTGGTATTAATAGACAAAAATTGTGAAACTATGCTTAGTATGTTTAAAGGAATAAAATTAAGGTTGAAATATATTCAGAAATTTAAAATAAAAAATGTAAATTCAATTAGAACTTGTAGACATAAAAAAATGAAAATGAGATCTCAATGACTGGTTTTGATAGTGGACTACACACTGCTGGAAGACTTTTTGTAAATTAGAAGATGGTCTAGAAAGATTTGTCCATACTGTAGTATGTGAAAAAGAACTGATGAAAAGAACAACAAGGAAAGAAAAAAGACATCAAATTTGGAGTGTGAAAGTGATTTTATGTTTAAATCTAAGAAATGCGTATGTTTAAATCTAAGAGACGAAAAGAAAGACTGGACTGGAGGTAAAATTTGGGGAGGTAATAAGTAAGAATTATTGATAAATAATAAATAAGCAAATACACAGATTACAAAACAAATGAACAAAACAGGAAAGAAGAAAGGGGGGGAACTAAAGAGGTCCTAACCTTTTTCAGCAACAGAAACAATGATTTAATAACCATCCATAGATACAATACTTTTATAAAAGCTCTGGAATTCAGGGTAGAGGTTGCAGCAGAGTGGACCACAGAAATGGTTAAAATGCATTGAAAAGCTAAGAAGAACAGTTTTACTTTACCTGCATTACACCTCTCCCAAGCTGGCACAGCCCGATGTCAAGAGAGATCATCTTGGCCTGTGAGCTCTCCCATGGGAGATAGATGAAAGTGTGTTTGGGACATCCCCAGCATTTAGACGCATTACTTGAGAGACACACAAGTAATCCCTCACCCAGAACACTGAGGTAATCAACACATCTAAATCACATGGAAGTAGCTAAGAACAACAACAAAAAAATGTGCAGGCTCTCAACAACCACAGCACAGATCCCAGTAGTCAGCTTGCAAACCCTAGTGGTGGGCTTGCCCCACTGTGGATCCTAGCACCGGGACCATTAAAGGACCCTGCCAAATGGCTAGCCTGTAGACCTTGCCAATTGGCTCTCCCAGAGTCTTTGGATTTAATGATGAAGGACTTTTACTGCTGAAGCCAGTCTATAAAGACTGGAATATGTAAATGCTTCTCCAAAAGTACAGACAACAATGTGAGGATTCAAAGATCATCAATCAGGAGAAAATGACAACACCGAAAAAATAAAATAAAGCTCTGGTAACTGACACAAAGGACTTGGAAATCTATAAACTACCTGACAGGGAAGTTAAAATAATCATCCTAAAGAAGATCACTGAGCTCTGAGAGAACACAGATAAGCAAAATCAGTCACAACAACCTAGTCATTAAAGGAACATACCTCATGATAATAAGGGCCATCTGTGACAAACCCACAGTACGCATCATACTTAGTGGGCAACAACTGGAGGCATTCTCCTTGAGCCCCGGAACAAGACAAGGATGCCAAATCTCACTGCTCCTATTCAACATAGTACTGGAAGTCCTAGCCAGAGCAATCAGGAAAGATAAAGAAATAAAATCTAAATAGGAAGAGAGGAATTTAAACTATCTCTCTTAGCAGATGATATAATACTATACTTAGAAAACCACATAGTCTCTGTCCAAAGGATCCTGGATTTGATAACTTCAGCAAAGATTCAGGGTACAAAATCAATGTACAAAAAGCAGAAGGAGGCTTTTGATCATCACGGTGGTTGGGAGACAGGACTAGATTGCAACTCTGCAACTCTGGACAGAGCAGCATGCAGAAGCTCGCATTGTGAATTTTAGCTCCAGATCCATGGTAAGAACAAACTAGCAATCCTGAGAGGACCCACAGACCCTCTGAAGGAAGTAAACTGCTCTTGCAGGACCTGGGAGACACCCCAGATACTGTGAGTGCCCCAACTGTGGAAGTGGGAAAAGGAAATCCTCCTCTCCCAAACAAACACCCACACTGGAGAAGCTGAAGGTCTGTTTGCTTGAGAAGTTTCTGACTTTACCTGGAGCTGACTCAATTTACGCCAAGCCAAATACAGAGGTAGAGGAAGCCACAGAAAGGCCCTGGGAGCTCACTGTGCCCCCTAGCAGGCCATTCCCGTCTGACATTATAGGAATCCATTGGGAGGGTGACCAAAGGAGCAGGGGATAAAACAAGGGGAAGGAAATCTGTAGCTGAACTTTGTAACAATTTGAACAGGGCAAGAAGCCTCCTGGCTAGACTCGGGGGAGGGTGCAGATCCAGTGTGCACACTCCACAGGCAGGGGGAAGAAACAAGCTGTTTTCTTTTGAAGCTGGGAGTCAGGTAGCCTAGGGCAAGTTTTCAAGCCCATCACACCCTCCGCCTGGAAATAGACTTGGGGCTGTTGAGTGGAGGGGGGGGGCACAGTGGGAGTGAGACCAGCCCTTCAGTTTATGTGGGAGCTGGGTGAGGCCTGTGACTGCTGACTTTCCCCCACTTCCCTGACAGCCTACATGACTCAGCAGAGACAGCCATAATCATCCTAGGTACACAACAACAGTGACCTGGGAATCTCACCCCATCCCCCACAGCAGCTGCAGCAAGACCCGCCCAAGTCTTGGATGCCCCACTCCCACCCGATGGTCCTTCTCTATCTACCCTGGTAGTGGAAGACAAAGGGCATACAATCTTGGGAGTTCTAGGGCCCCGCCCACCTCTGGTCCCTCTCCATGCTACTAAAGCTGATGCTTTCTGGAAAGTGCCACCACCTGGCAGGAAGCTAACAAGCACAAAAATAGAGCGTTAAACCACCAAAGCTAAGAACCCTCAGAGTCTATTGCAATGCCTCCTCCACCCCCACCCCCACCAGAACAGGTGCTGATATCCATGGCCGAAAGAGCCATAGACGGTTCGCATCACAGGACTCTGCAGACAACCACCAATACCAGCCCAGAGCCAGGTAGACTCACTGGGTGGCTAGACCCACAAGACAGACAACAATCACTGCAGTGTGGCTCGCAGGAAGCCACGTCCATAGGAAAAGGAGGAAGGTACTATATCAAGGGAGCACCCCGTGGGACAAAAGAATCTGAACAGCCTTCAGCCCTAGACCTTCCCTCTGACAGAGCCTACCCAAATGAGGAGGAACCAGAAAACCAACCCGGGTAATATGACAAAACAAGGCTCATCAACACCCCCTCCCCCCAAAAAATCTTACTAGTTCACCAGTGATGGATCCAAACCAAGAAGAAATTCCTGATTTACCCCAAAAAGAATTCAGGAAGTTAGTTATTAACCTTATCAGGGAGGGACCAAAGAAAGATGAAGCCCAATGCAAGGAAATCCAAAAAGTGATACAAGAAGTGAAGAGAGAAATATTCAGGGAAACAGATAGGTTAAAGAAAACAATCAAGAATTCAGGAAACTTTGGACACACTTTTAGAAATGCAAAATGCTCTGGAAAGTCTCAGCAATAGAATTGAATTAGTAGAAGAAAGAAATTCAGAGCTTGAAGACAAGGTCTTTAACCTAATCCATCAATGACAAAGAAAAAATAATAAAATATGAGCAAAGCTTTCAAGAAGTCTGAGATTATGTTAAACAACTAAACCTAAGAATAATCAATGTTCCTGAAGAAGAAGAGTATTCTAAAAGCTTCCAAAACATATTCAGGGAATAATCAAGGAAAACTTCCCTGGCCTTGCTAGAGACGTAGACTTCCAAATACAAGAAGCACAAAGAACACCTGGACAATTAATTGCAAAAAGATCATTTCCTAGGCACGTTGTCATGAGGTTATCCAATGTTAAGATGAAGGAAAAAATCTTAAGAGCTGTGAGGCAGAAGCACCAGGTAACCTATAAAGGAAAACCTATCAGATTAACAGCAGATTTCTCAGCAGAAACCCTACAAGCTAGAAGGGTTAACAAAACAATTGGGTTAACAAAACAACAGCAAATAATTTTGTATCCAGCAAAACTATGCATCATATATAAAGAAAAGATCCAGTCATTTTCAAAAAAACAAATGCTGAGAGAATTCACCATTACCAAGCCACCACAACAAAAACTACTAAAAGGAACTCTAAATCTTGAAACAAATCCTGTAAACACATCAAAACAGAATGTCTTTAAAGCATAAATCACACAGGACTTATAAAACAAGAATACATGTTAAAAAGCAAAAACCAAAAAACCCGAAGTACACAGGTAACAAAGAGCATGATGAATGCAACAGTACCTCACATTTCAATACTAACATTGAATGTAAATGGCCTAAATGCTCCACTTAAAAGATACAGAACCACAGAATGCATAAGAACTCACCAACCATTTGCTGCTTTCAGGAGACTTACGAACACATAAGGACTCACATAAACTTAAAGGGGTGGAAAAAGGCATTTCATGCAAATGGACACCAGTAGGGGTAGTTATTATATCAGACAAAACAAAATTTAAGGCAAAAGCAGTCAAAAGAGACAGAGACATTATACAATGGTAAAAGGCCTTGTCCAACAGGAAAATATCACAATCCTAAACATATATGCACCTAATACTGGAGCTCCCAAATTTATAAAACAATTATGGATAAACCTAAGAAATGAGGTAGACAGCAACACAATAATAGTGGGGAACTTCAATACTCCACTGATAGCACTAGAGAGGTCATCAAGACAGAAAGTCAACAAAGAAACATTGGATTTAAACTATACCTTGGAACAAATGGACTTAACAGATAAATACAGAACATTTCATCCAACAACCACAGAATACACATTCTATTCAACAGCACATGGAACTTTCTCCAAGATAGACCATAGGATAGGCCATAAAATGGCCCTCAATAAATTTAACAAAATTGAAGTTGTATCAAGCAATCTCTCAGACCGCAGTGGAATAGAATAAAGCTGGAAATCAACTCCAAAAGGAACCTTCAGAACCATGCAAATACATGGACATTAAATAATCTCCTCAATGAGCATTGGGTCAAAAACAAAGATGGAAATTAAAAAATACTTCAAACTGAATGACGATAATGACACAACCTGTCAAAACCTTTCAGATACAGCAAAGGCAGTACTAAGAGGAAAGTTCATAGCCCTAAGGACCTACATCAAAAAGACTGAAAGAGCACAGACAGACATTCTAAGTGTCACACCTCAAGGAACTAGAGAAACAAGAACAAACCAAACCTAAGCCCAATAGGAGAAAATAAATTACCAAGATCAGAGCAGAAGCAAATGAAATTTAAGAAAAGAAAATACAAAAGATAAATGAAACAAAAAGGTGGTTCTTTGAAAATATAAATAAAATGGATAGACCATTAGTAAGATTAACCAAGACAAGAAGAGAGAAAATCCAAATAACCTCACTAAGAAACAAAACAGGAGATTACAACTGACACCACTCAAATACAAATGATCATTCAAGGCTACTATGAACACCTTTACACACATAAACTAGAAAACCTAGAAGAGATGGATAAATTCCTGGAAAAATACAACCCTCCTAGCTTAAATCAGGAATAATTAGATACCCTGAACAGACCAATAACAAGCAGCAAGATTGAAATGGTAATTTAAAAATAACCAAAATAAAAAGTCCAGGACCAGATGGATTCACAGCCAAATTCTACCAGACATTCTAAAAAGTGTTGGCAACAATCCTTTTTACACTATTCTACAAGATAAAGAAAGAACTCTCCCTTTTTTTTTTTTTTTTTTTTTTTTTGAGACAGAGTCTCGCTCTGTCGCCCAGGCTGGAGTGCAGTGGCCGGACCTCAGCTCACTACAAGCTCCGCCTCCCGGGTTTACGCCATTCTCCTGCCTCAGCCTCCCAAGTAGCTGGGACTACAGGCGCCCACCACCTCGCCCGGCTAGTTTATGTATTTTTTAGTAGAGACGGGGTTTCACCGTGTTAGCCAGGATGGTCTCCATCTCCTGACCTCGTGATCCGCCCGTCTCGGCCTCCCAAAGTGCTGAGATTACAGACTTGAGCCACCGCGCCCGGCCAGAACTCTCCCTATTTCATTTTATGAAGCCAGCCTCACCCTAATACCAAAGCCAGGAAAGGACATAACCAAAACAAATAAACAAACAAACAACCTACAGACTGATATCCTTGATGAACATTGAGGCTAAAATCCTTAACAAAATACTAGCTAACAAATTTCAGCCACATATCAAAAAGATAATCCTATATGATCAAGTGGATTTCATACCAGGGTTGCAGGGATGGTTTTACATACACAAGTCAATAAATGTGATACACTACATAAGCAGAATTAGAAACAAAAATCACATGATCATCTCAATAGATGTAGAAAAGGCATTAGACAAAATCCAGCATCCGTTTGTGATTAAAACTCTCAGCAAAATCAGCATACAAGGGACGTCCCTCAATGCAATAAAAGCCATCTATGACAAACCCACAGCCAATATAATAGTGAATGGGGAAATGTTGAAATCATTCCCTCTGAGAACTGGAACAAGACAAGGATGCCCACTCTCACCACTCCTCTTCAACACAGTACTGGAAGTCCTAGCCAGAGCAGTCAGACAAAAGAAAGAAGTAACGGGCATCCAAATCAGTGAAGAGGAAGTCGGACTGTCCCTGTTTGCTGATGATATGATCATTTACCTTGAAAACCCTAAGGCCTCCTCCAGAAAGCTCCTAGAACTGATAAAATAATTCATCAAAGTTTCCAGATACAAGATGAGTGCACAAATCAGTAGCTCTTCTGCACACCAACAGTGACCAAGCGGATAATCAAATCAACGTCTTTTATAATCGCTGCAAAACAACAAACAAAACAAAACAAAAATAACTTAGAAATATACTGAACCAAGGAGTCGAAAGACCTCTACAAGGAAAACTACAAAACACTGCTGAAATAATGATGACACAAACAAATGGAAACACATCCTATGTTGTTGGATGAGTGGAATCAGTATTGTGAAAATGACCATACTGCTGAATGCAATCAACAAATTCAACACAATCCCCATCAAAATACCACCATGATTCTTCACAGAATTAGAAAAAACAATTCTAAAATTCATATGGAACCAAAAAAGAGCCTGCATAGCCAAGCAAGACTAAGCAAAAAGAACAAATCTGGGGCATCACACTACCTGATTTCAATACTATAAGGCCATAGTCACCAAAACAGCATAGTACTTGTTTAAAAATAGGCACACCGACCAATGGAACAGAATAGAGAAATCAGAAATAAACCCAAATACTTACAGCAAAGTAATCTTCGACAAAGCAAACAAAAACAAAGTGGGGAAAGGATACCCTTTTCAACAAATGGTGCTGGGATGATTGGCTAGTCACCTGCAAGATAATGAAACTGGATCTTCATCTCTTACCTTACACAAAAATGAACTCAAGATGGTTTAGTACTTAAACCTACGACCTGAAACTAGAGAAATTCTAGAAGACAACATTGGAAAAACTCTTCTAGACATTGGCTTAGGCAAGGATTTCATGACCAAGAACCCAAAAGCAAATGAAATAAAAACAAAGATAAATAGCTGGGACCTAATTAAAGAGTTCTTCCATAGCAGAAGGAAAAGTCAGCAGAGGAAACAGACAACCCACAGAGTGGGAGAAAATCTTCACAATCTGTACATCTGACAAAGGTCTAATATCCAGAATCTACAACAAACTGAAATCAGTAAGAAAAAATACAATCCCATCAAAAAGTGGGCTAAGGACATGAATAGACAATTCTCAAAAGAAGATACACAAATGGTCAACAAACACATGAAAAAATGCTCAACATCACTAATGATCAGGGAAATGCAAATAAAACTACAAGGTGATACCACCTCACTCCTGCAAGAATGGACATAATAAAAAAATCAAAAAACAGAAGATGTTGACATGGATGCAGTGATCAGGCAAGCTTCTACACTGCTGGTGGGAATGTAAACTAGTACACTAGCCACTATGGAAGACAATGTGGAGATTCCTTAAAGAACTAAAAGTAGAACTACCATTTGATCCAGCCATCCCACTACTGGGTATCTACCAATAGGAAAGTAAGTCATTATTCAAAAAAGATACTTGCACACACATGTTTACAATGACACAATTCACAACAGCAAAATCGTGGAACCAACCCAAATGCCCATCAATCAACAAGTGGATAAACTGTGATATATATAATATATATGTTTATAATATGTATATATGTGATGGAATACTAAGCAGCTATAAAAAGGAATGAATTAACAGCATTTGCAGTGACCTGGATGAGATTGGAGAGTATTATTCTAAGCGAAGTAACTCAGGAATGGAAAACCAAACATCATGTGTTCTCATTGATATGTGATACGTCGTAAGCTATGAGGACACAAAGGCATAAGAATGATACAATGGACTTTGGGGACTTGAGAGGAAGAGTGGGAGGGGGGTGAAGGCTACAAATATGGTGCAGTGTATACTGCTTGGGTGATGGGTGCACCAAAATCTCACAAATCACCACTAAATAACTTACTATGTAACCAAAATACCACCTGTACTCCAGTAATTTATGGAAAAAAAATCAGAAACATTTTTATACACCAATAATGTCCAAGCTGAGAGCCAAATCAAGAATGCAATCCCAGTCACAATAGCCACAAAAATAATAAAATACCTAGGAATCCAGCTAACCAGGGAGGTGAACTGTCTACAATGAGAATTACAAAACACTGCTGAAAGAAATCAGAAATGACAGAAACGAATAGAAAAATATTCCACGCTTATGGATAGGAAAACTTGATATTGTTAACTTAGCCATACTACCTGAAGCAATGTACAGATTCAGTGCTATTTCTATCAAATTACCAAAGACATTTTTCACAGTTAGAAATAATTATTTTAAAATTCATATGGAACCATAAAAGAATCTGAGTAGCCAAAGTAATCCAAAGCAAAAACCAAAAACAAAATTCAAGGCCAAAGGCATTACGCTACCCAGCTTCAAACTACAGTACAAGCCTGTACAGTAACTAAAACAGCGTGGTACCGATACTAAAACACATGGTACAATGGAATAGGCTAGAGAACCTAGGAACAAAATCACACACCTATAATCATCTGATCTTCAACAAAGTCAACAATAATACACAATGGGAAAAGGACTCTGTATTCAGTAAATGATGCTAGGATAACTTCATAGCCATAGGTAGAAAATTGAAACTTGACCTTTACCATTCCCCATTTACAAAAACCAACTCAACATGGATTACAGATTTAAATATAAAGCCTAATACTATGAAAACATTAGGAAAAAAATATAGGAAATACCATTCTTGACATTGGCCTGGGCAAAGACTTCCTGACCAAGATTCCAAAAGCAATTGCAACAAAAATAAAATTGACGAGTATTAAAGAGCTTCTGCACAACAACAACATAAAAACTATCAACAGAGTTAACAGCCTACTGAATGAGAGAAAATATTTGCAGACTATGCATCTGACAAAAGGTTAATATCCAAAATCTATAAGAAACTCAAATCTATAAGTAGAAAACAACCTCATTAAAAATGGGCAAAGGAGATTAACAAACACCTCTGAAAATAAGACATACCCATGGTCAACAAGCACATGAGAAAAATGCTCAACATCACTTATCATTATGTTAATACAAATCAAAACCACAGTGTTGCCTCAAACCAGTTAGAATGGTGATTATTAAAAAGTAAAAAAAAAAAACAGATTCTGACAAAGTTGTTGAGAAAAGGGAATGTTTATGCACTATTGATATAGCACTACTATACTACTAGGAATGTAAATTAGTTCAGCCACTGTGGAAAGCAGTTTGTTTCTTGCAGCAATATTTACAGTAGCAAATATGTGAAATCAAACTAGATGCCCTCTCATGGTGGACTGGATTAAGAAAATGTACATATACACCATGGAATACTGTGCAGCTGTAAAAATGAATTAAATCATGCCATTTCCAGAAACATGGATGGAGCTAGAGGTTATTATTCCAAGCAAAGTAATGCAGGAACAGAGAACCAAATACTGCATGTTCTCACATATAAGTAGAAGTTAAACAATGAGTACACATGGACACAAAAGAACAATACACACTGAGACCTATTTGAGGATAGAGTTTGAAAAGAGGGTAAGGATTGAAAAATTACCACGTATTATGCAGATTACCTGGATGATATAATTATCTATACACCAATCTCCCATGACATTCAATTTACCCATGTAACAAACATGTAAATGTACACCTTCAACCTAAAATGGAAGTTGGAAAGGGATTACAAAGTGAAATCTGGAAAATAACACATGAACAAAACTAGAAATTCAACAAAAATATGGCAATCATAAAATCTAAAGCCAGGAGTAAAATGAACTAAAAAATTGAATAGAGAGCTTTAACAGCAGACTAATGAGACACAAAAAAATAGAAGACAGATCATTTGAAATTCTCCAGTTATAGGAGTAAAAAGGAAGAGAAATGGAAAAGAGAAAGCTTATGCAACTTATGGGACACCAACAGGATAGCAAATATATGTGTTCTGGAAGTCTTAGAAGAGAAGAAAAAAAGGTAGAAGCCTTACTTAAATAATTTTTATAAAGATAAAAAGGTCAACCTACAGAAAAGTTTTAACCATTATAAATATATATGCACCTAATATCAGAACACCTAAATATATAAACATTGAAAGAACTTACGGGGGAAACAGCAATAGAATAATAGTAGGAGACTCCAATACCCTACATCTAATAACGGACAGAACATTCAGACAGAAGATCCATTTGGAAACAGAGGACTTTAATAACATTATAATCAAATGAACCTAACGAAACATTTCATTCAATGATAGCAGATACCCATTCTTCTCAAGGGCACACATGTTTTTCCAGGATAGAGAAACTTTTCTCACGTTAGTCACAAAGGAAGTCTTAAGAAATTTCAGAAGACTGAAATCTTACTAATTATTTTACTTGACCACAGTGGAGTGAAATTAGAAATCAGTACTCGAAAGAAAAATAGAAAATGCAAAAATATGGGCCGGGCAATGTGGCTCATGCCTGTAATCCCAGCACTTTGGGAGGGTGAGGCAGGTGTATCACGAGGTCAGGAGTTCAAGACCAGCCTGGACAACATGGTGAAACCCCCATCTCTACTAAAAATACAAAAATTAGCCAGATGCGGTGGGACATGCCTGTAATCCTAGCTACATGGGAGGCTGAGGCAGGAGAATCACTTGAACTCGGAAAGCAGAGGTTGCAGTGAGTCAAGATCGTGCCATTGCACTCCAGCTTGAGTGACAGAGTGAGACTCTGTCTTAAAAAAAAAAAGAGGAGGCATTATTTCACTGATGCCACATAAAAATATTATAAAAAACTATTAAAAACAATTTTAAACCAACAAATTGGACAACCTAAAAAGAATACGTTTTAAAGAACATACAATCTACCAAGACTAAATTAAGACATAGAAAGCCTGAAAGGACCAATAATAAATACAGAGGTTGAGTCAGTAATTGAAAACCTCCCCCCAAAAAACATCCCTGGTTCAGATGGCTTTACAGGGGAATTTTACCAACCATTTGAAGAATTATTACCAATTCTTCTTAAAGTTTTCCAAAAAGTAGAAGACAGAATACTTCCACACTCATTTTATGAGTCTTGTATCACCCTGATTCCAAAGTAAGAAAAAGACATCACAAGAAAATAAAAGTACAGGCTGATATACTTAATAAACTTAGAGGCAAAAATCCTGTTTGCAGATAACATGATCTCATATTTAGAAAACTCTAAAGATGTCATTTAAAAAAATGTTAGACCTAAAAACAAAATTAGTGAAGTTACAGGATAAAAAATTAGCATACACAAATCAGTTGAATTTCTATACACCAACAGCAAACTATTGAAAATAGAAATTTAAGGCCGGGTGCGGTGGCTCATGCCTGTAATCCTAGCACTTTGGGAGGCCGAGGTGGGTGGATCACAAGGTCAGGAGATCGAGACCATCCTGTGAATGGTGAAACCCCCACTGTACTAAAAATACAAGAAATTAGTTTGGGTGTGGTGGCAGGCGCCTGTAGTCCAGCTACTCGGGAGGTTGAGGTGGGAAAATGGTCTGAACCTGGGAGGTGGAGCTTGCAGTGAGCCGAGATTACGCCACTGCTCTCCAGCCTGGGCAACAGAGCAACACTCCATCTCAGAAAAAAAAAAAAAAAAAAAAAAAAAAGGAATTTTAAAATTCCTTTAGCATTCCAATAGCATGGAGTAAAATACTTAGGAATAAGCTTAATGCAGGAGGTGAAAGATGTACTCTGAAAACTATAGAATATTGATGAATGAAATTAAAACAGACACAAATAACATGGAAATAAATTCTGTCTTCATGAAGTAGAAAAATTAATGTTCTTAAAATGTCCACACCACACAAAATAATCTATAGATTCAATGCAATCTTGATCAAAATTCCAATGGCTTATTTTGTAGAAGCAGTAAAAAAAAAAAGTCTAATATATGTATGGAAACACAAAAGCCGTCAAAAAGGCAAAGTTTGAACAATAACAAAAAAAAAGAAGTTCTAGACATTACATATTTAAATTTCAAAATATACCACAAAGCTGCAGTAATAAAAATGGCACAGAACTGGCATAAAAAGACAGACCAAAGGAATAGAATAAAGAGCCCAGGAATAAACCCATACGTATATGATTAACTGATTTTGAGAAAGAATGTGAGGAATAAACAATGGAGAAATGGTAGTCTCTTTAATAAATAGTTGTGGAAAAACTAGATATCTATATGCAGAAAAATGAAATTGATCATATTATGACCAGGCTTTTGTTTTGGACACAGTGTAGGATTCTATTTTATTTTCAGCTGATATTTGATATGACATGGGAGTTTAAGTCTTGACATGGACTAAAACTTTAAGACCTATTGTGGTTTCCATGAATGTGTATGTTGAGATAAATCCTCCATTAACCAATAATTTTTTATCATAAACAGTTATCTTTGCTATGATGTTCGTGTTGTATGAAAAAATACTTGATTGATTAAAATTTCAAACAAGCTTTAAAACCTCTATTTGAACCATCTTGCTCCACTCCTCCTTCTGATATACTATTTTAGTTTTATTATATGCCTGTTGCTTCATATTAGGACAGTCTTCAAATTCCCCAGCATAAGGTTTTCCTTCATAAAATGATAAAGT
This sequence comes from Macaca nemestrina, assembly GCF_043159975.1. Lineage (NCBI taxonomy): Eukaryota > Metazoa > Chordata > Mammalia > Primates > Cercopithecidae > Macaca > Macaca nemestrina. Next base: position 27,493,835 of record NC_092126.1, on the reverse strand, counting down.
TGAATTAGACTACCTCTTATGTCCCTTCTAGTTTATAAATATTTAGGGTCCCCATCCCAGGTAGCTTTGTGACTATCTTCCCCTATAGAAAGTCAAATGAGAACATACAGTCAGAATCCCTTTCTCAAGGGCTTCTACAGTCAGTGAACTTCTTGAGCTATTTCCCTTAACACAGAGTATCATGAACATGACCATTTTATCTTGATATTGTAGCTCATCAAAAGTAGAGACTGTACCATACTCATGTCTAAATTATTTATACATTATCATGAATTCACTCGTCTTAGACATTCAAATGACTTGCATCTGGAAAGCCATAAACAGAAGTCTAACATAATTATCTGTTTTAATTTTGGCATTAGACATGGAACACTAATTGGGACCAGTCTTCCAGGGTTAAGCATTAATTCATTGGCTTGGGACTGTCTTTACTCCAACCACTTAGACTAACATGTACATAGTGACTAAATGGATATGCTTGAGAGTGCCTGCGAAGGCTGGTTAATTATTTTTGTGATCAAAGAAAATGACGAAATATAGGCACAATACAAAACCTTTATGTGTATATTTTGATGAAGACATGCAAATGTTATTTCACCCTGGAGACATCCTGTAGCAAGAGCCCAGGGGATTCTTAATTATCTCCACATTTAGTCCTCCACATCTGCTTTGGCTTGTAGTAAAAATTACCAAAGGTATCCTTTGCAAATTTACTTCATGAAGACCTTAAGGAAGAGTAATTCTGTAACCTTTGGTAGCATTTTGGTTTGCCACATGTAGTTGAGAAGTTCCTCCCTAAGTCTAGCTCATGCTGGAGCTCATTTTGGCTGTTTCCATCAATTTGGTCACAGCTGGCAAGCATTCTCTTGGAAATAACTTCTCACAGGTTTGGAGGCAAGTAATGAATCATGCTTAGAGTATCTAAACCTCCTCTTAGTTATAAGTGAAATAATTTCGAATTCCCTATGGTAGGCATTCTAATTTGGGGTTTCCTGCAGGTTGGTCAAGGATGTTGATAGATGTCTAAATGAAGAAGTAGTGCTGGTTTCTCACTAATTGTAGATGTATAAAACATAATATTATGTATGTTATATAATGCAATTATATAATATTGAATATAAGTTTAATATTCATAGATATAATTATATTTCATATATATATGAAATACCCCTTTGGGGGCATGAGAAAAAACCCACTTTTTTACAGAAAAATTAAATTGGAACTAATGATATAAAATACAACTAGAAGACAACTGAATGCAATGACAGAAATAAAACCTCACCTATCAATTATAAACTTGAATTAAAATTTTCACTTAAAAGTGATAGACTAGTAGAATGGATTAAAAAATAACCCAACCATATGCTGCCTAGAAGAAATTCACCTTACCTGTAAAGACATATACAGATTGAAAGTAAAGGATTGGAGAATGATATTCCACTCAAAGAAAAACCAAAAGTGAGTAGGAATAGTTATATAGGATAAAACAGACTTTAAGTAAAAACCCAGTCATAGGATACAAAGAAGGTCATTATGTAATGATAAAAAGGGATCAATTAAGCAAAAGAATATAGTAATTCTAATTAAATTTGCTCCTAACAATGGAAGATCCAGATTCATAAAGCAAATATTATTAGATCTAAAGAGAGATACACATCAACACAATAGTATTTGAGAAATTCGTTTTCAGCATTGGGCAGATTATCTAGATAGAAAACCAACAAAGAAACATTAAATTTAAACTGCAAATTAGATCCAATGAACGTAGCAGACATTTAGAGAATATTTTGCAGAATAGAGCTGTTCTCTAGGAAAGACTGTACATGAGGTTCATCAGCACATGGAACATTCTTTAGTATAGACTATATGTTAGGCCACAAAATTAGCTTCAACAAATTTTAGAAAACCAAAGTCATTTCAGGTATCTTCTCAGTCCACAATAGAATAAAACTAGAAATAAATAATGAGTAACTTTGGAAACTGTTCTAATACATGGATGTTAAGTGTCATGATCCGGAAAGACTCTTGGGCCTTTGAAATTATGAAAGAAATTAAAACATTCAGGCCGGGTACGGTGACTCAAGCCTGTAATCCCAGCACTTTGGGAGGCCGAGACGGGCGGATCATGAGGTCAGGAGGTCGAGACCATCCTGGCTAACATGGTGGAACCCCATCTCTGCTAAAAAATACAAAAAACCAGCCGGGCGAGGTGGCGGGCACCTGTAGTCCCAGCTACTCGGGAAGCCGAGGCAGGAGAATGGCGTAAACTCGGGAGGCGGAGCTTGCAGTGAGCTGAGATCCGGCCACTGTACTCCAGCCTGGGCGACAGAGCGAGACTCTGTCTCAAAAAAAAAAAAAAAAAAAAAAAAAAAAAATTAAAACATTTGTTGAAATGACAGGAAATGGAAATACAACATACCAAAACCTATGGGATATAGCAAAAGCAGTACCTAAGAGAGAAGTTTATTGCAATAAATGTCTAAGTCTAAAAAGCTGAAAGATTTCAAATAACAATAATGCACCTCAAGAAACTAAAAAAGCAAGAACAAACCAAATACAAAATTAGTAGAAGAAAAGAAATAATAAAGACCAGAGCTGGGCCAGATGCATTGGCTCAAGCCTGTAATCCCAGCACTTTGGGAGGCCGAGGCAGGCGGATCATGAGGTCAGGAGATCTAGACCATCCTGGCTAACACAGTGAAACCCGTCTCTACTAAAAAAAAGTACAAAATTTAGCCGGGCACGGTGGCACGTGCCTGTAGTCCCAGCTACTCAGGAGGTTGAGGCAGGAAAGTCGCTTGAACCTGAGAGGCAGAGGTTGCAGTGAGCCGAGATTGCGCCACTGCACTCCAGCCTAAACGACAGAGTGAGACTCCTTCACACATGCGCGCACACACACACACAAAGAACAGAACTGAACTAAATGACACACACACACAAAGAACAGAACTGAACTAAATGAAATAGAGACTAACAATGAAAGGTTTTTTTTTTTTTTTTTTTTTTAAAGATTAACAAGAATGACAAACCTTTAGGTACACTTTAAGTGAAAAAAAGAGAAGACCTAGATAAAATCAGGAATAAAAAAAATTACAATGGATATCATAGAAATATAAAGGATCATTGGATACTATTATGAACAAACATATGCTAGCAAACTGGAAAACTTATCCAAACCTGGATAATTTGTAGACACATCCAGTCTATCCAGATGGAATACAGAAAGAAGAAAACCTGAACATACCAATAGCAAGTAAAGTAATTGAATCAATAAAAAATCTTCCAACAACAAAATTCCAGAGCCAGATGGCTTTACTGATGAATTATCCCACACTTATAAAAAGAACTAATATCAGTTCTGTTCAGACTATTCCAAAAAACTGAAGAGGAGGAAATTCTTCCACTCATTCTATAAAGCCAGTATTAACACCAAAACCAGAAACACAACAAAGAAGACTACAACCCAATATCCCTAATGAAAATAGCCCCCAAAATTCTCAACGAACTACTAGCAAACTGAATTCAACAACACCTCAAAAAGATAGTACACTGTGATAAAATGGGATTTATCTCAGGCTTGTAGTTTTCTTTCTTTTGTTTTTAAATGTGTCTTTGGTTTTATAATCAGGATGTATTAGCCTGTTCTCACATTGCTATACAGAACTACCTGAGAATGGGTAATTTATAAAGAAAAGAGGTTTAATGGGCTCGTGGTTCCGCAGGCTGTATGGGAAGCAGGGGTGGGGCAGTCTCAGGAAACTTACAATCATGGCAAAAGGTGAAGAGGAAGGAGGCACATCCTACATAGCTGGAGCAGGAGGAAGAGGGAGCAGGGAGAGGTACCACACACTTTTAAACAGCCAGATCTCATGAGAACTCACTATCATGATAACAGCAAGGGGGAAAGCTGCTCCCATGATCCAATCACCTCCTACCAAGCCCCTTCTTCAATATGGGAGATTACAATTTGACATAAGATTTGGGCAGGGATGCAAATCCAAACCATATCACAGGGTAACACTGGCTTCATAGAATGAGTTTCGAAGTATTCCCTCCCCTACTATTTTTCAGATTAGTTTGAGTATGATTGGTGTTATTTTAAAAAAATGTTTTGTAGAATTCAGCAGGGAAGACATCAGTTTCCTGGCTTTACTGGGAAACATTGTCACAGCTTCAGCCTTCTTTCTTGTTATTGGTCTGTTCAGATTTTAGGTATTTTTCTTGTTCAATCCTGGTAGGTTGTATGTGTCTAGGAATTTGGTCATTTTGTCTAGATTTTCCAATGTGTTAGCATGTAGCTCATAGCAGCCACTAGTGATGCTTTGGCTTTCTGCAATATCAGTTGTAATGTCTCCTTTTTTCTTTCAGAGTTTCTTTATTTGTATCTTCTCTCTCTCTCTCTCTTTTTTAATTAGCCTGGCTAAAGATTTGTCAATTTTAACTTTTTAAAAAACTAATTTTTTGTTTTGATCTTTTTAATTGTTTTCTTTTAAATTTTATTTTATTTTTTAATTTCTACTCTAGTCTTTATTATTTCTTCTACTAACTTTGAGTTTGGTCTGCTCTTACTTTTCTAGTTCTTTAAGGTGTACCACTAGATTGTTCATTTGAAGTTTTTCCTCTTTTTTGATGTAAGCCCTTATAGCTTTAAACTTCCCTCTTAGTACTGCTTGCTATGTCCCATAGGTTTTGGTATGTTGTGTTTGCATCATCGTTTAAGAAATTTTTCAGTTTCCTTCTTAATTTCCTTGTTGACCCTTTGGTCATTTAGGAGTATATTGTTTAATTTTCACGTATTTGTATTGTTTCCAAAATTGTTCTTGTTTTTAATTTCCAGGATTATTCCTTGTGATCAGAGAAGATGCTTGACATTATCTCAAATTTTTGAATGTTTTGAGACTTGTTTTGATATTTAACATATGATCTATCGTTGAGAATGATCCACGTGCTGAGAAGGATACATATTCTGAAGCCATTGGATAAAATGTTCTGTAAATATCTATCACATCCAGTTTTTCTGTAGTGCAGATTAAGTCCAATGTTTCTTGGCTGATTTTCTGTCTGGAAGATCTGTCCAATGCTAAAATCAGGGTGTTGAAGTATCCAGCTATTACTATAGTGGGACTTTTCTCTTTCTTTACCTCTAATAATATTTGCTTTACATATCAGGGTGCTTCAGTGTTGGGTGCATATAGATTTAGAATTGTTACGTCCTCTGCTAATGACTTCTCTATCATTACATAGTGACCTTCTTTGTCTCTTCTAAAAGTTTTTGTCTTGAAATCTATTTTGTATGATATAAGCACAGTTATTTCTGCTTTTTTTTTTTTTTTTGGTTTCTGTTAGCATGAAATAACTTTTCCCATCCCTTTATTTTTAGTCTATGTATGTCTTTATAGGTAAAGTGTGTTTCTTATTTTTTTAAACTTTTATTTTAGGTTTGGGGGTACATGTAAAGGTTTGTAACATAAGTAAACACGTGTCATGGGGGGTTGATATACATATTATTTCATCACCCAGATATGAAGCCTAGTACCCAATAGTTATCTTTTCTGCTCCTCTCCCTCCTCTCATCCTTTCCCCATTAAGTAGACCCCAGTGTCTGTGGTTTCCTTCTTTGTGTTCATAAGTTCTTATCATTTAGCTTCCACTTACAAGTGAGAACATGCGGTATTTAGTTTTCTGTTCCTTTGTTATTTTGTGAAGCGTGATAGCTTCCAGCTCTATCCATGTTCCCACAAAAGACATAATCTTGTTCTTTTTTATGGTTGCATAGTGTTCCATGGTGTGTATGTACCACATTTTCTTTATCCAGTCTGTCACTGATGGGCATTTAAGTTGATTCCATATCTTTACTATTGTGAATAGTACTGCAATGGACATTTGTGTGCATGTGCCTTTATGGTAGAATGATTTATATTCCTCTTGGTGTATACCAAATAATGAGATTGCTGGGTCAAATGGTAGTTATGGTTTTAGCTCTGAGAAATCACCACACTGCTTTCCACAATGGTTAAAGTAATTTACACTCCCATCAACAATGTGTAAATGATCCCTTTTCTCCACAACCTCACCAGCATCTGTTATTTTTTGACATTATTTTTGAGATGGAGTTTCACTCTTGTTGCCCAGGCTGGAGTGCAATGGTATGATCTCGGCTCACCTCCTGAGTTCAAGTGATTGTCCTGCCTCAGCCTCCTGAGTAGCTAGGATTACAGGCATGTGCCACCACACCCAGCTAATTTTTGTATTTTCAGTAGAGATGGGGTTTCTCCATGTTTGGCAGGCTGGTCTCAAACTCCCAACCTCAGGTTATCCACCCACCTTGGCCTCCCAAAGTGCTGGGATTACAGGTGTGAGCCACCACGCCCAGCTGACTTTAGCCGACTTTTTAATAATAGCTGTTCTGAGTAGTGTGAGATGGTATCTCATTGTGCTTGTGATTTGCATTTCTCTAATGATCAGTGATATTGAGCTTTTTTTCATATACTTGTTGGCCACATGTATGTCTTCTTTTGAGAAGTGTCTGTTCATGTCCTTTTTCTGCTTTTTTCTACTTTTTCTACTTTTCCACGAGGTTGTTTTTCTCTTGTAAATTTGTTAAGTTCCTTATAGATGCTGGATATCAGACTTTAGTCAGATGCATACTTTGCAAATATTTTCTCTGTAGGTTGTCTGTTTACTCTGTTGATAGTTCCTTTTCCTGTGTAGACCCTCTTTCGTTTAATTAGGTTGACTTGCCAATTTTCTGTTGTTGTTGCAATTACTTTTGGAGACTTTGTCATTAAATCTTTGCCTTTTCCTATGTCTGGGATGGTATTGCCTAGGTGTCTTCCAGGGTTTTTATAGTTTTGGATTTTACATTTAAGGCTTTAATCCATCTTGAGTTGATTTTTGTGTATGGTGTAAGGAAGGCGTGTCCAGCTTCAATATTCTGCATATGGCTAGCCAGTTATCCCAACACCATTTTTTGAATAGGGAGTCTTTTCTCCATTACTTGTCTTAGTCAGCTTTGTTGAAGATCAGATAGTCATAGATGTGCGGCCCTATTTCTGGACTCTCTATTCTGTTGGTCTGTGTCTGTTTTTGTACCAGTACCATGCTATTTTGGTTACTGTCACCCTGTAGTATAGTTTGAAGTTAGGTAACATGATGCCTCCAGCTTTGTTCTTTTTGCTTAGGATTGCCTTGGCTATTTGGGCCCTTTTTTGGTTTCATATGCATTTTAAAATACTTTTTTCTAGTTCTGTGAAGAATGTCAATGGTAGTTTGAGAGAAATAGCATTGAATCTGTAAGTTGCTTTTAAAAGTATAGCTATTTCAATGATATTGATTCTTCCTATACATGAGCATAAGATGTTTTATTTGTTTATGTCTTCTCTGATTTATTTGAGCAGTGTTTTGTAATTATCATTGTAGAAATCTTTCATCTATCTGATTAGTTGTATTCCTAGCTATTTTATTCTTTTTGTGGCAGTTGTGAATGGAATTGTTTTCCTGATTTGGCTCTCAGTTTGGCTGTTGTTGGTGTATAGGAATGCTAGTGATTTTTGTACACTGATTTTGTATCCTGAAGCTTTGCTGAAGTTTATCAACTGGAGGAGATTTTAGGCTGAGACCATGGGGTTTTCTAGATACAGATTAATGTCATCTGCAAACAGAGATAGTTTGACTTTTTCTCTTCCTATTTAGATGCCTTTATTTCTTTCTGTTGCCTGATTGCTCTGGATAGGACTTTCAATACTATGTTGAAGGTGAGAGGGAGCATTCTTGTTTTGTGCCAGTTTTCAAGGGGAGTGCTGCCAGCATTTTCCCATTCAGTATAATGTTGGCTGTGGGTTTGTCATAGATGGCTCTTGCTCTTTTGAGGTTTGTTCCTTCAACACCTAGTTACTGAGAATTTTTAGCATGAAGGGATGTTGAATTTTATCAAAAACCTTTTCAGAATCTATTGAGTTAATCCTGTGTTTTTTGTCTTTAGTTCTGTTTATATAATGAATACTTAGCTTTGAATATCGTGTAATTGGACTACAAATCACCTACTGTTCCTCATAGTTTTGTCCAACTTCCTGTGTTATTCCTTCTCATTTCCCCATTTGTTAGTTCCTGGTTTGCTGTAACTCCCTTCATTACTCCTGTTTATTTTAATTCTGTTTATTATACTATACATATAGATACTTCTCTGAAGACATTGAATTCTCAATTTCTTAAATTCTCCTTCTTTCCTCTATCTGTGTCACTCACTCTCATGGTCGTGCCTTGGACCTTGCTTCACTGCAAGTTCTCTATAATCTCAGTTTTATGCATCACACTCCATGATAACTACTTCCTATCTGTGAATCTCACTCCCATAGGTTTTTGACTCTAAAACTCTTTCAGCACTACTGAGATCTCCAATTTACTTATTTTACTGGTTTTAGTAATCTTTTCCTTCTTTGAAGTTTTTATTATCTCCTTATCTGGCTTAAATTTCGTAGTTAATAATCACATTAAATCCCTTTCAACAAGTCTAGCTTCCTTATTGTTTTCTTAGTTTGTGGTACTCCCTTGGAAAATTAATCCTGATAATGTCTGATTTTCTCCATATTCTATACCTGGACCCAAAGCAACAGATCATGGATGGAAAAAGAAATATCATCTTGGTGGTCTGACTTTAATTTCATGACCACAAACCTTGTGTGCACTTTTAATGCTGACTAGAAATCGTATTTCCTTAGTTCATTAATTTCCCCTGAACTACCTTTTACAAATTTTTTCCCTTCTCATTCAGCTTCTCTTCCATAGATGAACTATGTATTCCTAAGGCCTTCTTAGGTTCCATCTCTTCTTCTCTACTCAGGAACATCCCTTCAATTCTCTTCCTGCCTATATCACTACTCTTTTCCCCTCATTGAATTATTCCCGTCTGTACAAATTTATTGCTATATTGTCAGTCTTCAAAACATTGCTTTCTTTCTACTGCTTTATTACTCTGCTCTCCTTTGAAGCAAAACTCCTTGAAAGAATTGTCAATACTAATTGTGTCTAATTCTTCTATTTTCACTCTCTGTTAAGCCCACTTTTGCTCCTATTACTTCATCAAAAGTTTTCTTTCCATGACCACTATTGATCTTTATGTTGGTAAGCTCTAATGTCAATTCTCCCTCCCCATATACGTAACCTCTCAGTAGAATCTAACCTGTCAGTAGCAGTTGGACCCTCTCTTTTCTTCAATATATTTTATTCATTTGATTTCCAGTATACTTCACATTTGTTTTTTTCCCCACATTATTGGCTGTTCCTTCTGTTTCCTCTGCCAATTCCTTCTTATCCTCCTGAGACCACGAATTCACTAATTGTTGCAGAGCCTCAGGGCTCAGCCCATGGACTTTTTCTTCTTTTTATTTACTCTTAACTTCCTGGGAGAGCTCATCAAGTCTTGTGAATTAAATTTTATATATAAGATGGTGACCCAAATTTATGTTTCCATTCTGGATCTCTATCTTGAATTTCAACTTCTTTTCCAACTGCCTTTTCAACATGTCCACTCTGACACTTCCATTCCACATCTCAAACTTAACACACTTAAATCTAAATTCCCAATCTAAGATCTAAACTCCAAAACCTCCTGCTCTACCCAGTTTTTCCCGTCTTAGTTAATGCTAAACCTACTATTTTTACTTATTGAGGCGAAAATAGACATCCTGACTCTTCTATTTTTTTTTAAACTCCCCTAAATCTTCTTCATAAAATCCTGTAGATTCTATTTTCAAATATATTTACATGGCCAGAACATAACATCTTCATATTACCTTCATTTCTTTCATCCTAGTTTAAGCCACTATTACTTATTATCCTCTGCTTTTTCCAGTTTTTCATCTGAGACTTATAATGTATTTTCAAGCTTGAGTGATCCTGATAAAATCTTTCAAAGTCAACAGTTTTGTCAAAAATTAAAGCTTAGTCATTTTAAAAATGACTAAGAAGTGCTACATCTCCTGTTACTTCTCTGACCTGTTCTCTGCCATATTCCCTTTACTTACTTAGCTCTAGCAACATTTGGCCTCCTCGTTGCTTCTTCAGTATCTTAGGTGTGCTCCCATCTTAAGGCCTTAGGCCTAGCTGTTCTTTACCTGTAACTGTTTTCTATCATATATCTATAGGTCTAATTCCCTTGCTTCCTTTAAGTTTTTTTTTTTCAAATCTTCTTCAATTTAAGCCCACCTTTACACCACCATATAAAATTGCAAACTGCATTTCTCACTTCTGAGCCCCACCCCAATGTGCTCTGTTTTTTTTCTTTTCTTTCTTTTTTTTTTTTTGCTCTAATACCATCTAACACACTTACTTAGTACTGATTGTTTTTCTCTTGATGTTTCCCTAGCTCCCAGAAATGTCTGGCATATAGTAGAAGCTCAGTAAATATTTGTTTAATATTGAATTAGTTATTTGTTTATGTGCCTTGCCTTCCTTGCATTGTAAGTGCTTTCCTGAAACAGATATATCTTAAGGGCTTTCTGTGAACATAAAAGAGAACACAGGTGATACCCATTCTCAGTGAGCTTATAATCTTGCAAGCGAAGCAGGCTATGATTTCATTGTAATCAAATATCATGACAAATGTGTCCTAATAGTTCTGGAAGTAGGAACCTGTCCAGGAGATTCAGGGATATTTGTATACAGAAGATAATATATTAAGTAAGATTTGAAGTATGAATTAGAGTTCATCAAGCAAATAAAAGGATTAGAGCATTTGTTATGAACTGAATATTTGTGTCCACCTCAAATTTATATGTTGAAATCCTAACCCTATCAGGAGGTGGGGCCTTTGGGAAAAAATTAGATCATGAGAGTGGAGCCCTCGAGAATAGGGTTAGTGAGCCTATAAAAAAATACATAATAGTTTAATTCCTCTCTCTGCTTTCCACCATATGGAGATTAGAAGGAGAAGACAAAAGATGACCATCTGTAAACCAGGCACAGAACCTACAGTCACCTTGATCTTGGACTTGGCAGCCCCCAGAACTGTGAGAAACACATGTTTATTGTTTAAGTCACCCATTCTATGGTAATTTGTTATAAGGCCCAAACTGAATAAGATAGCATTTTATGAGTAGGAAAAACATGTGCATCTATATCTCTATCTTAGTAGGACCTAAGCGTATATTTTTAAAATCAGAAAGGAAGATATTCTTTCACATTTTAAAAATCTATATCACACACGGAGGTGGGTTTACCATGAAGCTAGTGAAGCTTTAGAGTGAGGACTCAATCATTTGCATGGGCCTTTCCAAGAAAAGACCCTATCCATGTGTTTATACAATACACTTTTTTTTTTTTTTGGTAAAGATTACAAATATATTTACTTTCAGCTAGTAAAATAAACATAACTTTACACTCTTATTTTCTTTCTGTGACATTTCACCTTGTGTCTAGTGGTGAGGAAGTGGTCATGGGCATTTCTTGGATTTGGCCAAGGAGTACTTGAGTAGGGGCTACATATAGTTTGGGTTTAGTACAATATGTGCTTATAGTTTACAGTCACTTCTGTGTTTATTTATTTAATGCATGCTCTAAATACCCACTGTGCCTACTTAACATTGTAAAAGAGTATGGAACCAGAAGGTATACGGTTGTGTGAATTTATCCTATACGGTTGTGTGAATTTATCCTATGGTGTTCAGCCTAAGTTGTGAGTGGTGAAGAAATCAAGTTATGGAAATATAGAGTCAGAAGCTAGTGTGAGGAAAACATTTTCCAGTTTTTAGATATGTAATATTGTAACTAGAACACTATTTTGATCAAGATGGCTTGTCTCTTTCAGAAGAATAACATAAAATTTATTATATGTCACCACAATGGAGGGCGTTGACACAAACTAGTTAACATATCATCAATTTAAAAAGTACTTACAATTAGTGTTGGACAGGAAAACTTGAAATTACTTACATTTTATATGTAAAATGAAATTGATTACAGGCACATGATTACATTAGTTTGTTGTTGTTTTTTAGGGCTTCTGTAACAAGGTATCACAAACTTCATGGCTCTAAACAACAGAAATTTATTATTTCATATAGTTCTGGAAGCCAAAGATGTAAAATCAAAGTGTTGGCAGGGTCGGTCCTTTCCGGAGGCTCTGAGGGAGATTCTATTCCATCCCTCTCTTAATAGGTCTTTCCCCCATGTGTTTCTTATGAGGACACCAGTTTTTCGATTTAGATTTACTCTAAATCCAAAATGACCTCATCTTAAAGCTCTTAATCATATTAGCAAATACCTTATTTCCAAATAAGGTTACATTCACAGATATCAGGAGTTAAGACATACACATATTTTATATGTATATAAGGGGGGAGACACAATTCAGTCCACCACAGTGACATCACCAATAATGCCAGTTGCAAAACTGAGAGAAAACCTTCTACACTAATAATAATAAACTTACTTTGGTTAACCATGGAAGAAAAGATCAAATTAAATCTCTGTTCATTCTACTAAAAATTGTATTTCTAAATTGTTGTAATATGAAGAGGTGTTTGAAAAACATGTAGTCAAAAATTGTTGAAAAAATGTAAGTGTACTAGACAAATATAATTGTTAGGATATCTTACTGGATTTGTGATGTCAGTGGTAATTCTCAGCTTTTCAAATTTGTAAATTAGAGCTTTCATCATCCTATTTTTAAGTTTTTTATTTTCTTTATTTATTTTTTAGAGACAGAGTCTCGCTCTATCCCCCAGGCTGGAGTGCGGTGACGCCATCTCAGCTCACTGCAACCTCTGCCTCTTGGGTTTTCAAGTGATTCTCATGCCTCAGCCTCCCAAGTAGCTAGGATTACAGGTGCTTGCCACCACGCCTGGCTAATTTTGTATTTTTAGTAGAGACAAAGTTTTGCCATGTTGGCTAGGCTGATCTTGAACTCCTGAGGTGATCCACTTGCCTCAGCCTCCCAAAGTGCTGGGATTATAGGAGTGAGCCACTACTTCCATATTTAGTTATATATGTATAATGTTGCATTATTTTTCTCAAAAAGCATGTCTCAAATGACATATGCTTCAGGTTCTACCAAACTGAGTTACCCTCTGCACATTTGCATTCTCAAAATTCGCAATATGGACATCTCAGAAGGTATCTGTTCGATAATTTTTTTCTTTCTTTTTAAAAGTTTTATTTTCATTATCTTTTAAATTTTCATTGATGCACACGAGCATACAAATATCTAAAACCTAGTTCTAGACAGTTTAGCTATTAAATTATAGGGTTAAGTTTTTAAAAGATTCCTTTTAGCTTACCTCTGAAAGAGTGAAAAAGATTCTTTGTTGTCTTTGCCATGAGCCTAATATGGAAAAAGTTACTTCACAAGTATTAGCATGGGTTATCTCATGGACAGTAAACTTTTTTTTTTTTTTTTTTACTGTGGATTTCACTGAGATCTTGGACTCTGATTATAAATATAAATTTTCTTATAGCACCTGGAACATTCAATTCAATCCCATTTTCTTTCTGTCAAATACACACATTTAAGGAGCATGGGTAGCATTAGTCAAAAAAGAGGAGATGGTTTAGATTTTAATGAGATAGGTTTTTATTTTTTTTTTTCAAAGTACTTAAAGTTCACCTCGCTTTGGCTTGTAGTTCTTGTGTTTTAGTTGTTGCCAACGAATGTATTTCCAAAGTGAAAACTAGTTTCAGATATTTGAAGTCTCCAGTGATCATTGTAATTGTGCCCATATATTTATAAGAAATTCCATCACAGGAAAAATACTGAAAGAACCTACTATTTTGTTTCTTCACAAAGTCCACATCTATTTTTATTGTAGGTAATACAGAAATCTTGAAAAATAATATTTTTGTTGAAAAATAATATTTGTCAACAGAACAAATGTTCATTAAGTTATCTTATTGATTAGAAGTGAAAAGAGAAACCATTTTAGGGTATACTAGACTGTATTGTCTAACTCGATGTTGAGGAATGAAGTTTAACATTTTCACTGGAGACTTTAAAATTGCATGGAAATATATGATGGCTATCAACTCTCATTTTGCAGTCTTTTTAATTGTGGTGTATTTAATTAGTAGAAATCCTTTATTAGCATTTTGAAAACCATATTTTCATTTAAAAAATCTTCATATATTTACCCAATTATGAGAGACTTTTTCTTTTCTGGACCTTAAACCTAAAATCTATGCTTTTATGTCAAAAACAGAGAGACTGAAGAATAAACTGTCTATCTTCCCTGTTTTTAGTCATGCTACCTTCATGCTTCAATATATGCACCTAATTAAAAATGGAATGGGGTCAAAAGTTATAAGATAAAGCTTCCATTCATGACCATAGTCCAGGACTCCCAGGGAATCCTCAGTAACACAATTTCACTACCCATGAGATGATGCACGAAGATACATAATTTGAAAGCAAGAATTAAACTCACTGGTAAATTATTTTCCAATTGAATAAATTCCCTGGAGGATCAGAATCACATTGAAGCGTAGTCTTCTCTTCAGGGTGCAACCATGCTCATTGTGTAGCGAAAGTTAGTTGAGATACTCCTGTTGCTAACTGTAAGCAAGCCTTTTGAATTGGTTCTCACTTCCTGGCTCTTCCTCAGAAGTCCTTGTTTAATCCTTCCTTGATCACGTACTTTGGTTATGATCTAATTTCATTCCACTGGGACTCTTAAAATACAGTGTCATTGAAGGTACTCTAATGAGTTTGTCAGTAACTTCCATTTCAGACTTACAGTTTAAATTTGAAATACAAACTTTGGATAAGGATATTATTCAGAAGATGAGAAAAGGAGTATGTTTTTTTTTTTTTTTTTGTCTTTAGAGAATATAATACTTCAGAGTGTTCCCTCATGAATTTTAAAACTCAAGAACACTTTGCAAGACACAAGATAAATTCTTAGTAGTATTTTTTGCAGTTTAGATGAATATCTTTGTCATTATAATCAGGATACTATAGTAGTAATTAAAGTTTTTTTTTTAAGTCTAGTTCTTTTTCTGTGTATGTTTAATTGTATTTGATTTAAAGAAACACAACTTTTTTTTATCAGTATAAATATTTCAGAATTTTCAATGTGGATCTGCTCATATCATGCTAGGTTTCTCCAAGAACAATATCTAATATAATAATACAGTTTAATTCTTTTTTTTTGTTTTTTGAGAAGGAGTCTCACTCTGCTGCCCAGGCTGGAGCTCAGTGGCACCATCTCTGCTCACTTCTAGCTCCACCTCCCAGGTTCACGCCATTCTCCTGCCTCAGTCTCCTGAGTAGCTGGGACTACAGGTGCCCACTACCACGGCCGGCTAATTTTTTGTATTTTTATTAGAGATGGGGTTTCACCGTGTTAACAAGGATGGTCTCGATCTCCTGACCTCATGATCTGCCCGCACTAACAACCCAAAGTGCTGGGATGTTACAGGCATGAGCCACCACGCCCGGTCAATACAGTCTAATTCTTAATGTGGAGACTAAAATAACTAACAAATTATTTTAGCATCTTTAGTTTGTATTTATTTATTACTAGTCTTTTTCTGTTACCTCAACATAGAAAATATCACCTCACTAGTTCACTAAACAACAGGATAAGAAATAACACATTAGAATAGTCATTCAAAATGAAACTGTTTCTCCTATTCTTTATCTGTGTGTTGGTTTCTCCATTTAGAACTGGACTGAGAAAGTAATCCATGTATTTTAAGAGAAGACTGCTCACCAGACATGTCCTGCTAGCCAAAACGTCTGATCATTTCTCCTTTAAGAAATACAGTATTATCTTGGTAATTGAGTGACATATATCACATTTTTAGTTATAAACACACAATGTGGTTGCTCATCAAGTTTGTTACATTGTAACTACTTTATATGTAGTGTAAGGACCTATCTATATGTCACAATTACTACTTTTACAGTGTATTGGTTGCCAGATATGTAGTAATTAATAAGGGCTATAATAAAATGATGGGTAAAAATCCAGCAAAAACATAGTGGCTTAAGGTAAAACATCTATTCTCACATATCTGTGCATTGGTTATAGATTAGCTAATCTAAATTGGGCTCAGCTGGTCTGGGCTCTAAGTCGCAGCCTGAGTTCAAATTTGCTCTGAGTCTCTTATCCTCCTGGGAACAGTGGGCTACCTAAGCATGTTCTTTTCATGGCAGTGACAAAAGCAGTATTAGCTAAATCCCATTGCCCAAGCATATTTCAAACCTTTTTTTTTTTTTAAATCATATCTCCTAATATCTTATTAACCAAAGCAAGTCACATGGCTGAGTCTAACGTCGCTGGGGTAGGAAATTATACTTAGCTCACAGTGCAAGGGGAACAATCATCTGACTTATCACAATTTGGAATTTGGTTTTAAAATTTATGGTTGAAAGTCCACTAGTTTGCAGCGTCTGTCTTAGAATCTGTCCTTGGAGGCATGGTTTTAAAAGAACCTCAAATAATCTTGATGTAAAGCAACCTCAAGCGATGTGTCCACAGGGAATATTCCAGTGAGGCTCAACTGCAGGTAAGATGCAGATTTATTTCAACGTAAAACAGTAAACTTAGCTCAGGTGGAACTTGCAACATCCACAGAGAAAAATGCCAGAATCAAATGCTTGAATGAACAGCATATGCACGAATCAGTGGTATTCAACATTACCCCTCTGCAGATTTGTGGGCCTTTTGGAACCGAGGTAATACATACTCTTGACAGAAAATTCACTTTCTGTCAAGCTGCTCAATTTTTATCTTGAATTCTCCCTTTTCTTTAATGTCCTTCATGTGTGTGCATGCCTCATAGTCCTGTGATTCATTTGGAGAAATTGTTTTAGCAAATAATATGCTATCAATTTCTTAGCTAGATGTATAAGAGGAAGAAAAAAATAAAGGAGCCACATTTGGGGTGATGAAATTTTCATCTTTCACCAAGGTAAGTGGTGGTGGAGGTTGTCATTGAACCCATTACAATGGCTCACAGGAGGAAGGCATGCTCTAGATGATAAAAAAGCAGGTATGGACTTTGGATGTTCCATTGGAACATTTTGAACATTTAGAAAATGGCAAATTGGAATCACTCACAGAACTCTGTCTTTCTCAGCAAATTCGATGTGTCAGAAAGTCTTAAAACCCTCCCATCAGTTGACAACTTTGCTGCAAAATCTATTGCTTGAGAAATGTGAGAATAAAAATGATGTCCTCTTTCTGGTAGTGTAATAGGCAAGTGAATTACTTAATATATTTTATATTCCTCTTCCCTTCTCATACACATACACACTATATTAAATTTTCATTACCTAAGTAAAAGAATGAGACTGCCTTTAGCACAAACTAGAATTTTAGATTATAAATGTCAATGTTTATTGCAAGGCATAACATATGTAAAGCTTTTGCAAGATTGTGAAGTATATCATGAGATACATTTTGTAAATCATATTTTGCTTACTTTTTTTTGTAATCCAAAGTAAATGTTACATAGGAAGAAAAAAACGTGAATCATTTCTTGTGCTGGGGTATATTCCTTGAAAGCATATTGATTGTGTTTTCACTATGTCGCCATGTATGTATGCATGAAATGCATCATGTATTAAATGAATTTTTTAAAAGAAAGGTTAACTCTCTAAGCCAAGATGATAGGTTTGCTAAAGGGGAGAAAATCTTTACTCATGGATTTCTTTAGACTCAGGCTGATTATAATTTTCAGCTTCAGTGATTGATTTTGATGCTCTGTTTCAGGGGCCATATACTCCTGGTGAATCATTTTAAAGAACTGGGTCTGTAGGGCCGGGCGCAGTGGCTCATGCCTGTAATCCCAGCACTTTGGGAAGCTGAGGCAGGTGGATCACAAGGTCAGGAGATTGAGACCATCCTGGCTAACATGGTGAAACCTCGTCTCTAATAAAAATACAAAAAATTAGCTAGGTGTGGTGGCACGCACCTGTAGTCCCAGCTACTCGGGAGGCTGAGGCAGGAGAATGGTGTGAACCCGGGAGGCAGAGCTTTCAGTGAGTTAAGATCGCACCACTGCACTCCAGCCTGGGCGACAGAGCAAGACTCCGTCTCAAAAAAAAAGTAAATAAATAAAATTTTTAAAAAAAGGAATTGCGTCTGTATTGGAGTGATTTGACATCAGCACTTCAGCTTCCAAGTATTATTGAAGTAAGAGCCCAAACGAACACTTGCTCTTGTACCCAAAGAGTTGAAAATGCTCTTCCAATTTGTTTTAAAATTGGATGACATTTTAATCACCTCTATACTCAATTTGCAAAATACAAGACCTGTCATTCAGGAGAAATTTAATTATTTGAAGTAAAGTAAAATCTAGTTAGAAAGTCATTTGGGCTTAGAGTTGAAAGTTCTAAATTTTAGTCCTAGTTGTACACTGATATTGGAAATGTGATTAACTACCTGTATGTTTAACCCTCCAGAAGTTTCTGTGCCTAAAAGTTCTCATCTGTAAATAAAGGATAGTCTCTTTTCTCATAAACTTAGCATGAGAATGAAATAATTCAGGTAGTATGGAATTATCTTTGAAATAGTAAAACACTACATGTGTGGTAAAACTATAGTGTCTTATGCTTTCAAGTTTGGGATAAAAATTTATTATAACGGTTACTTTTGACTAAAGTGGTATCACATAAGTACAATATAATTTCAACAGACACAGCCCATGCGATGCTACTGAGGTTTTGTTTTTCATTTTACTTATATCCTTTTTGGAGGGACAACTACATAAAATCTATCCCAACCACAATAAGAGAATTTATATATTTTTTTCTAAGATAATTATGTATATTGTTTTAATTCTTATTGTAAATATAATACACATTGTCTAAAATAAATACAGGTAAACAAAAATGCAAATAAAAGGAAGAAAATAAAAATCTGTAATTCCATATGTTTTGAGATATAGCTTTCTAGTTTTATAAGTACATGTTTGCATGTGTGTATATATACAAAAATGTACATTTTTAACAACAAAATTGTTTTGTGACTTTCCAAAAATGTACTGTCCACTTTGAACATTTTTGCAAGCCATAAAATATTTTTCTTTTATATATTTTTATGGCTGTTCACGCTACATTATGTGACTCTACCATACTTTATTTTACCTATTTCCTATTGTCAAATATTTAGTTGGTTTTTGTTATTATTATTATTATAAATAATGCTACAGTGAACACTTTTATAGCAAATTACTTACTGGAAACTTGATATATTTCTGTTCATAGTCAAGCCATCTTTTTCATTTGTCAGTGACGTTTTATGACTTGCATAGGACTTGGATAGCACTTACTGTTTCATTCACTTTATTAAGCTCTCTTATTAGTTATTAGTTTTAAAAGTGTTACTCCAGACTCTCTTTTTAATACTTTTTCCGTTTAATGCATTAACTTACACTTACAGGACAACAGTGAATAGTACTACTAGCAGACATTGTCAAATTGTTTTTGCTTTTCATAGTTATGTTTCTATTGAAATATCAACCACTAGTTTGAGATTGTTACTTACTATATTAAAGAGGTTTAGCAATCAATTTTGTAAAATTATGAAATAGATGATGGAATTTATCAGTTTTTTGGGCCTTTATTAGGATAATTCTGTAGCTTTTGTCTTTTTGCCTAATAACAGGATTGGTTTTAGTAAGGATTCATGTAATAAAGTTAGCTATGAAATTGTGGAATGAAGGCTATACTTAGAAACCAAAAAAATGCTGAGAGTGAGATATGATTCTGAAGCGTATTGAATTAACCACCCTGGAAAACTCATTTATCTGCTTTGAAATTTAGTTTACTTTTTGAATTGAAAACACTAAACCTGTCACAGAATTAATATGAATATGGAAGTGCTTTTTAAACTATAATATTTAAATATCAGGATGGTCTCTATAATTTTATTTAGCTATATTTGAATCAGTTTTCAAGTCCAAAGATGAGCACAGTATTAATATTTCTAAGAGGGTCTTTTGATTTTCCTAGTGGCACAGGTGTTTTCCCCCTTAATATTTAACTGAAGTAAAATATATATACAGAGAAGTGTACACATCATAAATGGAATATGGTGTCACAAAAGGGACTCAGCCGTACAACGCCCTTCCAGGTCAAGAAATAGAACATTACCAGTATCCTAGAAGTGTGAGAGATGATTCTAATTTTAAAATATTAACCGTATTACCTGAATCCTTTTAAGAAATCAGAATGTGGGTTACTGCTCAGCTGCAGGATTAAGAAACCCGTACTTTGTAAGAAGAAATTTTAATACTAGAAATATTTGGACATATTCAATTAGAACATATGGAATAATCAAACACCAAGATCCCATGCTTATTTCTACAATAAAAAACAGTCTTCTTGACAATCAACTTTCTATGCCTTCTTCAACCAGTTTACTGCCTTCATCTTAATTCCCTGATATTTGAATTTAAAAACAAAGAGGCTGCAATATTGAAAAAAATTACAAGCTGGTAAACATGAGGCTATACATTGTGATTTTTGAGATTAAAATGCTCCTTAATTTTTGATTTAGATAATGCAATGTGCTTGAAAGTTTCAGGAGTGCTATTACATGATCTCTTTTTAACCTCATAAGAATCCTCTGACATAGCTGGATAAATGTTAAGAGAAAAAGAAAAGGCAATACCTAGATAAACAGATGGTATGAAGTCAAATATTTTTATGTGCAATTGTCTAAATAAGATTCTTTATCTTTTATATCTTAGGTGAGTATCATTTGCATGATAGGATAGCTATATCTTTTTGGAAAGATCTATATTTCTAATATATAGTAACAATTTCTCTTTTAAACTTAATGAAAGATGCTGACATCTTAGCATGGAATGGTGAATGGAGGACCTTAGATATCTTGACTCTGAGCTATTGTCTCACACTGAAAACTCGGAAATGGGTCAGGATTCAGAGAAACTGGTCAGTGTGTTTCAGGGGCTAAAAATTAAGTACACTGTAGATACCTGAGTCCTACCTAGTCAAGTTCAAATACTTCAAATAAATGTATCTTATTGTTATTAGGGGACATAAACAAATGATCTGATAATTACTGGAATAATAGGTACAAATTTCACATGCCCCCAAGTTTGGGTGTACGTGAAAATGTAACACTATTTTTTCTAAATGTGTTTAATTTTCTGAGAGCTTAAATACCATCTTAGCATGGTGGAAATTAACTGGTTTCTCCTCCTTTGCTTTTCTGCTGCAACAGCCCTCTCTGAGAGATGGATTCCTCTCATTGCAAGCTGTGGTAGGGTGGATTATGGGGAGGTAATAGAGAGTGTAGGCATGGGAGCAAAGAATTATTGGTAAAAAAAAATCTTGGTTATTGCTTAAAATTATTATCCTATCATGGAGACATACAAAGCCAAATTGCTATTCTTAGAATGGTAGCAAAGAGACTATGCACCAAAGTGTTGAAAGGGAAACATTCT
Source organism: Macaca nemestrina (assembly GCF_043159975.1). Lineage (NCBI taxonomy): Eukaryota > Metazoa > Chordata > Mammalia > Primates > Cercopithecidae > Macaca > Macaca nemestrina. Next base: position 27,472,424 of record NC_092126.1, on the reverse strand, counting down.
TTTCATTTTATTTTTTCCTCAGTCTCACCCACTAACAGGTGAATAATTAGGCTCATTTCCATTTATTAATATACTGCATGGGAATAGATATGCATTTGAAGAGTGATTAACAGAAAAACTTGACATGTTTCTTTTAGAAAAATAATGGCTGAGGATTTGGCAGACATCCAGATAACCACAGATACACCAAATTTGGTCTAGGAGCTTAAAATCCTCCTCTAGAACACAGTGACTTGGCTTTTCTAACCAATCTATTTTGGCAGTAAGTTCTGTGTTCTGAATGATCCCAGGCAGAATAGGTATAAAATACCAATGGCTTAAAAAACATGGAAAATGATCGACGTGCCTGGAACCTTGTCTATCCAAGACTATTTAAAGGCTATTTCTCTGGATGACATGTAGTCAGAGTTCAACATATCCATTATGGGAGGTCCTGTGCAGCCACATATAAAAATATCAGCAGATTTGAAACTAGTTAAACTGCAGATTGAATTTAGTAATTGTTTGCATTATAATTGTACAGGATTTGAAAATGTCACGCCTTTTGAATGTATAGAATTGCTTCTGTGTTCTCAGTAACTGCTGTATGAAATGGCATTTTTTCCTTACATTATGATTTAGTACTATCATTATATGTCCTTGCAACTGTTGACTTTGAAGTCTTCTTTCTAAAGTCTCCAATAACTTACTTTGTAAAATGGCTGACGAAAAAAAGAGGGCAAAAATTTAAGTAAGGTTGTATTGACTTTCCTTAGGATGTCATTTTTATTGGAATTTATGAATGATTGTGGAGAAATCATTATAGAGCTGAAAAGGAATTTACAGAGATCATCAAATACAAGTCCTTCATTTAATAAAGTGTGTTCACACTACACCATATATCAATTAAACTAAAAAATTCAAAACATAATGTATTACATATGAACAGTAACTAAAAGGGAAATGGTATTCTTTTAATTTTCTCTTTTTCTCAATCCTGACCCATGAACACCCATAGAGGAGAGTGATAGGCATAATTTTTACTATTTTTAGAAACATTTGGTCTTCATTTAAAATGACATCTCAGAGAAAAAAAGTCTATATCCCTTGATCATTTATGCTGAAGGTAAAAGATGTCTTTAAGGTCATTTCTCTTAAGGATAGCTGACAGCTATTCTTAATTGGGATGTTTGTGTCTGGATGGCCCCTTGGTTCCTTGTCCCGGTGGTTCTCAGGTATTTATATTTGCAGCAGATGTTGAAGATTTCCTTTTAAGTTCTAAGAATAACTTGGTTTGGTCATAAGTTGACTATAATTTCCTTGGGAATCCTATTAGGACTTCATTGCTAATTATATTTACAGGGTGAGTTTTGGTAAATCAGTGCTGAAAACATTTAAGGGTACTTTCTATAAACAAACAAATTTATTTTTGAAGGATTTGAATGATTAAGTTGGAAAGCCTTATGTGGTCTTATAAGTATTTTGTGGTTAAGTTGTCTATACATGTAATGTCTAATGACTCTTATTTTCTAGTTTATTCTGTGAACACCCACTCACAAAGGAAATTTTCATTCAACTTCCCTTCTTGCATTTCCTCGCATGACCCTCCAAACCGTCATTTACTTATTCATTCAACCATTTAGTTACTGCCATGGTTTGAATGTGTCCCCAAAGTTCATGTGTTCGAAACTTAATCCCCAGTGCATCAGTGTTGGAAGGTAGAACCTAATGGAAAGTGTTAAGGTCAAAAGAATTCCACTCTCATGAATGGATTGATGCCAACTATAAAAAGGCTCAAGTCTTCAACTTCAAACTCTTGCTCCCACTCCCCCTCTCTTTGCTTTTCTACCATGGGATGACATATGAAGAAGACCTTTGCCAGGTGCTGGCCCCTCAATCTTCGACTATTCATCCTCTAGAACCATGAGCCAATGTATTTCTGTTTATTATAAATTATCTAGTCTCTAGTATCTTGTAATAGCAGCACGAGGCAAACTAAGACAGTCATTTATTCACAAATATATATCAAGCTCCTTTTATGTCCCAAGCATAACATACTATTACTATTGGAAAACAAAAGTGAATAAAACATAGCCCTTTCTGTCAAGAACTTTGTCTTTTAGCAAAGTTATGACATATGCAGGTATTTATTATATTGCTATTATATTGGGAAACATTAAGAGGTATTTCAGAGTTGAAAGGAGGGATAGTAAGGAGGGAAACTGCAGTATAATATTTGTAGATACTATCTTTGTTTATATGTGTATATATATTACATTTTATAAATATATATATTTATAAATATTTGTATATAGTGTGTGTATGTGCTTCAGTAGTAAAGCTTTCGTTTTATTTTGTTACCAAGGTACTGTGTTAAAAGAGCATTTTGAAGTATTGTTAGGAGAAGTGACTTAATTTAGAGAGTTCCAAGGCCAATAGATAGCCTTCATCCAAAATTCCATTTCTTGGCCCTACATGTAAAATTGATGACTTTCTCCTTTGTTCTCTTCGTATGCAGGAAACACAAATATGTAGAAAGTGCTCCAGTTTGGCAAATATTTCTTATTGTCTTGTGAGCTAAATTTGTAACCTCAAAGCTAATGTGCAATCAGAAAATATTTGTTGAATGAATTAATTTGGGAAGCCGAGATAAGTAGCATCCCTCTACTAATTAGAGATTACTTTGGGCACTGTAATGAAGACCCAAAATAATACTGATGTAAGCAAGATAGAAGTTTACATTTTGGGTGTGTGCCACAATCTGATATAAATAGTATAGGTCTATTTTTGCTATTTCATGATGTCAGAGACCCAAGTTTCTTTATTTTATTCTGTCAGCATCAATAGGGTTTTGCTTTCATTTGTTTGGACCAATATAACTTACTGTATTAGCTAAAATTCTGCTAGCAGGAAGCAAAGGAAGAATCTGGACTTAATCACTTTCGACTATATTCAGGAGTTGCACAAACCACTTTCATTCGTATCCTGTTAGTCACAATTTGTCATGTGACTGCAGCTAATTGGAAGCATGGCTGAGAAATGTAGGCATCAGTTGGGCAGCCATATGTCTCAGGTAATTGGATCTAGTTAGCAGTTTCTGCTAGTATACATAGTGTAAGCATAATGTCTATTTCAACATGATTTATTATGTTATATATCCACTATAGAATCTGGCACCTTTAATTTTGGGTATGTGAAATGAACAACCCCAACTTATTCTCTCACTGTTTTTCTAGTTGAAGTAAGTAACTCCTGATGTTCACTGATTATCAAAATTGTGATTAGAGGAACTAACATCATTTTAGAATTTTCATGTATATTTGTCAAGAAAACAATTTATTTCCATGTTGGATTGATGCTGCCCTTCCCCTTCAGGAATATAATCCAAATAGAATAGATCACCTATTTTCCTTAATAAGTGTTCCAGATTGCTTATTGGTTCGTTGTTCACTAGGCATTGTGCCAGGTTGCTAAGGCCTGTTGAAGGCAGGGTTACATATTTTTAGTTAAAAATAAGCAGGAATCTTTATTGTATCCATTCTCCTTAATCTTAGTAATACTCGTAACACATGACAGATTACAAAAATAAAACCATTAGCTCTATTTTACATAACGAGAAACATCAGGAAGATCATATGGATTGCCAGACATCACAGGGTAGATTTCTAACAGAACTAGATGCTTATGTACCTGAACTGCATTATTTTTCCTATTTGTCATATTTTTTAAATATCAAAGTGTTGAGGGAGATTTCAAGCACAGCTGGATTTTGTCACATCATAGCATGACTGAACTGATTAGGGGCTACTTTGTGGTCATTTCACATATCAGAGAGCAGAATAGGAGCTTCCTTTCCTTCGTTGCAAGAAGTTTGCTTGGCAGGTGGTGAAATTCAAGGAGATGAACTTTGACTGAAACACATAGATGTTTTATGTAGTTAGTAAATTCTTCCAGATAAAAGTAGATGATGATTTGTAACACTCAAGATGGAAGGGTTAATTATTTTTTCCCACTCCACACAATTTAATTATTTTCCTCCACTCCACATAATTTAATAAGTGTCAGATTCTTAATGAATACATATGCTTTAACACCTTTGATTTCCTGAAGGACAAATACGGGGTTGTATATTAAAATTCTATTACAACTCAGATGTGAAGAAAAAATGGAATGTCATCATTTAGTCTATATTAAGTCTTGTCTATCTCCTAAGTATTCACTTGGTAATTAGTTGGAAAGAAAATTAATTCTTAGTCCTATTCAGTTTTTATTAGACATGATTTGTCTCTGTGTCACCACCCAAATCTTATGTTGAATTATAATCCCCAGTGTTGGGAGAGGGTCCTGGTGGGAGGTGATTGGATCATGGGAGAGGATTTCCCTCTTGCTATTCTCATGTTAGTGAATGAGTTCTCACGAGTTCTCACGAGATCTGGTTATCTGAAAGTGTGTAGCACTTACCCCTTCACTTTCTCTCTCCTGCTCTGGCTACGTGAAGACTGTGCCTGCTTTCTCTATGGCTTCTGCCTTGATTGTAAGTTTCCTGGGGCCTCCCCAGCCATGCTTCCTGTGTAGCCTGTCGAACTGGGAGTCCATTAAACCTCTTTTTGTTATAAAGTATCCAGTCTCAGGTAGTTCTTTATAGCAATGTGAGAATGGACTAATACAGTATTTTAGTGCAATAATGTAATGGATGGCGTATAGTCTTTCTTAAAGTTGCTCTGGTGCCCAGCCAGTCTTTCCCTCTGCTTGCCATTCTTCTGAAGATGGCATCTAGCAGTATAAGGACTTATATATCTTTTGTGAGATGGTTACTTCTTATATATAGTCCTTAGATATATAAGGACTTATATATCTTTTGTGAGATGGTGACCTTTTCTGGTCTTCATCAGTGGATACTGGCTGTCATATACTATCTATTGGCCTTCCACATTCACCTTGGTTTCCATTAGCTTCAGATATTGGAATTCTCTCCATGTCTTCCCTCTAGCCCACTGACCCAGTGGCGCTGCCTCAGTGTGCCATGGGCAGCCACACTGCAGCTCTATTTAGCCTGATTATGGATCTCTGAAAGTGAGAAGTGCTCATTAGAGCTAAACCTCAAGGCTTATCTGCCTGACTACTTTCACATCTCTGACAGCAGAACAGGGAACATAAACTTTTTACCATGGCCATTATAGCCTTCAGTAGTGGATAGGAATGTCTCATTTACACTCTCGGAGAGTGCCATGAACTGAGTTGTTGACCTAATGAAGAGGGAGGCAAATATTTGAGGAGAATTTTTCTTGAGCGATTCACTTAACATTCTTTCTGTAGCAAATTCTAATGGCTATGCATTGAAGACTCTAGCAAATGTGAGATGTCAGTGAAACAGAAAAGAAAAGCAGATTTGAACATATGTATGTCATGTCTATTTGAATCACATACTAAATTATTTGCAGTGGGACTCCTGTGGGATCCCAATACCTAGTCCCTCCAGCCAACACACCGATCCTGGTTTCTTGTTCTGCTGTACTCGTATGACAGAAGAGTTATTATCCTGCTAACATTACAGCTATTGTTGAGCTACAAATATATTTGGTCCACTCTTTTTGCAACTATCTGTCCTCTCTCTCATTCACACTACTTGAGGAAAGGTAAGGTGACTTTTTTTCTATTGTTTTCATATGTCCAGTAATGGACAAAGAGAGAAAGCAGAAATGTTCTTTTTTCTGTGTAGATTTTAAGGAGATTCACTAAAATACACACATTACAAGCCAATGACAAAAATAAGGTTCACTTCTCTGGGAAGAATGAAGCACCTGTTACAAAGTGACCATAGTACCCCAGGCCTGAGCTGCAGTCCACAGAAAACAGGCCATGGAGTCAGATAATTTTGGAGAATTCTGAACGTGATGTTCCCCTTTTGAAACAGACAATACAGATTAGCATGTCATGGGGTCCTACAATTAAAAAACTGAATTTTGCACAACACACTGTTGCCCAGGGTTGCCCATCATTCTTAGACCACAAGATCATTGTTCTTTAATTGATTTTGTGGGGGAACTTCTCACAAAATCATTCGAGAAATGTTGAACTCTGGAGCACAATTCAGAAAATGGTAGTTTAGGTACCAAAACCCTTAATAGGCCGGGCGCGGTGGCTCAAGCCTGTAATCCCAGCACTTTGGGAGGCCGAGACGGGCGGATCACGAGGTCAGGAGATCGAGACCATCCTGGAGGCTAACACGGTGAAACCCCGTCTCTACTAAAAAATACAAAAAAACTAGCCGGGCGAGGTGGCGGGCGCCTGTAGTCCCAGCTACTCCGGAGGCTGAGGCAGGAGAATGGCGTGAACCCGGGAGGCGGAGCTTGCAGTGAGCTGAGATCCCGCCACTGCACTCCAGCCTGGGCGACAGAGCGAGACTCCGTCTCAAAAAAAACAAAAAACAAAAAACAAAACAAAAAAAAAACCCGTAATAAATCTTTTGTTTGCATAAATGAAAAGGATTTTAATGCTTGGCAAATAATCATTTTCATATCTGGAAATTTCCTTGATGATTGATTACATGGTATCAGGTGCACGTGTGTGCGTGTGTGTGTGTCTATATTTACTTCACAAAATAATGCCAGTTTTCCTGCTGAAGAAATGTTTGTTCAGATGTTTTGTTTATTTCAGTGTTACATCATTCCAAGCAATTCCACAGCCAACAGTGGTAGATGCCATTTACGATTCCTCTTTCAATAGTAAATGCTGCAGCCCTTCTGTCTTTCCTAGTCAGACATGCCTGGCTACTTTCACACAAAGAAAATAACGGTATCTTCCAGCTGCTTGCTAGACTACTGTTTTAGTCTCATTTGATTATATTCTACAGATATTTTTAAAGATTAATAAGAGAGGGTAGTTCATATTTTTTTTACGGCACAATTTTCTCAGTTTTGTTATTTGTCACTAAAGCCAAATTGAAAAAAGCTCCTTAAGAAACACAAAAATACCCATTTTTTAAAAGTGCAAATCATGTTGGAATTTATCCAAATTTTAAATGTTAGTAGCTTGGCAATTATTTTTTTCTCTATCAAGTGTTACTATTCTGATTTTTTTTTCCTCAGAGGTTGATATTTACGTATTTTACCAACTCTTATCTTGGCCTCGTGTCAGGCTGCTGCTGCTGTCTCAGAATTGTGAGTGAATATTGAGGCTGGGACCCTTCTGAGGCTTTACCAGATGTGTTGAATTTAGCCTTTAGCAAAACTGTATTAGACCTTCATCAGCATATGTCTCCTTGTCATAGGGAGCAGATGAGAGGTTGCAGAGCAGCTTGAATTCCAGCCATTTTCACTAAAAGCAGCAAATAATGTGATTAAATATTTAATTAGACAGGGAAGATTCCAGATTGGAAGAGATTCAATCACAACTTTTACAGAGCAAGTATTCAATTTGCATTTCCCAGGGAAAAAAACACTGTTAAGTGATCCCTCTGTAAATTATGCAGAAAAACTATTTCATTCCCCAGAATGTTTTCCAAGTACCAAATATATAAGTGGATATTCTGGAGATAACACTCTTACCTTCAGATAAAATTATAAATGAGTTTTGCAGGATTTTCTCTTTCTCAGATGTGGATGAATAAAGTTTGTATGAATGGAGTCACTGAGTAAATCATTGGAAGGCACAGTATTGCTGAAGTGAAACTGTTTTGAAAGATGGAAAACCTTGGTTCTTGTACCAGCTGTGGCTCTCATTAGTTGTGCGACCTTGGAGAAGCCACAGCTGTCTGGGCCTTAGTTTCCTCATCTTTAAATTGAATGACTTGTCTGTATAAATTTAATTGACATCAAGATTCTTAAGACCTCACTCATATTTCTGCTGACTTCGTATTCTCTCATTGTCCTCTGTGGGTGGTCCTATAGCAATATCTGTAGGAACTTGGATATACGGGTTGATGACTTACTGTACGTGCTGATTTAAAGCAAAACCCAAAGAAGAAACAAAAGATAAGCACCAAACTCAGAAGCTTTATCTAATTGTTTGATAGATAGCAATGTAATATATTTCATCACTTGTGGTACTTTATCTTAACTCCTAGATAGACCCTTTCCCAAAGGCAAAGTGTAGCTGCATTTCTAATTACTTGTTAGTTGTTGATGATGAAATGTTTTTACCATTATATTGTCAATGCCTTAAGGCCAGCCTCCATAGGCAGAGCCACTGGCAGTGTAGTCTGTGCCCAATTTTAGCCCCTTCCTGGATCTTCATTCAGCTGGTTTAGAGGCCCACTATTCTTGGCTTGCTTTTCTGCTGCCATCAAATAATGGAAAGCACCTATTTTCTACTGTATTTTGTCTCTTTCTAAAAGCCTGAACACATTTATATAGTTGCTCCTTAGTTTACTGACATAATTCATTTTATTTCTAATAACTGACTGCAACATTTCTCCTTCCCCTTAACAATGGATTCTTATGAATTTTTCCTTTTCCAAATGCTTCTAACTTAACCTTTTCCTGGGCTTTTGAATGTAGTTGTTCTTCAGAAGTATTTAACAGATGAATGTGAGATGAACATCATTGGTGATTTGAAAAAGGCTTCAGGATAATGAATTTAAAAGTGGTTTTCAAAAGTAAATATAACGTCATATGGAAACCAGGAGGTCTTGGGAAAGACACATAAAATACAGGATGACTAGAAACTCTGGAAACACAGGTGGCTATATAATGTCATCAAGGACCTCTTCAATTTGTATAAAAATAATATAGTATTATATTACCAAGTTTAATGGAAACCCTATATAGGAGACTCTGTGTTTTAAAATGTTGACTAACTTCTTAATAGAACATTTGTCTTAAGTTTATCAATAGGTTCCAGCTGTCTTTAGTAGAAATACAATGGTGACAAATTATGTGGAAATGTATTTCTTATATAAGGTCAATGGGGAGATGGCCATTCTGGGGCTGGGATGGTATTTCCACAAGTGTTTTCAGGGACAAATTTCTATCCTCCTGCTCTACCGTTTTTATACATAGCTTCAGTGTTCCATATGACTTCACAGTAACTAAAATGAGTGTTGAAAGAAGGAATAAAGGCAAAAAGAGAGCACCCATCAGCTGAATCTGCCAGGCTAAGAGTCCCACACAGCACTTCAATTTGCATTTGATTTAACAAGTCTAGGGAGAGGCACGGGAAACTTGGAAATACAGAGTATTATTTCTATTGCCAATGTGTCCAGCTAAAAATTCTCATTCTTTTTCCAAGGAAGAAGGGGACAGTAGAGGCAACAGAAATATCTTTAGAGAGGCAACGAGAAATCTCTACCTATACATGAAATCCCACATTTTATAATTGAGGAAACTGAATCCTGGTGATATTAAGTGATTTACCAAAGATTGCAAGAGAATTAGTGATAGAAAAGGTGAAATAAGTTATAATAAGTACAATAAGATGATACTTCCCCAGGTGGTATCATCTGGGAAAGACTGACCACTTAGATCCCTCCTAAAAGGTAACATTTGCTTTGATCAATCTTTGTTAGCTTGTGATGCCTGGACAAGCATCCTGAGAAACTTGCTAGAAATGCAGAGTCTCAGACTTCACCCCAGACTTGCTGATTCAGAAACTCTGGCAGTGGGGCTCAGCAATCTGTGTTTCAACTAGCCAATCAGATGATTCTCAAGCACTGACTTTTGAGAACTGCACCTTTGATGATTTTATTGTGGCCCGTAGTCTTCAACTTAGCTCCTCAGGCTTGTAAAGTCTGTAGCATTTCAGCAGAATTAATTCAGAGGTGCGGACTCATTTTCACAAAAGGCACAAAATATCAACAAAAATAAAATCATTTCATTGATTTACAGTAAAAAGTAGAACTGTCAGATGGATCAGAAATACATGTCATTCTAACCAACACTTTTTTCCCCCTGAGGGCAATTTTATGGGAAATCAAATTATTGGAATGAAACTTGGAGAAGCATTTTCTAGTTTCAAGTTTCAGAATGATAAATCTACATGTTTTATACTGTGGAGATCACTAAAGTCTTAGTAAATTTACAATCACATAATGCTAAGGAAATTGGAGGGACAAATGTCTATCTAATCTAGACCAGTATTGTCCAAAACAAATATAATGTAAACCTCATAATTTTAAATTTTCTAATAGCCATGTTAAAAAAAGAAATAGGTGAGATAAATTTTAATATATTTTATTTAACTAAATATATATAAAATATTTCAGCAATCAATAAAATTATTCATGAGATATTTTACAGTTTATTTTTTAACTCTTTGAAATTTGGTATGTATTTTGCATTTATAACACATTTCAGTGAAGACTAGCTACATTTTAAATGCTCAATAGCCATATGTGGTCAGTAGCTACCATAGTGCATATTTTGTCCTGGATGATCTTTATACTCTCTCCTATTTTTATTATGAAATCAATTTGGTGAGTCATACTCACGGTATTAGTTTTTATTAAAGAGAATTAAGTAAATAAGAATGTGAGATAGTATAGGCCCCCTGTAGGGGCCTGCTAGACTCCACACCCCTAGTATGGAGAGAAAGGAAATATTTTGAGTCCCTTGAAGGAAATTCCAGGCATATAGCTAGCTGTACAACCAGCAATTACAGAGGTGAATGTAAATCTCATTTAAAAAGTTGAAAAGCTTCTTTTTCATATTGATTTGATCTAGTCCCTTGACAGATTATTCCACAATATAGACATTATGTTCTATTTATGTATTTCCTTATTGGCAGATATTTAAATTGTTTTTCCTTTTTTTCTTTTACAGAGAATCCTGCAAAAACATGTCTTCTTGTATACTTGTTCTGGTGATTTTCTGAGAGTAAACACTTGACAGTATAATTGCTATGTCAACTTTTAGGGTATGTGTTTTTTTTAGTTGTGTTTTAATGTCATCAAAATGCTCTCCAGTGTGGCTGTATTTATACTTTCAGCAGCAGCTTATGATAGTACATGTTTTCATGCATCCTCAGCAGCACTTTATAATTTCAAAGGTTTTAATTTTGGGAATCTGACTGGGGGAATACTGTCTTCTTTTAATTTGCATTCCTTCCATTGCTAGTGAGATTATGTCAACTTTTCTTTACTCTTACTTTAAGCATTTGTATTAAGTTATACATGAATATAGTTAAGGAATTTTACAAGGATGGTTATATATATAATTGTGTATAATCTTAAGAAAATTGACCACTTCTTCCATTTCCTTAAGTAACCACTTCTAACTCTTTTGTCTGTTTATTTTGATATTAGTTGATATTAAATAATATTTATTAGATATTTTTATATATATAGTTACTGAAATATGTTTGAATTAACCTTACAACAATGATAATTTAGCTCTCCTTCTCCCCCCCTCCTATCCCAAGTCAGACTCACATCCTTCATATGCTTTTATCTTCCTGATATCATAATTTTAAACAGATCAATATTCAGTGCTTGCAATTTTTATTACTGTGTAAGCACTATTTAACGCTGAGTCTTGTCATGCTATGAATACATTTTTTCCCTGTATGCTTGCTTTTGTTGCACACAGTTAAATATTGGCTTGTTTCTTTTCACTGATTTTAAATTTAGATACTTATTATTAGTTCAGCCTAAGCTTGCCAAAAGTTGTCTAGATAGCAAGACTTTTAGATGCATCACTGATTTGCTCAAATTCATCTTCTGAGAAATCTTAACTAAAATATTTTGACCTACTCTGATATCAGCTGGCTTGTCCCCTATGTCTGGTTAATAGCTTTCATCATGGGAAATTTCTTTTGCTTTTCTCCTCTGTCATAACTTTCTTTTCCGCTTCCTTCTACTTTCTGATGTATTCCTTAAGTTTCATTGAGCAGAGTGCCTTTTTAAGAAATGATAAATGGAAGAAAACAACTTGCAGGATTAAAAATACAATTTTTAAATGTTAGACTTCATTGATAATTTGGTTGGGTATAGAATTTGTTGAGTATAGAATACTTTTTCTTTTTGAAAATTGTTTCCCTCCAGTAATTGGAAGACATTACTTCATTGTCTCCAAGCTCCCGTTGTTGTTGTTGAGCATTCCAAGGTCATTTTTAGCTCCTGATGGTTTGTTTGTAATTTTTGATTTCCTCCCCTTTGGTTTTCAATTTTCTCTATTTTAGAATGCTTATTTAACTGGATATTACCTACTGCACTAATTCCAGGTTTTCTCGTATTTCTCTTCTGTTTTCCATCTCTCTACATTTTGCTTTATTTTCTTGGAGAGTTTTTATTTTCCAGTGTTTCTAGTTTCCACTTCTTTTATCACATTGTAGTAGTCAACAGATTTTTGTACTCTAGATTGTTTTTTTTAAATGGTTGAAATACCTTTCAACATACACACGTACCTGTGGTTTTTACTGCAGTTGTTTTCGTTAATGTAAGTAATCTTCTTCTTTTCAGACACGGTCTTGCTCTGTTACCCAGGCTGGAGTGCAGTGGTGAGATCATAGCTCACTATAGCCTTGAGCTCCTGGGTTCAAGTGATCCTCTCACCGTAGCCTTTTCTGTAGCAGGGACTATTGGTGCATGCCGTCAATGCTGCCTTTGTTTTGTTTTGTTTTGTTTTGTTTTGTAAAGATGGAGTCTCACTTTGTTGCCCAGGCTGGTCTTGAACTCCTGGTGTCAAGAAGTTCTCCAGCCTTGACTTCTCAAAGTGCTAAGGTTATAGGCAGAAGCCATCACACCCAGCCTAAATAGTCTCTTGCTACTTGGTTGTTTGTATCTTTCTGTTAAAGAACTTTCCTGGAATTCTTGTGCTTCTTGGTTTCTTACACATATATGAGGATGTGCCAATGAAAAGGCCTATTGTAAACTCTGAGCTCACTGAGGGGCAGGGGCTTGCAAACTGTGAGCTCCGTCTGGCTCTTTTGTGGTGGAACCCCTCAAGAGCAGCATCTTTTAGGTCTTTCTTTTCATGCTGCTCAGACTCTGCAGAAAAAAGCGTTCCTATTTCCTGCCCCGAGTATTGGAAGGCCTGCTTTCCTGCTTTCTGGGAGCAAAATGAGGGAAGAAACTAGGAATAATAGTATGCCTCATGTTTATTTACTTTAAATGTTACATTTTAATTATTTTATCTTCCCCAGAGACTAAACCTCCTGTTTTCTGTCAGGGTGTAGGGCCAACCGTGGCTTGGATGCTGGGTCAGGGAAGGAGATGTGGGAAACAGATGGCCTGTTAGTTTACAGCAATCTTCTTTATATTAGCAAACAGCCCTTCACCTGCACCCCTGGCAGGTGTTACCATGAATTCTTGAGCGTTTGGTGTATTCTGTAGTATAATCTATTTTCAGTGTTCACAATTGAGCTGCAAAAGCTAGGTTACAAAAAAAATCATTCTATTTCTTTTGTTTTTTCACTGAGGAATGTACTTCTGAGATAGATTCATGTTACTGTGTGTTCATCTATCCGCATCATGTATGCTTCATGGTGGCCACCTACCACAAGTTACCCAGTAGATTGCAAATATATTAAAACAAATAATCTTGCCTTATAATTTTATCATATGTTTTATCATTTAGGAATTTAAAATTTTATGTAGTAAAATTTCTCTTTTTTATGTTTACATTGTATTTTTTTTTAGTATAAAAACAAACAAACCCGCCGGGTGCAGTGGCTCATGCCTATAATCCCAGCACTTTGGAAGGCTAAGGTGGGCAGATCATGAGGTCAGGAGGTCGAGACCATCCTGGCTAACATGGTGAAACCCCATCTCTACTAAAAATACAAAAGATTAGCTGGGGTTGGTGGCGGGTACCTGTAGTCCCAGCTACTCAGGAGGCTGAGGCAGGAGAATGGCGTGAACCTGGGAGGTGGAACTTGCAGTGAGCCGAGATCGGGCCACTTCACTCCAGCGGGTGACAGAGTGAGACTCCGTCTCAAAAAACAAAAACAAACACTTGCCTAAAGATGTTTGTGCCTCCCAAGATTCATATATTAAAATCTTTACCACCAGTGTGATGGTATTATGAGTTTAGGCCTTTGGCAGGTGATTAGGTCACAAGGGTAGAGCTTTCATGAATGGGATTAGTGCCCTTACAAAAGAGGCTTAAGAAAGCTTCCTATTCTCTACTGTCATGTGAGGACACCACAGAAGGCACCATCCGTGAACCAGGAAGCAGGCCCTCACTAGACACGAAGTTTGCTATATGTTGATCTTGGACTTCAGCCTCCAGAACTGTACCCAATAATTTCTATCGTTTATAAGCCACCTAGTGTATGGCATTTTGTTGTAGCAGCCTGAATGGACTAAGGTATAAGGTTACAATATATTTCCTTCTAATTTCTTTTAATGAATCTCTGGATGGGCTCTAATCCGTCTGGAATATATCTCTGCATGTAGTATGAGACAGATATTTAAATAGCCCTCACTTGCTCCCTTAAATAACATTGTAATGCCACTATTCATATATCAGGTACACATAAATAAAACCAGTTTATTTTTATTTTTTAATTTTAGAAATGGCATCTTGCTCTGTTGCCCAGGCTGGCCTTGAACTCCTAGCCTCAAGCTATCCTCCTGCCTCAGCTTCCTAAGTAGCTGGGATTACAGGGGTGAGCTACCACAGCTGCCTAAAGCAACTTTTTAAAAAATGTAAACTCATCCTGGTCTGTTGATCTGTTCAGTTATTCATCTACCAAAACCAAGTTAGTATTCAATTTTATTAAGAATTTTCACAGTATCTATCAGGATGATCGTGTACTTTATCTACTTTAATATGTTAAATGTGATTACATAATAGACATTCTAATTAAAACTTTTAATGTTTTTATAATTTAAAAAAAAATTTTTTTTTTAAATTTTCATAGGTTTTGGGAGAACAGGTGGTGTTTGGATACATGAGTAAGTTCTTTAGTGGTGATTTGTGAGATTTTGGTGCACCCATCACCCAAGCAATCTACACTGAACCCAATTTGTAGCTTTTTTTCTTTTTTCTTTTTTCTTTCCAAGACAGTCTCACTCTGTCGCTCAGGCTGGAGTGCAGTGGCGCGATCTCGGCTCCTTGCAAGCTCTGCCTCCTGGATTCAAGCAATTCTCCTGCCTCAACCTCCTGAGAAGCTGGGATTACAGGTGTGCACCACCATGCCTGGCTAATTTTTGTATTTTCAGTGGAGACAGGGTTTCATCATTTTGACTAGGCTGGCCTCAAGCTCCTGACTTCAGGAAATCTGCCTGCCTTGGCCTCCCGAAGTGCTGGGATTACAGGCGGGAGCCACTGCGCCTGGCCCACTTTGTAGCTTTTTATCCCTCACCCTCCTCCCACCCTTTCTCCCAGTCCCCAAAGTCCATTGTAACATTCTTACAGTGTTTTTATTATTATTACACTGTATTATATATATTTTCATATGCATGATGTTATTAATGTTTATCATTGTTTAATTCAATTAGCTTATAATTTATTTTGGGTTTTTGCTTCTGTGTTCAGAAAGGGCACTGGGTTGTACATTTCCTTTATTGAATTATTCTTGTTTGGTTACTGTTTCTGTCCTGCTGGGACATAATAGCATCTTTTCCAGTATTATGGAGGAGTTTATGTACTTTGGAGCATTTTTACTGAAATCTTTTATATGTCACTCATGAAGTCATTTGAGTATGTTTTCTTTTTGGTTGTGGATATTCAAGTACCTTTTAAATATATTTTTAGGTTATTTGTCTGATCAACCTTTCTACTTCTACTTGAGCCAATTGCAGTCAATTTGTATGTTCTCTAGGTTATCAAAAGTATTTTTGTAAATTTGTGCATCTATTCATTTTAAGTAAAAAAAATCTCAATAGCTGTTATTTTTCTGATTTTCTTTCTAATGTTATTTATACCATCTATATGTTTTCATCATCATATCTGCTGCAATTTTAAAAATATTTTCAAAAAACAAACTTTTGGTATTATTCTTTAACTTATTTACCATATTTTCAAATTTATTTATTTAAATGACTGTATAAGCTCTTAATTCATGCTTCATATTTTTCTTTTTTCAAATTCTTGACTGAAAAGCTTAGTTTATTTACACCCAAAATAACTGCACATTTTCCTCTGAGAAGTGTTTTGGGTAAATTCCACAGTGTTTTGTATTTTGTTTGTTTAGTGGTCATTATTACTAAATAGTGTAAGATAGTGTTTTGCTTTCTTCTTTGATCTAAGTATTATTTGAAAACGAGCTGCTTAATTTAAAGATTTTGTTGGGGGCAGGTGAAGGGCATATTTAAAATATTTAAAATTTAATTTAAAAATTTAAAATTGAAGCTTTTTAATATTTTAGAATAGTTCAGATTAGTAGAATAGTTGCAAAGACAGAACATGGAGTACAAGTATACAGAATATCCAGCTTCCCATGTTGTGAAAACCTTTCATTAGCATGATACATTTGTGACAACTGGTGAAAAAATAATTATTATTAACTGGAGTCCATACTTTATTCAGATTTCTTTAGTTTTTACCAACTGTTCTTTTTCTGTTTTATGATCTTAATATAAATATCACATTATATTTATTAATCATGTATCCTTCAGATCCTCTAGATTCTGACAGCTGCTCAGACATTATTTATTTATTTATTTATTTTTTAGATGAAGTCTTGCTCTGTCACCTGGGCTGGAGTGCAAGGGTGCGATCTCATCTCGCTGCAACCTCCGCATCCCAGCTTCAAACGATTCTCCTGCCTCAGCCTCCTGAGTAGCTGGGATTGCAGGCGTGCTCCACCACGCCTGACTAATTTTTGTTTTTTCAGTAGAGACTGGGTTTCACCATGTTAGTCAGGCTGGTCTCGAACTCCTGACCTCGTGATCTGCCCTTCTTGGCCTCCTGAAGTGTTGGGATTACAGGCATAAGCCACCGCGCCCAGCCGACCTTTTTTAATTTTAATGACCTTGACACATTTGGAGATTTCCCTGACTTTAGATTTGCCTAACATTTTTCCTGTGACTAGATTGTGCATATAAGTTGTTGGTAAGGAAGACCGTGGAGGTAAAGTGCTATTTTTGCATGTCTGATTAAAGAGTACATGCATTGGCGTGTATTGACGATGTTAAACTTGATCATAGCGTAGATAGTGTTTGTCAGATTGGTTTCACTATAAAGTTAGTCTCCCTTCTTTCCCCTTTTGATCACCAGAGTATAAAAGAAAATTTAATGAGTCCATATTCTTGGGTATATTCCAGTACTGTTTTATTTATTGTGTTGCTCAAATTGTTTCAAGTTTGGCAATCGGACGTTGTTTCAGTTAGTTCCTGTGTCTTTTTTCTATGTGTTTTAAGCATGTCCTCACTTTGAACATTGGCACTACAAGATGGTCTAGGCTCATCTTTTATTGATTTATTGGTCTAGGCTCATCTTTTACTGATTCTATTCCCTGACTTAGAATCAGTCTTTTCTTCAAGGAGCTGTAGGGCTTTTTTCCTTTTTCTTTCTTTTTTTTCTTTCTTTCTTTTCATTCCTTCTTTTCTTTTTTCCTTTCTCTCTCTCTCTCTTTCTTCTCTCTCTCCCCCTTCCTCCCTCCTTCTCTCTGTCCTTCCTTCCTTCTTTCCTTCCTTCCTTCCCCTTCCTTTCTTCCCTCCCTCCTTCCTTCCTTCCCTCCCTCCCCCTTCCCTCTTTCCCTCCCTCCCCCTTCCCTCTTTCCCTACCTCCCCCCTTCTCTCTTTCCCTACCTCCCCCTTCCCTCTTTCCCTACCTTTTCTTTTCTGTTTTCCTTCCTTCCTTCCTTCCTTCCTTCCTTCCTTCCTTCCTTCCTTCCTTCCTTCCTTCCTTCCTTCCTTCATATGGCAGGGAAAAAATACAAATGTGGTAGGGAAGAATATATATATATATATATATATATACACACACACACACATACACACATATATTCATATAGCAGGGAAAAATATATATTTTCCCTTTTTTTGTAAATTGTTTGCAGAATTTCTTCCATTGTTACTCCGGTTCTAATTCTAATACTTCTGAAACACATAATTAAACATTTACTTTTCTGTCAACATCTAGAATTTTTCATTATCTATATCATAGTCCAAATGCAAATTTTAATGAGCTTTTAGTTTTCTCTTCTTTTCTTCACCCATCACAATTATAAAAATGGGCTTACGTGAAGTTAATTTGAGAGAGTTATTTACACATATTTAATGGCTGTGTAATAAACATTTAACTTCTTTGTTTACCTTGCCTCTCTTTTTCCTTTTGGATTAATTCTTGCTGGGGTTCCTCTTGTACTTTGCTTTCACTCTTGCAAGTTATATTATCTGTACATAGAGTTTCATTTTAATGTCACTTACATTGTGGATACACTCATTTTAATGCATTCCTTTATGCATTCAGAGTTGCGAGAAACAATATAGGCCTCAGTCAGTTTCTTATTCCTTTGTAGTTAATCTACATCATCTGCCACACATATTATTCATGGGTCTTTTAGGGTTAATTCTTTTTCTTTGATGTTTTACCTTTTTACTGAGATATATTTAGGTGTGGATTTGGAAAATACATTATATAATTTTACATTAAATATGACTTTGTAATTTACAGCCTTCTACCTTTTTTACTGTTCATGACTATTTATATATTCATTTATTTAGATACATTTATGTAGTAGAGTTGTCTCTTCTTTCTCCATTTTGTTCTTTTGAATCTTCTGTTAACAAACCTCTGTATTAAAGAGAAACTTTAAAAAAATTTTAGAAAGATATAGAACCAACCTGAGTGCCCATCAACCAATGAGTGGATAAAGAAAATGTGGTATAGATACACTATGGAATACTACTCAGCCATAAAAAGGAATGAAATAATGTCTTTTTCAGCAACTTGGATGGATCTGGAGGCCATTATTCTAAATGAAGTAACTCAAGAGTGAAAAACCAAATCCCATGTGTTCTCACTAATTCGTGGGAGCTAAGCTTTGGGGACACAAAGACATACAGAATGATATAACAAACCTGGGGACTGGCTGAGGGGGCAGTTTTTAGGGGTGAGTGATAAAAATCTACAGGTACAGTGTACACTGCTTGGGTGATGGGTGTGTTAAATTATCTGAATTCATCTCAGAAGAACTCATCAAAATAGGTTTTGGGGTAACCTGTACACCAAAAACTATTGACATAAAAATACAAAACTTTTTAGATTAATAACGTACAATGAAATGGACAGGGCATAATTGTGCAATTTGATGAATGTGACAAATATTTAACACCTGCATAACTAACATTCTAGTCAAATCATCAGAGATATTTAACATTCCCAAAAGTCCTCTGTGTCCCTTTCCAGGTGATCTCCCTTTTGCCCAGAGGCAGTCACTGTTTTGATCCATAGCTAGTTTTGCCTGCTTCTGAGTTTCATATGAATAAAATCATATAATGTATCCTCATTTGTGTATGTTTTCTTTCTCTCAACATATTTTTGAGTTTCATCTGTTTTGTGCTGGGTACCAATAGTTTGCTCCCTTTTATTACTGACTGGTAATCAGAAATTCATACTGTATGAATATAATACAATGTACTTACCCATTTTCTCCTGATGAACATTTGGATTATTTCCAGTTTTTGCTATTATGACGATTGCTGCAATATGTCTTTTATGAAAATTGCAAACAGTTTGTTTTGTACAAATCCTTTTGAGGACATACAGTTCAGTTTTCTTAGGCAATTCAGAATAAACTTTCAGGGTCATAAATTAGGTATATTAAATGTGTAAAAAACTACAAAACTTTTCTAAAGCAGTTGTACCATTTTAAACATCCATCTGCAATAAGAATTCTACTTACTCACATCTTTGCCAACATTTGAATTTATAATCTTTTAAATTTTGTGTATATAGTGGTATCTCATTGTGATTTTGATTTACCTTCCCTTGATGATTAATATTGAGCATCATTTTATGGCTTATTGGTTATTTTATACATATATGTATTTGTAATGTATCTCAAATATTTTGCCCATTTTTATTGGCACAGTTATCTTTTACTGATTTATAGACATCCTTTATTTATCCTCCATATAGATCCTTTTACAAATTATTTTACCAATATTTTCTCCTGATTGATGACTTATAATACTTTTTCATTTTCTTAATGTTATGGTTAATGAGAATTTTTTTGTTTTTATGAGATCATGAAGTTTTTTCTTTATAGTTGCCACTTTTTGTGTTCTAAGAAGTCTTTCCTACTACAAAGTTGTAAAACTGTTTCTGTATTAACTTCAGAGAAACTGATTAGTCTTGATATTAGGGCTTATAATCCAGACGTTATTTTTTGCATATAGTGTGAGATGGCAATTGAGTTGATTGTTTTTTCCTCCATAGATATTCAGTTGATTCAGAGCCATTGTTGAAAAGATGTTTCTTTTCCCACTACATTATAATGGTGCATATGCAGGTGTATATCTTTTTTATTCTGTTCTATTTATCTGTTTGTTTATTCTTACGCCAATCCTGTGCTCTTAATTACTGTAGTTTTATAGTAAGCCTCGCAATTAGGTAATGTAGGCCCTCCAAATTTGTCCTTGTTTTCAAGATGTTTAAGGCACATGCTTTTCAGTTGATGATTGTGATGGAGGCAATTTCTTTTAGAATATTTCTGAAAATATGAATTGTATTGATTTTAAAGTTCTACCTGTTTTCTCTACTTACTCTGTTTTCAGGACAGGCACTTAGGAACACTTGCTCTAGTGCACACGAGAGAGACCGTTTTTGGAGGCGAGATGCAACCAATGGTTTCCATTTGGGAGCACCCCACCCTCTTTCTCATCCTCTTTATCAGTCTAGCTTTTCTGAGACGCAAACATGCTCTCATCCTCTGTTTTCTCTGAAACTGGCCTTTCCTGAAAGTGTGATGCTTTCGGATTCAGATTTGGTCCTGGGAGGGAAGCGGTCTTTGAACTTCAGCTCAGGTGGAAATAAATCCTTGTTCCTCTGAGCTTCTGCTATCATTGGAGAACAGATGGCCATTGTTGTACTTGAAGGAGGATGTTCAGGGCTTTTATCACCTTACCTCTCCTGCCCCACTAAAAGAAGAAAGAGATTTGTTTCCTTTCAGGTATGCCCGGAATTGAAGAGGCTTCCTAGGATGTGGGAATTTCAGTTTCCAAACCAGGAAAATAGGCAAACTAGGACCCATTGCTCACCCTACCCAGGTGTCCTACCAGGTGCTATAGAGAGAGCATAACCTGCCAAGTCACCTCCCCTTATTTGAATATTTATTATAACTAATACATAATTTTATAATATATTTATTATTAGTTAATTATAGCCTTCCTTTTATTAATATAATTCTGTGTTAATCTGTATGCATAGAGCAGGGAAAACAAATAGAAATAGTGGCAAAATGTATTTCATATTAAACATGACTTTCAAAATTTAGCATTTCATTCCTGAAAGAGTTAAGGATCACTGACAATCCAAGGTACTTCTGAAAGAGCCAAGTTAGGTGAAGAAAAGAGAATTATGTGTCTTGAGCTGAATGAACCTCAATAGCTACACAGCCGTGAAATCTGGAAAGGCAGAGCTGCTGTATTTCTTGGGACTTATAAACCAACAAACGTCCTTCCTGTCTGCCGCCTGTTTCTCCCCTTTCCTTCTGTAGCCACTTTTCTATTCTTTATTTTTAATTTATTCTTTTAACTTTTATTTTAGGTTCAGGGGTAAATGAGAAGGTTTGTTATGTAGGTAAACTTATGTCATGGAGGTTGTGTACAGATTATTTCATCACCCAGACATTAAGCCTAGTACCCAGTTATGTTTTCTGTTCCTCTCTTTTCTCCCACCCTCCACCCTCGAGCAGGCCCCAGTGTCTGTTGTTTCCCTCTTTGTGTCCATGAGTTCTCATCTTGCAGCTCTCACCTGTAAGTGAGAACATGCAATATTTGGTTTTCTGTTCCTGCATTAATTTGCTAAGGATAATGACCTCCAGCTCCATTCATATTCCCACAAAAGACATGATCTCATTCTTTTTTATCTCTGCATAGTATTCCATGGTGTACATGTACCACATTTTCTTTAATCTGTCACTGATGAGCATTTAGGTTGATTGCATGTCATTGCTATTGTGAATAGTGCTGCAATGAACATTCACATGCATGTGTCTTTATGGTAGAACAATTTATATTCCTCTGGGTATATACCCAGTAATGGAATTGCTGGATTGAATGGTAGTTCTTTTTTCATCTCTTTGAGGAATTGCCACACTGCTTTCCACAATGGTTGAACTAATTTACACTCTAACCAACAATGTATAAGACTTCTCTTTTCTCCACAACCTCACCAGCAATGTTTATTTGGTTTTTTTTTAACTTTTTAATAATAGCCATTCTGGTGTGAGACGGTATTTCATTGTAGTTTTCATTTGCATTCCTCTAATGATCAGTGATATTGAGCTTTTTTTCATATGCTTGTTGACAGCACATATGTCTTCCTTTGAGAAGTGTCTGTTCATGTCCTTGCTTACTTTTTAAAGGAGTTGTATTTTTCTTGTACATTTGTTTAAGTTCCTTATAGATGCTGGATATTAGACCAGTTTCAGATACGTAGTTTGCAATTATTTTTTATGGAGGTTGTCTGCTTACTCTTTTGATAGTTTTTTTCTTCTTTCTGTGCAGAACCTCTTTAGTTCAATTAGGTCTACTTGTCCATTTTTTTTGTTGTTGCTGCAATTGCTTTTGGAGACTTTGTCATGATGTCACGAAATCTTTGCCCTTTCCTATGTCCAGGATGGTATTGCCTAAGTTGTCTTCCAAGGTTTTTATAGTTTTGAATTTTGCATTTAAATCTTTAATTCATCTTGAATTAATTTTTGTATTTGATGTTTTTCCATTTGTTTGTGTCATCTCTGATTTATTTGAGCAGTGTTTTATAATTCTCGTCTTAGAGATCATTCCTGTTTAGCTGTATTTCTAGGTATTTTATTCTTTTCGTGGCAATTGTGAATGGCATTGCGTTCCTCATTTGGGCCTCTGTAGCCTGTCTTCTTTCCTTTCTTCCTCTCCCTCTCCCTCTCCCTTTCTCCATCTCTCACTATTTTCTTCCATGTCTTTCCATTCTTCTCCTGTTCCTTCTTTCTCTGTGTCCTTTATTTTGAGAGTCTACAGGAAAAGTAATTCCCTGAGAAGCTGTACTCGTGACTGTTACTAACATTCCAAAAATAATATTCAAAGGTCTTTCACATGGAAAGAGTCTCCACAAGCTTTATCTGTTAAGCTAAATAAATTTAAAAAAAATCAGCAATGCATTTTTCTACTTATCTCTGTTTCTATTGACAGAGACTTTTGGCTCCTCAGAGCCTCCTACTCCAGAGCAAGTTGCAAGCCTGGCTCACCAGAGTTGCAGGGTTTTTGTGTCCTGATACTCTATAATTAATTCTCCTTTTCTCTCCTTCACTCTCCTTTCTTTTTCATGTGGCTGGCATTTGCTTTTCTCCATACTAGGAAAATAGCTATGTAGGAACACAGAAATCTACTCTACAGAGATGCCAAGAGATAACCTAATGCTCCTTCATATGTTGTGGAGAAATAACTATCTCCTTTCACCTCTGCACCGAAACTTCTTGCCTTGTCTGGGTTGTCTAAATTCTCAAGACAAGTACCACAGGACAAAGCAGTCTCCTTACTAATAGAAACACCCATCTTTTTAAAGGATTCAGAAATTTGTAGCAACTATGGAGATCCTTTTGGTTTATTACTGGGGATCATTTGTTTTAGTAAATTTTTGGTTTTGCTTGTAAATATTTGCTTTCTTCCATTTCCCCATTCATCTCTTTTTTTTCCCTGAGGGTAGTCGTTGCCTGAAACTTTGATGTCTTGGAATATACGTACATTTCACCTCTACTTCCTCAGAGGTAGGCTGATATCCACATGCTTCTCTCTGTTTCTAAGTATTTGAGAGGAATTGAGAAAGTTGTAACTTCTGTTCACATTTTAGTGCCTCATGTGGCTACCTTATTTCTTTTCATATTAGTTTGAGTGTGTGGGTATGGAAGCCTGTAAGCCACAATAAATACTTTGGCTTTTATCCTAAATAAAATAGGAAACTGTTGTGTGGTTTTAAAATTGAATAGAAAAAGAATCAGATTTGTATTTTAAGGAGAACATTCTAGCTATAGGAAAAATTATGAGAATGCAAGAGGGAAAGCAAAAAATTAGGAAGGTATTGAAGATATCTAAGCCACCAATTATGGTGGCTTAGATTAGTGGGGAGCAGTGGAAATAAAGCCAAGTTGATGTATTGGGATATATTTTGGAGGTAGAGTTTACAAAATTGGCGATTGGATGTGGGTGATAAGAACTGGAGGTGCTGAGAGTAAATTTGAGATTCTAATGTAAGCGACAAAGAGGCTAAAATGAGAACCACTGCATTAGATACAGTTCAGGGAAGAAGATCAGGGGTTCAATTTGGCTCATGTTCAGTTAGAAATGTCTTTAAGATTGCCAACTGGAAATTTCAGTTAGACAGCTGGAATATATGAGACTGGAGATCACGAATTTGGTTTGTCTGGAGGCATCACTTTGAAAGTCTTTGGAATGTACACAATATATAGATGAGATGATTTAGAAGAGAGTTTAGTGTAATAACAGAAGTGGTTTACTGGTGTGGAACTCAGACACATAGAAATTGTGTAAAGAGAACCACCTCTTGGGTACTATGTTTACAGTCTGAGTGACGGGATAATTGGGACCCCAGGCCTCAATGTCACACGGTTCATCTATGTAACAAATCTACATGTGTACCCTTGGATGAATAATAAAAGTTGAAATTTTAAAAAATAATAATTTAAAAAGAAATCGGGCAAAGAAGGAAGAGTCAACAAGGAGACTTAAAGGAGAAACTTTGGAAGGGAGAAGAATACTTAAGAGAATTTGGTTTTTCTAAATCAGTAGAAGGAGATGTTATAAGAGGAAAGAAAGGGATTAGCCTTTTGGGATGTTACTGAGAGGTCAAATAAAGATGGGGACTGAGAAAATGCCTTTGGAATTTAAAGACATGGAAGTCATTGGTGACTACTTCAGTTACTAATGTATAAAATTATTATTTTATTGTGCCTCTGGATTCTGTGGACCAAGGATTCAGGTGGGGCATGGTGGAGATATTTGTCTCTGCTCCATGAAGTTTGGGAAATCCACTAGAAAAACTAAAAGACAAAGAATGACTTCATGGTTGGAGCCTCGAATCATCTGCAGGTTTATACACTGATATATCTGTTACTTGGACAGGGAGAATGGGAGACTAGGACATTTAACCCCAGTGATGACATGTGGCTTCTCCTTGCAGCTTGGCTTGGCTTCCTCACAGCATGGTAGCTTCAAAGGTAAATAGACATTTTACATGGTGTCTCAGGGCTCCAAGCTATATGGTTTTAGAGGGCAAGGCAGAAGTTTCACCGTTTTTGACCTAGTCTTGGAGGTCACTGCATTCTCTTTGTTACAAATGAGTCATAAGCCTGATTAGATTCAAAAGAAGGCGGTATAGATATCACCTCACTACTGGATGAGTGACAAAATATTTTTGGACATATTTTAAGACCATCATTGGGACTTTAATCACAGTCCCAGAGGAGAGGAGGACTCAGACTGAAGGGGATTGCAGGGTGAGTAGAAGGTGAGAGGCACCAATTAAACACAGATTAATTTTATAATTAAAGTTAATTAAAAAAACCTTAAAAATTAGAATAAAAAGACACTGAGAATATAAACAGATTTCAGTCCCTCAAAATTGGCACAGCTGATTTGAGTCTGCATATGGAAACTATAACTGCACATTCAGACTTTGAGTCAAGTATCTCAAAATATCTTCCAAGTAGTAAGATATTTTGAGTAAGATTTGTTTTCTAAATTGAGTTACAAACTCCTAGTGCAGTAAACGGAAATGATTAGCACATCCATTTAACACATGGGGCACAAAAAGGATAAATAAATGTCTGTGACTTCTTAGTGAGGTTCTGACAGTGTCAAAAATAAAAGCAATACTTGTGATTAGTATGTTTGGTCCTTCTGTGTGAAGAGACGTGCACATGAAAGGCAATCAAATCATGCTCTCACAGAGTATTTTCTAATTTCTTCAACAATTTTTGATTTTTTTTCTAACTTCTGTTTCACTTTAATAATAACCTTCAAAATTTGTATGTACAAAATATGCATCTCACATATATTTACATATCATTGAAACTATGTGTTGACCTAGCTATAAATATTCAGCTAATACCATATATTGAAAGAATAAGTAGAATTTTGCAACATAACTCCATCAATATCTATTAAACTCAGCGATTATTTTTCTTTTCATTATTTAGTTAAAGCTCCCAAAGCTCAGTTAAATAAGCATTTTAAAAATTTATTTGTCATATAATTTATCACAAACTGATTTTGGAGAACTAGAAGGTAGGTATCAAAGGCGAGCCTGAATTGCTAGCATTGTGCCTGGAAGGGTGCTGTTAGCTCACCAACATTAAAAGGAAATGATATGTAAAAAAAAAAAAAAAAAAAGTTTAAATGATATGCAAATGGCAAGTATCATTTAGTTGTAAAACATGTAAGCACAAAACCCATCATTATTGCTGTGAGCTTAAATTCCCCGTAAGACCAATTTCTTTCCCAAAAATTAGTTTTAAAGAGATTTCTCAGTCTCTTAGGGTGAAAACAATATTTGGAAGCAGTGAGGTAGATGAGATTAACTGAATTATTATTTAATATATATGATTTAAGCTCACATTTTGAAGCATGACTCACATCATTTTATTAACTAAGTAACAAAACCAGACTTAACACTTTGTTATGCCACTAAATAGCGGATGTTTTGGAACTTAAGGAGGGAGAAAGAATGTATCTGTGTCAGAGGTTGGAGTGTTCATAGGGAAGGAGTAACTCAGATTTCTACTGATTTTTCTCTTAACAGATATGTTTTAAGATTCTCTTTAAGCAAGGTAAATAGAGGAAACTGAGTTAGCTATTTTAAAGAAGTTTAAAAAAGCCAGAAGGAAATCAGTTTTCACAGGTAAAATAGCAAACTGTGGTTTCCATTGTTAATATTCACTCCTTATCTTATTTTTCCCCTGTATTTCTTGATTAGGAGAAAAGCTACTTAAAATGCTGAAGAACTTTATAAACTCACTTCTACCAGTTACACAAGATTGTGGTTAAGGTGACATGCAGCACCGACAAGAATGGCTAATTATGTCAAATTATAGCTTTTAAAATGCCAAAAGAGACCTCATTTCAGATTAGGTCCTGTTCAAACCTCAGCTGGATTTCTAGTAGAAAACCTACTGTTTAAATTAGGTTGGAAATTTTAACGAGGGAAGGAAGAAATAGATTGCTGCCAAAGGACATGGATTAATGTCAGATGTATGGTATAATGTCTTACATGGTCCATCTCCAACTGTAACCATTTATAGACTCTAAGAAATAACTGCAGAATCATTACGTAAAAAGGGTTGTTTTTATTCCTGTACCCAGGGGTTCAGTTTTCCTCAAAACTTCACCTAACACTAAGTTTAGTATGTTATAGATACATACTGTTTCAAGTTATTGCTATGAAACAGAACACTTCAAGACCTAGTGCCTTAAAACAAGGATTATTTATTATTTCTCAAAATCTATGGTACAACTGGGCAGTTCTGTCATCTAGGCTGGGCTTGGCTGATATCAACAGGCCTCAGTCCTGTGACTGCAGTGATCAGCTGGGGGCTGGCCAGTCCAGGAGGGCCTCAGCTGGGGTACTTGGCTCTGTTGGGTCCATCTAGTGGTAAACCCAAGTTTTTCTGATGCCAGTGGCAAGATTCCCAGAGAGACTGTGAATCTGTGCAAGGTCTCCTGAAGCCTGGGCCTGGAATTGACATCTGGTCATTTCTGCTGCTTCTGTTAGCCAACGCAAGTCACAAGGCTAGCCCAATTTAAGGGGGGGCAGAAAGAGAATCCACATCTTGATAGGAAGAGATGCAAAATCACATTTCAAGGAATGTATAGACAGGCAGAGGTGGAGAATTGGGGTCACTTTCCCCCTCATCTTCCAAAATACCCTCTTTTAAAAAATCAAATTGCCCACTATCATGTAAAGCCTTTGCATGCATTCTTTATTTTTTTTCCCCAGCAAGAAGAGCACCTATTCTTTCCAAAATTTCTTCCACAATTTGTATTTTTTTCACAAATACCTTCAAATACTTGCTCTTATTCCTAAAAAAAAAATGTGATTATCAGCCCAAGCCCTCCACTTTTTATTGCCATCATTTTCAAGTTGCACAAACACTCTCTTAAATATGATGAACATTCATTTGACATTCTTAAGCAGGCTTACATTAATTTTAGTTCCCCACTGAATTTCAAACAGGAGCCTCCACATTGACATTAAAAATATTAACATTTGCAGTGGCACTGCAATCTGCTGAGGCGTGGATTGTTGCTCCGACTCGCCTCATCTTTCCCCTTGTTCTTTTTTTAGAAAGAGCAAGGCAGAGGGATTTGGCAGGGCAATTCAAACTGCCACTCAGAGCAGCTCTGGAGAAGGAAGGCTAGCCCGGACCCTATTGCATTCTAGCTGGCAGCAAGTCCTTCATTCAAGGTCTTTCTGTGTAAAGGCAATGCTGGCTTGGCCCCTCACCCACATTGATGTCTGTCCTGTGTGTCAGAGATAACTTCCCAGCCATAAAATGGCAGCTACTATTAATTTTACGAAGGCTTCTAAAACAGCTTTTCTTTAATCTGTTCTTTTGCCCCAAGTGAGATTTTCCCACCTTTGTTGTTTACAATAATACAGTCAGTGAGAAGAAGCCAAGCTTCTGATTTAGGCGTGGTGGGATAAATTTGTTCAAAATATTTTTTAAAAATTGAGTCTTTTGTGCCCTTTGTGGACAAGGCAAAGTATAATAGGGAGAATTTCCTTCTGAAGCTCTTTTCCACCCCTTTCAGCCTTGCTTATTTTTATCATGTCTCATCACCATTATTACCCATTATATTTATATCTGTGTTTAGCAGGCAGATTTGCTTGGTGTCTATAAAGGTGTAATGAGCAATTTGGGTTAATGATTTTCTGCAGCTGCTCAGAACAGTTGGTGCTAACGTCATCGTTTACGCCTTCCAAAAGAAATTCAAGCAAGGCATCAGATGTGTACCAAATTGGCTTTGCCTGTTGAATGGACGAAGTAGAAGCATAGATAGTGGTGGGATGTGTGTGAAATAACAATTCATGCATCTTTCATTCCCTAGTTGGATGAATGCTAGCAGGGAGCCTCTCTCATAAAAGAATCTTTGGCCTTGGGAACAAATCTGGGTTCAGTATTTCTACTCAGCACCATATGAGCTATGTGACCTTGAGCAATTAGTTTAACTTCCCTGAGACTCAGTTTCCTTCTCAGTGAAACTGGGAACATGGAATACCTCCTAGAATGGTTTCAGCATTAATTGACAGAAGTATGCAAAGCGTAGCGTACAGCAGCACATAGGGATTGTCACTGGGATAAACTTTTAGTGGTGGTTTCATTAGGTTATGTGCCTAAATACAAATCAGGAAACCTCTCCACGTATATTCACAGCACATTGTCTTTTCAAAGGCCCCTCTTACTCATGTTAGTTCATACTTGGAGTTTTCCCCCTTCTCAATTCCTGGTCCCTCCCAGGATAAATGCAGCATAACTTAATGACTATTTTACATTGTGTGGGTTATCTGCATATATTAGGAATCCAAAACTTGACAGAAAAGTAATTTAAATTTGGCAGCCTGCAGACACACATAGAAGCAATTCTGGATAAAATCTTCAAAGAGATACTGGTGCTGAATATCCTCCCAGCCTTGACCACCTCTCTCCAATCTACTCATGATGAGTGTGGATTCTTCAATACCCTCTTATTTGATACCTGTTCCCTCTTCTTTATGATAATCTGTATTCTGAACTGTACTTGATTTCCTTGTACTGTAACTTGATCTATGCACTTCCCAATGGTAGAAACTATGCCTACCCATCTCTGACATCTGTAATCCAGAGCCAAGCATATATTGGACCCATAATCACTGCTTCTTAAATGGAGAGACATGACTATGAGCAGATAGCCAATCTGCCCAGCTAATTGGAGCTAAAGGGTTAATTAGTGTAAATGAGTTCATGGATTGTGTATCCCAGTTTTCAAATTTGCCTTCTGGCTGTCACCTTACAATGTCATAATCTGTGGAAGTGGCAGATGGTAGGAAAACTTTATAAACCTGGGGTAGGCCTTGTGGATGGGTGAGGTGGGTAGGTATTTCTGGACATGTAACCTTGATAGGCTGTTCTCAGTTTTGTGAGCTGAAGGCACACACAAGTACTTCTTAGATTGAAGAAATAGAAATTATTGTCCCCACGTATCACACACAATGCTTAGAACATTTTAATTTCACAGTTTCATAAATGCTATGAAAACTAATGACGAATATTTACTGAGTCCCATCTTGGCAGACGCTGGTGAAAGGGCATGGCATATACAGTTTTATTTAGTCCTAATAAACAATCCTTTATGCAGGTTCAATTTTTAATTTCTCCGTTGTGTGTGGGGAAAACAAGAAAGAAAGAGATTAATAAATTGCATATAAAGTTATAGTAAGTAAATGGAAGAGCCAGGAATCAAATCCAAATATTTTGGTTCCAGGTTCCAGGTTGTTAACTACCACAGTCTAATGGATAAGAGCACAGAAAAATCTGTATATTTTCAGATAACATTAAGCTAAACATTTCCTGGAAACTTGGAGGGGACAACGGTGTGATTAATGTTGTTGTAGGTTTTTATGGCAACAGTGGGAAATAGAGTTACACCGTAAGAATTGAGAGTGCACACGTATACTTTCATGTAGAAAAAACCTGGAATTACTAACGGCAGTTCCCAGAGACAGTGTCTGTGGCTTCTATAGGGCAAGAATGTCAGGATATACATACAAATATGTTTGGGGTATAGTGTAAGTATTTTCAATAGGCAATTGAGAGAAGAGTTTTCACCATGAGACAAACTGGTGACATCCTCATGAAAATAGAGAGCTTGACAAGGATATATACCTAAATAAAATGCCCACCCTAGACCCTAAGGATGTGGGGTGAGAGAATTCACTCAGTTAGGATAAAGATTCCCCTGAAGAAGTAATTCTTAGTCTAACGTGGCTCCCACATAAATGATGAACAGGGCCCCCAGTTTTCTTGCCAGTGGGTATTACTACAAAGACTTTAACATGGAAGACAGTTTCAGTTATTACGACTGCTGTCAAATCCCTCACATTTTCTGTGGGTCAGGAACTCAGGAGCGGCTCAGCTGTGCAGTTCTAGTGTGAAGTTTGTAATGAGGTTACAATCAGACTGTGGTCAGGATTCAGGTCATTTCACTTATTCCCTGTGGTGTCTCATGTTGGGATTGGAAAGACAAACAACTGGAGGCTAGATGGTGGAGTGGTAGTGAGATGGAGCAGGGACTCCTCATAGCAGAGACCCCTGCTGGCACCCTCCACACACACACACACCCCACCCAAAGCATAGAAATAAAGGAAAATCTTGAATTCCTTCAAGGGAAATTTCAGGCCCCTAGCTAGCCCTGAGAAGTAAATGAGTAACTTGATAAGTAAGAAGGTAATAGTAGCTTAAAACAATAGCCAAGGATGTTAGAGTCATGAGATGTTTGGTTCCTGATAGAAACTAAAGATAACATCTTAACGTATGTCTCTGAGTTGTTTTTCAGAAACCCAGACCCCCACCAAATGAATCCACTGGCATGTAGACTTCACATAAGGGGGACTTGAGGACTGAACTCTAACTGTTGCTCTTTGTTCTAGTTTTTTTCCTGAAGGGCCTGGAGGAAGTCACATCCCTGGGCCAGACCCAATGTTCTTTTCTGCTGACCTCAAATCTTTAGAAAGCTTCCCTTCCTTAACCAATGGCAAATCAGAAAATCTTGAATCTCCCGGTGACCTGTAAGCTCTCGCTTCAAGATATCTTGCCTTTTTAAAGTCCAAACCAACGTGTAACCTCCATGTATTGATTTACGATTTTGCCTGAGACTTCTGCTTTCCTGAAATTTACCTCTGCCTTTAAAAACTCTTGCTTGCAAGCCATCAGGGATATCAAGTCTTAAGTGAGAGCTTCCTGATGCCCCTTGCTTGGTGTCCTGTAAATAAAGTCCTCCATTCTTCTACCGGAAAACCTCCATGTGGATATTTGACCTTACTGCACAGGGTGAGTAGACCCCAGTTCAATTTGGTGACAGTAGTGCCAATTTGAACCAACTCACAAGGTCTAATTATTAAACATTCAGGAATTTTGTGAGATGAGCTTTCAGTTGTTGAAGCTTGAAGTTGACCATGCAAATAAGCAAGTGCTACAAATGAAGGCCTCTTTTTTACCCTCAGAGAGCTGTTTTACCTACTTATCACTAGGACTAGAATATCCGATGTTCCTTGGGCATCTCTATCTTTATGTGGTTTCTCCATGTAATATCTCCAGGACGGTGGGTTCAGTGTAGCTGGACTTCTTTTACGCACCCTCCAGATTCAAGAACAGAGAATATAGTCTCCACCTCTCAATGGAGGAGTATTAGTGTCACACTGTGTAAGGATCAACATGTGAACAGGGATGCTTGTTGAAGCTACCTTTGGCAAAGACAACTCTCACAAAGACTTTTTCACTTTTCTCTTTTTTTACTTCTTTATGGTTATACAATTAATGCTTATTGTAATAAATTATATAAGAAGTTAAAAATCACCTGCCTTCATCATGAAATAAGTAGCATTATTGTTTTGATAACAATCCATTTGCAAATCTTTGTGAATACGTATATACATAATTTTGAAGGAATGAGGTTAAGTCATAAATATTGTTTTAATGTTTAGTGTCATATGAACTATTCTACAGTTTTCTCTTTGGTTTATTATTCTTCTTTTTTCCTCCCTCACTTATTTGTACCTTGCTTATCACACTTATAATACACCAAAAAAAATCTCTAAATCAAATGATAAAGTCTCTATTAGTTTCCTGATGCTGCTACAACAAATTAACCACAAACTTAAAACAATAAAAATTTATTCTTGCACAGCTGTAGAGGCAAGAAATCCGAAATCGACATCGCTGAGCTGAAATCAAGGTGTAGTTAGAGCTGTGCTCCCTCTGGAGGCTCTAGGGGAGAATCAATCTGTTGCTTGCTCCTTCTAGCTTCGGGTGTCTACTTCCATTCCTTGGCTTGTGGCTGCATTACTCCAATCTCTGCCTTCATGGTCTCATTGCCTCTCTGTTTTTATCAAATCTCCCTCTGCCTCTCTCTTGTAAGAAAACATGTGATTGCATTTAGGGCCTACCAGGATAATCCAGTTCGTGATCTCCTCATCTTGAGATTCTTATCTTAACCACATATGCAAAGTTTTCCCATAAAAAGTTTTATATATAGGTTTTAGGTATTAGGACCTGATATCAAGTGGCCATTATCCATTCCATTACAAAGGCCTAACTTATTCTTTTTGTTTCATAATATTATACAATATAGAAGTTACAATTAATTCAACAATGTCCCATATAATGGCTATTTCTTTTTATTGCCTAAAACATTTTTAAAACCTTATAAATTATAAGAACAATAAAAAATTATCCTTAACTTTGCTTCCATTGCCTTTCAAAAGTACAACTAATTGTATATCCATTCATAATTTCCATGTATATACAGGTGAATATGTGTGTATATATATGTATGTACATCACTTTTATACAAAGAGGAAAAGTTGTACATGTGTTTATGTCAGTTTTTAAATGTATTTGTTTTACTAATCTTGGAAATTTTTTCCTATATGCATATATAAATCATATAGATCCACCATAATCACCATAACCAGTTTCCTATTAATGAGTATTTAGGTTGTTTCACTATTTTTCAGTTATAAACATTGCCGCAATAAATATTTAAGTCTGTGTATCTTTAAGCGCTGTATCCTTAAAATAAATTTTTAGCAGTGGAAATGTTAGACTAAGTGATATCTATCAACATTTTAATGTTGATAGATATTACTAATTTTCCTTTCAAAAAGTTACACTAATAAGGAAAATGTTAAAGCTATTTTTAATAGTCATATAGCTTTAGCGTGAGTGAAATGTGATTCTGCCTGTAGCTGTTGTAGATGCTTCAGAGTAGACATTAAAGAGACACACAAAGCTGGGTGCAGTGGCTCACGCCTGTAATCCCAGCACTTTGGGAGGCCGAGGTGGGTGGATCACGAGGTCAGGAGATTGAGACCATCCTGGCTAACATGGTGAAACCCTGTCTCTACTAAAAAACAAAAACAAAAACAAAAAACAAAAAAAACCCAAAAAAATTAGCTGGGCATGGTGGCAGGTACCTATAGTCCCAGCTACTCGGAGGCTGAGGTAGAAGAATGACGTGAACCTAGGAAGCGGAGCTTGCAGTGAGCCAAGATCGTGCCACTGCACTCCAGCCTGGGCAACAGAGTGAGACTCCCATCTCAAAAAAAAAAAAAAAAAAAAAAAAGTCACTCAAGAATTTGTAAGAGCTCTCTAAGCAGAAAATGTAGTAAGGAGGGTATTTGATGGAGAGAGAATAGGAGGAACAAAAGAACAAAGATGAAAATATGTGAGGCCTTCAGGGAACAACTTTTGATAGTGAAGAGGAAAATTTAGTATTAATAAGAGATATTACTATCTTAATTACATTTAGTAAATACTTGATAAGCATGTTGCTAGAAGCCCTAAGCTTCCATTAGATTTAAGTTTTTTAGGACAAATGAAGCTAGCTGCTGCAACAAACATTTCCTAATATCAGTGACATAACCAAATAACAGCTTACTTATTTCTCTTATTGTCAAGGTGTAGGAGGGAAGGTTTGCTCTATCCAGTCCTTCAGAGATCCAGCATTCTTTCATGCTGGGGCTCCACCATCTCTAACCTGTAGTATCAAGGTTGCTGTGCTGTCATTTTGTTTTCTAGTCAGCAGATGGGTCAAGGAAGAGGGAACATGATAAAGCCCATCCATTTAGCTGCCTTATTAATTTTTCCTGCATAATG
Source organism: Macaca nemestrina (assembly GCF_043159975.1). Taxonomy (NCBI): domain Eukaryota; kingdom Metazoa; phylum Chordata; class Mammalia; order Primates; family Cercopithecidae; genus Macaca; species Macaca nemestrina. The sequence continues at coordinate 27,437,492 of NC_092126.1, read as the reverse complement.
AGTTATGCCAGAGTTTATCAGGATGAAACAACACACATTTATAATCTCATAGTTTCTATAAGTTAAGAATCTGGACTGGGTCCTTTGTTTCATAGTCTATCTGAAGTCTGCAATTAAGTTGACATCCAGAGCTGAAGGCTCATCTGAAGGCCCAAATGAGAAAGCATCCTTATTCAAGCACACTTGCACTTACATGGCTGTTGGCAGAATTAAGTTCCTTAAAGGCTGTTGGACTGAGGGTATTAGTTACTTGTTATATGAGGCTCTTCCAACATGGCAGCTCACTTCAACAAACTTGGCGAGGGAGAGCATCTGCTAGCAAGAGGGACGTGATGCTCTTATGTAATCATGGAAATGACTTTGATGTATTTAATTGGGTAGAAGAAAGTCACTAGGCAATCTCATATTTAAAGAGAAGAAATTAATTAATGTAAGGGAATCAAAATTGGAAGAAAGGCATTACAGGGGACAACTTTAGAGTTGGCCTGCTACTTCTACATTGGTCCCAAAGTGATGTATTACTTTTAATAAATGTTATTGGCACAAAATTGTCACACTGGCCTTGCCTAGAGGTAGAGGACTAGGAAATATAGCTTAACTCTGTGCTCATTGAGAAGAAAAACACTTGATAAGCATCTACCCAGCCTCTGCCACAACATTCTTAGTGTTCAAAGCTTCTGTGTTACTAGGTTCATAATGAGTCATTAAAGAAAATAGGAGTTCTGAGACCTGAGCTAACCTTTCAGGCCATGAGACAACCAGTACCGTCACCTCTATTATCAGTATTTCTTTTTTTTTGGAGATGGAGTTTTGCTCTGTCACCAGGCTGGAATGTAGTGATGCATTCTCAGCTCACTGCAACCTTTGCCTCCTGGGTTCCAGTGATTCTCCTGCCTTAGCCTCCTGAGTAACTGGGACTACAGGTGCGTGCCTCCATGCCTCCAAGCTAATTTTTGTATTTTTGGTAGCGACGGGCTTTCACTATGTTGGCCAGGATGGTCTCGATCTCTTGACCTCGTGAGCTGCTCTTGGCCTCCCAAAGTGCTAGGATTACAGACATGAGCCACTGCACCTGGCCAGTAGTATTTTCTTAAAATCCAAACAGACAATTAATTTAGCTACGTTATAAGCTAAATTTATTTAATTTATTTCTTAAATGACTCTACATTCTGAATAACCTCTAATTGGTGTAGTAATAAACTATATTTTCATAGATATGCTGCATATATATAGAAAATCATGAATCTGGCATGAATTTGAAAAGGACATTTTTTTTCCCACAGGTAGATTTTTTAAAATGCCTTTGATGTTACTCATAAGTAATTTCTTCTTGCGTAAGGGAAGTCTTCATTCCAGTAACAATAAAAGGGGATATTATTTTCTTACTATGGTAGCTACTTAGGTACAATTCTCTTTAAAAAGTATAGGGGAAAGGCTTACTCCTCATTTTACAAACAATTACACATTGACTGCTCATCAAAAATTTTGTTTTCTAATTATAGATCTGCCATTATACATCTATGTGAGATTTAGTAAGTCATTTAACTTTCTTGTTTAACTGAGATACTTAGTTTTTGATAATCTATAAGTTCCTTCCAGTTTTAAAATTCTGAGTTAATGAGTGAAATCAGAAAATCTAATAACTTCAGTTAATGAACATATTTACAGTTTTAAACATAATGTTTTTTGAACAATTATCAAGATGAAATTTGTCTTTTTCTCATCTATTGCTATGTAGAAACTTTCAGTGGCCTAAAATAACCATTTAATTAGGCTTACAGATTTTGCGGGGCCTATCTCAGATAGGGCCTCATAGGAATAGCATTTTCTGTTACACAATGTTCAGGAACTCTTTGTGTGGCTGGGGCTTCTCTCAGAGCATGGCCATGGCCATGGCCATGGCCACTGGTTCCCAGGAAGGAGCATCTGTGAGAGTGGCTAGAAAGCAAGGATTCTAAGATAAAAAGGGGGAAACATTGTGGCTTTAAAACAATTATCCTTGGAAGACACATGATGGCATCACTTTTATAATACGCAATTGGTTGAAACAGAAAGAATCCTGCCCAGATTCAAGGGGAGGGAACATGACCCATTTTTAATGGGAGGAAAAGTGTTAAATAATTTGGTGCTATGTTTTAGAGTGTAACATTTTAAGCTAATTGCCATGAATTTTGTTTCTATTTTAAATGTATTTGAATTTGGAGGGCTTAGTATAAGGGGAATAAAATAGTTTACAGATCTTTAGATAAATAGAGTGTTTAGTAATACTTTCTAGTAATAGAAACTTTTACAGTAGTCAAAAACAGTTGGTTAATAAATAGGAGCTAGTCTTTTCACTGGTCTGCTTGACATCACTGTCTGTTAAAAGGCAATAAAACTAGGCAATTATTATGCTTGGTCAAAATGAAAACAGGTTAGGGCTGGGCACGGTGGCTCATGCCTGTAATCCCAGTACTTTGGGAGGCTGAGACGGGCAGATCACGAGGTCAGGAGTTCGAGACCAGCTTGACCAACATGGTGGAACCCTGTCTCTACTAAAAGTACAAAAATTAGCCAGGTGTGGTGGTGCATGCCTGTAATCCCAGCTACTCAGGAGGCTGAGGCAGGAGAATTGCTTGAACCCGGGAGGCAGAGGTTGCAGTGTGTCCAAGATTGTGCCACTGCACTCCAGCCTGGATGACAGAGGAAGACTCTGTCTCAAAAAAAAAAAAAAAAAAAAAAGAAAGCAGCGTAGTACATATTGTTGTCTTAAGTAGTTCATTATTTATGTTACCTCTCTAGTTCCTGAGGGGACATTAGAATTTTCTTCCTGGATTTTGTAACTAACACAGTGCTTTTATGTAAATTGTATTATTTATTTTCAAATAACATTGCAAACCTAGGCATTATTAAACCTACTTAAAAATGGGGAAACTCAAGTTTAGAGGGTGTGTCTCTTGTTCAAGATTACCTTAGAGCTGAAAGATAGTTATTTTATTTTATTTTATTTTATTTTTATTTTTTATTTTTTTCATGTTTTAGTGTTTATTTTTTCTTTTTTTTAGCAGGTATTATTTTTATTTTATTACATATACTCAAAGAAAGTAATTACATGAATTTTTACTGTTATTTTTTTTTTTCCTTTTTTTAAAATTTATTTATTATTATAATACTTTAAGTTGTAGGGTACATGTGCATAACGTGCAGGTTTGTTACATATGTATACTTGTGCCATGTTGCTGTGCTGCACCCATCAACTCGTCATTTACATCAGGTATAACTCCCAATGCAATCCCTCCCCCCTCCCCCCTCCCCATGATAGGCCCCGGTGTGTGATGTTCCCCTTCCCGAGTCCAAGTGATCTCATTGTTCAGTTCCCACCTATGAGTGAGAACATGCTCCAATTAAAAGACACAGACTGGCAAACTGGATAAAGAGTCAAGACGCATCAGTCTGCTGTATTCAGGAGACCCATCTCACACGCAGAGACATACATAGGCTCAAAATAAAGGGATGGAGGAAGATTTACCAAGCAAATGGAGAAAAAAAAAAGCGGGGGTTGCAATACTAGTCTCTGATAAAACAGACTTTAAACCATCAAAGATCAAAAGAGACAAAGAAGGCCATTACATAATGGTAAAGGGATCAATTCAACAGGAAGAGCTAACTATCCTAAATATATATGCACCCAATACAGGAGCACCCAGATTCATCAAGCAAGTCCTTAGAGACTTACAAAGAGACTTAGACTCCCATACAATAATAATGGGAGACTTCAACACTCCACTGTCAACATTAGACAGATCAACGAGACAGAAAGTTAACAAGGATATCCAGGAATTGAACTCATCTCTGCAGCAAGCAGACCTAATAGACATCTATAGAACTCTCCACCCCAAATCAACAGAATATACATTCTTCTCAGCACCACATCGTACTTACTCCAAAACTGACCACGTAATTGGAAGTAAAGCACTCCTCAGCAAATGTACAAGAACAGAAATTATAACAAACTGTCTCTCAGACCACAGTGCAATTGAACTAGAACTCAGGACTAAGAAACTCAATCAAAACCGCTCAACTACATGGAAACTGAACAACCTGCTCCTGAATGACTACTGGGTACATAACGAAATGAAGGCAGAAATAAAGATGTTCTTTGAAACCAATAAGAACAAAGATACAACATACCAGAATCTCTGGGACACATTTAAAGCAGTGTGTAGAGGGAAATTTATAGCACTAAATGCCCACAAGAGAAAGCAGGAAAGATCTAAACTTGACACTCTAACATCGCAATTAAAAGAACTAGAGAAGCAAGAGCAAACACATTCGAAAGCTAGCAAAAGGCAAGAAATAACTAAGATCAGAGCAGAACTGAAGGAGATAAGAGACACAAAGAATCCTCCAAAAAATCAATGAATCCAGGAGTTGGTTTTTTGAAAAGATCAACAAAATTGACAGACCACTAGCAAGACTAATAAAGAAGAAAAGAGAGAAGAATCAAATCGACGCAATTAAAAATGATAAAGGGGATATCACCACCGACCCCACAGAAATACAAACTACCATCAGAGAATACTATAAACACCTCTATGCAAATAAACTAGAAAACCTAGAAGAAATGGATAATTTCCTGGACACTTACACTCTTCCAAGACTAAACCAGGAAGAAGTTGAATCCCTGAATAGACCAATAGCAGGCTCTGAAATTGAGGCAATAATTAATAGCCTACCAACCAAAAAAAGTCCAGGACCAGATGGATTCACAGCTGAATTCTACCAGAGGTACAAGGAGGAGTTGGTACCATTCCTTCTGAAACTATTCCAAGCAATAGAAAAAGAGGGAATCCTCCCTAACTCATTTTATGAGGCCAACATCATCCTGATACCAAAGCCTGGCAGAGACACAACAAAAAAAGAGAATTTTAGACCAATATCCCTGATGAACATCGATGCAAAAATCCTCTATAAAATACTGGCAAACCGGATTCAGCAACACATCAAAAAGCTTATCCACCATGATCAAGTGGGCTTCATCCCTGGGATGCAAGGCTGGTTCAACATTCGCAAATCAATAAACATAATCCAGCATATAAACAGAACCAAAGACAAGAACCACATGATTATCTCAATAGATGCAGAAAAGGCTTTTGACAAAATTCAACAGCCCTTCATGCTATAAACGCTCAATAAATTCGGTATTGATGGAACGTACCTCAAAATAATAAGAGCTATTTATGACAAACCCACAGCCAATATCATACTGAATGGGCAAAAACTGGAAAAATTCCCTTTGAAAACTGGCACAAGACAGGGATGCCCTCTCTCACCACTCCTATTCAACATAGTGTTGGAAGTTCTGGCTAGGGCAATTAGGCAAGAGAAAGAAATCAAGGGTATTCAGTTAGGAAAAGAAGAAGTCAAATTGTCCCTCTTTGCAGATGACATGATTGTATATTTAGAAAACCCCACTGTCTCAGCCCAAAATCTCCTTAAGCTGATAAGCAACTTCAGCAAAGTCTCAGGATACAAAATTAATGTGCAAAAATCACAAGCATTCTTATACACCAGTAACAGACAAACAGAGAGCCAAATCAGGAATGAACTTCCATTCACAATTGCTTCAAAGAGAATCAAATACCTAGGAATCCAACTTACAAGGGATGTAAAGGACCTCTTCAAGGAGAACTACAAACCACTGCTCAGTGAAATCAAAGAGGACACAAACAAATGGAAGAACATACCATGCTCATGGATAGGAAGAATCAATATCGTGAAAATGGCCATACTGCCCAAGGTAATTTATAGATTCAATGCCATCCCCATCAAGCTACCAATGAGTTTCTTCACAGAATTGGAAAAAACTGCTTTAAAGTTCATATGGAACCAAAAAAGAGCCCGCATTGCCGAGACAATCCTAACTCAAAAGAACAAAGCTGGAGGCATCACGCTACCTGACTTCAAACTATACTACAAGGCTACAGTAACCAAAACAGCATGGTACTGGTACCAAAACAGAGATATAGACCAATGGAACAGAACAGAGTCCTCAGAAATAATACCACACATCTACAGCCATCTGATCTTTGACAAACCTAAGATAGTTATTTTAATGATAATTTTAGTATTTGTGTCAATTAGGATGAGTTGTTTGCAAGAAATAGAGAATAAAATTCAAAGTGGCTTAAAAATAAGTAAAAATATTGCTATCAGACATGTCACATTGTCCAGAGGTGTAAAGCTTTTGGGATGGTTAATTTAGATTTTTAATGGTTTTGTCAAGGACCAATTTTGTTCCATCTGTTTTCTTGCTATCCTCAGCGTATTGGTTTTGCCACTAACACCATCCAAATTCATACAGCCTTAGAGTCAAATATGTCAGCTCCAGCAGGGTAGTTTTCTCCGTGGTTATCTCTTTTTAAATACTGATAAAAGCTTTCCCAAGAAAGGCACATCTTGGACGAATCTAATTGGGGAGGTGTGCAAAAACAGAAAATGATAATATAATGTGGTAAGTGCTGTATAAGAGACATGGACTAAGGGTCACTGGGCACAGAGGTTGCAGTTCCTGATTCTGTAGAATGCAGAAGTTCTCCATGAGTAGTTCCTCATGGATTTCCCAAAGGATGAGTCAGAGTTCAACAGATAGGTCAGAGGGGCTAAGCTAGGGTTTTCACATAAAGGGAATAGTATATGCAAAGGCAGAGAGGGAGTGAAGAGCCCACGTAGAGATTTTGCATTTACAATAGGCAGAGCAGGCTCCTGCACAAGGGTGTGAGAGTAACAGGAGCTCAGGATAAATAAGGGAAGGTCAGACAAAGTGGATTTGGCTTGCTTTTATCCAAAATAAATAAAAAACAAGGTTTTTAAAATTTATTTTGGGGAAGGAAAGATAGAAAGTTGAAAAAAAAAAAAATAGAGATGCCCTGAGTCTTTATTCCTTACAGATGGGCCTCAGGGGAGTTTAGACTCTGCAGATTCCTCTGGGATCAATAATCGGCAAACACTTATTTTTTCTTACTATAGGGTTTTATGACTTGCAAAATGAAGTAAACATTGAAAGTGCCTGCCCTTTATGAGCTTTCTAGGTATAAAATAATAACATAGCAAAAAGGTTGTAAAAAATAAAGAAACACATAACTAGTATCAGTGTTTTGTTTTGTTTTGCTTGTTCTCTCTCTGTCTTCCCGAGGAGTTGGTCCTGTGCTCAGCATGTTGAGATGACAATCTGCTCATGGTGTGGGCATCTCAAGTCACACTAATGTTGCTTTAGGAAATTGTAGTGACAGTGGAATCGCATGGTATAGCAAAGGCTGGTAAAGAAACCTTCAACAAGGTCAATGATAATATGTGAATTAGTATACTTTTTCTTGCAGAATATACACTCCTTTCTGTTTATTTCCACTGACATTTTAAAATTATTTTAATGACTAATAACTGTTATAAACTTCAGAGAAAATGGAAAAGGAAGTGATGTCATACATTAAGTGAATGGCAAGCCACTATGTATGTTATAGTCAAAACAGCAAAAATGTATGTGAGAAACAATTCCATGTTTTGGATATAAGAACTTGCAAAAGGAACACCCTAACATCACACCTTGAGGAACTAGAAAACAAGAGCAAACAACCTCAAAACTAGCAGAAGAATATCCGTAACCAATATCAGAGCTGAGCTGAACAAAATTTGGGATGCAAAACTACATACAAATAATCAACAAAACCGAAAGTTTGTTATTTAAAAGAATAAACAAGATTGACAGACCACTAGCTACAATAATACAGAAGAAAAGAGAGGGGATCCAAAAAAATCCTCCAATCAGAAATGACAAAAGGGACATTGCCAGCAGGCCTCACAGAAATACAAGAAAACCGTAAGAGATTATTACAAACACCTCTATGTACACAAACTAGAAAACCTAGAAGAAATTGATAAATTCCTGGAAAGGTACAATCTCCCAAGATTGAACCAAGAAGAAACTGAAATTCTGAACAGGCCAATAATGAGTTCCAAAATTAAATCAGTAATAAAAAATCCTACCAACCATAAACAGCCCTGGACCAGATGGGTTCACAGCCAAATTCTGTGAGATGTACAAAGTAGAGATGGTACCAACTCTACTGAAATTATTCCAAAAAGTCAGAAGAGACTCCTCCATATCTTATTCTATGAGGCCAGCAACATTCTGATACTAAAACCTGGCCGAGATACCACAAAAAGGAAAACTTCAGGCCAGTATTTCTGATGAACCTAAACACAAAAATCCTTAACAAACAAAAAACCCGACCAACCAACCAAACACATGAGAAAAACTAGCAAACTGAATGCAGTAGCAGCCCATGTAAAAGCTAATCCACCACAATCAGGTAGCTGTATTCCTGAGATGCAAGTTTGGTCGAACATAGACAAATCAATAAATGTGATTCATTATGTAAACAAAACTAAAAACAGAAACCACTGAATCATCTCAAAAGACACAGAAAATGCTTTTGATAAAATTCAACATACCTTCATGTTAAAACCCTCAATAAGCATTGAAGGAACATATCTCAAAATAATAAGTCATCTATGACAAACTCACAATCAACGTCATACTGTACAGGAAAAGCTGAAACTATTCCTTTTGAGAATGAAACAAGACACGGATGCACACTCTCACAACTCCTGTGCAACACAGTACTGGAAGTCCTAGTCAGGGCAAACAGGCAAGATAAAGTAATTAAAGGTATCCACATAAGAAGAAAGGAAGTCAGACTTTCTCTTTGCACACGACATGATGTTATACATAGAAAACCCCATAGTCTCTTCCCAAAGGCTCCTAGATCTGATAAACAGCATTGGCAAAGTTTCAGGTTACAAAATTAGTAGCAGTTCTGTATACCAGTAACATGGAAGCTGAGAGCCATATCAAGAATGCAATCCCATTCGCAATAGACACAAAAAGAATAAAATACCTAGTAATACAGCTAATCTGGGAGATGAAAGATCTCTACAATGAGAATTATAAAACACTGCTCAAAGAAATCAGAGATGATACAAACAAATGGAAAAATATTCCATGCTCATGGATAGGAAGAATTAATATTGTTAAAATGGCCATACTGCCCAAAACAATCTACAGATTCAATACTATTCCTATAAAACTACCAACATCATTCTTCACAGAATTAGATAGAAACTATTCTAAAATTTGTATGCAACCCAAAAGTGCCCGAATAGCCAAAGAGCCATATAGCCAAAGAAATCTTAAGCAAAAAGAACGATGCCAGAGGCATCACATTACCTGACTTCAAACTTTTACTACAAGGCTATAGTAACCAAAACAGCAGACTGTTGGTACAAAAAAACACACAGACCAATGGAACAGGTTAGAGAACTCAGAAATAAATCTTCACACCTACAGCTATCTGATCTTTTATACAGTCGACAAAAGCAAGCAATGGAGAAAGGATTTCTTATACAATAAATGATGATGAGATAACGAGCAAGCCATATGAAGAAGATTGAAACTGGATACGCATCTTTAACCATACACAAAAATCAACTCGAAATGGATTAAGGACTTGAATATAAGACCTAAAACTATGAAAACTGTAGAATAAAACATAGGAAATACCATTCTGGATATAGGCCACGACAAAGATTTCATGACAAAGTCTCCAAAAGTAATTGCAACAAAACAAAAAATTGACAAGTGGGACCTGATTAAACTAAACAGTTTCTGCACAGCAAAAGAAGCTGTCAACAGAGTAAACATAAAACCTGCAGAACGGGAGAAAATGTTTGCAAACTATGCATCTGACAAAAGTTTAATATTCAAAATCTATAAGGAACTTAAAAAACAGCCCCATTAAAAAGGGGCAAAGGATATGAACAGACGTTTCTCAAAAGACATACATACGGCCTTCAAGCATGTGAAGACAATGCTCAGTGTCACCAATCATTAGAGAAACGCAAATCAAAACCACAATGAGATACCATCTCATACCAGTCAGAATGGCTATTCAAAAAATAACATTCTGGCAAGGTTGTGGAGAAAAGGGAGTGCTTTTACACTGCAGGTGGGGATGTAAATTAGTTCAACCACCTTGGAAAATAGTTTGGAGATTTCTCAAAGAATTTAAAACAGAACTACCATTTGACTCAGCAGTCCCATTACTGGGTATGTACCCAGAGGAATATAAATCATTGTGCCAAAAAGACACATGCACGTGGAAGTTGATTGCAGCACTGTTCACAATAGCAGAGTCACAGAATCAACCTAGATGCCCATCCACAGTGAATTGGATAAAGAAAATGTCCTGCATATGGAATACTACACAGACGTAAAAATAATGAAATTATTTGCAGCAACATGGATTGAACTGGAGGGCATTATCCTAAGTGAATTAACATAGGAACAGAAAACTAAATACTGCATGTTCTCACGTATAAGTGGGTGCTAAACACTGAATACAGGTGGGCCCAAAGATGGGAACAATAGACACAGGGCTCTACTTGAGGGTAAAATATAGGAGGAGGGCGAGGGTTGAAAAACTACCTACTGGGTACTATGCTGACTTGGGTGACAAAATCATTAATACACCAAGCCCCAGCAACATGCAATTTACCTGTGTAACAAACCTACACAAGTACCCGCTGAATCTAAAATAAAAGTTGAAAAGTAAAATAAATAAAATTCTAAAAAAAATTGGTAAAAGGACAGGATGAAAGTGAGGTTCAGCCACCCTTGACTAATTGTTATCGTACATCTTTTACTACTTCTAACTTCTTTCTAAATAAATTTTAAAAACCACACTAAATGGATTTAAATCCCTGTCTAAATAGAAGAATAGTGTATTTTATTTGTTTATTTTAAAACCTTTAAATGCATACAGGTGTTCCAAAGTCCTGCTGCTCTCCCTCACTTAAAAGACAAAACAAAATTTCTTGTTAGACAAGCAGCTGCTGGAATTAACAAAAAGCATGTGAATATGCAAATATATGTTAAGATTATACTTATTTGACAAATAATTATATAAATAATTATATTTAAGACTTTTTTTTGACTAATTTTTCACATTATCCCTTTCTCAGTGCCTTTGGAATCCTGACCTAACATGTTTATTCTTTTCGTGTTTTTACTTCTTGTGTTTGCTGGACTGTTAATCTTAATTTCAAAATTTTATCTCTTGACATGGAACTTGGTTAGATGGTTGTTTCTCTGGCTGCTGCTTTAAAACTTCAGCTGTGAGATAACATGGCAGGGATATTTTCTGACTCAGCTAGGCCTCAGGACCTGTGGTTGGCCTGGAATCAGGTCCAAATGATGCTATTTCCTGCTGCTTACTTTAGTTAGTGAGAGTGTTTTTTACATTATTGTTTTGGCTGCTTGACTCTGGCTTTGTCCAAGGAACTTAGATTTCTATTTTTGTCCAGTTGGTGGCCCACATTCTCTAGAGAATCAATATTTTTTTTTTGATGAATGACTACAACATCCTTTTTAAAAGCACCTTTTCCCTGTCCCATAACTTTTGATATTTGAAGTATTTCCCATGTTTAAGAGTGTGACTCTAGCTAAAGTTAGCAGCAATGTAACTTTACATCCGTGATATCTCTACTCTATGCCCTCTCTCTTCTTTGTGTGGGTGGCCACTTTAAACTGTGCTTAGTTTTTTGGTTTTATACTATCCAGAATCTCTTTTTTTTGCTGGCAGTCTACAAAATCTGGAACATGCATATTGGGTGTTAAAGATAAACATGGCAAGTCCACTTATTGACTAGTAGCTACAACTCACATTCTGCCCAGAGTACTTGAGCACTAATATATTCAAGAAAGATTTAGTGAGCAGATACTATGTGCCAACCTGGCACTGTAGTAGTTTTTGAGGATGGAAAGAGGAGAAAAATAAGATCTCAGCTTTTGCGAATTTCATAGATTGGTATAAGGTGACACATACTCAAAAGACAATAGCAACACAATGTGTTTTATGCTGTAAGAGGGAATATAACTTGCCTTAAATTAGACATTGTCTTTGCTTTTGAGGATGCACCTTAGTGGAGAGAGAAATCAGCAAAAAGATATGTATATAGAATGGTGCTGGGAACTAATAAACCGTCAACATATGTTTTTGAATTAATGAATGTGCTATATATGCAAGGTGTTCGGTATATGTGGGGGACATGGTTTCTTCCTGCCCTCATCAATTCTCCCATTTGCAGAAATTCCCCTGTGGGATTGATCCTTTTCATATATTCATTCCAGAGGATTTGTGTGGGACTATCCCCCGACCTCAGCTTTAGTACTAAGCAAATCAGTGTGCTTCATATCTGTGTCCGTACCATGAGCACATGATCCCGGCCAGGTTAATGACCTTAAGTCCTGGGACTTTTGCTGAAACTGTAAAGAGAATATTTACTTTTCCTCTGATGTATGTGGGAGGAGAAATGAATCAAAGTTTCCTAAATGCATCTTTGCACATGAAGAAAGAACCTGAATTAGAACAGACCAACACAGTGGGCAAGAGAAAGGAGAGGTGGAAAGATTGAGATTAAATCCTGACAACCTCATTGAGTCTTTCAGTAAAACAGGTTGTCTCCTTGAACTTCACAGTCATGTGAGCCTCTAGGACATCATTTTGCTTAAACCAATTTGAATATGTTTTCTGCCTCTTGCTATCAAAATGAAAGTTCTGTTTGACATGTATAGGAACCCAAAGGTGAAATTATCTAAGTCTGCTTAGGAAAAAATTTCACAGAAACAAATCTCCAGCTGAGAGACAGAGGATGAGTAGAAGTTGAACAGATAGACAAGGAAGAAAAAGTTTGCCACGACGAGGAATCAGCATAACAAATACAGAAGTGAGAAGAGCAATGTCTTATTATTTCTCATTTCTGCAGCAGATGTTACCTTTCCAATGTTTCATGACCTAGGTCTTCTTTCTTCCATTAATCAAAATCAGATATTTTTATAAAAGAAATGGAGATATGCTTAATTGATATGAAAACGGGCTACTGAATCTCTAGAGGGCACAAGTGCAATTGGCGTATGGGTGTATTATTAATTAGGATACTTTGAATATAAGTAACCAAAAATCTGACAAACACTGGAGGTAGTGGTTCCAGGATTGGTTAGCAAGCTCAATAATTCCATCAGAGACTTATCTTTTCACCTTCCCATTCTCATAATGTTAACTTTGGCCCTCAAGCTGATTTGCCTTATCATTGACAGATAATCAGACATTGCATTAATTTAGCATCATTCCATCTGCATAGTTCCAGAAACTGTATCATTACTCATATCATACAATGTAAGGAAACATTGAAGGAAACAAAAGAGCTTTCTAATGCTTGCATCTCTGTTTGTTTTTAAACCATGCAAGATAACATGGCCTAGAAGCCCCTCCCTCTGGTAGACTTTTCCTTGTGGGTCATTGGTCAGGACTAGGTTACATGCTACTGTCTAAGGGAAATAGGATTGCTATAATGAACTAGACCTGTCTTAATTCACCTCTTGAAGCTGAGCATATTGCCATTCAAAATGAAGTTAGGATTCTATTAGCTAGGTAACAGAAAATAGTTGCTGCAAAGGAAATCAGCAGGATATGTCAGAAGAGTTGCTCTGAATGAGGAGTCAATATAAATACACCTGTTTTATTGGTTACAAGCTACTTCTCTCAGAGAGCTTCTTCTGACAGTCAGGACAGGCATATCTAGTATATAATTCAGGTTTGGTTCCAGGCCATCCCAGTAAGGTGAATAACACAATAAAGCGAGTCACACAAAGTTTTTGGCTTCCGAGTCCATGTTTACAGTATACAGTTTACAGTTATTAAGTGTGCAATAGCATTGTGTCTAAAAATTGTTTCTAAGTGTGTTATTGCATGCTTAATAACTTAATTAAAAATATTTTACTGCTAAAAAATGCCAGTGATCATCTGAGCCTTCAGCGAGTTGTACTGTTTTTGATGGTGGAGAGTCTTGCCTTAATGTGGATGACTGCTGAATCATCAGCAGTGGTGGTTGCTGCAGGTTGGGGTGGCTATGGCAATTTCTTAGGACAATGAACTTTGCTCCAGCAACTGACTCTTCACAAAAGATTTCTCTGTAGCATGATGCTGTTTGATACCATTTTACCCACAGCAGAACTTCTTTCAACAGCAGAGTGAGTCCTCTCAAAACTTTCCACTGCTTTAACAACTAAATTTCTGTAACATTCTAAATCATTCGTTGTTACTTCAACAATGTTCACAGTATCTTCACCAGGAGTAGATTCCTTCTTCAGAAACCACTTTCTTTGCTCATCCATGTGAAGCAACTCCTCATCTGTTCAAGGGTTATCATGGGATTGCAGCAATTCAGTCACATCTTCAGGATCCACTTCTAATTCCAGTTTTTTTTGTTTTTTTGTTTTTTTGTTTTTTTTTTTTGTTTTTGCTCTTTTTATGTATCTGCAGTTACTTTCTCAATTGAAGTGTTGAATCCCTTGAAGTTATCCATGAGAGTTGAATTCAACTTATTTCAAACTCCTGTTAATGTTGATATTTTAACCTCCTGCCATGAATTATGAATGTTCTTAATGGCCTCTAGAATGGTGAATACTTTCCAGAAGGTTTTCAGTTTACTTTGTCCAGCTGCATCAGCGAAATCACTATCTATGGCATTTACAGCATGAAGAATGGATGTTGTGTTAGCATGCATGAAGACAACCCATGAATCTTGTGCATCTCTATTAGAGCTTTTGGGTGACTAGGTGAATCGTCAATGAGCAGTAATATTTTGAAAAAAATCTTTTTTTCTAAACAGTAGGTCTCAATAGTGGGCTTAAAATATTCAGTTAACCATGTTATAAACAGGTGTACTGTCATTCAAGCTTTCTTGTTCAATTTATAGAGCACAGGCTGTGTAGAGTTAGCACAATTCGAAAGATTCCTAGGATTTTCCGAATGGCCACAGGCATTGGCTTCAGCCTAAAATCACCAGCTGCATTAGCCTGTAACTAGAGAATCAGCCTGCCCTTTGAAGCTTTGAAGTTAGACATTGACTTCTCTTTAGATAGGCTATTCCTCCTTGTGATAAAAGGCTGTTTCATCTGTTGTTTCACACAGTCACCTTCATCTACGATCTTAGCTAGATCTTCTGGAAAACATGCTGCAGCTTTCTCATCAGTACTTGCTGCTTCACCTTGTACTTTTATGTCATAGAGACAACTTCTTTCCTTCGATCTTATGGACCAACCTCTGCTGGTTTCCAAATTTCTTTTTGCAACGGCCTTACCTCTCTCAGATTTCACAGAATTGAGGAGAGTTAGAGCCATGCTCTGGATTAGACTTTGGCTTAAAGGAAAACCTAATCCAAAGCCAAGGTGTTGCCTTAGTGGGTGATACGATCTTCCATCCACATCACTACAACTTTTTCCATATCAGCAACAAGATTGTTTTTCTTTCTTATCATTCATGTCTTCACAGGAGTAGTACTTTAAATTTCCATCAAGAACATTTCCTTGGAATTCACAGTTTGGCTAATTGACACAAGAGGCCTCATTTTTAGCCCATGTTGGCTTTCAGTGTGTCTTTGTCACTGGGCTTAATCGTTTCTAGATTTTGATTTAAAGTATGAGATATGCAACTCTTCCTTTCACTTGAACAGTTGGAGGCCGTTGTAAGGTTATGAATTGTTATAATTTTAATGTTGTTGTGTTTCAGGGAATAGGGAAGCCTGAGGAGAGGGAAAGAGATGGGAGAATAGCCAGTCAACGAATCAGTTAGAATGCACACATTTATAGATTAACTTTGCCATCTTGTATGGGTACCATTTATGGCACCCCAAAACAATTGCAGTAGTAACATCTAAGATCACTGATCACAGATCACCATGAAGGATAATAGTAATAAATTTTGAAATATTGTGAGAATTTCCAAATGTGAGATAGGGACATTAAGTGAGCACATGGTGGTAGAGAAATGGTTCCCATAGACTTGCTTGATGCAGGGTTGTCACAAGCCTTCAGTTTGTAAAAAGTGCAATATCTGCAAAGTACAATAAAATGATGTATGTCTATATTTCACAGAATAGTTTTCAAAACCAACATCATTTTCAGCAAAACCTACCTGAATCTGGCAAAACATTTGAAGTTTAAAATATACTTCCTCTTTCATCAGTAACTTACATTCATATTTTCGGGTACTCATTGCCCAAAGCAGAGAATTAAACGGCATCAATTATAAAAGCATGAGTTAACAATGAGGAATGGCATCTGTTTACTGGCTTTTCTTATTAACTTTTATTATATACATTTGTCTCTTTTCATCTTTACAGTGACATCTAAGTGGTAGCAATTTTTTTCAGCTTACCAATGAAGAAACTGAAACAGAGAAAGTTTAAATTACTTTTCAAAGGTACACAGTAAGTCAGAGAAAGAGCTAGGTCTGAGGTAGCCTGCATATTCATTTGCAGTAGAATTGCAGTGAGTTGTGAGGATAGAAATATACATGGCACAGCGAGAAAAGCACTGGATTAGAGGCCAGAACATTTAGGTTTGCATTTTCACTGTGCTTTTTATGAGTGACTTGGGAAAGGCTTTTGGCTTCTCTCAGGTTTAATTTCCTCAGTCCTTATGTGGAGATGATGATGATGTTGATGTTGATGGAGATAATACTGATAAAGAGAAGGATGCTTTTTTTTTTTTTTTTACACTGCAGCTTTGTTGTGAAGGTAAAAGTTTGTGAATGTGGTTGTCAAATAATTTTCATTTTTCTTCACAATTTCCATTGCATTATTTCATCCTTGGCATCTTATTGTTAACTTCATGAATTTGAAATCAAGTTCTGGCTTTGTATACTCAAGGCCTATATGGTACTCCTCCAAGAACTGTCTACTTATGAGATAGACTTCTCATCCCCCTCCTTTTTAGTTCAATTCCCCTGATTTGTTTAACTCAGGGTTTCTCAACCTTGGAACTATTGATGTCTTGGACTAGATAATGCTAAGTTGTAAGGGCTGTCCTGTGCATTGAGGGATGTTTGTCAGTATTGCTAACCTTTACCCAATAGAAACTAGCAGCAACCTCCCCCTCCCCCATCACAGTTGTACCCATCAAAAATGTCTCCAGGCATTGCCAAATATCCTGGGGTAGAAGGGTGCAGACAAAATTGTCTCCAGGTGAAAAACACGGGTCTAACTTTATGATCTATATTTTCTTCTCCCAGACTCAGAATTTGTGTTTAATTCAACTTCAGTAATGTAAAATATATGCTTCTCTTGAGCTGTGTTTTGTCCCAAAATAATGAATGAGCCTTTCAAATTATTTCATAACTCAAGACACTTTGTGAAATTATCCACATTGTGCTTTGAAAATAAAATATAATTGAGTTTTAAAACAACTAATCAAATTTTTCCCATAGATTAGTTCAATCCTTTTAAGTCACAAATATTTTTTAAAGAAATCTGTACTTTGATTATTAAAAATATATAAACCTAATTTTTTTACACTGAGAAAAGGAAATCTTTATGTAGACTTTACTAACTTGACAGATGACTTTAAGCCATGATGACGTCCAGTTGTACTGAAGATGAGATTATGACAGGGAAGACATTTAAATAACATATACATTTGATCTTAAAATGTTTAAAAATTAAAATTAATGTGAGTTTAATAAGAAAATGTACTTCAAAATCTAGATGTCCTAAAAAGGCAGCTATAAAATATTCATGAGAAAAACATAAATTAATTTAATAGTTATCTTGACTCTTGTGGAACAAAGCAATTTTAGTGCCCAGAGACTTAAATTTCCCTTGCCACAGACAGATGAGAAATTCATTGTTTGCCATGGTAAATAGACCCACTCAGTTGATATATTTGAGGCATCTGTTACTTTGACATTTGAATTGTTATTGAAAACCTTTCCTCCCCGAACTTTATATAAATAGGAAAAAAAAATTCTGTTTGCTATTAGGGAACTTAAAATGGGCAAAGGAAGTGACTACAAACAGATTCACTTTGTCCTTGTTAATACAGGTTCACCAGAAGGAGCATTTGTGTTTAAAAGGCTTTATGAATTATTTATAAGGGAATATTTTGAATTAGATGGCCAAGAACTGTGTGTGGGAATGTTTGAATACAGGTACCTTGATTCTATTAGTTCTGGTCCCATCTGTAGATATCTTGTTCTGAAAGGGTATTGTCAGGTCACTTGTTTATGCCTGTGGTTCTTGCCCTAATTTAAACAAAGAGAAGTCATTTGTAATTTTCTTTCTGAAATCTGTTTTTCCCCCTCAGATTTCTAGAAATCAGGCAGTTTTCTTCTAATAGCCTTCTAGATATTAGGTAGATAATAGCATGGATGAAAATTGGTGGCAAAAAGTGAACAGATCAGAATGTGAATCTTGGAGTGAGCCTAGAATGATGTTTTGAGGGACTAGGGTCTTTTCTTCCATAAATCTTCCATGCTTAAGGTTCCTTGAAGTTTCCTTCAGCTGGTTGAAAGACCCTGCCATACTGTGCCTATACCATCTTCCCACAGATGAGTTTCTCCATCAGGAAATCCTCCATAATTAACTCTCTCAGCATTTCAAAGAACTGGAGCTCATCAGAGAACACTGGTAGCTAGGTCTCTGCAGACCACTACTGAATTTTCTCAACATACGGGTTTCTTAGTTTCCTCCTACTATCAGAAAAAACAACAACAAAAAAAATAGATTATGGATTACCGATTGTCTGGAGGTGAGGCCTTGGGTGAGAACAAGGAGTACTTGCGAGAGCAATGAAAACCTTTTAAAGCAATTCCATGGCTTACAGTTTTATTAATAAATAAGATTACTCTGGCTGCTCTGTGGAGGTGGATGTGAAAGGATCACAATGCATGTTAGGAGATGTGCTAAACCTTTGCAGTTGTGCAGGTGAGAGATAATTCTGGACAAGGATAATGATAATGGAATAGAAAAAAAAATTTGAGAAATATTTTGGAAGTAAAACAAACAGAACCTAATGAATTTGATAACATGTATGAGAAAGAGTGAAATTAAAGATGGCACCTAGGTTTTTGACTTAAGCAACAGATGGTTCATGGTGCCATTTATTCACCTAAGTAACCCTAGGAAGAAACACATTTTAAAAGGAGAAATTTAAAATTTGAGTTTTAGATGTTTTGATTTTGACAAGCCTGTAAGTCATGAAAAAATGCAGTTAGATATATGTCTGGAGTGCAGGGGAGATAATTACTACATTTTGACAGGGTGATATGCTGTCTCCCATGTAACTTTTTATTACTCATTTTGTGAATGAGAGTTTTTAAGAGGGAAATTTGGTTCTTTAATTCAACCTTCCTTTACCTTTCTGCTCACATAAAGAGCATCAAAAACAGAAATTCTTCTCTGATTAGCATTGGTGTTCATGTTCCATTGATGATAGCAATATGTTTGTCTTCATGGTAAATGGGGTGTCAATCTGGTTATCTCGTATCAGATGACTCCTTCATAGTTTAATCTCAAAGCTGAAAAAAGATTAATGGGAAATGTCATAGTGATACATCCCATGCTTAGAATTCAATAATTTCATTTTAATCAGCTGCACATTATTGGTAACACTGAATCATTACTTTTCTTGCTTTTCAAAGATACCATGACCTTGCATAGCCATATGAAGTGAATTAAAAAATCTGGATCTATTTAGTACATTTTATTAGAACTATTGATTTTTTTTTTCTCTCTCTCTCAAGAGAAACTTGATACCTTTAAATTATCAACACACTGTCACACAGCAAAATAAAACAAAAGAAAACAACTTTACTTAAGGGATTGTCTGAGAATCAGACAGCCTTGCACAGCATAATGAGTATCTCTGCCTCTAGAATACTGTATTAAACTGGAGGGGTATAAAAGAACCTGACTTTTACCACTTTGCATTTTCTTTACTCTTAAAATCCAACCCATATTTTGGGAAGTGGGATTTCATGTTGACAGTTAAATATGAAGTCCTAATTCATTTTGGATAATTTGGAAATGAAATTGAAAAATACCTTTTGCTAACAGATAATTTACACCACAGGATTTACTTTACATAATATATCTTTATGAGAATTTCAGAATTCAGAAGAAAAGATATTCAGTATCTTCTGCATAATATGTCATCTCTGAATATTTTCTTTAATGTGTTTCGAGTTTTTTAGGCTTGGAAGGATTATTACTGTAAAAGTAATTTTAACATTCTCTTTGATAAAATGCAAAGAAAGAGAGAACAATCAGTCTATTGTCAGAATACATAATCATATGGTTCAGGTTAGAGAAAAAAAGGATCTTGACATTCAAGCAATTGGAAAGTATCTTAGAACTCAATTAGCCTAGCATTTGCATTTTTCAAACAGCAAGTTTTTGTGTGTTTTAAACAAATGACACAATTTCCCTACTATTTTAATATATATTATTTGAAACTCTGGCTACTCTTTATCAAAAAGGAAGAATCTAACTTATTTGGATAGAAAAGTGTTCAATTTGATCGAAACAGCTTGGGTGGAGACAGATCTTGGCTGAATCTGAAAACTGCAAGTTAACTATAACCTATATAAAGGTTTGAAGTAACTTGGTTTTTCCTCAACCATTTTTACTTGTTAATAGTATTTTGAAATTTACTATTAATAATAATAATAATACTTTGTTTTGGAGAGGGAAATCCAACTGCTATTCTGGATTTGAGTAGGCAATAATCTTCAGCTTTCTTCTGGGTAGAAATGCCGAACATCAGTTCTATGTGTCTTAAGTCCCTAAGACTTATGCTGATTCTCTGCATTTTGCCCAGCCTTGGGGCTCTTGCCTTTGGTTAATGTCAAGTTAACACATTTGTCAATTATCAAATTTGATTTTTAAGTATGTTGGTGGAGACTGAAAAGGAAATGTGGTATAATTTTAACAGAGTCCAATTTATTTTCCAAAAGGCTGTGCTAAAGTGCTTCGGGTTCAACTTAAGGAGTAACTGAAGTCTGTTCTTTCTACACATTAGCTGTGTGATATTGGGCAAGTTATTTAACCCTTTGAGACTCAGTTTCCTCATCTGTAAAACAATACTCATTTTATAAGGCTGATGAAATAAAAAAGTGCCAGGAATAGTGCAAGCATCAGAGAAATAGCTATAGTAATTACTATATTTAATTTAATAATAGTTACAATAATACTGTTATCATTATTATTATGTTTCTAGCTTGCCCAAACTGCTTATTGGTTTTTCACTAACTCAAGCTAAATTACTAAAAAGAGTATGTTCAGGAGAAAAATGTTGTTCAGTTGAAGATGGTATATTTCAGCCAGGCTAATGAACTCATTCTTCCAAAAGTTTTTTTTTTTTTTAAGTATTTTGAAATTGAATTTATGAGATTGTAAAGTGAGAAAGGCTTATTGCTCATGTTGTCCAAATACTTATATACAACTAAAGAATTGGAGTTACAGCTTCCTCAAATTCACATAGCTACTGAAGAGTAGAGCTATTATGCAAGCCTTCTGATTTCCAGTCAAGTGTTCATTTGTTATTACATGCTGCTTCATAAAGTCTGAAGTGACTTGAGAAATAGGTTAACCCAAGAATGTGTGAATGTCTGAGCTTGACCTGCTGCACTAATTCAGGTCGCATATATAGTCGACCCTTAGTATTTGTGAGGGGTTGGTTCCAGGACCCCCCACAGATTCCAAAATCCATGAATACTCAGTTCCTTTATTAAAAAAATGTAGTATTTGGACATAACCTACACATATCCCCCCCCAATACTTTAATCTTTAGATTACTTATAATACCTCATGCAGTATAAATGCTATAAAAATTGTTATGTTGTAATTGTTTAGGGAATAATGACAAGAAAAAAAAAAAGCCTGTATGTGTTCAGTACAGATGTGACCATCTGTTTTTTTTTTTTCCTGAATATTTTCAATCTTCTCTTAGTTGGATCCATGAATGTGAAACACACAAACATGAAGGGCCATCTGTAATGTCCTTCAGAAGAAAATTAGCTCGAGTACTCACTTGCCAGATTACCAGAAATCAAGTAATTCCCTATAGGGCTCACTTTTCCCCACTTGAAAATCCAAGAACCCCAAGTAAAAGAAAGAGGGCTGTATCTACCCACTTATTTGAGCAGAACAGAGAGAACTTAGAATTACATCAATCTGAATCGCCCTTGCTTCCTACTGCCAAATGGAGCTTGTGCAGATAGACTGTGATGCAGTCTAACACAGGCTGCTTGTTCTCGACTGGTCCAGAATCCCTGAGAGAGGACCATTCAAGGTTAAACATCTTTTAGAAAGCATTGTCTTATTCTCTTGGTTGTGAGTTAGGCTCAGAGGATCCTTATGTCTAAAGATGGCAGTTCTTCATGCTTAACTTTCTATGTTCTTCCAGCAGTCATTCTCCATGATGCTGGCTATTCCAACTGCACAGCTTTCTTTTCCTTCTCTAAGATCCATGCAGCAGAAGTTCACCGTTTTCTCTTTTCAATCCCCGAAACAAAATAGTTTGTTATATGCTTCTGAGACAGTAGAGCTATCCATTTGTGTCTCAGTTGTTAGCTACATCAACGTTCTCCAAGGAGCTCTGCTTGATTTTATCTTTGGAGAGGAGATCAGTGTCAGCGAACCAACTTCCTCTAGAGATAAAGGTGAATTTCTGGCAACCCTCCTCAAAGTAGGGGAAGAGTGAAAGACAGTCAACTTGGCAATTGAAGACTCTATTTATATTTTTTGAATGAATAAGTTAAAAAAAACGTAGATGTGAAAATCTATATCATCATCCAAGTGATAGGGTCATAAAACTTGAAATTTTATTGTACTTATTATACATATTTATAATTTCATGTGTAGTTTATATAATTTTATATTTATAATTTTTGTCTCAAAGCTTTGGTTAATCTCTAAGTGTGGGAGAGATTTTTGAGTAAATCTGCAGTATGATCCATTTCTAAACTAAATTTCTAACTATATAATATGTATTCTAAATGTTTATGTGTAGTTGTGCATACATATTTTATAAACATAAACTATTTGGATTTAACTTTTTAGAAGGTTTGGTTTTATTTTGGCCACATTTACAAAAATGTAAGTACAAATTTAAAATAAGTTTGTGTTTGCCCATTATCCAGCCACAACTTCAAAGCATGCCATACTTGATAAGTTTCTAGATGTGTTTTGGTGGCAGACTGTCATCTATGCAGCCAATCTGGATTATAAAGCAACTCCTATTTCAAGTGTTTGGCCTATAAAGAGAATAAAGTGGATGGCTGTAGGTCACACTTAGCCACATCATTTCATTCTCTTGCCAGACAAGGTTGGGAATTGCCTGGAGGAGCTGTTATATACTCTTTGGAACTATCCTTCCCTAGAAAAGAATGTGGCTGTTTGAAAAATCTGTTCCAAGCAGGAAGCTACATCAATGGAGAACTGTTGTTGTTATTATTTAGTTAGTGTCTGGACTTGGCATTTGAGGTGAGATGCCAGTGCTAATTGTCTCAAAATGGATGGAGAGGAGCCTTGAATATTTCCACATGCCTTCCTTGGCCAAAGGTGCTTTCACAGAGTTAATAAATATTTGCTCAGTATCAATTTGAAGCTCAGAAACTCACAAACAAATGTGTTCCTCTAAAGGGCAGAAGCAAGCTTTCTGTAAGAACAGGCCAATATTCCAAACATGTGACATCAGCTTTTGTGTGAGATTTTAGTTCCAGGCCTTTGGAGTCTCTTCAGTAAACTTTAGCATGCTCAGGAGAGTTTCCTATACATATGTTTCACAATGGTTTTCAAAATATATTTTTAAAAATACCCTGGAAATTTCAGGAATATCTTGATTTTGAAGAAGAAAAATCTGTTAATTAGGGGATAAAACAGAATATAGTAATGATTTAGAGAGTTACTTAGTACTATAAATACTTCTGAAGACTTTTTTTTAATGGAAAAGAAATTGAGGAAACAATACTAATTATATCTTCCAACATCTGGACTGGGAAATTAAGTCAATGCCTAATTGCAGACCTAGTTATTATTCTAACTGAAGATTCTTATAAGCATGTGTGCCTATGCTGGTTCTAAGTCTTACAGTTGAGGTATAAAGGAAAATGAGGAAGAGGGGGTTTCTCATGAGTCTCCAGTCCAGCATTTTATTAGAGCTCTGCATTGATTGCCTTTTGTGGAAACACTCCACAAGTGGTATTTTATTGTCATTCTGCTATTGTGTCCACACTTTCTTTGGAAGTATTCTTCTGGGAAAGGTATGCTTTGGTTTCAGGATAGGATTTAGTCATTTATGAGTCCTTTGACTTTTCTCAAAACTGAAAGTTTCACTCTTAATCACTAATATTAATGCATTTTTTATTCATCTATCCTTTCCTGTCATCTCCACATATTAAGATCTCATTTTTTCTCATATTTTTAGTGTCTCCTTTCAAATTGGAGTATCTTCCCTGTCTTCCAACATTTGAAGTTTCTCAGTCTTGGATAAACAAACAAACAAAAAACAAACCCAGTGCCTTCTATTTGACCTTGATGTCCTTTCTTTTGACACTCATATTTCTTTTATTTCTTAACCACACTTTTCAGAGAGGATTTCTCTAATGATGATCCTGTGCCTTACCACTTGCTTTATCTGGTTATCACTTAATTGGATCCTAAAACACCTGCAAATTGATTTTTGGATGTAGTGCAAGAGGTGTATAGGAGAAATCAAACATGTCCTACCAGGTAGTTCAAAGGTGAGCAGCTGGCAAAGGCAGACTTTACATCCTCTGGGACATCACTACCCAATGTGGTAAGCACTAGCCTCATGTGGCTATTGAGCAACTGAAATATGACTAATGTGACTGAGGAGGTGTCTTTTAAATTTTACTGCATTTTAATTAATATAAATTTAATTTTAGAAATTGATGTCTACTTCAGTTATTGGAAAACTTTTAAGTCTGTTAAGAACAAAGTATGTCAGTCTACTTTTTCAACCATAAATTTTATGAAATCTAAATATGGAACAAGTATTTTTGCTAAAATTTTTGCATCCAAATTGGGATGTGGTGTAAGTGTAAAATACATAGCAGATTTCAAAGACTTAGTACTAAAAGGGAGCATATAAAATATCTCAATAATATTTCTAGGTGGGGTGTGGTGGCTCATGCCTGTAATGTCAGCACTTTGGGAGGTTGAGGAGGGTGGATCACCTGAGGTCAGGAGTTTGAGACCAGCCTGGACAACATGGTGAAGCCCTGTCTCTTTTAAAAGTGCAAAAAAAAAAAAAAAATAGCCAGTCATGGTGGCGGGCATCTGTAATCCCAGGTATTTGAGAAGCTGAGGCAGGAGAATCGCTTGAACCCAGGAGGCAGAGGTTGCAATGAGCCGAGACCACGCCATTGTACTCCAGCCTGGGCAACAAGAATGAAACCCCGTCTCAATAATAATAATAATAATAAAATATTTCTAAAACTTTTGGTTATGGATTAAATTTATAATATTTTGGATATACTGGGTTGAGTAAAATATATTATTAAATTAATTTTACCTCTTCATTTTTGCCTTTTTAATGCAGCTACTGAAAAATTTAAAATTACATCTATACCTTGTATTATATTTCTATGAGCTATTGCTGCTCTGGAAACTCAAAAAGAACTACCTCTAAGTTTTGGCTGGGGCTGGAGTTGCAAAGTGCTACTCATAAGAAAATAATGAGTATTGACCTACTGGTGTCTGCGGTGGAAGTAAAGGGACTGGTGAGAAAATCAGAGTCTGACCCAGGTGATAGGAAGCTACATTGAAAATATGTGTAGGGCAAGGATTAAACTAAAAGGAGTACTCAGTGAGAAGCTCTGCACACAATGACGAACTGTGGCCAGCTGTACTGAATGGATTCGTTTAGCTATGAAGCAAATGGGTTACTGGAAATTATATAAATTTCATGAATCAGTAACAAAAGTAGCAGCTGTGACAAACCACAGGGATTCTCTCTCATTTGTTTTTTACCAAGGCAAAGATTTTAAGGTGCTGAACTAGAAAATACTATTATAAACTTAATTTGCCCCCTTGCTGGTGGCCTAAGACAGTATCTATTGTAATTCTAGGTAAAAAGCAATTTGAAGGGGTGTTCCAATACGTTGGCATAAGAAACCCATTTAAGGGCTAAAGCATTCACTTGTTATTTCTTTCATATTTAGTTTGACTTGACAATTCATTAAGATCTTCCACATCTGTATTACTCAATGTGAACATTCTATTTTTAAACTTTGGGGAAACTGAAAAGATGTGGTACAACTCACCTAGAAGCAATATTTTTGAAACCCCAAATGCCCTTGGCATAGATAATTATTTTGCCCTACAATAATGATTATGAGTGTGGTTCTACAGGGAAAACGGGAACTCCCAATTTTCTTCCCACTTTCTGTTGTATCCTCAATAGCGCCTGGACTGGGATTTCCAAAGGTGAGTTCTAGGATTAAGAGGTGATAGTTGTC
Organism: Macaca nemestrina; assembly: GCF_043159975.1. NCBI lineage: Eukaryota > Metazoa > Chordata > Mammalia > Primates > Cercopithecidae > Macaca > Macaca nemestrina. The sequence continues at coordinate 27,411,075 of NC_092126.1, read as the reverse complement.
CCAGGATTAAGGCCTTTGTTTGAGAACCGTAATGATCCCATCCATTTAAATAACTTGAACCTTTCTGGTCCTTTGCCAGCGATTGTCTTTTTCTTATAAGAAGAAGGGAATAAACTTTTAATGTGCACATGCTAGCCTCTGAAATCTGAGGCCTGCCTTTCGTCCTTACTAGATGTGTGTATGACTTTAAACACAGCACTTATACGTCTTAAACTTCAGTTTCTTCATGTGGAAAAGATGAATTATATTAATATCTATGTCATGAGGTTTTCTAGGGATTAATAAGATAATGTCTGCGAACTTTTTATCACAATGCTTGGTATATAGTAAGAGCTTCACAAGTGTGAACTTTGTAATTATTTTCTATTAAACACTCTGTTGGAAAATTTACTTTTTAATCTTCTTTAATCTCTATAACCATTTGCTGAGGTAGGGATTTTTATCCTTCTTTCACACATGAGAAAATAGAGGTTTAGAGAAGAGATAAACTAATTTGCCTGAGATTGCTACATTTGAAGGCATGATCCAAAAGCATAGGTGACTTAAGAGTACAGGCGGAACTCTGTGCTGTGTGTTGGAGAAGGTTATAGGGACTTTTTCTACCTCTATGTCTATGTCTATAAAAATGAGGAGTATAATTATACCTATGCCTAATATTTTTAAGAAGTTAAATAAGTTAATGTTTGTGAACATTTAAAATCGTGCCTGGAGTGCACTAAGTGCTACATATAATTTCTTCTATAGGATATTAGGTTTACTTCTATCTCTGACTTTAAAGAGTAAAATTGCCTAGGTTCTTGCTAAAGATTTCTTTCAGTTGTAGGTAAGAAATGTAGGTGTTTCAGAGACAAAGAATCCCTCTGTCACTCTGTTATAGCTCACATCTGGTTAAAGCCACTTCGTGCACTCTCATTTTTATAATGATGCAAGTGAACAACAGTAACTCTATTTTTTGGTTCTCAAGCAGTGACAGCCTTTTGTAGACCATTGTAAGCCTAGGATCATACCTTTTTCGTATTTCTTCTGCAAAATGCCAGCCTTCCCCTGTGGCTGGGATTCTTACTCCATATGACTGACATCAAACACATGTTCTGCTGCCAAATGCTTGCTTTTCCTTTGGCTGAGTCTCTGGGTTTGGCACCAGTTTTCATTTCACTTGAGAGATGTGGTGTCAATCAAGTCTGCATTGCTGGGTGAGATAAGTGGGCAGAGAACACATTTTAGAAGTCAATTCATAGAGCTTTGGGATTATAACTGGGATGGGAGATTTAGCAGAGAGATCTCAGGCTTTCCTTTGCTCTATGCTACACCACTAGAATGTATTGCAGGGAGGTTTTTTTGTTTTGTTTTGTTTTGTTTTTTCTTTTTTTGCCTTATAAATGTAGCCTTTTTGAAGGACAAATTCTTGTCTGTATATTCAGCCAGACTTGTTATAGGAAGGGGACCAAAATGATATATATAGTTTCTATACTACACTTATTTTGAGAAAATTTCTTGTAGATTAAGATAATTCTAATACTTGATGCTTGTGTTTCTAGCAATGTTTTAATGGAAGGGTATGGAAAAAACAAGATTAATAACTCAAATAATTACAAGGAGATTGAATGTTAAGCTTGTGAACATTTCAACCAATGATTTTAAAAAAATATAAAAGGCAGCCCTCAGACTTTCTATATGTTTGAATTAACTCATCAATATTTGATTATGTCGGACTTTACATATTTTTGAATGAAACTTATCAAAATTCTGCTTTAAGAGACACATTTCAATACCAGAGAGGGGCTGACAAACTATATCCTGATGGCCAAAACGGGGACTGATGCCTTTTTTTTTTGTAAATAAAGTTTTATTGAAACAGAGCAACACATTTATTTAGAAATTGTTAATGATTGCTTTCATATTGCAAGGGCAGAGTTGAGTTATGAAAGAGATAATATGGCTTGCTAAGACAAAAAAATGCTATCTGGCCCTTTATATCTACTCAATTAAGCCCTAGACAATATGTAAACAAATGAGCATGGCACTGTTCCGATAAAACTTTATTTACAAAAATTGGAAGTGTGCCAGATATGGCATGTGGCTATAGATTGTGGACCCCTGGTAAAGTGGAAATAGAAGGCATTTCAGAATGAGACACCAGTTATATGACTCGAGAAACAATACTTAATCTCTCTGTATCTCAGTTTGCACATGTGTAAAGCAGGGATATCAATGCCTATCTCATATGATCTTTGTGAGAATAAAATAAGAAAATATATGATCAGGAACTAGCACATACGAGATCCTCTAAATGTCTGTTAGTGCCTTTTTATTTAACACTTCATGCCCACAGTCTATCTGCAACTTAGAATTGCATAAAACGTAGGACAATATCAACTTTACCCAAACACCAAGGGAGGTTTGTCTCAGAGAAATGGGGATAAATAGAAGATTTATTTTTTTGAAGCATGGTTTGTTTTATTTAGAACTTTTGTTTGACTTATATGAACATATATTGGAAAAGGAAGAGAAGAATTATGTTTAAAAGCCGTATTATTTTGACATCACAGACTTCTCCAATTCTAATTTAATCCTAAATTTTGAAAAATATACCAAGCGTTTTGGAAAAATACCACGCTCTTAAAATACTCAAGAATTTAACGTAGCTTTACATTGTCTGTCCTGATTCTCAATGTTTGAAATATCTCTGCTGCATCACTGAGCCAGCTATTCCCTACAGTCACTTTGAAGAAGCAAGCATCCAAGCCCAAAAGCTGAAAAAGCACTGTTTGCATGTTTTAAAACAGTGAAAAATGAAAGCGTCATAAGCAAAGTGATGTCTTTGGGCCATGGCAGGAATGTTGATGCTGAGAATCATCCATCACAAAATTCTGAATATGGGATTGTGGAATATTTTGGTTAGACAAAGCTTAAAAATAATAAAAGAAGAATAAAAGTCCTTTGCTTTTATTAATAATATACTTATTTTTTCCTCTAAGTCTAGTACAGTCTACTTTCTTTACTTCCATAAAATCAAAAGCATCTGATGTAAAAATAAAAATTACATTGGAGCATCACCAGACAGATGGGAACTTCTGAGACAAACTTGTCTCAGGGTCAGCTAAAACCTTTGCTCAGCTAAAACCTTTGCTCAGTTGTGTAAATTGCATAAGAAACCTAACTCTACTGGTCCTCCATTTTCTTCAGGTTTAGTGGGAATAAAATGCTCACCAAGAGTGTTATTATAGATATTAATTATATTGTGAATATAAATGGCTACATGGTGGTGTACTTGATCCTCCATAAGTCTAATTCTTTCCTCTATATTATTTTAGACTAAAGGGTATAGAGCATAATTGTAAAGCTGGGATTTGGGAACAACCAGAAAGTATACAACAGTGTGATGGGGGCAACTAAAGCTTTCGGTCAGACAGTAAGCTGCTTCTTTTTTTTTTTTTCTATCCTGCATTTTATTATTATGATACTTTAAGTTCTGGGGTACATGTGCACAACGTGTTTGTTACACAAAGGTTTGTTACATAGGTATACATATGCCATGTTGGTTTGCTGCACTCATCAACTCGTCATTTACATTAGGTATTTCTCCTAATGCTATCCCTCCCCCAGCCCCCACCCTTTGACAGGCCCCAGTGTGTGATGTTTCCCGCCCTATGTCCAGGTGTTCTCATTGTTCAATTTCCACCTATGAGTGAGAACATGTGGTGTTTGGTTTTCTTTGTGATAGTTTGCTGAGAATGATGGTTTCCAGCTTCATCCACGTCCCTGCAAAGGACATGAACTCATCCTTTTTTATGGCTGCATAGTATTCCATGGTGTATATGTGCAACATTTTCTTCATCCAGTCTGTCATTGATGGGCATTTGGGTTGGTTCCAAGTCTTTGCTATTGTGAATAGTGCCGCAATAAACATACCTGTATGTGTGTCTTTTTCATAGAATGATTTATAATCCTTTGGGTATCTACCCAGTAATGGGATTGCTGGTCAAGTGGTATTTTTAGTTCTAGATCCTTGAGGAATCGCTACACTATCTTCCACAATGGTTGAACTAATTTACACTCCCACCAACAGTGTAAAAGTGTTCCTATTTCTCCACATCCTCTCCAGCGCCTGTTGTTTCCTGACTTGTTAATGATTGCCATTCTAACTGGCATGAGATGGTAGCTGATTGTGGTTTTGATTTGCATTTCTCTGATGGCCAGTGATGATGAGCATTTTTTTCATGTGTCTGTTGGCTGCATAAATGTCTTCTTTTGAGAAGTGTCTGTTCATATACTTTGCCCACTTTTTGATGGGGTCGTTTGTTTTTTTCTTGTAAATTTATTTAAGTTCTTTGTAGATTCTGGATGTCAGCCCTTTGTCAGATGGGTAGATTGCAGAAATTTTCTCCCATTCTGTAGGTTGCCTGTTCACTCTGATGGTAGTTTCTTTTGTTGTGCAGAAGCTCTTTAGTTTAATTAGACCCCATTTGCCTATTTTGGCTTTTGTTGCCATTGCTTTTGGTGTTTTAGTCATGAAGTCCTTGCCCATGCCTATGTCCTGTATGGTATTGCATAGGTTTTCTTCTGGGGTTTTTATGGTTTTAGGTGTAACATTTAAGTCTTTAATCCATCTCCAGTTAATTTTTGTATAAGGTGTAAGGAAGGGATCCAGTAAGTATCTTCTTGTTCATTTTGGTAAAAGTTTTAGATGGAAAGTTTAGTAGCACAATTTAGAAACAATTTAAAACACTTTCATATGGAAACAAATAAAATCTTCCTTTGGAAATTCATGTGAAATAAGTGGAAGCTTGAAAGATAATGTTTAAATACCAAGTAAGTTAAATGGATTATTTAAAAGTGATAAACAGACACCTGTGTTGATAAAGTCCTGTGTGGAATTGGTATGAAAGGCACTGAGAGAAAGAATGTGACTTTTAGAGATTCAAGATAAAAATTTGACCCCTGGTTCTACTGGCTTCTTATTATGAACCATTGAATAAATTTCTTAATCTCTTTGTCTCTCAGTTTCCGCATCTGTAAAATGGGAATCATATACATCTGATGGGTAGCTTGTGATAATTAGGATTACATAAAAATATAACCAGAGAGAATTTCTGAGAATTTGTGAACAGTAAAATAGTCTAAAGATGTAAGTTTTGTTGCTATGGTGTGTTGAAGACTCCATTGTACCAATAAAATGGACTAAGATGTCAGGCTCAAGGGAAACCTTTCTTGGAGTCTGATCTCTGCTTGAAGTCATGTTTTAGCCTTACTTTAAACACCTAAAGTTTTTTTTCAGCTGAGTAGGGATCAAATTAAACCTCTTCTGATTTCCCTATCTGTAAATTGAAGAAAATAGGAATTACCTAAATGATTGTTCTGAGAATAAAAAGGAAATAATGCATATAAAATTATCCTACAGGGGCTTACAGATGGGACTCTCAAAACTGTAAATCCTTCCTTTTTCTCCCGTCTATCCTTAACTTATCTCTTGCAAGTTTTTCTAACTTGAAAAAAAAATTCTGAAGCCTAAATTATCTTATAATGGATTTTGACTGTAGCCCTGGAAACTTGTTTCTGAGTGGCATGACTTTAAAAACATCTTCTTGTTTAAGATTGTATATTCACCAATTACTTTGGAGAATTTTCTCTGATTAGCTTTTTCATGAAGATGTAGAATAAGGGGATTATAGGAAGACCACTGAACAATTCAACACAAACCCTTTATATTGTTAAGAAATTATTTTTCTCTGCTTGGGATCTCAGTATTTAATGCTTACTTACATTGTGCCTGTTTACAAGTTATTAGCTGTTTTTTCTTTTCTTTTTTTTTTTAAACACATCAGTACTTTTTAGTATTCTTCAATCCAGAATTTTTACATTTACCAATTAATAAAATATCTTCAGTTGTTCTTTTTTTTTTTAATTTTTGAGACAGGATCTCACTTTGTCACCCAGGCTGGAGTGCAGCAGCATGACCTTGGCTCACTGCAACCTCTGCCTCCCAGGTTCAAGCAATTCCCCTGCCTCAGCCTCCCAAGTACCTGGGATTACAGGCATGTGCCACCATGCCTGACTAATTTTGTATTTTTAGTAGAGATGGGGTTTTGCCCTGTTGGCCAGGCTGGTCTCAGACACCTGACCTCAAGTAATCTGCCCACCTCAGCCTCCCAAAGTGCTGGGATCACAAGCGTGAACCACTGTGCCTGGTCTTCAACTGTTTGTTAACATTAGGACTGGAGTTTAAATTTATAAACAGCATCTGCTAATTTTTTTTTAAGTTCAGCTAGATTATAAACTTCTTAGATTTTTGTATCAAGCACACATGTCAATTGAACAGGTTTGGCAATAGTGCCAACTATGCATATTTATAGAAGGGTTTTTTGTTTTGGTTTTGGTTTTGGTTCAGGCTAAAATTTATTGCTTACTTACTAGATGCTAGGTCCTCTAGTAAGTACATTTCTTGTATTTTGTTATTTGGGTCCTCACAATAACCACAGAATAGAGATGATTTTGTAACATTTTCTTTACAGTTTACTAAAGAAAACTAAGGTTCAGAAAAGCTATGTTAAGGACAGGAAGGAAGGAAGGGAGGGAGTGAGGGAGGGAGGAAGGAAGGAAGGAAGGAAAGAAAACACTTGCATATAGTCATGCAGTCACTCAGAAAGTAAATTAAATGTCTCAGTTAAAGTGGGTGACCAAAATTTATAACTCTTGTCCGACCCCACTTTTGGCTAAAGTCTTCTATATCCTACATTATACTTCCTCTTCCCCCGTCAAAAAATTGTTTAATTTGAATTATGGAAAACCAGACCAATCCAACCCATTCTTCATAAATGTGTGGTAGCCTAAGCAAGACACCAATCTAAGTTCCAAGATTTTATGAATAATCATATCTACTCAGTCTGCGTTACAGCAAAGGGTGGGAATTATGCTCTACATTTCTCCTTGTATTTACATGGAAGTACCATAAAAAATGAGTTGACCACACTACTCCAGGTACTAAAATGTGAAACGAACTCTGTGTTGATCTCAGGGCCCCTGCCTTCCTGCACAAAGTCTCTCAATGCTGGCTTCTGAAAGAGACAGGGGGAGAAAAAATGTTAAAGCGTTTCTCTATACACTCACCAATTACTACCTTTTTATGTCAGGTTTAGTAAAGCATATTAACAAGAGCAAAATTCATACATTTTGGTGTACAGATCAATGAGTTTTAACAAACATATACTAGCTATACAATTGTTTTGCAACACCACTATCAGAATTTAGAATGTAGAATATTCCCACTGGCTCCTGAAGTTCCCTTCACTTCTGTAATCAATGACCATATTCAATCCCAACCTTGGAAACTACCGATCTGATATCTGACCCTAGAATTTTGCTTTTGAAAATGTGATATAAATAGAGTCATAAAGTGTGCAGTCTTTTGTGTCTGTCCTTTTTCATTTAGCAAAATCCTTTTGAGATCAATTTGCTGCATGTTTCAGTAGTTCTTTGCTTTTATTGCAGTTTTATTCCGTTGCATAGGTGTAAAACTATTAATATTTATCTGTTCATTAATTGATAGGTGTTTGAGTTTTACTTTTTAGTGATAATGAAAAAAGCTGCTATAAACTTTTGTGTACAGGCATTTGTGAAGCCATGTGATAATATGTAGGAGTGGGAGTGCTGCGTAATAAGGTAAATGTGTGTTTAACTTTAAAAGAAATTATCAGTTTCCTAAAGTGACTGTATCATTTTGCCTTCCCACAAGCAATGAATAAAAACTTTGTCCACATTCTCATTAGCACTTAATATTGTCAGTTTTTTGTTTTCATTATGTTTTGTAGCCATTTTAATAGGTATATAGTGGTAATTCATTATAGTTTAGATTTGCATTCTTATAATAATGTGGAACATCTTATCATGTGCTTACTTGCTTTTACATTTCTTCTTTATGAAAATGTCCATTTTTTATTCATTTATTTTTGTTGCTGTTATTATTTGTTGTGAGGGTTGGATTTTTATTAGATATGTTTTTTAAAAGTATTTTCTCACAGTTAATAACTTTTCTTCTCCTTGATGGTATATTTCAAAGTGCAAACATTTTTTATTCTTAATTTTGATAGTGTACCATATGTTGAGATTGTATTGAATTTATAAATCAGTTTGGGGGAGAATTGATATGCCAATAACATTGGCTGCTCAGATTGATAAGCCTGGTATATCTCACAATTTATTTTGGTTTCCTTTGGTTTCTCTCTCAACATTTTGCAATTTTCAGTATATCAATTTAACACGTATTTGTTTATCCTTGAACATTATTTTTTGTGGTATTCTAAATGATTCTGGTTTTAAGTTTCAATTTTGAACTGTTCGTTTATAATATACAGTTGTACAATCAATTTTTGTATACTAAACCTGTATCCTGCTAAATTTACTTAATTTTAATAGCTGTTTTTTTTCCTGAGATTCTTTGAGATTTTCCATCTAAATAATTATGTTGTTAGCAAATAGAGACCATTTTAATTCTTCCTTTCCATTTAAATACTTTTGTATCTTTTTCTTGCCTTATTGCATTGGCTAGGATCTCAGTATGAGATAGAATTAGATAGAAAAGAAAGAATAGACATATTTGACTTGTTATCAGGGAAATAATTCTATCTTTTATCATTAAGTATAAAGTTAGCTGTGGATTTTATATAATGCCTTTTATTAGATTAAATTCCTTTCTGATTCTCCTTTACTGAGGGCTTTCATCATGAATGGATATTGAATTTTGCTGAATAATTTGAGATAATCAAATGGTTTTTTTAAAAATATTCTGTTGATAGGGTGAATTATACTTGCTAATTTTCCAGTGTTGTGTCTCACTTGGTCATGGTGTATTATGCTTTTTTATATAATACAAAATCTGATTTTCTCATCTTTTATTAAAGATTTTTATGTGTCTTTAATGAGTGTTGGTCTATAGTTTTTTTTTCCTTGTGTTATCTTGGCCTGTTTTTAGTGTTAGAGTAATGATGGCCTTATAAAATGAATAGAAGGTGTTTTATACTTTAAAACAATACTAAAAAATTAAGATGGAACTCAGCAAACCTGCTTGAGTTTCCTTTCTTCATTTAGTTTATTCATTTGTTTGGTTTTTGTTGTTACTACCTTTCTGTCACTATCTAGATTATAAATCAGAAGAGGAAACAGAAGGTAAGAACAAGAAGGTCTTTGTAAGATAATCAATAATTTGGCATGCCAGACATCTCGGAGCAACTAGTATGTATATAATAATATCAGAAGAAAAGATAAAGAGACTACAAGCGCCCGCCACCTCGCCAGGCTAGTTTTTTGTATTTTTTTAGTAAACCCGGGAGGCGGAGCTTGCGGTGAGCTGAGATCTGGCCACTGCACTCCAGCCCGGGCGACAGAGCGAGACTCCGTCTCAAAAAAAAAAAAAAAAAAAAAGAAAAGAAAAGATAAAGAGAGAACTGAATGATTTTTGATATTAAAGAAGTGAAGATGCATAGATTTTAATGAATGTATATTTTTGCTTTAGTGGTACACTGATGGAGGACTTTAAAGGTTTTATTGAGACCACTAGCAATAAAGATTACATTAGTGAAAAGTGGACGTAATTCATTGAAAAGGATGTGAGGATGTATTAATAGTAAAATAGTGTCTCTCTGTTTCTAATTTGCCTCTTTCTTGGTTATAACAATTTAGGAAGGTTCAGTCTTGGAAAAGTTTTGGGCTTCTCTATTACCTAATATCAGGAAATCCTTTGAAATATTGTGACAATATTGCCTTCAAATAAAAAAAAATAATGTGGTCCTCAGGAATTGAATAGTTTTTCAAAGACTTCTAAGTTGGTTACATTTAATCAATTTATTTATTATCGTTTATCCATTTAGAATGACTCACTAAACATTAATTGAACAAATACTGTGTTCTTATAACTGTATAAGTTTTGTCCTCAGGGGAATTTATTTCCTAGATGGGAGATAAAGAAAAAACAAAACAAAACAATAAACATATTTGTAATAGAGGTAGGCCTAAGGCAATATGAAAGGGTGTTAAAAGGGGACCTAATTCTGCTTGAGACAAGCTATCAAAAAGGAGGTATGGTAGATTAATTGCAAAAAAAAAAAGATGCCTAATTTTCTACCCTTCCTACATGTACATCCTTTGCAATGTAACTTTGCAGCTGCTCCTATTAAAAAGTAAAGTCTTATATTGTTATCTTTCTAATCTGGCTAGCCTTATAGCTTGTTTTGGCTAATAATGAGTTACAGAAATGATCATATGCCAGTTGCAAGAGTAGGCTTCAAAGGGCCTTGCATGCTTCCACTTTGTTGTTGGAATTTTGATTCTGACATATGAACAAGCCAGAGGTAGCTAGCTGAAGGGTGAGAGGCATACATCTAGTTGCTTCTGTTGTCATAGCCCACAGCTAGCCAACCTGCATGAAAAAACTGCAGATGCTCAAAAAAGCTCAGCTGAGAACAGAAGAACTATCTAGAGGGACCCAGTCTATGGTAACAACCCATAGACTAATGGGCTATTGTTAAAAACACCAAATTTTCAGGTAGTATACTATATAGCAATAGTTAATTGATAAGAGAAGTTTATACCTGAGCTGAGTCTGAAAACTATATAGGACTTCATATTTTCTTGTACAATGTGTTATAAATATGTTAGACTCCCAAATTAGTCATGAAACACTGACCTATAGGGTACTTGAGAAATGAAACTACTTCTACTTTTCATATTAATTCTATGAAAAAATCCTCATGGTTTCAAACTCAGATGCCAAAATCCATTTTTCCAATAATGTAGGCCAAGTAGCAGAATGAAAGTATTTCATAGCCCTGCCCCCTTCCTTCAGGAATTTCAGTGGTCCTGAGCATTGAGGAGAAAATGCTTGGAGATAGGAGATACATAAGGATAAAATAAGTAGGAGAAAGGCAATGGGGAGGGTCTCCAGGCATCCGCAAAGGAGAGGAAAGAGTAGGGAGAATTTCTGCAATCATTGGAAGAAGGCATATCTCTGGCTACTATGGCCATTTGTATATAAGGATAATTTAGAAGTTGGTGCCAGATGCTGATAAGTGAATTAAAATAAACAAAACAAGGTTGGTGGTTTAGAGTGTTGTGAAAATGATGTTCTGTTATATGAGGTGGTTGGTGAAGTCCCTTCTGATAAAGTGATATTTGAGCAGAGATTTACGAAAAGGAAGGAGCAAGCATTTCGATATCTAGGGGAGAGCATTTTAGGCAGAAGTATCAGCAAGTGAAGGCTTTGAGGCAGTAGTATGCTTGGCTTATTCGAGGAGCATAAAAGACAGCTGGGCTGGCGCTAAAGAGGGAGGAGGAAGTGGCAGTAGATAAGATCAGAGAGATATGAGGGACCAGATCACGTAAGGCCTTGTAGACCTTAGTACGGACTGAAATTATACTCTAAATGAGACTGGAAGTCTTTGAAGACTTTCAAGCAAGGAATACATGAACTCACTTACATTTTAAAAGGATCAATCTTCCTGCTGTGAAAAGATAGACTAGCAGACAATGATAGAAACAGGGAGATAAGTTAGGAGACTATTACAGTAGTCCAGGCTAGATAAGTTAGGAGGCTGTTACACTAGTCCAGGCTAGATAGGACAGTGACGCAGCCCGGGAAGAAGTGATGAGAAATGGTTGGCCTCTGTATTTATTTAAAAAGTGGAACCAACAAGATTCACAGATAATTTGACACGGAGTGGGAGAGATGGAGATGTAAAAGATGACTCTAAGGTTTGGGGACCCATAAACTAGAAAAGAGGAGTTGCTGATTACTGAAATGGAACTGACTGAGGGAGAGGCAGCTTTCTGGAGAGGACTTCACGTGTTTAGTTTTGTGTATATTAGGATTGGGATGTCAGTTAGATCTCCAGGGCTGCTGGATATCTGAGTATGGGAGGAAAGGGACAAACTGGATGGGATTTATAAATCTGGGAGTCAGCAGCATATAGATTGTATTCAGGAAGAGGGAAACAATTAACATAAATCTCAGTAAGAGCCTAAATAGTCCTTCATTCATTCCTTGTGCTCTGAGATTCAGGTTATGGATGAAAATACCTGGTGATTTCCTTTAGAGAAGGAAATCTTTCTCAGAAAGAGGTGAGGGTGACTTAAACCAGAATGATAGTCTTTGTTTCTCTTCATGAGCTTAGTTTCCTGTGTGGATCAGCAAAGGCATTCCATGACTTTGGGCTTGCTTTCAGCCTGCAATACAGATGCCTCTGGGAGTTGTTGTGAATCTCAGTTTATTAATATTTGCAAAAGTACTTTCAGGGCCTTTGTTGAAAGACATTATAGAGAAGCAGAGGGTTATTATTAAGGATGACATTTGCTCATTGTGATTAAAAATGACAAAATGAAATTTCAAGTGCAGAAGTCAACACTGCAATTCAGTGTACAAAAGTGTCTTTGTATATCAACATCCAGCCAAATAAGGTCCATCTGTATTACAGAGATTTTTCTAGTTGCTTTCAAATGAGGATTGGTTTTGAAGTGGGGATTCAATGTAAGCAGACATCATCAGAGGCCAAAAATATGCCATTTCAGCTAATTGCATCTGTTTGCACATTTGTTTTTTTTTTATTCACCCCCTCCTTAATTTATCCTGGACTGCAAATGGAGCCAGAGAACTGTGCATTGAGGTCATGTCCACATGGTTTTATTTACCATTGCACACAGAATTTTATTGGGCTGTAAAATAAATGGATTTCCTCTGGAGCAATTAGAACAGTCCCTTCTTAGGCCACTTTGCAATTTAACCCATACCCATGGGCCCTTCTGTGGAAGAAGCCTGCGTTATGCAGAGAAGGAATGGGGTAGGAGCTCAAGGAGAATGGTGGGAAGTTGCTACCCATATTTCTGTTATTTTCACAGAAAATGTATTTGTGACCCACAAGCTAAACCAGGTGCAGGCTATATTTTAATAAAAAACAGACACAAGGCTGGACATGGTGGCTCATGCCTGTAATCCTAGCACTTTGGGAGGGAGAAGCAGGAGGATCCCTTGAGCCTGGGAGTTCGAGACCAGCCTGGGCAACATAGGGAGACTGTCTCTAAAAAACAAACAACAACAACAAAACAGACTCAGACACTTGGACTTAGAAAGATACTTGGATGACAATATGTTTGAGGCAAAATTAAACGTGGATGAGATTGGGGAGACAAAAAGAAGACTTCCTAGAAAATTCATTTTGTAGAATTTTAATTTTCTTTCCCTTTCTTTAACCCGTTAAGGCAAATTATCCAATATGATATAATACACAGTTTGGCATAAATTTAAAATGCTAGAAAGCACTATGGCAGTGTTTCTGAACTTCCCACCACTCCTTTCAGCATCACCACTGAATACCCAAATAACCTCGATAAAGTTTTTTCACTGTATTGCTCTTGGCTCAAATCCGTTGTGTAAACAGTGACTTTAGAGTGCAACCCTTCTTCCCTTAGTTTCACTTGGAGACCAATTCAATACATATCAAGAGCACAGCAAGAGCTGGAGATAGAAACTGCCCTTCTTTACCTACACACGTACACATGAGGAGATGACTCTATGAGTCTTCTCAGTAACTTCTAAACGTCTCAGTCAGATCAAGAATTACAAACAAAGAGTTTTCAGAGATCTGAGAAGGAGGTTGGAAAACAGGTTTCTTTGGAGACAGCGTATTGCTGAGTCTATTGTTCCCACCATCACTTGGGAAGAGCGCAGTCCTGCCACTTTGAAATTATATGTTTAGTGAGGGGGTCCTAAAAGAGTCAGTCTCTCAAAGAGTATGGGCATGTATCACCTCCAATTGCCAAATTTATGCCTCAAAGAACAAAAACAGATCATGGACTGGGACCTGACTGTATCCTAGATCTCTAGAGGAGATTGAAGGATTTGGCAGAGGTTCCAGGAGACTACTGTTGTATTGGAATTGTCCTGACTTCCCTGAGTATGTTTGTGCTAAGGATGTTTAAGCATTTTTAAAGATTATGTAGACCATGAAATGTGGGGGATAGCATAAAAGGATTGTATTCAATTTCATTATACTCGGGTAGACTTAGAGGGTTAAGGAGACTTCAGATTAAGTTGAATGAGAGAAATAATCCACCAACAATGAGCTGGTGTTTACTCAGTATCTTACATATTCCAGATATGCTTTAATAGCAAAAAAAAAAAAAAAAAAAAAAAACCTTTTAGATGCAATCTACCTAATGTCTCTTCTACTCCTGCAAAGGAGAAGTTCTGATATGGGTTGAAGACAAATGAACCCTCATTATAGAAGTAGGTTACACTCCTAGAGGGTAAAGTTACCAATCCATGGGAGTAAAAAGATTATAAATGGTAGTGATTTTAGGCAAATGTTCTCTTTAGTGTGCTCTCTCTTCATTTTTATTGTGCTCTTGAATTTTAACTTTCTTCTCTTGTGCAAGACCTTGATGTAACTTCTGATTCTGAGTTGCTTCCATTGATTGGAAGGATTATAAAAATAGGAAAATCCCACTAAAAAGGGAGAAATGAAACCAATAGCAAAGACTAGATTTTGAGATGAATGTGTGTCTTAGTCTGTTTTGTGCTGCTATAATAGAATAGACTGGGCAATTTGTAATGAACAGAAATTTATTTCTCACAGTTCTGAAGGGTGCGAAGTCCAAGGTCAAGAGGATAGCATTTGGCAATGGCCTTCCTCATGGGTCATAATGATGGAAGACATCACATGGCAGAAGGGCAGAGAGAGAGAGAGAGAGAGAACGAACCCACTGTCATTCATGAGGGTAGGAAGCTCTCATGACCTAAACACCTCTTAAATGTTCCATCTCTTAATACTGTTACAGTGATAACTAAATTGCAGCATGAGTTTTGAGAGGATAAAAATTCAAATAATAGCAAGGTGAAAACTGTTTGGAATGTTTCTTTAGGGTCTATCCCAGCATTCTATGGTACAGATAAAGTGGGGAGGGAGAATGGAGTGGAATGCCTGGGTTCTTTCTGATTATGGACACAGAAGTCATAATTTTCTCAGATTAAACATCATCTGGGGGATTCTTTCTCGCTTTTACATTTTAGGTGTAGAAAACTTGGGGACCTGTGGGGAAAGCAAAAGAGACAAACACATAGTACTATTTTACAATATGCCAGACACGATCTTGGCTGCTTTTAATATGTTATCTTATTGGATCCTTATATCAAACAAGACTGTGAAATAGCTGCTAGTGGGCCAAATGTGGTGGCTCACTCTTGTAATCCTAGCAGTTTGGAAGGCCAAGGTGGGAAGATCACTTGAGGTCAGGAGTTCAAGACTAGCCTGGCGAACATAGTGAAACCCTGTCTCTACTAAAAATACAAAAATTAGCTGGGCATGGTGGCAAATGCCTGTAATCTCAGCTACTTGGGAGTCTGAGGCAGGAAAAATGCTTGAACCCAGGAGGCGGAGGTTGCAGTGAGTCGAGATTGTGCCATTGCACTCCAACCTGGGTGACAGAGCAAGACCCCATCTCAAAAAATAAAAATAAAAATAAGTAAAAAAAGAAAAAGAAAAGAAATATCTGCTAGTGTATTCATAAAACCAGTGAGGAAAAACAACCTTACAGAAGTCAATTAAATAGTTAAAATCTCTCATTTGTAAATAGAATACAAGGGATTCAAAACCTGACGTATTTTATCTGAGAATCCTAAAGCCCAGGCCCTTTCCACAAGTGAATGAATGAATAAATAAATAAATAAATGAATATTATAAAAATTATGTGGTCATGTTTATTTTGTTCCACTTTGACACAGGAACACGTAAAAAAACTACCATTGACTTTCTTCACAGAATTAGAAAAAAACTAGTTTAAATTTCATCTGAAACCAAAAAAGAGCCACCATAGCCAAGACATTCCTAAGCAAAAAGAACAAAGCTGGAGGCATCATGCTACCTGACTTCAAACTATACTACAAGGCTACAGAAACCAGAACAGCATGGTACTGGTACCAAAACAGACATACAGACTAATGGAACAGAACAGAGTCCTGAGAAATAATGCCACACATCTACAACCATCTGATCTTTGACAAACCTGACAAAAACAAGAAATGGGGAAAGGATTCCCTATTTAATAAGTGATGTTGGGAAAACTGGGTAGCCATATGCAGAAAACTGAAACTGAACCCCTTCCTTACACCTTATACACTCAAGATGGATTAAAGACTTAAACATAAGACCTAAAGCCATAAAAACCCTAGAAGAAAACCTAGGCAATACCATTCAGGTCATAGGCATGGGCAAAGACTTCATGACTAAAGCACCAAAAGTAATGGCAACAAAAGCCAAAATTGACAAATGGAATCTAATTAAAGAGCTTCTGCACAGCAAAAGAAACTATCATCTGAGTGAACAGGCAACCTACAGAATGGGAGAAAATTTTTGCAGTCTACCCATCTGACAAAGGGCTAATATCCAGAATTTACAAGGAATGTAAACAATTTTACAAGAAAAAGAAAATCAAACAGTCGATGAAGGATATGAACAGACACTTCTCAAAAGAAGTCATTTATGTGGCCAAAAAACATATGATAAAAAGCTCATCATTAGTGATCATTAGAGAAATGCAAATCAAAACCACAATGAGATACCACCTCACTCCAGTTAGAATGGCGACCATTAAAAAGCCAGGAAACAACAGATGCTGGCGAGGATGTGGGGAAACAGGAACTCTTTTCACTGTTGGTGGGAGTGTAAATTAGTTCAACCATTGTGGAAGACAGTGTGGCGATTCCTCAAGGATCTAGAACCAGAAATACCATTTGACCCAGCAATTCCATTAGTGGATAGATACCCAAAGGATTATAAATCATTCTACTATAAACACATATGCACATGTATATTTCTTGCAGCACTATTCACAATAGCAAGGACTTGGAACCCAAAGGCCCATCAATGATAGACTGGATAAAGAAAATGTGGCACATATACACAATGGAATACTATGCAGCCATAAAAAAGGATGAGTTCATGTCTGTTGCAGGGACCTGGATGAAGCTGGAAACCATCATTCTCAGCAAACTAACACAGTAACAGAAAACAAACACTGCATGTTGTCTCTTATAAGTGGGAGTTGAACAGTGAGAACACATGGACACAGGGAGGGGAACATCACACACTTGGGTCTGTTGTGGGGTGGAGGGCTAGCGGAGGGATAGCATTAGGAGAAATACCTAATGTAGATGACGGGTTGATGGGTGCAGCAAACCAGTATGGCACATGTATACCTATGCAGCAAACCTACACGTTCTGCACATGTATCCCAGAACTTAAAGTATAATTAAAAAAACAAAAAAACCCCAGAATAATGGAGATACCATTAGGGACGTCAGAAGGAGAGCAAGTTTGATTTCAGATACACTGAGTTTTTAATGTCAAAAGAGATTTAAACTAGGCTGGGCATGGTGGCTTACTCCTGTAATCCCAGCACTTTGGGAGGCCAAGGTGGGCGGATCACGAGGTCAGGAGTTAGAGACTAACCTGGCACCATGGTGAAACCCCGTCTCTACTAAAAATTAAAAAATTAGCCAGGTGTGGTGGCAGGCGCCTGTAATCCCAGCTACACTGGAGGCTGAGACAGGAGAATTGCTTGAACCCGGGAGGTGGAGGTTGCAGTGAGCCGAGATCATGCGATTGCCCTCCAGCCTGGGTGACAGAGCAAGACTCCATCTCAGGGTGGTGGGTGGGGGAAAGATATTTAAACTATAGAGTCAGAAATAAGGTCCTAGTGTTTAGAAGTCAGTGTAGCATGATATAAATTTGGTCATTATCTGTATGTATTATATTTGAAAACACTGAAGTGAATGAGTGTCAAATGAATTAGAGTGTCAAAAAGGAGGATCTAAGTAGATTTAAATTTTTAGATGGCAGACATTTAATAAATGTCTACAATTGGTAGATTCATTTTGATCTCATAGCATTAAATACCATTTATAAAAATTCCAAAAAAAGTCTTTGAGATTTTGAATAGCTCCTTTATAAAAAATTAGGTTGCAGTGAAAAAACAAATGATACAATGATTGAAACAACAAAAATCTAAAGTGTTTTTGAAACCCATTATTAGCACTATTGAACGTGAACTGAACACTGAACTTATTTAAACAGAGTATTTGAAAGCATTAGTAATCTCAATATGTGGCCCTTTCTCAGTTCCTATTTCAGTAGAGTCAAAATTCCTTCCTTACTAATTATTTGGTCTATTTTATCCTCTGAAATCTGGGCAAATGGCACCTCCAGGGTGTTATAAGCAAATTAGATACACAAATAGTAATGAATAATTTTCCATGTCTTATTTTCTGGGCTGTCAGTCTTGCCTTAGATTTTATGGGTGGATTCATCTCAACTAAATACAATTCCTTTTAAGACTTTTATAAGAGAAGGAATAATGTTGCTCTCCTATCAATTAGTCCTGAACTCAGTTTTGTGTAAGATGTTTTGAATGGTAAAATGCTGTCACATTTGGCATTTGATAGAAAAATAACATGATACCTCTGTATTGTTTTTTAATCAGGCCATAACATTCACCAAGCCCTAGGGATATTAGAATAAAACTATTAGAGAAGTGTCAATCACAACATTCTTTCCTTCTTTCCCAAAATAATTACTTATTAAGTACTACCTCTGCACAGGGCTTTCTGTTGGACACAGAAGATGAAGTATAGGAGAAGGAATTCCAGTGATAATGTGAAGAGCCTTCTCTTTAAGAAACCTACAGATTGGTAAATGAGATAAATGGGTATAAGAAGAGCTGACACGTCATAATTTTTTTCCAGGGGGCAGGGTAGAAAGAAACCTGGAAGAGTTTAAAAGCAAGAAAGATTATTTCCAGCAGGGAGATTGAGAGAGGCTTTGAATAGGAGGTTATAAAAAGATTGCAAAGTAAAAGAGCTAGAATTAGGTCATTTCTTTGAGTCAAGAAAAATACACTTGAAGACTCTGTAAAGTAAATCCATTGGTGGAAGCAGAATACTGTTATTTGTATTTGTTTTGGTCATTGTAGAAGCACCAGAGATTGCTGAACAAAGGACCTGAAAAATGCCCAAGTCTTCATTTCCAGTTTTCATTTGGTGACTTACAGATGATTTGGGGGAAATTTATTTATGGGTTAGAAGGGCTCCTATTACAAAATAGCAGAGTAGAGTAGTGGCCGGGCGCGGTGGCTCAAGCCTATAATCCCAGCACTTTGGGAGGCGGAGACGGGCGGATCATGAGGTCAGGAGATCGAGACCATCCTCGCTAACCTGGTGAAACCCCGTCTCTACTAAAAAGGAAAAACTAGCCGGGCGAGGTGGCGGGCGCCTGTAGTCCCAACTACTCGGGAGGCTGAGGCAGGAGAATGGCGTGAACCCCGGAGGCAGAGCTTGCAGTGAGCTGAGATCCGGCCACTGCACTCCAGCCTGGGCGACAGAGTGAGACTCCGTCTCAAAAAAAAAAAAAAAAAAAATGGCAGAGTAGTTTATTCATTATTATTTAATTCATTTATTCATTCTTTCACTCATATGTTTTCTAAAACATATTAATCGATCATCTATGACATGAAAGGCACTGAGCTGGATACTAGGGATACTGTGGACAGAGTGACTGGACCTAGTTCCTGCCCTCATAACATATACTATGCAGATCTTTGTTACTCCAAGTGTGTCTGGTTGACGGGAAACATCAGCATCACCTGTGAACTTTGAAAAAATGCACAGCCTCTGCCTCAGCCTTATGGAAATAGAATCTGCATTTTACCTAGATATCCTCAGTTACATTTTATCCATAGTAAAAACTGAAAAGAAGTTGGAACTGTAGCCCTAAATAGAGCCAAGCAAGTAGTCTGCAAGCTCAGGTGTCTTGGTCAAACACTCAGGAGAACAGGGAAAGGATCTATCTGCAAGGCTTTTCTTTACTGAGAAAGGGTTATGGTTTTCAAAATAAACTCCACTTAAGACGACTATCTGAAGGGGAGAGCTAAATCCAAAGTATAGCAAATGTGAACACTATAGAGTGACAAAACTGATGAGTTCAGATCTCTTACTCTAAATGCAACTAGAGAGGAATCTTAAAGTATCTCCAGCAGCCTAATAATTTGTTTCTTCAACTAAATATGATCAACTGTTCTCTTTCCTTATCTAGAACCTGTGCTTTGTCAGGCTCACCTTGGGCAAATATTATCTATCCTTCAGTAACCAGCATGAATAACACCTTCTCCTTGGAGTCTTTCTCAATATTCTAGTTAGAGCCAACCTTTTCTGCCTTTAAATTACCCCAGCAATTGACATGCATCTCTCTATGATATTGACATATTCTGTCTCAGTGTGCACATGTGCAAGTCTATGACTTATTTCCCTCTCAATAATGCCTTTAAGAAAAGCAGGACCATGCCATATCTCTAATATACATAGCACTTGACATGTTATTATGCACACAGTAGGTTAATTATGCTTGTTGAATGAATTGAGACATGTAAATCACAACTACATTTTTATACATATATTTAAGTAGAGATTCACACACATTAACAATGCTTAGTGGCAGGCCTTGAAAAGTACAAAATAATATTCAACTCAAAGTTTTCTTACTATGGTTAAAAGTTATATCCAGAGTTTTACCATGTGCAGTAGAATTACAAATGAAATCTACAAGGTGTTTTGAATCTAGTTGAAGAGGCAAGGCATTTTACCCCAAAGAATATTTAATGGCAACAGAATGAAGAATATAATACAGTTACTAACTGAGCATTATTAAATGCTGAAGTGCAAAATAAGGACTATGAAGATTTGGAGGGTAGGCAGGAATAAATCAGTGTTGTTCAAAATTTCCCAAGAAGTGGGTAGAATAGGTGAGGCTTGAGTTGGGATTTTAAGAATAGATAGTATTGAGTTGAAGAAGATAGGTGTGTAAAATCTTTATACACATATTGTAAGTGAGGGAAGAGTAAGAAAAACAGCTGCTCTCAAAAGGAGACTTGATGTTATAAGTCTTGAAGGGAAGACACTTATGTCAGGTTAAGTTTTCCAAAGACGGTCACAATAATCTCTCTCTTCTGCATGCTCATGAACTGTGATCTTGTCAATTGTCAGTCAAAAGGAGGGTCTATGTCTCCTCCCCTTGAATCTAAACAGGTTTGTTATTGCTTTAATCAATGGAGTAGAGTGGAAATAATGCTAGGTGACTTCCAAGGCTAGGTGCTAAAAGGCCAGGCAGTGTCTGCCTGATCTCTTGGAATGCTCACTCTCTGATGCTTTCTTTTTGGGATGATCCCTCTTGGAACCCAGCTGCTGTGCTGTGATAACCCCAAGTCATGTGATGGGTTCATCTGTATGTGTTCTGGTCACTAGCCCAGCTGAGCCCAGTCTTCAAGTCATCCAAGTCCAGATAAGAGGCATATGTGTAAAAAGCCTCCATGTTATCCCAACCCCCAACCATATTGAGTCACTGCTAGCCCTTTTAGTCTCCCCAGCTAAAGTTCCAGACATTATGGAACACAGATAAGCCATCCCCAATGAGTCCTGCTCAAATTTCTGACTCATGGAATCTGTGAACATAATAAAATAATTGTTTTATACATGTCACAAATTTTTTAAAATGCAGAATTAAATAATTGAAACAGGCTGGATACAGTGGCTCATGTCTGTAATCCCAGCACTTTGGGAGGCCGAGTCAGGTGAATCACTTAAGGTCAAGAGTTTGAGACCAGCCTGACCAACATGGTAAAACCCCATCTCTACTAAAAATACAAAAAAATTAGCCAGGCGTGGTGGCACAATCTTGTAGTCCTAGCTACTTGGGAGGCTGAGGTGGGAGGATTGCTTGAGCCCCAGAAGCAGAGGTTGCAGTGAGCTGAAATCGCGCCACTGTACTCCAGCCTGGATGACAGAGACTCCATCCCACCCCCCCAAAAAATAATAATCGAAACAACTCTGATTTCCCATCTTTTGAGGGACAGTATAGCATGATGGAAAGAGCACATATTTTGGAATTAGAGTATCCTGGGTTTGAATTTCAACTCCCTCATTTTCTTACCTCTGGATATTAAGTAAATTAAATAGTTTGAGAA
Source organism: Macaca nemestrina (assembly GCF_043159975.1). Lineage (NCBI taxonomy): Eukaryota > Metazoa > Chordata > Mammalia > Primates > Cercopithecidae > Macaca > Macaca nemestrina. The sequence continues at coordinate 27,389,025 of NC_092126.1, read as the reverse complement.
CCAGCATCCTCATCTCTAAAATGGGGATGGCCATACTACAGAGTCATTGGCAAAATTAAATGAGTTAAAAGGTATGAGAGTCCACATATAAAATAGATGCCCAATGTGTTGTAGGCATTATTACTAGTATTAAAATCTGAAGTGGTCTTGGTCTTGCCGTAGGGATCGCCACCATTTACATGAGCCATGAGGATATGGGAGGAGAATGCATGTGGACAAAGGTTCTGTGCATGTAAATGAAGGCCTTTTCCCTTGTAAGAGTTTACTCAAGAGCTCCTAAATTATACAGATAACAACAATAATAATGAAACTTAAATTATGTTTTGTAGTTTATGCAGGGCTTTAGCACAGTGGTCCCTTAACATTTTGGCACCAGGGACCAGTTTCATGGAAGACAATTTCTCTACTGGGTTGAGTAGGGCAGGGGATGGTTTTGGGATTAAACTGTTCCACCTCAGATTATCAGACATTAGTTATATTCTCATAAAGAACACAACCTAGATCCCTCGCATGTGCAGTTCACAATATGGTTCATGCTCCTATGAGAATCCAAAGATGCTGCTGACCAGTAGTTGGAGCTCCATCAGTAATGCTTGCTGGCCCACTGCTCACCTCCTGCTGTGCCGCCCAGTTTCCAACAGACCACTGGTATCCGTCTGTGGCCAGGGGGTTGGAGCCCCTTGCTTTGGCAAATGTAACTCTATTTGTATATTGGCACAGTCTTATGAGGAAGATAATCCAATTACACCATTTTGTAGATGTTTAGAAGTAGCAGCTGTGGTGAGTAGTTCAGCATTGGGCCATGATGCCAATTCCTGAATTCAAGTTCCAGCTTTCCCTCTCATTAGCCATGTGACATTGAGAAGGGTAATTAAACTTTCTTGCACCTCAGTTTCATCACCTCTAAAATGGCAGTATTGTACTATTTTTGGAACTGTCTTGAAAATTAAATACAATCATACATATAAAGCACTCAGAACAGTGCTGTGCATAGAGTTGGGTGTTCAATAACATGTTATTGTTACAGATTAGGCTTTCAAGGGGTTACATTCTCTAGGACTGCACCGGTATAAATACCATCAAACCTAGGCCTTTTGCTGTAAGTCTTTTTTGTTTAGGTGAAGACTGATCAATGTGCCTCTTGGGATAATGGCTGCTATTTTAAAACACTTTTTTTCTTTACTCTGAATGTTCTTATGGAAGCTATTTGTGCAAATTCAGATACTATACTACTTAAGAATTTTACCCAAGGATGATATAGGCCAGTAGCTCTTGCAGTTTATGTGTTGTCTTTAGCAGGAATGCTTTCCTTAGAAAGACTGCCCTGAACACAAATTCTTGACTATTAAAATTCCCTTTGTGGATGCTTCATCTTGATAAGAAACCAAAGACCTTGTTTCTTCCTAGATATTGGGACCATCGTCCCCTGTCCTGTTACAGTTAGATCTTGAAGATGGTTTTTAGGTCATCCAAGGAAAATGTTCCTTGAAATGAGTTTCTTAACTCTTAGTGCTCTTTGTTTCGATTTTCATCTATCTCTGCAGCCTTTCCAGACAGTGGTTCGTCTCCTGACAATGGCCTCCCTAATGCATGAGACATACTAGTAAAACCTCATTGAACCTCATTATCATCTCTTTTGCATGCTCCTCTATGAGCATATCTCCCCTCTTTCCATTTTATGTTTTCTTCACTCTCTTGGTGTGTCAATAACCTTTTAATCATCCCTATTTTGCTGTGTTGTATAAAATATATATGGCTTCTCTATTCTGCACTTTCTTATTTGTGGGATGTCATATTATCTGTCAGTGGAAATGGTATGCAAATACATTGCTGAAGGTGACTTATCTCAGACCTTGTTTTCTTCCACAGGGGGAGAAAAATGTCAGTCTTTAATGAACTCGGAGCTAAAGTAGATTAGCCATTTTCTTCAGGTAAGATGGATGATGCTATCAACATTATTAAGTCACTAGGTCTGAATTTCTCTGTATGTAAATCCAATGTAATAAGTGCTATTAACATACTTGCCAATCTGTCTCACTGACATATTTTAGTATTTTCGCTAAAAGCTAAAGTAATACTAGTCCTGATTAAACAATTTACTTCATTCAGTTTACTTCTTACCTATTCTCATCTGGCAATAGGCATTATTTCTCAATGAGTTCAAAATATACTACATGACAGAAAGTTTGTCCTACTTCTTAAAAACAGTTGTTATATCAGCAGATTAATGAGAAATCTCTTTTATGTAACTTCATTTTAAGAAGTTTAGTAAGGATTTTTGTTTTTGTTTTTATGTGTATATAATGTATCCCTTCGGTATTTTTGCAACCCTAAGAAAAGAGCAGCTCATGTAGAAAAGAATGTTTTGGGCTATGATGGCAGAAATGGATGGATGATGCCTTTCTGGAAGAGATTGAGAGACTATTTCTTGCAACCATTGGACCTATTACTGCAAAGAGTTGAGTAAAAGGAACAAATCAGTACATTTAATGTATGCAAAATGGGTGTCAGGGGAAAGCGAGTTAAGGTAAAGTTTTCAAAAAGCCTAATAAGTATCTTCTGCTATAGGCTGTTTCCTTTATTCACTTGTAACAGCATTCTTCTGCCAATGACCCAAGCTGCCCATTTCACTTACTTTCTTTATGAAAAGAATATTCAAGGGAAAATTCAAAGAAAAAGCTTTTAGAGTTTCGCTGGCATTTGCAGTATTTTATCCCTTCACTTACGGAGATATTTTAGTAAAAGCATAACTTTTTCCATTTAGTAGTAGGTGGACTTACTTCTTCCTAAGGTGAAATTTGTTTCTGGGTGACTCTGTGTAACTTCTCAGCAAAGTTTTGCCTTCAGATTTTTCTTTTTGGTTTGAATCCAGTTTAGTAATTGGTGAGAGCCACTTGTGCTGTTAGATACCTACTGATTCTTATATGCTGACATAGTGAGTTGGGAATGACCGCTGAGAAACTGAAATTAGAATTTGACTCTTCTGACTTCTAATAGGAGTTAGAAGTTGAATACTTGCAACATAATGTCATTTCATTCACTAAAGAAATGTGCTTATGTTAATATATGTAGTGCAGAATTTCTTGTTATTATTAGAAATAGGTTGGGTAGAGAATTAGGAGCAAAAATAGAAAGGTAGAAAACTGTTCATGGATTCATTCCTAAATTTACTTGGAAGAAGAAAAAATTAATGGAAATGACTGTTCTTTTATGGTGTTTCTATTCCTTAAAGAAATGATGAGCTGAGCAAAGAAAGAAAAGGTGCTCGCCTATATTTTATCTCTCATTTACATATAAATATGGTTCTGATTAAAATACGTTTTGGTGGCACTGACTGGGTAGAATTTATCTGTGAAAAAAAAATAACCTGAAAAGGATAATGTTTTATTGTTTGGTATTATCAATGCTACAACTCCAATTCTTTATAGAGTTTAGTCCTGTGCAGATTCTGTAGAATTACTAATGCTTCCTGCCTTATGTGGCTCACATCTTTACAGGGGAGCTTAATCTGAAGTTTGGCATGCTCTTTTTATCTGTGTTTTGTTTTGTTTTGTGTTTGCATGACAATTCTAACATTTTCTATTTTCTCTTTTCTAAAGAATTTTAATCCATTGAGGTCAAAAAGCTTTATTGATACTTTCTGCTATGCTTTAGGTAAATTTAGGGTGCAGTTTCTTTGGTGGGAGAGAGCCATAGGAAAATTATTTCTTGCCACCTATTGGAGAATGGGAAACTTGAAAGGACAACTACATCAGTGTAAATAGGACCAGCTGGTCTAATGGCCAAGTGGTGCTCATTCAAAGTGGCCAACCTTTGTGCCATACTCTTGCTGCTTATCTGAACAGTGAAGGGGATTCAGTATGTTAGGTATTTCTGCTGTGGAAGTCATTAAGCTCAATGGATTGGGTATAGTAGGTGTGTAATCTAGAGCCCTGCTTTTCAAAACATGGTTCATGGACTAGTAGCAGTGACATCACCTGGGAACAGGTTGGACATGCAGAACCCCCAATTCCACCCAGGCACTACTGAATCAGAATGTGCATTTCAATAATATCTCAGGTGATTTACATATGTGCATTAAACTTTGAGAAGTACTGGTCAAGAAATCCTTCTTGGCCAGTTGTGGTGGCTCACGCCTATAATCCCAACACTTTGGGTGAAAGAGGCCAGCAGATCACGAGGTCAGGAGATCGAGACTATCCATGCTAACAGGTGAAACCCACTCTTTACTAAAAATACAAAAATTAGTTGGGCATGGTGGCATGCACCTGTAGTCCTGGCTACTTGGGAGGCTGAGGCAGGAGAATCACTTAAACCTGGGAGGTGGAGGTTCCAGTGAGCTGAGATCGCACCATTGCACTCCAGCCTGGGTGACAGTGAGACTCAGTCTCTAATAAAATAAAAAAATAAAAAAAAAGAAAATAAAGAAAATGAAAAAGAAATACTTCTTTACTCCCTTAACAAGTTCTCCAATCATAATAGCTGTAATAACAGCACTAATAATATTTATGTACCAGAAGTCATATCATTTAATCTTCAAATTGTACCTGAGGGGCATTTTTCCTGTCATCCCCGTTTGATAGTTGGCACTCAGAGAGGTCACACAGGAAGGCATTTATTCATGAGGTTACTGAGATAGGGTCTTCTTCACATTGGCTTTTGTTCTCTTTTTTAAATTTTAAATTTTGGGGGTACATAGGAGGTGTATATATTTATGGCATACATGAGATATTTTGATATGGGCATGCAATGCATAATAATCATATCAAGATTTATCCATCACCTTAAACATATAGTTTTTGTGTTATAAACAACCCAATTATACTCTTTCAGTTATTTTAAAATGTACCATTAAATTATTATTGACAAGAGTCACCGTCTCATGCTATCAAACACTAGCTCTTATTCGTTCTTTGTGGCTATTTTTTGTACCCTTTAACTATCCCCACATCCCCCTACCCCTTCCCTTCCCAGCCTCTGATAATCATCCTTCTACTCTATTTCCATGAGATCAATTGTTTTAATTTTTAGCTCCCCTAAATAAGTGAGAATATACAAAGTTCGTCTTTCTGTACCTGGCTTATTTCACTTAACATAATAATCTCCAGTTCCATCCACGTTATTGAAAATAACAGGATCTCATTCTTTTTCATGGCTGAATAGTACTTCGTTGTGCATATGTACCACATATTCTTTATCCATTCATCGTTGATGGACAATTAGGTTGCTTTCAAATCTTGGGTATTATGAATAGTGCTGCAGTAAATGTGGAAATGCAGATATCTCTTCCATATACTGATTTCCTTTCTTGTGTATATATACTTAGCAGTGAGATTGCTGGATCATATGGGAGCTCTATTTTCAGTTTTTTTCAGGAACCTTCAAACTGTTCTCCATAGTAGTTATACTAATTTACATTACCATCAACAGTGTACAAGAGTTTACTTTTCTCTACATCCTTGCCAGCATTTGTTATTGCCTGTCTTTTGGATATAGCTGGGGTGAGATGACATCTCATTGTAGTTTTGATTTGCATATTTCTCATGATCAATAATGTTGAGCACCTATCCATATGCTTGTTTGCAATTTGTATGTCTTCTTTTGAATCTATGCAGCTCTTTTGCCTACATTTAAATCAGATTATTATATTTCTTTCCTATAGAGTTATTTGAGATCTTTTTATAGTCTGGTTATTAATCCTTTGTCAGATGAGTAGTTTGCAAATATTTTTTCCCATTTTGTGGGTTGTCTCTTCACTTTATCAATTGTGTCCTTTGCTGCGCAGAAGCTTTTAATTTGATGTGATTGCATTTGTTCATTTTTGCTTTGGTTGACTGTACTTGTGCAGTATTGTTAAAGAAATCTTTGCCCAGTCCAGTGTCCTGGAGAGTTTCTCCGGAATTTTTTTTTTTTTTTTTTTTTTAAGTAGGTTTACAGTTTGAGGACTTAGGTATAAGCCTTTAATTAATTTTGATTGGATTTTTGTATGTGGCAAGAGACTGGATTCTGATTTAATTCTTCTACATATTTATATCCAGTTTTCCCAACACTATTTATTGAAGAGTCTTTATTTTCCCCAATGTATGTTTTTGGCACCTTTGTCAAAAATGAGTTCACTGTAGATGTATGGATTTGTTTCTGGGTTCTCTATTCTGTTCATTCGTCTATGTGTCTGTTTTTATGCCAGTAACATGCTGTTTGGTTACAATAGCTCTCTAGTATAATGTGAAGTCAGGTAATGTGATGCCTTTAGTTTTGTTATTTTTGCTTGGGATAGCTTTGACTATTCGGGGTCTTTCACGCTTCCACATAAATTGCAGGATTACTTTTCCTATTTTGGGGAAGAGTGTCATTCGTATTTTAATATGGATTGTATCAAATCCATAGACTGCTGTGGGTAATATGGACATTTTAACAATATTTATTCTACCAATCCACGTACGTGGAATATCTTTTAATTTTTTGTGTTCTCTTTCTTGCATCAGTGTTTTATAGTTTTCATTGTAGAGATCGTTTACTTCTTTGGTTATTTCCTAGGTATTTAACTTTATTTATAGTTATTGCAAAATGGGATTGCTCTATTTCATTTTTAGATTGTTCACTGTTGGCATACAGAAATGCTACTTATTTTCGTATGTTGATTTTGTATCCTGCAACTTCACTGAATTTATCAGTCCTAATTAATTTTTTGATGGAGTCTAGGCTTTTCCAAATAAAGGACCATATCATCTGTAACCAAGGATAAATTGACTTCTTCCTTTCCAATTTGGAAGCACTTTATTTTTTTCTCTTTTCCGATTGCTCCAGCTAGGACTTCCAGTACTACATTGAATAACAGTGGTGACAGTGGGCATCCTTACTGTGTTCTGAATCTTAAACGCTTTGAGCTTTTCCCCATTCAATGACACTAGTTGTGGGTCTGTTTTATATGACTTTTATTATGTCAAGGTATGTTCCTTCTATACCAAGTTGTTTGAGGGTTTTTATCATGATGGGATGTTGAATTCTATCAAATTTTTTTTAGTATCAATTGAAATGATCTTATGGTTATTGTCCTCCCTTCTGTTGATATGATGTATTACATTGACTGATGTGTGTATGTTAAAACATCCTTGCATCCCTAGGATAAATCCCACTTGGTCATGATAAATGATCTTTTTAATATGTTTTTGAATTCGGTTTGCTAGTATTTTGTTGAGCATTTTTCTGTAAATATTTATCAGAGATATTGGCCTGCAGTTTTCTTTTTTTGATGTGTCTTTGTCTGTTTTTGATATTACAGTAATACTGGCCTGTAATATAGAGTGAGTTTGGATGTATTCCCTCCTCCTCTATTTTTTCAGAATAATTTGAGTAGGGTTGGTATTAGTTATTCTTTAAATGTTTGGTAGAAGTCAGAGTGAAGCCATTTGTTCCCAGGTTTTTTTGCTGGGATACTTTTTATTATGGCTTTGATCTTGTTATTTGTTATTGGTCTATTCAGATTTTGGAATTCTTCATGGTAAATGTTGATAGGTTTTTAATATCTAGGAATTTATCCATTTCTTCTAAATTTTCTAATTTATTTTCATGTAGTTGCTCATAGTAGCCACTAATGATCATTTGAATTTCTGCTGTATCAGTTGTAATGTCTCCTTTTTCATCACTGTTTTTATCTATTTGGGTCATCTTTTTTTTGTAGTTAGTCTGGGTAAAGGTTTTCCAATTTTGTTTATCTTTAAAAAAACAACTTTTTAAAATTTATTTTTGTATTGTTTATTTTAAATTCATGTATTCATTTATTTCTGCTCTGATCTTTATTATTTATTCTACTAATTATGGGTTCAGTTTGCTTTTAATCTTCTTCAAGATGCATTATTAGATATTTATTTGAAAGTTTCTTTTTCTTCTTTCATATTTTATTTTATTTATTTTATTTTTTTGAGGCACGGTCTCACTGTCACCCAGGTTGGAGTGCTGTGGCATGATCTTGACTCACTGCAGCCTTGACCTCCTGGACTCCAGCAGTTGTGCCAGCTCAGCCTCCTGAGTAGCTGGAACTATAGGCACATGCCACCACAGCTAGCTATTTTTGTTTTGTTTTGTAGATTTGGAATTTTGTCATTTTTTTTGTTGTTGTTGTTTGATGTAGGTGCTTATGGCTATAAACTTCCCTCTTAGGACTGCTTACCCTGTGTCCCATAGTTTTTGTGGTATGTTGTGTTTCCATTATAATTTGTTTCAACACATTTTTCAATTTTCTTCTCAATTTCTTTATTGACTCCCTGGCCATTTAGGAGCATATTGTTTAGTTTTCATGTGTTTGTATGGTTTTTAAAATTCCTCTTGTTGTTGATTTCTAGTTTTATTCCATTGTGGTCAGATAAGATGCTTGATATTATTTAATTTGTTTGAATGTTTTAAGACTTGCTTTGTGACTTAACATATGGTCTACTCTCAAGAATAATCCATTTGCTGAGAAGAATGTGTATTTTGTAGCCATTGGACAAAATGTTCCATAGATATCTATTAAATGCAGTTTTTCTGTAGTGTAGGTTAAGTACGATGTTTCTTTGCTGATTTTTATGTCTGGAATATCTATCCAATGCTGAAAGTGGGATGTTGAAGTTTCCAGCTATTATTGTATTGGGGTCAATCTCTCTCTTTAGCTCTAATAATATTTGCTTTATATTTATGGCTGCTCCAGTGTTTGGTGCATACACACACACACACACACACACACACACACACACACACACACACATAATTGTTGTATCCTCTTGCTGACTTGACCTCTTTATCATTATACAATTATAATTCTTTGTCTCTTCTTATAGATTTTGTCTGTTAATCTATTTTGTCTATTATAAGTATAGCTACTCCTGCCCTTTTTCATTTCCACTGGAATGAAATTACCTTTTTCCTTCCCTTTATTTTTAATCTGTGTGTGTCTTTATAGGTGAAGTGTGTTTCTTGGAGGCAACAGATCAGTGTGTCTTGTTTTCAAATTCATTCAGTCACTCTATGTCTTTAGATTGGAGGGTTTAATTCATTTGCATTCAATGTTATTATTGAAAAGTAAGGACTTACTCTTGCCATTTTATTCTTTGTTTTCTGGTGGTTTTTCCTTCTTTCATTCTTTCATATTTTTCTTTTGGTGAAGATGAGTTTCTGTGGTGGTATGATTAGTGATTTAATTTCTTGGTTTTTACTTTTTGTGTATTTGTTGTATGTTTTTTATTTGAAGTTACCACGAGACTTACAAATACTATCTTATAACCTATTATTTTAAACTAATGACAACACTGATTGCATAAATAAACAAACGAGAAAGAAGAAAACTAATAAAAGCTCTACAGTTTAACTTTTCTCCCCCCACTTTTGAACTTTCTGTTGTTCTATTTATATCTTGTACTGTGTCTTGTAAAGTTGTTGTAGTTATTATTTTTGACTAGCTTATCATATAGTCTTTCTACGTAAGATAAGAGTAGTTTACATACCACAATTACAGTGTTATAATATTTTGTATTTTTCTGTGTATTTACTATTACCAGTGAGTTTTGTATCTCCAGATTTTTTATTATTGCTCATTAATGTTCTTTACTTTCTGATTAAAGAACTCCCTTTAGCATTTCTTTTATGATAGGTCTGGTGTTGATGAACTCCCTCAGCTTTTTTCGTCTGGATCCAAGTCTTTATTTCTCCTTTATGTTTGAAGGATATTTTAGCTGTAGCTAAAGTCAGCCAGGCTTGTGTTCTTCCCTTCAGGGTGGTGAGTTTCCCTAGGCCCCCAAAGGGGTCCAGAGATGCCATTTTTTACTCCAGGAACTGGAGTAATTAAACCTTAGAAATTTACCTGGTGCTCTATTCTACTACAGCTAAGCTGGCACTGAAATTGCAAGACAAAGTCTTTCCCAGTCTTCCTTCACTTTTCCACAGGAACAAGAGCCTCTTCCCTTTGCCACCACCATCACCACCATAGACCCACGGTGGGTGTTGCCAGTCTACTGCCAGTGTTTACTTAGGGACCAAGTACTATTCATTCAGTTTGTAATGAATGCTGCCAGGCCTGAGAGACTCACCCCTAAGGTCAGTGGGCTCCACTTTGGCCCAGGGCTGGTCCAGAAATGTCAACTAAGAGTCAAAGCCTGGAATCAGGGATCCTAAGAGCCCTCTTGGTTCTCTACCCCACTGTGGCCAAAATGGTACCTAAGTTGCAAGACAAAGTCCCCTTTACTCTTCCTTCTCCTTTTCTCAAGCAGAAATAGTCTCAGCCTAGCCACTGCAGCTGGGAACATGCTGGGTGTCACCTGAAGCCAGTCCATTTCAGAGTCTCACCCAAGGCCCATGGTGTGCTACCTGGGTATCAGTGGTGGTTTTTCAGGGCCCAGGGGTTCTTTAGTTATCAGGTGATGAACCTTGCTAGAACAGATTCCTTCCTTTCAAGGAAAAGGGCTTCTTCTGGACCAGGATGTGTCTAGAAATGTCATCTGGGATATAGGGTTTGGAATAGGGGCTTCACAACTCTGCCCCATGCCTTTCCCTGTTGTGGCTGAGCTGGCATCCAAAATGCAAGATAAAGTCTCCTGTACTCTTCCCTCTCTCTCCTCAAGAGGAAGGAATGAATCACTTTTGTTGATGAGAGTTGTGCTGCCTGGCACCGGGGGAGGGGTGGCACAAGCACTTTTTTAGCTGCCCTGGTTGGTGTCTCACTAGGTCACATGCCTGCCATGTCTAGCCTAGCCTAGCACTGGAATTTGCCTAGAAATGGCAGTCCTTACAGCCAAGACAGCCTATCAAGTTTATTTAGCAACCCAGAGCAGTTTAGCCCATGATTTTGTGGCTTGGAACTCAAGTTGCAACCACTGAAATGGGTGATTTTCCTCTGCCTATGGCTGGTCTAAATCCTCCCTCCATGGGTAGGCATCAGCTGAGTTCTGCTCCGCTTTGCTTTCCATTGTGACAGGGAAGCACTGAATTCATTACAGGGTCCCACAATCTCTGCACTGTCCCTTCCCCACGTGCACAGATTCTTCATGCCATTGACCTCTACTGGGGGGATGGAGGAGGGATGGCATTCGTGATTCAAGACTGTCTTTCCTACCCTCTTCAGTGCCTCTTTCAGTGATATGAAGTTAAAGCCAGGTACTATAATTACTCATCTGATTTTTGGTTCTTATAAATGTGTTTGTGTGTGTGTGTGTGTGTGTGTGTAGAGAGTTGTTAAATTTGGTATTCCTGCAATTGGGGGGATGATTGGTGAAGGCTTCTATTTTGCATCTTGTTTTGCCCATGATCCACATTGCTTTTTCACTGTGAATCTTCAGATGATCAATTTCTCAATAGATTCATGTAAATTAGACTTTTAGAGACTGACTTAAAAGCAACAATACCAGCATATCTCTTTACCAAGAAAAAAGTAATGGTCACATGGAGCAGATAACTGGTTGTGGGCACACTGACAGTCTCTGTTGCACACCCTGAGAGGATACCAGGATAAAACCAGGAGATTTTTCATTAGCTTGGAGTTGGAGTAACAGAAACTGGTTGGTGATAGGGGAAGTTAGTTGATAGTTTTAATATGTAATGCTACTAACTAATGATAACTTGATGTAGCTATCTCTGCTCTAGGGCCTTATATATGCCGAGGACACTGGCAACTTGACCTTGATTGATGGTATTTTTTCCCCTCATCAAGCTTGGAGATTCAGAGTTCAATCCTACGTCTATGAAAATTTTGTTTTCAATTAGAGAGTATAATTTTGTTGTAATGTTAATGCCACAAATTTGCCAACAGTCAAAATCTTGCTCTTGCATTTTGCTAAAGCCTATTTCTAATCTCAAGCCATTCTGAGCTGGTTTTCCTAATTTCTCTACTAAGGTATACCTTAATGTTTTGGAGAGTTTTACTACTCTCAATCCATGTTTTCAGATAAGAGAAGGTTTACACCATCGTTTCCTTGTTTGGAAATTTTAAGTAGCTTTGGTACTGACCCTATTAACATGGCATTGAACATCTTATGAACAGATATGTATGCTATTATGTGTGTTAGCAAATACTACATGCCTATAGTTGACTATAAACACAAAGGCAATAGATGTTACTTATCAAGCCTGTATCTTCTGTTGGGAGCTGCCATTTATTGTGCAACCACAACTCTAACAGGAGATATTTCATTCATTTCTTGTGACATTTTTGTAAGGTAGATATTAACATCCCCATTTTACAGAGAAGCAAACTGAGTTATATTGAGTTCAAATAACTCAAACTGAGTTAGACTGAGTTTATATAGATGGTAAATGATTGATATAGATTTTGATATCTGTGACAAAAATCTCATATTCTTTCCAATTCCTTACCTTACCTTCCATATGGTGCCTCGTCTAATAAATGCAGCTAATGGCTATTTATTTTGGTTAAGGTTCTATTAGGAATATATAAGCTATATCATAGAAGTGTGTCTTGTGGACACATAAGAGCCAGATAATCTCTAGTAGTCTACAGGTTTGATGGAAGAAAATCTATCAGTATTCCAGTCTCACAATATCTTGACTGAGAATTCCAACCTTTTTTCAGAACCATTTTTGTGCTCTAATACATTTTTTTTCTCATTAGAGAGGCCATAATCCAATTTAAACAATTTTGGACATTATATAAAATAGTTTCTCAAGTTATTTCTATTTACCACATGAGTCTGTATGTACTAGAAAATTGTGTGAGTTTTTTTATCAAACATAATTAAAGTATTCATTATGTAGTAATATTTTATCTTGTTTAATAGGGAAAATAATTACACTCAAATTTAATTCCTTATGAAGGAGATAAATCTGAATTAACAGATTTTCCAGTCTCTTAATAATAATCAAGATCTTCTAGCTATTCATACCTATGATACACCTGGCACTGTTTTTGGCAATGTGGTATTATATAAACAAAACATACAAGAATACTGATGTCATAAAGCTTAACTTCTTGTAAAAGGCTATAGAAAAATTTTTTAAAAACAGAATTAAGAAAATTGTGTCATAATTACAACCAGTAAGTATTATAGAAGAATAATTTTAAAAGAACAGGAAAGAAAAAGTGAGAATGCTGAGACAGTATTATATAAATGGGTTAGAGTAGACCTCACTGAAAAGAAGAGTATTGAATAAATGAAGACAAATAGAGAGTTAATCAGGCAAATATCTGGGAAAGAGCATTTCAGTAAAAAGCAATAGCTTCAACAAAGGCTTAAAATGGGAGCAATGAAAAGCAAAAAGGTCAATGCGCTTGGAGCGGAGAGAGGGAGAGAGAAAAAAAGTTGTAGGAGACAAGTTAGAGAACCAGAGGCCAAATCATGTAGGCATTTGTTGGCCCTTATAAGGACTTTGGCATTTACCCTGAGTGAAAAAGGATTATTGGCGGTTTGGGGCAGAAAACAATATTTGACTTACATTTTAAAAGATCACTCTGACACTCTGGATAATATGTTGAAGATAACCTACAGAGAGATAAAAGAAAAATCAGGCAACTATTTTAATAACTCTTGAATGTGATAATGGTGCCTTTGATAAGAGATATAGCTGGGAGATGGGAAGAAGCATGCAGATGATAGACATGTTTAAAAGCAGAGCTAAGAAGATTTTCTGATGAATTGAGTAAGAAGCATAAGAGACACAGAGAAGTCAAGGGGGACTCCAGCACCATTGACCTGGACAATTTCAATGATTATCATCCACTGAAATGAAGAAGGCTGTGAGTGTAAGATGTTTCAGGGAGGGAGAAAGATGAGGAGTGCAGTATTTGAAGATGTTGAATTTGAGACATTTAGTATATATACAAGTGTGGATGTATTGGTACACAGTTGGTGTACGAGTCTGGAATTTGAGAAAAAAATATGGGCTGGAGTTTTACATTTGGTATTTTGGGGGATGTAAATGGAATATTAAAGCCCTGAGACTGAATGGGATCACATAGGGAGTGAGTGTAAATAGAAAATCAAGAACAACAAAAGGACCAAACCTCTAAATACTCTAACATTTAAAAATCGGAAAGGAGACCAGGTGCAGTGGCTCACGCCTGTAATCTCAGCACTTTGGGAGGCCAAGGTGGGTGGATCACAAGGTCAGGAGTTTGAGACCAGCCTGGCCAACATGGCGAAACCCCATCTCTACTAAAAATACAAAAAATTAGCCGGGCATGGTGGCACGCACCTGTAATCCCAGCTACTCAGGAGGCTGAGGCAGGAGAATTGCTTGAACCTGGGAGGTGGAGGTTGCAGTGAGGCAAGATCACACCATTGCACTTCAGCCTGGGTGACAGGGTGAGACTCCGTCTCAAAACAAAACAAACAAAACATAAACAAACAAAAAGAAAACGAAAAGGAGAGAAGGAATAAGCAGTAGACACCGAGAGTGAACGACTGCTAAGGTAAAAAGAAAATTGAAATTGTATGGCATCCCAGAAGCCAAGAGTACACAGTGCATCGAAGAAGAGGTAGGATTTTCATATCTGGCTGTAATGAGCAAAATTGCAAAACACTATCCCTTTCATACCAACCAAAACAAACTAGATAAGCTACCAAAATCACAGATTAAAAAAAAGTCATCAGAAGCTTCAGATATAAAGAAACATAAATTAATTAAATTTCAGAAAGTAACGAGGAAAGCAATGGCTCACAGTTGTTCTTAAAACCAGAGGCACAAGGGAAGAGGAAGAATGTGATATAGATGCCCATAAGAGTAAATCAGATTAACTTTCAACAGACTTTCACTGGCCACATGGCCTGTCAGATTAGAATTCTGAGGAGTCTAGTCCTAGAGCAGGTCTACATCGATTGGCCAACAGTTTTCAACGAGCCTTTGTAAAGTATACAGGTAGTATGCTAAAGGCTAGAGACAAAGAAGAAAAGCTGAGAAAGACTCCTGCTGAGGCGTGCCAGATCTCTGCGTATGGCCTGTTCTGTGCAGGCCAGGGCACAGCCCGCCGGACTGTAGAGGCTGGACACAAGATTGTAAAGCTAAGAGAAATCCGTCTGAGGCACTTGTCTGAAGACCGAAGAGCAGAAAGGCTGAGAAAGATTTTCTGTGGAGCAGAAAACTGAGGGCAGGACTGAAGAGTAAAGTGACTTCCACAAAGCTCCAAAAGCTGGCAATCTGGCTATCAAGCAGAAGATTTTCCATTGTTCGGAATTCTGTCAAGGAGTAAGAGCTGTCTGGAGTATCACTGGTTCCTTGCTAAAAGAAAAAGCCCTGATCCCACCTTTAAAATGTTACAATGTTGCTGCAAGAAAAACCAGATTCAGCTCAAGTACAGATAAGATTGACTCAGCAGCCTGCCGGAAGAAAGGGTGTGCCCATTTCCGGAGGTGAATATTATTCAGTTTAGTCTCTAATGTCCTTTTATACAAAAGTTACATTATAAAATAAAAAACCTATAAGACATTTACAAAATCAAGAAAATATGATTTATGGTAAATAGGAAATAGGAAATAGCAAAGATAAATAGATAGGGAGATCGTTCAGACGTGGTAATTAATAGGAACTTTAACACAGCTTTGATGGGGTCTGCCGGAAAAGATTAACGTCATGCACTAAGATATGAAGTATTTCTCCAGAGAGATGAAAACTGTAAAAAAGAATGAAAAGAAAATGCTAGAATTTAAGCAAAACAGTGAAAAATAAAAAATTTATCAGATGGAGCAACATAACAGCAGTCTAGAGGGTGGGATAAGTGAACTTGAAAGGCAGGTCAATAGAATGTATCCAAACAGAAACACAAATAAGGAATATAAAAGATGGAACAAAGTAGAGCAGAACAACTAAGCTCTGTGGGACAATATCAAGTAGCCTAACACGTAATTGAAGTCCTGCTAGGATAGGAAAGAGATAATGGGGCAGAAAAATATGTTTAAGGGAATAATAGACAAGAATATTCCAACAACAATGAAAAATAGTCAATTGAGAGAGCCAAAAACTTCAACAAATCTCAAGGAGTATAGATAAAAAGAAAAGCATACCTATGTAAAGCATAGTGAAACTGATGAAAACAAAAGATAAGGGGCAAATCTGTAATACAGTCAAATAAACCTTCCCAAGTATAAGAAATAATCAATGGCACACTAACCTGTGGTAACTGAAGTCAAAAAGTGGTGAAACTGCCTTTGCAAAAATTATAACCAAGGAAATTATGACAGTGAAAGAGATCAGACCTAACCGACTCTATCTTGCTTCTAACCTTTAAGTTGTCCTTGTTCATTTCTGGGCATAGGCCAAACTAACCTTGGGAAGGAATTCAGTTTATGATTTGACTCTGAAACAAAACTGATAATAGCCCTTTCCCCAAAAGACCCACTTCTTGCATGGGGACCAGTCTGCTTTGCAGAACTAACAAATTAGCTGCAAGATTAGTAATTACGGTTTAGGGGTTATGCTGCAGTCTCTGGCTGCGAGTCTGAACCTCCTCACATTGCTCCTGGGGATAACTAATCACTATGATAAAACCTCAGATCAGTACTTGAGATATGTTGCAGACCCTGCACTGGATGCATTCAGCTGGTGCATCCAGTGCCGGGTCTGCAAAATATCTCCCACCCAGACCGATAATCTGCTTCAGCCAGTTCTGCGATCCCACCCAGGAACAGAAGACAGCAAGAAAACCTCACTTCGACCCCCTATTAGTCCATCTCCAACCTGACCAATCAGCACTCTCTACTTTGCCAGCCGCCAAATTATCTTTAAAAACTTTGATCCCTGAATGCTCGGGGAGACTGATTTGAGTAATAATAAAACTCCAGTCTCCTACACAGCCGGCTCTGCGTGTATTACTCTTTCTCCATTGCAATTCCCCTGTCTTGATAAATCGACTCTGTCTAGGCAGTGGGCAAAGTGAACCTGTTTGGTGGTTCCAGGGGCCGCGTCTGAAGAGTATGGAGATTGACCAAAATGTGACACAGAGGAACTTTCTGGGTGATGGAAGTGTTCTGTATCTTGTTTTGGGTAGTCTTCAGGTGAATATCTACAACTGTTAAAACTCATTGAACTATACACTTCAGATATGTGCATTTTAGGGGTCTGTAAATTATACTCTTTAAAAAAAAAAAAAATACGAGAAAGCGTTATTAACTATGCTAAGTGTTGCTAATAGGTCCAGTTCGAAAAGGACTGGAAATTTGCCTGTGAATATAGCAACGTGGAGCTTATCTTGAGGAAAGCAGTTTGGATGAAGTGTTGGAAACAAAAGCCTGATTTCTTAAGGAGACATTTCCCCCTCTTCTTCTGTACCATTGGCTCATGTGTTGTAAAGATAAGCTTCATGGAAAATCCTCAGCAGACATGAGTGTTCTCGTTCCTAAACATTCTCTTTTTAAACAGAAGAGTTTTGATAGGCATGTGAATGGTTTAGATTTTTAAACTCTCAGCTCCTTCCAAGTAATCTCAGCCAGTGTTAGGGGTCTATTCTTCAAATTCCGAGAATTTCTTTCCAGCTTAATTAAAAAAAATAAATACAGAAATGTGAAAATTGGCTGACATTTGTAGCAGCTTTATAGATTTGGATAAGCTGGCTATAATGATAACTCTTTTGTTAATGATACCAAACATATAAAAAGCGTAAGACCTGGGGATTCGCTATCCTTGATAAATGTTGTCTTTATTCAGATAATTCTTCGTTCCTTCATTTTACACACACACACACACACACACACACACACACACACACACACACACACCCCTGATTTAAAAGCTCCCAGTTTAATCTAGATGTTAGGATTTTGATACAATCTGTTAAAGTGCCATGAACAAGAAAATGACTTTGAAAAATAAGTCTTAAAAGTAAAGGCATGTAAACCAACGTATGTTTTTAAAAGTAAAAGTTATTTGTCTTAGAGAAAGAAAGGCTGGGCTGATGATAATGTTAATAACATTGTAAGACAGTAAAAGATGTATTAAGGTAGGCTGTCATATTCTGTTGTTGAGAGTGAGAGGCATGGGGAGGGGGAAGGAGGGAGAAAATTAATGTTGTCTTCTCTGGATTATATAATTGTAGTCATATTTGAAGACTAGAACATGAACTGCAAACATATCCATTGGAGGTCTTTTAAATAATTTTCCCAGTTAAAATATTAAATAATAATATATACATAGGCTTAAAATTCAGTATTAATAAGAGTAAGCCTTAGTAGAAATATGTATCATCTAATTCAATCCCCCAAATAAAATCGATGCGCAAACTTTTGTCCTATGACTAGCAGATATATGAACAAAACTGCTAAACCAGCAAGCTGGCTCTTTCACAACTACAATTTATTATTTTAGTTTCACTTTTCTATGGCCATTTTCTGCTTTGTCCTTCCTCTGAGATTTGAAAAACTCTGCCTTGCCTAGTATATGGTAGGTAGGAAGACCTATTCCTGTTCTCAAAATGCTACTGATTCAAAATTCATAGCCATAGCAGGGTGTCTGCGAAGTACCCTGCAACTGTGCCAGCCTCCAGAGTGTTACAGAAGAAGCTTATTTTCCATCCATTTTCCATATCTGATATAATCTTGGCCTTGAGAAACCAAGTGTCAGAGTTTTTATAGCTAATAAATTCCATGAATGAGAGCAGACTGTTGTTGTGGTTATAAGTGTTTGGAATACTATGTTTGGACTGTCCCGTAATTTCACTCCTTTCCCTACAGGTTAACAAAAACTATTAAGATGAAAAATAGGGCCATCTGGTGAGTTGTACCTCATAATAATGAGAGGGTCAATACAGGTCAAGAGGGCAGACCTGTTTCTAAAAATTGGAAAACAAAAATAAAGCTGTTTTTACTTTCTTGTTGTAGGTATATGCCTACAGAACAAGAAAAAATGTCAGAATCATATTTTATAACACAGGATGGAAAGAATGTCCTACTGCATGGAAGTTAGTAACACATTTTATTTGGTACTATGGATTTCACTTATATTTATTGAAGGTTGAAATAAACTAGACAATACTGATCTTAATTATTTTCTAATTAGTGATAACCAAAGAAAATGCCATCAAAGAAAATAAAGGAAACATGTATTTGATTGTAAGATAATGAAATTGCAGCCTTTGCCAAATATTGACTCTGGACCAAGAATATGCCAAATATTTGCAAACATAAAATTATTTAGTCCTCATAAGTTTCTAAGATATTCTCAGTTTAATCCATTAAGAAACTGAGACTTGCAGAGTGGATGCAACTTGGCAAGATGACATAGCTCTAAAAAACCAGAACTAAACTCAAAGCTTTCTTTGTCCAATCTAAAAACCATGTTCCTAACCACAAAATTATGGTGCCCAGCATCACTGCAATAGCTGCATCCATCATATTTACATGGTAAGGGTCTCTAGCATCCATTACTAGCAGTGAGTGCTCATGGATTCTTGTTTTATTCAGTGAGTTTTAATTATTTCTATCATAGTTTAATTTTATATTCTAAAGGTAATTTTAATGGGTTGTAAAGTTTGAGAAACTCTACTAAGTCACTTACATTTACGCATCTATTTTCATGTTTCAAAATTTTCTCATCAATTCTAGTTTACTATTGTCTCTTCTCCTATTCTCTTTTGCTTATTTTGGAGAAATTTCAGAAGATAATGGTAATAGTGCTGTGTTTATCAGCCATGGTTAGAGGGTTTTAATCATTTCAAAAAATAAATTGTATTAGTTATTAAAAAAATTTTGTCTGAAGACAAACACACATATGTATCTACACTAGTAATTTGAAATTAATAAAGGAGATAGGTGCTAATTTTCTTTTGAGATAGGTGCTAATTTGCTTTTACTGTGTTATTTATGAATATATACAATATTTATTTTGCATTACACACACATGAATATATGTATATATATATATTTTTAAAACTTCCAGATTTTATCAGGTTGCACCATTTCTTATCTAAAGAAGAGGAAGCATTGTGTTGTTTGAACTGTGTAAAGTGCATATAGGAGAGACTCACCTGGGCTTATCTTGCTAATGAAAAAATTAATCCAAATTCCATTTGAGACTCTGTGGCTGGTAGCAATTCAGATCTGCTTTTCAAAAACTGGTAGCAACTCTTTGATGTACCTGAAATTGAACAAGCTCAGCTCTTGGATGATGTCACCTGTTTATTGCCACAATTTAGTATTTGAATAATGTAATGGCAAAAACAATCCCAGAAATAGCACAAAAGGGAAATAAACCAGCCAGATAATTCCAATAATGAGCAGACATAATTACTCAAACTATCTCTCTTTGTACCCTTGTCTGGTTCCCTTTCTTAACATGAAATATTGAGTGACCTTATCTGTACTCTATTACTCAGAATTTGTAAATAATTACAGAATGCTTGCTATGAAAATTTCAAAAGTATGGTTTTATGTTTTGAAGAGAATCTTAATGAGCTGGAATGATTATTCAGACTCAGCCTATGGTATTTTGGTGGTAATGTAGAATCTCTTAACTTGAAAATTAGTTGGCAAAATGCTGAGCCACAGAAAAATTCACATTGACTGTATGATGAATGGTTAAATGTCCCAAAGGTTCAGTAAGCCAAGATATTCCCTACTGAGAGCTTTTTCTGACAGTTCTTAGGCAGGCAAAATTCTTTCTGAAGTAAATGCCCTTTACCAAGAGAAGCCAACTCTTTTCCCTGTTCAGTTCACACTGACAATGTTTCCTTCCTATAATGTGTGGTTCAGATAGCTTTTTGAATACAGTGTCCTCGTGGTTGATGCTTCTGAAATAATTGTTCTGATTTCTATATGGACACTTGAAAAGTCCTGGTTCCAGACCCCACTCCACACCCCTACCCCCTCTGCTTTCCCACTCTAACCATTAGGGAGGTGTTCCCAACGTATTTAAAAGACCATCATATTTATTCATAGAGGACTGTAATCATAGGTGCTTTGGTCTTAAATTTAGGTTTGTATGCTACAAATGAAACAGTAGACGATGAGGGCAACAGCTGGAGTGTGAATACAAAAGAGACTACAAATAAATAATAATGTAGGAGATTACTCCAGGCATAAACTTATGCCTCGGATATGAGTAAGGATGGGCAAATGAATTGATGCTCTTAGTTTTATTTTCTCTGATTTCCCATAGAGTGAGAAAAATTGAGGCCAAATCATGAGAAACCTGTAGGCAAAACCTTTGGATTTGATGTGTGAATAATTTTAAGGTGTTCTCTACCATTAAAAAAAAAAAAAAAAAAAAAGCCAGCATACCCGGAAAAAAACCCACATTTTTTAGGTGTCCAGGAAAGTGAGTAGATCTTTGAAGAGAAAACTTACAAAATAAGATCCTTAACAAAAGTAAGCTAACAGAGAGGAACTAATGGTATCTTCATAATTATATACATGAAATCATATTTAGTGCTCTGTACAACAAAAGACAAAGACTGAAGACAGCAGATAGAAAGAGCCAGCAAACTGTAATATTTGAAAATTCATTGGAGTGTTCCAAGCAGAACATTAAGGTAATATTTATGTTCTGGAGGTAGTCCTATGGAAAGAAAATTCTCAATGAGTGTATTTTAAGGGTGACTTAAGGTGTTTTTAAAGTGCTGTTGACAATGTACAATTTTTACCCAGTCTGTCAAGTTTAGCATCAAATATTTTAATGAAAATTTCCTTCTCCCCAAGAGAAGTTTCTGCAAATATTTTAATATATAAAGTACTTTGAGTTAATTTCTTCTCAACATTTCTGTGAGGTGAACAGCACAGCCATTACCATCCCAACTTTACCAAAGAAGAATTTTCATGACAATAGACTTGTCCAACTTGATACTCTGTTACAATAGAAATAAGGCAGGACTGATTTTCAAGTCACTCGGCTTAGAATCCAGTGCTGTTTCTTTCATACCATATTAATGCCACAGTTCAGAAGTTTCTCCAGATTTTTCTCACTTAAGTCTTCTTGTAATCAAGAATCCTGTGTACTTGGAATAAGGGAGGCAAAGACATATCATACTGACTTTATTGATAAAAATTTATTCAAACCTCCTCATTATGACTGCACTCACTGTATGGTGGGAAATTACTAGTAGAGAGTAGGTTGTGGCTGATCCTTTAAACAGACCCCAGAAAGGGGGAGTGACAAATGAGATCTGTATTTATTGAGGAAAATTACAGCTCTACAATATAAATCAATAGCAAAATAGCTCTAAAATAGCAAATAGCTCTAAAATAGCAAATAGCTCCTCAGTTTGTCCACTGTTCTCCATTTCTTCTGCCACTGTTTCAGTTCGGGCTCTGTTCAACTTTTATCTGACACATGGTAGGTGCTAGAAAACAAAAATGTATAGAAATAAGGAATAATCAAACTATAGCACATATCTCCTAATCAATTTTACCTTTTTATCTTTTGAAAAAGTCTTGGAAGAAGCAAAGCCAGGACTCAAACTACAGTTAAAGGGATTTGGAGTACAAGCTTTCAACTACTACACTGTTCTCTGATCATTAGTCATTTTTACAGCCCACATAATAGACTTGAGGGACATGGCTTTTGCAGGACCAGCAAGGGGCTCTTAAACACTTTAGATTTATTATTTATAAAATTCAACTTTTCTACAATCTATGCATTCCATGTAACTGCTGAAATTTCCTAGGCAAGAAAATGACCATATTCAATGAGGTGGTTAATAAAATCTTGGCATTCTCTCAATGTTAAGCTTCTTATTTTGTTTATATCATAAGTTCACAAAGAGGCATCTTTAAGGGTTGAAGATTCAGCTCTGTAAGGATGGTGGCAGAGTCCTAGATACGACATTACTTGCCAATCTGCTCTGTGCCTGGGGCTCTTCCAAAAACTCTTCAATCATTCCTTTGGGAAAGGAAGGCTATTTAATATTCCTTTATATTCTGTAGCCCTCTCTGCAGGAAAGCAACCCTATGGGGATCAGTCAAAAGCAGAGCCAGTCAAGCTGTCTTTTGCTTCCTTTATTCAGTTAGGTCACTTAGAAGCCATGAGTGTGAAGGGATGTTGTATAATTGTAACAGGTCCCTACAGAGCCTCAGTTTTAATATTAATTGAAGATACTATTATTCTGCCAGAAACTTGTAGATACTTCGCTGCCTGCCAGCCATCCCTGTGTCACAACTTTGGTTTCAGAATGGGCTCAAATTCATTTGAGTTGAAAAGCAGCATATTTTGGTTATGTAAAAATAATATATACAGGTTGCTCTAATAAGGAGATGGTATCGTGTGAGGATTTCCAGACTGATTCACCTTAGTCAAGAAAAGAGAGAACTATGTCGGAAAGTGCTCTTCGTTCCCTGGTGTCCATTCTTCTCTGCTCTCCTTTTTTAGTAATGGAAACTTTACTAATGCCCCTAGCTACTCAGCCAGAGACTCCTTGCAGCTTGTTGTGGTCACTCAATTACATTTTGGCCAGTGGATTCTGAATATAAATAATAATACACGAAACTTGCTTATTGCGTCTCCCAAAAAGGAGGCAGATAGCCCTCCATCCTCTCCTTTACAATTCCTGTGAGCTAAAGCCTAATGCATGGTGCTGACGAGCCTGCTATAATTAAGAAGATGAGGGCAACACCCTAAGTTACAGTGGGTGATTAAAGAAACCTGAGTGTCTGGACAACAGGTATAGCAGAACTGCTTGTTGATTGTATACCCACTATTATTTTGAGAGAAAATAAGCTTACACTTTGAGTTTCTGTAGTTTGGGGGCTCTTTGTTGTAGAAGCTTAGTTTTTGCCAAACACAGTCTTTTTTTCTACAGCTCTAAATCTACATGGCAGTACCTTTTATTGACTCAAGTTGGCCTTGGTCTGATAACCTTAAGATATCCTGGGAGCTAAAACATGGTTGTAATTGAATAAAAGCTGGTATATCTTGGAAAAGTTAAGGAAAAAAAAAACAAAAAAGGAAAGATAATGTGATCAAGTGGCAAAATATATGTTATGGCACTAGATGGATCTACTCCTTATTTATTTTCCTTTTGATCTTAGACCTTTCTGAACCTCAGTTTCTTCATATGTAAAATAATAAGAATAATATATGCCACATAATATTGTGATATTTCAGAGCAATAACATATATAAAATACATGGCACAAAAAGTTTCTTATCTATTTATTTATTATTATTATTATACTTTAAGTTCTAGGGTACATGTGCATAACGTGCAGGTTTGTTACATATGTATACTTGTGCCATGTTGCTGTGCTGCACCCATCAACTCGTCAGCACCCATCAACTCATCATTTACATCAGGTATAATTCCCAATGCAATCCCTCCCCCCTCCCCCCTCCCCATGATAGGCCCCGGTGTGTGATGTTCCCCTTCCCGAGTCCAAGTGATCTCATTGTTCAATTCCCACCTATGAGTGAGAACATGCGGTGTTTGGTTTTCTGTTCTTGTGATAGTTTGCTGAGAATGATGGTTTCCAGCTGCATCCATGTCCCTACAAAGGACACAAACTCATCCTTTTTTATGGCTGCATAGTATTCCATGAGTAATGATAGTTTTTTTTTTCTTCCAACAATTCTACTTATTTCAGCTCTGTTTCTTTTGGGGATATTTAGAGTATGGTTTTGCTATAGTTAGGCCATATGTTCTCTCTTCTAGAGAAGAAAGGGTTTTTTTTCTTTTTTTGTAATATAGTATTAATTAATTGGAACTTATCTGTGGTTTTGAGGCTGACGAAGAAATTCTGTGAGCTGAAGTAGTTAGGACCTCTCACTAGTTCTTTCTTTTCCCTTCTTTCATGAATAGCAAACTTCGGAGACATATGTGAAGGAGAAGAGAACTAGCAGTATAAAATGTCACTGGCCTGAGCATTGGCATCAGAGTTATCAAGTGTTTTTATCTTTTTTATTTTTATAGATTTATTTTTTATTGAAACAGAGTCTCACTCTGTCACCCAGACTGGAGAGCAGTGGCATAATCTTGACTCACTGCAGCCTTGACCTTCCGGGTTAAAGCGATCTTCCCACCTCAGCCTCCTAAGTAGCTGGGACTACAGGCAAGCACCACCACGCCTGGCTAATTTTTGTATTTTTTGTAGAGACAGTGTTTTTGCCATGTTGCACAGGCTAGTCTCAAACTCCTGAGCTCAAGTGATCCACTCACCTCAGCCTCCCAGAGTGTCAAGAGTGTTTTTCATAGACGTCCAAAACACCCAAAAGCAAATGAAAAATGACACAGACTCCCGAGTTCTGTCCATGACATAATCTACCTCTTGACAAAATTTACTTTCAGCTTTGACAGGGTCTTCTCTGCTTAAGGATTTGCTGTGTTGACAAGAGTACTCAGTATCGATCAGAGCTAATCTGGTAGTCTACTTGACATCTCTATTCCTTGAACTTTATATATATTTTTTAATTTAATGAAAGCCTTTATAATCTTGTCATTTCCTGTTTTCTCTTTGGTCTAAGAAACCCTGGGAGAAGTCAGCCTTAAGTCAACCTTAGGAAATGTGGTTTGTATAGGATATGTGAGTATCTGAATTCAGAGGAGAAAATGGGCAAACTATGTTGTGGTACGCAATTTTTTTTTTTTTTTTTTTTTTTAAAATAGACAGAGTCTCCCTCTGTCACCCAGGCTGGAGTGCAGTGGCGCGATCTCGGCTCACTGCAAGCGCTGCCTCCCGGGTTCACGCCATTCTCCTGCCCCAGCCTCCCGAGTAGGTGGGACTACAGGCGCTCGCCACCACGCCCCGCTAATTTTTTGTATTTTTAGTAGACACGGTGAAAGTGTTAGCCAGGATGATCTGGATCTCCTGACCTTGTGATCTGCCTGCCTCCGCCTCCCAAAGTGTTGGGATTACAGGCGTCAGTCACCGCACCCGGCGGTGCACAACTTTTAATGAACACTACAATGTGATCCTTCTGTCTGAGGAGGAGCACAGAGTATAGTTAGACAACTCTGGAGCCAAACCAAACCTAGTTCAAATCTTTCTCTCTCTTTGGCTCGTTCTTTCTCTCATTTACCAAGTTTTCGAAATTCTCTGAACCTCACTTTACCAGTCTCTAAAACAGGAGATAACGTGTCTCTACATTGGAGATAATAACTCTTACCTTGACGTATTGTCACATAGATTAAATGACTCAGTGCATACAAGCTTTTAGAACATAGTAGACACTCAAAGGGTGGCTATTTTCTTTCTTTTCAGGCCATTTGTAATTGAGGCACTTCTCACTTACTTTTTGACTAGAGATGCCCTGTAGAAGGTGAATCCTGAATCATTTTGAGCAAGTGAGATTCATTCTATGAATATATAAATTCAAGACACTTTCCAAAGCCAAATATAAGTGAAGAGTTTATATTGCATTCAGTTTTAGAGTATCAATACTCCTGTTTAATTAATCCGAAAGTACATATTTACATTCTCTTATAAGCCATGGGATCATACTACATTCAAGATTCTTTACTTGTAACACTTAGTACTTTAAATTCTAATTTATTCATTTACATATAAATAATATGGAATATTACAAATATATTTGTGGCAGAAACTATATACTGGCTGACTCAAAATCCATTTTCAATCCCTCCTATCACCCTTTGCTTACTAAGAAAATTACACTGGATTACCAGACTTTTTTGCAGCCCAGGGTATGATGAGACACAGTTAGGATAAATAAAATGAAAGTGGAACTCTATCATAAGGTTTAGGGAAACATATATTATTTAGAATAGAGAAAGAGGGTAGTATATTTTAAAAGTTGGTTAAGCTTTGACTTTATCATGTTTTTCCTTTCTGGAATGTGAATTGATACTTTTAAGTGGAACAGCCAACCTAAAACTCAGTAAGCTAAGAATAGTAGAGCTAAAACAAAAAAGATCATGAGTCCTGATGATTATCAGTGAACATCTAAAATAAAACTTCAGCCATTTATTTCATCATCAAAAATATGTATTGAGAACCTGCATCTTACAAATACACTTTTTTTAGAAGCTGGAGATAAGTAGTGACATAAATTGACAAAAATTCTTGCTTTCAGAATGGAATCTTATATTCCAGTGTTGGAAGAGAAACAGAAAACAAATTTGTAGGAGAGTGTGTGTGAGTATGTGTGTGTCTGTGTGCATGGTCTGTCAGAATGATTTTTAAAATCCTGGGGAGAAAAATAAAGCAAGAAAAAAGAGTGCTAGAAAGTGCTAGGATATGATTATGTTTTGCTGCCAGAATACCCATATAGAGATTAGAATATCTGTATGGGAAAGTAAAAATGACTCGAATTCTGGGCTTACTGTAATATAATATAAACTGGGATATTTACTGATGTGGAGGCTGTGGAAGGGGTAGTCTTATTCAAAGCCACGCACCTAGATTGTTGCTAGGTTCTCTTCTGACTCCAGTCACAATGTGTTAGAAAAAATGCTCATCAACTTTTGCTTAATATATAAAATAGACCAGAATGTGTTTAAGGTACTGCACATTGGATGCTCTGTTACCTGCAACTAGAAATATTTCTAATTGAAACAGATACACCAGAAAGAGGAAATGTTTCAAACACTAGGCTAAGCCACTTACATGTCACTGCTTTTGATCTTCAATTATAACATTACAGGATGGATACTTTTATTACCATTTTATAGATAAGGAAAATTAAGAACTAACTCCAGTCTTTCAGTTAGTAAGTGGTATCCTAGATTTGAATCTAGATATTTTTGTCTAAAAAAATATCCCTGTTCATTTTCTTACTTATCCATTCAACAAAAATTTAATTAGTGTTTTCTATATGCCAAGCATTCTGCTAGGCACTTCAGTTAAGAATAGAATGATAACTGGGCAATGATAATTTGGATTTGATGCCAAAATCATCAAATTTTGTTAGGCAGCTAACACAAAAAAGGACAAATGGGATTACCTCATATTAAGAAGCTTCTGCACTTCAAAGGTAACAATTGATAAAGTGAAAAAAACCCTATGGAATGGAAGAAAATATTTGCAAGATATACATCTGAAAACAGGTTAATTTCCAAACTATAAAAGAAATTCAAAATAACTCAATAGCAAGAAAACAAAGAATCCAATTAAAAAATGGGCAAAAGACCTGAATATTTTTCAGAAGACATACAAATGGAAAAAATGCTCAATGTCACTAATCATTAGGGAAGTGTCAAAACCACAACAAAATATCACCTGATACCTGTCAGAATGGCTATTATCAAGAAGAGGAAAGACAGTAAGTGCTGGCAAGGATATGTAAAAAAGGGAATCCTCGTGCATTGAGGATGGGAATGTAAATTCATCCAACCGTTATGAAAAACTGTAGAGAGGTTTCTCAAAACACTAAAAATAGAATTACCATATGATCCACCAATCTCACTTCTGAGTATGTATCTAAAGGAAATGAAATTAATATATCAAAAAGGTATCTGTACTCCTATGTTCATTGCAACAGTATTCACAGTATCCAAGTTACAGAATCAATCTAAATGCCTATCGACAGATGAATGGATACAAATGTATATATACACAATGGAATACTATGCAGCCTTAAAAAAAGAAAGAAATTTTGTGAATTGCAAAAACAGGAATGGAATTGGAGAACATTATGCTAAGAGAAATAAGCCAGGCACAGGAAGACAAGTAATGCATGTTCTCACTTATATGTGAAATCTAAAACAATTGAATTAAAGAAGCAGAAAGCAGAATGGTGCTTACTAGAGGCTGGACACTGGGGGAAAAGGGACATGTTGGTTAAAGGGTGCAAAGTTTCAGTTTGAGAGGAACAATAAGTTTTTGAGATATTTTGTACAGCACAGTGACTATTGTAAATAATAATGTCTTTTTTATATATTTCAAAAATACTGAGGGTCAATTTCCAATGTTCTCACCACAAAAAGTGGTATTCGATGTGATGGTTATGTTAATTAACTTGATTTAATCATTCCACATTGTATACATATAACACCATTTTGTGCCCAATAAATATATACAATTATAATTGGTCAATTAACAATAAAATTTAAAAATTGGTAAAAGTCAAAAAATTTTAAACAAAAAAATTTTTGAAAAATAATAGAATGATAGATAAAACAGCTGTGATTTTCAAGAAAATCTCAAAGTAGTAGGTAAGTAGGTAAGAAAAACATAGCACAATTTTAAAAATTAAGTTTTGTTAAACACTTATGAAGAACCTGTCATATGCCAGAAACTGCAAAAGGCACTAAACTGATTTACAGAAATGTAACAGAATTTTTGTTCATAAATATCGTATCATCCATTGGGAGAGGTAAGCCTTAAGCTAGAACTTTCAATAGGGCTTGAGGTATCTTTTTAAGAGGTAGCTACAAAGCATGAAGGGACCATAGCAGAGGGACTGGGGTTAGACCATGAATAGGCAGAGAAGGAATTGGTATTATGACAGAGAAAAGTCGTGTGAATAGGTGTTGAAGAGTGAAAGGGCATGGTGCCTTTGGGTTCTGATAAAAATCTAAGTAGAGCTGGGCATTTCAAGGCAAAACATGGAAGCCAACATTTGAGAGATAGCTGGGCCCAATGGTAAAAGATTATATGGGTAAATTTAAATGGTTTGGGGTTTTTCCTATAGGCAAACATTTTGAATCAAATGGATGAAATTATCAGATCTGATCTTAGAAAGTAAACTGCAGCAAGTACAGAATGGGACAGACATCCTAGGTTTACCTTCCTGTACATTGAAGTCTCCCCCACCCCTCCCTTTTTTTTTTTTTTTTTAAAGTCAAGACAGAGTCTCTGTTTCACCAAGAATGGAGTGCATTGGTGTGATCTTGGCTCACTGCAACCTCCGACTCCTGGGTTAAAGCGATTCTCCTGTCTTGGTCTCCCAAGTAGCTGGGAATACAGTCGCCCGCCACGACGTGCAGCTAATTTTTGTATTTTTAGTAGAGATGGGGTTTCACTGTGTTAACCAGGCTGGTCTTGAACTCCTAACCTCGTGATCTGCCTACCTTGGCCTCCCAAAATGCTGGGAGTACAGGTGTGAGCCACCGTGCCCGGCAAAATCTCCTTCTTTAATGTAATTTGGGATATAATCTTTAGATATCCAATCGTTTAAAAAAAAAAATGTTATTATACTGATGAGACTGAAGCTTCTCTTTCATGGGGTAAAATAAATTGTGCCCCCTATTAAACAATGGTAAAATGGCATCACACACAATATTACAAACTCTTACCACCCTGAGACCATTTAAAATGTCATTCCCTTTCTTCCAGGGAAAAGATTCAGTTAGTCTTGACCAAATGAATAAAGAGCAGATTAGAATGTTCCGGGGAAAAAAAACAAGAATTATTCATTCCTTGCGTACAAATACTTCCTGCTTAGTTTGAGCAGATTCCTATATTGTAGTCTAGTTACTTCCCTCCCAAATGCAAGTATACAATGAGTGTGTAATGCCACAGCAATAAAATGCAGTATGTCTGGAATATTACTACCTTCTGTTATAAAAGAAATAAACATAAAATGAAAGCAAACTCATGCATTTGGAAATATCAAGGGTTCTGGTGTCAGTTTTATCCTTACCAGGTAATTCTCCCAAGCCTTGTTCAGCTGAGATTTGCCACCATTCTTTGTCTCATTTTATGTGCATCAGGATTGCTTTATTATTGCAACACTTGGCAAAATACTTCTCTTTTCAAGTAATGTAGATCTGTCAAGCTGTCTAGTTCTACTACATCAGTCACTACTTTGTAGTTTATTTGGTGACAGTGACTGCCAATAAAATAATGCCATAAAATATTCTAGTGTGAGAAGGCTAATTCAGTATAGGTTAATAAAGCTGCTGTGATTCATCTTATCGTGTAGCATGCTTTTTATGCTGGGCATCTCTTAGGTGGATGTGGAAAATCACATTGAGGTTAGCTGGAATTTATGCTGTATGGAGGGGTTTACTTAATTTATATATTTACTTTCTTTGAGACCTACATTTTAAATAAAGTATATAGGTTTTTCTCCAGGATGATAGAGTATATTCAGGAGTGAATTCTGAACAGACTTGTGAACTCAGGTAATAAAACAGAGGCAAAGAGGCAAAAATGACAGCCCGGGGCTTGCTTTATTACAGCTTCTCTCTGAATCCATGCAAGGCGGAAGTTGTACCCAAACCCTTGTAGAGAGTATTTAAACAGCCTTTTTGAGAACCCTGCTCATGAGTATTTTAATAACAGTTCAAGTCAAGAGCAATAAATGTCTCAAAAAGAGGCTGTTAATTGAAAAGATCAGTGATTTCGGAGGGATTAATGCTACTGCCAGACCCAGCTTGCTTGCTTTCCCTTTTAATTTAGCCTTCCGTGTTAATTTAGAAACAGCTATGCAGCTTGGAGTTTTGGAAGGCAGGAGCAGGAGTGGTAAATAGAATATATCTAGGGCACTGTGGACCAGAGTTAAAATGCTAAGGTACAGACCTAGTCTCAGCTCTGCCACTATTTTCTTCATGTATAAACTGGGTATTTTAGTGTTTTTAGAATATCTTATAATGTTTCTGTAAAGATTCTTTAATTGGCAAGAAAATCCTCGTAAAGTATAAGTAAAATAAAAAAAGAAGTAAACAGATAAAAATAAAATAAACATGACATTTTGTAAAGATTTAATTAAAATATTTAGTTTCACCACCTTGAAGCACAACTATGTTTAGATCACTTCTGTTGTTTTCATTAATTACTTGAGCTCCCACAGACTCTATTAACAAACAATCTAATACTTCTTACTTGAAACTCTCCCACCTCTCTGCATCCTCAAGCGATACACAAACTCTAGCTGCTAGTTCAGTCCAATGGGGCAGATGCCAAGCCTAGAGAATTAGACAGTTTAAGCCGACCTGTTCCTGCTGTGGCCTCTCCTGCTGCAATAACAGGGGGTCACTTTTGAAAATGCATCTTACACATTCTAGTGAATGGCTACTGATGTAATAATGCTTTGCTCGAATTTCAGATCCTGTGTGGGTGGCAGTGGTGCCCATACTTGGGTTCCCTGAGTTAGATATCTTTCAGCTGTACACTCATAGACAAAGTCACTATTTATTTGCAGGGACACCATGAAACACAGAACTCTGTCCAAATGGACTTCCACCTGTAGCCCCCATACTGTTTCTAGGTGCTCAGTGCTAAACCTGAGGCCAGACCATATCTCTTATTTAATGCTCACATCCCCTTTGGGTAGGTAAAGACTATCAAAGAGGCTCTACTACTATTGACTGGGTGGATGGTCTTATATCCCTTTCCATCCAAGAAGACTCTTCAGCTTTAGTAAAGATGTGCCACTTCCTTTCCAGAGGTTTACTTGGCTACCAAATAGATAGGAAGAATCAGCCTTTGCCAGGTGCAAATTGTCCTAGTCTTTCTTCCCACAGAGGTAGATGTCTACTATCTTTATATTTGCCTAATCACATACTGCTACTCAAGTATTCTTGGATGAGTCAAAGAGGTTGTGTACCAAGAAGACTTTCTCCATAGGTGAAAAAAAATTCAGACTTATTTCAGTAAAATAACATGCTAAGTAATGCCTCGTGGAGCCCCTGCTATACAAGTAATTTTCTGTAATTTTTCTACTATTGCAATTTTGAAATTCACTCCCTAAGTAACCCATCTCTGTTTTAAGATTTGGTTCCAAAAATCACCTTTCTCTGACCAAAGATTTCTTTCTTACTTCCCCTACTCCCCATGCTGGGGCTTGATATGTTAATGTACTTACAAAATTGGTGAAAACAGGTTATGTATTGATGAATATGAACCTATACAGTTAAAAATAATATATCAGTTGTGTTTCTTGTGTTAGAAGTATGTAGTCTATATAAAAGGGATTCTTTATCCCTTATTTTCCCACTCCATCATAGGGTTTGAATTCTAGGCCCTGACACATCCTGTTTATATTGCCTTGTTGAGGAAGGAAAATATTTGACTTAGTAGAGTTTCTGTCTTTGTCTATTTTTAATCACTAAATACTGCCACTCTTTTTTCTTTCTTTTTCAATGTCTCTTGCATGGATTTTTATAATGCTTAACTAACTGGATTTCTTCTCTCCAGCCTTACTCTTCTCAAATCCATCCTCTTTATTTCAGTGAGCAACTGATTTAGAGTTCTAATATCACTATATTCTATTTCTATTCTCAGTGAGTCCCCATCATATTGAGACAAAGAAAGCCAATTTCTCAACATGGGTGACTTCACTTACCATCCCAGAGCTTTCTCCCAATTTACACTGTTCTTATCAAATTTCCCCCTTGCATTTTTTTTTTTTTTTTAAGACAGAGTCTTGCACCATTGCCCAGGCTGGAGTGCAGTGGCACGCTCTGGGCTCACTGCAACCTCCACTTCCCGAGTTCAAGTGATTCTCGTGCCTCAGCCTCCTGAGTAGCTGGGATTACAAGCATGTGCCACTACGCCCAGCTCATTTTTGTATTCTTAGTAGAGACGGGGTTTCACCATGTTGGCAAGGCTGGTCTCAAACTCTTGACCTGGTGATCCACCTGCCTCAGTCTCCCAAAGTGCTGAGATTACAGACATGAGCCATCAAGCCCAGCCTCCCGCTTGCTTTTCAAAGTTTCCCTCAGATACTATGTCATTCCTTTCTCCATTTCTTTGGCTGATGAAAATTTCTCCCTGGAATTCTTCTCTTCCTTTCCTTAGTTGATTAACTCGTACTCACTGTTTAAGACAACTTTGTTAGTTGCACATTCCCCTGATTCCCGTAATATTGTGATCTATTTCTGTTGCCGAACTGCCCTATTATTTTGTCACTATCTGTTTATATTTCTCTCTCAGTAAAGAATGATTCATTTGAGGACACAGATTCTCTTTTCAAACTTTTATCTTCAGGGATTGTTACATAGTAGAAACTCAATAACTGCTGAGGAAATCTTTAGTATAGAAGTATAGTATAGTATAGAAGTCCTAATGTCTAACTCAAAGGTTAATTCTGAAACTTAAATGAGGTAATGTATATTGAAATGGCTGGATTTGACTTTATCACATCACAGTCATTCAGTACATGTTGTATTTTCTTCCACTTACAATGAGCTGCATAAAGCACATATTAAAGTTTAGGAAAGAAGGTTTGTAATTGAAATTGTGCTGATAATACTACTCATATTTCTTCTAAAACCTTGTGGACATTTTGACTACTAGTCCTGAAATTGACCTATTGGAAGACTTTCATAAACATCATCCATGATGACATTACATGACCATTTTAACGAAAGACAGTACACCCTAAATTGACAGCCATTGGATTTAATTTCTCTCTTGTCACTGATCTTACCGTTATTTCTATGTTCTGCAACTCAGATCAGCAACCATATCCTAACACAGAAAATAGGTCACTTCTCAGGTCTGCTATATGACTCTGAGTTAACTGTGAAGCCCGAGGTAGGATGAGTTCAATGTAGCTCAAACTAGCCAGTGGGGAAGACTAGAATTGGGAAAGTTGAAGGACTTGTTTCTCTCTTTTTTTGTTTCCAGCTTTAATGGGGCATAATTGATAAATAAAAGTTTTACATAGTCAAGGTATACAACAGGATTTTATGTATGTATATATTGTGAAATGATTACCACAATCAAATTAACACATGTTTCTCCACACATAGTTCCCATTGTGTGTGTGTGTGTGTGTGTGTGTGTAGTGAGGACACTGAAGATCTACTGTCTTCACAAATTTCAAGTAAACAATAAGCACTTATTTATCTGAGTTATGCTCAGCATTTTTTCTCTTCTTTCCATTTTCTTTCTCTTCGAAAAAGCAGAAATGAATGGTATCCTTCTGTCTTAATGTGTGAACTCTACCATTTACTAGCTGTATAACTCTGGTAAGGCCTTTAACCTCTATGAAATGAGCTTCAGTTTTCTCATCTTTGTAAATGGAATCATTATGCCCATCTTATCTACTCCACAGAGCTATTGTAAAAGTGGATATATAAAAGCCCTTTTTAAGCCTCAAAACACAATGAACAGGTAAGGGGCTACAATTAAGTTTTTCCTTTCAGAAAAATTTCTTCTTCTCATAATATTTTGATGGCTTTTAGAATACGGATTAAGCCATGAATTGTCTTTTATGAGTTTTGTAGGCTGGCATATAGAGCATGATAATAAATTGTAAATAATCACAAAAACCTTGTCTCAGTAGGTAAATTTGGCCTCCCAAAGTGTCTTTTGTGTAGTCAAATGTTGCCTTTTATCGAAATGTCTCACAGCATTTTGAAAGTAGATTATGTATGACACATACCAAACTCATTCTGTCCCCATCAGTCTATCACCACCTTTCTAAAGAAACAGTTTGTTTAAAACCCCAGGCTACCATCAATCAGAAGCAAATAAAGAATATTTTCACCTACTTGAAAATGACTGCAGCAGGCTCTAGTAACCAGCTGATACTAGAGCCAGTTCTTTCAGCAAGAATTATGTTCCAGGTGGCATGAAAGCTTGCAGATGCCTGTGACTTAGCTTTCTGAAATAATTTAGACATATCTTTATTTCAAGTTAGCAAGTGATGCAGTGATAGCAGGGATTAGGTTGGGGAAAAAGTCAAGAGGAAGGGCTAAGGAAGAGCTGGGACCCGTAGCTGCAAGATGGCTTCAATTTACCTGCCATTATGAGCCAGCAAATCTAATACCAATGTGTGCCCAAGGTCAGAGCTCATAGATGAATAGCACCACAGTTACATAGAGTGTGCTAGCGTCAATAATCAGAGTTGGAAGCCCTCACATATTTCAGAGGTATTTCTGAAGTCCTTCCACTTAAAGAATTCTGTCCTACAAACATGACATGTTCTCACTTATTTGTGAGATCTAAAAATCAAAACAATTAAGCTCATGGACACAGAAGATGGATGATTATTAGAGACTGGGAAGGGTAGTAGAGGCATGGGAGGAGTTACGAATGGTTAATGAATACAAAAAATAGAAAGAATGAATAAGATCTACTTGATAGCACAACAGGGTAACTATAGTCATTAATAACTTCATTGTACATTTTAAAATAATGTAAAGAATGTAACTGAATTGTTTGTAACTCAAAGCATAAGTGCTTGAGGGAATGAAGACCACAGTCTCCATGATGTGCTTATTTCACGTTGTATGCTTGTATCAAAACATCTCATGTACCTCACAAATATATACATCTACTATGTACTCACAGAAATTGAAAATAAAGAAATAATAAAAAAAAATTCTGTCCTGACTTCCTGATGCTTCTACAAGATAAAAGCCTTCCTAGGAAAAACTTTAAAAACATCTTTTAGGGGTAGGGAAAAAGCAGGACATGAGTAAGAGAAAAAGGTAAATTTCTGATCAGCAATTGCTTGGACGTTTCTCTTTCTTTCAAGTCCATGATTTGCGTTTCTAACATCGCAGTAGAGTACTGCCACTGGTCTCAAGGAAGAGAGAGTTTAGAGCAGAGAATCTCAAACTTGAGTGAGTATCAGAATCACCTGGACAGAGCTTGCTAAAGTACAGATGGCTGTGTTAGATGGACCCCACCTCCAAGGTTTCTGATTTATAGGGTCTGGGGTGAGGTCTCAGAATTTGCATTTTTAACAAATTCCCTAGTGATATTGATGTTTCTGGTCCTCATACCACACTTTAAGAAACACTGGTTTAGAGACCACTGGGCAAACCACAGACTTTTGGTTTGGGGGAAAGACCACTATCAACATGTAGTGGTCTGACCATGGCAGGTCTCAGTAATAATTTGAAACATATAGGGAGAATTGTGGAGGGCAGATAATAACTCTTTAGGTAATTGAAATCTGTAGAAAAGTCTTATGAAAAAAGGAAGGAACTGATAGTTCATAGCAGTGAGTAGCGCTCTTCAATTTATGCTTCAAGAAGCTATTTTCTCTGTTTTTATTTATTTTTATCTCAGTGCTGGAAAGTTCTTGGTTTAAGCCTTCAGCCAAGGACTCCAGAGAGCTTTTCAATCTTGAATTTGCTAATACTCAGATCATGTTATGATAGATTTTATTCTTTCCTGTAAACTCAGCAGTGTAATGCTCTCTCTCATGATTACAGACATTGGAAAAGGGAAAGAAACTGAGATTAATTAGATCACAGATGTTCAAACATGTTAAAAGAAAGCCCACATTTAGATAAAATCTTTATCAAGACCTCAATGGCAAAAACAGGTATATGTGGAACTACTCTGATAAAACACATAGCAGACTCCAGGTTATGTCAGACATATCTCCAAATTCATGATGCCAAACAACCACTGCAGTTTGCAGATGACACTTAACCTTTACAGTGACTAAGGTCTTGTCAATGTTCTAAAGCCTAGGGAGGGGGGATCTTAAGGACAAGATCAAGGACTCTTTGAACAATGCCTAGATTTTCCCAAGCTTTATTAGACATGGAAATCAGCAGTCTCTTGCAGCAAGTTTCTAAGTGAGTGCAACATCATTCTTCCACAAAGATGCCTAAAAGGAACTCAGACCCAAGGAAACAAATGCAGGAGCAAGATCAGAAGGGGCTGCTCTTCACCTCCTCTGGTAATGCTCTAGAGAAGGAATTAAAATCATTTTTTGTGAAGGGCCAGATAGTAAATATTTTAGGCTTTGAGTGACATACGGACTTTTTTGCATCTGCTCAACTCTGCCAGTTAGAACAAAAACAGCCACAAGCAACAGATAAACTTGCTGTGTCTCAATGAAACTTAATTTACTAAAACAGTACATGGACTTGGTTTTTCCCACAGGACCCAGTTTGTCTGTTCTTGCTCCACAGCAAGATTGTTTAATAGAACTTTTTGTGATAAAATAAATGTCCTATATCTGAGCTATCCAACATGGTAACTACTAGTCACTTGTAACTATGAGCACTTGAAATTTTTAATTTCATTTTTAATATTATGCTATTTCAATTAATTTAAATTATATTTTTAATATACACATGTGGTTAGTGGCTACCATACTGGACAGTAAAATTCTAGATCAGATGATTTAGCTAAGTTCAGTGCCTAATGTTCTATGCCTATGTTCCTACTTTTTTTTTTTTATTATACTTTAAGTTCTAGGGTACATGTGCACAACATGCAGGTTTGTTACATATGTATACTTGTGCCATGTTGCTGTGCTGCACCCATCAACTCATCAGCACCCATCAACTCGTCATTTACATCAGGTATAACTCCCAATGCTATCCCTCCCCCATCCCCCCTCATAATAGGCCCTGGTGTGTGGTGTTCCCCTTCCAGAGTCTGAATGATCTCATTGTTCAATTCCCACCTATGAGTGAGAACATGCGGAGTTTGGTTTTCTGTTCTTGTGATAGTTTGCTGAGAATGATGGTTTCCAGCTGCATCCATGTCCCTACAAAGGACACAAACTCATCCTTTTTTATGGCTGCATAGTATTCCATGGTGTATATGTGCCACATTTTCTTAATCCAGTCTGTCACGGATGGACATTTGGGTTGATTCCAAGTCTTTGCTATTGTGAATAGTGCCACAATAAACATACGTGTGCATGTGTCTTTATAGCGGCATGATTTATAATCCTTTGGGTATATACCCAGTAATGGGATGGCTGGGTCATATGGTATTTCTAGTTCTAGATCCTTGAGGAATTGCCACACTGTCTTCCACAATGGTTGAACTAGTTTACAGTCCCACCAACAGTGTAAAAGTGTTCCTATTTCTCCACATCCTCTCCAGCACCTGTTGTTTCCTGACTTTTTAATGATCGCCATTCTAACTGGTGTGAGATGGTATCTCATTGTGGTTTTGATTTGCATTTCTCTGATGGCCAGGGATGATGAGCATTTTTTCATGTGTCTATTGGCTATATGCATGTCTTCTTTTGAGAAGTGTCTGTTCATATCCTTTGCCCACTTTTTGATGGGGTTGTTTGTTTTTTTCCTGTAAATTTGTTTGAGTTCCTTGTAGGTTCTGGATATTAGCCCTTTGTCAGATGGGTAGATTGCAAAAATTTTCTCCCATTCTGTAGGTTGCCTGTTCACTCTGATGGTAGTTTCTTTCGCTGTGCAGAAGCTCTTTAGTTTAATTAGATCCTATTTGTCAATTATGGCTTTTGTTGCTGTTGCTTTTGGTGTTTTAGACATGACGTCCTTATCCATGCCTATGTCCTGAATGGTATTACCTAGGTTTTCTTCTAGGGTTTTTATGGTATTAGGTCTAACATTTAATTCTCTAATCCATCTTGAATTAACTTTTGTATAAGGAGTAAGGAAAGGATCCAGTTTCAGCTTTCTACTTATGGCTAGCCAATTTTCCCAGCACCATTTATTAAATAGGGAATCCTTTACCCATTTATTGTTTTTCTCAGGTTTGTCAAAGATCAGATGGCTGTAGATGTGTGGTATTATTTCTGAGGGCTCTGTTCTGTTCCATTGATCTGTATCTCTGTTTTGGTACCAGTGCCATGCTGTTTTGGTTACTGTAGCCTTGTAGTGCAGTTTGAAGTCAGGTAGCGTGATGCCTCCAGCTTTGTTCCTACTTTTTTGGTTCCAAAAACTTTATTTCTTAGAATACTGAAAATAATTTTATTTATACTGAAGGTTATTTTGTCTAGTGGAGAGTCTAATAATAGTTCAACTAGGGTTCTATGGATCAGTTGACTGGCAGTTTTCTTCAGTTAGATTAACCCACAATATTTTGGAGCTGAATTAAAAGGTAGAATTTCATTCATTATTCAACCAATATTTTATTTGAGTCTATTATGCACCAAGCTCTCCACTGTGTGCTGAGCTTATAACTATAAATTAGGTGGGCATGAACCCTACTCCTACAAAACTTTTACCTTTCAGAAACATGGCATATTTTATTTATTTTTTGTTTTATATTCATTGATGTAGTTTTATAGTTTTCTTTGTATAGGTTCCTTACATATTTTGTTGAATTTGTTCTAAGATATCTACTTATTTTATTTCATTTTTTGATTGTGTATAGGCTTCTTTTAAATACCGAGACAGGTGGATCACGAGATCAGGAGATCAAGATCATCTGGCTAAC
The DNA here is from genome assembly GCF_043159975.1 of Macaca nemestrina. NCBI lineage: Eukaryota > Metazoa > Chordata > Mammalia > Primates > Cercopithecidae > Macaca > Macaca nemestrina. Next base: position 27,349,160 of record NC_092126.1, on the reverse strand, counting down.
GTGTTAAAGTCTGTCTCTACTAAAAATATGAAAAAAAAAAAAAAAAAAAAATCCTGGCGTGGTGGCAAGGACCTGTAGTCCCAGCTACTCTGGAGGCTGAGGCAGGAGAATCGCTTGAATCCAGAGGGCGGAGGTTGCAGTGAGCCGAGATCGCGCCACTGCACTCCAGAGTGGGTGACAGGTGACAAAGCCAGACTCTGTCTCAAAATAACAACAACAACAAAAAATAAATAAATACTATTTTCTATATATTTATTGCTGAAATATAAGGATACTATTGATTTGTGATTATTTACCGTGCATATAGTTGTCTTTCTGAAATTGTATCCTTTGATGACTAGGAAATTCTAGTTGTCAATTGCCGTAAGAATATTCTTTTACTAGTAATAGATATATGAATAATCTATCCCTATGTAACTTGAAGCTGTGAATTGAGTTTGGTAAATTTTCAACTAAAGAAAAAGAAGAAAGCAAATGAACTATCTGAATTTTCTAAGAAAAAATATTTTTAATAAGAAAAAAATTAAACATAGTGAAGTTGTCTGAATGTTGTCAAGAAACAGGAATAAAGAAAATGGGAAAGGAGACAACTGTGGACTAATGTCAACAAACTTTTGGAAGCTAGAACACAAATGTCATCAGCTTTCCTATCTCTTTTCAAAGTGCTTTTCAAGTGCTGGTAGAGGGGTTGCAAAATATTCTGATCTAAGCTGCTGATAAAACAAACAAAATACTTACTTTACCTCAGAAGTTGAACTAGGGACTGCTGCTGAAAATAAAGGTGGTGTTTTAAAAGTCTGCACAATGTACTGGTATGTTTCCATCCCCCCTTTCCTCTTGTGAATCCTGGACACCACCTGTCCTGGAATAGCACTAGACACTAGAAGCTTATTCTAAAAATATATTGTACTAGAGATGCTCTAAATTCGGCACATCAAACACAACAAGAGTTAAGGGAGCCTGCCATATTGAGAGGAATGAGTGAAGGTCTTTCTCACTGAATGAGGAGATCAACAATCCCTTCTCATACTTACACCTAATAAAGTTAGTTATTGGACTTATTTTTCTACTCTTCCATGCCACACTGAGTATTGAAACTGTTTAATTTCTCCCAAGACAAAGTTTCTAGAGAAACCCTATTGATATGATACTTGGTAGGAGTCCATCCAAAAAGGTTGCTGGATCTTACCGGTATCCAGTGGAACTGTAGAAGTAAAACACAGGGTACCAGGAGAGATGGCTCCAAAAAGACAAAGTACTGGATTTTTAAAAATTGTGCAATCACTTGTTAAAAGTTATTTAATTATTTTTAATTGACAGCAAATAATTTATGGGGTACAATGTGATGTGTATATATATACATATATATCAATCAATGATTAAATCAAGCCAATTGACATAAGAAATACTACTTAGATTCAATTTTTAAAAATTGAGGAAGGCAAGTATGCATTTTCTGTTGGCTGAAGCTCAGCAAACTGATATTCTAAATTGACTGAAAGAGTTTTAATAAATCAATGAAAAAGAAAATATAACTGTATTATTAAAAAGAAAAGATTACACACAAGACACAAATTTGAAAATATTAGAAGCAGAAACACTAAAATAAATGTGAACATAAACATGAGTGAAGAAAAAGAAAATTATTTGCCGTATGTGTTAGAGTGTTAAGGATTTATTTGACTTACTAAGTCATCACTGCCACTAGAGATATTTGGATGTCACCACTATGACTTATATTTACTAAGCAAAGTAGGAAGTTGATAGGCTATTTATACCATAGGTTATATTATACCAAATTCTTAAGGGTTTGATATCTCAAGTCTGACTTTTGAATATATGTATACTATTTTAAAGAGATTAGCCTATTTTCAGGATGAGAGATTTTTTATGTTTGTTTTTATTATTGCCATCGACTATTACTTTAATGGAATTTGTTTATGATTTGTAAAATATTTTTGTATCTTTATAAATGTTTTTTCTCTTATCCCATTCTAGATAATATTCTCTTAGCAGCTAGTCATTTTCAAACAGCTTTGGGAAATATGGGTGATTTGCTGATGTTTCTTAACAGTGGCTTCCGTTACATTTGTTTTACCAAAATGATCCTTGTACTCCGCAGGAAAACTTCCAAACTCTTTGACTCAAAAAGTCTTTTGCAGTTAACTGATTTTCTGTAATCGTGTGTTTTGATTCCTTGCTTTTTATTTTCTGTGTATCTATTTTATGTTTCCATTTTGTTGTTATCATGTGACTTATGAAAAGCATCTTATACTTGTAACAGGTTATTTTATGCCAATTACAACTTAAATTTGATTGCAAAAATTCCCTAAGGTATGCACTTTTACTCCACTGTCCCCCCCTCATTTTGAACTTTTAATGTCACAATTTACATCTTTTTGTATTGCATATCCCTTAAAAATTATTGTAAACTGGTCACAGTGGGATGTACCTGTAATACCAGCTACGCGGGAGGCTATGCAGCAGGATTGCTTTAGCCCAGGAGTTTGAGACCAGCCTGGGCAACATCATGAGACGCCATCTCAGTTTTTAAAAAATGTTGTAGTGATTACAATTTTTAATAGTTTTGTCTTTTAACTTTCATACCATACTTTTAAAATTCATAGGTAATTTTTATATCAGCATTATAGTATTATTCTGAATTTGACCATGTACTTAATTTACCAGTGAGTTTTTATGTTACTCATGAGTCACCTTTTCTTTCAGCTTGAAGAACTCCCTCTAGCATTTATTCTAAGGCAGGTCTGGTGATGATGAGCTCCCTCAGCTTTTGTTTGTCGAAAAGTCTTATCTTTCCTTCATTTCTAAAGGACAGCTTTTCTGGGTGTAGTATTTTTAAACAACAAAGGAAGACAATAAGAAAGAAGTTGAAGAAGCTATACAAAACAACTAGAAAACAATGAACAAAATGACAGTAGTAAGGCTTTACCTATCAATAATGTAATGGATTACATTACATGTAATGTAAATGGATTACATTTTTTCCAATCAGAATACATAGGGTGGTTGAATGGATAAAAAAAAAACAAAACGAAAAAACCAAAAAAACCACAAAACCACAACAAAACTATGTGCTGCCTGCAAGAGACTCACTTCACCTGTAAGGGCACACGCATAGTCTGGAAGTGAAGGGATAAAGAAAGATATTCCATGCAACTGGAAATCAAAAGAGAGCAGAGTAGGTGTACCTAGATAAAATAGACTTTAAATTAAAGGCTGTAAAAAGAGACAAAGAGCATCATATAATGATAAGGGAGTCAGTTCAGCAAAAGGACATTAGTCTCTTATATATGCACCCAACATAGAAGCAACTAAATATAAAAAATCAAATATTAATAGATCTGAAGAGAGAGAGAGAGACTGCAATACAATAATATTAGGGAACTTCAGTGCTCAACTTTCAGCAATGTACAGATTATCCAGACAGAAAACCATCAAGGAAACATCGGATTTAAGCTACACTCTAGACCAAACACACCTAAGAGACGTAAGCAAAACGTTTCATCCATTTGCCATAGAATATACATTCTTCTCAACTGCACATGGATATCTCCTCACTTCTGGTAGAATGGCTATTATAAAAAGGACAAAAGATGACAAGTGTTGGCAAGGATGTGGAGAAAAAGAAACCCTTGCACCTGCTGGTGGGAATATAAGTTAGCTCAGCCATTATAAAAAGTAGTATGGAGATTCCTCAACAAATTAAAAATAGAACTACTATATGATCCAGCAATTCTACTACTGAGAATATTTCCTAAATAAATGAAATCAGTACATTGAAAATATATCTATACTCCCATGTCTATTGTAGCACTATTCACAATAGCCAAGAAATGAAATCAACCTAAGCGACCATCAACAAATAATTGGATAAGGAAATGTGGCATATGTACATGATTGAATACTCTTCAGCCACAAAGATAAGAAAATCCTGTAATTTGCAACAACATGGATGAACTTGACAAAATCATGTTAAGTGAAATAATCTAGGCACAGAAAGACATACTGCGTGATCTCACTTATATATGGAATCTAAAAAAACTTTATTTCATAGAATTAGAGAGTAGAATAGTGCACTGGAAGGGTGGGGTGGTTGAAGGGAAAAGGGATTTTAGGAGATACTGGTCAAAGGATACTTAATTACAGTTAAATAAAATAAGTTAAAGAAATCTATTGTACAGCATGGTGACTATAGTTAATGACAGTATATTATTCGTGAAAAATGCTAAGAAAGTGGATATTAAGTGTTTTTATTACAAAAATGATAACTATATGAGGTAATGCATTTGTTAATTAGCTAAATTTAACCAGTCCTATAGGAATTATATATAATTATTTACCAATTTTTTCTTCCATTAATCTATGGCACTCTTTGTTCCTATAGGAATAAATTTAGCTAATTAACAAATGCATTGCATTATTACAATGTTATACTATATAACAATAATAATGTATTATATGTATTATTCCTATTATAGGAATGGTTATATTTAGCTGTTTACCAAAACATTAAATTATACATGATAAATACCCACAATTATATATGTTAATTAAAACATAATTTGAAAAAAGTCATTTTCTTTGAGAGTAACTATTCTAAAACCAATTTTAGAATAATTTGTGACTTTTTGGATTTGCATAGTTTGTATTATTTACCTGGAACATCTAGACCCTACTTGTTTGCTGGACAAAGATTTGCCCAACTTTCAATATTCAGCTAAAACACCACCTTCTCTGTGAAGTTCTTTGTGGAGTTTGTGCTTTCTTTCAGGTATTGCTGTGACACCTGCGCCTTAAATGGGCACTGAAACAAGGATGCCAGGATGCAAATTTCCTGGAAACTTGAAATTGGGTCATAATATCTGTTGGAATCCCTAACTTAGGTTTGACATAAAACTAGTGAAGTGGTGTCTGTACGTGTTCAGGCATAAGTGCATCAGGAAAAGTGAATAACAGAGAAATAGAGGAATAAAATCAACTTATAGAAACAGAAAATCCCGGCACTTTGGGAGGCCAAGGTGAGTGGATCACCTGAGGTCAGGAGTTCGAGACAGTCTGGCCAACATGGTGAGACCCTGTCTCTACTAAAAATATAAAAATTAACTGGGTGTGGTGGTAGGCATTGGTAATCCCAGTTACTCGGGAGGCTGTGGCAGGAGAATCATTTGAACTGGGGAGGTGGAGATTGCAGAGAGCCGAGATCATGCCACTGCACCACTTCAGGCTAGGAGACAGCGTCAAAGAGTGAGACTCCATCTAAAAAAAAAAGAAAGAAAGAAAGAAACAGGATGGAAGCTCAGATTGAGCAGGTGAGTGACTGAGAGCGAGCCCACAATATGGATAATTTTGCTGCCTCAATTCTTGGTGACCTTTTTAGAATATGGCAGTATTACTCTGGATTTCATAAAATATGCTTCTAACTATGCAATAAAGTATCTGCTTCATACAAACTAGCTTGAGTAATTTTTGTTTTGAAATCAAATAATCTCCCATTTCCAACCATATATACCACCTAGCAGAGGAAGTACTCTTGCATCCGTGCTATTTTAATAGTCTTTGCTTCTTCCATTTCTATAATATGCTGTAATTATTTGCCGGTTTTTTTCTCTCATTAATCTATGACTCCCTCAAATTAGGACCACAATTCATTCATTCTTACACTGTCAGCATCTAATATATCACTGACCTTTAGTGGATATTCAATCAAGATGTATTGAATGACTGAATAAATGCACTCTTCTTTCTATAACAAATTTCATTTTTGAGTAATAATAATAATAGAGCCTGTAATTAATCATTATAAAGTCTAGTAACTCAGACCGGTGGCAGAAAGCTTTTAGAAGTGCTTGCTCTTCCTCCCCTGAATTTTCTCAGGTTTTGAATGCCTATATAGTTGCTTAATGGAGTTTCTATTGTCTTCTCTGATAGTTTTGTAGTTCCCACAAATTAACTTCAGATTGTCATTGTTATCTGTTGAATCTCTCTGGTAGCAAAGCATTCATCTATGCAATCTGCTTCTTTAAAGCATAAGGCAGAAGTATTTATAGTAAAGAGCACATCACAATAAAGGAGATGACAGATAAGCATGTAAGTATCCTCTGCTTCCCTTTTTAAAAACATTCATTGAAAGTTTTTCTAAAAGATGCAATATTTGTGTGAACTTTCCTCTCTCAGTTGAGTATGGACTAGGAAATTTTCTGAGTCCTATTCTATTGGGTAGGTCATCAGCTAATAAAAATCTCTGGTTTCTACTAGATAAAAGTTTTGATTTTCTCCTTTTTTTTTTTTCCCCTCTGTTCTTCTTCCTATTGTTTCTTCTTTTCTGCTTTTCATTGTAGTGTGATATGCATTCAGAAATTTGGACATAAGTATAGAGTTCAGTGACTTTTTGCAGGCTGAACACGCTTATGCAACCAGCATCCAAGAAGCTCACTTCCTGCTGCATTCTGGTCACGACTACTCCACTTCCAAGGGGAACCAGCATCCTAACTTTTTTTTGAGACAGGATCTCACTCTTTCTTCCAGGCTGGATGGCCATGATGCTATTACAGCTCATAGTAACCTCAAACTCCTGGCCTCAAGCTGTCTTTCCACCTCCATCCCCTAAGCAGCTGGAACTGCAGGTGCATGCCACCACACCTGGCTAATATTGCGTGTGTGTGTGTGTAAAGATGTGTCTCATTATGTTGCCCAGGCTGCTTTTCTGATTAAAAAATTATTGTACATATTTATAGAGTACACATGATATTGGATACATGCATACAATACCTAATCATCAAATCAGGGTATTTAGAATATTCATCACCTTGAACATTTATTATTTCTTTGTGTAGAAAACACTTCAAATCTTCTAGCTATTTTGAAATATATAATATGTTATCAACTATAGTCACTCTAGTATGTTATGGAATAATATAACTTACTTCTTCTATCTAACTGTCTGTTTGTACTATTAGCAAACCTCTCTTCATACATCCTTCCTAGTTTCTGAAAACTATCATTCTATCCTCTACCTCCATAAGGTCCAATTTTTATGCTCCCACATATAAATGAGAGCATGTGATGTTCGTCCTTCTCTGCCTGACTTATTTCACTAACATAAAGAACTCCAGTTCTATCCATCTTGCTGCAGATTTATAATATTTCATTTTTATAGCTAAATAGTATTTTATTTTGTGTATATCACATTTTTCTTTATTCATTTGTTGACGGACACTGAAGTTGATTCCATATCTTGGCTGTTGTGAATAGTGCTGCAATAAACATGGAGGTGCAGGTATCCCTTTGATATAGTGATTTCCTTTCCATTGGGTAAGTACTCAGTGGGGATTGCTGAATTATATGATATTTCTATTTTTAGTTTTTTGATAAACCTCCATATTGTATTCCATATGGTTATACTAATTTACATTCCCACCAACAGCATAGAAGAGTTCCCTCTTCTCCAGTCCTCACCAGCGTTTGTTATTTTTTTGTCCTTTTGGTAATAGCCATTGTTACTGGGGTAAAATGATGTCTCATCATAGTGTTGATTTGATTTTTTCTGATGATAAGTTATGTTGAACATTTTTTTTCATATACCTGTTGGTCATTTGTATATCTTCTCCTGAGAAATGTTTATTCAGAATCTTTGCCCACTTTATAATGAAATTGTTTAGGGCTTTTTTTTTCCTGTTGAGTTGTTTGAGTTCTCTCTATGTTCTGGATAATAGTCTCCTGTTGAATAAATAGTTTGCAAGTATTTTCTACCATTTACAAGTTGTCTCTTAACTCTTTATTGTTTCCTTTTTTTGTGAAAGAGCTATTTAGTTTAATATAGTCCCATTTGTCTATTTTGGGTTCTGTTGCCTGTGCTTTTGAAGTCTTAGCCATAAACTTGTTGCCTAGGCCAATGTCCTGAATCAATTTTTCTATATTTTCTTTTAGTACTTTTATAGTTTTGGATTTTACATTTAAGTCTTTAATACATTTTAAGTTGATTTCGATATGTGGTGAGACATGGCGCTCTAGTTTCATTCTTTTGCTATAGATACCCAATTTTTCCAGCAGCATTTATTAAACAGGGCGTCCTTTCTTCAGTGTAAGTTCTTGGTGCCTTTGTTAAAAATCAGTTGCCTGTAAATATGTGAATATATTTTGGGATTCTTTGTTCTGTTCCACTGAAGTATATGTCTGTTTTTATACCAATACCATGCTATTTTGGTTACTATAGATTTATAGAATATTTTGAAGTAAGGTAGAGTGATACCTCCAGCTTTGTTCTTTTTACTCAGCATTGCTTAGGCTATTTGAGGTTTCTTGCGGTTCCATACAAATTTTGAGGGTTTTTTTTTTTTCTATTTCTGTGAGGAATGTCATTGGTATTTTGATAGAGATTGCTTTTAACAATATGATTACATTAACAATATTAATTCTTCTTATCCATGAGCATGGTATATCTTTCCATTTGTGTCCTTTTCAATTACTTGCATCAGTGTTTTATAGCTTTTCTTGCAGAGGTCTGTCACCTCCTTGGTTAAATTTATTTACAGTTATTTTATTTTTTGGTAGCTATTGTGAATGGGATTGCTGTCTTCATTTTACTTTCAGCTTGTTCATCATGTATAGAAACACTAGTGATTTTTGCATGTTGATTTTGTATTCTGTAACTTTACTGAATTTGTTCATTAGTTCTACAAGTCTTTTGTTGATCTTTAGGTTTTTCTGTATATATGATCATGTCATCCAAAAGAACAATTTGACTTACTCTTTTTCAATTCGGGTGCCTCTTATTTAATTCTCTTGCCTGTTTGCTCAGGCTAGAATTCCAATACTATGTTGAATAGGAGTAGTTAAAGTGGGCATCCTTGCCTTCTCATTTTTAAAGGAAAGGTTTTCAGCTTTTTCCTATTCAGTATGATGTTAGCTGTAAGTTTAAAATATATGGCCTTTATTATGTTGAATTACTTTCCTTCTATGCCTAATTTATTGAGAGTTATTGGATGTTGAATTTTATCAAGTGCTTTTACTGCTTCTATTGAGATAATGAAATGCTTTTTGTCCTTCATGATGTTGATGTGATGTATCAAGTTTATTGATTTGCATATGCTGAACTATTCTTACATTCCTGGGACAATTTCACTTAATCATGGTATGTTGTGTTTTTGATGTGTTGTTGAATTGAGTTTGCTAGTATTTTGAGAAGTTTTTGCAGCTGTATTTATCAGGGATATTGGCTTTGTGTGTGTGTGTGTGTGTGTGTGTGTGTGTGTGTGTGTGTGTGTGTGTGTGTGTTATCTGGGTTTGGTCATAAGATTATGCTGGCCTTGTGGAATGAGTTAGGAAGAATGCTTTCTTTAAAAAAAAAACGTTAAGAATACTTTGAGAAGAATTCATGTTAGTTCTTCTTTATAAGTTTGGTAGAATTCAGAAGTAAAGCCATTTGGTCCTGGGCCATTTTTTTAATTGGGAGACTTTTTATTACTGATTCAGTCTCATTACTCCTTATTGGTGTGCTTATGTTTTCTTTTTCTTTCTGGTTTAATCTCAGTAGATTGTATGTGGGGCTAGGAATTTGTCCATTTCCTCTAGATTTTCTGATTTGTTAGCATAACCACCAGTCTTATTTCTAACAGCATAGCATACTTTGCCTGTTTTTGTACTTTATATAAACAGAATTACACAGTACACAGTCCTTCATGTCTGCTTTTGTTTGCTCAGTGTTTTGTTATGAGGTTCATCCATGGTGTTGTTCAGAATATGATTTGCTGTGCTCGTTGCTATATAGTACTCCTTGTATTAATACACCATAATTCACATATCTATTCTACTATTTACTAGCATCATAGGACTGCTATGCATAATACTGGTATAAAGAGTTTTAATACATGTTTTTCATGCTTGGCTCTCAAAAAATTTATCTGAAGTCCCCCAAATGACCCACACACTTTGAGTCAACATAATAACCACTCTAAAAACGACATGCAGTGCTTAGGTTTTTACACACTTCTGAGTGAAATGTATTGCTTGAGGAAGCTTCCTGTCCAATATCTTTCTCAGTCAGGGAAAAAAATGTGCTCTGACCCCAGATTTTAATAGGCCACTAGACGATTCTGCTTCTCAAATATGACCCTTGCAGATGATGCACAAACTGATAAGAGACAAAGAGAGTGCTTCTCACAAAGCCAAATTATCCGTGGCTGAAAAAGCAGGCAGAATATGACAGCTTAGAAGGAATAAGGCTTTAGATAAGGGAATGATCTGTGGCTCTGTTCTTTTTGGCCTTACTGCCATGGGAGATGAGATTGAGCTCTCCCCCTCTTCCTGTCACCATCTCTATCCAATTCTAACCATGTGTACATCAAATAGGCATCCCCCAAACCTAAGCAAAAACAATGAAGAATAACTTCTTTTAGTTATATGCTTTGCTAGTCATGAATCACTCACTCAGCCCTTAATTGGATAGGATAAAACTCCCCTCTTTCAAACTCATTTAGGATTAGATTAGGGGAAGAGGGTGAATTTTAAGGAGAAAGCACAAAATATTATCCACAATGACTCTTGTCAATGAGGTATGATGGGAGGTAGTGATAAGTTTGAGTTCTTCTACTAGAATTTCCTGGACAACTTGTTCAAGGTGCGGAATTAGGGCTCCATCTCAGTCTATCAGAGTTACGCCCTTAAGACCCCCATGTTCCCAGGGCTTTTATTTGCTTAACCTTGGCTCTCCTACTCCCTTGGCTTGGGACACCCACTTGTGGTATCTTGCCAAGTAAGAAACTACTGGCATCTACAGCAACAGTATCCAGTAGAAACGTAATGCGAGCTATGTACCAAAATGTATCACATTAAATACAATAAAAAGAAAACAGTAAACTTATTTTTGATGATATATTTTATATAACCCAATATATCTAAAATATTGTTATTTCAGTATATAATAAATTTAAAAATTATTAATTTGCATCCTTTTATTTATAATAAGTTTTCACAATCTGTAGTGTATTTTATGTTTACAGAGTATTCAATTCTCCAGTTACAATTCAGACTAGTTACATTTCAAGTGTTCAATAGCCACAGAGAGCAAGTGGCTACTGTACTAGGCAGCACAGATATAAATAATCTAATAAATAGCCTATATAATCAGATAAAAGTGATCAAGTAAATGAACTACTAAACAAATAAGTAGATAAGTGAAAATAGCTTCCCTCAGATTCTGCGTTTGTTATTTATCCTCTATATGTCTTCATTTTTTATCATTAGGGGTGGGTGTGTGTTGTAAGTTTGTGAGGGAAAGACAGACTTGGACAAAAGGAGAAAATGTAACCAAATTTTAATTATTTCAAAGTCCTCTTATTTGTTATCTTTTTTGTTTGTTTTTATTCTTGAATTTTTTCTCTTTTATAATTTTTTTATTATACTTTTAAGTTCTAGGGTACATGTGTACAACGTGCAGGTTTGTTACATATGTATACATGTGCCATGTTGGTGTGCTGCACCCATTAACTCATCATTTACATTAGGTATATCTCCTAATGCTATCCCTCCTCCTCCCCCCACCCCACAACAGGCCCCCGGTGTGTGATGTTCCCCTTCCTGTGTCCAGTTGTTCTCATTGTTCAGTTCCCACCTATGAGTGAAAACATGCAGTGTTCGGTTTTCTGTTTTTGCCATAGTTTGCTGAGAATAATGGTTTCCAGCTGCATCCATGTCCCTACAAAGGACATGAACTCATCCTTTTTTATGGCTGCATAGTATTCCATGGTATATTATGTGCCACATTTTCTTAATCCAGTTTGTCATTGATGGACACTTGGGTTGATTCCAAGTCTTTGCTATTGTGAATAGTGCTGCAGTAAACATATATGTGCATGTGTCTGTATAGTAGCATGATTTATAATCCTTTGGGTATATACCCAGTAATGGGATGGCTGGGTCATATGGTATTTCTTAGTTCTAGATCCTTGAGGAATTGCCACACTGTCTTCCACAATGGTTGAACTAGTTTACAGTCCCATCAACAGTGTAAAAGTGTTCCTATTTCTCCACATCCTCTCCAGCACCTGTTGTTACCTGACTTTTTAATGATCACCATTCTAACTGGTGTGAGATGCTATCTCATTGTGGATTTGATTTGCATTTCTCTGATGGCCTGTGATGATGAGCATTTTTTCATGTGTCTGTTGGCTGCATAAATGTCTTACTTTGAGAATTGTCTGCTCATATCCTTTGCCCACTTTTTTGATGGGGTTGTTTGTTTTTTTCTCGTAAATTTGTTTGAGTTGTTTGTAGATTCTGGATATTAGCCCTTTGTCAGATGAATAGAATGAAGAAAGAGAGAAAGAAGGAAAGGAATGAAGAATAAAGGAAGGAAGGAAGAGAAGAACTTGCATTAGAAGTTGAAGGAAGACTTATTTTATTTAATCCAGTTTAATTAGGGCAGTGGCTTTTTAACTATAGCATGCCTCACCCTCCTAGTCATCTGGGGAATATATTTGGAATGCAATATTATGAGCCCCATCCCAGAAAACAAATGGAATATGGCAGAGTTGGGATGAGCACTCTAACAAATACTCTGGGCAGTTCTTATGTAGCTTGTGCAGGTAACAATTTTAGGAACATGGGTTAGAAACAGCCTAGGACTGGCAGTAAGATATGTTTGGTAAGTAAATATTCCTCTTAGAGCAAAAATATTAATTTCATGGTGTGACAGAAGAATCAGCTGTCATTGAAACAGATGTTGTCTCTCATCTTTGAAACTTACTGAGCAACGTTTAAATGTACTTTGGTCCTAGCAGGCTCAATCAGAGATAACCACAGTCAAAAAGTTCTTCACTTAAAAAACCAATGAGAAGGCCGGGCGCGGTGGCTCAAGCCTGTAATCCCAGCACTTTGGGAGGCCGAGACGGGCGGATCACGAGGTCAGGAGATCGAGACCATCCTGGCTAATATGGTGAAACCCCGTCTCTACTAAAAATACAAAAAACTAGCCGGGCGAGGTGGTGGGCGCCTGTAGTCCCAGCTACTCGGGAGGCTGAGGCAGGAGAATGGCGTAAACCCGGGAGGCGGAGCTTGCAGTGAGCTGAGATCCGGCCACTGCACTCCAGCCTGGGCGACAAAGCGAGACTCCGTCTCAAAAAAAAAAAAAAAAAAAAAAAAAAACCAATGAGAAGCATGGACCTATCGATACCACCACCTTCACACAGCTAGGTGCCTTATCACTACACTGCCCCTGAACCAACTCCAACTCAAGACAAACACCCTGTAAGGGAGGCGCCAAGGTAGAGCTATGGAGGTGCAGAGGACAGGAGGAGCCTCAGGAAGGCTTTTTGCAGTAGGCCCCACTGGACGTGTCTTGGAGGGTGGAGAGGATTTCATCAGGTGAAGACGGGAGGGACATTCGAAGCAGAGGTTTGCAGTGGAAAAACTTAAGAACATCTAGGAAAAGTTTTCAGAGTGTCAGGGGGACAGAGTAGAAGTTAAGTGTTAACTCGTCATGAGGAAAGTGAAATTTTCTCGAGTCCATGTTTAGATTAAAAGTTGTAAAGGTTTTACATATACAGGGGAACCATTTGTTGCAGTTTGTACCAGACAATTCTACTTTGTGCTCCTTGTCACAATAAACTTATTAATAGTGTCCTTTTTATTCTCATAAGGGTCCCATTTTAGATGTAAATTATGTGGTCACTGTATTGTGGTATAATGATATTCTCTCCAGTAATGTCTCAGCAGGCCAGGGAGAGGGAGAAGTTAGAGACTTATCCAGTGAAATCTCAAATATAGTTCAAGCTCATATAAAATGTGTACTGGCCCAAGGTCACTAAGACAAAGGAGCTGACCCTTTTATAAACACTTTGTGAAGAACAAATTATTTAACCTCTGTAAGTCAATTTTGTCTTCCTTAAAGTTTGAATAACAATAATTTATGAGCCCCTAATCCCTTTTCCAAAAACCTTGGCGCCAGACAAATTTTGAAATTTAGCATTTTTCAGGAAACTCTTTTTTTTTTTTCAGATTTTAGAAAGGTAATTATATACCTTCCTTCCCATGATATACAGCACCCAGTAATCATCACAGCACTATTTCTGCAGTAAATGTATGAATATTCACATAAAGTAGGATAATAAGTATTTTTAGCTTCACATCAGTTCCAGTCATGTTTTGCCACAAATAGGTTTGTCACAAACTTGGTGGGGAGAATAAGTTATTTTGTTTTGTTTTTAGAGCCCATTGTATATTAAAATTGCTAATAAGGGACTATGGAATTTTATTTTATTCACAAAATGATAAATATATTAAATTAGATTTTCCATGTAAAGTGCTTAGTAGAATTTTCAAGGAATGCAAACAACGAACAATGATTATTATTATTTCCTGGAGATCCCAGAGAAAAAGTTGTGCAAGTTGATCTTCAGCTGTTACCCGACAGTGAATATTACTCTCTGTCTCTGCTCTGAACCACAGACTTTTCCTCAAGTGGTCCCAGTCTCACAACTTCATCATCCATCAGTCAAGATGAACAGTGACCCTCCATTGCCTCCCTGAGTCCACACTCCCTAATGCGAGAAAGTGAAAATAAATAGGGCCTTATGCAAATTCTATTAAAATCCAGTCAAGGAAAATAAACTGCAGACATCTGCTCTTCCCTGTCAGTGTCATTTGAATGTTTTCTCCTCATCTTAAAATAAAAACAGGAACAAAACAAAAATGAAAAACAAACAAAAAAAGATTGTTTATGTTTCCTGAGTGACTGCCAGGCTAGCATTCAAGCATTTGATCCACTAAATAACTATTTGAACAAGAGCAGTGGAAAAGTAAACAGTAAGGTGAAGGGGACACAGGCTATATATTAGCTGGTTCTTTTTTCTCATTCAGAAATGTATTGTTTGGCGAGCTCATTTTTCTTTCGGATAACAGTGAAACAGTGGTTTGCGTTTCTTTGAAAATGGTGGTCTCCAGCTTTGTATCCAAACCTATAAACCATGATTGAAAAGAAAGTCATTTTGAATGTCAAGAAAAAAAATGAAAACACTTCTGACTGGGTCTACCTGGGTCAAGTAAATATCTGATTGGTTAATCTGTGTTGTCTTGCCCAACTAGGAGAGGCTTGTATTCTGTTTCTCCATACATCAGCTCTGTATGGTTATTGTGTGATTTCTCCAGCCAATGAACATTCAGGTTTCCCGTGATGTGTGAAAAACACAACAAGCCACAGTCTTTGGAAATCAGAGTGAAAATCATACCCAGCAGGGTTTTGGAGAAATGTCTAATTACCTGGTGATTCATCCTGAGTGGCAACATCCTGACTATCCAGTCCACATTAATCACTTCTGAGAGGCTGAACACTCTAGACACTATGACCCAGGTATGCTGTTGGCACAGTTGTTTTCTCCATTCTGGACTGAATATCTACTTAGGCAAAGTGAATGCTCAGATCGCACTGAATGGACCCAATATGTGGACTGGTCTAAACTAGTGTAAATTTGCCTCATTCCAATGTTTCAGACTAGTGAGTGATGGCCCAGATACACTTAACACTACAAATCCCAGTTAAGAAAACCAGTACTTTGATTACTCCAGCTACATGCACAACTGAGACACACATCCTATTCCAGACACTCCAATGATGCTGTCCTCATTGACTTTCACATTTGTATCAGCCCGGATAAATTTGCATTTAGACACTCATCTCATGGAACCACAGATCAGCTTCTCTCTCTCACCCAGCACTTTATCTCAAGACTCCAAGACCCTTCTGCTAGTCCAGCGCAAGGTATTTCCCAAAGGAAAGTGGAATGAATTAAGATAGCTAGGAGTCCCCAGTAGCCAACTTTACTTTTATTTACAATCCAAGACTCTCTGGGATAGTTAAACAAAATCTATCCATTTCCTTCTAAGACTTACATGAGCTTCTTGGTTTGTCACAGGGAGAGGTGCAGACCATTTATATTTTATCTTAAGGGACTGATCATTGAAAACAGTAAGCATTGTATCTAAGAAGAATGGGATTATGATTTGTGCTTATAATAAAATATAAACAAATAAAGAAAACAGTAATGTTTTAATAATAACAAGAGATTCTTAGATGGCTTATGTTATTCTGGGTAGAGCTGGTTCAATTTAATAACATAATATGGATAAATCAAGAAAATAGAAAGGCAAACAAAAAACACCCATATTTATTTAATAGTTGGCTTCTCTTCTACCAAATCATTAAATTACCTGCCCTAGTTCACCAATTTGCTTCTTTGGAGTAAACATATTTTTTGTCAAAGTAAATGATCTGCCAAAATGTGAGTAGTTATAAATCCATTTAGCAAAAATCCTCTGTGAAGGCTTAATAACTGGTTTCCATGATTTCTGTGCAACAGGGTAGAATAACCCTCTTTTATTTTAGCCCCCCTTAAAGAAGATTCCAATTTAACGCTGAAGAATTGTGTGGGGAGAGAAGCATGATTTTTGCACCCAGGGGACATTTGACAATGCCTGAAATTGTTTTTTGGTTGCCAAAACCAGGGTGCTAGGGGAGGGTGCTATTGGCATCCTACAATGCACAGAACATCCCCTATAACAAAGAATTATCTGGCCTTAAATGTAAATAGTGCTAAAGTTGAGAATTCCTGTTGTTAAATAATAAGCTGTAAAAACTTCATGACTGGTTCTCTAAACAAACATTATAACAATACAATGACTTCCATCTACTACATGGCCCTGGAGTAACTATTAGTCTTCTCAGAATTGGAAAAGAGACACAAGAGAAAGCACCAATAGCAAGAAGTGTGCTAAGAAGTTTGCAGATCTTCTCTTAGTAATTTACATTACAAACCTCTAAGACAGAAGTGTTAATATGTTAATTATATAAATGAGGAAACTGAGACTCAAAAAGATTAAGAAATTTGTCAAAGTTTACAGTAAGCAATTGACAAATCCTTTTTTTGAAGATAATACCTTCATCAACTAAGCTGCATTGCTGCATATCAGCAGAGAGGATAGAATTACTGGACTCTGGCAGGATACGTGATTGGTATGCTCCAGTTTCCAGAGCAGAGAGATATTTGTCTGATAGCCCTGTGGGATCAGGGGTGTTCACTTTGTGAATGAGAAGAAATCCCTTTGGAAAACTCTGCCTAATGTCCAACATCATGGAAAATCACCATTTTGCCATGATATTCAGGTAGACTAGTTAGTCCTGTGTATGGTACAGTAAAGTATGTCATACAATCAATTTTAATTCTAACTGTATTATTTAATTGACCTCGGAATCATGATACTTAGTCTATCAGATTTAATTTATTAATCTACAAACAGAGAATGATGATTACAGCTTCTGATTCTGATTCCATAGTTCTGGGGTAACGGCTGAGAATTTGCATTTCTAAGTGATACTTGGTGTCACTGTTGGAAGACTGTACTTTGAGAACCACTGACTTAGGACATGAGGAATTAATTCTCCCTCATAACCTCGATTGAGAACTCCACAAATTCTAGCTGTTAGTTTTTCTTCAATAACTGTTTAGCAATCTCACTATTTATATTTATTATTTTTATTTTCTGCCTCTTTGATAAAATTTGATGTAATACATTATCCTGTAACATTTTGTTAGTTTGTATATATAAGGTACACTGCTTTGTTTGCATAATGCTACATGGTGCTTAAGCTTTGGAGTATTTCTTTTCTTGTGTTGTTCCTTGGCAATATGGAGCATCTATAGCCATTTTGCCAGGCCACCTGCATCTTGGTCACAGTAATTGCGGCAGGCATAGAATGTCCTCGTTTCTGTTGTTTGATTTGCCTTCAACACACTATGCCCAGAATCCAAAAAGCAGGAAGTACAGAAGGCCCAGTCACACTTCAATGCCATATATGCCTTTAACATCACTCACTGTTTTTCTGAGAGGCCGAAACAAATTTTTGTTTTGTGTGCCTTAAGAATCCTGGGCAGTAAAAAATAAGACCCATGCCAGAATGTCTTCCACTTAGTAGTCTCTTTAAAAAGGGTGTCTAACTCAAGGTGGTTTTTTGTTGTTGTTGTTCTTTTTTTTTTTTTTTTTTTTTTAAAGTGATAGGAAAGATTGTTCCCATCTCCTGCTTGGAATGGTCAGGAGTGTGAAAGAAGGAAGACAAGGCTGAGAGCTGCTGCAAGGACTACTCAACCTCAATTTTAAAAATCCTATAATCCACCCATTCTTTCCAGGTCTAGCTAAACCTCTATAATATCTGTATCAATCAGGATCTAGCCAGAAAAATAAAATCAAGTAATTATAAGAAGGAATGCAGTATGAGGAATTAGTAACAAGATGTTAGAAGAGCTAAAATAGCATGTAGGAAAAGGAAAAGAAACTAGACAATAGCAATTCCTAGAAGTTCTCATCAACTTCGAGTCTGAAGGGACAGAGGGAGGGGTGATGTAACCATGGCTTAGAACCACTTGGCAGAAGCTAAAACTAGAATCGACCAACCTAATGGGAGTGGGAACAATGGTGAAGTCACAGGTACTACTGCTCAAGGAATGAGATACTGTTCAGAAAAGAGAGAGGGAGAAATATGCTGGTTTATCTCATTTTTCCATCTTCCTCTCATCATCTACCAGTGAGTACTTCCCATTGTCCCAGCCTAGGCAGAAGAGGAGTCTAGGAAATGTGATTTGCAGGGTCAGACCTCTTTGATTGACTATTAGGGATCTGAATGCAAAGAAGCAAATGGATGTTGTAATGTCTCACCCATCAGTCTTTCACGTACTCAAAAGTTAAAAGTAACATTTATTAAACCAGTTATTTCATTCTGCTTTGACTAATTAACTGGTAACTTACCTATTGGATTTCATAAAATGTAACAGTTAATAGTAGGGAGTGAATCCTGCCTCACCATTTACTGGTTCTATGACTTTGATCAAAAGACCCCTTTGAATCTTAATTCCACCATCTGTAAAATTCAGATAATACTATTACTATATCACAGGGTTGTTGTGGGGATTAAAAAAGATAATGTTTATATGACAGCACAATGTCTGGCACACAAACAACACTCATTATTAAGGGAACAGATCTTGTCTCATTTGTTTTACGTATTTTATAGCACTATGCACATCACAGACCCCTCAAATAGTTGTTGAAGACACAAGTCAATGATCTGTGACATCTACATATTTGCTTCACTTTCTGACTAATTGTAATTTTTATAAGCTGATTCTTGTTTATTGAAGAAGAGTTGGAGAAAGTATCAAGAGTATTGGGATATCTTGGCACTTCGGAAATGGTTCATACTTAGCCATCTTAGATAAAATTGCATTTTAAATTTGGAATTTTTCATAGTGGCTTGGTCCTTAATGTAGAGACTTTCAACAGTTCAAGTAAAATGTGCCACTTGGATAACAATTATGTTGTCATTGCAGTTATTACTTTAGAAGAATAAGTCAATTTGCGTTTTGTTTGCCCTAAAAGAAAGTGCCGACCAGGTCAAGCTGGTCATCACTTCATGTTATTTTGTATGAAAAATGCACAATAAGCCTGTTTGTGATGCAAAGCAATGAGCATTTCTAATTTCAGCATTTCATTTTCTTAGGGTGTCTGTGCTTGTCTAGGGTCATGTCACTTGCACATTTAAGACTGGTTTACAGCTTCAGAAAGGGCTGAGCAATCTGTCTCATTTGTATAAAGATACATTGAAAGCAAGAAGGATCAAGGCACCACCCATCTTTTGGTTCTGGCAAATCCTTTCATTATTCATTTTGGAGTGAGTTGGGGGAAAAACAACCCATTTTTGTTGTTTTATAGCTGATCATTGGCAATATGATGATAAATGTATTTAAAAAGTCACAAAAATAAAAGAGTAAAAGTTGAATTTTACATTATTGAGTTATAGTTATTAAGACAAATTCTAAAGCTAAAACATACTCTTGTTTATATTACCATATTCATCTAGATAAAAGGCTCATTTTTTATTCTAAATGCAACATTTTTAAGAGATTATATTTGGCAGTTTTAGATAAAGATTATTTTAAGGTGGAGAATACATCGCTAGAATAAGAAAGACATATAAAAGTCCTAAATTCAAGTAAAAATTCTCTTGATATCTAAAATTTAGAATGCAGCATTGCATTTTACATGCCATTTAGAGAGAGCAAGTTCCTGCATTTGAACTTAGAGTCCATAAAACATGTGAAGCATCATTAGAACTTTTTGGCTATGTTGCTTTTCTTGATCTTTTTTGTTTTCTTACAATAAAGAGACTGTCAGGCTCCCTGTAGCTTGAGTCCAAGGCGCACAACTTACAATACAGTCATGTACTGCACATTGATGTTTCAGTCAATGACAGACTACATACAAACCATAGTCCTGGAAGATTAAAATGGAGCTGTGGAGTGGCTAAGATGGCCGACTAGAAGCAGCTAGTGTGTGTGCCTCTCATGGAGAGGAACAGAAAGGTCGAGTAAATACAACATCTTCAATTGAAACATTGGGGTACATGCATTGGGATTAATCAAGGAAACAACATGGTCCATAGAGAATGAAGGAAAGCAAGAGAGGACAGTGGCCTACCTAGGAAAAACATGCAGCCAGGGAATCCTCCCTTGTCCAGGGAAGTAGTGAGTGAATGAGTGATCCCAGGAAACCATGCTTCCAACAGATTTTTGTAACCCTTAGGGCAGGAGATCTCCTTGTGAAATCACTCCACCAGAGCCAAGTTTCCAGTCTGACAGGCACAGCTATGTGGAGTCTCAGCAGAGCAGCTGCTCAGGCATGTGTAGAGACCCTAGAGCCTTAGATACTCTGGCTTTCCAGGAAAAGTAGCTGCAGCTCCTGCAAAGTAGGAGGTTAGACTCCTGTATACAACCCTAGGAATGAGGCTAAAACCAGGTGGTTGAGTAGCAACAGCTCACAGGCCCCACTTCCACGACACCTCACAAGATAACAACTGGTTGGGAATTCCAGCCAGCTACGAATAGTGGTATTGCACCTTCCTAAGAAGGAGCTCCCGGGGAGAGGGGCAGGCCACTATTTTTGCTGTTTGGGCACTTTAGCCATTCTAGCCTTCAGGCTTTAGAGAGTTAGAACCAATCTAGGGTGGAAGGGATTCCTAAGCACAGCACAGCTCCTCTACCAGACTGTTGCTTTAAGTGGGGGCCTGATCTCGTTCTTACTCATTGGGCAAGAACTCGCAAAAGGGGTCTCCAGCTACCCCTGACAGATGCCTTTGGGCCAGCAGCGGGTTTATACCTCCCTGAGACAAAGCTCCCAGAGGGAGGGACAGGCTGCCATCTTTGCTGTTTCACAGCCTTCACTGGTGATACCTCCAGATTCTGGAAAATCTGAGGTGACTAGGAACTGGAGCAGCCTCAAGCATACTGCAATAGTGCTGCAGAAAAGTGGCCAGAATGTTACCTGGGCACCCATTCCCGTATCTCCTCACTAGGCAGGTATTCCAGGCCTGGGCCTCCAGCCACCCACTGCCAGAGCTATTGAACCAGCACCAACTCAGCCACTTTCTGGACAGAGCCTCCAGGGGCAACTTGAAAGCCTCTCTGCCACTGCCTCTGCCGTGGAACTGTGCTTGCCACCCTCAGACTAACGAAGAAACAAAGACCCTAAGTGCTTTATCCATACCTTCAACAAGCAGAAGTTGACCCAAGGAGAGGAGGCCAGTCCATTTCCCAGGGGTCCCACACACCCCTCACAGCTTGTCATCAGGCAGGGCCACCTGGCTTGGGACCACAGCACAAACCCTCCATCTTGGATGAGTGATTGCTGATCTACATCTCTCTGGGTGGAGTCCCTAGGAGTCTAGCAAATGACCCTTGGCCACAACCACTACTAAGATCTCTTCTGCTGCCTCTAAGCTGGGGAAGAAACATAGACACTGAGATTGCTCCTAGAGCCATAGTAGGCAGCCGAGAAGTGTAAAGTTGTGAACTACAGCCAGCACTCAAGGAGGAGAGGAACCCACACTTCCAGAGAACTGAGAGGAAACATGACTCCAACTGTGAGGAAACCTAGTGGATCCACACAACTGAGCAAGAATCTACCAACTGACCAGAAATTCTAAGTGTCAGCTGCTGGATCACACCCCAAAGCTTCAACACCAAAAATACCTCACTAACATACCCCACTCTGAAATCAGATACAAGAAGTCAGCTTGAAATAAAGACCCTGCACAAAGCCTCAGCCTGGTGAAAACATCCAAAAAAGAATATTGACTGCTCTCCGTCTACACTGAAGTTAAAAGAACATCCACACACAGAGATGAGAAAGGAAAATGCAAGAACTCCAGTAACTCAAATGGCTACAGTGTCATTTGTCCTCCAAATGACTGCACTAGTTATTCAACAAGAGTTCTTAACCAGAACTAACTGGCCATTATGACAAAAATAGAATTTGGAATATTTCTATAGATAGGAGCAAAGATCATAAAGATTCAGGAAGATGGGAAAACCCAATCCAAGTAAAATAAGAAACACAATAAAGTCATACAGGAGCTGAAGGACAAAATAGCTAGTATATAAAAGAAACCAATGTGTCTGACAGAGCTGAATAACACAATACAAGCATTTCACATGCAATCACAAGTATTAACAACAGAGTAAACCAAGCTGAGGGAAGAATCTCAGAACTTGAAGACTGGTTCTCTGAAATAAGAAAGTCAAACAAAACTAAAGAAAGAATAAAAATGAGTCAACAAAACCTCCAAGAAGTATGAAATTATGTAAAGAGGCCAAATCTATGAATCATTGATACTGAAAGGGAGGGGGAGAAAGCAAACAACTTAGAAAATATATTTCAGGATATCATCCATGAAAACATCCCCAATCTTGCTAAAGATATCAACAAATTCAGGAAGTACAGAGAACTCCTCCAAGGTTCTATACAAGAAGATCATCCCCAAGACACATAATTTTCAGATTTTCCAATGTTGAAAATGAAAGAAAAAATGTTAAAGGCAGTTAGAGAGACAGGGCAGGTCACCTAAAAAGGGACCCCCCATCAGGCTAACAGCAGACCTTTTAGCTGAAATCCTGCAGGCCAGAAGAGATTGGGGGCCTACATTCAACATTCTTCAAGAAAAAATAATTTAAAAAAAAAACTTCAACCAAGACATTTATATCCAGCCAAATTAAGCTGCCTATGAGGAGGAGAAATAAGAGTCTTTTCAGATAAGCAAATGTTGAGAGACTTCATTACCGCCAGACCTGCCTTACCAGAGATCTTGAAAGAAGCACTAAATATAAGAGGAAAGACTACTACCATAAACACACTTAAACACACAGACCAGTGTTACTGTAAAGCAACCACACAAACAAGCCAACGTAAAAACCAGTTAACAGTACAATGACCAGATAGAATCCACACATATAAAAACTAACTTTGAACATAAACAGGCTAAACAGGCCACACTTAAAAGACACAGAGAGTGGCATGCTGGATAAAAAAGCAAAACTCGATGGTATGCTGTCTTTAAGAGACTTATCTTACATGTAATGACAGTCATAGGCTCAAATGAAGTGTTAGAGAAAAATCTTCCAAGCAAATGGAAAATAGAAATAAGCAGGAGTTGCAATCATAATTTCAGACAAAACAGATTTCAAAACAACAAAGATCAAAAAGACAGGAAGGGCATTACATCATGGTAAAGGGTTCAGTTCAGTAAGAAGAACTAACTATCCTAAATACACATGCACCCAACACAGGAGCTCTCAGATTCATGTAGAAAGTTCTTAGAGACCTACAAAGAGACACAGACTCCCATACAATAATAGTGTGAGACTTCAACACTCCACTGAAAGTATTAAATAGGTCATCAAGGCAGAAAGTTAACAGAGATATTCAGGACCTAAACTCAGCATTGGACCAAATGGATCTGACAGACATTTACAGAAGCCTCCACCCCAACACAACAGAGTATACATTATTCCCATCACCACAACCACACTCTTGGACCACAATTCAATAAACACAATGAAAATTGCTCAAAATCATACAATTACAGGGTAATTAAACAACAGGTTGCTGAATGACTTTTTAGAAAACAATGAAATTAAGTCAGAAATTAAGTTCTTTGAAAATAATCAGAACAAATGTACAACATACAAGTATTTCTGGGACACAGCTAAGACAGTGTTAAGAGGAAGATTCATAGAACTAAATGCCCACATCAAAAAATTAGAAAGAAATTAACATCCTAACTTCACAACTGAAAGAATTCGAGAAGCAAGAACAAATCAACCCCAAAGATAGCAGAAGACAAGAAATAACAAAAATCAGAGCTAAACTGAAGGAAACTGAGATACAAAAAGCCATTTAAAAGATCGAGTCCAAAAGTTGATTTTTTGAAAAAAATAAAATCGACCACTAGCTAGACTAATTAAGAAGAAAATAGAAGAGATCCAAATAAACACAATCAGAAATGACAAAGGCAGTATTCCTACTGACCCCACAGAAATTAAAACAACCATAAGAAACTACTGTGAACACCTCTACACACACAAACTAGAAAACCTAGAGGAGACGGATAAATTCCTGGACGCATACACCCTCCCAAGACTGATCCAGGAAGAAATTGATTCCTTGAACAGACCAATAATGAGCTCCAAAATTGAATCGGTAATAAATAGCCTACCAACCAAGAAAGCCCAGGACATGAGGGATTCACAACCAAATTCTACCAGATGTACAAAGAAGACCTGGTGCCATTCCTGCAGAAACTACTCCAAAAAATGAGGAGGACGGACTTCTCCCTAACTCCTTCCATGAGACCAGCATCCTCTGTATACCAAAACCTGGCAGAGACACACGCAAAAAAACAAAACTTAAGGCCAATACTCTTGATGATTATTGATGCAAAAATCTTCAAAAAAACACAAATCAAATGCAGCAGCACATCAAAAAGCTAATCTGTCACTATCAAGCAGGCTTCATCTCTAGGATGCAATGTTAGTTTAATATACTCAAATCAATAAATGTAATTCATCACATAAACAGAACTAAAGACAAAACCACATGATTATCTCAAGAGATACAGAAAAGGCTTTTGATAAAATTCAACATCCTTTCATATTAAAAATAATAACATCCATCTATGACAAATCCACAGTCAACATTATACTCACTGGGCAAAAATTGGAAGCATTCTCTTTGAAAACTGGCACAAGACAAGGATGCCCTCTCTCACCACTTCTATTCAACATAGTATTGGAAATCTTAGCCAAAGCAGTCAGGCAAGAGAAAGAAATAAAGGACATCCAAAAAGGAAGAGAGAAAGTCAAACTACCTCTGTTTGCAGAGAACATGATTCTATATCTAGAAAACCCCACAGACTTGGCCCAAAAGCTCCTTCAGCTGATAAACAATTTCAGCAAAGTTTCAGGATACAAAATCAATGTACAAAATTTACTAGCACTCTTATACGTGAACCACAACGAAACTGAGAGCTAAATCAGTTTCATTCACAATTGCCACAAAAAAAAAAAAAAAAAAAAAAAAAAGAGAAAACTCTAGGAATACAGCTAATCAGGAAAGTGAAAGATCTCTACAATGAGATTACTCAAAGACATCAGAGAAGCCACAAACAAGTGGAAAAATATCCCATGCTTATGGATTGTGGATAGGAAGAATCAATATGATTAAAATGGCTATTATGCCCAAAGCAATGTACAGATTCAATGTTATTCCTATCAAACTACCAATGACATTGTTCACAGAACTAGAAAAAATTATTTTAAAATTTATATGGAATGAAAAAAGAGTCCAAATAGCCAAGACAATCATAAACAAAAAGGACAAAGTTGGAAGAATCGTGTTACCCAACTTCAAAATACACTACAAGGCTACAGTGACCAAAACAGCATAGTACTCGTACAAAAACAGGCACATAGACCAACAGAACAGAATAGAGAGCCTAGAAATAAGGTAAGCCACACATCTGTGACCATCTGATCTT
This sequence comes from Macaca nemestrina, assembly GCF_043159975.1. NCBI lineage: Eukaryota > Metazoa > Chordata > Mammalia > Primates > Cercopithecidae > Macaca > Macaca nemestrina. The sequence goes on along the minus strand of NC_092126.1, from coordinate 27,323,230 downwards.
ACAAAACTGACAAAAACCAGCAATGGGGAAAAGACTCCCGATTCAAAAAATGGTGTTGGGATAACTGGCTAGCCATATGCAGAAGATTGAAGCTGGACACCTTCCTTACACCATATACAAAAATCAACCCAAGATGGGTTAAAGACTTAAATGTAAAACCCAATAGTATAAAAACCCTGGAAGACTACCTAGGCAATACCACTAGGAATGGGTGTCTTTCATGACAAAGACACCAAATCAATTGTAACAAAAGCAAAAACTTGACAGATGGGATCTAAGTAAACTAAAGAGCTTCAGCACAGTAAAGGAAACTATCAACAGAGTAAACAGACAACCTATAGAATGGGGGAAAATATTTGCAAACCATGCATCTGACAAAGGTCTAATATCCTTCATCTATAAGAAACTTAAACAAATTTACAAGAGAAAAACAATCCCATTAAAAAGTGGATAAAGGACTGAACAGACACTTCTCAAAAGAAGACATACAGGCAGTCAATAAGTATATGAATAAAAGCTTAACATCACTGTTCATTAGAGAAAGTACAAGTCAAAACTACCACGAGGCCATCTCAGACCATTCAGAATGACTATTATTAGAAAGTCAGAAAACAACAGATGCTGGTGAGGTTGTGGAGAAAAAGAAATGCTTTTAAACTGTTGGTAGCAGTGTAAATTAGTTCAACTGTTGTGGAAGACAAGACGATGATTCCTTAAAAACCTAGAGGCAGAAATACCATTAGACTCAGCAATCCCATTACTTGGGTATATACCCAAAGAAATATAAATCGTTCTATTATAAAGATCATACATGCATATGTTTATTGCAGAATTACTCACAATAGCAAAGACATGGAATAAATCTAAATATCCATTAATAACAGATTAGATAAAGAAATTTGGTACCTATACTCCATGGAATACTATGCAGCCATAAAAATGAAGGAGATAATGTCCTTTGTGGGAACAAGTATGGAGCTGGAGGTTATTATCCTTAGCAAACTAACGCAGGAACAGAAACCAAATACTGCATGTTTTCACTTATAAGCAGGCACGAAAGGATAATAACTTAATGAATAAAAAGAAGGAAACAACAGACACTGGGGTGTACATGAGCAAGGAGGGTGGGAGGAGGGAGAGGAGCAGAAAAGATAACTATTGGGTACTGGGCTTAATACTTGGGTGCTGTAATAATATGTACAACAAATCCCCATGATATGTATTTATCTACGTATCAAACCTTCACATGGACCCCCAAACCTAAGATAAAAATTACCAAAAAATGGAGCTGAAAAATTTCTATTGCCTAGTGACCTCATAGGTATGATAATGAGTGCAATGAATAACTCATATGTTTGTGGTGATGCTTGTGTAAACAAACCTGTGTTGCCTGGCATTTAAAGTATAGCATATACAATTATGTACATTACATAATACTTGATAATAAATGACTGTGTCCTTGGTTTGTGTGTTTATTGTACTATACTTTTATCATTATTTTAGAGTGTACTTCTGCTTATCAAAAAAAAGGTTAACTCAAACAGCTTCAGGGAGGTACTGCAGGAGAAATTCTGGAAGAAGTCACCTTTATCAATGGAGACAACAGCTTCATTTTATATATATATATACACACACACACACATACACACACACACACACACACACACACACACACATATATATATATATATAATTGCCCATGAAGACCTTCCAGTAAGGCAAAATGTTGAGGTGAAAGACACTGATATTGAAGATTCTGATCCTGTGTAGGTCTAGGCTAATGTGTGTGTTTATGCCTTAGTTTTTAACAAAAATGCTTAAAAAGTAAAAAATAAAAGAAGAAAATATATGGAATAAGGATATAAAGAGAGAAAATATTTTCCTTTAATTCTACAATTATTTTTGTTTTAAGCCATTATTACAAATAATCAAAAAGTTTAAAAATGTTAAAAGTTTATAAAGTAAAAGTGTTACAGTAAACTAAGATTAATTTATTAAGGAAATTATTTTTAATAAATTTAGTGTTGCTTAAGTGTACAGTGTTTCTAATGTCTACAGAAGAGTACATTAATGTCCTAGGTCTTCACATTGACTCAGCACTCACTTGCCAACACCCAGAGCTACTTTCAGTCCTGCAAGCTCCATTCATGGTAAATGTCCTATAAAGGTATACTGTTTTTAATCTTTTATACCATATTTTTACGGTATCTTTTCTACATTTAGATACACAAATATTTATGACTGTGTTACAACTGCATACAATATTCAATACAGTAACATGAACATGCTGTACAAGTTTATAGCCAAGGAGCAATAGGCTATATCATATAGCCTAGCTGTGTAATAGGCCAAACCATCTAGTTTTGTGTGAGTGCATTCTGTGTTATTCACACAAAGGCAAAATTGCCTAACCATGCATTTCTTAGAAAGTATCTGCATCATTAAGAGATACATGACTATATTGAGCATGCCTGAGTTGCTCATGTTGCAGGCTCTGATGCCAGGAGTCCCATTTCCTCTGCTGGACCATGAGAAGTCACCTTGGAATTAGACTTGTGAGTCTTTTGGAGGATACTGTATTTTTTTTCTAGGTGGAATTAGATTCGTGGCATAATCTTTATCAAAGTCAGGTCCTCTTATATTCACTCATGAAGATTCTGTGGCAAAATGATTGACTGGTTCACGGAAAAGTCCAGATTAATAGGCTTTATTCAACAGAAAAAGTCAGCATTTTCAATATTTCTAGCTCTTATCTATCTTGGCCTAAACATCTTTGGTTGCCTAGGACCTTGTTTGCTCTCATTTAGCTGCTATCAGATCATATCCAGAGCTTATGTTACACTAAGCATTAAGGTTTGTACTAGCCCTGAGTCTATTCAGCCATTTAATATCATGCATTTATTTATCCAAATATCCATTTATTTATTCCTGCAGTAATTCATTCAACAAATATTTATTGAACCCAGTTAAATGCCAAGTTATCTGAGTGATGCTGGGGATAGACTGTCAGTATACTTTGCTTTTCAAGCAAAACTAAGCACAGTACCAGCCCTCATGTAGCTTACAATGCAGGTGATATTTTTTTGAGTCACACATATAAGTATAAAACTATAGCTGTGATAAATTCACAAAGAGATCTTCGTAGTGCTATGAAAACCTAGAACAGAGGGATATGAACTACTTAAAATCAGATGTGCTTTAGATGAAAAATAGCAGCAATGAGAAGTAGGGTGTTTTAAGCATAGCACAAGGCCTTGCAGTAGGAAGTAACATATCTGTGTCAAAGAACTAAAAGCATCAGTGGCTGAAGCACCAAGCAGAAGACAGGATGGTAAGTGATTCTGGAAAGGCTAAGAGGACTTTACAGGCCATATTGGGGTATTGGGGCTATTACCCTGAAACCAATGATAGGTCATTGTGTGATTTAAGCCAGGATTGTGACAGGATGGGAAGTTTATGTAGGGATAAGGACTTAGAAAGTTAACATGTTTAGATACAAATTTTAAAAAAGATCATCTGAGTACAATGTAGAAAAGGAGTACACCAATATAAATGCTAAAGCAGTGGTAGAAGATAACATAGAGTATGTTCCAAGAGAGAGAAAATAATAGAGAGAAAATATGCTGATATGGTTTGGCTGTGTCCCCACCCAAATCTCAACTTGAATTATATCTCCCAGAATTCCCATGTGTTGTGGGAGCGACCCATGGGGAGGTAATTGAATCATGAGGGGCTGGTCTTTTCTGTGATATTCTGGTGATAGTGAATAAGTCTCAAGATACCTGATGGGTTTATCAGGGGTTTCGGGTTTTGCTTCTTCCTCATTTTCTCTTGCTGTTGCCATGTAAGAAGTGCCTTTCACCTCCTGCCATGATTCTGAGGCCTCCCCAGCCATGTGGAACTGCAAGTCCAATTTAACCTCTTTTTCTTCCCAGTTTCAGGTATGTCTTTATCAGCAGCATGAAAATGGGTAATACATGTGGGGAATGGAGGAAAAAAGCAAACTGAAGGATGTTTCTTGGGGTATGCCTTGTATAACTGAGTGTGTGATGATGCCGTTAACTGAGCAGATAACACTGGAAAAGGACGAGGACTATCTTGCTTGCCCACCTCCCCTTTGCCCACAGAGCATATCCAACATGGCGGCATGCACATCCATTGGCTTTTATTACAGAATATGAAGAAGGCAAATGCAATGACCATTGGTACACCACACAATTGAAACTAACTTGTTCTACTGATATTTATTATAGCCAGTAAGTGTAATGTAGTAGAAAACATAAGCTTTGTAATTATACACACTGGATCTAAATCCAGGCTTACCACTTCTTAATTTCGAAATTGTGGAGGTCTCTCAACCTGAACATGGTTTATATTTTGGGCTGGATAATACTAGTTACAAGGGGCTGCCTATGCATTTTCCGGTAGAAGCATCCCTGGCTTCTACTCACTATGTGCCAGTGGCCTTGCCCCCTTATTGTGACAACCGAAAAGGTCTTCAAACATGGCCAAATATCTCCCAGGGAGGCAAAAATTTCTCCAGTTGAGAACTTTTTTATTTTCCTTGATTTATAATTATATTATCTTAAAATAGCTATGATCTATTCACTTTCTTGTCATATATACTTAATATATATGGAATTAGAAATACAAAATTCAACATGAAAGTAAACATTTAGAAATGATCTAATCATAACAATTTATAAATTTTTAAATTTACATTAACATAACAAAATCAAAACACTTTGCTTTTGCTAGGGACCCTTTCAGGGCCTTGGAAGAAGGTCCTGTACCAATGAAGTGCCATGAGGCTTTAAAAAATTTTTTTATATATTTATTTATTTATTTTGAGATGGAGTCTCGCTCTCTTGCCAGGCTGGAGTGCAGTGGCTCAATCTTGGCTCACTGCCATCAGCACCATGAGACTTTATGAGCTTCACAGCGGAAAGACCTCAACAGAATTCATCATATCTGAAAAATGAAAATGGGATGAGAACAAATGTCCTGTACTCCACAGTCTGCATGAGTTTTCTCTAGCAGGGTCTACTTTTGACTGTGCTTAGAGGTAAAAATGTGCTTCTGTTCTTGTTCCCACTCATTGTGTACTACAAACATCCACGACAACAATCTTTCCATTATTAAACCAGTTATTGTATGCTAGAAGAGATTAAAACTTCTATTATCTAATGTGTCTCTGAAAAAGAGCCTTTTGTTATTTTAACATACCACTTAATTATCAAGTGACAGCTTGTAGGCCCACCTTAAAAGCCCCTTGATTGGAAGATTGATGGTTCAGTAACTGAAAAAGCAAAAAATCAGACTGCAAACATTATGGTACTCCTTCTAAAATTTAACACTGATCTTATCACCTTAGAAACAACTTCCTCTATGGTGTTTTTATGGGATTCATTGAAGAAATAATTGCCTGTTCTAAAATCTGTTGGAATTTGCACAAGTGTCTAAAGATCTATTAAGAGATTAAGGTTTCAAGATAAGACAGCTACTGGTTACACAGTATGTTTATGAAACCCTATATGGTCTGACACTTGGTTAGCATAAAAATGACCTCTCTTTCACTATATGTAAAAATAATTGTAGTCTTTTCTCTGTTAGAAGAAGTTCTTTTGGAATAATTAGATTTACAGTAGTTGCATTAAATTTTTTTTCTCCAAGTTGGTGAATTAGAGGGTTTCAGTGAGCCTCAGCCATGTGTAAATAGAAAGATAGTGCATAAAGATCAACTCTGTAAGCTTTCATTCAAGAAGGAAAGTGGGAATCTACTGGAATCATGGAAGACAATCCCAGATCCCAGAGAAGACAGTGCTGGCAAACATTTCCTGTGACAGCGTCCAGCTAATAAAAGTGAGTTCAGCCACAGTGTGTGAGAGAGACAGAGGTTCTCCCTCTGTGACTCACCTTCCCACTGGGGATCCGAGCAACCCAGGCCAAGGGAGAGCACTTTGCTTCCCAGCTCCTGGAGTTAACTTAAGGAGAGGCTTGGAGATGCTGTGTGGGAAAGACACTGGGAATATCTGCAGACATTTTCCCAGACTCAAGACTGAGAGGAGGATGCCATTTTTAATACAGATTCATGCAACGTCAGCCATTCTTTGGTGACCCAGCAGTGTGACTGTGCAGGCATTTTAATCTAAGGCCAGAAATTGGAGCAATTACTCTGAAGTGGGTTAGGGATCCCACAGCCAGAACTGTGAAAAGTGTCTCAGTAGTAGGTGCTGGAATTGTGTTCTCCCTTCTTGTAGGCCTGGCATTTGAGGAGAGCTGCTATAGCTGACGTTTCTCTTGGGTACTGAGACTTGGAGCCAGGGCCAGCTTGTTGACTTGGAACTGATCTGCATATGCCATTGCTGGGTGCCCTACCCTACTTTCCTGAGAACATGGTGTAGCGGGGCCTTCGCTGCTTTACCCCAAGTAGAAATTCAGGCATTTGGAGTACCTGTTTGCCTGGGTCAGCAGCCTGAGCTGCCCTACCCTTCCCAGACATAGATCTTAGTGCAGGAGGACTCTCTACTCGATGCCCAGGCAGGTTTCCAGGCATTAGGAGCACCCTAATTCAGCAGACTGAGACACCTCATCCTTCCTGGTAGAGATCCTGGTGCAGGGGGACCCTCTCTGCTCCACACTTAGGTAGATCTCCAGTCATTTGGAGCATGGACTTTCCTGGTACAGCAGCCCAAGTTGCCCCATTCATCTTGTGCAGAGATTTTGATGCAAGGGGGCCCTCTCTGCTGGACAACCAGGCATATCTCCAGGCATCTATAGCAGCCACTCTCTTGGAATAGGAGCTTAGGCTATGCTGCAATCTCTATGCAGGGAACTTGGAGCAAAGGAGGTTTCCCAGCTCCACACCTAGGCATACCTCTTGGTACCTGGCAGCCACCCAGTAGATTCTCCCTTGGCACTGGTTCTTGTGCTTGCCATTAGAGGACTTGCAGGCAGACCTGCCCAGTCTGGCCCTGCTTTTCATGGGTCCTGCCTTTCTACCCCAGAGATAAGCAGGGAGCTTAGACCACTGTGCATTCAACCAGTCAACCCATTGCTTGATTAAACAAGGGTTGGGTATATACATAACCATCTTGGCCATAGTCTGCTGATATCTGTAAGTACCATCTATGGGCTTGTAGCACAAACTGCACATCCCAATATAAAACCTGCTGAAAGAAATGCCTAGAGCTATAGAAGAAAAGCCAAAGACCCTACCCAGCATTCTCTACAATCACATTCCCTAGGGAGAGGAGGAAACGAAAAGGTAAAGAAAAAAATTAATAACATCAAAGAGAAAGAAAGAAAAATAAAAAAAAATTCACACTAAAATCATTATAAAAATTAGAAGTGCCAACATTTCTAGATGAGAAGAAACCAGCACAGAATTTGAGCTGCATGAAAAGTCTGAATGTAGTGACGCCACTAAAAGATGATACTAGCTCTCCAGCAATGGTCTTTAACCAAAATGGAAACTCAGAAATAACAGATAAAGAATTCAACACATGGATTGCAAGGAAGGTCATTGAGATCCAAGATGAGGTTTAAAATCAACCCAAAGAGACTTCTAAAACAACCCAGGAAAAAAATGAAGAGAGAAACATCTTAAAAAAGAAATCATTCAGAGTCTCTGGAATTAAAAAACTTAAAAAATTCTAAAGTACAATTGAAAGCTTTATCAATAGATTGGATGAAGCAGAATTTCAGAACTCGAAGAATGGTCTTTTGAACTAAACCAATCTGATAAAAATAAAGAAAATATAATTTTAAATTTTTTTCAAATACATGGTTTTATGTAATGTGGGTCCAATGCAAGTGTCGTTGAACTCTATTTATTTAGCGTGGTATAGTCACTGGTTAGCTTCTATGAAACCCATATAGTTGCTTACTATTTTGAATCAGAGTTTTTCATGATGAAAGCAACCTAATTTTTGTGAGAGATATGGATTTTGGCAGTGACATATGAGCAAGTATTATTACTGCCTAAACTAAAAATGATTAGATTTTAAGCTGTTCGGGGTAAATTCATTGTGTGCCTGATTTTAAGGACACATAGTCCTAATAATCTGAACTCTCAGTTTCTGAATATTTGATATTACAACTTGCAAAAAATTTTACTTGAAATTTACTCACCACACAAAATAATCTATTGTAACGAATATATATGTATATACTACTGAAAATATTTTAGTTACACATGAGTTCCAGATGATAGGTTGTGGAGTCCATTGGATTAAGATAGCTGTTTTTCCAAGAGGATTTCATGTCTTATTATTGTTTTAATGTAGGGTACTATTATTCTCATGTATTTATTATGGTTTTAATATAGTGTCTATTATTCTCCTGTGTTTATATAACTATCTTCCAAGCAGGTGGAAAGGCTCTTTAAGAAAGTAGGTGAGTCTAAGAGACCTAGAAAATTTTATAGATTAATAAGAAAGTTGGAAATGATAAGAGCTATTGAGAGAAGTGTGAATATAAAAGTGATTGAATCAAAATTAAAAATCGTCGATCCTGGCCTGGCACAGTGGCTCACACCTATAATCCCAGGACTTTGGGAAGCCAAGGCAGGCGGATCTTGAGATCAAGAGATGGAGACCATCCTGGCTAACATGGTGAAACCCCTTCTCTACTAAAAATACAAAAAGTTAGCTGGGTATGGTGGCGGGCACCTGTAGTCCCAGCTGCTGGGGAGGCTGAGGCAGGAGAATGGCATGAACCCGGGAGGCGGAGCTGGCAGTGAGCCAAGACCGCACCACTGCACTCCAGCCTGGGTGACAGAGCGAGACTACGTCTCAAAAAAAAAAAAAAAAAAAAAGAAAAAAGAAAAAATCATAGATCCTGCTAAAGAGTCTGGATTTATTGAAATGGATGTTGAAAGTATTGAAGAACTCTTAGCATCAAATAGTGACAAAATCACTCTCTGGAGAAACATTCAATTTGATGTTCATCATTGGTCCAAGGAGAAGAAAGATGAAGAGCAAATGATAGCAAAGTTTTAAAATAAAATTTACAACTACATACAATGTGGTTGTTGAAAGTGAGTGATGGTATGCTGAGTAGAAGAATCACATCCAAAAGTTGTAATTATGTATGTATCATGTGTCTTAGTTTGTTTTGTTTTTGTGACAAAATACCAAGGACTGGGTAATTTATAAAGAAAAAAAAATATTTCTGACAGTTCTGAAGGCTGGGAAGTTCCATATCAAGGTTCTGGCATATAATGAGGTCCTTCTTACTATATGTCACTCCCATGGTGGAAGTCATCATATGGGGAGAGAGTGTAAGTGCACAGGAAGGACAGCAAGTTAGGGTTAAACTCACTTTTATAACAAACCCACTCCCATAAAAACTAACGTACTCCTAAGATAACGACATTAATCCATTCATGAGGGCAGAGTGCTCATGACCCAGTCACCTCTTTTTAGGCCCCACCTCTCAACACTGTTGCGTTGGAGATTAAGCTTCCAGCACATAAACTTTGGGGGACATATTCAGACCATAGCACCTTGTGTTGTCAGGAGCAAAGGGAATGCAAATGTGTCTATTATGAAGGTTTGTTAGCTTATTTGGCCCATTGCTTCATACATGACTTTAGTCAAAGATAATGGTCATCCAATTTCAGTCTTGAGGGTCAAGAAGAAAAGATTACCTCTTCTTCCTTAGATTCAGAAACTTGGAAATTTACTATTTTACCTATTCTTTCATCAGCTCACTCACATTCAGCCCTACTGCCACCAAACAGCACGACTGCTTACAGCCTCCAAACCTCTCTTCTTGCTAACAAACTAGAGAAACTTCCATTTGCAGGAAACCATTAAAAAAGTGCTTTACCAAGGATGACATTTCAACCATTGGTTATATATAACATATTTGACTATTTGTATTATACTACATTTTCATTGAAGTATAGATGTAAAATATAATTATACCGATACTGTGCAGTATTAAGTTGTTTTAGTGGTAGATGATTAGGAATGATAATTGCTTCTGCATCTCCAGTGTTGAGACATAGTAGAAGCTCAAACTTTTGATGAATCAGTGAATTAATAATAAAAGAAATAGCCATTCCTATGATCATCATCTCTTAGGCTGCCTGGTAACTTCATCATTGTATGAACTTTGCTTTCTATGAAAAAAATGTATTCAGAGTTACAAACGTGTTTTACAGACACTTTTTTTTTTTTTTTTTTTTTTTTTTTTGAGATAGAGTCTTGCTCTGTCGCCCAGGCTGGAGTGCAAAGGCTCGATCTCGGCTCACTGCAACCTCCACCTTCCAGGTTCAAGTAATTCTCCTACCTCAGCCTCCAGAGTAGCTAGGATTACAAGCACCCACCACTACACTTGGATAATTTTTGTATTTTTAGTAGAGATGGGGTTTCATCATGTTGGCCATGCTGGCCTCGAACTCCTGACTTCAAGTGATCCACTCACCTCAGCCTCCCAAAGTGCTGAGTCACTGTGGCTGACCTATGTAAACTTTTGAAACAGAAAATCTCATGTCAGAATTTTCCTGCTAGAGTTTTCTATGATTCCCTTATTGAGACCTATGTTTTCTCTTCCTACTCAATCTGTAATTGCCTAATTTTCATGTTTTATACTTTAGATGCAGACTTACTTTCACTCTCAGGATGAAACTTCTCCTTCTGGAACTATGTCTAATATGCTACTCTACAAGCCAAAAGATCACGTAGGCATAGTCTAAGAGAAAAGTCATATGTAATTACTTGCTGCACAAATGGCTTTAGATGATGACAGCAGATCCTTTATTCTACTTCATAAACTTAGCCATTTATGCTATGGCTCCAGCTCTACTACTCCTTTCTCCAAAGACACAAGAGTTTCCCTCACTGTAATACAGAAATCTTATTAACAAGGCTTCTCTTTTGCCCTGGGTGCTGACATTATGGTGGACTATCACTTCATTTCCATGTGCACTTTCCTCTGGAGAAGTTTTCTGGTGCTGCCTAACTGGAAGGCTGTCTCATCACAAATTTAATTGCTGCATATGGTATTTCTTTCTTTCTGTCAGGGTTGAGGGTGGAAATTGTTACTCAGATTTGCAGCAGAGTAAAGAACATTTTTCAAGGCTTTTTTTTTTTTTTTTGGAAAAGCTAATTCACTGAATTTCTCAGGAAAGCATTTAGAAATTTCTACAGTTTGAATAAGTCCCTCAAAAAGCATGTGTTAAAAACTTAATTCTAATGCAGTGGTGTTGAGAGGTGGAACTTTAAAAGGTGATTAGATAATGATGGCTCTGTCTTCATGAATGGATTAATTTCATTATTATGGAGTAGTTTCCCAAGAAGAAGGATGCGTTTGCCTCCCTTTCTTCCTTGCTTTTTTGCCTCTTCTTTCTTTCACATGCATTCTCTTGTCTTTTCCTCTTGCTATGAGATGATGCAGCACAAAGACCCTCACCAGATGCCAGTGTCATGCTCTTGGACTTTCCAGCCTCTAGAACAGTGAGCCAAATATTTTTTTTCTTTGTATATTATCCAGTCTCAGATATTCTGTTATAGCAGCAGAAAATAAGCTAAGACAGGAATGTTAACTTCTTTCTACTTATGTATTTTTATTTGGTTTCAAGCTATCAAATTAGCATGCTTCCCCTGGCCGTAATAAAATTAAGTAATTTGAATGTGTCTTTCTGCTTTATTTTCTTATCTACCTTTCTTTCCTTTTATGAACTTGGAAATTATTTTTCTTTTTAAACCACATATGCAACATCTTGTGTTTCTGTCTATTTCATTTCTGTCAATATTTTCTATTGACCAAAAATCTTGAGATGTAAATAGAAATTTGTAGCTTTTATATAATAAGAGAGGAAGCTACATTATATTGAACATAAACAGTTTCCTACAATGACACCATATATTCTGAAACTATTAATTCAGAACAAACTTAGAAACTTCTATAGAAAATATGAATCTTGTCAATGATTATCAATGGTCCCTAACATCACAAAAAGAAAAGCAAAAAGGCATTATGTGCCTCTAATAAATCATAGTATTATCACCAAAATATTGTTACCACAAAATTAAATCAAAGTTTGATCAAGTCTACATATAACTAGCACTTTTCAGGAAATGCAGGGACAAGGGACATGCTAACATCACAGGAATGCCATCAGTAAAATCCAGAACTTACTTATTCAACAAATAAACTGTAAGAAGAAAACAAGTTGGTGAAAAAGTTATAAATCTAGAGCCTCAAAAGATTCATCAACCAACATTTACCCAGATCCTGAGAGAGAAAAAGTTGGAATTGTTGCCCAAATTTTTCATTTGACTGTTAAGAGAATGGAGTCTTAGAAAGACTAAATAACTTGGCCGAGTTCATATAGCTACAAGAACCCTGACTGCCAATACTCCTGTTTTCTGAGGCGATATGGCTTACCAGCAGAATGGAATATCTTACAGTATACATGTAGGACATGATTTCTGACTTCTGAGCTCAAACAAAAAATGAATAATTATATAAAATTCTATTTCATAACATAAATAGCAGCATTAACTTGTTTTATTCAATTTAAATTTTATTATTGGTTATATGTAACATCTGTAATATCCTATCATATTCTACATTGAAAAAGGAATTAAGATAAAATAGAAACAAAAACATCTCACATATTTTTTACTTCAAGGTTTAAATTTATTCTTTTTATGTGCATGGCACTAGCTAAGGAGGATGTACATATAATGCTAGATTTGCCTTTGAGCCAAGTTTATACCAAATTTGGTATACAACAAAAACCAAAATAACTTCATTTGATTACTACTCTTGTTCATGAACTAGAATTAATATAGACCAGAGCTTCCCTAAACATTTTTATAAATATATTTGAAAGTCAATGTTGCAGTTTACTGTGCAAGGAGAGCAACTTTCTCTGCATTTAACATAGTTAAATCTCTTACACAAGATCTCATTCTTCATACCTTTCATGAGAGTGAGCAACAGGAGAAAATCAACCTTGGGAAAGTAAACATGCTTAAGGGAAGATATGGTACCAAAAAAATATGCTTTATTTTTAAAAAACTCTGCATTCATATTTACCCCATGTGTGTAAGACGAAAGGATTCAAAGTATGAGAACGTTCAATGAATAGAGAAAAGCTTCTAAATGTTTTACTATTTAGTCAACAAAGACTGCATTTATAATATGTTTAAAAATATGTATAAGGGAAGACTTTTTTGCCACTCCTTTCTCATCATGGCCATATTTTCTTAACTTTTGAACTTCATAAAAATGTCCATGAATATAATGATACTATCAATGAGGCAGTCCAAACATAAGGCATATTTGTTCATCAGTCACATAAAAAGAGTGACTGGCAATAGATAGCACATAGCTTATTGAGTATAAAAATACAATTCATTTGTTGAGCAATTAAAATAATTATTCTTGCAATAGTTTTGGGTTTTCACTCAGGAAATAATCACTCTATATTAAACTGATAAATACGAAAATCTGGAGTGATTCTGGAGTGAGTGAACAAATATTTATTGAGTGCCTATTGTGCATAAGGCACACGACTATGCAATTTTGAGAAAGTAAAATGAATAAAACGGCATTTCCGATGATAAACATTTGACATGATAAATATTGAGATGATAAACATTAAAATGTCAAGTATAAGACCGAGAGACGAGGGCCTGTAGACTTAATATTGTGTAGAGGAACCAGTTAGAATTATTTTCTGGTTTGGATGTTATATCTGTAACTGAATCAAAGTGCATATTTTAACTTTTGATGTAGGTTAATAAAGTTTTATGGTAAAATGGATAATCCAAAACAGCAGACAACCATGGATCTTGCTCTAGCAATTAATTCATTTATTCATTCATCTATTCATCAAATATTTGAGTGACTCTTTTATGCAAAGTATTTTATAATTACCTTTTTTATTTAATCATTTTCCTGTCTTTAGACTTTTAGCATATTCATAAATTTATGCTTAACCAATTTTTTAAAATCTTTGATTTCAGTCTATCCCCGTGTTTCTATTTTTTTTTTACAAATTTTTGTTTCAGCTTTTATTTTATGTTTGGGGGTACAAGTGCAGGTTTGTTACAAGGCTAAATTGCGTGTCACTGGGGTTTAGTGTGCAAATGATTAAGTCACCCAGATAATGAGGATGATACCCATTAGGTGATTTTTTTTTTTTTTTTTTTTTTTTTGAGACGGAGTCTCGTTCTGTCACCCAGGCTGGAGTGCAGTGGCCGGATCTCAGCTCACTGCAAGCTCCGCCTCCCGGGTTTACGCCATTCTCCTGCCTCAGCCTCCCGAGTAGCTGGGACTACAGGCGCCCGCCACCTCGCCCGGCTAGTTTTTTGTCTTTTTTAGTAGAGACGGGGTTTCACCGTGTTAGCCAGGATGGTCTCGATCTCCTGACCTCGTGATCCGCCCGTCTCGGCCTCCACCATAGCCTACTTGAGGGTGGAGAGTGGAAGAGGGGGTGAGGGTCAAAAAAATCACCTAATGGATTTTTTTGACGCTCACCCCCCCTTCCACTCTCCACCCTCAAGTAGGCTATGGTGTCTATTGTTCCCCTCTTTGTATCAACATGTACTCAATGTTTAGCTCCCACTTACAAGTGAGAACATACAGTGTTTGGTTTTCTGTTCTTGAATTAATTTGCTTAGGATAATGGTCTCCAGCTGCATCCATGTTGCTGCAAATGACATTATTTTGTTCCTTTTTATGGATGCATAGTATTCTATGGTATATAAATACCATATTTTCTTTATCCAGACCAATATGGATGGGTATTTGGGTTGATTGCATCTATTTGCTATTGTGAGTAGTATTGTGATGAACATACAAGTGCACGTGTCTTTTTGGTAGAACGATTTATATTCCTTTGGTCATGTACCCAGTAGTGGGATTGCTGGGACAAATGGTAGTTTTCAGTTCTTTGAGAAATCTCTAAACCGATTTTCACAGTGGCTGAAATAGTTTACATTCCCACCAGCAGTGTAGAAATTTTGTTTTCTCTGCAACCTCACCAGCATCTGTTATTTTTCACTTTTTATAATAGCCATTCTGACTTGTGTGAGATGATATCTCATTGTGGTTTTCATTTGCATTTCTCTAATGATTAGCAATGTTGAGCACTGTTTTATTTGCTTCTTTCTCATGAGTATGTTTTCTTTTCAGAAGCATCTTGTACTTTGCCCATTTTTTAATGGAATTGTTTTTTGCTTGTTAAAATGTTTAAGTTCCTTATAGATTCTGGATATCAGATCTTTGTAGGATGCATAGTTTGCAAATATTTTCTCAATTCTTTAAGTTGTCTGTCTACTCTGTTGATTGTTTCTTTTGCTGTGCAGAAGCTTTTTAGTTTACTTAGATCCCACTTGTTAATTTTTGTTTCTGTTGCAATTGCTTGTGAAGACTTTGTCATGAAATCTTTACCAAGGCTGATGTCCAGAATGATATTTTCTATGGTTTTACATAGTTTTAGGTTTTACAATTAAGCCTTTAATCCAGCGTTTGAGTTGATTTTTGTATATGTTGAAAGGAATGTGTCCAGTTTTAATCTTCTGCATATATGGCCAGCCATTTATCTCAGCAGCATGTATTGAATAGGAGTCTTTTCCTCATTTCTTGTTATTGTTAACTTTGTCAAATATCAGATGGTTATAGGTATGTGGCTTTATTTCTGGGTTCTTTAATCTGTTCTATGTGTCTGTTTTTGTAATAATACCATGATGTTTTGGTTATTGTAGCCTTATACTATAATTTGATGTTGAGTAATGTGGTGCCTCCAGCTTTGGTCTTTTTGTTCAGTATTGCCTTAGCTATTCAGGGTATTTTGTGGTTCAACACAAATTTTAGACTTTTTCCCATTTCTGTGAAAAATGACATTGGTGTTTTCATAGGGACTGAATGGAATGAATAGATTACTTTGGGTAGTATTATTATTTTAACAATATGAATTATTTGATTTCTTTCTCTTGCCTTATTGTTCTGGCTAGACTTCCAGTACTATGTTGAATAAGAATGATGAGAGTGGGCATCCTTGGCTTGTTCCAGTGCTTTTTCAGTAAGATGTTAACTGTGGGTTTTTCATAAATGGTCTTTATTATATTGAAGTACTTTTCTTCTATACCTAACTTATAAAGAGTTTTATCAAGAAAGGATGGATTGCAATAAGTGAAGACAGTGATCAAAAGAGAAAGTCTTCTTAATGGAAGTAGATTTGGTCTAGATGAAGAAAGCCCAAAGCATAAAGACACATGCTCGTGAATGTTCATTGCAGCACTATTCAAAGATATGGAATCAATCTAAATGCCCATTAATGACAGATTGGATTAAGAAAATGTGGTGCATATACACCACAGAATACTATGTAGCCATAAAAAGAATGTGATTATTTCTTTTGTGGAAACATGGGTGAAGCTGGACACCATTGTCCTTAGTAAACTAATGCAGGAACAGAAAACCAAATACTGCATGTTCTTACGTTTAAGTGGGAGCTAAGTGATAACTCACCCTCGTGACCTGAGTTTACCTATGTAAAAAACCTGAACGTGTACCCCTAAATCTAAAATAGAAGTTTCTTAAAAAGAGAAATTAAATTTTATTAAAAATTTTGTTCTGAATCTATTGAGATGGTCATATGTTTTTTCCTTCATTCTATTGATGTAACATGGCATTTATTGACTTGCATGTATTAAACTGTCCTTTTTTCCCTGGGATAAATCCTATTTGATCAGTGTTTATGTTGTTGGACTTTGTTTGCTAGCATTCTGTTGAGGATTTTTGTGTCTGTGTTCATGAGGGATATTAGCCTGTTGTTTTCCTTTTTTGTTGTCTCTTTGTCTGGTTTTGCTGTTGAAGAGTTATCTGCACTCCCATATTTATTACAGAACTATTTACAATAGCCGTGGTATGATATTAACCTTGGTGTTCAACAACAGATGAATGGTTAAAGAAAGCTAAAGAAAATGTGCTATATATACACAATGGAATACTTTTTAGTCATATAAAAGAATGTTTGTTTGTTTGTTTGTTTGTTTGTTTTTTGAGACAGAGTCTCGCTCTGTTACCCAGGCTGGAGTGCGGTGGTGCAATCTCAGCTCACTACAACCTCTGCCCACTGGGTTCAAACAGTTCTCCTGCCTCAGCCTTCATAGTAGCTGGGATTACAGGCATGTGCTACCATGCCTGGCTAATTTTTGTATTTTCAGTAGAGACAGGGTTTTGCCATGTTGGCCAGGCTGGTCTTGAACTCCTGACCTCAAGTGATCCACCCACCTTGGCCTTCCAAAGGGCTGGGATTACAGGTGTGAGCCACTGTGCCCGGCCCTAAAAGAATGAAATTCTGTCATTCACAGCAACATGAATCAAATTGGAGGATATTATATTAAGTGAAATAAATGAGGAAAAAAAAGTTAAACACCATAAGTTCTCATTTACATGTAAAGCTAAAAAACAAACAAACAAACAAAAAAACAAAACCTGGATCTCATATAAGTAAAAAGTAGAACAGAGGCTAGAAAGGGTAGTGGGAAGGACTGGATAGGGAGAAATTTATTAAAGAATACAAAATTAAAACTAGATAGAAGAAATAATTTATAGTGTTCTATACCACTGTAGTATGACTATAATTTCTAGTGTTCTATACCACCGGAGTATGACTATAAGTAAAAAATAATATAGAGTTTCAGAGAGCTGGAAAGAAGATATTGAATGTTTCCAATGCAAAAAAATAATAAATGTTGGAGATGATAAATATGCTAATAATTATCCTGATCTGATCAGTATACGTTTTATGTATCAAAACATCAACTGCAGGAATATGTACAATTATTTGTCAATTAAAAAATAATTTTAAAATGGACAAAGGACCTAAATAGATATTTCTCAAAAGAACATATGCAAATGGCCAACAGGTAAATTTAAAAATGCTCAAAGTCACTGATCATTAGGAAAGTACAAATTAAAACCACATAAAGATATCATCTGATACCTCTCAGAAAGGCTATTATTATTCAAAGGAGGAAAGATATCAAGTTTTGGAAAGGATGTGGAGAAAAGGGAATTATTGTATCCTACTAATGAGAATGTAAATTCATACAATCAGTTTGAAAAACGACATGGAATCTCCTCCAAAAACTAAAACTAAAAATACCATATGATCAAGCAATCTCACTTTTGGGTTTATATCTAAAGGAAATTAATATATCAAAGAGATATCTGCACCCCTATATTCTTTGTGACAGTATTCACAATAGCCAAAATGTGGAATTAAGTGTCTACCAATAAATAAATGGATAAGGAAAATATAGTGTATATACACAATAAAATACTATGCAGTCTTAGAAGAAAAATTTTTTTCCATGCAGCAACATAGATGAACATGAAGGATGTTACAGTGAATGAAATAAGCCAGTAACAGAAAGATAAATACCACATGATCTCACTTAAATGTGGAATTTTAAAAATGGAAACTCATAGAAGAAGAGGATAGAACGGTGTCTACCAGGGGCCAGTAGGGGTCTTGGTGGGGGAGATGTTGGTCAAAGAACGTAAAATTTTAGTCAGAATGGGAGGAAAAACTTCTGGAGATCTATTGTACAACATAGTGACTATGGTTAGTAAAAATGTATTCTTGAAAATTGCTAGGAGTGTAGATTTTAAGTGTTTTCATCACAAAAGATAAGCATGAATGGTAATGCATATGTGAATTAGCTCAATTTAGCTATTCCACAATGTACACATATTTTAAAAACATCATGTTGCACATAATAAATATATAAATTTTTATTTGCTAATTTAAAAATAAATTAGAAATTAAATAGTGAATGAATGACTGAAACAAAAATTTTGTTAATGAGCTCTTATGAGATAGCCCTTGTTATCTCCCCACGCTTGTCTTCAAAACTAACCTGCATTCTCGTCAATCATTGTGCTTGCAGTTCCAGAATGGATCAATATATTTGCCATCTGTCATTGCTGTGAACTTTTACAAAATGTCTTTTTACCCTCTCAAAATATAATTTTGTTGTATTCCTTGTACTGTTTATTGCTCTTAGGTATTTTATTCTCTGAGTATGATATTTCTCAATATCACAACAGCCTTCCTTTCTTATAATAAATCATGCTTGATCATGATAATTATTTTTAAAGTTGAATTCTATTTATTAAATTTTTGCATCCACATTTATAAGGGACAGGGACATAGAGTTATTTCTTTTATTATTGCTGGGTTTTGGTATTAAAATAATGCCATCCTGTTGCAGGAATTGAAAATGTTTCTGTCTTTTAATATGTGCGATATATTTTATATTACATTGGAATTAGCTTTTCCTTTAACATGCAATAAATAAATAACAAAAACCCTCAATATAAAATGGTCTGATACCAAAGGCTTATTTGAAGATAATTATTATTCTGTTTTATTTTTTAGTTTTTACAGATTCAGGGATACACATGCAGATTCGTTACATGGATATGTTGCCTAATGGTGAGGTTTGGGCTTCTGTGCACATTACCCGAATAGCAAACGTTGTACCATGTGGCTACTTTTTAAACCCTAATCCCTCTATCCTCCCTCCTTTTGAATTATCCTTTATCTATTATTTCCCTTTGTACATTAATATGTATCTATGGTTTAGATCCTACTTACCTTCCTGTTTTTGATTTATTTTACTTAGAATAATAACCTCTAGCTCAATCCATGTTGCTGCAAAATATATGATTTCATTATTTTTTTAATGGCTGAATAGCATTTCATAGTGTATATGTACAACATTCTCTTTGTCCAGTCATCCATTGATGAACACTGAGGTGTCTCTCATGACTTTGCTATCATGAATACTACTGTGATAAACATAAGAGTGCAGGTGTCTTTTTTGATATAACAATTTATTTTCCTTTGGGTATATAACCAGTAATGGGATTGCTGGATTGAATGGTAGTTCTAGTTTTAGATCCATCTCCACACTGTTTTCCATAGAAACTATACGAAATTACATTTCCATCAAGTGTATAAGAATTTCCTTTTCTTTACATCCTTGCCAACATTTGTGGTTTTCTGTCTTTTTAATTACAGCCATTCTGGCTGGTATGAGATAGTATTTCATTGTGATTGTGATTTGCATTTATCTGATGATTAGTAGTGAGCATTTTTTCATATACCTGTTGGCCACCTGTATGACTTTGTTTTTTTTTTGAGAAATGTCTCCTCATGTCCTTCGCCCCCTTTTAAATAATGTTATTTGATTTTTTTTTCTTATTGAGTTGTTTGAGTTTCTTGCACATTTTGAATATTGATCCTATGTCAGATGCATATTTTTCAAATATTTTCCCCCATTCTGTAGATTGTCCGTTTATTGATTATTCCATTTGCTGCGTAGAAGCTTTTTAGTTTAATTAAGTATCATTTGTCTATTTTTGTTTTTGTTGCACTTGCCTTTGAGGACTTATTCATACATTCTTTCCCAAGGTCCATGTTGATTATGGTGTTTCCTAAGCTTTATCCTAGGATTTTTATAGTTTCAAGTCTTACATTTACATCTTTAATTCATTTTGAGTTGTTTTTCATAGATGTTGAAAGACAGAGGTTCAGCTTTATTCTTCTGCATATGAATATCCAATTTTCCCAGCATAATTTATTGAATAGTTTTCTTTGTCATGTATTTTTATTGACTTTGTTGAAGATTATTTGGTTGTAGGTATATGGCTTTATTTTGGAGCTCTCTATTCTGTTCCCTTAATCTATATATTTATTTTTGTACGAGTACCATGCTGTTTTGGTTACTATAGCCTTGCAGTATAGCTTGAAGTCAGGTAATGTGACACCTTGAGCTTTGTTCTTTTGCTTAGGAATTGTTTGGTTGTTTGGACTCTTTATTTTTTAATTCCATATGAATTTTAGTATTGCTTTTTCTCATTCTGTGAAAACTGATGTTGGTAATTGGAAAGGAATTGCATTGAATGGAGATGTGTATTTAATAATGTTTGTTACCTATATTACTAATATTTTTCAGACTATTACTTCTTTTAAAATAATTTTGGAACAATATTTTCCCGAGGAAATTATATACTTCATGGAGACTTATTTTAGGTTTCTTAAAACATAATTGAGAATATTATTCTCTGCTAATGTTTAATTTCCTCTGTGTCTATTATTACTGACAGTGTTTTATTTCATTTTAATGATTAATTTCATCTTCATGTTTATTATTTGATTTCCTCTGCCTTTCTTAAAATCTTGTTTTCTTTATAAATTTGCAAATTAATTTTCTAAGACAACCACCAAAAACAAAAACAGTCGAAAGAACAAAAGCAGAATAAAAAAAGTAAAAAAAAGTAAATAACTATCTGGAAGAAATACATATATATTATATATACATATAATTACATATAAAGAAACATAAATAAATTATAAATGGAATAAATTCATTAGCCAAAAGACACACGTGGTCAGAATACCTAAAAAATATAAGGAAAGTTACAGGAAAATAGAAAGTAAAAAGATGGGCTAAGATAAATCAGGCAACCAAAAGAAAGTTGGTTCACCTATATCATTATCAGGGAAAATCAACCTTAAATTAGAATAATTATTTAAGATAAAGAAGGTAACTACACAATGATAAGAACTGTATTTCACTGAGGGAAGTTTAGTTACTTAAACTTTGTATGCATGTGATGTGAATTCAGAGGGGTAGACTGTAATAACTATTCTGGTAATTGATAGATCAAGCAGACAATGCATTAGTAAGGATGTAGAACATGTGAAAAACACAATTAACAGTCATGATCTAATGAAGATATATAGATTCCTAAAGGCAACAAATAGAGAATACTCATTTCTTTGAAACACACGTGAAATTTATGAAAGTTGACTGCAAATTATATAAAACAAACTTTAACTTAATTTCAAAGAATCAAATTTTCTTTAAACACACCTATTGTCTAAAAGGTATGTGTACTCCATCTCTCAGAATCTGCGTCCAAGGGCTGAGTGAACTAGCCCTTATCACCACTGTAGAGAATCTTTTATGTTTGAACAAAGTGCTGCAAAAGACAGAAACAGTGTACTCCATCATTGGAGTGTTGTGATTTGGACCCACTACTTGTGGTTGAAGTTGGTTGGAACTATCAGTGTAGGTACTCAGAGCTGGAGGTTGGAGTCTTCTTTTTTTTTTATTTATTTATTTTTTATTTTTTATTTTTTTTTTTATTGAGACGGAGTCTCGCTCTGTCGCCCAAGCTGGAGTGCAGTGGCGGGATATCAGCTCACTGCAAGCTCCGCCTCCTGGGTTTACGCGATTCTCCTGCCTCAGCCTCCCGAGTAGTTGGGACTACAGGCGCCCGCCACCTCGCCCGGCTAGTGTTTTGCATTTTTTTTTTGAGTAGTGACGGGGTTTCACCATGTTAGCCAGGCTGGTCTCGATCTCCTGACCTCGTGATCCGCCCGTCTCGGCCTCCCAAAGTGCTGGGATTACAGGCTTGAGCCACCGCGCCGGGCCCAGAGTCTTCTGATTTTAGTTCCCAGCCATAGGCCTGTACCTGAAAGTCACCACTGATTTGGCGGAAGTAAGTTCCAGAAGTCAGAGCAGGAGAGTTTCAAATTGTCACCTTAATTGGAGTCATATTGCAAATCTTCTATCAGAGTGAATATCAGATTCTTACTGGACCAAGATGAACATTATGATAGTCTTCATGTCAATTGGCTTTCATCACATTTGGACTAAATTCTTTGTCTTTTCTCCTTTCTTCATTATACGAGGTTCTTGAACACTGCCCAACCATGCTACTTATGTTACAGAGTAAACTCATATCGTAGCTAAATCATCCAAGATAAGCACTTTTGTTGCAGCCTGACCTTTGGGCTGACATCTGACTTCTCTCTATACCTTGGATCCATCTCAGCAAAGTGACTAGAATCCTGAATCTCTGATTCTGTAGGTCAAGTCTCAGTGAAATTGCAGTTTCTCTGAACTGTTGGAGCCTAAAAATGGCATAGACTGGGGAAACTAAGGTCAAAATAGAAAAAAAAGAAAAAGAAAAATCCAATTAGAATATAAGAAAGCTCCAAAATGCCACTAGATTTACTCCTTTTGTTGCAAAGGTCATTATAACTTCTATGGTATTTCTGCCAAGGATTTTCAAGTATTTCATCTATTATAATTGAAAGAGTGTACAATGGGAACTATGTGGTTCTGTTGCATTGTAAAGCACACCATGGGGGATTTCTGGGTGGTGTGATGTATTCATGATTTCACACCTTCTGTAAAGAAAGTATAGATGATGTTTACATAAATTTAAAAATCACATATCACAGAGAGTGTGTAAGAATAACTAAAATGTAGCAAATCAGTTAAGTGTTTAAAAGTTATTTAAGAAAATAAATCTGAGATCATCTCAATACAATATTAAGCACCTATTCTGTGCTTTGTTAGGCATTTGCTAGTATGAAAAAGCCAGAGTTTGTCTGCAAGAAGTGTCAAAAAAGGCCTAAAATGAATTATAATAAGTTATCCATTCTACTGAGAACATATATAAAAATTAATTCCTCTTTTGAGGAGAGATAGGAGGTTTATAAAAACATAAAGAGCAAGTGATATTTGAATTAGATAATAAGATAAAGAAATAGTGACAATGTTAGCAGGTATGTTCCCGTAAAAAAAGAAAAAAAAAAGGTAAGAAGGGAGTGCAGTATGAAAGTTCCAACAAACATTTGTTCCTTATGTTAATGTTTGGATCATACAGCACATTCACCTTTCAAAAAGTTTGTGCATGGACCACCTTATGTTTTTGTTGACAGCTCCAGACAGGTAGTCATATGATATCATCATTGATATGTTACAGATAAGCACAAGTGTTCTCATGAAGCATTTAGTAGGAAAACGAACTGGGACAAGAAACTGCTTTTTGCCATCTTGAAGTTCAATGATTTTTTTTTGCCATACTCCAATCATTTTACACAATTATTTTTCCTAAGAACTGTGAGAGGCAATTAATAACAATTGTTACTGATTTCATTCACATGCCACAGAATTAAATGGAAATTTAGCAGTAGCTCTGTAGTCAAAGAGAAGTATATTTTGTTCCTTTTGAAACAGTTCCTATATTGAAAGGGAAAATAATTTTATGGTCATAAATATAAAGTCACATTTTTTTCTGGAGGTAATATTAAAGAACAATTAGTCCACTTGCTCTTTTTTTCTCTGTTGAGTTAAAACATATATAGAGAAATGTGTACAGATATAAGTGGTCAGATATATGAGCTCTCACTAAGTGAGCACACTTGTGTGATAAGCAGTTGGGTCAAGGAACAGATGATGACCAGCTCCCCAGATGTCATCCTGTATACTGTCTTCCAGTCACCAAGGTTAATCATTATTCTGACTTCTTACATCATAGATTGGTTTGCCTGTTTTTGAACTTTATGTGAATGGAATCATTCACCGTGTCCTGTCTTTTATCTAGTTTCTTTTGCTCAACATTATATTTCTGAGATTTATTTATATTGTTGCATGTAGTTGTATGCATTCATTCTCATTGCTGTATAATATTCTACTATGTGAATATATTACAGGTTATTTCTCTTTCGACTGTAATAAGCATCTATTTTGGACTATGAATAGTGGCATTATGAATATATTGTACTATCTTTTGTTTTGCCTGATTTTAAAATTATGTAGAAAAGAGCTTCATTAGATAAGTTTAAAAATGTAAGCCAACTTCATTACAATTTTTCTGAGTAGTTCAGAAGAATAGAAATAGAAATGGTTAAAAAGAAGTGGATGGGAGAGAGAAAATAGTTGAGGAGAAAATGAAAGAGGGTACCACCTTCATTGTTATCTCTAGTATGTAATTACCATGATAATTATGATAATGATGGTGATGGTGATGGTAGCAGTATTGAGTATTTGGCAGGTACCAGATATCCTACTAAATGTTTTATATCTGTTGTCTCCTTTAGTCCTCAAAACACTCTATGGGAATTTTACAATAATTATTCACATTTTATGGAGGAAACTGAGGCTGATACATATCAAATTACTTGCTTAAATCACACGGCTAGAAATGGATGAAAACAGAGTTTGAGTTCTGCCTGTTTTCTCTAAATGCACCCCTCTAAGCTTAACCACTATACTCTTACATTGTTTTTTAAGATGCAGATAATTTTATCCCTATTTTCCAGTTGAGGAAACTGGTTCTGGACGGTAACTTGTTCAAGGTCACATAGATAAAAAGTGGTAGAATCAGAGTATGAAAAAAATTAACCCAAAGTCCAGAGTTTTGAAAGTGCTAGAACAGATAAGAGGGAAAGTAAAGAGGAAAGATACAGAATCAAATAAAAAAGTTATTTAGCACATTCATCAGTAAGTGTTCAAACTGTAAAAGAAAAATAATGAAGTATTTAAAAATGGCAGAGTTTAATGGAGGGAATGAGTTATACGGTGATGAAAGAATTGATAAGCCGAACAGTGGATAGTGTGGCAACTAGGGATAAGCATTCATGGGAAAGGACTAAAACAAGGACAAAATGAGCAAATGGTAACAGATCTTAGAGATCTGGGTCACCCAGTGGAAGCTGGAACCATAGGGACTAATTTGGTGTGAAAGGATGGAGAGTATCAGATGTAAAATTGTACAAATTAGATGGAGAAGACCCAAGAATTAACAAAGATGTTTCTAAGGCTGTGGGAGAAATCTGGACTTGTAGGAATCTCTGGCAAAGGGAAAATTATTAAATAACTTACCTTCTAGTAGAGATAGTACTAAAGGGAAATAGTGAAGGACTATTAAATGTAAAATGAATCCAGAAGATTTTGATTTCTGAAGGATGCACATATTCCAGCCCAGCACCTGTTGAAATCTAGTACATGGAGGTTCGACTGGAGGGATTGTTGAAGCAGTTAGAGAGTCCTGGGCTCGACTCTGGAAATTCTGACTCCCTGAGTCTTGGATGGGACCTCACGTTCTGCATTGCTAATGAGATCCATGTGTTGCTCATTAACAGTTGACTCGCAGAAGGTATGTTGAGTCCTTTCAGCATTTAAATTCACCACTTACGTACTAATTGAGTGAGTAAATAAGTGGTAGGTCCTCAGAAGATCTGATCACCTAGAAGAGGATGAATATTATTATACCCAACATATAGAATATCACCTTCTCTTATTATAGTCATCCCCATGATACAAACAAAAAGGTTGGCATTCAGTAGCATTTCATTTGTTCATTCAGCTACAGGTAAACATCTCCGCCAGACAAAACCTTATTTTGATACATTTTTTTTTCCCTTAAAAATGAAAATAAAAGTCAATCAACCATTATTTCAAAGTATTGTTGTGATCATATTAGTTAGAAACAAAAGCTGGTATGGTGGTTCATGCTTGTAATCTGGCATTTTGGGAGGCTGAGGTGGGTGGGTGGTTTGAGTTCAAGAGTTCGAGACCAGCCTGGGCAACATGGCAACATACTATCTGTACAAAAAAATACAGAAATTGTCTGGGCACGGTGGTGGATGCCTGCAGTCCCAGCTACTCGGGAGGCTGAGGTGGGAGGATCACCTGAGCTCCAGGAGGTGGAGGCTGCAGTGAGCCCCAACGGCTCCACTGCTCTCCAGCCTCCAGCCTGGGCAATGGAGTAAGATTCTGGCTGAAAAACAAGACAAGACGAAAAAAGTTAAAAACAGCATCTTCATTTTTCAGATTATGAAATTGCAAACATTATGGCATTTTTATTTTATTAACACTGACCTAATTTCTCAATTTAGGATTTGACACACAGGCTAGTGTAGATTTTCAATGTTAATGTAATGCCTTCTTGAAATATATTAATGTGAAACTCGCTAAGCTTATTTTGTAGTAAATATCCATATGGTTGTTTTTAGTGCCTCCTTGTTCACAGTCTCCACATTATTTCCTCTCCTATATACAGGCATTAATTCGCTCATATAGATAAATACATGCTGCCCAACTCCAACACCCTCTCAGACATACATATTTTATAACTCAGTAAATCTTAATGTACATAGACACTCTCTTCTTTTCTGAGTTTTCATTTTCTTGATTTCTCCCTCTCACAGGAAGGACTCTAATCCCCTATTCCTTCTAGAATGACTCATTATTCGTAAGCATTGATAGAACTTCTCTGGTCATTTGGTCTAGGCCCTTTAAAAGAATTGAATCTATTTTGCATCTGTAACTCAGGATTCAGATTTCCTTTCCAATTTCGGATGTTATTCAGTTCCTTAATCATGTGTTCCTTTCTAGAACTAGCATCCATTTGTTTCCTGTTCTGTCTTCTGTGAGCCAAATTTCTGGTTTATTTTATGCTTATGCTTCAGAGCACAGGCATTGAAATTTTTTGCAACACATGTGCCATGCTGGAAGTATTATCATTTAACATTGATTTATTCATTTTCAAGTTATTATAGATAATGGGCATTTTCTAAAAAATAGTATATCAGCTGGGCGCGGTGGCTCAGGCTTGTAATCCCAGCACTTTGGGAGTCTGAGACGGGTGGATCACGAGGTCAGGAGATCGAGACCATCCTGGCCAACACGGTGAAACCCCATCTCTACTAAAAATACAAAAAAAAAAAAAAAAATTAGCCGGGCGTAGTGGTGGGCGCCTGTAGTCCCAGCTACTCGGGAGGCTGAGGCAGGAGAATGGCGTGAACCCAGGAGGCGGAACTTGCAGTGAGCCGAGATAGCACCACTGCACTCCAGCCTGGGTGACTGAGCGAGACTCTGTCTCAAAAAAAAAAAAAAAAAAAAAAAAAAAAAAAAAAAAAAAAAAAAAAAAAGTATATCACCAAATATAACCATTTGTTATGAAACTGTTAAATGCCAGTTTTGTTTTGTTTTGTTTTTAAATTTTAGGGAGCCTTGAAAAGCTTAGGAAAGTAGAAGAAAGTGGGAATTGCAGCAAATTTCAGTTATAAAAAGCAATGTACAAAATAGATGATTCAGCAAAAGAGGAGATAAAAAAGGCACTCGTGAAATAATTTTGATCTCCTCCAGGTCACTAAGAGCTACAAGAAGCCACAGTTCCGGCCGGGCGCGGTGGCTCAAGCCTGTAATCCCAGCACTTTGGGAGGCCGAGATGGGCGAATCACGAGGTCAGGAGATCGAGACTATCCTGGCTAACACGGTGAAACCCCGTCTCTACCAAAAAAAATACAAAAAACTAGCCGGGCGAGGTGGTGGGCGCCTGTAGTCGCAGCTACTCGGGAGGCTGAGGCAGGAGAAGGGCGTAGACCCGGGAGGCGGAGCTTGCAGTGAGCTGAGATCCGGCCACTGCACTCCAGCCTGGGCGACACAGCAAGACTCCGTCTCAAAAAAAAAAAAAAAAAAAAAAAAAGAAGAAGCCATAGTTCCCACCCAAAGCCATACTTGAATTCTTAGCAAGATGGAACCTTTAGAAATTATTGAATTTTTTGTTGTCTTTAGACAAGGACATCTCTAAGCCAAATTACAGACATAACCCTCTTCCTAAGTTAAAATTGCCTGGAAGGAAAGACCCTGCAGCCTTCTTTGCAATCTTCAGTTCAATATTTGGGAGCACTCACTCTTTTTTCTTTTTATTGCTTTTGCATTAATTTTCTGTGCATACGCAAGAATTGTACTGACTATGCCTTATGTAATTTGTATGGTTGATGCTGAGAAATGTATTGCCGTTCATCTTCTACAATAAAGCTAAACTTTAAAAAAAACTAAGAAAGGAGTTTCAAATTTGTTTGTGGAATAAAAATGCTGTAATGCAGAGCAGTTGCATGCAGTAACGTTAAGTACACAATTTTAAAGTAGGTGTTTTTGCAGGCTAGATTTTGTTTTTCAAGAAACCACAGAAACAATGTCCAAGATTCTCAGTGTAAATATTTGCATGTTTCTGAATTTTTCAACTGGCTTAAGAGATTCAGGCATTACACATGAGAATTTGCTATAAAATGGCATAAATAACTTCAGAGTTAGGAAATACATGACAAATTTGGCAGCTGTCTTGTGGGCAATCGGCATGCTTGCCTCCTTAACTCGTCATTATTGACTAGGAGAAGCAGTGGACACAATCTCAGAAGTTGAGAGCCATTTGAGAATCAGTTGAGAAGTTTGAGAACCAGACATGTGGGATAAGTTCAAAACCCTGTCTTAACTGCTCAAGCTCTGCTGTGAACCACATCCTTTTTTCCTTTTGTCCTTTCTCCAGTCTGACATGGAGAACTGATTGAATTCTCTTTAGAGTTGGGTTGTGAATTCCATGAATGCAAGAAGTGTATCTGGCCTTATACTTCTGTATGTCTTATCATTGAAGATACTATCTGGCTTAAAGTAGAACTTTGTTTAAAAAATGAATTAAGCAAAAGATAGAATTCAAGAGCTAAGGAAGCAGAGAAATGCATTTACTTGACTTTTTAGATCAACTTTCCTGTATGCCAGGGTTTTCTTTTTTCCTAGAATGATTACCACATTTAAAAAATTGAGATGTAATTTATGTACCATAACATTTATCCTTTAAAAGTGCATCATTTAGTGGTTTTAAATAGATTCATAAAATTGTGCAACCATCACCGCTATCTAATTCCAGAACATTTTCATCACTCCAAAAAGAAATGTCATAATGCCATATCCATATCCATACACACACATACTATTACAGCTAATAAATAAATTCAGCAAAGTCACAGGATGCAAAACCAACACCAAAGTCAATTGTATATTTATACACAAGACATGAATGCCCTGAGAATGAAATTAGAAAAACAACTTCATTTATAATGTCATAAAAAAGTGCTCAGGAACAAATTAACTAAGTGTGTGTGTGTGTGTGTGTGTGTGTGTATGTATGTATTTCTTAAGATTTTCTACATGCAAAATAACGTCATTTGCAAATAGAAATCGTTTTTCTTTTTCCTTCCCAACCTAGATGATTTTTATTTCTTGTTTTTTTTGCCTAATTGCCCTTGCTGAACGTTGGGTACTAGGTATAGTAAATGTGGCAAGAGATGACATCCTTGTCCTATTCTTGTTTGAGTACCACTTCTCAAAAACAAAAACTACATAGATTTATAGTTCCCAGATTCTTTGGCTCATTATTTAACTTTCTTCTCAACCAAACTTTTAATTATGACTTCTGACACTGAGCAGTATTCATTTATTAGCGTTGGGGGGAACGCGATAAAGTGCACAGCATCTAACTTGTCTTAAAAACTCAACTCTTACTGGAGAATGAGAATACATTTTTATAGAGGGCAAAGCAATACGTGTTATAAGAGAATTACAAGGCTTTCACAAGAAGGAGAGAAGACATTCCATGATAAATCATCAAAGGCACTGAAAAGAAGAAAACACTTCATATGGGTTTACTAGGAAAGGAAGGCTTAAGAAATATAATAACTGAAGAGTTTGTTTTTCACTAAGGTAAAAAATCATAAAATGTGAAGCAGGAAAGCATGAAGCATGTTTTCGGACCTTTCAGTAATCCGATTTGAGGAAACTTAAATTGGCCTTGGGAAGTAGCCCAATATAAGTGTCAGGAGTTTCTGAGAAACAATTATGCACATAACTGCAGTGATCAGAACCAACCACTTCTGTGAAGCTTACAGAGAAGCCATGTTTTAGTAGCTCCTCTTGGACCTTCCTGCTTTTCACCAGGCCTATGTTGGTGGGAGTGGGTGTAGGTGGGATAGGGTATATCAAATCATTCTTGCTACTCTCCATGAAAAGACTAGTGGCTGAACCCAAAGATGCTCATGTCCTTCTAAATTTTTACTGAGCTGTACTGAGGGGATCATTTCCATTAGACTAGTTGACTTTCTCAATTTCAAAGTTTATAACCACTGCTGATGGGTCTTTTACACACATGGCTCTGCCTGTCTTCAGGCTATTGCAATGTGAAATTAGAAGAGATGGTGATAGCTGTAAACCCCAGAAGAAACCAAGTTTCTGGAACCAACTCCTCTGAAAGCTTCTGTAATGAGTATGCTCTGTTGCATGTAGGTCTTGCTTTAGGCTTGTAGGCTTGTTTATTCAGGGGGAACATTTTTGGAACCCCACAAACAGACTTGAAATCCATTCCTTGTAAGTCAAAGCTACTCTTACTAATTTGGTAGATGACATATCTGTGTCAGACAGTCCTCATATGTAAACAGAAAAAGTAAGTGTTAGCTATTAGTGTTGAAATATATGAACATTTGCCATAGTTTTGCTCAGGCATTTTAAAATAAGGAAAGGTAGAACTTTTATTTTCCTTTTGGCAGTTTTTCTAAGAAAGGATCCCCCAACATGAGTTCCAAGAGGTCAGAGAGAGAAAAAGATTATGGGACTGGACACATTCTGACTGCCTTTGGGATGCTCACTGTGTACATTAAAAGAAAAGAGGTTCTAGAAAGTCCTGCAGTGAAGAAGCTGCTTAATCTAGGGTTTTTCAAATGTATTTGAGCACAAAAACTTTATCTAAGAGCCATCCACATTCCACAGGACTCATTTTCTGTGAACAGATTTAGGAAACTGTTCCTGAACGAAGAATGGAATAGGAGTTTTCTTTAAAAATAACAACAGCACACAAACAAAATGCTTAAAGTTCTTGGGCTATGAAGTATGTGTGCTTAATTTAATTGCTGCAAATGGTTAGGAAAATAGCTGAATAAAAAACAATAGAGCAGAAGAAGTGAGAAACAAAAACCGTGTATAATCTTCTTGCAGCCTCATCATGCTTTCCTGCATGCCCATGTCGGGCCTCTTTATGAGACCCGGATGACAGCCCTCCCCTCACCCTTATTCATGAGACTGCTTGTGCTGGTTCTGTTCTTGCTCCATGGTAAACCAGACACAAAGTGAAACCCCGCAAGATATCTCCCTAAGGCTTCCGTATGCATAGCAGAACAGCGTTCGAGAGGAATGTGCTTGTTGATTGAAGAATTTGTGGAGCATACAGAGAGGCAGGTATTTAATCACACATCAAACAAACATCTGTTTTTTAAAATTATTCCAAGGCTTTTAGCTTGTGTCCTCAAAGGAGGTTCTTTACCCTTCCCTGCCAGGCTTCCATTTCTTCCACTCCCAGATCCTCCTGGAGAGCTCTAGATTCCTCCCCTCCCTACCTTATTGAAAATTCTGTTCTCTCCTTGCTACTACTCCAGATTCATATACCGCAGTTCATCTATATACATAGAAAAAGATAAAATAACCTCTATCTACCATGATGTTCCATGATGCAAGTAGCAAGTTAGTGGTTGTCTTTTTCTATTTAAGTAAGCTTTTTAGGATCTCAACCCCAATCGGCATATCAATTTTTTTTTTTCCCAGAGACACAGTGGTACACCCATTTAGCATTCTAGTGAGTGAAGTTTTGTCTGTTGACTTCATCTTAAAAATTAGAAGCTAACCATGATTTTACAAGTTTCTACTATTGCTCTCCTCAGTTGCCTGACAAAAGGAGCTTTTACATTAGCTTTTAATAAGATATAATTGAAAGGTTACTTAAAAATATTGTTGTCTCTAAGCTGTTTCGTAGTAAAAGTTTGATAAACAGAAGAATCCCTAGGGAACGTCTTTTGGGATTTTACTGAGACAGGTCCTTCTAACAAAGTTTGTCCAAAGCAATTCTGAGCCAAGTCTGTAACAAACACTTGAATTTTGACAGCTCCATTTCTTTCTCCCGGTAGGCAGTGGTCAACTGAGCATCACAAAATGCAGAGACCAAGCAAGCTAGAACAATCCTATTAAAAATTAGGAGCCTCATCAAAATGCTCATTAGAATAAATGGCTCATCACTAGTATCTGAGTTCTTTCTATCATTGAAATTACCATGAAAACCACAATAAAATGCTTACATAAAGTAAAAATAATATCACATCCTCTTAGACATATGTCCCAAGTGAATGAGAGTTCTATAATTATATATTTCTCTGTATAGCACCTATTCATTTAAAACACTATCCAGTCTATTGATATTTTCTTACTAAATAATCTTCCACAACCATGTCCAATCAATATTTCTGGCATGGAAACTGGGACATTTGTGGATTCATAATTTTTATTTATCAGAAGTTATATCAACGTTCCTTTAATTAACAGGAATGAGAATAATGACATGATCAAATATTGTTTTTTTCATTTCTTGATTTCTTTTTATTTTCATGAGTATACCTTGTTTATTACTTCATCCTTAAACATGATATCTGCCGCACCCTAGACCAGCTGAATTAGCACCATTTATGAACTTGCAGGAAACCAAACTGCAGTGACAGCAGGTTTAGCAAAGCTGCCTTTAAAAATGGAAAGTGACTTTAAAAATGGCATAAAGAAGGCATGACACAAATGTGAATTGAGACACATCTTCACTAGAGACTTGCATAAGTATTTAGATTTCATATTTCCAGATGTCAAATTGGTAATATATTCTCTTCAAAATTGTATTATAATTACCAAATGTGTCAGTCAGTCTTGGCAGCTGGTGAGTAGGTACACTGTGTTTGGATCTAACTTCTGATAAATATATGGTGTGAATAATTTTTCATTACTTGAATACTGAGTGAGTTTTTAAAAAACTCTCCAGTTTTCCTTTTCAGAAAACTTACTGGGGGTGGATAAAGAAGGGAAACTCTTTTGGAGCATATTGATGGACTGGATAATGATTTAATTGTATAGGTGCCATATAAGAGTCATTTATAAATGTATACACCTCATAAAATACATCAGGGCTGTATGTCCAAATGCTAGATGAATATTAGATACATTATCTTTAAAAAAAAAAAACTTTCTCTCCTTATATTCCCAGTGACTTTTTAAAAAATACTAATGTCATGATTTTTTGTCCTGAGATTCATTACCTGTGCATTTACACTTTCCTATGTACAAAAAAGAAAATACATTTCAGAACACCTCGGGAAAATACATTATAACGTATTTCTCAATGTGAAAATAGAAAAACAAATGTTTTTTCACTGTTTCACTTAGGATGTGGATATCATAGGTACCTGTCAGGACCACAGAGTTCATTTCTCACTGCTGTAAACTGGGTAGGCATGGGATTGAGGATTGAGTAGCTTTAGGTAATGATTTTCCAGGGTTTCCACCTTCCAATGTATGAGATAGCTAAATAAATTCGTTTGTTAGGTTTTTCTTAGAACTAATGAATACCAGAAACAACCTCTACTATTTATTTCCTAAAGTCCAATTTACTTTTTTCTCCTTCCTTATGAAGGAAGGAAGGACAGCCCTATAGCCACATGGTTCTTACACAGTAAGAGTTCTTCCCTCGCATCAAGCATGGTCCACCTCTTGAATGTTATCTCACCGTGTATGTATTTTGTTTCCCAGTTTATTTCTAGAAAACTTAAATTCTGACCTCTAGGATTATTTCCTGACCACAGCCTTCTACTTGTCCCCTTAGAGTTAACAATTGACCTTATTCTTTCATCACTGGGCCTCATCCCACCTATCTAGTTATGTATGAAGATCCTATGCTGGGGCTATTTCCTGGGAGGAAGAACACAACAACAATAAGAAATGTGTGCAAACCCAGTTCTCCACAATGCTTGTCAGAAAGTCTTAGCTAAAATGGGTTGGATTGGGTCATGGGTCAAGGGTATGTTGCAATTTTGTAATCGAACTCCCTGAGTTTTAAATTTCTTACCTCCAAGTTATCACAGCTCGTGTCTCCTATTTTTTGCTCCCCTTCAGCCAAAGTAGATTTTCATTGTTATGCAGATAGGATTATATACCTCAGTGATGGTTGGTTAGCTAAAAGTTGCATAATACTGTAGAAAAAGTTCAGATTTAGGGCTAGAAAATCTGACATCTCATCTATAAAATGAAAATAATAGCAACAATAGTAATACCTAACTTACAAGATAGTTGTAAGGAATCAAAAGGAATTGCTACATAATCATGGAAAGAAATTGTTAGTGACAGAATTCTAAACTCATTTTAATTTCTGTTCACTTCACTTCCTTCTTTTAAATGGCAACAACGATGGCATTCCTGTGATCTATACCATTTTAGCACCTCCTCATTCCCTATCACACTGTAAAAATATAAAAATGTTGCCCTTTCTCTTTCTAGACAAGCTGTGTTATTCCCAACATCGGGTGGTGAAGGTAACTTTTCAGGTCTTTATATACAGGATGGTAATGGCAAAATCTAGAATTCAGATGAGGTACAGGGAGATAAAAATATTGAAGATCATATCTTGTTATGGAAAGAACATAAGATTTAGAACCAGACAGACCTGGATATGAAGACTGTCTCCACTATGTGCTAGCTTGCTATGTGACCTAATACTTGCTATATAACCTCCCTCAACCTGTTTCCTCACTGGCCACAATGGAAAATAAGTTCCATTTGTAAAGTAGCACATTGGACAATCAGCCCATGGTAGATGCTATTATTCACATTCATGGAGTGTCTCTACAAATGTTTGTCAAAGGCTTTTACTAGCTTTGTCATGTGAGGAGGTATTCCAGCCTGGAGTGTGACAAAGGCAACAGGCAGCTTTTTAGAGCTCTCCTACTTTATACATACATTCCTGAAGAGTCCTACTCATAGATAATTTCCTCAGGACCAATGTGAAGTTGATAGTTCAACTAACACTTCAGAGTGTGATGTTTCATTTTTGGAGGGCATATAAACCTGCATTTTCCTCACCAAAGGAATATAGGTAGCCACATTAGGATTTAGAAATCATGTGTGGAGCAAGAATTTGGCAGCAGAGATGTTTTTCTTGGAACTCTTCAACTACTTTACTTTGCCCAAGAGCAGATAAAAAGGACCTAAATCTATCTAGTTACAGATGACTTACCAGTTACTGAATACCTACTATTAGCAGAATGGATACATTTCTAAAATTTGAAACTGAACAGCTTGGTGTAGCTTTTAAGAAATTTAACATTTTTAAAAATTTATTATTTATTATTATTTTTTAGACAGAGTCTTGCTCTGTCACCCAGACTGGAGTGCAGTGGCGCCATCTTGGCTCACTGCAAGCTCCGCCTCCTGGGTTCACACCATTCACCTGCCTCAGCCTCCCAAGTAGCTGCGACTACAGGCACCCACCAAGAAATTTAACATTATATTCTGATGCATTAATAGGTATGAAATTATTCAGAACAAAAGCACAATTTAGTTTTCTGTTCTTAGAAGAAAACAAAATTCTGTTCACTTGGAGGCATTTCAACTTACGAGGAACTAGGTAAGTTGTTTTGCTTCCATATTAGAGTGGAGAAAATTGATATGAAGTAGAGGTTAGCGAAATAAACTAGATTTTATTAATCTTGTAAAATTAGCCTTCCATTTTAGCCTCCCAGAGTCAAGTATCTATCAAAAGCTGAAGTTTGAGGATTCTGTGTGGGTGAGACTGAATTTAGGGAAGGACTTCAGGCCTTATGTAAGATGAAAGTTCTCTTTGAGTAATCAAAGATAAGCCCAGTCATGGTTCTGAGAAGGTGTGTCAGAGATTGATGGAAGCCTGAACTTCAGAAAGTATCCAGTTAGTGAGGGCTTATACCAGGACCACCTATACTAAGCTCATAGTGCAACTAAGCTCAGATGTTACTTGCTGATTTGGGGTAATGCTCAGAGGATGTTGGCTGTGTTGGGTACAGTTGGACAGGGAAGGACAGGACACTAAGTATGTATATGTTTAACCTCAGGGACTCCCTCTGAGCAGGCAAAGGAGAAGAGCAGCTGTTCAAAATCCTAATGAGGCAATTAGTGGCAAGACACTCTTTTGAGACATTTAAAAAGGAGTTGTATGATCATGAAGTTTGGCTTAAGGAAGTGATTGTCGTATTTAGGAGCATTTGGACAAGATGGGTATTACAACACTGTTCAACTATATTTCATGATTCCATTATCAATATCCATGTTAGCCTGAATCTACTGATGCCTTTTATTTGCTTTTACAGTTTTCCCTTTATCCTGAGGACTTTGCCAATTTTTTGAGACAAATCCTTTCCTAAGCATATAGTGGTAGGAGAATCTCCTTCTCTATTTTTCCCTTTAGAGAAATGCAAAATGACCTACAAGACTTGACAAGCACATGGTTTCCAGCACAAGGTAAATTCAAAGAGATTTTGTGAACAGTAAAATTTAGCCAGCTGGGAATGAAGAACAATATACTTTAAAGAATGCCCAGAAGTCAAATAGAGAAGGAGGTAAAAATGGAATGGTTTGTTGATCTCTTTGGTACACAGGCTGTGCTCAGAATAGATATCATGAGGGCAGTGGGTCTGAGAAGATAAGGCTGCTTTCCTTTTATTGAGCAGTTCTATTGTGAAAGCAAGGTCAAAAACACTAATAAAACAGCAAAAACCTGAGTCCAATAGTATAGATTACAAGAGCCTGTTCCTGGATGCTAATTAATGTTATCACAAGAGATGGCTAAAATGAGAATATTACCTACTAGTAAATTAACAGGATATGCTGAAACATATCACAAGGGAGGAATTGCCTATGCTAATATCATATAAAAGAGATTGCTGCTGGCAAGTGGTCAGTGGTAAAGAGTTTTCTACATTATGTATAAACTCAAGGAATTATGACTTAAAGTATGCAATGAATCTTTAATTGGGAGAAATCATTTGTACAGGATAAAAGTACCATGGGAAACCCATGTGTCCTTTTTAATTATCTATAACGAATGCTGATTGTGAGCCATTTGAAAAGAATATGCTGCACTAAATCACTATGCCATAATCAAATTAGTTCAGCAACGTATGCACATACATTTATTGTAGAAGTCAACAGGTTATTTCTATTCTCAGTCATCTTTGACTGTGGTCTGATTGTTAGCTGGAGTTACATGGAAATTAAACTACGTTGATTCTTTCCTGGAAGCCAATAAAATCACTATCTCAATTATTTCACAAGTGAGATCTAACTTATTTCTAATTGTGAATTCAAGTTTTCTTAGATTTTTCTCAATAGTAGAGAGAGAAGAAGGTCTTGATAAGATAGGGAAAGTGAAAAAATGCCCCCCAAATTGTGGAAAAAGAGTGAAATATATATACAAACACACACACACGTATACATATGTGTGTATAAAGGTTGATACAGCAGTTCCTAGATTGTGTCTCAGACCTGAAGCACTAAAGTATATTGAAGTAGATTTACTAATATCTTTCAATGGTCATAACCTATAGGACCCATGTAATAGTAATTTTAAAAAGAAGGTAATAAGCATGTACCTTTCCATCATCTTCTCATTCTCTCAGATTCCAAATCTGTGAGGCAATATCTTTCCTAGTTTTTTTGCTCTGTTTTGTTTTTGTACCTTATGTGACAAACTGGTCTACCAGATTCTGTATATTCTCTTGTTGTTTAAATGTTCTCTCCTCGTTCCTTCTGTCACTATCCTTGATCGTGTAGTTTTTATCAGTCATTAAGCCTCTTTCTTGACAATTTTGGTCAGCAGCTGCCATTCCTGATCTTAACCAAACTTCTTTATAGCATTCCTATTGATGATTCTCACTGACCCTATGACTTCTATATCTATAAGCTGCTACTTTCCCCCCAACTCTTGACTTCCTATATAGGAACATCTAGATGTTTTTGCCTACTTTAAAAATACTGGATTTCTTTATGAATCTCTTGTCTCTCCCTCTTCTATAGCTACGCAGTTTTCCTGATTAGAAAGTAAGCTCCAAAAATCCTATGATTTATCTTCAGTTATCTGAAGGAGATTGATATTTCCTAAATCATTATCTCTAGATCAAGTTCGTTTTCTGACGTTAATACTGGCTTACACTTAGGTTAACTTGGTCAGCCCTCAGACATCTCAAACTCCATTTGTCTGAAAGAAAACACATCATCTTGTCTCTATTTTGCATAATCTGAGTTCCAGAGCTGAGTGGCTCCATGCTCTACACAATTCCCCAAAACCCAAATCTCAAGGTCATGTATAAGCCCTTTCTCCTCTTACCTTGAACATCCAAGTATTTTGCATTCTTTTGATTTTGCACTCCTAAATATGTCTTGAATTCTTCCATTTATCCCCTTCTCCCTAAAATACCACATCTCATCTAGATTCTAATAAGTATAACAGCCTCCTACTTATTATGCTCCAGACTTGCCCGAACTCAAAATATTCACACTGCAGTGATCTTCCTTAAATACAATTTTAGAATATGTCATTGCCCTGCTTAAAATCTTTCAATGGATCCCCAACACCTTTAAGTTCACTAACGTTGATTTCTGTCCCTTCATTTTCTGTCTCTCTTTTTAATTTTCCATAGTCTATTCTTTTGCTTCTTTCTTTCTCTAAAATACAGTCACCCTGAATGTCTTAAAATGTTCCAAACATTTCATATCTGTTCCATTGTGCATACTCCTTCCTGTGCCTAGAACACTCTACCCTCTTTCTCCTGTCCTTTCTCACCACTCTTTGCCTGATTAATTCCCGGTCTTCTGTTCCCAGCTCTTGTGTTAGCCTTCTAATCTCGATGACTTAATACTTCCTCTGTGTGAACCCTTAGATTATTCACTGTATGCTGTATTATAATTTTATGCTTATTGATGTATCTCCTCTAATAGATTTTAAATTTATTGAGACCAGGGAATGTGCCTTTCTGCTTTTTCTTCAGTGTCTAAATCAGCAAATATTTATTAAATGAGTAAATAGAAGCAGAGTCCAAAGTATCTCAGCTTCCAAATTCCATGAATACTACTGTACTAGCATTTCACCTACCGTATCAAGTCATCCACACTTTCAACTGAAATTTAGAGTTTATTTGCAATACGACTCTACCTCCGAAATCCTATTGACTCCCCATTACTTCCTCACTTGACATAAAAAGTATTGAAGTAGCTAATCTGCCATAATAACTAAGAACATGAACTCCGGCCTTTAATTTGTCAGGTTTCTTATTATTTTCTAATGTTGTTATTGGCATAATACCCTCCATTAAAAATATTTTATTGTGATACATATAATGTGTAAGATTATGAATAATATATAGGCACATAATAAAGCAAAATCTGATGTATCAACTACTTTGCTCCAAAAATAGAATACTAGCAACATCTTTCAACACATTGCGGGCCTCTCCCGGATTGTAATTCACTTCTTCCCTCCTTAAATATAACCACTGACCTGAATTTAATATATAGTTTTCTCTTGCTATACTTTAAGTTTTACATATTTAAACATGAATCTTAAGCAATATATTCTTTAGTATTTTATCTTTGGGGCCTTTATAGGAATAAAAACATTAAGTGTATTCCTTTGTTCTTTTTTTCTTCACTGTTATGTTTCTGAAATTCACCCATACAGTAGTTATGTTTCATTTATTTTCATTGCCATATAATTCAATTTAATTATATGTGTATATTAATATACTCTTTATTATTGAATTGAGGATATTTGTTTTTAGGCCCATGAAGGAGATTGTTCTAATTTTCCTTTCTTACAATTTTTTTTTTTTTTTTTGGTGTGGGTTATGATCACCTTATAAAGTGAGTTGGAGAATGTTTCTATTTTCTCCTTCTGCCGTGAAGAAAGAAATTCTCTGTTCCTCAAATGTTTCACTGAGATTGTCTCTAAAACCATGTGGGTCTGGAAGTCTCATTTGGGATAGTTTTCTACTGAAGATTCAATTATTTTATGATTACAGGACTTAATTTAGATTCTTTATCATATCTTGAGTTAGTTTTTGTAATCTCTTACAAGTTTAATATTTAGTATTTTGCTGTGCTTTAGTGCCAATATTTTTATTTATAAAGCTATTTATTCTTTGACATTAGATTTTATTATTTAAAAGTTTTGTTTTTAATTTACAAATGTACAGGCCTTAAGAATCAACTTTGTTTACTTTATTCAGAATGTTATATTTTGCAGTCAGAGAATAAATATAGTCATTATGATATCTTTTGTTTTAATTTAAGATTTACTTTGTGGTAAGGTATATGTATGAAATATGACTTCTTTTAATCAATGATGCATCAATGGTTAAACCTTCTGTTGTGTGTATTATTAATGTCAGCCTTGTTCATTTTGTTATTTAATTTACCTTTTTCTTGTATTTGTGCCAGTTATTTCTTCATATATTTTGATTACGTTATTATGCTCATACACATATAGAATGTTTTTTTACCAAAAAATTAAACCTCTTATTAATGTACATCTTCTTTACCTCTAGTAATTTTTGCTTTCATATTTATTTTCTTTTATGGTATTTGAGCAAAAATAGAACTTATTTTCTTATTAACTCAGCATGTTTCTTTTATTATTTTAATATCAATCTTGGTTCGTAGGGGTTTTAGAACCTTTCTGGGTTCTAAACTATAGATAACTTTTAAAAATCACAGATTGAAAATATTTGTATTTAACTGGAGATATTAGATCATTTTGTTTTTATTTTGATTACAAATATTTTAAAAACCTAAGCTATTGTTTGTGTTTTTCATTTCTTCTGCTTTTTATTCCCTTGTATTTTAAGATTGAATGAGTTTTGTTGTAACAGCAGTCAAAATTATTATTTAATATCTTTTCTATACAGTTTATACATTTTTTAGTGGTCACAGTAGAAATTTTAACATGCAGGTTTTTTTAATCATTACCCTCTTCTCTCCCTCTACCCTTAAGTAGGCCCTGTGTCTGTTGTTCCCTTCTTTGTGTCCATATGTACTCATTGTTTAGGTCCCACTTACAAATGAGAACATGTGATATTTGGTTTTCTGTTCCTGCGTTAGTTTGCTAAGGACAGTGGCTTCCAGCTCCATCCATGTTGCTGCAAAGGATATGATCTGATTTGTTTATGACTGCATAGTATTCCATGGTGTATATGTACCACATTTTCTTTATCCAATCTATCCTTAATGGACATTTAGGATGATTCCATGTCTTTGCTGTTATGAATAGTGCTGTGATAAACATATGCATGCATATGTCTTTTAGTAGAATGATTTATACATTTTTGGATGTATACCCAATAATGGGATTGCTGGATTGAATGGTAATTCTGCTTTGAGTTCTCTGAGAAATCGGCAAACTGCTTTCCACAACGGCTGAACTAATTTACATTCTCACCAGTAGTGTATAAGCGTTCCCTTTTATCTGCAACTTATCAGGTACTGTATTTATTACCTGGGTGATTAAATAATCTGTACACCAAACCCCTGTGACATACAATTTACTTACATAACAAACTTACATGTGTATCCTTAACCTAAAATAAAAGTTTAAAAAAGAAATGTTAACATGCACATTTCACATACAAAAGATGGACCTTCTGAGGTGATTCTCTCTCTGACTGAGGTACATCCTTTATCATTTCTTTAAATAAGGATCTATTTGTGAAAAGCTTACTCAATGATTTTCATCTCTGTTTTAAACTGTCTTCATTTTATCTTTTTTCTCAAAAAATATGTATTGAAGGGTATATAGCTTTAGATTTTACTTTGAGGATATTATTCTGCTGTTTTATTTTTTTAACATCTAGTACATTGTCTGCGGCCAAATTGCTAGTTATTTGTTTACTGTTCTATCTTTTTGCTTGCATTTAAGGTCTTTTATTTCCTTAGGATTCTGTAATTCTCTTGTGGTGTAAATACTTGTAGATTTTTAAACAATTTATACTGTTTGACATTCTCTGTGGTTTCTTAATCTGAATATTTGTGACTTTCATCCATTAAGAAAAATCTCTCTTCATTCATCTCCTCAAATATTTTCCCTCTCTTCTGTCTCTATAAATTTAGACATATGGCATACTTAATCACTCTATCCTCCTTACCTCCCAGCTTCTCTTTTTTCTATCATTTTGCTTTCTGTAATATTCTTTTAACATGTTTATTTCTATCTTTCAGTGCACTAGTAACCTGTTAATTTGTGTTTAATTTACTCTTTATCCAATTTGTTGAATTTTTACACTCTTTCTCTTTTAAGAAATTGGCTTTTTTTTTTTCCAAATTAAAGGACTGGTGTTTAATTGCTTTTATATCTTTAAATTCCTTTTTATAATGTTTCTTTTTAAAATAATATAATATAAACATATTTACTGTTTTATATCTGCTAATTTTGTGTCTATAGTTTGTGTGGTCTAATTTATTTATTTGGATATTAATTTTTCATTGGAAGATTTTTTCTTCATGTTATCAGTATAATTA
The DNA here is from genome assembly GCF_043159975.1 of Macaca nemestrina. Lineage (NCBI taxonomy): Eukaryota > Metazoa > Chordata > Mammalia > Primates > Cercopithecidae > Macaca > Macaca nemestrina. Next base: position 27,280,157 of record NC_092126.1, on the reverse strand, counting down.
TTTTGAGGCCTGGTCAAAGTATAGTCCTCCAGAGAAAGTTACCCTTTATTTCTGCCAGGTTCCTAGAGGCACTACCACTGAGAACCGCTCCAATTTAAATTTATTTCCTTCTTTGGGTAACCTGAGGAACCCAAGTTGTATGCATACTGGCCTTTCACCAGCGTGTAGCTAGAAATTTTCGGGAAAACTTTCTTTTTTCTTGGCCAAAAGCTAAAGCAAGCAAGTATTCCCACTTCTTTCTGTCTTCAAAACAGTCTGCCAAACCCCGAAGATACTGAGGTTATCACTTTTTGGGAGTCCTGGTTTTATGTATTTATGTGGGTGTATTTGATTTAAACTTCCATTATATTCAGGACCCCCAAATTTGACTTCTGTTCCACTAAAACCCTTTGAATCCTAGTGCATAAGTGACCTTAGATTGGCACATGCCTCCATGGAAAATACCAGATGCAGTAGTAGCTTGCTTCTATGGATATTCTCTTTCTTGAACCTTTTAATAAGCCATGCAACTTTGGTTATGCAATCAATTCATTTAAAACCTCTAAGTCTGATGAATCTACCTTTTAATGAAGGAGAGTTACAGTAGATGACCTTCTATTTTATGGCATTGCTCAAATATTTTTTCTCTTACATTATGTATGGTTTTCAACAACGTTCAAACTATATATTTTAGGTGTGGGTTAGTTGGCGATCTTAATGGTAAAAAGAGGAAGTCGGCATACCAGACTTTGTGAAGAGTTCTCTGGGGACTTCAATGAAGGGGCTGGCCCCAATGAAGATAGTTCCAGTGCTTCTTCCTGAAATGAAGTTTACTTGCAACTCTGTCATCTCATAAACAAATTCCATATGCTGATGATAGCTAATGTGTTGCTTCTCCCAGAAAACATCTTGCATATTAAAAAAATTACTTTAAGATAATGCCTTCATTCAAAGAAGAGACTTAAAATGTAAAACTGCCAGGCACTCCGGCAAAACTTTTATGCAGAGAAAATTTATTTTATGTTACTCCAATTATGATTACAAGGTAAAGCCAGTTCATAGATATCAGTATTGAGGTAGAGATGCCAATACGCTTTCATCTGTGGCCAATAGACTTTGACCTAGTTTTTCTAGAACACGTGCAGGCAGCTTTATTCATTCAGCTATCTCCAGGAATTAGTGACCATAGTTAATAGGATCATCAAAAATATAGCACGGTATTGGCACATAAAAGAAAACTTAAATAAATTGAACTAAAGAATTACCATTATAATCATTTCATTATTCTTTCTTTATAGACCTTGAGTAAATGAAAATGCTTCTTTTGCTCCATAAAGATAAGCAATTTTACTCCCCAGTCTGAATATTATGACACTGATGAACAGCTGTGAATGAATCAAGTGCAGGGTAAATATACAAGGCAGCAAATGATTTTTAAGCTCAACAGCCCATGAACAGTAACTGTAATTAAACTCAATAAAGAACAAGAAAAGAGAAAAGATGTAGGGTGAAAAAAAAATATCACAAGAACAGCAAAATAGCCTGTAAAGATTGAAGGAAACCAGCAGAGCACCAGAGAATTGCTGAAGCCACTTTGCTTTGTGTTCATCATAATTGATCATTTTGTGTCAAATATCCTTTTCTTTCCCCAAGGAATATAAAAGCTAAATTCATGGTCAATATGTCCTTGGATATATTTACTGGATTTTGGAGTGTATAACAAATGACTAGGAGAAATAAAGCACACTTCAAATTTTTTTTCCTCTCTCCCTCTCTCTCTCTCGCTATCATTTTAACAGGCAATTTTCTGCATTTCATGGAAACACAGGATCTGAAAATGTCTTGACTAGGATGGTTTATAATTTCCTATGTTTGCTCCTCGCTTCTGCGTATTCAACCCATTTGACTCTGACATTATTTATCTATTGTTTTTCTCGCTGGTCTCATTTTCTTGTCTTCTTGTCATTCTTTGTGGGATAGGCCTGACAGTTCACTGATGCTCTTATAAAACCTGACCATTGTATTTTCTCGATGCAACATTTAGAGCATATGGAGAAATTACAATAGACACAGCAGCGTGATTTGTTCCATAAGAGGGCAAGAAACTGGAAGGTTATCATGCCAATTTAAGTAATCACGTCTGTCTTATTAATATGAAAGAAAAATAATCTTTTTTTTTTTTTTTTTTTTTGAGATGGTGTCTCACTCTGTCACCCAGACTGGAGTGCATTGGCTCCGTCTTGGCTCACTGCAACCTCTGCCTCCCAGGTTCAAGCTATTCTCCTGCCTCAGCCTCCCAAGTAGCTGGGATTACAGGCACATTCCACCAGCCTCATCTAATTTTTGTATTTTCAGTAGAGACGAGGTTTCACTATGTTGGCCAGGCCAGTCTCAAACTTCTGACCTCAGGTGATCCACCTGCCTCAGCCTCCCAAAGTGCTGGAAAAATCCTTCATATTTCTGATTTCTCCTTCAAAAAGCATCTTTCCCAATGTAAGCTTGATCAATTTCAGGGAGGTATAATAATCCAGTTGCAACTAATGGAGTATGTTTGAAAGATGTGAACAAAAATCGAATCAATGCGATGCAAGGGGTGATGACCCTATTTTGTTCATAAGCAATGAGAAATAGAACCTACTTCTCTCTTTTGTGAAGTTAATCGAATAAATTGAATAAAGTCATTTTGAATTAACCAATGATAATCTCTTTCTGATGTAGCCATGACATTAACAGAAATGATACAAAAAAAAAAGGATTCAATCCAAATTGAAAACCATTTGAACCAATGAGTATTTTGTTGTCACTGAATTTTCTGTTTTGCAAGAGGATGGCACTCAACTCTGCAGTATACTAAGTAATCACCGTAGATTTTTTGTCAAGGTTTTGTCATAATATTGGAGACATGATACAACAAAAAGGGTCAGGGTTCTTAGAACCCATGGCTCTAGATTCAAATTCCAATGGAATCTATATAACTCTAGCCATTGTCATTTACAATTGCTGAGATTTCTGTTGCAGAAATAAAGATAATAGTAACTATTTAGGATAATTCTGAAAGAGGGTGCAAGATCAAATATATATGTCATCGTAGATAGAGTATGCAAGATCATATGGAGTTTATATATAGCATATTATACATATAGCACATATCAGGAACTCAGTAAGTGGTAAACCCAGCCTTACTCCCTTTTCCTACTTGCAGCCTAACAATAAAAGCTAATATTAATTAAATACATCTTATGTGCCAAATAATTCACCTTTATTTCACTTATTGCTCAACATAGTTGTTGCAATCATCTTAAATATTATACTACTTTGCTTTGAATTTCCTATTCTGCATTCACTTTTGCTGTAAAGTAGCTTGTCCAAGGATGCACTGCTATTAAGTGCCAGAGGAATTAGAACTCAGATTTGTCTGATTTTAGGACCCACGTTCTTAACCACACTAAAACTTCTCTGCTTCTCTAACATACTGAAAAGAGACAGAAGGTTTGCTTCAGCAAAATCACTCCTTTCATTACTAAACGAAGTGCTTGCCTGATTCCTGGACTCCATGGATGACCTCCTGGCTCTAAGCAATACTGCTCTGTATTAGTTTTTTGTTGTTGTTGTCTAACAACTTACCACAAAACTGCATGCCTTAAAATACATATTTATAATTTCATAGATTCTGTTCTCCAAGAATCTTGACCTGGCTTATTTGTGTCCTCAGCTTTATAATTTTTCAGAATCCCAAAATCAAGGCATTGGCTCAGGGTCTGCAGTCTCATCTGAAGACTCAACTGGGAAATAATCTGTGTCCAAGCTTACTCATCGCTTGTTGGCAGCATTAAGTTCCCAATTAGCTAAGTGAGGGCCTCAGATCCTCACTGGCTATTGGTGAGAAGCTACTGTTATGAACTGAATTGTGTCCCCTTACATTTATATGTTGAAGGCCTAACCCTCAAGGTAACTGTATTTGAAATAGGGCCTTTAAGGAAGTGATTAAGGTTAAATGAGGTAATAAAGGTAGAAATCTAACCAAATAGGACTGGAGTTCTTATATGGAGGGGAAGACCAGAGCTATCTCTCTCTCCATGTGCACACCAATGAAAGGCTATATAAGGGCAAAGGCCATATGCCCAGCTCCAACCCAAGGAGAGAGGCTTCACTAGAAACCAACTCTATGGACATCTTGATCTTGGACTTCTGGTTTCCAGACCTGTAAGAAAATAAATTTCTGTTATTTAATCTACCCAGTCTGTGGTATTCTGTTATGGTAGCCTGAGAAGACTAATACAGCTTCCCTTAGCTTTCTGCCATGTAGACTTCTCCAACATGGCAGTTTGCTTCATTAAAGCATGCCAGCTGAGAAAGCAATAGAGAATCTGTTAGCAAGACAGAAGTCATAATATTGGAAACCGAATAACAGAAGTGACATCTCCTCCAGGTTATCCCATTCCATTGGTTAAAAGCAAGTTAATCAAGAGGAGATTGCACAAGCCTGCGAATACCAGGAGGTAAAGATCATTTGGACCACCTTAGAAGCTGCCTACCACACTTCCTGACTCTTAAGAGGCATGCATGAACTTGTTTCTCACTTTGAACCTGATGGCTAATGGTAACTCTTGAGCGCTAACTAGGTTTCCTGTCCACCTGATTATGCTATTACTCTATCTTTGATTATTTGGAATTACTTTGTGAGGTTATAGGTATACCCTTCCCAGCAGTCTCTTCCTTGAGTTCAAATGTGAAGCAAAATAGAGTTCTGTCTACCAAGAGGATCCCTTTTCACCCATCTTACACATTTTCCTGCTTGAGGGCTTGAACCTGGAAAGGCAGAGTTTAAACATGGTTTTCATCTCCTCTTTTTCTTAACTTTCCTTTTTTTCTCCACAATCTGTCAGGACTGGAAATAGCTTATCCTCAGTTTTCTTCCTGTTTGGAAAAGAATTCCACTTTGTATAGCTGTACGATCAAGTTGACAAGGGTTACCGCTTTATATTTTAAATAAAAGAAAGATGATAAGAAAATGAACATAAATCATTTTTTTAGACAAACTAGTTTTCACAATTGTCTTTTTGGAGACTTTAAAATTTAGCTGTAGATGGAAAAAAAGAATCTTAACTGTAGTCATGCTGTAATTGCTGTAGTACCCTCCTGGCACTTCCCTAACCCCCGGCCTTGAAGTCATGTCTTGGGGCAATCAAGAAAAAAAATACGTATAAGGAAATATAAAGATTGAAAAGGACATAAATATTTTTAAAATATTATTTGTTGCAAGGAGTTTTTTTTTAATAGAGAAGGATGAAAAGATTTATAACCTAAAGAATTTGTCTAATTATTCTTTGTACACAAAACTTTAACAAAATTGGTATGTGTGCAGGGCACAGTTTGGAGCAAAGCCAAACCACTCTAATTCTGGCAATGTAGCAGTACATCTGTTCCCAGGCTAATAAAAAGACTTGTGAAATCATAATTTCATATTTGAATCAATTGCAGTTTCCTAATCAGTGATTAGGAAAAGGAGTGTCAGGATTTTAGTGACACTATTTCAGAAAGTGTCAGAGTACATGGCCTTTCAGGCCACATGGATATAAGCCAGAACCACCAGGCTGCCCATTACCTAAAACATTCACAATCACTTTGGAAGCACAGATGCTGGGGCACCTGACCCACTCAAACTGCATTGCCTTTGCGTCTGCTTTCTTATAGAGACAGAGGCAGACTATGTATGCATAGGCCTACAGTCTCAGTGGGGGTTGGAAGATGTTTTTTGCCAAGAAACAGAATCAGAATGAAAATTATATCTTAGAAAGATCTTTGTAGGATTTATATTAAGAACCTGATCTTTTCACTATCAGTAATACTAAGTTTATAACCTCATTACCAAACTCAAAGCATCCAGCATTTTGTTGAACCTCTGGAGCACAATTAGGAAATGTCCCTTGGGACCTGAGTTGTTAGTGAGTATGACATACAGATCTGTGCAATAAAGATCAGAAATTATGAATCTACTTATACTATAGTATGGGCATGTCACATATATTATTATTCTGTGTTTGCATCCATGAATGCAGAACTCAATAAAATAGAATTGTCTTTCCTGAGATTTCAAGAACATATATGTGTGTTATTTCAGACTGTGCCAACTGTATCATACACACATGCATTTTTTTCAGCCATTCAGGATTCAACAGAAATTTACTGAGTAGTTACTACATTTTAGGAACTATTGAGGGTAACAAAAACTTAGACACTTATGTACTGGATGGTTATTCCAGCATAACAATAATAGAGATTTTCTACTTCCTTCAAAACATGATTTCCTACAAAGTAAGTTCATTAAGCCTTGAGCAAATTATTTGCCAAGAAAGAAAAGACCTCTAATAATGGAGTATTTTCTAGTAGCAGAATTTATAAAATTATATAATATTGGTTAACGAGGCAGATATTTCTACAAAAAGTTATCTGATCTTACAGTGTCTTAGAATTGGAAAAGATTTTACAAACCATTTAGTTTATCTCTTTAGAAGGCAGAATTCAGTAGACTATATGAAATTCAATGAGAAGGATTAGGCTTATTTTGTTTAGTTTCAAGGTATTCATTCGGCCCAGAATTGACATAGTGGAAACAAAATCATATTTGATCTACTATTTCCAATCCAAAAGTATTTTCCTTTAGGCCCACAAAAAAGATAAGAAGGTAGGAGGGAGAAAAGCAATACAATGGGGCTAAGTAAGACCTCACCTGATATAACAACATACAAAGGAAAGAGGTTTTGGCAAATGTTATCGCAAGATAGCCATCATCAGTCCCTTTCCTTCTTACGTGCACATGTTGCCTTTCACGTGAAAGGGCATATTAAAAGTGTATCCCCTTCCCTTAGATGGAGAGTAGGCTTAGTGACTTGCTTGAATAATAGATCTTGGTGAAAATGATGTCTGGGACTTCCCAGGTCAAGTCATGAGATGCTTTGAAACTTCCGCCTTGTTGGCAAACTCTTGGAAGGCTTGCTCATGGATTCTTGCTCAGGCCGGGTGCAGTGGCTCACGCCTGTAATCAGCACTTTGGGAGGCCGAGGTGGGCAGATCACCTGAGATCAGGAGTTTGAGACCACCAGCCTGGTCACCATGGCAAAAACCCATCTCTACTTAAAAAAAAAAAAAATTGGTTCTTGCTCTTGAAACTCAGACACCATGCTTACAGAAGCCCAAGTCACATATAGAGAACATGTGTACTTTTCATAATTAAGTGCCTAACTAAACATCCAAAAAGCAGCCAATATCAACTAGGTCAGTTTTCAGGTAATTCCAGTACCAGCACCATTTGACAAACACCACATGAAATACCCCAAGCAAGAAATGCTACATTGAGGCCAGTCAACCCAGAGAACCTCAGAATATAATGACACATTATTTTAAGCCACTAAATTTTGATGTTGTTATGTAGTCCCAGCTGTGTACATCCTAGGCCTAATCAGTAACTTAGGATTAAATCAGAAGACTTAGTCCTTCTCATGGAATCTCACAGAATCTATTGAACATTGCTCTCTGAGAAGCTAAACTAGGTGATTCTTAAAGTCTCTTTCAACTCTAAGATTCTTTTAATAAATATGATTTTCTGTAGAAATATTATAATATCAGAATAAATGACCACTGGTCTTGAGGTTTAGATTTGTTGCTGAGGTGTCAAATGTTTAAACATGTAATTAATTGTAGTTGAAAACCTCTTCTCAAATTTAACAAAATATTTCTAAAAAATATAAATATCCCAACACTCTGCCTAGACCCCAAACACCATAACATGTATCATTTATGTACAGCAAGACTATGAAATCATGGTTTTTAGTACAATGAAAGGCAAATTTGGACATTGAGCAAAATTATTGTATGTAATCAACAGTTTTTATTCATTTTCCCTTTCCTATAAAACCCAGAATTCTGAAAGCCAGAAAATCAGTGTTTCATATCTTGATAGCTTTTGAGTCACCGTCTTCTTTTTTCTGACATACTTGCTTCTTGCTGTTTTTAAAGAAAGCAGCATATATAGGATACTTTGTACTCAGAGCTGGATTAAAATCTCAGTTGTAAAACATAGTTGTATGATTTTAAGTAAAATGTTTTTTAAACTTCTTTTGACACCATGGTTTTCATCTAAAGTAGGAATTAAATATTCTGTCTCCAATGCATTTTGTTAATTCTGATTTTTAGTTTGTTATCAATAAAGCTGTTTATCATCTTATAAAAAGCAGGCATTATGGTAAGACTGTTGAGTGAATGAGACTGGCAATCTAAATGGAAATAACATGATATTTTTATTGTATCCCTCAAAGACACCATCTCATGATACTATCCTTTGTCACTGCTGTCTTGCTAAATTTTCTTCCCTTTACCTACTTGTCTTTCTCGTCATAGCATTCTGCCCAAATTCTAGAATCAGCTAGCATTACTGGCTGAATTAATAACCATTTTACCTTCTGAGAGTTTTGCCTATGATTATTTTTTCCACCTCTATATTATCAGGACTTTACATGTTGCCTAGGCCAGAATAGGTGCTCAATGAGTATTTTTAGAATAAGTGAATGAGATGCAGGTGTGACAAAGACATGACTAAATTACCAATTTGTTCCTCATTGTGAATTAAATGAGATGATTTATTAAATAATTCCAGTTCTAATTTTAGCACATAGTTGAAGATGTCAGAAGGTATTTGTTTCGTTATTTACTCTTTAGTTCCTTTTAAATGAATGCTGTTTTTTCTATTTAAGAAATTATAGCAATAAAGAAAAAGTTTTGGGAAAAGGAGACTTCCTGATACTTCTAAAATATACCATCTGGGGAGTCACCTAATTTCTTATGGGATGAAAAAAAAATTAAAAACTTCTTACAGGGCAACAGTATTTAGTTTTCTGGGCAAAAGGATTCTGTGAATACAGTATTCTGTGATTCCATATCCCTTTTGCCACTTTTGCTTGCATTCACTGGCAATCTTCAGAATAGTGAGTATTGTTCAAATTCTAGAATATTTTTCCTCAGGAAAAGACAACAATTATAGAACAGCATGGCATTCCCAATTTTTGGAATAAAATACTGAAAAATAATTTAAACTGCCTCTTCTTAGGGTTGTTAATTCCATTTTAATTTCTATTATCAGGATACTTGAACTTCACTGTGAGATCAAGCTAGTATTGTGGGTGGTTGTTGGAGGCCGAAAAGAGTGAGGGTCGTGATCAACTCAGTGTACCACTGGAGGCTATATGAATAAACAGCAAACTGTTTGTGATAAATGCAGAATGTTGGCAAACTGACAAACTGCATCTGCCACCCAGAAGGAATGCTGAGGGCAGTCACACCCCAAGCGCAGTGTTTCTTGTGATTGGGCACATCTGAAGCCTGTTAGTAATAATATGAACCTGTTATCAATTAAGCAGCTGACCAATCGTTACCACCTCCTCCCTGCTCTTACTACCCAATAAATAGGAAGGGCTGCAGAAGTTCTGGGGCTGCCTTTGATCACTAGAAGCAGGGAGCTCTCTTCTTCTTCCCTGGTTCCCCTTCCTTTAAAACAGTTTCTTTTGTCTTAAGTTTTCATTTCTCTGTTTGTCCCTTTGTTCCCTTTGTTTAGTGTCATAGTGATGTAGTGAAGGTCTCAAGTAGTAACAATAATAACTGTGGTAATGTCGTCTCAAGTAGTAACAGTAGTAATTGTCATAGTGACAGTCTCAAGTAGTAACTCTTGTAGTGATGATCTCAAGTAACTGTGCAGTGGCCACAGGTGGTGGTGAAGATCTTTTGTTTTTAGGGACAGAGATTTCTGCAAGAGACGGTCTTTTTTTCTTGTTCTCTCTCTCCCTCTCTCTTTTTTCTTTTCAGCCAGAATCTTTGCCTTCAGAGAAATTGTGTTCCCCCATACCAGAGTTCCTTCTCGAAAAATTTAGATTCAACTATACTTCTGGAATCTTTGCCAAAGACACAAAAAAATTTGTGTTAGCTAGTGTTGTTTGGATTTAGATCATCTCCTTTGATTTTTAAATTTTCTCCTTTGATTCACTGTAGTCCTTGCACAGCTTTGAAAATGATCCAAGGTAGCTTGCAACAGTGCAAAAAATTGATAAACTGAATGATTATATGTAACTTTGCCATTTTTCCTTGCATGGCACCATTAAAGACTCAGATACGGGGAATTCAGTGGGAGTTGGTGGGAAAAATATGCTATTTCCTATGTTTGGCATCTAATACTGGTCATTTTCATTAGCACATATTTAGCGTGATAGCAATTTATAGACAGAAATGGGAAGGGCACACATGCCCTTCCTGTTTTAGTAGATCCACCCTATAAGCCTGCTTATGATACAACACTCAGGACTTTCAGGATTTTTCTCTTAGACTTTGCCTTAATATATTATTGATGAATTTGAGGCAATCGTTTCACAAGCTTGTACTAGGTAGAATTCTGTCATCTAGGAAGGGACTCTTTGAAGAAACCGGGCCTAGAATGTTTATTTTACAACACAGGAAACTAAATATTAGCATTATGTTTAATGTTCCTTTGCATCCCCTAATCTCTTGAGCCAGCTTACTCCCATAAACAGCTGTAGGGAAGTCTAGATGAGACTGGTACACAATGAATTTTAGACAAAGAATTGTAAAGACCCCCCCTCCAAATAAAACAAATATTATTCATGTAGAACAGGACTGCTGTTCAATAAAGATTACTGAAGCAGAAAATAAGCAAGGACTCAGCATTTTTTGAAACTAGCTGATATGTGTACTGTATGCTTTCATTATCACAAAGAAAGAGAAAAGGTTATTTCCATTTTTGCAGAGTACTAACCTCTTTACCTCTGGCTCAAATCAAGCTTGGAAAATAGAAAAATCAATTTATAAAAATAAACATAAACCCTTTTATCTTTTCTCTATTGGGCTGAGCCAGCAAGATGGAATGAAGAACATTACATATATGTGTGTGTGTGTGTGTGTATACACACACTACCCTTAAGTTACACAATGTGTACATGATTTTCTAACTTAAAATGCACGTATGTCAGAAATATATATGTAAGACTGATATGTGACTATGTCTATAAAATTCATACTTTGTAATGTATATAAACTGACATCTATCTAGAATATTGTCAGTAAACATCACCATTATTTCTTGGCAACATGTTCCATCTCTGCTTCTGGAACTCTACAGGCATGACAACACTTTCTGAAAAGCAATGAGAAACGCACATGTGAAAGTGCTATAAACCTGGCAGATCAAATAAAGACAATAAAACTAATGAGAAGGTGCCAGAAAGGTAACCGGGTTTTGAGTCTTCTGTGTTTTCCCTTCAATAAAAGAGTCAGCATACTGTATTCTAAGTTGCTTTGAATTGAAGCACAGCATTTTTCTTTCCTTTCTGGATAAATCCTGATTGCTGTTTTCTTTTTTCTGAATCAAACCTTTCTCAGGCTCATTTGAAAAATTTGTTCTGGCAAGAACTGCCTCCCTTTTCAATAATCGCAGGCAACATTTTTATAGAGCTTTCCACTGCCTCTGCATGAGTAAAATTTTTCATAAAAATATTTTTATGAAAGTATATAACATACACAAAGGTAAGAAACATACGTCTTGATGACAGAGAGAGAAGAGCAAAGGAGAGACTGTGGACTCGTTTTCTTTGCTCACTCTGCAAAGTTAAGTAGGTTCTGTTTGCACACAAATAGCTAAATAAATGAAATATTTTCCCTTACATACTCCCATTATTTTCAGGTTATTACATACAGAAGTAACACTACAAGTAGCTAATATACTGTACAACTCAGGAAACACTGAAATCTCTACATATGTGTAAGTGAATATATGATCCATCTATAACCTATAACTTAAGGCTAAGGAGAACGTTGGCTTTTGTCCACACAAGAAAAGAAATATTAGAGAGCATATGAATTATGGTTCTATCTGTGTGCCTTACCCTTCCCAATATACAGATATTTACTGAACATTTATGTGCCAGGAAGTGTGGTGATTATGTGTCCGGAATTGGTGGGTTCTTGGTCTTGCTGACTTCAAGAGTGAAGCTGTGGACCCACACGGTGAATGTTACAGTTCTTAAAGATGGTGTGTACAGAGATTTTTCCTTCTGGTGGGTTCTGGTCTCGCTGACTTCAGGAATGAAGCTGCAGACCTTCACGGTGTTACAGCTCATAAAGGCGGCAGGGACCCAAAGAGCCAGCAGCAGCAAGATTTACTGTGAAGAGGGAAAGAACAAAGCTTCCATAGTGTGGAAGGGGACCCCAGCAGGTTGCCACTGCTGGCTTGGGCAGCCTGCTTTTATTCCCTTATCTGACCCCACTCACATCCTGCTGATTGGTCCATTTTACAGAGAGCTGATTGGTCCATTTTACAGAGAGCTGATTGGTCTGTTTTGATAGGGTAATGATTGGTGTGTTTACAAACCTTGAGCTGGACACAGAGTGCTGATTGGTGCATTTACAGTCTTTTAGACAGAAGTTCTCCAAGTATCCACTAGATTAGCTAGACACAGAGCACTGATTGGTGCATTTACAAACCTTGAGCTAGACACAGGATGCTGATTGGTACATTTACAATCCTCCAGCTAAACATAAAAGTCCTCCAAGTCCCCACCCAACTCAGGAGTCCAGCTGGCTTCCCGTACTGGATTGCCCCTGGGGCCCTGGATGGAGCTGCCGGCCAGTCCCACACGGCAGGCCCCCACTCCTCAGCCCTTGGGCGCTTGATAGGACTCGGAGCTGCGGAGCAGGGGGCAGTGCCTGTTGGGGAGGCTCAGCCTGCGGGGAGGCCCACGGAGGAGGGGGGTTTGTGGGCATGGTGAGCTGCTGCAGGTCCCAGGGGGCCACGACAGAGGCCCCCTGAGAATTCCAGCGTGGTGCACCAGTGGTCAGCAGTGGTGGGGGACCTCAAGCACCCTCCGCAGCTGCTGGGCCCTTCACTGTGAGGGCCCCAGTGAGGGACCGCCAAGCCAGCACTCACCCTGACCTCGCGCTGGCCTGGGAGCGCATCCCGGATTCCCGCCCGCGCCTCTCTCTCCACACCTCCCAGCAAGCACAGGGAGCCGGCTCTGGCCTCCACCAGCCTAGAGTGGGGCTCCCACAGTGCAGCAGTGGCTGAAGGGCTCCTCAAGCACAGCCAGAGTGGACACCTAGACTGAGGAGGCGCCAAGACCGAGCAAGGGCTGCTAGCATGTTGTCACCTCTCAATTACAATAGTGAGCAGAAGGAATTTGATCTTTGCTTTCAGGAAGCTTACAAACAATGGTAGTATCTTACTTTAAAGGATTATAACCTTGTTAGAAGTCTAACAGGCAACAAAAAGTGTAAATATTTTATTATTTTATTTTACTTTTTGAGACGGAGTCTGGCTCTTGTCGCCCAGGCTGGTGTGCAGTGGCGCGATCTTGGCTCACTGCAAGCTCTGCCTCCCAGGTTCAAGCCATTCTCCCGTCTCTGCCTCAGGAGTAGCTGGGACTAAAGGCGCCTGCCACCATGTCCCACTAATTTTGTTTTCGTATTTTTAGTAGAGAAGGGGTTTCACCATGGTAGCCAGGATGGTCTCATCCCCTGACCTCGTGATCTGCCCGCCTTGGCCTCCCAAAGTGCTGGGATTACAGGCGTGAGCCACCACGCGCACGGCCACATTTTATAATTTTAATGTGCACTCATGTCAACTTACAGCTTGTCAAAGATAAACGAAGCCGAACACTAAGTAGTAAGAACAGATTTTAATCAGTAATAACTATTGCAGTAGGGAAATGAGTCCAGCATGAACTGAACTCAACTTTGGCTTGCATAGAGGTAAATGCATATTTTAAAAGGAAAATTAAGGAGTAGAAAGTGGGGCAAGTAGGGGCTTAGCAGAGTTAGGAAAGTGAAAAATGACACAGAATCAATCAGTGTAAATGCCATTAGACAAGCAATATCTACTAGTGGCAATAATCAAGGACAGGATTCATCGTTTCACAAAGAATGGAACACAGAGGCCCCAGTCTGCATCCTCAAGTGTTGGCTGGAACAAACAGTAAAAATTTTTTGGCAGCCTTGAGTTTTCGTAGCAGACAGTTTAAGGGTCATATTAGGGAGGTGGTCTTGAGCTGTTAGAAACTGTGTTAGTGTTTATTCAAGCCTTTGTAGGCCAAAGTTGAGGCTTAGTTGAGAAGAGTGCTCAAAAAAGTCTGGCTGGATTTTGGTCAAGGAGAGAATCTTTGTCAAACTTTGCATGTAAAAGTGGTCACGTTTCTCAGTTTTCAGCTAAACAAAAGTAGATAAATTAGTACCTCTCTGAGTCCCAGTTTTCTCATCTGTACAGAAAGGCTAGTAGTATCTACCTAAGGGATTATTCTGAGGAAAACGTCATCATGTATTTGAAAATTTAGGATTATTTATTGATGGAAAAATATGTGGATGTTCTATGTATTTCCCTGCCTTTCGGCTCTGCCAATGGTAGTCTGTAGGTCATTTTTTCTTTTAAGCATAACCAAAGGCAGAAACAAATACTCAAGAAAACATTTGCCCTAAGGTCTAAATAAAAAGAATTGAAATGAATGTAAGGTTGCAAAGTAAGTTTTTCTATCTCAAAAGCTACATAACAATGAGCCTGGAAGAAGGGGAAGACAAGATGAATGTCTCTGAGTGATCTGACTCCTTCATGAGAGAGAGGTGAAAATAATCTTTTGTCAGAAGGATAAGGGAAAAGCATGGAAGGAAAGCAGGGCTTCTGAGCTATCCTCCAATATGAGATGCTTCCTCCATTTCCTGCAGGCAACACTACCATGCACGGGTCTCAGATGCCTGTGAATTCCCTTTAACTGAGGGTGGTGGAATGAAATGTTTTGTTTTGTTTTGAAAAATGAAGACATGAAAAGAAAAGAACCCTCATCTCCTAACCAAGATGGAATTTAGAATTTCTATATAAACTGAGGCAGTAAGGCCGTACAACAAATGTTATAACTAAATTACTGAATACATAGTAAAATATAATTAATATGTTAATATTGTTTCAGACTAGTGTGTTTCTCTGCTTCACTCCTAACTCAGTCAATGCTCTGTGTACTTGTTTACCCCAACCCTTCACAAGTCAAGTATGGCCAGGAGCACAGTTCGCAAATATGCTGCTTGTTCTTCCCTGTTGAGGACATCTGCCATATTTGCTCTCCACTGTGTCATCAATGTTCTCACATGAATGGGCCACAGCATGGGTGAGCCATTTGGTGCTTCCCTTCTCAGTGATCATGGAGGTACGTGGAACATTCAATTTAGCAGTAGCCATCCCTGCCTCTTACAGAGACTGCTAACATGAACAGATGGACCATTCTGCAACCCAGGTGGCCCGCCCTATACAGTTATAGCTTAAAAGAATTCTTCTTGGAAATGGTTATGCCTTGCTTTCTGTAAAACTTTGTTTCAGGTAGGAAACGGCTTCAATCTAAAAGACAGAACCTTCCAACAGCACTGGTAACTAGTCACATTGATTTCTCTTTTTTCTGAGGACAGAACCACCATCTGTTTTATGTCACAAATATCATATGAGAGAAAGAATATACAAAAGGAAAAAATGTATATCTATATACACACACACAAACACACAGTGTATGTATAGTTTAAATACCCAGAGGTTTCAGTCTTCATCAAAATACAGTTATTTGCCATTCTCTTTGATTCGGCCTCTGTTTTACGAAATGCCTTTTGAAATTTCTGCTCATTTGAAAAGTTTTATTCATATGAGATCTAAGCTTAAATATCTTGTGTTTCTTCCTTAAAGAGAGACAAGGGTGGGGAAGAAAGCTATAGAGTTCAATCAGGAAATATTTCGTAGACAAAAATATTTCCAAAAAAAATCAGACTTTGGACTCCTCAGCATGGGTTGGTCCGAATAAAGCACAAAGCTTTTGTTGGCTTCTATTTGCCAACTCACATAAGGACTTTGTAATGACATTCTTTCAAACCCATCTGGTGATTTAACCAGGACTGTTGAAAAGCTTCAGTTAAAATCCTGAAGAAGAGATATAAACTGTGCTGTCATAGGACACTGTCAGCTAGTTCATTTTTTTTTTTTCTGCACACTTTTGGGCAGAACTTATATAATAAAACTTGGTAGAAATCAGTTCTTTAAAAAGTAGCTTTATAATTGCTTAAACTGGATAATCTCACTTCCTGTCTTTTGCTTCCAGGTCTTATTCCAGCCCTAAAACAGACTTGTAGAGATTAGATTAGTCCTTTCAGAGGTAAAATTAAATGTCGGGCAGGGCTGGAATTGTATATACAAATAATGTTACGGGATTCTGTAATTGAGCTTCCTCTGAGTTTCATCAGGAAACAGAAGAAAGAACATAATAGTCCAATAAAGCAAATGATAAAGAATGAGCTACAATGCTTTTCTCCCCAAATTTCCAGGTTGGAGAACCAATAGTGCTAGTATAGTTTTTAATCTGGCCCTGTTCCACACCAGCTTTGGGACTTCGGAAATATCAGTTATTCTTCATAGTCTTTATTGTTAAATTATGTGATTCATAAAGTTCATAAATATGAGGAAAGAATTTAAGTAATGCAATACTTAGAGGGAAAAATTCAGTTGAGCCTGAAATCTGAAGATCTTAGCTCTTCAAGTCATAAGTTTAGGATTGACACCAATATAGAGAAGGATATCTCAGGTTAACAAATTTAAATGGATATTAAAATTTTAATTTTTACTTAAAGAATCTTTTTTTAGTACAAAACTTTCATTATCCAATACTCTCCATACTTTTACATAATTTTTACTTTAAGAGTAACTATTGGATGTCTATAATTTATTTCTTTTCAACTAGGCTGATAATTCTTTGAGATCAGAAGGCAAAGCACATTTATCTTTATATTCTCAGCAAGTAGTACAGTACAGCAGGGCCTCTGTATCTGTGGGTTCTGCATCTGTGGATTCACTCAAACGTAGATTGAAAATATTTGGAAACAAAAGGATGACTGTGTCTGAATGGAACATATACAGGCTTATTTTCTTCTTTTTATTATTCCTTAAGCCATAGAACAATTACTGACGTAGCACTTTTATTGTATTAGGCATTATAAGTAATCTAGAGATAATTTAAAGTATACTGGAGGATATGCATAGGCTATATGCAAATACTATACAACTTTATATCAGGGACTTGAGCATCTGCAAATTTTGTTATCTCCAGGGGGTCCTGAAACCAATCCTCCATGGCTACACGGAGACAATTGTATCTGGTAGGTAGTAAGGACACAATATTTATTTAATTCAACCATCCACAGATGCTTGTGGAAACAATTTGTTCACAAGACATACTGGGAATAAAAGCCAATGCAAGACAAAGGCCCTTCCTTAAAATAACTTACAGAATAAAACACAGCAAGATTTTATTAAAATGCCATGAAACAATTATCTGAACCTGTTTATGGTTTTAGTATTTTTATTATTCTTCTGACTCTGTCCTTATTTAGATCATCTTTTAATATTTAATAATGCTACATGTGCTGTTCGTGAGGTAGCCTTTTGTTGTTCCCTTTTTTCTATTATTTACTGTTATCTCTACTCTTTCATGCACCAGTTTCTTCATACCACTTCTTTTTTGCCATCTTGACTTGTCCCTGACTCGCCATACCTTATTAACTCCCTTCTTTATGCTTTTTCATTTATCCACTTATCTATTCTTCTCTCCTTATCTCTATTTCTCTCCACATCCGTCCTCACACCAAATACTGCATTTTGAAAACGATTTCTGAAATTATTTTTTTCTGTTAGAAAATCTGCAATTAAACCAAATACTAGACGTTAAGGAAAATGCATTAATCATAGTAACCTCTTTGTTAGATTGAAGGCTTCAGGAATAGCTGTTCTACCTGAGTAATTTAGTGAGGTAATTGGAAGTCTCTGGGATTAAGATTTCAGATTGCCACTTCATTTTCCAATTCTCGATACCCTTTGTTCATCTCTGCTAGTCTGCTGCTTCTGGCCACCTGCTCCAGTTTTATAAAACCTATATCTTCTACTCCTTTCAGGTGCACACATTTCTGATTTCTAAACAAGTAACTTTTTTTTCTTATTTTCATAATCATAACTTTTTCAGAGTTATGTCCTTGGAATGGACTGAATTGTGTCCATTCCACAAATTCATGTATTGAAGCCTTAACCCACAATGTGACTTAGTGTTTGGAGACAGGGCCTTTAGGAAATAATTTTGATGAGATGAGGTCACCAGGGTGGGGTCCTAATCCACATAAAAAGAGGAAGAGACATCAGAACACTCTTTCTCTGCCATATGGGGACACAAGAAGGCGGCTGTCTGCAATCCAGAAGAAGACCCCTCACCAGAAACTGACCCTTGGACTTTCCAGACCAAGAAACTATGAGAAAATACATTTCTGTTGTTTAAGTTATCCAGTCAATGGTATTTTGCTATTGCAGCCTGAGCTGACCAGTGCAGTTATTTTTTCTGGATTTTCTGACTAACTACTTTGTAATTTTTATATCTTGGAATAATGTTGTTGTGGCACTTTCCCCTCATTTTAAAAATATTTGAAAATTAATCCTCATCTGGAGATTAGTTGCCCTTGAGTAAGTTTATTGCCCTTTCTCTGATGCAGAGGTTGGAGGCTATATTAATATGCAGAGTCACTTACAGTATGTCATCACTTGTGCTACTCAATTTAATTTCATCTGAAATGAAATTGGTGAATATCCTTCCAAACGCTTGTGAAACAATTTTAGTGGAGATGAATTAAGTTGAATAACACACACACAACAGACTTACTGAGATAGGACACAGAAAGGACAACAGTCTGGCCTTCCCACAGAGACACTAATTGACTTTCCAAGTAGATTCCTGTATTTCTCTTTTCCTAAGTTCCTCCTGACTATTTTAATGGATAATTTGTTGCAAATGATAATAGTAGTGAGTCTTAGTCTATTTGTGTTCCTATAGAAGAATATCACAGGCTGGGTAATTTATAAAGAAAAAAGATTGATTTGGCTCAGGGTTCTGCAGATTGTACAAGAAGCATGGCACCAGCATCTAACTCTGTTAAGGGGTTCAGGCTGCTTCCACTTATGGCGGAAGGTGAAGGGAATCTGGCCTGTGTAGAGATCACATAAGAGAGAGAGGGAGGAGGTGCCAGGCTCGTTTTAACAACCAGCTGTTATGGGAACGAAAAGAATGAAAACTCCGTCATTACCACGAGGACTGCACCAAGTCACTCATGAGAGATCCACCTCCATGACCCAAACGTTTCCCATTAGGCCTCACCTGCTACATTGGGGATCAAATTTCAACATAAAGTTTGCAACAAGTTAATATTCATTGGCGCTTATTATTTGACAAGCACTGTTGAATGCTTTAAAAGCAGTACAATATACAATTCATATAATAATTCGATATGAGCCACATTGATGATATTATTACTAGTCCCATTTTATAAATGAGAAAGCTGAGGCATACAAAGGTTTCATAATTTTATCTAACTCACACAATTAACAAATGACAGAGCTGGAATTTGAACCTCATGAGTCTGACTCTAGAATCTATCATGTTAATCAATGTCTTAAATAGCAAACAATTTTCACTTAATGCCAGCTTACACAAAATATTTCAATCAGGTATAATGCTACTATAGACCCTTTCTCCCTGTTTCATGGTAAAATACAAAATATAACAAGGGGCTGTTTTAACATAAACAATAAATACATCTTCAGTTGATGCTGTTAAGGTTAGAAGTGTACAAGAAGAAACTAAAGCTGCAAAGTTAGGACTAGCTAAGCTGCCACAGATTTCTTTCAAAGGAACAAGCCAGTTTGTCCACAGTGCTAGTTTTTCTGGCATAATCATTGACTGCTAGATGCCAGCATTAAAGCAGGTTGAGGAGAATGGTGTTAGTTTTTACTGACATCATTCTTCTCCACTCTGTGAAGGGCAATCTCTTTTCCTCTGAAAGACAATGCAAAGCTTCCACTCATGTTTATGTCCTGTTTCCAATTTACTTTCCACGTCTCTGTTGGTTGAAAAAGTAAACATAATCTTTGAAGTTTAATAAGTGTAATTTTGTTTCTTTCACTGTGAAGTGTTTCCTAATGAAAACAGAAAGAATATAAGTTTTGCATCTTTCAGAAAATGCAACTTTCCAAACTTGGAACAACTTTCTTACAAAGCCACATACTTCCTTCCAGATGACTTTCCCTTCTATTATTTCTTTATAGAAAAGAAAAAAAGTGTTTTCACAGAAATTTCTGTTTGATTATAATTTGCTGATCACCTTGTATGTGCCAAATGCAGTGCTAAGTGGATGAGGCACTGGTTTTCGGTGAATCACAGCCAGTTTGAACTTTACTTTCGTTGCTTCCTAGTTGAGAGCTCCTGGATATGTTACTTAATCTCTCTCTGAACCTCTAATTTATCATTTCTAAAACGCTGACTGAAAGACCTTCTTTTAAATTTGCTGCCAAATAAAACAAGATATGGGTAAAGATCTGGACACATAGCAGGAATTCAGTAAATGTCATTTATTTTTCTCCTCCCTCCCATGCCCTATGCTATTGGGATATTTTATAGTAAAAAATACAAAATTGTCTAATGTTAACATGTGAAAAATAAATGATGATTCTCATTTAGTCAGACCGGAAAGATATATATTCAAAACAAATGAGTTTTCTACAGAATTGCAATTAGGAAATATTCATTCTCTCTGCAAATTTGACCAAAAAAGTAGCCATTCCCATTATATACATAAAATGTAAAAATATACATGTTAGTATAAGAATTGCAAAATTGGCTTTTAAAAAGCTGAGCTAAAGCAATTTTTTTCACTGACTATATAAAGACACATTTCATCCAGAAGAGTTACATAAGGCAAGCACCATTTTTTGGTTGTATACCCAAAGCAATTTCTCTTCTTTTTCTTCTTAAGAAAATTTTTCTGTTTTCCCTGCTGCTGTAGCCTAGCTGTAATGTTTTAATAGTCCATTCAGTTCTTACAGGATTTCATCATATTCCAGTTGACACCAGCTGTTCTGAGGAGTCCCAGGGGCTCACTTTGATTCCCAATACATAACCTGAGTTTGGCAAGTCTAGTTTAACATTGTCCACATCAATCTAAGAATTAAAAGGAATCTGAGGGTGTCACATCGAAAATAGTTTTCACTTAGGCAAGGAGATGAAGATGAAATGGAGGCTAACTGGTTGTATGCTTTTCCAGAAGATGCAGTGAATCCCACAACAGAGCACTTGTGTCACATAAAATCCTCATCGAGCAAGTTATCTACCCAAGGGAAAAAGCGCTACAAGTTTCCATTAGGAAGATTCATTTGCTATTTGTT
The DNA here is from genome assembly GCF_043159975.1 of Macaca nemestrina. NCBI lineage: Eukaryota > Metazoa > Chordata > Mammalia > Primates > Cercopithecidae > Macaca > Macaca nemestrina. The sequence continues at coordinate 27,258,853 of NC_092126.1, read as the reverse complement.
AAGTTGCTGGAATTTTCAGCCTTCTCAGTGAAACTTTTAGCTGGTTAAATACATGGCATACTGGAAAAAGCTGAAAAAAAGTAAGGGTCAAAATTTCTAGTTAAGTTTTTTAACCTCTCCTCTCATTCATAACATTATTTTGACTCAGTTTTCTCATCTGTAAACTGGCCAAACTAAAATCAGTCCTTCCTACTATAGCCCTGTGGGTATCAAAGGAGATAATAAATGAGATAAAGAATGTGAATGAATTAAAACAGTTGTAACATATTCTACAAATATGGGTTGTACAATGGTTTTCATATGATAACGTAAGTTTTGCATTCAGATAAATGTGGAGGACAAAAATATCTTTGCCTGAGGAATAACTGTGTGAGAAAAATAATATCATAAGGCATGTTAAAAGTGTGATGAATAGAAGAGTGTATGTCAACATATACATGGAAGAGATGAAGTTAATCAGTAATGTTAATACTGGACTTTGAGGTGTCTGAATGCTAGATAAGATAACAGGATTCTATCCTGTAGATGACGGGGTACCATGCTATGCTTTTGAGCAAAGAATAGGAAGACTAAAACTTGGTAATGAAACTGTGGAAGCTTAGAAGGTTGATGAGAAGGAGTAAGCCTGGTTCCAGAGTTCAGGTGGTAAATAATAGGGATAGATAAATGATGACTTATATTATGATTTCGGTAGTAAGGATGAAAAGAGATAGGTGAGATATATTCTAAAAAAACCATCCCGTGTTTTGGTCAACTTTGACCTAGGAGCCTATACGTCCTGTTCACCACTGTATTTCAATGCCTCAATCAATACCCAGCACATCTGTACTCAATGACTAATAATGAATGGTTGTCTAATAATGAATTAGAATGAAAGTGAGCACATGAAGAGAAAAAAAGGAGATCCTGAGATGCTTATCTTGAGTGATCCAGAAAAGTACTGGTATAACTGATAATCTGTACAGTTAGTAATTTTGAAAGAGAAATTAGCTTTTGGAGAAGGACAGTTCAATATTATGTACATTACAGTTTGCATATCAGTAAGACATCAAGATAGAGTTGTTAAAGTGGTTGAAGGTGCCAAATAGAAGAAGCTTGAGAGAGAAGTTTGAGATTTGAGATGTAAAGGACACTTGGTGAGATGATAGATGGAGTCCACAAAAATCTTTTCCAGATGCTTAGAATTCACACACACGTACTCAACCGAAAGGTTGGCAGAGACTTTTAAGTAACCTGAATAAAACTAGTTCCTGCTCCTGCCCCAGACCTACCTGGATCTTGTGAAAATGCCTCCAAAAGAAATGCAGTACTGACCTCAAACTTTCTTGAGGAGATGATTAAAGGGGATTACATTTGTCTACAGATAATAGAACTTCCTCAAAAACTTGTTTTCATCCATCTCTTTCCCAAGCCCCGCATAGCCCAATCATAGTTTCAGTTTCTTTCCCCTTTCTCATATACTCTTCTCCTGACAACATTTTCAGTTCTGAGGCCTTTTCTCTCCTTCTCCTTCCCTACTGCCACCTCCCAAACTCTATGACTCTTCTTTAGTTTTTCAGTATTACAAAGAATAGCACCAAGTTTGGTGCCACAAACAAAGGATCCTTTATCTTTATAGAAATGAAAGAGTGAGAGGGTCGTAAATATTTACAGTTCAATACTGTTTTTCTTGTCATGATTTAAAATTCTACAATGGCACTTTCATCCTGCTCTATGCTGTGGTAAAAACAAAAAGAAAGCAATGCGAAGACCATTCAAAGTTCAGAGCTTTGTCAAGAAAATGGCTTTGTTTTGAAGCCAAAGCATCATGCATGATGTTCTTTAGTAAAACACAATAATATGACTGCTTTATCTTCAAGAACTCCTTCATAATCTCACCTCTAGTTTCTGAAATTCTGGAATTAACATCTAATGTTGTAATGGCTACAGTTAATGCTGTTCTTTGCTGCCTCGATTCAAACCCATACCCAACAGCTCCAATTCTTCATGATAGCTAATGATTATGACAAGTGAATAAATATCAATAAATCAATAAAATATAAGTAATACATAAACTATTAGGGATTTTTTGAGGGGCTAACTTTTCATTGTTTGGAGCTACCAGGGTCTGGTGCTAAGAAGTTTGTCACCCCAGAGTCAGTGCTTTGACCTTTGATTCAGGAGTTCTTCCCTCGCTCCCTCCCTCCCTTCTTTCCTTCCTTCCTTCCTTCCTTCCTTCCTTCCTTCCTTCCTTCCTTCCTTCCTTCCTTCCTTCCTTCCTTCCTTCCACTTTCTTTCTCTCTCTCTCATTCATTCTTCCTTCAATGTTATCATTGTCATTTGTGGTCTGAAATTTCCTTTTAAAAATAATAGTAAGTGCATATAATAAAACGTATAGTATTATAAATCAATTATATTTAATACAGTTATAACAATATTTTAAAAGTTTGTCATATACTAACATATACACTTCTTTATTAGCATGTTAAATAAGATTTAGCAGTGGGTATGAAAATATAATTTTGAAGTAGTCAGTGTAATATTTTGAGATATCTACAATGATTGTAAAGTGATGGGAAACATTTGTGACTTTAATTGATGACAAAGACAAAGATACTCTTGTACTCCAATGTTATTAATATTATTTTTGCCAATATTTATGATTACAGGACATGCTATATATTGAATATAGGTTAGTAAAATGTGGATACATTTTTCTCCCATTTAAGTTGATGAATTAGATGCAAAGATTCATACAGACCCCAGGATAAGAATCCTACTAAGTTTTATTTCTTGGCTACTTTCTCAAAGCTGGGGACTACAGCATTGACAACTATAGTATTATCAAGAATGATGGGATGCTTGTTGAGTGAGACCTTGATGGAATCTATCATAAGCTAGGACCTATGTCTGCTTATCATTTAAATTATTTCTATGATAACAAATGACAGGTAGAGAGATCAATACTTTTACTTTGATCATACTGATTTTTAAAAGTTGGTTTGTGTAATCTGGAAAGGAGACACTAAGATGCTTAAGACTGGGACCATTTCTTTAGCAACTTTAGATTGACATATGTTTATTTCATCTTATCCAGCAAAACCGTAATCATTTTATTTTGAAATAAATTGTGAGGCACAAGAATTGCTGAGTACTTATTTCAGTATAAGAATATTCTGTATTTGAACTTCCTCTTTTGTGCTGAGTGATTTTGGTGCAACGTGGCAAACTGAGGCAACTGGATATTGTGAATTGCACATAAGTGGGCTTGAATCATGGCTTTCTGTATCCTTTGGAAAATTACTTTACACCTCTCAATGTATCATAGTTTTTAATTTCTGAACGAGAGACAATATTCACTTCCTAAGGTTGACAAATATCTAAAATTCTCCCTAGAGTTTGTAGCATAGTGCTTAGTACTCAAAAGGCACCGATGTATTATTATTGTTCAAGTTTATACAACTAGTTACCTAACAAACACTTACGAGTTCTCACTGTGTGTCAATCACTATGCCAAACATCAAATTACTTCATTGTCTCAACAAACTTATGAAATAAATCTATAATTATCATTCAATTACATATGAGTAGTTTGAGATTTCTAGATGTAAAATAATTTGCTTAAATTTAAGCTGCATACATTTAAGAGTCGTAGAAACTAGAAGCCCTCTTCCCCAAGGCGAGTCATAGAACCAGATTTCCTTTTCCCTAAAGCCAGTCATAAAATCTTAAAATATTATTCTTTTTCTCTGCCCTATTTGTATAAAAACTGTCTATAAAGAAAATATCTGACCTACTTTGTTTGACTATAGGTCATACAACCCTCATTCCAGAGAGGGTGCTGCTCCACAGCCAGAAGGAAGGAATGCCACAAAGAGAGGCCAAGAAGAATCTAGACAGATAAGCCTTGCTGGGTTCTCCTATTCAGTCCATTAGTATTATATCATACCCTTTTTGTCCAATCATATTCTAAATGGCTTTCCATACTTCATTGAACCTAAGCATGAAAATGGAGAGTGTCTCCTATACGTCTGGATCTTCATTCTGAAGGCTGCCATATATACATGTTACATAGTTTGTATGCCTTTTCTCCAATTAATCTGCCTTTCACAACTTTGTCAGTAAACCTTCAGAGGGCCAAACATAAGCTCTCTGTTGACCCCTACAGAACCCATGTTCTTAGATTCCAACTCCCATTCCCTACTCCCACACAGACACATGAAATTTCTTTTACCAGCTACATTTGTGGCAGGTCATTTGTGTTACAAGGTGACAGAATTTGAAATTCTTCTCTTAATGCACCATAGTTTAAGTCTTTTTAAGTTCCAGCACTATACTCCCAAAGTACTTATTTCAATATAAGAATATTCTGTATTTGAACTTCCTCTTTTGTGCTTATGTTAATGGCAATCTTTTTTTTTTTTTTTTTTTTGTAATTTAGTTCTGAAGCTCATCCCACAAATGAATTCCGTAGAACAGGCTGTTCTTTTGGCTATTGACATTCCATTTTGGATTTCACAAAAGGCTTTAAACACAATCACTTTTACAAGTCTGTGTTGCAAAGCAAGTGACTGCCTAATGTTATTAAGCAGCCGAAGGGCAGGTAAATTGGCTCTGTTTTCTAAAAATGACTTTCATTTCTATCTAGAACATGATTGCACATTGTAATATAGCACAACGAATAGTCAAACACTGAAAAGATAAGCTTCAAAACAGAATGTAAATTCTTAAACCACAAAGGCCATGGTTTTGTAAAAAATAAAAATAAAAAAATGCCTGTCTGAAGCATCTTTCTACCACAGCACTGAAAAGAACTTTGCATGTCTCTGAGGTGTTTTCCACTTTTTAAAGCTAGGTTAATTGCAGCGTTACTTTTATTTAACAATTTCCTTTGAGTAGATTTTTGAGCTTAAAAAAAAGTGACTGCTCTGGGAAATGAAAAACTATGACAAAGAAAGCTCGGCTAGAGCTAGAGGTCATAAATGTTGTTCAATAGAATCTTTCATATTTTACACAACCTATAATTGATGAGTGATAAAAATCAAGAAAGGTTCTTACAATGGTACAAAGTCACTATTTTAAAAAATAGCTAAAACCTATTGCTATTTTTAAAAATCCTGGTTCTTTATATTCTATGAGAAAACTACTATAATTCCACAGCTTCAGAAAGAAAACCTATTCATTAATCACAAAGCCAACTGTTTTAGAGGAATGTAGAAAAAATTGTAGTTTTTAACAAAGACTTTAAAAATTACAATTATTTCCCTTTACTGTTATTTATCGAACCAAAATGTCAATGCAATTTAACAGATTTTACAATTACTTTAAAAGCTAAAATGGACATATTCATGATTCAAATGGTTACATTACTTGTGGCTAACCAAATATAAAATTTGATTAATTGATCATTTTGTCAGTTCAATGAGTACAACCAGTACATTTATTAATGACAATCCTAAGAAAGGGTCACTGGGCCTGGGAAAAGCTTCTGTTCATTTTTGCATTTGTTTGTTCAATCTGTGTTTTGCCATTTGATAGAGTCCTAGAGAAAACTAGATTACTTCCAGTCTCCTCTAAGTTGGGGAAAATCTGTGTGATGTGCCTTGTCTACCACATCTTAGTCTGCTAGTTGCGCTAATGGTTGTCAAAAAACAGTTTGAGGTATCTGTGTCTCAGTCCTGGCAGGACCAGGGGTAATCTTACCATGAGCTGAGAAAATAACTCGTTCATTCATTTATTGATTCATTCATTCAAAAAATAATTGTGGGGCAACTTCTGTGTGTGAAGCACCTAGTGTTTGCTTTTCTGGAACTTCGTGGTATGGGAGAACGGCAAACAGTATTAATCAAAAAGTAAAGTGTAAAGCAAAAATTTCAACAAGTACTATAAAGATAGATGCATGATGCTATTAAAGTATGGAGGATTGACTTGGAGGACAGCCTCAATTCACTCTCGGCTCCTGTATCCATGCACTTTGGGATTTATCCTTGCAGCTCTTCCTAATAAGAAGTAAATTTATTTCTATACTCTGAATCTGTGCAGACCTTGTGACTTTCTTTGGCCAACAGAAAGTGACAGAAGTGACATCGCAACACTTCTGAACCTAGACCTCAAGAGACCTGTGAGTCTCCTCTTTCTGTTCCTCTGCCGTCATCATGAGAACATGCCTAGGACATCTCTGCTGGATAAAAGAGATATGTAGAACAAGGTGGAGTCAGCCCAGTTGTCTCAACAAAGGCTCTGACACATGAGAGAACTCAGAGAAGATCACCAAAACTGCTTAGGTAACTCACAGCTGACCACAGATACATAAATGTGTCCAGCCAAGTTCCTCTCTGGTCAGTAGAATGTGCCACTGAGGTTCCATTGTTGTTTCTTATGCAGCTCTAGTATGCAAATACATAAGACTTTGAAATATTTATTGAGTTCAGGCAAAGCTTTCCTGGGGAAGTTATTCTTCATTCTTATGTAAAGAATATTTTTAGAAAGACTGAAGATTAACAAAGAAAATGAAAGGAGAAAAGAACATTGAAGGTAGATAAAAACAGAGGTAAAAAAAACTATTGGCAATATTTATAAGGAGGCTGGGGTGGTAGGCAGAAAAGCTGGAGGTGAAGGTTGCAGTTGTAAGACTTTGTAAACCATTTTAAATTATTTTGTCTTTAATCTGAAAATAATGAAAAGAATTTGAAAGGTTTTAAGCAGAGACAGAACATGAGTAAGATGCATTCAGCTACAAGGGCAGAACATTGGTAAAAGGATAGCTTCCCAGGAGAAAACAAGAAGAAAGAGGTGGGTTATTTTTAGTTTAGAACAGTGAATCAAGTCATCAGCCCAAACCTGAATCATCATAGTAAGTTTATGATGGGTCTTCATATCTTTGTCCTAAATTACCTTCAGTCCACCTTGTGAGGCAGCATGATGTAGTTAAAAAAACAACAACATAGGTTGTGGAATTGAACATAACTGAGTTTTACTTCTGCCACCTCCCAGTTATGAGCTTTACTTCTTTAAGCTCTATCCAATTCCCCCTTTCCAGCATACCTCTACATGGATCCTCCAAGACACTAATTTATTTATTCATTCATGATCACTCTCTGTCTCCTATCTGTGCTCCTTTTGCCTCCCAGATAATGTAATACTTTGTTCTTTTGTAAACTATAAAGCACTACAAAGGCATTAGTTTAAATTACCTTGGCTTGAGCCATACCTCCTCTATAAAGCCATTCCTGATTATTCCCAGTGACTTTTCTCTAGTACACTATAGCTGGTTCCTACCATGTAATTAGCGCTATAAAGTGATAGGTCAGCAAGAATGCTTGTGGCTGCAAATATCAAATAACTTTATTAAAGTTACTTAAATAATGCAGTCTTTTTAATATCGCTTAAGGACAACATGGAAGTAGATAGATTCAGGTTGGATCAATGCCTTCAAAGCTTTCAGTTAATATCTCTGTTATCTTCATGACTTTGTCTTTTGGGTTGCAAAATGTCTGAAACTTCCTCTTATGTTCTATTGGCCAAAATTGGGTCATATGCAAAACCCACAGATCAATATTTGGCAAAGGAAAATGGAATTTCCCAGACTGGCTTAGTTCCTCCATTACTCAACTTCTCAGCTAGACATTGAAGAGATGTTGGAAGTAAATGACTATTGGGTACGCAGCCAACAGTGACTGCTGCTCATGGCTTAATGACTCATCTACATGTGTGCTCCTCTAGATATTTAACATCCAGCTGTGGCAATTTCCTACAGCTCTCTGGACATACACTGATTTATTTCCCTGTACCTTAGCACAGGCCATTTTTTCATGTGGAATGCCAGCCTTTTTCTTATTTCTATCTGCCTAAAAGAAGATTTGACTTTTTAAGCTCCATACAATCATCACTTCTATAAAGCCTTCACTGAATCCCATACCTAGGTACATATTTAATCACTTCCTTTGTATTAGTTGTGTTTTTGTATATACCTGCATTATTGTAAATATTGCACTGCATTAGGATTTACTTCCTTGTCTGTCCATGCCTCAGCATCCTCATCTGTGGGTATAACCCATTGCCTTTGTTGAAATTCTCTCTTATTTATCCTGAAGTCTAGCGCAATTCAAAGCATTTGGGGTGGTGTTAGGCAATTCAAAACTTGTCAGGACATACTTATCCATTGACAGATATTTAAGTAGCAAACAGGGTGTATTCATTTTCATGCTGCTAATAAAGACATACCTGAGACTGGGGAATTTACAAAAGAAAGAGGTTTAATGGACTTATAGTTCAACATGGCTTCAGAGGTCTCACAATCATGGTGGAAGACAAAGAGGAGCAAGTCACATCTTACATGGATGGATGACGGCAGGGAAAAAGAGAGCAAGAACTTGTGCAGGGAAATTCCCATTTTTGAAACCATTGGATTTCATGAGATTTATTCATTATCATGAGAACAGCATGGGAAATACCCACCCCCATGATTCAATTACCTCACACTGGGTTCCTCCCATGACATGTGGAAATAGTAGGAGTTACAATTCACAATGAGATTTGCGTGGAGACAGAGCCAAACTGTATCATTCCACCCGGCCCCTCCAAATCTCATGTCTTCACATTTCAAAACCAGTCATACCTTCCTAACAGTCACCCAAAGTCTTAACTCACTTCAGTATTAACTCAAAAGTCCACAGTTGAAAGTCTCATATGAAACAAGGCAAGTCCCTTCCGCCTATAAGCCTGTAAACTTAAAGCAAGTTAGTTACTTCCTAGATATGGTGTAGGTACAGGCATTGGGTAAATGCAGCCATTCCAAATAGGAGAAATTGGCCAAAACAAAGGGGCTACAGGCCCCATGTAAGTCCAAAATCTAGCGAGGCTGTCAAATCTTAAAGTTCCAAAATGATCTCCTTTGACTCCATGTCTCACACCCAGGTCACAGTGATGCAAGAGGGGGGCTCCTATGGCCTTGGGCAGCTCCACCCCTGTGACTTTGCAGGGTATAGACCCTCTCCTCGCTGCTTTCACTGGCTGGTGTTGAGTGTCTGCAGCTTTTCCAGGTGCACAGTACAAGCTGTTGGTGGATCTACCATTCTGGGATCTGGAGGATGGTGGCCCTCTTCTCACAGCTCTACTAGGCAGTGTCCCATTAGGGACTCTGTGTGAGGATCCAACCCCACATTTTCCTTCTGCATTGCCCTAGTGGAGGTCCTCCATGAAAGCCCCACCTCTGCAGCAAATTTCTTCCTGAACATCCAGGCATTTCCATACATCCTCTGAAATATAGGCAGAGGTTCCCAAACCCCAGTTCTTGACTTCTTGCACTAGTAGGTTCAATACCACTTGGAGGCTGTCAAGGCTTGGGGCTTGAACCCTTTGAAGCCACAGCCTGAGCTCTACATTAGCCCCTTTCAGCCACAGCTGGAGTGGCTGGGACACCGGCACCAAGTTCCTAGACTGCACAGAGCAGGGAGACCCTTGGCCCAGCCTACAAATCCATTTTTTTGTCTCCTAAGCCTCCCAGCCTGTGATGGGAGGGTTTGCCACAAAGGTCTCTGAGATGCTCTGGAGACATTTTCCCCATTGTCTTGGTGATTAATATTTGGCTCCTCATTACTTATGCAGATTTCTTCAGCCAGCTTGAATTTCTCCGAAGAAAATGGGATTTTCTTTTCTATCACATTATCAGGCTGCAAATTGTCCAAACTCTTATGCTCTGTTTCCCTTTTAAAACTGAATGCCTTTAACAGCACCCAAGTAACCTCTTGAATGCTTTGTTGCTTAGAAATTTCTTCCAGAGATATCCTAAATTATCTCTCTCAAATTCAAAGTTCCACAAATCTCTAGGGCAGAGGCAAAATGCCACCAGTCTCTTTGCTGAAATATAACAAGAGTCACCTTTGTTCCAGTTCCCAACAAATTCCTCATCTCCATTTTAGAGATTCCTCAGCCTGGATTTCATTGTCCATATCATTAACAACGTTTTGGTCAAAGCCATTCAGCCAGTCTCTAGGGAGTTCCAAACTTTCCCACATTTTTCTGTCTTCTTCTAAGCCCTCCAAACTGTTCCAACCTCTGCCTGTTACCCCGTTTCAAAATCTCTTCCACATTTTCAGGTATCTTTCCAGCAGTGCCCCACTCTGCTGGTACCAACTTACTATATTAGTTTGTTTTCACACTGCTAATAAAGACATACCTGATACTGGGCAGTTTACAAAAGAAAGAGATTTAATAGACTTCCACTTTCACAGGGCTGGGGAGACCTCACAATCAGGGTGGAAGGCAGGGAGGAGCAAGTCACATCTTACGTGGGTGGAGGCAGACAAAATGAGAGAGAGAGCTTGTGTAGGAAAATTCCAATTTTTAAAACTGTCAAATCTCACAAGACTTATTCATTATCATGAGAACAGCATGGGAAAGACCTGCCCCCATGATTCAATTACCTACCACTGGGTTCGTCCCACAACATGTGGGAGTTGTGGAAGTTACAACTCGAGATTTGGGTGGGGAAACAGCCAAATCATATCATCGGGAAAGAAAGCCAACTACATAAAATAACAAAATGGATGATGTGCTTCCACATCATAGGGGAGGGAGGCATGTATGAAAAACACCTGGATACATTATGATGACCTATGACATACACTTCTGGCTAGGAAACATGGGGCCTTCTGGGCATAGCTGGATGGTTGAGAAAGAACTTTATTGTTCCACAAGAGTAATAGCAATTTGGATATTTGAGTTGGCCTCTGTATTATTGAGGAGATAGGACTTCAGGGGGAAAAAGAAGCCTTAGAGGAAGGCAATAAGACAGGACCAAAGGTGGGGCAAGCCCTGTGCATTCCCTTTGAGAAGAGTATCCAATTATATTATTTAAAAATATGATTAATGTAAGTTGTTTTCTGTCTCATTCATCCGTAACCTAAACTTTCAATAAAAACCCACTTTATACAACAGCTGTGACAGTAGGAGTAAATCAAGAGTGGCATAATGTGGGAAGCCTTATGTGAAGTGAAGTTGGAAGGAAAGAATCAAGAAATCACAGCCACCATTATATACTTTGTAGATGGCCCTCCTCACTGAGCAGCAGTATTTTAAACAGAATTTCTTAAATTTATCTAATAACTAATATAATAGTTAAGTTAGTACAGAATGTGCTATAGTTAAGTATAGAATGTGCTATATCTTTCCATATTTTGTTCTGGGTTGTGGTTGGGAGGTTGTTGGACAGAGAAAAAGAAGAGAAATACAAAAGTAGAGCCACTTAATGTAAAGCTAAGGGAAAAACAAAATAGAATTTAGATGCTCAGATTCCATTTCCTTCACTTAGCCTCAGGATTACTCTAAACCACCACCACCAATGCCACCACCACTCCCAACAACAACAACAACAATAAAACCTCGTTTCCCCTTTAGCCTGATGATGTTTTTGTCTTTTACCAAAAATTATTAATATTTTACAGATTTACAAAACATACCAATGCCAATAATGAAATACTCTAAACTTATAAAATACCAACATATCAGTTATTTAAAAACTCACCTTCTGTCACCAAACACTTAAAGCCTAGTGAATAATAATTTTCTTAGAGGGAATTTCATGTAGAAGCCAAAGAGATGTGGTGTGTATAACCACAATTTGTTGGCTAAGTAGTAACTTTCCAGCCTTGAAAGCCTGTGGCTGAGGATGCTGTAAGATAGGTAAATGATAAATGTCAGGCTTGGTGGGCACTTTACAGTCTTTGGAATCAAATTTTCTTATTTGAAAAACAAAACTAACAATATGAGTGAATTCTGAGTCTTACTGTGAATGGGACAACTTATGTTTTCAAAATGAATATTAGGCTATTTGGCAAAAAAGGCTCTGGAAAAGAGAACACACTGCATACAGTCTTAAAGGCAGAGGGACATGCAGGGATATGGCACAGTGCTGCTCAAACTGGTCTGCAGAGCAGGGCCAGTCTGTGATCTGTTTGCTAATGGTCTGTAGCATGGTAAGCACAGACCTTGGGAGTAATCCTTTAGAAACTTTTATAGCAATTTGTTAATGTTGAGTCTAAGAATGAAATAAAAATAGGTTTGCAGTTTTATGATCTTATTCTTTATTTCATCTAGTAATTCACTTTTATTGTGTTTTATAAAAGTTCATGACAGATTGAAAAGATAGATAGAAGGATAGACAGATGGAAAGAGAGATAGAACTAGTTCTTCACCACAGCTTGAGAAGCACCACTCTGGCAGACATGCGTCACCATTTTCCTTGGGTAATATGAAGCCATGTCACTCCTCAGTTCCAATTTATTTATTTTTATTCTAAACTTACTAAAAACCACAAAACATTAAAATAACCTTAAGTCCCATGATTCCTCCTTGGCTGGTTCAACTGAACAAATGAATGAAGACGAGGGATAGGGATCACTTTGAGGAGGAAGGATGTTCTGTAGGGAGAAACTAGCAAGAGGATAAAAGAATAGACTCATCAGTGGAAGAAAATGAGGGAAAAAAAACAACAACACAAGGACTATGCCTTATTCACACGTACAACCTCAACAGCTAGCATAGAACTGGCACATAGTTGGCACATGGTAAATAATTATTGAATTAAAGTAGTTCTAAGTGTCATTGTTGAAAAATGATGAAAAATGAAGCAAAATTCAATATATCAGAATCTATATTTCACAAGGAAATTCTTTAAATGTAAAAGCCCTAGCAAAACTAAAAAGAATTTATTTTAAATAAGCTAAGGCCTGTTAGGGTTCTGACATTTATGTTACTGGATGTTGATATTGTTTTCTACATTGCTGTGGTTGTACAATCTTGGAGGAAGAGTCAGTATAATTAGAAGAGCTCTTATTCCTAAACTTCCTAATTTTCCTCCTGTAAATGAGAGAAATATAACAGGATATCAGCAATCTGACATGGTTGCAAGCAATTGTTTAATGTTGGTGCCAGCTTCAGAAACCCTTTATGATGAATGCATCACCAGCACTTCAAAGTCATTTTTGATTTATGTATAATTTTAAAGTCACAAATATGGTCCTGTTGAGAAAGTTTAAAATACATAATAATTTAAAGAATGAAACAGAAATTACCTCTAATTTCAAGTATAACACTAATGCTTTTAATATTTTGATATATTTTTTATCAGTCTTTTTTTCATAAATATGAAAGGCAAACGTTAAGTCCCATAGAAAATTTGTTCTTATATAAAATTATCTCATTAATTCCTGAGATAGTGGGTCCTAGCAAATGGGCAAGTTTATAAACTATTCTGCCACTACTTCCTGATTTATAAAATGGGGATGATAATAAGGACCTAAAACAAGGGTTATCATAAAGATTATTGAGTTAATATCTGTGTAACACTTAAAAGAACTAGTTACACATACTGAGTGCTATATATTTTGTATTTTTTTTTTGAATGGGGAATATTTTGATGCTATCTCTTGCATTCCTAAAAACAATATGAAGTGATGGGAGAGTGGTGTCTGGTGTGAACCTGATGATGTAAAATTTCTTTGCATAAGAAAAGAGGTGAGAAATTGAGACATTGACAAGGAAAATCTAGCCTATTACTGTCCATGTGAAAAATAATTCAAGCCACATATAAACTTTTAAATTTTCTAGTAGCCATAATAAAAAGTAAAACAGATAACATTAATTTTAGTAACATAATTTATTTAAACCAATATATCAGCAATATTATAATTGCAATAAAAATAATAGGATATTTTATATTGTTTAATTTATACTAAATATCCAAAATCTAATAAAATGAAACCAGTTCACTTCTTAGTCCCAATTTTATTCTAAACCCTAAATTTTGGTTTTGTTTGTTTTTGCCTTTACAGTTTCTTGCAGTTAATTTTTTTTTTTTTTTTTTTTTTTTTTGAGATGGCGTCTCTCTCTGTCGCCCAGGCTAGAGTGCAGTGGTGCGATCTCGGCTCACTGCAGCCTCTGCCTCCCAGGTTCACACCATTTTCCTGCCTCAAGCCCCTGAGTAGCTGGGACCACAGGCACCCGCCACCAAGCCCTGCTAATTTTTTGTATTTTTAGTAGAGATGGGGTTTCACCGTGTTAGCCAGGATGGTCTCGATCTCCTGACCTTGTGATCTGCCCACCTTGGCCTCCCAAAGTGCTGGGGTTACAGGCGTGAGCCACTGTGCCTGGCTCATGCAGTTAATTTGATAACAGTATTTATGTGAGCTATGATTTATTGAGGTGGTTCTTCATGTTGAACATGGAGCATATTTGTTTTATTCAACGGCCTCATTTCAAGTGCATGGTAGCCACAAGTGGCTGAGTGAGAGTTATCATACCTCACATTGTAGGACTTGTAGGACAAGAGCCAGGACAGACTCAGTGCCTGTAATGGTGCAAGGGAACAAGGTAGACAAAAGGTTCTTTGATGATCAGAAGGTAGATCAGGGTGAACAATGGAGAATTTCAGAGGACAATTATGTTTTCTGTGTGTACCCATTACCCCGCTAGCAACACACGCACATTTTAATGCATCTTTAGTTAAATATCCATGTATCAATCAATTTCTGGTGAATTAAAGTTTTTTTTTTGTTTTTGTTTTTGGAAAAGCAGGAAAATGTTAAATCTCATCCCAAGACTTTTTAGCCACAAGTATGTTTGTGAGATGTAAACATGTAAATACCTACTGCATATAATGCTCATAAGTTTTGATTTTGGTTTAGGTGTTGTCTTTATAGTTTCCTATCGTTAATCTGATAAAACTACTTATGTGAGCGATCATTATGTATGCAATTCTTCATGTTGAGCATGTGGCATATTTGTATTTTTATTGTTATAATGACATTAAACAAACACCCTCATGAATAAGTCTGTGTGCTCATCTCTGATTATTTCCTTAGGCTAGATTCTGGGAAGTGAACTTATGGAATCAAAGGTTATGCAAACGTGTAAGTCTCTTGCCATATGTCTTAAAATTTATTCTCATAAGATACACAGTGTATGCCAGGATTCAGTTGACACTATATTCCCTTAAATAATGACATTTTTGATGGAAGAAGATGGCATATTATTGCTGTCGTTATTGTTTTAAGTTTCAAGTGTGAATATTTATGTTGAACATTTCTCCTTGGTCTTGTTGGTCCTATGTTTTCTTCTGAATTTCTTGTTTATATCTTGTGCCTGCAGGCCATGTCATTACTTTTTCATCAGACTCCTACGATTCCCTGTTCAGTCTAGCCAAGTGGGTATGCAGAGAGGTAATGTGATGAGGAGACCTTGCTGCTTGGCCTTAGAGATCTCACTACTGGATGGTGGTCATGATAAAACATACTGCAGCTACAATCAGTTAAATCTGTGTAAGCAACTTAGCTAACCTTTGGAATAAATCCATATACCTCCAAGGTCTGTCTACTATAATAGCACTACTAAAAAGCAGACAAATACTTTGAGTTTTGTAATTTAAGCTTTGCCATCCCCTTAGAAGAGGATTGACTTTATGAAATATATCTGTCTGCAAACAGCCTTGGGGCCTGTGTGCTCTTTTTGCATTTAACTAGCTATTAAAAATCCCTCAGAAGCTGTGACCGGTACAGGTTCAATCTGCTTTGGCTAGTAAATCAGTTAAGGCTGGAAGTTCCCTACAATTTTTTTAAAAGATGTTGGAGATACTAAAAATAATTCTTCTGTCTTTGTAGAGGTGATGAAGATAATTCAACGGTGGTTCAAACATAGTCAGAATGTGTCCATCATGACTAATCGCTCTTCCCTGCCAAAATACACTTATTCATTTATACAATAAATGTTTGCATGGCTGCTCTGTTCCATGTACTATATTAAAAAATGGAGCCAGCCATAAATTAGACATTTCTTACCCTGAAGAAACTAAGTTTGATGAAATAAAGAAAAAAATCGTAAATAAATGCAATATTAGGTGATAGATGCTACAGCAGAGTTGTCGTCAGGAACTATACAATCAAAGAGGAAAAGAATAACCACATGGATTGTGAAAAAAAAAAAAAAAACCTTAAAAGAAAGTTAATATTTGAGCTGAATTTTGGGATATGAGTTGAAGTACCCACAGCAAAAAGGAGGAAAGAGAAGGGTAGATGTTATAGAAAAGAAACAAGGAATCCCCTCCCTACCCACCACCAGTGAAGGGTGTTTTAGAGAATTGTAAATAGGAGAGTGATGGTAATCAGAACACATGAGACTTTTTCTATGTCTCTTCTGGGTTTCTATCACTACCCAACTGTGACTGTTAATACTGAGTATCAACTTGATTGGATTGGAGGATGCAAATTGTTGATCCTGGGTGTGTCTGTGAGGGTGTTGCTAAAGGAGATTAACATTTGAGTCAGTGGACTGAGGAAGGCAGAAACACCCTTAATCTGCTGGGCGCCATCTAATGAACTGCCAGTGAGTATAAAGCAGGCAGAGAAACGTGAAAAAGCAAGACTGACCTAGCCTCCCAGCTTACATCTTTCTCCCATGCTGGATGCTTCCTGCCCTAGAACATCGGATCCCAAGTTCTTCAGTTTTGAGACTCAGACTGACTCTCCTTGCTGCTCAAGCTTGCAGACAGCCTATTGTGGGGCCCTGTGATCCTCTAAGTTAACAAACTCATATATATATATATATCCTATTACTCTGTACCTCTAGAGAACCCTGACTAATACAGATTTTGGTACCAGGAGTGGTTATAGAGAAACAGAGTATTAACGATGGAGTTATTTCATTGGTTTTGGGGTTTCTGGAGTTGGCTGCTTAATACGATTAGACCCAAAACTGCTAAGGATTCTGTTTCTAATAGTATGGAGAGCACTAACAGTGCTTGGCACGAACTGTTTAGAGAGTTATGCAAAATAAATGCATTTGACACTCCTGATTCACCACTCGTGAGAGGGAAGGAGTTTAGTGACTCTATACATAATACCTTTGACCATATGTGGAGAACTGAGGAACGCAATGAAGCTGGTTGGTTGCTCCTAAGTTCAGTGGACAAAGTGATTAAAGAAAATGATAAACTCAGGGATTCTGTCTCCCGGCTTCAGAAGTAGATACTGACCCTCAAATCTGCTAAGATTTCCCTGAGTGAGTCTTGTCTCCTGTAGAGAAAGAGCTGAAATTGTGGGAAAACAGACAAAAACTCTTTATCATATGAGTGGCTGACCTGCAATGAAAAGTGTATGCACAGTGTCGCCAGGTGTCTACTGTTAAAGTAAAGGTATTGATTGGAAAAGATTAATGACACCCTGCAACTTGAAATGGGGATGTGTAGGAGGACCCTGATGAAGCTGGGGACACTAAGTTTGTAAACTCTGATGAACCTTTTTGTCCAGAAGGAAAAGCTTCCCCAACCCCAATAGTGGTAACATCCCCTCTCCAACCTATGCTGTTATCAGCCTTTCCACCTTTGTCTGAGGAGATAAACCCTGCCCTGCCTGAGGCAACAGTGATGGCCTCCCCTGAGGCAGTTGCCAGGCAAAATGATGTTGATTCTCCTCAGGAGCCATCCCCAGTACCCCTGTTGCTTTTAGACCTATAACTAGACTACAGTCTAGGAGGAAATACTAATGACAGGTACAGTTCCCGTTTCTGCAGTTGGTCATGTGGTCGTAGCTGGTATTGATAACTACCTTCTTCTACTACCTATTCTGTATTCCCTTTGCCTTCAGCAAACACCTCAGCAGGTCATGAATTTTTTTCCTGGTGGAGTAACCCAAACCTTCATTCCTGAGGGATCTGGACCATTTGTAGCCCTGCCTGGATTGGGCTGTTGTAGTTTCCCATTGACCTTAATCACAGGGCGTGGTTATTACCATGATGCCCTAATGGATCTCTTGTATTCCATGCACACTCTTCCTTACTTCTGTTACGGAGTAGTAGACTGATTTTATCTTGATAGTCCAGGTCACCCCAGCCAACACTGTAACTCCCTTCTTAGCATGTTGACTTAAAAGTAGGAGCTCAAAGTCCAGGTGGCAATCTTAACTTCCAGTTTAATGGAATCATTAACGTGTCTCTTGTTGGCAGCATTCCTACCTCTGGAACTAAGACCTCTAGGCCAGCAGAATGTAATGTTGTGGGAACAGGAAGCAAAAATTTTATTAATGGATCACTAGGGGTAATGGTGAGTGGTGCCACTTCCACTTCCACCCCTTGATTCCTAAACCTGTGAATCCTGGCTATGGGAGAAAGAGTACCATATATTGAACGCTTGATACAGAGAATACATGGCCTTCTGGATAACTTTGCCCCAACCCTGCAAAGTATCATCACCTAGTTGGCATTTTGATTGTGACTTCAAAAGACCACTCCACCATTCCATCAATCCAGCTGCTTTGGGATGATGGGGAACATGGTAAGACCAGTGAATTCCATGAGCATGAGCCCACTGCTGTACTTCTTTAGCCATAAAATGTGTGCCTTTGTCAGAGGCAATGCTGTGTGTAGTACCATGACTGTGGATAAGGCATTCTGTGAGTCCGGTGGTGGTAGTCTTGGCAGAAGCATTGTGTGCAGGATAGGCAAACCCATATACAAAGTAAGCGTCTATTCCATTGAGAACAAACCTTTACCCTTTCCATGATGGAAGAGGTCCAATATAATCAACCTGTCACCAGGTAGCTGGTTGATTACCCCAAGGAATGGTGCCATATTGAGGGCTCAGTGTTGGTCTCTGCTGCTGGCAAATTGGGCACTCAGCAGTGGCTGTAGCCAGGCCATCCTTGGTGTATGGAAGTGCATATTGCTGAGCCCATGCATAACCTCCATCCCTGCCACAATGGCCACTTTGTTCATGGACCTACTGGGCTATGACAAGGGTGGCTGTGGAAAGAGGCTGAAGGGTGTCCACGAAACAAGTCATTCTATCCACTTGATTATTAAAATTCTCGTCTGCTCAGGTCACCTGTTGGTGAGTACTCACCTGGGATACAAATATCTTCTCAGGTTTTGACTACTCAGAGAGGCTCATCCACATACCTCTTCTCCAAATTTCCTTGTCACCAATTGTCCAAACATGCCTCTTACAAGTCCCTGATCATCCAGCCAAACCATTGGCTACAGCCCATGCATCAGTATATTATCGCACATCTGGCCATTTCTCCTTCCATGAAAAGTGCACAACCGGGTGCACTGCTTGAAGTTCTGCCCACTGGGAAGATTTCCCTTCACGACTGTCCTCCAGGGAAGTCCTAGAAAAAGGTTGTAGTGCTTCAACTGTCCACTTTGGTGTGGTATCTGCATATGATGCAGAATCATCTGTGAAACATGCCCCAGTCTTCTCTTCCTCTGTCAACTGATCATAGGGAACTCCCCATGAGGCCATCAGTGCAGGCTGGGGGATAGGAGGCAGGGTTGCAGGAGACCATGGGCATTTGAGCCACTTCCTCGTGTAACTTACTTGTGCCTGCAGGACCTGTTTGAGTCCAAAACGCATATCTACCACTTTCATTTGATGATGGAATGCTGCTGTCCATGACCCATTTTATGGCTGGATGGGTCAGAAAGCATCCAGTTCATGATAGGCAGTTCAGGTCGCATGGTTACTTGATGGACCCTAGTCAAACGTTTAGTTTCCACCAAAGCCCAATAATAGGCCAAGTGCTACCTCTCAAAAGGAGAGTAGTTATCTGCACAAGACAGCAGGGCCTTGCTCCAAAATCCTACAGATCTCTGCTGTGATTCACCTGTGGGAGCCTTCCAAAGGTTCCAAACTGCATCCCTATCTGCCACTGACACCTCAAGCACCATTGGATCTACTGGGTCATATGGCCCAAGTGGCAGAGCAGTTTGCACAGCAGCCTTGACCTCTTACAGAGCCTTCACCTGTTCTGGACCCCACTCAAAACTGGCAGCCTTTCAGATCACTTGATAAATGGGCCAGAATAACACACCTAAATGAGGAATGTGTTGCCTCCAGAATCCAAATAGGCCCACTAGTCATTGTGCTGCTTTATTGGTTATAGGAGGGGCCAAATGCAGCAACTTATCCTTCACCTTAGAAAGAATATCTTGACAGGTCCCACACCACTGGACCCCTAGAAATTTTACTGAGGTAGAAGGTCCCTTAACTTTAGTAAGATTTATTTCTGATCCTCTGGCATGCAAATGCCTCACCAGTAAGTCCAGTGTCTTTACTATTTCTCACTCACTGGATTCAATCAGCATAATGCCATTAACATAATGGACCAGTGTGATATTTGCAGAAGCAAAAAGCAATCAAGTTCTCTTCAAATGACACAAAGCCAGAGAGTTGATATACCCATGAAGTAGCACCTTAAAGGTATATTGCTGGCCTTGCCAGCTGAAGGTAAATTGCTTATGGTGGGCTTTATGGGCAAGAATGGAGAAAAAGACAATACCAGCTATGACCACGTGACCAGCTGCAGAAATGGAAACTGTACCTGTCATGAGTATTTCCTCCTTTTTTGTTAAGAACATATTTGTGCATGTATGCACTTGCACTAAGAACATATCTTCGTTTTATTTCCTTTCCCTTTATCATGTGACACAAAATTTATTGACTTCATATCAGCATTTAAGTATTGTTCACTTTATGTAAGAGTATTTGTGTTGGGGATTGGTGCATTTCTGATTGTACAAAGGATAGTTGTATTATGTTAGGTGTAATTTTGACCTTATTATTGTCTTTATTTGAAGATTAGGCCTGATCTCAGGAGATGTGTATGGGTTCAAGTTGACAAGAGGTAGACTTGTGATGGTTAATACTGAGTGTCAACTTGATTGAATTGAAGGATGCAAAGTATTGATCCTAGGTGTGTCTGTGAAGGTGTTGCCAAAGGAGATTAACATTTGAGTCAGTGGGCTGGGGAAGGCAGACCCACCCTTAATCTGCTGGGCACCATCTAATCAACTGCTAGCGAATATAAAACAGGCAGAAAAACATGAAAAAGTGAGACTGACCTAGCCTTCCAGCCTACATCTTTCTCCTGTGCTGGATACTTCCTGACCTCAAACATCAGACTCCAAGTTCTTCAGTTTTGAAACTCGGACTGGCTCTCTTTTCTCCTCAAGCTTGCAGACAGCCTATTGTGGGACCTTGTGATTGTGTTAGTTAATACTTAATAAACTCCCCTCTCTATACAAATACATCCTCTTAGTTGTGTGCCTCTAGAGAACCCTGACTAATACACCAACTACGTTATGCTTCAAACAGACTTGAAACACTTGTACGTCAACTCATAGTGTGCATAGCCCACTGCAAATAGTAGTGCAAATTAAGAAGAAGAGAAAAAAGAAGGTCCCTGAACTCCCAATGACATCTAGGACTGCTGCTATCTCATAGCACATACTCCTCCCACAAGGACTATAAATGACAAGGGAAAATTTGTATAATTAGAATTCTGGACATTTCTCAAATGCTCATTGACTCAAATATTTTCTGCTATATTTGAAATTTTCAAACCAAAACATGACAGCAACCAGACAAGAAAAATGTAATTGACCAGAAATGTCCTACAATATTTACAATATACTCATTTTTCTGCATGTTTAATTTTAAAAGTTGGGTATTCTGTACTGGAATCTAATGGGATTTGACTAATAATCCTCATGAAAATGATGCCAGGATGTTCTTTAGCTTTTGATAGACTTTAAAATACACTGGCAGCATAATCTTAAGCAAGAAAAGAGCTGGCTTTCTGTACCAGGAGAAATAAAGCATAGTGTAGCACTTTGACAACCTTGAAGGTGACTTTTCCAAGTCATCGATTAACAGGTCCATGCCCTGAAATTCAAGTCATGGAGATTTGTTACAGTTCTTTCAGTCACTAGAGTATTAAAAACCAAAATGCATCATTAACTCAGAAGCGGTCTATGCCATTTGGCAATAAGGGATCGTTTTCACTTTGGGTGACAAAGCCATCTGTGCAGATTCTTTGGACTTTAATACTAAAGGATTGTTTTTTGGGTTAGAGATAAAAGCAATCATTTTCCCACTCTTTTATCTGTTTAGTCAAAATGTATAGATTGCTGGGAAGAACACTGGTGTAGATCAGCTCTAATGAATAAAAACAGTATTGGACAGTGTACATGAAAAGAAATTCAGCAGATTTCCATGGCAATAGTCTACCAAGATGTTTACCTTTCTTCTTAGAGAGATTTAAGGAATTGAGGATGTGGGGAAGTGGAGTGACCAGCAGGAGGTACAGAGAACAATTTCTGTTTCCTTCTCTCCCTATTGTCTGAAAAACCAAAACTTTAGTTAAAAGCTCTTTTCTCTCTGACTTTGTCCAGCACTGGAAATTACACAGAAGTTAAGTAGCATTTTAGTAAAGCTGGTTTTTGAAAAGTATATAATGCTGGTCCAGAAAATCCTTATTTCCAAAGTAATTAAAAACCAACCTTTATTCATTGTGATCTTTTACTTCTCATGGATACTTTCATGTGGTGTGGCAAGGAGATAATCTGGGCACTCAGTCAGCAATTTAAGTCAAATCCCAGCATCTAAGTAAGTTAGACTATCTCAGGAAAGCCTAGTTCTTGTTCCAACTTTGATGAGGCTCAGTTTCTTTACCTGCAAAAAGGGGAGATTATAGCACTTCTTTTCCTTTCTATGCAATGCGTGATTCCAAGTATCAAACTAGATAATGAAAACATGTGGGTGCCATAACCTCCTAAGCTATATAAAGTCTGCATATTCATATTCATCTGTCAAATAGGCATTTTCAAGTCCATTATCTTATTTAATCTCCATAACAACACTGTGAGGTCAGTGGCAAAGCTCAGAGAAGTTTTAACTTAATAAAAAGGTGTTATGCTTCATTTTAGATTTTTGTGATATAAAGGTGATTACAATGCAACCCTTTACTTCAAGAAATAAACAGTCTGTGGGGATATAGACGCAAGTAAGTTGCAATATAGTGAGATAAATAAAACAATGAGATGAAAAGGATAGACATGAGACTGTGTTTGGACATAGGAGTATGAACCCCTCTGCTTGCCTAGAATAGAGGGTAATGGAAGAGGAGGATGGAGGTTGTGAGCACACATAAGTGTGTCTCTGGGTGTGTGTATGTCTATGTGTATGTGTATGTATGTGTGTTAGTATATAAGAAAATGTTTCCTAGTGGAGAACATTGAAGTGCATTTTAGAAGGTTGATAAGTTCACCCAGCAAACTGGAGGACATTTCAGGTTGGAAAAATAAGAGGATTCAAGTAGGATGATAAACAGGCTTTATACAAATGTTAACATGAAGTTAACTTGTATTAGCACAGGTGCTTAATAATAAAAGAATGAAGCAAATTATGTAAACAAACAGGAAAAGTTAGAATTTATCCTCCATTTATGACCAACAATTAGATATTGCTTGAAGACTTAACAACATAATGTTCAAACATATGAATAGTTTTTACTCTTCTCTTTCTTCCATTGAAGTAGCATTTATTTCAAAATTATTCAGCATTACTTAGAGATAAAGACACCCCCGTATCTTTCTTTTCCATGGCTTTTATGGCTTTTAATTAAAATTTATGACTCTTTCGCCTCCCCTCATTTGATGTAAAAAGTCAGGCAACTTCGACATTTCAAAACCAAGGCAGCCAGCTTGGTGCCATAAAGTCTGAGATGGTCAAAAATGTCTCAAGATGTGATAGAGCTGTGTCTAATGGGCAGCACGATATGGATCCATGAAAAATGAGCATTATAACAGTGGTGTATTGGATCATTTCTTCCAGTTATCCACTCCTTTGGCATGTCTTTGCATTGCTTCTGCTTCTAGACTGGGTGTACTTTCTCATCCCATCAGTGCTGACCTTGAGCCAGGTGATCTGGTCAAAACATGACTTGAGCAAAGTATGTACAATATATTTGTGTGATTTGGTTTGCCTTATGTGCTCCCTGATTCATGTAAAGCCCATTTCTCAGATCATGGTTCCCCCTTGAGCCTGAGACACAGTAGAGCAGACCCAAGCCCCGCTGAACTTGTGGAAATCACCCAAATCTCAGCCAATCTAAGGGTCTGTATTTAAACAAAATTTATATTTATTTCTATGTAAGTTGGTGATATTTAGCGTTGGTTTTCACACAGCAAAACTCAATTAATACTATTCTTTTGCTTTTGTACAGTTCGTGACTCAGTAATTTTTTTTTTCATGACACCTCAAGTGTAAAAAAAAATCTAATGGTTCCATTTATGAAATAGGCAAAAACAACTAATAGGTATTTATATTACAACTTAGTAGCTGTATATTAAAGTAATTCTCATAAATTTAAAAAACATTTTTATTCCATTCTTAACCACAGCTACTTATAAGTTGAGTGCCGTACAATTTTTTGAAACTTGTAATCAGATTGATAGGTTTCCTCTTCCACATTTCCTCTTCCATATTGAGTTTCATGCAGTGCTGGCTTTCCAACACAGCAACTACCAAAACCTAAGTTTCTTAAATATATGGCATAATTGAAAGAAATGTAGCATGATCTAATGTTCAAACTTTGAGCTACCTCAAGCTAGTAGTTCATGCAGTGCCTGACATGTGACATTCTGTTTTCTTAATAAATTTAAAATATTCCTCAGTGCCACTTTGGTAACCTCCGTGGGGAGCGTGAAAGAATACAAGAAGCCACTCTACCACACTCAGTATTTTGGGAGAGGAAAGTCTTTGAGATCTCTACAGACATAGGTTATATATACTCTTTTGAAATGAACTTGAGGCACCACATTATTTTTTTCCTCATGATCTGCGTTCATTTAAAAAGTATAATACAATCTCCAAAATCTCCCAGTGTAGGACCTCAGAAAAGAGTGTTGGGGCCCAAAACCTTAAAAGCAAGTCCAAGGATTCTTCTCAAGGAAAGTACCAAGAATGAACACAGGGAAGAGGAAAGATGTTCACAGCCTGGGTGTATTGTATGTGCTTGATTCTAAGTTACGGTAATGATTTATTTTGTGCACGTATGGTTCCAAACATTTGGGAAAAGATAAATTGGTCATAATGTGGTGTAAAATGATCATTTACACTCAGATGCAAAATGAGTAACACCTGGAATCTGTCTTCAAAGAGGATGAATTCAACCCTTTTGTTAGCATTACATCAAAATTTTTTTTAACAAAGCATTTAAGCAAGGTTTGGATATGCATATCTTCTTGGTCATATCAATTAAGAAATAAAAGGCATGGAGAATTTCTATGTTCAAATAGCATATGAGGAGTGTGTCACAGAGGCAATGAAAAAGATCATATGAGTAGCCAGAAATGGATTAATTCAGTTAATTTGTCTATACAGAATTTCAGTGATCTTGTAGTAGCTATGTTCAGGGATTTTCTATAGGTTGCTTCAACTTTTAGACATCAGTTCCTCATCTTTAAGTAAAATGATAGCTTTGATTAAAACTATGTATTACTCTATTCTCATGCTGCTAATAAAGACATACCTGAGACTAGGTAATTTTTAAAGAAAGGAGGCGTAATTGACTCACAGTTCAGCATGCCTGGGAGGCCTCAGGAAATTCACAATCATGATGGAAGGCAAAGGGGAAGCAAGCACCTTCTTCACAAGGCAGCAGGAAGGAGAAGTGCCAGCAGGGGAAATGCCAGATGCTTTTGAAACCATCAGATCTCCTGAGAACTCATTCACCATTATGAGAACAGCATGGGGGAACCGCCCCCATGTTCCAATCACCCCTCACCGGGCCCCTCCCACGACATGTGGGGATTATGGGAAGTACAATTCAAGATGAGATTTGGGTGGGGCCATAGCCAAACTATATCAGACTGTCTTTATGTCCTCGTCCAACTCTCACTTCACATAATTTATAAAGAGCTATATTATGAGACTGACTATTTAAATAACTTCCAAAAATATTCATGTGGACAATTCAAAAATTCCAAATTTATGTGAGCAAAAAAAGATTCTTTTATAGCAATGTGTGTTATATTTTCATATTAGACTATTCAGCATTTCTAAAAATACAGACACAAAAATTCTTTCCAAAAATACAAAATGTGGATTTACAAAGTTTAAAAACGTACACCACTCTTTGGTCTGGGAACTAGTGCATGTAATTTTTCATCTCCTAACCATTCTGCAAGAGAGAAGGAACATCTTTGTGGTGTGAAAAGTAAATGTGTAGAAGCTGCTCTTTCTTTATTCTCCTCTGAGGCAAAGAAAAGATTTTTTTAACGTAACATATCAAAGCAGGAAAGATAACAAATTCCCAGATTCAGCTATTTTCATAGACAGTGGAAGTATCCACTGCAATAAAAATGAATAAAATACTCTGCCAGCATCAACTCAAAGAAAGTAGAAGGAAAGTGCTGGCTTTGGGACTCAGGTGCTTATCCCTCCCACTCCCCAACTTTTACCACAGTTGTCTATTATAACCATTGCTAGGCTCTTCTATTCTGTGATAAAGCTTCTTTATCAAGTTTAAGGAATAAAATACAAGCACAAGTGGTGATTTTATAATACAGGAGTGGTCCTTTCTGATAATTGCTGGCTTTTATTTAGCTTTCTAAAATTGCTGAATTTGTCTGTCCCAAAGTGGTATCTGCATGTGTGCCTGTGTATGTGTGTGAGTGTGTTTATAATTGTCCTAGGTATGGGCAGAATTCTACAAAATTATTTTATTTATTTATTATTTTATTTTTGGATTAACATAAACAGTTTTTGAGCTTCTGATATGCTCTAGGCATTGGAGATATCAACATACAGAAAACACAGTCTCCTTGGAGAGAGCAGCATGTAAAATGCTACAACAAACTGAGATGGCTCTTCGGGGGTCAGAGGGAAGCAGGTAAAGGATAAGCACAGATGCATAGTGATACGCAAGTGAGAGATTGTGATAGTGCAAATCTACCACCTTTCTACTCAAAATGTGGGCCAAGAACCATCAGCCTGCACAGCATCTGGAAACTCATTAGAAATGCAGAATCACCCTTGAACTACTGAATTTGACAAGATCCCAGGTACTTACTGTGTGTTAAAGTTTGAGAAGTTTGAGAAGATCTGTTCTACATAGAACTTGTCATTTTTTTCTGTTAAATAAGAGGAAAGAAAACAGAGAATATGTGTATGTAGACTACTGAGTCAAGCGTGGAGGGGTAAATCCGTATCCAATGGGAGATTAAAGAGAATGTGAAGACAAAATAGATACCTTGGGAATGGGAGTATTGCCAAGTGGTGATTTCAAACCTAGGAAGCCATATCAATAGATACCCCCATCCACACAGTTTTCCTCAAGACCGCATTTCTAGCTAGTTAACATACTGGAGAAATCTTGTCTGGGGCTGATCCCAGACTGGGAAGTCAAATGTTAATGTTGTCATTTCAACCAACTGAATAATTAACTAGTTAACTAATTAAAGATCAACAAGTTTTTATGTCAGTATATCTAAAGAAGAGGAATGGAGGCACACAAAATGGATGGAAAGTTACTCTTTTGAACCACTATTGTTTTATCCCATGTACAGTATAGAGTTTGTTGAAGCATTCAATTTTACTTCAATGGAAACATTCTGAGGGTGGGTTTAGAGTCCATGTATACTGTGAAAATTTTGTAGGATCACAGTAATCCTTGGAAGTCCCTTAAACATGTCTTAAGCTGGCAAAAGCAGTGGCAATTGATTCAGGAATTCCAGCTTCTCCGCCAACATAAAAAACAGATTATTTTCATTTCTGAGGAGTGCTATATAAACTGATTAACTGTTTATGGACAACTTTGTATGAAAAAGGAAAGTCTTTTAACTGTTGAATCAGAGTCAATCTTCAACCTTTATAATCAATCCCAAACCCTTTCTGATACAATTTTTATAAGCAAATGCTTATCTGGTTTGGCTCCACTCTACAGACCCATTGATCCACCTGAGTTGTCTCTTCTCCACCCTCAATGGATCCCACTGAAAAACCAAAAGATATAGTGTGTCTTTATTGGGATATTGAAAGGAAGTATCATCTATTCTAATCAATATTAATTTACTTTACTGAGATGCAATTATCATAGTGAAAAATGTACAGAACATACATAGATTTTTGTGATTTCTTAGTTAAATACATTCATGTTACCACCACCAAAAATAAAATATAGAATAATATCTCACTAAAGCTCCTTTCTAGTCATCCTCCTTAACCTTTATTTTTTATTTGTATCACCATACATTGATTTTGTCTCTTCTTGATTTTTCACAATGAAATCATACAGTATATATTTTGTTGGTGTGTGTGTCTGGTTTATTTTGCTTAACATGATATTTTGTAATTTATCCAAGTCATTTTGTGTATGCGTAGTTCACAAGAACTATAGAAGTATTTCACAATTTATTTATTCTTCCGTTAATGGATATTAGGGTTGTCTCCCGTTTATGCCTATTACAAAAAAAGACTTCTGTGAACTTCGTTATATACTTTTTAGTGAAAATATGATTTTTCTTTTCTTGGTTAATAATTTTACATAGAAGTTCAAAACAGTTCATCAAAGAAGCAACCAGCAAAATATAAAAATTTGATATTCTCACTGACATTTGGTGTTGGTCTTTCTATATACTTCAGTATGTACATAGTAGTGTTTCTATTATAGTTTTAATTTTTATTTTCTTTATAACTGAGAACTTTGATTACCTTTTTGGATTTTTATTGTATATCTTCTTTTGTGCAGTGTCTAACTCTTTAAAATATTATTTATTGAGTTGTCTTCTTCTTATTGATTTGCAGAAATTTTTTATATGTCCTGATATCATTCCTTTGTCAGACATATGTTTTGCTAATATTTTTCTTTCATTCTGTAACTTATATACCATTTTATTAACAGTGATTTTTTAGATAGCATAAATATTTCATTTTAATGAAGGCAAGCTAATCAATTTTTGTCATTTATAATTAGTGCTTTATGTGTCCTGTCAAAATGTTTTTTTATCTTAAGTTTTTCAAGAATAGGTTTTGTTTTGTTCATTATGATGATAGTTTTAAAATTTAGGTCTATGATTCATCTCAAATTAATTTTTGTATAAGAAATGGGATAGAGATTAATATTCATTTTTTCCAAATTAAATATTTAGTTGTTACAGTAATATTTGTTTGGAAAAAATAGGAAAAGAAGAAAGTAAATGAAGATTTCTCTTTCTTCATCGAATTAACTTCACACCTTGGTTGAAGATCGTTTTGTTCTACATGCGTGGGTCTATTTCTGTACACTTATTTTTGTTCCTTGATCTATTAGTGTGTCTTTATGTCAATAGCACACTGTCTTCATTACTATAGCTATACAGTTTGTCTTGAAATCAAGAAGTATAAATCCTTCAACTTTGTTCTTTTCAGATTGTTCAGGCTATTCTCAGGCCTTTGTATTCTCATATAAAATTAGAACCAGCTTCTCAAAAAAGCCTAATAAAATTTTGATAGAATCTGTGATGAATTGATGAGTCAATTTAGAGATAATATTAAATAAAAATTGTCTAGATTTTCTTTGTGCATAAATTTAAGTCTAGTTGTATAATTAAAGTAAGAAAGTAGAGGAAAAATTACAGTTTAAAATGTTTTAATTTTTTTAGACTAGAAAAAGATACATGCATTCTCCTTTTTTGTTTTTATAGTGAGACTGATTTTTTTTTAAATTTGCAATATTGTCACAGCCATTGAAATAGAAAACAGAAATTTTTCTTTCTTGTCAAACATGTTACAATTCTTGATATTAATGTTTCTTGTTGGGATACTTTGAACCATATTGAAAACTATGAATAGTTCATTTGGTACCTTTAATAATAATTTAATGCTAATTTTATTGATATTGGGAATGACTAATTTTCCTAATTTTCTACATTTTACTATACGTTGTGTGAGTAAGGAAGATACAAAAATGTCTTTGGGATTTGTTATTCTTTGTTAGTGTATGTTCAGATTAATAGAATTACGTATTTTTTCTTAAGAGATAACTGTGGACTTTAGTTAGTTTTCCCACTCTGAACTGTCACACTGACCCTTTAGCAATCCATATTATTTCTTGTACATGGGCCTTTGCATCCCTTCAGCTTCCAATGCTATTCATTTGGATCTTCCCCTAGCAGCTTCTCATTGTTCAGATGTGAGCTCAAATATAACCTCAGGATGCTTCTCTAATGTAATACTTGCATTTATAATTCTGTATTCCAACATCGTTTTTCATTATCTGAAAACATATACTTATTTGTTGCATGTTTACAATCTCTTTCCCTCCATTCAGATGTAAGCTGTAAGACACAGGAACCACATTATCCTCAGCATACCTGGCATCTCATAGCAAGATAATAAATATTTGTTGAATGAATTAATATATTTTAAAATGGGTTATGCTATTTTAACTTACCACCAACATTGTATGAATTCAACCATGCTACCTTTTCAAATTTGACCTTTGAAAAAAATCAACATTTGTAGATTTTTTTTGTGTGTGTTTCTGGGATTATTGATGCAGGACCTTTTTTACGTAGTGCACTAATAATTATATTTTAAATAACAATTATATTTACTCTTGTGTGATGAAGTGGAATTGAATCTGACCTTACAGTCAAAATAATGGGTTCAAGTACTGTAGTTTTTCATTTACAAGTTGTTCAAGTTTGCAAAAGCCTCTTAATCTTCCTGTGCCTCAGATTTCTCATATGTAGATTTCAGATAACAATACTAGCCCTCCTCAGTCCATAAGATTTTTTTGAAGGTGAAATTAGATAATGTATTTGTGAAAGCACTTTGTAAATGGAATATATAAAATCTTATTATTAAATTTAATGTACTAATTCATTGCCTAATTGACCGAAAGAGTTAATTGTTCTTCCAAAATTATGTAATTTATTTTCAGAGTTGGGGAGAATTTTATTCAAGGTGCTACTAATAGATAATAATAGCTCATTTGTTCCTTTATCATACCTTTACTTAGAAGACTCAGAGAGCTTTATTCTATCTCATTAGTCCTTAATAATGCTTCTAAATCATTAGACAGCCAATGATAAGCACAGTTTTCCTGATTTTTACAGCTGGAACAAATGAGGCACTGAGAGGGTATGTGACTTTTTCAAAGTCACACAGAAATCAATGAGGCTGATGTGGAAAGGAGCTTGGGACTTCTCACAGCATCTTGCCTGTAACTGACCTCAGTAGACAACAATAGATAGTACCTAGCATGTATCATTACTAAGGTCTAATAAGAGAGTCACAGAAGAACAGTACAGGTGTACTGTCCTCAATGAGCTTTATTCTTAGAATGGGAAAAGGAAGGTAAATTATTTAAGATGAAGGAGGATTAAAAAGCCATGAATGACTTTTTCTTAAAGTGCTCTGGAGGTTCAGTGTGAGTAGATCACATTAGTTAAATCAAGATAAACTTCATGGAGAGGGTGGCAATTCTGACAGATCATAAAATACTGGTAAGTTTTCAAAGGAAAGAAAATGGGAAAAATCTATACTAAGCAAATGAAACAAAACATAGTAAGCAAATGGAAAAGAATGAACAAAACACAAGAGGAGTCAAAGGACATGTCTGAAGAAAAGTAACTTATACTGAATAATTTAATACATGCAAATTACATAATAGTGCTACCCAGATAGTGTTAAAGAAAAAATTATTCAATGATACTTGATAAAGCACAATAAGGCAAACTTTATTCAAGGCTATTGTGATAAAAATAGGGACCACAACAATAAGATTTTGCAGTGGGAGAGAGAGATTGGGCTTAACTCTGAATATGGCATGAGCAAGTGAGAATTTATAGCCAAGGAGCAGAGCATAGAAAATTATTTAGAGGAGACATCAGGGATCAGGTAGATTTTGACTAACCCAACCTAACATGATTTTTGCTGAAGACAGGCTAGGGTGATCAGACATTACCTGGGGGATGGTGAAGGGTGAGGAACAGAGCAACAGATATTGAGATCAGATATGGAGGATGGAGTTCATGGCTAAACTGACATAGTAGACTACTTGATAAAACTTGATTTCACAAGGAGGTGCACAGATGTGCTTTGTTGAGAAGAGGGCTCAGGAACCTGACTAAAGTTTTATCAAGCAAAAAATCTTGTCAATATACATTAAAATTACCTCAAAAAAGAAATTATTATTATAAGTACTTATAATAATTGATTCATAATTATTAGAATTAAATCATTTTATTACCAGTAGTCATTGAACACTAAAGGGAGTGTTAAATAAGGCTGCCATGATAAATTTCAGTAGAGGCATCCCTAGGTATCTGTGAAGATTGGTTCCAGGACCCCATAGACACCAACATCCGCATATGCTCAAGTCCTTTATATTGAAATTTGCAGTTGAATGAATCTGTTGGCTGCAGATCCCATGGATATGGAAGACAGGCTGTGCCATACAAACACCTCCTCCTCCCTTTTGTGTCAGAGTGTCCTTCCCTGCCCAGACCCTGGATTTGTGGTTCAATCATGGGATTTGCTGTGGTAAATGGAACATGATCAGATGTAACCCAAACTGTGGCTTTTAATGTGCTTGGATAGATTGGCTTGCCTATTGCTATAAAAGAGGAATGAAAGATAAATCCCCAAGGGCAGCTTCTGGTCTAAAGAGGGACAGACTTGGACCCAGTGCACACTCTGAATCCACAGCCCAGCTTGAAGCAAAGCTATTCCAGCTGATTAGCAGACCATTATGTAAGAAAAATAAATGCTTATTTTTAGCAATTGTTGTGCTGTGGAGTGCTTTGTTACATAATCGTAGCTGACTTGTTCAGCTGGTTATGTCTAGTAGGGTATGTTATATAAAATCTTGAATTTCAAGATGTGGTTCTTCTCATTTTAATGAACATAAAAGAAACGTTATAACAAGAGTCCTTATAAGCACTTTGCTCACTGTCAAGAAACCTATGAATGAACTCCAGGTCTCATAATGGAATTAAATGTTAATTTAAATGTATATGTGCATACATATGAACAAGAGAGGAACACAGTTAAATCTCAACTTCAGTAGGAATCATTTGGCTGAGTGTATTGGACAGATGCAATACTGGGGATCCAAACTGGAAGGGACTGCCAATGTCTAAATAATAGGAAAAGATTAACATGGGTGAAAGGAGAAAAAAAAATGACAGAAAGCAAATGCTTGCAAGGAGCCTTCTTGGAGTTGGCTCTATTTGATGTGGCAGCTGAGGTAATGTTTAGAAAAGATAAGTCAAAAGTGACTTGAGTCTTTGAGGCAGTTGTTGGTTGTCAGACTGGTGATGACATTCTCCATAATGACGAAGGCAAAGGAGGATGAGTAGGTGGTTTGCATGGTGGAGAGATAATGAGTTTCATTTTTAACATGGTGAGTTTGAAGTTCAGACAAAAATTTGAGGAACTGATGCAAAAGATAAGGCCTCAGACTCTACCTACTTGATTGTCAAATGCCTTTTAGTGGACTGTGTCTTTCATGCCCAGATGGAAAGGAGTGATCACCTATCATATTTCAAACTCTAGAAAGGAGTTTGAAGAAGAAAAATCAATGGACTTCTGCTGAAAGCCAAGAACATTAGATTGAGGGCTTGGCTTTCATCGTAAGTCTATTGCTAGGAATATCAGTAATCTCTTCTGACTGAGAGAGGAGGCTTAGTTTGGCCATCCATGCTGCCTTTGGGGGATACTCTAACTGCAGAGCTGATGGAAAAGGCTCTGCACCCATATACATCAGTTTAAACCTAACTTTAAAATCGGTTTTATATTTAAATATGAAAGTGCAATGTTTCACATCTTTTAATAGTCCATTGACGACAAATAATTTTGTAGATGTTTACTGTATTAGTAACTTGAGACATTTTAACAAGTGATAATTTATGACTTATTGACTTGTTATAAGAGCACAGCAGTTAAAGACATTGGCTTTAAAATTCTGGTTTGAATCTGTATTCTGCCTGTGACAGCTTGTTGATTCATTTATTTAACAGATGGTTGCTGAATTCCTACCATGTTCTATGCACAAGAACAAAAACATATGAAGAATGAAAGACTGCTTTGGGGAGTTTACATTTCAGTGGAGGGAGATATTTAATAAATAATAAACATAATAAATTTCAAAAATATTAAAAAGTTATAAGTACTATGGAGAAAAGAAAAAAATGAAAAGTATAAGGAGGATTGGGAGTTTGGTGTGAATGAGGAACCAATTGCATCATTATTAAATCTGGCAGTTAAAATAGATCTCACTAAGATGGTGATATTTGAGCAAAGACTCAAAGGATTTGTGAGTCAGACAGGAAGATATAAGCAGATAAAAGATCTAGAGCACAGGGTCTAAGGTAGGTGTGTGCCTGATATACCTGGGGGACAATAGAGAGGTTAAGGTGGAGTGATGTATGCGTAGAGAAGCAGGAAATGAGGTTGCAGAGACAAAACGGGGGCCGATCAGGTGGGAATTTTAGCTTTTACTCTGAGTGCAAAGGAGAGTTATTAGAGGATTCTTTCTTTTATTATCATATAAATTTCCAAAACCATAAAAGTAGAGACACTAGTATAATTAAACCCCATGATCCAACCAAAATAATTATGAGGCCAGTCTTGTAGATTGATTAATGGATATAGAAATAAAGTTAGATAGAAGAAATAAGTTCTAGTGTTTCCTAGCACAGTATGGTGATATAGTTAACAATAATTTATTTTATACTTAAAAAAATAACTAGCAGAAGGATTTGGAATGTTCCCAACAAAAAGAAATGATAAAAGTTTGAGGTGATGGGTGTTCAAATTGCTCTGGTTGCTCACTACACATTGTGTGCATGAATCAAAATATCACGTGTCCCAAAAATAAGTACAATCATTATGTATCAACAAAAATATAAGGCCCATCTAATTTGCTTTATTTCATCTATATCCCTGCCCAGCCCCCCAATTCCTGATTATGTTAAAAGAGATTCGGGACATTATATCATTTCACTTGTAAATAATTTAGTATTATCTTCAAAAGATAGGACCTTCATTGTTTTATGCATAACCACAAAACCATTATTATAACTAAAAATAAAGACCTTACTTTTATAAAATACACAATAAGTGTTCACATGTTAGAGACTTTTCTTCTATTGTTGTTATTTGTGTGAATCAGGCATTGTAGAGCGTCTTGAGCAAAAAAGTAACAGGAACACTCTGGCTGATATATCAAGTAAGAATAGCCTGTAGGGTGGCAAAAAAAGAAGCAGGAAGAACAGTTGGAAACTACAACAGTCATCTAAGAGAGAAGAATGATGGCCCACGCTAGGGCAGTAGCTGTGGAGCTGGTGATGAATGACTGATTTCTGGACTTATTTATTTTAAAATTTATTTTTATTTTTATTTATACATTTATTTAAAAATTAGAACCAGTAGATTTTCCAAAAGGGTTTGATAAGCAGGATGTGTGAGAGTGGAATCAAGGGTGACTACGAGATTTTTGGATTAAGCAGGCTAAAAGGATTAAGAGGTTTATGAGAGATGAGGAGTTAAGTTTGTACACATTGGGCTGTGATAGCAATTGAGAAGTTCAAGATAAGACACAAAAATTAGTCTTTACCATATTGTGAATGTATAGAAATATGAGACTGGATGAAATCACCAAAATATGTAGTGTAGATAGAAAAAAAAAAAGGATATGAACGGACACTTCTCAAAAGAAGACATTCATACAGCCAACAGACACATGAAAAAATGCTCATCATCACTCGCAATCAGAGAAATGCAAATCAAAACCACAATGAGATACCATCTCACACTAGTCAGAATGACAATCATTAAAAAAATCAGGAAACAACAGGTGCTGGAGAGGATGTGGAGAAATAGGAGCACTTTTACACTGTTGGGAGTGTAAACTATTTCAACCATTGTGGAAAACAGTGTGGCGATTCCTCAAGGATCTAGAACTAGAAATACCATTTGACCCAGCCATCCCATTACTGGGGATATACCCACAGGATTGTAAGTCATGCTGCTATAAAGACACATGCACATGTATGTTTATTGCGGCACTGTTCACGATAGCTAAGACTTGGAATCAACCCAGATGTCCATCAGTGACAGACTGGTTTAAGAAAATGTGGCACATATACACCATAGAATACTATGCAGCCATAAAAAAGGATGAGTTTGTGTCCTTTGTAGGGACATGGATGCAGCTGGAAACCATCATTCTCAGCAAACTATCGCAAGAACAGAAAACCAAATAATGCATGTTCTCACTCATAGGTGGGAATTGAACAATGAGATCACTTGGACACAGGAAGGGGAGCATCACACACCGGGGCCTATTGTGGGGAGGGGGTAGTGAGGAGGGATAGCATTCGGAGATATACCTAATGTAAATGACGAGTTAATGGGTGCAGCACACCAACATGGCACATGTATACATATGTAACAAACCTGCATGTTGTGTACATGTGCCCTAGAACTTAAAGTATATTTAAAAAAAAAAAAAAAAAAAAAGACCAAAGATATAGCCCTGGAGCTTCCAAAATTTTGAGTTTGAGGTAGGAGGTAGAACCCGCAAAGGACACTGAGGAATGAACAATGAAGCAAATGTTCTAGAAGTCAAATGGAGGAGGTGCCTTCTGGAGGAGGCAGCCATCCACAGTGCCAAAGTTGTTGCTAAATCAACTCAGGTGAGAGCTGCAATAAGATCACTTATTCATTCTTATAATTTTGTTTATTTGAAAACCATTTAATGCCTACATACCATATTCCAGCCACTGCATGAGACACTTCAGATAAAAATAGGAATAGTGCAAAATTCCTACCTTTAGGAATCTAATTTTCAGTGAGGATATAGACAATTAGAAGAAATTATAAAACATCATTGTAACTGGCTTATCCTCTGTATGCTACAGTTGGCTCACTTATAAATTAGGGCTAAATCATACCTTATCATATGTTGTTATGGGAATTAAACAACATTGTACTTACATAAAAAATGTGACAAAATCTCTGAAATTATTTGGTTAACTACCTTTCTTTAGAAGAACTATTAATACACTTATGGTAAAGGATGAAACCCAGAGGTTAAATTGAATTGACAAAAGGCCATCTTTAAATCTTAGGCTTAAGAGGAGAAAACTGTGTCTCTGTAAAGGACTTTGGAAGCAGTATGAGGAAGCCCACAATAAGAATAAGTGGATAGAAGATGAAGTCATTGGTTGGAGAAAGGCCAGAAGACAAAGGTGTCAGTAGTCTGGGGCCGAAACAGAAACAGCTAAGAGGAAATTGAAAGTGGATCCCTTTTAAGCTGTGGAACTGGATTAACACAATGAAAACTGGGACAGCTTGCAAAGACCAAATTATCTAAAATTCATAAAAATGAAGATGAGGACCAACATACTGTCCTAAGACCTAGAATAAGGGTTCAGTTCAACTCATTAAAGACTTTAAGAGCCCAAAAAAGCTGAGGTGGCCATCTGGCCTAAATACATAGAAGGCGTAACACACAATAAGTATTCAGTGAATGGCAGCAATAGCTACCGCCTACACCTCCCCACCTCAAAACAAAACAAAGTCTATGTATTGAGGTGTTTTAGTAGCTTGGTTTTTACCGGTGATTTTTTTTTTTTTGAAATTTTGCTAAAATAAGTCCATATTACTTTTATGCTCGTGGAAAGGGGTACACAGAAACATTCAACTTGAAAAATTATCTCAGAAAAAGTGTTTTTTGTTTGTTTGGTTGGGTTTTTTGTTTTGTTTTGTTTAGTTTTTTTGAGACAAGGTCTCATTCTGTCACCCAGGCAGGAGCACAGAGGCATGATCATGACTCACTGCAGCCTCAAACTCATGGACTCTGCCTCCCAGGTAGCTGAGACTAAAGGTGCACGTCACCACAGCCAGCTAATTTTTGTATTTTAATGGAGCTGGGGTTTTGCCATGTTGCCGAAGCTGGTCTCAAACTCCTGATCTCAAGCCATCTGCCCACCTTGGCCTCCCAAAGTGCTGAGATTACAGGCGTGAGCCACTACACCTGGCCAAAGGCTGGTACCTTAGGAAAAAAAAAATACAGTACAGAAATAAAATTAAACATGATAGACTATACTGCACCTCCTAATTTTCTCTACTCGGTAGACACAAAGATATAACTATCTAATTTGGTGCTCAACATATGATGAAGAAATACTTAAGATAATGCTGCTTAAAAAGCAGGGAAAGTAAAGGGGACTCAATGAAAGTGAGGTGTTTATTTCTCAAAATGGTAAAAAGTTGATACCATTACACTGTGACAAGCTACATATGTAAATGGTAATGCCTAGACTAATGACTAACAAAAACGTTTAAAGTAAAATGATAAGAAAGACTATAAATAAATAACAGGGGAATCCTAAATATCTATAAGTAACCCACAGAAAGGCAAGAAAAACAAAATTAAAAATGAGAAACAAAGGTAATAAATAGAAAACACATAATAAAATGGCAGGCTTAGGCCCTGACATATCAATCATTACTCTGAATGTTCTATCACACAGTAGGATGAGGATGGTTAACAGTAAGGTTTTGTATATTACAAAATATCTAAAAGATAGGCTTTTGAATGTTCTTACCACAAATAAATGCTAAATGCATGAAGTAATAAACTTCTGATAAAATATTCTGATAAATATTCTGATTTAATCATTATACAACATATCACATGTGTATTCAAACATCAAATTGGACCCTATAAATATGTAAAATTACAATGTGTCAATTTAAGGATAAATCAGTTAATTAAAAAATAAAGGAATCAATAAAAGAGATGAGTAGATTGAGGAAGCATGACCTAGCCTTTTGCTATTCAAATATAATGACGTATGTAGGCAGAAAGTACAAGAATGGAAAATGAAACATGATGAAAATATTAGATGAAGGCAGAATTGGTTATATTAATATCAGGTAAAATAGATTTCAGAACAAGAAAAATTTCTACTGATAAAGGGAGATATTATATCATAATAGGAGAATAAATCCACCAAGATCATATAGCAATCCAAAATGTGTACACACAAAAGAGTTTCAAAAAAACATGAAGCAAAAACTGATAGAGCTAAAAAGAGAAACAGACAAATTTTCAGTTACACTAAAACTCCAACATCCCACTCTCAGCAATTGATAAAACTATTGGATAGACTTCCAGAAAGAAAGAAGAGCTGGACAACACTATCAACTCAACAGGATCAAACTATCATTTATATAACACGCCATTCAACAATAGAATACACACTCTTTTCAAGTACCAATTAACGTTTACCAAGATAGACTATATCCTGGACCATAAAACAAATCTTAACACATTTTAAATCAATGGAAATCATACAGTATACATTTTCTGACCATAATGAAATTAAACTAGCACTTAATAAGAGAAAGACAAAAGAAAGATTTCTAAAACACTTAGAAATTAAACAACACATGGCTAAAGAGAAAGTCTCAGAAAGAAATTTTAAATATATATAACTGAACAAAAATAAAAGCACAACATATCAAATCTGTGAGACATACGAAAGTGTGCTGAGAGGGAAATTTATAATCCCAGCTGATTACATTAGGAAAATACCTCAGATTTATAATAGAAATTCATAATTTTAGAAACTGGAAAATTTAGAAACTGCTAAAACCAAAGCAACCAAAAGGAAGGAAATAACACAGATAAAAACACAAATTGGTGAAATTGAATATAGGAAAACACTAAAGAAAAATAATTTAACAAAACATTGGCTGTGCAGTGAGAAAATAATAAAACTGAGACACATCTAGCAAGATGGATAATTCATCAACATCAAGAATAATCTAGAGATATCACCACAGATCTAACAGTCACTAAAAGAATGATAAGGGAATAGTACAAACAACTATAGACTCATTAATTTGACAGCTTAGAAGAAATGGACCAATTCCTTAAAAAATAAGCTTCCAAAACTCAGCCTAGATAAAAGAGACAACTTGAATAATCCTGTAAATATTAAAGAAATTTAATTAATAACATAAAAGTTTCTGAAAATTATTCCAGCTCATCTAGCGTCAATGGAGAACTTCATCCATTTCAAAAATGAACTGAAACTAATTTTGTGGCTGGTCATGGTGGCTCACGCCTGTAATCCCAGCACTTTGGTAGGCTGAGGTGGGTGGATCACTTGAGGTCAGGAGTTCGAGCCCAGCCTGGCCAACATGGTGAAACCCTGTCTCTATTAAAAATACAAAAATTAGCTGAGCATGGTGGCGCACACTTGTAGTCCCAGATGCTTGGGAGGCTGAGGAGGGAGGATTGCTTGAGTACAGGTGGTGGAGGTAGCAGTGAACCAATATCATGCCACTGCACTCCAGCCTGGGCAATAAAGTAAGACTCTGTCAAAAAAAAAAAAAAAAAGTTTTGTATAATAATTTCCAAAAAATAAAGACAAATATTATCTTGACATCTCTCAAGAACTAAAATGTCAAAATCTGCAATAAAATTTCAGCAAATTTATGGCAAAAATATATAAAAAAACACAATATGATTAAATGAGATTTATGTCAGGCGTTCGAGGCACTGATATTAAAAAGGAACTCAATGTAGTCAGTCCACTCTGTCCACAGACTATGGAAGAAGAATTATATGATCATATTAACTGACAAAGAATGTCCTTTGACAAAACTCAAATACTCATTCTTGATAAAACTATCAGGAATAGAGGGGGATTTCCTCAACCTTTTGAAGAGTATCTCCAAAAACCTGCAGCTGACATCATAATTAATGGCTGAAGACTGAATGTCCCTGTAAGATAAGGAATGAAACAAAGATGTGTGCCTTCAATTATCTTATTCAATATAATACTGGAAATGCTAGCTAATTAAATAACACAAGGAAAATAAAGGCATACAGATTAAAAATAAACAAATAAAAATCTGTTTGTAAATGAAACGATTGTCCACATAGAAAACCCCAATAAATCTTTATACATACCTCTTAGACTGATAAATGAGTTCATTAAGGTTGCAAGATACATCAACATACAAATTACAATTATATATACTGATAACAA
Organism: Macaca nemestrina; assembly: GCF_043159975.1. NCBI lineage: Eukaryota > Metazoa > Chordata > Mammalia > Primates > Cercopithecidae > Macaca > Macaca nemestrina. The sequence goes on along the minus strand of NC_092126.1, from coordinate 27,217,984 downwards.
ACAGGTGGAAACCAGAATTTTAAAAAATGCAAGCGTACCACATGCAATTGCTCCAGAAATTGAAATACTTAGACATGCATTTAAGAAAACATGTGTAGATTCAATATAATAAAATTGTAAAATTCTAATGAAAGAAATCAAAGAGGACTTAAAATCTTTTAGAGATATGCCATGTTTTAAAATTGGAATATTCCATATAGTAAAATTGTCTCTTCTCCCTAAATTGAGCAGTAAGTTTCATACAATTCCTATCAAAATCTTGAACATTTTGTAAACATAGACAAGCTTATTTTTACACTTATAATGAAAAAGTAAATTTCCTAGAATAGCAAAAACAGCTTGAAAAATAAGAAAAATGTAGACGAAATAAACATTCTTCTCAGTGTTAAGGCTTATAGCTGGAGTAATTATAAGAATGCAGCATTGGAGGATGTGTAGACAAATAGATCAGTGAAACAAAAATAGCCAGCACAGAAATAGACCCACACAAATATGCCTGCCTAATTTTTTCAAAGGAATGGAAGTCATTCAATGGTACTGGGACAATTTGATAGTCATCAGCAAAAAAATGAATCTTCGCCTAGACCTCAGCTCTTATACTTAGATCAAGACTAACTCAAAATGAATCATGGACTTCAGTGTAAAACTTAAGTTCATTAAGAACATAGGAAAAATGTTTGGGGGCCTAAGGCTAGGTAAAGAGTTTTCAGATTTGAAACTAATAACATGACCCAGAAGATAAAAAAAAATGCTAAATTGGAACTCACCAAAATTTTAAAAATTTGTGCTGTGAAAGACCTTACTAAAATTATTAAAAATGTAACTATAGACTGAGAGAAAATGTTTTCAAATTACATATATGAGAAAGATCTTGTACTTAGAGTATGTAAGAACTCTCAAAACTCAACACACACACACACCAAAAAAAAACCATGAAAACAAAAATAACTGATCCAATTAAAAAATGGGCCAAGGCAAATGTGCACAGATATTTCACTGATATAGAAGAAGATAACAAAGTCAAATAAACACATTAAAATATCTTCAGCATCATTAGCCAATAGTGAAATAAAAATGAAAACCATGATGACATATTACAGTACACCTATTGCAACAGCTAGAATGAAAAAGTGACACCATCTCATACAGGCAAGGCTGTGAAAAAAAACTAGATTACTCATATATTGCTGGTTTGAATGTCAAATGGTATAACACTCTGGAAAATAGTTCCTCTAAAAACTAAAAATGTACTCACCATACAACCTAGTAGTTGTGCACTTGGGTTTTATCATAAAGAAATGAAGACTTAATAGGCCAGGCTGGTGCAGTGGCTCGTGTCTGTAATCCCAGCACTTTGGGAGGCCAAGGCAGGTAGATCACTTGAGGTCAGAAGTTAGAGACCAGCCTGGCCAACATGGCGAAATCCTGTTTCTACTAAAAATACAAAAATTAGCCAGGCATGATGGTGTGCACCTGTAATCCCAGCTACTTGGGAGGCTGAGGCATGAGAATCACTCAAACATAGGAAGCGGTGGTTGCAGTGAGCTGAGATTATACCACTGCCTGCCACCCTGGGTGACAGAGGGAGACTCTGCCTCAACAAAAAAAAAAAAAAAAGAAAGAAAGAAATGAAGGCTTTTCATGTAAGAACTTGTATGAATGTTCCCAGTAGCTTTATTTATAATAAGTAAAAACTGGAAACTATCTAGATGTCCATCATAGGGTAAATGGTTAAACACACTGTGATGCATCCATATCATGCAATATTACTCAGCAATGAAAAATAATGAACCATTGATATACTCAACAACTTTGGCCAACCTCAAGAAAAATTATATTGGGTAAAAAAAGTCAATCGCAAAAGGATACATGGCTGCACGATTCCAATTATATAACATTTGTGGAATAACACAATAATAAATATGGAGAACAAATTTGTGGTTGCTAGGGGTTAGGGATAAGAAAGAATGGTATGAGTAGGGCGCGGTTGCTCACACCTGTAATCCCAGCACTTTGGGAGACCAAGGAAGTGAATCACCTCAGGTCAGGAGTTTGAAACCAGCTTGACCAACGTGGCAAAACCCCGTCTCTACTAAAAAAAATACAAAAAATTTAGCCAGGCGTGGTGGTGCACGCCTGTAATCCCAGCTGCTTGGGAAGCTGAGGCAGGAGAATCACTTGAACGCAGGAGACAGAAGTTGCAGTGAGCCAAAATAGCACCACTGCACTCCAGCTTGGGCAAAAAGAGTGAAACTCCATCTCAAAAAAAAAAAAAAAAAAAAAAAAAAAGAAAGAAAAAAGAAAGAATGGTATGGTTATAAAGGGTTACACAGAAAAGTGTTACGGTGATGGTATAGTCGAGTATTTCAATCGTAATGGTAGTTGTGCAAAACTACACATGTGACAAAATGATACAGTCAAGCTATATACACAAAGGCATATATGATCGGTTAAATCTGAATCTGTTCTTTGGATTGTGTCAACATCAATTTATTGTATTTGTGTTTGTAGGGTCCCCTCAATCTCCTCTCTATCCCCAGCCTACTTGCTTTCTATATCCTGACCAAAAATCACAAGAGTTATTGAGCATTTTATAACCCAGACAGGTGCAGGTTTTTCCCAGTCAGCTTGACCCGAACTGGAGCCTTGAACATTCTTGGATGCTGATAAAGATATCTAGGTTGTTACCCAAAACATTAAAAGAAACTGTCCCCAGCCATCAGCCAAATCCCTTAAAACTTCATATAAACTCTATACCCTGAACTGTACTCCCTGCTATCATACCTAGGTAGAACATCCCTTTTCTCTTGCTGCCTATCATGAGACCTAGTGGATGCTTTGGATTCATTACCGTGAGTCCATTATCAAACAAAGTGCTTCTTTGGAATCCCAACTGGCTGCATCTTGGGGTGGTTTGGGACACTTCCTTGTGGGAACTCCCCTGCTTGCCTCTTTTGGGGAGATTCCATCCATGGGTTCAGCGGGGGGAAACAATATTATACTGTGGTTCTGTGGGATGTGGCCACAGGAAAGGGCCTCAGGGAGGAGTGCATGAGATTCCCCTGTGCATTTCTTTGCAAACTCCTGTGAATCTATAATTATTTACAAAACAAAAGTGATTTGCTTTTGTTGTTTTTAAGGTTATGAGTGGAACCGATGTTTGAATGTGAGTTTCATTTGTCATCTTTGAATATAGTCACTGTTTTCTTAGTGTTGGGGCCTAAAGTCCTTTGATATAAAAAATATAAAATCTTTGCAACACAAGCTGAGGCTATCACCAAATACATTAAAACAAATTCTTTCCAGAAAACAGATGTAATATAACTTTTACTTTCACTTCCATTTATCATCAAGATAAATCAACTGGATAGGGGAGGAGAATGAGAACTCGTGGGGAAATGGGGAAAAATAAAATACAAAAGATCCAGTAAAAATTAATACTAAGATGGACTTTTTTTGAAATAGTTGCCCAAATCTTTGGAATTTGGAGTAATATTTTCTTTTTATCTCAATGAAGCGAAAATTTGTTTCCGTGTGACCATTTTATTTTTAATTATGTTTTAATTGTGTAATTTGTTGTTACTTTTCCCAAAAATCTTTAAATTATGTGTCAATATATATTAAAGTCAAGTTTCTTTTTTTTCTTTTTTCTTTTTTTTTTTTGAGACGGAGTCTCGCTGTGTCACCCAGGCTGGAGTGCAGTGGCGCGATCTCAGCTCACTGCAAGCTCCGCCTCCCGGGTTCACGCCGTTCTCCTGCCTCAGCCTCCGAGTAGCTGGGACTACAGGCGCCCGCTACCATGCCCGGCTAGTTTTTTGTATTTTTAGTAGAGAGGGGGTTTCATCATGTTAGCCAGGATGGTCTTGATCTCCTGACCTCGTGATCCACCCGCCTCGGCCTCCCAAAGTGCTGGGATTAAAGTCAAGTTTCTTAATGCAAAAAAAAATATCTAAGGAAAACTTGAGAATCCAGGTGAAATATATTTTAAAGACATAGGAAGTAGATATAAGAGTTACTGATAGTCTTACATTGAACTTCAGTGAGCTTTTCTCTTACTCTTAATTCAACTTCTGCCTCTTGAATTTTAACATGTATTATTTCCTTTCTTCCCAGTGGGAAAGAACATAGACTAGAGTTCAAAAAGTTAGAACACATAGTTCTAGCTCCGTCGTTTATTAGCTGTGTTGTCACTGCTTCATTAGCTTCAGCTTCTTCATCAGTTTCATTTTGAGAATGAAGATGGGACTAGAAAGCACTTTATAATGATGTAAAAACTTTAGAGCACTATTAATAGTAGCCTCTTATCTTCTAGTAAACTAGTCAGTGAGAAGAGAAAAGAGAACAATTGAAATGTTCAGATTAAGCCAAAGAACACTGTTAAGGACTTCAATAAAAGATCTCTGGGAGCCTAAAGATAAATCTGTTTGTGGCATGAAATTCTTCTTGTCTCATGTAAGGGATGCATGGCAAAATAGTCTCAGAGCCTGGAATATTGCCTTTTCATAAAAGTTTTGTGAGTATTGATAAGATGGAATATATGTAGAGGACATATCACTGAAAAGAAAATTTAGATATACAGTTATTTATTGGTATCTGTAGGGGTTTGTTCCAGGACTTCCATGGATGCCAAAATCCACAGATGCTTAAGTCCCTTATATGAAATGGCACAGTACAGTATTTGTATATAACCTAAGCACATATTCTCATACACTTTAAATCATTTCTAGATAACTTACAATGCCTAATACAATGTGAATGCTATGTAGATAGTTGTCATACCATATTTTTTATTTGTATTATTTTATTGTTGTATTTTTTAATTCATTTTTTTTTTCTATTCATGGTTGGTTGACTCCTCAGATTTGGAATATGTGTATATAGAGAACTGACTAATAGTGTTTAAAATATGTTTTTTTATATAGTTCGACTCTCTCTCCCCACTTAAATCTCAAGTCAAATTGTAATCCTTGCATATTGAAGGAGCCTGGTTGAAGGTGATTAGATCATGGGGGTGGTATCTAATGGTTTAGCATCATCCCTCTAGTGCTGCCTCATGATAGAGTTCTCATGAGATCTGTTATGATCTGATGGTTTAAAAGTGTGTGGCAATTCTTCTCTCTCTCTTTCTTTCTCTCTCTCGTTGCCATGAGAAGACATGTCTTGTTTCCCCTTCACTTTTTGCCATGATGGTAAGTTTCCTGCGGCCTCTCCAGCCATCCATGCAGACCCGTAAGTTGATTAAACCTCCTTTCTTCATAAATTACTTAGTCTTAGGTAGTTCTTTATAGCAGTGTGACAATGGACTAATATAGTTTTGAAAACATGGTTAAGGAATTAAAAGGTGATTAAGAATAGAAAGATATGAAATACATGCACTATGTTATATGTTCTGAATCTGTATCTTAATTGATAGTTATATATGAACTACTTGCCGTAAGTTGGACATCAGTAATATATTTCCTTTGTAATTCATTGACTTTATTTGTTTTGAACTATTTGGGTTCTGAATTTTCCATGGAGGACTTGCTAACTGCCATGCGTAAGAAACTACCATGTATACAAAGCACAGTTTACCCTTAGGTGCCCACACTTTGATTTTCTTTATTAGTAAAAAATAGTAATCAATTGAATCACCCTTTCAAACCCAGAATTGGCAAAACATTGAACCAGACCTTAATGAAAGATAAATGGTGAGATGTAAAATATCCCACAGCAAAGAACTTAGTGCAATGAGCAGTTTCAGAATAAGGAAACGGGATAATTTTGTGAGTCAAAAACCACAGATGAATAGTAGCTACTCTGTGCTGTAGCTCCAGTGAGAGACAAAAGAATCACCAGCCTCACAGATCAGCCAGCACTATGACATAGTGGTTCAGAATCTGACAGGGCCAAGACCCAGCACTGGTCCAATGGTGCAAAATGGCTGACACAATTTGCCAGGTAGAGGAGATCACAGTCATCATCTTAGAGAACTCAGACAGTAATTTACTAAAATAGGCCATTTAGAGAATTGGAACCAGGATAGGCCATTTCCCAGAAATGAATAGCATGGCCTTTCTCTGTGTGGCTTTGCACAAGAATAGTCTGAAAAGTTAGAGCATGATGGAAGAAGACCCCGAAACAGCCACAAGGTCATGAAAATTGAAAGACGTGATGGGGAAAAGATTTGAGAATCTTAGGTTTCACAGAGGCAGCAGGAGGCATTGGAGCAATTCTAAGGTTTGCAGCATGTAGCATGTAGAATCTCCTGTCTTATTGGCAAAGGATTATTTAAAAGTTAATAAAATAAAATTAGTCATCTAGTATCATTTTGCTGATAGAAAAGAATTTAGACTTGAGGTAGTCAATTGATTCTGGTATTAGGACCCCCGGTATAAGGTAGCCCCAAGTTTGTCTTTGCTGACTTCCTTCCTTGTGTCAGACCCTTCCTCAAATCCCTGTAACAAGCCCGTGGAAAAGGTAAGATGTAAAATATTTCTTCTACATAAATTTTCTTTTTCCCCTCTGGCTGATGTGAGAGATTTTCACTGTAGAGCCCTGTGCAGAAGTCCAAAGATTCAATATAGATTTCTTAGTGGAGAATGAGAAAGCTTATTGCTGCTTTATCATATCTTCACATGGCCATCCCTAATCTGGTTCAATCTGTTCCCTCTGCCTGGAATGATGTTGCCTTCCTCCCCTTGTTCACATTCTCCTTATACTTCAATACCTACTCAATCATATATTTTTCCCTGTGAAATTAACTCAAATCTTTATCCTTTTCCCCCTCAAGGAATACATTGTACTTTCTAGTGTTCCCTTAGTAATTTATTAATGCATGAGCATTTTTGCTCTTATTATTATGTATTACTTCTGCATGGCTCTCTTCTGCACTTGAACAGAAGAATAAGCTCTGGCAATAAAATTAGAGTGAGAATCTTGACTTGGTCACTACTTAGCTGAATATTCTAAGACAAATCACTTACTAACCCTTTTGTGCCTCAGAGTCTTTAAGTATAATGTGGGAACAATAATAAATATGACATAGGGTTATTGAAAAGATAATGCAATCAGAGCAATTAAAGTACTCCCCAAATGTCTAGTATGCAGTAAGTGCTCAATAAATGTCAGCTATTAGTATTTTTATTATTTCCTTTAAGGATCTCCAGATTTTCACAGTTATTGGCACATAATAAGTCCTCAACAATGTTTGCTTATGATTGAGGCACACTAATCTTCTCCTAGTACATATAGTCACTTGATTAACACATCTTTGGTAAGACAGAAGAACAATGGACTTCTCTGATTGGCCAGCACTGTATTGTGGATCACTTATATCATGAAAAATTTGGAATCCATATTTGAAAACTAATAAAAGATGAGACAAATGGCACAATTTTAAGGCAGTAAGAGATTATGCCACATGTTCCTTTGCCATAACAGGGGCATATGAAGCCATGAATCTGAAGATGTAGCTGGGATCAGAGTTTAGGCATAAGGTTAAATGCTAGCATCTCCCAAAGTTTAGAATAAACAAATGCATTGGCACAGGAATCCTGAGACTCAAGCTGGATATGGACCAGGTATGGGCCAGATGCTGACATCCAGAAGATGAAACAATCAGAAAAGTGTGAGTTAAAGCAGCATTAGACTTTCTAGGCTGAAGAGCTCAGGTTGAGCTTTGAGATAAAAAGTAAGAAGATAAAATTTGAGCGGAGAACCTAAAAATAGGGATGCAATAGGCCGGGACACAGAAATGTGGTTTGAATTTTCAAGCTTAACAGTGCTCACTGGCCGTCTTCCCTGGCTCTAAACAGTCTCCCTGGTGTGTGCAGATAAGAAACGGCAGGTATAAGCTGCTTTCAGGAAGAAAGGGAAGGTTTTTCAAATGCCAGTGCCTGCAGGGAAGGTGCTTCTCACCAGCTAACTAACAACTGATTTTAAGTACCCAAAGCTAATGAAGGATCCCTAAGGGCAAAGGCACACTGTACTAAAATGCTAAATCAAGGATTAAGTTCAAACATTCTAGGTAAATCTACCTTTTAAGTGAAGATGCTTACATGAACTTATTCAATCATGCCTTCATTTTCATGATTCTTTCTTAAGACAGTCTTCTAAATTTCAATCTATATTCAATTTATTTACTCAAGTTTCTATTCTTCATTGCCCTCGTCTTTCCTATTCTGTTTGTGTTATGCAACCGAGGTTACTTTTTTGTAAAATCACATTAGTGAATGCCTAGTGTAAAGAGATAACTGTTTTTTCTCCTTATCACCTCACTCATATTATGGAAACTTCCCATATCCTCTTCTTGATGTCTTATTCCACAACTCATGATGCTTGAGGAGTGAGTCATATGAACGACCTATCTGCTCATTGTCACTTGATCCAATAAATCAGATTCTCTTTCCTCAGATTTGTAATTGATTTAGAGACTCTTGTCACTTCCCCCTTCCAATCCAAAGTGGAACCCTTGGATTGGAAGATTATCTAGGCTGTTACAGAACTTCTGCCCTGTGCACAGAGAAGTACATAAAGTGGTAAGTGAAATATTTTTGGTTGCAAAATAGAAACCAAACTTATATTAATTTAAGCAAAAGAGAACACATTACTTCACCTAACCGAATAATCCAGTAGTCTCAAGAATAGCTAAATCAGGGTGTTTACGCATAGTTACTAAAAACTTCTCATCTCTCAGTTCTGCTTTGTTTCTGTTTGTCCTATTCTTTTTCTGGAAAAATGGCCCACACAGATACTGTTTAAGTGATTTTTAAACCTTTGTTCTGAGAAAAACTGAGATTTCTTGTATCTAGAATATTTAAAAAACATTTAAAAAAAACTAACAGTAACACAATTTTAAAAGACAAGAGATTTGAACATCTCACCAAAGAAGATATATAGATCGCAAATGAGCCCATAAAAAAGTTCAATATAATTAGTCACTATAAGCCAGTAATATAGTTAAAATTAACAAGATAGACCATACCCAGTGTTGGAAAGAATGTGGAAAAACAGAAAATGTGGCATTTTGAAAAGTTTAACAAAATTGAATAAACTATTAAGAAGACTCAGCCAAAAATAAATACATTGAAAAGAGAATCACAAATGTGAGAGGGACTATTACAATAGGCCATATAGAAATTTAAAAAATATAATAAGAAATATTATGAAACTTCTTCTGCAGATAAGTTTATCAACTTGAATGAAGTGGATAGTTTCTAGAAACATGCAGCTATCAAAATTGAATAAATAGAAAATCTGCATAACTATATATGTTTTTTAAAAAATAAGTTGATAATCAGAATTCCTCTCATGAAGGAAACATCAGACCCAGTTAGTTATAAACCATATCAAAATTTAAGAAATAGTACAGTTTTTATAAAAGCTTTTTAAGAAACTAGAAAGGGAATTAACAAATTCTACTTTACAAATTCAGAATAGCCCTGATAAGAAAACATGACAAAGACATTATAAGAAAAAAAATTACAGGATAGTATTTCTTATGAATATAGACACTAAAAGACCTGAAACGTAGAAATGTTTAAAAATGACTAAGTGAGATTTATTGCAGGAAAGCAAATTTGGTTTAATGATTTACACACGCGCGCACACACACACACATAGATCAGGCACAGTGGTATGCACCTGTAATCAATCCCATCTACTTGGGAAGATGAGATGGGAGCACTGAGGATCACTAGAACTCACAAGAATCCTATCTCAAAAACAAAACAAAACAAGCAATGTAATTTTTGTCCTTTATGTAATAAAAATATATAAATTATAAAAATTTAAAGAAAAAGAGGTTAACATAATTCAGTACTCATTCATGAAGGAAAATATATCATAAAACTATGAACAGAAGGGGCCTTTTTGTTTGAGAAAAAAATCTACTAAAATCTACTGATAACATTTTCCTTAACAGTGAAATATCGAACGCTTACCCCCTAAGATTGGAAACAAGTCAGGAATGTCAATTCTCACCACTTTTATTCAACATTGTACTGGAAGCCTCAGCTAGTGCAATAATACATGAAAAAGAAATAAAATCCATATGCACTGGAAGGAAAAGTGTAAATTGTTTTTTGTTTGTAGATGATGTAGCTGTATTTTGAACATCATGAGGTATATGCAACACAAATACTAGGAATAGTAAATGACTTTAACATGGTTGCATAATACAAGATCAATATATAAGGGCAGCATACAATTGAAAAATAGAATTCAAAAAGCTGTTTCATTTATAATTACATCAAAATCATTATATAAGTGCAAATTTAATGAAATATATATATAAATATAAACTGAAAAGTAAACACATTACTGAGATATATTAGAGTCCTATGTAAAGGGAAATGCATTGTACATAGATTTATTCACTCAATATAGTTAAGATGTAAATTCTCTTCAGATTGGTGAATCTATTTTATACAAATCCAATCAGAATTGCAAGACTTTTTCATAGCAATTGACAAGCTGATTCTAAATTTATTTGAAAAAGAAAAGAATCTAGAAAACTAACCATATTATTAACAAAGAAAAATGACGATAAAAGGACTGACAATACTTAATTTGAAAACATTGTATAAAGCTACAGTAATCAACACAGTAAGATCGTAGAATAAAATTGACAAATATGTCACAAAACAGAATAGAGTCCCCAAATAGACCCACATATATATGGTAAATAGTGATTTGATAAAAATCCTAGGCAATTAAATATGGAAAGAAAAGTATTTTCAAAAAATTGTGCTAGATCAGCTGTATATCCACAAGGGAAGAAAATGAACCTCCACTTTTTTTGTACCACCAACAAAAGCTAATTTAGATTGATTACATACTTTGTGGGTGGACAAATGAAATGGCCTGGCCTCCTTGGAAACTATTTGGAAAATATTTGTCAGTTGTTCATATAGTTAAAGCATAAAAACTAAAAATATAAAACCTCTAAAAGAAAATATTGAAGAATACATTCATAGTCTTGGAGCAGGCAGATATTTCTTAGAGAACACACAGAAAGCACTAACTCAAAAAAATTAATAAATGTGTCTTCATCAAACTTAAAAACACCTCTTTACTTTACACCATTATTACAGAGACAAAAAGGTATGCCACAATCTGGGGTAGAATTTTCACAATAAATACTTCTGAAAAACTACTTATATCCAGAATATATAAAGAACTTCTACCTACAAATCAAAAGGAGAAAAATAACTTAATATGAAAATAGGAAAAAGACTTTTAGAGATATTTTAAAAAAGATATAAAAATGGCCAATAAGCACATTATAAACTCACAATGAGATACCACTATACACACATTAGAGTGGCTAAAATTTTAAAAGCTGACAATATCAATACTGGCAAGCATGTGGTGTGACTAAAACTATTATACATTATTGGTGTGAATAAAAAATCATACAGCCATTTTGAAAACTGTTTTGGCCATTTCTTTTATCGTTAAATATTCATCTCTCCTTACAATCAAGCAATTTCCTTTCTAAGTTTTTATCCAACAGTATTGAGTGCATGTCCTCAAAAAGACCTGTACAAGAATGTTCAGAGCAGCTTTACTCACAATAAATTTAAAAACTGGAAGTATAATTCAAATGTCCATTAATAGTTGAATGTATAAACAAATGGTGAAGTAGTCATATAAATGGATACTGCCTAGCAATAAAAGAGAATTTAACTGCTGATATATGTAACGACATGGATGTATTTCAAAAATATTAACAAAAGAAGCCAGACACACAAAAACATAATATTAATCTATTTATTTAAAGCTCAACCACAGGCAAAACTAATTTATAATCATAGAAGTCAGAAAGTGGTTGTCTGAATGGTGGAACTGACTGGAGAGAAGCAAGAAGAAATTTGTTGGGTTGTGAAAATGTACTATTTTAAGTGTGATTATATAGATCTATGCAACTGTCAAAACTTACAGAGGTGGACAAATATGTGTGTTTCATTGTTTGTGAAGTATTCTTGAATTTTTAAAAAGTGAGATATATTTTAACACCAGAATTAAGAAAACAATCATCAGGACTCAACTAAAGCCATTTATCTTTCCATTTGTTTTGAGTTTAAACTTTTGAGCAGCTTGGAATAACTGGCCTGAATTGCAGGTTGTTATACTGGAATTCTGTTTCCTCTTCTGCTTTTTGACTGTGTGAACTTGGACTCACATCTTTATCTTTTTTGGCTTTAAACTTTGAAATGAAGAAATTAAAGACTCTGTACCTTTCCTTCAAATGTAGAGAAATGCATTTTAAATATATGCTGAATGTTCAGTCCCATTCAGTCATATGACTCTCAGCCAAGTGTCTTACTACCGACACATCACTCATCATCCAGGCATTTGTTATTTTAGTCCAGCACTGTATCTGTACCAAACCAACAAACATCACAAATTATTGACCATCGAGATAGAACTTTAGCATTGTCTTTGGCTAAGAAGAGACACAGATGATCCAGGAAATTATTGACATGGGAGCTCTTATTTACATTTCCTTTTCATGATGGGACAATTAAGAAACAGAAATAGCAAGGTATCCCTAGGTGCAGAGTTGAGCACTTCCTATACTATACATTGAAATTCTTTCCTGAGGAAGCATTTAGTCATAGGGAAAAAGAATGTGACTCTGTAGCTTGTTTTGATTTTTACAAAGAAATTGGAGTAGCTGTTTAGAGTTCCAGTTTTAGTTCTGTGACTTTGAATGAGTCACTTAAAAATAAGCCACTAGGCCTTATTTTTATTATCTTCAAAATAAAGAGGTTTTCCTGGAGGATATCCAAAATTCATTACAGGTATAACAAGTCCTCTCTAAGAGTCTCTGCACTTCCAATCCATCCTGAACATTCTGAGATAGTTTTTTTCTAAAATGTCAAACTAATTTTCTACTCCTCAGGTTACATCTTTTACTGACTTCCCGTTATTCCAATGTACCATGCAGAGTTTTGCACCTGCACGTATTACCTATCTTATCTTCAATTATATATCCACCTGCAGTCTTTTTGAACCATTAAGCATTAGGTGTAGTTCCTCAAATGTACTAGAAAGTCAAAAGCTTCCTTTAGTTTGCTCATCAGTTCCTTCTGCCTGAGAAACTCATCTACAACTTAATGAATTTGCCAATATCCATCTTCAAACCTTAGTTCAAAGTTTTTCCTTTAAAGAATCATTTGACTACTTGCTTCCCCTTCTCCCTAGCCACCCTCTTATCCAGCATCATGTGGAGTTAGTATTCCCTTCATCATGATCTGTTTTCCAGAATATTCCCACAACTTTATACATCTTCGTTGAGAGACAAGACACTCTTCCCCTTACATTAAAAAAAACACAAAGAAGCTGAATTATTACTTGATAAGTAAACTTATTAAAGTTACTTGATAATTATGCCTGTGACACACTGAAAAAGCAGATTCAGTCTTCCCTAAGGTTATAAGAAGTGTGCTACTTAGGGATTATCTGACTTTCAGAAGTAACAGAGTGTAGGGACTGGCTGACTTTCTCATGCATGGATTTTAAAAAGAGGCTATCACTAATGGGGTGGGATGAACACTGGTTCTGTGGTTATTTAAAATTTTGGACTAGCAACAATGAAAAGGTATTTTTAATTCCTAGCTTAATCATAATACTTAACATTTTGTATACTAATCATTAATTTTTTTGTCTGTCTTCTCACTAAGCTTAAACTCCTTCAAGGTAAGAATGCTGCTGGGTTCATCTTTGTATCTCGGAGGTGCTCAGAAATAAATATTTTAAAATACTGATACTAAAAGTTTAAAATTTTGAAAGTACATAATATATCTACATATGCCAAAGGAAACACACAAATCTAGCCCTAATATAATGGTTCTAACTCAGCTTATGAAAGTATTTATTAAATGCATTTCTAAGTTACACTATTCTATGCTTATTTATCTATTATCTGTTTATCTCTGCTTATTATTCCTGTTTGAAAAGAGGTGATAGAGAAATAAAGAAGGGGCCCATAATTAGGAGACAGGCAGTCTAAGGATCAAGGAAGTGTTAGATTTCTTTCTTTTGTGTTTAGGAGTTTAAAATCAAGAAAATGAAGTAAACCAAAAGGAAAGGTGTGCAAGTTGCTTTGTCATCAGATGGTTTTCACATGTGAAGATGTGAGAAAATGAAGGAATTCTATTTCCGTTGGTGCCAGGGATGGCTATTTGACATATCTTATTTGCACAATCTCTTATTTGCTAAAAACACCTTAATAGGTGTTTTCAGGACTGCCTGTGGAAGGTGATTTTCCTGGTGTCTCCTATCTGTAGAACGCTAACAGTTGAGACTTACCTGGAAAAAAATATTGCTTAGAAATGCAGCAACACATCAACACAGAATCACTTTAAATGGAAATAAATGGTATGGCATTTTTGCAAAGAGAGATTATTTTTTAATATGAAATAATGAGACTGAAGGAGTAGAGAACTGGACAGCTTATGTTGGCATTCAGCTTTACATCATATATTTTGTTCTATTAGCAATAACTTTTCTAAAAGGGATCATGCTTATTCTCTGTCACTTTTTCTACCTACCTAAATAGTAAATTTAGACTTACGAATTTTATACTTATATGAAAATGCTAGTTAGGGAATTAGCCGTGTTACTATGGCAAAATAGTTTTCTCAATCATGTTCCAAGACACGTGGTCATGAACTACACTATAAGGAAGTAGCCCCTCAAGCATCCATCTTTGCCTTTATTTGAAAGAACCTTTGAAATTTGTAATAGATGAACTTGTCCCACTTTCCCTCAGGAGTGGTGATCCCACAAAATGGTGCCAGTAGGCATTAGAAGGTGTTCAGAGAGATCTTGATTTGGGGCAACATTTTTGTACTACAGCAGTAAGGTTCGGCAGACTCAATCTTTGCTTTAAAATTCAATGTAATATTGAACTTAAGTCTTGCTTCGTTATGAGGAACATTTATGTGACTGGTGTTCAGTTCCAGACTGGGTCCAAATTTCTACATCGCTTTGGGGATTCTAGGGTAGTAATGGTGGGCCACCAAGTATCCTATTTGCAATGAGAGCTCCATTAGATTTGCCTATCTGAAGCTTTAAGGAAGGTTATGAGTCAAAATTTTCATATTAGGCCTTCAGGACATCCCCGAGAAGGTAACACCTGAAACATATGTTTGGATATGTTTGGATTATAATCCTGAAAAGACACAATCCGAAATGCCATAATCCCTAATGTTCCTGAAAGCCAAATTCTGGGAAACAGATTTGTGTGTTTTGAAGTGTATTCAGAATAGTTACATCGTATTGCTTGCATCTTGTTAGGCCAAAATATTACATTATTATTGTTTTTATTTGCATTTCTTGGAAAATTCAGAGTCATGGATTGGCCACGTTATATCACAACAGTAAAAACTTCAGGTTAAAACTGTGTCATTTGCCTGCATTGGCATTCCTTCCAGCTGATGACATTGTAGGAGCTCTTAATTAATTAAAGCTGCATTTGCCTGAGGAAGCCAAGGAAGTTACTGACGACTTTAACAGTTTTCACCAAGTTTGTGGTCTATATTAGAGTTTATGTGGAATGGATTTCTGAGTACTTAAAACAACACGGAAGCGTGGCACAGAGATGGGAAAACTGAATAGGGAATACTCATTTTGCTGGATATCCATTTATAGAACAATTTCAAAAAAAGCAGTGCCATGTAGGAAATGATCATATTCTCTAAGGAGAGCCATGTCCTGAAAGGAAAAAAAAAAAAGCAGCTAGCAATGCACTGTGATGCAGGACTTCAGACTATAGCTAAAGATTATGAAAGTTGGCCAGCTCTTACAAACTGCCTCTGTGCCAATTGCCCATAATCTATCCCAGTAATACAATTTTCATTTATTAAATTGTAAATTTCCTTTTTAGATTTTTTTTTTAGTTTTTTTTTTCACTATTTTAAATTGTCAGAATTTTTTTTTTTTTTATAATTAATGATGCTACGTATTTCATCTTTACCTCGTTTCCAATACTGGAAGTATAAATTGTGTAAAGACTTTTAGAGAATTCTAATTTGTTTTATGCACTTTTTGAAAATTTAAGTCCGTGAAAGTGCATTATCACAATGTTGTCCTTGTATATAAGAATTGTGTATGTACATAACAACGTTGAATTTTTCTCAACATGTACAAAGATGTTCTTTGTTATGTTTATATTTGTGAAAGATAAAATTCCTTGAGATCTTGGCTCTTCAAGTGAATGCATATGCATTGGTGACCCAACGTAATTTTTGATTTGTGGTGTTCATCATGATATTTCAGATACCACTATTGTAAAGCTAGGTGCACACAATTACCAAACATAGTAACATGTGTTTACAGTTTCTTCTTTTATAAATATGGTTCATTTGCCTGTTACTGTTATACCCATATGACTGTTGTTAGTATACCTGAGTATTTGCAAAAATATCCAAGCTATTTTTTTCTATTTTATTGTACAAAGTGTCCTATGAAGTATTCTGCCATGTTTTTATCTGTTTCTCAGATAAGTCTCCTTTGACACTTGCAAAGAAATGTCTTTTAAATTTTTTAAAATTACTTTTCCAGGATTATATTTTCAGGATTTTGACGTTTCAGAATTGTGATTTGGTGAATTTTAAACTTTAGAGATTTTGATGTTTTAGAATCATTCAGGATTATGGTGTTTGGGATTGTTTTGAAATTATGATTGGCTCCCCAGAAACATTACTCTTGAGAAGGGCACCTTATCAAAGTCGTCTTTCCCTCAACAAAGCTGACTTCATGGATATGAAATCTGTACAGTCACACATGTCCCACACTTAGAATGGGGACCCCGCTCCTAATGTAATGTCCTCTTGTTTACATCACAAACTTCTTAATATGCTTTTTAACAAGTGTCTGACATTTTTATCTTGCTTTGGGTTTCACAAATAATGTAGCTGGTCCTGCCTTTTAAGCCAAGAGAAACCACTGGTGTGGTCTTGTTCCAGGATAACAAAAGTGTGTGGGAGAGAAACATTTCAGTATCATGCTAAATAGGTTTACTAATCTGAGACCATTAAATAATTGTTTTCATTCATTCAACATGGAAAACTGTACAAAATATTTCCAGAGAAAGGTACTGCCTGAAACTTGCAGCAATGCTAACGAGAAGAAGACAGGCTTGAAAACAGCCTTACAGATGAGGTCTGCAGTGTCTCTGGCTGGATATACTCATATGGATTTAATTTGAGCCACCCGGGATTCAAATTAAAGAGAATAATGTGAAAGAGATGACTGACATGATCTTCCCACCAGATGTGCACGTTGTAACGCAGTGGAGGTACTGCAAGGGTAGGAGGAAGGAGACCTACTGAAAGCAGAAGTTATACATTCTGACTAGAGCTGGAATCCAGAAGAACAAGGAATAAAATTCAGATGGAGACTTGCCTCTGCCAGGTATGATCTTGGAAACAAGTATTTGAGTTAAACTTTCTGTGATTTAAAAAAGTAGGTAAAAATAAAACTGCTTACAGCTTGAATGAAATTGAGGAAAGGCCCTTAGGGAGAAATATCAGGAGCTCAGCTTTGCATTTTTATTACATTTTGTGAAAACTGAGAGGAAATTATTTATTCTGTGCTTTTTGTCTTAGTGAAAATACAAGTATTGTGAGTATATATACACATGTGTATAACAAAGGCTTTATGAGAAAGGTTGCAAAATTGGAAATTTGTAGAGAGCCCAGTAGATGTGTAGATGTAAGATAGGGCCATCACACGAGGATCAATATATTTTAAAAATATGTCTATAAAGCAGACTTGGACCCTGTTATAGAAACAGATGGTCTTGTAGACAGTTTGGATTGGAGTGAAAAGAAGTGTTGCTTGCTGTGAGATGGCCCCGCATTCAAATGAGAGCTACTCCTCAGTCTAAATGCAGTGTTAAAATCTGACCAAAAAAAAAAAAAAAAAAAAAAAAGGCAAACAGGAGCCAACTTTATATATTGATATCTTGGGTACTTTATACCCAGGGAATAAAGTATGCCTTTATACCTTGGGTACTCTATACCCAAGGACAGGAGCAATACCTGTCATGGTGCTGTTGGTAATGAAGATGCATGGGTCATGATGGTGAGCAGAGATGAGTTCCTGAGTAGCAGCATCAAAGAACAAGTAAAAAAGATAGTATTTTAACAAGTCATATAAATTATTTTGCTTGTGTGATAAGGTGGGGCTACAATTTTTAAAAGTCTAATTAATGGTCAAAAAGCTTCTCTGAATTGATTAGTGTCAGGCTTGTGTTGTTACTGAAACATTTTTCTTTTGTTAGGTATCATGATATCTGAGGAAGAACTTCTACCAGAGAAATTCTGCTCTGGCATTGTAATTCAAAGGTGAAATAGATGACAGTAATTAGTCTATAATATCCATTTAACTAATTCAAAAATAAAATATCACGTAGTACAATTGCTCACTTGTAAGACAGACCTCTAGATTTCAGGAAGATGCCACTGTCATTGGCTTCATATGTATCTATTGACTTAAGACATTCAGAAGTCTGAGAAACTCCACAGCATGCAAGGCAGCATGGTGTAGCATAAATGACATGGGGTTTTGATAAAATAATCTTGGGTTTGAATAGCAGTCTCATCAATCAATAGCCATGTTATATTGGAAATAGTTTTTTTCTCATCTGTCAATGAACATTACATTATTCAGAATAAGGTATATTATGTTTCTGTAACAACTATATCCAAATATCAGTGGCTTTACAAAAAAATGTTTATTTCTTGCTTATAACACTTGTTCCACCTGAATTGATGGGAGTCTGCATGCTGTAGTCACTTGAGGATGCAGGTTTATAAAGATTTCATCGTGATCGGTGCTTCCATGGAAGCATGGAAAAGGGGAAATATTCTGCATATTGTGCATTAGATCTTGCAGCTTCCACCCAGAAATGACATATGTCACTGTCAATTACATTTTGTTAGCCAAACAGGTTGCATTCCCATGCCAAACCTCAAAGGGAGTGGGAGGATGCAATCATACCTTGTGCCCAAAAGGAGAAGAGGACTTGAAAATGTTTGATCAACATCAATGACTACCACAAATAACACTAGTACAATTGTTGTTTAATCATTTATGTAAAACACCTTAACAGTAGTATAAGCTCAATGAATGGTAGTTATTATCAGAGGTAGGTTTGATTAAATGAAACATTTATAACCAAGACTTCCAAGTAAGTGTGAAAGATTAAATAATCATTCTTAACTGAAAACTGCCCCCAAATTTCGCTTAAGTTATAATGATTGACTTTTAGTTCGAAACCTACAATGATAAGGAAAATGAGAGAATGAACGAGAGAAGAAAAATCTCAAAGACTATAAAGGTGGAAATACAGAGATGGGCAATGACTTACTCACCTGAGCAGGTAAAACCAGAATCTGCCTGCAGAACAGAATCCAAAGAGAAACTAGTAGATAGGAGCATTAGAGCCTCCGAGTGGCTCAAATTAGAGAACCAGTTTTGAGTATAACATAAAGCTGAAAAGAAGCCATGAAATGGACAAGATAATCCAAAATGCAGTTGATTATAGATAAGTTGTTACAAACATATCTTAAATATTTCTCAGTTTTCAAGAAATAATAAATATCCTTGAAGCATATATAAAAGAGAGCAATGAATGAAAGCCAGGAAGCAAGTGTGTATGCCAGGTCTATCCTGGAATGTTACAAACTTAAAATTGTGGATATTCTTAATCACAAGAGAATTAGAAGACTAGGCCTTAGGAAAATGCTGAATGGAAAACTGGAATCTGAGATCCACACATTTTACTGGGTTGTTAAAAGCCAAGAGCTCCTATGAAATATGGGTTAGAAAAAAAAATTGTCTGCCAGCAAACAAAGTACACAGGAAATCTATCAATTTCTGTCACAGTTTCAAATGAAAAAGGACTAACAAAAATATTCTCCTGAGGCAGAATAACTTGCAGCTCCCACTTGGATGGACAGAGCAGCATGTGGAGACTCACATCGTCAGCTTTTGCTCCAAGAACTGACTCAGGAAAGTAGCAGGAAAACCTTTTGTCCCAGGCTCCATGGGACAGCTGAGAAACTGTGAGTTGGCTTGCTTTCTCAGCTAAGGGGCTTGTAGTCTAGGGCAAATTCTCAGCCCTGCTCACCAGCAGGCTGGATATAAAGTCAGTGCTATTGTGGGGGCATGGTGGGAGTGTGATCGGCCTTCAGGTTGTGGGCTGCATGGGAGCTAGGTGAGGCCCATGCCTGCTGGCTTTCCCCCCCTTTCCTGTGCAACACAGCAGAGGCAGCCATAATTTCCTCAGGAAAATCATTCCTTTGGCCTGGGCACTATACCCCCATCCCTCACAGCAGCTGCAGCAAGCCCTGCCCAAGGGGTGGCTGAGCTCAAACAAGCCTATCCCTTCCCCAACCTGGTGGTCTTTCTCTACACTCCCTGGTAGCCAAAGACAAAGGTTATAATCTCTTGGGAGCTCTATGGTCCTGCCCACTGCTTGATCCTCCCTGTATTGCTGCAGCTTATGTGGTTTGAAAGTGCCACCTTCTGGCTGGAGGCCAACCAACAAAAAACAAGCACATTTAACACAAATACAACCAAGGACCCTCATAGAATCTACTTTACTCCCCTGATACCTCCACCAAATCAGGTGTTGATACCCATGACAGAGAGACCTGAAGACAGATCACATCATAGTACTCTTTGCAGAGTCTCCCCAGTACCACCCCAAAGCCTGGTAGTTTGCAGAGTGGCTAGATCCAGAAAAGAAATTACAATCACTGCAGTTTGACTCTCAGGAAGCCCCATCCGTGGGAGAAAGAGGAGACCACCACATTAAAGAAGCACCCTGTGGGACAAGAGAATCTGAACAGCAGCCCTTGAGTCCCAGATCTTCCCGCTGATATAGTCTATCCAAATGAGAAGGAACCAGAAAAATGATTCTGGTAATATGACAAAATAAGGTTCTTTGACAGTCCCCAAAATACTATCTCACGAAAAATGGATCCAAATCAAGACAAAAATCTCTGAAATGCCAGAAAAAGAATTCAGAAAGTTAACTATTAAGCCAATAAAGGAGGCATTAGAGAAAGGTAAAGTCCAACTTAAATAAATCAAAACATGATACAGGGTATGAATGGAAAAATCTCCAGTGAAATAGAGAGCATAAGTGAAAAACAATCACAATATCTGGAAATGAAGGACACATTTAGAGAATTGCAAAATGCACTGGAAAGTCTCAGCAATAGAAATGAACAAAAAGAAGAAAGAGTGTCAGAGCTCAAAGACAAAACTTGAGAATAAGCCCAATCCTACAAAGACAAAAATGAATATTAAAAATGAATAAAGCCTCCAAGAAGTTTGGGATTGTGTTAAATGACCAAACCTGAGAATAATTGATGTTCTCAAGGAAGAAGAGAAATCTAAAAGTTTGGAAAACATTTGAAGGGATAATCAAGGAAAATTTCCCCAGCCTTGTTAATGATCTAGACATCCAAATTTAAAAAACTCAAAGAATACCTGGGAAATTCATTGCAAAATGATGATCACCTGGGCATATAGTCATTAGGTTATATAACGTCAAGATGAAGAAAATAGTTTTAAGAGCTGTGAGACAAAAGCATCAGGTAACCATGAGGGAAATCTGTCAGATTAACAGCAAATTTCTCAGCAGAAACTCTCCACACTAGAAGGGATTGGAGTTCTATCTTTAGCCTCCTTAAACAAAACAATTATCACTAAGAATTTTGTATCCAGCAAAACTAAGCTTTATAAATGAAGAAAAGATACAGTCTTTTTCAGAAAAACAAATGTGCAGAGAATTTGTCACTACCACGCCAGCACTACAAGGCTGCTAAAAGGAGTTCTAAATCTGGAAACAAATCCTCAAAATACACCCAAATAGAATCTCCTTAAAGCATAATTCTCACAGGACCTATGAAACAACAACATAATGAAAACAAAACAAGGTATTCAGGCAACAAATAACATGATAAATAGAATAGTACCTCACATCTCAACACTAATGAATGTAAATAGCCTAAATGCACCACTAAAATAATATAGAATGGCAGAATGGATGAGTTCACCAATCAAGTATCTGCCATCTTCAAGGGACTCAACTGACAACGTAAGAATTCACATGAACTTAAAGCAAATGGATTGGAAAAGATATTCCATGCTAATGGACACCAGAAGTGAACAGGAGTAGCTATTCTTGTATTAGACAAAACAAACTTTAAAGTAACAGCAGTTTAAAAAGACAAAGAGGGACATTATTTGATGATAAAATGACTAGTCCAAAAGGAAAATGTCACAATCCTAAATATATATGCACCTAATACTGGAGACTACAAATTTATAAAACAACTACTACTAGACCTAAGAAATTAGATAGACAGCAACACAATAATAGTGGGGGACCTCAATTCTCTACTGAAAGCACAAGAGAGGTCATCAAGACAGGAAGCCAACAAAGACACAGTGGATTTAACTATACCCTAGAACAAATGGACTTAACAGATATTTACAGAACATTCTACCCAACAACTTCAGAATATACATGCTGTTGATCAGCACATATAGCATTCATTCTCCAAGACAGATCATATGATAGTCCACAAAATAAGGGTCAACAAATTTAAGAAAATTGAAATTATAGAAAGTACTCACTGAGACCACAGTGGAATAAAATTGGAAATCAACTCCAGAAGGAACCCTCAAAATCATGCACAAATATGTAAATTAAATAACCTGCTTCTGAATGATTGTTGGGTCAACAATGAAATCAAGATGGAAATTTAAAAATTCTTTGAACTGAAGGATAATAGTGACATGACCTATCAAAACCTCTTGATATGGCAAAGGCTGTGCTAAGAGTAAAATTCATAGCATTGAATGCCTATAATAAAAAGTCTGAAAAAGCACAAGTAGACAATCTAAGGTCATGCCTCAAGGAACTAGAGAAATAAGAACAAACCAAATGAAACTGAAACAACAAGCAACAATACAAAAGATAAATGAAACCAAAAGGTGGTTCTTTGAAAAGGTAAGTAAAATTGATAGACCATTAGTGAGATTAACCAAGAAAAGATAGAAGATCCAAGTAAGCTCAATTAGAAATGAAATGGGGGATATTACAACCAATACCACAGAAATACAAAAGATCATTCAAAGCTGCTATGAACACCTCTATGCGCATAAACTAGAAAACCTAGAGGAGATGGATAAATTCCTAGAAATATGCAACCCTCCTAGATTAAACCAGAAAGAAATAGAAACTCTGAACAGACCAATAGCAAGCAGTGAAATTGAAATGATAATTAAAAAGTTACCACCAGGCCAGGCACGGTGACTCACAACTGTAATCCCAGCACTTTGGTAGGCTGAGGTGGGCAGATCACCTGAGATCAGGAGTTCAAGACCAGCTGGCCAACATGGCGAAACCCTGTCTCTACTAAAAAATACAAAAATTAGCCAGGTGTGGTGGTGGGTGCCTGTAATCCCAGCTACCTGGGAGGCTGAGGCAGGGAGAATTGCTTGAACCCAGGAGGAGGAAGTTGCAGTGAGCCGAGATCGGGCCACTGCACTCCAGCCTGGGAGACACAGCGAGACTCTGTTGCAGAAACAAAACAAAACAAAACAAAAGGTACCAACAAATAAAAGTTCAGGACTAGATGGATTCACAGCTGAATTCCATCAGACATTCAAGTAATTGGTACCAATCTTATTGACGCTATTCCACAAGACAGAGAAAGAAAGAATCCTCCCTAAACTATTCTATGAAGCCATTATCACCCTAATACCAAAAGTAGAAAAGGATATAACTACAACATCTATAGACCAATATCCTTGATGAACATAGATGCAAAAATCCTCAACAAAATGCTGGCTAACCAAATCTAACAGCATATCAAAAAGATAATCTACTATGATCAAGTGGGTTTCATACCAGGGATGCAGGGATGGTTTAACATCCCCAAGTCATAAAATGTGATACACCACATAAACAAAATTAAAAACAAAAATCACATGATCATGCCAATAGATACAGAAAAAGCATTTGAAAAAATTCAGCATTGCTTTATTATTTAAATCCTCAGCAAAATTGTCATATTAGAGACATAAGGTAATAAAAACCATCTATGACAAACCCACAGCCAACATTATACTAAATGAGGAAAGGTTGAAAGCATTCTCCCTGTGAACAGAACCAAGACAAGGATACCTACTTTCACTTCTATTCAACATAGGACTGGAAGTCCTAGCCAGAGCAGTGAGACAAGATAAAAAAATAAAGGGCATCCAAATCAGTGAAGAAGAAGTCAAACTGTTCCTATTTGCTGATGACATCATTATATACCTAGAAACCCCTAAAAACTCATGCAAAAAGCTCCCCGAACTGGTAAATGAATTCAGCCAAGTTTCAGGATATCAAATTATTGTACACAAATTAATAGCCATGCAATACCCCAACAGTGACCAAGCCTAAAATCAAATCAATAACTCAACCCCTTTCACTGTAGCGGAAACAAACAAGCAAACAAACAACAACAACAACAGCATAAACCTTAGGAATACACCTAACCCAAGGAGGTGAAATACTTCTACAAGGAAAACTACAAAAATTGCTGACAGAAATAATATACAACACAAACAAATGGAAATATATCCCAGGCTCGTGGATGGGCAGAATCAAAATTCTGAAAATGACCATACTGCCAAATGCAATCTACAAATTCAATGCAATTCCCATCATTATTCTTCACAGAACTAGAAAAAACATTCCGAAAACTCATATGAATCCAAAAAAGAGCCCGCATAACCAAAACAAGACTAAGGAAAAAAAAAAAAAAATCTGGAGGTATCACATTACCCAATGTCAAACTATTCTATAAGACCATAGTCACCAAAACAGCATGGTACTGGTATAAAAACAGGCATATAGACCAATGGAACAGAATAGAGAATGCAGAAATAAAGCCAAATACTTACTGCCAACTGATCTTCAGCAAAGCAAACAAAAACTTAAAGTGGGGAAAGGATACTCTATTCACTAAACGGTGCTGGGATAAATGATAAGCCGCATGTAGAAGAATGGAACTGGATCCTCATCTCTCACCTTATACAAAAATCAATTCAAGATAGATCAAGGACTTAAATCTAAGACCTGAAACCATAAAAATTCTAGAAGATAACATGAAAAAACCTCTTCTAGACATTGGCTTAGGCAAAGACTTCATGACCAAGAACCCAAACGTAAATGCAGCAAAAACAAAGATAAATAGATGGGACTTAAATAAACTAAAACACTTCTGCACAACAAAAGAAATAATCAGTAGAGTAAACAGACAACCTACAGAGTCAAAGAAAATCTTCACAATCTATACATTTGACAAAGGACTAATGTCAAGAATCCATAAGGAACTCAAACAAATCAGCAAGAAAAAACAATCTCATTCAAAAAGTGGGCTAAGGACATGAATAGGGAGTTCTCAAAAGAAGATATACGAATGGCCAACAAACATGAAAAATATGCTCAACGACACTAATGATCACGGAAATGTACGTAAAAACCACAATGAGATACCACCTCACTTCTGAAAGAATGGCTATAATTTAAAAATCAAAAAATAATAGATTCTGGCATTGATGCAGGGAAAAGGGAACACTTTTACACTGTTAGTGGGAATGTAAACTAGTACAACCACTATGGAAAACAGCATGGAGATTCCTTAAAGAACTAAAAGTAGATCTACCATTAGATCTAGCAATCCCACTCCTGGGTATCTACCCAGCAGAAAAGAAGTAATTATACAAAAAGATGCTTGCACACACATATTTATAACAGCACAATTTGCAATTGTAAAAGTATGAAACCAGCCCAAATGCCCATCAATTAATGAGTGAATAAAGAAAATGTGATACACACACACACACACACACACACACACACACACACGCCACGGAATACTACTCAGCCATAAAAAGGAAAAAAATAATGGCACTTGCAACAACTTTTATGGAATTGGAAACCATTAATGATACAGTGGACTTTGGGGACTTGGGAGAAAGACTGGGTGGCACCCGAGAGAAAAAAGACTACACATTGGGTACAGTCTACACTGCTCAGGTGATGGGTGCACCAGAACTTTGGAAATCACCACTAAAGAACTTATTCATTAACCAAACATCATCTTTCTCCCAAAACCTATTGAAATAGATAGATAGATAGATAGATAGATAGATAGATAGATAGATAGATAGATAGATAGATGATAGAAACATTTTTCTATAGAATTTTGTCAACTCAAAATATATGAGACAGTCTCAATCAATTTAGAAAGTTTATTTTGCCAAGGTTAAGGATGTGCCTGTGACACAGCCTCAGGAGTACTTGATGACATGTGCCCATGGTGTTCAGGGCACAGTTTGGTTTTATACATTTTAGGGAGACATGAGACATCAATCAATATGTATAGATGTACATTGGTTCTGTCTGAAAAGGCAGAATAACTCAAAACGAGGAAGGGAGATTCCAGATCATAGGTAGATAAGAGACAAATGGTTCTATTCTTTTGAATCTCTAATTAACCTTTTACTAAAACAACAGGGTGGAGGAAGCAATCGGATATGCACTTTTGTCCCATGAGCAGGGGGATGACTTTGAGTTCTGTCTGTCCTTTGTCCACAAGGAATTTGCTTGTGGGCAAATTGTGAGTGAGGCATGTAGCTCTTTTATCTTTGTATCTTCCTTTTTAGAAATAAAATGGGAGGTGGGTTTGCCTGATGCAGTCCCCAGCTTGACATTTCCCTTTGACTTAGTGATTTTGAGGTCCTGAGATTTATTTTCCTTTCACAATTTGTAACAATGATTCCTTCTCAAGCTGGTCTCAACTCTTCCTTTGTACTAACTAAACAGTTTGGGAAATTCAGAGCAGAGACATTAAATTGATGTGGTTCTTGGCTGGTGGCTTCCCTAATGCCCAGTGTGGAAGCAAATGCATATTCTCTACAACAAAACTCCTGATTGTTTAGATTATTCCCATGGGTTAATTTATGCCAAAGCATCAATTCACTATAAAAAATTAACATACACTCACAGGGAAAAGTCAACATGAACAACAGTAAAAGTAAAAAGTCCCCAGAAAACAAAAACCTCACAAAATTTAGAACCATCATTGTCAAATAAGCACCCATGGGGCATATTTAGCCTGCTGCCTGGCTTCATAAACAAATCTTTAATGGAACAAAACAAGTTAGTAATAGAGGTATCCAAGAAGTATTCTGAAGACACAATAATAGGAATGCCTAATTTTTTAGAAGAATCCAAAATATTCATTTTGTGTGTGTGTGTGTGTGTATATATACAATGAAGCATAGTAAGTTACGGTATATTAAAATTGCTACATGGTGTACTTATTTGTGAAGTATCTTATAGTTGAATTTTATAAAATTACTTGACAAATAAGGGTGAAAGTGGTGGGTGTAGTGTAATGAGGGCCATTAGAGGGAGTGTCTCAGCTAAGTCGTAATAGAGAAGAAGCATAGCATTGGTCTGGAGTTAAGTGAGAATTCAAATCACTTATTAATTTATGGATTATATAAGTATTATATATAAAATATCTGTATATGTGTTATACAAATATTACATACATTGTATGTATTTATATAATTCATTCAAATATATTATTCCAGGTATTGTTACATATGTATGCATTATATATGTATTATGCATATATAGTGTATTATATATTATATGCATTTATATATTAGTGTCTTTTTTCACAATTAATAATAGATAATAACTATAATATATAATTACATATATATTAATCTTATGTTTTATAAATCAGAAAGGAAATTTTTGAGTTTATATAGATGTATATCTTCATAAGAAAGAAGTTCTATAGGAAGGTGCTTAGTGGCCTTGTGTTAGTCCATTTTGTGTTGCTATAAGGGAATACCTGAGACTGGGTAATTTATAAAGAAAAGAAAAGAGGTTTAATTGGCTCATGGTTCTGCAGGCTGTGCAAGCAGGCACCAGCATCTGCTTAGCTTCTGGTAAGAGACTCAGGGAGCTTTTACTCATGACAGAAGCCCGAGGGGGAGTAGGCAGACTGGTGATAGAGGGAGCAAGAGAGGGAAGGGGGAGATCCCAGGTTCTTTTATAAAAAAAAAAAACAGATCTCCTGTGACCTGATTACCACAGAGTGGCTATCAAACCATTCATGAGAAATCCGCCCCATGATCAAACACCTCCAACTAGACTCCACCTCCGACACGGGTCACATTTCAACATGGTATTAGGAGAGGACAAATATCCAAATTATATCAGGCCTTATAATAAATACTTTTCTTCTTATTCATTGTAACTTTTAAAATAACTATTGTAAGGTTGATATTTACTTTTTAAAAATTTCTGCTATATTCACATTCAAAAATTATATAAAAACATTAACTCTTCTGCATAGAATATAATGAGGTATCCAGATTAGTGTGAGCCTTGTATCCAAGAACCAGGTTCTTGACTTACTCTTGTGGAAAATGACTTCTCATTGAATCATAGAATGATTTCAAGCAGGCATTCGTTATGATTTGATCTAATTTTTGAAAAGAAAGCTTTACAGGCCGACGCAGTGGCTCACGCCTGTAATCCCAGCAGTTTGGGAGGCCGAGGCGGGTGGGTCACCTGAAGTCAGAAGTTCGAGACCAGCCTGGCCAACATGGTGAAGCCCCATCTCTATTGAAAATAAAAAAAAAAAAAAAAAAAAAAAAAAAAAAAAAGAAGGCCAGGTGGAGTGGCTCACGCCTGTAATCCTAGCACTTTGGGAGGCTGAGATGGGCGGATCACCTGAGGTCGGGAGTTTGAGACCAGCCCGGCCATCATGGAGAAACCCTGTCTCTACTAAAAATACAAAATAATCCAAGCGTGGTGGCATATGCTTGTAATCCCAGCTACTCGGGAGGCTGAGGCAGGAGAATTGCTTGAACCTGGGAAGTGGAGGTTGCAGTGAGCCAAGATCACACCATTGCACTTCAGCCTGGGCAACAAGAATGAAACTCTGTCTCAAAAAAAAAAAAAAAAAAAAAAAAAAGCTGAGCATGGTGGTGCCTGCCTGTAGTCCCAGCTATTCGGGAGGCTGAGGCACAAGAATCGTTTGAACCCAGGAGGCAGAGGTTGCAGTGAGCCAAGATCACACCACTGCACTCCAGCCTGGGCAACAGAGTGAGACTCTGTCTCAAAAAAAAGAAAAAAAAAAAAAGAAAGCTTTACATTCAAAAACATGTCTGACTCCATTGATGATTTTTCTCTTCATGCCCCACTGCATTTGCCTCAAAGCTTAGATTTGGCTCTAGCCTATCATCTATGTATCTATCTATGTATCTATCTGTCTGTCTGTCTGTCTATCTATCTATCTATCTATCTATCTATCTATCTATCTATCTATCTATCTATCTATCTGTTCATCATCTATCTTTCATTTATCATCTATCTGTCTGTCTGTCTATCTATCTATCTATCTATCTATCTATCTATCTATCATCTCTGTTTCTCTGTCTCTCTCCTCTCCATATGCATATATCCATAATCAAATGAGGTCAGACATTTCAGAAGTGTCTTCTCAAATACATGTATCCTTAACAGAGCCCTAGAGTCACTTTTTTACAGTCCATCAAGTCTCTTTCAGCACTTTCCATCTTTAAACACTGCAAGCACTTCAGGCAAGGCCAGTGTAGCAAAAGCAAAATAAAATACCCTAAAGGATAATGCTTGGTTTGATTTGTTTTTGTGTTTTCCTTTTTTGAGTGGACATGTCCTATCCCAGTATTTGCTTTTGTTCTCACTTTCGATTTTAATGATGGCCATATACTGGACTCATAGCTTTAAGGATTTTTCTACAGCCCCCTTAAATCTCGTTTTTGGTCATTATCTTATATGACTCAATATAATAAGTGTTCTCATTTCTGTTCCCTGCTCCTAGACTTATTGCTTTCCTGACGTTTGTGCTCTGCTTAAGCATATTTTCTCATCTGGGGATATATAGCTTGAGTTTCTGGGATTGCTGATTTTTGATATTTTATGTTTCCTGTTCTTTTAAAATTATTTACCTTTACAATGAGCAAAAGATGTTTTTAAAATGACTCTTGAAACATAATCATTCCACTAGTCAAGACTTTGCATCATTAACCCTCTCTATCTCCTAATATTAAACTACTCTTCCCTCTTGCGCATTGCTCTTTTGCACATCTCAGTGGTGTGATCCTTTATAGCACTTATCTGATCACTGCTCCAATGTGACAGCACCTCCTACAGAGTCTTTGGCTTTAGAGTCAAATTTTACTGGAACTGTATATATTTACATTTAGTATCCCAGGAGAGAAGGAAGAAGACATCTAAACTTTACTTCTCACTAGAGAATCTTCACATCATTGCTCATTGTTTAATCTTTACTCTCTGGATTAAGTATGTTGTTAAAGCTATGTTATGTAAAGGAAGGAAAGGGAAAATTACTTGTTTTTCTAAGAGACAAGACAAAGATATAGTAAAGAAGAAAAATAATGGGAAGAAAAAAGAGAAACATTTGTTAAATATAATGCATCTTCATTTTTTGCTTCACTGTCACAAATAATGGATCAGCTTCCTTTTATTTTTTAACTGTCTAGGTGTAATATAGACCACTCTCAGATTTTAAAAGTAAGCAGGATTATGTACAGGAAATGTTCTAATCATGGTTCAGGAGACACTCAGCTGTGAACTTGAAAAAGTGACTTTGACTTCTTGAGCCTTAGTTTTCTCAGCTCTAAAATTATTTCCAAATTATATGACTGGGAATCTTGGATGTTTCATGGAGGTGTTTGGGGACCCATCCACAATGCTGCTCACCAGAGTCACTATATGTTTAACTATTTAGATCTATTGTACATCTGCTTAATAATTATTCTGGAGGAAAGACTCTACCACTAAAAATGTTGAAGCTATGCCTGTAGACAATCTAAATTTTCTTTCTCCAACATCTTTTGAGTCTATGAAAACTACCACCTCAAGGGTTCTTATAAAACAAGCTGTTGGTACCAAGTCACTAATTTTCAAGTCTGTCTACATATCAAAATCACGTTGGAGGTTGTTTGTTTGTTTTTAATAACAATTCCTATCTTTCCTTTCAAATTACCAAATCAGAGTCCTTACGGTGAGTGCTGGGCAATTGCAGTTTGTTTTGTTTTATTTTAAACCTATCCTCAGGTCCTTTCTATTGGAAGCAATATTAAAACCATTGCCTAAGGACCAAAATGTGAACCTAAACTCAAGAAGTCAAATGAGCCCTACCTGTACTTGATATAACTGATAAATTTTTATTGATATAACAGTTTATGTAACAAATACATTATTTTTAATATAACAAGAAGACTCTTCATATAACAAGAAGAATCGTGATATATATGATAACAAGAAGAATCTTTATATATCTGCTATATAAATTGTTATATCAAAAACAATTTATCTGTTATGGCAAGTATAGGTATAAATTATATAACAATTTATATAACAGACAAATTCTTTTTGATGTAACAGATAACAATTTATATGCTTTACATATGTTAACTATTCATCCTGAAGACTCTGATTTAGTAGGTTTGGCATAGGCCCCAGGAAAGTTTCAGAAATAAAGCATTAGAATACATTGTTTTTCAACTCATTTCTTTATAATGAGCTGTACTTGTAAATCATGTTTTTGTTTATCTGCTTGTTTTTGCCTTTCACACATATTGAGGGTTGTTGAGTAATCCAAAATTTAGCTAAAATTCAAAATAGCTTTACTTAGTATTTAATTACAGATGCATAATAGATAACACCTGTTGAATAATTGCTACATACTAGTGTCATAATTGTTTTTTAATGTATTATTTTACCATCATAACAATCCTGTGAGTTAGATCATTATCATGTCTATTTTACAGATGAGAAAAGAAAAGCACAGTGTATATGATGCATAAACAGAAGCTTGCAAAACCAGCAAGTTTCAGACCTGGAATTCAAACCCACACTCTTCCTTATAATACAAGGACTCTAATTTATTATGTCACTTCAAAATGATTTGGAAAGTACTCCCCTGTGACAGTGCTGCCATCATCTGGCAAAGTACCCCCTTCACATGGGAAGAGAGGAGGTGAAGATAGATTAGCAGCAATGGATTCATAAGGCTAAGAGTTATATAAGCCGTTTACTCAGACCCCTGAACAGGTAGTGCTTGGGGGTGGGAGAGGTAAGGAACAAAAGTAAATTTGTTATTTACTCACTATTTCCACAGGAGCGTGGAAACATGCTATGGTTAAAGAACATTTAATAAGCAGCAAGAATGAAGATTTTGGTCCAGACTTTACTTAGGGATAGAATTCAGAGAAGCTTCTTATATTCATGTTATTATAAAGGGAAATTTTAAAACTTTGTCTAATTTTATAATTTGCTGGAAACATTGAAACTTAGAATTAGACAACAGTCTGGAAATTTGCAAAACCACATTATACAAATCTTTCCTCTACAATGTCTAAGCAGAAAATATTCTTTTATAATGTGGAAAGAAAATTTCGTGTACATGGGGACTGATTATTCAGGCTTCTTTTGCTAATCTTACTTTTGGCTTGTTAGTTGAAAATTGCACAATTAGATATTCTTTGAAAGCAGTTCCATAGCTTGAAAATATGCTTGTCTTGGACTCCCTGTAACTTCTTGCCTATATATTACATTAAATGTCATTAAAATGTTTTAAGAAAAAAATGAATCGAGGTTGTATCTAGTCTTTGATGCTAATTAGTATTATCTGGTCTATGAAACAGTGAGATCAAGGAAGAAGCTGAGCTTCTATCTGATGCCTAGGAAAGCCTACCCTTCCAATTTGGGTGACTCTATTGATTTCTAGCCCCGGATTTGAGAAGAATGTTTGTAACGTGTATATTCTTTTCCTTTGGATGGAGTCATTTTAAGAGTATTCTTGCTTCAATATATTTGATCAGATAGATGTCTATACCCTCAGTTCTCTGAAAGTCTTTCTGACTGGCTTTTTCTATAAATTAATTGTTGAGAATGTCCTGACAGTGTATATGTCATGCTTTTTATTCTCCACTTTGCGCCACCCCTTCAATAATTTTTTTTCCTTGGCTTATCTCTTGCAATGGTCTCCCAAGTTGGTGAGAATGTACAATTTTTGTCAACTAAATGCTAAATGACCACCAATCCCTCTAATGCTTGAGCTCAGAACACATATGACACTGCAGGCCCTCTCTTTTCAAGTCACCTCTTGGGCTCTTTTCAGATTCTATCTGGGCAGGATTTATGATTCACCTATTTTCTCTCAAATCAGCCTGAAAATTCCTGGCATTCACACAATTTTAACTTGATTAAAATTTGGCCTAAATATGTCAACTGTTCTTTTGGCACAATATACTACCAAAGTGGTAAGGGAAATAAAAGTACTACCTGTGATTTCTCTTAAGTTTGTTGAATGGTGGAATGTGTGGTATATATGTGTGTGTGTACATTTTTTCCCAATTACCGTATACAAATCTGATTTATTTGCTCTTAAAGTGCCATGGAACTATTCTGTATGATAACTGTTTATTTTGAACTATTTAATTCAGTGAATGTAAACTGATGCATAAAATGATTTACTCAGATGAAAGATAATTATGTGACTAAAGATCCTGATTAATTGCGTTGTTCAATTCACATGAAATCTGAATCTAAATTGTGAAACCATTTTATTCCATTTAAATGGGGGGGCAGCTAGGATCATTTCTTTAAGATGAGAGTTGAAGACAGGGCCTTTGTTGCTATGATTATGTTTGTGATTTTAATTGCCAAGATATTCATGTTTGAAAAGGATCTGCTGTCAAAGCAAAGAAGCAGTAAATGTTCATAACACTTTTCTACAATGGCAATTACATTGACAATCCATTTTGAGAATAACCATAATGGTTCCATTTAGTATGTGTTCTGTGAAAGAGCATCAGGGTCAATATCATGCCTATGAAAACTTCTGATATAGCAGATACTTCTATTATGTCATTTCCATTGATGTTACGGAAGGAAAAATGGAGACCTGAACCCCGAAATAATGGAACAGGAAAAGAGCCTTTTATTATGCTACTATTATCACATCTGAGAGGCACTCCGGTGGGAAGCCATGCAGCAGAAACTTCTATATGAACCTTTTAATGCTGTTTTTCTTTAGAAAATTGAAAAGGGGTAGGGAAAACATTTATTTAAAAAAAATACACGCAGACACTCTGGGAAAATGTTGAGTTGTAAAGTCAAATTAGTGACCTAACTCTCTATTATTTCTTTAATGAAGTGTTGCTTGGAGACTAGAGGAAGGATAAAATGAACTTTCTGACCCGTTTTGATTCTCAAATGATCTGATACAGAGAAGCTTTTTGAAAACCTAGAGCAATGAACATCAACCTTGAAATAAAAACTAAACCAAAATGCAAACACACACACACACACACACACACCCCCCCCTAAATAATCCCAATTAGTTTACTGAACTCCAAAATATTTTAAATAGTTTTGTCCTGCTACTTTCAAGAACACTGAAAGTGAAAGCTTTTAGAAGAGAGATCAAGAGAGGCAAGAAACATTCCTAGACTTCTGCTCTTCCCTTTCAAGGTGGAGGGAGTAAGCCCTAAGGAGAGGCTGGCATGTATGTACCTATGTTCGTGTGCTGTCACCAGTCTCCACTGGATCAGGAGGGTCAATTGTTAATTTTCAGAAAATTTGCAAGTCAGTTGTTCAACAAAACCATAATTTGAAAATAAACTATGTAAACATGAAATTAAATTGTATTGAAAACAGAAGTAATAAATGTCCAACTCATCTTTTTCCAATTAGTTTATTACATTTTATGACTATCTATGCCCTTGAGGTCATTTATATTTATCGTATCTCTATGTAGAAGATACCATAGAATGGTATACTGCTGCACATTTCTTCCCAACACAGTATCATGATGTCTTTGTAGCTTGAAATTAAAAATGGTGAGAGTATTTGAAAATGGTCAAGGTAGTAGTATTTACACCACAGATATCAGATATCAGCAAATGCTATGAAGTCTTGATTTACTGTTTTGTTGATGGTCTAGACTTAAGAAAGTGCTATATGATGTTAATAATTCAGATTAAATTTAAAAGTGTGTGGTGTGTATAACTGTTACATTGCTTATAAGTCTGTAGGTTGCCTGAGAGTTAACTGCCATAGGCTGGGCTCAGCTGATCTTGGCTGGGCTCTCATGTGTCTACAGGCTGGTTGGAAGCTTTGTTTTAGTAAAGGCTGAGCGAAGGCAGCTTATATACAGCAGCTCTGCTTCTCATGTAAGGCTATTTGGGACACCTTTGGTTAAGGCCCTTTTTTTCATTCTGGTCATTGAAACTAGCCTAATAAGTACAGGCTTACATACATATGCTGCATGGTATGACCTCAGTGCACCTCCTTTTTCTGGGTGTGCAGATGTGCTGGGAGGACTCTCAGGGAACATAAATAGGTGTTTGTTTGGCATATAGGTGTTCTTCTGAAACCAATAGGCAAACCCAGTCATGTCTTTTGATAGCCATGGCTTTTTTAAGCCTCTACTTAAAAAACATTTGCTAATGTCTCACTAGCCAAAGCCAGTGACACCATTTAACCCCAACTCATAAAATAGGGAAAAATGCTATGTGCATAGGGAGAGGGCATTGTAAAGATTTTTTGGTAAAGAAATGTACATGAGGGAGTTGAATATATGAGGCTAATATCACCTACTTCAGACACTGAGGCTGAATGACCAATACCGTTGGAAGAAAACAGGGAGTGTGCTGTCCTGGAGGCAAATTAGGAACGTATATGAAGGAAAACATGATCTTCTATGTGAAACGTTGCTAATAGGTCAAGTAAGATGAGCGCTGAGCACTGAATGTTAGAAGCCATTACTGACCTTTACAACAGTTTCAGTACAGTGACGGGGATGAAATTCTGATTGGTGTAGATTGAGGAGAGAATGGAAGGAGAGCAATTGGAGAGAATGGTGATAAAATAATACTTTCATGGATTTTAGCTGCAAAGGAGCATAAGAAGTATAGACTAGTACCTGCCTGAGATTGGGGTCAGAAAAGATTTTGAAGTTATTTTATTTAGTTTAATGGGAGATAAATAATAGCAAGTTTTGTAGGTGATGAGAATCACTCAGAAGATTGCTGCTCTGCAGCAGGGGTCCCCAGACCCCTGGCTGTGGACCAGTACTGATCTGTGGCTGTTAGGAACCAGATTGCACAGCAGGAGGTGAGCAGTGGGCAAGCGAGCATTACCACCTGAGCTCCACGTCCTGTCAGATCAATGGTGGCACTAGATTCTCATAGGAGTGCAAACCCTCTGTGAACATTGCATGTGAGGGATCTACGTTGTGTGCTCATTATGAGGATCTAACTAATGCCTGATGATCTGAGGTGAAAGAGTTTCATCTGATACCATCCCCCTCCACCTGCTGGTCTGTGGAAAAATTTCATCTGATACCATCCCCCTCCACCTGCTGGTCTGTGGAAAAATTTTATCTTCCATGAAACTGGTCCCTGGTGCCACAAAGTTGGGACCACTGCTTTACATAGAGCAGAGTATTGTCGGCATGATCTTTTTTGCATAAGCAGAAGAGAGAGAATCTGGTACACAGTTGGAGATTTGTCCTTAGGTGGATCCTGGAGAGTTTATAATAACAGAAGAGAGGGTAGAATATGCTGGTATTGAAGAAATGTGGTTCTGTGAGTCTGAAGAAGCTCCACAGGCTTCTACACTCTGGAATTGTGTGATGTAAAAGAGAAAGGACCATTAGCACAATTATCTACAGCTGATAACATTACTGTATTATTACTACTGAATCGTATCCTCCCCAAATTTTCACTTTCTTTGGCAACTCTCTGTTTTACTTTTTGTGATTTTCAGTTAGCATATGTATACATTGGGTGTCAGCATGAAAATGTTCCTCCCTCTGCTCCAACGACAAAAAATCATTTTAAAGCACATTCGTTTCTAAATGTTGCCTTAGACCTGAGAGTTTAAAAGTATTTTTATACCAACTGAAACCAACTGCATGGTTGAAATTACTCTTGAAGTATCTCTTGAGGATTAAACATCTGAAACATTCATTGATGTGAATCAACCACTGATAGCGATTGGCTATTAAGAGTTTTCTTTTTTGTGGTAACTAGAGCTTGATTGACTCAATGGATAAGAAGCCCCAAGTACAATTATAGCAGTCACACATACACACCCACACACACAAACACACACACAAAACCCCACTAAATTAGGAGAAAAATAAAAGCTAAGGATGAACAAAACATCTCATAATATCATAAGACTCAAGTGGATTTGCTAAAGAATGCTATTTGTTCTCCTTATTATGAATTTTGTTTTCAAAAAGCAACAAAAACTGTAACTGTTCTCAAGCATTGCAGTATTTAACTAGAGCCTTTTCATATTAAATTTGCAGAATCTATACTTAATGTTTTTATTCTGCCAGAATTGAAAGTGGCCTCTAGCAATAGTCAGGGGTGACCTTGTTTTCAGACCAGATTGCTTAGCCCAGTGTTTGAATGAAAACAGATAATGCTACTATGTAAATCTGTTCTAATAATAAAAAATTGGAGATAGTGAAAAGTGACAGATGGATTCCAAACTAAAGATATAAAGAAATCCATCCTCCATGAGTTTTGGCATTTAAAAAACAAATTCTATGCCAGGGATAAGAAGGGCATTTGGGACACGTTTGGCCAACGCTCTTCTCTTCATTCCGGTCATTGAAACCATCCTAGTGACTACAGGATTACATACATATGCTGCGTGGTATGACCTCAGCCTGACTCCTTTGCCAAGCTGTGCGGACTTGCTGTGAGGGCTCTCAGGGGCCTTAGGTATTTGTTTGAGTAGAGATACCACAAAGTTTTCTAGCTCTGTCTTGTAGCCTGCTATTAAGAAATCGTTTGAATGGCTGCTTTAAAGCTGAGCTGTCTTTGATAAAATTTAGAAATTTATGTCTTTTATAAACAAAAGGCATAACCTTTAAAATTAAAACCAGTCTTCCAAATGAGTTCAAACTATTTTCTCCTCATTTTGACTAATGAAGCCATGTACCTTATACCTTTTGCCAAATCATGTATAAGGAAAATAAAATATAGTTTCTTTAGAAAGGAACTGGGCAGTTATATGCCAAGATTGTTCATGACAATGTCTGGAGACATTTTTCGTTTGCCAAAATGGTGTAGAGAACTTGCTCCTGGCCTCTGGTGGGTGGAGGCCAGGGATGCTTCTATACATTCTACAATATATCAGACCCTTCCACCATTCCCATACCATCGCCAGGAAAAAAAAATTTATGTAGCCCAAAATATCAAAAGTCTCTTCCTGAGCTTGAGGAACTCTCTATAAGATGATAATCATGTCAGATCTTTATACCATCTCCTAGGGAAGCAACAAAGTTAATTTTTCCCTCCAGCAGTAAACTAGATCCGCAAAGGATTTCTGCTTCCAATGTAGTATCTGAGAAGATATAGAAAACCTTCACTCAGATAACACCAAGTAAAATATGGGTAGTATAAACATCATACATATTTTTGTAACCTTTGAATAATGGATGCAAGAAAGCCTTGAGAAACTAATTTCCAGAGAATAGAGTCCTGTACAGCTGAGCCGCGAGCTGCAGTAGCTTCTGGAACAAAAATTGGATCTGGTTGCAGAGAGATGATGGAGAAGGCAGGCAAGAAACCTAAAACTTTGTTTGAGAAGGTAGCCAAGCCACTGGCAACAGTAGGAGCAGATGGGAGAGATTAGAATCTAGAAAATCTTCTAAACATGATAATAATTTGCCTGGCATAACAGAGCTACCTGCCTATCCATTTCTCCAATTTGTATGAAAAAAAAAAAATGAAGCTAAAGTAGGATTAGAAAGAAGAAATAGCCGGGCGCGGTGGCTCAAGCCTGTAATCCCAGCACTTTGGGAGGCCGAGACGGGCGGATCATGAGGTCAGGAGATCGAGACCATCCTGGCTAATACGGTGAAACCCCGTCTCTACTAAAAAATACAAAAAACTAGCCGGGTGAAGTGGCGGGTGCCTGTAGTCCCAGCTACTCGGGAGGCTGAGGCAGGAGAATAGCGTGAACCCGAGAGGAGGCGCTTGCAGTGAGCTGAGATCCGGCCACTGCACTCCAGCCTGGGTGACAGAGCAAGACTCCGTCTCAAAAAAAAAAAAAAAAAAAAAAAAAAAAAAAAAAAGAAAGAATGCAGAGCACGTGAGACCCCAAATTGCGGCTTAGCCCATCATTTCTTTCTCACTTATAAGTGAGAACATGTGGTATTTGGTTTTCTGTTCCTGTATTAATTTGCTTAGGTATATGCCATTGTAAAACTCACTGTATATACTTAATATCTGTATATGTTATCTCATACAAATATACCTATATTTTTAAATGTTAATTATTATAACATGAGGAGCAAAAATGTTTATTTTTTAGAGATATACAGTGGGATACTTATAGATCAGTGATACACATTTTGAAATTTGCTTCAATGTAATAGAGTATTTGGGAAGTGAGTGGAATCATAGATGAACCAAAAGTGGCCATGAGGTAATAATTGTTGAAATTGGGGAACTGATACGTAGAGATTCATCCCATAATTCTTTTTTCTTTTATACGTTTTAAATATTTCAGTAAATGACTTTTTAAAGTTTTTTTTTTGCTTGAATACTAAGTGATGTAGAAGACTTTCTATTAAAGATATACATTTAATATACAACAAAATAAAATGATGATACCATCAGAGACATTGTGGGAACCTAATAAGCTGTAGAAGTGGCATCAGAATTTTGGAAATCCATCTCGTGTTCACTTCAGGGTATAGAATAATAAATGACTCTATTTATTATCAATCCTTCTCTTATTTATGACCTTAAAATAAAATAGTAGTGTCAGAAGTCAATTCAATGTAGAATTTTCAATAGCAAATTGCTGCTTGACCTAACATGTCAGGTACATGTTAGGTAAAAATACTCTGATATCCATCGGTTCTTACACATTTTCTCTTTTATTACTAAACAGCTAAACATGGGGCTTCCCCATTACAAATATATATATATATATATATGTTTTGCCGATCAGTTATCTAATGTAATTATATCAAATTACACTGCTACTAGTGGTATATGGGAGTTTTGTTTCTTTCACATTTGAGGCAACATTTTATATCACTAACTTTTTCATATAACTATTCTGTGTGTGTAGTGGTATTACATTGTGTGTGTGTAACACTTTTATTAAGATATAACTGATTTAAAATAATCTGCACAGAAAACACACCGTTTGTTAAATTTTGACATAGGTAGTGTATATACATCCTTGAAACCATTACCACAATCAAGGTAAAATGATAAATGTATTCATCATCCCAAAAACGTTTTCTCATGCCCCTTTGTAGTTTCTCCCTTCTGTGATACCCCCACTCCCATGTTCAGTTTTTTTATTGTTTCAGGTATAAGGGTAGATCTGATTCCTGTTACTTTTATCTTAGCAAAAGTGAAATTTGCACTGTGATTATAACTTGCACTTCTCTGATGATTAATAAAGTTGCATTGTGTTTGATGGACTTATTTTTGATATCATTATCTTTTAGCTTTATTCTGACCATAAAGAAAAGCATAAATGGTAGAATCCTTGCTGTAAGTGCTAAGATAGCCACACAGATGGAAAGTTTATCATTTTGTTGTATGAGATCATAGCTCAGCTGTCATCTTCACCTGGTATCAACTTATTTATATTTTATATAAATTTATATACTTGTCATATTGGATATCCATGTTCCAATGATCTTATAAACAATACTCTACAGATCTCAATAAAAAAATATTTGACTAAATGATAAGGCATGAGTTTCATAGGTTATAACTTTTGGGGGTATTTGATTTGGCTACTTACTAACTAGAACTCTTCTATTGTACTCTTGTTGTGAAACAATTGATAAATGGGACCAAAAAAAAAAAAAGAATGAGATAAACAAAAGTCAAAATGTCACCTTTATTAAGCAGATAATGGAGAAGATAATGTAGATAATTTTGCAATTCTAAACCAAGACTTAGACAGATTGCTGCGCTCCGTCCAGGCATAACTGGACTAGAAGCCTTTATTCACACACAGGTAGGAAAGAGAGTATGGGTCACATATATCAGACTTTCCCCCTAAAACAAGAGTTTTATAAAGTTCTTTCCTATCCCCAGGAGATCTGTGAGTGACAGGGTGAGAGGGCATTGTTATTGCCAGTGGAACTCAATGAATGGATGAAAACTTTGGAGGTTCTAAAGAGTGAGAAGCAGCTTTTTATTCTTTTAATCCACTGATTTAATCACTAAAGCTTTGCTTAACTAAGAATGAGACTATCTGGAGATAAGAAAGTCAGACTCTTATCTTCATTGGACTTAGTTCCCCAAATAAATTACCATTTTACTAGATATCCTCCTGGAACAATTGCCAGATGACACAATTTTTCTCCAGAGGATTCTAAAACAGGTCCAAAGTGTGCATTCATTAAATCAGCCTCTAAGCTCCAACCAAGGCCGAAAACCCAATACTCACTACTTTATTTTCCATCTTGCATTATATCTAACATTATTCAACTAGACTACCACAGGTTCTGGAACAAGATAAAATAAATTCATTAAAATATTGCAATAACAAAATGCCAACAACAGATAAAGCAAATTTTAATATAAATTCCCATCACTGTGGATTTCCTGAGGAGAAATTAAAGTCCTCAATTTAATGATTTTGCAAGTTTTGAAGTCAAAGGAATTTAAATTCAAAATCAAATTATCTTATTATTACAAATAATTCATATAAAATTTTATACTCTGTAATTTTTTACTTATAGTTTCATCCATGCCTCGTTCTCTGTGAATTGCATATGGTCCTTTCAAAACTCAAAGTTTTGTTAATTTTACACCAAATCTCTGATTTGTCTCACTTTTTACACAGTTCAGGGGCAATTTTTTAAAAAGATACAGTGTTATCATGCATTGACCTACTGCCACAAAATTTTTAAAAGCAAATTTCCATCTTAAAAGCAGTTATCCCAGCCAAAATTATGTTTCGAGAATCCAGAACTTAGTGTTGACAAGGACCATAGTAGAAATCGTGTGCTACGCCAATGAATGAGGGTGAGTGGAGACAATCTTGCTTTCACTCTTGGATGCTATCTTATGCCAGTTGTCTGGAATTCATGGCCTGTGAATTTAGACTCAGTTTGGAGAAATTGTTCAGTGAGAGAATAATTTTGGCACATTTTCTTGGAGGAGAAGCCACCCTATGCATACTATCTCGTCTCTCTCAGGAAGAAGTATTTAAGACTCCACTGTCTTCTTGCAAAGCTTGACTTGTTCCAGTCCGTAGGCTTTAAAAGAAGTTGCTTTCTCTCCCTTCCCTTATATATGAAACCACTTAGTTGCCAGTACAGTTTGGCTCACGTTTTCTAGCATTCAGGGCTGCACTGAACATGACCTCTAGTCGCAAATGACATAGCCTCTGCTAAAGGGATTCTCAATTTTGACAGTATATTTTAATCACCTGGGGAGCTTTAAATTACTGATGAGCATCTCTGTCTTCCAGAGGATCTGCAGCATGATTTGGGCATTTTTAATAACTATCTAAGTGAGTCTAACATATAGCCAAGATTGAGGGTACTTACTGTACCCTGTCTGTTGAGCAGACACATTCACTTCAGGCTCTACTAGCAGCTTCTATCACTTCTTGCTTTGGAATCAACAAGGTGGGTAAAATCTGTCTCCTATGAATGTTTTCTCCTTCAACCCCACATTTGTTTCAACTAGAGAATCACTTTCTGCAGATGCCTGAATTGTAGCTGCTGTTAATGTTAATGAAACTTGTGGCTCTACTGGCCTAATGAGGACCAAAACCTCTACTCAACACAATGTCACTCTTATGGACAAATATAAATTCTCTAGTCTTTTGATGTACTTTTGTCATTAATAGTAGGATATGTCTATAATTTCATTTGTTTGTTCTGTTCCTTCAACAGGGCTCATTTGAGCTTCTAATGATTTCATGTTTTCAAAATCAGACAATTTTTTCCCCACAAAATGCAAACCCAGCATTATTTCATGGATTTTAGTGTAAGTTTTTAAATTTCCCTTAATTTTTGGTCCAGACCTTCATCTTTTCAACATACTCTTCTAGATTTTGCTACCAAAGGATACTCTGTGTCGTCCTATGGTGAGAAAGTTCTAAGTCTACCAAGGACATCTGTTGTTCAACTAAATCTTGTTCAATTCTAGCTCCTGGAATTATATAATTTCACCTGCAGAGAGGTACCATTCCATCAGGTTTACATCCATTTCAGGCTTGGGTCAGCTGAGTCATTGTCCTCTATGGCTTTCAGGCAAACATGCATCATCTAAATTGTAATTTCTCCCAAGGTCATTCCATCTATTGCTAGGCACATTCCCTTAAGACATGGTAAGTATTGCAGCCACCTATATAGGTAATAGAGAATATCTTTCTATATTGTTTTCAGTAAACTTCTATGCATCCCTTTCAAATTCACTCAGAATTTTTGGAACCATTGGTTTTACTGTCAAAATCTTTAAGGGATATTTCTCTGATTACTCTTACTGTAGAATATCAGTGATTTTAAAACATTGCTTCTCAGTGGGATTCTGGACCTGCCTTTGATGAAGTCCTATCAGGCTGCTCTATGAAAAGATGCCTGTTTTCCTCTGTTTTAACCCGGGTCTGTTAATAGTTAAATTTTTCCTGTCTCACTCTCTTTTCTAATGCATTCTGTTTTCCATTTCATTTGTGTGGCCAGCTGTCAACATTGTAGTCATTCTTCTAAGGAAATCTTTTTTTTCCTCTGACTGAATCAGTATTTTTACTTTTGGTTTTATTTTCCCCCTGTTCACCATTTCTCTTTTTAATGGTAAGACTGAAACAAATTTTTCAAACCATTCAAATTCCTACCGGATTTCCTGGGCAAATGTGACTCTTGAATATGCTCTGTTCCTCTCTCAGGACTGTTAAGTTCTTTGCCTTTGGAATTGTAATTTTACTGAGTTGTTTCTTTACCTCAACCCAACGAACCGACATATTTTCTTTATGGTAAGGTCCCGCTTGCTCTTTATTTGTTTTGTTTTTGTTTTTTGAAATTCAATATAAAGATTTAGTTTTCACTCAGATCTCATATACTCTCCAAGAGATAATCAGTCTTATTGGTTTCCTTAGATCCAACCCTCCAGCAAGATAATAACCTCTTTCTATTTCCTTCATAGTCCTGTGAGCATGATCCCTTTAGAATATGATCCACATGAAGGCCAGGATTTTGTCAGTCTTGGTCCCTGTTGTATCTCCAGGGTCTTGGATACTGCCTGGCATATATGAGGACAAAGTAAACATATGAATAAATATATGAGATGAATAAATTATTTCATCTTTTTTTTTATTATTATACTTTAAGTTCTAGGGTACATGTGCATAATGTGCAGGTTTGTTACATATGTATAATTATTTCATCTTCTATGAGTAAAGCCACGTTTTTGGTTTTGGAAATCTAAAGCCATAGCTAATGTTTATGTAATTAACAAATCCAGAGCCAAGTTGAGACCTTAGAATTCTAAATAAATAAATGCTACATATCCTAGATTATTCCCAACAGATTTCTTCGAAAAGAAGAAAACAGTTCCAAAAAACATAAAATAAGGAGCCAATGTGGTGTAGTCTATGTGTCTATGTGCACTACATATTGGAGCTACACGAGAAAAATTGATAATATACAAACCATTAATACTCTTCTCCAAGCCTGGAACTCTTCCCTTGCCATAGATGTGCCTGCTTAGGAAAAGATGTGCTTA
Source organism: Macaca nemestrina (assembly GCF_043159975.1). NCBI lineage: Eukaryota > Metazoa > Chordata > Mammalia > Primates > Cercopithecidae > Macaca > Macaca nemestrina. The sequence continues at coordinate 27,173,074 of NC_092126.1, read as the reverse complement.
TTATAATTCAAACTGTAGCAACTGCATCATAATAAATAAAATAGCTTCCATTTAGTGAGTATTTCCTATGTTCCAGGTATTGGTATCACTTATGTAAAGTAATTTTCATTAACACCTTATATAGCAGATGTAATTATTCCTATTTGGTAGACATTGAAATAGACTCATAAATGTTAAGAAAATAGTGTAAGCACATAGAACCAGAAATTGACGAAGCTATGATTCAAATTCAAGAATGTAAACATGATACTAATCAGCACATATAAGAAGATGAACAGAATAAGGTGCACAGAGACTCTGGGGTATCACATTATCCACAAGAAAGGGCAATAAAAAAACATTCTCAGGTCTAATGGGCCTGGATACCTAAGTGGAGCAGATTTTAACTTGAGCTTGGAGAGCAACAGCAACAAAGGCATTTAGAAATTTTTTAAAAAAATAACAGTCTTGTTAAAAAGTAAAAAATAAAACCAAAAAGTCACCTGGGAGTAGTTCCAAAACTTTTAAGAAAATTCCTGCAGCTCTCAGCTTCCAACAGCACTTTGAGATCCCATTGCAAATGACATGTCTTAGCATTAATAGCCTTTCTGAGTTTCTTTTCCTCTTTTGGCTTGTTAAGCCCTGGAAGAAACTTGGGTTTTGAAGGGGTATTGAGTTTTACTATTAAGGAAAGCTAAGTGAATCATAATGGGAAATTCTTGACCTCTTTTGCGAGAGGTTTGTTGGAGTATGATTCTTATTCTAGAAAGAAGAGTAGATAGAGGGATTTCTCCTATTACTCCTATACTCTCAGAGACCTGGGAATTCTAAGGGTCACTTGATTCCCCTTCATGGACCTATGAAGAGAAGATTTGTAGTGAAGGGCGTTGAAGACATTATTGCACAGTCTTTTATAGTTATCCTTCTACAAGCAAAGAGATAAAATGGAAATTGTCCCAAGTCTTGTCTCAGATCATTTTATTCAGTCTTTTCTTTGTAAAGAAAGCATAATCAAACGCAATGAAGAGATCTTTAGAAACTCCTATATCTAGTAAGCTGAATTAAGAAATGGTGATTAAAAGACTAATATTTATATTATTAATACTGATCATTAATACTATTATTAATACTGCCCATTTTCTGTATCTCCTTACTTGTAGTTTTAATCAGTTTAGAGTAGAAATAGTAGTTATTGAGCTTAGAAATAGAAGTCAATGGAAATAAAGATCAATTATGGCTTGTCCAAGATTACAAAAATGTAACAGTTGTGAAAGGGTTAGTTTAGTTTCAGGTAATCTAAGTTGAGTATCTTACAAAGTCCTTCATTGGTTATTTACAGGTAGGGATACTCTTTCTATGTGTCCAGAAGCATATGGGACACAGTTACATTTTTAATACGTCACATAAACAAATAGTGTAACAGCCATTTTGAAGGTCATTGAAGGAGAATTAAGGTAAAGAAATACAGATATAAAGAAGATGGTCTTAGCGCTCTTTGTTTTAAATTTGAATATGGTTTCATTCTTACCAATAAAGAAAAAAATGTCATTTCATAAAAACTAGTAGAATCGTTTTAAATTAAAAAAAATCTTAAAATAATTTAAAAATTTATAGAAAAGTTGCAAAAAGTTGGAGTCATAGTATACTCTTCATCCTGTGTTATGGGCTTATTTATGTCTCCTCAAATTTATATGTTGAAATCTTAACTGCAGTACCTCAGAATGTGACTTTTTTGGAGAAAAATGAGGTTATAAAGGTGGGCCTTAATCCAATATGACTGGTGTCCTTATAAAAAGAAAACAAGGTCACAGATACACAGACAGAGGGACCACCCTGTGAGGACACAGTAAGAAGTCAACCATGTGCAAGCCAAGGAATGAGGCCTCAGAAGCAACCAAATGTGCAAACACCTTTATCTTGCATTTAAAGCCTCCAGAATTGTAAGAAAGTAAATTTCTGTTGTTTAAACCAGCCAGTGCATGGTAGTTTGTTAGGGCAACCCTTGTAAACTAATGTATCTAGTTTTCTCCATTGTTAATGTATTGTATTATCATGGTACATTTTTAAAACTGACATGGATACGTTACAATTAACTAAATTCCAGACTTCAGGTTTCAACAGTTTTTCATTAATGTCCTTGTCCTGTTCCAGAATTCAATTCAAGTACCACAATGCATTTAGCTGTCTGGTCTCCCCAGTGTTTGCTGGTCTATGGTGGTTTCTCAGTCTTTCTCTGAAAACTCAGTAGGATTTTGTCAGTGCAGATAAACTATATGGAATATAGAAAAGGTGGAGGGTTAGATATGTTGCTTTCAAAAGTAAAGAGAGAAGAAAATGCAGAGGGGAAAGAGCACAATTATTATTGTTGGGGAAAAGGGGATGTTTACAAAAATGAGAATCTTATCTATCAAAATATATTGTAGGAGAAAGGAACAAATTCATACAAATTACTTTGAAAGTTTCATACCTCTAGAAAAAGAGGAAGGTTTGGATTTGTGAAAGCATTTGGATTGTGAAAGATTTGTCCTGGAATTTGAGACATAGCTCTTTTTATGTTCTATTTGGACAAAAAATTATGCAGTTACCCTATAGGGCGTGAAATCCTGTAACTCTCAGGAATTTCCAGATCATGTCTCTTTTCCCAGAGACATGAAAAGACCATTTGATACTTTACATGTTATTAAGTTGAAGGAAATGAAAGAAGCTAACACTGGAAATACATCCTGATAGATCACTATTGGAAGGGTTCATTTAGCCACACGAGTAAGTCACTGAAAACAATGGGACTAAGAATTACTTTAATTTATGTTATCTTTAACGTTGAAATATAACATCTTCACTGAACCTGATTGGAAAACTAGTTACTGTCTGAGTTTGGAAAGTCTTCACTGCCTTGACACAATTTAAAATTTATTTGAACCTAAGTCTTGTAAAGTGTATTTTAAAACACAGAAATGGTTGTCTGTCACCTGGTTAATGTCTGACTCAATCAATGAGCTTGGAGCATTCTGAATCCATCAGAATTTTGGAAACAGAAGAAAACTAATTTTAGCTTGATTGACTCCAATAGTATATCTTCAAATCTTTCTTTTTTCACATACTTTACATATTGCATCTGTTTAGGGATCTTTCTCAATGGAGCAGTATATAAAACAAATGCAGACTCTGAAGGATGTTAGAAGCACAAAGAAGGTCGTGTGCACGACCTTCAGCTGACTACAAAATTCAACATCTGGAAGAGTTGAATTTTGATTCCAGTTCTGCCATTGCCTTGCAATATGACTTATAAAAAAACCCCTCATTTCTTCTGAGCTCTAAAACTATTTCCTAAGAATGGGAAGCATCCTGACATAAATTTTATGAGTTGAACACTGAATGAAACCGCTCATCTCAAAAGGAGTGAAAATTCTTACAAAAACAATGTAAACTAGTGTTAAATTAGGCTAAGGCACACATAATCTATCTTTAGAAATTTTATTGATATTGGCTAGGCGCAGTGGCTCACCCTGTGATCCCAGCACTTTGGGAGGCCGAGGCGGGCGGATCACAAGGTCAGGAGATCGAGACCATCCTGGCTAACATGGTGAAACCCTGTCTCTATTGAAAATACAAAAAATTAGCCAGGCGTGGTGGTGCACGCCTGTAGTCCCAGCTACTCAGGAGGCTGTGGCAGGAGAATGGTGTGAACCCTGGAGGCGGAGCTTGCAGTGATCTGAGGGGAAAGAAATTTTATTGATATCATACTCTGCTTGGTAGTGTGATCTACATATTCTGCTCTAAGAAGTTTTTCAAGATCTTTGGATAAGAAGTTGGGGAGATGCTCATTCCATGTAACTCCCTCAACAGATTATTCCTGTTCTGAGGCTTAGCCATATTGTTAATTCTAACCCTTAAATTTGTGCTGTCCCATGTCATCACAGAACCTTTCCTTAATCTGATATTAAAAGTAATGTATTTTATTTTAGAAAATACCCAGTTTTAAAAATTACCTGTTACCACCTTGCTCAGATTTAACCTCTTTTAACACTTTGTATCCTTTGTTTCATTTTTGTGAGTAAATCTGTCTATATATAATACATGAGTATATATGTGTAAATGTGACTGTGTGTATCCTATACTTCACTGGTGAATGCACTCTTTTGCTTTTTAATGCAGCTTGATTCCAATTTTTTTCCAGGCTCTTTAAATTTTTAATGCTACGTCTGTCTCTTCCCTCTCAGCACATTATGTCACTTTGAATATCGAGAAATAAGAAGCCATCAATTGGGTATTTTCTCAACTTCTTCCCACCATACCTACAAATTTGGAACATCTTCAACTATGTTTTTATGCCATCCAGTTACACTTGAGAACGTGTCTCTTCCTTTCCATGGACAATAGATTCAACTGTGCATATTCTGAAGAATCTTGTAATTGTTCTTTCAGAGTATTCCCTTTTAAATAGTTAATTCACATTGGCATTTAACTTTTTTTCTGATGTAGAGTGTTATTTCCATGAGCCTTACTTGCATATTGGAGTTATTCATACAACTCAGTTCATAGCTGGCAATCAACAGTTTCACATTTTGTGCCTTCAAATCCTAATTCAGTTTTTTTTTTTTTTTTTTTTTTTCAACCAGGACTTGATCCAAACAGCTTATCGACACACACATTCTTATTCTTGGAAAATATACTATTTGTGGTGTTGAAAGTTTTTGCCTGAGATTAGAACAGAAAAAAGATACTATCAGAAGAATATGAAAATATTAGTTTTAGAACTAGTAGAGAAAAAAAAAAGTGGAGATTTTCTCTGTGTTACATGGTCAAATGAACTTCCTTACTGTCTTGTCCACATATCATCTTGTATTTCTTGTTATTTCTTGCATTATCACACAGGGTGGAACCTCTAGTAAAATTCCGAATCAAAGTTATTACATTAAACATTCTTGCTCTATTCTCAGTCTTGGAGAAAGAACATTTAGTCTTTCAACATCACTTATGATACTAGCCCCAGGTTTCTTTGTAGATCCCCCAACTTTTTCTTCAGGCAAAGAATTTTCCCTTTTGTTCCTAGTTAAGTGATAATTTTTATCAAATTTTTTCAAATTTTGTCCATTGCATTTTCTGCATTTATTAAGAATATTATGTGTTTATTTCTTCTTGAATCTGTTAATATGACGAATTGTATTGACCGATTTTCTGTCAAATCTATCATACATTTAGGTGATAAACCATATTTGGAAATGATCTATTTATCATTTTCTGGGTTGATGGATTTAATATATATTCTGTCAAACAATTTCTTGTCTCTGTTCCCAAAGAATATTGATCTGTAGTTTACTTATGTTGTCTTTGTCAGGTTTCATACAGAGTATGTCTGAGATCATAAAATATATTGAAATATGTTTTTGTATCTTTTGTTTTCCTCAAAAGTTTGTGTAGATTTGGTATTTCTTCTTTAAATGTTTGTTAGAAGTCACCACTTAAGACATCTGGGGCTAGAATTTTTCTTGTGCATTTTATTAGCCATTTAATATCTGTAGGATCTGAAATAATAGCCTCTCCTTTAATCTTTTCCCTCTTTCATTCTTTTTCTAGATTCTTAAGTTAGAAACTCAGATGATTGAGATATTTCTTCCTTTCTAATATAATTGTTTAGTAATATTATTTCCTTCCTAAAAAACTTAACTGCATCTTACACACCTTAATTTGCTATGCTTTGATTTTCATTTAGTTAAATTTTTTTCCTAATATTTTTCTAATTTTCTTTGTGATTTTCTTTCATCCATGAGTTATTACGAAGTTTGTAGTTTAATTTCAAAATACTTGGCAATTTTTCAGATATCTTTTTAAAATCAATTTCTAGTTTAAATCAATTTTGGTCATAAAACACACTCTTCATTATTTCAGCCCTCTTAAAGTGAACAAGATGTGTTTTATGGCCCAAAACTATATATGACCTATATATGTTCTATCTGGATGAATATCACATATTCATTTGCAAAGCATGTGTAGGCTATTGTTGTTGGGGGCATTGTTCTATACAGGTTAATTAGATAAACTTTTCTGATAGTAACTTTTCTTCCATATCCTTACTAAACACCTATCTACTTTTTGTATTAAGTATTGAGAGAGGAGGGTTAACTTTCTCAACACTATGAATTTCTATATTTCTCTTTTAGTTCTATCAGTTTTTGCTTTCTTTATCTTTAAATGTTGTTATTAGGTATATGAACATTTAATAATTTTTACATTCTTTTCATGAATAAATCCCTTTATTATTATACAATTTTTCTTTTTAACTCTGGTAATGTGCTTTTCTCTGAAGTCTTTTGGTTAATATTAATAGAGATACTTCATATTTCTTTTGATTTGGGTTTTCATGGTCTAGATTCTTTACTATTTTATTATGTTTGTATTTTTATTTTTTAACTTTTAAGTTCAGGGGTACATGCATAGATTTGTTAGCTAAGTAAACTCATGTCATGGGGGTTTGTTGTACAGATTAGTTCATCACCCATGTCCTAGGCCTCGTACCCAATAGTTATTTTTTTCTGATTTTCTCCCTCTTCCCCCACTCCACCCTCAAGTAGGCCCCACTGTCTGTTGTTCCCCTCTTTGTGTCCATGAGTTTTCATCATTTAACTCCCACTTACAAGTGAGAACATTTGGTTTACTTTTCCTGCATTAGTTTGCTAAGAATAATGGCCTCCAGCTCCATCCATGTTCCCACAAAAGACATATTTTTCTTTCTTAAGGCTGCTTAGTATTCCATGGTGTATATGCACCACATTTTCTTTATCCAATCTGTCATTGGTGGGCATATAGGTTGATTTCATGTCTTTGCTATTGTGAATAGTGCTGTAATAAACATTTATATGCCTGTGTCTTTATGGAAGAATAATTTATATTGCTTTGGGTACATACCCAGTAATAGGATTGCTGGGTCAAAGGGTAATTCTGTTTTTAGCTCTCTGAGGAATTTCCACTCTGCTTTCCATAATGCTGGAACTGATTTACACTCTCACCAATCTCATCAGCATCTGTTATTTTTTGATTTCTTAATAAAAGACATTCTGACTGTTTTAAGATGGTATCTCATTGTGGTTTTGATTTGGATTTCTCTAGTGATCAATGACATTGAGGTTTTTTTTCATATTATTGTTGGCGGCATGTATGTCTTCTTTTGAAAAATGTCTGTTCATGTCCTTTGCTCACTTTCGAATGGGGTTGTTTTTTTCTTATAAGTTTGCTTAAGTTACTTACAGATGCTGGATATTAGACCTTTGTCAAATGCAAAGTTTGCAAATATTTTCTCCATCATGTAGGTTGTATGTTTACTCTGTTGATAGTTTCTTTTGCTGTGCAGAAGCTCTTAAGTTTAATAGATCCTATTTGTAAATTTTTGCTTTTGTTGTGATTGCTTTTGCTGTCTTCATCTTGAAATATTTACCCATTTCTATGTCCAGAATGGTATTGCCTAGCTTGTCTTCTAGGGTTTTTATAGTATTTTGTAGTATTATATTTAAGTCTTTAATCTATTTTGAGTTGATTTTTGTATATGGTGTAAGGAAGGGATCAACTTTCAGTCTTCTGCATATGGCTAGCTCATTATCCTAGCACCATTTATTCAATAGGAAGTATTTTCCCCTTTGATTTTTTTGTCACTTTGTCAAAGATCAGACAGTTGTAGGTGTGCAGCCTTATTCTTGGGCCCTCTATTCTGTTCCATTGGTCTACATGTCTGTTTTTGTACCAGTACCATGCTGTTTTGGTTACTGTAGCTCAGTAGTATAGTTTGAAGTCAGAAAACATGATGCCTCCAGCTTTGTTCTATTTGCTTAGGATTGTGTTGGCTATTCAGGTTCTTTTTTTATTCCATATGAATTTTGAAATAGTTCTTTTCTAGTTCTCTGAAGAATGTCATTGGTAGTTTGATAGGAATAGCATTGAATCTATAAATTGCTTTGGGCAGTTTGGCCATTCTAATACTGATTCTTCCTATTCATGAACATGGAATGTTTTTCCATTTGTTTGTGTCATCTCTGATTTCTTTGAGCAGTATTTTATAATTTTCATTGTAGAAATTTTTCATCTCTCTGGTTAACTGTATTCCTAGGTATTTTATTGTTTTTGTGGCATTTGTGAATAGGATTGCATTTTACATTTGGCTCTCAGCTTGGCTGTTGTTCTTGTATATAAATGCTAGTAATTTTTCTACATTGATTTTGTATACTGAAACCACTGACATTGTCAGCTCTAGGAACTTTGGGGCTGCAGCTATGGGGTTTTCTAGACATAGAATCATGTCATCTGCAAACAGGGATAATTTGACTTCCTCTTTTCCTATTTGAATGGCTTTTATTTATTTCTCTTGCCAAGTTGCTCTGGCCAAGACTTCCAATACTATGTTGAATAGGAGTGGTGAGAGAGAGCATCCTTGTTTTGTTCTGGTTTTCAAGGGGAGTGCTTCCAGCTTTTCCCCATTCAGTATGATATTAGTTGTGAGTTTGTCACAGATAGCTCTTATTATTTTGAATTTTATTCCTTCAAAACCTAGTTTATTGAGAGTTTTAAACAGGAAGGGATGTTAAATTTAATTGAATGCCTTTTCTGCATCTATGAGATAATCATATGGGTTTTGTCTGTAGTTCTGTTTATGTGATGAATCACAATTATTGATTCATATATGTTCAACCAACCTTGCATCACAGGGATGAAGCCTACTTGATCATGGTGGATTAGCTTTTTGCTGTACTGCTGGATTCAGTTAGCAATAATTTTGTTGAGGATTTTTGCAATGGCTTTCATCAAGGATAGTGGCCTGAAATTTTCTTTTTTTTTGTTGTGTCTCTGCCAGATTTTTGTATCAGGATGATGCTGGCCTCATAGAATGAGTTGGGGAGAACTCCCTCCTCCTCAGTTTTTTGGAATAGTTTCAGTAGAGATGAACCTAGCTCTTCTTTAGTTCTATAAATTTTCCTCTTAAAACTGTCTTAGCTGTGTCCCAGAGATTCTGGCCTTTTATGTCTTTGTTCTCATTAGTTTCAAAGAACTTCTTGATTTTTGCTTTATTCACTCAAAAGCCATTCAGAAACATGCTATTTAATTTTCATGTTATCACATGGTTTTGAGTGTTTGTTTGTTTGATTCTTGGCTTCTATTTTTATTGTACTGTGGTTTGAGAGTTTATCTGGTATGATTTCAATTCTTTTGCATTTGCTGAGGATTGTTTTATGTCTGATTATGTGGCCTATTTTAGAGTATGTGTCATGTGACAATGAGATTGTGTGTTGCTTTTTGTTGGAAAGTTCTGTAACAGTCTTTCAGATATGTTTGGTCCAACCTGGTCTTGGTTGAAGATCAGGTTCTCAATATCTTTGTTAATTTTCTGCCTCAATGATCTGTCTAACATTGTCAGTGGAGTGGTTAAGTCTCCCACAATTATTATGTGGGAGTCTAAGATTTTTTGTAGGTTTCTAAGAATTTGCTTTATGAATCTGAATGCTCTTGTGTGTTGGGTGCATATATATTTAGTATAGTTAGGTGTTCTTCTGAATTGAACCATGTACCATTATGTAATGTCCTTCCTTTGTCTTTTTGGATCTTTGTTGTTTTTAAGTCTGTTTTGTCTGAAATTAGGATTGCAACCCCTGCTTTTTTTCTGTTTTCCATTTGCTTGGTGTATTTCCCTTCATCCCTTTATTTTGAGCCTATGGGTATCATTTGCATGTGAGATAGGTCTTTTGAAGAGAGCATACTATTGGGTCTTTTTTTTTTTTTTTTTTTTTTTTTAATCCAGTAGTTCACTCTGTGTCTTTTAAATGGGACATTTATTCTAGGTTACTATTGATATATGAGAATTTGATACTGTCATTGTGTTGTTAGCTGGTAATTATGCCAGCTTGTTTGTGTGGTTGCTTTATAGTATCACTGGTCTGTGTACTGAAGTGTGTTTTTGTATTGGCTGGTAATAATCTTTCCTTTCCAAATTTAGTGCTCCTTTCAAGATTTCTTTTAAGGCAGATCTCGTGGTAACAAACTCCCTCAGCATTTGCTTCTCTGAAAAGGATTTTATTTCTCCTTTGCTTAGGAAGCTAATAGTTTGGCTGAATATGAAATTCTTGGTTGAAGTTGTTTTTTTTGTTTGTTTGTTTGTTTGTTTAAAGAATGTTGAATATAGGCCCCCAGTCTCTTCTGGCTTGTAGGATTTCAGCTAAGAGGCCTGCTGTTTGCCCGATGGGGTTCTCTTTGTATATGACCTGCCCTTTTTCTCTAGCTGCATTTAACATTCTTTCTTTCATTTCTCCCGTAGGAAATCTGATGATTATGTGTTTTGAGGATGATCTTGGGTAGAATCTTGCCGGGATTCTTTGTATTTCCTGAATTTGACTGTTGGCCTCTCTGGGAAGGCTGGGGAGTTTTTATGGACAATATCCTGAAATATGTTTTCCAAGTTGTTTGCTTTCTCCCTGTCCCTTTCCAGGATCCTGTGATTCATAGATTTGGGCTTTTTATATAATCACATATTTTTTGAAGGTTTTGTCTATTTTTTCTTATTATTTTTCCTTTATTTTTGTCTGACTGTCTTATTTCAGAGATCCAGTCTTCAAGTTTTGAGATTCTTTTCTCAGCTTGGTCTATTCTGCTATTAATGCTTGTGATTGCATCACGGAATTCTTTAAGTGTGTTTTTCAGCTCTATCAGATTAGTTAGGTTCTTTTTTACACTGGCTCTTTTGTCTGTCAGCTCCTGTATTGTTTTATTGTTGGGGAGGTTCCCCTAGATTTGTGTCAATCCAGGTCATCCTGCCTTGTTTTTCTCCATTCTCCATGGGTGTACCTGGATGTTTCAGTTGAAGGTGCTATGTTTACTTGCCCCTTTCATTTCTCTCCACAACAGTGGTGCATACTAGCTACCTCTAGTCAGTCATCTTGGCCACCCGCATTATTTTACTTTCAATCTATATTATGTCTTTGCATTTAAAGTGTGTTTCTCCTGAGCGTGATGGCTCATGCCTGTAATCCCAACATTTTGGGAGGCCTAGGTGGGGGATCATGAGGTAGAGAGATTGGGACCATCCTGGCCAATGTGGTGAAACTCCATCTCTACTAAAAATACAAAAAAAAAAAAAAAAAAAAAAAAACAAACTGGGCCTGGTGGCCCCCATGCCTGTAGTCTCCGGTACTTGGGAGGCTGAGGCAGGAGAATCGCTTGAACCTGGGAGGTGGAGGGTGCAGTGAGCTGAGATTGCGCCACTGCACTCCAGCCTGGTGACAGAACAAGACTCCATCTCAAAAAAAAAAAAAAAAAGATACAGATTAAAGTGTGTTTCTTACAGATAAAACTCAGACATTCAGTTAGATTTTTGTTTTTAATCCCATGTGACAATTTCTCACTTTTAATTAAAATGTTTAGACTATTACAGTTAATATTACTGAATAAAATTATTGGCATTTTTGAGTTCAAATCTTACATGCTGTTATTTTTCCTCTATCTATCTGCTCCTTTTTCCTTTTTCATTTTTTTTCTACATTCTTTTGTTATTCTGCTTACCTACACTATTGGTCTAGTAAGTAAACACCATTGTTTAATTTTTAACAGTTTTTCTAAGGTTCACCTATAAATCTTTAAGTTATAACAGTCTAAATTCATATAGTATAATTCCAGCATATATATATATATATAAAATCTTATAAAAGTATACTTTTAATCTTCTATCTTTTTTGCAAACTTTAGTAACTATTTTACTTCTGCAACATCTAAAAACCTAACAGTATTTTATGGTATTTATAATTTTTGCTTTAAATAGTCAAATATATTTTTAAATCTTTTTCAAATATGAAGGTGAAATGAAGACTTCTTCAGGCAAACATGTTGAGAGACTTATCACCAGCAGACTATTATTATAAGAAATCTTAAAGTTGTTAAAGGAGAATACAGACAAAAATTTAGATTCCCACAAAGAAATGAAGAGTATATATACATCTTAAAATGTATTTGACTGTTTAAAGAAAATGTGTTATATATACATATTAGAACACTATTGAGCCATAAAAAGAAACAAAATTATATCATGTGCTGTAACATGGATGAGCTTGAAGGACCTTATGTTAAGTGAAATAGCCAGACATAGAAAGATAAATACCACATGTTCTGACCCATATATGAAAGATAAAAGTTGATTTCATATAAATAGATAAGTAGAATAGTGAGTACTAGAGGTGGGAAAGGGTAGGGAGGAGGAGAGATAGCTAAAGCATGGTTAAACAGATACAAAAGTATAGCCAGATAGGAGAAATAAGTTCTAGCATTCTATAGCACTATAGGATGACTATAATTGACAATAATTGTATATTTTTAAATAGCTAGAAGTGCAAATTTTGAATGTTCCCAACACAAGTTATTACACATTATATACAAGTATTGATGATTACACATTGTATACATTATTACACATTGTATACAAGTATTATTGATTATTACACATTGTATACATGTATCAAAATATCACACTGTATTCCATCAATATGTACAATTACTGTGTATCAATCCATAATAATAGTAAAAGCAAAAAGCTTAAAAATATATATGTATTTCCACATTTTAACTATTTGTTACACTGTTCATTTCCTTGTGTAGATCCAAATTTTTATCTCATATTCTCCTTAAAAAACTTGAAGATTTCTTGTAGCAACTGCTGCTGGTGATAAGTTCTTTCAACATACGTTTGCCTAAAAGAGTCTTTATGCTACCTTCAAAACTGAAAAAAAGTATTTTCACTTAATAAAGCATTTCTTGTTTTTTTAAAAATGTTTCCACTTATGCAGATGTTTTTGCATTGTATTTTGACTTACGCAGCATCTGATGAGGAGTCTGTTTTCATTCTTGTTTTTTCTTCTATTTTTAATGTATCTTTTTCTATGTCTGCTTTTAAGAGTTCTCTTTATTGCTGGATTTCAGCAGTTTGATTACAATTTACCTTGATGTAGTTTTCTTTTAGTTTCCTCTAAGTGAGGTTTATTGAGCTTTCTAACTCCATGGATATGCAGTTTTCATCGAATTTGAAAAAAAAAAATTGTGAATATTCTTTCAGGTGTTATTTCTGTTGTCTCTTATTTCTCTTTTTTCCTGAAATTCTAGTTACACACAAGTTACCTCATTTACCACTGATTACTGGTATTTTTTGTATTTCAATCTTTTTCTTCCTTCTTCATTTTGGATAATTTTTATTGCTATTTTTACAATGTCATTAATCACTAATCATTTGTTCTGTAATGTTTTTTCTCTTCTTAACTTCATCTATTCTATTTTTCATTTCACAAATTACATTTTCTCACCTCAAAAATTTTTATTTGCACATTTTGTACCTTAAATTTCTCTCTTTATTATAGTAATATTTTCTTCTACTTTTTCAAATATATAGAATATCTTTATAATATCTGCTTTAACAGCTTTGTCTACTATTCCCACTGTACTTCACTCTTAGTTCTATCATTGATTTTTATCCTAATTAATAGCTATCAATTCCTGTTTCTTTGTGTGCCTGATAATGTTTTATTAGATGCCAGATATTGTGAGTTTTTTAGTCTTTGTATTTTGTTGTAACCCTTTAAAGAATATTGGTTTTTGTTCCAATAAATTTTTTGAAAATAGCTAAATCTTTTGGAATTTATTGAATTATTTAAAGCCTTGATCTTAAGCTTTGGTAGTGCAGGTTCAGAGCAGCTTTAATCTAAGGTTAAATTAATCCCACTTACTAAGGCAATACTTTTTTTTTTTTTTTTTTTTTTTTTTTGAGACCGAGTCTGGCTCTGTCGCCAGGCTGGAGTGCGGTAGCGCGATCTCGGCTCTCTGCAACCTGCTACTCCCAGGTTCAAGCGATTCCCCTGCCTCAGCCTCCTGAGTAGCTGGGACTACAAGCACAAGCCACCATTTTTCTTTTTTTTTTGGATTTTAGTAGAGACAGGGTTTCACCATGTTGACCAGGATGGTCTCGATTTCCTGACCTCGTGATCCACCCGCCTTAGCCTCCCAAAGTGCTGGGATTACAGACGTGAGCCACTGCCCCCGGCCAAACAATACTCTTCTACATATTTTATGTGATGCCCTCATGAATTACAATTATTCCTAGCCCTGTGCGAGCGATTGGAATTGTTAGACCTACTCCTTTGTACTAATCCCCTCTGGGGGTTCTTGTTCTACTCTTAGGTAAGCTTTTCTCCCATTGCAGGTATCCATATCTACCTAAATACCCCAGGGGTCCATCTTCAGATTTTCAGCTCTCTGTCTCTCCCCGTCATTCTTTCTCTCCAGGTCCCTACTCTCCAGTACTTCACCCTACAAGTTTTGGCCAACTTGGTCTTGCCAAACTCCAAGATCTGTTTCCTCAATTGAGTGATATTTCCAGACTTTGTTTGGGTACATCTCACTCTGCTGTGCCTTAAAAAATGCCTGTAGTAAGCTGGTACAACCATAGGCTCACATTGTTGTTTTGTCTTTTCTCAGGGATTATAGTCCTGCATTACATACTGTCTGATGCCTGAAATTATTATTTTCCATATACTGTCTAGTAAAGTAAATCTGAAGTCTTACTATACTGTTTTTGCATAACTCAGCTCTGCCATTATGCTGTGTAATTTTTACTAACATGCTTTCTTTTCCTCCTTTTCTCTCTCTCATTAAATGGCTCAGTATTTTTTTCAGCTCTTTTGAAAGTTCAAAGTCGGCCGGGCGCGGTGGCTCACGCCTGTAATCCCAGCACTTTGGGAGGCCGAGGCGGGCGTTTCACAAGGTCAGGAGATCGAGACCACGGTGAAACCCCGTCTCTACTAAAAATACAAAAAATTAGCCGGGCACGGTTGTGGGCGCCTGTAGTCCCAGCTACTCGGGAGGCTGAGGCAGGAGAATGGCGTGAACCCGGGAGGCGGAGCTTGCAGTGAGCCGAGATTGCGCCACTGCACTCCAGCCTGGGCGACAGAGCGACACTCCGTCTCAAAAAAAAAAAAAAAAAAAAGTTCAAAGTCCATTTTATTTAATCTATTTTTGTTTAGGTAGTTATCCTTAGTTAATTATAATCAATATTTTGGGTTACTTTTACCCATCATTTTGTTAAATTTACCAATATCTATATTTTGCCTCAAACTAGATAATTACCCTGGCAAATTATCTTTTTCCTCTGGTCTTTCACCGACCTGCCCCCATCTCCTAACATTATATTTTTATCTAAAACTTCATATCTGGATTGTTATCACTGTAAAATTTGGATTTGTGTATTTAGATAATAGTTGACATGATTATGATATTGTATTGCCCACTTTAGAGCATCCTCCTATTTTTATTTATCTTCTTGCTGGTGTACCTCCTCCAACAACACTTTCAGAGCGGGTCATCATGTGGTAAAGGCATTGAAGCCTTTTATATGTGAACACATTACTCTTCTTTTGCTTTTTTGGATCGAAAGTTATCTTTAAATTTGCCCTGAACATATAAGGGGACTCAAAAAGTTCACAGAAAATGTGTATTGTGAAAAAACTATGCATGGATTTCAAAATATTTCTGGCACCAATATAAGCTTACACTAGCTTGTTATAACATGTCTGAACAGGATCTAGTTTGAGGCATTAAAAAAGGTAAGACTTCAGTTTGAAAAGAGCCCCCACTGTAGCAACATGAATTCAGCTGAAATTAAAGCAAGAACATATATCAAATTGTGGTGAAGCTTGGGTGAAAGAATGGTAAAATAATTGATGCTTTACAAAAAGTTTGTGGGGCCAATGACCCAAAGAAATCAATAATTTACAGATGAATAACTCATTTTAAGAAGAACAAGATGATGTTGAAATGAAGCCCACAGTAGCAGACCATCCACATCAATTTGTGAGAAAAAAAGTTAATGTTGTTTACACCCTTGCTCTGATTGAAGAGAACTGACAATTAACTGGAGAAACAATAGTCAATGCCACAGATATCTCGATTAGTTCAACTTACACAATTCTGACCAAATAATTAAAGTTGAACACATTTTCCACTCAATGGGTGCTAAAACTGTTGTGCTGATATCAAGACAGCACAAGCTCTGTCTTGTGTAGACAAGAGCAGAGCTTTCAATGGAAATTTTTATAAAGTGGGATCAAGATCCTGAAGCATGTCTCTGAGGAACTATAATAGGAGATGAGGCATGACTTTACCAGTACAACTTTGAAGACAAATCACAATCAAAGCAATGGCTACCAAGATGTAAAAGTGATCCAGTCAAAGCAAAAGCAGACAGGTCAAGAGCAGAAGTTATGGTAACAGCTGAAGTACCAAAGAATAATAACATATGCTTATCGTGGGAGTGTTTTGAAAAAGTTAGCAAAAGCTGTAGCAGAAAAATACTCACGAAAGCTCCAACAGAGAATCTTTTGCCACCACAACAAAGCTCCTGCTCATTCCTCTCATCAAACAAGAGCAATTTTGCCAGAGTTTCAAAGGAAGACATTAAGCATTCACCTTATAGTTCTGATTTGACTTTTTCTGATTTCCTTTAGTTTCCTAATCTTAAAAAAAAAAAACTAAAGATCACTCATTTTTCTTTAGTTAGTAATGTAAAAAAACTGCACTGATATAATTGAATTCCGAGTACTCCTCAATTCTTTAGGCATGGGCTAAATGGCTGGGATCATTACTTACAAAAGTTTCTTGATCTCAGTGGAGCTTATGTTGAGAAATCATGTTGATATTTTTAATTTTTATCTTTTAATTCCATTTTTCCATGAACTTTGTGAAGACCTTCATATTATTCCATACTCTTCTTTATCTAGCACAGTTGCCAGTTAGTTTCTTGTCCAGTGGTCAGTGTTGTACTGTTACTTTACTGAAATGTATCGAAGTTTCTCTTTGTGTTTGATACTGTTAAATTTTTACTTTGTGGCTAGGCACAGTGGCTCATGCCTGTAATCCCAACACTTTGGAAGGCCAAGGCAGGAGAATTATTTGAGCCCAGAAGATTAAGGCCAGCCTGGACAGCATAGTGAGATTCCATTTCTACAACAAAGTTATAAAACAAAATTGCTGGGCATGATGTTGCATGCCTGTAGCCCCAGTTACTTGAGAAGCTGAGGTGGGAGGATCACTAGAGCCTGAGAAGTCGAAGCTGCAGTGAGCCGTGATCATGCCACTGCACTCCAGCTGAGTCAAAAATATGTTATGAGGTATTGAGGAGAAAATATATTCTAATGTAGTAGGATATGGGGAATTAGTGAGAATGACACAGCTTTGGTCTCATTAAATATTACAGACCATGCCTGTGTGGAAATTCTTCTATTATCCTAATGTTATTTGTGTAGATTGGTGGACATTTTATATAGTGTTTTTCTATATACAGTTCTGCTGTTCTGCATAAGGGCTTTATTATAACTTTTTCATGAAAATAAATTCCATCTGTAATATGAAAGTTCATTGACTAATGCTTTTTTCTGTTTTAATTTGGGAATTTTTTAATGTATAATTTGGTAGGAATGTAGGAAAGGCCAAATCAGGCACTGCTAGAATTTTACCATAAAAATCTGGAACCCTTAACATTTCTATGCCTCACATATGTGATTCACTCCCTTCTATATTTCGTTTTGAGTCCTGAACTGGACAACTGTTGTTTTGTTTTACTTTCCCATCTTTCTTCCATTCTTTTTCTTGGGAACTACTGCCTCTCCATTCCCTGTGTGGTGGTAGTCATCAGTGTGCTTCCTTTTGTCAGTAGTTCATCCTACCTCAGGTAGGGGGTGAACACTATCTTTTGTAAAATGTAGACAATGAGATTCTGTCCTGGGAATCTGCATCTTGAACAAACTGATAAAATAATGGAAAATGTTGAAGAATTTTAGAGGGCCCCTATTCCTGTCCTTTCCAAGCCATGTTTGTAAAATCTTTAATCTATGAGTCACTTACCACCCTTCCAATAAATTTCTTTTTTTTTTCTTATGTAAGCCAAAATATATTATTTTCTTGGAGAGAAAGACTTTAACTGATAATGAGATTTATGTCAAAGAGTTGGCTGCAGGAAACTGATCCTCTGAGACACAGCAATGTTTGGAATTAGTTTTTGAATAGAGATAAAATGAAAGACATTATGACTTTTCTCATTTTTATGGAAGTAAATTAGCATCCCATGGCACACAATTCAGAAATAGCTAATTATGGTCTGTCAACAACTGAAATCATGTAGTTAGCTCTAGGATACCAGGTAGATGTTGCCTTAACAAAATTTAATGGGACGTAAATTGTAAGAAAAAAATCACAGTGTAAGATAGTTGTTTTGGATAGGATCAGATAACAAAGCGAGAGAATGACAAGAAACAATGTCAAAAGTATTGCCTTAAGGCAAAGAATGACACACAGTTAAAGTATTACATACTCCTTATATGTTCAGATCTGTGAGTTTATAAATACTGAAGGCAAATTCAGTGATTAACGTCAAGCTGTTGAGTTCTAAAAGTAGAATTCATAGCCTCATATGCTTCTTGTCTGAAAGTTATGTTATTGATCAGGAACACAGTGAACCCTAACAGTTGAAATGAAAATATTTATGAGTATTCCAGTGAGTCATTGCAATACTCTGAAAAAGTTCAGCTGCATTTTCCAAGTCTGATGATTAAGTTTTGCCTTTTAAGAGAAAGCTAAAATGGTTCTCTTTCATTGTTTCTTACCCTGTAACTAAATCCTGGATTCATTGTACCCTGAGAAAATATGTAGAATCAGAGTGTTTAAGAAAAAGAGAGAGAGAGAAGGGACATAGGGAGGAAAAAATAGAGGAACTCCTTATTTACAATCTAAGTGCTGTGGTTTTGATAATTGTACTAGAGTTATATTGGATGTTAACCTTAGATGAAGCTGGTGAATGATATATGGGAAGTCTCTGTTAGTAAATATGTATCAGTTTGCTAGAGATGCTATAACAAAATACCATAAACCAAGTGACTTAAACAACAGAAATGTATTTTTCAGAGCTCTACAGGCTGGAATTCCAAGATTAACATGGCAGACTTGGTTTCTCCTGAGGCTTCACTCCTTGGCTTGGCAATGCCTGCCTTTTTATGTGTGCTTACCTGGTCTCTCTGTGTATTCATGGTATCTGTGTATTCAAATTTCCTTTAAGAACACCAGTTAGATTGCATTAGAGCCCACTCCAGTGGCCTCATTTTAACTTAACACCTCATTAAAGGCCCTATCTCTAAACAAAGTCACATTTTGAAGTACTGGGAGATAGGGCTTCAACATACAAATTTTGCTGTACACAAGTCAGCCCATAACATAGGCAAAAGTTATTTCAAAAGAAGAAGTTTTTAAAAATCTGGGTATTATTTATGAGATTGGATGTTTAGATAATTGCACCAGTGAAACAAATTCCATATCACTAGTTTCACTGATGTGGGCATACTGGCCAAAGTCTCCATTCAAGGATCCAACAGGGGCCACACACTGTAATGTAATTGTTTGCTGAGTTGAATAATGCCAACCTGCATTAGCCTAACTAAATGACATTTAAGAGCCAGAAATGTTTCTTGTCATAATCTATAAGAAAGCATTGAAAATATTCTGGAATTTAAACAACCGAAAGTGGTTGTTTAATCTTTATTCATCTATGATGAGCTGCAACTGAGCCCAGGAAACTTTACCTACAGCTTTGGCTAAAGAATGAATTATGTGGTGAAAATACCAAAATATTTTCAAAATGCTTTAGGGCCTGTTCTTTAAATGCTCTAAATTCTGGGAGAAAGAGTTGCTATTGAGTGGGCTTTCCACTGTCTGGAACCTGGCAGAAATACACATGAAACAGCATAGGTCAAAACAGCTGCACATACTGAGAAGGTATTGTTTTCAGAACATGCAGCAGGAAGGGAAGTGTTATAATTTTGGGCTTGCTTCTCATCAACTTTTTTCATGTTTGCTTTGTTCAAAAGTTTAGAAAAATGTTGTCATGTAGAAATTTTTAATAAACGTATAAACTATAATAATATCTAAGTTTTAAGGAGGGCTTACTACATGCCAAAACTTTTTTTTTCAAGATCTGTTATGTGTTAACTCATGGAATCATCAAAACTTCTCTGTTAATATTGGGCCTTTATTTTCTCCATAGTACAGATAGGGAACAATTATTTTCCCATTATTTCCTAGGTGATGACTGGTACAACTAGGACTTGACCCCAAGTTCAAGATAGGCTCAAAAGTCCATGTTCCTTAATACAATTTATATTATTCTCAGAATTTCCAGAAAGAACCTGTGGACTTTTATCTACATAACTATATTCTCATCTGGAAGATGAGATGGCTAAAGTGAGAATCGGTAAAAATTTCCTACTAAACTAGCTGGAAAGTTAGGGGTCTTGAAAGAGTAACATTGATTGTATGAAAGGAAAATAAAACTTGGGGCCCCAAAATAACTAAGCTAAATGGAAAAGTCAAGCTGGGAACTGCTTAGTGCCAACCTGCTTCTCATTCTATTCAAAGTCACCCCTCTGCTCACTGAGATAAATGCGTATCTGATTGAGTTCCTTGGAGAGGCCGATCAGAAACTCAAAAGAATGCAACAATTTGTCTCTACCTATGACCTAGAAGCCCCCTCTTTGCTTTGAGTCTTCCCACCTTTGCTTTGAGTTCTCCTGCCTTTCCAGACTGAACCAGTGTTCATCTTACATATGCTGATTGATGTTTCATGTCTCCCGAAAATGTATAAAACCAAAGTGTGCTCTGACTACCTTGGGCACATGTCATCAGGGCCTCCTGAGGCTGTGTCATGGGCGGGCATCCTCAACCTTAGCAAAATAAACTTTATAAATTAACTGAGACCTGTCTCAGACATTCAGTGTTCACATTTTGGTAACCGCGAAGGGATTCTGAGTGGAGATGCCCCTGACTTTTGACAAATCTCCTATTGGTGCTTAGTACCAGCATGAGCTAACTTTATGACTCAAACCAATAGGACAATTTACTGAGGTCTGGGAGCACTCCCTGCAGAGAATCCCTGATCTTACAACATTAGGCTGAGGTCTAAGGTTTATTTTGCTGTACAACTCCTCTCTTTTTGGAGTTTTACTTGCTTCCAACAAGAAAGGCAAAATTTCCTGCTTTCATGATGATGGAAGGCAGGTAACTCCTTTATACAGTTTGAGCTCACTCCCAGCAGGGAAAATTGAGTTTGCTTTTATTTTTCCCCCCCTGCTTCTAGGATGGTAGAGTACAGACATCAGCCTGAGACCTATCCCTAGGCAAGTAGCTGAATTGTGTTTTATTTTGGCTAACGTTAAACAACCAGCTGGTCTTAATTTCTCCTTACCAATAGAGTGCCCAGTAACAATATAAGTTGTGAGATACTTTGTTTTGCGTAACTGTTTTTGTTGTTGTTATTGTTTGTTTGTTTCTGTTTTTTGTTGTCTTGGTTTTTTCCCCATTGGGTTTGTTCAACTATCTGACTTGATCAAATCTTAAGGAAAGTTCCAAATTATGGGGAACAAGGCCTCTGAAGTGCTTAAATTTCCACCAAAAAAAAAGAGGGAAAAAAAGAAGGTCTGGTGGGGGAGAAACCATTGTCAAATATAAAATGGTATTTTGTTTTCTTTGGACTGTATTTGTATAAATATGTTATGGGTATGTGTTCCAAAATCATGGGAAACTCCTATAATTTTGCTATGACTTAGTGTACATTATTAGTAATAATTATAACTGTTATGTTAAATTATTGTGTGCCACAGAGGTAACAAATGTCCTTGTCAATTGTGTCTTTGACTATGACTGCCCTAAAACATTTTGTCCTTTACAGACAATTGTTGTCTTGTTTGGTCCTCTTTAGAAGGTGGTTTTAAAATCAGCTATAAAGCTCTAACAGGTGTTTTGAATGCAGGTTTCTGATGATTTTTGAGATTATGACATCAGAATAGAGGAAAAACTTTCAGGACTCATGGAAAGCTAAAATGTTCATGAATATCAAGCAGAACAGGAATTAACTGCATGGACTGAACTAATGCAAGACTGAAGTAATCTTTTTGACTTTTTGCTTAAGATGTTGCTGATCCTGTGTTTTGTTTTTCAGAGTCAGTAAAACTTTTCTTTTGAGCTGTTGACAGCTTTTAACAATTTAATATACTCATATGAACAAAATTTGGAGAATATTTGTTTCTCTCTACCTGACTGCAGAATTTGGAAACTATTTGTGGGTATTCTTAACTTATGGCAATACAGTTTTTTGCATAAGTGCAATAAAAATCTGTTTTCTGCTGGGTGCGGTGGCTCACACCTGTAATCCCAGCAGTTTGGGAGGCTGAGGTGGGCAGATCAGGAGGTCAAGAGATGGAGACCATCCTGGCCAATATGATGAAACCTTGTTTCTACTAAAAATACAAAAATTAGCTGGGCATGGTGGTTTGCGCCTGTAATCCCAGCTACTCGAGAGACTGAGGCAGGAGAATGGCTTGAACCCGGGAGGCAGAGATTGCAGTGAGCCGAGATCCCGCCACTGCACTCCAGCCTGGCAACAGAGCAAGACTCAGTCTCAAATAAATAAATAAATCTGTTTTCATTTGTAACACAATTGGAGAAACTGGTTTTTTTATCAAGGCTTTGACTGGAATAGAATGCTTGTCTTTAAGAAATCAAACTTGACTTAAGGAAACAATAAAGGCCTCTGTGGAAAACTGACCTCATACGTTGTCTACCCAGCCCCTGTACAGGGTTCCTGACCTGTGATAAGTAAAGAATATCACTTTCTGACAGACCCAGGAGCCCCAAGTTTATCTTGGAAACTCAAGAGGAGAGGAATTCAGCCAACTTATTGGTATTTGAGGGTACAAACCTATGGCTGGGCTAGGCTTTACAAAAGTCTTATCTGAGATTCCTTCTATGGAACAAAGTTCCATCAAAGCCAATTTACCAGCTTATGTGAAAAATAATTGTTCTTGCTGCATTGTATACAAATAATCAGGCCAAGTATAATACAGCAAATTTGTCCTACCGTGATTCGTCTTTAGTAAAAATGGGGAACTGGAGAGAAAAATTTTGTCCCCAAAACTATAGTACACCTGTTGTTAGATTCTAGTCTTGCCTATGTTTTACAATTTGTATTATTTTCTACAGTTTGGACTGATTTCTAATTTTTCTCAGCTACAAGTCTGAAAAATAATGTTTTCAATTTTTTTCCTTCTTTTTTCCTGATTTTTTCTAACTTGGAGTCACCAAAATCTAATCTGTACTTTTGTAAAGCCCTGTGAACTAAAGCTAGACAACTTAAACTTCAGAAGAAAATAACAGCCACCTATTTACATACATAAACCACCTTCATACCTGCCTACTGATGCATGGACCTCAGAGTAATGTAGCCTATATCAATTTTCCAGGATTGTTCTTTTCCATTCCTCCCCCTATTTTCTCTTCACAGGCCATGAGACTTCACAACCTGCTAAAAACGAGCTTTCCTAATAACTCAGGACATACCCATCAAGGAATTAAACCATCCTAGCCATGAGAGATGAGATGAAATCTAAGACCAGAGATTCATTTTCTTCTAAAATGCTTTCTCAGAAAGATTTTCTTAAAAGGAGGGGAAACATGAAAGGAAAATAAATCTTGGGACTCTGAAATCACTAAGCTAAAGGGAGAAGTCAAGCTGGGAACTGCTTAGGGCCAGCCTGCTTCCCATTCTATTCAAAGTCACCCCTGTGCTCACTGAGATAAATGCATATCTGATTGCCTCCTTTGGAGAGACTAATTAGAAACTCAAAAAAATGAAACCATTTGTCTCTTCTCCACCTATGACCTAGAAACCCACTCCCGCTTTGAGTCTTCCCACCTTTGCTTTGAGTTATCTTCCTTTTCCAGACTGAACTCATGTTCATCTTACATATGTTGACTGATGTCTCATATCTCCCAAAAATGTATAAAACCAATGTGTGCTTTGACCACCTTGGGCACATGTCATCAGGACCTCCTGAGTCTGTCACAGGTGCACATCTTCAATCTCAGCAAAATAAACTTTCTAAATTAACTGAGACCTTTCTCAAACATTTAGGGTTCACAGTAAACTGGTTATTGTGAGTCATAACAAGAACATTCTGGAAGAATAATCCTATTTCTTTATTTTTTATTTATAAAAATTAAAGAGGTACAAGTGCAGTTTTGTTACATGTATATATTATGTAGTGGTGAAGTCTGGGCTTTTAGTGTAACCACCATGTGAATAATGTACATTGTACTTATTAAGTAATTTCTTATCCCTTTCCCCCTTTCCAGCCTCTTGAGTCTCCACTGTCTATTAGCCTATACTCTACGTCCATGGGTACACATTATTTTGTTTCCACTTATAAATGAGAACATGCAGTATTTGACTTTCTGTTTATGAATTGTTTCACTTAAGATAATGACTTCTAGTTCCATTCATGTTACTACAAAAAACACGATTTCATTCCTTTATATAGCCGAACAGTATTCCACTCTGTGTGTGTGTGCATGTATGTATATGTGTGTGTGTATACATACATTTGTGTATATATATATATATATACACGCCACATATATGTGTGTGTGTATACATACATTTGTGTGTGTGTATATATATATATATACACGCCACATTTTCTTTATCCATTTATCCATTGGTAGAAATTTAGGTTGATTCCAAATATTTCTTATTGTAAATAGTGCTGTGATAAATATATGAGTCCAGGTATCTTTTTGGCATCATAATTTCTTTTCCTTTGGGCAGATACCCAGTAGTGGAATTGCTGGTAGTTCTATTTTTAGTTCTTTGACAAATCTCTGTACTGTTTTCCATATAGGTTGTAGCAAATTACACTTGCACCAAAAGTGTGTAAGTGTTCTTTTTTCTCTGCATACTTGCTAACATCTGTTATTATTTGACTTTTTTATAATAGCTATTCTGACTGGTGGAAGATGATGTCTCATCATAAGTTTAATTTGCATTTCTCTTAGTGATGTTGAGCATTTTTACGTATGATTGTCATCCATTTGTATGTCTGCTTTTGAAAAATGTCTATTCATATCCTTTGCCCATTTTTTAATGGAATTATTTGATTTTTGTTATTGTTGAGTTGTTTGAGTTTCTTGTAAATTCTGTATATCAGTATTCTGTCAGATTTATAGTTTGCAAATATTTTCTTGCATTCTGAAGGTGATCTGTTCACTCTGTTATATCTTTTTATGTGCAGAAACTTTTTAGTTTAATTAAGTCCCATTTGTCTACTTCTGTTTCTGTTGCCTCTGCTTTTGAGGTCTTGGTCATGAAGTCTTTGCCTAGACCAATATCCAGAAGAATTTCCCCTAGGTTTTCTGCCAGTATTCTAATTTCGAGTCTTACATGTAAGTATTTAATTTACATTGAATTAATTTTTGTAATAGGTAATAAATAGGGGTCTGGTTTTTTAATGGTAAATTTTTGTAATGGTGATAAATAAGGGTCTGGTTTTATTCTTCCATATATGGCAAACGAATTTTACCCTCACCATTTATTATAAAGAGTATCCTTTCCACAGTGTATGTTTTTGTCAATTTTGTCAAATATCAGCTGACTATAAATAGCTGATATAAATGACTTTTTTCTGGGTTCTTTATTCTGTTCCATTGAACTATGTATCTATTTTTATACCAGTGCCATGCTTTGTTGGTTGCTATTGCCTTGTAGAATAATTTGAGGTCAGTAATATGATAACTCTAGCTATGATTTTTTTTTTTTTTTTTTGCTTAGAATTGCTTTGGCTATACAGGCTATTTGGTTCCATGTGAATTTTAGGAATTTTTTTAATTCTGTGAAGAATTATTTTGGTATTTTAATAGGAATTGCATTGAATCTGTAGATTGCTTTGAACAGTATGGTCATTTTAGTGATATTAATTCTTCTGATCCATGAGCATGGGACATTTTCCTACTTGTTTGTGTTATGTACAACTTCTTTCATCAGTGTGTTGCAGTTTTTTATAGAGATTTTCCTTGGTTAAATCTATTTCTGGGTATTTATTTTTGTAGCTATTGTAAATGGTATTGTGTTCTTGATTTGATTCTCAGCTTGATTGTTATTGGTGAAAAGAAATGCTACTAATTTTGTAGATAGATTTTGTTTCCTGAAACATTGCTAAATTCATTTATCATATCTAAGAGTTTTTGGAGGTTTCCTTAGGGATTTCTGGGTATAAGATCATATCTGTGAACAGAGATCATGTGACTTCCTGTTTTCTAATTTGGATGCCTTTTATTTCCTTCTTTCACCTGATTGCTCTAGTTAGGACTTCCAGTACTATGTTGAATAGGAGTGGTGAAAGTTGACATCCTTGTCTTGTTCCAGTTCCTAGGGGCATTTCTTTCAATTTTTCCCCATTCAGTATGATATTCGCTGTAGGTTTGTCATATATGGCCTTTATTATTTTAGGTTATGTTCCCTCTATGCCTACCTTGTTGAGAGTTTTTATTATGAGGGGATGCTGAATATTGTCAAATGCTATATTATTATTACTTATATAATTTGGTCAAACTATCTTTTATCCATTGTGCCAATCTGTATGTTTTATGTGGAGCATTTAATCTATTTACAGTCAAGATTAATATTTATATGTGAGGTTTCATTCCTATCATAATGTTAATTTTTATCTAGTTGTTTCATAGGTTCTTTATTCTTTTTTTTTCTTCTATATATTTGTCTTTCTGGTTTCATGGAGTTCTGTCATGCTGCCATTTTATTTCTTTTTATTCCTCTTTTGTGTAATTTTTTAATAAGACCTGTGAATTTTATACTTCCCTGTAGTTTTATGATGGTGAATATTGATCTTTTATTTCTGTGTTTAGAACTCCTTTTGGCCTTTCCTGTATGACTGGTTTAGTGCTGATGAATTCCTTCAGCATTTATTTGTCTGGGAACAATTTTATATGTCCTTCTTTTAAGAAGCTTATTGTACATAATATAAAATTTGAATGATTGATAGCTTTTTTCTTTAAGAACTCTGAAAATAGTACTTCAAATTCTTATGGCCTGTAAGGTTTTTGCTGAGAAGTTCACTGTCAGTTGGATGGTGCTTCTTTATAGCTTATTATATGCTTATCTTTTGCTGAATTTAGAATTTTTTTTCTTCACATGGACTTTAGACAGTTTGATGACTATATCCCATGGTGAAGTCTTTTCTGCAATGTATTTTTCTGATGTTTGCTGAGCCTCTTGTATCTGATGTCTATATATCTTTCAAGGCAAGGAAGTTTTTATCAGTTATTTCTTTAGATATGTTTTCAAATGTTTTGCTTTTGACTCAGTAATACCAATAATTTGTAAGTTTGGTCATTAGGCAGTTCTGTGCTTCTTTATGGCTTTGTTTGCTCTTTTTTATTTACTTTTGTCTGGCTGGGTTAATTCAAAAGACCTGTCTTCAAGTTCTGAGATTCTGTTTGGTTTAGCCTATTGTTCAAACTTTTACTTTTAGACTGTAATTTCTTCAATGGCATTTTCATTTCCCAGAGTCCTTTTTGGTTCTTTGTTTTCTTTCTTTCTTTTTTTTTTTTTTTTTTTTTCTTTTTTTTGAGACGGAGTCTTGCTCTGTCGCCCAGGCTGGAGTGCAGTGGCCGGATCTCAGCGCACTGCAAGCTCCGCCTCCCGGGTTCACGCCATTCTCCTGCCTCAGCCTCCCGAGTAGCTGGGACTACAGGCGCCTGCCACCTCGCCCGGCTATATTTTTGTATCTTTTTTAGTAGAGACGGGGTTTCACCGTGTTAACCAGGATGGTCTCGATCTCCTGACCTCGTGATCTGCCCGTCTCGGCCTCCCAAAGTGCTGGGATTACAGGCTTGAGCCACCGCGCCTGGCCCCTCTTTCTTTTTTTTTTAAGACTATCTATCTCTTTGGTAAATTTATCTTTATATCCTGAATTGATTTTCTGATTTCTTTGTACTGGTTTTTAGTCTTCTCTTGGATCTCATTGAGCTTCTTTAAAATAAATATTTTGAATTTTTATCTGGAATTTCACAAACTTCATTTTGATTAGGATCCACAGCTAGAGTTAGTGTGATCTTTTGAGATTGTCATAACACTCTGCTTTTGCATACTTCAAGTATTGTTACATTTGTTCTTTTATTTGTACATATGGAGAAAGACCCACTTCTTATTTTTGAGTTTACTTTCATTTGGACAGGATTTGTTTTCTTCTTCTCTTCTTGAGAATGCAACTATAATATATTTTAAGTAGTACAGTTTGCTTTGCTGATGTATGTACTCAGTGGAGAAAAGTGTGTAAAAATTGTTTTACTTATAGATAGCCTTCATGTGGTGACTTTCTCAAATGTTAGCTGTATTATTGGTGTACTGAATGGGTGAGCAGACTCATAGCCTCCTGAGACTCCACGGTGGAGGTCATGAGAAGCTTATTTCATTCCTAAGCACTGTGCATTTGTGTCTGCAGAATTTGTAGTGGATTGTTCAGGTTGACTTCTAGGATAGTAGGTGGCACTCACAGGTAAGAGCTGGCTGCAGTGGTACCTGTAGGGTTTATGCTTAATTGTTGTTTACCAGAAGAAGTTCTCTGGTGCCTCAGGCAATGAGCTGATCTGTAGAATATGCAGTGGTCTGTGTCCCATGTTTAGCCTCAGAGAATGAGGGTGAAGCTGGGCAGAGCTGGACCAGGCAAACTCACACTCAGGCTTCCCAGTGTCAGGTGCAAGCACCTGCCCTCACAGGAATGGCAGGGAAGTCATCACGTCCCTGGTGAAATGACCATAGGTCTCTGCGTGGTGAAGAGAGGGGCTACTCGAGCACCATAGCCTAGGCAGGAGGGAGTGTTATCAATCTTCCTGTCACACCCCATCCCAGCACTTGGTATATCAGTTTAATCAGACACTGCTGTTTGTTTATAGGCTGCAATGTAGCCAAGAGCTGTAGGAGACACCAGCTCTGAGGCTCAACAATGAACCTCTGTGCCATCTGGTAGTGGCTGCGGTGCGGAGTCTTCTACCACACCTCCAAACACACAGCTCTCTGGTACTCCTGCTTTTCATTGCAGCAACACTGCAGCTGTGTGCAGAGGCGGGAAGGGACCATTCCCTTCACTCAAGTCCAGAAGTGAAGGTGACTCTAACAGAGGGGTTGCAGTTTCCCCTCATAGCCCCAGATAGGCTTCCTTCCAGTTCGCCTGTATCAACTTCATATGGGAGCAGTAGCTGCTATGTCTCCAGCAGTGTGGCAAGTGGGAAGAGAAGTTCCCCTCTCTTAAGCTTGGTTTTGAACACAGAGTCCGCTTGGCTGGTGGGATGGGATTTCCTTCTCACTTGCCAAGCAAAGCACAGAGTCGTGTCCCTGTTGGAAGTGGGGCCACCCCTCACAGCCCCAAGCAGGGAGCTCTCAGGCACTGGGAAGTGTATGCTTTTGTTTCCTTTGTCCCAGGAATTTTCCCATTGGTGCACTACACTTTCCCTTCCCATAGGAGTGGCACTCCCTGAGGGCTAGATTACTGGAAACCCTGCAGCTCCCTTGATTCCAGCCAGCACTGTGCTGCTGCAGCCATCTGAGTGGGTACTGGGTAATGTCAGCAGAACCTCCTGGGATATGCAACAAAGGTTGACGTTCTCTGAGCAAGATACAGTCTCCTTATGGCTGTGCTCTCACAGTGGCATCCTGGCCCAGCCACTCAAGAGTTGGGGCAGAGTGAGCAACACAACGTGTGTTTATGGTCTGGTGTAATACCCTCCAGACATCCCAAAATCACTGCCAACACTAGTGTTCGGGTGTGCAAGGGTAGAGGAGCTCTCTCACAGTTTGGATACTGGCAGTCCACAGCTAGGATGACAGGAGCCAAAATAGTCTCATTTACTTTTTCCACTCAGCACTAAGTCCTCTGGGGATCCCATCAATCTTTGCCAGCTGAGTTGGCCTCTCATTTCCTTCTTTTCCCGTGCCTCAGGTCTTTTCCTGTGAATTCTCCACTGGGCTCTAGTATTCTGTTCTTGATATTCTTTTGGAGTTAAAATTATCTAGTGATGATCTTTGTTTTTCTTTGTGAGAACAACTGGCACCTGATATCTCTAGTCAGCAATCTTTCTAATTACCATAATGAATCTTTTTTTTTTTTTTTTCTGGAAGAACACTTTGAAAAATAAGCAGCTCTAGTTTGCCAACTGAGTGTGAGGGCAGAGATTTTTTTAAAAGACGAATATGAAAAAAAGATGAACTGTTAGTCACATCAGGAAAAATTCTAGTGCTGTGATTACTCTGAATCCATGCACAGCAGTGGACAACCAGATATCCCTGGGATGACAGTCAGAGTGCACAGAGATTTATTGCTGGAATGAGCAGTTCCCCTGACATTGGTATTGAGCTCTAGCTGATCAAACATCAACGACTATAGGCTGTAACCTTATCCTGGGAACTGCTGTCTAAGAGATGATGAGTAATGATGTGGTGAAATATTTTATGGAATTTTGTTTTACATAATTTACATACTTTGTAAGAGGGTTTTATTGATTTCTATCTGTATAATTTGGGGTCATTAAGACTAGGATCTGGTAAGTTGGAGAGTCAGAAGCATTGAACTGAGCAAATCAATAGAAATACTTCTTAGTATGGGGGTTAAGAATCATGTTAAGAAAAGAGTGTGAGATCCACTTCTTAATAATATTCATATGAACTCTAAGTTCAAAAGCAGATTCCCAACTTAAACTAGCTTTTCTATTCCACTAAAAAGCATGAGCAATCCTTCAATTAGGATAGCCAACTAATTGGATGGGACAATCAATTTTTTTACTTAGCTCCTCCAAAATCACTCTAAAACAGTCTTTAAATAGTTTTTCCAAGAATTTGAGGGAAACAATGTTTGGACAAGAGGCTCTAATTTTATTTCAAATTTGAAACTAAAAATTTGATTTTTGTTCTGTAATGTTCAAGACTGATTACTTTCTGACTTTTTCATTTTAGCCAGTCTGGTAGGTGTGTAGTGGTTTCTGATTGAGGCCTCAATTTGCATTTCCAGTGAAGTTTAACAACTATTTATATTTGAATATTGTCGTTTGTGATATATCTGCTCATCTCCTTGGCCCATTAAAAACACTGATTTGTAAGAGTTCTTTATTCTGAATATGGGTCTTTTGTTAAATATAAGAATAGCGAATATAGTCTCCCATTTCATGGGTTGCCTGTTAATTCTACTAATAATGTCTTTTGATAAATATAAATTATTTCAGTGTAATGTAGCCATTTACATTTTACCGCCGTTGTGGATAGGACTTTGGGGACCTATTAAGAAATATTTTCCCACATTAAGAAAATTGTCTTCTGTTTTTCTACAAATGGTTTATTGTTTTACATGCCATATTTAATATTCAACTCATCTGGAATTTATATTTTATGATATTACATGAGAGCCAACACACATAATTCTATATGGCTACTTCATTACAGTGTTATACTTTTTGATTATTTGTAAGTTATAATCCAAAGACCCTGATGTGAGATCAATATTAGGGTATTTGAAAGACTTTTCTCAGATTTAGGAATTCTCTAGTTTTTCTTAAAAGTACACACAGTGGGACTGCTAGAGAGATGATAGTGTTATATTTCAAGGCCCCAGACATATTGGTGAAGAAACCAACAAAATACATATGCACCCATAATTTGAGGGAAAGATATCTCAATGAAACTTAAATATAAATGGTTGAAAACAAAGCAGTAATGGTTAAATAAGTACTATAAATATTTGTGTGTGTGAAACAGAAAGAATGAATAAGACATCTTAAGAAGCTAAGGCTAACAGAACCCAGGCAGAAAACAGGCACTAGTGCAAAGATCAGGGAAGTAATTTGAACACAGTAGCTGAAACTAAAAGGCTGTTGCACACTGAAAGAAGTTCATGGTAAGGTCTGAAGGAGCTGAAGCAATCTATGCTCTCCCTGTGAAGTGTCCGAACCATGAAGCCAAGACTACCTTTTCAAAGCTGAAATTTGGATCTGTATGAACAGCATAAGACAAAAGAAGGAAAAGGCTCAGACAAAAATGCGGAAGGAAACAAATACCTGGAGATATCTGCAAGAATAAAACCATATTTTTGATCCCTTCACAAAAGTAAGAGAAATGATAATGTTGAAGTGTAAAGCTAAACAATTATCTTGACCCAACCCTTATTCTTAAAGTTTAGGAAAATTAAAATTACATAAAATTTGGGAATAAAAAGTATTGTGTTTGATTACTGTGGAAATGTATTGCAAGAAAAAAGTTGGAGAAGAAAGAAACCACATAACAAACCTGTAGACAAAACAATAGCAAACCAAAGAGATGAAACTATAACCTACTATTCCGAGATGGGCTAAAATGGACAAGAAAATAAAGAGAAAACATGAAAGAACAATACAGATTACCATCGGTAAAAACTCAGAAATGAAATCACAAAAATAAAAAAATAATTAAAGGGAAATATTTCAAAAATCAGTATTAAACTAAAAAGAGAATTAAAACAGTAGATCATTCGTCAGCATAATTAAAAGATGAATAGAAAGAATGCTAAAAGCAAAAAAGAAATGACATCTCAGATAAGCATTAACAAAAGTAGCAAAGGAATTGTCTATTCAAAGAAAATCTAATATATATATAATGCAAAGTCTCAAAAAGAAAAAATCAAAGGAAATAAATATTAATAATAAAACTTTAGGAAACTGGAAAGTCACTAGCATGATTAACAAGGAAACTTAGTCTAGTAAAAAATAACAATAAACTTTAAAATTAGTCTTTAGATAGCCAAACAAAAAGAGGAAATCACTTGTAAGGAAGATAAAATTATCATGTCATCAAACTTTTTAAATTGGAGTTATGTCACATGCCAATGCTTAACCAAGGAGACATATTCATAGAAAGAATAAATGAATCAATTATATTACATCCTTCTAAACTGATTTTCAAAACAAAAGCATCATTTATAGTTATGAAAATGAAAATCCCAGAAAATTCTATTTCCATGAGATTCTTCTAATGAATATGCCAGAGAATGAGCTTCAGATTACCCAAAACTTTGGGAAGATATAGATTAAAAGTCTATAATGAAGTATTATATTTATCTACATATCTATTTTATCTATTTATGTATTAATATCTATGTGTGTTTGTGTGTGCATCATCTAGAAGAATAAATTAATGAAGGAGGCTAAAACAACAAATAACTCAAAAGTAATGATTATATTCAATTCCCAGATTGTGATCACATCATAAGGAATCAAGGAATTTGGAGAAATTGCTGATTTCACATCTAGGGCAGCAAGTGTATAGGTCTGGAACAATTTTACAGATCCGATAGCAAGAAGGTTATCAAAGAGCACTAGAGTTGAGCCAAAAGAATTTAAAGACAAATTGAAAGAGGCTCCCAATTCAAAATTAAGACAATTTGTGATTCTATGCAAGTAACAACTATAAGAGATTCAGAATTTCAAGTGTTTTATCCATGGAATCCATCTGACAATCATTTGAGAAGTATTGGCAACAATTAGAGAAGGATAGTAAATCAACATATTATTTTTAAAGCTGTTAAATAAGGGGAAAGAATCATGCATTTATCCTTCCCTTCCTATATGAACTGTACCATGGGGTGAACAAATAATTGAAGACAGTGTCTCTTTAAAGAAGTCTAGTCATCCCTTTATACATGGGGGATTTGTTCTAAGACTCCTCCTGCGCATAGCCAGATCTGTGAATATCTAAGTCCCACAGTCAGTTAGCCCTGCAGAACCCGCTTTACTGTACAAAAAGTCAGTCCTCTGTATACATGGGCTTCACTTTCCACCACTACTATACTTTCTGTCTGTGTTGTTCTCCATGTATAAGTGGTCCCATGCATCTCAAACCCATGTTGTTCACGGGCCAACTGTATTCCAACTAATAAATGAAAATGGAATAATAGAATTTGGATATTGCAATTTTGCTGAGTATATGCTATTGTATATATACATGCCAATCTATACGCATTTTATATGCCATTTTGCAACCTTTAAGGGCTTGCAGGATTTAGGCCCTGAAGATCAACAGCTGCTAATAACATAAAAGCAGAGGTTAACAAGACATAGACGCCCCTGATAAAAAAAAAACCTCATATTCTCTGAAGTAGTCATGCCAAAAACCAAACCAAAATCAAAATAATTTCGAATTTGATCAGGATTCTACATTCAGCTTTCATGTTCTAGGACATTTGGAGTAGTGAAGATCATTTTAATAAGAATGTAGACAGCAAAATCTAAACTATGGCAACTCTAAAGGACCATATTTTTCTTTTTAAATTTTTAGAGATGGGGATCTCACTCTGTTGCCCAGGCTAGAGTGCAGTGGTGTGATCATAGCTCACTACCGCCTCGAATTCCTGGGCTCAAGGGATCCTCCCGCCTCCGCCTTTTGAGTAGCTGAGATCATGGGGTTGAGGGGAGCCAGAGAACCCAGCTAACATTTCTTAAACAAATAAATTCCAAGAAAAGAGATAGAGACAGAAGGAGAGAGACAGGAAGAGAGAGAGAGAGAACCTAGAGATAAGAAAAGAGATTTTAAAATATTAAGCAATTGTACTATGTAGGCATTATTTAAATCTTGCTTCAAAAAAACAAAATATAAATATAAACATAAAAGAAAACATCTTTGACATTTATGGGACGACTAAAAATTTGAGCTGTCTGCACAATTGATGATATTAAAAGATTGTTAAATTTTTGGAAGTTTCATAATGTGACTGTTAAAAAAGGAGCTCTAATATTCTAGAGACATACAAAAATTTTGACAAATGAAATTATATGATGTTTAATATTTGATTTAAAAAATTGGAGATGTGGAAAGTGGGTGAAAATCAGATGAAGCAAATTTGACCACAAATTGGTGACAGTTGGTGGTATATGAAGGGACATTTTAATATTCCATCCACTTTTGTATATGCTTGAAGTGTTCCATAATAAAAAGTTACAATAATAATAATGGTAAGTAGATATGCCGATCTTGAAAATAGCAGAGTGCACACATGGCACACAGAAAAAACAAACCTATCTTGTCTTTTTCCCTAGGTCTGCACTCAGGAATTTTAAAATTCATCTTTCTCCAGAAACAAAATCTTTATTTTTTATATGCCATATTTGCTCAGAGCTGTTCAGACTTTTCTCATGAGACACCAATCATAGCATCTCATTTATTGCTTGTTGTTTTTGTCTGTCATTCATAGAGCGTGTCAGCCTTTTATTGTGTTTATTACAATACAGCAAACCTTTTCCCTGGGACCATCTGGAGTTCTCCTCCTTAATAATATTTCTTTCAACACCTACTAGCTCTGAGGTAGTTGTGAGCATGCTCATAGGCTAAAATAGGCATCTATTTCATGGCCATGTTCTGTCAAATTCATTTATTTGAACATTGTGAGATCAATTTGTTATGGACTTTTGGTTAGATCAGTGTGTTTTAATTGGCACTAGACATGAGCTGGGTATTAAATGTACTCTTGGCATCCCTAATTGCAACACAACTATTGCCCTATTCTGGTAAACACCTGCTTTAGAGCAGTCATTCTGTACAAACTTCAAACACATCTGCCAAGTGTTTCTAATAGACAGCACAAGTCACTAGGCTAGAAATGACAGTCATTTAAAGTCCTCTGTAATTATGGATCCTCCAAGAATTTAAAAGAAAAAGTTGGCATTTGGGGGAATAACTTGGAATCATTATACAGTCTATTTTGAATATGAGCTCAGTTCTACTAGGCCAAGTGGACTGGTGAGCAAGAAAAGAATTAACTTCTAAAAAATGAAGAAGATAGTGCCATAATTCATTAGGTTTTTAACCAAGATTAGTGATAAGTTTTTCCTTAGATTTCATAATGAATTTGATTCTTTAACAGCAATAATTGTATTCAATTTTTCTATATTAAAAGCATTTTTTCTTCAAGATAACTCCACTTCAGGATCCGAAAAAATTCAGAAAATTAGATTTTCAGTTACATCAAACCACAAACTTTATCATTGTCCAATAATGTAAGGTGCACATTTCCTTTCAATTAATTTCCTTAATAATTTTACCTTAGGGTCTTCCTCTATGATGACCTTGGCAATTTTGATCATAGCTAAGGCTATCAAAATATTTACAGTGAGTTGCTAAGTCCAAGCAGGCAACGTTATGTTTCATCCTCTGAAGTACAATGAATACATTAAGAATTGTGCTCCTTGCAGTTGTGCAAAATAGTAACACTGATATTTAAACTACAGAGAAGCAAATACCTATGCCAAAATGGAACAAGTTATCTTTGTAT
Source organism: Macaca nemestrina (assembly GCF_043159975.1). Lineage (NCBI taxonomy): Eukaryota > Metazoa > Chordata > Mammalia > Primates > Cercopithecidae > Macaca > Macaca nemestrina. The sequence continues at coordinate 27,136,859 of NC_092126.1, read as the reverse complement.
GTTCCACAAACCTCTCTGAAATATTCCTTAACACCTCACCTTCTCTAAAAATGAAACCTTTTCAAACTTCAAAGCATGTTTTCTCTTTGATTAAAAACATGGATTTTCACAACAAACTTCATTAAAGGTAAAATGTTTCTGTAACCACATAAGAGACTGTGATATTTATATTACAGAGATTTTTTATTTAAAAGTAATTGTTGACTTGTTTCCAAGCCTATGGGGAAAATAAAGTAGAAATTTAAATGGCAGGCTTGAGAGAAGAAGTCAAATGTAGCCACAAGGCAAATGGAACATGCAGTTTAAAAGCTTTGTTGATGAAAAGCGTCAAACTCTATAAAATATTTAAGGAGATTTATTCTGAACCAAATATGAATGGCCATGGCCTGTGACAGAGTTCTCAGGAGGTCCTGAGAACATGTCCCCAAGGTGGTCAGGGTGCAGGTTGGTTTTACATATTTTAGAGAGGCACGGGATATCAATCAAATACATTTAAGAAATACATTGGTTTCATTTGGAAAGATGGGACAACTCAGAGCGGGGGCTTCCAGCCTATAGGCAAATTTAAATATTTTCTTGTTGACAATTGGTTGAGTTTATCTGAAGACCTGGAATCAAAGGCAATGTTCAGGTGAAGATAAAGGATTGTGGAGACCAAATGTTATTGTGCAGAGGAAACTCTCAGATGGCAGACTTCAGAGAGAGCAGGTTGAAAAATGTTTCTTATCGGACTTAAAAGGGTGACCGGCTCTTAGTTGAATTATCTCCTGGATCTGCGAAGGAAGAAAGGAAAACAAAGGGGAAAGGGGATTATCTATAGAATGTGGATTTTTCCACAAGAAACGTTGCAGAGCAATTTCAAGGTATGTCAAGGAAATGCATTTTGGGATAAAACCTTTTGAATTTTTCCCTTGTTTTGCCCGAGTCAGATTGGAAAGTAAGTCACGATATACAAGGTTAAATAAAACCCATCTGATGAGAATTTATAGTTTGTAGGGCATGACACCCCAGACTCCTTAGAAAGGAGTTTGGACGAGATAAAAAAAATCAGAGCTTAGTCCTCAGTGCCCCCGGATGGCCAAAAAGCATTCCATAGAATGCATGTATAGGCCAACAATAGCAGCAGGTCCCTCGGCGCTGGGAAGCCTCATTTCTAGGGTTGTCTGATTCGACCATCTGGAAAGGTCTCATAGTGCTAGGAAGGCTTATCCCTCAAGTCCTCTGATTTGATGGTAATAGTTTTAAATATTAGTTATTTGGATAATGGGGAAAGGACATGGACTGACCTGATGTAATAACCAATTGTTTAAGGGGTGAGATGGAGTCAGGCCTAGGGTTAAATCTAAAAAAGAAAAAAAAATCCTGGATCAGATCTATTTTCTGGGCTATCATCTTCCAGATCTTTAATTGTGCCTTTCATGCTGCTGTATCTGGCATAATATTTACAAGAAAATGTCTAATGTTAATATAATAACAAATATCATAAAGATAGTGAAGATTTTGCTGTCCAAGGTTTTAGGTAGACTCAGAGGGCACTAAACAACCCAATCAGCCAGAAAATAAAAACCCCACATGCATCATCGTATTCTTTGTTTAGACTTACAATGTGTTTACCCTCCTTATTAGGAGTTATTTGAACCCTATGATAAATCTGATTTGAAAATTGTGGGACTAACATTAAATTGGATTTTAATAAATTTAATCTCTCTTATGGCCAATTTATCACTATAGGTATAGCACGCTGAGGGGGTATAAATTATATGTGAGAAATGTCTGGTCCTTGATTTCTAAATTGTTATAGACTTGTTAACAGTAGACATATCTATTTTTCCCGTCACTTTTGTATTGCACCATGTACTGGTACTTGGGAGAGAAAACATTTTGTCATAAGAGAAGTCATATATTTCTACAGTGTCATTTTTCCTTAGCAGGACTTCCTGTGGCTGAGGGGCATAAGAGTCAAAAGACTTATAGCCAATTACTTGTTCTGGGCCAGATAGGAATGGATGTAGACAGGCATTTGTTACTTCTTAAAATTATTATTTTAAGTAAAAAGGCTGACAGAAAAACCAAAAGGAAAAGTTACAAGACTGACTTATTTTTAACTTCTATGTGTTGAGCTGCTGTGAGCTTGGTTTTTGTTACAGCCTTACACCAATTAGCTATACAAAACATGAGCATTGTTCTGAAAAATTAAAACAAATATAAAGATAGATTTATCTTCACAACTCAAAGTGGGAGTATTATATCCAGAAGGCTTTGTTACAAGGTATTTTATCCTGTTAGTAAATATTTTCCTTTAGTTTTACAGTAAGCAGATAATTCGTATGGTTAGGGTGGATGCAAAAGTGACACATAATCGTTTAGAAGGCAACTAAACTTGTTTTACCAGCTGTTTAAGAATTTTTTTGTACCCCCTTCTTGATTTGGAGGGCTTGATCTTGTCCTAATTTTGTCCCCGAAAACTGGCCTTTACAATCTTTTTTTTTTAAATTTATTTTTTATTATTATTATACTTTAACTTCTAGGGTACATGTGCATAACGTGCAGGTTTGTTACATACGTATACTTGTGCCATGTTGCTGTGCTGCACCCATCAACTCGTCAGCACCCATCAACTCGTCATTTACATCAGGTATAACTCCCAATGCAATCCCTCCCCCCTCCCCCCTCCCCATGATAGGCCCTGGTGTGTGATGTTCCCCTTCCCGAGTCCAAGTGATCTCATTGTTCAGTTCCCACCTATGAGTGAGAACATGCGGTGTTTGGTTTTCTGTTCTTGAGATAGTTTGCTAAGAATGATGGTTTCCAGCTGCATCCATGTCCCTACAAAGGACACAAACTCATCCTTTTTTATGGCTGCATAGTATTCCATGGTGTATATGTGCCACATTTTCTAAATCCAGTCTGTCACTGATGGACATTTGGGTTGATTCCAAGTCTTTGCTATTGTGAATAGTGCCGCAATAAACATACGTGTGCATGTGTCTTTATAGCAGCATGATTTATAATCCTTTGGGTATATCCCCAGTAATGGGATGGCTGGGTCATATGGTACATCTAGTTCTAGATCCTTGAGGAATCGCCATACTGTTTTCCATAATGGTTGAACTAGTTTACAATCCCACCAACAGTGTGAAAGTGTTCCTATTTCTCCACGTCCTCTCCAGCATCTGTTGTTTCCTGACTTTTTAATGATCGCCATTCTAATTGGTGTGAGATGGTATCTCATTGTGGTTTTGATTTGCATTTCTCTGATGGCCAGTGATGATGAGCATTTTTTCATGTGTCTGTTGGCTGTATGAATGTCCTCTTTTGAGAAATGTCTGTTCATATCCTTTGCCCACTTTTTGATGGGGTTGTTTGTTTTTTTCTTGTAAATTTGTTTGAGTTCTTTGTAGGTTCTGGATATTAGCCCTTTGTCAGATGAGTAGATTGCAAAAATTTTCTCCCATTCTGTAGGTTGCCTGTTCATTCTGATGGTAGTTTCTTTTGCTGTGCAGAAGCTCTTTAGTTTAATGAGATCCCATTTGTCAATTTTGGCTTTTGCTGCCGTTGCTTTTGGTGTTTTAGACATGAAGTCTTTGCCCATGCCTATGTCCTGAATGGTACTACCTAGGTTTTCCTCTAGGGTTTTTATGGTATTAGGTCTAACATTTAAGTCTCGAATCCACCTTGAATTAATTTTCGTATAAGGAGTAAGGAAAGGATCCAGTTTCAGCTTTCTACTTACGGCTAGCCAATTTTCCCAGCACCATTTATTAAATAAGGAATCCTTTCCCCATTTCTTGTTTCTCTCAGGTTTGTCAAAGATCAGATGGCTGTAGATGTGTGGTATTATTTCTGAGGACTCTGTTCTGTTCCATTGGTCTATATCTCTGTTTTGGTACCAGTACCATGCTGTTTTGGTTACTGTAGCCTTGTAGTATAGTTTGAAGTCAGGTAGCGTGATGCCTCCAGCTTTGTTCTTTTGACTTAGGATTGTCTTGGAGATGCGGGCTCTTTTTTGGTTCCATATGAACTTTAAAGCAGGTTTTTCCAATTCTGTGAAGAAACTCATTGGTAGCTTGATGGGGATGGCATTGAATCTATAAATTACCTTGGGCAGTATGGCCATTTTCACGATATTGATTCTTCCTATCCATGAGCATGGTATGTTCTTCCATTTGTTTGTGTCCTCTTTGATTTCACTGAGCAGTGGTTTGTAGTTCTCCTTGAAGAGGTCCTTTACATCCCTTGTAAGTTGGATTCCTAGGTATTTTATTCTCTTTGAAGCAATTGTGAATGGAAGTTCATTCATGATTTGGCTCTCTGTTTGTCTGTTACTGGTGTATAAGAATGCTTGTGATTTTTGCACATTAATTTTGTATCCTGAGACTTTGCTGAAGTTGTTTATCAGCTTAAGGAGATTTTGGGCTGAGACAATGGGATTTTCTAAATATACAATCATGTCATCTGCAAAGAGGGACAATTTGACTTCTTCTTTTCTAACGGAATACCCTTGATTTCTTTCTCTTGCCTGATTGCCCTAGCCAGAACTTCCAACACTATGTTGAATAGGAGTGGTGAGAGAGGGCATCCCTGTCTTGTGCCAGTTTTCAAAGGGAATTTTTCCAGTTTTTGCCCATTCAGTATGATATTGGCTGTGGGTTTGTCATAAATAGCTCTTATTATTTTGAGGTACGTTCCATCAATACCGAATTTATTGAGCATTTTTAGCATGAAGGGCTGTTGAATTTTGTCAAAAGCCTTTTCTGCATCTATTGAGATAATCATGTGGTTCTTGTCTTTGGTTCTGTTTATATGCTGGATTATGTTTATTGATTTGCGAATGTTGAACCAGCCTTGCATCCCAGGGATGAAGCCCACTTGATCATGGTGGATAAGCTTTTTGATGTGCTGCTGAATCCGGTTTGCCAGTATTTTATTGAGGATTTTTGCATCGATGTTCATCAGGGATATTGGTCTAAAATTCTCTTTTTTTGTTGTGTCTCTGCCAGGCTTTGGTATCAGGATGACGTTGGCCTCATAAAATGAGTTAGGGAGGATTCCCTCTTTTTCTATTGATTGGAATAGTTTCAGAAGGAATGGTAACAACTCCTCCTTGTACCTCTGGTAGAATTCAGCTGTGAATCCATCTGATCCTGGACTTTTTTTGGTTGGTAGGCTATTAATTATTGCCTTAATTTCAGAGCCTGCTATTGGTCTATTCAGGGATTCAACTTCTTCCTGGTTTAGTCTTGGAAGAGTGTAAGTGTCCAGGAAATTATCCATTTCTTCTAGATTTTCTAGTTTATTTGCGTAGAGGTGTTTATAGTATTCTCTGATGGTAGTTTGTATTTCTGTGGGGTTGGTGGTGATATCCCCTTTATCATTTTTTATTGCATCTATTTGATTCTTCTCTCTTTTCTTCTTTATTAATCTTGCTAGCGGTCTGTCAATTTTGTTGATCTTTTCAAAAAACCAATTCCTGGATTCATTGATTTTTTGAAGGGTTTTTTGTGTCTCTATCTCCTTCAGTTCTGCTCTGATCTTAGTTATTTCTTGCCTTCTGCTAGCTTTTGAATGCGTTTGCACTTGCTTCTCTAGTTCTTTTCATTGTGATGTTAGACTGTCAATTTTAGATCTTTCCAGCTTTCTCTTGTGGGCATTTAGTGCTATAAATTTCCCTCTACACACTGCTTTAAATGTGTCCCAGAGATTCTGGTATGTTGTATCTTTGTTCTCATTGGTTTCAAAGAACATCTTTATTTCTGCCTTCATTTTGTTATGTACCCAGTAGTCATTCAGGAGCAGGTTGTTCAGTTTCCATGTAGTTGAGCGGTTTTGATTGAGTTTCTTAGTCCTGAGTTCTAGTTTGATTCCACTGTGGTCTGAGAGACAGTTTGTTATAATTTCTGTTCTTGTACATTTGCTGAGGAGTGCTTTACTTCCAATTATGTGGTCAATTTTGGAATAAGTGCGATGTGGTGCTGAGAAGAATGTATATTCTGTTGATTTGGGGTGGAGAGTTCTATAGATGTCTATTAGGTCTGCTTGCTGCAGAGATGAGTTCAATTCCTGGATATCCTTGTTAACTTTCTGTCTCGTTGATCTGTCTAATGTTGACAGTGGAGTGTTGAAGTCTCCCATTATTATTGTATGGGAGTCTAAGTCTCTTTGTAAGTCTCTAAGGACTTGCTTTATGAATCTGGGTGCTCCTGTATTGGGTGCATATATATTTAGGATAGTTAGCTCTTCCTGTTGAATTGATCCTTTTACCATTATGTAATGGCCTTCTTTGTCTCTTTTGATCTTTGATGGTTTAAAGTCTGTTTTATTAGAGACTAGTATTGCAACCCCTGCTTTTTTTTGTTCTCCATTTGCTTGGTAAATCTTCCTCCATCCCTTTATTTTGAGCCTATGTATGTCTCTGCGTGTGAGATGGGTCTCCTGAATACGGCAGACTGATGGGTCTTGACTCTTTATCCAGTTTGCCAGTCTGTGTCTTTTAATTGGAGCATTTAGTCCATTTACATTTAAGGTTAAGATTGTTATGTGTGAACTTGATCCTGCCATTATGATATTAACTGGTTATTTTGCTCGTTAGTTGATGCAGTTTCTTCCTAGCCTAAATGGTCTTTACATTTTGGCATGTTTTTGCAATGGCTGGTACCGGTTGTTCCTTTCCATGTTTAGTGCTTCCTTCAGGGTCTCTTGTAAGGCAGGCCTAGTGGTGACAAAATCTCTAAGCATTTGCTTATCCATAAAGGATTTTATTTCTCCTTCACTTATGAAACTTAGTTTGGCTGGATATGAAATTCTGGGTTTAAAATTCTTTTCTTGGCCGGGCGCAGTGGCTCAAGCCTGTAATCCCAGCACTTTGGGAGGCCGAGACGGGTGGATCACGAGGTCAGGAGATCGAGACCATCCTGGCTAACACAGTGAAACCCTGTCTCTACTAAAAATACAAAAAAAAATTAGCCGGGCAAGGTGGCGGGCACCTGTAATCCCAGCTACTCGGGAGGCTGAGGCAGGAGAATGGCGTGAACCTGGGAGGCAGAGCTTGCAGTGAGCTGAGATCCGGCCACTGCACTCCAGCCTGGGCAACAGAGCGAGACTCCGTCTCAAAAAAAAAAAAAAAAAAAATTCTTTTCTTTAAGAATGTTGAATATTGGCCCCCACTCTCTTCTGGCTTGGAGAGTTTCTGCTGAGAGATCTGCTGTTAGTCTGATGGGCTTCCCTTTGTGGGTAACCCGACCTTTCTCTCTGGCTGCCCTTAAGATTTTTTCCTTCATTTCAACTTTGGTGAATCTGGCAATTATGTGTCTTGGAGTTGCTCTTCTCGAGGAGTATCTTTGTGGTGTTCTCTGTATTTCCTGGATTTGAATGTTGGCCTGCCCTACTAGGTTGGGGAAGTTCTCCTGAATGATATCCTGAAGAGTGTTTTCCAACTTGGTTCCATTTTCCCCCTCACTTTCAGGCACTCCAATCAGACGTACATTTGGTCTTTTTACATAATCCCATACTTCTTGCAGGCTTTGTTCATTTCTTTTTCTTCTTTTTTCTTTTGGTTTCTCTTCTCGCTTCATTTCGTTCATTTGATCCTCAATCGCTGATACTCTTTCTTCCAGTTGATCGAGTCGGTTACTGAAGCTTGTGCATTTGTCATGTATTTCTCGTGTCATGGTTTTCATCTCTTTCATTTCGTTTATGACCTTCTCTGCATTAATTACTCTAGCCATCAATTCTTCCACTTTTTTTTCAAGATTTTTAGTTTCTTTGTGCTGGGTATGTAATTCCTCCTTTAGCTCTGAGAAGTTTGATGGACTGAAGCCTTCTTCTCTCATCTCGTCAAAGTCATTCTCCGTCAAGCTTTGATCCATTGCTGGCGATGAGCTGCACTCCTTTTCCGGGGGAGATGCGCTCTTATTTTTTGAATTTCCAGCTTTTCTGTCCTGCTTTTTCCCCATCTTTGTGGTTTTATCTGCCGCTGGTCTTTGATGATGATGGTGACGTACTGATGGGGTTTTGGTGTAGGTGTCCTTCCTGTTTGATAGTTTTCCTTCTAACAGTCAGGACCCTCAGCTGTAGGTCTGTTGGAGATTTCTTGAGGTCCACTCCAGACCCTGTTTGCCTCGGTGTCAGCAGCAGAGGCTGCAGAAGATAGAATATTGCTGAACAGCGAGTGTACCTGTCTGATTCTTGCTTTGGAGGCTTCCTCTCAGGGGGGTACTCCACCCTGTGAGGTGTGGGGTGTCAGACTGCCCCTAGTGGGGGATGTCTCCCAGTTAGGCTACTCAGGGGTCAGGGACCCACTTGAGCAGGGAGTCTGTCCCTTCTCAGATCTCAACCTCCGTGTTGGGAGATCCACTGCTCTCTTCAAAGCTGTCAGACAGAGTCGTTTGTGTCTGCAGAGGTTTCTCCTGCTTTTGTTGTTTACTGTGCCCTGTCCCCAGAGGTGGAGTCTACAGAGACAGGCAGGTTTCCTTGAGCTGCTGTGAGCTCCACCCAGTTCGAGCTTCCCAGCGGCTTTGTTTACCTACTTAAGCCTCAGCAATGGCGGGCGCCCCTCCCCCAGCCTCACTGCTGCCTTGCCGCGAGATCGCAGACTGCTGTGCTAGCAATGAGGGAGGCTCCATGGGCGTGGGACCCTCCCGGCCAGGTGTGGGATATAATCTTCTGGTGTGCCTGTTTGCTTAAAGTGCAGTATTGGGGTGGGAGTTACCTGATTTTCCAGGTGTTGTGTGTCTCAGTTCCCCTGGCTAGGAAAAGGGATTCCCTATCCCCTTGCACTTCCCAGGTGAGGCAATGCCTCGCCCTGCTTCAGCTCTCGCTGGTCGGGCTGCAGCAGCTGACCAGCACCGATTATTTGGCACTCTCTAGTGAGATGAACCCAGTACCTCAGTTGAAAATGCAGAAATCACCATTCTTCTGTGTCGCTCGCGCTAGAAGTTGGAGACTGGAGCTGTTCCCATTCGGCCATCTTGCTCGGCCCCCCCGGCCTTTACAATCTTACACGCCCACCTCTTCTGCAATAGTCCCTGGAACAAGAGCAAGGCAGCTTGTACAGTTCTAGCAGCAGAGCATTAGCGGTGAAACAGACCAGGCCCAGTGAGATGCCAAATGATGGAGATTCATATCTCTGGTCTTTAGAATACTATGATTTTGGTTTCCTTGGAAGTAAAACAAAAAGAGATAAATAACATTTATAGTTTGACAATTTTAAGAGTAATTCATATGTCATAACAGAAAAAGTAACCTATTCTGTTAGGGCACGAACTAAAAATATGAAGAAAAATTATAATCTGGTACTTTTCTAGAGAATTATTGTAGCCAAGAAATAATGCTTTACTCTGCATTCAAAAAGTTAGGGCTGAAATCTAGTATTAAGTGTTACATTTTACCCTTGAAATATTTTTTTTAGCCACCTCTTTTATTAAAGAGAATATTGTAGCATGGCCAATTTGTGTTCAAGGTTAGTTTTAGGCTTCTTATGCTTGTCTGATTATTTGCATAAAATGCAGCAAGAAAGTGACTGGTCATATAGTCTCCTTTTAAAGTTGGTTTTGCCGAAACTTTACCTCAAAATAGGCTATTGTAGTTCCAGTCTTGGTAAAATAACCAGTGTCTCCAATTGTTTTTGTTTTTGTTTTTGTTTTTAAAAACAACTATTACTGAACTTATGCAGACAACTACATTGCCATAAAATTATAATCTGAATTTTGGAAGACTCAGAAAGGTAAATTTGTCTACAAAAACATGCTGTACACAGATAACTTAAAAGAGAAAGATTTTCTTTACCCTAATTTAACCAAAGCAGCAGCTTTTAAAACAATAATGTTTGTTTACCTTGGAAATGCCGTTACTGTAGAATTTAGCAGCTGCTCACAATTAGTCCTAGAAAAGAGGCTCTCTGCCTATTAGGTAGCAAGATTTTATGTAAGCCATTTTTCTTTTATCAAGGAACCTTTTGGGAAGCATTGTTTCCATTAGTATAGGGGTAGTTTCAATTAATATTCCATAGCAAGACAGTAAATGCCCCATCAAGCAGAACTTGTCTAGCTCAGTCGTTATTGAAAAGTACTCACAGTTTTTGCCATCAGCCCAGATAAATGCTCCACACAAAAGTTACACAGTGGAGGATTTACATAAGCAGATTCACATGTCTTCAGTTTTATGGAAAGGGGAAAACATTCCCCTGTTAGATATAGTACCCATTTTCATAAGACATTTAGGTAAAGGGGGTTACAACTACCTGACATAAAGCTTGTTTAAACATCTTACGTTTTATAAATTTATTAACCTGTATGTTTTCGTGTTCTTCCCACGAAGCCTTTTTTAACCCCAGACCATTTTACCTTTTCTGGTAAAAAGCGTTTGGGTTCCCAGGAGGGAGTTGCCTCTGTAAGACCTATGAGGGACAGCAGAATCATAAAGACCTCCTTTTTTTTCCATTTTTTAAAATCTTACCCTAGGCAGTTGTTAGCTATATAGCCTTAAATTTACATATTACAGGCAACTCAGGTGACAATCAGATAGCAAATTTACATCATAGGGCAAGAAGAGAAAGTCCTGTGTGCTAGAGGGAAATTAAAGTAGATTTAATTGCCAATTAAACATAAAATTATACGTCTATTATAAAGGCCTTTAAATATACACACACACACACACACACACACACACAGAGTTCCCATAGCTATTAGTCAGTACGTTAGTCATGAGACAAATACAACTGCACCAGCTTGCAGAAAAAAAGCAAACAACAACAACAACAAAAACTCACTGTTAGATAACAGTGGTTTTTATCTCAGTAGAAAAGTAACAGCAGATGATAGCAGGCAGAAAAGAAAATAGAACCTAGGAATTCTAGTTTGCAGATTGACCTAAGGACTCATTTTCCTTAATGTAAATGTGTACAAAGATCATATTACTTCCATTTTACATAAACTCTGGCAAATAGAGGTGCCATAAAACCTGTGGAGTGCTTGAAAGGGGACATTCTCCTGATTTTCTCCTTATTCTTAGATTTGTTTCCCGCCCTTTTTTTTTTTTTTTTTTTTTTTTTTTCCTTAAAAGGAGGAGCTGAGCTATAGCCTAGGGTTTTTGTGTGGTGGATCAATGCATGCTCTTTGTAGGCAGGACTCCACAGTGTGTCACTATTGAGTCGTTTCCACCCTCTTTCGTGCCTCAGTTTCTCTCTCCAGAGGTCTATGAACTCTGAGAGGGCTCAAAATGCTGGGTGATCAGCCCTGATAGGCCTTTCCTGGATGAGCCATTTTTAAATTAATTTTTGTTAAGGATTTCCCTGCAGGGCCACTGCATGTCTTGAGGGGTCAACCCCCCAGACACTCCCATGAGGCCCCCAGTCACCCAGGGGTTCCTTTCAGCTGGGAGGAGCAAATGCCCTGAAAAACTGAGTCTCTCATTTATCTGTGAAAACAACAGTTCAGTGCCTCATGCAAATATGCACAGACAAGCGGAATTAAGAAAAATTTTAGGAGAAAAAGCATTAGAGAATTCCCTTTAGAATGCATCTCTGAACTAGAATTAGGATCCTTAAACAACAACTTTCTAGGAGAAAACCAACTCAGAATAAATCAAGGACCGTCAACCAGAGGGAGGTCCAGGGCTCAGGAGGACTTACCAGTTCCACCGGAGGAGAAGCTAGAACTCGGTGGGACTTCAATGGGCCTCTGCAGGCACCTTAGCTCCAGTTTCTAGCAACTCCTTTGGGATCCTGAGTCTTCTCTGAGTTCCCACGTGTTTGGGCGCCAGATTATTGTTGATGAAAAGAATCATATTCCAAGCCAAATATGAGTGGCCATGGCCTGTGGCACAGCCCTTAGGAGGTCCTGAAAACATGTGCCTAAGGTGATCAGGGTACAGCTTGGTTTTATGAATCTCAGGGAGGCATGAGACATCAATCAAATACATTTAAGAAATGCATTGGTTTTGTTCAGAAAGGCGGGACAACTCAAAGCAGAGGTTTCCAGGCTATAGGTAAATTTAAACACTTTCTAGTTGACAATTGGTAAAGTTTATCTGAAGATCTGGAATCAAAGGACATGTTCAGGTCAAGAAAAAGGATTGTGGAGACCAAGTTTTATTGTGCAGAGGAAGCTCTCAGATAGCAGATTTCAGAGAAAGCAGGTTGAGAAATGTTTCTTGTCAGACTTAAAAGGATGCCTAGCTCTTACTTGATTACCTCCTGAATCTGGAAAGGAAGGCAGGAAAACAAAGGGGAAAGGGAGTTCTCTATAGAATATGGATTTTTCCCACAAGAGACTTTGGGGGGCAATTCCAGGGTATGGCAAGGAAATATATTTTGGGGCAAAACATTTTGAATGTTTCCCTTGTTATGACAGAGTCAGATTGGAAAGTAAGTCACAATATACAGGGTTAAATAAAACCCATCTGTTGAGAATTTGTGGTTTGTAGGACATGACTCCCCAGATCCCTTAGAAAGAAATTTGGGTAAGAGGAAAAAAAAATCAGAACTTAGTCCTCAGCTTCTGTGCTATATTGAATTCCAAAACTGTTATTTTTAAGAGGGTTCTAAAGTTGGCAATCAAAATTCTCTCATCCTTAAATTAAAACAGTGAATTTAATGAAATGCTTTTAAAAATAAATACACTTGAGTGGCCTGTTTTGAATACTTTAGAGATAGATAACCTGATTACAAACCTTAAGAAGAAACAAGAGGAATGCCTTTGGGATATGTTTTTGAAAGCCAGGGCTTCAGTCTCCTTTCTTATATTTCCTTAAGCTTTGTCATGAGAAACTATTTCAGATATTTCAAAAAATCCATATTAGCCAATTAATGATTGCATTGTTCACATGTTTGTGTATGTTTGTGTGTCTTCTGTTAGTGGATGTTCAACTTCATTGTAGTTGATTGATCCTATCTAAAACAAAAGTATTTTCAAAACATAATGTCTAGTGTGATGAATCTGACAGGTCTGGCCATAACTGTAGAAAGAGATGGATATATATGTGTTTTCATTATTATATGATAAGCAGAACTTCTTGTTGGTCAAATTCAGGAGAAAATTCCTGTCTACTTACCATTGTACTTAATGGTGTCTGTGTATTAGTGAAAGACAAAATTTGAACAACTCTTAATATAGCAATCATGCCACTAAAGAGCTGCTCATCCAGATTATCTGTTAACTTTGACTCTAAGTGTAAAACCAAAGCCAATGACTTTAATTTCTGTACAAGAGTACAGAATCCTAATTATTATTTTAAGAATTAGTACAACTCTATCTTTCTCTCCCTCATCACGATTCACAATCAATCCCTCTGACCTTAACCTTCTTTAGAAAGAATTAACTTACCTGCCTTTCCTTTTACTTTCAGATTCAATTACAAAACGTGGAATAATGTGGCCTTTACATTTGGTTCCAAATTTTTATCCAGGGCACTGAAACTATGGGAGAGTAGATTTCAGCATAATAAATGTAAGAACTTTCAACAGCATTATCGAAGATGGAACTGATTCCTATCATAGGTGGTGGTTTCACTCTTAGTGGACAACCACTTGCCTGTACCGTTTCAGGTGTGAGGTACATGTAAATGGAAACATATCAAAGTAGTTAATGGCATGGTCAGGCTTCCAAGGCTCAAATCACAACTCCTTTACTTACTAGCTGCATCAACTTAGACAAGTTAGTTTTCTGTACTTATCTTTATCATACTTATATGTACAATATTATGTGAAGATCAAACTAGGTACCATACATAAACTGGGTAATGATATAACTTGTTACTCAGAATAGGCCACTTCTGAGATTGAAGAAGGGGTTAATAATAACTATGTCAAGAAAATAGGTGTTCTATCCAGGGGATTCTACAGCCAAAAATGTAAAAGATGGTCTGACACAAATAAGGACTGACTAGGTATTAGCCCTTAATATTGTTGTTGATGTTACTGTTGTTGTTTTAGTTGTTGTCAAAAAAGATGATTCTAAGGGTTTCTTCCAACATTGAGATTCTAAGATTTGCTAATAAATAGCTGTTATTTGCCAGCCCTGGTGAATTCATTTTCAAACTACTCAGCTTAGGAGAGAGGTGAGAGAGCGAGAGGCAGATGGTAAATGTGAAGGAATATGTTTATTTCCAGAATCAGTATGCTTTATCTTCGGCACACCAGCTAAGCATAAAATGGAGAATCTCTCTGTCAAATCTGTGGAGGAGACCACTTTGTCAAATTGGCAACTTTCTTTCTTCCTATCAACTTTATATCATAAAAGACAAGTAAATTGTGTTGATGTTCTCTGTTGTGACATGCACTGACATGATTGATATGAAGTAACTTTCATGTTGCATAAGTGAAAAGAAAATAATAGTATCACGTAGCCAAATGGAGAGTGTCAGGCATAGAGGACCCCTGTGAACCAGAAACATTTTGTTCTTATTTCTCCTCAAGTTAAGACGAAAAACAATAAAGTCACAGTTTTACAAGCTAGGGTGGTGCAGTAGAAGTATGTTAATGCTTTCTACTAAGTGTTGTTAATAGAGTAATTTTTGAAACAGGTAAAGTCGTGATTCTCACACAGGTATAAATTGAGCATGTGTTAAAAATTTAATTCATTAATTAAATAAGGAGACTAGCAGATGTCAAATCAGTTCAAAGGAAAATCCAAAGAACAGGTATATATATGTAATATATAGAAAGAACAGGAACAGGTATATGTATATATGTATATAGATATATAGATATGTGTGTGTATATAAAGAATATTGTGTGTGTGTGTATAAAGAATATTGAAATCAATGTGCAAATGGAAGACAAAGCTGGCTCCACAGCTGGAGAAAAAAGTAAATTCAGCCTCTGACAAACAGAATTTACATGTTTATAGGCATGAATTATTTTGCATTGCTATCAATTACTATTTTGCATTATCTATACGTAACAATGTTATTAGTCATAGAATCAGAATCAGATAACCCAAAAAGGACCTCTAGACTAGGGGTTGGCAAACTGTGGCTCTAAGCAAGCAATCCTTGTTTGTGAATAAAGTTTTACTGAAATATAGTCATGTCCTTTTGTTTATGCATTGCTTATCATGTTAAATGGCAGAGTTGAATAGATGCAATGAAACTTTATAGCCTACAATCTTGAAGTATTTACTAGTGAGTCCTGTAAAGAAAAAGTTGCTGATCCCTGCTGTAGATAGTGAATAGGATAGTGCACAATTTTTTTTTCTGTATTGTGTAGTGGGAAGACAAGAATTTAGGAACTAGATAAATCTGGACTCAAATCTTAATTCCACCAATTCATAAATGTGTAATTTGAGGCAAGTTATGCAAGCTTTCTGGTATTCAGTTATTAAATATGATAATACCTCTCATATAGTTATCATGAGGATGAACTAAAATAGTGGATAAAAAGAGACTAGTAGAGTTTTTAGATCGAATGTGGTAGGAGGTTTTTTAAAAATGTTATTCTTCTTAATTATCGTTTTTCAGAATATCAGAATCTTCTATCATAATTCTATCTTTAGAGCCAAAACTATCTGTAAGTTAATAGCCTTAAACTACTGGACTCGTCATCAAAAGAGAGGGGGCTATTCATGCTGCCTGCAATAGAATATGACCACCACGCTATTCTTTGCCACAATGAAGAGCAGCCTCCTGCATCAGCCAGCACAGTGAACTGGGGCTTAGTTGATTAGAAACCCAGATAGGTGAATATGGAAAACTCTTGAATCTCTCTGGTGGTCAATTACTGTATCTCTAAAGTAAAAATGTTAAGCCAGAGACAGAAAACTGCTGAGAGCCTTCAAGGCTTTACAATTCTGTGAAACAATGTCACCATAGCTTCTTTATTCTACCGTTTCACCGCTGAGAAAGGAAAGTTTTAGATAAAGAGAAAAGATGATAGGAAATTGTGACCACATACAAGGCAATGATATTTTCAGCATAACGCTATTACTTTCGTTTTATATTTTCTAACAGGAATTCCTTTAGGCAGAAGACAAGGTCTGATATATTCTTTGTTACCTATTCACTCTGCTTCTTACAGAATTAATAGAGTTCTGCACACAGTGGCACTTAATTAATATCCAATGAAGATGGAAACACTTTTTAAATGGTTATTATCATTAAATGTTCTTCATAGCATCCTTAGAAGGCAGTGTCAGGATAATTACCTATGTTTTACAGGTGAGAAATCTGAGGCCCGGAGAGGATAAAGCCACATGGCTAAAGTTATACAGTTACTAATCAGCAGAACTGGGAATAGAATTCAGCATCCCAAGTCCTGAGATTTTGTTTAAACAAAATCATAACTACAGCCTGCCAAAAGACTAGGAACCTTGGGGAAAGGCATGCCCCTGAAAAGACCAGAGGCTTTACACTGCCCGCCAAAAGGAAGGAGCAGAATGCACTCCTGGGAAGCCATTTTATCTCACTTGTTAATTTATTTTCTCAATTCTTCTCAACAATTTATATACAAAAATTATCCTTCAGGTTCTAGACAGCTTGTTAACATGGTCTTCTGATTCATGGGTAAAATATCCAAGCTCTAAAGGCCTGTACTAGCTATGAGATTAGTGAGTTTAAAGTACTAGCAATTAAGAGAAAGTAGGTGGCACAGAGAGCATGATTTATTTTACTCACTCATGCAACAAATATTTATTGAATGCCAGTCACTGATCTAGGCATTGGGAAGCCAGTCACAAACCAGTAGTATTCTCCTGATGGATGTTATGGTCTGGCGGGGTACAGAAAACATGCGTTGCTTATCATGCTACATTGATAGGAGCAATGAGGTGATGTCGCTTATCATGCTACATGATAGGAGTTAGGAGGTGATGCTAGGAAAAGAGTAGCTGGGTGATCTAGTATGCCCAAAGGCCTTGAAATATCACATGCTCAGTGTGTTCATGGAATGGCAAACTAGCCTGTGCTGATGGAGCAAGGTGAGCGGGAGTAAGAAAAAATCACATTGGAAAGAAAACTGAGCAGGTCATGGTAAAGACTTTGAATTTTATTCTGAGTAGAGAAAGCACTGGAAGGTTGAAGGCAGAGAAGTGACATGTTCTGGTTTATATTTTACCTTGCTCTTCTGATGGTAATATGGAGAATGGATCACTGGAAGTATAAAATGGGAGAAGAAAGAATTTGAAGGACCCTGTAATGGCTGAGGTGTGAGATGTGAAGGTTGTTGTTGAGGTGGTGGATGGTTTTTGGAGATGAGATCTATTTTGAAGATAATGCCAACTTATTTTCTAATGAATTGGATGCAGAGTGTGAAAGAAAGGGAAAAGTTAAAGATAATTTCATGTTTTTTGTCTTAAGCACCTAAGTGAATCATGATAAAATTTACTGAAATAGAGAACAGAAATGAGAAAATATTGGGGAAGATGCAAGATTTCAGTGTTGGACAAATTAAATTTGAAATTGGAGTGAAGCTGTTCAGAAGGCAGTAGGACTTATGAGTTTGCAGTTCAGAGGACAAGCTGAGACTGAACACGTTTTTGCAGTAATTACTATGTAGATGGAATTTAAAACTGTAGAACTGATCAAGATAACACCTAGAAAGTAATTAAAGATTAAGCCCTGCGACATTGTAATATTTAGATTCTGGGAGAGAAGAAGCCATATATTAATAGTAAACTGGGAAGGAAGAAGAGCCAGGTGAGTATAGTAGAGGACAGGTGAAGGATGTGTCTAAAGAGGGTGTGATTACCAGTGTCAAATGCTGTTGAGAATATGAATTAGAAGGGAATTGATAATTGACTGTTGAATTTGGTAATGTAGATGTTGGCAACAAGGTCCTTGGTGATTTCACAAAAATGGTTTTAGTGAAGAGGTAGACACAAAAACTTTCTCGAAGAGCATCCAAGAGAGAATTGAAGAGGAGATATTGGAAAAAGAGAAACAGAAATTTTCAGTTCAGCTTTCCTAAAGGAGGAATCAGAGAACTGGTGCAAGCACTGATTGGAGATATGAGCGAAAAAAAATCATTTATTTTTTAACATAGGATATAGTACATTATGTTTGAATACTAATTGGACTAATTCAGGGAAAAGGCTTGCAAGGCAAAGGGGAAACAGATTGATGGGAAAGACAGGCATGAAACTTTGTAGGGCCAGTGGTTTAGAAATTATTGGGGATTTAAAAATTCATTGGATTTGTGTTACTAGAAGAAGCAAATTTGAAATATAAATGATCAAGAAGTGAGATGCTTCAAATGGAGTTCTTGTTAATAGACAAGTTCCAATCATGTAATAGGATGAGACTATTAATTCCTTGTAGGCAATATTTGTTAATTCATTTATCCCTACAGAGGACAAGTGCTAGTTCTGTTTTCTATATTCACTGTGAATACTCAAAATATATGTATTTAGAATATAAATATAACTTTTTTTTCTATTTTGAGGTTGTTTATGTTTTATATATGCATAGCATTCTGCAATGGAAGTGGGTAAAGAAGAAGAGATAATTTCTGTAGTAAGGCATTCTAGACAATTTTTTGATTCTATCAGAAAGAAAGGTGGAGTGCATGGGGACAAATAATAGGCAAGTTGGTAAACTTGGAGGAATCGTAAGAATATGAAAGCTATCTTCTGATGGCAATGCTTTAGTGAAAAGAGAAAAGCTCTGAAGAGGGAGAGTGAGTTGAATGGAGAAATGGAGAAAATTGCTAGGTAGCTTGGAAGGTCCACTTGAGGTTTGTGGTAATAAATTTAAAGTAAGACCAGTCAGCACATTTATGTGTAGTACAGTATTAGGGTTTTCCATTGAAATAAAAAAAAATTATTGAATTCCTTCTTCATCTTTTGTTTGTTTGTTTGTTTACTGCCATCCAAAATAATATCTTCAGGCATTAAGGAAAGAATTTTATTTCCGTGAAAATTGGATGATAAAAGTTGGCAGCCAACATTTATACTTATTTCTGAAAAGCAAATAGACTCTGTACTTAAGCTAATATATTTGCTTCTATTAAAGAGTTTTTCAATGACATTTCTTCTTTTAGAGATATGTATGTTAACATAATTTCATTTAATATTGTGGTAAGAAATAAATGTTTATATTGCATGTTATAATATTCATTAAGTAAGTGAAAAAGAATGAGTTAAAAATATAAGAAAATAAAAATCATCTATGTCCCTATCAACCAGTTATAATCACTAGTACTGTTTTAGTGTGTACATTTTTCTGGGCATGTAGAGATAAATAAATGTATTTCCCTTAGACACTATACTTTAAAATTTTTTATTACCCAATTTTCATAATATCTATCTGTCTAAATAATATGTATCTAAAATATCTTTCAAAGTTACTCTTTAGCATATCACTTAAATAAATCCTTTAATGTGGTATTACCAATCATATTGTGAACAGTTTTGTCATAGAACTGACAAATTACTTATAAAGTTCAAATTGAAGAGAGAAAATAAGGGAATGTCTAAAAATATTTGAAAAAAACCCACAAAAAAAAGGAAAATGCATACCCTTTACCTAGCAATGCTCTCTCTCTCTCTCTCTCTCTCTCTCTCTCTCTCTCTCTCTCTCTCTATATATATATATATATATATATATATATAAATAAATTTGTGGGGTTTTTTTTTTAGTATAGATGGTTTCTCACCATGTTGCACAGGCTGGTCTTGAACTTCTGAGCTCAAGCAATCTGCCCACCTCAGCCTCCCAAAGTGCTGGGAACCACCATATCTGGCCAACGTAAGCCGTATTTTAATAGAAATATTAGTACGTATAAGAACACTTACTGAAGCATTGCTTCTAATAATTCACATTTAGAAATTACTCAAATGTTTTTCAGTAGATAAATGATGATGCATTTAATTTAAAAGACAGGTTTTCTACAACAGACAGTTCAGTGACAAATATCATCAAGTAATAGGTATCATATAGCGTTACTTGTAAAAATGAAATACAGACAAAACTTTCTATGTTTAGAGGCATATGAAAGAAAGTCTATAGAAGAACATTTATAAGGCTATACACTGAATGAATTAACAGTGGGTATCTGTTAGACAAGAAATAGGATTTGAGGAAAGACAGTAAAGCAATTTGGGGGAAATTTTGGATTTTTACTTTGTATGTTTCTTATCAGTTTGATTATTTTTATTTATAATAAGATTATGCATTATTTATCAGTTGTTATATGTGTATCTTTATGAATTTTATATATATATAAGGCACCATAATAAAATTAATAACAAAAATGGAATTTGCTGGTAACTTTTTGGGGCTTGCTATAGCTAACTTTATTTGGAATATGTGTGTTTGTAGATAATATAGATAAGGAACATCTAAAGTTTCATTGAGTAAGTAAACTAGAAGGTCAAGCAAAAAGAATGACCAGGCGTGAGGCAATAATATCAGAAACATAAGAAACAGCATGCGTGAAGGCTCAGAGGTAAGAAGCATGTGGTATGCCTGTAGAGTGGAACTCAAAGACATAGAATAAGGATGGTTAGATGGGCAGAGTTCAGATCCTAAAGGGTCTTGCAATTTATGCTGTTTGGGGAACATATTAGAGAGCGGTCAGTACAGAGTTTTTAAATTTGGGAGTGATATGATCAGATTTATATTTTTACAATTTCAGTTGTACTTCAGAGTGAAAAATGGATTTGATGTGTCTGGATAGGGAAGGCCTATTCCTCACATAGTGGTCCAGGTAAGACAAGTCAGTAAAGTGGACAAGGATGACAGTAACAGATATGGAAACAACTGGACTAATTCAAAGAACAGCTATAAAAGCATGTTGGCAGGAATTACTGGTTGGTTGGATATGAATGAGGACACAAAAAAGTCACCTTTACACTTTACAAAAGAGGCACAGGTAAAACAAATACACAAAAAGGTTGAATGTAAAAGAGTGAAAAGATGTGTATCAGATAAGCACTAACTTAACTAGTGTTGCCACATTGGCATCAGGTCATTAAACTTAAGAAAGAAAACATTATTTCAGAGAATTATCTAAATTGTGATAAATTCCAATGTACCAGATACATACAAATTTAAATTGCTATGCATTACTACATTCTAAATAGAATAAAAGCAAAATTTTACAAATAATACTGGCAAATTGGGATCTACCAACTCTAGCAGCAGTCCCCAACTTTTTGGCACCAGGGACCAGTTCCATGAAAGACTATTTTTCCATGGATGGCGGATTGTGGGTAGGGGGTAGTTTCGGGATTAAACTGTTCCACCTCACATCATCAGGCCTTAGATTCTCATAAGGAGCACACAGTCTAGAGCCCCTGTATGCACAGTTCACAATAGGGTTCATGCTCCCATGAGAATCTAATGCCTCCACTGATCTGACAGGAGGTGGAGCTCATGCGGTAATGCTTGCGCACCTGCTGTTCTCCTCCTGCTGTGCAGTGGTGGGTTCCTAACAAGGCATGGACCCATAGCGGCCTGCAGCCCAGGAGTTGGGGACCCCTCATCTGTAGGAGAGATTTTAATGTATCTTTCTCAATTAAGAATAGATAAGTAGGGCCGGTCGCGGTGGCTCACGCCTGTAATCCCAGCACTTTGGGAGGCCGAGGCGGGCGGATCACGAGGTCAGGAGATCGAGACCATCCTGGCTAACATGGTGAAACCCCGTCTCTACTAAAAATATAAAAAATTAGCTGGTCGTGGTGGTGGGCGCCTGTAGTCCCAGCTACTCGGGAGGCTGAGGCAGGAGAATGGCGTAAACCTGGGAGGCGGAGCTTGCCATGAGCCGAGATCCTGCCACTGCCCTCCAGCCTGGGCGACAGAGCAAGACTCTGTCTCAAAAAAAAAAAGAAAAAAAGATTAGATAAGTAAGCAATTAACTAAGTCTAAAGAAAATAAGAACACCACAATAAATAAATATGGTCTAATTATACAAAGTGTTGCATCTAGTAATTTAAAAATACATATTATTTTAACATATAAAATATCTACAAATATATAATGACAATGTACCAGTCAAACATAATAACAAAAATTATGTATGTGTTAAATATCCAAAAAGCGAATTGAGGAATTATGAGTAAAGCAGAACTGAATATATATTATTGCTATTAGAACGTTCAAATAGGCTCAATTGGAGGGAAAACTTCTAAGCCATTAAAAAAAAGTGAATTTATAGGTTAAAATCTTCTTCTTCTTTTTTTTTTTTTTTTTTTTTTTTTTTTTTTTTTTTTTTTTTGAGATGGAGTCTCGCTCTGTCACCCAGGCTGTAGTGCAGTGGCACAATCTCGGCTCACTGCAACCTCCACCTCCTGGGTTCAAGTGATTCTCCTGCCTCAGCCTCCCAAGTAGCTGGGACTACAGGCGTGCACCACCATGCCTGGCTAATTTTTTTATTTTTAGTAGAGATGGGGTTTCACCATGATGGCCAGGCTGATCTCGAACTCCTGACCTTGTGATCCACTCCCCTCAGCCTCCCAAAGTGCTGGGATTACAGGTGTGAGCCACTGCACCCGGCCTAAAATCTTACAAACTTAAAACAAATTTAGGTGATTTTATTGTGAGTTCTTTCAAACTTAAATCTCTTTAGCTTGATAAACTGTCATCAAAACCTGTATCAAACATATGTGGCAATAATATGTTAAGAAATAGTCCCTCCCAAAACAAAAAATTGTTAAAGAATAAATTTTTAAAAAGGTAAAACCATGACATATAGAGTAAAATTAATGTGAACAGGCCAGGCGGGGTGGCCCACGCCTGTAATCTCAGCACTTTGGGAGGCCGAGGTGGGTGGATCACCGAGGTCAGGAGTTTGAGACCATACTTGCCAACGTGGTGAAACCCTGTCTCTACTAAATGTAAGAAAGTCAGCCAGGCGTGGTGGCAGGCACCTGTGGTCCCAGCTACTCAGGAGGCTGAGGCACGAGAATCACTTGAACCTGGGGACAGAGGTTGCAGTAGGGCAACAGAGTGAGATTCTGCCGGGAAAAAAACAAACAAACAAACAACAAAAACAAACAAACAAAAAACAAAAACAAAAAGAACGGATGCTAAAGATTTTAAAGATTTTAACTTTAACATCTTTAACATATGTTCATATTAATTAATGAATAAGATGTTGCAAGTAGTTCAAAGAAAGTTTTTTTAAAACAACAACAACAACATATATATATTGGCAGTTAGAAATGCTGTAATGAATTTACTTAAAAGATGAGAAATTGGTCAATATCCTTATGGCAATAATCAATGACATCTAAAATGAACAATTTCCATTTACATAGGCAAGAATTATTTGCATTACTATCAGTGTTCCACAATTTACAGAATTGCAAAATAGCTTAAAGATAGTAAAAAACAGAGTCTCCATAGAATTATATAACTCAGGCAATATTTAGTTATCCATTACAGAAACACAGTAATACTTTAGTCCGTTTCAAATACCTTCTCAAATTTTTCCTACAACTTGTACATTTTTAAGTAAAATTATTAACGTTTTGTTTTTCAAGAAATTTGATCATGAACATTTACTTGGAACATTCACCATAAGTCAGTAGTGATATTATTAACCACATGGAAAAAAAATACAAAGGTGCTAAAAAAGCAACATCTGTTTCAAAGAGTAGCAATCAGATTAAGAAGGCAATGTATGACTGTAATGAATCTTTTCCTTTCGATCATCTTTAGATCATTTATTACATAATTTTGCTCAGTTTTTAACTCCAAATTTTCTTGTGTATATACAAAATATGAACCATGTTTACATATTGTGATTAATTGAAAAAAACTTTGCAAATAGTAAATGCTTAAAACAGAAAAGGATTTAATTCTAAAACTTTTTATACATCAAGGCAATGGAATCAAAGTAAAACTTTTCAAATTTTATTCTGCCCACGGTGAATATTGCGTTTACAATAACATTTAGCACCCCAACAAGAAACTTTTATACATTGGCAGTCACTCTCCATTTTTCCCCAAATGTTCCCTCTCCCAGCACTAGGAAACCACAAATCCATTTTCTGTCTCTATAGATTTGCCTATTCTGGACATTTCATAACAGTTGAATTATCCAATGTATGGTTTTTAGTTTCTTTCAGTTAGCATAATGTTTTCAAGGTTCATCCATATGACAGCATGTACCAAAAATCTGTTCATTTTTATTGCTGAATAATATTTCATTGTATGGAAATACTGCATTTTATTTATCCATTCATCAGTTTTTGGACATTTGGGTTGTTTCCACTTTAGGCTATTATAAATAATTTGGCTACGAGCACTTTGTGTGCAAGTATTCAAGTGAATCTATATTTATTTATCTTGGGTACCTCAGGGTGAAATTGCTGAGTTAAATGGCATCTTTACATTTAAACTTTTGAGCCAACTCTGATGATGGAGTCTTAATTTTCAACATTTCATTTCAAAAAAAATCTCTTCATCAAAAAGCACAATTAAAATTTTGAGAAGATAAGCCATAGACTAGAAGATAGTTAGAACAAATATATTCTATAATAGATTAGCACCCAAATATTTAAGGACTTCTGTGAATCAATTAAGAAATTCCAACTTAAAAATGAGCAGGAGATATTAATAGACATTTCAGAGTATAAGCATTGAATGGAATTTTCTAAAAAGAATCTCAGGAGCTTCTCTGGTTTCTGTGGGAACTCTTCTTCCAACAGGAAGGATTGGATCCAAACAGCCTCCTACAGATTCAGTAGCTCCCCTGAAAGTGTCTTCTCTACCTTACAAATCCAGCACTGTCGGACTTGGGTCAGGTATAGACAGTAGTGAAAGCAAAAAGTATCTTATTATCACCCCTCCTTTATAAAAACAGTAATTGTGTCATGAGATGAAACCTTGATATGATATGAAGCAAGCCTGTCAGCCCCCCAATGGGTATTTAATGTTAAATTAAGGGCAACATAGTAATGATTCTGACATTCAGCTATGTGACAATTCTATTCTTCAGTGGTACCAGGAGTTTCTATTTTTACTCGTAGTTTCATAAGAATTAAATTGAGTGTTGGAAGCTGCATGGTCTATTAGCAAGTTTCTATTTTTCACTTTCATTTTGAGTTGAAGTGTAGATAAAGATCTCTAAGTGCAGGCAAGATGTGTTTATTTATTGCTGGGGATGATGAAAGGAGAGCAACTTGGCATAACAGTCGTAGGGATGATTTTGACTGGACATTATGAGTGTGTCCTGAGTTGGTCCCTTCTGGTGGGTTCGTGGTCTCACTGACTTCAAGAATGAAGCCGTAAACCTTTGCAGTGAGTGTTACAGCTCTTAAAGATGGCACGGACCTAAAGAGTGAGCAGCAGCAAGATTTATTGTGAACACTGAAAGAACATAGGAAGAAAGGGGACTCCAGCCTGTTGCTGCTGCTGGCTGGGGTGGCCAGCTTTTATTCCCTTATTTGTCCCTGCTTCTGTTCTATCAGAATGCCCTTCTCAATCCTCCCCACAATTGGTTACTTTTAGAATCCTACTGATTGGTCCATTTTACAGAGTGCTGATTGGTCCATTTTACAGAGCACCGATTGGTCTATTTTACAGAGCACTGATTGGTCCATTTTACAAACCCCTTGCTAGCTACAGGTGCATTTTTACAAAGCGCTGATTAGTGTATTTTACAAACCTCTTGCTAGCTATAGAGTGCTGATTGGTGCATTTTACAATTCCCTTGTAAGATGGAAAAGTTCTCCAAGTCCCCATCAACCCAGGAAGTCCAGCTGGCTTCACCTCTCATGAAGACTGTCTTATTGGTCCTAGAGATAAAATACTGAAATGGGCTATTGATATAGATTGCCATATTCCATCTTCAGAAACCTTTGAGAAGAGGAAAGGAGACAACATAATAGAATACCACTTCAATGGCAAGTCAGATGATTCCAGGAAACAGCAACATCAAGTCAAGAAAAAAAAAAAAAAAAGGAAAGACAACTTTCCCTTAGGTCTTTGACAAAGTTAAATTGACTTTTTTCAATTCCTTCTAGAAGGTTATCTCCAGGTGGAACTAATTGCAAGCCCATTTTCCTGCTTCAACTGACTGAAGAGAGAAAAGTAAACAGAAGACACTCCATGTGGGCTCCAACCTATAATTCTCCCCCATTATCAGGAGGAAAGCTCCAAATGTCAGCCGCATGTTCTAACGTTGCTTCTTTTACTTAACTAATCCATCAGTAGTCTTCTTCTTTGGGATTAGAGTTATTTTAATGAAGAAGCGCTGATTGGTGCGTTTTTTTCCTAGAAGCTAACAAATGCTACACTTTAAGTTTTGGAATCACGTTTTTATCATGCTCTACCTCATAGATTTTAGCAGTGACTTCTGTGTGTCATTCATAAAATGACTTAAAGAATGTTGTTTTTCCTTTTAAACTAGAACTCTGTGAAGTTGACTCAGGGGTCTCATAGTGGGAGGGAATGGTTACAAGAGTGGGATTCCATGCTTTTTACTTCTCTTTTTTTTTCTTTTTTTAACAGATTTATTGCGATATAGTTTATGTACCATACAAGTCACACATTTAAAATATAGAAGTCAGTGGGATTTAGTATATTCACAAATATGTAACACAAGCACAGTCAATTTTAGAATATTTTATTATCTCAAAAAGAAACTCTGTGACCTTTGGCTATCACCTCCCCTGTGATGGTTAATATTAAGTGTCAACTTGATGGGATTGAAGCATGCAAAGTATTGTTCCTGGGTGTGTCTATTGCTAATGGAGATTAACATTTAAGTCAGTGGACTGGGAGAGACAGACCCACCTTCAATCCGGATGGGCACAATCTAATCAGCTACCAATGTGTCTAGGATAAAGGCAGGCAGAGAAATATGAAAGGATTAGATTGGCTTAGTCTTCCACCCTACATCTTTCTCCCATGCTGTATGCTTCCCACCCTCAAATATCGGGCTCCAAGTTCTTCAGTGCTGGGGCTCGTGGATCTTTGACCACAGACTGAAGGCTGCACTTTCGATTCCCTACTTTTGAGTTTTTGGGACCAGACTGGCTTCCTTTCTCCTCAGCTTGCAGATAGCCTATTGTGGGATTCATCATTGTGATCATATGAGTCTGTACTCCTTAATAAACTCCCCCTTATATATATACATCTATTAGTTCTGTCCCTCTAAAGAACCCTGACTAATACATCCCCTAACATACCACGGGCCACCTAGCTCTAAACAACCACTAACCTATTCTCTGTCTCTATAGAGTTCTGTGTTACAGAAATTTTATGTTAATGGATTTATATAATATGTGCTCTTTTGTGACTGGCTTCTTTTTCTTAGCATCATGTTTTCCTGTTTCAAAATATAACAATACTTCATTTCTTTTTATGGCCAAAAATTATTCCATTGTAAGTGTCTTTATTTTTCAAACATGTGGCTACAGGCAAATTTTTATTTGAAATAAATTTATATTTATAAACTAAATATGAATAAATATATTTGTTATATACTAAATATAATAATTTCAATACTAGTGATGTGAAGTTCTCTTATATCCACGACAGATTTAACACTCTTTGAGCCTATAATTCATCCTTTCTATAACCAAGGCTTTCACTGAATATTCCTGGTCAGCAAGTGAGTTAACTCCCCTTACTTATAATACAATTATAGAGAATTTGAATTAGTGTGTAACCGCCTTCAATAGTGTTTTCATGTTAAAGATGATTGTGCCCAATCAAAGCTTCTTCCTTAACAAAATGTAGCATGCAGAATCTTCCCTGATCTGTCAAATCTCTTGAAACCTTTCAGGTAGAATAATAAAGTGGTTAAGTCTGTATTTTATAGAGTTTATCTACTTGCATTTGAATCCCGGTTCTATTATTTTTTACCTTTGAAACCTTGGGCAAGATACTTATTTTAAGCTGATGTTTCTTCATGTGTGAAACAAGAAAATAACTATATACATATCACAGAGCTTTTGGGGAGGAAATTTAATATGAAAAAAGTATTTGAATCTTAAGCACAGTTTCTAGCAGATAGTAAGCATTTAATGAATATGAATTGCTATTGTTTATATTATTATTATCTATTTTGGTGTTATTCACACTTGAATCCCATCATATATTGTAGCACAGTGCTTGTTACATCCTAATTGAACTCCCCCCAACAAGGTATGCTAAATTAATAAATAAATGAATAAGAAGCCTCTCAAGACAGAAGGATTCAACTTTATAGCTTTGATATTTTTAAACCCTGGATTTCACAACCACAGTTTTCCATCTTTCGGGAGTTACTTGGGGAAGTCACTGGGGGACGTTCGTCTCAATAACAAAAGTTACTACTGATGGCAAGATGTGTCAAGTACTGACTTCTTTTTTTAAATTTTTTTTAAATTTTTTTATTTCAGTAGGTTTTTGGGAAACAGATGGTGTTTGGTTACATGAGTAAGTTCTTTAGTTATTTCTGAAATGTTGGTGTACCCATCACCTGAGCAGTGTACACTGTACCCAATGTGTAGTCTTTTATCTCTCATCACCCCCCCCACTCTATCCCTTGAGTTTCCAAAGTCCAATGTATCATTCTTATGCCTTTACATCCTCATAGCTTGGCTCCCATATATGAGTGAGAACATATGATGTTTGGTTTTCCACTCCTGAGTTACTTCACTTAGAATAATAATCTCCAGTTCTACCCAGGTTCCTGAAAATGCCATTATTTTGTTCCTTTTTATGGTTAAGTAGTATTCCATGGTGTGTGTGTGTGTGTGTGTGTGTATCACGTTTTCTTTATCTACTTGTTGATCGATGAGCATTTAGACTGGTTACATATTTTTGCAATTGCAAATTGTTCTGCTATAAACAAGCATGTGCAAGTATCTTTTTTGTATAATGACATTTCCTCTGGGTAGTTAGTAAGTAATGTGATTGCTGGATCAAATGATAGACCTACTTTTAGTTCTTCAAAGAATCACCTTTTAGTTCTTTAAGGAATCACACTGTTTCCCATAGTGGTTGGTTTACTGGTTTACATTGCTACCAACAGTTGTATAAGTGTTCCCTTTTCACCACACCCATGCCAACGTCTTTTTGTTTATTTTTTGATTATGGCCATTTTTGCAGGAGTAAGGTGGTATCGCATTGAGGTTTCGATTTGCATTTCCTTGATAATAAGTGATGTTGAGAATTTTTACATATGCTTGTCGACCATTTGTATATCTTCTTTTGAGAGATGTCTATTCATTTCCTTAGCCCACTTTATGATGGGATTGTTTGTTTTTATCTTGCTGATTTGTTTGACTTATTTGTAGATTCTGGATATTAGTTATTTGTGAGATGTATAGATTGTGAAGATTCTTCTCCCATCTGTGGGTTGTCTGTTAACTCTACTGATTATTTCTTTTGCTGTATAGAAGCTTTTTAGTTAAGTCCTATCTATTTATATTTGTTTTTGTTGCATTTACTTTTGGGTTCTTGGTCATGAAGTCTTTGCAAAGACTTTGCCTTTGTCTAGAAGGGTTTTTCTGATGTTATCTTCTAGAATCTTTAGGATTTCAGGTCTGAGATTTAAGTCTTTGATCCATCTTGAATTGATTTTTGTATAAGGTGAGAGATGAGGATACAGTTTCATTCTTCTACATGTACTTACCAGGTATCCCAGCACCATTTGTTGAATAAGATGTCCGTTCCCCACTTCATGTTTTTGTTTACTTTGTTGAAAAGCAGTTGGCTTTAAGTATTTGGCTTTATTTCTGGGTTCTCTATTCTGTTCTATTGGCCTATGTGCCTATTTTAATATATCATTACCATGCTGTTTTGGTGACTATGGTCTTTTAGTATCGTTTAAAGTCAGGTAATATAATGCTACCAGATTTTTTTCTTTTTGCTTAGTAATGCTTTGACTATGTGGGCTCTTCTTCTTTTTTTTTTTTTTTTTTTTTTGGTTTCATATGAATTTTAGAATTTTTTTTCTAGTTCTGTGAAGAATGATGGTGGTATTTTCATGTGAATTGCATTGAATTTGTAGATTGCTTTGGGCAATATGTTCATTTTCACAATATTGATTCTACCCATCCATGAGCATGGGATGTGTTTCTATTTGTTTGTGCCATTCATGATTTCTTTCAGCAATGTTTTGTAGTATTCCTCGTAGAGGTTTTTCATGTCCTTGGTTAGCTATATTCCTAAATTCCTAAGTTGTTTTTTTTTTGTTTGTTTGTTTGTTTTTTTTTGCAGCTACTGTGAAAGGGATTGAGTTATTTATTTGATTCTCAGGTTGGTTACTGTTGGTTTATAGCAGAGCTACTGATTTGTAATTTTATATCCTGACACTTTGCTGAATTCATTTACCAGTTCTGGGAGCTTTTTGCATGAATCATTAGGGTTTTCTAGGTATATGATCATATTATTAGCAAATAGTGACAAACTAGTTTGACTTCCTCTTTACTGATCTGAATGTCCTTTAATTATTTCTCTTGTCTGATTGCTGTGGCTAGGACTTTTAGTACTATGTTGAATAGAAGTGGTGAAAGTGGGCATCCTTGTCTTGTTCCAGTTCTCGGGGGGATTGCTTTCAACTTTTCCCTGTTCAGTGTAATGTTGGCTGTGGGTTTGTTGTAAATGGCTTTTATTACCTTAAAACATGTCCTTTCTATGCCAATTTTGCTGAGGTTTTTACTCATAAAGGGACCCTGGATTTTGTCAAATGCATTTTTTGCATCTATTGAGATGATCGTGATTTTTGTTTTTAATTCTGTTTATGTGGTGTATCACATTTATTGATTTACATAGGTTAAACTATCCCTGCATTCCTGGTACGAAACCCACTTGATCATTGTCAGTTATCTTTTCGATATGCTGTTGGATTCAGTTAGCTAGTATTTTGGTGATGATTTTTGCATCTATGTTCATCAACTATATTGATTTGTAGTTTTTTTCTTTTTCTTTCTTTCTTTCTTTTTCTTTTTTCTTTTCTTTTTTCTTTTTTTTCTTTTTTTTTTTTGTTGTTGTTGTTGTTGTTGTTGTTATGTCCTTCCCTGGTTTTAGTATTAGGGTGATACTGGCTTCATGGAATGATTTAGGGAGGATTCCTTCTTTGTATTTTGGGATACTGTCAATAAGATTGGTACCAATTCTTCTTTGAATGTCTGATAGAATTCAACTGTGAATCCATTTGATCCTGGACTTGTTTTGTTGGCAATTATTTTTATTACCATTTCAATTTTGCTGCCTGTTATTGGTCTGTTCACAGATTCTGTATCATCTTGGTTTAATCTAGGACGATTGTATATTTCTGGGAATTTATCCATCTCCTCTAGGTTTTCTAGTTTATGTGCATAAAGGTGTTCATAGTAGCCTTGAATGATCTTTTGTATTTCTGTGGGATCAGTTATAATATCTCCCGTTTCATTTCTAATTGAGTTTATTTGGATCTTCTCTCTTCTTGGTTAACCTCACTAATGGTCTATCAATTTTATTTATCTTCTCAAAGAACCATTTTTTTTGTTTCACTTATCATTTGTACTGTTTCTTTTGTTTTAATTTCATTTAGTGCTGCTTTGATCTTTGTTATTTCTTTTCTTCTGTTGGGTTTGGATTTGAATTGTTCTTGTTTCTCTTCTTCAGTGAGGTGTGACCTTAGATTGTCTACTTGTGCTCTTTCAGACTTTTGATGTAGCCTTTTAGTATTACGAACTTTCCTCTTGGCACCACTTTTGCTGGATCCCAGAGATTTTGACAGGTGGTGTCACTATTATCATTCGGTTCAAATATTTTTTCAATTTTTATCTTGATTTCATTGTTGATCCAACAATTGTTCAGGAGCAGGTTATTTAATTTCCAAATATTTGCATGGTTTTGAGCATTCCTTTTGGAATTGATTTCCAATTTTATTTTACTGTGGTCTGAGAGAATACTTGCTGTAAATTCTAATTTCTTGAATTTGTTGACACTTGTTTTGTGGACTATCATAGGGTCTATCTTGGAGAAAGCTACATGTGCTGATGAATAGAAGGTATATTTTGCAGTTGTTGGGTAGAATGTTCTGTAAATATCTGTTAAGTCCATTTGTTCTGGGGTATAGTTAAAGTCCATTGTTTCTTTGTTGGCTTTCTGTCTTGATGACCCGTCTAGTGCTGTTAGTGGAGAATTGAAGTTCCCCACTATTATTGTGTTGCTATCTACCTAATTTCTTAGATATAGTAGTAACTGTTTTATAAATTTGGGATCTGCAGTGTTAGGTGCATATATATTTAGGATTGTGACATTTTTCTGTTGGACTAGTCATTTTATCATTATGTAAAGTTCTTCTTTGTCTTTTTAAACTGCTGTTGCTGTAAAGTTTGTTTTCTATGATATATGAATAGCTACTCCTGCTCACTTTTAATCTCCATTTACATGGAATCTTTTTCCACCCCTTTACCTAAAGTTTATGTGAGTCCTTATGTGTCAGGTGTCTCCTGAAGACAGCAGAAACTTGGTTGATGAATTCTTATCCATTCTGCCATTCTGCACCTTTTAAGTGTGGGTCATTTAGGCCATTTACATTCAATGTTAGTATTGCTATGTGAGGTATGATTCTATTCATCGTGCTATTTGTTGCCTGAATACCTTTTTATTATCATTGTGTTATTGTTATATAGGTCCTTTGAGATTTATGTTTTAAGGAGATTCTATTTTGGTGTATTTTGAAGATTTGTTTCAAGATTTGGAGTTCCTTTTAGCAGTTCTTATAGTGTTGGCTTGGTAGTGTTGAATTCTCTCAGTGTTTGTCTGAAAAAGACTCTATCTTTTCTTCATTTATGAAGCTTAGTTTTGCTGAATACAAAATTATTGGCTGATAATCATTTTGCTTAGGGAGGCTAAAATAGCTCAATTTCTTCTAGCTTGCAGGGTTTCTGCTAAGTAATCTGCTGTTAATCTGATAGGTTTTTCCTTTATAGGTTGTGTGATGTTTTTGCCTCACAGCTCTTAAGATTCTTTCCGTTGTCTTGTCTTTAGATAAACTGATGACTATGTGTCTAGACAATGACCTTTTTGCTATAAATTTCCCAGGTGTTCATTGAGCTTCCTGTTTTTGGATGTCTAGATCTTTAGCAAGACAAGAGAATCTTTCCTTGATTATTCCCTCAAATGTGCTTTCCAAACTTAAGATTTCTCTTCTTGCTGGAAAACACCAGTTATTCTCAGGTTTGGATGTTAAATATAGTCCCAAACTTCTTGAAGGTTTTGTTCGTTAAAAATTTTTTTCTTTGTCTTTGATGGATTGGGTTAATTTGAAAGCTGTGTCTTCAAACTCTAAATCTCTTTCTTCTGCTTCTTTGATTGTGTTGCTGATACTTTCCAGCACATTTTCATTTCTCTAAGTGTGTCTTTTATTTCCACAAGTTGTGATTGCTTTTTTATTTATGCTATTTCACTGAAGAATTTTCCTTTCATATTCTGTATCATGTTTTTGATTTCTTCAAGTTGGACTTCACAGTTCTTTGGTCCCTCCATAATTAGCTTAATAATTGACCTTCTGAATATTTTTTTGACAACTCAGAGATTTTGCCTTGGTTTGGATCCACTGCTGGTGAACTGCTATGATCTTTTGGGGTGTTAAATAACCTTGTTTTATCATATTGCCAGAATTGTTTTTCTGGTTCCTTCTCATTTGGGTAGACTATGTCAGAGGGAAGATCTAGAATTTAAGGGCTGCTGTTCAGATTCTTTTGTCCCACACAGTGCTTCTTTGTTGTGGTGTTCTCCCCCTTCCCCTAGGAATGGGGCTTCTTGAGAGCCAAACCATGGTGATTGTTTTTGCTCTTCTGGGTCTAGCCACCCAGTGGAGCTACTGGGCTCTGGGCTGGTTCTGGGGAGTGTCTGCAAAGAGTCCTGTGATGTGATCCATCTTCAGGTCTTTCAGCCATGGATACCAGCACCTGTTCTAGTGGAGGTAGCAGGGGAGTGAAGTGGACTCTGTGAGGGTCCTTGGCTGTGATTTTGGTCAGTGCACTGGTTTTGTGTTGGTTGGTCTCCAGCCAGGAGGTGGTGCTTTTGAGAGCGCATCAGCTGTGGTCCTATATGGAGAATGCAAACTTGCCCTAGGAATACCTGGTTAAGTATTCAGGTTTCTCAGGTGGTGGGCAGGGCCATAGAGCTCCCAAGAGATTATGACCTTTTCTTCAGCTACCAGGGTGGGTATAGAAAGACCACCAGGTGGGGGCAGGAATAGGCATATCTGAGCTCAGCCTCTTCTTGGGTGGGGCGTGCTGTGGCTGCTGTGGGGGGTGGGGGTGTGATTCCCAGTCCAGTGAAATTATATTCCCAGGAAGACACGGCTGCCTCTGCTAAGTCATACAGGTTACTAGGTAAGTGAGGGAAAGCTGGCAGTCATAGGCGTCACCCTACTCCCACGGAGCCCTCAGTCCTAACGATCTGTCTCACTTCCTCTGTACCCACCCAATAGTATCAAGTCTATTTCCTGGCAGCTAGTGACCAGGGCTGAGAACCTGCCCCAGAACATGACCCTTTTCATTGAGAAAGCAAGCCGACTCACGGTTTTTCAGTGCCTCATGGAGCCTGCAGCGGTGATCCAGTTCCTTGAAAGGGTCTGTGCATTTTCTTGCTTTTCCTGGTGTGTTCCTATGGTAGTTCTTGGAGCAAAAGTTTATGATGTGAGTCTCCATATGCTGCTCTGTCCATCTGAGCAGGAGCTGCAGCTACTCCTGCCTGCTGTCTGCTATCTTCCTCTCACTTCTCAAGTACTGTCTTGAACCTCTCATTGCATATCAGGGCGGAAAGCATATTACTTCGCTTCTATGTCAATAAACTGTAATGATATCATATCCCCTATCCTTCCTCTCATGATAAGATGGTGATATCAGAATCCATGGAAGCATTTCCTCTAGAACCAGCTGGAATTGATTTTATTTTAGTTGTCCTTTCTAAGTACTCAGCAGATGTACAAAGTGAAGGAAGCAATAATTCTGTGGACAAGAAAACTGCTGAAGTTCAGCCACATGTCCTTTCTATATCCACTGGTATAACACAGATCCAGTCTTACAGAAATGCTGACCTGCTGCTGCTTGAAACAGTTACTTTCTGAAGACTGAGGAGTCTGGGGTTCAATCTCTGTATTTTTATTACTCTTAAGTTCCTGTGGGGGTGCGTTTGTTCCACTTGGTTTTTGAAGTTGTAGACTGCTGTGATTTAAGGCAGGGTAAGTTCAGAGTGGTCTTTTAGGAATAAATTACGATTTTATTGAAGGCTTGCCTTTTCCCTGCACATTTTGTTGGATATACAATAAAACACAAAATGGGACCTTTTCAAAAAACAGTAGGGGAAAAAAGGTCACAGTTCTGCTCTGTCCTCTGAACTTTAGAATCTAAGCAATTGTGGAGGTTAGTTGGCTATTTCTTGGTAAAACACAGGAATGAAACTTTACGCTTTGTAAAGAATGAATGGAAGGACAAAGCTGAAACTGTAGGACGGAAGGACTCAGTTGACCACAGCTGCTTCTAATTCTGTCTCTTCAGTGCCTGCCTTCCAGTGGACCACAGGTTCCCCTCTGGAACTGCTCATGTCTCCACCCTACGTGTTCTTTAGGCTCACTAAAACACGTTGAGTAGAACGGGGACAAACCCCTCTTATGTTCACTCAAAATAAAGTTATAGTTTTATAAAGGCATGTTTTAAGAAAAAGAAAACAGAGAAACTAAAAGCAGACAAAATGAAAGAAAACCTAGAAAATAGAGAAACTAAAAGAAGACAAAATGAAAGAAAACCTATACCTTTTCTAAAAGAATAAAGGAAAAATAAACACATGGAGAAAATGGAGGCTGTAGAAATAGATTCAAAATTCTCACCAAAGATCAACTTGATGGTTGTGCCATAGCAGGAACAAACAATTAGTTTCTTCTCTTACCTGAAATTTCTGCACTTACCTCAAACCTCTGTTTATCGTGGGTTTTAACTGAGGCTCACTATGAGCTAGTTCAGTTGAAGTTACGTGACCTGAAAGGTAGGTGGTATCCTTGGAGCCTCTCTGCTATAAGGAACCTCTCTAACTTGGCTTTGATTAAATCCTGGATTCATTACACTCTGTGAGTTTTCTAGGTCCCAATTCCATTAACTATGATAGACTAAAGTTCTAAAGCCTATCTTGGAAATTATATTTAGTTATTAATATCATCTTTATAGTTCTTAGTAGAAGGCCTAGCACAATGTAGAAACTCAAGAAAATGATAGATAATTTGATTACTATGATTAATTAGAAGCATCTATATCATCTTATGACTGATGTTTTCCAAGTATCAGTACTTCGTTTTGTTTTAGGTACTCCATGAAAAAATCTATAAAGTTCCTTCCACAGAGTGAGGTGTACAGTGAGTATTTCATTCTTTCATTTTCAAGCAGCAATACCCACTGTTTCCCACCTCAGAGATGCTGAAGCAGCTACAAACAGTAAAATAATGGCCTTTTACATTTATGAGAACTTATCAGGATTTGAAAGAAAAACAAACATGTAAAGAATCAAATTACACATAAATTCTGCTCCCCTCTTCTGAGTTTGTCTACCAGTGAGTTATCTAATCCGCATTTAAATCTCACTTTTCTGTATTCAATTAGCATTGACTATTGAATACTAAGTTATATAATAAACTATGTGTTACACAATGTTATTTTCAGTTGTGTATCAGCTGGGCTGGTCTTGAACCATAGACACAGGGCTGGAAGTAAAAACCCAGGAGATGTGAGATGTTTAAAAACACAGCATAAGTTGAAGCCAAACACGAAGTCTAGAACCAGGCAACAGATAGAAGCCACTAACTTTAGCTGAGCACATGTCATAGATGTGCAGTGGTCAAGAGAGCAGAAACAGTCACCAGGGAGCAGATGACATTAAAGGAGAAACAAGTTGTACTGACATAGAAGGAAGTTAAAGAACTTTAGGGTTGCTGAAATGACTGTAAATCCTGGGGCTTAGATCAGCATTTAGTCTTTTCTACTCCCTAGGTATACAATTATAAACAGATCACTCACCCCCGTAAATTACATTTTGCTTACCTATAGAAAGGGAATGGTGTTTATCTTACCTACCTTCCAAGTTGCTGGTGATATAATCAATAGTGAAGGACTTGATAAACAATTGAGTACTGTGTACATTGTAAGGTAAAGTAGCCTGTGGGTTGGATACCACATACAGATGTATTTTCTTTGGTCCATATATGGCATCCAACCCATGAGCTATAGAAAATATGGATTTCTGGATTTCTTTGAAACACCGAAAGATCTGGAGCCTCTGGGCCAGTGTTACTGGATAATAGCAATAGGCTAAGTGTTTGCATTTATAACCTGTAATAAGAGACTCATGTCTCCTTGCTGCTCAAGATACAGATCTGACAGCCCAGGATATGATTAATCAGAGCTCAGGGCTCAGGAAGCCATTCTCCACATCTGGCAGAGCCCGACAAAATCTTTGCAATCAGATTAACAAAGCAGTGACATGATGTTCTATTAGTGGGGGCATGGACATGCAAAATCATTATGCAGAACAATTCATTATCATAGTTGACCATGTGCTGGGATTTCAGCCGCATGTCGATGTGGCACAACTCACTGAAGATGCATGGATAAACGCTGTGGCTAAGGCATTGT
This sequence comes from Macaca nemestrina, assembly GCF_043159975.1. NCBI lineage: Eukaryota > Metazoa > Chordata > Mammalia > Primates > Cercopithecidae > Macaca > Macaca nemestrina. The sequence goes on along the minus strand of NC_092126.1, from coordinate 27,099,369 downwards.
GAGAAAAATTGGTAGGAGCTAGAAAGCTAGCTCTTAAGCCCAGCTTGAAAAGAAACACAGTTCTGAGATCACCATTCATTTTGCTATTTCTGGCCCCTTTCACCTCTGCTTTAGCAAGGTACTTGCTTTAACAAGGTACATTCTTGCATGAATGTTTTCTTTTCTCCCTCAATTCTTCTTCCATCCTGGTGTTTAGGATATCACTGGGGTGGGATAGTGGGAGAGGTGGCAGTTTTGTTTTTAAGTATATCAGTTCTCCTTTTTGATATCAGCTTTTCTTTTTGAATAGTCCAGGATATACTTGCCTCTCAAGCACCTTTTTTTTTTTTCTCAAAGCCAGTTCTTCTTATGCAACAGACTTATTATATCATTCACAGATTGTACCATGAGGGTTCACTTTCTTGCACCTACATGAGGCCACAGCCTCTAAGCACAAAGGTCTTTTTATGTCTGCTTATTGAAATACCCAGCAAGAATTTTCACCAGACAGAACTTTAGTCGTGCTCTACCTCTGCTACTTACTAAAATGGGAGGACTTTATATAATTTGCTTAACTCTTCTAAGCTTTAGTTCCTTCTTCTTAAAACTAGGAGTTGTAGGAAGAAAGATCAGTGGGTCCTGTTTCATTTGGTTACTTTTACATTAAAATTCAATGACTCTCTATGTATCCTCTGAACTTGTGACTGGCTGGGTAAGCCAGATTTCAGTGTGCTTCACAGACCTGGTGACCTTGGACTTGGAGGGGAGAAGGACACAAGATGTCTTACTGAGGCCTTTTGGAGTAAGCTATTCTCCAATACACATTTCTTACAGGATGCTTTTCTACTTACTCATTTGGTCACTATCCTCGAGTGCATAGCTCTTTATAGAAAACAATTGCAATAGTGGAAGAGAAACGATAAGTTTCATTCACATACAAAACCTCAACTCAACCAATCAATATTTATAAAGCACACTCATCGTCTTTGATAAAAGATCTCAGTGTCACAGGTCAGGTTTCCCAGAAAGTGCACTCCGAAGTAAAAGCTCATGCATGGTAATTTTATTAAGAAATGCTCTTCAGATCAATACTCTTGGAATAAAAAGGAAGGAAGCAGGATTATGAAGAAGAAAAGTTTTGGCTGTGATGCAATCTCAACACAACATTTTTACCCAATCCCACAGGTAAAAATGGCTGGGATTGCCGTTTAGAGTGGGTGAAGAGCAAGCCTTTATACTCCACACTGAGAAGTTGTTAATTTTGGCTACGTCTAAGAAGAGTCCCCTTCATAGAGGCAACTCTGCCTAGCCCATGGCAATTTGAAATGTGAGTGGGAACCGAGAAGCTAAATAAATAATCGATGTTTTTGCTTTTCCTCAGTATGGATATTTCCCCTTTTGAAGCCACCTAGAGCATTGCATGTACCACTTACTTTTACATGATGCTTTGTATTTCACAAATATTATCTCACATGCCTCCCATGATCTTTCTTGAAGCAGATAAAGCACATATTATTTAGAGAAAAAGAAACAAAACTTTTCAGACTTTTCCCAATCATTTTGGGAAAAGTAGCCTTTAACAAATAATAATCTTTGCCGGACTCAGCTTTCTTTTAAACAAAATAGGGGTGTAAATAACTTACCTGCCTAATATTTAATCCTAGCACTGGGATCTGTGAATGTGTACCTTGCACAGATTTATGTGTTTGCTAAGTGGAGGAGACAGCCACAGCATCTGTATCCTGTGGACTACTGTTCCAGGGCTCTATACACTGCCCCACACTACCCTGATAGCAGTGAAGTCAGTGATGGGTCTATTGTCTGAGACTATACAAAAGACAAACGCAAAAGCATGTGAAAGAACAAGGATACAATCTGAGGAAATGTTTCCAGTGTACAGGTGTCTTTGGAGTGTTTGAAATTACTTGAATAACAATGAGTAATATTTCCATGTTACATTTGCCTTGAGATTTTTTTCCACTCCAAATTGAGCGATTTGTGCTCCTAAAGTGGAATCATGTGGAGCCAACTTGACAGAATTCTCTGCAAAACTCACGCCTGGGTTTTTTATTGCCAGTTGTTGGCACAAGCCTTCTACTGTGGTAGACATGCTATTCTCTAAACTTAGCTTACTCTATTAGTGAAAAAGAAAAGCCATGACATTTAAGTCCAATGTTGTTTATTCTCAGGTTATATATCTGTCTTATGGACATTCCAGTTACACTCTTTCTAACTGAGAGGGTTTGTAGAACCACTCTATACTCATGGGTAGCCTCCATTTTCCCGATCCATGGGGTCATGTTTAGCCTACCCATTTTCTCACAATTTCAGCCAGCATTTAGTTTCCAAGCAGATTACCTGAGAATGAGGAGCTGGAGCTGACTCAAGTCAGCTCTCATCAGCATTCAATAATACAGGTACAAGATGGGTGAGAAAAAAGACAAGACACATGGAAAAGGGTTCGGATGAAAGATGATCAGTGAAGCAGAAAATAAGGACATTGCTGGGTTGTTTGGCCCCAATTTCACACACCTTCAAAGCTATTTATTATGACAATGTGAGGCTTCCTGAACTACTGAAATGTGCCATTTCTAGTACTACAGTTCTGATATTTTGGAAAATCTGGCTGTGTTGTATGTAAATTATGATTTTAGATAAAAGAAAGATATATATGTCTTAGGACTATCAATTTTTAGGAGAGAATGCTCCTAGCCCCCTGACATGAAAGAAGTGGCATAAGAAGGCAGAGGAAGTAGTTTCTTTTGCCACTCTGCCTTTGTTCTTGACAGCTCTTCTGGGAAGCTCAGGCTATGAACTACCCTCTTAGGTTGTCTGAACTTTTTTCTGACATGCCCTGTTGCATTTTCATTTCTTATCTCAAACACTTCCTTCATAAAATCTTCAGTTTTGCCACTGGAATCTCTTCAAGAAAAATGTTTAAAGCATAGTATTGATTTAAATTACATTCTTTAATGCATTATTTTTTGTTTATTTGTAATTACAAATATTATTGAATGGTGCATTTTCTATCATTGGAAGAAGCCAAAATGTTCTGGTCACAATTCAGGTTGACAATAAATACTGAGTTTCACTGTTGTCCTTTCCTAATCTGCTCTAATAATATGAACTGAAATGAAGCCATCAGAGAAAGATTAAAGGCCCTCAGCTGAAAGTTTGTCAGGCTTTGTGAATATGGGGAGCCATAAAAGCTTATCAAACTGTAGCATTTTGGAATGGGATGAAGTATTTGAAGTGAAATTATATGGACAAACTACACAGTGGTCCTATTGTAGCCACAGTGGACATGAGCTCATAATAATAACTTTTTTAGAATGGGAAAAGCCCTTTAGAGCTTCCCTGGAATATTCTTGACACAGTGGTATACATTATAACGAAACATAATTGTTCTGTTTAAAACCACAAACGTGAATTCTAAACTTTCTAAGAGGTCACCTTTTCTCAGATCTATCTTCATCCTCTTTCTGTGTTCGGGATTATCACAATTAACATTAGGTTATCATGTCTGTCCTACTTTAAGCAAACTGACAGGCAGACAAACAAAACCAGGAAAAGGAACCAATGACTATTCAAATAGCAAGATCCTTTTTATCTTAATTTTCCTTCTAGCTACTTACCCATCTCTCATCTGGTCAGAATGAAGTTTCTGAAAACAGTGTTGTTTCATGTAAGATGTTAACAATAGGAGAACTGGATGTGGGTATATGAGAACTCTCTGTCCTATCTTTGCAATTTTACTAAATCTAAAACTATTCCGAAACAAAAAGTTTAAGCAAACTATTTCTAACTTTTCACTCAACTTTTTTTCTAGAGTTGATTTCCAGGAAAGATATTTTTTGGGATACTTTCAGCCTGTGGTTAAATAAGTCAATGATAATTAAAAATATTGGCAACTAATTTCACCACAAGACTCAAGGAAATTCATATATGGAAAAACAATTAGCTAGAAATGTGTAACAGAAGTTAACTGAGTTACTGTGCTTTTCTTGAAGCAAACAAAGATTTGAGAATGTAGACTATGTGTGCTGGAGGCTCCATGCCCTTTTTGATTTCTTTATGCATTCTTGAGTAGAAAAGAGCAGAGTGCTTGTGGTTTTTTTCTAGTTAATTCTGGCTCTGATCTGTGGCATCCTCTGAATTTAGGGAGAAGCCATCTGTTATCCCACTTATGGCACCTCAGGTACACATTGCTGGTCCAGATGAAGAACACAATCTTCTTTGATTTATCCACAAACATAATTCACATAAAGCATTATTATATAAAATAGAATTTACTGAAGTTTTTTTTGTAATGCTGAATGTGTGCTTTCCATGTTAAACATTCATGTTGAAGACACATTGTTTATTAGTAGTAGGGTGTTTTTTAGAGTCTCTTTGAAATTTCTGTGGACATAGTCTGTAGCCTCTGCTCTACCTTTCCCTCTCTTCTCTACTCTCCATCCCTTTCCAAGTCTGTATTTCTTTTTTTTTTTTTTTTTTTTTTTTTTTTTTGAGATGGAGTCTGGCTCTGTCGCCCAGGCTGGAGTGCAGTGGCCGGATCTCAGCTCACTGCAAGCTCTGCCTCCCGGGTTCACGCCATTCTCCTGCCTCAGCCTCCCGAGTAGCTGGGACTACAGGCGCCCGCCACCTCGCCCGGCTAGTTTTTCGTATTTTTTAGTAGAGACGGGGTTTCACCGTGTTAGCCAGGATGGTCTCGATCTCCTGACCTCGTGATCCGCCCGTCTCGGCCTCCCAAAGTGCTAGGATTACAGGCTTGAGCCACCGCGCCCGGCCCCAAGTCTGTATTTCTTATCTAGAACAATTTAGATTTCTTTTCTTATTTTCTTCTCATCTCTGTTTACACAAAAATATTATTTTAATTATAGATGATTATTAGCTATTTTTTATACCAGGTATTTAATATTGGCGTATTTTTGTATTATTTTGTTTTGTCTTGCTGTATGTGTCTAACAATATGCATTTTCCTAGATCAAAACCATTCAGTGTAAATATAATGTGAGTCATATGTTTACTTTTGCATTTTCTGATAGTCACATTAAGGAATTAAAAATCACAGGTATAACAGACATTAATTGTATATTTTATTTAACCAAATAGTTTTAAATGTTGTCTCAAGATGCAGCCAATATGTAAATTATTGAGATATTTAATCTTTTTAATTGTACTAAATCTTTATAATCTGGTGCGTATTTTATACCTCCAACCCGTCTGAATTCAGATGCTAAATTTTCATTGGATATGCTTGATCTCTCTTTAGATTTCATAAAATCTACAGTGGAATTATTAGATTTACACACTCAAGTCATTCCAAACATAAATAAAAATTTTTCAGTAATTGAACTGAATTATCAGAAATAATTTTCCTTTAATACTCATATCTATGATGACAAAACATGTTAATATTTTATAAGAAAATGGATTTACTTTGAAGCAAAAGCCTATCAGTTTTAAAACTTTATCTGTCCAAATTAGGTAAATTCACTAACTGTGTCAACTTGGAATTACTAATATTAAACTCAAAGGAAAGCTACATAAATTGAAGGGCAATTCCAAATTTGACAATGTGAACAAAACATTTTAAAAGTTTTCCTTGTATTTTTGCAGCTAGTTTAGACAGCACGGTCAATTCTGCAAATTGATTCACGTTAGAAAAATTTGTAACGTCAATATTATTGTATTTTAAAAGTTTTCATTTCAAAATAAATGTTAGTACCTCTCTGCTCACAAATAAGATCTTTATTTGAAACTTTAAATTCAGCTTGTTCATATGCAATACAAAAAAGTCCTACATTATATTGCTATTTTTATTTGATTATTGAATATTTGGTAAGTAGATTTTTATTTCAATAAAATTTAGAATTGGAGTTATTTGGAATTACAGTATATTATTATTTCTAAAAATCATGGCTCAACCAATGAGCACTGGCAAAGAACTTAAGGTCATTAGATATGTTGTCCTTTATTTCTTTCCATAGTTCCAAAAACTGGTTATGATTCACATATTTATGACACATTTTATAGCTTACTTCAAAAACCAGACCATAAAGACTTTCAACATGTACCATACAGTGGAACAACACAGTAAGGGAGCTAACAATTTCTTGTTTTAAAATTTTAGTAAGTCTGGGTTTTTGACGTAACATAGAGCACTGTTTACTGATACTGGAAAAAAATATATATATATATATAGCTGAAATCATTCTTTAAATATGTAAAATATTCAAAAGTATCTATGCCCCGAGGTTGACATTTTCGGCTGCAAGTTAACAACATTGACTTATAAATTTGAAAGTCCATTGAAACAAAATATGCCCAACTATTTCATTGGGCATTATGTTTTATATTGTAATTTTTTTGTAAAGCCAAAAAAATTATTTACAATATTTAAAATGTATAATTAACTTATCTTTGATATTGTTAGAAAGGTGTATGGTGGGAATTGTTTTGTACTTTAACTTTCAATTTTAACTTAACTTTTAAAATCTTTTTATTCATGACTTGCTAAGTTAATTTTCATAATTGAACTAATAATTTATTTGCCATCTTTTTCTCTAAAACTGACTTTTTGAGCATGCACAGGAATCTAAGCTGTTTTATAGCTCGCTGATGTTATAATCTCAGAACTTGTTAAAAATCATTCATAAATTTTTGACATTTAATTTTTATTTTAGATGATTAATTCATTCAGTTCGTTTTTGGCTATTTAGATATGATTTGCTATCAAGTTTACTATGTTCACTTGATATTGCTCTCTTTATTAGTTCCAAGATTGTTTTTGTAAATCAAGCAACTTCTCCATTTTGCTCTGCTGAAGCAATTTATTTATTTTTTCTGAAGAGGAATCAGACTGTGTTAAGGAATAAATCATATAAGACCAATTAAGTCTCCTGAGATTGAAGGGCGGACCATGAAAGGAAAAAGACTGATGACATTAATAGTGTTAAATGCTCATGATGTGCCACTATGTGGACTTTAACAATGTTTTGATGCCATTACACTTCACATAACATCCTTCCTAAAAGACAAAATAATTAATTAGATAATAGCTTTAAATTTTAAAATTATATAAACTAAGCCCTTCCCCCAGTAGGTTTTGTTATTTTAGAATTGTGCGGACTTTAGTCTTTTTCATCCTATTTTTTTAATTGACAGATAAAAATAGTATGTATTTGGTATAAATAAGATGTTTTGAAATATGTATACATTTTGGAATGACTAGATCCAATTTAATTAACATATGCAGTACCTCACAAACATCATGTATTTGCGGCAAATAAACTTAAAATTCATTCTGCTAGGATTTTCAAGTGTAAGTACATTGCTATTAACTATAATCACCATGTTGCACAATAGATCTCCTAGATTCATCCATGTTATCATAAGTGACAGAATTTTCTTCTTTTTTTTTTTTTTTTTTTTTTTTGAGACAGAGTTTCGCTCTGTCACCCAGGCTGGAGTGCAGTGGCGCGATCTTGGCTCACTGCAAGCTCCACCTCCTGGGTTCATGCCATTCTCCTGCCTCAGCCTCCTGAGCAGCTGGGATTACAGGCGCCCACCACACGCCCGGCTAATTTTTTGTATTTTTAGTAGAGACAGGGTTTCACCATGTTAGCCAAGATGGTCTCGATCTCCTGACCTCGTGATCCGCCTGCCTCGGCCTCCCAAAGTGCTGGGATTACAGGCGTGAGCCACCGCGCCCAGCCAGAATTTTCTTCTTTTTAAGGCCGAATAATAATCCATCTGTGTATATATGTATGTATAAATAAAACATTTTCACTGTCCATTCATCCATTGATAGACACTTAGGTTGATTCTAGAATAATGCCACAATGGACAAAGGAGTACAGCTGTCTCTACAGATAGATTTTCTTTCTTTGGGTATATACCAAGAAATGAAATGTCTAGATCACGTGGTAATTCTGTTTTTTAATTTTTTAACAAGTCTTCATAACAGTTTTCCATAATAGCTGTACTAATTTACATTTCCATAATGTACAAGAATTCCCTTTCCTCCACATCCTAATACTTGTTATCTTTTGTTTTTCTGATAATAGCCATTCTAAAAGGTGTGAGATAATATCTCATTGTAGTTTTGATTTGAATTTCCCTGATGGTTAGTGGTTTTAAGCATTTTCCATATACTATTGGCCATTTGTACGTCTTCTTTTGAAAAACATCTATTAAGACCCTTTGCCAGTATTTTACTTAGATTATTTTCCTTGCTATTGAATTCTTTAAGATCTTTATTTTTTGTGTATATGTAGATACATATATTATTAATGTTGTTTATTTATTTGTAAATTTATTTTTATAATTTCAACTTTTATTATAGGTTAAAGACTACACCCGCAGGTTTGTTGCATGAGTAAATTGCGTGATTCTGAGACTTGGGGTTACAATGATCCCATTACTCAGGCAGTGAGAATACTACCCAACAGGTAGATCTTCAAGGCATGCACCCCTCCCTCGTTCCCTTGTCTAGTGATCCCCAGTGTCTGTTGTTCCCATTTATATATTCATGTGCATTCAGTGTATAGCTCCAACTTACAGGTGAGAACATGCAATATTTGGTTTCCTGTTTTTGTGTTAGTTCACTTAAAATAATGCCCTCCAGCTCCAACCATGTTGCTGGAAAGGATATGACTTTGTTTTTATTTATGGCTGTATAGTATTCCCAGGTGTATATGTACCACATTTTCTTTATCCAATCCACTGTTGATGGGCACCTGCGTGGATTCCAGGTCCTTGATATTGTGAATAGCACTGCAATAAACATATGGATGTGTGTGTTTTTGATTGAATGAACAATTTTCCTTTGAGTATATACCCCGTAGTGGGATTGCCGGATTGAGTGGTAGCTATATTTTGAGATCTTTGAGAACTCTTCATGTTTTGCACATTGACTCTATTAGATACATGGTTTGCAAATTTTTTTTCCATATGGTAGGTTGTCTCTTCACTCTGTTGATTTTTTTTAATTGTATATTACCTTTGTTTTAATGTAATCTTATGTGTCTATTTTTCTTTCCTTTGTTTTATTTTAGTAGTTATACAGTTTCAGGTCTTTTGTTTTAAATCTTTTATCCAATTTGAGTTGAGTTTATTTTTATACATGGTGTGAGAAAAAGATTCAATCTTCTTCTTCCTTCTTCCTCCTCCTCCTTCTTCCTCTTCCGCTGCTGTTGCTTCTTCTTCTTCTTCTTCTTTCTTCTTTCTTCTTTCTTCTTCTTCTTTTTTTGAGACAGAGTCTCACTCTGTTGCCTGGGCTGGATTGTAATGGTGTAATCTTGGCTCACTGCAACCTTGGCCTCCTGGGTTCAAGTGATTCTCCTGGCTCAGCCTCCTGAGTAGCTGAGATTACAGTCACCCGCCACCACACCCAGCTAGTTTTTGTATTTTTAGTAGAGATGGAGTTTCACCAGGTTGGCCAGGCTGGTCTCTAACTCCTGACCTCAGGTGATCCACCCGCCTCGGCCTCCTGAAGTACTGAGATTACAGGTGTGAGCCAACGTGCCTGACCCCAATTTTATTCTTCTACATATACATATACAATTCTTCCAACACCACTTATTGAAGAGGCTGCCCTTTCTACATTGTGTAATCTTAGCATCTTTGTCAAAAATCAATTGATGGTAAATGGATGAATTTATTTCTAGGCTGTATATTCTGTTCCATTGGTCTAGATATCTGTTTTTAGGCCAATACAATGCTGTTCCAATGACTATAGCTTTGTAGTAGATTTTAAATTCAGGTGGTATGATGCGTCTAGCTTTGTTCTTTTTGTTAAAGATTGCTTTGGCTATTAGTGTCTTGTGGTTCCATGTGAATTTTAGGATTTTCTTCCTATTTCTGTGAAAAATGCTACTGGAATTTTGATAGAGATTACATTGAATCTATAGATCTCATTGCATAATGAAATATTTTAACAATCCATGAACATAGGATACTTTTCTGTCTATATTTGTGTCTTCTTCAGTTTCTTTCATCGAAGTTTTTTAGGTATGGTATGTAGACTCTTCGCCTCCTTGGTTAAATTTATTCCTAAGTATTTTTTTTTTTTGAGATGGAGTCTTGCTCTGTTGTCCAGGCTGGAGGGCAGTGGTGCAATCTCAGCTTACTGCAAGCTCCGCCTCCCAGGTTCACACCATTCTCCTACCTCAGCCTCCCCAGTAGCTGGGACTAGAGGCACCTGCCAGCACACCTGGCTAATTTTTTATATTTTTTAGTAGAGATAGGGTTTCACTGTGTTAGCCAGGATGGTCTCGATCTCCTGACCTCATGATTCTCCCACCTTGGCCTCCCAAAGTGCTGGGATTACAGGCGTGAGGCACTGCACCCAGCCCTTATTCCTAAGTATTTTATGTTTGTTTTGTTTTGTTTGGGGTTTTTTTTTTTAGCTATTGTAAGTTTGATTTTTCTGATTTCTTTTTTGGAAAGTTCATCATTAGTATTGGAAACTCTACTGATTTTTGTATGTTAATTTTTGTATCCTGCAACTTTACAGACTTTAAATTAGTTCTAATAGTTTTTAGTTGGTATCTTTAGAGTTCTAGATGGTAAGATTATATTGTCTGCAGAGACAAATTAATTATTTTCTTCTGATTTAGATGCCTTTAAATCTTTCTGTTGCCTAATTGCTGTGGCTAAGACTTGCTGTATTATGTTGCATAAAAGTGACAGGAGTAGACATCCTGGTCTTGTTCCTGATCTTAGAGAAGGAGCTTTCTGGCTTTTACCATTGAGTATAATGTTAGCTGTGGCCTGTCATACATGGCCTTTATTATGTTGAGTTATGTTACCCCTATACCAAATATGTTGAGAGTTTTTATCATGAAAATACGCTTTTCAGTGCATTAAATTTTAATTGCCATATTTATTTTTCAAACTAGAAAAGCAATTTGTTTAAATTAATCATAAAATAATAATACATATTTTAATCCATTTATCAATTGCAATTTACATAGGTACTGTTGTAACTGCTGCTGTTTGCATAAAATATTCCAATAAAAACACTACAATCTTAAATCAGTACATAGTGAAATATCATTCAAACTGAATCAATCCATAGACACCAACTAGATTGGTGAATAGCTTATGTGTAATACTAGAAGTGATTAGTGTTCCCAACGTGTGCAATAAAATACGACAATAATATCTCACATGATGCAATAAAGTGAAATATAGCTCTATCAAAATAATAAAGTTGTGTAACACAAATGTATTTTACACTGCTTAGGTTTTAAATTTTGAATAAATTAAAATTAAATAAAATGAAATGTTAAGTTTTTTGCTAGCCACATTCAGATGTTCAATAGCCAAATATGACTAGTGACTACTGTATTAGATAGAACAGTTCTAGATTCTACATTGGCATTTGTTAATATTTCACACTCTCAGTGTTTCTCAATGTTTCACAATGTTCAACATGTCTCTTTCTCCTGCTTTTTCTAAAATTATATTTTCTAAATCTTCCTATCTAGCACATCACTTGAATGTCAGCAAATATCATGTAAATGAATAAATAAACAACGCTATACTTTGCCAGTGTTTTTGTTCCTTTCATTATTAAGCTTCTCCAATATATTTAGTGATGTTTTTGAAGAAAGAGTAATAATCCAATTAATTTCTCATCTCTCAATTTTTAACAGTATATTTCAGATAATTTTATTTGATTCTTTCTTCAAATCTCTTGTTATGAAAATATCAATCACAACCATAGAGAGAAAAATATCAAATACCCCAGCCAAAGCACCCTGTTACAACAATCATCAATATATAGCCAATCTTTTTTCATCTATTTTCTCCAAATCCCAGTTTTTGCCCTGCCCCACCACCAAAACTATTGGAGTACTTTAAAGGAAATCACAAACTCATTCACTCAGAAACACTTCACTATGTTACTGTAAAAGATAAACTCAGAAACATTAACACAGTAGCAATTACACATCTACAATTTTTTTTTTAAAAAATCGGAAAATACCTATTCAGTGTTCAAATTTCCCTAATCATCTCCTAAGTGAGTTTGAAATTTTGTCCATGTCTGAATCCAGACAAATTCCACACATATCTGTTAATTAGCTCTTAATCTATTAACAATTTCTTCTACATTTATTTTATTTACTGGTATTTGTTTACTGAGGAAACAAGATCAATTTTCTTACAGAATTATCCACATTTTTTATTTTGCAGGGACACCCTATGTTGTATTGTTCACTATGTCTCTTTCGCTTGCGTTTTTTTTTTTTTTTTAATGGAGTGATAATCAAATCTAGGGACCATATCAGTTATTAAACTTCTATGCATCCAGCAGGTTTGGTGTCAACTCTCTCTGATAAGCTCAATTACTACCACTCATCTGAATTTTTCTAGTCACCAAATATTGGTGCTATCATTCTCACATATTCTCTCATTCTCTGTGGGTTTATGCCTCTTTAAAAACCTTTTTAATGTAAATTCAGAAAGGTGTGGAAACAAATACATATGTCCAATTTCCATACTTCTCTATTCTCATTCAACTCAATAATCTACATTTTTGCTTTCTCTTTATCATAGCTGCTTTCTAAAGTTACCAATAACCTCCACTTTAGTAATTCCCACTGATAATGTGTTTTCATTAACACACCATTTCACAAAGGGCTTTAATCCCTTCATATTACAGGAACCAATTTCTCCTGGTTCTTCCTCTATATCTGTATTCTTTCCTTTATAAAGTTCTTCCTCATTTTTTCCTCTTCATCTGTCTCTTAAGAAATAGATTTTTTTGTCCTGTCTTTATATATTTTTATAGAGACCTTTCTGTTTTTTACACAACTTAAGACTCTCCAAATGTGAACTCATCATTCTCTTGCGGACACATATGTAAACTCTATATGAGCAGTAAATGTGTTTTCTTTATGCATAATTTTATTTCCAGCCCTCATAAGTAACTAGCATAGAGTAAGTATACAACAAATGCTGTAGAATGATTTAATCCATGGATAAAATCATTTTAAAGGGAAGTTATATTTTCTTATATCTCTAACTAGGTATCTTTCATTCCCTTCATTGGATTTTCTTTCTCTGCCACCAGGTAAATGTTGTTCCCCAGGTTTTGTGCTGGATCTTCTACTTGTCTCATTCTAAATTCCTTTTCTATGTTTTCTCTTAAATAACCATGACTGCGGCTACCCTGTTAATACTGGTGCCCTCTTACATTTGGATTTCTAGTTCCAAATTTTACATAAAATTCCAGGTTCATATTTTCAATTTCCTATTGTGTACCATCAGGTCTCATTCTTGCCCCTAAAACTTAACACTTTCTGTGTCCGACACTATGGTCCCATCATCCCTCACAATCTATTCTTTTATCTTTCACTTACTATCCTAGATTAATAGCCACCAGTTTGTCTGGGATAGACTCCGCTTTATCTCCCCACATCAGTGAATCAGTTGCCAAATCCTGTGTCATCCAGTCCACAGAGTTTTGAATCCAGTTGCCTTTTTATGTTAATATTGCTACTATCTGGCCAATGTCCCTATTTGCCCTTGCCTCATGGCAACCCTTTCCTAACTGATCTCATCACTATTCCTTCTTACTTTTGTCAATCTTCTATGTTGCCCAGATGATTATCTCTGCAAAAATCAAACTTAACTGCATATCTCCCTTAAATAAAACCTGTTTTGCTCCCATTGTCACAGAAGGACCTGACAACCTGTCTTTGTACACTCAGCCTACAATCTGTGTCCTTCACCCTTAACTCTGTCTCTTTCCCTTTATAGTGGGTTATAGTGGGCTCTCGATTACCAAGCCCAGTGGAATTATTTTGTCCTTTATTACCTCTCTCTGTAATCTTTAAGAGAAATACATATATATTTCTCTCTACTTAGAATGGCCATCTGTTTCTTCTTCACCTGAGGAATCATTCAATACAACTTTCAAATGAATATTCAGAGAATTTTCTAATGTAGAAACACAGGTATTAATCTATCATCATTTCAAAAACCATCTCCCGTTATTTAAGAATGTTATTCTCTTCTGTAGAAAAGCCTCTAGTGTTTACTGGGGAGATTTGTGTTGTGGGAAGAAAAGGACAGTGCTGAACTGCACACAATCTAACAAATCAATCCTGATAATTAGTAGAGTGGCAGATGGGGAGCCCAGCCATGCTCACACCTTTCTGAGAACCAGCTCAATTCCTATCTCTGCTCTGACACATTCTTGCAGATAGTTAGCCACTCTCTGTGTTTCTTTTGCACTCTGTTCATAGTTCCATTGAAGAACTTGTTATACAGCTTTCTAGTCATTTGTTGACACATCTACTAAAATGTGAATTTCTTAACGGCAAGTCCATTTTATCTTTATATTTCTGCATATATAGTTTATTCTAAACTCATTTATTTTGAATGAATAAATGTTAGGAGACAACAAAGTATGAGAGATATGTTTAAAATCTATAAATGTAAAACCTTGAATGAAAAGCTTGTTCTTGATAGTTTTTAAGTTCTTAGATGATGTTATTTCTAGAGGGTAGACAGTACCTGCCAAGGTGTAAATTTTTAACAAAGGGCTGCTTTTTAAAAGAGATCTTTAAAATATCACAGTTTCTTAGGTCTGTGCATTGAGATTTCAGTTTATCTGTAACAGAACTACTTATTTAGGAACTGTTTAAATGGCCTGGGGTATGGAGACCAGCTCTTCATAATCTCCTTTGTGACATGACCAAGGCCACAGCTCCTGTGATTTCTGGTATGTCAAATTGCTAACTGGGAAGCAGAAGGGGGACTTTTTCTAAGAATTCCAGCATCTACTTGGAAGCAAATAGACAGTTACATTCCCCTTCACTCATTTCAGATAAAAATATTATTTTATTGAAAATTATTACAGGTGCTGTGTAAATAACATTTTAATCCATAGTCATTTTATAAATGGTATTGTGTTGGCCCATATGCTAGTTTCTACCTTCTTAAAATATACAACTAAGAACCTGAGCACTCTCAAGAAAGGTTTTCTTTATTTTTTAAATTTTAATGTTAGGCAGATTTACTTGACTTTCAACCAGTATTGGCAGCAGGTAAGTTTAATGAGATTCTTGGAATAACGTCACCTTTGAGAAGCAGAAAATCTAAGCTTGAGTAACCTGAGTTGCTAGGGGGAAAGAAGAAGTTTAACTCTGACAACTCTAGTAGTGCTGTAAATCCAAATATCCAGCAAGAGATTTGTTTTGGGTAATACTAACTACATACGTGCATGTGAACTCAAAAAGTTATAATTTGGAGCCTATGAGTGGCACCACATTAGGAGCTGTGTAGGTAGATGGACCTTGTATTATCAGGTAGACACATTTCTGAAGGACTGTGCAGGATTCTGCTTCAATAATGACAGCAGTATTACTTTCACCAGGCTCCAGATTTTTCTACTCCTGATGTCAGGAGGAAGCTGATTTACCTTTGGAATGAGATAACCTCTGGGATCCCTGAACAGCTAAAGGGCAGACGGAAATAAGCCTTGGTGAGAACTGATGAGATTCCTGCTAATAAGTCAAGATGAATTTGCATGATTAATTAAAGAATTATTAATTAAAGAATAAAGAGATGACATATTTGTTCTCTGCATCTGTGGCTCAGAATAGTTACACAGAGTAGTTTGTAGAAGTTTTTTTGCGTGCTTTGTGAAAGTCCAATATTGTGACATCACTAAGTGGGATCATGCAGTTAAGGGTACTTTAATAAGGTGAAAATATTATACACATGAAAGAAACTTTATAATACATTATTAGTATGAATTTAAAATTTACATAAGAACACCTACGAAACTATAACAGTAGCAATTACTCTTGTGAAACTATTTTACATAATTTGAAAGAAGTAACTTATCAACAATATTTTCCTAATCCTTTCCCACAAGGCAATGAAGATGGACAAGGAACATATCCCAGTGCACATCTATTATAAGCCATTTATCCCAGACTGTGATGCAGGTGTGCTTAAGTCTGAAATGCAGGTGACTCTCACTTAGAGGCAAAATACATTCCAGCTGAGGAAAAAGGCAAGCCTTTTGTTGTCTTTTATGACCTGTTTAATCCTGTTGCTTTACATTTATTATGGATGTCTCTGGATGGTGCCAAAATGATGAAAAGTGGAAGATTAAATCACATTCAGTCAACCACTTGTTTTACTCATACTGTGCCAACAATAAATATGCCATTTAAATATTTTTCATCAAGTTCACTGATTTTTCCCCCATAATAGTCTTTATTATTTCCTTTCTTTTTCTCATTTTGAACATAATTTGCTTTTCTTACCTAGTTTCCTTTGTTTGTTTTTTGAGACGGAGTCTCACTCTTATCGCCCAGGCTGGAGTGCAATGGCAGATCTCGGCACACTGCAACCTCAGCCTCCCAGGTTCAAGCGATTCTCTCACCTCAGTCTCCTGAGCAGCTGGGATTACACGCACCCGCCACCATGGCCAGCTCATTTTTGTACTTTTAGTAGAGATGCGATTTCACCTTTTTGGCCAGCTGGTCTGGAAATCCTGACCTCGGGTGATCCGCCCCCCTCGGCCTCCCGAAGTGATGGGATTACAGGCGTAAGCCACCACGTTCAGTCTGTCATATCTGGTTTCTTAAGGTAGAGGTTTAGGTTTATTTATTTGAGATCTTTCTTCTTTGCTACTTGTAGGTGTTTACAACTATCGATTAACCTCTTAGCACTAGCATTTTATCTATTTTGTTGTGTTTTATTTTACATTCAACTCAAGTATTTTCTCATTTCCTCTGGGAGGTCGTCTTTGACCCATTAGAGATGTTAAAACACTTTAGAAAGCTCTGTGACCTACTCCACCCACAATGGAGAGGTGTTTAGCAGGAGGTGAGTTTGAGTGGGTTCAAATAATGAGATTGATATTTCTCCCTGTATTACCGGCAACGTAATGAGCTGATATACTCAGGACTACCACTGAGCTGGGGATTTGGAGAAGGGACTCGTGTAAGTTAAAACACCAGAAATCTCACTGGTCTTACCGATAGTCATTCTTTTTTTGACTAAATATGACTTGGGTTGCTGCAAAGCTTTGGTTAATTTCCAAAGTTTTTAAAAGTTGATTCCGACTATTTTTTTTTTTCAGGGATTTTTATTGCTGATTTAACGGAGGGTCAGGCTTTCAGAAGTCATTAAATTCACCATTTTCACTGATGTCACCCTGGTACCAGAAAGGGGTCCAAACTCTGACCCCAAGAAAGGGTCCTTAAATCTCATGCAAGAAAGATTTCAGGGTGAGTCCATAGAGTAAAGTGAAAGCAAGTTTATTAAGAATTAAAGGAATAAATGGTTGCTCCATAGGCAGAGCAGCCCCAAGGGCTGCTGGTTGGCTATTTTTATGATTATTTCTTGACTATATGCTAAACAAACAAAAATAGACTATTCATGAGTTTTCTGGGAAAGGGGTGGGCAATTCCTGACACTGAGGCTTCCTCCCCTTTTTAGACCATATAGGGTAACTTTCTGATGTTGTCATGGCATTTATAAACTGTCATGGTGCTGGTGGGAGTGTGTTTTAGTATGCTAATGCATTATAATTAGAGTATAATGAGCAGTGAGGATGACCACAGGTCACTTTCTTCACAATCTTGGTTTGGGTGGGATTTGGTCATTTTCTTTACCTCATGTTGTTCTATCAGCAAGGTCTTTGTGACTGTATCTTGTGCTGACCTCCTGTCTTATCCTGTGACTTAGAATGCCTAACCTTTTGAGACTGCAGTCCAGTAGGTCTCAGTCTTATTTTACTGAGCACCTATTCCAGATAGAGTAGATCTGGTTCAAACGCCACAGACAACCCAAACAATTTTTTTTAAATGCTTAGACATACAAAAGGAGACAAGTAGACATATAAAAGGAAATTCCAATAACTTGGTCTCCAGCTTACAATAAGTATGTCTTATTGAACACTCATGTGACTGGAAATGTGCTAGGGGCTTTTAATGTATTATCTTATTTAATCATTTTAACACCTAAAAGGGGAGTGACTAATCGTACCAAACCCTTTTAGGTGTTAAAATAACAAACCACTTTATGAGATACTTCTATTATTTTCATTTTTAGATGGAAAAATGGTACTTGGAAAGTTTAAATAATTACCTAAAATCAGTGTCATAGATAAAATTTAATGCAGGGCTGATTAAATTTTTGACTAAATTATCTCATTCTCTTCATCACTGATCATTAGATTTGGTGATGCCATTGGGAGCCACAAAAATATGTCAGACTATTTTCTCATATAGTAACTCATTACTTTCCTGGAAACAGTTGAGGAAAATGAATGTATGAAAATTTTAGTCTTTATATTGATATTAACTATCATTCATTTAGCACCTACTGCATACTACATTCTTGCCATGCATTATCTTTAATTCTCATATCAATCCAGTAAGGTAGGTATTCTGATTCCCTTTTTATATGAGATAAAACTAGAGGTCAGAGAATGTAAGTATTTTCTAATGTCACACAGTTAGCAGATGACTGAGCTCAAAATCAATTGCAGGCTTATCTGATATCAGAGCTCAGCTTTTCCCATTGTGCACAGCTGCTTAGTCCTTTGTAGACAAAGTAGTTGGGAGATATTATAGGTGATAAAAGGGCATCAATGGCACACAACGGCAAACTATTCTACTCCTGCTAAGACGTAATTGAATGGCCATCCATCTTTTTGAGAATAATTGCTATTTTGGAAGCCCAACATGGAAAATTTCAAACTTAACATAAAAGAAAAGTTATGTTCCACTAAGAAAATAACTTCTCACACACCAAGAGGTCCTCAGATATGGTCAAAAATGTACTCGTTACTTCTTTTCTCTTAGAACCTAAAGAAAAGCAGCACTAAAAGGAGACATTACTTTCATGGACCTGCCATTACTATGCCAATCCTCAGAAATGAAGGTAGTTTTTATTAGTGTTTTGTTATCATGGGTCACCTCTAATATTGCCTAATATTTTGTGAGGTTTCTGGGGCATAGAGAGCAGAAAATCCAATCCCAGACCTCAAGAAGTTTACATTATTTTTCTGCATATATAAGTTTTGTAACATTTCTACAAAATCGTAAGATAATCTGGACCTGAGTAAAGAACAATCTGGTGTTCTTCCTGTGTTTTTCAGTGATTCCCAGCCCATGACTTTAAACCTCAGATATAACAAATGTAACAAAATGGAGAGATGAGAAACTGACTCTTATATCCATGATAATTCAGTTTCTTATAAGAATAACAGCTATCACTTGATGACTAATTAGTATGTTTAAGACATTATCCTAGTTTTACCTGTATTATCATGTTTAATCCTTAAAATAGCCCTCTTATGAAGGCATCAGCATTACTACCTTCACTTTTAAAATTAGAAACTTAAAACCAGAAGGAGTTAAACAACACACATAAGATCATACAGCAGTTGGATATTAGGGTTGGGGTTTGAACCCAAGAATTTTATCACCCAAGCCCCCTTTAGACTACTGCATTGTATAACCTGGCATACAAAGCCGATGAAGTAAAATATGTGCTATTTAATTAAATGACCATGAGTCAAGTACCAGTAGTATAACTCCAATATGAGTAAGGACATAATTAAAACAAGTTACAAAATAGGGACATATTTGGAAAAGTATTTGAAGTCTATGGGATGGAAAAGAGTTGATAACTTTTCCATATAAAATGTATTTAAGATAAATAATAAAATGATATACAAACATTAAAATAGACAAAGATAAAAAATAAAAGAAATATGCTTAGTGGCCAGTTAGTTCAAATAATAGGTTTAGACTCTGTTAATTAAACAAATGCAACTCAAAATCTGAATAAAATGCTAATCTAACCTATCAAATTAACAAAGATTAGACATTTAAAAAAATAATTTAAAGTTTTGAGGCTGTGTGGGGAAAACGACACATTCATACCTATACAATAATTGTAT
The DNA here is from genome assembly GCF_043159975.1 of Macaca nemestrina. NCBI lineage: Eukaryota > Metazoa > Chordata > Mammalia > Primates > Cercopithecidae > Macaca > Macaca nemestrina. The sequence continues at coordinate 27,079,439 of NC_092126.1, read as the reverse complement.
TACACTTATGCAAAGAATGACAGAATAAAAGAAACATATAGTAAGCAGAAATGCAATTATTTATATTAAATGGAAACATAAAATGCCAGTGACTAGGGGTATAATTCAATAGGCTGTAAAAGTAGACATATAATTAGAACTCAAAATCTGAGATCAGCCTTGCAGATACAGAAATAAAAAGACATTGTCTTTCCCAAAAACTTGTGGGATATATTCTCTAAGACCTAAAATATGTTTCTCATTCAAAAATTCATATATATATATGAATATACATATATTATATGTTTATTGCATATATAATTTTTCATGCAATGTAGTACTGTTATAAGTTTTAAAATATCAGGCTTACATCAAATGTAAGTTACCTGGCTATTGAGAATTGTTCTATATTACATTGCTTAGTTTTATATAGTGATAGAATAAGCTTGAAGGGACAGAGAACAAATTTGAAGCTAAAAGTGTATGTCGTCACTTTTTTAAAATGTAGTTTTATCATAGAAGTAGTTGCATTGCTATTTTAAGATAAAAGTCTAATTTAATCCTTAATATGATTTAGAAAGAAAAGAAACTTTTTAAATGTCCATTAAATCATTCAAATGTACTCACTTGTCAGCTCAAACATTATCTAGAAAGAGCTCTATTCTCTCAGTTCAGGTATCAAATCCCCTAATTTGCAGATATTTTCTTTCTTACCATAGAAGCGCACTTACATGCTTTCTTAAAGTGCTTTAATGCGTGTTTTCAAATTTGATTTTCATAATTATGTAAACAAAGCAAATGTAATATTCACTATTTTAAATACTAGGAAACTGAGGCATAATGACTTTAAATTGCTCTAAGACTCACAGCATGTTGGTTACAGAATGTAACAAAGTGGTGTTTTACAATTTTGATGGGGAGAGTCTGATTGTTTTCTTTGCCTTTTATGGAGAGTCATTGAACTGTGTTTTTGAAAAGGTACTCTTTATTCATTTGTACATTCATTTAATAAATAATATGCTTTAAATTCTATTAGGACAATCTGACCTCTCATTTCCTTTCACATTTTCTTGACAAAGTTGCCTCTCTGGACAAGTGTTTGTCATCGTATATCTGGCCCCCAGCCCCCACTCTGAAGGAACAAGTGAAACACCCTGTGAATCTCTCAACACTATGTTGTCCAGCACAAATATAATGGCCTCTATGTAATTTAAACTTCCTAGTAGCAAGAGGCAAAATTAATTTTATTACTGCATTTTATTCGATCCAATATTCAAACTTACAATAATATAAACATTTTAATGAGGTATTTTGTTTGGTACAAAGTCTTTGATATCCCATGTATATTTGATACTTACACATATTCAATTTGAACTTGCTACATTAAAAATATCTGCTTGCAAAGTTACCAAGGAAGCTCTGCTAGTTAACTTTATTCTCATACTCTATTATTTTTCGTTAATTAAAATGGGAACTTCTTTTAATTGACTCTGTATTTTTTTTTTCTCTTCACTTTGTTCTGACCTTCTTTTCCTTTTCAGTAAGATTTTTCCTGTCTCCACAAGGACCAGGCTTCGAATAGGAATAGTAAATGACCTATCTGGAGAGTGAAGAAATGTTCCTCTTCCCCCAAAATTCCTTTGCTTTTATGAAGGCCTGATTTCCACAAAAGTCACTTCCTTTCTTTTCTTTATTATGTTATTAGTCTGCTAACTTCAATAATAGATAAATTCCAAAATTTCAGTTTCCAAACCCCAAATCTACTTCTCTGTCAGATAACATGACAAATTCAAACTTATTTTCAGCAAGGACTCTGGCATGGGGGATTTGGGGGTAGGGTTTCTATTCCACAAAGTCATTCACACACCCAGCAGACTATGCCTTCTGGAACATATTGTCCTCATGATTGTCCTTTAAAACATTAGTGTTGAATAGACAGAGAGCAAGGATAGAGAAGGCACATACACTCCTTAATTATCTGAATCTGGAAGCAGTACACATCATTTGTACTTATGTTTCATTTGCAAGAACATTCACACACGCACCAGATGCAAGGGAGGATGGAAAATGTACCACTGGCTGCTCAGGAAAAACAGCATAAATATTGGTGAACACCAACCTTTTTCTGACACAAATGTTAATGTCTTTTCAACTATAAATCTTGTGGAGGATTCACCTACCCTGAGAAATGTGCAGTGACAGACTAGAGTTATAGCGACCTGTATTCAAATTTTGATTCCACTACTTGAAAAAATTAATCAGCTTTCTTGAGTCTAGTTTTTTCCATCTCTGTCAATATGGTTGGGAGTGGTAGCAAAGTTTGAAACTGTTTTTTCCAATACCACTATCCTCATATTCTTTAAAAAGTGAAATCCATTTTTGTTTGGGTGAGCAATTCATCCATCTAAAAGCTGCATTTCCTGAATAGGGTTAATATGCAATATATTTTTTCATCAATGACAAAACTGGTAATTAGTTTCTTTTTGGTTTAGTTTTTGATTGTTGACTGATGCTTCTATATGAGAGTATGAAAAAATTTCCGTTTCAGTTTCTTTTTAGAGCTGTATATCATAGGGAGTAATTTTACACTGAATTCCTGAGGAATCAAAAAAGTTCTGTACAAAGTAGGATAGATGTGTTATGCTGCAATAACAAACTATCCAATTGTCAATGGCCTATTTCAACAAAAATTTATGATTCACATAAATTCTGTGAAAATCAAGGTGATTTTCTATGACAACTATTCTCCATGCAGTAGATCCATGTCGGGCACTGAAGATGCACTTTCTTTCCCTCAAATTCAGAGATTCCCAGGAGAGCCACACAGAGACTTGTGGCAAGGTGGCCTGTGTCTAAAGTGCGCAGACACTAAATCTTACTTGAAAAGGCAATGAAAGAATGTTTAAATGTGTGACTGTATCTCTAGTTTTTTCCAGTTTTGTATACTGTTTTCCAATTTCTTAATATATGATAAAGTCTAAAAAATCTCTTTTAAGATTTAAAGTGACTATTAATAAGTAGGTTTCTTTTGAAAATATCGAGTACAATTATTTTCTTCTTCACCACCAACTCTATTTTAACTGAATAAAAATAATTCTCTTTTAAAGGTCTGAATGCGAAAGCTGTCTCCAAATTGCTGTTTTCTGAAAGCGCCAGTTAAAGGGCTACATCTTGCCAAGGTAGACTAATAGAAGTCAAATTCCCTTGTAAAAGCAGAACTGAAATTATGCCTCGTGCACATCTGGCAACACGTCCTTTTGTACATAAGAAAGGAGTGAATGAGATTATGTCTGGAATAAATTATTCACTGATTATGACAATTAACTGGCTGTCATAGGTATTCAATTATCTAATTATCTGCCAAAATTATGTGCCAGGTGTTTCCTGTGTCCAGATTTCCATTATGTTACATTTTATTAACAAATTTGCTTCATTTTGAGGGTCCTCACTTAACGTACTTGCGCTTGATCAAACTATTGGTTTTTTTCATACTTAAAAACCCAAATTTACACATAAAGCCATCTGAATAATGCATGAAGAAAGTGTGTGGATTCAAATTCATTTGTCCACATCACAGCAACTGTTTGTACTGGCCCAACTGCTTACTATGCATGCAGATGTTAAATTGTGCGTCCTCGATCTTCTGTTTGTAATGCAAAATGACAGTTTGACTTAATTTTATCTAGCAGGAATAACTCAGGCATCTACATTGGTAAATTTGACCCAGAAGGTTTTATGAATATTTTGCAGTGAAACCTGTGGATGAATTAAAATGCATTTTCACAACTTCTGTATATAAGCATGTATATGTGTGTTCATCACATAGAGTTTTTCAAAAACTAGAGATTTTCCTTCTTGAGCTCCAGAGAGAAACAATTTTCTCTGTGAATCAAAAGAATATAAATAACACTGTTTTTTCCTTTTGGCTTTACCTTCGACTAGAAAATAGGCTGAGTGAAATGCTCAGGACTATAGCATCTGCTTTAGCAAATGTAAGGAAATAAGTTATTTGCCTCTACATTTTATTTATACAGAAATTCGCACAGGATTTTACAAGAACTTGTTGTTCTCTACACTTCTTGTGATAGTAAATGTAACTCCCATTGAAACTAGGAAAAAACTTTGTTCCATAAAACAAGTGACTTTGAAAGCCTTTGATTGCATTGTCCAATGCTGTGTCACAGAGCAGCCATACACTGACACCCAGTAATTAACATAAAAGCAAAAATATCTCAATAGAAATGCCAAGAACACAGGGAAAGAATGCATGAAAAAAAGAACATGTTTCATAAATATACAGTTCTTATTTTTTATAAAACCAGAGTTTCCTACAATTGTTTTTCCACTGTTCCTTTTCTACTTAAAATTCTAACTAAATTACTTGAACATTTTCAAAAAACCTACCTGGTCTTTCCTAGAGTTCAGTCCTCATTTAATGTCACCAGTAGGTTCTTGCAAACTGGTACTTCAAGCAAAACAATGTACAGAAGGTCCTCAAATGACTTTGTTTCATTCAACACATGTTCTGTGTTCTGAGCCCTCCACCTTCTACTCTTCTTTGTCAAATCTAGACCCAGCTGCAGGATAAAGTCTGTAAGACCTTGATCTTATCATCTGCTATTCCTCTGTGAGGCCGGTGTGAGTTTAGGATGGGGAGCCATCTTTGTAAGGCCCAGATAAAGAGAGAACCAAGTCTAAATAATTCACTTAGCTGTTGGAAATTCTTCACTATGGAGCTGATAACTAGTTTTCTGACCTTAGCTTCCACCATATTTTATTCTCTTCCTTCTCCCTATCCACCTTCAACACTTTAATACCACTCACATAAACGTTATTCTCCAGAATAACATATACTGCTCCATTTGCAGGTAGGTCCTTGTTCAAATTTATATACTTAGAGTTCAGTCCTCATTTAATGTCACCAATAGGTTCTTGGAAACTGGTACTTCAAGCAAAACAATGTACAGAAGGTCCTCAAATGACTTTGTTTTATTCAACACAGTTCAGTTATACTGTTGAAATGAGAAAAAGATGTTTTGTTATACATTATTTTGCTTAAAGTCACTGTTTCCAAGAAACTATCACTAACACTGAGACCTACAGTATGTATGAATATACATATATACATGTTTTCTATAATGTTGTTTCTTGTACTACTTGTCAAAACACTGAGACATTTTTATAGATCTGCTTATTATATCCAGAAACTGTCTGCCTACACATTTACCCCCACCAATCCCAAGCTAGAATATGTTTTCTATAACCATATCTAGCACATACTAGTTTTTTGCTTCATTTATGTAACTATGTTTCATTGGCCTATCAGAAGTATCTTACCATAATATTAATTGGAAGCTTCTGCATAGTAGAACCTGTTATGCTTTTCTTTGTACTGGTTTTGCCACAACTATCAAGATGCAGAACACAGGATATGATGGTAAATGTTTATTAAAGTTAAATTTAGATCATTTATTCAATTAACATTTATTAGCCACTTATATGTTTGGTGTTTGGCTGAGCTTAGAATGCAAATATGAATGAAGCACAGAAACATAAATTATAAAATGTAATTTGCGGGGAAGTAATGAACTCTGTTGGTGGTTGAGGTTTCCAAGGATATTCTGTGTAAACTAAATCTTAGAGCTTGAATATGAGAACATTGTAATGAGGGCATTTCGGGTAAAAGGAATAGTGTAGAAAATGATGTAGAGACAGAAACATGTGGTATAATGGACATTACATAATGATAAAACAAGAACACCTGACTACTGTAAATACACCCAAAACAGTAGCACCCAGATACATAAAGCAAGTTATTAGAGACCTACAAAGAGACTTAGATTTCCATACAATAATAAGGGGAGGCTTTAACACCCCACCAACAGTATCAGACAGATCATTAAGGCAGAAAATTAACAGATATTCAGGATCTGAACTCAACACTTTACCAAATTGACTTAATAGAGTCCCTATTCAAAAAATGGTGCTGGGATAACTGACTAGCCACGTGCAGAAGATTGAAACCGGACCCGTTCCTTACATAATATAAAAAATCATCTCAAATGGATTAAAGACTTACATTTAAAACCTAAAACTATAAACCACCTGGAGGATAACCTAAGAAGTATAATTCTGGACACAGGATCTGGCAAAGATCTCATGATGAAGAAACCAAAAGCAATTACAATAAAAACAAAAATTGACAACTGGGACCTAAATAAACTAAAGAGCTTCTGCACAGCAAAATAAACTATCCAAAGAATAAACAGTCTACAGAATGGGAGAAAATATTTGCAAACTATGCATCTGACAAAGGTCTAATATCCAACATCTATGAGGAATTTAAACAAATACACAAGGAAAAATAATCCCATTAAAAAGTGAGTAAAGGACATGAACAGACACTTTTCAAAAGAAGACGTATATGCAGTCAACCAGCATTTGAGAAAATGTGCAATATCACCAAACATTAGATAAATGCAAATTAAAACTGCAATTAGATACTGTCTCACATCAGTCAGAATGGCTGCTCTTAAAAAGTTAAAAAATAATAGATGCTAGTGAGGTGGTGAAGAAAAAGAAACCCTTATACTCTGGTGGGAATGTAAATTAGTTCAACCATTGTGGAAAGCAATTTGGTGATTTCTCAAAGAACTCAAAGCAGAATTACTGTTCAACCCAGCAATCCATTATTGGGTATATCCCAAAGTAATATAAGGTCTTCTATCATAAATACACATGCATATGTATATCCATTGCAGCACTATTCACAATAGCAAAGATGTGGAATCAACCTAAATGCCTGTCAAGAGTAGGCTAAATAAAGAAAATTTGGTGCATATATGCCATGGAATACTACATAGCCATAAAAAAGAATGAGATCATGTCTTTTGCAGCAACATGGAAGCCATTACCCTAAGTGAACTAATACTAGGACAGAAAACCAAATATTGCATGTTCTCACTTATAACTGGGAGCTAACCATTGAGAACATAGGGACACAAAGAAGGTAACAACAGAAACCAGGCCTACTCAAGGGTGAAGGAAGTGAGCAGGGTGAGGATTGAAAAACTACCCACTAGGTACTATGCTTTTTACCTGTGTGGTGAAATAATCTGTACAGCAAACCCCTGTGACATGCAATTTACCTACTTAACCTTCACACGTACCCCTGAACCTAAAATTAAAGTTAAAAAAATAAAAATAAAGAATTTATTTCCACTGGGGCATTTTGTGAAACTACTGTTTTACAGAACAAATTGTAGGAAATTCTCGACTTGGGCTATATTTATGTGGTACAATCCCCAAAGCCTAGGGGTTAAATTTCAGACAATATGCCTCAGTTTCTGTCTTGAATGGTGGGATGGATAGTGGTGCCATTAATTGTGATAGAAACTTTTGAGGAAAGAAAATTATTTCATTCTTGGACATGCTAAATTTGGAGTTGCCTCCATAGTATCAAAGTAAGAAAATTTCTGATAACTATCTGAATATGCACCTGAAGTTTATCAATATGTTTCTTATATATGTAAGTAGCAATTAAAGTTTTATGAGTAGAAAAAATATATACTGTCTCAAATTCTTCAGCATAGATTTTGATTGAACTTCCTGTCTGTCTAATTGAGGGTAGCTGAGCCTTGAGAAACATCCTTTGCAAACAGAGTTGGATGGTAGTTTCCAGCAAAATGTCTAAGATGGAGAAATGAAGGGTTGGTGCAGACTTTACATTTTTAACATAGCTGCTCATCTTATATCCTCTGTCTGTCTCTATTGAAAAAGGCACCTTTGAAAAGCATAGATACACTCCTTAGAGTTTCGAGGTGGATAATGAGTGTCAGCCTCCAGTAATAACTGTAATGTGTGAACTTCAGGCAATGACATGGAATCTCTCAGGTCTCTCTCAGTTTTGAGAGCAGGGATTGTTGTTACTAACTTCAGCCTGACTTGAAACAAGAATCTGGAGCTAGCAAAACTTGAGTGGTCATTATGAGTTTTATGAGCTATAAAGATCTGTAAACCTAATTAAATTTATATTTTTAACGAGGTCACAAACTCAAACAGTTCGTATTTTTAGATGGAGCAGCATGAACACCATTTCGTGTGCTCCACAAAAGAATGACTCATAAAAACCATCTATTAAACATCCTTTCTCCCTCTTAAAGGCTGTTTCTGGGTTGATCTCTCCAGCATTCCATGTCAGAATGCAACTGTGAACTTTCTTCTTTCTTTCTTTCTTTTTTTTTTTTTTTTTTTCCGAGACGGAGTCTCACTCTGTCGCCCAGGCTGGAGTGCAGTGGCACAATCTCGGCTCACTGCAAGCTCCGTCTCCCAGGTTCACACCATTCTCCTGCCTCAGCCTCCCGATTAGCTGGGACAATAGGTGCCTGCCACCACATCTGGCTAATTTTTTCTGTATTTTTAATAGAGATGGGGTTTCACCGTGTTAGCTAGGATGGCCTCGATCTCCTGACCTCGTGATCCGCCCTCACCGTGTTAGCCAGGATGGTCTCAATCTCCTGACCTCGTGATCCACCCTCACCATGTTAGCCAGGATGGTCTCGATCTCCTGACATCGTGATCTGCCCTCCTTGGCCTCCCAAAGTGCTGGGATTACAGGCGTGAGTCACCATGCCCGCCCAAACTTCCTTCTTTCTTAACCAGTGACTGGCCTGTAAATGTGACATGAGAAATAGTAGGCAGTGTTGCCAAGCTTGCCATCATTTCAGTCTGACTTATTGAGCCCAGCCATAGGCACTGGGATCACTGGTTCCACATTTTCTTACTATGTTTTCAGGGAATAACCATTAGAGATGCTAATCTCTTGATGCAGAAACAAAAACAAATAATGGTGAAATAGGGAAGAGAAAATGGTGAAGCACATATAGAAAAATATATAGAGTGCTCTTGCCTAGAGAAATACATTATGCAATTTTTCCACCACAGATTTATTTAAGTTTAATTACATTTAGAGCAATCATACTGAATGTCTGAAATTATACTGCATTTGTCAATAAAAAACTCATAGCAACAGGAGATTCTCATGGCAAATCAGAATGTTGAGGTCTTTCAATTAAATTAAGAGGATTAAACATTTCTCATGAAACTTGAAATACCTGATCACTGGGTATGTGGTGGCTTAAAGATGACTATCAAATTCTTTGCCACAGTCTTGAAAAGAAAAAGAATTAATTTGCCCTTCACTTGAATTTTTTTATTATTTTTGCCATGTGACTACTCAAACAGTAGAACATGGTAGAAATCACATTGTGCTAATTCCAAGTTTAGCCTCTAAAATCTCTATCAGCTTCTGCTTGTTCACTCTTAGAACAATTACTCTTTGGATACTCCCTCTCAAAATCCATCTGCTTCTCAGAAACCATCACGTGGAGAGGCTATGAGTGTGAGTTCTGGTCAACAGCTTCAGTTGAACTCCCAGCCAAAAGAACATGTCATCTCTCAGCCATGTGAGAAAGCCATTTTGGATGTTCCAGCTCAAATAAATCCCAGATGATGCAGCTGTAGCTGACATCACATGGTGCAGAACTACCCAGCTGGCTTTAGCCAATCCTTAGAGAAATCATAAAATTATTTTTAGCCATTAAGTTTTGAGATGGTTTATTATGCAGATATTCATAACTGAAACAGATAACATGGCTTATTCTTGGGGACAAGTACATTCTTAACTCTTAGAGGTCATTTAGTAACCTAGAAGAAAATTTCTATCCAGTGGTGCTAGTGAGAAAATAAGGAATGGTTTAGTATCCCACTTATGACAGAAAATAAGTCAATGAGATTCATGATTACTCGCCCGAGGGGATCCCAAAACACATGTTTGTCTGTTATTTATGAAAAATAGGAAACAACTGTGTTTAGCCAAAAAGATACGGACAAGTCAACTGGTGCAAGCTCTCATTGGAATATGATATAATATTTTAGAATTATGTAGTGAAAGCCTTATCATATCAAGGTTAACTGTAAAAGATGCTTGGTTATGCAACTGTATTTACAGTATAATTATAACCATACAAAATAAATAAGGCCAAAATATGCCTAAGAATAAATGGCTGAGGGCGATGTTCAAAGGTATATGTTAGCTCCCTTGATGTGCCATTTGACATGCTTAATTCTTGGGGTAAAACAAGAGCAAGTAAAATTCCATGGAAGAACAAAAGAGAGGACAGCTAGCTCTCTCCTGGTCAGAGATGATTTCATTGAGGAATTTTTACCTGAATGAGTTTTTAACATTAATGAAAATTGATCAAGTGCTCAATGGAAGAGAAAATTCTAAGCAGAAGTAGCATCTGCAAAGGCACAGAAAGGGAAGCAAAATTGCAAACAGCAGTAACTGAGAAACTGAGATTGTTCTAGTGCAGAATTTGTGGCGGGAGATAAGAGATAGGAGGTGAGGTTAGAGTATTATGAGCCAATCTACTGCACTCAATCCTTTCATTTGGATTGATTTCCCCTTTTCCTTGAATGCTCTTGATGCTGTGTGTAGCTCTCAATTGTGACATTAATTTAATTATGCTTTGTATTGTAGCTATTTGTTCACATTTTCACATTCTATCCTAGACCACAAATTCCATATACCTGAAGCATTTGTTCAACAAATATACATGTGCTCATTTAGATTTCCCAGGTTCTCTTTGGCTTTTTAAGATTTTTAAAATGGCTTTGGGACCCTTCCTTCCTCCCTCCCTCCCTCCCTCCCTCCCTCCTTTCTTTCTTTCTTTCTTTCTTTCTTTCTTTCTTTCTTTCTTTCTTTCTTTCTTTCTTTCTTTCTTTCTTTCTTTCTTTCTTTCTTTCTTTCTTCCTTCCTTCCTTCCTTCCTTCCTTCCTTCCTTCCTTCCTTCCTTTCTTTCTTTTTCTTTCTTTCTTTCTCTTTCTTTTCTTTCTTTTCTTCTTTTTCTTTTTTTTGAGATGGAGTCTTGTTCTGTCGCCCAGGCTGGAGTGCAGTGGCAGGATCTTGGCTCACTGCAAGCTCTGCCTCCTGGGTTCACACCATTCTCCTGCCTCAGCCTCCTGTGTAGCTGGGGCTACAGGCACCTGCCACCATGCCCGGCTACTTTTTTGTATTTTTAGTAGAGATGGGTTTTCACCATGTTAGCCAGGATGGTCTCAATCTCCTAACCTCGTGATCCACCCACCTCAGCCTCCCTAAGTGCTAGGATTACAGACGCGAGCCACTGCGGTTTCTAAGAACAGAAAGTGAGTTGAGAATTTTGTGGCTCTAGAATAAGCCACAAAATTCTAGAGATAAGCTACCCTACAAAGCCCAGTGCAGGAGATGGTGGAGAAAGAAAATGAAAAATGAGGAGGGCAGAACTCAGGCACAATGGACAAATAAGAACTTCTCAGCAGAAGCAGAGCCTAATCAAGGCATTACCTTCCTATTCCTCAGAGTTGGAGTTAATTATGTCTATCTAGTGGGATTTAGACTTATGTTCCAGCAACTGCTGTATGTCTCCTATTCTTCCCTTTACAAAATAAGGGTGCATGTTGTAGTTATCCTATTGCAGCATTACACATTGGTGTGGAGGGTAAGATAATGAGCAATGTCATTCTATGATCTCAAGACTATGATGTGCTACCCCAGTAAGATGAAGAAAGTGCCACTCCACACCCAGAGATGGTAGACTTTGAGGATGCAGAGTCTGTGTGGAACTTTGTATTGGCTCCTTGTAAGGGGATTTTTTAAAATAAATGTTTCTTTGCAATCGACTTTATTTTTTAGATCAGTTTTAGATTTGAACAAGACTGAACAGAAGGTATGGACACACTCCTCTCCCACTTCCCACAGCCTCCAGCAATATCAACATCCCCCACCAGAGTGGTACATTTCTTATAATCAGTGTGAGAGAGGTTGAGTGTATTTACTGTATGTAAAGAAAGGAACAAGGAATATACTGGTTCTAGAAATATGACTTAGGCTCAACAAATATGTGCATGCTTTCTACTCATTCCCCAGACATGTTTACAGTTAGGTTGGGGCTATGTGATTAGATATGGCCAAGAGTCTGTGAGCTGAAGTCATGTGTTTCATTTTTAGGATAATGCAGTTAATATCTAGGGTGATGCTTCTGTCTTTGTCTTCTACTCTCATGGCAGTTTGAAATCCATTTGTTTCATAAAGTGCAATAAGAAGATGAAAGAAGACATCCTCACCTGTATTGAACAGTGTTAAACCACTGAAATCTGGAATCTGTTTATTGCAATAACTAGTGTTAATCACTTTAATTAATGCATTCCTGGGAGGAAATCCTTCATAAGTGCTTTCACATAGGAAGAGCTAAATAACCTTCATCTCTTACTTCTCATTTCTTCTCCAACGTTATACACACCCTTTTGAGAGACGTTTAAAGTTTCACATATTTCAATCCTTCATTCAATCTCTGCTCCATTTCTACAATTTTTACAACAAAAAGTTTGCTAATTTGGCATTATCTTCCATATATTTTTTGAAGTGAACTAACATATCTTTGGCTGTGGCCTTCATCCAAAAGTAAGTGCACCTATTATCTTACCATCCATCCAGAAATTTGCTTTTTCTTCCTTGTTTTGCAATCCTAGTCCGTAGGGCTGTCAGTTGCAGTGTCATAACTTGAAGTGTTCTCTTGAACATTCTATATGTAATTGAAGACATTTGACATCTGTTTTACTTTCCTAAATTCTTGCTAATATAATATGGTATAGTGGCATGCATTTTATGGAAGAAAAAAATGGAAATTCAAGCATGAAAATAGCAAAGATAAAATAAAAGAAAAACATAGACATTTGAGTTGCATCCAGTAGTTTCTTGTTTACTTGTTTTGTGCTTTGTGTTTATGTACTTGTATGGATATTTTGTTATGTTTTGCTTTTTGCTAGTAAGAATACATTTAATGAGAAACTTCTTGTTTGAGACTCTGATACTCCTGAACAAGATTTTTCTCCCAGTCTATGTTACAGAGCTGGGGTTGACAATGCTGGGAATTAGTTGAGTGAAAATAATTAATTCAAAGAGAGTATGAATGTCTATATGGTATGTATATGATACAATTTTTGTAAAGCTTAAAAATAAGTAAGCATAAATAATATTCTATTTAGAAAGAGCTTATGGGGTAAAGCTGTTTAAATAAATTATGGAATAACAAATGTAAAATTTTAGATAGAAATTGCCTCTGAGGGAATGTAAGGGGATATAAGTAGGCAATAGTAGCGTATGATTTTCACTGGAATTTGGTAGTATTTTGGTTGTTAATTTGGGTGATGGGCTCATAAATGTTGAATGAATCACTGTAATTCACAATTTCCACACTAACTACATAAAGTTTTGATTATATTAAGTGAATATATTTTTTATAATTCAGAGGTAAACAACTACCTCTAAAGTTTAAAGAGCCAGCAAGATATAATGAACTCTAAAGAAATTTTAGAGTTCACTGACTAAAAAAAATTTTATTGTCTATATGTGTTTTATTTGAATTTCAACGTCCCTCCAAAGAAAAGGAGACTCTGTGGCAGATAGATCTAGAGATGACACCCGGCAATTTCCACTTACCAATGTGCATGGCTTTGGGTATTCCCCACCTCTTGAGTATGGGTGAGACCTGTGACTTGCTTTTAACCTATTAAATATGAGAGTTCACTTCCACAGTTAGTGTAGATTATATGGCAAAAAAGATGGAGTGTCACTTTTGTGATGATAAGTATGACTCGTGCCTCAGCCTCCCAGTTGACTGGGATTACAGGCATACGCCACTAAGCCCTGCATATATATATATATATATATATATATATAAATATATATATATATATATATATTTTGTATTTTTAGTAGAGACAGGATTTTGCTGTTTTGGCCAGACTGGCTTGAACTCCTGGCCTCAAGTGATTTGCCCGCCTCAGCCTCCCAAAGTGCTGGGATTTCAGGCTTGAGCCACTGCACCCAGCCTGAAATCTCTATTTTAGAGTTGTTATTAACCTTTGTGAAACACAGGATTGTAGCTTTCTTTCTTTCTTTCTCTCTCTCTCTCTCTCCTTCCTTCCTTCCTTCCTTCCTTCCTTCCTTCCTTCCTTTCTTTCTTTCTTTCTTTCTTTCTTTCTTTCTTTCTTTCTTTCTTTCTTTCTTTCTTTCTTTCTTTCTTTCTTTCTTTCTTTCTTTCTCTTTCTTTCTCTCTCTTTCTTTCTTCTTTCTTTCTTTCTTTCTTTCTTTCTTTCTCCTTCCTTCCTTCTCTCTCTCTTTCTCTCTCTCTCTTTCTTTCTTTCTTTCCTTTCTTTCTTTCTCTTTTTGATGGGGGTTGGGGAGACTGAAAGAGAGAGAGAGAGAGAGATTATGCACATGTGTAACCTCTTTAAAACTATCTCAGGAAAGATCCTCAAGAGACCAATATTCTAGAAATCAGTACCAAACACAACTAGTGTAACATAGCTTCCATTCTTAAAAAAAAAAGCTATTTGAAGAAAGTTAGCTGTCAATCAAAAACTGTTTTATTTGATCAGGCAGAGGCAAGATACTATGGCTATTTAGCGAAAGAAAATGGCATTATAGATACTTGTAAAATTCCAACACATTGTGTAATGTAACAACACTTAAGCTGTCTTCTCATTATTATTGTAATTAATTTAGATCTATAGTCTACTGACTTAGGTGAGAAAATTGTCCACTTTCCACTTTGAAAGTTAACTAACTTTTATGGGTTGTTCATTTGTTTAATAGTACAAGCAATGAAAACATGTTTTACCATAGGTCTAAAGTATGTAGCACCTCCCTCCCCCAGTATTTAATCATAGACCTTATACTACAGTCTGCAGTGTTATGTATCCGTGACAGAATAGTATAAGTAGGATCAAAAAAGATTGTAAACTATCCTTAGACTATGATATTTGAGGGAAGGGATTGTACCATATTTATCTTTATGTCCAACTTTCGAGAACACCTAGGACTAACAAGTCATTGTAAAATGTTTCCTAAATTAAACAGAAAACCAAATCATAGTTATTTTGTGCCAGTGAATCAGGCACAAAATAACTTTATTGCACTAAGTTTCACCAATATTGATGGCCAATACTTGCCATGAGAATTGGATGGCAGTATTTAGAGCTGAATTTAAATGTATATTATTTGAAAGATTTTCTACTCTTTTCAGTTTGTTGGGACCTTAAATGAGAATTTTGAATCGGTGTGTAACTAAAATAGGAAAAAGCATTTAAGGATCTGGTTTGAACTGCAGATGTTTGGGATTACATCTAATTGCTTCACTGCTGCTGCTATTTTTGTCAGTCTGCTGAAAGGACTTTTGTAAATGCTGGAAGAAAGCCTAACTTAAAAGGGTTAAGCTTCTAAAGTGCTGTGATCTACAGTCCAGTACGAAGTGACAAATTGTAAGCAAAAGATAATCTCTTCTACTTACAGAAATGCCAGACCAAATATCATCTGTAGAAAGACTTCAGTAACTTTAATATATTCATGTTAATGAAGCAGAATTTAAAAATATACATTTATGGATCTTTGGAGTCCTGTTGCTTTATAGATTTCAACTATGCTGGTTAGCAGGTCTTTTCAGTCGTAATCTGATGGAGTACATGGAGGCTCTGTATTTTACAGAGATTCATGGAAAGCCTTTACCTTTACTGTGGAGGTGAGCCAAAACCCAAGTCTCCCAACTTTTTGCATCTTCTACACAATGGAAACCCACAGCTTGTGATGCAAGGGGCTTTAAACGCATTAGGAAAGTTTTACGTTCTAGGTAATAGAACATAAAGTGACTTTAAAAAAGAAAAAATTTAAACCACATATGAGTTATGAAAGTACTCCTCTAAAAGAATCATCTCAATTATGTCAGGATTGTGGGCATTTTTGCTTACCTCTAGTTCTCCGCTCATGGGTACAAAATAGGAGCTACCCTCTTTTGTAGAGGACACCACAATATCATATTTCAAACAAAAAGTGAAGGCAAATAGAAAAGGGGCGTTCCTTTGATAAAGAGTAAATTCCTTTTCAGATTTCTCAAGTAACTTCTCTTTATCTCTACTTAGCTAAAAATCACCTAATATGGTCATCTGTGGCTGCAAGGGAGGCTGAAAAAGTACGGAGATGGCAAAGAAGAATGAAATAGTCATAAGTAGCTTAGATAAAGGATGTTTCATCCTATGTTTTAATTCTATGAAATTGGGTGTTTTCTTTTTGTAAAAAAATTTGGGACCTGTTAGCAAGAAAAAGAGTGAAAGCTATAGGGTAGCAGGGTAGCCATGCAACAATGTTTATAAACTCTCATTCTGTTTTATGACTGTCCTCATTTGAAGAACAGTTAAAGGAACTTCTTCACCATCTTCCACATATATCATTGTTATACTTAATCCAAAGAACAATCAACAAAAACAAAATTAAACCTAGTAAAAGACAACACTAAAGACTCTTGAAATTTATCCATAATTTTATCACTGAAAAAGAATGTGTGTTCAAATTTGTATATTACTATCAACTTGCTCATATTATTTGCATATAATTATACTTTAAAAGTCTATATTCTTTTGCATTCTTCCATTTTCATTTGTCATAAGGCATTTCCTTCTGTAAATTGTTGTAACAATTTTCACTCAGTAGTTTCACAGGTTTTTATCTCATGTTAGGCCCAAGTATATGCAACAATTTTCCTATCATTGGAAGTCAATATGCATAAAGAAGTAGCCTAGCAGAACACAAGCTACAGTATCACACTATCTGGCCTCAAATTTCAATACACCACTTTCAAAGTTGGTGACCTTTGCAGGTTATTTAATTTCCCCAAGCTACGGTTTTCATATCTGTAGAATAAAATTAATAGAAAGATCATAATAATAATTAAGAAATGTAATTTCTGTAAATTGCTTAGTATGTGTCTCACTGTGCAGTCCAATATGATAGTCACTAGCCATACATGGCTACTTAAATTAAGTTTGAATTAATTAAAATTAAATAAAATTAAATATTTAAATCCTCAGTTGCATACTACATTTCAAATACTCAATAGTCACATGTGCCTACCATATTCTACAGCAGGTAAAGAACATTTACAACATTACAGAATGTTTTATTGGGAAGCACTAACTAGAATATGGTAAGAGTTCAATAAATAGTTGTCCATGTTCTTTTTCCTTCTCCTAAATGTCCTTGGAAAAATACCCTAGGAGTATAGTTTCTAAATCAAGCAATGTGAATTTCCTCATAACTTTCAAAATGATATGTATTTATATTTAAGTAGAGTTAAACACCTTTCAAAATGCCTTCGCAAATACTTATGCCTTTTGAAAGCAGTCTTTTCCTCCTTTTACTTACTGAATAACTACTTTAGAATAATAATGTCACATAATATACACTCAATAAATATAGTCGTTGAGTGAATGAATGATTGAATGATTGCCCAGTGAAGTATCTGAGCAAATATCCTTTCCATTTTACAGATGGAAAGTCTGAGCAATTCAGCAAATTGTCAACAAATTTCAACCCAGTTGTCCAAGCCTAAGTTTTATTCAATATTGTCATTGACAAATATTTTAAAGTATAATCATGAAGAAAACAGTATTATCTCTAAAGATCAATGTAGAAATATCTATCTCTATTCCATGACAAATTTTACTGAAGTTGCTGCTTAGAGCAATATATACACATAATATGTATACATATACATTATATGAACATACCATATATGAACACTGCACACATATTTAATCATATGCCTAAAATAATACTTGATAGTAGGGTAATAGATACAGTTACATTTGGATGAAGGCCATGGCCAGAGATACGTTAGTTCACTTCAAAAAATATATGGAAGATAATGCCAAATTAGCAAACTTTTTGTTGTAAAAATTGTAGAAATGGAGCAGAGATTGAATGAAGGATTGAAGTATGTGAAACTTTAAACGTCTCTCATAAGGGTGTGTATAACGTTGGAGAAGAAATGAGAAGTAAGAGATGAAGGTTATTTAGCTCTTCCTATGTGAAAGCACTTATGAAGGATTTCCTCCCAGGAATGCATTAATTAAAGTGATTAACACTAGTTATTGCAATAAACAGATTCCAGATTTCAGTGGTTTAACACTGTTCAATACAGGTGAGGATGTCTTCTTTCATCTTCTTATTGTACTTTATGAAACAAATGGATTTCAAACTGCCATGAGAGTAGAAGACAAAGACAGAAGCATCATCCCAGATATTAACTACATTGCCCTAAAAACTGCCATGAGAATCTCCTGTTCCTATGAGTTATTTTTTTTTGACAAGTGCAATATAATTTTGGACATTCAGTAATTATATTAATACTCTGTTATAATCTGAAGATGTAGGACCCCAAATTCTGCCCAAAATGGATTCATACCTTCCACTGAAGATCCTAAGGAAAATGTGTAAACAAGCACAGTGACAAAGGGAAGTTAAAGGCTGATTGTATTGTTAGCTGGGCTTGTGCCCATAACTACAATGCACAGCATTCTGGAAAAGTGATTTAACCCATAGCCTTCAAAGGTATTTCCCTCTGCTTGTGTCTAAATTTTCCTATAGGCTGACTTTTAGAAGCTAATTGATTACTGAGCCATAGTACACTGTGAGAAACTGAAACATTTCAAGACAGATGATCTAAGCTGTCCTACTGATGTTGCAACATAAGCAGAAAAGCCAAAAAGCAGCTCCAGAACTATCTAAAACTTCCCTCAGAGAAGGCCCCAGAATGGCTTCCTGCTTTGACATCCGGGAAACCAGAGGAAAGAGAGAGGGAGAATACACTGGAAAGGATGACATCCGTGTCTATGTGCATGCCCTTTTAATGCACAATTGTCTTTCCCACTAGTTAAATGGTCTAATTAGAGTTCCAAAATGTAACTCAATGAAACGAGCTGCTTCTTTACGTGAGGGGAACTGACAGTGGGAATTGCATGGAGGAGTGGATCTTTCCTGCTGCGTTTGGGACCATCAGGGAGCCAGCTGGCTCTTGTCTCTCGGCTAGATTTTGTATTGAATTCTAATACACTGTGTGTCTACATTTGCTTAAACATCTATATTTTCCCAAAAGTGTTTTTTTAAAAAGCGGTTTTCACCCAACAGAGGAAAAAAGTTTTATAAATGCTAATTTGATATGGACTTGAATTAAATTTATGTGGAAGCTGACAAAAATTCTTGAGGCAGATGCTTGAGTTCTTTCTTTATGGGATGGCTGAAGCTTTGTGATGTAGAAGAGGCTCAAAGAAAGAAGAGTCAGAAAACTATCCTTCAGTAAAATGGTGTGGGTGCTGGGTGAACTGTGCATTTTGTGTCTGAAGTCATTCCAAGAAAAATCATTAATTTCTGGATTCTAAACCCTCTCTGAATGCAACAGAACAATGCAACCCTTTATTGAAGGAATCTACAGAAACTAAATGTCATCACTTTATTCTACAATTAGAAGATAATTCTTAACTTTATTTTTAACCCATCACTTATAGCTGTATGGGCCAATTTAAACACATCCTGTGAACTAACTTTATGTATTATTATATGTTAATATTAATCTCATCTACACAATACTATTAAACCAGGCAAAACGGTGAGAATCAATTTGGTATTGGTCACCTTCCTTTCAAATCTGTGGAAATTGTGAGGCTAGATATTTATAAGAAATAATGGAAATTCAGTAAAATATTCTGAAAACAAAGAGTCTGTTGAGAACCACAATCATGGTAAATAACACAATAAATTTTGATTCTTCTATTGATGTAATTTTGTATGCTAGACTTGATTAGGAAATATATCCAGGTTTTTAATAGAAAAAAGCAAGAATTTGACTATTATTTCTGTCATAAACTATGTTGGTCTAATTCTTTAGTTTTTATAATAATGGTGCAAAAATATCACCATAAGTTTAATTGTTTGATGATATTAACTGAATTATGAGACATATTATTTTTGTTTATAAATTATTATATTAAATACAAAATAAAATGGTTAAGTGCCGTAATAGTCAAGGGTCACAAAAGCCTGAAAAGACTAGGATGTGTGTGTGTTGTGTGTATGTGTATACGTATATATGTATAAGTGTGCATGTGTGTTTGCTTATATACATGTTTATTTGTGTAACAGTATGATAAACAGTAGAAATGGAGAAATAAAACTACTGGTTGATTGGATATTTACTCTCTTCTAGGCAGTGTTCTGGATACTTTATAGTTATTCTTCCATTCTCTGTATACTTTACATTCAATACATTTAGAGGTTAATGATGCATCCAAATACAGCAATATTTTGTCACTAGATTCTTTCTGATTTGGTATACTTGGTGGTTTTAAAATCAATACATACTTCATTTTTTGACAGTGCCTTTACTTTTTGAAGTTAGTATAAATGAGTATAAATGCTGTTTAAGTATAAACAAATCTTTTAGTCCTAGAGGAAGACTGAAATTAGCATATATAGTAAACATCTTTACTTAGAAAAAAAAGTTATTTTTGTTTGTGGTTTTCTAGATTTAAGAAATGTGTCTATGTGTATAGTTACACAAATATGTTATCTCAAATCATTATTTACAGTGTATTAAAATGGATATTTTACATAATTTCAAATATAGTATGTACAGGGGCTAGCATTAAAGCTGCAAATAGTTGAGTCCAGGTCTACCAAAAGTGGAGACAAGACTCTTTCTCCTTTTTCCAGAAAGAAAAATTGTCAATTATGTCCTGCCTCTTCTATCTTTGCCTAGAGTAAATTTCTATCAGTATTTGCAACCAATCAGCTTAATGCTCTATTTATCTTATTGAGAGATGACTTCTCTTTAATTTTTATAGGTTAATTAATTTAGATAACTAGATAATATGGAAGCATCTAAATGCATGGAAACCAGAAGAATTTCTCTGACTGCCTTGGGTTACCTGATCATGGCTATCACACTGTGAATTCTGAAGGAAGCGGACTCTAAGAATGAGTTTGGCATGCACTAAGTCTATTGGGGAATATTCTTGGGAAGGAAGGAAGCAGGAGTAGGCAGAGGGAGAATTGGGCTGCTTGGGTCATTCTATCCAAACCCCTCCAATAAAAGAGCATGCAGCTTTCTTCAGCTAGGCAGTACTCAAGGGGAATATCAGCTAGGGCGTTCTGCTGACAGCACTATCAGTAGCTGGGAGAAAAAGTCCATCATTCCTGAAGGGCAAGCCCATGGTATCTTACAATATCCACCAAAAAGACCAATAATATGTCAATTTCTGAAAAATTAATTATCGAGCTAGTAACACAAGAGAAGGCAAAACGGTAAGAATTTATTCATCCTAGAGACAAATGAGTAGATATCACAACACAATGATCAGGAAAAGAAGCCAGTCACAAAAGAGTATACATGTTATAATTACATTTTCCTAAGATTAAAGCAAGTGAAGCACACAGATGCATGCGTGCACACACACACACACACACACAGAGCTAAAATTAATGTGTGGGTTTTAGAAGTCTCAAGATAATGTTTACATTTAGTTTTCTTTTTCTAATTTGGTAGATTTCTGTCATTAATTTGTTAATTTTGTTGTTATTTACAAATATAAAGAATTTTTAAGCAAAAGAATCTATACTTAATTTAGTATGTGTATTTATTTATTTAAGAAGCATAGTAGGCCGGGCGCAGTGGCCTTTCTTTCCTTCCTGTAATCCCAGCACTTTGGGAGGCTGAGGCGGGTGGATCTCCTGAACTCAGGAGTTGAAGACCACCCTGGGCAACATGGAGAAACCCCGTCTCTACTAAAATACAAAAAATTAGCTAGGCGTGGTGGCACGAGCCTGTAGCCCCAGCTACTCAGGAGGCTGAGGCACGAGAATCGCTTGAGCCCCAGAGGCGGAGGTTGCAGTGAGCTGTGATTGCACCACTGCACTCCAGCATGGGCCACAGAGTAAGACTCTGACTCAAAAAAAAAAAAAGAAAAGAAAAAACGAGGAAGAAGAATCATAATAATAAACATAATTGAAGTCTATACTAGGGCTCCATAAGAATTCTTTTTTTATTTAAGAGGAATCTATCAGTATTTTAAGTGTTTAAAATGCTGTTTTGTGGAAATTCAGTTGGGCAGAAGCCAATCTTTGGTCAGATGAGTATAAGCAGGTAGGAAAATGGAAGTGAGATTACCTGAGCTGAAAGGGAAAATGTGGAATTGGAGCTGTGGGGCCTGAAACCAACACTGGAAAAGATGTTACTAAATACTAAATACTAAAGACAGCTAACATATGACGATCGGGATGATTTTTCACAGAAGAACTATCGTAACTGCCATATATTGAACACTTTCACGGGCCAGACACTCTGATAAGTAT
Source organism: Macaca nemestrina (assembly GCF_043159975.1). Taxonomy (NCBI): domain Eukaryota; kingdom Metazoa; phylum Chordata; class Mammalia; order Primates; family Cercopithecidae; genus Macaca; species Macaca nemestrina. The sequence continues at coordinate 27,057,181 of NC_092126.1, read as the reverse complement.
TTAAAAAATATTATCTAAAATTTAAGAACAAAGAAGATTTATTTTTTTGAAGTTTTACTGAGGAAGGCATTGAAGCTCAAAATAACTAAGTAGTATGCCTAAAGTCACAAAACAAAGTCTTTCAGCCAAAAGTCAATCGAAGTCAATTCCAAAGAAAGTTTATACTCTTCACACAAGGTAATAACAACCTGGAGGTGATTTAAAAAAATATATATATATACACACACACATATATATATACACACACACATATATATATAAAATAAATGTATTTAGTCACAACAGCTGTGACACAAACCATAAGAAATAGGCAACCTCAAATGAGAGAAGATCTGATTGACTAGTCATTCAATTCTAAGGCCATTCTGCACAGGCATTACACATACTTTGGTTTCCTTTTTTCTCATTTTAATCAGCGGGAGAATTTACTTGGAAGCAAAATCTGTGGTTTCTTAACTATTATTACCCACCTGAAGTCATCATTTCTGTTTATTACATCATAATCATCTCTACTTGCCACCAATTGTACATTCCCAAAGAGGAAATTATGATTTCAAGTGAAGACGATGGAACAGAAACAGATGTGCTACTAAAAGAGAGACATCCTATTATTCTAGAAATGTACTCCATAATGAAGAACAAGGGAAAAAAGATCAGAAGGTATTGTCATATATCAAAATAAAGTCTGTTCTAGCAGCAGGATTACATTTAAATAGAAAGATCTGCTGATGTTTCCATGCACCATTCATAGCGCTTTATGCTTGACATTTGTGTACTAGAGAAATAGCAAAATTAGACAAAAAAATTCCATATGCACAGTTTTTGGCAAATCTCTTACTCTAGCCTTTGCGGCAATTTCCTTTATCCTCATTTTGTCTAGTCACCCCATATTGACCCTACTTTCAATTGCGGCACTTCTGTGTGGTTCTGACTTTCTTTTTCCCAAGACCTCCATTGAATTGCACCACCAGCTGTTTTAGAGGTCTTCATAAAATATCTGTGTCTTTTAACCCTAACAAAGTGAAGCTGATAGAATGAAGACTGTGTAACTATTCAAATTATTTTTCAAAACTGATGTTTGTGGTTACTGGGACTGGGAAGCATGTGTTTTATATCAATTCATGAAAGCAGTATTCACTTAGGCGGGGCATGGTGGCTCATGCCTGTAATCCCAACACTTTGAGAGGCCAAGGCAGGTGGATCACGAGGTCAGGAGTTTGAGACCAGTCTGGCCAACATGGTGAAAACACGTCTCTGCTAAAGATACAAAAAATCGGCCGGGTATGGTGGCACGCGCCTGTAATCCCAGGTACTCAGGAAGCTGAGGCAGGAGAATCGCTTGAACCCGGGAGGCAGAGGTTGCAGTGAGCTGAGACTGTGCCATTGCACTCCAGCCTGGGTGGCAGGGCGAGACTCCATTTAAAAAAAAAAAAAAAAGCAGTATTCACTTAATATGTGTCAGACAATGTCTGATAAACTAAAGGTACAGAGATTAAAGACCTGTTACATAAATTCAACGAGTCCATAGTAAAGTGAGACAGTTAAGGTAATAGATAATCACAAAGCAGTGGCTCAGTGCTATGACAAAGAGATTCACTGTGTCTGATGGAAACTTCTTATAAATACAGATGAAGAGGTTAATTCAGACTGACTGGGAAAGACTAAAAATGAGCTAAACAGTGTTTGCAAAGGTACAGAGATAAAATGAAGCACGAATGTGTTAGGGACAGAGTCAAGTAGTAATATAAATATATTTAGGCTGTTCGTTGTGGAAGCATCTGATGAAGATATCAAGGGGGGTAAGGAAGGACTTAATGAGCTTTTCAATCAAAATCAATGTGCACAGACTTTTGTCCTATCTCTAGAGTCACTCTCAGAAAATTCCTAAACTAAACCTGCTGCTGGTGTTCCCAAAGCCCATGAAGGCCCAGTGAGGACCACTGTATTTTCTTCTCCATGAGCTGCCCTTTTATCTCCCTTTGAATTTCCTAGGCTTGGAATAGCTTGTGCTATTTCTATGCCAATAGCAACATTGCCATCTCCTTTCCATTTCTCTCTCTGTTAATTTCTCTTTTCCTGTTGACACAGTAAATTGACTTTGATTAAATAAATTCAACTTATTTTTAACATCATTATACCTGAAAAATCCCTGTAGTGATATTGCATCATATCCATATCTTCTGCTCACATTCAGGGAAAAGGATGATATGAGATACACATACCAGGGGGGCATGAATCTTGAGAACTGTCTTAGAATTCTATCTACCACATGGACTATCCCGTAATGCCTATCACACAGTTCTTTAGGCAGTAGATAATATATATCTGTTCATTGATTTAAGATATGCATTGCATAGCTTCAAAATTATATATATAGTATATAAAAAATTAAATACTATTTACCAAAGTTACATAAATAACATGTTTAAATGTTGTACTATTTCTTCTCCTCTCAGGGAAAAAGGCCCCTAAGTTCTATGTAGGTCTATATTTATTTAATCTTCATAAATCATAATAGCTAATACTATTTGACTTTTTCCACATTGTCTGTGCCTTCTGTCAAATGTGAAATTATTTAATGATTTGAACAGTCTTGAGTCCTGGAGGTGAGGCAGAATGGGCTTGGGTTTCTGGGCAGATTCATCTTGATTTTCAGAATCTACAATGAATCTATTATAGGAAGAAATTTATGATTGTTCTAAGGGGAGAAAATGTTCTAATTTCTTTAAATATTTATCTTGGGGAAGAAGTTAAGGACTCCAAACATTTCTTTCTTTAATCCAGGCACTCATGAACAAGTGTTCTTCTGTTGTTTTTGTGTGAACACAAACGAAAAAATAAGCATATGCTAATTCTCAGCGAAGTATGTACTGATACTTCATGTTCAGCTTTCTTACTAAAAACATGCAACCTACATAACTGCAAAGTTTGGCTTGTCTTAAGTACAAACATAAAGGTCACAAACTGTTTATTATCCATACTGTTCTCAGGATTGCTATATTGATATTTTGTGTTATTAAGGAACTTAAATGCTATGTGGGAATTTTTTATACTGGTCTCCAATAATCAGCATATGCAATGAACACATAAGCAGAAGACTTACAAAACTTATATTTTATTAAATCCCATACAAAGAGAGATAAAAAAAGAAAATAAATTTTACTGTAAATCTATTATGTGCATCTACAGAAATGTGAATGTAAGTGAAAACTGATGGCTACTCTAACACCACTTTACCATAATTTGTATTACAGAGCAAAGTTTCATATGTCTATGTAGTTCAGAGAGTGATGCTGACAAAAAGCGACAGACAGGTATAATAGTTGTATTAGTCTGTTCTCACACTGCTAATAAAGACACACTAGAGACTGGGTAATTTACAAAAGAAAGAGATTTAATGGTCTCACAGTTCCACATGGCTGGGGAGGCCTCACAAGCATGGTGGAAGGTAAAGGAGAAGCAAAGGCATGTCTTACGTGGTAGCAGGCAAGAGAGCTTGTGCAGGGGAACTCCCATTTATAAAACCATCAGATCTCAAGAAATTTATTCACTACCATGAGAACAGTATTGGGGAACCCCCCCCCCTGCCATAATTCAATTATCTGCACCTGGCCCCACCCTTGACAAGTGGAGATTATTTTCTGATTTTTAACGGTTATGCCAAGACTACTTTGCCTGTATTCTCTAAATGAAACAAAGCCAGGATCACAGTACATCTGTTTACATAATGGTTTACTAAATATTTTTTACCAACCATTGAGACTCACTGTTCAGAAAAAAGAATTGAATATTCTTGATTTTCAAGGTGAGTTGTAATAATCTTCATCAGATATTTCCACAACCAACAGCCTAAATATATTTATATTACTACTTGACTCTGTCCCTAACACATTCGTGCTTTATTTTATCTCTGTACCTTTGCAAACACCGTGTAGCTCATTTTTGGTCTTTCCCAGTCAGTCTATATCAATAGTGCAGCATGGGTTTTGTCAACTATTTGAAAAAATACTTCAAAATGAAATAAATGACATTGGCTGTTACATTTACATTAATATATACTGGCATACCTGATTTGATTGCAATTCACTTTACTGTGCTATACAGATATGCTTTTTTACAAATTGAGGTTTGTGGATAAAATGCATCTAGTAAGTCTTTGGTGCCATTTTTTTCCAATAGAGTGGGCTCACTTTGTGTTTCTGTGTCACATTTTGGTAATTCTAAACATATTATTTCAGTCATTTTAATTGTTATATCTGTTATGATGATCTGTGGTCTGTAATCTTTGAAATTGCTATTGTAATTGTTTTGGGGTACTAAGAAATGCATCCATATGAGACAGCAAATTTAATCCATAAAGGTAGAGTGTGTTTTGACTCCTCTACTGGTTGACTGTTCCCTCATCCCTCTCGTCCTCTTTGGACCTTCCTATTTCCTGAGATAAAATCATATTGAAATTAAGCCAATTAATAATCCTACAATGGCATGTAAGTGTTCAGGTGAAAGGAAGAGTCACATGACTTACACTTTAAATCAAAAGCTAGAAATGATTCAGCTTAGTGAGGAAGGCATGTTGAAAACCAACATATGCCAAAAGCTAGGTGTCTAGATGTCACCAAACAGCTAGTGAATTTGGGAATGAACAGAAAACATTCTGAAGAAAATTAAAAGTGCCACTGCGGTAAACACACAAATAATAAGAATGCAAAACATCCTTATTACTGATATGAAGAAAGTTTTACTGATCTGGACAGAAGATCAAACTAACTACAACATTCCCTTAAGGCAAAGCCTAATCCAGAGCAAGGACTTTAACTCTTTTCAATTCTTTTTTTTTTTTTTTTAACTCTTTTCAATTCTATGAAGTCTGAGAGAAGTGAGAAAGCCATAAAAGAAAAGTTGGAAGCTAGAAGAAATTTGTTCATGAGCTTTAAGAAAATAAGCCATCTCTATAACATAAAAGTGCAAGGTGGTGAAGCAAATACTGATGTAGAAGCTGCAGAAAATTATGGAGATGACCTAGCTAGGCAATTGTTGAAGCTGACTATACTACACAAGATATGTTCAATGTAGATGAAACAGCCCTCTACTCAAAGAAGATGCCATCTAGGACTTGCATAGCCAGAGAGAAGAAATTGATACCTGCGTTTGATGCAAAACTTCAAAGTATAGAATGACTCTCTTCCTGGGGCCTAATACATCTTGTGACTTTAAGTTGAGGTTCAATGCTTATTGAACATTCCAAAATCCTAGAGCTCTTAACGGTTATGCCAAGACTACTTTGCCTGTATTCTCTAAATGAAGCAAAGCCAGGATCACAGTACATCTGTTTACATAATGGTTTACTAAATATTTTTTACCAACCATTGAGACTCACTGTTCAGAAAAAAGAATTTCTTTCAAAACATTACTGCTCTTTGTCAATGCACTTGTTCACCCAAGAGTTCTGACGGAGATATACAAGGAGATTACTGTCGTTTTCATGCTTACTAATGCACACCCATTCTGAAGCCCATGGATATAGAAGTAATTTTGACTTTCAAGTCTTATTTTTTAAAAAATACATTTCATAAGGCTATATAGCTACCATAGACAGTTATTCCTTTATGAATCTAGAAAAACTAAATTGAAAACTTTTTAGAAAGCATTTATTATTCTAGATGCCATAAAGAACATTTTTGATTCATGAACAATGTTTAGATATCAACATTAAGAGGCACATGGAAGAAGTCGTTTTCAACCCTCGTGGATGACTTTCAGGGGTTCAAGACTTCAGTGGAGGAAGTCACTACAAATATGGTGGAAATAGCAACAGAACTGGAATTAGAAATAGAGCCTAAAGATGTGAGTGAATTGCTGCAATCTCATAATAAAATTTGAACAGATGAGGAGTTGCTTCTATGGATGAACATAGAAAGTGATTTATTTAGATGAAATCTACTCCTGGTGAAATGCTGTGAACATTGCTGAAATGACAATGAAAGACTTAGAATATAATATAAACCTACTTGACAAAGCAGCAGCAGGATATGAGAAGATTGACTTCAGTTTTGAAAAAAGTTCTACTGTGAGTAAAATGCTATCAAACAGCATCACATGCCACAGAAAAATCTTTTGTGAAAGGGAGAGTGATTCCATGTAGCAAAATTTATTAGTCTTATTTTAAGAAATTGCCACAGCCACTTCAGCTTTCAGCAACCACCACTCTGATCAGTCTGAAGCCATCAACATCAAGGCAAGATCCTCTACCAGCAAAAGTGAAGGCTCAGATGATCATCAGCATTTTTCAGCAATAAAGTATTTTTAATTAAGATAGGTATATATTTTAGACATAATGCTTTTACATAGTTAATAGTCTACTCTACACTATAGTGTACACATAACTTTTATATCCACTGCAAAACCAAAAAATTTGTGTGAGTCACTTTATTGTGATATTCATTTTATTGTGGTGGTCTTGAACTGGACCTGCAACATGTTTGAGATATTTGTGTATTAATATTTACAACTAATGTTGACCTAAATTACTTAGAATTGAAATGTTAACATCTGCTAAATTTTATTTTTAATAATCAGTTAAATATTAGAAAAACATCACTGAAGAAATCCTGCAAATACTCACTGTATAATGAGGAATGAATGAGATATACATAGGTTAATAAGGAACACGTAAACAAAACCTATATAATTGCTTCTGTTGACGGAATTGGCACATTAATGGAGGGAAGGGATAATTCATATATTTTTAATTTGGATTATTTTACATTTCTCAGTATATGGCTCAGGACATTTTAATTTAAAAGAATCTAAGCATACTGGCCTTGTTTTTATTCTTTGTAGTTTCACTTGGGGAAACAACACCAAGATTTTTTTAGAGGACAAACAGGGTTGCACTTAACATGGGTAGCATTCCATTAGAAATGACCTGGAAGGGAAAATAAAGAAGACACTCATGGAATGATAATATATTGAAAGATGCTATACATTAGAGATAAAAACATGCCAGAGGCATGAGCAAGGATGAATTGGGATTCAGCTCATAAATAGTGCATTGTTATGCCAATGGGAAATTAGTTGGAATCAAGTATTCAAGTCTCAGAGAAACAGTGCTCTAAAGATGGTCACAAATACTTCTTCTTCCTTTCTTATCCAGTTTGACCTTCTCCTTCACATTTCTCTTTTTTCCTATAAGAATCCCATTTTGCTTTTAAATTGATTTGTGCAAAGGACTAGTAAACCCTAAATACACCCTGAATTAGGTAGGATTTTTTTTGTAGATAAGAATACTGGTGACTTAAACACAGTATGTACAGTAACTGCTTCTGGCCAATATTGTTTTCCCAGGCAACTAGAGTCCTAGCATACAAAGATGATTCTTCCACATTCACACACACACAAACACACACAAATCCTAAACATAGTTTTAAACTGAAAATCGAAAAAGCCATATATATTTGGCCATTCTCCCATTGCTATAAATAAATACTTTAGGTTGGGTAATAAGAAAAGAGTTTTAATTGGCTTATGGTTTTGCAGGCTATACAGGAAACATAGAAGCTTCTGCTCCTGGGGAGGTCCCAGGAAGCTTCCAATTATAGCAGAAGACAAAGGAGAAACAGGTATCTTACCTGGCAGGAGCAAGAGAGAAGGTGGGGGAGGTGCTACACACTTTAAAACAACCTAATTTTGTGAGAACTCACTCACCACTATGAGGACAATATCAAGAGGATGGTGATAAACCAATCATGGGAAACAGTCCTCATGATCTAGTCACTCCCTCCTGGGCTCCATTTCCAACACTGGAGATTACAATTTGATGTGAGATTTGGGTAGGAACACAGATTCAAACCAATATCACCATAATTTTTGTTTGGCAGTTAAAAAAGATTTTAAATTCTTTCTTAAGTAACTGTTATTTTTATATTATATAAATAAGTGGCTAGCACTTTTTCTTGAACCAAATAGCAATAAATGAGAAGAAACAGAGAAGGCAGTATCTTGGTGATATCCTAGGCTCTTCTTGTGCAGCACAATGGGTATGGTGGGAGGGAGTCACAAGAAGATTAATTTATAAAGAAATATTTACATTGCTGGGTCTGTATAGTATCATATAATTTGATAACGAACTATCTAGAAAGTATACAGAAAGATGAAATAAATATGCCTTAAGGAGAGGAAGAAATCGCTTTCTCTTTTAGGAGCTAAGCCAAGATCTAGATAGGCTAAATGTCACAGAAAGAAGAATTTACTATGAAAATAACAGAAATTGATCTGACCCACGGTGATGACTTGACACGGGAAGAAACTGCAAATTACTTCAATAGTTTTATCCCTAGTGGATGGTTAAGCCAAAGTAGATAACATGCAGCAAAGTCTATTAATATGAACAACAATATGCTGGCAGAAAGATAGAGCAGAAAGCCTCTTAGGCCATTTTCATTATTATTCATTGACTTTAAAAATCTGTTTGATATCTTAAAAGGTCTTGAAGTTTATTAACACATTTTTCTGCAGTGTTCTAAGGCAAAAAAGAAAAGAATAAAAGATTTTTAAATAAAAAAATTGTACCTGGAAGCAATTTTAATCATTTTCTCAGCAAATTGAACATTTAGAAGTGTCTTATGGTGCAAATTAACATAATAGCCTAAGATTTGTGTGGTAGTGAAAAATTCCTAGTTCCAGAATCATAGGTCTCAGGCTTAGAGTTTACGGCCCTTAAAAGACTTGATACCCAAATTACATTCTGAGAGCATTTTAATCCCCCTCTGTTACATGTAAGCTGTGCTATAGCCAAACAACGCAATAGCAGCAAGCACTCTATTGTCTTCCTTTCTGACACCCCACATATTTTCTGGAGTCCATGCTTTTGTTCAAGAAAGTTCCAGCAACTTTTATACAGCCCTATATCACGCCTTGTAAATATCTTAGAGAAAATACTCAAACTTTAGTGACTGAAATTTAAAAAAAAAATACTTTCTCCCCCAAACATGCTCTTCTTTATTCCCACTCTTGCTTAGTTATCAACAAATATTCCATTTTTTGAGTTAAAAATGCCAGAGTCTAACTGACTTCTCTCTCCTCACTGGCCACATTCATTAAGCAAATCTTACTAATTGTTACATTTATTTGGTTGAAACTTTGGACATTTTTTCCTCAATTTCACTACCCTTCTTTCAGATGTGACGCTTCACTGGATATGTATGCTGTCCATATATGATTTCATGCTATAAAAATACATTTTTGTATATACAAGCACCCTTAATAGACAGTAATGTTTTTAATGTTTTAAGAATTTACATATATGATATCCTTTTGAACCTACATTTTAAAGAGCAAATCTTTGTTTTGTTTCACTTAACATTGTATTTTTGTGATTTATCTATGCTGACATATTTCCTGATTCAGTCATTTGGTGTTTCATCAGATGACTAGACTATCTATTTCCCCATTGGTGGGCATTCCATGGTGCCAATATTTCTATTACAAACTATGTCTACATGTTTTGGCCACATAAATGAGAGTTTCTGTAAACCCTATACCTAGAAATATAAATACTGGCCATAAGTATTTTAAGTATTTTAAGTAACATAAGCTGTTACATTAGTTTCCTATTGCTGTTGTAATGAATTACCACAAAGTTAGTAGCTTTGAATAATGCAAATTTATTATCTTAGAGTTCTGCAGGCCAGGGTCTGAAGTGGGTTTCACTGGGCCAAAATCAAGGGGACTGCGGGGCCACACTTACTCCAGAGGGTCGAGGGAAGGATCTGTTTGCTTACTTTGTCCACTTTCTGGAGGCTGCCTGTGCTCCTTGGTTCCTGGCCCACTTCTCCATCTTCAAAGCCAGCAGTGTAGGATCTTCAAGTCTCTCTGATACTGACCATTTACTTATGTTATCACATCTCCTTCTTTGACTCTGACACTCCTACCACCCTTTGAAGAGACTTATACGACATTGGGCCCATTTACATAATTCAAGATTATCTCTCCAGCTCAAGATCTTTAACTTAATCATGTTTCAAAGACCCTCCTGCCATTTAAAGTAACACGTTCACATGATCAACAGATTAGAATGTAGAAATAATTAATGGGATAGCATTCAGCCTACCACAGGTATAAAGATCATCAAGTTACTAGATATAATATCACTTTTTCTTCAATGCAGTTGTAGCAACTTAAATACTGCCTCCAGTGTTTCTATGTATTCATCAATACCTGGTGTTGTCAACTTCTCTGGAAGGCATAAAACCTGAACTAATTGCTATTACTTATAACTTAAAATTTTGATGTAATTTTAAATATACAAGAAAGTTGCAAGAATAAAATGAACTCTTGTATATCATTTACCTACATTCACCTAGTTTTAAATTTCATCCCATTTGATACTAAGATGTAAATGCATATTTATCTATATCCCTTTATCTATAACCATTTTGGTATGTATTGCCTAAGAATAAAGATAATCTTTTATTCACTCACATTGCAATTATGTAAATCAGGACATTTACTATTGATTTAATATTAATTAATCCCCAGTCCTATTAAAATTTTGTCAGTTGCTTAATAATATAATACCCTTTATGCCTCTTGTTCCTTGATTCAGGACTCAATTCAGAATCACATGTTGCATTTTTTTGTCATCTCTTCTTAGATTCCTTTCATTTGAAAAATTTCTTTGGTCTAATATTTTGAAAGAATACAGGCCAGTTTTTCTATAGCATTTCTTTCAATTTGGGTTTATCTAATATATCTCCATGATATTATTCAGGTTTTATATATTTTGGGCAGGAATACCTCAGAAATGATGTTATTTCCTTCTCAGTGTAGCTTATCAAGAGGCACATGATATTTTTTCCCCAAATTTAGTGATAATACATTTAGTTTCTTATTTAGGGTGGTTTCTGCTAGATTTCTCCACCATAATATTATAGACACCTCAGATATATCTCAGGCTCAATTGCAGACTACCAGATAAAGTGAATAATGCAACAAAGTGAGTCACACAAATGTTTTGGTTTCCAGTGTATATAAATGTTATCTTTACACTATCTTGTAGTCTATTAAGTGTGCAATAGCACTATGCCTAAAAAGCTATGTAAATATTTAAATTAAAAATACTGTATTGATAAAGAATACTAATAATCACCTGAGCCTTCAGCAAGTCATAATTTCTTTTGCTGGTGGAGGTTCTTGCCTTGATGACGATGCTGGCTGACTGATCAGAGTGGTGGTTATTGAAGACTGGGTGGCTGTGGCAATTTCTTAAAGTAAGATAACGTTGAAGTTTGCCATTTCAATTGACTCTTCCTTTCACAAAACATTTCTCTGTGGCATGGTATGCTGTTTGATAGCATTTTACCCAAGTAGAACCTCTTTCAAATAGGAGTCAGTATCTTAACCACTGCCACTGTTTAATTAAGCAGGTTTATATAATATTCGAAGGTCTTCGTTGTCATTTCAACCATGTTTATAGCATATTCACCAGAAACAGATTCCAATGCAAGAGAACACTTTCTTTGCATATTTATAAGTAAGTAACTCCTCATCCTTTCAATATCTGTCATGAAATTGTAGCAATTCAGTAGCATCTTCAGGCTTTACTTCTAATTCTACTTCTTTTGCTATTACTTCCAATTCTATTTCTCTTGCTATAATCATCTGCAGTGATTTCCTCCACTGAAGTTTTGAACCATTGAAAATATTCCATAAGGGTTGGAATCAACTTCTTCCAAACTACTCTTTATGTTAATACTTTGAACTCCTCTTACGAATCACAAATGTTATTTAAGGCATCTAGAATGATAAAACCTTTCCAGAATGTTTTCAATTTACTTTTCCTAGATCCATAAAGGCTTTTCCTAGATCCATAAAGGAATCACTATCTATAGCAGCTATAGCCTTATGAAATGTATTTCTTAAATAGTAAGATTTGAAAGTCAGAATTACTTCTGGACCCATGGGCTGCAGAATTGACGTGTTAGTGGGCATAAATACAAGAGTAATCTCCCTGTACATCTCCATCTGAACTCTTGGGTGACTATGTCCACTGTCAATAAGCAGGAATGTTTTGAAAGGAATTATTTTTTTCCTGAGCAGTGGTTCTCAACAATGGGTTGAAATATTTAGTAAGCCATGATGTAAACAGATGTGCTGTGATCCTGGCTTTGTTGTTTCATTTAGAGAACACAGGCAGAATAGATGTAGCATAATTGTTAAGCACCCTAGGATTTGTTAAATGGTCAATAAGCATTGGCTTCAACTTAGTCAGCAGTTGCATTAGCCCCTAGAAAGAGAGTCAGCCTATATTTTGAAGCTTTGCATCAAACCCAGGCATCGATTTCTCCTCTCCAGCTATGCAAGTCTTAGATGACATCTTCTTTGAATAGAAGGTTGTTTCATCTGCATCAAAAATAGCTTGTTTAGTGTAGTACCTTCAACAATTGTCTTATCTACATCTGCTGGATAACTTGCAGCAGCTTCTTCATCAACACTTGCTGTTTCACCTTGTATTTTTATGTTAGAGAGATGGTTTCTTTCCTTAAACATCATGAATCAATTTCTGATAGCTTCAAACTTTTCTTCTGCAGCTTTCTCACCTCTCTCAGTCTTCATAGACTTGAAAAGAGTTAGGTCCTTACTTTGGAATAGGCTTTGGCTTAAGGGAATGTCATGGCTGGTTTGGTATGTCTGGAGCAGAAAAACTTTCTTCGTATCAGCAAAAAGGCTGTTTTACTGTCTTATCATTTGAGTGTTTACTGGAATAGCACTTTTAATTTCCTTGAAGAATGTTTTTTCATTCACACCTTTGCTATCTATTTGGTCACATCTAGATGCCTATCTTTCAGTCTATGGTGGTTTTCAACATGTCTTCCTCACTAAGCTGAATTATTTTTAGCTTTTGATTTAAAGTGCAAGATGTGTGTCTTGAACTTTAACACTTGAACACTTAGATGCCATTTTAGGGTTATTAACTAGCTTAATTTCAATATGGTTGTATTTCCTGGAATAGGGAGGCCAAAAAAGTAGGAGAGAGACAGAGAAACAATCAGTGGAGCAGTCAGAACACCACAACATTTATTGATTAATTTTACCATCTCATATGGGTGCATTTCTTAGCACCCCAAAACAATTACAATAGTAACCTTGAAGATTACTGATCACAGATCACCATAACAAATATAATAATGAAAAACTTTGAAATAGTGTGAGAATTACCAAAATGTACATAGAATTACAAAGTGAGTACATACTGTTGGAAATGGTACCAATAGATTTGCCAACACAGTTGCCATAAACCTTCAATTTGTGAAAAACGCAGTATCTACAAAGCACAATTTTAAAAATTAAATGCAATAAGATGAGGTATGCCTATATTAATTTTTTCTTTGTAATTAGTAACTAATTTGTGGGGCTGTACCATGAGATTATAAGTATTTTTTTAATGAAACTTTTACTCACTAATTTTAGCATTTATGTGTGAGTTTCACACCATCAATAATTCCATATTTATTAGTTTGCATTTTTATTTGTATGTTCCAATTGTCCCAGATTTGGCTAGTTAGAGCCCCTTTAAACTAGCTGAAGTATATTTTTAATATATCTCCATCATTCATTGAATAATCTATTATTTTGTGGCATGAAAAGATGTTCTGGGCTCACCTTATGCCTATGTTTGATTATTTTCTGTTCATTTTATCTTGCAGTGCTTAACCTTAAGTATGTGATAAAATAACATCATTGAGTGTCTTGGTGATTAGTATTTATTATTCAATCCTAAATGCATTGAATACTAAAATGTGATGATGACATGAGGGAAAACAGAAAGAAGAGAATGGCAGTGATGGGGAGAGAAAATAACAATATAGAGATGGCATTGATTAGAATTACTGTACATCTTGGAAAATGAATTTCTCTCAGTGATGTTGTCTAGGCCTCCATGTAATACTAAACAGCAGAAGAGTTTAGAAATACAGCAAGTAATAATAAAAAAAAAAAACTTGATTGTAGCAATAAGAAGATCTTCTAACCCCTTTTTCCTCAAAAAGATGTTATATACGGTTTTGTATTTCTAAACCCAAGCACTCAAATGTTTTGTGTAGAAAGTATATATCTTTCTATATGCAGTGTATAAAATATTAGATATAATTTAATTAAATATTTTTGCATTAAAACTCATATCTACTTGGCCTTTGTGTGTGCAGATGTATATGTGTTTTACTTGTAGCTCTCTGTGCCCTCCTAAATTGACAGTATTTTAATTGATTGTGTTTTTATTCTTTATAAAATATGCCTGCACAGACTCACCCAGACATGTAGTCTTTGCTGTGTTTCAGTTCATATTAGTTTTCCACTGCTGGTTTAAAAAATTGCTACAAACTTAATGGCTTAAAACAATACAAATTTATTATTGTTCATTTCTGGAAGTCAGAGGTCTGAAATGGGTCTCAGCTGGTTAAACCCAACATGTCAGCAGAACTGTGGTCCTAATGAAGGTTCTAGGGAGAATCGATTTTCTTGCTCTTTCCTGCTCCTGGAAATCACCCACACATTCCCTGGCCTATAGACCCATTCCTTAATCTTCAAAGTCTTCAATACCCAGCTGAGTCCTCACACTGCCATCTCTCTATTTAAGGACCTGGATAATCTCGATCATGTCCCTAAATTAAGGTTAGCTGATAGCAAACTTAATTCAATTCGGTACATTAATTATCATTTGCCATATAATGTAATATATTCAATGTTTCTGAAGATTAGAACATGGACATCTGTGAGGGACCATTATTCTACTTCTCACAGTACCCAAGACTAATAATATCCCTGCATGGGTAGAAATTGTATTTTAGGTTGTTACACGGGTAAATTGTGTGATGCTGTGCCTTGGGATCCCAAAATCCTGTCACCCAGGCTATACACATAGGCCCTAATATGTGGTTCTTCAGCCCGCCCCCCTTCCTCCCTCCCATATAATGATGCCCAGTGTCTATTGTTCTCATATTTACAATCAAGTGTATTCAATGTTTAGCTTCTACTTGTAAGTGAGAACATGCAGTACTTGGTTTTCGGTTCTTGTGTTAGGTTGTTTAGGATAATGGCCTCCAGCTCCATCATATTTCTGCAAAGGACATGATTTTGTTGTTTTATATGACTACATAGTATTCCATGGTGCATATGTATGACATCTTCTTTATTCAACCTATTGCTGATGGGCATTTAGGTTGATTCCACGTTTTTGCTATTGTGAATAGTGCTACAATGAGCATACAGGTGCATATGTCTTTAAGACAGAATGAATTATTTTCATTTGGGTACCTACCCAGGAGTGGGATTGTTGAGTCAAATGACAATTCTATTTTTATGTTCCCTGAAATATTTCCAAATTGCTCTCTACAGTGGCTAAACTCTTTTTCATTCCCACCCTCAATGTATAAGCATTCCCTTTCCTTTGCAGTATCACACATCTGCTGTGTCTTGACTTTTTAATAATAGCCATTCTGACTGGTATGAGATGGTATCTCATTGTGGTTTTGATTTGCATTTCTGTGATGATTAGGGATGTTGAGCATTTTTTTATATGTTTGTTGGCAAGCTGTATATATTCTTTTGAGAAGTATCTGTTTATGTCCTTTGCCCATTTTCTAATTGGATTGTTTGTTTTTTGCTTGTTGATTTAAGTGCCTTGTAGATTCAGGCTATTAGATCATTGTCACACTCATAGTGTACAAATATTTTCTCCCATTCTGTAGGCTGTCTGTTTACCCTGTTAGCAATTTCTTTTGCTGCGCAGGAGCTCTTTAGTTTAATTAGATCCCATTTGTCAATTTCTGGTTTATTGCAATTACTTTTGGGAATTTAGCCATAACTTCTTTGCCAAAGCCTACGTTGAGAAGGGTATTTCCTACGTTTTCTTCTAGGATTTTTATAGTGTTAGGTTTTACATTTAAATCTTTAATCCATCTTCAGTTAATTTTCATAGATAGTGGAAAGTAGAGGTCCATTTTCATTCTTCCCAACACCATTTATTGAATAGGAAGTACTTTTCCTGTTGCTTTTTTTGTTGTTGATTTTGCAAAAGATCAGAAGGTTTAAGGCATGCAGGTTTATTTCTGGGTTCTCTATTCTGTTCCACTGTTCTATGTGTCTATGTTTGTACCAGTACTATACTATTTTTATTACTGTAGTCTTGTAATATAGTTTGGAGTCAAGTAGTATGATGTCTCCAGCTTCGTTCTTTTTGTTTAGGATTGCTTTGGTTATTCAGGCACTTTTTTGGTTCCCAGTGACTTTCAATAGATTTTTCTAATTCTGTGAAAAATGACATTGGTCTTTTAATAGGAATAGTATTGATCTGTAAATTGCCTTGGGCAAGTATGACCATTTTAACTATATTGACTCTTCTATTCAATGTGCATGGAATATTTGCTGTTTATTTGTGTTGTCTCTGATCTCTTTCAACAGTTCTTTGTAGTTCTCCTTGTAGAGGTCATTCACCTCCTAGGTTAGATGGATTCCTAGGTATTTAATTTGCTTTGTAGCTATTGTAAATGAGATGTGTTCCAGATTTGTTTGTCAGCTAGAATGCTGCTGGTGTATAACAATGCTACTGATTTTTGTACATGATTTTGTATGCTGAAACTTTACTTAATTTCCTTATCAATTTCAGGGGCTTCATGCTCTTTTCATGATGCAGCTCTGTTTCACCATCTCTCCAGTTCCCAGGTGAAGATGGTAATGAGTCTACTCATGTTATTCACAATTGTATCTCACAACAAAACCTCAAGAATAATTTGCTGTTGGTGTTATATTTCTAAGACATTCTCATCTCATATTTTTATTGTAAGCACAGAGCCAATAGAATAAAATAATTTTCTTGAGATACATACTCATAAATCTCCTTTGAAAAAATTTCTGAAGTCTAACCAATAGAAGTATCTATAGCTTATAACATTTCCCATATCTTTCCATTGATTTCTTGAATGCCCTCTGAAGGTGGGCCAGAGCCATGGATAAAATATCAGTAAGCAATGGATGTCTTCTCTAGGAAAATAAGCAAGTCAAAGGTATTCAAAAATTGTGATCAGTGGCTGATATAGTCCTAAGAGGTTGTTTTTAATAACTTGGCATTTCTTTAAAAATGGAGAATAATACTCAAGAAGCAGGTTACATAGTTTTCTTTGTGGTAAATTATTTTCTTCATTTTCTTGCTATTGATACTTGAATCATTCTACTGTTGGAAAGTAAATTTCAGTGAGTTCTTATCATCACAGCCCTGTCATCACAGTCAAGGCTCTTCACAATCTGGTCCCAGTCTGTTATTTCACTTTCATTTTTATCATCATATATTCTATTGTAGACTACATTATATATTGCATCTAAATGTTTCCAGCTTCCAGTAAAGTTTTTGAATCCACACTTATCTATGAGCATGAGTTCTATAAAAACAGAGACTGTGATACTTATTTTTGTAGCATTGATACTTAGCACAAAGTCAAGCACATAAAAGAGATTCAATAGAAAAATTATGAATGAAAGGCTGAATGAATAAATTATAGATACCTTATCAGAGCATTTTGACTGCTCACTAGTTCGATTATTATTTCTTAGATCTGTAACTGCATTTATCTCTATTAAAAATATGGAACACTTGCTTTATTTTTAGTGTCGAATTAACACAGGTATTTCTTATTTTTTAGATTCAAAGAATTAGCCTGACTATGTCTCAAGGTGGATGACTCTGTGGAAACTTTGAGCTGTATGTAACAACCTCCTGATCATCCATTTACCTTGCTTTGGTACATTAGGACTTTAATAGAAACTGCCTAATGTGCAGGTAAGTCAGCAAGAAATGAAATATGGGTCATTATACTGTGGTATCAATTGAGCAGAGCAGCCAAATGTAAATCACTGAGAAATGGGAATGGTTTATGCCATTTTGCAATTTGAACTAAGTCTGAAGACTTCATGTGGCTGAGAGGTCCCAGAGTTCACTTCGGAAAGCTGAGCAGCAAATCTCTCTCCTGTAAGGGTCAAACTGATACTAATAACTCCAATCTCTAGCAAATGGAAGTACAGACTGTATTTTTCCCTATGCTCTCTAATTGTCTAACTGTATCCTTCATGTACATATGTTATACTATGTGACTTTAAGTTTGTCACTTAGGTTTTCCAAACCTCGCTTAATTCATAAGACAAAAATTACACCTACTCTGGCTACTTGGCATGATTCTCTTTTAGCATTGAATAAACTATGCAACAGAACTTGGAAATGAGTATCTGAGTCCTTTGGCCAACACCAAACTTCTAGTGTCTAAAGCTGTGCACGTGAGGATGCTGGAACTGTGGAAGGCTCCATTGCCTATATGTGTGTATGCACATACCGAACAGGTGGAGTGCTGACGACCTAACACTTCCATGAGCAACTCTCCACCAATGGTTCTGCAATAATCTGTATATAAATATTCCAGTTTCCTTATACTTCAAGTCGGATAATTATGTTGCATGTTTTCTATGAACTGTGCTATCAAGCTTGGTGATCAATTTCCAGAGTTTCCAAGCAGGATCTAGGTCAAGTTATGTACCATGTTAGTTGGTATATTAGCCCATTCTTAGGCTGCTAATAAGGACATACCCAAGACTGGGTAACTCATAAAGAAAAAGAGGTTTAATGGACTCACAGTTTCACATGGATGGGGAGGCCTCACAATCATGGCAGAGGAGGAGCAAAGGCATGTCTTACATGGTAGCAAGCAAGGAGGAGTGCAGAGCGAACAGGAGGGGAAACACCTTATAAAACCATCTGATCTCATGAGAACTAACTCACTATCATGAGAACAAGATGGGGAAAACCGCCCCCATAATTCAATTATCTCTACCTGGTCCCTTCCACAACATGTGAGGATTATGGGAACTACAACTCAAAATGAGATTTTGGGGAGGGACACAGCCAAAGCACATCAGTTGGCTTAGTAGCTCACCTTTTGTTGGCTGTTGGCTTAGTAGCTCACCTTTTGTTGGCTGTTGGCTTAGTAGCTCACCTTTTGTTGGCTGTCTTCCTTTTTATCACACTCTATCTGTGTTATCTGAATTACCAAACTTGCCATTTACATTTAAATTCTGGTTGAGTATAGCCTAAATAAGAGAGCCTGCACATTGTGAAAAGCTACATGAGTGAGGAGTGATATTAATAATTTTTAAAATTAATAATATTTTGATGAATTTAATATTCATCAACTTAAGAATGCCTTTGATAAATAAGAAACTTAAAAGGTTTTTCTTTGGTTTAGGTTTTTTCAAGAAATATAAGGAAGAGGTATGTGAAAAGATCTAGTGATAGGCAGAGTAGAAAGTAGAGCAAGGGAAGAGTCTAGCTGAGCTCAAAGATTTGGCCTAGAAAGAAAATAAGTAGAAAATAGAAAATCTGAACGAACCAATAACAAGTAATGAGATTGAAGCAGTAATAAAAAGTCTCACATGCAAGAAAAGTCCAGGACCTGATGGCTTTCCTACTGAATTCCACCAAACATTTAAAGAACAGCTAATACCAATTCCACTCAAGCTCTTCAAAAAAATTGAAGAGGAGGGAATACTTCCTAAATCATTCTATGAAGCCAGATTACCCTGATACCAAAACCAGAAAAGGACACACACACACACACACACACACACACACACACACACACACAGAGGAAACTACGGCTGGGCACGGTGGCTTACACCTGTAATTCCAGCATTTTGGGAAGCCGAGGCATCACGAGGTCAGGAGATCAAGACCATCCTGGCTAACATGGTGAAACCCCATCTCTACTAAAAATACAAAAAAATAAAAAAGAAAAAAAGAAAAAGAAAAGTAGCCAGTCATGGTGGTGGGTGCCTGTAGTCCCAGCTACTTGGGAAGCTGAAGCGGGAGAATGGCGTGAACCCAGGAGGTGGAGCTTGCAGTAAGCCAAGATTGTGCCACTGCACTCCAGCCTGAACGACAGAGTGAGACACTGTCTCAAAAAAAAAAGGAAACTACATGCCAATATCACTGATGAACACAGGTGCAAACATCCTCAACAAAATACTAGCAAACCAAATTCAACAAAATATTAAAAAGATCATTTACCATGAACAAATGAGATTCTTCTCAGGGATGCAAGGAAGGTTCAAGATATGTAAACCACTAAACATGATACATCACAAGAACAGAAACCATATGATCATTTCAACAGATGCTGACAAAGCATTCAATAAAATTCAATATCCCTTTATGATAAAAACCCTCAATCAAGTATAGAAAGAACATACTCAAATCACTAAAAGTTATATATAACAAACCCACAGTCAACATTATACCCAATAGGAAAAAAATGAAAGCATTTCCTCAATTACTACTTTTATTTAACATAGTACTGGAAGTCCTGGCTAGAGCAATTAGGCAAAAGGAAGCAATAAGGTATCCAAATTGTAAGGAAGAAGTCAAATTAGCTTTGTATGCAGACAACATAATATTAGAGTTTAAAAAAGCTAGACTTCAATAAAATACTCTTAGAACTGATACATTAATTTAAAATTGCAAGATACAAAATCAACATACAGAAATCAGTAGCATTTATATATACCATCAGCGAACAATGTGAAAATAAAGCAAGAAAGCAGTCTCATGTACAACAGCTACAAAGAATATAAAATGTATAGGAATCAATTTAATCAAAAAGTAAAAGATCTATACAAGGAAAACTATAAAACACTGATGAAAGAAATTGAAGAGATTACAAAAAAAAAATGAAAGAATATTCCATGCTTGTGGATTGGAAGAATTAGTACTATTAAAATGACAATAGTATCCAAAGCAATTACAGATTCTACGCAATCCCTATCAAAAACACCACTATACTATTCCCAGAAAGAGAAAAAGTAATCCTAAAATTTATACAGGCCCACAGAAGACGCTAGAGTGCCAAGGAAATCCTAAGCAAAAAACAAAGCTGGAGGCATCACACTACACCTGACCTCAAAATATACTAAAATGCTATAGTCATCAAATCAGCATAGTACTGGAATAAAAACAGACACATAGACCAGTGGAATAGAATATAAATGCATGCATTTAAAGCCGACTGATTTTCAACAAAGGCACCAAGAACATACAATGGGGAAAGGACACTCTTTTCAATAAATGATGTTAAGAAAACTAGATAACCAAATGAGAAAAAATAAAACTATATCACTACCTCTCACCAAATACAAAAATCACATCAAAATGGATTAAAGACTTAAATCTAAGGCCTCAAACTGTGAAAGTAGTAGAAGAAAACTTTGGGGGAGTGTTCCAGGACATTGGTCTGATCAAAGATTCTTTTGTGTAAGACCTCAAAAACACAGACAACAAAAACAAAAATAAACAAATGAAATCACATTCAGTTAAAATCTGCACAGCAAAGGAAACAATCAACAAACTGAAGAGACAACCCCCAGAATGGCAGATAGTATTTACAAATTAGCCATCTAACAAGGGATTAATAACAAGAATATATAAGGAGGTCAAACAACTAAATAACAAAAAAGTAAGTAATCCAGTTAAAAAATGAGCAAAAGATGTGAATAAATGTTTCTCAAAATAAGACATATAAATGGCCAACACATATGAAGAAATGCTCAGCATCACTAAGCATAAGAAAAATGCAAGTCAAAATCACAATGAAGTATCTGCTCACTTAATTAGAGTGACTCTTTATCAAAAAGAGAGAAGGATAACAGATGCTGGTGAGGACATGAAGAAAGGGGAATTACTAATATTGTACACTGTTGGTGGGAATGTAAAATAGTGCTATGGAAAACAGTGTAAATGTTCCTCAAAAAAATTAAAACTAAACAAAAAATCTAAAAATAGTGCTATAATACAATGCAGCAATTTCACTACTGGGTATATATCCAAGAGAAAGGAAATTACTATATCAAAGAGGTATCTGCGCTCCCACGTTTAGCACTATTCACAATAGCCAAAATATGGAATCAACATAAGTATCCATTAATGGGTGAGTGGATAAAGAAAATCTGTGTATACACACAATGGAATATTATTCAGATATAAAAAATAAAATTATGTTATTTGCAGCAATGTGGATGGAACTGGAGATCACTAGTTAAGTGAAATAATCTAAGCACATTGCCACTTATACGTGGGAGCTAAAAAAGTGGATCCCTAGAAGACAAGGAGTAGGTTGGTGGTTACCACAATCTGAGAAAGGCAAAGGGGGGATAAAGAGAGGTTGATTAATGGGTATAAATATGCACTTAGAAAAAATAAAACCTGGCATTGGATAGATTAGTAGGATAACTGAAGTTAGTATTATTTAATTATATATTTCAAAACAACTAGAAAATAATAATTTGAATGTTCCTGGCATAAATAAAAGATAAATATTTAAGATAATAGATTTTTCAATTACCTTGTTTTGACTATATGAATGTATCAAATTATCACAGGTACTGTGAAAATATGTACAGGTATGGTATGTAAATAAAACTTAAATAAATATTTTTTTAACAAAGGATTTGGTCTAAGGGCAGATCATCAGACTTCAGCTCAGAAAAACATTTTTCAAATCCAGTAATGAGCTCTGATTCATTAATGCAACTGAGACAAAGAAAGGAAAGGTAGTAAATTGTATTTCAGTCACATTCCTATGTGAGAACACACCCATAGCATAGAACCTTAACTCTAAAAGAGATCCTATCAACTCATACCAAATTACCTTTGTAACCTGTTTTTCTGACATTTCTGATGGATTGATTTTCAAAATTGTTTCAGAAGAACAATTTGAGAAGGAAAATAATGATACTGTTAGATTATTGCCCATAAAATAAAACAGGAAGCCATGAGTTACTATTGATTAAACAGTTTAAATAAAAACAAATAGTAGGTTACAGACAGGTCTTCCTTAAAGTAGAATTCCAACTAATAAATCTAGAAGGAATGAAAGAAATGGAATAATTGTTTCAGCCAAGAGTTAACTATAGATGTTAGGCAAAGGCCTTATGAGAAAAAAAAAAATTATACAGTTTTAAAGTATCTCCCTATATGTTACTTATTAATCATAAACCAAAATGTGGTAACTTTTAAAGTGGAGAAACTTTTAGACATCACCTTAACTTCACCAATAATGAAACATGGATATCCCCAGCCTGGGACAAGCAGGATGTGCTGAGAAGGCACAGCGTTGCTTCTGTGGTACTCTTACAAAAATGCATAATCATAAGAAAACATCAAACTAAGTCAAACTAAGAAACATTTTACATATTACCTCTCCAGTAATCTTTCAAAGTGTCAAGGTTATGAAAGACAAATGGTCAACAGAGGAACCCTTCCAGATTGAACGAAAGTAAGAAGTCACAACAAAATGCATCCTCTGACCCTGCATTGGATCCTGGGTCACTATAAGGACATTTATTGGTCAGTTGGAGAAATTGGTCTGTAGATTTAAGTATTAATATTGTATCAAGGTAAATCCCTGATTTTTCAATGAACTGTAGTTATATAAGATGTTAACACATGGAGAATCTGGATAAAGGGTATAAGGAATTCTTTGTACTATTTTTGCAACTCTTTTAATGTCTAAACTTGTTTCAAAAATACAATTTAAAAAATAAGTTAAGAAAACTTCTAAAATAGACTCCTCAGGGAGATCCACATGTTCCTAAAAACTAATTCAACCTCAAATTTCAAAACAAGGCACCAAAATTTAGAAGTCACATCATATTTAAGAGAAATTGTCTCCTTAAAATATTTTTATGTTGCTTTAGCTTCTTTAAAGCATACAATATTTTGTAGAAAATCATGTTTGACAAGGACTTATAAAACCAGTTTCTCTCTAACTCTACCACCTGAGTACATTTCATCGTATGTCTCTTCATTTCCATTTTCTTCTCTGAAAAAAAGATAAAGATAAAAATCATCTGTACCCTGAGATCTCACAAGTTAACATGAACAAAGACAATCAAACCAGTTGTAATGAAAATCCTATAAAGCAGCTCTTTCTATCTTCTGTTGACTCAGGTTCAATATCCCATTGTGAATGAATAAAAAACAAGATCTAGTATTTTTCTTTAAAGATGAATTATTTTGAAATATGGTTACGTGTTTCAATATGTTTCTTTCTATTGAGGCTGAATTTTTTTAACCTCAAAACTTTCTCTTTTCTCAAGAGGTTGCCTTTTAATTATGTCCCCTCTTCATCTAAGGTCTTTCTTATTTGTTTAAATGTTATTGTTTGGACCTGTATTGATTGCTCCTGTTCAATTGCAGCATTAGTATTTGCTTAGATCTAGAATGAATTTTTATTCCTGTTGCCTTGAGGACATTCATTGGAAACATCATGTTGTGCATGATGGAGGTTCTCCTGATGAAAAGGTTCACAACAAAGAACAAATTAATTTTTTGTAACAATCAGTGGCATGATCCAACACATTTTCCTATTCCCTTTGCTGTTCTATTCTTTTCGTCTTCCGGCTCCTGATTCCTTTCATGTAGAAAGTGGACTGTAGTTTATTTTAAAAGAAATACTCTGACTGTCTCCTTCTTGTCTTAATTAAAACAAGGACTTTAGCTCATCTGGAATCTTAATCTGGTAAACAGAAAACATAAAGAATCAAGGGAGACCTATCTTTCCTGAAGCAAAAGAGAAATGGATCCTCCCAGCTATAAGACGGATCTGTATTCCAGTCAACTCCTTTACTCTTATTTTTACACACACACACACGCGCACACACACACACACACATCATATATGCATGTTTGAGATTTGTTTTGTCGTGTTGTGATTTTCACAATAAAGGTTATATTATGAATCCACAAGGAATAATTAAATTATTTGTGGGTTTATCCTGCACTAACTTTTCGGTTGTTATTAATCTTGTTTAGCACCTTCCTTTATAGTGCATAGAGACTGTAGAAATAAAATATAGCATTACTAGGACATTGTTCTGCATTTGAAACAACACAAGGGCAGCCAAGCTGACCTGACATGGCCAATTTACCTAGTTTAGTTTGTCAGAGTGGGTTTGCATGTTGAAAATGGTATACTCAACTCAGAAAAGTATATTTCCTCCCAAAATACATATTTGGAATCCCCATGCATTACTAATTATGTGCCAAGTGATATACTCCCTAAATTGCTATAAGAAAGTCAAATGACCCATGGTTCTGAAGAATTTTGGGTGGAAGGAACTATACATTGAGAGCATAAAGTCTATCCTCTTACTATAACAAAGGAAAGAGGTTTCTATCTTCAGTGCTATCTGGAAATTCTTGAATTGCAGTACTCAAAAGGACGCATCATTATTTCGTATACATTAACCAATGACTACAAAAGCTTAGGATATGTTATATATACTTTTTCTTTTCTTTTTTTGTTTTTGAGATGCAGTCTCGCTGTGTCTCCCAGGCTGGAGTGCAGTGGCACGATCTAGGTTCACTGCAAGCTCCGCCTCCCGGGTTCACACCATTTTCCTGCCTCAGCCTCCCAAGTAGCTGGGACTACAGGCGCCTGCCACCACACCCGGCTAATTTTTTGTATTTTTAGTAGAGACAGGGTTTCATCACATTAGCCAGGATGGTCTCGATCTCATGACCTTGTGATCTGCCCGCCTTGGCCTCCTAAAGTGCAGGGATTACCGGCATGAGCCACCACACCCGGCCAGGATATGTTATATTTTAAATTAATATGCATTAGGATGACATAGTAGGGGTAACACTTGTTGCTTGGAAATACAGCTTATCATTTTCAAGTTTCCTATTTTTTCCCCCAAAGAACTAATATCATCCTTAAAACACAGTAAATACCTCTTTCAAATACATATTTCTAGAAGAAGCTCATATGTCTTGATAGAACCTGTCAAGGGAAATAAGAGAAATGGAGAAGAGGAATTACAAGGAAAAAAATGAACATGGAGAGTCTGAAAATCTGTTCAGTTTAGCCATCAGCAGCTGCTTATTCACCATGGACCAAGAAATTGTCTTACATTCTATTTCTTGAATGAGAAATTAGAATAATTCTTTCTTTACTTATAAATATTCTGAGAGTGTAGGTCATTTGTGTAATGATCTTCACTAAGATCCTTTCAATATTTCCTTCTGCTTGATTTTCACATATGTGTGCTAACATTATTATAGGAAGTTCTACTAAATTAAAATATTGTTAAGGCTAAATGTTACAGGTGTTACATTATAATCCATGATAAAAGGTTATTCATTGGTTCAAGGTTCTGTTAGCACAATCTTTCTGCCTTCTTGACTAAGAAGTAACAGTGTTTTTTGGCTCTATAATAGTGACCTAATTGTTCATTTTCCTAATGCTTGCCCTGAGAAAAAGATGTAAAGAACATAGTGGCAATATTTTCTCCTTCCTAGTTAAATAAAAAGAGGAAGGAAGAACAGTGTATTTGAAAAAGCTACAGTTGCAGAATTAGAAAAACTGAGTTTCAGATTCATCTGCTGTTCCTATACATCATTCAGAAAGTGATTTGCTGTTTCTGAACCTGTTTTCTTTAACTGTAAGATGGGGTAATAACAATTGACAGTATCTTCTAAGGATGTTGTGAGACTCAAATGTGATTGTGTATGTGGTCACACATGTGTACATTTTAAAGTGTAGGGTATTATTAACATTATATTTCTGCAATGATTTAAACATGGGCTTCTGAGAATATGTGACCAGTTTCCCCCATTCCCCCCAAAAGCACTAACAACAGTGGGACTTTATAGGGTTGTTTAGATATGCTCATGCAACTTATGATGCAAACATTAATCTTTAAATGATCACTAATTACATTAATACTGAAAGTCATTTTGAAAGAAGGAAAATACTGTTACTGTTGCATGGTGAGTAAGTATATGCAAACCTGTCCTCAAAGGCCGAGGGAGCTGAGGGATTTAGTTTCTCAGAAAGAAATTATTTAATAGGGACTTATGAACAGAAGCAATGTCTTGGGTGGTTGTGAAACAGCAGATCTTTATACCTACCCTCTAGAAAGAATCTTTTATATAACAAGCCTTTATGGTAAAGGCATGTGAAGCTGGTTACTTATAAGACTTTCTTACTGACTGTGACCACTGGCGATGTTAGATAAGCATCTTTATGAGGAGTTATCTATGCTACACGCATTGCTGAAAGACCTTGCTGCAGAACACCTTGGTATGCTTGAGTCAGATATCAGTCATTATGGTTGCTTTGCTTCAAGATGGCATCACTGTGTCCATGCAACAATCTGTTTTCTTCCACTCCACTCCTCAAAACTGGTTCTTACAATTCCACATGGGATGTCTGGGATAGTTCCTGGGCCTAAAGGAAGCTTTCTTGATATTTCATGGCTTCAGCAGTAGTGCATTGTCTCCACTGGAGACAGATGCCACAGCAACAGTAAAGGCAAAGACAAGACAGTAAGCAACATATAAATATAACACCTAAACTAAGAAGCAGCTTCTGCCAGTAGGTACCCCAGGAAGCAAACCAAACCAGCTATGAAACCAATCAAAGTGGAGGTTCGGTCTGAGAGATCAGTTATTTGGGTATTCATCTTAGTCATTAATTTAGTGATATTATATGACTCATCAGGAATATAAGCACAGCATTCAGTTTTTATGATTGCACAAATCCCTCCTTGTGCAGTAATATGCCTAAAACCATGCAATTGTGCAGGACAGCGTTTCTCATAAGAGGGATTTCCATGTTTAAAAGAGAGATTCCCATGTGGCTATTGTTCAAAGCTTTCTTTGTATAATTGTGTTACAATTTCTACATGCCAAATAACATATTTAATGTCCAGTTGAGGAAGAAGAATAGAGGTCAAATGATCAGACCAAAAATAAATGTGGCCCAATTGGATTTCAGATAAGGCAGATTTGCAGGCTTTGTAAGGGTGTGAACTATCTGATCTTGTGCCCATGTGTAACCAAAAGAACATCTTTTTAATCATCTGGGGTGTAACCAAGGTCATAAGTTGATGCCATACATGCAGGAAGTTCCATTTGGAGCCAACCAATAAATTCCTGGATGCAGTGCCCATTCTATACCATGCCAGTCATTACTTTGTAATATTTTAGTATGTGAACATTTGTCTCTTGGTATCCATATCATATTTCTCATGCTATTTGGTAAGGTATTTTTAGAATGATTCTTTTGTTCCTAGAATAGCCAGGCAAATTTACTGGAGTATTGCCAGTTGGAGAGTAAGTGAGCTGATTTTATTGATAGAGAAACTCTTCCTGTGTCCTCTTTCAGAAACAGTAGTATTAATGGGCCATTGGATTATTTTATCTCTTGTCATACTTGCATTCAATACCATCATGCAATTTGGGGAAGCAGTTATATATTTGTGATATTCTATCTAATCTCATCCTTGGAAGGGAGATAACCACCACAGCAGGCCAGAAACGTTGGTGAGTGGCATAAGGCCACACATGCAACAAGTGTTTTCTGTAAGCTGATAGAATAGTCTTGGATCCATTGTAGGAAAAGATTGGCTTCAAAGGTGACAGCTGGTGATAGTAGCAACAAAACGTAATAACTGAAGTTTAAAAGAAAGAAAAATGGGGTTCTTGCAAGAGAAGTTCTCCAACTATTAGGATGACACCAGTAGATTCATCTACAGCAGTTAGTAAAAAAGGAGTTCTTGACTTTTCTAAGAGGGTTGTATACCAAATATGTTGCCCAGGGATCATGGGACAGCGGTGGTTGTCAAAGTAATTTGGTTGGGAGTACACCGTATTAGAGATGCCACCACCATGCCATATGTTTCTCCTGACCATTTATAGTGGGTGATTGTGAATCCAGTATTAATAGGATCAACAGGTACCATTCTAACTCTTTAGGATATTCTCCACTCTCCAGCAGGAAATAGCCTATCCAGCCTGAAGATATTTGCCAGCCCAAGTCCCAGTGGAGTCTTCCCTTTCCTGGTAGTATGTCCATTGGTGTTTTCACGTGCAAAACACGCTGATTGACAATCAGGTCTGGGAGCAAAGTAGTTGTCTCAGTTACCCATGTGCAAACAGTGGCAGACTTTAGGGACAGTTGTTTCAACCTGTCATTTGAGGCATGTGTCTCCACTTTGGCTGAATTTAAAGAAATAAAGGCTCCTGGTAACACATTCATCCACCTGTGCAATGTAGGTTCCCCCAGTAAAGTTTGAATTTCTGTTTTCAACAGACCATGTTTTTTTTCCTTTCAGTTAATCTCACTTCTTGGTGATTATATAGGAGATGAAAATGCTATGCTGCACTGTGTTCCCTGGCCCAGTCCTGCACATCATGTCTAGCAAAACTGACTCTTCGGTCACTGTCAATGTGCTGAGGATATCTATACATAGTACTTGGAGCCTCTGAACCCTTAGTAGTACTGGCTTGATTAGCTTACTTACAAGGAAACGTTGCAGCAGTCCAATAGCAGTGTCCGTGCAGGTTGACACATATTTCTTTTCTTGGCTTACAAGGAGATGTTCTATATAATCCACTTGCCAATCTGTTACAAGGTAAAAAACCCTATGAATGTGTCCTGCTTGATACAGTATATGTCATGGACACAATCAAGATATAATAAACAGTAACAGCTGTTAAGAGGTCACTATAATTTAAGGGCAATCCTGCACCCTTGGCTATCTCCCAGCCTACTCTTGCACTTCTAAGACCACTTTTGTTAGGTACCCACGTTGCCAGTTCAGTGGCCTGGACTGGCACAATGGTCCTAGTTTTTTAAGGGTGTCAGCTTCTATATTTTCTGGAACTGAATCTTTGTGTGTGACCACATGATATACAGTTAAATCAGCAGCAGGGTGTTGCTCCTTCTTCCATATGTCTTGCCACATGTTCATGTTCATGCCTGATATGCGTTTGTGCATAATCATCCACTTTTCTAATTCCCACTGGGCTAGCCACATGGGCTATCAGTGAAAAGAGTAAGGGTCAGGGCTCATGTCTGATTACCAACCAAGAAGCTCACAACTCAGCCCACTGACAACTCTAATGTGTACCTATATCAAACCATATTGTATCAGTTTGTGATTGTAAAGCAACTGGTTCAAGTATAGGAAGTTCCCCTGCTAGAACCATCTGTATTGTCCAGCGTGAGTAACATTCTTTCTCCTATTGTGTCAGGCGCTGGAATAGAAGGGGGTGAAGGAGTGTCCTTCTGTTACTCATTTATAACAGGGCCTAACATAGCAAGCAATTCTAGGCTTAATGGACTAATTTCCAGATATTTCGTTGTTGTAAATAGACATGTTATTTATTCAAAGAAAATGTTTGGACTATAGCAGAAGGGAGTCATTTAAAGAATCCTCCTATCCATCCCTTGATTGGTAGACCTGTTCTCACAGCTACAGAAGAGTCTTTGTTAACTGTCTTGCTTACTGTAAAACAGTATATACAGCTAGCACTTGGTCATTGAGAGAGTGTCTGGTTTCAGCTCTTTTCTATAATTGTGATAGAAATCCTTAAAGGACTAATTTACCATACTTTGGTTGTCACAAGATCCAACTGATACCTTGAGGAGTAGCAGTCACATCCAACACCATATCCTCTAAAAGTGTTCCTGAGGCTTCTGCCTGTTTATATTACCACTTTATCCTTTTCAAAGCTTCCTGCTGTAATGTGTCCCAGGCCCAATGTGGCCCATTTATAATAAGTCTGTATAGTGGTCTCAAACATTGGGCTAAGTGTGGATAAATGCTCTCCAACAATCCAAAAGACCCAAAGATGTTTGGATTTCCTTTACCATTTTCAGAGTGAAAAATTGTCTGACTTTGTCAGTTTGATACTGTACCTGGTACCAAAGAAGTCTTATCTGGCTATGTAACCCCCAAAATCTTCACTGAGACCCTAAGCTCTGGATCTTGAGGGATCATTCCCATAGATGAGCACACAGTGCTGTAAGGCTTTCTTACAACACTTTAAAATCTTCAAAGTCTAAGGTAATGTCATCAATATAATAAATGCAAGAAAGACAAGATGGGTTCAAGCGATTTTCCTGCCTCAGCCTCCTGAGTAGTTGGGATTACAGGCACGCACCCACCAAGCCCAGCAAATTTTTTGCATTTTTAGTAGAGATAGGTTTTTACCATGTTAGACAGGCTGGTCTCGAACTCCTGACTTCAGGTGATCCACCCACCTCAGCCTCCCATAGTGCTGGGATTACAGGCATAACCGGGCATCAGCGAAATCTAAGGCAGCATGCTATCTGCAGCACTGGCACTATGTGGTTGACTACCTGAGTAAACCTTGAAGCTGCAGCATGTATGGACAGGGTTACCTTATTCAATTTCCAAGTAAACCATGGTCATCTGTCAGGTACCATCTAGTTTGTATACAGGCTAGACAGGACTGTTAAACTGGCTTTGAGCTGGGCAGATAATAGGCACCTCTGCCAGTTCCTCAATAGTTGCACTTATTTCAGTGTACTCCCCAGTCAATTTCTATTGTTTAATGTCGACAGCCCACCTAGGGGAAGGGAGTTAAATGCATTCCCATTTTGCCTTTCCCCTGACAACAGGCTTTACTATAGGTATTTCAATCTGCATTATCCCACTGAAGTTTGAAAAGTCTTTCTTAGCAGAATATCCATGCCTAAAATGTTTTCTGGGATAGGGGAAATAAACACCAAATATAAGGTTGGGGGAGCTCTTCCAATACCTTATATTGGAAGGTATATTGGGGGAGCTCTTCCAATACCTAGATGTATTAAAGTCCTTTTTATGTGGATTGTTTGTCCCCCATAACCATTCATGGCAGCCCATTGACCCGGGTGTCTTCCTGAATTTTCATGGGTTAAAGTACATTCCATCTCAGAATTTACTGTGGCAAGTCTTCTTCTAATTTGAGGGGAACTAGTAAATGGTGAGCTCAATATAGGGAATGAATTTATCCCCTGTTGCTCAAACATGGGGTCAACTTTGGCCCAGCTCCTAATCTTGAAGGGCCAGGGTGAAATCCACCCAAGATAGGCTGGGCCATTAGAAGGAGAGGCGGAGTTGTCTTTCTCTTCAGCTGGAGGAGCAGAAGAAAAAGCTGAAAGTGCTGTTCAGGTGTAGTTTCCTCCATAAAGCTTCTAATGTAGCATTAGGTTGCTTGTTTACTTTTTTCTAGGGATGTTTCTGCTCCCAATAAATCATGCCACATTTGCTTACATGTTATTCTTGTCTCTTTTTGCCATTTCACCCTACTTTTTGCAGAGCTTTCTTGTTCCCTTTTGTTAGTCCTTATTGGGTTATCAAATATACCCTCTCCTTGGTTTCTCAGTTTCTTCCAAATCTGCAATGCCTTCTCTCACATCATATACATCTTGTCCCACTATAAGACTCAACAAAGACAGCAAAGGGACATGCTATTTTCTTGACGCGCCGTATAGTAATTTATTTTATGCCAGCAGTGAAAACTTTTAGTGGGCCCTTACAAAAACCTGAGCATAGATGGCTTGCCTCATCCCTAATTTTCATGGATTCTGTCCATGAGAAGCCCCTGAACTTCTGATGGCTTACCTCATAGATGTAAGCCATAGATGTTCATGCCTGAGCATAGATGGCTTACCTCATCCCTAATTCTCATGGATTGTGTCCATGAGAAGACCCTGAGCTTCTTCAGCTGACCACCAGGAGCTCATCTCTCCTGGTAAATCTCCTTTACTAGGCCAAGCTTCACTGATCCTCTTTAGAAGTTTGCCTATTGCAGACATGACTGTTTGGTCTGAGAAAGTGAGAAGTCATGGGTGGCCTGAAGAAGGGAGAGAATTTATCTATATTCAATCTTCTCCAGAGGAGCCCTGACCAGAGATTTGTCTACCTACAGTACTTATGAGTGTCACCAAGCAGAGAGACTACAGGGTCCTGCAAAATCTGTGCCACCATCTTTTCTTTCTTTGTTTCCTTCCAACTTTGATATTAGGTTCAGGGGGTACATGAGTAGATTTGTTGCAGTGGCAAATTGTGTGTCACTCAGGTTTGGTATACAAATGATTTTATCACCCAGGTAGTAAGCATAGTACCCAATAGGTAGTTTTTTGATCCTCACCCTCTCACTCCTTCCACCCTCAAGTAGGTCCTGGTATCTATTGTTCCCTTCTTTGTGTCCATAGAAACTCAATGTTTGTCTTCCACTTATAAGTGAGAACATGCAGTATTTGGTTTTATGCTCCTACATTTATTTGCTGAAGGAAATGGCCTACAGCTGTATCCATATTGCTGCACAGGATATGATTTTGTTGTTTTTTATGACCACATAGTATTCCGTGGTGTACATGTACCACATTTCTTTAGCCAGTTCACTTACAATGGACATCTATATTGATTCCATATCTTTGCTATTGTGTTGAACATAGACATGCATGTATTTTTATGGTAGAATAATTTATATTCCTTTGGGAATATACCTAGTAATGGGGTTGCTGGGTCAAATGTTAATTCTGTTTTAAGTTTTGAGAAATGTCCAAACTGTGTTCTATGGTGGATGAACTAATTTACATTCCCACCAGCAGTGCATAAGCATTCCCTTTTCTCTGCAGCCTTGCCAGCATCTGTTTTAATAAATAGCCATGCTGACTGTTGTGAGATGGTATTTCATAGTGGTTTTGACTTGGCATTTTTCTAATGATTAGTGATGTGTAGCATTTTTAGATATGTTTCTTGGCCATGTGTATGTCTTCTTTTTGAGAAGCATCTGTTCATGTCCTTTGCCCCTTTTTGAATGATGATGTTGGTGTTTTGCTTTTTGATTTAAGTTCTTATAGATTCAGGATATTAGTCCTTTTTCAGATGGATAGTTTGCAAATATTTTCTCCCATTCCTTTTGTGTTGATAATTTCTTTTATTGTGAAGAAGTTCTTTAGTTTAACTAGGTACCATTTGCCAAATTTTTTGTTGCAATTGCTTTTGGAGTCTTTGTCATGAAATCTTTGCCAAGGCCTATGTCCAGAGTAATATTTCCTAAGTTTTCTTCTAGGGTTTTTATAGTTTTAGGTTTTACATTTCAGTCCTTAATCTATCTTGATTTGATTATTGTATATGGTGTAAAGAGAGGGTCCAGTTTCAATCTACAGCACATGACTAGCCAGCTATCCCAGCACCATTTACTGAATAGTGAGTCTATTCCTTCTTGCTTGTTCATGTTAACTTTCTCAAAGATCACATGTGCATTTTAGGTGTGTAGCTTTATTTCTCAGTTCTCCAAGTTTTTCCATTGGTCTATATGTCTGTTTTTGTACTGGTACCATGTTGTTTTGGTTACTGTAGCCTTGTAATATAGTTTAAAGTCAGGTAGTGTGATAACTCTGGCTTTGTTCTTTTTGCTTAGGACTGCATTGGCTATTCGGGCTCCTCCATGGGTCCATATTAATTTTAGCATAGTTTTAACAAAATCCTGTGAAAAATGTTGTTCATAATTTTATTGGAATAGCATTAAATCTGTACATTGCTTTGGGCTGTATGGACATTTTAACAATATTTGTTCTTCCTATCCATGAACATGGATTTTTTCCCATTTGTTTGTGATGTCTCTGGTTTCTTTCAGCATTGTTTTATAATTCTCATTGTAGAGATCTCTCACTTCCTGGTTAGCTGTCTCCACAGACATTTTATTCTTTTTGTGGTTATTATGAATAGGATTGTATTCTTGATTTGGCTCTCCATTTAGAGATTATTAGGGTATAGAAATACTACTGACTTTTTTTTTTTTTTTTTTTTTTTTTTTTTTTTTTTTGAGACGGAGTCTTGCTCTGCCGCCCAGGCTGGGGTGCAGTGGCCGGATCTCAGCTCACTGCAAGCTCCGCCTCCCAGGTTTACGCCATTCTCCTGCCTCAGCCTCCCGAGTAGCTGGGACTACAGGCGCCCGCCACCTCACCCGGCTACTTTTTTGTATTTTTTAGTAGAGAGGGGTTTCACCGTGTTAGCCAGGATGGTCTCGATCTCCTGACCTCGTGATCCGCCCGTCTCGGCCTCCCAAAGTGCTGGGATTACAGGCTTGAGCCACCGCGCCCGGCCACTACTGACTTTTAATATTAATTTTGTATCCTGAAGGTTTGTTAAAATTGTTTATCAGATGTAGGAGCCTTTGGGCAGAGACTGTGTGGGGTTTTCTAGGTATAAAATTATAATGTCTGCAAAGACGGAGAGTTTGACTTTCTTTCTTCCTATTTGAATGCCTTTATTTGCTCTCTCTTGCCTGATTGATCTGGATAGGACTTCCAGTACTATGTTGAACAGGAGTTGTGAGAGTGAGCATCCTTGTCTTGTTCTGGTTCTTAAGGGGAATGCTTTTAGATTTTGCTCATTCAATATAATGTTGGCTGTTGGTTTTTCATATGTGGACTTTATTATTTTCAAGTATATTCCTTTGATGCTTTGTTTGTTGAGGGTTTGTAACATGAAGGGATGTTGAATTTTAACAAAAGCCTTTTCTGCATCTATTAAGATGATCATGTGGTTTTTATTTTTATTCCTATTTATGTGTGGCATCACATTTATTGATTTACCTATATGGAACCAAACTTGCATCCCAGGAATAAAGCCTACTTGATTATGTTGGATTGGGTTTTTGATGTGCTGCTGGATTTGGTTAGCTAGTCTTTTATTGAGTATTGTTGATTACTGAGTATTGTTGAATCTATGTTCATCAGGGACATTGGCCTGAAGATTTTTTTTTTTCGTTGCGTCTGTGATAGGTTTTGGTACAGAATGATGCTGGTGTCGTAGAACGAGTAAGGAAGAGTCCTTCCTCCTCTATATTTTGGAATAGTTTCAATAAGATTCTTGTCATCTCTTTTTGTACATATGATATAACTTGGCTGTGAATCCATCTGGTCCAGGGCATTTTCTGGTTGTCAGGTTTTTAAAATTACTGAGTTAATTTTGGTATTCATTATTGATTTGTTCAGAAATTTAATTTTTTTCTGGTTCAATCTTGGGAGGTTTTAAGTTTCCAGGAATTTATCCATTCTTTCTAGGTTTTCTAGTTTTTATACATAGAGCTTTTTGCAATAATCTATGAGGAATTTTTGTATTTCTGTGGGGTTACTGGTAACATTCCCTTTGTCATTTCTTACAGTGTTTATTTGGATCTTTTCTGTATTAGTTTAGCTAATGATCTATCAATCTTATTTATTCTTTCAAAGAACAAATTTTTTTTAATTTGTTGAACTTTTATATGATTTGTTGCATCTGGATTTCCTTCAGTTCAGTGCTAATTTGGGTTATTTCTTTTCTTCTGCTAGCTTTATGGTTGGTTTGCTCTTGTTTTTCTAGTTCCTGTAGGCGTGATGTTAGTTTGTTAATTTGAGATCTTTCTAACTTTTTCTTGTGGACCTTTAGCACTATAAACTTCCCTGTTAATACTGCTTTAGCTGTGTCCCAAAGAATTTGGTATGTTGTATCTTTATTTTTATTAGTTTCAAAGAATTTCTTGATTTCTGCCTTAATTTCATTGTTTACCCAAAAGTTATTCAGGAGCAGATTGTTTAACTTCCATGTAATTGTATCATTTTGAGACATCTTGGAATTGACTTTCATTTTTATTGCTCTGTGGTCCAAGAATGTGGTTAGTAGGATTTCTTTTAAAAAATTATTGAGAATTGCTTTATGGCTGAGCAGGTAGTTGATATTAGAGAATGTGCCATGTGAAGACGAGAAGAATGTTTATTCTGTTGTTGTCGGGTGAAGTGCTCTGTAGATGTCTGTTAGGTCTATTTGGTCATGTATTGAGTTTAGATCCCAAATATCTTTGTTAGTTTTCTACCTTAACAATCTGTCTAATACTGTCAGTGGGGTGTTGAAGTTTCCTGTTATTGTTGTGTGGTTATCCAAATGTCTTCATAAGTCTTCAAGAACTTGTTTTATGAATCTTGGTGATCTGATGCTGGGTACATATAGTTAAGGGCTCTTGTTGAATTGAATAATTTATCATTATGTAATGCCCTTCTTTATGCTTTCTAATTTTTGTTGGTTTAAAGTCTGTTTTATCTGAAATAAGAATAGCAACCATTGCTCTTTTTTGTGTTCTGTTTGCTCGGTAGATCTTTCACCATCTCTTTACTTGAATCTATGGGTGTCATTGCATGTGAGATGAGTCTCATACAGACAGCATACAGTTTCATCTTTCTTCTTTCTCTAACTTGCCGCTCTGTGCCTTTTAAGTGTGTCATTTAGCCCATTTACATTTAAGGTTAATAGAGATATGTGCAGATTTGATCCTGTCTTCACATTGTTAGCTAGTTGTTATGTACACCTGATTCTGCAGTTGCTCTATAGTGTCAATGGCCTATGTAGTGAAGTGTGTTTTTTGGTGGCTGGCAATAGTCTTTTGTTTCCATCTGTTGTACTCCCTTGAGGGCCTCTTATAAGGCAGGTCTAGTGGTAATCAATTTCCTTATCATTTGCTTTAACTTAAAAGAACCTTATTTCTCCATTGTGAATGATGGTTAGTTTGGCTGGAAATGAAATTCTTGTTTGGAAATGCTTTTCTTTACGAATGATGAATATAGGCCCTCAATCTCTTCTGGCTTGTGGGGTTTCTGCTGAAAGGTTTGCTGTTAGCCTGATGGGCTTCCCTTCGTAGGTGACCTGCTGCTTCTCTCTAGCTGCCTTTAACAATTTTTCTTTCATTTTGACCTTGGAGAATCTGATGACAATGTGCCTTGGGGATAGTCTTCTCATATAGTATTTTATAGGAGCTCTCTGAATTTTCTGAATTTGATTTTTACCTCTCTAGCAAGGT
Source organism: Macaca nemestrina (assembly GCF_043159975.1). NCBI lineage: Eukaryota > Metazoa > Chordata > Mammalia > Primates > Cercopithecidae > Macaca > Macaca nemestrina. The sequence continues at coordinate 27,019,455 of NC_092126.1, read as the reverse complement.
TGGGGATGTTTTCATGGATAATAGCCTGAAATGTGTTTTCCAAGTTGCTTGTTCTTTCTCTCTCTTTCAAGGACAACAGTTGGTCATAGGTTTGGTTTCTTTACATAATACCATATTTCTTAGAAGTTTGTTTTTTTTTTTAATTATTATTTTTTTTAATTTTTGTCTCACTGTGTTGAGTCAAAGAATCAGTCTTCAAGCTCTGAGATTCTTTCCTCAGCTTAGTCTATTCTGTTGTTAATACTTCCAATTATATTACAAAATTCTTGTAGTGAATTTTTCAGCCTTATCAGATCACTTTGGCTCTTTCCTGATATAGCTATTTTGTCTTTTAGCTCTTGAATTGTATTACTTGATTCCTTAGATTCCTTGGATTTTGTTTCATCTTTCTTCCTGATATTGATTATCTCCATTGCCATCTACATTCTGAATCCTGTGTCTGTCATTTTACCCATTTCAGTGTGGCCAAGAACCATTGCTGAGGAACTAGTGTGGTTATTTGGAGGTAAGAAGATGCTGGCTTTTAGAATTGCCAGAGCTGTGACACTGGTTCTTTCTCATCTTTGTGGCCTGATGTTCCTATAATTTTTGAAGTTGCTGTCCTTTCTTTGGGCCATTTTGCTTTTACGTTATTTGCTGCTCTTGAGGGTTTGACTATGGTATAAGTTGAGTGCAGTTGACCGGTTTCACTTCTAGATGATTTTAGTGAACCGAGTCTCAGCTCAGCACTCCAGGGCTGCATGTCCTATTTTGGGGGGACTAGGACCAGTCCCACGGCTTTGTTCTCTGGTACCTCAAGGTTAAGCACCTCCTGCATGGAGGGGCCAACATGTTCTCAATCCATTGGCAAAAGCACTCTAATAGGGTAATGTTGGCAAAAGTGTTTTGTCAGAGTGGTGGCAGTGGGGCCTGCCCACACGCATACCCACAGGGGCAGAATGGTTGTAGCAAAGTCCATGCACACACGAGTGCCTCTGGTGGTGGAGCAGCAGTGTCTACGTGGGCATGCCAGCTAAGCAGTGGTGGGAGACTGCAGGCAAGTACACTCTGACAAAGCTGTGGGAGGAGGCTGCAGGTGGGTACATGCTGGTGGGGACGCATCTGCAGGAGCTCTCTGGTGGTTAGGCACGATCGGTCACCAAAGGAGCTATGGCAGTAACTTCTGTGATGTGCCCTGGTTAGGCATTTGAAGCTGCATTGCAAGTGGGTGTGGCCAGGCAGTAACCCTGGTGGAGACTGACATAGAGAGGGACACTCAAGTCAGACTGGCCACATCCCATGGGCAGGATAGCCCTGTTCTGTTCAGATCCAAGTGTCGTCAAAGTCCAAAGCCAGCTAGAGGAGCATGGTGAGCCTTAGGGAATGAGTATCTCTGGCTATGCTCCACTGTAGACTTTCCTAAGCCAGACCCTCTGGGCTTTATGCAGGCTGGAGTACTGTCCCTGCTGACTCCCCAAACTGTTCTCCCTGAGAGCTCAAATGTCCGTGGAGGCTACGGGGTTTCCTGCAGGTAGGATTCTGGAGGTCTGTGGTGAGAGTGAGCTACTCCATGTCTATTTAACTCACACCTTCCCCAGGACCCACTTGAGGTCAGGAGCAAGTCCTGGTGCTTGGCAACCTTGTGCATGGTTCCCAACTTCCTTCCCCTTTAGCCTGGGGTCTGTGTCCTCTCTCTGTCCACTCTCAATGCCTTCCTTCTAAATAGATGCTCAGAGTGCGATGGTATTCTTAACGTTCTGGTCTCTTGGTGGGAGAAGCTCTTCCTGGCTGCATGTAATTAGCCATCCTGGTTCTTCCCTCCTTGACCCCAGGCTTCTTAATTTCACCTTGAACTGTCCTTCTCCTAACTTACCATACTCTAGTCATGCCAATCACCTATTCATTTTAAAAATGTGAAGTCTTTCCATCTCGGGACTTTTATATTTTCTGTTTTCTCAGTACTCTACTCTCTGTTCTTTGCATAGTTGTCTACTCCTAATCCATGAATTATAAACAAATAGATTTTTGGAGTGAGATTAACAGTAGGCCCACAGTTCTATAAATACAGCATGGTATAAACTAGAGCTGGCATTTACACCTTGAGAAAAAGAAATGGACTATTAAATAAATGGTATTATGATATTTAGCTACAAAATTTGGAGAAAATATATTTTTAATGTGCTAGAAAACAGAAGACAGTATGTTTTCAAAATAGAGAGAGCCTTTTATACCCAACACAAATTACAGAAACTTTAATAACTTAACCAAACTTAAAATTCTTCTGAAAGCATATACATTTTTAAAAGGACATAAATAAAGTTAAAATGTAAGTGGCAGATCTGGAGAAAACATGTATTTTCAATGTATATGTCAAGAAAACAGTAATCTATGACCAAGATAGCCTTAATGTTCCCCTCAGCTATACTAAACTTGTAGACAGACTTCTTTCAGACTCCAGGCCCTGGTCTTCCTTTTCTCAGAGCATTTTCTGTATAAAATTTGTAAATTGTAGATTCTTTTTTTAAGTTCTTTAGAAATATATGTAAATCTTTTTTTAAAAGCTTCTTGCCAGTTTTAGAATCCGGAAATGTCTTTCTCAAGGACCTGGAAACATCTTTTCAAAATATAATTATCAGGGGAGATAGTGCTCCCATCCCTCAGTTTCTATGGGTGGATAGGAGCCTAACTTCAGAGAAAAAGACGGTGCCTTGTTTCAAGTTGTATAACTTTCTCCTCTCATTTATTTAGATATGAGACAAGTTGCTTCTTTAAGGGTTAAAGCTAATTATCAAACACAGATGACCTTTGTTGTACACAATCTCCAGGGCTTGAAAAGTCTCCACCTTCTGATTTAGCACAGTTGACTTCAGACTGAGCTCTGACCTTTCTTTCTGCTATTGCAATAGTTTTAGATGAAGTCGTCCTTACATGTTTAACTTAGAAGCAATTTTTGCTTTAACACTAGAAAATACAAAGAGCTGGAATAGATGAGAAAAACAGAAAGTCAAATTTTAAGTGATAAAATAAATAATACATTTGCATAATAAGAATCTAAAATGGACAATAAACACAAGAAAGAATTCTTGAACTAACTAATTATCAGGGAATCAAAAATTATGAAAAACAATAAAATATCGCACTTAACCATAATAAAATTTGTTAACAACTTAGTATTCAGGTCTTATAAGGGCATAATTCAATTATGCCCTTATGAGATTCAATTCTCATAGACTTCTTTTGGGAATGGATTTTCGCGTGTGTGTGTTTCAAGAATTTGTTGGTATCCATCAAAATGTAACACAGGTGAGCTTTTTTGTCCTAGGAATATAATTTCTAGTTATCTGTCATAAAGAAGTTTTTATTAATTAGATATTAAAGTTGAAGAAAGAGATCACCTACATTTTAATGATGAAAGCAAAATTAGAAGTCTCCAGAGAAAAACCTTTTCTAAATGGAAAAATGACTGTAAAGAAATACAGTACAGTAAATGTTAAATATGCTGAATTTAAGAAAGCAGCTTTTATTATATTCTTTACACATTTTTTGTACTTTCCATAAATTCTCCAAAGAATGCCTATTAGCTTTACAATAAAAACATTAATACATTATTATAGCAAAAATATACAATCAAATTTAAAATTGTTGATTGATTGTGGCTCACATCAAAACATAACTCTTTACTTCAGTAGAGACTACTTGCTATTACTCTATAGTAACCTCTCAGAAATGAATGGTTCTCAGTGATTTAGCACTTTAAATATGATACTTAAGAAATAAGACATCCATTTACACTGTCCACTCCTCCTCCAGAGAAAAATAAGAAAGAGAGAGAGAGCCTACTCTAAAAATAACAATCTATCTTTTTAAGCAATAGCAAGGTCATTGCTTAAAAAGATTCTCAAACCTCACCTTTACTTCTTTTGAAGGCCCATTATTGCAGGCAGGGAAGTTTCCCACCAGCATTAACAACCTCAAGCCTCGGAAATGAGTAGCATCTTTGTAAATATTGCATGTCCATTTGATGGCGCCTGGGTGTTAGTGTCATCTTTCTCCTGGTTCTCTCTTCTGTGGCATAGTGATGCCTGCAGCCTGGAGAGCACCCAGCACAGTGTGGCCGCCCTGATAAATATTAAATGATGATGATGGTAATGACAGAGCAGAGTCATGTCTTTGCAACTGTATAATTCCTCCCTTATATTGCATGCCTCCTCAGACAGCTGTCACATCCTGTCTTTAAGAGGCAGAGATTTCTTGCCAAATTAAAGCTTGAGAGGAGCACATTACATCCTCATGTCGATGTGGGAATGTAAGATGTGAATGCCTACAGCCATAGACGCCACTCAGATGCACATCTATTTGATAAATACTCTTTTAAGAGTCAATTCAGATTGACTACCTGGCCAGTTCAATCAATCATACAGAGAACTGCCCCAGAGAGTTTGTAAGAAGCCCAAACTATTGACCAATTCGAGGAGGGAAATGTCCAGTCCATTTAAGACCTCTTAGCACATTTTAGCTGAGTACCATTAATTTTAAATTAATGTGTTTTTGAAGATTTTTAAAAATATGAAATTTAATGAAATTTTTTGAGGGAGTAAGGAGATATAATGATCAATATCAATGTCAGTTTTTGAGGAATGACTAACACTACTGAGGCAATTTGCCAGTCACTATACAAAGTACTTTTCATGTATTTACTTCTTTAATATTCAAAAGTCTCAAAAGGTAAATATGAATACTGTATTTTTGTATACTTGGAAAAATCAAAGCCAAGAAAAATTAAGCAGTTTGCTGCAGGCCACAAAGTAAGGAAGAGGAAGTTCATGGAGTCCAACTTAGTTCCTTTGAATCCATAGCTTTCACAAGCTTAGTTGGAAACATTTCAATAACGGAAAGAACACCTTGACAATAAAGTTTATTCACATGCATTTTAAAAGTGTAGACTAAGTATCTTTTGTTCAAGGTCTAATAAGAAATAAGCATAACAGAAAACTAAGAAAAATTCCAAGTTTATGCACTCTGAGTTAGAAATTCTACTTCTTACAAACCATTCAAAAAATGGTAATTCTATTCAAATTACAACAGAGCAGTTTTCTTATCTCCCAACAGATAAGAAAATGGCTATGTCCAATAACAAAGGAATGGCTTAAAACCACAGGTGAAATATTTTTTAAAAGAATACAGCACAGAATAAACTTTAAGTTTTATTTTTTTAAGTTTTAATTTTCGTGGGCACATAGTGTATATATTTATGGGGTACATGAAATATTTTGATACAGAAATGCAACATGGAACAATTGCATCATAAAATAATGGAGTGTCCATCCCCTCATTTATCTTTGATGTTACAATCTAATTGTACTATTTTAGTTATTTCAAAGTGTCCATTTAAATTACTTTGACTACAGTCAGTCTACTGTGCTATCAAATACTCAATATTACTTGTTACTTCTAACTATTTTTTTCTTTTTATGCACTAAGCATCCCTACCTCTCTCACCATCCTATTCCCCTTCGTAGGCTCCGGTAACAATCCTTCTATTCTCTATCTACATGAGTTTGATTGCTTTTATTTTTACATCCCACAAGTAAGTGAGAACATAGTATTTTTTTTTCTGTGCCTGGCCCATTTCGTGTAACATAATGACCTCCATTTCCATCCATGTTGTTGCAAATGACAGGATCTCATTCTTTAGGGCTGAAGAGTATTCCATTGTGTATATGTATCACATTTTCTTTATTCATTCATCTGTTGATGAACACTTAGTTTGCTTCCAAATCTTTGCTATTTTGAATAGTGCTGGGGAAAAAAAAAAGTGTGCAGCTATCCCCTTTATATACTGATTTCTTTTAGGTATATACTCAGCAGTGGGATTGCTCAATCACATAGTAGCTCTATTTTTGCTTTTCTGAGGAACCTCCTAACTGTTCTCCATAGTGGCTGTGCTAATACACATTCCCACCAATGATCTACAAGGGTTTCCTTGTCTTCATATCCTCTCTAGCATTTTTTATTGCCCGTCTTTTGGATATAAGCCATTTTAACTTGGGTGAGATCATATCTCATTGTAGTTTTGATTTGCATTTCTCTGATGATCAGTAATGCTGATCACCATTTCATACATCTGTTGGCAATTTGTTGGTCTTCTTTTGAGAAATGTCTGTTCAAATCTCTTCCCCATTTTTAAACTGGATTATTATTTATTTCTATAAAGTTGTTTGAGATCCTTATATATTCTGCTTATTAATCCTTTGTCAAATGGGTAGTTTGTGAATATTTTCTCCCATTTTGTAGTTTGTCTCTTCACTTTAATTGTTTCCTTTGCTGGATGGAAGATTTTTAACCTGATGTGATTCCACCTGTCCATTTTTGCTTTGATTGCCTGTGCTTGTGTGATAATCATTGTTCAGGAAATCTTTGCCCAGATTGATGTCCTGGAGTTTCCCCAATGTTTTGTTTAGTAGTTTTAATAGGTTGATGTCTTAGATTTAAGGCTTTAATCCATTTTGACTGGAGTTTTGTATATGCCAAGAGATAGATGTCTGGTTTTATTCTTCTGCATCTGAATATCCAGTTTTCCCAGCACCAATTATTGAAAAGATAGTCCTTTCCTCAATGTATATTCTTGGCACCTTCGTCAAAAACGAGTTCACTGTGCATGTGTGGATTTGTTTCCGGGTTCTCTATTCTGTTCCGTTGGTCTGTGTGTCTGTTTTTATGCTAGTACTATGCTGTGTTGGTTACTACAGCTCTGCCATATATTTTGAAGTCAGGTAATGTTATTCTTCCTATTTTTTTCTTTTTGTTCAGGATAGCTTTGGCTATTCTGAGTCTTTTGTGCTTCCATATTACTTTTAGGATTTTTTTTTTCTATTTCTGTAAAGAATGTCATTGTTATTTTTATAGTGATTGCATTGAATCTGTTGATTGCTTTGCATGGTATGAACATTTTAATACCATTGATTATTCCATTATGTGAACATGAAATAGCTTTTCCATTTTGTGGTGACCCCTTCAATTTATTTCATTAACATGTTACAGTTTTCATTGTGGAGAGCTTTCCCTTCTTTGGTTAAGTTAATTTCTAGGTATTTAATTTTATTTGTGGCTATTACAAATGAGATTGCTTTTCTGTATTCTTTTTAGATTGTTCACTTTTGGCATATAGAAATACTACTGATTTTTGTACCTTAATATTGTATCCTATAAATTAACTAAGTTTGTGTATCAATTCTAATAGTTGTTTAGTTGTTTGGGTGAAGTCTTTAGGTTTTCCAAATATAATACATCATCTGCAAAAAAACATAATGTCCATTCAAAATATAATATATCATCTGCAATAAAAAGATAATTTGATGTCTCTTCCAATGTGGTTGCCTTTTATTTCTTTCTGTTGTCTGATTGCTCTAATTAGGACTTCCAGTACTATATTGTATAACAGTGGTGACAATGGGTATCCTTGTCGTGTTCCAGATCTTGGAGGAAAGGCTTTCAGTTTTTCCCCATTCGGTATACTAGCTGTGAGTCTGTTATATATGGCTTTTATTATGTTGAGGTAAGTTCCTTCTATACCTTGTTTTGTGAGGATTTTTATTATGAAAGAATGTTGAATCTTATCAAATGCTTTTTCCACATCAATTGAAGTAATCATATAGTTTTTTTCTTCATTCTGTTGATATGATGTAACACATTGATTGATTTGCATATGTTGAGCCATCCTTGCATCTCTGAGATAAATCCCACTTGGTCATAATGAAAGATCTTTTTAATCTACTGTTGAATTTAATTTGCTAGTATTTTGTTGAGAATTTTTGCATCAATGTTCATCAGAGAGAATGGCCAGTAGTTTTCTTTTTTTTATATTTCTTTGTCTGGTTTTGGTATCAGAGTAATACTGACTTTCTAGGATGAGTTTGGAATATTCTGTCCTCCTCAATTTTCAGAGTAGTTTGAGTAAGATTGGTATTAGTTCTCTAAATGTTTATGTAAGTTCAGCAGTGAAGCCATTGAGTCCTGGGCATTTGTTTACTGTGAGAGTTTTTATTATGGCTTTGATCTCATTACTTGTTATTGATCTGTTCAGGTTGTGAATTTCTTCATAGTTCAATATTACAATATTCAATTGTAGATTGTATGTGTCTAGGAATTAATTCATTTCCTGTAGATTTTCCAATTCATTGGCATACAGTTGCTCATAGCAGCCACTAATGTTCCTTTGAATTTCTGCACTATTCATTGTAATGTCTCCTTTTTCATATCTGATTTTATTTATTTAGGTCTTCTCCCTTTCTTTCTTCAGTAGTCTGGCTAAAGTTTCATCAATTTTATCTTTTAAAAAATCAACTTTCTTTTTTGCTTATTTTTTGTATTGTGTTTTTTAATTTAAATTTATTTATTCTGCCCTGATCTTTATTTCTACTAACATTGGATTTTGTTTGCTCTTGCTTTTCTAGTTCTTCAGATGCATAAATAGATTACTTATTTGAAGTTTTCCTTCTTTGTTGATGTAGACTCTTATAGCTATAAATTTCCCTCTTTGTATTGCTTTCACTGTATTCCATAGGTTTTGGTGTGTTGTTTCCATTATCATTTGTTTCAAATAATTTTTCAATTTTCTTCTTAATTTTCTCATTATCCCATGGTCATTCAGGAACATATTGTTTAATTTCCACGTGTTTCTATAGTTTTCTAAATTCCTCTTCTTGTTGATATCTAGTTTTATTTAATTGTGATGAAAGAAGATGCTTGATATTATTTCATTAAAAATATTTAAGACTGATTTTGTGACCTAACTTATTGTCTATCCTTGAGAATAATCAATATGCTGAGGAAAATAATGTGTGTTACGCAGCCTTCAGATAAAATGTTCTGTAAATATTTAGTAGGTCCATATGGTCTATAGTACAGATTAAGTCCGATATTTCTTTGTTGATTTTCTATCTTGGACATCTGTTCAATGCTGAAAGTGGGTGTTGAAGTCTCCACTTACCATTGTGTTAAGGTCTATCTCTTTCTTTAGCTCTAATAATATTGGTTTTATATGTCTGAGTGCTCCAGTGTTGGGTGCATATGTTAATATATTTACAATCATTATATATTGTTGTTGGATTGACCCCTTTATATTCAATGACCTTCTTTGTATTTTCTTACAGTTTTTTTCTTGAAATATATTTTGTCTTATATAAGTATAGCTATTCCTGCTTTTTTTTCTTGGTTTCCAATGGCATGGAATATTTTCTTTCATCCCTTTATTTTCAGTCTGTTTATCTTCACAGGTAAAGTGTATTTCTTGAAGGCAACAAATCATTGGGTCTTGTTTTTCTCATTTATTCCACCATTGGATGTCTTTTTATTCAAGAATTAATCTATTTTCATTTAGTGTTATTATTGACAAGTAGGGACTTACTCATGCCATTTTGTTATTTGTTTTCTGGTTGTTTTGTGGCATTCCTTCTTTTCTTCCTTCCTGTCTTCCTTTAGTGAAGATGATTTTCTCTTGGGATATAATTTAGTTTCTTGCTTTTTAATTTTTGTGTATCTATTGTATTTTTTTTGGTTTAAGGTTACCATGGAGCTTGCAAATATATCTTATAACTCAGTATTTTAAACTGTAGACAACAACTTAAAACTGATTGCATACACAAACAGGAATGCAAAAAGTAAACTAATAAAAATTCCACATTTTAACTTCATCCTCCCACTTTTTAAATTTTTGTTGTTTATTTTTATATCTTATTGTATTGTCTATGTCTTAAAATTTGTTGTAGTTATTCCTTTGGGTTGGTTAATCAGTTCATCTTTCTACTTAAGAGTAGTTCACACACCACAATTACAGTGTTATAATATTCTGAGTTTTTATGTGTGCTTACTATCACCAGGAAGTTTTATACCTTCAGATAATTTCTTCTTGCTCATTAAAGACCTGCCTTTAGCATTTCTTGCAGGACAGGTTGAGTGTTGATGAAATCCCTTAGTTTTTGTTTATCTGGGAAGGTCTTTATTTCTCCTTCATGCTTGAAGAATATTTTCATCAGATATACTACCCTAGGGTAAAAGTTTTTGGTTTTTTTGTTTGTTTGTTTGTTTGTTTTTTCCTTCAGCACATGTCACACCACCCTCTCCTCGCCTGTAATGTTTCCACTGAAAAGTCTACTGCGGGATGTATTGGAGCACCATTTTATGTTATTTGTTTCTTTTATCTTCTTGTTTTTAGGGTCCTTTCTTTATCCTAGACCTTTGAAAGTTTGATTATTAGATGCCTTGAAGTATTCTTCTTTGGAATAAATCTGCTTGGTGTTCTATAACCTTCTTGCACTTGAATGGTGGTATCTTTCTCTAGGTTTAGGAACTTCTCTGATATTATCCCTTTGAATAAACTTTCTACCCTTATCTCTTTCTTTACCTTCTCTTTAAGGCCAATAACCCTTAATTTGCCCTTTTGATGCTATGTTCTAAATCTCATAGGCATGTTTTATACTTTTTATTCTTTTCATTTGTCTCATCTGACTGTGTATTTTCAAATAGACTTAAACTCATGAATCTTTCTTTTGTCTGATTAATTCTGCTACTGAGACTCTGATGCATTTTTCAGGATGTCAATTGCACTTTTCAACTCTAGAATTTCTGCTTGATTCTTTTTAATTATCTCAATATTTTTGTTAAATTTATCTGATCAAATTCTGATTTTTTTCTCTGTGCTATCCTGGATTTCTTTGTTTCCTCAAAACAGCTGTTTTGAATTATTCATGTGAAACATCACATATCTGTTTCTCCAGGATTGGTCCCTGGTATCTTATTTCATTTGTTTGGTGATGTCATGTTTTTCTGGATGTCTTGATGCTTGTGGATGTTTGACAGTGTCTGGGCAGTGAAGAGTTACATATTTTTTGTAGTCTTCACAGTCTGGGTTTGTTTGTGCTCATCCTTCTTGAGAAGACTTTCTAGGTATTCAAATCGACTTGGGCCCAAAGCCCAAAAATGCTGTTGTTTCTGCAGACTTACAGATGTATCCCTTTGGGGGTTTTGAATAAGATCTGGAGTAATTCTCTGGTTTACCAGGTGGAAAATTTTGTTGTTTCCCTTACTTTCTCCCAAACAAGTGAAGTCTCTCTATCTGTGCTGAACAGCCTGAAAATGGGGATGTGGCGATGCAAGCACCCCTAAGGCCACCACCACAGGGACCACACTAGGCCAGCCTTGAAGACAGCACTGCACTGGGGCTTGCCCAAGCCCCACTGTAACCACTACCTGGCTACCCTCTATGTTCACTCAAGGCCCTAGAGCTCTACGATCATCAGATAGTGAAGCCAGCCAAGTTTGTGTCCTTCCCTTTAGGGTGATGAGTTACCCTAGGACCCAGGTAGGTCCAAAGAGGCTGTCTGTGTGCCGGGCATTAAAGTAAAAAACCTTAGAAATTTGCCTTATATTCTATTCTACTCTGGCTAAGCTGGCATTCAAACCACAATACGAAGTCCTACCTACTCTTCCCTCCCCTTTCCAGAGGCAGAGGAGCCTCGGACACTACCACCACTGGTCCAAAGGGGTTCTGCCAGGCCACTGCCAATGTTTACATAAAGGCCAAGAGCTCTTCAGTCAGCTTGTGGTGAATTCTGCAAGGGCTGGGACTAATCCTCCAGAGCATCAGGCCCCACTCCGGCCCAGAGAAGGTCCAAAAATGCTGTCCAAGAGCCTAGGCCTGGACTTGGTGACCCAAAGGGCCTACTTGTTTCTCTACCCCATTGTGGTTGAGCTGTTATCTAACTTGCAAGACAAAGTTCCCTTCACGTTTCCTTCTGCTTTTCTTAAGAAGATGGAGTCTTTCACTCTAGCTGCTATAACTGGCAATGTGCTGGGTCACACCTGTAGTCAACTTATTCCAAAGCCCAAGGCCCACGGATTACTATCTTGGTATCACTGCTGGTTATTCAGTGGGCTCTATAGTCAGCAGGTGATGAATCCTGGAGGACTAGGCCCTTCACTGCAAGGCAACTGGCTCCTTTTTGGCCCAGGGTGTGTCTAGAAATGTGGTCCATGAGCTAGGGCCTGAAATGAGAGCTTCATGACTCTGCCTGGTGCCCTGTCTACTGTGGCTGAGCTGGTCTCCAAGATGCAAGAGAAGGTCTTCTTTATCCATTGTTCTCCTTTCCTTAAGCAGAAGGAAGCAGTAACTTTCATTGCTGCAGGGTGCACTCCTGTGGGAGGAGTGTCATAAGCACTCCCTTAGTCACCTTAGACCATGTGCCAACCTAGCCTTCTGGATCTGAGTCCAGTCCAGCACGAGGAGTTGCCTAGGAATTGTAGTCCTTATGTCCTAGACTGCCTTTCAAGTTTACCTAGAACACCAGAGCACTTTGGTCTGTGGTAGCAAGGCTTGCTAGAAATTCAAGTTTCAACTGCTGAGATGGGTGATTCCCCTCTAGCTAAGTCTTGTACAAATGCTCCCTCCATGAGTGGGCACTGACTGAGCCCAGCTTGGCTTTGCTCTACACTATGACAAGGCAACACTAAGTTCAATGTAAAATTTCCGTTTCTGTGCTCTCCCTCCCACAAGTGCACAGATTCTTCATGCCACGTGGCTGCTGCAGGGGTGGGAAGATGGGGAGAGGTGATGGTTTAGATTCAAGGCTGTCTCTCTGACCCTTTTCAATGCCTCTTTCAGTATTAAGATGTGTTATGATTGTTCACTTGAGTTTTGATTCTTGTGATGGTGCTTTTCCATGTGCAGATAGTTGTTAAAAATAGGTGTTCCTGTGGGGAGGATGAGCAGTTTAGGCTTCTATTCTGTCATCTGGCTCTATGCCTCCCAGAATCAAATGAAATATTCTGCAGCCATTAAAATTGAGTATTACAAAGAAGAATAAGCTCAAAATGCTGACTATAGAACAGAAAATAAGAAAAATGTGAATAAACTGGCTGACTGTGTGACATTTTCTTAAGGTGAATAGAAAAAAAGACAAAAAATAAAAATAAATGCTGCAGATGATTATGTGAGGCTGTTGAGTATATAGATATTTTCCTGTTTTAGTAGTGTCTAAAAACTATTTATGTTAATATAATAAAAAGAAACATTTTAAAAACAGATCCATTATCTATCTAATTAGATCAGCTTTTATATTATAAATGGTAGTCATACTAAATTAGGATAACTGAAGTTAAAATTAATCATATATATTTTTTCTTTCTCAAAGAGCTAATTCAGCAAAAAAAGGTTGTAATTTATTGAGTTACTTTAAAAAAGACACTTTGCTAAATTATTGGCCAGATTTGTTTGTACAGTATATTTTTAATCACATATTTTTAATTATACATTTACTGAATAACCATTTTTTAAAAGACAGATTTTAGAAATTTGATTATAATTTATTCCATTTCTTATTTGCATAGTTTACTAGTGCTTTATGTTTTAATTAACTCACCATTACCAGCATACTGAAATTGTATTTTAGTGCACCAATTGAAAAGAAAAGGTTGTCCATTTCTGCACTTAGTCATGCTGCTATAAATTTCATTGTCTCCTTCATGAGATTAAGGAGTGTACAATCAAGACAATGATTTTAATCCACAAGTTCATGAGGCATTTCCTAAGCTTTTCTTGGTTTCTACTAAATTGCATAATAAACTAGACTGTAAAGGCAAGCTACATCATGAAGAATAATAATTATCGCCCTGTTTTGGGAATGGAAACATATTCATATAGAAGTTCCCTTTCACAGGAGGTAAGAAGGGCATGTTGTGAATCCTTGGTGTTTCCATTCAGACCTCCAGAGATGTGTCCTGGAAATTAATTGATTGGGCAATAGTGGATACAAAGGCCTTTGTGATGGTCGGGGATGGACAAAATTCCATTGTATAGTAAATCATTTTTAAAAATATTTTAACTGTTGGCCACTTCTGATGTTAATTCTTCTCTAAAACAACATCTTCAGTAAAACTTTTAAACTAGAAGTGCGTATAGGGAAAAGAGCTAATGCATGCTAGGTTTAATACCTAGGTGATGGGTTGGTAGGTGCAGCAAACCACCATGGCACACGTTTACCTACGTAACGAACCTGCACATCCTGCACATGGCCCCTGGAACTTAAAATAATAAAATCATTATAAAAATAAATGAATAAAAATAAACTGGAAGTGCTTATTTATATTAAGCGCTCACGCTATACAAGAATGTTTTATTATTCTAACTGGAAAAATAAATACAATTTTTGACTTTGCAGTGTTATCTATTCATCCATCCATCCATCTATCCACCCATCTATCTAGTCATCCACCAACCTACGCATTATTTATCTGTCTATATAGTTTCTGTTTTCTCCCGAGTACAGTTACTTTCCCCATTCACATGTTAAAAATAAACACATTTTGTCTTTAAGAATAAAAAAGCCATAATAGTTTATAGTGAAAGTTATTAACCTTTTATTCAATGTTCAAGGTACTTATTTTTAAACATTCCTTTTAAAAATCCCTGCACTAATTCATTTACTTAACTGTAATATCAAAACAATGATTTAAATATGTTTTAATTATTTCCTCTCATAATCTTTGGAACACCCATAAAAAGGGATGCTGTCTTTTAATAGGAATTTATTTTTATAAAGTAATCTTGCTTTGCTATTGTACGGCTTGACAATTAGGGTAAATAGTGCTATGAAGATAATTAACAGATGCTGAATTTTTTTTACAAACATAGTGGACAGATTTATAATTGTATTCAGACATTTCAGACATAATAGTTTACACTATCCTATTGCTGATTTAAAATGCAATGGTTGAGATGTAGGTAAACATGAAATTGAGTTATATCAAGGTGCTGTGTGTCACTGTGCTAGCCAGGGTATCTAATGTAATTTGTCTGTTATAGGATTTATAAAACATTCCATCTGGCACAATATGCCTCTAAGACAGAAGGTGTTGGCATATCAAAGATGTGAGTATCTCACATATGACTATTTACCCATTTATTATTTCAGCAGAACAGAAGACAATACTTAGGAAACAGTGAAGGGATTAGCAAACTCAGACATTTGATTCAGATATAAATTTGAGGACCACTGTGTCCATAATACATCAAGATATTTTAACAGAAAGTGAGATTTTTGTCTTAAAGCTAAAACCAAATATATCACAGGTACACTTTCTTTTGTTCATGAAAATCGTACCTTTTACTTTGCTTGGCTGGTTTTTATTTTAAAAGCAAATTTTCATTTTAAGAGCAAATTTTCAGCCAGAGTCTGAGAAAGAGAAACACTCCACTAGAGACAAGCTTTCTCATTAAAAACAAAAGAATCACTTAGATGGTTGCTGATTGCATTTTATGGATCTTTTAACAAATTACAGGGACTGCTACCTTACCATGCACTCCCACTGCTGTTTAACATGGATCATTTTTGTTTGTTTGCTTGCAGTAACACTCAGGTAATGAGATACAGAACAGAAAAAAGATGCCATCATTCCATTAAAAGAGAAAACAGTTAAATGCCGTATTTTTCATACTGGGAATAATGGAGATGCTGAAACTAATAGTACATTCACATTCTCAATAATATCTATTCTGTAATCATCATTATTTGAGAAGATACCATGTAGGATCCAAATCCTATGTGGATGCTATAATTATCCATTTTATCTATGAGGAAATTCAGGCTAAGAGAGCTTAAGCAATTACTCAAGCTTGGCTTTAACTCCAATAATGTTTGGCTTCAAATCCCATGTTCCTTCCCTTGAGATTCCCTCAAGATGGAATATTACTGGAAGAAGTCACACTGTAGGAGTACTAGAATAATATATGATTTAAAATAGCCTAAATCCATTAGAGGTCCAGGGGTTTTCCTGAGTAGATTATTAAATCATACTTCCCTGAATTGAAATGTGAAAAATTTATCTAACACAAATTCAGTTACCTTACCTCTTAAATGCATTCCAACAGACAGGTGCCTCTAGCATTTCTCTTCTGACTGAACTGAAATTCCTTCCACTCCAAGACACTGTATTTCCATGTCTGTTTAAAACCTAAACAGAACACATTCCACCAATGTGTTTCCCAAATGTTTCCCTTTTTAAACATTTCTCTTACTGACAAAATGGTATTAAGATAATAAACTTTGATAAACTTTGTGTTCTCCCTCCTTTTTGGTTTTTTTGTGTGTTTTTCACTATCAATGCCTCCCATTTGTCACCAACTACATTTCACAGAAACATAGCTTCTTTTTCAGAACTACAGGGAAAAAAGAAAATAACCTTCCATTTCAAATAGTTTTTTAAATGCCTTTTTTTCCTCATAGGTCTTTCCTTGACATCATCTCTAATCATCTTGCTACCTATAGCACATAAGATTTTACCCAGTAAAAACAATAATAAAAATATCTTACACAATCAGAACACTATTCCTTATGCACAACTGCCTTAATCCATTTCTCTGAAATAGTGGTTTCAGCAGCTTCTCACATCAATGAAAATTGAATGTCATGACCTTTCTCTTTCTTCACAA
This sequence comes from Macaca nemestrina, assembly GCF_043159975.1. Lineage (NCBI taxonomy): Eukaryota > Metazoa > Chordata > Mammalia > Primates > Cercopithecidae > Macaca > Macaca nemestrina. Next base: position 27,002,993 of record NC_092126.1, on the reverse strand, counting down.
ATTAACGAGTTAACCCCCAACCATATAACTGGCTATCTTAATATCTCCGTATGTCTGTTGTTTAATCTTCTGTAAGATAAACTCAACCTGCCTCTTCAAGCATTACAAAGACACACACACACATATACATACATACACATATACCTATGTATGTATATGTGTACATATGTATATATGCACATATATGTATACCTACATTGTATACCTATGTATATACATATATGCTTATGTATCATATATACCTATATATACACCTATGTATACACACATATATATACATCTATGTAGACACATAACATGTACATATACAAATATATACATAGGTACATGTATGTGTGTACATATATATATACACATACACATACCTACATGCTCTTTCCAGTCAATACACACCAACATAAGTCACTAGTGCTATAATTTCTAACACCATAGATTCGCTTACCTTTTCTTATATTTTATAGAAATTGAGTTGTACAATGTGCACTGTTTTATATCTGGCTTCTTTCTCTCAACATAATAATTTTGAGATTAATTGATTTACACAAATGATTTGCTCATTTTTATTGCTGAGAATGGTCTATCATATGAACATACTATAATTTCTTTATTCATTTACCTGTTGATGGATATGTGGATTGTTTCCAGTTACTGCACATTATTAATTTTAATGTGTAAAGATTTTTCTTATTGAATTTTTTCAAAAGACCTGGAAAAGTTGCTTTCCTCCTTTACTTTCCTCCTACCAGGAACATGCATTTCATTACTCTCTGTTAGGTCACACAACTCTCTTCTGCTAGACTGCAAATGTCTTGAGGGAAATGATTGTATCCTTTTCTCTTTCTGCCTTTTTCTGCTGTCCAGCACATGATTCATTTATGATCTCAGCCAGTAAGCATTAGCTAAACTAAATGTTGTCAAATCACTATTGAAGGCGGCTCTTTATTTAAAAAAAAAAAAAAAAAAAAAAAGTAAGATTTTATGTTTAATATAGAAAAGTTTTTTAAAGATGTTTGTTTTCTTTACTTACACATTTTTATTCAAAACACATTTTTTCTGTGATGTTGTTAATGT